>NC_047085.1:394788910-397288910 GCF_902459505.1 Geotrypetes seraphini | reverse complement strand
GAGGTTTGGGGGTTGTTAGCGCCAGGGGGGTGCGTCTTCGGGCAGGAGGGATTGGGCACCCTCCTGCCAGCTATCGATATTGTCGGGGGTGGCGGTCGGTAATGTCGGGGGGGGGGGTGCGTCTTTGGCAGAGGGTTTGGCCACCCTCCTGGTCAGGGGGCCGCGGCCCGCTATACTTATAACGGCAGAGAGATCCCTTGCCGCGATAAGTATAGCGGCTGTGTCTACTTACAATGTAGGCCAGCATTTTGCTGGCCTACATTTTAAGCTTCTCCTCTACTAGGGAGATGCGTAGGGCCGCCTAGGTTCAGCCTAAGGCCCGCCTAAGGCCCTTGGACGAGCTTAGGCATCTTGCGGGTCTCCCTAGGCTCCCGGAGGCGCCTTCAGGCTTGCCTGGGGAGCATTTTTTTTTTTAAAACGTGCATCCCGATTGGCTGATTAGACAGCTGTAGGACGCCTAAAATCGGGATGCACTTTGGAGAATCAGGGCCTTAGTGCGCACTAAATCAGCTAGTGCGCCTTAGTAAAAGGACCCCCTTGGTTTGTACTGCTTGATCAGCAAAGTGGAAATCCTGAAAGCCAGTCATGACAATAATGTTTATACAGAGAAAAGGCTTTCCCTTGATTTTTTTTCCCCCCCCCCCTTTATTTCTTGTAGATTGAATAGCGCTTAACATTTGCTAAAGGTGGGCAAGTAGTAGAAATATGCCTGGCAAAAAATGTTTGGTTTACTTTTAAAGAAATTTCAGAAATGTTGCCAATTTTCTGTGTTTTGTGGCTTGTTTAAGAAACTAGTAGTATAAAATTTTACTTATACACAGAAAGTTGATTTATGGCACATTCATTATACAGCAGAATTTCTGAACCAAATGCAAGTTAATGGAAGCATATCCCTCACTAGTTAGCTGTTTTGATTTCTCATGTGTCATAGTTGCCATTTCGGGTTGTTTCGGGCACTGCACTCTGTTCCTGACTTTTCTAATGTGCTCTGTAATGGCAGATGAGCTGTGATCTAAAGAGTGACCATTGACCTCTGCTGGTCATGAGAAGACTTACAGCTGCTTTCGTTAGTCCCTTTCAGCAGAACTTGATGTGTACAGTTGTACAGCAATGCCTCCTTTAGGATTCTGAGAGTAGCTGGATGAAAGAAAAAAGGCAAACATGATTTTGGCAAAAAAAAAAAATTCCATAAAATCAGTATTGCACATCTGTGAATCAATCATTTTAATTAGTGAAAACACAAATGCTTTCTTACAGTCCATGAAAGAAAACTGTATGTAATTTTTAGGATAATAACAAGTCTTATTGATGCTCTAGCTAATAATATCTTTACTGGGGATGTGCATTTATTAGTACACATTCCATAAATTAGCATGCCTTAAAAATTTTATACCATCTATTTACATATCCTCATTATATATTATCAAGGAGTTTCTTTAACATCAACGATCTTCCAAAGTCTTCTGATATATTATGATTTACTTGAAAATTATATTGTTAATCCTTTCAAATGTCACTTTTCATTTCTCTTCATATAGTCTTATATTCTGGTTATGGGATATGACCTCAGTGGCTACTTCTGTACAGAATAAATCTGTTGAAAGTACAGAATTTCAGTGTAGCTAGCCTCCTCATTGGTCTTATCCCCCTGCCTACCACTCAAATCTATTTTTTTATCATTTAAAATGCTTTTAGTAGTCATAAATAACTTAATATATAACTTAGCTTTAAAGTGCTTGCAGTATTAAAACGAGACTCCAACATGAACCCATGTTTCGCTAGGCTGTTTCAAGGAGATACCCTAGGAAATATAACAAAAGACAATCAAATAGTTAGAATATCAAATATTCAACAAGCGTATCTCTACTCTAGCTTCTCTTACCATCAAACAGACTCGCAGCTAGTCTCTGTTTCATTCTAACATGGCGGCGGTGTCCTACTAGCTACTTTAAATATCCTGAGATCATGTGACTTTTTGAACCAATCATAACAGGACACCCAGCTAAGCCATGTAACAACTGTCAATGGTGCACTAGTAGCATCACTGGACCCTCTTGGGTGAACCCTAGGACAGGTAAAATATTTTTTGCTAGAGAACACTCTGATTGCAATAGCACATATATAATTTATATGATACTCTGACCTTGTAATATGATCTATATAGGTAGAAGTAGCCGTCAGATCAAGCTACATTTAAATGAACATAAATCACGTATACATACAAAAAAATTGCAAGCCCCAATGGTGGCCCACTGGCTAGAAGCTGGTCACAATATAACAGATATTAAATGGAGGGTTATAGATGTTATAAATGCTGGGTGGGAGGGGTGGTAACTTAGATTATCTTCTGAATTATTATGAGCAAAGATGGATCTTTGATCTAAACACTGTTAGTCTGGCTGGACTTAATAGTGAGGTTGAATGGCTGTCTCTGACCTAAGTTTTATAAATAAAATTATTCCAGGGCTTAGCTGGGTGTCCTGTTATGATTGGTTCAAAAAGTCACATGATCTCAGGATATTTAAAGTAGCTAGTAGGACGCCGCTGCCATGTTAGAATGAAACAGAGACTGGCTGCGAGTCTGTTTGATGGTAAGAGAAGCTAGAGTAGAGATACGCTTGTTGAATATTTGATATTCTAACTATTTGATTGTCTTTTGTTATATTTCCTAGGGTATCTCCTTGAAACAGTCTAGCGAAACGTGGGTCTATGTCGGAATACTGTTTTAATACTGCAAGCACTTTAAAGCTAAGTTATATATTAAGTTATTTATGACTACTAAAAGCACTTTAAATGATAAAGAAATAGATTTGAGTGGTAGGCAGGGGGGATAAGACCAATGAGGAGGCTAGCTACACTGAAATTCTGTACTTTCAACAGATTTATTCTGTACAGAAGTAACCACTGAGGTCATATCCCATAACCAGAATATAAAATTGTATGAAGAGAAATGAAAAGTGACATTTGAAAGGATTAACAATATAATTTTCAAGTAAATCATAATATATCAGAAGACTTTGGAAGATCGTTGATGTTAAAGAAACTCCTTGATAATATATAATGAGGATATAGTAAATAGATGGTGAATTATTTAGTTCCTCATATAAATAGAGAAAGATATTTGCCAAATATTGGATGTGTGATTCTTAAAAATTTTATACACAAAAAATCAATTTAAACTATGAATTAATGCACACGCAATCACATTTTTATACATTAAAAAGTTCTAATGTACATTCGAATATTTTTATTAACTAGACTGTGAAATGAACAAAAATTTTTTTAAACTGAGCAAATTTCCAAATATTTAGGGGCCTTTTTACTAAAGTGCACTAAGGGCCCGTTTTACAAAGCCATGGTAGTGATTCCCATATGGCAAATACAACGCAGCCCTTTCAGTTCCTATGGTCTGTGTCACATTTGTTGCACCAGGACTCACTACCATAGCTTTATAAAAGGGGCCCTAAGTTCTTGCACATAATGCGCCTGATTCTATATATCACTCCTAAAAAAATTGACACCAACTAGTGCAACTCTAAGGCCCTCTTTTACTAAGGTGCGATTAGCGCGCGCTAAATGCTAACGTGTGCATGTTAGTCTCTGGATGCATTAGCGTTTAGCATGCGCTAAATCGGTTAGCGCACCTTAGTAAAAGAGGGGGGAGGTGAGTGTGACGCTATAAAAGTTAAGTACACCTTATAGAATCATTAGCTCTGGCATGCATCATAACTTTTAAGCACACCCATTTAGGCCAAGGAAAATCTGGTCTAAATGCTTGAATCTAAATTGATCGCAGATTGGTGCGTAAGGTATAAATCATGCATAGCTTAAAAGAGCATCCACAATCCTAACCATGCTCCCTTTTCAGGTTCATGCATTCAAACTGATGCATAACATTTTGGGCAATGCCCATGAAAAGTTGCATGCATAATTTCCAATTAATACCAATTTACATCAATTATGAGGTGTTCATTGACAATTATTGGTGCTGATTAGGCTTGTTAAACAATTAAGTTATGCGCATAAATCAGCTGTCTGCACCAGTTTGCACACATAACATAAGGCACTGGGGTCGATTCTGTTCACCATGTTTTAGAAAGTCGATCAAAAAGTCACACACATAATATAAAATCTATATAAAATCAGACAACAAGAAATACATCTTTTCTTGACCACAACATTTCTCATTCTAATACAGAATAAAAAAAATTTTCAACACCCATACTTCATTTTACAGAATAGATACCATTTTAGTAGTCTTTTAAAAGTATTCAAATCCCCTTGTTGCCTTATATAGGCCAGAAGCTTATTCCATTCTGCTGGACCTGGACATTAAAAAACACTCACTCTAATTGTTTACAATCTTATTTCTTTCCTTGTTGATATATATAAATCACAGTGTCCAGCAGAATGTAACTTGTGAAACGGAGCTTAAGGCAAAATGTTATCAGTCAGATATTTTGGTGCCAGCTAGTGTATTGCCAAATAAATTAATAATAGTTTATATTGCACCCTGTATTCCATTTGTAGCCAATAAAGTTTAACATAGTAATGTGACACATGATCACATTTTGCCACCCCAAAAAAAGGTGGGATAATAGAAATTTGAGTAACCTGTAGAGCTTGCATGGTAGTTGCAGAAGCTCCCAAGAGTAACAAGTTGCAATAATCAAGGCTAGACAAAACAATTGCTTGGAGAACACGCTTATAATCATTCTCAGAGATATATAATCAGAAATTATTTAATAGTCGCAATTTGAAATATATCTTTCTTATCATTGCCTGTATATGTTCTTTAAAGGACCATTGCGAGTCAATGATTACACCTAAGTATTGAATCTCAGATGAAAATTTCATAAATGTACATAATACTTTAACAGGAGTTACAATATTCATGTCCAGATTCATTGACAGACACATTGCCTTTGTTTTTGCAATGTTCAATATCAATTATTAACATCCACCCATTCTTTTATTTCGGCCATGACCTCATGCATTGTATTAAGGATCCATCAATTGGAAAAAAAATTTGTATGTCATCTGCATATAGTCTGTATGATAGCTCAAGCTCCCACAACAACTTAAATAAATAAAGGAAGAAGATATAAATTAAACAGAACAGCCAAAAAGGCTGACATAAGAACATAAGAATAGCCTTACTGGATCAGATCAATGGTCCATCTAGCCCTGTGTCCCGTCTTCAATAGGCCAATCCAAGTCACAAGTACCTTGCAAAAACCCAAATAGTAGCAGCATTCCATGCCACCAATCCAGGGCAAGCAATGGCTTCTCCTATGTCTCTCTCAACAGCAGATTATGGATTTTTCCTCCAGGAACTTGTCAAAACCTTTTTTTAAACTAGCTACATTAATTGCTTATACTACATCCTCTGGCAACACATTCCAGAGCTTAACTATTCTCTGAGTGAAAAAATGTTTAAACGGTTTACAATAAATTAATTATTTTAAAAAAATTAAAACACTATTCAGGGCTTCCGTAAGAGGAGAGACTGGAAGCCCTGAATATGTATACCCTAGAGGAAAGGCGGGACAGGGGAGATATGATTCAGACGTTCAAATACTTGAAAGGTATTAATGTAGAACAAAATATTTTCCAGAGAAAGGAAAATGGTAAAACCAGAGGACATAATTTGAGGTTGAGGGATGGTAGATTCAAGAGCAATGTTAGGAAATTCTACTTTACGGAGAGGGTGTTGGATGCCTGGAATGCGCTCCCGAGAGAGGTGGTGAAGAGGAAAGCAGTGATGGAGTTCAAGGAAGCGTGGGATGAACACAGAGGATCTAGAATCAGAAAATAATATTAAATATCGATCTAAGGCCAGTACTGGGCAGATTGGTCTGTGTCTGTCTGTATATGGCCGATTTGGAGAGGATGGGCTGGAGTCAGTTTTGATGGAGATTTTGGCAGTTGGAACCCAAGCACATTACTGGATAGAGGTTTGATATTCTTGCCCAGAAATAGCTAAGAAGGAAAAATGTAAAAAATTTAAATTGAATCAAGTTGGGCAGACTGGATGGACCATTCGGGTCTTTATCTGCCGTCATCTACTATGTTACTATATCAAGTACAAGGAAGGAAACATTCAACTGACATAAAACAGAAGGTCTAAGGGGAAAGAAATACAATGGAATGAAAGAAAAATAGAAACATAGAAACATGATGACAGATAAAGGCCAAATGTCCCATCCAGTCTGCCCATCCGCAGTAACCATTATTTCTTCCTCTCTCTAAGATATCCCAAGTGCCTAATCCACACCTTCTTGAATTCAGATACAGTCTCTGTCTCCACCACTTCTTCCAGGAAACTGTTCAATGCATCTACCACCCTTTCTATAAAAAAGTATTTCCTTAGATTACTCCTGAGCCTGATCATCCTGTGCCCTCTCATTCCAGAGCTTCCTTTCAAATGAAAGAGACTCGAGTCATGCACATTTACGCCACGTAGGTATTTAAACATCTCTATCATATCTCCCCTCTCCCACCTTTCCTCTAAAGTATACATATTGAGATCTTTAATTCTGTCCACATACGCCTTGTGATGAAGACCATGCACCATTTTAATAGCCTTCCTCTGGACCGACTTCATCATTTTTATATCCTTTTGAAGGCACGGTCTCCAGAATTGTACGCAATATTCTAAATGAGGTCTCACCAGAGTCTTATACAGGGGCATCAATACCTCCCTTTTCCTACTGGCCATATCTCTCCCTATGAACCCTAGCATCCTTCTAGCTTTTGCTGTCACCTTTTCAACCTGTTTGGTCACCTTAAGATCATCACTTGCAATCACATCCAAATCCCACTCTTCTGTCATGTATATAAGTTCTTCACCCTATTGCTACTCCCTGGGTTTTGGCCTGGTACTAGTGACCTTGATTGGCTACTGTGAGAACGGGCTACTGGGCTTGATGGCCCATTGTTCTGACCCAGTAAGGCTATTCTTATAAATTGTACCATTCATTCAGGGTTTTGCAGCCCAAATGCATAACCTTGCATTTCTTAGCATTAAATTTTAGCTGCCAAATTTCAGACCATTCGGCAAGCTTCGCTTGGCCTTTCTTCATGTTATTCACGCCATCTGGGGTGTCTACTCTATTGCAGATTTTGGTATCATCTGCAAAGAGGTAAATTTTAACTGACAGCCCTTCAACAATATCACGTATAAAAATGTTAAAAAGAACAGGCCCAACCTTGAGGAACCTTGAGAAACACCATTGGTAATATCCCTTTCCTCAGAGCGATCTCCATTGACCATTACCTTCTGTCATCTTCCACTTAACCAGTTCCAGACCAAGCTCGTCACTAAGGGGCCCATCTCAAGAGCACTTAGTTTATTTATTAGACGTCTGTGTGGAACACTGTCAAAGGCTTCAAAGCTAAAATCAAAAGCAAATGCTAAAATCTAAATATACCACATCTAGCGCACTCCTTCTACTCAATTCTCTGGTCACCCAGTCAAAAAAATTGATCAGATTTGTCTAACAAGACCTACCTCTAGTGAATAAGGGGAAAACACAGATGGGAAGGAGGAATGTAAATTGCCGATTTTGAGTCTTTTTTCTCATACATTGTATGCATCTTTAAACAAGAATGATTTAAGTTGGATTGGAGGAGCACAATCAAAACAAATATCTAAGTTCGTTTTAGACGTAAGGCGCTAATCCCCCAAAGTCGGCAGCATCTAAAGTCCATTCTCAAAAAATACATCCAAAATCTTTTTTTTTTCCGAACATCATCTACTTGTACATCCAGCCATTTGATCATCCAGACCGCTAATACATCTATCTTTATACTACATTCTCTTCCAAAAAATTGTTCAAGTTCCAAATGGCTAGAATAAGACCTTTTGGATGTGGGAGGGGCCAGCAAAGTGATGGACTGGCCACCCAGATGTGGCAACAGATTAGTGTGGCACCTTACAGGGCACTGCTGTGAACTTCACAAAAAGGATGCCACATAAATATCTCACCACAACTCCCTTACAGGTCATTGTGAGCCCCCCAAAACCTACTATAACCACATTTCTACAACCACAATAGCCCTATGGCTGCAGGTGCCACCTATATGGCAGTACAGTAGGGTTTGGGGTTTTTTTTGTGGACTTACATTTTCCACCATGAATGCAGTGGTTAGAGTGGTTTATGGGCCTGGGTTCTCCTCTCTATGATTCATTAACCCACCCCCAGCCTACTTATGCTACCTCTGTGCAGCTCTACTAGGCTTCCCTATGCTAGGTGCTGATGTTCTGGAGGCAGGTATGTACATTTTGATTTTGATTTTGGTGGGGGGGGGTGGGGGTGTCATGATTACTGGAGGAGTATGTGGAGGTCTGTACTTTCTGTCTGCAGTGGTTATCTGCTCACTTTGGATACCTTCTGGGCACTTAGACCTGTTTTTAGATCACCTAAGATACAATGTATAAGTTACGTCTATGCAGCCTCATAAAACTTTTGATTTCTCTGCAGTACGACTAAGTCTAGGTTGGCCGAAGTCCTACCCAAATCCCATCCTCACCACTCCTCCTAAAATGCCACTTTCAGCTCTGGATGCACAGTGGCATTCAGAGACCTAAAAAGTCAGTGAATATGTTTAAAAACCTGTTTCGATTATTGGCATTTGGACGTCCAGTTTTTTAAATCGTCCAAGTGCCGATTTGGGCGGATTTATAGACATATTTGTGCTTCGATTAATTATGAGCTCCATAGCATTCCATAAGGAGGGGTCAGTAAAAGAAAACATGGATCCGCCTAGAACCGCAAGGCACAGGCGGAATAGAAATCCCTAATGTAATGTAATTTATGTGTTGTGTCATAGACAATTTGTCTCATTGAGGGAATGGACAGGAGATTTTGGTAATTTGACCGAAGTTTTCTTGGTGTCTTATGTGGGATAGCGTTAATAAGTTCTAGTCTCATTTTGAATATGAGAAAAAGAATTTTAAATGTTATACAGTGAAATAGAAGCAACCAGTTTGCGTCCATGAGAAGTGGTGTCATGTGATCAAATTTTTTGGCTTTATAAATGAGTTTTATTGCTGTGTTTTGTAAAATTTGCAGTCTTCTAAGTTCTTTCTCTGTAATACCTTGATATAGAGTGTTGCAATAATCAAGGTGCGAAATGACTAATGAGTGAATAAGCTTATGAAGAGAAGCAGGTTCCAGAAGAGATGAGATAGAGTGTATCATCCTTAGTTTATAGAAGCATTTTTGGACTACCAAACTTATTTGTTTGTGGTAAGTAAGTTTATTATCTAGGATTACGCCCAGTAGTTTCATAGTAGTGTCCATTTTTATTGGTGAAGATCGTTATTCAAATAGGAATGATTAAGTTTTTGCCATCATTGCATGGAAATAGAAATGCCTTGGTTTTTTTAGATATTTTAATTCAACCATTGGCTGATTTGTTCCAGTTTAAGATTGATTTATTAGATTTCCTCAGGAATATGAGAATTTAGAGGATATAGGAGTTAAAGATCATATGCAAATAGGAATGATTAAGTATTCACCATCATTGCATGGAAATAGAAGTGCCTTAGTTTTTTAGATATTTTTATTCAACCATTAGCTGATTTGTTCCAATTTAAGATTGATTTCTTGGATTTCCCCAGGATTATGAAAATTTTGAGAATATAGGATTTGAATGTCATCTACATAGGCCAGGGGTGTCAAAGTCGGTCCTCGAGGGCCGGAATCCAGTCGGGTTTTCAGGATTTCCCCAATGAATATGCGTTGAAAGCAGTGCATGCAAATAGATCTCATGCATATTTATTGGGGAAATCCTGAAAACCCGACTGGATTCCGGCCCTCGAGGACCAACTTTGACACCTGTGACATAGGCAAAGACAGTGAAGCCTATTGATTGTGCAATAGTCAGTAACAGAGCAAGAAAGAGGTTAAAGAGTATAGGTGAGAGTATAGAGCCTTGAGGTATTCTGTAGTTTTAAAAATAGATTTTAGATATGGAATTATCTAATTTCACCTGATAAGATCGATTTACAAAGTAGGAGGTAAACCAATTCAAAGCTGTTCCTAAAATTCCTATAGGTTGTAGTCTTTGTAGGAGTAATAAGTGATCAATAGTATCAAATGCTGCAGTTAAATCTAAGGAAATTAAAAGAACAGATTTCCAGTGATCTAGAAAGTAAAGGATCAAAGTGGTGAGACCTATTAATGAAAGTTCAGTAAAGTGATGTGGTCTGAAACCTCTTTGATTTGGATGTAGTGCATTAGTTTTTTTTCCAGGAAAAAGGATAGTTGATTGAATATAATTTTTTCCATGAGTTTTGCTAAGATTGGGACAGCTTGTACAATCTTCAGGAGGGGAGTTAGGTTGGTTAGGTTTTGAGAGGATAGATGTAAGTTTCCATCGATTGGGCATTGTTCCAGTTGAAAGACTTTGAAAGATCATATTATGAATGAAAGAAAATAGTAAAATGCCATTTAAGAACAACTGAGGGAATTACTTCTGATGGGCCCCTGGATATTTTCATAGTTTGTATAGTCCGTTCGATCTCAGACAGCGATGGTATTGAAAATTCTGAGAAAGTACTAAAAAAGCAGATGTATGTGACTGTTTGGTGAACCTGGTGATTGAGACGTTGGTGGTTGAGTAAAGATATTGCAAACTATTTTTATTTTATCTTCAAAATGGTTTGCCAGTTCCTGCACTGAAGGAATAACGGTATTGCTTAATTTTGGAATGTCTTGAGAAGTTACTCTGTAACTTCATTGAGTGTCTTTGTAAATCTTGATGCTGTAAAAAATCGATCCACTTGTGCCCATTCTACACCAATCAGGATTTTGTACACTTCAGTCAAATAAGAACATAAGAAGTTTCCTCCACTGGGTCAGACCAGAGGTCCATCGTGCCCAGCGGTCCGCTCCCGCGCCGGCCCATCAAGTCCATGACCTGTGAAGTGGTTTCTGACTATTTCTGTAACCTACCTCCACTTCTATCTGTACCCCTCAATCCCCTTTTCTTTCAGGAACCTATCTAGACCCTCCTTGAACCCCTGTAGCGTGCTCTGGCCTATCACAGCCTCCGGGAGCGCGTTCCATGTGTCCACTACCCCCTGAGTGAAAAAGAACTTCCTAGCATTTGTTCTAAACCTGTCCTTTTTCAATTTCTCCGAGTGCCCCCTTGTACTTGTGGCTCCCCACAGCCTGAAGAATCTGTCCCTGTCCACCTTCTCTATGCCCTTCATGATTTTGAAGGTTTCTATCATGTCTCCTCTAAGTCTCCGTTTTTCCAGGGAGAATAGCCCCAGCATTTCCAATCTGTCAGCGTATGAGAAGTTTTCCATACCCTTTATCAGTTTTGTCGCTCTTCTCTGGACTCCCTCAAGTACCGCCATGTCCTTTTTGAGGTACGGCGACCAGTACTGGACACAGTACTCCAGATGTGGGCGCACCATTGCCCGATACAGCGGCAAAATGACTTCCTTCGTCCTGGTCGTGATACCCTTTTTGATGATACCCAACATTCTATTTGCTTTCCTTGAGGCTGTCGCACACTGTGCTGATGCTTTCAGTGTTGTGTCCACCATCACCCCCAGGTCTCTTTCAAGGTTGCTCACCCCCAGCAATGATCCCCCCATTTTATAGTTGAACATTGGGTTCTTTTTCCCTACATGCATGACTTTGCATTTCTCAGTGTTAAAACTCATTTGCCATTTCCTTGCCCAGTCTTCCAATCTCGTCAAGTCCCTTTGCAGGTCTTCACAGTCTTCCTTCGTTCTAACCTTGCTGTAGAGTTTGGTGTCGTCCGCAAATTTAATAACCTCACAGTTCGTCCCTGTCTCCGAGTCATTTATAAATATATTGAACAGGAGTGGTCCCAGAACCGACCCCTGTGGGACTCCACTTGTGACCCATCGCCATTCTGAGTAATTGTCCTTTACTTCAACCCTTTGTTTCCTGCCTGCCAGCCAGTGTTTGATCCATCGGTGGATATCCCCTTGTACCCCATGGTTCCACAGCTTCTTTAGCAGCCGTTCGTGGGGTACCTTGTCGAAGGCTTTTTGAAAGTCCAGGTAAATGATGTCTATGGATTCCCCTTTATCCATCTGGCTGTTTATTCCCTCAAAGAAGTACAGTAAGTTCGTGAGGCATGACCTTCCCTTGCAGAAGCCGTGCTGGCTTGCCTTCAGCTGCCCATTGATTTCTATGTGATCGCAGATGGTGTCCTTAATCAGTGCTTCCATCATCTTTCCTGGGACCGAGGTCAAACTCACCGGCCTGTAGTTTCCCGGGTCACCCCTTGACCCTTTCTTGAAGATGGGTGTGACATTTGCTATTTTCCAGTCCTCTGGGATCTCCCCTGTTTCTAAGGAAAGGTTACATATTTGGCGAAATGTTTCTGCTATTTCGTTTCTCAGCTCTTTTAGTACCCTTGGGTGGATGCAGTCAGGACCTGGTGATTTGTCACTCTTTAGTCTGTCTATCTGACGGAGGACGTCCTCCCGGCTTATCTCTAGTTTGGCCAGCTTCCCATCCCGGTCTCCATGTAAGATCTCCTCGGGTTCTGGAATATTGGATGTGTCCTCTTTCGTGAAGACAGACGAGAAGAACTTGTTTAACCTGTCAGCTATCTCTGTTTCCTCTTTCACCACTCCCTTCCTGTCTCCATCATCCAAGGGTCCCACTTCCTCCCTAACTGGTTGTCTCCCCTTCACATACTTGAAGAATGGTTTGAAGTTACCTGCTTTCTTTGCCAGTCTCTCCTCATATTCTCTTTTTGCTTTCCTTATCACTCGGTGACATTCCTTTTGGTGCCTTTTGTGTTCATCCTGGTTGTCCTTGGTTTGGTCCTTTTTCCATATTCTGAACGATGCTTTTTTGTCGCTTATCGCCTTTTTCACTACATTTGTAATCCACACCGGGTTTTTTGTTCGGTTCTTTTTGCACCCTTTCCTAAACTTGGGGACGCACAAGTTCTGTGCTTTGTGCACCGTGTTCTTGAGTAGGGACCAAGCTTTTTCTACGGTCGCCATCTTCCCTGCGCTGCTGCTGAGTTTCTTTCCCACCATTTTCCTCATGGCCTCATAGTTCCCTTTTCTGTAATTGAGTGCTGTCGTTGTGGTTCTCCTCACTTTTGGTGTTCCTATTTCTAGCTTGCACTGGATCATGTTTCCTAGTGGCGCTAGTACTACCACCTCCTTTGCGGGTCCCCCTAGCCCGTTAAGGATTAGGTCAAGAGTAGCTTCTCCTCTTGTTGGTTCCATGACCAGCTGTTCCATGAAGCAGTCCCTTATAGCCTCCAGGAATTTTGTTTCCCTTGTGCAGTTTGAGTGTCCGATACTCCAGTCTATGCCAGGGTGGTTGAAATCCCCCATCACCACCACACTACCGCTTTTGCATACCTGCCTTAACTCGGCCTCCAGGTCCTGGTTGTTTGCTTCCGGTTGTCCTGGTGGGCGATAGTACAGTCCCAATTTTATGTCTGCTCCATTTCCTCCTGGTAGCTTAACCCATAGTGATTCCAAGTCGTCCGCCCTTACTGTTGTTTCCATCCTGGTTGAAGGTATGGAGTCCTTTATATATAGCGCTATTCCTTCACCCTTCTTGTGTGTCCTGTCTCTCCTATAGAGTTTGTACCCTGGTATGGCCACATCCCATTTGTTGTCATCAGTCCACCACGTTTCTGTGACTCCAATTATGTCCAGGTCCTTTGTACTGGCTATGACTTCCAGTTCTCCCATTTTGGCTCTTAGGCTCCTAGCATTAGTGTATAGGCAATTTAAGTCCTTCCTTGTTGATTTTCCTCGTGCTGTGGTGTTTCTGCCTATTCCCTCATGGGCTGTCTGTCCCCGTGCCTCTCTTTGTTTATCCTCCTCATGTGGTGTGCCTCCCCTTAGCCGCCTCTTTTCCAAGCTGAAGAACCCTAACCTTTTTAGTCTTTCCTCATATGAGAGGAGTTTACCATCATTTGGACTGTTGCCCCTCAATAGTGCTGTCCAATTCAGGAAAAAAATTTTTGATTCGATTCGATTCAGCCTATTGAATTGGTTTTTCGATTCGATTCGATTTTCCTGCCCAACTGGGTGTTTTTTTCAAACATCCTGGTGGGTTTATTTTATAGTCTCTTCACCCCCTTTGCCTTCTCCTAACCACACTGGGGCTGTGGTGTAAGCAAAATAAACAAACAAAAAAGACTTTTCCTCTCTTTTGTTTTGAAGATCAATTTTATCTACAAATTAAGGGAACCGCCATGGGTGAATCCATGGCACCAGATATCGCGAACCTTTATACGGGCATAATCCCTGCAGATCTTACACTGTGTGTCATCACTCTTTGAGTATTACATCCTTTAAACATCCAAGGACTGGTAGGCAATTTAAACTCAACTTCAGTAGCACATGTGACACAGACAGTGTTGTTTACATTATTGTGTGTCTTTGCAAATTATTATATGTGGGGAAGACCAAGAGGAAAACTAAAACACGCATTATAGAACACCGTAGCTGCATCCTCAGGGAGATCACCACGGCTCCCCTGGTCACCCATTGGTGGGAGATGGACCACAATATTGAATACCTGAAATTTTTCATCATCAGAACCTCCAGATCTGGACGGAGAGGTGGAAATACAGATCAAGCATTACTCCAAGCAGAGCAGAGGTTAATTTTTGAATTAGACACCATTGTGCCAGCAGGTCTTAATCTGGACATTGATTTTTGGCCCTTCCTGTGATTTGTCTACATGTAAGACCTATATGTTCACATATTTTGTTATGTTTACTATATTCTTTAGAAATATATTATGTGCATTACTGTATTGCCTGTACATTAAGCAGTATGTCACATGGCCTCCATATTTCATACTTCTTATAATCCATATCTAATGTGACGCTTATGGTTTTCTGTAAAGTTATCTATCGGAGGTCCAATTAGAGGTGTCAATTCATGACTATATAAATCTCTGAGCATATGACCGATCTTATTGTATTAGGCAATGTTATATGCATATCTTTACATTTATTGACTTTTCATTTCATGACATACTACTGTTGCACATGTTAATTTGGTCTCTAAATTTGTATTTTATGTGATTAACTTCCAAGCAGTGGCATACCAAGGGGGGGTGTGGGGGGCGGT
The DNA here is from genome assembly GCF_902459505.1 of Geotrypetes seraphini. Lineage (NCBI taxonomy): Eukaryota > Metazoa > Chordata > Amphibia > Gymnophiona > Dermophiidae > Geotrypetes > Geotrypetes seraphini. Next base: position 397,273,795 of record NC_047085.1, on the reverse strand, counting down.
CCGCCCCGGGTGCCAGCCCTGAGGGGGTGTTCCCGGCCTTGCCGCTCAGTCCCCCCCCACGCCCGAAGGACCGCTCGCCCCACTGACCTTCCAGCACACCTATGAAGCAGCCCGCAGCAGGATCACGATGTCAGCAATCCCTGAGCTGCTTGGGCGCTGCTTCCTGCGCCGCGGTCCCGCCCCTCCTCTGGCGTCAGAGGAGGGGGCGGGTACGCGGCGCAGGAAGCAGCTCCTAAGCAGCACAGGGATTGCTGACGTCGCGATCCTGCTGCGGCTGCTTCATAGGTAGTGCGGGAAGGTCAGGGGAGCGAACAGTCCTTCGGGGTGGGTCAGGGCATCAGGCCTTCAGGGTGGGGCGGGCGGGCAGGCAGGCAGGCTTTCAAGGGGGAGGGGGGTGACAGGCAGGCAGGCCTTCAAGGGGGGGTGCAGGCCTTCGGGGGGGTGCAGGCCTTCAAGGGGGGGACAGGCCTTCAAGGGGGGGACAGGCAGGCAGGCCTACAAGGGGGGACAGGCCTACAAGGGGGTGGGACAGGCCTTCAAGGGGGGGACAGGCCTTCAGGGGGGTGCAGGCCTTCGGGGGGGTGCCGACCTTCAAGGGGGTGCAGGTCTTCAAGGGGGGGACAGGCCTTCAAGGGGGGGACAGGCAGGCAGGCCTTCAAGTTGCGGGACAGGCCTTCGGGGGGGTGTAGGCCTTCAGGGGGGTGCAGAACTTCAAGGGGGGGACAGGCAGGCAGGCCTTCAAGGGGGGGACAGGCAGGCAGGCCTTCAAGGGGGGAACAGGCCTACAAGGGTGTGGGACAGGCCTACAAGGGGGTGGGACAGGCCTTCAAGGGGGGGACAGGCCTTCAAGGGGGGACAGGCAGGCAGGCCTTCAAGGGGGGGGTCAGGCCTTCAAGGGGGGGACAGGCCTTCGGGGGGTGCAGGCCTTCGGGGGGTGCAGACCTTCAAGGGGGGGGGACAGGCCTTCAAGGGGGGGACAGGCCTACAAGGGGGTGGGACAGGCCTTCAAGGGGGGTGCAGGCCTTCAAGGGGGGACAGGCAGACCTTTAAGGGGGGACAGGCCTTTGGGGGGGACCCTGGTTTAGAAGTACACGGAGGGAAGGGGGTGTTCAAAGAGACGTGCGTATGCCAAACTTTGGGGGGGGGAAAGAAATAATGGGTCTGAAAATAGAGGAGAGGGAGAGAGATGATGGACCATGGGATTTAGGGAGGGAAGGGAGAGAAATTGGACACAAGGGATGGTGTGGAGGAGGGATAGAGATACTGGATAGGAGGGTAATTGGGAAAAGAAAGGGAGAGATGGTGGACTCTGGGGTGGTGGGGAAAGAGGGAGAGATGCCGGATGAAAGGGTAGTTAAGAAAAGGTGGATCTGTGGAGGGAGATGAAAAAAAGGAAAGATACCAGACTTCCTGGGGAGGGAAGGGAAATGGAAAGGGAGGACAGAGTTGGCAGATGGATGGTTAGCATGCAGAAAGAAGAAAGAAGGAGACCCTGGCAAGCAAGTTATTGGAAGAAAACCAGAGCCTTGGACCAACAAGATTTGAAATATAACCAGACAACAAAAGGTAGAAAAATTAATTTTATTTTCTGTTTTGTGATTATAATATGTCAGATTTGAAATGTGTATCCTGCCAGAGCTGGTGTTGGACTGCAAACGTGAGCTAGGATTTAACAGAGAGAGGAAAAGTTCTTTTTGTTTCTTTATTTTATTTACACCATAGCGCCAGTGTGGTTAGGAGAAGCCAAAGGGGGTGAAAAAGCTATAAAACCCACCAGGAGTTTTGAAAAAAATCACCCAACTGGGCAGGAAAATCGAATTGAGAAATCAATTCAATAGGCTGAATCGAATCGAAATTTTTTTTTCCTGAATCTGGCAGCATTAGTTTGCGCTACTGTCTTAGACTTTAGGACCTGGGATTGGGGAGAGATGGCATCCTCAGTACTTTATAATGCAAGTGAAACGAGGATTTGGTCAGACTTTTGAAGGGTCTGCAGAAAAAAAATATTGTATAGGCCGGGGACATGAGACAGCAGGAAATGGGAACTTTTCTTCCTTCTATTTTTGTGAATGGAAAGGCTGAGGATGTCAGAGAGTTCAGTTAAAATATGTGCTTTATAAGAAAATATAATAATGTGTTTTATAAAGTTTATAGCATAGCTGGCCTACCCAGTGAGGTGTTCCTAGTGGTGGTGGTGGCAGCGTGTCAATGTGTTGAGAGGAAGAGGTGGTCTGGGAAATTCTGCTGAGCAAACTCCGGGCCCATTTCCACCCCCCAGTTAGTCCACTCCACTCAACTGGTTCACACACTGAGTGGGTCTTTGGGTGTTGTGTTGGGATCTCTTCCAGTGGTTTATCAGTATCTCCTTCTGGTCCAAGGAAGGAAACTTTGTTATCCTTAGCATTGACCTACAGAATATGTTTGTAACAGCGCTGCTTGTGTGGCATTAGGCTATGTAGTGATCGAAAGAAAAAAACAGACCTTTGCACATTTTTGCACTATATGGTGGGTGTATGAGGAGATTCACATTTCCTGCACAGCTAAGTCCATGTGAAGTTACCTTGTGCTGTATTTGACATCTAGCAAGGTCTCTGTTTGAAAGGAAAGATCTAAACTTAAAAATGAAGTGGCCAGAAGTTATGGTAAAAGCAGATAGTGTAGCTGGTTTTAAGAAAGATTTGGACAAATTCCTGGAGGAAAAGTCCATAATCTGTTATTAAGACATGGGGGAAGTGTCTGCTTGCCCTGGATCGGTAGCATAGAATGTTGCTACTCTTTGGGTTTTGACCAGGTATTAGTGTCCTGGATTGGCTACCATGAGAATGGGCTACTGGGCATGATGGACCATTGGTCTGACCCAGTTAGGCTATTCTTATGTTATGTTCTCATCTGTAGGGGCCTTTGTTTTCACTTTTTATTTTAATGTATTTTTTTTCTGGGAACTTATCAATGTTTTTTTTATAATGGAAGAGAATTAATGTGTGTGGGATGAGGGGGTAACTAATTTCTTCAGCTAAATAATTCAATCCACCTCAAACAGACATAGGAGAACTCACGCACCATTCACACACCCTCCAACCAAAAACGTCGAAAGAAAAAAACTGTTCGACAACCTCCTAGCCATTCAAGCTGCAACACTCGACCCCCAACTCTACAACCAATTGACATCGACCATAATCTGCAAAACCTTAAAAAAAAAATAAAAACCTTTCTATTCAAAAAACACATAAAACCGAACTAACACAATCAGAACTGTCCCAAACATCACCTGCAACTACTCCTTATGTAGGTACTTCTGATGTCATGACAATTCAGACATAATTTATGTTATGTTATGTTTGGAATATAAGAAAATTTTCACTGCCTATTCTATTCTGACCATTTATTCTGTTTCATGGTCATTACAAAAAATATTTTTTTCCATGGGGGGGGGGTGTGTCAAAAAATGATGGGCCCCGGGTGCCACATACCCTAGGTACGCCACTGCTTCCAAGTTCCATCTGTTGCTTACTAATTTGGGAAGATAGTTCCTGTCACATGGATTTTAATTTGGCACACTACTTTTTTAACATTTTACCCCTCATTGGCATTTTTCCGTTTCACATTCGCTTTATATATTTTGAAATTTGATTAGATTTGTCTCATCATACTATCAGTTTCCAAGTACTCTTTATTGTCTGTTTTTACTGTTTCATTCTTTCATGGTCACACCGTATCAGATTGCTTTTGATTTTGGTCAAGCCAGTATGACCCATACATGACCTTGGGCTGTCCCTTTCTGTTCATTTCGGTCTGCTCCATTGTACCCATTATCCCAATACTTGGGATTTAGTCTGCCCGTTCATTCTATGCCCCTATTTTTGTATTGCCTTCCCCATGTGCCTGTACATTAACTTTTGACTAATTCTTTACTTCATTCAATCCCACGTCTCGTCTCACGCCTCATAACTACATTTTGTTTATTGTTTGAGTTTTCATATTTTGATCTCAGCATACATCCTTCTACCTCACTCATGTTCTTATTATATTATTTAGCCCATCCATACTCATCCTATCATGTCATTGAACGGTAATTCAAAACTTTTCCTACTATTACAGTTGACACTTTGACATCATTACATCCCGGATAATTTTTTGCCATCCTCCTTCGGCGTGCTTTTACTTTGCTATCTGATCTACAGATTGCAGTGCGCTGTACAGGAGAGTTTTATGCCTGTTGATTACCGTTAAGTCCGCCTTTTCTTCTTTCTCCCACTGTGGATTTCGAGCATATTTAATACTCTTACGGTAGTGGTCTCTTTATTTTTATCTTCACGTGTGTCTTTTATTTATACATATTTTATTTTTATATGCCTCTTAGTTTCATATGGCTTCTAGTTTTCATACTGTCTTGTGCGGCCCGGTTTAGCTGATAAGAATTTCTTTTCTTTATTCTAATTTCGTTTTTCCCTTTTGTGGGCTCTGTGTAAGTGGGCTTATTTATATATTAATTCTCATTCGACACATTTGCCAGAAACACAATATTTGTAGTAAATACATGACTTGTTGCGTCCCTCCTCTTTCATAGCATTTTATTAACATCAATTACATTTCTCATGCATGTACACGCTAAGCACGTTCATTTATTTATTTTTATAAAGACTATTTTCAAGCATTTAATATATGCATGACACATATCTGGGCTTCTGAAAGTTTTTTACTCAATGCCATAAAGAGGTAATAAGATGTATATTGAGTAATTGACAACATTGTTATCTTTTTTGGTATCATAATATTCAATTTCCGTACGATTTGGACATTGCACTTCAAAAGTCATGAGCACTAATGCAGTGGATCATTGATATGCTATTTTAACGTTGCATATTATTCACTATTATTTCTTATATTGTTACAATACGTTGTATGTTATTAACTATGAATATCAATTTTCAAAATTTTTATATTGCTATGATATATGTCTTTGAAGTCTATGATGTTCAGGCATATGGATCATTACAATGTCATGATAGTATATTGTTAAGGTCTCCAATATGTACGCATTCCTTTAACTTTTTTTACAAGTAAGCATTGCTTAAGGTCTTAATTTTAAGATATTCCTCTCGTCTGTTGATAAAGATTTTGCTTAGCTCATCCATCCTGGTTTTCTGTTATTCTGTGTACTACCAGTAAAGTATGTATGGTCTTTTTGGTTGGGCTATTACAACACAGTTTTTTATCTTGGTTCTTCATCTAGGCTTCTTACCTGTTTTTATCTTGGTTCCTTTACCTTGATTTTTTATTTTTGTTAATTTGGTGATACTCACAGTTCGTCTTTCCTTTTTCTTTTTTTCTTTTCCTTTTTCCAGTCTTTTTCTCTATTTTTATTCTTTCTGTCTGATTTCTCGTAATCTCTTTAGTGTAATCCGTTATATGGTTTTCTCTAATGGTCTGTTATTGTTGATATTTTTTCACGTCAGATCTTTATCACTCATCTTTTGTCACTATTGGCTGCACATTTTCTTTTTTTCTTGTCTTATATCTGCTCATGATATTATCTTCTGTAGGACCCCTGTAGAAGGAATGTTTCTTCGAAACATGAACCTTGTTGTGTCCGGTCCACAGGAATATCAGGACCAATTGTTTTTGATACATTTTTGATGTGATACACGTACTTTGTTTTTAGATTTTTGTTTTTGTGATTTTAATAAATTCCTGTACCCTGTACATTTTCTTGCAGTACTGTTTTTGTTTGCTTTTGTTGTTCTTTTTACTGCAAGTCCTGTTGGTTTTTTGCTTGTTGTACCACATCTAAATAGTGACATGTACACATGTAAATGGTTATTTCAGAAAGCTTCTATTTACATGTGTAATTGCCTGTCACAGAGATTTCAAGAAAGCATGGTTTATATAAATGAAAAATTTGGGCAGTTCCCATTTTACAGTGGTAATAGAGATATCTTTAAACGTTTTCCCCATTGGTTTTTGCACAAGCTCAAAAGCATGCTTAGGATTCATAAAAGTCCTCATTTTGGCCAGTGTTTTTAAATGAGAGTTCAAGGGAATAATATTCCTTAATCTCTCATTATTATTATTGCCTCAAAAGCTTAAATAAATGCTTTCATGACTTCTCAAGTTAATTGGGGCCACTTACAGATACCAATTTGGAAACTGACCACTACGGAGGCAATTCTGTAACTGGGTGACTCTGTTTATGTGCTCTGAGGCTATGTAGTAGGGTCATATTCTATAACAGAACCTAGGCACCTAGGTTTCATTATAGAACACCAGCATAACCCAGTATTGACATGGATAAAATTTAGGTGCTCAAACTTGCATCTGCCATAGGGATCTGTACTGCGACTGATGCTATTTAACTCTATAACTCACTAATGGAGGATGAAGAGACTTAATTATGACACATAACCAATAACATAGAATCTCTTACATAAGTCAAAGATTAAGGATTAATGAGTTATATCAGAAGAAAAAGGGTCTCAGTAACCCCGCGAACCATCCACAAGGAATAAATTTTGTTTGCGTATGCAATGGGTTCCTTTGTCTATCATTGACCCAAAAAACCTCCTAATAGCTCAATATTTTTAAGACAGAATTTTTTCTTTTTAAATAAATTTTTCTTCTTATATTTTTTATTCATGCAAAACCTTAATCCAATAATTGCAAGACAGCAGAGTGGGACTTATCTTTATCTGCGCTTGCCGGCATCAAAATCTCACAGAACAAAATGACATCCCCATCCCCGACGGGACCCGTTTTGCCTGTTTACAAAGCTTTATCAAGGGTCTGGAATATAAAGGGGATATCTAAAAATAAGGAAAGACAGTCATTAGAATCATCATTATGCCCACATAGCTGAAATATTAATACAAATCAAAGACTTACTGTCTGTGAAAGAGCCACTGCTCAACGCCAACGTATATTTCTCTCAATGGAGATCAATTAAGGAAAAAGACACCAGCGTATGTTCTATTTAACTAGCAAAGCTAGCGCGGGAAAATTCAGCCATTTGTTTATAACAACCACACACGTGCAAAAAGGACCAGCATGTGAAGCAGCCAGTTGGGAACATTGCAAGAATGTTTACCATGGAATGATATATCGTTGTATGGAACTAAAAGAAAACACTCCAATTAAGCGCATTGTTTAGTCCTACAAGAGAGAGGGAACCTAATTTAAATATCCATTTGGCTTCTCTTTGAAGTAAAAGTCTTTCTTTATGTCCACCTCTTTCTCTGATATGTTCATCATCAATGCATAAACATTTCAATTCTGTGAATTTATGTTTAAGATCAAAACAATGTGACACCAAGGGTGCAGATATTTTATCTAATTTCATGTTGGACTTATGTTCAGTCATTCTTGTATGTAGAGATCTAGTAGATTTGCCCACATAAATTTTCGGCATGGACATATAATTAAGTAAACTATGAACGTGGTCTTGCAATTAGTGAACTGATGAAGAACATATTCTTTCTTGTCCATAGGGTTAATAAAAGATTTTGGCTGTAAAGTAAGATCACATATCGAGCAAGATTGACATTTGTAATGTCCTAATATATCACTTGGCCCGGTTTACATTCTTAGACTCGCTGGACTTAATAACTCTCTTAAATTTTGTTGTCTTGAAAACGCAATTATAAGGTTACAGTTCTGAAAAACTGTTAGAACGGACCACTGGCCAATATTTTCTGATAATATTTGATATTTCTGTGCAATTAGGTCCGAATTGCAGTACAAAAGTCTGAATGACATCCTCTGAGTTTTTCTTATTGGGAACCAACAAAAAATCCTTGTTGTAATATAATGCTCTTTTATAAGCCTTTTTAACAACATTTGGTGGATATCCTCTTAAAACAAACTTTTCCTGTAAATCTTTAGCTTGTAGTTTGAAAGATTGGATGGATGAACAATTTCGTCGTATTTTTAAAAATTGAGAAAATGGAAGACTATTTTTTAACCTGGATGGATGGCAACTTTTATACTGTAATAAAGTATTTCTATCGGTAGATTTGATAAATGTTGACGTTTCAAACCAATTTTTCTGCTGTTTAATTTTCAAATCCATGAAGTCCAATTCTTTGTCAGAACAGTTCATTGAAAACTCAAGACATTCATCACATGTATTGATCCACTTAATAAATGACGATAGTTGAGTCTCATCTCCCTTCCACAAGTTGATGACATCATCTATCTTTTCCATAGGTATATAGCTTTAGTGAATGGGGAATTTAGTATCCATTCTGTCTGAAATTTCCCCATATACAGATTGGCTACCGAGGGAGCAAATGTAGTTCCCATGGCAACTCCACTCACTTGTAGGTAGAGTTGTTGATTATACATGAAGAAATTTTCTTTCATGGCAATCCTGCTTAATTGTAACAAGAATTCTGTCAGTATCAAGACTGATCTTGATCTTTGTTCTAAGAATTCTTCTATAACTTTGAGGGCTCCTTCTTGGGGAATCGAAGTATAGAGTGATGTAACATCTAAACTCACTAATAAAAAAGGAAAATCTTCTTTTGGAATCTTCCCCAAGATATTGATGCCATCTGCCGAGTTTTTAAGATAAGACTGTAAATTTTTAATCTCCTCTTTGAGAAACACATCAACGAAGCAAGAGAGGGGTTCCAATAGAGAGTCCCTCAAAGACTTGATGGGACGTCCTGGTAGATTCATTGGATCTTTGTGAATTTTCAGCAAAGTATATAAAATTGGTGTAGTAGGTCCTTGTTTGTTAAAATATTTGTAATCATTGTATGTCAAAAAACCTTTGTCTAGACCCATCTTGGTCTGCTGTGAAATTCTCCTCTATAATTTTTTAGTTGGATCTAGGGCAGTTCTTTTATATGTAGTGATATCTTCTAATTGCTTCATAATAATATTGTTGTAGGTGTCAGCATTCTGTACCACAATTGCCCCACCTTTATCAGCTCTTTATCAGACTTTTAATGGCTCAAAATTGCTCTTTTGTTAGATTTGAAAATGATTTGACATCTTGCTCTGTAAGAGCTGTAACGTCATTGATGACATACTGTTTAAAAATGCCTAAAGCCACATTGATAGGCCAGGAGGCACCCAAGTCGAATGAGGATGGATGATGGTTCTATCTATATAGACATCCTCATACATGTTAAAATGTACCCTGAACTGAGGTTTACGAACAAACTTCTCTAAATCTATATGGAATTGGAGCAAATCAAACTTTTTAGATGGGACAAAGGATAGTCCTAGAGATAAAAGCTCCATTTCTGCCTTAGATAGATCTCGATTAGATAAATTAAATATTGCTGAATTGGTTGATCCACTGGTGCTTACCACTGATTCGTTTGACTTTGTGACCTCGTTGCTGATCTGTTTCTTTGACTTCTTTGCCTCTGTTCCCTCTCCCTCTCTGTTTGAAGTGTCCTCTGCCTCTTGGAAAAACCGAACTTCCCGATGATATTATAGAGGATGATGAACAAACTGAGCATGCACTTTGATCTGCCGACTGTATATTTTGGGATTATCCGCTGACGGCCAGATTTTTGTTAGATTGTTATTGGCATAATCTTGCTCATTTCTCTTAAATTTTCTGATCTTGTTTTTCTTTATAGACTCTTTAAATTTATTAATGTTGTCTAGCAATAATTGATGTTGTGTATTGAATTCATCGATGGTACACTGTTCTTTTAATTTCAGAAGGGATGTCTCACATTCCAATTTCTGAATAGCTACTTGCTTATTGCTTTGTTCTATGATGAGCAACATTAAGTCAAGGGAGCATTCGTTTAAGATTTTATTCCACTTTTCTTGGAATTCTTCATCGTTTCTAAAAACCTGGGGCTCTTTAAGAACTCGAAGGCCTCGAGGGATCCTTTCCATTGAGATGAATTGAAGAACAGGACCATCATGAAGACAGAGAGGCCTGCCAATTGTGTTTAAGAAACTTTGATTTTTATGTGTTAGACTGTTGTGCAACTCTCAGTTTGAAGCCTCTCTGACTAGATGATCATGGACTAATGAACTTACGAACTAACCAAGATCCAGTTTTGGATAAAAATAATCACAAAGACTGTAGTATGTGTCTGAAAGTTGGGACGTGAGTGTGAGTGTGAGTGATGGGAATTAGATTCACTGACTAAATTATTCTAATATTTATTAATAAATTAAATATTGGTAAATTGTAAAAGTACTGTAATGAAATGAACTGTGGGAGATAAGATTAAAATTGAATTGATTCAGATAATACTTGTTTGTATTAAATATTTAATAGCTGGTTTTAAGAATTTGAGTTATCCAATAGGCAGCTATTTAACTAACTGGAAAAAGAAAAAAACAAGCGTAGGCTTTAGGTTAATGCATATTCATTAGGGATATCTTGAAAACCCGACTCACTGGGGGTCCCTCAGGACAGGTTTGGAGCAACAGGTCTAGATGGACTATTAGTCTGACCCAGTAAGGCTATTCTTTTGTTATCTGGTGTAAGATCTAACAGACACCACACCCTATCTACTCAAGAGCAACTCCCCCCTCCCTCAGCCACCCTCTTAGCCACATTCTTCAAAAACAAGATCACAACTATCAGAACCATGTTCAATGGAATTCCTACGCACCTAGAAGAGATCTCAAATCCCCCCACAGAGAAAGAATCAATTGCAGCAGACAGAACCTGGTCCCACTTCTCACCCATACAATGGTCAGACTTCAACAAACTATATAATAAAGATAGCCACGCAGCCTTTGACCATAACCACTGCCCCCCATACCTTTTGAAAACATCCCATACATTATTCCACTCCGTGCTCCTACAATTGATACAAACTTTACTCATAGATGGACTTTTCCCACAAGACCTCAGCGAAATCATCATAACTCCGATACTAAAAGACCCCAAGGGAACAACAGACCAACCATCCAACTACAGACCCATAGCCTCAATCCCACTGTACGTCAAGCTAATGGAAGGCCTCGTAGCTAAAACCCTAACCTTATACCTAGAAAACCACAACTTACTCCACCCCAAACAGTCTGGTTACAGAACCAACTTCAGCACTGAGACCCTACTAGGAACACTCATGGACACAGCTAGACAACACCTCAGCACAGGCAAGAAAATACTGATCATACAACTAGACCTCTCCGCAGCCTTCGACCTGGTAGACCATGACATCCTCACTAGACTCCATAGGAATCTCAGGCAAGGTACTATCATGGTTTAAAGGCTTCCTACAATCCAGAACTTACAGGGTTAAAACAAACAAAGAAAAATCAGAACCATGGTCCAACCCCTGCGGAGTACCCCAAGGATCACCTCTGTCTCCCATACTCTTCAACCTATACATAGCCTCCCTCAGCTCCTGCCTAGACAAACATGGCCTAACCACCTACAGCTATGCAGATGACATCACCATTCTACTCCCTTTCGACCATCCAGCGCCTACCATGATAGGCACAATACTCAGAATACTTGAAACAACATGGATGACAGAACACAAACTAAAACTTAACTCCAACAAAACAAACTTCATCCTCCTAGAAAACAGCAAAACCCCAACCTTAACAAACCTAGTAATAAACTCGACCTCATACCCCATTCAACCCACGCTAAAACTGCTTGGAGTACTGATTGACAGAGGCTGTACCATGCAACCACAAATCAACAAAATAATAAAAACATCATTCGCAACCATGAGAAACCTAAGACAAATTCGAAAATTCTTCGACAGGAAACAGTGCCAACTTTTGGTACAATCTCTAATCCTTGGACTAATAGACTACTGCAATATACTATACCTCCCCTGCCCAGCGACCATGATAAAACAACTAAAAACAATACAAAATACAGCCCTAAGACTCATGTATTCGCTGAAAAAATACGACCACATCACAGAGGCATACCATGACTCACACTGGCTCCCAATATAAGCAAGAGTATACTTCAAATTCTACTGCCTACTATTTAAAGCAATAAACGGAGACAGCCCAACCTACTGGAACAACCGACTAACTCAAGCCACCTAAACCAGACACAAGAGAACCCACTCACTATTCACATACCCGCCAGCCAAAAATGTCAAACGAAGAAAACTATATGACAACCTAATGGCCACCAGAGCAGCAAAACTAGACAGACAACTCACCAATCTGCTGTCTTCGACCACAGATTGCAAGGCCTTCAAGAAAGAAACAAAAACCTTACTCTTCAAAAAAATACATAAAACCTATTTAACATGACCAGATCCCAAGCTTCACCTACTATACTACCTACATTAAAAGATATTGAACTCAGCATACGCAAAATTAATCTAAAGGGATCCCGTGACGAAGCTATGCCACCATTCTATCTTAAAAAATACTTTACTTGTTTAGGTCCCTTCATTCTCTCACTAATACAAAACAGCTTTCTCACTGCATCACTTCCTCAGCTTTGGAAACAATCCATAATTACTCCGATTATAAAAGATCATAAAATTACGCCTGATGAAATCTCTAATTATCGACCTATATCAAATATTCCTTTCATGGCAAAACTTGCAGAGAGTCTTGTTTTTGAACAAATATCAGACTTCGTGGAATCCACTAATGTTCTCCATCCTTACCAAACCGGGTTCAGAAAATTTCATAACACTGAATACACCATGATAGGTTTAATTAATAATATTCATTATTTCCATGAACACCATAGATCCGTAGTTCTAATTTCTTTAGACCTAACCGCCGCTTTTGATACCATTGATCATAACTTGTTACTTAACCGACTAGAATCTATTGGAATCATAGATCAAGTTCTTGAATGGTTCACTTCCTTTTTGTCAAGCCGTTCTTCCTTTGTTAGATTTAACGATAGTACATCCAAGAATTACTCACTAGAGTATGGTATCCCACAAGGCTCAATACTATCTCCTCTTCTTTTCAATATATTTCTTTCACCACTTCTAAACATAGCCCAATCTCTAGGTTTTACAGCTTTCGTCTATGCAGATGATATTCAGCTCATTCATCCATTGGATCCAGATAGTAATGATGACATCACAGCAATTAACAATAAACTTGTAACAATAAAAAATTGGCTAAATACAAATAAACTATCTTTAAATATTAATAAAATAAAATCGATGCTTTTCCCTTGGAAAAAAGATATAACATTAAGATCTCCAATCTCTATCAATAATACTGATTTAGAACAGGTCACTTCTTTAAAAATACTAGGCGTTTTGATAGATGATAAGCTCACATATCACGACTATATAAACCATATCGTTAAATCATGCTTTTATAAACTTCGATTGATTCGCTCTCTTGCAAAATTCTTACAACCAGAATCCATTAATATTCTCATTCATTCCCTAATAATGTCTAAAATAGATTACTGTAATTCCCTTCTTATAAACGTTACACAAAAAGAAAAAAGAAGGTTACAACTTATACAAAATACTGCTGTGAAACTAATTTACAAAGCTAAAAAATATGATCATGTTACCCCACTGCTGATTAAATCCCATTGGCTTCCGATAAGCCATCGGATCACCTTTAAATTACTGCTTTTGGTGTTTAAAGCTTTAAACTTTAATGAACCCCAATTTATTAACAGATGGCTTATCCCATATAGTACAACACGATCACTTCGTTCATCTTCATTTAATCTTCTTTCCGTGCCTTCAATTAAAATGATAGGAACTAGAAGACATGACATGTTCTCAGTTATGGCCCCACAATCATGGAATCTTTTACCACAATACATTAGAGAACTAAAAGACCTAACATTGTTTAAAAAAACGTTAAAAACCTTTCTCTTTAAAGATGCATATGGATCTTAGGACACCGAAAAAATCGATTATTTTTTAACCGTTACCAGGTTTTGTTTTTTTGTTGTTTTTTTTTCAATTTTGCCCAATTTTTTTTTTTTTTAAACAGTTATTATAACCCCCCTTTTTGTTCTTCCCTTTTATGTTTTTTCTTCTCTTCTATTAAATATTGTAACTATTCCCCCTCCTAACCACACATGTCTTGTATGTCTTATCCACAAAATTATTTTAAACTTATGTCTACACTCAGTTTGTTAAGTGTGTTAAATTTTAACTAACAACTAATTTGTTTTTATGTCAACATTAACATTGCACTTGTTTAATTTATTAATATATGTTATTATTATTGTACATCGCCTAGTAATTTAAATAGGCGATTCATCAAGAATAAATAAACTTGAACATGAACTTGAACTACTCCTTATCAAATCTAAAATGTTCAAATTACCCATTATGTATTATCTAATTTCATGACAATTTTATGTAATCTGCCTATATATGTCATAACATCATGACAATTCTTATGTAATCCGCCTTGAACCGCAAGGTAATGGTGGAATAGAAATCACTAATGTAATGTAATGTAAATGTGGGCACCTGAATGTGGCAGGGGTGTATGTAACATAGTAATGTGTAAGTTACAGTATATGTGTAAGTGGGAGCTTGCCTATGATCTGCCCCATATACACCTCCCTCCTAAATGTGGCAGGGGTGCATGTAGCTTATAGTAATGTTCAATCTACAGTGAGATTCATGCATAAGTGAGAGCTTGCTTATGACCGCCCCAATGTACACCCCATTGCAAAAACTTGCTATATAAGTTATGCAGCTATGGATAATGTATAGTGGATGTGATATACCGTCTTTCTGTGGTATAGCCAAAAGCAGTTTACATTTATTATATACAAGTACTGTACTTTTTCTGTCCCTAGTGGACTAACAATCTAAGCTTTAGTACCTAGATCAGTGGAGGGTTAAGTGACTTGCCCAAGATCACAAAGAGTCACAACAGGAATTGAACTCAGCTCTCCTGGTCCCCAGCCCTTTGCATCAACCACCAGGCCACTTCTCCATTATAATATTTGCAGAATAGCACTTAGGCACCTTTCTGTCACTTAACATGAGTATATGTGTGCATGCGAGTTTAATTGCTAATATTCTAAACATGTATGTATGTAGCACACACATGTACATGTGGGCAATTAGGTTATAGAATTGCCCTTCACACACCTCAGTGCCAGCACTTACATGTAGAGGTTATGAAATCACTATGTCCACATATGTCCATATATCATTGCTGGCATTTACACATTAACTGGAAAATTCTATAAACAGCACCTAAGTTAGGCACTAGTTAGGTTCCCTACTTTTGGCACAGAAATGCATTCTAACTGATGCAAGCCATCAAAACAGGGCTGAAACAGCAGATCGGTACAAAAATTACAGTTGCACGCCTAGTTATATAATAGCACTTAAGTGTTTTTTTGTGTAACTGCAAAGGGCGCATGGCCATGAAAAGGTCAGGAATGTTCTGGAAAATCGCACACAGTTTCTATAAAACAGTTTAACAGAATGCTGTGGATGTGTGGCCAACTTGCGTGTCAGGATTCACACCAGGGGCTCCTTTTACGAAGGTGCGATAGTGTTTTTATCGCACGCACCGGATTAGAGTGCGCTAGCCGAAAATCTACCGCCTGCTCAAAAGAAGGCGGTAGCACCTAGCTACTTTAACACTTTTTCCATGTTATTAAAAATCAAATAAAAACAGTTTGGCACTTCACACATAGGAATACCTCTGATTCATTTTGACTACTTTGAAATATTTTTAATGTTTTATGGTTGTTGGGGTTTTTGGTTTTGGTTTTTTTTTACAATTAGCTAGTATACAGGAATATATCTACTGGCTATACTGTATATACAAAAGCTCAAATTAGCAGTAATAACTTTCAATGCTGTGTGTTCCACTGAAGGGCTATTACAGGAAAATACAGCACAGTATTACAAAAAAAAAAAATCTTAAGATAACTGGCAGAATAAATAATTTATGCAAATGAAATTACTGCAATTAGTAGTTTTACAATGACCTTTTAAAAGCCACAGCTGTTAAAGTCAGGAAGTGCTGTCACTGCTGACCTTATCCTAAAAGAAAGTGACAAATTGAGAATGCAGGGAAGGCCAGTCATCAAAGAGGTCTGTTCGGCAACGATTAGGTTTTGCTGAAAACCAGCATGAATTACTACCAGCTGCTCTCAGGCTCGGCATGTCTCCCATGCTGTGCCATTTTGTTAAGCCTGATAACAATAGTTATTTTGCCCCATAGAGACAAGTTGTCTAGGGCCACTTCCAGCTCAACCAGAAACCACTGCTTCATTCTCTGGTTTACAAATGAAACTCTTGTTAAGAGTGCTTTTCAGAGCAGCTAAGCAGAAATCCCTCATAAGGATCATGGCTGGTCAGAGGCCAGTTACCCAGTGAGAAAGTTACATTTGAGAGAAGCAGTGTTTTTGTACAGACAAAGATGTTTGTGTGAAATAAAAGATATATTGAATTTCTTTAGATACCTCTTTAAGGGACAAGGTAATTTCTTGAGTCTGCAAAACAAATGATTAAACTTGGTTTTGTAATCCTAACAAGCTGTGCCAGAAATAGCCATATATAAGATATTTGTTTCCATTATCATGGCTGAGGTTTTTTTTTTAATGTATTTATTTATATACATTCAAGCAAAACAAACTTGAAATAAGAATCCAGGAAACTGGAAAGAAATAAACATTATAGAGAAAAAAATTTATATAACCTTTAGTACACAATAAGTGTAAGGGCTAATAAAGGTAAGTCACTACAAATCAGAAAACATGTTTATCCTAGAGAGACGGAAAAGGCCACCAAATCTCTGCAGCCTGCACTTGCAAATTAGGGGAATTAACCAACACCCCTTCCTCCCTTGCCACCAGAAATTATCTGCTTTTGAGCAAAGAAAATATACCCCCTCCTTTACAAAGCCATGCTAGTGTTTTTAGTGCCGGCTGCCACGGTAACAGTTCTGCCGCTCATAGAATTTCTGTGAGCGTCCAAGCTGTTACTGCCACGGCCAGTGCTAAAAACGCTAGTGCGGCTTTATAAATGAGGGGGATAGTCTTCACCACTAAAATACAAACAAAATTTAGCAGGAAATTTCAATAGAAACAGTTCCCTGCACTAGAATTCTTGACTTGAAAGACAAGAATTATTTTCTTCACTTCTGTGTCATTTGAGCCAAGTCAGGAAATATACGAATTGTAGATCCAATGCAAAAGACATGATTAACTTAGGTTTTCCTGTAACAACTTCCAGAGAATTCTCTAGAAAAACTGTTAAATTCAGACAGGAGAAACCCCTGCCGCATCCATAGGAGTAGATGATCCACAAGCTCCATGGGGAGTCAAATATTGAACTCTCACTAGGCATGGCATGTTCTCAGTTGGCATAGTTAATATTTCTCGAAAGTACTTATGTACCATCTCCCCTGGAACAACTAGTGGAGATCTAGGGAAGTTTAAAAACCTTATGTTAGTCTTCCTTATCCTATTTTTACATGTGCTCCAACTTTTGCTGCAAAACTTTCCTGTCTTTAATAATCATGAGTTCCAAGTTTTTAACCTCTTCTAATCTTCTTTCCCGATTCTCCAAACGCTCTTCATGTCTCAACATCTATTGCTCGTGAATTTGAGTCTTGGCTTGCACTAAGGGCTCCTTTTACGAAGCCGCATTAGCGGTTTAACGCGCGTAATAGCGTGCGCTAATTTGCCGGCCGTGCTAGCCGCTACTGCCTCCTCTTGAGCAGGCTGTAGTTTTTCGGCTAGCGCGGGGGTTAGCACGCACTAAAAAGTTGCGTGCAATAAAGCCGCTAACGCGGCTTCGTAAAAGGAGCCCTAAATCTAATCCTAAAG
The DNA here is from genome assembly GCF_902459505.1 of Geotrypetes seraphini. NCBI lineage: Eukaryota > Metazoa > Chordata > Amphibia > Gymnophiona > Dermophiidae > Geotrypetes > Geotrypetes seraphini. The sequence goes on along the minus strand of NC_047085.1, from coordinate 397,256,085 downwards.
TATATAGGATTAGATTTTATAACAATTATGTTTGTATTGTTAAATTTTTATTTATGTTTTTTATGTAAACTGCGTAGGTTGTATGTGGTAAATAAATTTTTTAAGTAAATAATAAATATCAATCTCATTCTTCATTCCTACGAATGAAGCCTTCAGAGAATTATCCAGGGTTTTAATTGCTTCCCATAGGGCATTCATATCTATTACCGCTGATTTCTGCAACTCCCCGAACATAGAGCTCTCTCCTCTGGAAGAAAATGAAATCACAGCAGCCTTAGCTAAAACGCACTCCACAGCAGAACAGGCTCCCCGAAGAGATTCTGAATCCACTGTTCCTCCATTCTGAGGAGAAATGCCTCCCTCCCTTTCTCGTGGTGAGACATCCTCCCTCGAGGCCACAAAACATCAGCGATATGGGCGTGCTAAATGCTAAGTGAGGCCCAGCCCACCCTGAGGTCTGCCACCATTTGGGATTCCCCCCTCCCCATAGCAGAGACAGTGACCACACTTTAAGATTCAGGCAGTCAACTGAATCAGTACTCCAACAGGTGGAGGTTTCTGGGCATGGGTAGCTGCTTTCTGCTTCCCCATTGAGCAAATCATAGGGTGCAGCAAGCTGAATCATGTAAGCGAGTTGGAACGCTCCTCTCAAACATCCGCCTCAATGCTATCTTGGCCCTTTTTTATTTTTTTATACAATTGGAGGAGAGAGGAAGCAATTAAAATTAGTTAATTTATTTAGGGCAGTATTATAACTTTAATGCCACTTCTCATAGCAAGAGCAGTGAAACTTACGTCAAATTTTTTTTGCGACACAGATATTTTACGTCGAGCAACAGAGGCAGTTCTTTTCTTTTCAATTCTTCAGTGTCTGCTAAAGTCATACATTCCAGTTTAATTACAACAAATGTTTTTGATACTGAGGTTCCAATCTATGATATAGTTTACTTTGCAATATACATTGTGTTTATAATAAGACTCCTGAGGCAGATTACTTTGGCCGAAACATGTGGTGTCAAGTTATTGCACAAATAAAGCAGAGTTTTGAAATAAACAGGCACACTTGTGTTTTTGGACATCTCCACTGTTTGTTTGCCTGTTATCTGCCCGTGGAAGTGATTCTCCTGGTTTTGTTTGGAGTTAGCATAAAGACATTATCCCCTAAGAAAGCTGCCAAACTCTGCCAGCTAATAGCCAAGTAGAAGGAATGCATAAAGCACATAGCTCAGGCAACCTATGATGCTTTTGATGTGATGTTCAGGGCCTCTGCAACGGGTGTAGGGATGTACAGACTCAATTGGCTGCTTGCCTCAGACTTAGAACTGGAGGTTCAGGAGAAGCTGGTGGACATCCCATGCCAGGTAAGTTCTTCATGGGAACAAGATGGATAAGGTTGCTGACCTCATCAAGAAATATATTGATACCATTGGGTTTTTGTCCCAGCCCACACCTTCTCCTCATAGAGTTCTTCCACTCTTTCTCTCATCCCAGACAGCCCAGAGCTCAGAAATCCCAACTGGTTCCCCAGTCAAAGCAAGATGCAAGATTTTGACTGGCTCCAGTAAATGTAAATGTCATGGGTAACCTACTAGTAGGAGAGAGACTGAATTTTTTCCAGGAAAGGTAAACATGGAAACATGACGTCAGATAAAGGCTTTTGGCTCCTTGTAACCTCAGACTGGTGGGTTCTCAAAATAGTCCAGATAGCTATAACCTGCAATTGGAAACAATTCCTTCACATTGCCCACTAGGAGCATCAAAATTAACCTTTCAGCACTGGGAATTACTTACACAGAAACTCTTCTCCCTGCTATAGGTCAATGTGGTTGAACCTATGCCACAAGGGGAAGGAGGGAAGGGATTTTAATTCAAGTAAAACATAATGATTTCATCCTATCCTAGACCTAATGGCCTTGAACAAATAATATTCAAAATAGAAGTTCAGGATAGTTTCCCTGGAATCCTTAATTCCCATGAATCAGGCGCATTAAACAATTAGCTATGCTTTCGGGATGTAAAATGCCTATACTCATATTCTACTCACAGGGCGTATCTAAGATTCAAAGTAGGGAAACACCACTACCAGTTCTGCCTTTTGGCTTCCCATCAGCTTTGTGAGTATTCACAAAGGCCCAGATTCTGTAAATAGCATCCCGATTGTAGGCAGCCAACTGCTGCCTAACCAGCCAATCAGGACGCACATTTTCTAATTTTAAAAAAACCTGGAGCCTAGGGAGGCGCGCAAGCTTGCCTAAGGCTAGACGTAGGCGTGGTTTTGGCCTGGAAGTAGCCTTAGGCGGACCTAAGTGGCTGTAAGCATCGCCCTAGGCCAGCGAGAGATATGTACAATGAAGGCCAGCAAAATGCTGGCCTACATTGTAAGAAGATGCGGCCACTGAGCTTATCACGGCAAGGGATCTCCCTGCCGCAATAAGTTTAGTGGTCGCTCCTGCCTAGCAGCCCCCTCCTCTGAACATACGTGGCTGAAGGGATGCCCAGTCCCTCCTGCCCGGAAGCCCCTCCCCTGAATGAACGCGGCAGGAAGGCTGCCCAGTCTATCCTGCCCAGCATCCCCCCCAATGATTGCAGCAGCAGGGATTTCCAATCCTTCCTGCCAGAAACCCCCCACCTCCCGTACTTCGCCGGCAGGAAGGATGCCCAATCCCTCCTGCCAGTAACCCCCTGAAAGTTTGACCCACTCCCACACCCACCTGGCTTCTGAAACCGTGCATCCTGTACTGGAAGCTTGTTCCAATGCTCTATCACTCGTTCCGTGAAGAAGTACTTCCTGGAGACGTCAGGAAGTACTTCTTCACGGAACGAGTGATAGAGCATTGGAACAAGCTTCCAGTACAGGTGATCGAGGCCCGCAGTATCCCAGACTTCAAGAATAAATGGGATACCTATGTGGGATCACTGCGGGAGTCATACCAATAAATAGGGTCGCTAGGATATAGACTTAATAGAGCAGGTCAGAAGAGTTAAGGGGGCCAGTAGACTTAAAAGGGGGTCAATGGTATGGGCAGACTTGATGGGCTGTAGCCCTTATCTGCCGTCATCTTTCTATGTTTCTATCCTATACAGAATCCGGGCCAAAATGTCTCACAATACAACATTCTCCTCATTCTAAAACAGGTCACCTAAAGTTAGGCACCAAATTGTGTGCATAAGTTATACAATACAAGTACTTGCTCATGCAGTAGTGGTATTCTATAACTTATGCACTTCACCCCCAAATTCTGTAAAAAATACCATAAGTTGCACGTGCAAATCTGTGCACACAGCCAATTTGAATGTGCAACTTAATTGTTTTAACAAGCCAACTAGCACTGATAATTGACAAATAATAATTGATACTAATTGGCGCTAATTAAAGTTACGTGAACAACTTGGTAGGTGCCTTCTATAAGTGGTGCATGTCACTTCTAGTGCACAAATCTCCAAAGAGGATTTGGCGAGGGGAGGAGCACAGATAGATCATGGACATTCCTAAAAGTTAAGGGTCTCAAAATCAAAACTTTAAAATGTCCAAAAACCAGCCTAAGTCGGCACTTGGACGTCCAAGTGCCAATCATCAAAACCAACGTTCTGGACATGCAACAGCACTTCTAAGCTGCTGTGCATCCAGAGAGCAAAGGGGAATGTTGGCAGGCGTGGTATGGGCAGGAAGCGGGCGGGCTTCAACCTGGATGTACCCCAGCCTTAATCAAAGCTTTCCTAGAGGGAACTTAGATGCCAACAGTTAGACCTGTTTGAGTTGCGTCTAAGTTCCACAAAGGTTCCCAAACTGACAAGAAGACTACTGGAGGATTTAAGTCATGACCCCTCCCCCCTTACTCCCCCAGTGGTCATGACCCCCTCCCATCACCCAAAAAGCAAAAAAAAAAAAAAACCCAAAAAAATAAAGACGTCCCATCTGCTGATTGCGGCAGAGGAATCCCCATCAACTGAGCCGGTTTTGGGGATTCCTGGTGGCTCAACGGATGGGGATTCCTCCTACCAGGATCAGCTGAACCATGGAGCCCTACACCCCTCCCTCCGACATCCTCATGACATCACCATTGTAAGACAGCTTGAACAGTGGTCATCAACTTGGCAGCTGGGCTTCAATGCTAAAAAATGTAAAGTAATGCACCTAGGCAAAAAAAATCCACACAGAACTTACACACTAAATGGTGAAACCTTGTCCAGGACCACGGTGGAACGTGATTTAGGAGTGATCATTAGCGACGATATGAAGGCTGCCAATCAAGTAGAGAAGGCATCGTCCAAGGCAAGACAAATGATGGGCTGTATCCGTAGGGGTTTTGTCAGCAGAAAACCTGAAGTCATAATGCCGCTGTACAGATCCATGGTGAGACCTCATCTCGAGTATTGTGTTCAATTCTGGAGACCACACTACCGAAAAGATGTGTTGAGAATTGAGTCGGTTCAGCGAATGGCTACCAGGATGGTTTTGGGGCTCGGGGAACTCACGTATGAAGAAAGGTTAAAAAGACTGCGGATGTACTCACTGGAGGAGCGAAGAGAGAGAGGGGACATGATTGAGACCTTTAAGTATATTACTGGGCGTATAGAGGTGAAAGATGATATCTTCAGTCTTACAGGGCCCTCAGTAACCAGAGGACACTCGCTGAAAATCAGGGGAGGGAAATTTCAGGGTGATGCGAGGAAGTACTTCTTCACTGAAAGGGTGGTAGATCATTGGAACGAGCTGCCTCAGAGGGTGATTGAGGCCAGCAGCGTGTTAGATTTCAAGAGAAAATGGGATATTCATGTGGGATCTCTAGGAGAGTAAGAATCAGGGAGTGGGTCATTGGTATGGGCAGACTCGATGGGCTATAGCCCTTTTCTGCCGTCAATTTCTATGTTTCTAAGCCAAGATACATTAGGAGGGGGAAGCCCTGTTTGCAGCATGCAGCCCTATAGGCAGGAGGGAGTGAGCTTGCATCCTGCTGTTTGCTCTTCCGAAGGTACAGGGGGTTTCGGGGATGTGGAAAGGGGCCTAGAAATGTTGGGAGGATGTGAGGGGGCGGAGATGTTGGGGAATATATGGGATGTCGGAAGGTACGGGATGGCAGGGGAAGTACAGAATGTCAGGGAGATGTTGGGAGAGGTACGGCATGTCTGGGAGATGGGGGAGGTACAGGAGGTTAGGGAGATATCAGAAGTATAGGATGTCATAGAGATGTCAGGAGAGGTATGGGATGTCATGAGGAGGGGTGTAGGGCTCCTCGGTTCAGCTGATCCTGGCAGGGAATCTCATCAGCTGAGCTGCCAGGAATTCACGATACCGGCTCAGCTGATGGGAATTGGTGGGTATGTCTACAAAACTTGCTTTTGTACATTTTTCACATGGACGTTTTTATTTTTGAAAATGGGCAAAAAAGATAGAAGTCCTATGGACCAAAACTTATACCTAGCTCATTTTCAAAAATAAAAGATAGACGTTTGGCAGCATAATATGAAGAAAGACCTGGTGAAGCTTGAAGAATGGTCTGAAATTTAGCAGCTAAAATTTAATGCTAAGAAATGCAAGGTCATGCATTTGGGCTGCAAAAGCCCGAGGGAATGGTACAGTTTAGGGGGTGAAGAACATAAGTGCACGACAGAAGAGCAGGATTTGGGTGTGATTGTATGTGATGATTTTAAGATGGCCAAACAGTTTGAAAAGGTGACGTCGAAAGCTTGAAGTGTGCTAGGGTGCATAGGAAGAGGTATGACCAGTAGGAAAAAGGAGGTATTGATGCCCTGTATAAGTCTCTGGTGAAACCTCATTTAGATTATTGTACACAATTCTGGAGGCTGCACCTTCAAAAAGATAAAAAAGGATGGAGTCGGTCCAGAGGAAGGCTACTAAAATGGTATGTGGTCTTTATCATAAGGTATATAGCAGGGGTGTCCAATGTCGGTCCTCGAGGGCCGCAGTCCAGTTGGATTTTCAGGATTTCCCCAATGAATATACATGAGGTCTATTTGCATGCACTGCTTTCATTGTATGCTAATAGATCTCATGCATATTCATTGGGGAAATCCTGAAAACCCGACTGGATTGCGGCCCTCCAGGACCGACATTGGACACCCCTGGTATATAGGGACAGACTTAAAGATCTCAATCTATATACTTTGGAGGAAAGGCGGGAGAGGGGAGATATGATTGAGACGTTTAAATACTTATGTGATGTAAATGTGCATAAGTCAAGTCTCTTTCATTTGAAAGGAAGCTCTGGAATGAGAGGGCATAGGATGAAGTTAAGAGGTAATAGGCTCAGGAGTAATCTAAGGAAATACTTTTTTACAGAAAGAGTGGTAGATGCGTGGAACAGTCTCCTAGTAGAGGTGATGGAAACAGAGACTGTGTCTGATTTCAAGAAAGTCTGGGATAGTCACATGGGATCTCTTAGAGCAGGGGTAGGCAATTCCGGTCCTCGAGAGCTGGAGCCAGGTCAGATTTTCAGGATATCCACAATAAATATGCATGAGATAGATTTGCATCTCAAGGAGGCAGTGCATGCAAATCCATCTCATACATATTCATGGTGGAGATCCTGAAAACTTGACCTAGCTTTGGCTGTCAAGGACCAGAATTGCCTACCCCTGTCTTAGGGAGAGGAAGAGATTATGGTTACTGCGGATGGGCAGACTAGATGGACCATTTGGCCTTTATCTGCCATCATTTTTCTATGTTTCTGTGTTGAAAATGGACATTTTTCCTGCTGGGTTTGTGACGGCTTGCACAAAATGTCCAACCTCAGACTTAGGCACACTTTTGATTAAGCCCCTCTAAGCACACTGTTATAGGATACACCCGATCTGTGCACATGTTAGGCATAGGCATTTAGGCCTGGTATTCCTTGGCCTAAATGGGTGCACCTCAGTGTTATGCCATGTATGGTCGCCAAGCATGATTCTATTTATAGCAGGATCCTTTCATAGAATCTCACTAAGTGCTGTGCTAATCAGGCCCAATTTCTTAAGCATTATATATAGAATTTGGTCCTTAGTGTGTAAATACAAGGGTGCATTCATGAGGGGAGAAGCATGGGCAGGTCCAACATTTTCATGCATAACCTGCAGAACACTGTAAGTTATGTGTTGAATGGCTTCATTTTTAGATGTGTGGATTTACGAATGCAGTCAGTGTATTTATTTATTAGAATTTATTAACTGCCTTTATGAAGGGATTCATCCAAGGCGGGGTACAGCAGTTACAGTTTAACATAAATCTCATAATTTTGTTAACAGCATAACTATAGCAAAATGACCAAATACAGTATAAACATAAATACAATTAATGAGGTAAACTTGAAATCAGCAAATTGAAACTTAATAATAGACTACCATGAAACAGTATCAAAAATATATACATTTAACTGAAATTCAAATAGCAGAGATATAATACAATGTCAGCATAATACTTATGAAACATCTAATAAGCATGCATTAGAACATTCAGATAACATAGATATGAACTAATGCTTTTCTACAATACAACTTATCATACAGCCCAGGGACCAAGTGCAGATATATAGATAAGGACAAGATGGGTGGTACAGAGTCCATTGGGATAAATATATGGGTGGCTAAACTCAAGGCAAGTTCTTTATACAGTTAAGCAAGATATAAGGAATTGATACAAGTTATGGTGTGTGTAGCAAGCTAGTCCAGGTGTAAAAGAACATAAAAATTGCCATATTGGGACAGACCGAAGGTTCATCAAGCCCACTATCCTGTTTCCAAAAGTGACCAACCCAAGTCCCAAGTACCTAGCTAGATTCCAAGTAGAAAAACAGATTTTATGCCGCTTATCCTAGGAATAAGCAGTGGATTTCCCCAAGCCATCTCAATAATGGCCTATAGACTTCTCTTTTAAGAAATTATGCAAACTTTTTTTAAACCCTGCAAAGCTAACTGATTTCACCACATTCTCTAGCAACAAATCCCAGAATTTAATTACACGTGTGAAGAAATATTTTCTCCAGTTTGTTTTAAATCTACTACTTAGTAGCTTCATCGCATGTCCCCTAGTCCTAGTATTTTGGGAAAGAGTAAACAAGTGATTCACAACTACCCTTTCCAAATATTCTATAAGTAGACATGCTTAAAGGCAGGCGTGCAGGTGCTGACTTACATTAGCATTCCGTAAGAACACTTATGCACAGCCCACGTAATTCAGATACCTAACTTGTAGTACCCACTTATAAAATTGTCCCATGTAAGTCCTAAATACATTACATAAAAGAGATATACTTGTTACTTTCATTATTTTAATCCCCAGAAAGTGCTAAGAAAAAGATATTTAAGTTTCAGAAAAGACTTGCAGTGTCTCATTGTAAAAAAGAAAGTCTGAACCATAATCAGCTGTACAGGAGTAATTGTAATACTAAGGGTAAAAGTCAGACTTTTTCCTGCCTCATTGGCTACTCATGGTCCATTTTTCAAGGATTCACATTCTTTATTGATAGCATTAGTAAATTGTGTATGACTTTCCTAAGAGTTGGTGTAGCTCATTTAATTCATATTAATTGATTTTTAGGTACACCTTGATTAATTGAACTTGGTTCCTTTTGTACAGAATGCAATAAATAACCATTAAAATGAGCAAGATGTGACGCTACAAATTATAATGTTAACTACTCTAGGTGTCATAGAGGACAAACCAGAGCCATTTTAGTTTTGTTCCACCTATGTTTATCTCATAAGCACCCAAGATAAATTTTCATTTTAATTGAAAAAAATAATTAACTACCATTTCTTTTAGGTTCAAAGTGATTTCAGTGGACACAGGGCAAGGACATTTACATGTACAAAGCTAGAATCCTTGATATGGTTTTAGAATTAACTTCAGGTGATGTTTTTCAAGTTTCAAGTTTTATTAGGATTTTATATCAAGGTTATCTAAGCGGTTTTTACAATCAGGTACTCAAGCATTTTCCCTCTCTGTCCCGGTGGGCTCACAATCTATCTAACGTACCTGGGGCTATGGAGGATTAAGTGGCTTGCCCAGAGTCACAAGGAGCAGCACGGGGTTTGAACCCACAACCCCAGGGTGCTGAGGCTGTAGATCCAACCACTGCGCCACTGTTACTAGCAAATTTGAAAAAGAAACCATTTTTCCCTTAAACAGATTTTAACATGATAAGAAGTGAGATTCAATTAAACCTTTGCAATTGTTCATGTGCCTCTATCCCACTCTTGGTGGTTATTTTCTCTCTTCACATTTGTTGCCAGCTGCTAGGAGATTTTGTTTTCAGAGGAAGATTTATTTTTGCCATATTTGCTTAGCTGCTATTCCACTCGTATAAATCAAAATGAAAAACCCTGTGAACAACATATGAAAATCAACAAAATGATGCTTTCTTTCTGCACTTCCCTACTAATTGTGCATTAGACTTTTTGAAGGAAAACTTTTCTACCAGGGCTAATCTATTTCTAGGTCACTGTATGCTTATCTAGGTTCAAGGCGACTTACAAATCAGAAGTTTACATTGCGTTTAGGAGTTACAATAATGATATACAAAGTAAGCAGTATACTATGAGATAGGTACCAGAGTTAGAAGATGTAGCAATCATTCAGTAGAGGGGAGCATTGAGCTGTCATTAGAATTACATTACAGAAGTTTGAAGTATAATACAGTTGAGTTAGATACAAGTAGTTTGGTGCGATTATGTTATGTAGAGGTTGGGGAGGGAGCTCCTATGGTTTCTGGAAGGGTGAAATGCTGAGTAGGTTGCTGTGGAAGAGCATACTTGTTAAGTATCGATGGAGTATATGTACTCAAAAAGGAAAGTCTTCAATTTCTTTTGAAATCTGGGGTAGTTAGATTCTTTCTTGATAATTGTTGGAAGATTATTCCACATCTTGGTTCCAAGGTAGGTGTGTAGGGAGTTAAATATGTTCTTGTATTTTACACCTTTGGAAAAGGGGAAGGATCAATTGAAATGTTTTAGGTTTTCTGGATGGTATTGACCAGGAGTTGATGAAAAGATTTATAAGTGGCTCTGTGGAGTTCGCATATAGGATATGGAACATTACACATGATAGTTTGAAGGTGATTCGAGCATTAATAGGTAGCCAATGCAGTTTACTGTTGTAAACTGAGATGGAATCATATTTTTTTCAGTTTGAATATTAGTCTTATTGCTGTATTTTGTATCAGGTATAGTTTGTGCTTGAGGGGAGAATTAATACCAGCATAGAGAGAGTTACATCTGTGTCAGTATGGCAAAGTTATGATCATGGAAGAAGGATCTGATTAGAATTGTCTCATGTTATAGAAGGGGGGGGGGGGGGTTCTCATAGGTTGGACAGTTTCATTGCAGAGAAAATAATTGGCTAAAATAAATTATTTTTCTTTTCAAGGGAAGAGTTTATGCCGGCACTGATTTCTGACCATATAACTTTTACATGCGTGGAGGGGCATAATCAAAACATATGTATAAGACTGATTTGGACATAGGGCGCTAGTCACCCTAAGTCGGCAGCAGCAAAATCTCCATTCTCGAAAAGTATGTCTAAAATATTTTTTTTCAAAAATCATCTGTCTATAAATCTAGGTGTTTGATCGTCCAGACTGCCACTACGTCTATTTTTATACCACATTCTCAACCAAAAATTTGTCCAAATCCCAAATGCCCAGAACAAGACCTCTTGGATGTGGGAGGGGCCAGCATTGATATGACTAGCCAGCCAGACATGGCAACAGAGCATAGGGGCACCTTACAGGGCACTGTTGTGAACTTCAGAAAAAGGGTTTCACATAAACTTCTCACCAGAACTCCTTTATAGCTTATGGTGAGACCCCAAAACCCACTATACCCACCTGTCTACTACCCCCAATAGCCCTTATGGCTGCAAGTGGCATCTATATGACAGTACAATAGAGTTTTGGTGAGTTTGGGCTCACATTTTCTACCTTGAATGTAGTGGTTAGAGTGGCTTATGGTCCTGGGTCCTCCTCTCTATGGTTCACTAGCCCATCCCCCAGACTACTTAAGCCACCTTTGTGAAGCTCTACTAGACTTTCCTATGCCAGGTGCTGATGTTCTGGAGGCAGGTATTTACACTTTTATTCTGAAGTTTGTGCAGTGGGGTCAGTGAACACAGGGTGAGTGTGGGGGGTCTTTACCTTGTCTCTGCAGTGGTTATCTGGTCACTTTTGATAACTTTTGGGCACTTATACTTGTCTTTACATCATCTAACTCAAAAAGTATGTTTTGCCTAGGCAATCTCGTCAAGCATTCGATTATCCCTGCAGAACGATTAAGTCTAGGTCAACCCACATCCCACCCTAACCATTCCTCCAAAAATGCCCCTTTCTAGGTTGAGATTCAGAGGCCTAAAATGTTCCTGGATATGTCCAAAAAGCCATTGCAATTGGACGACCTGTTTTAGGTTTTCTGGATTATTGGCACTTGGACGACTTGTCTTAGATCATCCAAGTGCCGACTTGGGTGGGTTTTTAGACGTATTTAAGTTTCGATTATAAGCCTCATAAAGTTCTGTTGTTAGGAAAATAAGGTATAGAATAGGGATGTGCTTTTGTTAGTGCACAATCAGTTTGCCTACCAGAAAGTTGATATGGTTAAGTGAAAATCATGGGCATGATTTGCTTATTTTGGGCATAGGCGTTGATCTTTAAGCCAAGAAAACCGTGTTATAAATAGGGTATGCTTAAGATCCAGACGTCTACCTTCATTTAAGCCCACTTTAGGTGCTGCTAGGCATGATTCTATAAATGGCACCTAACCTAAGACTATATGCACTAAGCACTGCTTTCCTAGGCAACTATGGTTTAGGCACTGTTTATAGAATTGGGCCCAAAATCAATTTTTCAGACTTATGCTATCCCTTTGTCTTCTGCATATCACAGACACATTTCCTTTGGAATCTATGCTAGGAGACAAATGTATCTTGGGTTTCTTATGTACAGACACCTAAACAAAGAACACCTTTGTTGCCACAACACTCAAGACACACTAGGGTTGTGCATTTGTTAGCAAAAAAGTGGTTGTTACTGCTACTTAAAATATTTAGTGCATACTAAATCAATTTAACACAAATTAGCCTATGAATTAAAATATATTAAATCAGTTTGGGGGTAATTTTAAAGAATAGGTGCCGATGTATTTAGGTACTAGATTCACTCATGAATGCCAGTATTTCAGCTACATGCTGTTCTGTAATACACACATATCTTCAATAATGCATAGTTTACAGGTGGGTGGCAAATAGGTAGAGTCTGGAAAGAGCATGAGTGGGGAGGAGTTTAGTAACAAATGTGTGGAGTGCATTCATAGGCTCATAACATAGAATGTTATAACATATAATGCATGTCTTCAAAATCTAAGTTTGAAAAGCATTGTTGGCATCGTTAGGCATGGGAGGATGCCTCCACTTAGGTATTGCTAGGTATCCTAAGAGTTTGATGCCTAACTCTTAAATTGTTAATGGTTTGGTTTTGGTTTTTTTTTTGGGGGGGTTGATTGGCTGAAAACCAGCATGGTCAATAACCACATTGATTAAGCCAATTAAAAAATAAATGTTAGGTGCATATCCTAAATTTATGCATTGCGAAGTGGCTGCAATTAAAGTGCCTAACGGCACCTAATATACATGCCATTTATAGAATTCCTCAGTAACAATATAATTCTATAACTGGAGCCTATTCTGTAAAGGAAAGTGGGCACTTATATATGTTTAACTCATATAATATGTGCTCCGAGTCACTTTCCAACTCTTGTAGCTTTAACTTTATATATCATTTAAGGCCTCAGTTACACCACTTCCACCACTTAACCATATTCTTTTAGCGGGGAACCTCGGGTGTTAATTTATCATCGGCCTTAAATCACCAAATTAAGAATTTTTTTTCAATTTTTCATAATGATTTAGCCTAACTTTCATTTCTTAGGACCAAGTTAATTTAGAAATATAATTTTAACTTATCTCAGTTTGTAGCTTCACTGCTAACAATGGTTACAACCTGGGAGACATGGAGTCCAACATGTTTCACAATTGCTTTTTCAAGGAACTCCCAGTGCCGCTACTGTCATCTGGCTCAGAGGATTAGGAAGAGTCAAATGACAGTAGCGGCACTGGGAGTTCCTTGAAAAAGCAATAGCAAAACATGTCGGACCTCATGTCTCCCAGGTCGTAACCATTGTTAGCAGTGAAGCTTCAAACTAAGATAAGTTAAAATTATATTTCTAAATTAACGGTCCTAAGAAATGAAAGTTAGGCTAAATCATTATGAAAAATTGAAAAAAATTCTTAATTTGGTGATTTAAGGCCGGTGACGAATTAACACCCAAGGTTGCCAGCTAAAAGAATATGGTTAAGTGGTGGAGGTGGTGTAACTGAGGCCTTAAATGATATATAAAGTTAAAGCTACAAGAGTTGGAAAGTGACTCGGAGCACATATTATATGAACTGACTATTTTATAGCTCACGAGCATAAATGTATATGCAAAACTGACCATCTTAGAAAGAGCATATATATGTTTAGACACAAGCACTTGACAGCCATAGAGCCAGTTGTGGTTATGGGTGGATAATAGGCATGGTTGAGTTAGACATTGTTAGGCATCTTGCTTAGGCACCACCAAATTAGGCGAATGAAAAGTTGGCCTAATGGAAAGGCACCTATGTCTATGACGCCAATGCCTAAGTTTGCTTAGGTGCTGCCAGGTGTGATTCTATAAATGACGCCTAGTGGTTGATTGTCAACCACATCAAATTTATAGAATCTGACCCAAAGTGTACCCTAAAAAGTTCTCATGTGTTTTTAAAAAATTTATTAAACGAACTATGAATGAATCCCTCTTCCCTCAACCCCCCCCCCCCTAAATCCAAAGATTGGATTTTAAAAAACCCCAAATAAGCTGAAAGATTTTACCTTCTGCACATTCATGCAAACCCAAAGCTTCATTTTCACACAAACTTTCATATTCCTCACCCCCCTCCACAGTTGACCTCTCTTGCATACATAGCCACATTTACAGCATACAGAAATACAATCTCCTCATGTCTTATTAAATTAGCTCCTCTCCCCCCACTGTGGCCTTTTATACAGTTATTGAACTTTAATTTTAGAGGCTGCAATGCTTCATGCCTGTTGTACTTTTGATATTTGCAGTCAGATGTTCAGGAGTCTATCAGTGTCTTCATGGCCTATGTACACACCAGTGTAAATGAGATAAGTGCCAAATACCACCAGAATGAGAGAAGGCACAATTATACTACACCAAAAAGCTTTCTGGAACAAATATCATTATATAAGAACTTGCTGGCTAAGAAACGCAAGGAGTTGTCCCAGCGAATGGTGCATCTTATGAACGGCATTCAGAAACTGCAAACTACCACTGCGCAGGTAATGTTGGCATCATATACAGCTGAGGCAATGTGTGACTGTTATCATGTCTTCATTTAAAATTATTTTTTGCTGCTGTTGTGTAAGAGCCTGATTCTATAAACAGCAAGGCACCATTCAGCACGGTTGTCAATCAACTGCTAGGTGTCCTTTATAGAATTGAACCTAGCAGTGCCTGACTTGACATAGGCATTAGTAAGTGTCCTAATAGATGCCTATATATTAAACCAGGATTTTCATGGCCTAAGTTACTGGCACATAACACAGACACCTAACGACACCTTAGTCTTACCATGCCAATTCTCCAAAATGTAGACGTGGTTAAGTTCTGCGCACAAAATTGGCTAGGTGCTGTTTATAGTGTCAGGCCTTAATTGTTTACTGAACCATGCACAGAATGTATTTTTATGTTATTGATGTGCGCAGTCCAGCAGAATATTTAATTTAGAGTAAATCTGGAAATATATATAAGTTACTACCGAGATAAAGAATATAACATTTACATTTTCTGACAAGAAGTTTCTTTTCCAGTATCTATGTTCATGTTCATGCCAGTTGTTGATTGGGGTATCCCTATTGCAGGGTCTTCTAGAACTGTTAAAACAGTTGGTAATGGAACTCATGCGGAATGGGGCCATACTGGACATAGTGCTTACAAATGGGGAAAGAGTTTCTGATGTTACAGTGAATGATCATCTGGCATCCAGTGATCACTACATAGTGTGGTTTAATATTAAAATACAGTAGGTGTAGAGAAGGCTTGTTATAAAGTAAAAAAATTAAAAGTTAAAAAAATTAACTTTGTTCAGATGAAAGAGATTCCTGCCCAAGGACCAGATGGCATCTATCTCAGGATATTGAGGAGCTTAGAAGGGTTCTGGTGGATGATGGTTTTACCAAAGAAAAATCATACCAAACAAATCTGATTTATTTTGACTGAGTGACCAAACAACTGTACCAAGCCTTTGATTCAGTTCTTCATAGAAAACTCATAAATAAATTGAGTAGTATGAAGTTAGGACCCAAAATGGTGAACTGGATTAGAACTGGTTGACTGACTGATGACAAAGAGTAAAAGAGATTAGTTCAGAGGAATGAAAGGTGAGTAGTGAAGAGCCTCAAGGATTGGTAATGGAACCAATTCTATTCAATATATTTGTGAGCGACATTGTTGAAGGGTTAGAAGGGAAAGATTGTCTTTTTGTGGATGACACAAAGATTGACAGTCGAGTGGACAATATGTTAAGTTATCCACAAAACTTAGAAGACTAGTCTAATGTGTGGCAGTTAAAATGTAATGCAAATAAATGCAGAGTGATGCACTTGAAGATTAGGAATCCAGAGGAGTTGCATGTGTTAGAGGTAAGTGACTAATATCCAAGAACTGGCAGAGGAATGTTGGGGTGATAGCATCTAACGATCTCAAGACAGTGAACCATTATAACAAGGCTGTGAAAAAAGCCAGAAGGATGTTAGGCTGCAAAGAGAGAGGCATAACAAGCAGAAGAAAGGGTTAATGCCCACTACAAGTCAATGAAGAGGCCTCACTTGGAGTGTTATGTTCAGTTTTGAAGGCCGTATGTTGCTAAGGACATAAAAAGACTTGAAGTGGTTCACAAGAAGACAACATGAATGATAAGAGGTTTGCAACAAAAGACAGGGCGGTGAGGGATGCCAAAAAGGACTATGAAGAAAAAATAGCGCAAGAGGCCAAAAACTTCAAGCCCTTCTTTAGATACGTGAAAGGGAAAAAACCCGCAAAAGAGGCGGTGGGACCCCTGGACGATCAGGGAAGAAAAGGGTACATTAAGGAAGATAAACAAATTGCGGACAAACTAAATTCCTTCTTTGCGTCCGTCTTTACGGAGGAGGATACCGCAAAAATACCAGAAACTGTGAAAGTGTTTAGTGGAGTAATAGAAGACAGCCTCACCACAGTTGAAGTAGATTTGGACCAGATATACTACCAGATCGACAAACTTAAAAGTGACAAATCCCCTGGACCGGATGGAATTCACCCGAGAGTCTTAAAGGAATTGAAGGTTGAAATCGGAGAGTTATTGCAAAAACTCGCCAATCTGACAATCAGAACTGGACAGATACCGGATGACTGGAAGATAGCGAACGTCACGCCAATTTTCAAAAAGGGATCAAGAGGAGAACCGGGCAACTACAGACCTGTGAGCCTTACGTCTGTCCCTGGAAAGATGGTTGAAGCACTGATCAAGGATAGCATAGTCCGGCACTTAGATATACACGAATTGCTGAAACCCAGTCAACATGGGTTCAGGAAAGGGAAATCATGTTTAACGAATTTGCTTCAATTTTTTGAGACCGTGAACAAGCAAATTGATAGTGGAATGCCGGTGGACATAATATATTTGGACTTCCAGAAGGCATTCAACAAAGTTCCGCATGAAAGACTTCTCAGGAAACTACAATGCCATGGAATAGAGGGAGATATACACAGGTGGATAGGCAAATGGCTGGAAAACAGGAAGCAGAGAGTGGGCATAAATGGGAAGTTCTCAGACTGGGAGAAAGTGACTAGTGGTGTGCCCCAGGGCTCGGTACTTGGGCCGATCCTATTTAACATTTATATCAATGACCTTGAAGACGGAATATCCAGTGAGATCATTAAGTTTGCAGACGACACAAAGCTATGCCGGACAATCAGAACGCAGAAAGATAGCGAAGAACTCCAGAGCGACTTGTATCAGTTAGAGAAATGGGCAGAGCAATGGCAGATGAAGTTCAACGTGGAGAAATGCAAAGTAATGCATTTAGGCAGTAAGAATAAGGAACACGAGTATAGAATGTCAGGAGCAACTCTTGGTAAGAGCGAACAAGAAAGGGACCTGGGTGTACTGATAGATAGGACCCTGAAGCCGTCGGCACAATGTGCGGCAGCGGCAAAGAAAGCGAACAGAATGTTAGGAATGATAAAGAAAGGAATCATGAGCAGATCGGAGAAAGTCATAATGCCGCTTTATAGAGCAATGGTCAGACCACACTTGGAATACTGTGTCCAACATTGGTCTCCCAAACTAAAGAGGGATATAAAACTGCTGGAGAGGGTGCAGAGACGAGCAACGAAGCTAATAAGAGGTATGGAGAACTTGGAATATGAGGAACGACTCAAGAAACTAGGACTGTTCTCCCTTGAGAAGAGGAGGCTGCGAGGGGACATGATAGAGACGTTCAAAATACTGAAAGACATCGATAAAATAGAGCAGAAAAAACAAATTATTTACACTGTCCAACGTGACACGGACAAGAGGACATGGTTTAAAGCTAAGGGGGGACAAGTCCAGGACAAATGTCAGGAGGTTCTGCTTTACGCAGCGAGTGGTGAACGCCTGGAATGCTCTTCCACAGGAGGTTATTAAGGAATCCACTGTGCTAGGATTCAAAGGCAAATTAGATGCACATCTCCTTATGAGAGGCATAGAGGGATATGGGTGGTAAAACTACATCAGGTGTATACCTGACTGGGCCTCCGCGTGTGCGGATCGCCGGACTCGATGGACCATGGGTCTGATCCGGAGATGGCAGTTCTTATGTTCTTAAGATGAGGATCTGAATATGAATACTGTTGAGGAAAGGAGGGCTAAGGATATGATAGAGATATTTAAATTCTTCAAATGTATTAATATACAATCAAATATTTTTCAGAGAAAAGTAGATCTAGAGGGCATGAACTGAAATTGCAGAGTTGTAGACTTTGGAGTAATATTAGGAAACTAGTATCTAAGCCCATTACATTAACGGGTGCTAGAATAGATGTGTGGGCTTTTAGCACAATGGGGCGCTGAGGCGTTTCTTTCTTTCCTTCTTTCTGTCTTTCTTTCTCTCTCCCTGCCCCCTTTCTTTCTGTCTGTCTGTCTTTCACTCTCCCTGCCCCCCTTTCTTTCTGTCTTTCTTTCTCTCTCCCTGGCCCTTTTCTTTCTGTCTTTCTCTCTGCCCCCCTTTCTTTTCATCTGTCTGTCTTTCTCTCTCCCTGCCCCCCCCATCTTTCTGTCTGTCTTTCTTTCTCTCTCCCTGCCCCCTTTCTTTCTGTCTGTCTGTCTTTCTTCTTTCTCTTTCCCTGTCCCCTTTATTTCTTTCCTTCTTTCTGTCTTTCTTTGTTTCTGTCTCTGTCCCTGCCCCCCTGTCTGTCTTTCTTTCTTTTTTTTCTGTCTTTCTCCATGCCCCCCTGTTCTTGTCTGTCTGTCTTTCTTTCTGTCTCCCGTGCTCTGCAAGGGTTTCATTTCCTTTCCAGTTGGTTGGGAGGGAGGATTTGGCTTTTCTACGTTTTCCAGTTGGGGCAATTGCAGAGGTAGATGGGATGTGCAGAGTCCCTAGATGCAGACAAGATAGTGTTTAAGCCTATTACATTAACGGGTCCTAGAACAGATGTGTAAACTTTTAGCACAATGGGACGCTGAGACATTTCTTTCTTTCTTTCTGTCTGTCTTGTCTTTCTTTCTTTATGTCTTTTTTTTTCTCTTTCTCTGCCCCTTTCTTTTTTTCTGTCTTTCTTTCTGTCTCTCTCTCTGCCCCCTGTCTTTCCGTCTGTCTTTCTTTGTCTCTCTCCCTGCCCCCCTGTCTTTCTGTCTCTCTCCCTGCCCCCTGTCTGTCTGACTTTCTTTCTTTCTGTCTCCGTGCTCTGCAAGGGTTCATTTCCTTTACAGTTGGTTGGGAGGGAGGATTCGGCTTTTTTGCGTTTTCAAGCTGGGGCAATTGCGAAGGTAGATGGGTTACGCAGATCCCTGAGATGCAGGCAAGATGTCCGATCGCAGCTCTTCTCCCTCTTACCTCCGGCTCCTTGACTTCCCGGGCAAGCAAATCCAGTCATGGACATGCCTCACGACGATCATCCTCATTTCCAAACACCGAAGAGCCACGGTCATCTTCCCCCACACCCAGCGTCAACCGGAAGCACCCCTTTCCCCCTCCGTGGCAGGGGTTACTCGGCAGACGGAGAGAGGGCGGGAGGTGGGAGTCGCTGCCGTGGTGGTTGCCAACAGCTCCGGGATCGCAGCATCGCTGAGGGAGGGCAATGGAGAAAGTGCTGCAGGCACTAGGGGAGAGTTGTATTCTACTGTGCATACGGAGGCATGGAGCCACGCTAAGGGTTTTATTATTATGGATACTTTTTCATGGAGAGGATGGTGGATGCCTGGAATAGCCTCCTGGTGGAGACAAAAATAGTGACAGAATTCAAAAATGCTTGGGATAAATGCAGAGGAACCCTATATGGAAAGAGGATAAAATCAAAACAAATCTTAAATGACCTCATGGCTATTGATGTGTTATGAAGGGCAGGAGTGGTATTTGGCCAGCTACTTCAAAAGTTGGGAAGCAAGGCCAGTACTGGGCAAACTTCTATGGTCTATATCCCGAAAATAACAAAAAAACAGGTCAAGATCAAGTATGCATATTTTATATCACTTTTTTATTATATACTAAAGCATAACTGTAGGTGTTATATATCTCTATGGGGGAGAGGAAGACTGTTTAGTTGAAATTAGAGAGTAATATGTTAATTAGCAATATGATTGGATTGTTGGTTTTGTTGTTATAATGAATGTGACTATGCTGAGGTCATAATAATAAAACCACTCTTCAAACTATTCGTATGATTTTGTGACATTGTGGCATCATATAGAACTCTCTATATGTGATAGGCATGGTAGCAGACTGCTAACTGCCCTAGTTGTGATGCTAGTGTTCAATCAGGAAGGAGTGTAACTTGCACAGAGTGACTGGTGCAGCTCCGGCTGCCTTCGGCAGTCTAAATGGACCATGCAGGTCTTTATCTGCCATCATTTATTGTATTACAATACAGTAAAAAGACCCAGAGGAAAGCTAAGGTACAAAGGAAAAGGTACAGGTTTTAACAGTAGAAAAAAGAGCTGGTAGTGCCTTTGTACAGTAATTAGTGGGATCTCATTTTGAATGCTGCATGCAGTTTTGGAAGCCAACCTTCCAAAAGGATCTGGAAAGAATCGAGGTAAACTAAAGGACTACAGTCATAAATTGTGTGTATGTGTATATATGTGTACTTTAAAGTAAAGGAATATGATACAGGTATTCAGATACTTCAAAGGTATAAAGCAAAACAAATATTTTCCTTTCTTAATTTCTATTTATTTTTCAAGTATTCACATATACAATATGATTATCTTGAAGCAGGATTCAACTGCAAACCATAAAAGGAAAACCTCACAAAAAAAACATTTACAAGATTAAATTATATAGCTGAAATCCCTTATATGGCAGACTAGCCCCACCCGGTACATCCCAGGATGCACCACACAGGTAAGGTGCCACCATTTTGGAGATGACTGCGAGAGGCAGGAGTGAGTGGACATTACTTCTGCTTCATTTAAAAGTATGGGGAGGGGTGGGGGGCATCAGAGCAATATATTTAAGAAGAGAGAGAGGGGGGTCAGTCGGTCCCATCGGGGAAGAGGGTTGGTCAATAGACACCAGGGAAAAACTTTTTTAATTATGGGGGGGGGGGCAGAATTTGAGATGAAACAGTCAGATGGGAGGGGGGCCAGTCCTTCCGGGGGTGGAGTGGAAGGGAAGGGACGGGTATTATTTATTTTAAATTTTGGGGAGGGAAATGGAGCTGAAGCAGACTGCAGGGATTCTGTGCCAGCTTTAGACCTGGCTGTAGGTTTCTGGCATTGAGCTCCCATAGCAGACATCAGCAGACAGCCCCACCTGCATTGCTGCTGGCTAATTAATAGACTCTCTAGCAAGCATTTTAATAAGCCTTACCACAGGAGTAAACCTCAGTGCTGAAACCCTTTCAACATTAAGCGGTCATTAACAAGCAGGTAAATTTCTCATTAACTGCATGCTGCTGCCTGTGATAGCTTTCTACATTGGCCCCTGAGAATTTAAGCATACAGACCAGTGCAGTGTGCAGGACTGATTCACGTCCCACCTTTAGCCTACTAAGTTTTTGAGATTGCAGGTGGCATTCTTGAGGGTTTGCTTGTATATCACTGAGTGTACATTCAATGCAGTAGAACAACAGCGCCATAGAATAGCTGCTATTAACTTCCTATGCTTACAGTATGTTTTATTTTCAATTGTAAGTTGAAATCAGCTTAGCATTGTATACTGCCTTTTTAAAATCTACACATGCTAAGCAGTTCCTGGTAAAAACTTGCAGAGCAATGTTTCCAAAGCGATTTCTTTTTTTCTATTTTTTTTTCCACATTAGGTAGAAGACCTTAAAACCAAACTTGCATCTCAAGAGGCAGAATTGCAGCTGAGAAATCAAGATGCTGAGGCTTTGATTACTAAGATAGGGCTTCAGACTGAGAAAGTGAGCCAAGAAAAAGCCATTGCCGACGCAGAGGAGCAAAAGGTCAGCCTAATTCCACAATTCAGAGGTTTTGAGCTATGTTTAGCACAAAATAAACCTTTGTAGGTGAACAATTTTGAACAACTTTCTCTCCAGGAAGCATAAAACCTGAAGTATTACTATAGTTACACATGTAGCAGTATTACACACTGTGATTACCACTTGACCTTTCTTTACATTATGCATTTTTCCCACTTTTCAGCTCTTTTAATGATATGAAAGAACAATAAATACTGAGCTTATTCAGTCCTAGTGTGGTTGTAGATCTTAGCATCGGGCCTGTTTGTAATACGGGAAAGGTCATGGAATCATCTCCAAGCACTTCAGGATTCTAAAGGCTTTTGAATTCAAGGCAAATTGAACAACTCGGTTGTTAACAAGGTCCTTCTCGGTCTGCTATGCTGTTTGCAAGTTTTATGTTCTTTTTCCTATCTGGAATGTTTAAATGGGTTCTCTGGGTCAGGGCTGTTCCGGCATTCCTTCTTGGTTTCACATAGTATTGTTAGCACAACATGAGCAAATGATGGGGGTTTTTTAATTATTTATTTCTGGTTTTTCATATCAAAGAACAAAAACTTTTAAAAGGAAATATAATATAATTAACAAAAAATTGTGAATAAAGAAAAGAGACAAGGAAAGGTCAATGCCTTCCTAACTTCTCCCATAACATTATTATAATTGTAATCCACCATTGGAGGAGAGAGGAACCATTCACTCCCAAGAGAAGTTGAATCAGGAAAATATTAAAGGAAATTACAGAGATCAGTTTTATATAGCCTGGGTAACAGATTTCACAGTTGCGTCTGGGGTTCTTGAGACGGCCTTGCCTTCCCAAAAATATTGCAATTGATCGGGATCATAAAAAATATATCTTTTCGGATTGATAAGTAATGCAACATTTACAAGGAAAGCTCGGTTGGAAGGTAGCTCCTAAGCTCAAAACCGATTGACGATTCGTCAGAAATTTTTTCTGTATGCATTGCATCCACTTAGAAACATCAGGAAAAAATCGTTATCGTGTGGCCATGGCATGAGCAAAACTTGGTGTGTCTAATCAGGTAATGAATTCTTTATATTTAAGTCTAACAATCAGTTTGTGCATTTGGTTGCTCTGAATCTGAAACCAAATCTGTTTAAGAACCATAGGAAAACAGGAAAGAAAGGGCTAAAAGGGTCTAGGGAAGACATAGGCACTACCCAGATGGGTTTTCAAGATTTCCACAATGAATATGCATGAGATTGATTTACATGTACTACTTTCATTGTATGCAAACAAATTAATCTCATGCACATTCATTGTGGAAATCTTGAAAACCCAACTGGGTTGTGGTCCTCAAGGACCTTAGTTGCCCAGCCCTGCATCCAGCCTGTGTAACTTTTCCCTTCTCTATCATGGAGAGATCATATAGATTAAAAGCCCAAAGAAACGAGGGAAATGTTTTCACAATATTTTAAAGGCATACATGATACACATGAATTCAAGTTGACTGCACACAATATTTTGGTGTGTATGCTAATAATAATTTAATGATTGTATGGTCTGTTCTTGAAATCAACAGTATCTACAATAATAGTAAATAGGCAATAAGGAAAATAGGGAAAAAAGTAAATCGTAAAACTGTTTGTTAGCCCACAATAATAGTTGAAGGAGGAATAATCCCAATAAATCGGAGCAAATACAAGAAATCTCTTAAGGCATTCGGACAGACTTCCTGAAGTGAACCTAAAATTAAACTTTGAGCTTTACTCTTGTCTATTAACAGGGGTGCTTGCTGTCACCACATTATTATCCACAATAAACTAGATAACTGCGAAGAATAAAAGAAAATATATCTTGCTCCTTTAAAAGTAATCAGACATTTACAAGGAAATCATAATACAAAGGTAGCTCCCAGTTTTAATACCAGGTCTATTCTTGTTTTATTTGTTTTTGTGAACTGTTTTTGTTTTTTAATGAAATTATGTATGTATATTTTTGTGCACAGCCTAGAACTATAGGATAGCATAGTTAAGAAATATTTTAAATAAATAAAGTTATATTAAAAGACGCAGAGCCAGTGGATTAACAGAAGGGCACACCGATTTTAACTGGTTTATGGACCTTTCTATCATTAGGTTGCAGCAATCCAAGAAGAAGTGTCTCTACAACAGAAAGACTGTGAAACTGACCTAGTTAAAGCCGAGCCAGCTTTGGTGGCAGCCACAGCAGCTCTTAATACACTCAACAAGGTAAATAAAGCATAGTTCCAACAATGGTGGGGGCAGGGGGAATTAGTTTTTGTTTTAATTTTAGTCCAATATGCAAGCAACACCCAACTGTTATCTCAAAGCCGCGTACACAAAAAGTGTCAAAAAGTGCTCAGGACCACTGTTTGGTAAAAAGATCACCAGCGGGGTGAAACCCCCAAAAGCTGTGTCTTTTACTTTCAATCACTGCACTTGAATATCACTTTTTGTGGCAATAACAGTCCATGATTTAACATTCACATCTCTTGTTTAGTAACACTTAACTCAGATAAGTTTTTCGAATCCTCCAGGTTTGTTTTATTTTAAGAAAAACTTAATACAATTAAAGCACTGTGAAAACTGATTGTGATAGCAAAGAGGAGTACTTATACTCCTCTTTGCTATCACAATCAGTTTTCACAGCGCTTTAATTTTTAGAGATACCATTAAAGTACAGTTTTCACAGTGCTTTAATGGTATCTCTAAAAAGCCACCTAGTTTTAGGCAGGAGAAGGGTACATAAATGGTGGTATTCTAGTAATTTATGTGCATAAGTGGTCTCATATATTTATTTATTTATTCCATTTATGTGTCGCACATACCTATACAAGCTCTTGGCGACATTACAGAGGAAGGGGTTAGAAGAGGGTAGGCAGGACAATGGAGGGCAGGAAGATACAGGAGGAGAAGAAGATACAAGTGATTAGGTGTCAAATAGATGAGTTTCAGTTTCTTCCGGAATTTGGTGTGGTTAGGTTCCGTCCTGGTCATTTCAGTAAGGTCATTCCAAGTTTTTACGCCTAGAAAGGTGAGCATGGTGTGGAAAACACGTTTGTATTGCAGATTTTTTGTGGAAGGGAAATTTAAAAGTATTCTGTTGATGGTTCTGCGGGAAGTAGATCATGCATTGGAGAAGAGCTGGATGAGAGGAGCCATAGAGTTTCTGTAAAGTATACAGTGAATGATGCATGAAGTTTTGAAAGTTATTCGTGGCGGGATGGGTAGCCAGTGCAGTTGCCTGAAGAAGGCTGTAATAGAGTCATATTTTCTCAGGTTGAAGATTAGTCTGACAGCGGTGTTTTGGATGAGTTGCATTTTGTGAATCAGAGTGGTGTTGATGTAGTCAAATTGTGGAAGTATCGTCAGCTGTACAACTAAGGCAAAGTGGTGTTGGTGTATATATAATGCTGATTTGCAAATTTGATGGTTTGATGACGTGTAGTTTGTTGGCGGATATGTGCATGGGTGGAGTTTACTAAGCAGGGACTGTCTCTTGAATGTTTTAATGTACAGCTGTGTACATCTAGCAGCACTATAGAAATGATAAATTGTAGGAACAGTAGTATTGGTAAAGCACAAAGGTATGAGCATAAGTTAAAGAATTCTATATAATACTGTATTTTGTCTTACTTTTTTCTTGGTTTATTTATCTTTACACATCCAGGGAGGGTGGGGGGTTGGGTGGTTGGGAGGAAATATTGATAATGATATTTTAGGTAACTTGGTTTCATATTATATTATTTACTTGGTTCTTATGTTATTACTATATGCAAAATAATGTAATTATTGAATGATAGTTCTGTTATCCATATAGATATTAGTGTTATGACTGAATGCAATAATATACTGTTCTTTTATTTATATAACACTGTTCTTGTTTAAAAATCAATAAAGAATTATATATTTTTTTAAAAAAAGAATTCTATCATTTACATGCGTACCTGCTAACAGCTAGATGGCAGGCACTTATTCCAGCTAGAGGGCTGGTATAAGTGATTACTTCTGAGTGAATGCATGTTTTTGGACATTTTTCGCTAGTATTCTATAAAGAAAAGTAGGTCCCTAGTGCTATAACCAGTGATAGTAGGAAGTGGGCTGGAGGCAAGAAGGGAGAAGTAAGACACTGATATTTAATATCAAACAAAAGAATATAAGAATAGCCATCTGGCCCAGTATCCTGTTTCCACAGTGGCAAATTTAGGTCACAAGTAACTGGCAGAAACCCAAGAGAGATGTCTGGAGATGATATCTCATGATGCCAAGGTTGCAAAACTGTGAGAAGCACAGAGAGAAATATGGCTGCCAAAAGCACAAATAGAAGAAAAGATGGGGAGTGGGTACCCTGTTATAGAATTACATTCCACAGTCTGTGCGCTGATGAAGACTCTGCTGTTTTCAAAACATGAAGAATTGCACATAAATGAGTATGGTGCAGTGGCTTAGCTTTTAATTTTTTGTTTGAATTACTACATCAGTCGGAGATAAAAATAGCAAATCTTTCTCTGAGTTTGTGCATTCATCCCTCTGCAACAATTTGCTTCTAAGCTAAAAGGTCAACAAAGCCAAAAGCAAGTTAAATATCCAAATTAAACTTTACTGCCATAGGTATAGTTTGCCTGGTTACTTTGAGAGAGAGGGTGGTGGTGGGGTACAAAAGCTGCAAACACTCACGAACTATGAGAGGAGGGGAGATGCCTGTCTTTACTGCTGAAAGTTAATTATGTTACACTTTAAATTTGTGCAAATTTTAAGGAAGAAAATGCAATAAAAAAGCATTCTTATTCTTAGTGTTCTCTGTTCTCAACTGCCATCTCTGTTCCCTCTAGGTATAGCCATTCATCTGCCATATGTTGGTTTCAGGTTTACAGATTTAGTTCATCTTGAAAATCAAATATGTCATCCACAGCATGAAGGGTATTACCACATCATCACACTGTGCCTTAGCAACAAATTTTCTTGTGACAACAGTTAATAGGGCAGAGACAATGATACTGAGCAAGCTTAAGACTGGTAATATCTAATAAGCGTGTGACTGTGAATGTTTAATTGGCATGAACAGAATACTGTACTCTTCTCACTTTCCTGCTGTCTAGAACTGTTTTCTCCAATGGTTTTCTTTCACCATCCATATTTCAGGACAGTATTTTTATGCTTATCATTCAGGGGGTTTTTTGTGTTTGTTTTTAGGCAAATCTCTCTGAGCTGAAAGCCTTTCCAAACCCACCTGTTGCTGTCACCAATATTACTGCCGCAGTTATGGTTCTACTGGCCTCTAAGGGAAAAGTGCCTAAAGACAGAAGCTGGAAAGCATCAAAAGTGTTCATGGGAAAGGTAGAGTATGGTTGGTGCTTTCCATGATCATAGCCCAGTTCATGTGTCAGTCGTCAGTACAGTGCAACAGAAGTAAACAGGAATCCCAGTACATGTATATGTGCTCTTGTAATTTATCTGTGTTTAATTAAGGTACCATATAAAAAAATAATAATAATATTTAAGCAGAGCTGATTTTTACAGGCCTGAATTAGAACAGTTGCCTGCTGTGTGGTAACTTGTGTAGCAAGCAACCCTCCTGCAGCAGGGTGCAGGCAATGCCAAAAGGGATATACAAAAAAGACCTCCCCTCCCCCCCCCCCCCCCCCCCCCCCCCCCCCCCCCCGCACTTGAGCATTCTGATGAACTGGGGAAGCAGAATGCTTCACGACATTCACTGGAATGACACACAGAATTCACAGTTTACTCCAAAACTATGAAACACACCAATGGGAATCAAATAAGAAGCACCTATTTTCTTTTTTAGTTTTTAACATTTCAGTCGAGTCAAAATGCTTGTACAGTACTGAAAAAAAAGCCAATTCAAGAAGCAACAACCCACAGTAAGTGAACAAATAGAATACAGCAGTAGTCCTCAAATAGGATGCCATGATAATAAAGGGAGAAATTATAAAGCAACAATCACCTAGCTAGAATATTAGGTTGTACATTAAAGCAGTGGTATTCAACCCAGTCCGCAGGGACCACCTGGCCAGTCGGGTTTTCAGGATATTCACAATGAATATGGATGACAGAGACTTTGAAAACCCGACTGGCCAAGTGGTCCCTGAGGACTGGATTGAATACCACTGCATTAAAGAAAAAGGTTACAAATATCTATCCTAAAACCTAGGTTAAACTACTGTAATATCAAACACAAAATCAAAAAGGGAAGCCATACCCTCTTGGACACCATAAATGTGACCAAATGGGAAGGATTTTTTTTTTTTTAAAAACCAACTTAAAAGAATTTACTATATATTAGGAAATTTAAGAAAGATGCCTCTAATAGAGAACTCTCCGGTGAAGGAAGAGGAATTGATTCCTCTTTTGTTGAGTCTCTCTGAAAATGTCAACGTACATACAAATTTTACAATTTTAAAACAGTTTATCACAATGTTTGAAAAAGCAACCACTCTCTATTAACTCTACACTTGCAGCAGAGTAAAATGTTTTAATCCCCCTGGAATTAGCAGATTCTGAATCATTAATTCTCATACATGTTGCTAGATCAAAACACTTACTCCAAGAACATAAATATTAATGTTTGTAGGGACAGGAAGACTGTTAAAACATTTTTTTATTTTTGTAGTGAATGAAATGTACATTTTTCTCTTTGCAGATTGATGACTTTTTGCAAGCTCTAATTAATTATGACAAGGAGCATATTCATGAGAACTGCCTGAAACTGATCAAAGATCTGTACTTGAAAGACCCAGGGTTCAACCCAGATCTTGTTCGAACTAAGTCTTTGGCAGCAGCTGGTCTCTGTTCATGGGTCATCAACATAGTTAAATTCTATGAGGTATTAATTTTTTTGATTCTGCAACAAGGAGCAGTCATTAGATTTGCTTTGCTTTCCAGACAGTGCTGCATCTGTTTCAGGGGCTGATGCTCAACGCTGGGCACAAAAGAGCATAACGCAAAACCCATAATACCAAAAGAAATGCAAAAAAATATCAAAATGATGCTCATAAAAAAATCTTATGCAAATGATATGCATGGTTAATTGGCACTAACAAACTGAAAGCAAAGGGAGGACCATGCCTGGTACATGTGCATTGGGAGACTTTTTGTGTACCCTGGTTTTGACTTATCCACGAGTCCTGTAGACATTTTCATTTTTGGAGTGACACCCAGTGGACCCATAACCATATCCCTAAGGCAGGCCCCCTGGAGGCCAAAACACAGACCGTGTCGGGTCATCGATTGTTCTTCAACATAGGACATTTTATACATTGGACTTTTTCATGTAGTTTTATATGTATTATTGTTTAAGTTTATAAACACAAAATAAAGATTGACGTGGTCTATCTCACTCCCCACTAATTCTTCTTATATGTGCACAGTTTGCAATAAGTGCAGACAAACCTGGAAGTGCAAGCACACCAGCATAGTTCTTCTGCACTTTTATATATGAGCCTTTGAAAAATCTGCTTGTATTTTAATTTTTGAAAGACTCATGTTTAAGTACAGAAAAATAGGCACTCATGTTTGCTTTCACTTTTGGTTTTGCTCACATGCTTGGCTGTCGTTAGCAACACTCAAACTTGCACAGACTTCCCTCCACTGACAAAAGAAACCGAAAAACTAAGAAGAAATCTTTTCCTTAAAAACCTTTTACGCTGACGATAAATTTTTAGCATTATGAACCATCATTTTTTCTGTGCATTACAGCACTTTTGATTGTGCATTGGGAAGGAATTATCTCATCATCCATTTAAATGTATTTCAGTACATTTTGCAGTGATGCTTGGTGCACCTATTAATCTAATCTAATCTGTGTTTTATGAGTCACGCTATTCACTCAAATCCTTTGAACACTCAGCACACAACAGCATGCATGCAAATCAGGCGTTAACCACTTTTTTTTGCACTGGTGTTAGTTTTGAGCATCAGTCCCTCAGCAGGATAACTTTTGAATTAAATTATTTTATCAAGAGATAGCAAAATAAAGCACTGAAGAATTGAATTGTAACATCTTTTTAAAACACCCCTATTCATCCAAAAATACATTATTACAGAATCTTTGTTGAGAAAATGTCCTTGTCTCCCTAGCTAGATTTTAAATTGAGGTGGAATTAAGATATGCTCTGTTAGCCTTTGTGTACTGAATAATGACTACTCAAATTGCTGAAACCTTATCCAAAGCCTTTTAGGAATGCAAAAATAGCAACTGAGATCTATTAAGATGTGATTTGGGGGAGGGGGGGCCAGGCAGCAGCCTATGTGAACCCTTGAGAAAGCTAGCGATTCTGGTGAAACAGGTCCCGTCGGGCTGTGGCTGCTTGCAATATTTGAGATAAGTAAATTTGAAGATACATAAAACAATAATCCAAATGAATGTAGTCTTAAGAGAAGACTCGGTGGAGAAGATTGTATATAAAAATTAATATTAAAAGGAAGAAAGAATCATAAGAAATAGAAAAGAAATAGAATTAAAAAAAGGAAGGGGAGGTTTTTCAGGATCGGTGAATGAAACGTGGACCCTTGTCAAACTTGACTGAGGTTTATTCCCTGTCACCAAGCAAGTTTCTGAGATCCTATTCCTCCCCTTTTTTACACCTTATGCTTTGAACAGTGGGATCTTTTTGTTATTTTGGAATTGTTCCAGTGGGTCTAACTTACTATCTTTATTGTGTATTGAGATGTTCCTTGATCCTAACCTGAGTCTGGGGACCTCACAGTAAGCCTTTGGAAGGGGTTGATGGAATTATAGGTCCCCTTCTGCTGTTCCTTAAAGTAAAAGGCAACATCTGTCCCATGTGTCTTAGGACTTTTGAAACTGCAGCATGAAGTGAATGTGTTGTGTTGATGTTTATCAAAGGTGGGAGAAATGGTAACCTAACAATTTCCAGTTAGAAAATTTGCAGCACAGAGAAATAAGTCCCAACCACTTCAGACCTTAGCTGGAGGGTCAGGCAATAATTCATCAGTGAGCTGGCAGGAATAAAGGGAAGATGAACCACCTGGAATATCCCCTCTTCAGCCACACTTTTCCTCATTTGGACATACTCCTTCTTTCCTTCATTTGAAATTCCAGGGGAAAGTTTTCCATTGTAGTCCCAGAATGAACTATATTTCTTGGGGGGAAAGAGAAGAGGTACTGGTACCATGTTAACGGTACTCCTGCCCCTTTCCTTCCTCAGCTTCTTTTTTAGAAATTCATAAATGACATGTTTTCTAGGTTTTCTCTATTTGACTAGTCCCTCATTAAGGTCTTTGGCAAATATTTTAGCAAAAATTGAAATTTATTGAATTTGCATGAAAAATCTGTGAAATTAAAAAATGATTTTTGCTTCTTGCCCCACTCATATTAGACTTAGTCACCGTGACCTATTTAAGATTCCTATTGCTTAATGAATGAATGAATGAAGATTATCTGTTCATAGAGAGTAATGAAATAAGGACTTAACTTTAAGCAATATGCACATAAATTAATTGTCATCTGTATACTTAAGAGTTGATTCTAGTTAAACAACTGATATGCAACCCTGATATCTTTGCTTTGTTGGACAGGAAAGAATGACTGTCTTATTTGTGGCCTTTTCTGCTTTTCAGACAGTAGAAGCAGTATATGACTGGTCATCTGTGTAAAAGTGGAAGCAGACTTTAGATAGTACATGGAAAAGGGTAATGCATGCATCTACAGTAGGACAGGATATGGAGAATTCCCATATTATGAGATGTTCTGCCAAAGGTAGAGCCTCTTGCAAATAAATATACGACTGCATGTAAATGTCTCTGCACGACTCCACGTGCAGTGGCAGCTGCAATTTTGAAAAAGTACACATGGAAGAAAAAAAAAAAAAAGCCTTGGAAATACCCCCTGCATAGTTTCAAGCTTCTTTATTTTTGATATACCATCTATCAAAACAGGTGTCTAAACGGTATACAATATAAAAAAATTGCAAAAAACAATTAAAATAAATAAATATAATATTTTATCAAATATTTAAAAATTCTAGACGAATTTAGGTTAACGTACATGAAACAGAAGGAAAGTAGGGGAGGGAAGGATTGTTTAAAATACATTGAAGTAAAATTAGTAAAAAAGGGATGGTAAATGGGGAGTGGTAAAAACAGGGTGGGAATCATTTCAGAGGAAGCATTAGATGTTTCAAAGCTTCACTATGATCAAGGGATTAAGAGACGAAAGCTGATATTAAAGAGTAAAGGCATCTTTAAAGAGGAAAGTTTTAAGTTTGGCTTTAAATTTTTCAAGTGAGTTCTCTAATCGAACATCTAATGGGAAAGCATTCCACAGAGAGGGGGCGGTGACTGAAAAAATAGATTTGCGAGTAGTATCGTAAAACAATTCCCATATTGACGATATTGAGAGTAGATTTTGATTATTAGATCGGAGAGCCCTAGATGATGAGTAAGGGATCAGAAGTTTATCTATGAATGCCAGTTGGTTAGTTTTTTTGTTTTAAATGTGAGGAGGAGTATTTTATAGGAGAGGCAATGAGTGATAGGTAGTCAATGTGCTTTGCGAAGGAGAGGAGTGACATGGTCAAATTTTTTTGCATGATAGATACACTTGGGAATAGTACTTATTAAGGTTACTGCTCCCATATAGCCTGTAGCAATAGGGGTTCTTCCCCGACCCTGATCATACCTGCCAGCTTCCAGTCTCCCCTCCCCCCTCCCCCAGAACACATCCATTCTTTTCCCTGATGAGATCCAATCTCTCATCTGCCCTCCAAGAGCAACTTACTTCCCCCCCCCCCAGCCAGAACTCCCCCATCTCTATCCTTGGCCTTACTAGGATCCCTTCTGTTTAGTGGGAGCAGATGCAATGCCCATTTATTCCTGCTCTTGTATTATCACTAGTGATCAGGTGGGCATTGTTCTTAATCCCAATAAATGC
The DNA here is from genome assembly GCF_902459505.1 of Geotrypetes seraphini. Classification (NCBI taxonomy): domain Eukaryota; kingdom Metazoa; phylum Chordata; class Amphibia; order Gymnophiona; family Dermophiidae; genus Geotrypetes; species Geotrypetes seraphini. The sequence goes on along the minus strand of NC_047085.1, from coordinate 397,223,438 downwards.
AAAGGACCCCTGTAAAGCTGGGGAGTTGGGCAGTTGGGGAGGAGATTAGATATGTTGCAGGAGGAGTGGAGGGTATCAAAAGCTGCCAGGCATGATCAGGGAAGATGGAGGAGAGTAGACCTCAGCAGGCACTTACGGTAAATGCATGCCAGAGGGCAGGTGTAGATGGCAGTGTCTATTCTTTTTATTTCCGAGATGGGTAATCCATGTTAATGTTTTAGGCCCTCCAAACTCACTCTCTCTCCCCAATCCTATCATGCCTCGTGGTAGTGTAATGTGGTGAGCATCATCATGTGTAACTAGTCTCCGTTCTAAAGTGGTTTTTACATGTGTACAGTACTTCCACGAAATTCACGGGGGTTCCATTCCAGGAACACCCGCAAATTTTGAAAAACCGCAAATGCAGTTTTGAGTCTGTAAAAAGGCAGGAGAGAGCAGCTGGGGCGCCGGTGGGCGCAGTAAAGCATACCCAGTATGCTCCTGGGGGGGGGGGGAAAGGCGGAATCGGCTGTGCAGAAGGCTGATTGGCTGACCAGGGGGGGGGAGAGGAGGAGGAATTGGCTGTGCAGAAGGCTGATTGGCTGACCGGAGCGGGAGAGGAGGAGGATTCGGCTGTGCAGAAGGCTGATTGGCTGACCAGGGGGGGGAGAGGAGGAGGAATCGGCTGTGCAGAAGGCTGATTGGCTGACCAAGGGGGAAGAGGAGGAGGAATCGGCTGTGCAGAAGGCTGATTGGCTGACCGGGGGGGAGAGGAGGAGGAATTGGCTGTGCAGAAGGCTGATTCACGGACACATTCCCTGTATTTTCTGACCGGAAAAGGCAGTCAGAAAATACTGTGAACAACTGAGTTTGCAATTCGTGGGGGAACACTGTATTCCAATGTACACTTTTAGAACTGCTTTGCTATTTGCATATAGACATGCTTCTAAAATAAGGGGCGAGACATTTGTTTAAATTTTTTACTGTGACAGATCCTGGGTTTAGAAGGAGCCCATGATTGATATATGTCAGCCCTTGTGGCTGCCTGAGGCCTGGTGAATGCTTGTATGCTTTACCAAAAGTGCCTGTATATTTGATAGATATTTCTGAGGCTCGTTTTAGTAAAGATAGAATGATTTACAGGTGCCATACCCAACACAGCGTGTGGAGTTTGTCAAGTTGTAAATTTATCATTGGTATTGTATTTGACAAATGCATATTAAATAAGTATTTTGCAAGTAAAGGTTTTAAGGATAACCACAGTGAATATGCATGATATAATTTATCATTATTAGATTTAATAAACTGCCCTTTTTGCAAAATGAATCAAAGCAGTGTACAATAAAGCCAATTTTATAAAAGAAAATAAAAGCAGAACTCCATTAATAAAAGGAAAGAATCATCTGTTCATAGATATACCACTCACATCTTGGCAGTCCAACACTGTGGTTCCGCGTGCTCTCTTCACTTAGAAAATGAACTTAGCAAAAAAAGCCTTTTCAGAGATAAGTTTTCAATGCAGCACAGAAAAGAGAATACGATTATTCCATCCAAAGATGTTCCATAAAGCAGGTGCAACTGCATAAAAATCTGAATTTGTACGGATTCCAAATTGGCTTTAGAGGTTTAATTAAATTTGTTATACCGCTAAATCTTTTGGGCAAGTCTAAGCAGCATAATGCGTGTAAATTGATCTCGTGCATTTTTATTACAGGTATCCTGAAAACCTGACTGGCTGTGGGATACTCAGGACAGGTTTGCGAAGTCCTGTTATATAGATAAAAGAAAAAAATATCAGGGTTCTCTGTATAGAGCAGGTTGATGATTAAGCTCTTCCAGTTAATGTCATGCAAATGTCATGACTGTAAGTAGGAAAAATGTTTATCATGTTTGTCTAAAATTTGTTAATAAAAACCCAGCCATCTAGATGAGTTAATAGTCTCACTGCATCAACACATGTTTTCAGATGCAGTCAGTCAAAGGACATCAGTGATCCCAAAATCTTGCATCATCTTCCATTTTATTTCGAGTTCTCAAACAGAATACTTGGTACTTTCTAGGTGTATTGTGATGTGGCGCCAAAGCGTCTCGCCCTTGCCCAGGCAAACTCTGAGCTGGCAGTTGCGACTGAAAAGCTTCAAGTAATCAGGAAAAAGCTTGTTGTAAGTATATTAAATGTCTCTCTCTTATTAATCCCTTCAGATGCTGAAGTAGGAAATCACATTTTAAAATCATCTTTGCCTGAAAACTAGTGCAAAACACAAAAACGCTAAATTCCAGGTGGTTTGCGCTATTTTTCACATGACATGCATTTTCGTTAAATACATTTTGCAGTAGTAAGTCGGTGTGTAAAGCCTTTTCCTAAAAGTTTTTAGATGACAAATGGGCTTGACACCGTGTGAAGCTTGACACGCCCTAATAGAATATAGAATAGTGGCAGTTGCATATGTACTTAATTGGCTCTAAAAACAATCATAGTCACTAATTTGCAGTTAACATAAGAATAGCCTTACTGGGTCAGACCAAAGGTCCATCAAGCCCAGTAGCCCGTTCTCACAGTGGCCAATCCAGGTCCCTAGTACCTGGCCAAAACCCAAAGAGTAGCAACATTCCATTCTACTGATCCAGGGCAAGTAGTGGCTTCCCCCATGTTTTTCTCAATAACAAACTAAGGACTTTTCCTCCAGGAAATTGTCCAAACCTTTTTATTTTAAACCAGGTACATTACACATAAGTGCAGTTAGTTGCTATTCTATAAACTTACTAGCCAATATTCAAATGATTTAAGTGGGCAGGAGAGTCTCCTACCTGCTTAAATCACCTGTGGTTGCCTACCTCCCCGCTATTCAGTGGCACTAAACCAGGCGATGCCAGTTTCCCAGTCATGTCAGGCTTTTGTTTTACACTTATTTCCATATAACTTCATTGAGTATCCTCTAGTCTTTGTAATTTTTGAAAAAAGTAAGAAATCCATTTACTTTTTTCTGTTCTACATCAGTTGGGATTTTATATCTCTCCTCGACCGTTTCTTTTCCAAGCTGAAGTACCCTAACCTCTTCAGCCTTTCCTCATATGAGAGGAGTTCCATCTCCTTAATCATTCTGGTCGCTTCTTTGAAAATTCTGCTATATCTCTTTTGATATACAGCAACCAGAATTGAACACAATACTCAAGGTGAGGTCACACTATGGAACAATACAGAGACTTATAATATTCTTGATTTTACTTGCCATCCCTTTCCTAATAATTCCCAGCATTCTGTTTGCTTTTTTGGCTGCCACTGCCACAGACTGGGTGTAATATTTTAGCATATTGTCAATGACACCTAGATCTTTTTCTTGGGAGCTGTGCTCATAAAGGGGACCCTAGCATCTGATAACTATGATGTGGCATATTCTTCCCAATGTGTATCACTTTTCATTTGTCCAAATTAAATTTCATCTGCCTTTTGGATACCAGGTATTCCTGCAGTTTTTTTTTACAGTCTGCATGTGTTTTAACAAGTTTGAATAATTTTGTGTCATCTGCAAATATAATCATCTCACTTGTTCCGACTTCCAGATAATTTAAAATGGTAAAATGAGCAAGTACTTTCAGAAAAGAGTGGCAGTGTAGAAAGACTTAAATGAAATAGAAGAAAAATGGGCCAAACCACAAGGAGCTATAATAACAACAAATGTTTATGTCAGAAAAGTTAGATGAAATAAAATGAAACGAATATGGTTCTCCAAAGAATTGACTGAAAAAAATCAAGGCAAAAAGATTATCATTCAGAAAGGACTAAGGATCTTGGTAACAGGTGATGGCAGGGAACAATATCTAACAAAGCTGAATGAGATGAGGTCTCAAATTAGAATAGCAAAATTGCACACAGAAAAAAAAGATTTACGGCCTCTTTTACAAAACCGCACTAGCGGCTGCGCTGCGCTAATGGCCCCGAAGCCCACAGAGATTTAAAGGGCTTCGGGGCTGTTGCCTTGCGGCTTTGTAAAAGAGGCTGTTTGGGTCCTAACAAACAATCAGGGAACCACTGGGACAGACAGACTGTATAATAATCTTAAAAAAAAATTGAGATGTGGTTGAATGTTTGCCAATTACAAATCAGTGAATAAAATGTAGATTTTATACACTTGAGATAGAAATCTGAAGGAGCTGTGCAAGATTGTTCCGCATAGCATGTGCTTTAAACTACACTTAGGGGTGTTTTGGGCACAGTCAGCAAATAATGTGGTTAGATTGAATTTTAGGGGGGTAATTTTATAAAGTTTTTTCCACTAGTTAAAGCTGCTTTGCATGTAGAAATGGCCATTGTATAAACTTTTGCCCTGTGGCATAAGCATAGATATGGTGATTTTAAGTTTTTCCCTCCTCCTGATTTCCCCTATTATTGCATACATGTTACTGAATAGTTTCTGATCTTTAAACATAATGTAATACTGATTTAGGCAAAGAGAACCTAAATGAACACACAGCATGATTTTTAAATGATTATGTCATTTATTTAAGGGGCAGGATTATTTACCACCTTTTCCAGCAATAATTGCAATCATATTCTTCCTATAATTTGATATTAATTGAAATCTTATGCTCAGTATTCAATGGCAGCTAATAAAGCAAATAGAATGTTAGAAATGATCAGGAATGGAATGGAAAACAATGAGAATGTTATAATACCCTTGTATCATTCCATGGTGCAACCACATCTCAAATACTGTGTGCAATTCTGGTCACTACATCTCAAAAAAAAAGATACAGTAGAATTAGAAAAGGTACAGAGAAGGGCAACAAAAATGATAATGAGGATGGGACAACTTCCCTATTAGGAAAGGCTAAAAGTGGCTAGGGCTCTTCACCTTGGAGAAGAGACTGCTCAGAGGAAATATGAAAGAAGTCTATAAAATACAGAGTGGAATGGAACAACTAGCTGTGAATCACATGTTTACTCTTTCCAAAAATACTAGGTCTAGGGGTAATAGAATGAATCTATTAAGTTGTAGATTTAAAATAACCAGAGGAAATATTTTTTCACTCGTATAACTAAATTTTGGAATTCATTGCCAGAAAATGTGGTGAAAGCAGTTAGCTTAGCAGGGTTTAAAAAAGGCTTGGATAATTTCCTAAAAGTCTATAAGTCATTATCAAGATGGATTTGGGAAAATCTACTGCTTATTTCTAGGATAAGCAGCAAAAAATTGGTTTTACTTTTTTGGGATCTTACCAAGTGTTTATGACCTGGATTTGCAACAAGATAATGGGTTTGATAAACCTTTGGTCTGTCCCAGTATAGTAGCTCTTACGTTCTTATTTTCTTACATCATTGTTGAGGAATCTTAGCCTACTTTTCTTTACAAAGCTGCTTTAATTCACACATATTTGTAGGTTTCTGTGCATGAACTGCTCATTTCAGGTCCTGCCATAGCATCTCTAGGGGATCAAGTCAAAACAAGTGTAAATGTGTGCATTCACATTTAGATGCTGTTGAGGCTGGTTCTATGTGCCTATTTTATAAAATAACATTTGCATCCATCACATCCTTTAAAGTCTGTGGTCATTACATGCTGCCAAGTTGATGTCAGCTCATGATGACTCAATGATTAATTGTTCTGAGCTGTGTGTAGTCTTCATTTCGGTGGCTTATTGCTGATAGAGGGGCATCCTTAGCTGCCCCATTGCCAGTCTTCCTCTTTTGTGCTGACCTTCAACCTTGCTATCTCTTTGCATGATGCATCTGAAATATGAAAGTCAAAGTCTCAACAGTTGAACTACCAAAGAAAGCTTAAGGGTCCTTTAACTAAGGCGTGCTAGCTGATTTAGCGTGCGATAAATATTAGTGCGCACTAAATGCTAATGCATCCATTATATTCTATGGACGCGTTAGCATTTAGCACGCGCTAACTCAGCTAGCACGTCTTAGTACAAGAGGGGGTTGTGTTTGATATCCTGCAATACTAATTGATTTGGTTTTTGGGCAGTGGGTGGTCATACACTTTATTTTCCGAAGCCAATTTACCTGCAAACAAAGTTAGGTGCAAATATCCATGCATGCATTTCCACCATTGCGAAGGGAAAGAAGGCATGCATTTTCCCTTTGATGCTTGGTGTCAGTGGACTTCTAGTTAAGTTGATTTGAAAATTGATCTCTTTGTTTCAAAGAGTGCAAGTAAGTTGACGACATTTTTTTTGTTTGCTTTCTATAAGTGCACTGCTTCCATTCCAAATTTGTAATAAAATACATGACAGATTTAGTTTCTGTGCTTAAACTTTGATCTTGTATAGGATCTGGATAAAAATCTGAGCAGGCTCACCGTCTCATTTGAGAAAGCAACGGCAGAGAAGCTCCGTTGTCAAGAAGAAGTAAACCGAACTAACAGGACCATTGAACTGGCTAATAGACTTGTTCAAGGACTTGAGGTAAGCCAGCATTTTCAAATGCTAAAATGCAAATGAAGACATATTGAAAATTTGGCCTATTAGGCATAACACGAAAAGGGCATCCTACAAACTGACACAAAATACTGGCTTTAGAATTGATAAACTACAGAGGGCCCTATTTTCATTTTCTGTCTTCAGTAAACACATTAGAGTGGGCAGACTTGGTGGGCCCGTGGTCCTTTTCTGCCGTCATTTTCTATGTTTCTATGTTTTAAAACAGTAATGCAACAGTAGAGTTCATTTAGCATATATCTGAAAATACTGAGCTATAATTGTAATCATTTTAGCTACTGTTATTCACATCTCTTTCATAAACAATGTATCCCCTAAATTCAAAAAGATTTAACCGGGCAAGAGAGGTTCCTGATTTGCTAAATCATGCAGAGCAGGTCAAGAGAGAATATTCAGTAACACTTAACTGGACAATACAGCTGAATATTCCCTCTTACTATCACAGTACTGTCCAAGCAGAGCTGGGAGTTTTGCAGGCATTGGCAAAATTCAGTATTGGTGTCTCCATATCTAACCAGGCAAACAGAACTTTTACACAGCAGTCCTATTTTTGCCCAGTTAGCTATGCAGGTATGTGACTGAATAATACTCCTGGCAGAATTCTGCATGCTCAGAATTCCTCACCCCCCCCCCATTCCCCCCAAATAAGACACACAGAATTCTGCACATGTCCCTTCCCCATTCCTGCAAGCTCCGTCCTCGTCTGCACAAGCCTCGAGCACTTTAAAATCATAAGTGTTCTTAGCTTGTGCAGTTAGAACTGAGCTTACAGGAATGGGGCAGGGACAGCGACAAAATTCGTGGGGATGGGATTGGGAAATTGAGTTCCTGCAGGGATGGGGAAAAATTTGTCCCTGTGTCATTCTTTACACAGCAGTTCATAATCCTCCTTCTGTGCTGGCTTAGACCCGGCAGTTTATATGAACTACTGTGTCTCAAACTGTGTGCCCCCAAAGAGATTCCGGGTATGCCATGAGACAGTCCAGAATTTTGCTTTATTTTTTAAAATTCCCTTCATAATATCATATTGGAAACATCAATTCCACTGACATATGAGGCGGTCATATGTGGAACATTATTACATGTTAAGCCCCCTGTGGATCGATATAAGTGCCAGCTTTTCCTTATCATGACCAGGATAGCCATGCAGATAGTAACCCGAAATTGAAAGAATTTCCCTTTCTGGTGGGCAAATCAGTGCTCCAGCTATAGATGTGAAAAAATGAATGCCGATAGTTTGGGGTACAGTAATTTATTTAAATTGGTTTGGGGCCCATTGACATCTTATATTACTTCACTATAGTAGGTCTTTGATTGTGAGTCAGTTTTTGTTTGTTTATTTTGTTTATTTATTTTCATACACATCCAGGGAAGGGTGGGAGGTGGGGGGTGGGTATTTCTGTCCTAATTTGATCCACATTATTGCAAAGATGTGCTGAGATTGGAGTCGGTTCAGAGAATGGCCACCCGGATGGTCTCGGGACTCAAAGATCTCCCGTACGAAGAAAGGTTAGACAAACTGCAGCTATACTCGCTTGAGGAGCGCAGAGAGAGGGGGGACATGATCGAGACGTTCAAGTATTTCACGGGCCGCATCAAAGCGGAAGAAGATATCTTCTTTTTCAAGGGACCCACAGCAACAAGAGGGCATCCGTGGAAAATCAGAGGCGGGAAACTACGAGGTGACACCAGGAAATTCTTTTTCACTGAAAGGGTGATTGATCGCTGGAATAGTCTTCCACTGCAGGTGATTGAGGCCAGCAGCGTGCCTGATTTTAAGGCCAAATGGGATCGACACGTGGGCTCTATTCACTAGGCAGAGGTAGGGGAGGGTCATTAGGGTGGGCAGACTAGATGGGCCGTGGCCCTTATCTGCCGTCTATTTCTATGTTTCTATGTTTGAGTATTTACCCTTGGAGAGGATGGGAGAATGGGAGGGTATTATTAATTTGAAATGGGTAAGGTTATTGGGAAAATCTATATTTCTGTGTTTTATTGGGAGAAAATGGTTGGTTATGTATATTTGTAAGTTGAATGTGCTTTTATTGACTTATTATATATATGTTATATATCTGTATATTGCACTATTGAAGTTTGGAAAATCAATAAAGAATTTTTTTAAAAAAAATTCCCTTCATAAGTATACACTAGAATACGGCGTGTACGCAAGGGTCTATAAATGTTATGAGCGATTTTTCTTTGCTCCTGCCCCGTACAAAGTCGCAATTAGAAATGGCTTTGCAAGTTTCCAGGGCAGTCTTGCGAGATTTCCCCTGGAGCTTGCACAACCATTTCTGATCACAGCTCCGCACAGAGTAGGAGTGAAGAAAAATCACTTCTGCCCCACTTCAGGGTTCAAAAGGTATGTTGTAGAGGAGTCTGGGAGGTGGGAAGGTAGTGGGGTGGTTAACAGCTGGCCAGGACAGAATGCGGGAAGGATTGCTCCTGTCTCGGATCACTGTTGGACCACTAGGGCTTAAGGCAGACCTACAGTGGGCATCAGAGGCTGGGTGCAAAGCTGGGCAGGAAGGGAAGGAGGGAGGGAGGGCTGGGTTAAAGGCAGGGCAATTGACTATAAACCCCCTGGTTTATAACCAAGTGAACCTTTTTTCCCCTTTTTTGGGGAGGGGAAAATGTTACAGTTTATAATCAGATCAGTTTATATTTGAGTGTTGAGTATTGAGTGTATTTGAGTGTGTATAGTATTGAGATATTTAGATCTGTCCCCATACGCCTTATGATCAAGACCACTGCCCATTTTAGCAGCTTTCCTTTGGACTAACTCCATCCTGTTTATAACTTTTTGAAGGTATGTATGTATGCAATATTCTAAATGAGGTCTCATCTGAGTCTTATGCAAGGGCATCAATACCTCCTTTTCCCTACTGGCCATACCTCTCCCTGTGCACCCTAGCATCCTTCTAGCTTTCACCATTGCCTTTTCATCCTATCCAGGGCCGCCATCAGGGCAGTACTACCAGTCCTGCATTCAGGGGCCCGGAGCTGACAGGGGGCCCGGGCTCCCCCAGGGTCCTAGGCAGTGTTCTAAGGCAGGGGCGCCAGAGCTCGCCAAGGCAAAGTGAGTCGATCACCCAAGACTCACTTTGTCATGGCGATCTAATCTATCGGGCCGATCAGTCTTCCTCTCCCCGACGTCAATTCTGCAGTCGGAGAGGAAGTTCGGGCCAGCCAATCGCTGCCTGGCTGGGCGGAACTTCCTCTCCGACGGCAGAATTGACGTCAGCGAGAGGAAGACTGATCGGCCCGAAGCATGGAGAGCATGCGTCGGCGTCGGCTTTGGGGCCTGTTATCCATTGGTGGGTCCTGTTCCCCGATGGCAGTGGCAGTGGCTTGGGGAATGGCAGGGAGAAAGAAAGAAAGGGGGCAGGCAGGGAAACAGAAGGAAAGAAGAGAAACAGAAAAAAAGGTCAGGGAGAGAGGAAGAAAAAGTTGGGGGAGGGAATGAGGTGTGGAGGAGAGAAAGCATACAGGCTGATAGAAGGGAAGAAAGATTGGATGCACAGTCAGAAGAAGAAAGTGCAACCAGAGACTCATGAAATCACCAGACAAGGTAGGAAAAATGGTTTTATTTTAAATTTAGCAAAGTGGAGGCAGTATTACCACAGTTTTCAAAGGAATTTGCCCAAATAACTTAATAGTTAACTGGGTAAATTCCCAGAGATGAAAACTTCCCTTCACTTACTATGCACAGTTCTGAATTTATATCTGCTGTCTATATTTTACAATATGGTCCCCTTTTACTAAACCGCAATAGTGGTTTTTAGCGCAGGGAGCCTTTGAGCGTCAAGAGTAGCGCTGGGCATTCAGCGCAGCTCCCTGCGCTAAAAATTGCTATTGTGGTTTAATAAAAAGGATGGGGGTATATTTGTCTATTTTTGTATGGTTGTTACTAAGGTGACAATGCATAGAGTCATCTGCCTTGACCTCTTTGAAAAAACCCCAGAATAGGAATGATAATTAACATTTTCTCAGCGTATAGTGTGCTTTGTGTTTTTTAATTTTATTGTTGGTAGATCATTTTGACTTGGTCATTTTAAAGTAGCTCACAAGCTCAAAAAGTTTGGGCACCTCTGAGCTAGAGCGTTGAAACTGTGTATTTCTATTTTATCCCCCCTTTTACAAAACTGTGGAGCGTTTTTTAGTGCCAGCCGTGGTGGTAGCAGCTCTGATGCTCAGAATTCTATGAGCGTCAGGGCTGTTACCACTGTGGCTAAAATCCACACTACAGTTTTGTAAAAGAGTGAGGAGTTAGTTTGTGATGACATATTCCATACTAGGCGAAGGTGTTTTCTGTGTTCTGTGTGTTCGAAAGACATGGTTTTCTGTTAGGATTCACGGTGTAGGATTGATCTGTGCTGGTCTGGCTTGTTTAGTTTTACAATGGGTGTATTGATGTATTGCTCACTGCAATATGTAAGATGCTGCCTTTTCCTAGGTACTCATGTGTGACGTGTGGTTTGTTACTAAAAATCATGTTTATCTTACAGATGGGGGGGGGGGTGCCAAAAAATGATGGGCCCCGGGTGTTACATATGCTACGTACGCCACTGTATGTAAAGATACCAGAAAGCTGGCATAGCAAAAACTTTAAGTAAATTGTTATTCTTCTAAGTTTTGAGTATTTAACCCTCCCACAATCTCACGGGCACTCGTTTCAAGTTTCAAGTTTATTGAGATTTTGATTTAAACGCAATATCAAATATTTTCAATGCGTATAACAAAAATAAATTTGGGGAAATAAATAAAACCATTTGAACAATAAACATACAAACATATCCATAGATGATTAAAATTACATAAGGAGTACAAGGATAAACTACATTTGTTTAAAAATGCGTTCTCCGTGCCTGCTCATAAATTTGTTGACTGGAAGGATCCAGCAATGTGGCCAGATGCCATTCAGGACAAAGACAGAGAAAGAATTGTGCAATTTGGATTAATGATGGAAGATGATTTAAAGCAAATGGCACAGTCTATGAGTAAAGATCTTGACGGACGTTCTTTTTATGAATATCTCCTCTATGCCAAATCACCCAATGGACGTGAGAAGATTTTACGGGACTGGCTTAGGTGGAGCATTAGCAGAAAAGTATGTGTGTATTCTGCCCATAGAAAAAGGGGGGGTGTCGGGGGGGGGGGGAAGGGGTGCGTGGGGGGCCCAATAGGATTGCTCAGTAAGGGGCCCAGAAATTTCTGATGGCCCTGATCCTATCTGGCCACCTTAACATCATCACATACTATCACATCTAAGTTCTGCTCCTCTTTCATGCACAAAAGTTCTCTCCCTAAACTGTATCGTTCCCTTGGGTTTTTGCAGCCCAAATGCATGACCTTGCATTTCTTAGCATTAAATCTTAACTGCCAAATTTCAGACCATTCTTCAAGCTTTGCTAGGCCTTCCTCATGTTATCCACACCCTCAGGGTGTCTACTCTTTAAAATTTTGGTATCATTCACAAAGATGCAAATCCTACCTGACAACCCGTCAGCAATATCACAGAAATGTTTAAAAGAACAGACCCAAGAAGCAAACCTTAAGGCAGTGGCGTACCTAGGGTATGTGGCACCCGGGGCCCATCATTTTTTGACACCCCCCCATGTAAAAATTTTTTTTTTTTTTTTTTTGCAATAACCATGAAATGGAATAAATGGTCAGAATAGAAACAGGCAGTGAAAATTTTCTTTTATTGAACCTCATATATGTAACCATTATTCCAAACATAACAAAACATAAATTATGTCTAAATTGTCATGACATTAGAAGTACATATGGAGTAGTTGCAGGCAGTGGCGTACTTAGGGTATGTGGCACCCAGGGCCCATCATTTTTTGACACCCCCCCCATCTATATGAAAAATATGATTTTTAGTACCAATCTACATATCGCACCACAAGAGTGTACCTAGGAAAAGGCTGCATCTTAAACACTGCAGTGAGCACTAGAACACCAACACATACATTGTAAAACTAAACAAGCCAGATCCCGCACAGTCAATTGGTCCTGTAGTCAATGCCAACTGAAAACTATGTCTTTTTCATACACACAGAACAGAGATACACCCTCGCCCAAAATGGAATAATCACAAACTAAAAATAGAAATATGTAGACAAAAGTTAAACTGATCCGCCAAGAAACCAGACCCTGGATACAATGCAACACCACAAAAAACAGTAACACATGTCCTCTAAAACAGTGCAAAATATAAAGACAGTAGATGTAAATTTGAAAAAACTGATACATAACAATCACCACTTTATAAATTAACAAATAAAAATAAAACAAATAATGAGATATAAAAAAATACAATTTTATTGGACTAATCCCCGTAAGCTCGGTCCCCATCCCCGCAAACCACCTGATTCCATCCACACAAGCCTTGAATTGTTTATATTAAAGTATAAAAAGAAACAATATTCTGTACAATTGTCAATTTATAAATCAGCGTCTTCTCCCCACTCTCTTCCCCATTTCCCTTCAGCATCCTCAGCCCACTCTCTCTCCACTTTCCTTCAGCGCACGCACATAAAAACAAGCAAGTAATTTTATATCATTTTCATTCTATTCATTCATAGAAATTAAAGTCTAGATAATGCCAGTCACATAACAAAACATGATTTTACAAAAATAATTCCCTGCAGTCAAGCCTGCAAGGATTATTAGATGTTTTTCAGCAGTTCCCCTCCCTCCCTCCCCCTTACCTTTGTGGCCAAGTCAAAATGATCTACCAACAATAAAATTTTAAAAACACAAAGCACGCTGTACGCAGAGAAAATGTTAATTATCATTTATATTCCGCGGGTTTTCAAAGAGGTCAAGGCAGATGACTTTATGCAATGTCACCTCAGTAACAACTATACAAAAATAGACAAATATTCCCCCTCCCTTTTTACTAAACTGCGATAGCGGTTTTTAGCGTAGGGAGCTGCGCTGAATGCCCCACGCTGCTCTCGACGCTCATAGGCTCCCTGCGCTAAAAAACTCTATTGCGGTTTAGTAAAAGGGGGCCATAGTGCAAAATATAGACAGCAGATATAAATTTTCAAAACGGACACATTTTGATCACTAAGTTGAAAATAAAATCATTTTTCCTACTTTTTTGTCTGGTGATTTCATGAGTCTCTGGTCCTTCTTCTGATCCTTCTTCTTTCTCTCTCCCCCTGGCTCCCCTCTTTATTTCTGCCTTTCTTTCTCTCTCCTCCTGGCCCCCCTCTTTCTTTCTGCCTTTCTTTCTCTCCCCCTTGACCCCCCTCTTTATTTCTGCCTTTCTTTCTCTCCCCTTGGTCCCTCTCTTTCTTTCTGCCTTTCTTTCTCTCTCCCCCTGGCCCTCCTCTTTCTTTCTGCCTTTCTTTCTCTCCCCCTTGACCCCCTCTTTATTTCTGCCTTTCTTTCTCTCCCCTTGGTCCCCCTCTTTATTTCTGCCTTTCTTTCTCTCCCCTTGGTCCCCCTCTTTCTTTCTGCCTTTCTTTCTCTCTCCCCCTGGCCCCCCCTCTTTATTTTTTCCTTTCTTTCTCTCTCCCCCTAGCCTGCACAAAGCCATCGTGCCGATTTCTCCACTTCCACGATTCTTTCCCTACCCTCACCCCCAAGCCAGCAGCCGATTTCTCCCTGCTCCTTCCCCGATGTCCTGATGTCCTGAACTTCATCGGGCAGCAGCAGCATTCACAATTCACTGATGTTGCCCGCTTCAGGCCTTCCTCTCTGTCGGGTCCTGTCTTCATGAAAACTGGAAGTAGGCAGGACCCGGCAGAGAACAAGGCCTGAAGCCGGCAACAGCAGCGAATTGTAAACGCTGCTGCTGCCCGAAGAAGGTAATGGAGCACCGAGGCAGTCCGCTTCTCCCCCCTCCCAGCCGAACCCCCGCTGACCCTCCTATCTCCCCCCCCCCCCGTGAACCTTTCCGACCTTCCCAGCGAGAGCAGCAAACCTCCTTCGCGACTTTCTCCTCCCTCTGCCACGTTACTGATGACGTCATCAGTGATGCGGCAGAGGGAGGATAAAGCCGACGCTACTGGAGGGAGGTTTGCTGCTTTCGCTGGGAGGGTCAGAAAGGTTCACTTGGGGGGGGGGAGAGAGAGATAGGATGGTCAGCGGGGTTTCGGCTGGGAGGGGGGAGAAGCGGTCTGCCTTGGTGCTCCAAGGCCTGGCGCCATTACCTTTTTCGATAATGGCGCCGATGCTGCTTTCGCTGGGAGGGTAGGAGCGCGATAGGGACCGGGCCAGCTGTGCACCCCCCCCCTAAGGCGGCCCCCGGGATGGACCTCCCCCTCGCCCCCCTTGGTACGCTACTGCCCTGGGGAAACAGCCTGCAACAAGATCGCGCGATGCCAGAGATTTTTGCCTGCTTCGGCTGTTTCCTCCGCCGCGGTCCCGCCCCTCCTCTGACATCAGAGGAGGGGCAGGACCGTGGCGGAGGAAACAGTCGAAGCAGGCAAAGATCTCTGGCATCGCGATCTTGCTGCAGGCTGTTTCCAGACGCGACACCCGGCGCAGGGGGGGGGTAACTGGACCGGACCGGGAGCACCCCCTCAGGGCTTGGTACCCGGGGCGGACCGCCCCCCCCCCCCGCCCCCCCCCCCTTGGTACGCCACTGCCTTAAGGCATACCATTGGGAACATCCCTTTCCTCAGAGTGAGTTCCATTGACCAGTACCCTCTGTATGCAGAATTTTCAAATTTGGGGGGCAGATTTCCGCCAGGAGTAGAATATCCACCATACCTTCAGAACTTTGAGGTATCGCCGTTGACCTGTATGTTCAGTGCCAGTGCCTGGATATGGCCAAGAACTGAATATCTGAGCCTGAGCAGCTGGCAAAGGTCAGTGTTTATAAAAACACTGACCACCGCTGACTCAGTATTGACCCATTAGAATTCAACTACCTTAAAAAAAATCTGCTCTGAATTTCAGAAGAGCACTGTAACAATATTTTAAGCATTTTTGAGTACATTTTTTAAAAAATTACCAGGAAAGAAACATCCCTATAAGCAAGCCATCCCTTGCAAACACAATAAAATTACACCGTGACAGCATAAGCAGCCTGTAGTTAATGAGCAGAAAGACTGAATAATCCCTCAGGTCAGGATCCAGGAACATTTTGTCCGCCTACCTTGTGCATAACCCATATGAAAACTGAATAGCTTAGTTTCCTCTGCTTTGCATTTAAACCACAGCATTCAGAATGATCATAATCTAAACTATCTTATCTGCCAACATAGCAGGGGGAGAAAATAAAGGGATCGATATTCAGTCCATGGCAGTAAATGGCTTGTACATCACTCACAGCCACAGGCTGAGTTAAACCTAGATGTTCAATTCCAGGCAGTAGAGTAGTAAGGGGCAGGAGTGCCCCTTCCCTGCCAAGTGCATGACCCTTCCCTTTCCCTGTACCCCTCTTGGATGTCACTTCCTACGTGTGGGACCCGGAAGTGATGTCAGAGAGAATGCCAAAAAGGCAAGCTGGGACTGAAAATTTCACCCCCCACATGCGAACTCCTTTTTTTAAAAATTAAACAGACACCACATATACTGATGATATACGTGTGATGAAAAAGCAATAAAGGTATTTATCTCAATGAAATGAATCTAGACCTATTTAAATGGCCATTCTGACTTGTCATATTTCATAAACTGACCTTTATTTTTATTAATGTAAGGACCATCTTCACTTTAGGAGGCTTTTTATTAAAGTTCTTTAGGCAATTAACATGGAGGTTGGCGCACAGCTTGCATTATTTCTTTAATCATTGCATGCTGATTTGTCTGTTGAGGGCATTTTGTGTTGTGGCTGTAACTAGGTAGAACATGGGCAGAAAATGGGCCTGGAGGGCATGCTACAATCAGTGGGTCACACATACCACACACTGACTGACAATTGTACAGTTAGTGCGAGTCCACTAGGAGGCGCCAAGTACATCTGTGTTAGAGAAAATTTTTTCAAGTCTCCTATTATGGTGTTATAAGTTTTAATTGCAGTAGTAGTTAACTAATAACGTCATAAAACCATGCAATTATGAAAAACTCAATTAGTTTTGATGTTCACTTTTATGCTGTTTCAAGGATCATCGGAGTTTTAATGCAGTAATCCTTCATCAGTTTTTTTTAGAAATACTGCTGCAATCATCATAGTTCCTTTTTGTGTATCTTTCATATAAATATTCTTTTGATTTTTATATTATTTCAGTACTTTAGAATTTTTTAATCAATTCTTGGACACTTATCTCAGTAAGCTGAAGTTTCGTTGGCTGGGGACTTTTGCCGACATGTTTCGCCCCGCAGCTGTATCAAGGCTGTCCCCTAAACATGATTAAGAAAGCAATGTTTATTACAACATCCTGCTTTGTCGGGAAAAGACGACAGAGCTGAAGCTAACAGCTGTGCCTTAGAAAATTTGTTCCAGTTATTTGAGATAGGTTTTGGTTGGATATATTTAATTCTGGACAGTACTCGAAATACATTTGTATGGGTCTCATGCCAGCCACAAGCTATACATTTTTCTGTGAACTGCTATGATGTTTTCACTATTGTAGCCTTCATACATAAGTTTATTGGAGCCCGAAATTCAACAAATTTATCAAGCTTATAATACTGAAGAATTTTCTCTATTTTTGAATGATTGAATTATATTTATGTTGTGGAGTTTTTTCCTTTCCAGTGATGATACAGGTTCCTTTGGGTACCTTGTGGCCCAAGAACCTCTGTATTGAGGTTTGTTTTCTCCACAATTTATTACTTTTTATGATTTAACTTTTTTGTTTGAATGATTGTGGCTGCTTCCTCCAATACTTGTTAACAGTGTTTTTTGTTTTTTTTTTAATATATTGGTGTTTGCTATCAGCTATATCACTCCACTCACTTTGGATTTTTGTTAGTGTTCTGACATATTATCATACATTTATTACTTATTAAAGTTCTCATCTTTATACCTATAACATTCCGTCCCACCATCTAGCCCGAAATGTTCTCTGGACAAGATGGCGGCAGCGTTTTTTTGAGTTACATGACATGAATAGTCCATGCTGGGACCCCCTTATAAGTGCTACGTTAATTTTGCACTTACTGCACGTTAATTACTTGTGCTAAGACACAGTAACTGCAAAATCTAATGTGCTTTAGCAAAATGATCTCTTAATAAAATAGTTTACTAATTTTCTGAATAAATTAATCTGGGATGCTCCTTTGCCTCAAGACAACATCTGGAAGATCTAGAAACCAAAGTGAGAATACTTAACCTTGTCTGTTCCTGAAACCATTTGGGTTAACAACACACAAAATTGCAGTTTATCTTTGGATTTTCTGTAGTGGTAGTAAGCTGTTGGCTAGGAAGAAAAAATATTTAATAGAATTAATTGAGCGTCAATCCTTTTTCTTGGTGAATAAATATTTTTTAACTAGAAGAGGAGACAGTTAACTTCTGAGAAGCTTCAAGACTGATGATTTTGCCTATAAAGCATTGACCTGAAAGCTCATGCGTTAAGTTTAATAAATCAGGCAGTTTATATTTAATCATTAAATAACTCCGAGCTGAACAGCTGTTCAAAATTAGAAACTGGTCACCCCAGCTAAGATGATATTACAGGCAATCTATAATGCATTAGAATAAAATTATAGTGATTTTTAACTGTCTGAAAATTTATTGCACTTCATGTTCCAAATCTTAAACCCTTGTTAGCCTGTGTCACTGGTGATTTATGGTGCTTGAGTGGTATGGTGAAATTATTGAATATTTAAATTGATGATTATTTCATGATTAGTAAAGCTTCAAATTTCAAAGCTATTTTAGAGAGTGAGAGAGTGCATTTTGTTGTTTATGACTTACCAACCCAAGACAAAAAGGATAAAGAATGGATAAATCAAATGAGACTTATGTAAATTAATGGATTTGTTGTTTATTTGACTTCAATCAATGATATAAGAGATAATCTAGTGGGTTTCATGTGAGCTACCAGATATTTCCAGTATCATATATCTGCTTATTTTTGTTATTTAGAAAAAAAAACCTGCTGATTTTCCTGATGACCCTTTCAAAGATAGGATGTTTACAGTAAATCAAGCCAGGTTTAATTAGACCTTGATGATGGAAGTAACTCAAAGGCCATGTGCACAGATCATCACAGAAGCATCCATTTCTCTGAGCCTTGCTCACCACTTTTAATGAGGGGTTTGCAGCTTTACTGAGACATTTTTGAGTCTTTTCTACTGGTGGAGATGTAGCTGTTTTCTTATACCGCGTCACCTTTCAGAGTTTTGTCTTCCCTATTTCTGTGAAGTATTTTTCTTTCTTAAATTACTGTAAGCAGTTTGCCCCCCTCAAGAATGCATGCTAAGCACTATTCTAAAAATAGCTCTCCAAGCTGGACGCCATTTATAGAATAGTGCTTAGCATCTGGATCCGCACCCAATTTTGGACAAAAGCATTTACACCAACTGAACCCTGGTGTAAATCTCCATGCCTTAATTAGGCATGGCTACCCCAAATTCTACAATGCTGAGTTCAAATCTTAGAAATGCCCCTCCCGTGCCCATGCCCTCTTTTCAGACCCTTGCAGAAAAATTTACATGCACATATTCATAGAATGTTGTTGCTGTTGGCTCATGCTCGAGTCCTAGTGACTTGATGAATTGTGGATCTAAAAAGAAATTGGTTTTGTGCTGTCTGAAAAGGTCCTCCAGCATCATCCCCATGGTTGTTTTCAATGTGTCCAGCCATCTGATTGCAGGTTGCCCTCTTTGCCTGGTTCCTTCGATCTTCCTAAACATCATGTCCCTTTCCAGTGATATCTCTCTCTTCTGATGGTGTGACCAAAATAAGACAGTCGTAACTTCATCATTTGGGCTTTAAGTGACATAGCCAATTTGATCTTATTTATTTTGTTTTCTATCCCATCCTCCCCAAGGAATTCAAAATAGGTTACAAGCTAACATACATAATATGGTTTACAGGTTGCAATTTGTCATAGTTCGGGTGCAAGGTTTTTCAATACAAGTTTTTATCCTAACGCGACAATTACCAAGGATTATGTATCAATGCACATTTCTTTGTAATTTATTGGTCATGGGCGGGGGAGTTAAGTGAAGAAGCATGTTTTTAGTGCTTTCCTAAAGTTGAGGAGTCTTTCAAGGGATCTAATCTGTGGGGGCAGTTGATTCCAATGGGTCGGTATGAAGGAGTAGGATTACCCCCAAAGTGTTTAGGAGCACTGTTGCCTCTAAACTGAGAATTGCTGCCATTGGGGAGGTTCAATATTATGTTTTCAATTGCTAGGGAGAGGCAGGTTCTCTGGAGTCCTGCAGAGCTTGCCTGTTCCTCACACACGCAACCCCCCTCCAGTACTTATAGTTGTTCACCGCCACAAGCAACAACTTCAACATGCTCCTCACAACTGACGTCACTTCCGGGTGCTGCACATAGGAAGCGATGTCAGAGGGAGAGCCAATGGGGTCGTGAGGAGAAAGTTGAAGTTCTTGTTGCTCATGGTGATGAACAACTTGAGGTACAAGGGAAGGGGGCGCACACTCAAAGGGTGGAGCGGGGGTGGGCAGAGACAAGGGTGGGGGAGAGGCGCCTCTCACCCTCGCTACGCCTCGGCCCTTGCTACGCCTCGGCCCTCGCTGGCAGGACTGAAAGTAGAGGACTCCTGCTCAGCTTAGAGCAGGGATCTCAAAGTTCCTCCTTGAGGGCTGCAATCCAGTCGGGTTTTCAAGATTTCCCCAATGAATATGCATTGAAAGCAGTGCATGCACATAGATCTCATGCATATTCATTGGGGAAATCTTGAAAACTCGATTGGATTGCGGCCCTCAAGGAGGGACTTTGAGACCCCTGGCTTAGAGGGAACAATGTTTAAGAGCCTCCTCCTACCTTTCATGTTACAGTTTTCTCTTATTGTCTCATGGATTATTAC
This sequence comes from Geotrypetes seraphini, assembly GCF_902459505.1. Lineage (NCBI taxonomy): Eukaryota > Metazoa > Chordata > Amphibia > Gymnophiona > Dermophiidae > Geotrypetes > Geotrypetes seraphini. The sequence continues at coordinate 397,203,096 of NC_047085.1, read as the reverse complement.
GTTGGGCAAGATTTCCCCTGCCCTTCTGCATCTCATTATCAGTCTGTTTGTAAGGGGGGGGTTGTTCTCTTCTCTCACTAGGGTAATATCAACCACCTTGACATCAGTTTGATCATCATAAATAAATAATAATCCAAAAACTGCCTCTGCTCCGAGGGCTGGTGAGTTGTCTCTTCTGATAAGGAACATCATGGGGCAGCATCTTTTTTTATCTCCCAGGACCTGAAGGCTCCTCCTCCTTACTGAATCCAGGACTAACTGGCCCCAGCATAGGGCGGATCCAAACCAAGATCCCCAGTTCTGCAGTACAATAGCATTGCGACCATAGCCTCATTTCTTATAAACTTATTCTGTTTCCAGTTCCAAAATTCTGATTTGATATTGTCCTGCTTGCTGTGTTTTCAATTATCTTGCTTAAGCCTCTGTTCTGAAGTGTTCTTTAACCGGAGAAAATGATTACCTCTACCCAACTATTTATCGTGTATATTTATTTATAAAAGTTTATGTACTGCATTCTCAAGTTGAAGTTTCCTGGTTTTATTTCCATTACTTATTTATACTTCATTCAAAATATACGAGTAACATTTTTCTGGCCTAGTTTTAGTAACAGGATGTTTTCTTTCATACTTTGGAAATAAGCAGATCTAATCTGAAGAAGGGTTGCCTTCAAAAGCTCATCATAAAATGAACTGAGTTAGTCCAATAAAGAAGGTATCACCTAGTTTCCTTTTTTTTTTTTTATTTCTTTATACTACCTTGGAAAGTAGACTAACATGGCCACCACACCATTTCACTTTCATACTTTGTAGCCCTTCTCCAGACTGGTATCAATCCACAAAAAGTTTTAGCTTTGAAGAAAGGTAAATTGCTTTTTAGCTGTCCCATCAAGATATCTATCTAGTAAACTTTGCATCTAAGTAGTCTTTTTATACAAAGGACCTAAAAATGCAAGTAAATTCTTGAGAAGTTTCTAGCAACGTGCAGCTCATCATGTGCACCCTTCTTGGAAAAAGCCATTAAAATCCCATTTGCCAAGTTGGTGATATACTCAGGACCATGAGAGAAATAGATGCTAGTGCTAGTGCTGTGATGATCCCCCCCCCCCCAAAAAAAAAAAAAAAAAAACCAACAAACAGTGAGCTTCCAGAGTTTCATGGCATACATGCTGGAGAAACTAGGAAAGATTGGAGAGGGATGTGATTTTGAAGATGGAGGGCAGTATATTGAAATTCACATGTGCTTTCTTCCTCTGAATTATATTTTTCTAAAATACAATGCTGAATTTGTTGCTAAATATGGAAAGTCTTACCCCCTGTTTTACGAAGCCGCACTGCAACGGCCCCGAAGCCCTTTAGATATTTATGGGCTTTTGGGGCCATTACCACAGTGCAGCCGCTAGCGCAGCTTCGTGAAACAGGCCCTTAATCTAAGCCAGCAATTCATGATCCAAGGTTATTTGCTCCAAAGCTTCTAAGCAAAAAGCTTTTGGACACGCATGCTGCAGAGAAAGAAGTTTTGAATTGTTCTTTTTTTTATTAAGCTCTTATGACAAATATTTTTTCACAAATTATTCCTCATTGCTGGTTTAGAGTAAAAATGCTTTACGCTAGCCACAGATCCAGCACTATATTGTCATCAAAATAATGTTAATACACATCTGTCACTGTGCATCATTGATTTTTTTATGTTTATCAGTAGGAAAGTACAACTGAGGGGAGGAATGAACATGTAAATTGCATATTAGTGCAATAATTTGAGGCAATTTATAGTGTGATCTTGGGTGATATAAAACATTTTTCTCTTTTCCTTATCTTGTAATTGCACCAACTGATGATTTAATGAACGTCTGTGGCCTTTTTTAAGTACAGCAAGAACTGTATAAGAACATAGCTGTGCCCTAACAATTTATGCAAGCACAATTTTTCTCTTTTAGTCCGAAAAAATACGCTGGGGTGAATCCATTAAATATCTTGAAGCACAAGAAAAGATGCTGTGTGGCAATGTCCTCTTGACTGCTGCTTTCGTGTCTTATGTTGGATCGTTTACAAAACCGTATCGCCAGGAACTGGTAGAATGCAGGTGGATCCCTTTCTTAAAATCTCAAAAGGTAAAGCTTCAAACTGCAGAGAAATAATGTGGAAATGAAAACTACTATTGTCTGTTTTTGTCACGATGAGCAAAGAATTCATAATGACCCTGCAGTAAACAGAGAACCTTCTCCAAGAACAAGCAGGATACTAAATCCTCACAGGTAAGTGATGTTATCTGACAGAACCTGAATAAGAAGTAAAGATCTCTCCAGCTAAAGACAGTTCAGGAAAAGTTTGAGAGGCTATCCACGCATACATGCCAGCTCCCACCTTGCAGTGTTATGTTGGATCTCATTTTTTCCATTAAGCCAGTATGATGTGCCACTGCTTTCTCTTTTGTATTTTTTCCGAAAACTGAATTTCCTTTCTTATGTATTTTGTCTGCATGAACCATTCTCTTTCTTCTCTTACCATCTCAAGTTGCATTTTTTTTGGACGCTTTCAAATTTTCGTCCTTTTACATACATTTCGCTCCCTTTTCTATAACCTGGGCATCCCAACTGGGGCCTTTTCCACATCGAGTATTTTGTTTTTGCTGCACCCATATTTTTCAGCAAAGAAAAGAAAACGCCTAGTAGATTTAGAAAGTGCTGGCAGGATGACCAGACCATATTCATTGCAGATACTCAGAATTATTGTTTGCAGGGCATGAACCCACTCAATGTCATCACTGTCTACAGATGAAAAGAAGAAATATTCCTAGCTATGAAAAGTAGTGTGAAAAACTCTTTAGTACTTTAAAGTCTGGTCCATCCACATCTGCACTGGAGACATTGATTTCAATGGGTTCAGAAGCTGCACCAAATGCTACAGATATGTTGATGTTCAGGATACATTTCATCACCTTCAAGGCCAAATGTTGATAGAACCCATCAACTGATTCATCCTTTTCTTCATTGATACTGAGGGTTCCCAATAGTAAGCAAAGCCTCAGAAGCACTGACATTGAGAGTACTGAGGTAGTACCTATTACTGTATCTGAAATATGCTCTCAGAGGAAAGTCTGTTCAGCCTTTTTAATTTTGAAGGGGACATATCACGTGTCTGATACTAGTCCCTTGATACACTTAGGTGATTCAGGAGAGCATGGTCTCTCCTACTACTCTCCTTTCAACCTTACCTTTGTATCGCTGGTGTGCCGAATTAGGCCAATCAGGAGAAATGTGTCCAGGATGATGGTAAGAGAGCTCTGCTAGGGACATGGTATAAAGTAGAATTGGAAATGACTATCGCTAAAGGGTACAAGGTAGGAGAAATCTGCAAGGTCTGGCATTTTGAACAGACAATTATTCACCTCTTTGCAGAATACGTAAACGTGCATCTGCATCAAAAGCAGAAAGCATTGGGGTTTCCCCAGTGGTGTACTGATGCTGAACAACAAAAGAGGTATAACGATGGTTTCTATCAGAAAGCAGGTGTGTTTTTGCATGAACCCTGCAAAACTACAATTCGTAAAACTGTTCTTAAACTCTTTTTGGAGGAAGAAGAAATCTACCTACCACAATCATTGTGAGAGACCCTGATGAGTTGTACAAGTACCTGTTTTCCCCTCAATATGACATGTCTTCATGCAGTCTTATAAATGACACAGCTTGCATCACTTGGAAGCACACAAAGGAGCGTTGTGTGCTATCAGGTGATAACCAATATCTTCATATTCTCTCTCACAACAGCACATGCCCATCCAGAGCTGTACAAGCTTCTTGATGTGTTACAAGAATACAGTCTTTATCATGACATAGACTCTGTGATTTTTGAGAGTAAGGAGGGTGAATAGAATCCTACATTGGGTGATTATATAGGTGAATTAATGAGCAAGAACCTTAAGGGTGCACATATCACAGAGTTTGTCTTAACTGGCCCCAAAACCTATGGGGCTCATAATTTTAAAAAAAAGTCTAAAAAGTGGCCTAAATGGGTACTTGGATGATCAAAAAGCCTGATCGTCCAAGTACCCATAACCAAAGCTGGTTTTAGACGTATCTAAAACCAGCTTAGGCCTTTCCCATGCCTCTAAACGCATAGAGCAAAAAGAGGCATTTTTAGAAGAGGGGAAAGGGTGGGAGGTGGGCCGACCTAGACATAGTCGTACAGCAGGTATAACCAAAGGTTTAGGCAGGTTGCCTTGTCGGCACTTATACGTTTTGACTTAGACCAAGTCAAAACAGGTATAAGTGCCGAAAAAGGGGCCGCTGAGATGATGGCTGCCGCCGCGATCAGCTCAGTGGCTCTGGCAACCTGCCTACACCCCTGCAATAATCGCAGCAGGAGAAATGGCTCATCTCTCCTGCCGCGATAGCGATCTTCCCTCCCCCCCCTCTGACATGACCGGGGCAGAAGGGAGCCCAAGCCCTCCTGCCCGAAGAACCGCCACCCTCCCTGACACGATTGGGGCAGGAGGGAGCCCAAGCCTTCCTGCCTCAGAGACCTGCACCTTCCCCGACACGATCAGGACAGGAAGGAGCCCAAGCCCTCCTGCCCCAGTGACCCTCCCTACCCCCACCCCCACTAAAATACTGGCAGGAGGGATCCCAGGCCCTCCTGCCCTGACGCAGCCCCCTCACATCCAGCCCTCCCTGAACACCCCCTCCCCACCCGCCGACCCACGAGACCCCCCGCCGATCCCGCGACCCCACCCCCGACATCCCCCCTGTACCTTAAGAATGTTGGCCGGATGGACAGGTCCCAAGCCCATCCATCCGGCAGGCCTGCCATCCTCAGAATGGCAGGCCTTAGGGCCTGATTGGCCCAGGCACCTCAAGCTCTGCCCACAGGTGGGGCCTTAGGTGCCTGGGTCAACCGGAATAGACTCCTCCTTCGCCTAAAAGCTCTTGTGTTGGGCATTTGGGACTTAGGCTTTTTTTCATTGATTGTATGTGGTAAGTGTAGACGTTGTGGTGGTTTAGGCATTTAAACAGCTGAACGTAGAGACAGGCCATTATCAAAAAAAACTTCCTTTTGGCCATTTTTTTTGAGAATGGACATTTCCCTGCTTCTTCTTTCAGCATTTGGGGCCTAGGCTGAAAAGGGACTTAGACTTTTTGTTTTAATTATGCCCCTCCACGTTTATAGATTATGATGAGACCTGCATGAAGGCATAAGAAATCACACTGATCAATGAAAATCAGTGAGAAAACACATTTTTGCAGTCAAAAGAAGCTAGTTTGGGATTTTGACCTGAGAGTACCAATATCCATCCCACATAAAGGGATTGCCAGGAATAAAGACCAATGGCTCAAAGAGAGCCATGTGCTTAAAAAGATTCAGACATGTATTGGTTCAAAATTGTAGTATGTTGCTGTATGGCTACTGATCATGTCCACACAATTTGTATATTGTAATCCAAATCACTTTCTTTAAAAAAAAAAAAAAAAAAACACTTGCGCTTGCTTGTTAAAAACTGCTAACCCTGTATAAAGTAATGTTTTTGCTCTGTAATTAATTTCATTTTTTTTAAAGTTTGCTTACATCTAACTTTTTTTCCAGTTACAGTAATAACATTCGGTAGTGGTGAAATGCTTTTTCCAAATTCCTGGAAGTTGTCATATATTTCTTTGACGTGATCTATTTCCCTTTTCTGTCGGACTGTTGTCTGCCGAGTTGGGGAGGGTGTGTGTGTGTCTATGTTGTGTTTGGTTAAAACACGTGGTGGTAGGGGGTGCCTGTAGAAATTGGATATGTATGCTTAATCCATCCTCTTCGGCTGAATGTCGAGCCCATAATGCTTTGCTCACATTTAATGTCACAGAAGAGAAGGCTATGTATTTTGTATGTCTGATAAATAAAGAGCATTGTGTTTTTTGGAGCCTTAACTGAATGTTGGATTTGTAAGTTGCTGTTATTGGAGTGACCAAGTGAACAGTCATATAATTATCAAAAATCACTGGCTCTTATGATAACTTCTCATTCCTATCTCTTTCCTCTTTACCTTTACATCTCTTCTCTTCCATATCCCACAGCTCCCCAATAACCCAGTCCCTCTTACTGTCATTCTGAAATTAACAACTTTCATCCTTCCTCTCATTACTATGGAAGTCATAGCAAAAGCAGCATATGGTTGTGCTAAGCAAATGCCTCCATTGCTTATAGTTACACTTCTCCCTCAACCACTCAAGAAAAAGCGCATGGTGGTGGTGGGGTGCCTATAGAAATTGGGTATGTTTGCTTAATGCACCCCTGATTTATTGACCTACCTGTACATGCTGCTACTATCATCAATCAGACTTCTAAGGCGGCTAGTAGGGGGAGATGGTAAAGTGGACTTTGTTTCAGTTTAGTCCACATTTAACCCTTCTATTTGCGCTAATCAAAGTGGGAAAGCAAAAGTACTGGTGGTAAATTATGCTTGAATTCCATCTCCACCACTCTGTGACCAAAAGCATGCTTCAGTCTTAACTTGTACCTTGCATGACTAGTTTTGTACACCAGGAGTCCCCAACCCAACGGAGACTCACTCAGTGAAGGGCTACAGCAAAATGGCTGCCTCTTCACTGAGGACAGAACGCTAGGCGTGCCCAGCATGTCTTTTCCCTTCTCTCCGTCACGCTGAAAAACTGCCAGCCTCGGTGAACTGTGGCAGATGGAAAGCAGGAAGGGGAGCTGCAGGCAACGTTATTGAATCACTGCAGAGGCTGGCAGTTTTTCAGTGTGATGGAAGGTGAGTGTGATATCGGACTGGCGTGGAGAGAAGGGTCAGAACATGCTGGGCCGAGGAGGAAGCCTCCTGGACTAACTGGGTTAAAAAAAAAAAAGTACGAAGGGGGATATTAATTAAGAAGTGCCAGATTGGGGGGAGAGCTTATGGGGCCAGAAACAGAGGACAGAGAGAGAGAGAGAGAAATGGTGGGCAATGGTCTGAAGATAAAGAAATTGGACCTGGGTTGGTGTGGAGGAAGAGGGAAAGAGATACTTGAAGTGAGAACTGTTGGAAAATAAAGGAGAAATGGTGGACCTGGGGGAGGAAGACAGGTAGGCAGTGGGGTGAGATGGGGGGCAGTTGGAAAGAGAAAGGGAGAGAAGTTGGATCTGGGGTGGAAGAGAGGAAGGGAAATGTTAGGCCTGGGTATGGAAGGGTGAGAGAGATGCAGCATCTCTTTTATTTTTCTTCCTTCTCATTGTTCAGCATCAAGGGGGGGGAGAGAAGAAGAACAACAGAAAAGAGCAGGATGTTGGATCATGGGGAGAGAGGAAGAGAGATGGGCCCATGGGAGGGCAGGAGGGAAGAGAGCTGGGGATGCTAGGGGATGAAGGGAAAGGGAGATATAGTCTGACCAGTGGAGAGAGGGAGGGGGTTCTGAAAGTGATGAGCCATGTGGATGAGGTCAAAAGGGAGATTACTAGTGAGAGAACAGTGAATACAGTGGTAGAACTGTGGTAATGGGGAATAGATAGAAGGAAGTAGGAGGCTGGGAAAGGATGGAAAATGGGAGAGCTAGGGACTGAGAGAAGATGGAGAATTGAGAGGTAGCTGAACATTTAAAAAGAAGAAGGGTGAGAGAGGGCAATATTTGAGTGGACAGAGACAAAAAAGGAAAGAAAAAGTTAAGAAAGCTGAAAGGGAAAAATCAATACGTTGGAGACAAGCATAAGGAAGGAATGGAACAGTAGAGAAGAGGAGAAAAATAGACAGCAGACACTGAAAGAGAATTAGTAGAAGATAGACAAAGAGCAGAAAGAGAAACCGGGACCAAGATGATGGAAAACCAAAATGACCAGACAACAAAAGGTAGAAAAAATAATTTTATTTTCTATTTTGTGATTACAAAATGTCAGATTTGAAATGTATATCCTGTCAGAGCTGGTGTTAGACAGCAAGTGTGAACTAGGACCTAAAAGAGAGAAAAGGTCTTTTTTTAATTTATTTTGTTAATATATATTGTGTATAAAACTGCCTACGAACCCCCCCCCCCCCCCTTTACCGGTCTCTGGAAAAATTTGCTTCTATAAAAGCGGTCTTTGGTGTCAAAAAGGTTGTGGACTACTTAGATCTGTTTGCTAAAAATTTGGCAATACAACAAGCATCAGTAAACATTAACATAACTGCATTTTTTTCTCTAAGGCATTCAACAATTTTCTTTCTTGAACTGCTACTGCTATATTGTGTTTATAAAATGTGGGCTTAGAGAGAGTGGTTAAAGCTACAGCCTCAGCAAACCCACACTGCTCCTTGGGACCCTGGGCAAGTCACTTAGGGCTCCTTTTACTAAGACGCGTTGGGGCTTTAACGGGCGGAGTAGCGCGCGCTACATTGCCACACGCGCTAGATCATAACGCCAGCATTGAGCTGACGTTATTTCTAGAAGCGTAGCGCTAAAATTGCTAGCGCACCTTAGTAAAAGGAGCCCTTAATCTCCCCCATTGCCCCAGGTACATTAGACCAGTGATTCCCCACCCTGTCCTGGAGGACCACCAGGCCAATCGGGTTTTCAGGCTAGCCCTAATGAATATGCATGAGAGAGATTTGCATATGATGGAAGTGATAGGCATGCAAATTTGCTTCATGCATATTCATTAGGGCTAGCCTGAAAACCCGATTGGCCTGGTGTTCCTCCAGGACAGGGTTGGGAACCACTGCATTAGACAGTTTGTGAGCCTGCTGGGACAGACAGGAAAAAATATTTGAGTACCTGAATAAATTCATGTAAACCGTTCTGAGCTCCATTGAGAGAATGGTATAGAAAATTGAATAAATAAATATTTTTAGAAGTAAAATATGCCAATGAAAGACTTATTAAAAGTGGTAATTCTCACCGCTAAGACCGAGGTAACTAGCAAGGTTATTTTCAAGCAACTGATTTTCACAGGCTTGTTCCGTCGGAGGTTTAGGAGTTCAGAGTGCGTGAGTTCCGTTACCATGTTCTTACTGCTGATCTCATGTCCTGGTCCTTTCTAAGCTTGCTGGGTCATTGTATTCCTCCCTGACATGCAGGTTCCCATTCCAATCAGCGAGGACCTGGACTTGATTGCTATGCTGACCGATGACGCCACGGTAGCAACGTGGAATAACGAAGGGCTGCCCAGTGATAGAATGTCAACAGAAAATGCCACTATTCTCACAACCTGTGAGCGCTGGCCGCTTATGATCGATCCACAGCAGCAAGGCATTAAGTGGATAAAGAATAAATACGGAGCTGACCTCAAAGTCATCCATCTAGGACAGAAGGGGTATGTGCTTTTTGGGATCATTCTTTGCATGCGCAGGTCTAAAATTTGCCCTGGATTTGATGAAATCTTTTTGATGTTGAGGACTGAAATAACATAATATTGCTAGCTGTTCATTTATATCACTTTGTGATAAAATACTAGGAGCTCAGATAAGTTGTTTTTTTTTTTATTGTGCTGACTGTACTGAGATGTCATTCAAACTGTAATAGAATGGTTTTGGTTACCTTTGTTCACTATTTATGGGGACAGAGTCATTTTTCACAGTCACCAGCATGTTTCTGTAATATTGTTATGCACTGTGTTTTTTTCACTGCTCCATGAAGACTTTTCACATCTCTGCTTCTTCCTTTCAAATATCAGTCTTTTACCGAGAGCTGCTGTCTTGATCATTATGGTCTTCATATTGCAGGGCACCGTATTAATCACGCAGTTGTATATTGTAGCAAATCAGTATTACAGAAGGTGTTCAAAGTGTAAGAGCTGAATTTGTATCACATCCTGAAACTGTGATTGTCCTCCTGACCATCTGATTTCCACACAAATAAGAAGCACCATCATTACTACTCTGCCCACCATACACTTCTCCCTCCATATTCGCTGTGATAGGGGATTAACAGAACCACAAATACAGAAAAACCGCAAGTAACTTTTTCATATGTTGTTCACTGTTTTCTATTAAAAACCATCGTGAATATGATGAAACCGCGAATAACATGGTGGGAGAGGCAAAACACGGTGAAGAAAGTGCTGGGAATCAGCGATTTTCTCTATAAACGCTTGGAATCAGCGATTTCTCTATGCAAGCTGATGTAATTTGGGGGGGAGCCAGCAAGCTAAAAACCGTGAATAATCAAAACCGCAATTACTGAAACCGCGAATACGGAGCGAGACGTGTATATGGAAATAGATTTGGTTTAAGTGAAGCACTGCTTTCTGACTGCGAACTGCAGCACAAATGAACAGATAGGTACAGAAGAAGGAGCAACAGTCCAGAATGAATTAGTAAGAGAAAGATCAGTAAAGAAGATTATGGGATATTAAAACTGGTATTTGAAAGTGCTTTAACATCACAGAGTAAGGTACGAGTCATCAGTCAGCTAGCAGTTCCCATATTTTTCATACAGCTTTGGAACTATAGACTGACTTCCTAAATCTCTTGAAAACTTGGATGCATGAACAAGAAAACTCTACCAAGAAGATAATTTATAAAACCAACATATGCCAAGGCTTTGTATTCATAGAACCAAAGGATGATTGGGACCTATCAATTATATGTATAGCACTAAATTCTATAAATGGCACCCATATTTGGGCACCTAAAAAATAAACACTGTTCTATAAATGATGCTTGAAGTTGGGCGCCATTTCTAGAATAGCACTTAGCGCCATGATCCAATAGGCATGAGGATTTACACCACCTCAAAACTGCCTAAAATAGGCATGGATCTGCCTTATGCTGTGACACTGCATCAAATTCTAGGAACGCCACTGATCTGCCCAGGATCCTCTCAAGGCTATGCCCCTTTTTGAATCTGCACATAAAATTTACCCCCATATCTTTATAGAATACTTACTATAATGCTGACACTTCCACACTATGCCAGACTATTCCATGCTATACCATACCTAGCATATATGATCATTCAGAGTTATGCATTGTCCTGCCAGGCCATGCACTCTCATGCATCATAATGCACTGCCTTGCTCTGTTATGTGCTGCCATTCCATTCTTCGTACTGTCAGGCACTATAATGTACTGCAGACATGTCAAACTCTGACCCGCGGGCCAAATTTGGCCCGCGGTGTGTTAAAAATTGGCCCGCCAGACATTTTAAATTTTATAGTAAATCTGGCCCACCGGCACGAACTGCTGCCACCGCTGCTGCTCTTCACTCGTGTCTGCCTTCACCTGGCCTCCTCTTCAAAGCAGCCTGCTGAGATTCACCAGCCGGCTGTAGCGAACCTCGCAGGCCGCTGTCCACCTCGGTAGCACGTTCCCTCTGACGCGATCCCGTATATTAGAGGAGGGGCAGGATCGCATCAGAGGGAACATGCTACCGAGGTGGACAGTGGCCTGCAAGGTTCGCTATAGCTGGCCGGCGATCCTCAGCAGGCTGCTTTGAAGAGGAGGCCAGATGAAGCAGACGCGAGTGAAGAGCAGCAGCGGTTCGTGCCAGTGGGCCAGAGAAGACCAGGAAGCCAGGAGAGTAGGAACGGAGGGGCAAATCTGAAGGTGAGATCAGGAAGAAGGGGGAAAAACATACAGGCCTTTGGGATAGGAGCGGGCCCTGGTGTAGAAGTACCCGGCCGGACTGAGTGGAGAGTGGGGTGGGGAAGAAATAAAACAGAGAAGGAGAGAGGGAAGGAACAGAAAGAGAGAGAAGTTGGACACAAGGAATGGTGTGGAGGTGGATAGAGATACTGAATAGGAGGGTAGTTGGGAAGAAAAACAGAAAGATGGTGGACCCTGGGGTGGTGGAGAAGGATGGATAGATGCTGGATGAAAGGGTAGTTGAGAAAAGGACAGATGGTGGGGTCAATGGCTACAGCTGCGGATATGGACACACAAAAAAGGAAAGATGCCAGACCTCTGAGGGAAGGAAGTGAAATGGAAGGGGAGGACAGAGATGGAAGATGGATAGTTAGCACGGAGAAAGAAGAAAACGACCCTGGCAAGCGAGTTATCAGAAGACAACCAGAGCTTGGGACCAACAAAAGGGAGAAAAATAATTTTATTTTCTGTTTTGTGATTACAATATTTATTTTGTTTATACCACAGAGCTGGTGTGGGGTTGGAGACGTTGTAACCCTATACTTCTACTAAGACTAAGCCTTAGTCACGTAGGGGTCCTTTCATTAAGGTGCGCATTTAGCACGTGCTAAATCGGTTAGCGTGCCTTAATTAAAGGACCCCTAATTATCTTAATTAAAAATTTGGCCCGCGGCTTAGCCTTTTTTTCAGATTTTGGCCCCTAATGTGATTGAGTTTGACACCCGTGATGCACTGTCAAGCTATATTAGTTACTGCAATGTCAAACCAAACTCATAACATCACCACCCCTTACTGTATGAGGTCTTGTCCTGTCATATCTTATTAAATATTGTCATGCTTTTTGAGTACTATCATACTCCCCTATGTATTGCCCTATCATGTCATGATCTACATCAGTGGTTCCCATCCCTATCCTGGAGAACCACCAGTCAGTCAGGTTTTCAGGATAGCCCTAATGAATATGCATGGAACAGATTTGCATGCCTGTCATCTAAGAACATAAGAACATAAGCAATGCCTCCACTGGGTCAGACCTGAGGTCCATCGTGCCCAGCAGCCCGCTCATGCGGCGGCCCAACAGGTCAAGAACCTGTGCAGTAATCTTCTATCTATACCCCTCTATCCCTTTTTCCAGCAGGAAACTGTCCAGTCCTTTCTTGAACCCCAGTACCGTACTCTGCCCTATTACGCCCTCTGGAAGCGCATTCCAGGTATCCACCACACGTTGGTTAAAGAAAAACTTCCTAGCATTCGTTTTGAATCTGTCCCCTTTCAACTTTTCCGAATGCCCTCTTGTTCTCCTATTTTTTGAAAATTTGAAGAATCTGTCTCTCTCTACTCTCTCTATGCCCTTCATGATCTTGTAAGTCTCTATTGTATCCCCTCTAAGTCTCCTCTTCTCCAGGGAAAAGAGTCCCAGTTTCTCCAATCTCTCAGCATATGAAAGGTTTTCCATACCTTTTATCAGACATGTCACTCTCCTCTGAACCCTCTTGAGTAACGCCATATCCACATGAGATTTTAAGGTACGGCGACCAATATTGGACGCAGTACTCCAGATGCGGACGCACCATCGCCCGATACTATGGCAGGATAACTTCTTTCTGGTAGTGATAACCTTCTTGATTATACCTAGCCCATGTGCTTAAGGCCCTGCCCACAGGAGGAGCCTAAGGCTCCCGGGCCTATTATGATTGGCTCAGGCGCCTCAGGCCCCACCTGTGGGCGGGGTTTCAGCCGCCTGAGCCAATCCAGCCCCATTCTGGAGCCAGCTGGCCTTCCGGACAGACGGGTTTGGCGCCCGTCCGTCTGACCAACGTTGAAAGGTACGAGGAAAGAGGGGTGGGGGTGGGGTATCATGGGGTCGGCCAGGGGGTCGCGGTTCGGCGGGGGGCGATCGGGGGTTCGGGGTGCGGTCGTTGGGGGGTAGGGGGTTGTGTCGAGGGCAGGAGGGCCTGGGATCCCTCCTGCCCGTATTGTAGTGGGGGGTGGGAGGTAGGGGGTCGTCGGGGCCAGGAGGGCTTGGGCTCCCTCCTGGCCAGATCCAGTCGGGGGGGTCACCGGGGCCAGGAGGCCTTGGGCTCCCTCCTGGCCAGATCCAGTCGGGGGGATTCACCGGGGACAGGAGGGTTTGGGCTCCCTCCTGGTCCGATCGTACTTGGCGGGGGGGGTACGATCGCTGGGGCAAGAGGGCTTGGGCTCCCTCTTGCCCCGATATCGTCGGGGGTGCCGCGGTTGCCGCGGGGCAAGATGGCTTGGCCTCCCTCTTGCCCCAATGTGTGTATGGGGGGGTGATGTATCACGGCAGGAGAGATGCCTCATCTCCCCTACCGCGATGCCATCACTCCTCTACCCAAACTGCCGCAACCAGTGGCAGGAGAAATAGGGCATCTCTCCTGCCGCGGGTCGCGGCAGTTCGGGTAGAAGAGTGATGGCATCGCGGTAGGGGAGATGAGGCATCTCTCCTGCTGCGATGGTTGTGGTGGGTGGGTGGGTAGGTTGCCGGGCCACTGAACTGATCGCGCCAGCGGCCATCAGCTCAGCGGCCCCTTTTTCGGCACTTAGACCTGGTTTGACTTCGTCTAAGTCAAAAAGGTATAAGTGCCGACTAGGCAACCTGCCTACGGTTTTGGTTATACCTGCTGCACGCCTAGGTGTAGGTTGGCCCACCTCCCGCCCACCTCCCGCCCTTTCCCCTTCTCTAAACACACCTCTCTGTGCGTTTAGAGGCAGGGGAAAGGCCTAAGCTGGTTTTAGATACGTCTAAAAACCAGCTTTGGTTATGGGTACTTAGACGATCAGGCTTTTTGAACGTCCAAGTAGCCATTTAGGACACATTTTAGACTTTTTTTTTTTTTTTTTTTTTTTGAACCCCATAGTCAGCTAGGTTTTTCAGGATATCCATAATGAGTAAGCATGAGATAATCTTCCGTGCACTACCTTCATTGTATGCAAACCTCTCTCATGCTTATTCATTTTGGGTGTCCTGAAAACCTGACTGGCTAGGTGTGTACTAAGGAATGGGTTGAGAACCCCTGTTCTAGATGTATACTGCAGCAAGGTGGAAGGAATCAAGTCTGCACTTGGTGGTAGAGGAGAAGGGCTCAAATAATAGTGATTTACCTGATATGTGTAGATCCCTAGAAGAGTACAGAAAAAGTTGAGAGGAAAAATAATGAGCTCACTCTGAAGAACATTTGCCTATAATAGTCTGCCAAAGCTGATTTCATACAAGGATTTCCTTCCAGTTTACTGATGCACTCGCAAAACAAGACTGTGTCCCATCCCTTATTAGGGATAAATGAAATCACCTATTGGTCATTAAGAGAAATTTGTACTGTATGCAGAAATAGATAGGGAGCTAGTGAAGTGACTTTATAAGAGGGGTTGTGTGTGCAGTAACACTGGATGATAAGTCGTGCATCAGAATTTTGAAGATTGAAGGGAAGAGAGATGGTTCATTGGGAGACCTGTAAGGAGCAATTTGAAATAGTTTAAGTGGGAGGTGATGAGAGTGCAAGTAAGGGTTTTAGTGATGTGTTCAGAAATAAAGGGACAATTTTGGGTGATGTTACAGGAAAATAAATGACAAGTATTACTGCAAATTGTTGGATATGTGCATAGAAAAAAAAAAGAAAAAAGAAGAGTCAAAGATGAACATAAGGCTACAGGCTAAAAGGACCAAGAAGATAAAACACTGTTTTCCATATAAATGGAGAAAGTTAGAAGTCTAAGGGGGAATACGAGAGGCTTTGTTTTGGCCATGTTAAGTTTCAGATGGTAGTTGGGTGTTGCCTGGAAGATCTTTTGAGAGTGGGATACCCCCCTGATAGATTTTTGCTACTTATTTCAACAGTAAAGACCCTCAGTTCTGTCTCAGATCAGGATCAGACAGCAGACTAGTCTCAGATGTCTTTCTCCTCCATTAGAGAAAGATTCTTCTGTATGTATATCCTGCAATGTCTCTCTTAGCAAATCTCTCTTGAAACTCAAGCAGGATCAGGGAACCATGGTTCTAATTGATTCATATTGGCTACAGCTAATCTAGTTCCCTCTACTTCTGGATCTAGCTTCCAAAGATCCATGTAGATTGGAGTGATTTCTGACCCTCATAACTAAAAAAGAAGGGTCTTTCTTATATTCTGACCTCAAGGTCTTAGCATAACAACTTAGATATTGAGAGGTTAGAAGTAGAATATTTGAACCTACTGGAGGAAGTCTCGCAGATTCTCCTGGCCTCCAGGAGAGATTTCACTAGGAGGTCATATAGTTTCAAATGGAAGAGGTTAGATGTCAGATGTGAGGGTGAAGCCCTAGACCTCTATTCATGTCTTGCACAAAAAATTATTGAATACATTCTATACTTATCAGTCAATTGTTCTACCAACATTTTTTCCAAAGTTGTATTCCCTGCCTAATGAAAACGCAGTGGACACCATGGACTGCAAGAAACCCTTGGCCTTCTATCTAGTGCAGACTAATGCCCATGGACAGTGTACCCAGTTTTTTGTTTTTTTTAATCCCTAACAGGATGGGGCTGCCATTGGTAAATGCACTATTTCTAATTGGCTAGCAGACAACATTTCTTTATTAATGTCCAGACCAGGCTGATTCTAGAAAGTCATGTCACAATTCACAGTATCAAAGCCATAGCTATGTTAGTAGCCCACTTGAGATCATCCTCCATCCTCCATAGAAGAGTTCTGCAAAGCTACAACGTGAGCTACAGTCCACGTGTTCACATCTCAATGGGACTCCCAACGCAACAGCCAGTTTGGTCAGACAATCCTTCAGAATTTATTTGTGGTCTAGAATCCAACTCAACTACCCCAGGCCCATGTTTTTTCTTTTCTAGGTTGTCTGCAAAAAAAAAAAAAAAAAGTTTATTTTTGTTAATTGTTTTCAAATTGGGTTTTGTTTGTTGCAGAACCTGATTGTATTCCCCTTTTTTTAATACAGCTTGGTAGCTAGGGATTCCCATTAGTAAGAATATTATCATCCTACTTGCCCTCACAGAAAAAGATGTTTTTACCTATAGCAGGTGTTCTCTAAGGAAATTAGTATTAATATTTTTACTACCCCACCTTTCTCCCCTTGGAGTTGAATTCTATCATCTATTGTACTGGACTGAGCTAGTTCTGTACTACAATGTTGGGTAGGAAGACGGTGGGTGACAAGATGCTTCCAAGAACTTCTGAAAGATCACTGGAGAATGCTTGCTGTGTTGGGCTCTATCAGATGATGTCACTCATCAGAAAGAATATTCATCCTGCTTTACTTGGAGAGCACCTACTACAGGTGAGTAACTTTGCTGTTCCTTTTAATTTTTTTAACAGTAGGAGGTTTCTTGGGTCTTTATCCCCGTAAAATTAAAATTGAAAAGAGAAAGCATAAAGTTTTTGTTCTCTTGCAAATTATTATACTGCTATCCATGTTCCTGGATTTGGATTATTGGATTTGCAAAACTAACTCATTCCCTCAACACCAGTGAGCAGAATGGGCACTACTACTCAATTCTTGTTTCACCACTATCCATGGAACTTTACTGGCTGTTATTCTAGTAGCAGGTTCTCTACCAGCTTTAGGTTCTGGTGAAAACTGATCATTATAACCTGTTCATTTGGTAAATCTAATCAATTTGAGCATTTTGGTTTAGTAATGATATGGGACAGTAATATAGCTGTAATCTCCTCCATGCAGATGTCCTAGGTCTGTAAATCTTGTCTCTATGCATACTAATTAAATAACAAATTTAGCATTCTCAAATTGTAAAACTTAACCATGTGTACAGTTTGTAATTTTTGTGCATGTAAGAAATCAATGACTTGTTTCTTGTATTCTTTTCGGGAGATGAGCTAGTGGGTGGTGTAGATGGGCAGACTGGATGGGCCATTTGGCCTTTATCTGACATCATATTTCTATGTTTCTATTTCTGGGATTACTTGAAGGCTAAAACATAATTTAGATTTAACCCATAAAATGAAACCAAATATTAACAGCATTTTTAGTTTTATTATAGATTGATTGTCATATTTTTTAAACAGGTTTAAAAGTGCTGATTTATTATGCTCATGGGGTGTAATAAACTTTGTGTTTTTTCCTGTATGTAGGTTTCTAAGAACCATCGAAAATGCTCTGGCCTATGGTGATACCATCCTAATTGAAAATTTGGATGAAATGATGGACCCAGTTCTTGATCCTTTGCTCGGAAGAAATACAATTAAAAGAGGAAAGTATGTATCTTTGGGAGAAAAAATAATCAGATGTTCATTCTATATTGATACTGGCAATATGTGGCTATGAGGCTTTTCCAGTTGCCTGGTACTGGCTAGTTGAACAAATTTAAGTTCATTTCTCAGTTTGTAGCACAGTTCTTTATATTTTATCTTATTTCATAATGTTTTTACATACTGTATACAAATTAATAAAAAAAACAATCAAAGCAGTATACAAATAACAAACTCCGCCCCTCCCCCCATTCCTGCATCATGTGCTTCATACATATTATGCTGACTATAGCTTTTCTGAACAGTCTTTACCATAAATCTCCTCAGGTTTTGTACTGAAAAACAAGGACTCCTCTGAATAGCCAAGCACTGTTGAACTTACTCTGAGTTATATTGGCAATTGTATAAGGCTCCCATTCAGTTAACCCTTACTTCTGTAATCTTAGTATTATCAAATATATAACAAAAGTGGAATAAAAAAAGATTAATTTATTAATTTGTCAATTCAGTTGTACTGATAGATAGTTAATGAAAGAAGGCAAACCTCAGACCGTACTGCTGTGTCTCATAACAGCCTATAGCTATTTGACAAATGCAATATAATGGTTTCAATCATTGGTCCACCTCCTTCTTAGTATTATCAGCCAAACTCTGTAGTTCTTGAACAACTTTCTTTAATAACATGAAGTAAGAAATAAACACAATTGATGACTTCAAGGCAGTTCAATTTTCACAGAATCTTCTCATTCTATCAGCCCATCCTATTCAAGGGGAAGCTGGGAGTGTGTCCACACACCTTGTGGAAAATAACACTGTTCTCCAGAATCAGATATAGAACCTAAGTTGTGTTAGATTGTTAGAAATAAAACCTGGTAAGTGAACAAGGTTAAACCCCAGTGAACCAGGTTTGTATGCAACCCATGCGGTCTACAAATATGGCACTGTTCTCTCTCAAACTGAAGAAGGGCTTAAGCTCTGTAGTTGCAGCCTAGCTCTCTGGGAAAAGCAAATCATTCTGGGGATTTAAGTCCACAGAGCACACTTTACTTATACATCTTAGCATAAACACTTATACTTGATTATACAAGAACTGAGAAAATGCCCACATAAAGTAGGGGCAGAACACATATTGATATTGAAAAGCTCAGTACAGGTCATTTAGACATGGTATCACTGCACAACAGGATTTTGGCTATCTAATGAAAAGTTGGAGACAGAGACTATGTCTGAATTCAAGAAAGCCTGGGATAAACACATGGGATCCCTTAGAGCAGTGATTCCCATCCCTGTCCTGGAGGAACACCAGGCCAATCGGGTTTTCAGGCTAGCCCTAATGAATATGCATGAGAGAGATTTGCATATGATGGAAGTGATAGGCATGCAAATTTGCTTCATGCATATTCATTAGGGCTAGCCTGAAAACCCAATTGGCCTGGTGTTCCTCCAGGACAGGGTTGGGAACCACTGCCTTAGAGAGAGGAAGAGATAATGATTAGTGCAGATGGGCAGATTAAATGGGCCATTTGGCCTTTAGCTGCCTTCATGTTTCTATGTTTCTAATTGGTGGCCTTTGTTCAAGTCAGGTAAGACATTTTCTAAGTGAATAGGGTCATTATAAGATATATTGATTCCTAGAATAGCTAACCAAGCATTTACAGGAAAACCTAAGAAACTTGCACTCAATGCAAAAAAATCAGAGGTTTAAACAATAGGAATATCATAGGAAGATGTACAGCTTGTGCCAGTCAGAAATTAATGCATATCCTCTCACAATGTGTTCCATGCTGAAAAAAAAGATATAAGTAATATAATTTTTTTTTTTTTAATCTTAAAACAAAAAGTAACTAATAAAGTACCATGTGTACAGATGATATCCTTGGATGTCTTAAGAAATGCTGATATGTCAACTTTTGCTAAGTACAATATGGTCCAAGCTATCCTCAAGCACCTCTTAAATAATTCCTAAGAAGTTCTAAGGGGGGAAGGGGGCAACAAACAAAGTCATTTGGAATTTTTAAAATCTCAAAGTCATAGCTCTAACCAAGTTCTTCATTGATTCAGTCATGTTCTGAACCAACAAGCTGCTCTTAAGTGTAGGTCTAGCTTAATGGTTATAGCAATGGACTGAGAACTAGGAAAACCAGGTTCAAATACTATGTCACTCTTTCTGATCTTGGGCAAGTCACTTAACCTCCATTGTCTCAGGTAAAAACTTAGAATAAAACCCTCCAGATCTGCCGTACCTAAATGTAACTCATATTGCGCTGTTACTAAAAAGGTGTGAACTAAATCAAAAAATCTCCCTTCCCTCCCTTAAATTTAGTAGTCCCCATAGCTTGCAGCAAGGTTTTAACATTTTTGTACACCGCCTAGAAGGTTTGATTAGGCAGTATAAGAAATTTTAACTAAACTTGAAACTAGAAACTACCTAATACTCTCAGTTAAGAAGTTGTGCTTCTATCTAGCCCATCTTCTTATCCTGATCCCCAAACTTAGAAATGCTTTTCTTAGAAAAATCTCCCAGCTCAGTAATTGTTCCGTATATCCTGTAACGAAATACCATCCCTTACTTGCAGAAAAAATACAAAACTGAGAGCAATACAACAGTTGCAAAGGAAAGTATCACAGCATGAGACACTCTAACCCAGGGGTCTCTATTATACCCAATAGTGGTAGCAGGAGAGGGGTCCTAAATCTGAAATTAGAAAAGTTTCTGAAGTAGATGAACAAATTAAAATACTGGGAGGTGCTTCGACAGTAGCCAAGGGTGTAGGGTCTGAACACGTTAGTTCAAAAAGTCTTGCACAATGCCAGATCTCCATTCGCCAAACTTCTCACATTAGCCTTCTGTTTCCCCTTCATGAGCATCAGCTTCTATCTCTTCTCTTTAATGGCTCCAAACAGATGTCCCCTTTGGACTGCCCCTTCGGACACACATCCTCAGCCACAAATCCATGTACCCTCTGCTTTTCACTGCTTCAGTTCAGAGATGATGATGAGATCAGTTGGGATATGATCATGCTTAACGCATGTCTTTTCGCAACCTCTTCCACTGGACCCAGCAGCTAAATGTGGTAAACCCAGTGGCGTACCTAGGGTATGTGGCACCCGGGGCCCATCATTTTTTGACACCCCCCCCCATCTATATGAAAAATATGATTTTTAGTAACAATCTACATATCGCACCACAAGAGTGTACCTAGGAAAAGGCTGCATCTTAAACACTGCAGTGAGCACTAGAACACCAACACATACATTGTAAAACTAAACAAGCCAGATCCCGCACAGTCAATTGATCCTGTAGTCAATGCCAACTGAAAACTGTGTTCTTTTCATACACACAGAACAGAGATACACCCTCGCCCAAAATGGAATAATCACAAACTAAAAATAGAAATATGTAGACAAAAGTTAAACTGATCCGCCAAGAAACCAGACCCTGGATACAATGCAACACCACAAAAAACAGTAACACATGTCCTCTAATACAGTGCAAATATAAAGACAGTAGATGTAAATTTGAAAAAACTGATACATAACAATCACCACTTTACAAATTAACAAATAAAAATAAAACAAATAATGAGAAATAAAAAAATACCATTTTATTGGACTAATCCCCGTAAGCTCGGTCCCCATCCCCGCAAACCACCTGATTCCATCCACACAAGCCTTGAATTGTTTATATTAAAGTATAAAAAGAAACAATATTCTGTACAATTGTCAATTTATAAATCAGCGTCTTCTCCCCACTCTCTTCCCCATTTCTCTTCAGAATCCTCAGCCCACTCTCTCTCCACTTTCCTTCAGCGCACGCACATAAAAACAAGCAAGTAATTTTATATCATTTTCATTCTATTCATTCATAGAAATTAAAGTCTAGATAATGCCAGTCACATAACAAAACATGATTTTACAAAAATAATTCCCTGCACAGTCAAGCCTGCAAGGATTACTAGATGTCTTTCAGCAGCTCCCCTCCCTCCCTCCCCCTTACCTTTGTGGCCAAGTCAAAATGATCTACCAACAATAAAATTTTAAAAACACAAAGCACGCTGTACGCAGAGAAAATGTTAATTATCATTTATATTCCGTGGGTTTTCAAAGAGGTCAAGGCAGATGACTTTATGCAACGTCACCTCAGTAACAACTATACAAAAATAGACAAATATTCCCCCTCCCTTTTTACTAAACTGCGATAGCAGTTTTTAGCGTAGGGAGCTGCGCTGAATGCCCCACGCTGCTCTCGACGCTCATAGGCTCCCTGCGCTAAAAAACGCTATTGCGGTTTAGTAAAAGGGGGCCATAGTGCAAAATATAGACAGCAGATATAAATTTTCAAAACGGACACATTTTGATCACTAAGTTAAAAATAAAATCATTTTTCCTACTTTTTTGTCTGGTGATTTCATGAATCTCTGGTCCTTCTTCTTTCTTCTCCTGCCCCCCCCCCTTTCTTTCTCTCTCCTCTGGCTCCCCTCTTTATTTCTGCCTTTCTTTCTCTCTCCCCCTGGCCCCCCTCTTTATTTCTGCCTTTCTTTCTCTCTCCCCCTGGCCCCCTCTTTATTTCTGCCTTTCTTTCTCTCTTCCCCTGGCCTCCCTCTTTATTTCTCACTCCCCCTGGCCCTCCTCTTTCTTTCTGCCTTTCTTTCTCTCCCCCTTGACCCCTCTTTATTTCTGCCTTTCTTTCTCTCCCCTTGGTCCCCCTCTTTCTTTCTGCCTTTCTTTCTCTCTCCCCCTGGCCCTCCTCTTTCTTTCTGCCTTTCTTTCTCTCCCCCTTGACCCCCTCTTTATTTCTGCCTTTCTTTCTCTCCCCTTGGTCCCCCTCTTTCTTTCTGCCTTTCTTTCTCTCTCCCACTGGCCCCCCCTCTTTATTTTTCCTTTCTTTCTCTCTCCCCCTAGCCCGCACAAAGCCATTGTGCCAATTTCTCCACTTCCACGATTCTTTCCCTACCCTCACCCCCAAGCCAGCAGCCGATTTCTCCCTGCTCCTTCCCCGATGTCCTGAACTTCATCGGGCAGCAGCAGCATTCACAATTCACTGTTGTTGCCCGCTTCAGGCCTTCCTCTCTGTCGGGTCCTGTCTTCATGAAAACAGGAAGTAGGCAGGACCCGGCAGAGAACAAGGCCTGAAGCCGGCAACAGCAGCGAATTGTAAATGCTGCTGCTGCCCGAAGAAGGTAATGGAGCACCGAGGCAGTCCGCTTCTCCCAGCCGAACCCCCGCTGACCCTCCTATCTCCCCCCCCGTGAACCTTTCCGACCTTCTCAGCGAGAGCAGCAAACCTCCTTCGCGGCTTTCTCCTCCCTCTGCTGCGTCACTGATGACGTCATCAGTGATGCAGCAGAGGGAGGAGAAAGCCGACGCTACTGGAGGGAGGTTTGCTGCTTTCGCTGGGAGGGTCGGAAAGGTTCACTTGGGGGGGGGGGGGAGAGATAGGAGGGTCAGCGGGGTTTCGTCTGGGAGGGATGAGAAGCGGTCTGCCTCGGTGCTCCAAGGCCTGGCGCCATTACCTTTTTCGGTAATGGCTCCGATGCTGCTTTCGCTGGGAGGGTAGGAGCGCGATAGGGGCCGGGCCAGCTGTGCACCCCCCCTAAGGCGGCACCCGGGACGGACCGCCCCCCCGCCCTCCCTTGGTACGCTACTGCCCTAGGGAAACAGCCTGCAACAAGATCACGCGATGCCAGCGATCTTTGCTTTCTTCGGCTGTTTCCTCCGCCGCGGTCCCGCCCCTCCTCTGACGTCAGAGGAGGGGGCAGGACCGTGGCAGAGGAAACAGCCGAAGCAGGCAAAGATCTCTGGCATCGCGATCTTGCTGCAGGCTGTTTCCAGACGCAACACCCGGCGCAGAGGGGGGGGAAATGGACCGGACCGGGAGCACCCCCTCAGGGCTTGGCACCCGGGGTGGACCGCCCCCCCGCCCCCCCTTGGTACGCCACTGGGTAAACCCAGCAAATGTTGACTCCTTCATTTACAGTGGTAAGAAGACTGACCTTTCCTCTTAAACAGGGTTTTACATCATCGAAGGTCCTCTTTACATACTGTATAAATCAGCTTTGGATAATATAATAAAAAATAAATAAATTCAGCCATTGATATTACAGATAAACCTTATTCATGGATACAATCATCTGCTAATTAACATTTTAGGGCAAATTCTATAAGAAGCGCCAAAAAAAAAAAAAAACTGCTTTATTCTTTATAATATATTTGTATCTACCCCCTTTTTCCTGGAAGGGATTATTTACTTACTTTGTTCTCCCAGTTGTGGACTATATATTAAGTTGGAAAATTTTTTTGTGTATTTCAATGGTATTGATGGTATTTTTTCTAATTTTCTTTTCAAAGTTAATTCTTTGTTTGTAATTAATTGATAATAAATTTAAAAAAAAAAGAAGCGCCCAAAAGTTAGGTGCCTAATTAGGCACTGTTCAGTGCGATTCAAGTAAAATTGGGTGCTGTTTAATGAATGGAACCTATTTTGGAGGCGCCCAAGAAATAGGCCAGCTCTAGGCGCAACTAAATGTTAGGCGCCTAGCTGAGCGCTTAAGCACACTTTAGAGCAGTGATTCTGCAACAAGGTGCCTAACATGTAGCCACACCCACGCCTAACATGCATAGAGCCACCTAAATTTTTAGAGGCGCCTTGTTACAGAATCTCGCTTTCTTGATAGGCGCCTATGTTTCAATCAGTGCTGATTAAAAAGCTTAATTGAGCTTGTTATTCAATTTAGATAGGCGCCTATCTAGATGGGCGCCTCCAAAATAGGTGCCTAACTTTAGGCGCTGGTTACAGAATTTGGGTCTTTTGGTAAGTTATTCATAGAGAGCACCATATGTCATGCCTATTCTGCTTACTAAGTAGCCAAACTATGTGAGATATAATTAATTCATTTTTAAATAACAATAACTAGATTTAGGGAGAGAAGTTAACAACATGAGCTGCCGTTAAGAAGTGTTATTTGATTGTTAACTCTAGTTATTAGTAACTAGGTCTCATTGCATGAAATGGGACCTACTGTAGCTCACATTTTAACTTCCCATTTAAATATCTAAAATAAGAAAGCAGAAGCTTAAATGGTTTCAATAATCATATAATTCAATGCACAACAAAAGTAGCATCTTTGACATACCAATAAGCAAATCACAAGGACTATGCTCTAAGGGCTCCTTTTACGAAGGTGCGTTAGGGCCTTAACGCGCAGAATAGCACGTGTTAAAATGCTGCGCGTACTAGCCGCTACCGCCTCCTCTTGAGCAGGCAGTAGTTTTTCGGCTAGCGCACTAACACACTTTCATAAAAAGAGCCCTAAATCTCAGAGTAAAATTTAGTTCAAGCCAACCTTTTTATAGAATAAATCAGGTCAGAGACTGATCTAGTTGTAGTTTTGCCCACTGCATGCATTGAGTTGCCATTCTTATTTCTCTGTGGAAGTAAGATTAAATCTTCATGCCAGCTCAGCTTCGTTGGATTTACCTATGTGAGGCAAAAACCTTAGAGATGGAAGACCAAAGGAAAAATGACTAGAAGCAACCATCTTGACATCAAAAGAATTCTTTTTGATTGACTAGACCAGTGGTCTCAAACTCGTGGCCCGGGAACCAAATGCGGCCCGCCAGGTACTATTTTGAGGTCCTCGGTATGTTTATCATAATCACAAAAGTAAACTAAAACAGTTTCTTCATCATATGTCTCTTTAGCTATAAATTACAATATTATTATTAAGACTTAGCCAAAAGGAAAGATTTATAAACTATAAAGAGTTTTACCTCAAGCAAAGTTGTCATTTCTTTAATAAGACATTAACTATTTTTTTCTGAGGCCCTCCAAGTACCTACAAATCCAAAATGTGGCTCTACAATGGGTTTGAGTTTGAGACCACTGGACTAGACCAATTCATATCTGAGGCAAAGGGGAATACAGGTCAACTGATGGTGTACAGAGTTGGAAAGAAAGAAAGTTAAATAAGGAATTTATAGAAAATAAAAGTGAATTAAGTAGAAAAGATGATTGTTAATATATTTTTCACTACTCTATCTTTTCATTTTGTAGTTATTTTTTTAAAATGTCACATATGGTAACCATAGTTGACAATTTCATAGTAAAATTACCGTATAGTAGTGCTGGGACAGTTACATTTGAGACTGCAGTTCCAGATACTTAAAAGAATCCAGCATGTTCTTGATACATTGTGTAGTAAGTGAGGCAGGTATTTATTTTTCTTCGCATAATAAAGAAAGACTGCAGAGATACTACTGATAGATATAGTGCAGTCCAACAGTTGAAGTTCATTAATAATTGGAATGTTGTGGAGTATGAAGTAATGAATACTAATTACTCCTTTCATGTCTGACAGCACCCTGTGGACCAATCCATCAGCCTAGACTTTAATTTGGTTCTAGTAATGGTTCTATCAATAGTACATTAATTCTGTGTTGAAAAGATATACAGTTGAACCTGACCCACACAGTAGACACCACTGTCATAAAATGGCCACATACTGACAACAACTAGGTAATTACAAATAATTAAATCCACTGAGTTTTAGACAATCCTAATTTTAAATAAAATATATCTTATGATATCAGTCGATGGAAGCAAGCATAACTGTGAAAGACTCGGTGGCTTGCACCCCTTTGAAAGCAAATTTACTGGCTTATTTATTAGAACTTGCTGATCTGTGAAGCATCTTCATAAAATTATATCACCCTGTGGTTTGAGTTTATTGTTCATCTTAAATCTGCTATTAGATGACAAATTTTCTGAAAGCTTGCATGCATATTGCTGAAGCTGCCCATGTGAGGCCACTCTTTTATCTTGATCTTTATTTTTCTTTTAAAAAAACACATTTTAGACCAGAATGCTTTTATTCCATAAGATCTTACCAACCACCATTTGCAAAAACAGCAATTCAAAGTCACACATCTGAACTACTACCAAAAATGAATACGCAAGTCAAGCTATTGAATAAGCCACCAGAGCTAATTATAACATAGTAACATAATAGATAACGGCAGATAAAGACCTGTAAGGTCCATCAGTCTGCCCAACAAGACACATTCATAACATAAAGTATGATGTGATACTATATATGCATACTTGATCTGTATTTGCTTATGCAGTTTTCAGGGCACAAACCTTAGAAATCCCCCCAGCTGTAGCCTTGTTCTTCATCCACTGAGGCTACCATCAAAGCCCCACTTCAGCCCTTCCAAATCTCTCCAGCCATGATCGGGGCATAAACCATAGAAGTCTGCCCAGAACTGGCCTTTCTGTCCAGTCACGATCAGGGCACAAACTGTAGAAGTCTGCCCGGCACTGACCTTGCTCTTCAACTACCGAAGCTGAATCTGTGCTAAAATGGCATCATTCTAGTCAATTTTGTAGATGGACTAATAATATTTTAAGCAAATTGCTGGCTTGTCTGTCCCTTTGTTTTGTATGTTTTGATTAGATATTATATCAAATAGGCTGAGATGTGAAGCATATCCTATATAATAAAAGCCAGTATCTGTTCTTCTGTCTCCAGTCACCTGCATGAGTTGACTGGCAAAAACTGCCTTGTTCCTAGTCTTTTAAAGAATATGAGGGTAATTTTACAACAGGGCATCTATTTTGGTGCTATTGTATAAAAACATATTAACATCTATGTGACTGTAAAATACCAGCACAAATCCAACAGCGACAGAGCCTACATTCAAGATGCAGTCATTTCATTCTGAGTTTGTAGCAGTTTTCCATTTTGTTATACCACATAGATCTGAAGGGTAATGTGGTATACAAATGTTATGTTATGTTATGCTTGAGAGCAGTGCAAATGCTAGTGCATACAGGCAGTCCCCGGGTTAAGAACAAGTTACGTTTTTAAAGCTGTTCTTAAGTCAGATTTGTATGTAACTCGCAACTTGTGGATTTTAAGATTCTTGCTGCTTACCTCTGCTCCCAGTTGACATAAGGGCCATAGTGTTCCCTCTAAGGTACAACATGCACACCCACACACTGTTCTTAATGTGGCCCTGCATCATTCCTGAATCTGCTACAGGAGAAGTGTAGGAGTCTATGCCACTGGAAATACTGCTCAGTGAAATCAAATGAAGCCGCAACTGAGTTCTTAAGTACGAGTCGTACATAAGACGGGCGTCTGCAACTCGAGACCTGACTTTACATGCATACTACTAACCATTTCTATAGCACTACTAGAGGTACAGAGCACTGTACACATTATATGCAGGTACCTGTCCCTAGTGGGCTCACAGTCTAAGCTTTGGAGTTGTAGTGGGAATCAAACCCAATATTGCATGTAAACTGGGACCATCCAACTCTGCATGCCTATTGTAAAGGTTCTTACCACTTTGAACCACATGTACTTTAGGCATGACCTAATAAAGTCCATTTATTTATCTAAAACAGAGATTTAGATGCAAAAACTGTTAAGAATTATCTATTATTTATGTATTTTATTTAAAAGAATATTTATATATTGCCAATCAATATTTTCTCACTAGATTACAGATAACTTGTGATATTCAGTATATAATTTGATTTAGTGTTGACAATTGAGGCAATTCTATAAATTGGCAACTCACTTTAGCCTCCCCCCCCCCCCCCAATGCCCTGTGCTTAGTGCTAATTCTATAATGGCATCCTGGTACAAGATTCCATTTATAGAATACTAGTATAAGTCAGCATTGGCACTTCCTGTGTTTAGGTACACCCGCTTACCACATGTCAGTGACAGGCATAAGTTAATGTGCCTAGGTATGCCAAGTGACACAGGTAATTTATATTCTATAAACTATGGGGCTCATAATCGAAACAGAAAAACATCTAAAAACCGGCCTAAATCGGCACTTGGACGATCAGTAACAAAAAATGTCCAAGTGCCGATAATCGAACAGGGTTTTAGACATATTTCAAAAAGGGGCATTTTAGGAGGAGTGGTGGGATTTGGGTGGGACGTGGGCCATCTTAGACTTAGTCGTACTGCATGTATAACCGAAGGTTTTACAATACTGCCAAGACGAATTTGGACGTTGTGACTTAGGCCATCTAAAACCAGGTCTAAGTCCACAAAAGGTATCCAAAGTGACCAGATAAGCA
Organism: Geotrypetes seraphini; assembly: GCF_902459505.1. Lineage (NCBI taxonomy): Eukaryota > Metazoa > Chordata > Amphibia > Gymnophiona > Dermophiidae > Geotrypetes > Geotrypetes seraphini. The sequence goes on along the minus strand of NC_047085.1, from coordinate 397,174,242 downwards.
CTGCAGACACAAAGTACAGACCCCCTCACACAGCCCCAGTATTCATTGACCCCCCCCCTAAAAAGCATAATGACAACTTTACCTATCTGCCTCCAGAACATCAGCACCTGGCAGCCTGGCATAGGAAAGCCTAGTAGAGCTGCACAGAGGTGGCTTAAGTGGTATTGGGGGTGGGTTAATGAATCATGGAGAGGAGGACCCAGGCCCATAAACCACTCTATTCACTGCATTCATGGAGAAACATGTGCACCCCCCAAAAAAACCCCAATCCTTTTGTACTGCCATATAAGTGGCTCCTGCAGTCATAAGGGCTATTGGGGTGGTAGATAGGTGGGTCTAGTAGATTTGGGGGGTGTTTTGGGGGGCTCAGCATGACCTGTAAGAGAGCTGTTGTGAGATGTTTATGTGGCACCCTTTTTGTGAAGTTCACAGCAGTGCCCTGTAAGGTGCCCCACTACTCTGTTGCCATGTCTGGGTGTCCAGTCCCTTACTTTTCTGGCACCTCCCATGTCCAAAAGGTCTTTTTCTAGGCATTTTTGACTTGGATGAAAATGAGGTATAAAGATGGACGACTTAGCGGTCTGGACGATCAAATGGCTGGACGTACAGCTGGATGATTTTTGGAAAAAAAAAATGCTGGATGTATTTTTTGAAAATGGATCTTTTCCCATGTCCGACTTTGGATGACTTGTGAGTTAGGCCAAAACGGACTTAGATTTTTCTTTTGATTGTGCCTTTCTAAGCGTGTAACTGGAAGACAACCAGGGCCTGCCCATGCTCTACCCATTTCTGTGCCCTCCTTGCATTTTGGCACTTTAAAACAGTGCCTAATACACATAGGCCCCTAATCATTGATTAATGGCACCTTTCATGCACCTAAGTGATACATATCTTAAGGTTTTTGTCAATATCTCATTGAGAGGAACTCAGATCCTGTGGAATTAGTCAACTAGAGATTCAAGTAGCCATAAATAAATATCAAACTAAATCCACTTATTCCAATATATCTATCTTCTTTCTTTTAAAAATGTGAGGAAAAGGACCTTAGAAACCAAAGAGCACAGAAATGAAAACTTACCCCTCTTTTATAAAGACCAATAGTGCTGGCCGCTGCAGTAACTGCCCCCGAAGCCCATAGGGATTTAAAGGGTTTTGCTGCACAGCTTTGTAAAGGGGGGTTGTAATTTGCTATTAAAAACAAGTTTCATTTCTCTTTCATTGGCCTAAAAAAAACCCCAATGTATTTTAATGTGCTGTTTATGTGAAACATAAAGTTCCAAATCAAAATATGGCAGTGATCATAAACATTAAATATATTTGCCACATAGAAATTCAGTATTCAGCACTGATCTAGCTACTTGTTTATCTTAAGGTACCATTTTATAGAATTACCCCAAATTTGTTTAAAGTCCTCATCACTATGGGGTCTATATTAAAGTTTTCTTTCCCATTGTATGTTTATGTGACATTGCATAGTAAATGTGCATTGAAAAGAACTTAAGAACATAAGAATTGCCGCTGCTGGGTCAGACCAGTGGTCCATCGTGTCCAGCAGTCCGCTCACACGGCGGCCCTTAGGTCAAAAACCAGTGCCCTATTTGAATATAGCCTTACCTGATTACATTCTGGTTCAGCAGGAACTTATCTAACCCTTTCTTGAATCCCTGAAGGGTGCTTTCCCCTATAACAGCCTCTGGAAGAGCGTTCCAGATTTCTACCACTCTCTGGGTAAAGAAGAACTTCCTTATGTTTGTATGGAGTCTATCCCCTTTTAACTTTAGAGAGGCAGTAGAGTGGAATAGTTAAATAGGTACCAGTTGTTTAACCTTTTAAGCAATTCAAAAACAAGAGGTCATTTCATGGAACTCGTGACCAATAGACTGAAAACAAATTATTGAAAGGTTTTGGTTTCTTTTTCTATTGTAGTACATAATCCGCTGTTGAATCTGTTGCTGGAAAATGTGGTCAAGACTATAAAGTAGCAGGATTCAAAAGAGATTTGGACAAAGGTTTTGGAGAAAAGTCCATAGAAACTTAGACTTAGATGAGCCATTGCTCATCCTTGGAAATGAAAATAAATTTGTTTTTTGGGGATTTGTTATTTTTTTATTTAAAAAATTTCTATACCGTTTACAACTAAACGGTACTCTTGGCCCAGTCCGGCCACCGTCAGATACAGGATTTTGAGCTTGATGAAGCTTCACCTGACTCAGCATGACACTTCTTTTGCTTTAAGCTAGTCATTGGCTCTTAAGTCAGTCTGTTTTATTCTAACTTCATTATAAACCTAGATAGGGATGGAAGAAACAGTTTAGTACATTTTTGTGGCTGTAATATCAAACACTGTGCAGCTTTCCTGCACAGAATGCCATTGAGTTATAACAATAGTGTTTGATAATGCTGCCACAAAAGTTTGTACCTGTTTGTATTTTCAAGGCTGTATGCTCTCACTTAAGTGTTATAGGACCCTAAGATTTTGACTCCTGATGCAGGCTTCTAAGTGCCAAAACACGACCCCTTGTTGAGTCTTAGATTTGTGGTAGACTCTTTAAGCCTATTATTTAGTAAAATTATTGTTTGAACCTCTTCAGGCCTCTTCTCCCATTTTTGGGGAAGATCATTTATCTGGCCCTACTTTTCTTGATTATTTCTGTTACTGTATCATGATATTCCTATTAATAGGATTCAATTTACCTGTCTCCAAGTTGACCTCACTGATTGTATTTATGCTTATACTGTATTTGGTCATTTTACTATTGTTATTCTGTTAATAAAATTGCAAGTTTTATATCAAGCTATACCTACTGTACACTACTTTGGGTGAATCTCTTCATAAAGACAATAAATCCCAACAAATAAACAAATTTGTACAGTTTTAACAGCAAATATTTCCTCTTTTTCCTCATATCTTTACGTACTGACCACATAGTATGAAAAATGTTATACTCTAAAAGCACTTGTATTAATATTTGTTAGAAAAGATCTACAAGGTGAACCCTAAAATGCTGGCACAGTACCATTTCCAAAGAAATATATCATTCATTTTTTTATTACTTATTTTCAGGTATATTAAGATTGGTGACAAAGAATGTGAATTTAACAAGAATTTCCGTCTCATTCTTCATACAAAGCTTGCTAATCCTCACTACAAACCAGAATTGCAAGCCCAAACTACCCTCATTAATTTTACTGTCACCACAGATGGGCTAGAAGACCAACTGCTGGCTGAGGTGGTCAGCATTGAGAGACCAGATTTAGAAAACTTGAAGGTAAAAGAATTATGTAAAAAGTGTATTTTTTCCCCTTAAGGTTGTAGATGACCAATGATTGTTTTTCTGCCTACAACATTCTAAAGGTTTTCTAATATTGCAGTTTTCTCATGAGAAAATTCATAGGCCCACCTTTAATCAATAGTTGGGTTGTTATTTTAGAAGTACTGTTCAAAATTTGGATGTGCATAAACCAGCATTTAGATATAAATATTGCATACATCTTTAAAGCCTGATTTTAGAAAGCTGGGATTTACTGTACATGTCCAAAGCATGAATACATGCATACTGCAAGAGATGGGATCTGGGTGTGTTTTGGGCAGAACTAGAACAGCTAAAATATACATTTGCAGTCCACTGACATCAACTTCAAGATTTATACCTGTTCACAGAGACATCAAAGGTATATAAGGGTGATTGTGTTGTATAGCATCTTAATCTCCCAGTGTTTTTGACCTCCCTCTCCCCAAAAGTAATACTGGCAAATGATATGAGGCACTATGACAACTTGGAGAAATGTAGACATGTACAAAAGTGGAAGTAAGGAAGAAGTAAAGAACTACTTATAAGTCTAACTTCTGTGGTAAGGACCCATTTTACAGAACGGTGCTTCAACACCCATTAAAATGGACTTTGTAAAAGAGACCCTAAGTATATTAATGGAAATGCTTTTAAAACAGAGAATAGTGATGTTTTCTGGAATCCAGTGGATTACAGAACCGGAGGCAACATGGATTTACTAGGGGCAGGTCTTGTCAGACAAATCTGACTAATTTCTTTCACTGGGTGACCAGAGAATTGAATAAAAGGGGAGTGCTAGATGTGGGTGTATATAGATTTTAGCAAAGCTTTTGACAGAGTTCCACCCAGACGTCTAATAAATAAACTGAGTGCCCTTGGTATAGGCCCCAAAATAACGGACTGCGTCAGGAACTAGTTGAGTGGGAGTCGACAGAGGGTAGTGGTCAATGGAGATCACTTTGAGGAAAGGGATATTACCAGTAGTGTGCCTCAAGGTTTGGTTCTTGGGCCTATTCTTTTTAACATTTTTGTATGCAATATTGCTGAAGGGCTGTCAAGTAAGATTTGCCTCTTTGCAGATTATGCCAAAATACATGAGGAGGGGAGAGGGGGAAGGGGATGGAACTTATATACTGCCTTTTTGTGGTTACACATTCAAAGTGGTTTATATATATATATACAGGTGCTTATTTTTGTACCTGGGGCAATAGAGGATTAAGTGACTTGCCCAGGGTCACAAGGAGCAGCACTGGGATTGACCCCACAACCTCAGGGTGCTGAGGCAGCAGCTCTACCACTAGGCCACTCCTTACCTCCAAAGACCTAGCAAAGCTTGAAGAATGGACTGAAATTTGGCAGCTAAGATTTAATGCCAAGAAATGCAAGGTCATACATTCGGACTAAAAACCCAAGGGAATGCTACAGTATAGTAGGGGGTGAAGAACTTTTATGCAAGAAAGAGAAGCGGAACTTGGGTATGATGACAGGTGATGATGTTAAGGTGACTAAATAGGTTGAAAAGGCAATGGCAAAAGCTAGAAGGATGTTAGGGTGCACAGGGAGAGGTATGTCCAGTAAGGAGGTATTGTTGCCCCTGTATAAGACTCTGGTGAGATCTCATTTAAAATATTGTGTACAATTCTGAGGGCCGCACCTTCAAAAAGATATAAACAGGATAGAGTCAGTCCAGAGGAACGCTACTAATATGGTCAGTGGTCCTCATCATAAGGCATACGGGGACAGACTTAAAGATCTCAATATGTATACTTTGGGAGAAAGGTAGTAGAGGGAAGATATGATAGAGACATTTTAAATACTTATGTAGCATAAATGTGCATGAGGTGAGTCTCATTTGAAAGGAAGCTCCAGAATGAGAGGGCTTAGGATGAAGCAAAGAGGTGATAGGCTCAGGAGTAATCTAAGGAAATACTTTTTTTACAGAAAGGGTAGTAGATGCATGGAATAGTCTCCAACCGTTTCTAAATTCAAGAAAGTTTGGAACAGGCATGTGGGATCTCTTAGGGAGAGGAGGAAGTAGTGGATCCTGCAGATGGGCAGGATAACCTGAATATGTTGTTATTCTTACTTTATATGTAAACTTCCTGGAAATGTCCAGATTTCTTCTAATTTTGTAATCCGCTTAGAACCGCAAGGCAGAGGCGGAATAGAAATCACTAATGTAATGTAATGTAATGGATGGGCCATTTGACCTTTATCTGCCATCATGTTTCTATAAGATATACATATATATGTTGCTATGTTGACCTTGTTGATATTTTGAACGTCTTTAAATTATCAATCTTCATCAATTTGGAATACACTACCTGGGCTCTAGTGGGCTCTAGTACCAATTGTTTGAACCGAAGGGAGTACGGTTCAAACAATTGGTACTAGAGCCCAGGCCATCCTGGACTTGGTACTTACGAACGGGGAAAGTGTCTCAGAGATCTCGGTGGGAGAACTGCTAGCCACCAGTGACCATAACATGGTATGGTTTAACCTTAGGAAAGGCTTTCCTAGATCACAAACAAAAACAAGGGTACTCAACTTCCGGGGTGCTGACTTCGCACACATGGCAGACTTCGTCCATCAGACGCTTCAGGTTCAAGAAGGAACGGATAATGTGGAGGTTATGTGGTCAACCTTGAAATCGACCCTTCATGAGGCAACTATCCGCTACATAAAATCAGTAACTAAACAACAAAGAAGAAAGAAACCCCAATGGTTCACTGATAAGGTCTCGCGCCTCATCAAGGAGAAGAAAAGAGCATTTCTCTCGTACAAACGCACCGGGGAAAAAGAAGCAAACATTGAATACAGGACAAAGTCCGCAGCGGTCAAAACAGCAGTTAGGGAGGCCAAACTTCGAATGGAAGAAACTCTAGTGAAGAACATCAAGAAAGGGGACAAATCATTCTTCAGGTACATTAGTGACAAGAAAAAGAACGCAAACGGGATAGTACGCCTTAGAACACCAGACGGGAATTATGTGGAAACAGATTCTGAAAAAGCCAAACTACTGAATGATTACTTCTGCTCAGTCTTTACCTGCGAGGCACCAGGGCACGGGCCACAGCTGGAAGCAAAGCAAGGAAGACCCATTTCAGAACTTTGAGTTCACACCAGCTGATGTTTACAGAGAGCTGTCAGGACTCAAGGTGAACAAAGCCATGGGACCGGACGAGTTGCATCCAAGAGTGCTCAGGGAACTAGGAGATGTTCTGGCAAAACCGTTAGCCATGCTCTTCAATCTCTCCCTAAGTACAGGGAGAGTACCCCTGGACTGGAAAACAGCAAACGTCGTTCCTCTGCACAAAAAGGGTTGCAGAGCAGAGGCTGCGAACTACAGACCAGTGAATCTCACATCAATAGTGTGTAAACTCATGGAAACTCTACTTAAAGGCAAATTAGACTCGGTATTGGATGAAGGGAATCTAAGGGATCCCTGTCAACATGGATTCACCAGAGGCAGGTCATGCCAATCCAATCTTATAAGCTTCTTTGATTGGGTGACAGGAAAGCTAGACTCAGGAGAGGCTCTGGACATAGTATACTTGGATTTCAGTAAAGCTTTCGACAGTGTCCCACACCGTAGACTATTACACAAGATGAAATCGATGGGGTTGGGTGAGAAACTAACGACATGGGTCAATGATTGGCTGAGTGGAAGACTTCAGAGGGTGATGGTCAACGGCACCCTCTCTGAGACCTCGGAGGTGACTAGCAGAGTGCCGCAGGGCTCAGTCCTGGGACCATCCCTTTTTAACATATTCATAGGGGACCTGACCCGGGGGCTTCAGGGTAAAGTATCACTGTTTGCCGACGACGCCAAACTGTGTAACATAGTAAGTGAAAGCAACCTCAAGGACAGTATGACGCAGGATCTGATCACGTTGGAAAACTGGTCCTCGACATGGCAGCTGGGCTTCAACGCTAAAAAATGTAAGGTCATGCATCTCGGCAGCAGAAATCCATGCAGAACATACTCCTTGAATGGAGAAACGCTAGCTAGGACTTCAGAGGAACGGGACTTGGGGGTAATCATCAGTGCAGACATGAAGGCTGCCAAACAAGTAGAGAAGGCTTCATCTAAGGCAAGGCAAATGATGGGATGTATCAATAGAAGCTTCGTCAGCCGCAAACCTGAAGTCATAATGCCACTCTACAGAACCATGGTGAGACCTCATCTGGAATACTGTGTGCAATTCTGGAGGCCACATTACCGGAAAGATGTGCTTCGAGCTGAATCGGTCCAGCGGATGGCCACTAGGATGGTCGCCGGACTCAAGGGTCTCTCATACGAAGAAAGACTGGGCAAACTGCAGCTCTATACCCTGGAGGAGCGCAGAGAAAGGGGTGACATGATTGAGACATTTAAGTACGTCACTGGTCGTGTCGAGGTGGAAAAAGATATATTCTTTCCAAAGGGACCCTCAGTCACAAGGGGGCACCCGCTCAAACTCAGAGGGGGGAAATTTAGTGGTGACACCAGGAAGTATTTCTTCACGGAAAGGGTGGTAGATCACTGGAACAAACTTCCGGTGCAGGTGATCAAGGCCACCAGCGTGCTCGATTTTAAGAATAAATGGGACATCCACGTGGGATCCCTACGAGGGTCAAGTCAAGGTCACTAGCACTCAGACTCAAGGGGGTGGGTTAATAGAGTGGGCAGACTTGATGGGCTGTGGCCCTTTTCTGCCGTCATCTTCTATGTTTCTATGTTTCTATGAAGATATCAGGATGATTAATGATTATACAAGTATGATGATTAGGAGAGCACTGAAGACATATCTATTTAAAAAAAATTATATTAGATAATTGTAATTGATATGATAGTGGAACTTTACCAGGGCTTAATTATGATCCTTAGTGAATTGTGCAGGTAACTGCAGAATATAAGTGTTATAAAGTGATGTTTAATGTAAAATGAGGGCTACTACCATATGCAGCTGGCACATAAATATGTCCATTCCTGCATGCATTTTAGAAAAGGCTCTATGCTGGCAGATCTTTTTTCTAAAATACTAGTAGAAATTGAATGTCCTAATCTGGCAGTCTCAATTCCAGTTTTTAAATTCTTTTTAAGATCTGCTTTCCCATCAGTGAAGATGACATCATCTGCTGCAACACCTTTTGCAAATAACGCTGTTAACATGCAGTTAAGTTCTAGTAAATATAGGCTTAAGTGCATCTCCATGCACTATCCAGTCTGCCCATTCATGCCATCTCCTATTCCTTCATCTTTATGCCATGGTATGGGGGAGCAATCTGGACATAGGTATGGCGAGTGAGGTGATTAAATTTGCAGACGATACGAAGTTGTTCAGAGTAGTGAAGACGCAGGGGGATTGCGAAGATCTGCAACGTGACATAATCAGACTCGAGGAATGGACATCGACATGGCAGATGAGGTTCAATGTGGATAAGTGTAAAGTGATGCATGTCAGTAACAAAAATCTCATGCATGAATACAGGATGTCCGGGGAGACCTCCCAGGAAAGAGACTTGGGAGTTCTGATTGATTAGTCGATGAAGCCCTCCGCGCAATGTGCGGTGGCGGCGAAAAGGGAGAACAGAATGCTAGGAATGATTAAGAAGGGGATCACGAACAGATCGGAGAAGGTTATCATGCCGCTGTACCGGGCCATGGTGTGCCCTCACCTGGAGTACTTCGTTCAACACTGGTCGACGTACATGAAGAAGGACACGATGCTACTTGAAAGGGTCCAGAAAAGGGCGACTAAGATGGTTAAGAGGCTGGAGGAGTTGCCATATAGTGAAAGATTAGAGAAACTGGGCCTTTTCTCCGTTGAACAGAGGAGATTAAGAGGGGACATGATCGAAACATTCAAGAGCGGACTGCTGGGCAAGATGGACCACTGGTCTGACCCAGCAGCGGCAGTTTTTATGTTCTTATGTGAAGTAGGACTAGAGCAAGGCAGACTTATACAGTCCATTTCCTGAAAATAAGAAAGAAAAATCAGGATCAACTATGTGTATTTTATATTATATTCATATCAGTGCTATGAGCGTGGGTACTTTGTATCTTAATAGGAAAGGAAAAGACATCTTAAGGTTGAAATTAGCAAGTAAAATATTGTTAGTAATAATGTTGACTTGTTAATTTTATCGTGATTGATAATGAGTGGGACTGTGCTGTAGCCATAACAATAAAACCACTCTTCAGATTATTGACATCCTGTTGAATATTGTGTGCTAGAATTGCACTATGCAACTGCCCATATGGGGTTGACATGGTAGCGAATTGCTGATTGCCCGGTTTGCCATCCAAGCGTTTTAATCATAGAGGAGCGTAATCTGCACAGAATTGTGGATGCAGCTCAGGCTGTCTTCTTGAGCAGGCTGAATGGACAGTGGAGGTCTTTATCTGCTATAGTTTTCTATGTTACTATTGTACATCAAGAGCCAATCAAGTATAATCTGAAACAAATATCTCCAAAAGCATCAGAGTATAGCTGTCAATCGATAGTGGAGATTAGATGGAGGGGAGAGCACAGCATTAAATTCCTTCAGGAATCTTATGCATGTTGCTAAATCTTCTTGCACATTTCAGAGTTCACCCTGGTATGATGTTGATCTCACAATGAAACTTTTTATTGCAAGTGTGAGGCAGCAGAAAACTCATCCCATAGAAACACAGGATGCAAATGCTTAATGTCCTATCAAGGACCATGTGTGTATTGGGAGGTTGCTTTCTTTGCCTTATGCCTTATGATTCAAGGATGAAAATGTATCTGTTTTGTCTTGGGGCAGCCTAGAGACCACAGAGAAGGAGTTGCATTCTGTCCTAAAAAAGTGTCCTGGGAACCTGTCATATTCTGCCAAATATAGTTTATACTGCACCGCAATATAAAATATGCCAAACAGAAGCAAACAGAATGATACATGGGGTCCCATGCTATGTACAAAACAGAACATAAGTGTGTGGCACAGTGGTTAAAGCTACAGCCTCAGCGCCCTGAGGTTGTGGGTTCAAACCCACACTGCTCATTGTGACCTTGGGCAAGTCACTTAATCCCCTCATTGCCTCAGGTACATTAGATAGATTGTGAGCCCACCGGGACAGACAGGGAAAAATGCTTGAATACCTGAATAAATTCATGTGAACTCCCATGGGAGAACGGTATAGAAAATTGAATAAATAAATTGAAATAGTTTTCCAGACTTGATTCACCTGGGTTGTTTGCCCTTAACAAGGATATAAGGAAACACTAAATAAAAAGGTGATTTTTAAGTATGGCACCAATGCAGTTAACATTCACCTTGTTTATTGACACCTCCTTGTATACTGTAATATGTTATGTATAAGAACATAAGCATCGCCTCTGCCGAGTCAGATCATAGGTCCGTCGTGCCCAGCAGTCCACTCCCGCGGTGGCTCCCCAGGTCAGTGACCTGTAAGTGATCCTTTACTTAAGACATTTTATCCTATATAGTACCCCTCTAACTATACCCCTCAATCCCCTTTTCCTTCAGGAACTTGTCCAATCCCATGGATTTATTTTGAAATAGATTGTAGATCGTGTCATGTAGATTATGCTGTCCTTGTACAGGTGCAGCTGGAGTGCAGTTTTTTTGTGTCATCTTTCAAGCAAGTCCACCCCCTCATGCTTTTGCAGTAGGATAATTGCAGTGCAGTAATGTAATATACTCAGAGAAGGCTTAGCAGTTCTAGCTTCGGTTTCCACTGGGAGGACAGGCGAAAACCAGGAACCCTCTTTTTCAAATCCTATTTCTAACACTCATTGTGACCCTGGGCAAGTCATACTCTCATTGTTTATGCCCTGATTGTAACCTTTTTGGCTCCAGACTGCATTGCACTCAATATTGTCACAAAGACTGGCAGAATCACTTCAAAAGCAAAAAAAGAATTCATAGGACCTAGAATAAGCTACATACAGTATGTTTAAATGTCATTAAAATTTTATCACTTTACTATATAGTGGAGAAACTTTATTGGCAGAATGCATATTTGGTACAAAGACTGGCAAGCAGAATGACTGTCCTGAGAGTAATAGGCTACCTTTTGAGTCAGGCTATGAGTACACTAACCCCAAAGGAAAGGGGACAACCCTTGTAATTGGCGTCATTTTTTCCAACAACTGCCCTGATGTGTACTGCAGTGGTTCCCAGACTAAAAGGAAGATTCTCAAATGGTGGTAAAATCCAACGAGCCACTGTCGCGGTCGCTACTATAACAATTTCAAAAAAGTGAGTCATTCTTTAAAAAAAATGCGCATGCAAATGAGGTTGGAGGAGGATCACTAAATTTGCATGTGCTGATCACTGGTGAAAGCAACCAGCACATGCGTAGAATAAATGCACAAATAAAAAAAAATAATAAAAAAGACCCCCAAAGATCAGCAGGAGGGATGCCCTCTCCCTCCTACCACCAACATCAAGCAGCCCCCCCATGGCAGCGAGAGGAATGCCCACTCCTTCCCGCCACTGCCATTAAGCACTCCCCCCCCAACACCCTTCCTGGCAGCAGGAGAGATGCCCACTCTTTCCCACCGCCAAGCAACTCCCCTGACACACCCCTGTGGAGGCAGGAGGATGACCACTCTCTCCCACCACCCGCCTCTTCAAAATGTTGGGCCTTTCCCTCCACGGTGTATCCTGGGATGCACCAGGGAGAGACCTAAGGCTCTGATTGGCTCAGATTACTAAAGATACCTCCCATAGGAGGGGCCTTAAACAACATGGGCCATCATAGTCTTAGGTCTCTCCCTGTGCATTCCCAGGATATACCAGGGAGGGGAAGGCCTGCCATTTTGAAGAGTCAACTTACTGTTAAGACTGGAAACCCCATGTGGAATACTGGGGTCTGTGAGTGCACACTGACTGACAAGCCTTCTGCAAATTTCTGCTACACTTGTGCTTCCACTGTGTTGCTTTGAGTAAGGGGAGGAGAAGGTGGATTGAAAAGGAGACCTGCTATTTTGTTTTCACCTTAAATGTGTGTAACCCTGGTCTCGCTCATACTCAGTCTTGGACTGCCATCTAGCTTTTTGAGTTGGGTGCCCGCAACCAGGGCTAGCAAAAAGAAAGTCAAAGTTCAAACTGGGTGAAATCCAGTGCCAGGACAAGTCCTGGTAGGCCAGAGGACAGCCTCCTCTGGGTTCATTCACACCAACCAATCTGTCACTCAAGTGAAATGATTCAAGCTGAAACTGTGGTGCAATTGATTACTCAGACTTTACTTGATTCTCCATTTGTAATTCCAACTGATAATTATTTACATTTTGAGGTCAAAATACAGAAATTAGTAAAAGCTATTATAATACAGTCAAATCTTTCATGCCTTCATCATGTTTTCCAACCTATTCATACCAATCCTTTAATTTCCTTAGTAAGCCACTCCAGGTCCCATTCTCTTCCCTCAGCCCGGGACTATGCTATCTTCCCGCCAAATTGTAACAATCCACTGAGGCTCCACATTTAGTGAAGTTGCTTATTCTTCATTTACCCACGGAAGTTGGTATCCACACTAACAGGCTCTGTCCCCCTCCTAGTATCATACCTCAAGTGAAGGGTCCCTCTGTATTACTGCTTAGCAAGCCATTTTGGGTCTCACTTTCTTTCCTCAGCCAGGGCCACCCTTTCTTCCCCACCAAGCTGAAACAGTCTTCTGCATGCTCTGTTAGCAAATCACCCACGGATTCTCACCCCACAGACTGAGAACACTCCCAGGAGTCTCCCTCAGTACTGTATGCTCTGGAGGGATAACCAAACACCCTGCTGTTTCTCAGCTGAACCTTTTTATACACTTAGCCCCCTCCCTCTTAGGTCAGGATCCTCCAACTTCTTCCTCTTAGCTGTCCTATCCACACTCAGTGACTCCCCAAAGTGACTGCACCCTCTGCTCTGTAGCAGTGGAACTCTGGAGGGTGGGGGTGGGGGTGGGGGCGTCTCCTTTGGATCATGTGAATTTTTAGTTGTTAAAGAGGATAAAGTTTTGAGAAGCATCAATGTAATGTATTATATAGTGCCCTGATTTAGGATAATACACAAATGCAGAAGTAACATAAGATATTAGAGAATCAGGGTTCAATTTAAGGACTTTGAATGGGTTTGAACAAATTGCTGTTTCTTTTCCAGTCTGTACTAACTAAACAACAGAACACTTTTAAGATTGAACTGAAGCGCCTGGAGGAGGAGCTCCTGATTCGCCTGTCGGCTGCAGAGGGCAATTTCTTAGGTGACACAAATCTAGTGGAGAAACTTGAAACAACTAAGTCCACAGCAGCAGAAATAGAGCACAAGGTAAAACCACAGTATTTCAGAATAATAAAGTGACGTGAAATTTTAAACAATTTAAATCACTCAAAACTGTAATTGATATTATTTTTCTATGACTCTCATAGAGGTCAGAATTGATTATAAGACTTTTTATAACCATCAGCACAGAAATATAGAAAACAATTACAATTCAAGATCTTACTGCCTATCTAGTCTGCTCATTCATACCAACTAATCACTCAATCCTTTGACCTCCCTTCGAAATTCTCTGTGATTGCCCCATGCTTTCTTAAACTCAGGTGTGTGTGTGTGGGGGGGGGGGGGTTATTCCTCACCTGAGTTAAAGAAATATTTCCTTACATTACTGCTGAGTCAGTTCCCATGCACCTTCAACCTATGCCCTCTCATACCAGAGCTTCCTCTTAACTGAAAGAGAAGTGCCTCCTGTGCATTACAAGAAATTTCTCTGTCAGGATCTCACCTAGGCAGCAGCTTAGATGGAGTGGTGGGGCCCAAACCAAGGTAGAGTATGAAGCAAGAACTAGACTCAAAGCACAGAAGAGTACAACTCTGTATTAGGCAGTAGAATAGCTGGTATAGGTAAACACAGGGCAAGAGAACTGTTGTACCAGCAATGTTATATCTGTCTGCCTATGACTCTCCTTATATATGATTACCAAAGAGACATACCTCATTCTGGTCCAATGGGCTCCTCTGATGGAGGGAAGGGAAAGCATTTCTTTCTGGCACTGGAATTTGAATTACAGCTAAATGGCTTTTTTCTTTGACCTTGGGTTACAGCTAAGTGGCCTCTGTTGCAAGTCCTCCAGTCTATAGTACAAAAAATCACAAAAATACTGAAAAGCTGAATATAAAATACGCCCCCCCTCAGCCTGCTGACTTTAGGACCTGGTTTATCCAGCTGAATTGTATGGAACCAGGCCACAAAGGTCCTTTATATGGTTGTTTTTGACAAGTTCCCAATACATCTTCAAGGCCATATCCCTTCCAGTGTACCAAGTAGTAGAGCTGGATGAGGATATAGTTTGAACCAAGGATAGTCTGTATAATATATTCAAAATGACCCTAGATATTTACTAGCCAGGGAGTCGCACGTTGCTGATCCAGAAAGGAGTTTTGTTCATAGGGTTTCAATAAAGCCCACATGGAACACTGGGTAGATGTGAAATTTAGTTGAGAGTTGCCAATGATTTATTTGCTTATGGTTTACATAAGGTCCCATGAATCTTTAATCCAACTTACCACACAGGAAGGGCTACACATGCTCAGATCTTTACACTCTAGAAGCATAATTTTAACCCCGAGCAGTTGGATGATGCCATTCATTTGTGTGCCTTAATCATCCTGTCCACAGAAAGCACTTTACAGGTGAAGAATATTACTGTATTGTTTATATAATTGCTCGAGCGTATAATTTTTATTTTTTTTAATCTACACTGCATTTGGCTTGCTGGCTATACTTCCATCAAGTGTCCCCTGATGAAGGCATTATAGATGCCAAAACTTGGATCCTTGTTGGGACTTTTATCAATATAATAACGCTGATTGGTTGTAAAGAACAGCTCTCTTGCCTTTTCCTTGCTTTTGGTTTTGTTTGTCTTTCACAAGGCAAGTACTCTTTGTTTATTTAATCATCCTGTCTACAGAAAGCATTTTACAGGTGAAGAATATTGCTGCATTGTTTATATAATAATTGCAATAATATAGTTTTTCCAAATTTTATTTCTGTTACTATCATGCAGGTGATGGAAACAAAAGAGAATGAAATAAAAATTAATGAGGCCAGAGAACATTATAGACCAGCAGCTGCAAGAGCCTCTCTTCTTTATTTTGTTATTAATGATCTCAGCAAAATCAACCCCATCTATCAGTTCTCGCTGAAGGTAATGCTGCATTTGGTAATCTGTTGTTTAGTCTAAGAGCCACTTGACTTAATTTTAGCAAATAAAACTGAATTCGGCTGCATTGAAACATCAAATGGTAAAATGTACTGTATATGCAGATGTGACTGAGCTGAGCCCTGGACACCGGATAATGTCATTTGTCAATGCAGTTTTGTATGGAAGGAGCATTGGTATCATTCAGGGACAGTGTAAATGAGGAGCAGGGAAAGAGTAGGTTTAGAAGTCAATGGATTTTCAAGATGGGTGTTGATTTATGAATTTAAAAAATTTGCCACCTTCTCTGGAGGATTAGAAGGGAAAAGCATTGGACACAGAAGTAATGAAGAGTAGTTTCTTACACTCTTGTTTTGCTCATCCCAGTGTTTGGAGCACATTAACAATGGTGAATAGAACAACATTTGGTTGACCAGTGGAATTTTGGCTGGTTTGCCTGCTTATGGCTTGTATATGCCAAAACTTTAATCTTAAACTGTGGCGTAAACTTTCTACATTTGAGTTGTTATTTGTTTAGTACAATCCTACTCTGTCCACAGCGGGCCCAATATACAGCCTGCAGCGATCAGCGTTTTGTTGACCAGCACTAAACCCTGCTATTCAAGAAATGCATCAAGACAAACGTAACACTGCAGGAAGCATTTCAATCTCCCCCAGATCCCACAACCTTCTAACTAAATTATCTATCTTGTAATGACCCTGAAACAATGTAACCTGCTCTACTTTGTAACTCTCCTGGAAATGTCCAGATAACCTCTTGTGTAATCCGCCTTGAACCACAAGATAATGGCGGAATAAAAATCACTAATGTAAATTCAGTGTTTGGCCATGTCTAAGCATTGAATTTCTGGCATTGAATTTCTGGGTTTACAAAACCAGCTAACACAAAGCCAGTTAAATGTGATATTCAGCACTAAACCAGCTATGGGTTATTGCATAAAGATAGGACTGATTTTTATGCAGTACTATTTATGCAGTTAACCTGGCTGTTTAATTTCTGAATAACAGCACTTAACTGGCCAAATGTTATGTTATGCTAAAATCTAATCTAATGCTTAGTTTTGTATACTGAGACTTCAATCCAGGAAAGCTCGACTCGGTTTACAATGATTAAGTTAGGCCAATAAGGGCATATAGAGAATTCTCAAGAAAGATTAGTCAATCGTATCCCACTAAATCCTTGCAAATCGGAGTTCTAGGCGGGTTACAAGCAGCATATTGCTACATAGATTTATATATAGAATTATACATGTTACATAGAGTTATACATGCTACGTAAAATAATTCATGCAATCTAAGATAAGACATCTAAACAAGTAAAATTATACTAGTGAAAAGACAGAAAATAATGACAGGACATAGGGACTTTAGAATGAGAGAAGACCTTGTCTAATGCATTAAAGCTAGGTGTAAAGTAGGTAGAAGTGAAAGCAGAAGGAGGATAGCAAGGGAGAAGACAAGATAAACCAGTGGTCAGTCTAAGACTATGGTATCTTTAAAAAAGAAACCAAAATGGAGGAAGGCATCAAATGTCCTTCTTAGAATTTTAAAATGTTACATTTCAGTTGTTCCAGGTGCAGGTTCAGAAGCACGACAAAACAAAACAGTGATGTATCTCTACAGAATCAGTGTTGCAAGTACATTTTAAGCAAGGTTGCAAACTAGCTCTGAAACTCTTTCAAATACTTTTCTATGAATTTTAAAAGACTCATATTCTGAATTTTTCCAAGGCCTTCAATTCAGTTTTCCATAAAGCTATTAAACGGGCTGAGCAGTCTGAAGATGTCAATGAGCGAGTATCCAATCTGACAGAATGTATTACTTATTCTGCTTTCCTGTATACCAGTCGAGGACTTTTTGAGAAGGATAAACTCACCTTCTTGTCTCAAACAGCCTTTCAGGTAAAGAAAATTATATGGCATACTAATATTTTTAAAGTCTTGACTTAAGTATTGTATACTAGGGGCCTGTATACTAAGCTGCACCATGTATTAATGTGGCAGTTTAGGGCTGGCTCAACCTGTGGACTAGGTGAAGCACTGGCTGATGGCTCTGTTGATAAAGGGTGCCAAAATCCCAATAAAGCAAGTGGGGGAGAGGGGAGGGAGGGATGCTAGAATGGGATCCTGGATTTTGACACCATTTATCACATGGAGGGGGGGGGGGTGAGAAGTAGCTATCAGATGTCAGGTGAAAGAACACCAAGTTCAAAAGTTGGCTCAGGGTGCCACAGTCCCTTGAGCTGGCCCTGTGGCATTCAGTGTGGAGTGAGGCAAAGAATTGGTGAGGAATGGGCAGGGAATGTGCCTTAGAGTTAACATGTGACTGAATTAGCCTGATGGTATATCACAGTGTCCCACAGACATTTTGATGCCGTAGTACATTAAACTCCAGCTGTGGACCTGAGTCTATTTCTACAGGGGTTACTGACAGATGAGAGGTGCCAGCACTGGCTGACAACTCACTGCGAGAGGCATGTCCTGTAAGCAGTCTGCCAGTACCAGCGCCTCTCTTCCTCGCCGGCATCTCGTGGCACACCTGGAATCTGCCACAGCACACAGTTTACGATACACTGGTATATCAGATAAGAACAATCAATATGGGATCAAATAAATAGTTTGTTAGATAATCCGGTGGCATTATCCTATGACATCATATTTTTTGGCAAATATCTAATAATAACAAGCTTCTACTTATTATGACAGGGGTTGCCATACAACAGATTACAAATAATTTGAAAAATTGGGATAGGCTGAATTATAGCTTTTGGTGGAACTCTTTGTGTCACATATTTAAAATGGAAAGGGTAATTGCCATGCAGCAAGGAAATTTTAATAAATTTCAGGTTATTTGGGAGCCATTAACAAGATACTGTAAAGACTGAAATTACTGCATAGAATAAATATTAAATTTTTTTTCTCCCTTTTGTTCATACACATCCAGGGTGGGGTGGGAGGTGGGAATATTTTATGATTTCTTATGCTTATGAATAATTATTGGGTATAAGGGAGGGGGGATATTTGGTGCGAGTTAGAATTTGATGATATATTAAGTGATGTTAAAGTATAAAATGATTGTATTTTATGTTACACTTATTGTGAGTTTTAAAAATGAATAAAGATTTATAAAAAAAATTAAAAAAGAACATAAGAATTGTCAACTTGGGGCAGACCAAAGGACCATCAAGCCCAGTATGCTGTTTCCAACAGAGGCCAGCCCAGGACCCAAGCACCTACTTAGATCTCAAGTAGTAAAACAGATTCTATGCTGCTTATCCTAGGAATAAACAGTGGATTTCCTCAACCCATCTCAATAATGGCCTATGGACTTCTCTTTTAGGAAATTATCCAAACCTTTTTTAAAACCCACTAAGCTAACTGATATCACCACATTCTCCGGCAATGAATCCCAGAGTTCAATTACATGTTGTGTGAAGAAATATTTTTACCTGCTTGTTTTAAATTTCTTACTTAGTAGCTTCATCGGATGTCCCCTAGTCCAAGTATTTTTGGAAAGAGTAAACAAGCAATTCACATCTACCCTTTCCACTCCACTCATTATTTTATAGACCTCTATCATATCACCCCTAAGCCATCTTCAAGCTGGAGAGCCCTGGCCACTTTAGCCTTTACTCATAGGGAAGTTCATCTAAAGCTGGTAAAATCTCTAAACATTCTAGGCATCACTATTGATGATAGGCTCTCCTACCATGAACATATAAGTAACATTGTCAGATCCTGTTTTTATAGATTGCGTATAATTCGATCAATTGCTAAGTTTTTAGAGCCAAAATCACTTAACACATTGATTCATTCATTAGTTATTTCGAAACTTGACTACTGTAA
The DNA here is from genome assembly GCF_902459505.1 of Geotrypetes seraphini. Taxonomy (NCBI): domain Eukaryota; kingdom Metazoa; phylum Chordata; class Amphibia; order Gymnophiona; family Dermophiidae; genus Geotrypetes; species Geotrypetes seraphini. The sequence goes on along the minus strand of NC_047085.1, from coordinate 397,154,925 downwards.
TTCTCTATTAATAAATGTTACCCAGAAAGAAAAGAGATGTCTTCAGATTGTTCAAAATATTGCCATCAAACTGATACATAATCGCAAAAAATTTGACCAAGTTACTCCACTCCTGATCGAATCACACTGGCTACCTATTACTCACCGTATCACCTTTAAAATCTTACTTTTAGTCTTCAAAACCCTATCCTCGAACGAACCCCAATTTATTAATAAATTACTTATTCCCCATAGCTCATCACGCTCCTTAAGGTCCATTAATCAAAAATTTTTAGCAGTTCCATCACTGAAAGTTATCGGAACCCGCCGTCATGATATTTTTTCTGTGATAGCCCCACAATTATGGAACACCTTACCTCAGCATTTAAGAGAAGAAAATGACTTGAATCATTTTAAACGTTTCTGAAGAGCTTCCTTTTTAAAGACGCTTTTAATTTATAATCACATCTAATGATTATTGTCTTTTTTTTATTTTATTCCCCCTTCCCATTGTTCTTACCATTCATGTCTTCTTTTCTAATAAATACTATTGTAGTTCTGCCCTCTTTTCCTTATGTATCTGTTAGTTTGTATGTCAATCTGTCAAATGTATGTAATTTACTGTAAAAATTAGTATATTGTAAAAATTAATATATGTGTATACCTTTTTTATTTTATTATGTAAATCGCTTAGTAAATTAAATAAGCGATTCAATAAGTTAAAAATAAATTTGAAACTTGAAACTTGTCCCATCCCTTTTATCATTTTTGTCACCCTTCGCTGTACTTTTTCTAATTCCGCTATATCTTTTTAAAGCATAAACTATAAGGTGGCAAAGTTAATGCCACCTGAATAGATGCAGCTGACCACATCATATTCTGTAGCATGTAAGTCAAAGCCCTTGCTTCCCTTCCCTTTTCCCCCACTGCTCTTTCCTTTCAAATATTGTAGTTGCTCCCTTTTATCCTCTCTCTATTCTACCCCATCTCTGTGTGCTACTATCCATTCTATTTTCTTCATTTCCTCCCCTTTATATGAATTGTTTTAATTGTATACTGCTCAGATTCTCCAATAGGCAGTATATCAAAACTGTAATAAACTTGAAACTTGATCTACCATTCATTAATACATAGTAAAGAACTTTTTTCTATTAACTGAGTGGTAAGATGTTGTGAATACCTCCAACAGTTTGCAGTAAAAAAATACAAAACCTCATTGTACTGACTTTAAATTAAAAAAGCATTAAATTTAGCTGTTAGCCTGTGGTAACTGTAAAATCTTAACCCACTTCACTAAATAGGCACTTTAATCATTTTTAAAACCACCACCAAATGGGGAACTGGCCTTACAGAAACAGACTGTACATAACACAACTACTATCCCGCTCTGTTCCTTCAGCCAATGCCCCCTTCCTGATGACGCTGACTCGTCGAAGGGAGGCTTATTGATTTCATGTACACGGGGGCGTTCAGGGGTTATACTGAAAAAGCGCAGGAGATCAGAGTAACACTGCCCTTTTACTACCATTCTAAGATAAATGGTTCATTGAATAACATCATTGTGAACATTTAAAGTGATTTGCATATTGTTTTTTGAAGGCGAGAAGAGGAAGGTTTAAAGTGCTATGATGGTCCCCATCTGCAACTGGCGCTTGTACTTTTATCAGTACTTTATACTACTTATCAGTTGGTGAACTGAGCACTTTATTTAGCAGTTGTTGCATTTTTTATATATATATATATATATATATATATATATATATATCTATAATAAAACCCTAAGCCGTGCATGCGCACTTCTACTTGCGTGTTCCGTATGTCCATGGCCTGAAGAAGTGCGCATGCACGACTACAACTGCCCCACACTCGTGGCCCTGTTTGCATTCCAGTGGCAGCAACTGAGTGGTGGAGAGCAGCCCCGCTCCGCCCATTGACCCTCCACAAACCTCCCGGCTCCAGCGGCATAGGCAGCACTATAAACACGCTGCTTCGCGCCCTTCTACTGCCGATTTCCTCTGTCGCGTCTCTGATGACATCATCGGAGACAGATGCGGGAGAGGAAATCGGCAGTAGAAGGCCACGAAGCAGCATGTTTAAAGTGCTGCCTACGCGGCTGGAGCCCGAAGGTTTGTTGGCGGTGGGAAGGTCAGAAGCAGGCCAGATCGAGCAGGACAACGGCAGTAAAAGAAGGGGGAGGGGCTGAACGGAGCAGGCCAGATCGCAGTAAGAGAAGGGAAAGGGGGTGGGGGAAAATGCTGCTACTGCTACACAGGGACTTGGAGGGGAAGGGAAATACCACTGCTGCTTCTGCACAGGAAAGGGGGTGGGTGGGATAGGAGGGAAATGCTGTTGCTGATGCATAGGGAAGTGGGATGGAAATGCTGCTGCACAGGGAAATGGTGAAAAATGACAGACAGACAGCGGGAGGGAGGGAGACAGAAAGAAAGAAAGAAAGACACAGGGGCAGGGAGAGGGACAGAAAGACAGACAGAGAAAGGGGGCCAGGAAGAGAGAGAGAGTCAGCGGGAGGGAGACAGACAGACATATATTCTAGCACCCGTTAGTGTAACAGGCTTAATGACTAGATAATAAAACCCTAAGCGGCGCATGAGCACTCCTACCTGCATGTTCCGTATGTCCGTGGCCGGAAGGAGTGCGCGTGCGCGCCTACAACTGCCCCACACTCGCGAAGGGAGAAGATACAGAAACAAAGAAAGACTGACATACAGTCAGGGAGAGAGACAGTAAGACAGGGGGCCAGGGAAGAGACAGAGACACACAGGGGGACAGAGACAGAAAGAAAGGGGGGCAGGGAGAGAGATAAAAAACATAAAGTAAGAAAGAAAGAAACGCCTCAGTGACCCATTGTGCTAAAAGTCTATTCTAGACACATCTATTCTAGCACCCGTTAATGTAACGGGCTTAAACACTAGTATATATATATATATATATATATATATGGAGGGGCATAATCAAAAGGAACGTCTAAGTCCGTTTTCATCTAAGTTGCAAGTCGTCCAAAGTAAAAAACAGCCTAGAACAAATTTTCGAAAAATACGTCCAAAATTTTTTTTTGTTTCGAAAATCGTTTAACTATACGTCCTGCCGATCTGATCGTCCAAGTCGCTAAATCGTCCATCTTTATACCACATTTTCGTCCAAATATTCGTCCAAGTCAAAAACGCCTAGAATAAGCCCTGTTGGATGTGAGAGGAGTAGCAAAGTAATGGACTGGACACCCAGATATGGCACCTGAATAGTGGGGTACCTTACACGGCACTGCTGTGAACTTCACATAAAGGGTACCCCATAAACATCTCACTGTGGCTCCCTTATAGGTCATGGTGAGCCCCCCAAACCACCTCCAGAATCCCCTAGACCTACTTATTTACCACTCGAATAGCCCTTTTGGTTGCATGAGCCACTTATATGCCAGTACAAAAGGGTTTTGGGGGTGTATAGTGGAATGCACATGTTTAAGTATCAATGCAGTGATTACAGGGGCTTATGGGCATGGGTCCTCCTCTCTATGGCTTAAGCAGCCTCTGTGCTGGACGACTAGGCTTTCCTGTGCCATGCTGCAGGTGATGATGGTCTGGAGGCTGAATTTTAAAGGTATGATTATGATTTTTCTGGGGTTGGGGGGGTCGGTGATCACTGGGGTAGTGTGTCTTGATTATGTATTTGCAGTACTTATCTGGTGACTGTAGGTGGGTTTTTGTGACTTAGACCATGTTTTAAATGGTCTAAGTCACAACGTCCAAGTTCTGTCGATCCTGGGCTATATAACTTTTGGTTATACATGCTGTACGACTAAGCCTAAGCCGGCCCATGTACCACCCAACTCCCGCCCTCGACACTCCTCCTGAAATGCCACGTTTACCTTTGGTTGTTCAGCGGCACTATGAATGCCTAGGTTGTTTAGAAATATGTACAAAACCCGGTTTGATTATCGGTGCTTGGACGTCTTTTGTTTATGATCGTCCAAGTGCCGACTTAGGCCGGTTTTTGGACGTTTTTATCTTTCGATTATGAGCCCCATAGTATTTTCAATTATTTTTTACAGCATCGAGTGTTTAACTTGTGGAGTATTTTTCAGTATTTATATTTTAACACAAATATTATATTAAATAACTCCTTAGTGTATTGAGTTCTTCCAAACAATAAGAACATAAGAATAGCTTTACTGGGTCAAACCAATGGTTCATCATGCCCAGTAGCCTGTTCTCATGGTGGCTAATCCAAGTCACTAGTACCTGGCCAAAACCCAAAGGTCAGCTGACTACAGCATAAGTGCAGAGAGTTACTTCAGAAACCTCAAGTACATCAACATCTGACACAAATACTATATTTTTTGCACTATAAGATGCACCTGACCATAAGATGCACCCTAGATTTAGAGGAGGAAAGCAAGAAAAAAACATTGAGGTTTAGCATGTTAAGTTTTGCCCATGGTATGCTCTAATCAAGCACCCTTGCCTAGGCTTTGAACTCTGTTGCAGATGGTGGGAACTGATCTGCTGAATTGGTTGCCACAGCTTCAATGATAAAAGTGTGTGTGGGGGGGGAAGAGCCAAGACAAAGGTTGACTGGGCTAAAAATTTGTTTCCATCTAAAAAGTCCATCACCAGCGTTCTACTCTAAGCTCTACCGTAATTTGACTCGATAGTTTGTATGAATAACAGGAACGAGTCCAACCCCCAAGGTCGGGTATACTCACAGGTGATGCTAAACCAGCAGCCAGCACAGGCACTCCCTCATGCTCGCATCCTCTCATTGGCTGAGCTATGTGGGCATTGCAACGTTCACACGTGAGGGAACAGACAGAGCACACACATGCACTAGAAAGTGAGCGGTGGTAGCGTTGGCAGGTTTGGGTAATGCACCAACGCATGCTCGCGTCCTTAGCCACCGCCTCCTTCTTCCCCCATAGGCTGCTACAGTATAAAAGCCGAGGGGGCGCGTGCTGCCATTACTATCACAACAAAGCCAACCTTTTGGCTTCCCTGGGCTGCATTGGCTGAAAAAAATGTTTCTGGGGCCGCACAAACGTACAAATGCTGCAGCAAGACAGAGGAGGGAGCCGGCAAGACGGTAAACACCCGGGGTCAGCAGAAGAAAACACTGCATCGCCCTCGACCGGGGCCGCACAAAATACTTCACGGGGCCACATGTGGCCCTCGGGCCACCAGTTGGACACCCCTGACTTAGACCGTTCTTATTTCCATAAATAAAAATCTTGATGCAAGAAAATTGGACATTGTTGTAAAGGAGAAAAACATAAGAACAGTAATGCTAATACAAGTGACAAGTGACTTTTCTGTGCTATGTGCAGAGAAAGAGAAGACCCTCAAGTACCAAGATACATAATCAGAGACCAAGAAAGTATGGCAGAAAGATAGCACTTTTTATCCAGCCAGGAACGGCTTCTTGCCGGTTAAATAGCATTTGGCTGGCTAATACTCATATTCAGCAGGAGATAGCTGGTTGTCTGTATTGGATGTTTGTGGTTAGCGGCTTGCCACTCATATTTAAGTGCTGGCCTGCTAAGCTTGTAGGCAAATTGAATCGCATAAAGAGCAGTCCTATCTTTGCCTGCTATAAACTTAACTGGCCAGCACTGAATATTCACTTAAGTGGTTAAGTTAGAGACAGCCACAAAAAAAAAAAATAATTAAATTAAATATTCAGTGCTGGTCACTGGAAAGGGCCCGGTATTGGATATCCGAGTTGAGCGCCAATGTCAGGTGGATACTACACTGCCCAGAATAGCTGAATATCGGGCCCAAAGAAATTATTAGTATTGCTTTCATTAATTAGTTTCCTATGCCCAACATAAAAGAGAATATTTTGCTTTCAAAATTTATTACCTAACATATAAAAATATTTTTGAGGCCAGAATGGTGCTTGACTTTCTTTGCAACTTGTGCAGACGTGTTGCAGAAGAATGTATGGATGAATAAATGTAAAGGAGGAGCAAAGTTGTTAGAGCAGTAGACTGAGAACTAGTATGGAAGGACACGTTCAAATTCTACTGGCATTTCTTGTGACATTGGATAAAGCATTTATCTCTCCATCACCTCAAGTACAAACTCAGATTGGAAGCCCTCAGAACAGTAGTTCTCAAACCTGTTCTGAGGGACTACCAGCCATTTGGCTTTCTAGGATATCCAAATATTCATGAGAGCGATTTGCATATAATGGAGGTGACAGGCATGCAGATCTGACTAGTGTGTTCATTAGGAATATCCTGAAAACCTAACTGGCTGGTGGTCCACAGGATAGGTTTGAGAACTCTACTGCTCTAGAGACAGGGAAATGTCTACTGTATTTGAATATAACTCACCTTAAACTACAACTGAAAAGATGTGAGCAGCTGATTTACAGAGCTGGGAAGAAAGATGAAAAAACATAGCAGTAAGAGGAAAGGGAGCAAACAAAGCAAGAAAGGGGAAACGCAGCGGCATTAGCAACTTGAGAGACGTGGATACCAGCAATTCTACAATAAACAACTCTTTTCACATATAAATGCCCAAGTCTAAGTTTCACTATTATTCAATACATCACATCGTTATGTTTACATATAAACGGGCCAGAAATTCTACACCATCTTTAGACCCCCCACCCCCAAGTATGAGTCTGTCTGCCCTGGACTTGAGAAAGAGGAGACGGAGCTATCACTTTTTGAAGAGCAGTTAGGGTGTGGAAAAGAATATGGGCAGGGCTGAATTTGAAGGATTAGAAAAGAAACCAATTGAGGGACCTGGGTGCCTGGAATGTTTTCACAGGCAAATAATCCTGATGTGTTCTAGACGCCCTACCCATCTAAGATAAAGAAAACAACTCCTCTCGCTATACATTTGTTGATTTTCCTTTCACACTAACTCAATCCATACCTGTTACACAGTAAGTCCCATATGTAAATAGTGAAAGTGTGTACAACTAACCTTAATGACCTTTCCTTAATCTTATGCCCTGTCAAGATTCTTCTGAGGAATAAAGAAATTGAGCTGCATGAACTGGATTTCCTGCTGCGATTCCCAGTTGAACATGTTTACAAGAGCCCTGTTGACTTTTTGACTACTCAGTCATGGAGTGCTGTTAAGGTAATTTTGAAGAATGTTTCTGCAATTGCTTTGCCATTTGAAAATCCAGCTTGGCTGACTGTATGATTTTAAGGCACTTGTAGCAAATCTTTTAGGCAATTTAACTGTAGTGGTAATAAAATGCAATATACTATTGTGTTTTAGTATAATAAGCTAACTAGTCCCTTTTCATAGATTTATTTTGCAGTGTGTGAAAGCTGCTAATTTTGGATTTGCCACAATTTGAATCTTAATATATTAAAACAGTAACAACAGCGAACCCTTAGAGAGCTTTACAATCCCTCGTTAATTTAAAAGCAGATTGAAAAAAATAATAAAATACATTGTATTGCAGTCCAACACTTTTTCTCTGGCCAGTATTAGAGAATATAGTATTTAACAATTTGATGGTTTATACTTATTCATTTAAATAGTTTCTGTCTTTGCCGTACGGAACAGAAAGCAGTGCTTCTGATCTGAATTAGGTGTTAATTAAGGTTCTGGGAGGAAGGTTAAGTAGCTGTAAAGGTTACTGCGCTAACTTCAAAGGGTCTGTTTGTAACAGTCCCTTAAAAATCAAACCTATAGAGAGAGAGGAAATGTTCAAGGTAACATTCTTTCTGAGAGGAGAAAAGAGGAGAAGAGGACATTTTTCTTTCTGAGAGGAGGAGAGGACAATTCTCTGGGTAAATATAAATTAATTTGCTCTGAGCTTTGATAATTTGGGGGATAAAAGCTAAATTATAGGTTCTTTTATATAGACAGTTTAGATCTTAAAAGAACAAACTTTACTTTGCTAGTTTACATAGTATAAAAGCCTTTTATAGTTTTACAGTTTTTAAGCTTTACCTTTCTGCTATAGTCTCTTGCATGCATAGCAGGGTCTGGCTTAGTCTTCATTCCTACCCAGCCTCTCCACTCCCGCCCACCCCTAGCTCATAATCTTTATTTATAGTAAATTATTCTACTTAGGACAACAGGACAACATATTCTTATTACATTTCATTACTTGCTAAGAATCAAACACTAAATAAATCATATAGTATAAACCTAAGGCTCTCTCTACTGGTCTAATGTTCCTAGAACTTAATAGGGTTTAATTAATCAGTACAAAAAATAAGATGCAGACAGTAGTCTGGCAGCAAGAGGGGTACTATCCAGTCTTTTGCAGTGTCACATATATGATTATCTCCCACTTGGCTAGATGCTATATGTGTGTGCTTGCTGCAAAGAGCTCCTAGTTCCCAGAGAATGTTCACTTGAGGCTAGAGTTGCAGACTTGGAGGAACTGAGGGAGTCAGAGAAGCACATAGAAGAGACCTATAGGGACATTGTACAGAAGTCCCACCTCTAGTCTGGCAGCCCCCGTGTTGCCTTGGCGAAGAGAGGTCTCCTAAAAAGAGAGAATCACTCTGGTAAAGTAGTAAATAATCCTGTAGCCAGGACCTGCCCACCAAGGGATGCAATATCCTCTCGCACTGAGGATTGTCTCCAGGGACTTCTGTCCAGGAGGGGAAGGGTTTGGAAAACTATTATAGTTGGTGATTCAATCATTAGGCATGTAGATAGCTGAGGAGTTGGTAGGTGTGAGGATCGCCTGGTTACTTGCCTGCCTGATACGATGGTGGTAGGCCTCACATGTCACTTAGATAGGATTTTAGAAAGTGCTGGGGAGGAGCCAACTGTCTTGGTACATGTAGGTACCAATGACAAAGGAAAATGTGGGAGGGAATTCTAGAAGCCAAATTTAGGCTCTTAGGTATAAAGTTGAAATTTAGATCCTCCAAAAATGCTCCCTGTTCCATGCACAGGACCCAAGAAGCAGGAAGAGCTCTGAAATCTCAATGCATGGTTGAGACAATGGTGCAGGGATGAGGGATTTAGATTTGATAGGAACTGCGTAGTCTTCTGAGAGAGGGGGGAGCAAATTCTGAAAGGAAGGACTCCATCTTAACCAGCACAGAACCAGGCTGCTGGTGCTAATGTTTAAAAAGAAGATAGAACAACTTTTAAATTAAGATGGGGGAGGGGAGCAGATTTAGGGAGTTCCAATAGAGAGGTTTCAATAATGGTGAAAGAAAGTCAAGAGTGCTTAAGAGGAAGGCAAAGTAAAGGGCTCAAATCATACCTGTCATCTTCTCAGCAGCCTTTGAATACAACAAATACACAATCTGAAGTGTCTGTATACAAATGCTAGAAGCCTAAAAAATAAAATAGGAGAGTTGGAGTATATAGCACTGAATGATGAGATAAAATATAATAGGCATCAATGGGACCAATTTTCCCTCTAAGCTGCATGACTGCACTGCCATGCACCTTTTAGCAGGAGACTGCATAACCATTCAGCCTCAACAAGTTGGTGAAGTCGGGACCAGCATCACTCCGGTACCATTCTTCCATCTTATGCCACTGCTGCTGCTTTTCCAAAGCAGCAGTGGAAAACTAAAACAAACAGGTTGCGGGACCTTCCCATACATACCCGTGGCTGCCGGCCTGCCTTCTCTGATGTCATTTCTTTTTCTGGTGCAAAATTGACAGCCACGGATATATATGGGAAATCAGCAGCAGCAGTTGAGATGCTAGAGAGCAGATGCTGGTGGAAGAGGGTTGGGGAGAGAGAGGGGATGACACAGTTGGGAGGAGAGAGAGGGGATTGACACTGGTGGAAGTGGAGAGAGAGGACGCAGAAGCTGGTAGAAATGGTTTTATTGGGGAGAGAGAGGGGGTAGCTTTTGTATACCGTAGAAGTGGGAAGACATTCTAGATACAACAGAGGAGAGAGGGCAGATGTTTGGGAACAGAGAGGAGGGAGATGATGGAACCGTGGAAGTGAAAGGAGAGATGCTGGATGGAAAGTGAGGGAGAGAGAAGGGCAGCTGTTATATGGAAGGGGAGAGATATAAAGAGGATGGAAATATTGATGGAAGAGAGAAGGGAGATGCTGGATGGAAAGGGGATGGGGAATAAGCTGTAAGGAGGAAGATAGAAGCCTGCATGGAAGAGGGGATAGACAGGAGGGAGATAATGGAAGGGGGAAGTGAAAGAGGAGAGAGGAGGCAAACTGTATGGAATGGGAAAGAGATAAAAAGGTGCATGTCCAGTCTATGAGAATTAGGTCAACTTAAGGAAGTGGTCAATGTAGGGAGGTTCTACTGTATTTTTGGAAAGAATGAACAAGTGATTCACATCTACCCTTTCCACTCCACTCAGTATTTTATAGACCTCTATCATATCACCACTGAGCCATCTCTTCTCCAAGCTGAAGAGCCCTAGCCACTTTAGCCTTTCCTCATAGGGAAGTCATCCCATCCCTTTTATCATTTTTTTTTTTTTTTTTCCTTCTTTGTACTTTTCTTAATTCTGCTAAATCTTTTTTGAGATATAGTGACCAGAAGGCGCGGTGACCAGAATTTGCAGTGCAGCCACACCATAGAACGATAAAAGGGCATTATAACATTTTCATATTTATTTTCCATTCCTTCCTGATAATTCTTAACATTCTATTTGCTTTCTTAGCCGCCATCTCACATTAAGCTGATGGTTTCAACGTATCCTCAACAATGACACCTAGATCCTTTTCAACAATGACACCTAGACTCCTAACATAGAACCCAGCATCATGTCGCTATAGTTCGGGTTCCTCTTTCCCATATGCATCACTTTGCACTTGCTCACATTAAACTTAATCTGCCATTTTGATGCCCAGTCTCTAGATCATTGATAAATACTGCATGTTAAAAAGCTGCGGTCTAAGAACAGATCCCTGGGGAACCACACTATTTAATCAAACATTTAAGCAAAAAACTGAAAAATCTTGATAGTGAAAACCACCTATAGCAAGTCCACAGGTGTTCAGGAGGAAAAGCCTCACAGCCCCATTAGGGAGGAAGTCCTCCTTTAACTGGAAAGGGCAAATAACCTCACAGGCATAAAAACCTCCGTTTGACCACAAGAACAAGTGAAATAGATACACAAACAATTAATAGTTAAGTGTTTCACAGGCACAGTTCATTCAAGGCAGTTACTGTGCCAAACATTAAAGAAGTAACAATAAACTTATCTTGAAATGTGTGGAAAAACAGCCAGGCTCATATCCCCATTGACGATGGCCAAGTATTTTGCCTCACAGCTGCGTCAGAGACTGAAGAAAGCAGAACCTGCAAAAAGAAGAACAATCAGTGCTGCAAAGAAATGTGTGTGAAAAATACCTTTCTCCAAAATGCTCATAATCACTCAGTGGCGTACCTAGGGGGGGGCGGGGGGGGGGGGGGCAGGGGGGGGGGCGGGCCGCCCCGGGTACCAGCCCTAAGGGGGTGTTCCCGGCCTTGCCGTTCAGTCCCCCGCCACCCCCGAAGGACCGCTCGCCCCACTGACCTTCCTGCACCATCTGTGAAGCAGCCCGCAGCAGGATCGCGAAGTCAGCGTCAGCATCCCTGCGCTGCTTCCTGCGCCGCGATCCCGCCCCACCCTGAAGGCCTGATGCCCCGACCCACCCCGAAGGACCGCTCGCCCCCCTGGCCTCCCCGCACCACCTATGAACAGCCGCAGCAGGATCGCGAAGTCAGCGTCAGCATCCCTGCGCTGCTTCCTGCGCCACGATCCCGCCCCTCCTCTGACGTCAGAGGAGGGGCGGGACCGTGGCGCAGGAAGCAGCGCAGGGATCGCTGACGCTGACTTCGCGATCCTGCTGCGGCTGTTCATAGGTGGTGCGGGGAGGCCAGGGGGGCGAGCGGTCCTTCGGGGTGGGTCGGGGCATCAGGCCTTCAGGGTGGGGCGGGCGGGCAGGCAAGCAGGCTTTCAAGGGGGAGGGGGGTGACAGGCAGGCAGGCAGGCCTTCAAGGGGGGACAGGCCTTCGGGGGGGGTGCAGGCCTTCAAGGGGGGCAGGCAGGCCTTCAGGGGGGTGCAGGCCTTCGGGGGGGGGTGTAGGCCTTTGGGGGGGTGCAGACCTTCAAGGGGGTGCAGGCCTTCAAGGGGGGAAAGGCAGGCAGGCCTTCAAGGGGGGGACAGGCCTACAAGGGGGGAACAGGCCTACAAGGGGGGGAACAGGCCTACAAGGGGGGGGACAGGCCTTCAAGGGGGGGTGCAGGCCTTCAAGGGGGGTGCAGGCCTTCAAGGGGGAGACAGGCCTTCAAGGGGGGGAAAGGCAGGCAGGCCTTCAAGGGGGGGACAGGCCTACAAGGGGAGGGACAGGCCTACAAGGGGGGGGGACAGGCCTTCAAGGGGGGGTGCAGGCCTTCAAGGGGGGTGCAGGCCTTCAAGGGGGAGACAGGCCTTCAAGGGGGGGAAAGGCAGGCAGGCAGGCCTTAAAGGGGGGACAGGCCTACAAGGGGGGGACAGGCCTACAAGGGGGTGGGACAGGCCTTCAAGGGGGGGACAGGCCTTCGGGGGGGTGCAGACCTTCAAGGGAGTGCAGGCCTTCGGGGGGGGTGCAGTCCTTCAAGGGGGTGCAGGCCTTCAAGGGGGGGAAAGGCAGGCAGGCAGGCCTTCAAGGGGGGGACAGGCCTACAAGGGGGGGAGAAGCTACAAGGGGGTGGTACAAGCCTTCAAGTGGGGGACAGGCCTTCGGGGGGGTGCAGACCTTCAAGGGAGTGCAGGCCTTCGAGGGGGGTGGTGCAGGCCTTCAAGGGGGGACAGGCCTTCAAGGGGGGAAAGGCAGGCAGGCAGGCCTTCAAGGGGGGACAGGCCTACAAGGGGGGGGGGAGAAGCTACAAGGGGGTGGGACAGGCCTTCAAGTGGGGGACAGGCCTTCGGGGGGTGCAGACCTTCAAGGGGGGGACAGGCAGGCAGGCCTTCAAGGGGGGGACAGGCCTACAAGGGGAAGGGACAGGCCTTCAAGGGGGGTGCAGGCCTTCAAGGTGGGACAGGCAGACCTTTAAGGGGGGACAGGCCTTTGGGGGGGGGACCATGATTTAGAAGTACACAGAGGGAAGGGGGTGTTCAAAGAGACATGCATATGCCAAACTTTGGGGGGGGAAGAAATAATGGGTCTGAAAATAGAGGAGAGGGAGAGAGATGATGGACCATGGGATTTAGGGAGGGAAGGAACAGAAAGGGAGAGAAATTGGACACAAGGGATGGTGTGGAGGAGGGATAGAGATACTGGATAGGAGGGTAATTAGGAAAAGAAACGGAGAGATGGTGGACTCTGGGATGGTGGGGAAGGAGGGAGAGATGCCGGATGAAAGGGTATTTAAGAAAAGGTGGATCTGTGGAGGGAGATGAAAAAAAGGAAAGATACCAGACTTCCTGGGAAGGGAAGGGAAATGGAAAGGGAGGACAGAGTTGGCAGATGGATGGTTAGCATGCAGAAAGAAGGAGACCCTGGCAAGCAAGTTATCAGAAGAAAACCAGAGCCTTGGACCAACAAAATTTGAAATATAACCAGACAACAAAAGGTAGAAAAATTAATTTTATTTTCTGTTTTGTGATTATAACATGTCAGATTTGAAATGTGTATCCTGCCAGAGCTGGTGTTGGACTGCAAACGTGAGCTAGGATTTAACAGAAAGAGGAAAAGTCCTTTTTGTTTCTTTATTTTATTTACCCAGTGAGGTGTTCCTAGTGGTGATGGTGGCAGCGTGTCAATGTGTTGAGAGGAAGAGGTGGTCTGGGAAATTCTGCTGAGCAAACTACGGGCCCATTTCCACCCCCCAGTTAGTCCACTCCACTCAACTGATTCACACACTGAGTGGGTCTTTGGGTGTTGTTTTGGGATCTCTTCCAGTGGTTTATCTCCTTCTGGTCCAAGGAAGGAAACTTTGTTATCCTTAGCATTGACCTACAGAATATGTTTGTAACAGCGCTGCTTGTGTGGCATTAGGCTATGTAGTGATCGAAAGAAAAAAACAGACCTTTGCACATTTTTGCACTATATGGTGGGTGTATGAGGAGATTCACATTTCCTGCACAGCTAAGTCCATGTGAAGTTACCTTGTGCTGTATTTGACATCTAGCAAGGTCTCTGTTTGAAAGGAAAGATCTAAACTTAAAAATGAAGTGGCCAGAAGTTATGGTAAAAGCAGATAGTGTAGCTGGTTTTAAGAAAGATTTGGACAAATTCCTGGAGGAAAAGTCCATAATCTGTTATTAAGACATGGGGGAAGTGTCTGCTTGCCCTGGATCGGTAGCATGGAATGTTGCTACTCTTTGGGTTTTGACCAGGTATTAGTGTCCTGGATTGGCTACCATGAGAATGGGCTACTGGGCATGATGGACCATTGGTCTGACCCAGTTAGGCTATTCTTATGTTATGTTCTCATCTGTAGGGGCCTTTGTTTTCACTTCTTATTTTAATGTATTTTTTTTCTGGGAACTTATCAGTGTTTTTTATAATGGGAACAAAAATGGAAGAGAATTAATGTGTGTGGAATGGGGGGTAACTAATTTCTTCAGCTAAATAATTCAATCCACTTCAAACAGACATAGGAGAACTTGTGCACCATTCACACACCCTCCAACCAAAAACGTCAAAAGAAAAAAACTGTTCGACAACCTCCTAGCCATTCGAGCTGCAACACTCGACCCCCAACTCTACAACCAATTGATATCAACCACAGACTGCAAAACCTTCAAAAAGAAATAAAAACCCTTCTATTCAAAAAACACATAAAACCGAACTAACACAATCAGAACTGTCCCAAGCATCACCTGCAACTACTCCATATGTACTTCTAATGTCATGACAATTTAGACATAATTTATGTTATGTTATGTTTGGAATAATGGTTACATATATGAGGTTCAATAAAAGAAAATTTTCACTGCCTGTTTCTATTCTGACCATTTATTCCATTTCATGGTTATTGCAAAAAAAAAAAAAAAAAATTTTTTTACATGGGGGGGGGGGGTGTCAAAAAATGATGGGCCCCGGGTGCCACATACCCTAGGTACGCCACTGTAATCACTAAACTTTTCAATCAGCACTCCTGTGCTCAGTGCTTCCCACACAAAGATGGCTGTTGAGTGTTTGAGCTGGAATCTTGAGACTCCTCCCACCTGATGACATCAATTCAGACTAGGGCCAATCAAAGGCTCAAGAGAGGTTCTCAATAGAAAAGCCATTCAAAAGAATTAACTTTACAAAGAAAAATCATAGAAAAAAAACATTTAAAGAAAATCCATTTAAAGAAAATCTTCAGAGAGAGAAAAAAAACCTTAATCGATGGGACAGAGAAGAGTGCCAGAATTTTAAAAAGTGGCACCATTTTATTAGTGCGCACTAAACGCTAACACGTGCATGTTATCTGATGGACGCGTTAGCGGTTAGCGCATGCATTGATATAGCGTTTGCTAAATCTGTGCTAAAACACTTAGGGCTCCTTTTACAAAGGTGCGTTAGGGCCTTAACGCGCGCTAGCCGCTACTATCTCCTTTTAAGCAGGTGGTAATTTTTCGGCTAGTGCGTGCTAATCTTGAATGTGCGCTAAAATCGCTAGCGTACCTTAGTAAAAGGAGCCCTAAGCGCGCCTTTGTAAAAGAGGACCTTTAAGTTTCCTATTTAAAATAAAAATTGTCAAAGGATTCATGGAAAAGGGTGGTTGCTAATCATAGTGGTGTTAGCTTCCTTTGTCTGTCTTATAAGGAATAGGATATTCAGGCTGGCAGTCAAGGCTGACTGATAGCTATCCAAACACTGTAGGCCCTTTATTATTGCACAACCACTTAAACAAAAATAGCCAGTTATGGCTAATTGAATAATTATTGTGCAGCATCTGACTATCAACAGAGGGGTTTGGGTTGCTTAGGGTTTGAAGCTTGGTTGAATAAAGTCATGTAAATCAGTCTCTAAAATGCTTTCAACACAATCATTTTATGCACCCCCTGGTGTCTTAAAGGCCATTACTGTGATGGATGAATTTCGAGGTTTGGATAAAGACATAGAAGGATCTTCCAAGCGATGGAAAACACTGGTCGAATCTGAGTGTCCAGAAAAGGAAATGTTTCCACAGGAATGGAAAAACAAAACTTCTTTTGAGAAGCTTATCATACTGAGAGCCCTCCGTCCAGACAGAATGACATATGCTGTCAGGTATTGGTCTCTAGTTTTGTTTAAATTAGTTGTAGGCAATGCAGTATGCAAGTTAGAAATATATCACTATTGGCTATCTGAAACAAACTGGACTGCATTGAGAAATGGATCTTCTATAGCAGTGGTCTCAAACTCAAACCCTTTGCAGGGCCACATTTTGGATTGGTAGGTACTTGGAGGGCCTCAGAAAAAATAGTTAATGTCTTATTAAAGAAGCTAGTGTTTAAGCCCGTTACATTAACGGGTGCTAGAATAGATGTCAGTCTGTCCTTCTCCTGCCCCTCTGTCTCTTTCTTCCTTTCTTTCTGTCTCTCTCCCTGCCCCGTCTATCTTTTTTCTTTCTGTCTCTCTCCCTGCCCCGTCTATCTTTTTTCTTTCTGTCTCTCTCCCTGCCCTGTCTATCTTTCTTTATTTCTTTCTATCTTTCTTTCTCCCTCCCGCTGTCTATCTTTATTTCTTTCTTTCTATCTTTTTTTCTTTCTGTCGCTCTCCCTGCCCAGACCCTCACTGAAGCCGCCTTCCAGCGGTGCCAGCTAAGGGATCCCTTGCCCTTTCCTCAATCCAGCTGTGGTCAGTTGCCCGCACACTCCTGGCGGGGGAGGGGAGGGGTTCCTTTAGCTCTCGTTCGCTGAGGTGGTGGTAGCCCACCCCATCCATGCACTCTCTCTCTCCTACCTGCACTCCAAATGCCTGCTTCTCTCACCCGCCCAAAGCCTCTCTCTCTAGTGGCTATCCCATGTCTCTCTTCTCCTCACCAACCCAGGCCCCAACTCCCAATCAGGCATCTCTTTCCACTCCCACCCAACTATCATTCTCCTCCTTGTCCTCCACCCTCATCTCATGATTGATTCCCTTGCTCCTGCCCCCAGCTGACCATCTAACCTGCCGGTTCCTTCTTCGGACAGATGGGAATGATCTCCCTCTCCCCCCTTGCTCCAGGGGAGTTTACTTTGAGGGGGGGTCACAGTTGCGGGCATCAGGAATTTTTGTTGTTGCAAGCTCCCCTTTCCCCCTACATGCCAGTGATTGTTGGGGGGTTTTTTTTGTTTTTTTCGGCAGACAGAGAGAGGGCGGGAGGGGGGAGTGGCTGCTGTGGTGATCTGGCCGACTCCCTTGCCGAAGTTATTTTTCAGTTTAAAGGTGCCGCGGCGGCTCCTCTAACGATTCCCGCCTGCATTAGAAGTCTTCTCTGAAGCAGATGCGGCTCGTGACAGGAGCCGCGGCGGCACCTTTAAACTGAAAAATAACTCCAGCTAGGGAGCCGGCCAACTGGCAGTTCACGTCGGAGCTTCGGTCTGGCCTGCTCCCTGCTCGCCTTGCCGTATTGTATTTTTTAGTTGAAAGACGCCACAGCGGCTCCTCTCATGATCCCCACCAGCATCGGAAGTCCAACGCAGGCGGGGATTGTGAGAAGAGCCACCGCCGCGTCTTTAAACTAAAAAATACAATATGGCAAGGCGAGCAGGCCAGACCGAAAAACAGGACGAAAAACAGAACACTAAGCGCGGGTCCCTACAGCTCACAGAAAAAAGGCGCACGCAGTGGGAGTGTGCATGCGCGGCTTAGGGTTTTATTATATTAGATAACAAGTTTGCATGAGGTAAAACTTTTTGTAGTTTATAAATCTTTCCTTTTGGCTGTCTTAATAATAATATTGTAATTTATAGCTAAAGAGACATATGATCAAGAAACTGTTTTATTTTATTTTTGTGATTATGATAAACATACCGAGGCCTCAAAATAGTAACTGGCAGGCCGCGAGTTTGAGACCACTGTTCTATAGTGTGAATACCACTATTTTAAATCTTAGGTGCTACCTACAATGAGTTTAATTGTACTTTTATCTTTATTTTGCAAGCACAACAAAATTCCCCTGTGTTATAATATGATAGATATACATTTTTTTGACCAATAAATGTTGTTGCACTCTTCCCCCCCCCTCTTTTTACAAAAGCGTAGCGCAGTTTTTAGCACTGGCCACAGTGGTAACATCTCCAATGCTCATAGAATTGTTACCACCACGGCCAGCACTAAAAACTGTGCTACACTTTTGTAAAAGCGGGGGGGGGGGGGGGGGGAGGGGGGAAGAAAGAGAAAATCATTTTAATGTGTATTGAGGAAAAATTAAATGGATATTAAATCTTCATATTAAAATAATAAAGATTTTTAGTATTATTAATATTAATAATTGATGGAAGGGGGTTGGGTATAATTGTGATTCTATTTATTATTTGTTTGAAATAGTGTATTCTCTAATATTTTGCTATTTTCAATTAAATGTATTACACTACTGTAATTTAATAAAATAATAAAAATGTTAAAAAAAACCCCAAACCATTGCACTTTTTAATGCTATTCAGAAACATAAAATGGAATCGGATGTGCAGTCTGTAAGCAGCAGATGACCAATTTTGGGGTTATATAGATTTAGGGGCTCCTTTACTAAAGTGCATTCAGATTTGTAGTTAATGCAGCTTAACGCATATTAGCTGCAAATCTAACATAGAAATTAGTGGAAACATCATTTACAGAATCTAGTCTTATGTACCTAACACACTTTAGTAAAGGTACCCCTCAGTCTCTTCAATAATATTAATGTTTATTACTTCTAATACATTGTTTATCCATATAGTTCTGTATAATATAAGTGGCGTTTCTCAAGAAATTCAATTATGTGAATTATAATACTGAGAGCTTAGGTATTTTGCTGAAAGTAACACAGCAAGTGGATTTCTTAGGCATAAATATTTAGTATTTTTATTTGCAGCTATTATTCTAAGGGTAAAGTTTAAGTATTTTAAACAAATAAAAATATGCACATTGAATTTCTACAGAAATTTTGTTGAGGAGAAGTTAGGTTCAAAGTATGTTGTTGGCAACCGGATGGACTTTACCAAATCCTATGAAGAAAGCAGCCCGACCACACCAGTGTTTTTCATTCTTTCCCCTGGAGCAGACCCTTTGAAAGAGATGGAATCACTTGGTAAGTCTTCTAAACTGTGGGTTAATACACCAAAAACAAATATTTTGTAAGAAATAAAAGCATATAAATCATGATTTTCATACTGTTTTATCCCTACATTTTGTATCAAAAATTAAACAAG
Source organism: Geotrypetes seraphini (assembly GCF_902459505.1). Classification (NCBI taxonomy): domain Eukaryota; kingdom Metazoa; phylum Chordata; class Amphibia; order Gymnophiona; family Dermophiidae; genus Geotrypetes; species Geotrypetes seraphini. The sequence continues at coordinate 397,135,728 of NC_047085.1, read as the reverse complement.
ATTATAGAGAAGTATATAAAGTATTAAATTTGCATTCTTTATGAAGGTTTATTTGTATGCAGTGTGCCAGTGTGCATGCATAAAGGGCCAAATTCTATAAACGGCATACTGATTGTAGATGGCCAACTGCTGCCTAACCAGCCAATCGGGATGTGCGTTAAAAAACCCCCAAACATCCCAAGGCAGGCCGCCTACATTGTAGGTGCCTCCAGGAGCCTAGGGAAGCACGTAGGCCCGCCTAATCTCACCTAAGGCTACTGCAACCTGTCCCCCACCTACCCACCACGAAGACTACAGGCAGGAGGAATGCCCAATACCCTCCTGCCAGAACCCACCACCACCCACCTCCCAAACATCACTGGCAGGAAGGATGCCCAGTCCCTCCTGCCGGAACCCCTCCTGAACATCGCCAGCAGGCAGGATGCCCAATCCCTCCTGACAGAACCTCCCCCCACTCTCCCTCTGAACATCACTGGCAGGAGGGATGCCCAGTCCCTCCAGCTGGAACTACCCCCCCTCAGGAACATCGCTGGCATCCCTCCACCCCGTAAAGTCACCCCCCCGGACCCCATCAGCCCACCCCCCCCCGGAACCCCCTCTACCTTATAATGATGGCCAGCTGAAGGCATCCTTCCTGCCTCCAGCCAGCAAGCCCACCTTCACACGAATGGCGGGCCTGCCCCTTACCGGTGGAATCTGGCCAATGGGAATCTTAAGCCCCTCTCGCAGTGCATTCTGGTGTGCACTGGGAGTGGCCTAAGATTCCGATTGGCCAGATCCCTTAAGCCACTCCCTGTTAGTTAGATCAATGCTCTCCAAAAATTATGAAGTCAGTCCTATTAGACTGCCAGTTAGATTTATTTAACTGGTTGTCTCATATGTTGGAAATAAGGGTAATTCCATCATCCAGCGGTCATATCATCATTGCTCCCATAGTCAAAAACTTTAAAGAATCTACTTCGTTAGTTACCAACTATAAACCAATTTCATCTATCCCTTTTTTTGTTAAATTAATGGAAGGATCGGTCCACTCTCAGTTACTGATCTATTTGGAGCACCACTCACTTCTACATGAGTCTTAGGTTTCTGCCCTATGTATAGCACTGAAACTGTTTTAGCTGCTATTTTAGATTTTCTAAATAATTTGTTCAGTAAAGGCACCAGTGCACTGATACTGTAATTCAATCTGAGCAGTGTGTTTGATCTAGTAGATCATAACAAAATTACTAGAATGCATAGATGCTATTGGCATTCAACATAAAGTCTACAACTGGTTTCAGGGATTTCTTTTATTGTGTTCTTATCAAGTTCAATTTGATGATGTTTGCTCCGTTAAGTGGAATAGTCCATGTGGTGTTCCACAGGGTTCTCCGTTCTCTCTACTGCTTTTCAATGTATATCTATCCTCACTGGATACAATATTGTGTAATCTTGGACTCAAATTGTTCAGCTACGCTGATGATGTTACTATCGTAATTCCGACTTCATCGTCAATCTCAAGTATTAGTCATATAGTTGTTGAGGTATTCAGGGTCATTGAAAATTGGATGATCGAATTCAAGTTGAAAGTTAATCCAGAGAAAACAAAATTTTTCTTTGCCTCTCCACGTCAAACTCAAATGGAGACCTCTTTGATATTAAACGCAACAACTTATCCAATTCAACCCATAATTAAGATTCTAGGGATGACCCTAGATCAGAATTTAACTATGAGAAATCAGGTTGATTCCCTTGTATGAAAAGATTTCCTCATGTGGAAATTGTGCAATCTGAGAGCCTATTTGAATGTCTCATCCTTTAAATTATTGGTTCAGTCCTTGGTACTGGGTCAGTTGGACTATTGTGACATTGTTTATTATGCAGATATTTAAAAAAAAACCTTTCAAGAATGTGTATTATCCAGAATGCAGCGGTTTGAATTACGTTTGGTTTGAAAAAGTTTGACCATGTTACTTTTTATTGGGAGCTACACTGGCTGCCAGTTGAGGCTCGCGTGATATTTAAGTATGGATGCATTTGTTACAAGGTTTCAATCGGTCTAGTACCCAATTATCTTATAGATTAATTTCTCTTTGCAAATCTAATGCATTCTCAAAGATGTCATAGTTTCTTTGTTTTACCCTCAATTAAAGGTTGTAAATTTAAAAAGTACCATCAACGTCTTCTTTCCTATCAATCTGTGACAAGAATTTTAAGCTATAGATATTGACCTCTATTTCTTATCAACACTTTGGGAAACAATTGAAAACCTTCTTATCTAGGTTTCTGGGGAATTGATATTCCATGTTCAACTGTATGATTATGTAACTTTTTGTAAACCGCATAGAACTTTACGGTTGTGCGATATAGAAACGATTTTTATGTTATGTTATTGTATAATTACAGAGGTTTAACATAGCTCTTATCTTCCTAGGCAAAAAACTTGGCTTTACTATTGATTCTGGAAAATTCCATAATATATCTCTAGGACAGGGCCAAGAGATGGTAGCTCAAGAAGCACTGGACAAAGCTTCAAGACAGGGTCATTGGGTCATTCTTCAAGTAAGTGTAAACCAGTGGTATATGTATTTAATAATTTATAAATTACGCCAAATAAATGAAAATAAGCACTCATGAAAAAGATAATTATATTTCACGAAATAAGTTAGTTTCTGATAGCTGCTAGAGGTCATAACTATCATTTTAAACCTGAGAGCAGGAATGCCGAGGGATAACTCCTGCCCAACCACTATACCATTAGAGAAAGCCCCGGTAAGTGCCTAGTGCTAGGGGGAGGAGAGTCAGATGACTCTTTAGGGAGGAGCAGAGGCTTGATGCTACTGCGAGCTGGGTGATGGGTAGGGATGGTTATTGAGCAGGAAATCAAGGTGATTTACCCCTAATTCTATAACAGGGTGAACACATTTATGCACCAGTAGGGCGCATAAGTGTACAGAATACTGCCACTTATGTGAGTACATGTATAAGTATACTTCTCCCTCCAAATTTGCGGGTTTAGAAATCACAACTTCGGTTATTCATGAGTTTCTAAACTCTGACCCACCCCTGCCTCCTGGACCTCTCTACTCTGTACCTGGTGCGGCCCTCGAGTTGGGACTTTGACAACCCTGGTCTAGGGTATACATATTCAGGGCTTCCAGTCTCTTCTCATACTTCTTCTGGCACAAGCCTCCTATCATTTTCGTCGCCCTCCTCTGGACCGCTTCAAGGCTTGGCAAGTGCCAGAAGTGGTATTAGGTGTCGTAAAGAGCCTCCATAGTCACGCTTCACAAGAAAGTTAGGCACTGGAAATGCACATCTGTCCCCCACCTACCCATTTCTTAGCCTGTTGCTTTAATCCAGTGTATTGTAAACTGTGTGTCTCCTGAGATTTCTAGTATGCCGCGACACACTGGCGAGGAGGAGAGTCATCCAGGCTGGCTGCCTGCCTACAGGACGTGCATCTGCGCCAGCCGACTCTCCTCCTGACCAGCGTCTCTCCTTTTCTCCCTGCACCTCCTGGACTCCTCCACTGGTGGGGTCATGGCCAGATGGGCCTCCGCGCATATGCGGATGTCAACGTGATGACATCACGCACATGCGTGATGCCATCACATCGACGTCCAGGTGCCTTCCAGCCAGGGCATTGAATTTAGTGTGCCATCGGCCGGAAAGTTTACGAGACACTGCTCTGATCAATCGGCTGTTCTCCTGTAGGTTTATTGAAGGGCGTTAGGGTTTGGAATTAACATGAATTTTAAGTGCATGTTAACTGCAAATCTAATGCTATTCTTTTTTGAGGGTAAGTTTTATGCAGATAGTGCGCTAATATAGTCATTAATGCACAGTAACTGCCTATTGCGCTAGCAGAATAATGCTTCCATGCCCCTGCCATACCTTCTCCCAGAAAAATTTCCTAAAAGAATGCCTTAACACTGTGATAAAATACCTTTTAGCATGCATTAAGGGCCTGATTCTCTAAAAGTGCGTCCCGATTTTAGGCAGCTGTAGGCGTCCTACAGCTGTCTAATCAGCCAATCGGGATGCACGTTTTTTAAAAAAAAATGCTCCCCAGGCAGGCCTGAAGGCACCTCCGGGAGCCTAGGGAGACCCGCAAGATGCCTAAGCTCGTCTAAGGGCCTTAGGCGGGCCTTAGGCTGAACCTAGGCGGTCCTACACGTCTCCCTAGTAGATGAGAAGCTTAAAAATGTAGGCCAGCAAAATGCTGGTCTACATTGTAAGTAGACGCGGCCACTATACTTATCGCGGCAAGGGATCTCTCTGCCGCTATAAGTATAGCGGGCCGCGGCCTGTCCGATCGCTGGGAAGAGGGTGCCCAATCCCTCCTGCCCGGAGACGCACCCTCCCGACACTACCGACCGCCCCACCCCCGACACTACCGACCGCCCCCCCCCAACATTACCGATCTCCCCCCCCCCGACAATATCGGTCGCTGGCAGGAGGGTGCCCAATCCCTCCTGCCCGAAGACGCACCCCCCCGGCGCTAACAACCCCCACTCCACCAAACCTGTTCTTACAGATGGGTCTTGCACGTCGAGCAAGCAGGCACGCCTCGTCGAAATGAGGCGGCCCGCCCCTTCCCGGCCCATCCCGCCAAAGCCTAAGGCCTGATTGGCCCAGGCTCTAGAAGCCTGGACCAATCAGGCCTTAGGCATAGCGGGTCCACCCATCCCCACTTAATCTAAGGCCTGATTGGCATCCCGATTGGCTGATTAGACAGCTGTAGGACGCCTACAGCTGCCTAAAATCGGGACGCACTTTTAGAGAATCAGGCCCTAAGGGCTTAATACCCTTAAGTAAACATACCCCTTAATTAGATATTGTATAATATGGTTTTTAAGTTTGCTAATACAAATTAAATAGTACTAAAATTAATTGGGTAATGTAACAAAAATGTCCACACTGAAAATTTGCATGTGAATCCATAATGTGCATACATCCTATGCCTATAGTGAACTTGACTGCATCCTACATGAAACAGGTAGAAAATATTCAATTGTCAAGTGTTTCTTTTGTGATTGTTACTTCCATAGAATATACATCTAGTGGCCAAGTGGCTTGGAACCTTGGAGAAACTGCTTGAAGAATACAGCAAAGAGAGTCATCCAGACTACAGGGTTCTCATTAGTGCTGAACCAGCTCGATCTCCTGATGAACACATTATTCCTCAAGGAATACTAGAAAATTCTATTAAAATTACTAATGAACCTCCTACTGGCATGTTGGCTAATTTGCATGCTGCTCTCTCTAATTTTGACCAGGTGAGAAAAACATACTATACTTGGAAACTTTGAGTTGAAATTTAGAAGAAGCCCAATTTACCAGTGACTGTTTATAAAGAACTTGCAGAATTTATTTACCCTTCTCACACATCTGCTTCCCAACAAGACAAAGGGGCATTTTATAAAGTTCAAATGAGCCTTGTTGACTTCATAATAAATGTAGTCACATTCTACATTGGTTTCAACAGGAAATGTGTGGCTCAGTGGTTAGAGCTATAGCCTCAGCACCCTGAGGTAGTGGGTTAAAATCTCATGCTGCTGCTTGTGACCCTGGACAAGTCACTTACTCCCGCATTGCCCCAGGTACATTAGATAGAGTGTGAGCCCACCAGGACAGACAGAGGAAATGCTTGAGTACCTGGTTGTAAACCAGTTAGGCTATAAGTGTCGAAGTGGAAGATGATATTTTCTTTCTCAAGGGACCCTCGGCCACAAGAGGGCACCCGCTCAAACTCAGGGGCAGAAAATTTCATGGCGACACCAGAAAGTATTTCTTCACAGAGAGAGTGGTTGATCATTGGAACAAGCTTCCAGTGCAGGTGATCGAGGCAGACAGCGTGCCAGACTTTAAGAATAAATGGGATACCCATGTGGGATCCCTACGAGGGTCAAGATAAGGAAATTGGGTCATTAGGGCATAGACAGGGGGTGGGTAAGCAGAGTGGGCAGACTTGATGGGCTGTAGCCCTTTTCTGCCGTCATCTTCTATGTTTCTATATTAAGTGTTATATAAATGATAAAATAAATTTTAAAAAACCAAATCAAAATCCAACCCATATTGAATTCAGATTAAATATTTGCAAATCACTTTTGCTTTTGAGGTGTCCTTACCACTGACTGGAAATAGATGTTAAATTGAAATGTAATAATGACGACAGATTGGGTCCAATTCCATTTATTATATAGACTAAATTGGTTAAAAGCTTGGATGGCCAATAAACACTGGATTAGTCTGACAGGGAATATGAATTTGATAAATGATGCTGAAAGATGCCCCGTGATACCTCATACCCATTTTTAGTCACCCTGATTCTCCCTTGCTGAATCTGATCAGTGTGTTTCTGTAGGAACGTTACTATATCAACTGTATTTGTGTACTTTAATGTAAATTGTTCTCTCCTCTGCTGCTTTAGGATACGCTTGAGATGTGTGCCAGAGAAGAAGAGTTCAAAAGTATTCTATTTTCTCTATGCTACTTTCATGCTTGTGTTGCTGGGAGATTGAAATTTGGACCTCAAGGCTGGAATCGAAGCTACCCTTTTAACACAGGAGATCTCACTATCTGCGTCAGTGTCCTCTATAATTATTTGGAAGCCAGCACAAAAGTAAGTGTTGTTGTTCAATTAACTGTAAGTTGACCTTACTCTGGCATATTCTTAACCTTGGGGGCAAAAGAAGACATATAGGAACCTAGGATACGAAAGTACGGGAAGGCCACAAGCCTCTTTTGCTCTGCACAATTTCCTTTCCTCCTTTAATATGTAATGTAATGTAATGTAATTTATTTCTTATATACCGCTACATCCGTTAGGTTCTAAGCGGTTTGAAGAAAATATACATTAAGATTATAAATGAGAAATAAGAAGGTACTTAAAATAATATAGCAGATTTTGATTATTCTCTTGTTCCCGTCTGCCAAGGATCATTTGTGCGTATTTCATGCATTCGATCATTCTAATATTGTATTTATCTCTATATAAATTTGCTCTGAAACCATTGTTCTGTTAAGTAATGAAATAAGTATTTAACTGGTAAGTGAAACATGAACCAAATTGAAGCTTCTATTGATAACATAAACTCTTGACTTCACGTTTGGCATCACTCAAACCAGTTCCTCATTAGCAGCAAGAAAAAAAAATGTCCTTCATTATGTTAACAAAAACAGTGGTTTACATGTGCATATATGGCAAATTCATTAGGCAGGTAATGAAGCATTTGCACAAATGTAATTACATATAGCAATTCTGACAGTTCATAACACTGCATTAATAATCACTACAATTAGTTTTGATGATGGAAGCAATTTACAGCACGTCACACATATAAATAATGGCGCTTTTCCTGCATGTGTCATTATTATATATTAAGGATGCCACCTTCTTGTGACTTTCCTTGCAGTATTCCCCTTGAATTGAAATTAAGGTTGGAGGAATGATAGTTTTAAAGGTGCAATGCATGTAGTTTAAATGCACTGAAGGTTATTTCTCCAATGAACGAATGTTAAGCCTAAATATCAGAAATGTCGATGCAGTATTTAATAACATGGAACAGTGTTTCTCAGCTCAGTCCTTGAGACATACCTAGTCCCATTAGGTTTTTCAGGATATCTACAATGAAAATGCATGAGATGGATTTGCATGCACTGCCTCCTTAGTATGCAAATCTGTCTCATGCATATTCATTGTGGATATCCTGAAAACTTGCTGGAACTAGAACGCAAGGACTAAGTTGAGAAGCTCTGGTATGGAGAAACTGTTGTACTAACATCAAACTTGTTGCTTTCATTACTCGTTTATACAATAGAATTCAACAGTTCAGTTTGAGCATTTTAGGGCTTGATTATTAAGCTGTGTTAGGAGTTTAGTGCAACTTTTAACTGTGGTATAATAATATGGAATTCTGTTTAGCAGTTAGTGTATGTAAATTATTGCATTACACAGCTCAGAGGGTAAGGAGAGTCAGGGCTTTAGTGAGCTGCAGTATGTACAGGCAGGGCAGCTGCACAGGGCGCAAGGAAGGCGGGAGCCTTTCCTGCTTGGCTGCGATGCAGTGAACAAGATAGGATCTCTAGGGTTCATGCTGCATGGGTGCTTTTCCAGCTCAGGGAGGTTCTGAGGACATTGCTTTGCAGTTAACACAGAAATCGTTATTTCACATTAAGGGGATAATTCTGTGTATTTAGGTGCCTAAAGTGTGCCGATGTGGCATCTATTATATAAAGAAAAATAGGAACTTACTTTCCTGTATAGAATACTAGCATTAGAGCTTTATTTATTTTTAAAATTTCTATACAGTTTTATTCCAACACAGTTTACAATAAAGTTAAATACATAAAATATTGAAACAGGTCAGAACAGATAAAAGCAAAAAGATTTAATCCTTGCAATAGGTCAAATGCTCAAATAAATGCATGAACATATAATTGCGTTTTCAGCAGTTTCCTGAATGAACTCCTATCACCACATTCCGAATTGGGCCAACAAGGCCATTCTACAGTTTTACTCCTGCACATGAAAAGGTCATAGCATTCATTTCCACATACTTGGGTTTGACCTTTGTTTTCAACAGTGCTGAATTTTCAGAACGCAATGATCTTGATGGTTGGTAACCAGATATCAAACTCTTAAAAAATTCGGGAATCATGCCATATAGAAATTGATATTACAAAAACTCAAAAAAAGGGAAGAAACCCAAACAGTAGAAAAACTAATCTTCCCTAACCCTGAAACAAGGGTGATTAAATGTGTACTAGTGCACCAAAAAAATGTGCTAAAAGTGCAAATAATAATCAACAAAAATGGTAAAAGCTGTCTCTGCCTCTCATCCAAGGGTACAAAAGCGACCAAAATCAACCAAAAAGGCAAGGGCGAGAGGAACAAGCCGACAGTCTAAAAAGTACATAAGAACATAACATAAGAACATAAGAAGCGCCATCTCCGGATCAGACCTTCGGTCCATCAAGTCCGGCGATCCGCACACGCGGAGGCCCTGCTAGGTATACACCTGGCTTATTTTATAGCCATAATGATCAATACAAGTGGAATTGTCCAATAAAGATAAGGTGCAACAAATAAAGATGTCTTTCAAACCGTCTGGACAATCAGGTTATTCTTTATTCTTCCAATAATACTCGACCCGACATGTACATGTTTCGGCCCTACGGCCTGCGTCAGGAGTCTTGGAGATCTTTGAGTGTAAATAACCTCTAGTATGGACCACTCAAGAAAACTGTATAAATCAGAACGCCGTCATGTGAATGCTGGCTGTAAAGAAAAATTCCACTTGTATTGATCATTCTATCTTTTGTGGATTTGTTTCCCCTGTGTTTTGCGTTATTTTATAGCCAACCATATCTTTATATGCCTCTCTCAAGGAGATATGCATCTAGTTTGCTTTTGAAGCCTAGGACTGTCGATTCCGCAATAATCTCCCCTGGGAGAGTATTCCAGATGTCAACCACTCTCTGTGTGAAGCAGAACTTCCTGATATTAGTCCTGAACTTGCCCCCCCTTAGCTTCATTTCATGTCCTCTTGTCCGTGTCAAATTGGACAATGTAAATAGTTTTTTCTGCTCTATTTTGTCGATTCCTTTCAGTATTTTGAAGGTTTCGATCATATCCCCACGCAGTCTCCTTTTCTCAAGGGAGAACAATCCCAGTGTTTTAAGTCGATCCTCATATTCCAGTTTCTCCATACCCTTCACTAGTTTAGTTGCTCGTCTCTGCAACCTCTCCAGCAGTTTTATATCCTTCTTTAAGTAGGGAGACCAATGTTGGACGCAGTATTCCAAGTGGGGTCTGACCATTGCCCTATAAAGCGGCATTATAACTTTCTCTGATCTACTCGAGATTCCTTTCTTTATCATGCCCAACATTTTATTTGCCTTATTTGCCGCTGCCGCGCATTGTGCCGACGGCTTCAGGGTCCTATCTATCAGTACACCCAGATCCCTTTCTTGTTCACTTTTTCCCAGAGTTGCACCTGACATTCTGTACTCGTATTCCTTATTTTTACTGCCTAAATGCATTACCTTGCATTTCTCCACGTTGAACTTCATCTGCCATTTCTCCGCCCATTTTTCTAACCGACACAAATCGCTCTAGAGTTCCTCACTGTCCTCCTGCGATCTGATTGCCCGGCAGAGTTTTGTGTCGTCTGCAAACTTGATGATCTCACTGGATGTTCCGTTTTCCAGGTCATTGATATAAATATTAAAAAGGATCGGCCCAAGTACCGAGCCTTGGGGTACACCACTAGTCACTTTCTCCCAGTCGGAGAACTTCCCATTTATGCCCACTCTCTGCTTCCTGTTTTCCAGCCATTTGCCTATCCATCTTTGTATATCTCCCTCTATGCCATGGCTTTGTAGTTTCCTAAGAAGTCTTTTGTGTGGAACTTTGTCAAATGCTTTCTGGAAGTCCAAGTATATTATGTCCACCGGCTTTCCACTATCAATTTGCTCGTTCACGGTCTCAAAGAATTGGAGTAAATTCGTCAAACACGATTTCCCTTTCCTGAATCCATGTTGACTGGGTTTCATCAAGTCATGTGTGTCCAAGTGCTGAACTATGCTATCCTTGATCAGTGATTCAATCATCTTGCCGGGGACAGATGTAAGACTCACAGGTCTATAGTTGCCCGGTTCTCCTCTCGATCCTTTTTTGAAAATTGGCGTGACGTTCGCTTTCCTCCAGTCGTCTGGTATCTGACCAGTTCTGATTGACAGGTTTGCAAGTTTTTGCAGTAACTCTCCGATTTCGACCTTCAATTCCTTCAAGACTCTCGGGTGAATTTCATCCGGTCCAGGGGATTTGTCACTTTTAAGTTTGTCGATCTGGTAGTATATCTGATCTAAGTTCATTTCAACTGTGGTGAGGCTGTCCTTTATTTCTCCGTGGGTAAAGGCTCAAGGCAGCCAAAGGGCTTATCCAAACATGTCCGTCCAACGGAATTCCATTTCAAGGGTACAACAGACCCCCTTCCTCAGGAACCAACCGCTGAGTGCTGTAGTCCAACTCACTCAGACACCCGCCAGAATGGAATAGAAGAAAGCTGGACCCGGCGGAACGCCTCCACTAATACCTGCAGAGCAAGTGACGTCATCACGTGTAACGTCAAGCCCAGGAAAAACCCAGGAAATTCAAAAAGTATATTAAATCTGTTGGAAATTAAAGATGGAATTAAAGTTAACGTTAGATGGCACAATGCCACTCAATATAGTCGTTGAGTCCTAAAGGATGCACTGATTGTAGCTCAAAAATCCAGTATTGTTCTCTTCATTATAAGCGAGTCATTCTGTCCCCCTCAAAGTTCTCAGCAATCTGTTCAATGATACTTCATCGTAAATCTGTAAAAGAATGACATTGTTGAATGCAGTGGGGGACCATAGGGGAACTCATTGATGAGGTGTTTATCCTACTTCTATGCTCGATACGACGCATCCTAATAGTTTTCTGGGTGCGCTCTATGTATACCAACTGGCATGGGCAGATAATGATATAAATAACCCAGGTAAATTTTCAATGGGTATTTGCCTTGAAATAATATGTCCTATAAATCTAGGGATGAACCCATGACTCTCCTTCAATGGTGATTTTACAAATGTCACACGTCCCACTGCATTTACTATGTCTGCCCCTGTGATCCAAAATGCTCATATCCGATGTGAATTTGGAATGGATCACATAATCAGCTGCATTCTTAGTACGAGAATAAGCGATACAAGGGTAGTCCTGAAAAGTAGGATGTAATTGTAGTACGTGCCAATGGCACTTGATGCTGTGAGCGATATTAGCTGCGTGGCCAATCAGGGACTCCCTTAGACTCCACCCTAAGGAAGTCCCTGATTGGTTGGAAGTCCCAAGGGAGGAGCCTGATGCACCTCAGCTAATCAGGGCCTTAGGCCCCTCTCCATGCATCAGATGATACACTGGGGTGTGGCCTAAGGCCAGTATTGCATAGCGGTCCTGCAGAGCAGCAGGAGGACTTTGCACTTCCTCCTCCTCCTGAAGATCAGATCACTGGAGGCCTAAGGATTAGGAGGGACTGGGAACCCTTCCTGCTCCCAACGATTTTCAAGGTATGTCTGCTCCCAACGATTTTCAAGGTGGGTCTGGCCGGCCAGGCCTGACAAGGCCCAAAAAGGGATGGGCTGGTCGGGGGTGCAGTGGGACGGTTGTGGTGGAGGGAGGAGCTGGAGGGAGGCCTACGAAGCAGGAGGGACTGAGCACCCCTCCTGCTCCCGACTTATACATACGGGGAGGAGGGGTGTCGGGCCGGGCCGGTGGGTGGGCAATTTTTGACTCTCCTGCTCTCTGCCGTCCTTCCCCACAGTGCAGCCCTGCTTTAAAACCATGGGTTTGCATTATGGGGAAGGGCGGCAGAGAGCAGGAGAGTCGGGGGAGCCAGATAGTCAGGGCAGGCAGAGAGCAGGAGAGGCAGGGGAGGCAGAGAAAGCAAGGGAGCTAGAGAGAGAAGAGTTGGGGCAGAGCAGTTTTTTACACAAGCGACTGGTCCTCACCTCACATGGGAGAGTGTGGCGCAGTGGTTAAAGCTACAGCCTCAGCACCCTGAGGTTGTGTGTTCAAACCCACGCTGCTCCTTGTGACCCTGGGCAAGTCACTTAATCTCCCCCATTGCCCCAGGTACTTTAGATAGATTGTGAGCCCGCCGGGACAGAGAAGGAAAACTGCTTGAGTACCTGAATAAATGCATGTAAACTGTTCTGAGCTCCCCTGGGAGAACGGTATAGAAAACTGAATAAATAAAGAACAAGGGTCATGTAATGTTATAGTAGGAGTTAATGATTTCAAGGTAGTGAAAATTTCAGATAAAGAGGCCTGGTTGACTGTTCTCAGTATCGAGTTGCATAAAATGAGGAGGATGCATTTTGATATTTCACTAAATATTTAGAAGAAAATCACAAGAAAACTCTTTATCATACTGCATAACTCTTCTGATCAGTTCCAAAAACAGTGTCTCCTACAAACATCAATAAAACACCACAAAGGTCACATTTCTATTACAGAAAAATTATTTTTTTAATTGTTGTTGGGAACTTTCCTATCTAGTAGTATGTAGAGTTCTTTTCCAATATGTGATTTTATTTAAAATTGTAAACTACTTAGATTGAATTGTAATAAATCTGCAATCTACACTACTATTATTCATTATTTCTAGAGGTCTATCAGACATGCACATTGCTGTATAGAGTCACAAAGGAGACAGTCCCTGCTCAAATGAGCATACAATCTGATTTCTGATTTCATCGTTAATTTTTATCATTGTCATGAATGAATTAGACAAGATGAGTAATTTGATCAGATAGTTTATTACCAGACTTGCTAGCAGTCTGCTTATTACATGGTAAATAAAATATTTTATTTAGCAGGAGAACAGATTAAAATGAGTTTTCAGACTTCAGTTAAGATATTTCCTAAACAATTCTTTTGGATCTATAGAAAGAAACCTGGGGAAATTCAGTACACTAAAATTATAAAATATCTCAAGCTGTTCACTAGATGCTCCAACTTCTAGAGCTCCTTTTACGAAGCTGCGTTAGCGATTTAACACGCGTAATAGCGTGTGCTAAACTGCCGGCTGTGCTAGCTGCTTCCGCCTCCTCTTGAGCAGGCGGCAGTTTTTCGGCTAGCGCAGGGGTTAGCGCGTGATAAAAAGTCACGTGCGATAAAGCTGCTAACGCGACTTCGTAAGAGGAGCCTTAATTTCAATTAAGAAGCACAGTCTTGTATAGTGTCTATTTTTATCTCTTGCAAATTTACCATTGATTTCTCCAAATTAAAATTTTGTAACAAATGATTTTTTTTCACAGTCTCTCCAATTTCAAATGATTGGTTTTTGATCTCATCAAGAAACTTTTCAGCTTGATCCACCTTTTCACTCACAGTTAAGTCTAGTAATTACCTACCAAGTTATATTCAGCGTAACCACAGACTGATTCTTCATCCTCCTCAACAATGATACAATACATCTGTTGTACCAACAGATTGATCAGAGCTTTGTGAGTCACATAATCCCAGGCCTCAAATGTGGCCTGCTTGAGCCTCAAAACTGCCTCCAACCAGGTTACCCTGTCTCAAATAGGGAACATCCATGTAACTCTGGGCAAGACAGCTTCTACCTGCTGCCTAGTGTCCGAGGAATCCAGCATGCCTAATCTTCTTTTCCTCAGAATTTGATATGGTAGGCTGAGGAAGATTTCTTTTTTTGACAAAGGCAGTATATAAGAGCCTTCATAATATTAAGAACAATGATAACTGTAAAATATTAATGATATCTGAAATTAACAAAACTTGTGAAATCACTAGCTTACACTGAATAATACCAAGATTTTCAATATACTATGGGGCTCATAATCGACAGAGAAAAAACGTCCAAAAACCGGCCTAAGTTGGCACTTGGACGATCATCAGTCAAAAACGTCCAAGTGCCGATAATCAAACCAGGTTTTAGACATATTTATAAATGACCTAGGCCTCCATAGTGCCGCTGAATGACCATATCTAAACGGGGCCTGTCGGGAGGAGTGTCGAGGGCGGGATTTGGGCGGGACGTGGGCAAGCTTAGACTTAGTCATACTGCATGTTTAACCGAAAGTTATACAGCACAGGATCGGCGGAACTTGGACATTGTGACTTAGACCATTTAAAACATGTGCTAAATCACAAAAACCCACCTGCAAACACATAATACAGACCCCCAAACATTACCCCAGGGATCACAGACCCACCTCCCCCACCCCATAAAAATATTAATCACAACTTGAAAATTGTGCCTCCAGAACATCATCACCTGGCAGCCTGGCATAGGAAAGCCTAGTCATGCTGCACAGAGGCGTCTTGGGGGTGGAGGAGGACCCATGCCCATAAGCCCCTGTAATCACTGCATTGATATTGAAACATGTGCACTCCCCTATACACCCCCAAAACTATTTTGTACTGGCATATAAGTCATTACATTACATAAGGGCTATGGGAGTGGTAGATAAGTGGGTCTAGGGGATTCTGGAGGTGGTTTGAGGGGCTCACCATGACCTATAAGGGAGCTGTAGTGAGATGATAATATGGCACCCTTTTTGTGAAGTTCACAGCAGTGCCCTGTAAGGTACCCCACTATTTAGGTGGCATGTCTGGATGTTCAGTCCATCACTTTGCAGACCCCTCCCACGTCCACCAGGGCTTGTTCTAGGCGTTTTTGACTTGGATGAGTTGGAAAATGTGGTATAAAGATGGACTATTTAGCGGCTTGGACGATCAGATCGGCAGGACGTATAGCTAGACGATTTTCAAAATGGAAAAAAATTTGGACGTATTTTTTGAAAATGTGTCCTAAGCTATTTTTTACTTTGGACGACTTGCAACTTGGATGAAAATGGACTTAGACGTTCCTTTCGATTATGCCCCTCCACATTTCTAATGTAGTTTGACACAATTGACTTTAAACACAGAAGTGGAACATATTTTATTTTCAAAACAGGCAATTTGCAGACCCCAAAGAGCTATAATATTATGTAAGCAATAAAACCCAACAGAGCAGGCATGAGCTTAAGGGGAAATAGTCACTGAAGAGTTCATTGAGGGTATATAATGTCACTGAGATTATCTTAGCTGCCAGTTTAAGGATCTAACTACTAATTCATAAAGAGCATAAAATGTAAATAAATTATTTAAAAACTAAATTACAGCCACAATAATCCTAAACAAGTAGCATATCCAAAATGTGAACTTAACTGCAGCTAATAAGCCACTTTTTAATGAAAAAGTTGTCTGATGAATATCAGTGCAATGAAGATTTATTGCTTGTGAGAGTCACTCTTAAAACCCTACCCCCATTCACACACTCACAATGAATATTTGTTCTTCTTGAAATGCAAATTATTTGTAGATTCCCAGTTCAACTTTATGAGCCATTAAATGGAATATTACAGTCTGAAGACTTTCCTTATTGCTCAGTTGAAGCCAATTTAAGAGGAAATGCATTAGAGGTTTAGGTATTCAAATTCAAATAAACTTGTAACAAGTACATTAGAATAGCTAAGCTCTTTGTCTTGTTCTGTTCTGTCACACGCAACGTAAGAAGACTATAATTAAGTTTTTACAGAGCTGTTGGGAGGCCCAAGCTGCCCCTGAGGGCACAAAGGTTCCTGTCTTGAAATGCATTATCATAAACTGGCATGTTTTGCAACCCAGAAGAAGCAAAAGGGGTAGCAAAGAGAGGTTTCTGATATTTTGGAGCCAAATAGAAAGGGGATACAGGAGATCCTGGGATTAAACATGTTATAAGTCATTAACCACAACTTTCAATAAATGTCATTCTGACCTTAGCAGCACGGTGAGCACAAAGGGATTAATATTCATATTTTTTCTTCTCTGAATCTTAATTTCATCTAAAATACAAATCAAGTCAAATATTGCTTCTCTAAGAAAGCAAGTAATCCATGTGTGATTTTACTTTTCTATAAAAAAAAAGGGCCAGCCTCTCATATGCAATGTGTGAAATGTATTGCTGTGTCTTTAACTAATATTTGTTATCCAACATTTTTTTGAGATTTCAATGAATATTACAATCCTGCATGTGGGATCAATCGGAGAGAAACACCGGGATAGTCGGAAGCAGCATGGCTTTGTCTGGTAGTGCTATAGAAATAATTAATAGTAGTAGCGTTCCCTCTGTCTTGTTGATTTTCCAGAACTGGAAGGGAGGAAGGAATGCCACTGGGGCCAGAGGTGGGAGGGAATGGAGGAAGGGAATGCTGCCAATCTTGCGGGAGGGAGGAAGGGGGACAGATGCCAGACATGCCATGGAGGAGGGAGATTACACCAGATCCACAGGATTAGGAAAGAGGCAGGAAGAGATGCTATTCCCATTGGTAGATAGAGAGGCTAGGTGAAACCAAACCAGACCCAGGGGATATGGGGGGAGAGAGAGATGCCAGACTCAGATGATGGAATGAAAGGGAGAGATGCCAGACCCCACCTTGGGGTATTGAGATGCCAGACAAGGAGGTGAAGGAGGAAGAAGAAATTGAGAGAGATGCTGGACTTGGAGGGGTGGAGGGTAGAGAGTGAGATAGACTGTTAGACTGTGGAGGAGGAAGTGTGTGGGGGGTGTGTGAAGAAAAAAAGCAAGAGAGACTGTACCGGGGAAAGATGCTGGACCAATGGAGGGAGGGAGAGAAAGAAATGGAGAGGAAAAGATCCTGGACTGCAAGGGTGAGCAGGGGAGCGGAATGGAGAGATGGTGGCCTTAATAAGGAAGGATGGGACAGGGACAGGGACACAGAGAAAATATGCTAGGAATGGAGATAGTCTAGAGACAAGGAAGCAGAGGTGCAATGCTGGTCAGGAAGTGGGATAGAGATACTAAGATGGCAGATGATGAACATGTGAGGAGGATTGAGACAGGACATAAAGGATAGGACAGATAAGGGATGCAGAGGGAAGATGGGTGATGGACATGGAGTGAGAAGACATATCAAGGATAGAAGACCTTGCAAGAGAATTAGAGAAAAACAGAAAAGAGACACTGGGACTAAAGCAAATGAGAACAGAAAATGTTCAGACAACAAAGGTAAAAAATTGATAGATAGATAGATAGATAGATAGATTGATTGATTCTGGAGCCATATGGTAACCCTATGTAAAGAAATTAAGGATAATTCAGAACACAGCTGTTCGATTGAGTTTTGGTTTAAAAAAGAACGACCATATTAGTCCATATTATTGTTTACTTCATTGGCTGCCTTTGGAGGCAAGAGTATTATTCAAATTTTCCAGTATCTGCTTTAAGCTGATATTGGGATTGTCTCTAGCTTACCTTTTCCTCATTTTGTGTTCCATAGACCATCAAGAGAAACTAAAAACTTCTACTTATTTGCTTATCCAAAAATTAATGGGTGTAGATATAAAGCCTTCTTAGATAGGACCCTAGCATTTCAAGCTGGTAGGCAACAATCTTGGTTAGATAAATGTATTTAGCAAGCTATGTTATCCTATTGCGGTTTTTGGAAACTAATTAAGACCACTTTGTTCAATAAGTTTATTACTTAATGAGAGTTTTACTATTGAAATTGCATTTTACAAATATTTGTATTTTTTTACTATATTATTGTATTTCGCTGATTGTCCAGCTCTTTATAGTGTAAACCGCCTTGAACTTTTGGTTATGGCGGTATAAAAGAATAAAGTTATTATTAACAATGCACCTTCATAAAAAGAGCCCATAGTTATGTTTCTAAGCTCACAAAGATAACCAGATGTGATTGTTGCAGTTGTCTGGGTCTCGCCAGATGCAGCGAGACCCAGACAACTTCAGCAATCACGATGCTAGCCGCTGAAGCCTAAGAAAACACAACCAGGTGTATTCCAGCACATACCCAGTTATGTTGCCATTTGCTTTGAAACCACTCATATTTTCTGAATTTATTTGGATAGAATGAATGTTTATGCTGCACACACGTGGCACATAAATGTCCATTTCTTCTGTATTTTAGAACAGCCTCTATGTCAGCAGATTCTGTCCTAAAATGCTCATAAAACGTGAGACTTGTATATCTCACTCCCATCTTGTATGGCCTGTCTATGATGTTTTCATAAATCACTGGGTATCTGTTTCTTTCTTTATGCTAATGATATTTAGTTACTCTCCATTGTTGATTCTGTTTATTTAAAGCTTAATTCAGATAAAACTGATGCAATCTTTTTCTAGAAACAAATCCCCCTCTTTGCCATGTCTGCTTGCTAGTCTGGATTGCCCAATTCCTTTGAAGATTTCTGTGCAGATTCTGGATGTTACCATAGATAGCCATCTCACATTTAAGCATATTTCTACCATTTAAGCATATTTCTACTCTGGTTATAACAAAAAAGTCTAATTTCACTTTCCATCAGATTTGCTCTCTTTGATCCTTTTTGGACCCCAAATTTCTGTGGCAGTTACTTCATTCCCTTGCATTCTCTCACTGAGAATATTGTAACTCCCTTTACGCTGCCCTCTCAGCTGTGCAAATGCATAAAGTTCAGCTAGTTCAAAATACTGCAGTAAAGCTTTATAGTGTTACTTCTCTTCTTAAGCAAAACACTAGCTTCCTATTCAGTATCATATCCCCTATAGAATTCTCAAGATTCCATCATTTATCTTGTAGTGTGACTGGCCCTAGGCCTAATTTAGCTCACATCACCCTACTTCCAAAGCCGGGGAAGGATCCCACGCAGGTTGGTTCTTATAGATCCATCTTTTTATTGAACCAGGACGTCAAGTTATTGGCCTCAATTTTAGCGGCTCGGTTAAATCTCTTTTTACCGCAATTGGTGGGCACAGATCAGGTGGGGTTTGTCCCTCAGAGGTATGCCTCTATGAATCTGCTCAAGGCCCTCTCCGCCCTGCATGAACGCCGAGGGGATGGAGGCACTTCGGCAATAGCTGGATTGGGTATGGAAAAAGCTTTTGACAGTATCTCCTGGCAGTATTTATTTTGGGTTTTGCCGAAGTATGGATTGATGGGGAACTTTGTGCACTGGATTCAGGGCCTTTATGACAGGCCCACAGCTCATCTACTTATTAATGGAGGTCTTTTGTCGCCTTTTGAACTCTGCCGGGGGACACGCCAGGGATGTCCTCTTTCGCCGCTTCTGTTTGTATTGGCATTGGAACCCTTGGCCATTAAGATACGCACTTGCCCTGATCTGCGAGGGATTAGGGTGGGGTGCACTGAGTATCGCCTCACTCTCTTCGCCGATGATATCTTGCTCTTTCTTGACCAGGCTCCCATCCATTTGCCGATCGCTCTTCGCTTGGTGGCGCATTTTGGGGTTCTTTCGGGCCTTCAGGTTAACTGTGACAAGTCTGAGGTATTGCCTCTCGCGGGACTTGGCTGGGAGCCGTGGCATGCGCGCTTACCTATCCCGCTGGTGCACAAGCCTATGCGGTATCTGGGTATCTACCTTCACCCGGATCCCCGAGTTCTATATAGGGCTAACATCTTGGATGCCATCAAGAAGATTGGACTCCTCTGCGAGGCGTGGAGGGATCTTCCATTGTCGCTATTCGGCCGGGCTGCTCTCATTAAAATGGTTCTTTTACCTAAAATTCTTTATCCATTACAAACAGTGCCTTTTTGGATCCTGCAGCGAGACATTGGTAAGCTTCGTTCCATCTTTACCACCTTTTTGTGGCGTTCTCTTTCGGCCCGTATTAGTTATGCCAAGTTGACCCTACCTAAAGGCCAGGGTGGTCTGGGCCTACCTGATCTTAGAGTTTACAATGTGGCGGCTCTTATACGCTTTATTCATGAGGGGGTTTCCGGCTCCGCTCGATTCTCTCCTCCGGGATGGATGACTGATTGGTGTGCGCCTTTTAAGTTTTTGACTTTGTTGCACTCTCCTCGGGACCCCGTGGTAGGGAGAGGGGGATTGCCTTCCAAGATGAAGTTTTTGAAGCTGTTTTGCTTGGCGTGGCGGTGGTGGCGCAGGGTTCAGGGCAAGACACCCCTGGCGTCCCCGTTTTTACAGCTGATGGGCAATCCGGCTTTTCCTTCTGGATTGGGTTGTGGCACCTTTACAGCTTGGGCTTCCCGTGGGGCCTGTACCCTTTCTGAGATGATGGATGCTGGATCTGGGGCCTTCGCATCCTTTGCGCAGTTCAAGGAACGTTGGGCCGTTCCAAATACTCAGTTTTTTGCTTATTTGCAGGCCCGTCATTATTTTGACAGCCTATCCCAATCACATGGATCGGCATGGTTGTGTGGGACTCTGGATGAATATCTTTTGAGCATACCTGCTCCGATGGGGTCGCTCTCTGTTTGGTATAAACTCGCTGGAGCTGCTCATCGAGAGGGCCTCTTGACCCCTTTGCGGAACCAGTGAAACCGTGATCTTTTTACTTCCTACACACCCGAGGCCTTCCGGGAGCTTTTTCGGGTCCTTCAGGTCTTTGTGCGCTCGGCGGCTTGGCAGGAGACACAGATCCGGGTTCTCCATAGAGTCTATATTACTAAGCAACGGGGAGTGCGGATGGGTTTGTGGGACGATGCTTTGTGTAGTAAATGTGGGGGGAGCCCTGGAATGCTCTTGCACTTCTTTTTGGAATGCCCTCAACTTACCTTGTGGAATACCTCTTTCGCGCAGCTTCACTTGGTCTTGCAGAGGGATTTGGAGTGGGATTATAAAACATTGCTATTGGGGGACCAAACCTTACTGGAATCTCAGGGACTCACGGAGCCTCAGCGGCGTTTTGTTTACCTGATTTTCTTGGCGGTCAAGCGTACTATTTTATTGCACTGGACGCGGGAGGAGCCCATTCCACATGACAGTTGGCTAGACCAGCTGTCTGATCTGGCTAGCTTTGAGCTTCAACATTACCGGCACTCGTTAAATCCTGAGCGACTGGCCTATAAGGCTCTCTGGAATGTGTTTCTGCAGCTATCTTTGGTTGCCCGGCATAAGAGTCAACAAACATAGTAGGGATGACTGAAAAAAAAAAAAGGAGAAGGCTGAATTCTGAGAGTATCGTTTATTATAAGTTGAAGCAAACAAATTTGTGCAAGCAGTGATCCTACGTCCAGTGGTGTAGAAAGCGGGGGCAGGGGTGGACTGATCTGGATGCTGTTTTCTTGGGGAACGCCAGCTCCTCTCCCCCCTCTCTTCCCCCCTCCCCCCCACTGGCACAAGCAGCATCTTCCACTTGCTGCTCGCACCGACCTCTACTCCCTTCTGACATCACTTCATGGTCACAGTGGAAGATGTTGCTAATGACGGCGAACATTGCAAGAGGTGGATAGGGGCGCTCAAGCGGTGAGGAAGATTGGGGGGGTACAAGGCAGGGTGATGCAGGGCACACCACCCTGGGCGCCAACCTCCCTCACTAGCCACTGCCTATGTAAATTTTAGTAACATAGTAAATGACGGCAGATGAAGACCCAAATGGTCCATCCAGTCTGCCAAAAATATACACTCCCTATAATTTAATGATTTAATTTAAATTGTTCTCTTTCTTAGATATTTCTGGTCCAGAAACCCAGAGCTCTGCCTGGCACTGTGCACAGGCCCCATCCACTGAAGGCTCTGTCAAAACACAGTCCAGCCTATCCTCAACTGAATGGCCATATACGAGACACAGACCGTGCAAGTCTTTCCAGTACTGTCCTTAATTACTACCACTACTGTACTATTAATTATTTCTATAACATTACTAGATGTACGCAGCTCTGTACAGTCACAAAGAGTAAGAAAACAGTCCCTGCTCGAAAGAGCTTACAATCTAAACAGGCAAGACAGACAAGGGAGTGGTTAATCAGCTGGCTGGGTTGGAGGGCTGAGGAGTAGGGTTAAGGATTGAAAGCTATATCAAAAAGGTGGGAGGAAAGGGGCTTGACAGACAAACTTGGGTAATTTATTCCAGGCATAGGGGGCTTTTCTGATTAGAGATCCTCTGTGTTTATCCCATGCTTTTTTAAAATTCTGTCACCATTTTCCTCTCCACCACCCCCCTCAGGAGCGCATTCCAAGCTTCAACCACCCTCTTCGTAAAGAAAAATTTCCTAACATTACTCTTGAGTCTACCACCCCTCAACCTCAGATTATGCCCTCTGGTTCTACCATTTTCCTTTTCACTAGAATGTAGCAGTCTAGATGGGCCTACACTTATAAATGCTATTTGCACTTGGAGAAGTTAATTATGTATAGGAGGTGATGAGGGATGGGAAGAGGACATGTCCTGGGCAGCCTGCAATACAGATGTGGATTCCCAGTTTCAGACTGAGAATCAATGTCTATACTGAAAAAGATGGATGTTCATATTTACAGCTGCCTTAGACACATAAGTGCCAGCTATAAATGGCAGAATTAAATCTGACATTTGGGGTTCCCCAATCACCTCTTCTGACAAACAGTTCTCCCACTTGCCCCCCCTCCACCCACCCATTGCAACAAACTCCCCCTCTCCCCAAGAGCCAGAAGCATCCATCCTTATGTGTGTACAATCAGCCACCATATGCCATCCTCCTCTCACATCCCAAAGTTAAAATTCCTAAGAAATGCCCCCAGTATACTCCCCAAGTTTACTGGGGATCCTTTAGGCCTAGTGGGGTGGAGCAATGTCCACTTGCTCTCCCATTAATGATTAGGTTTCTCATAAAGGTCACTGAGTCTTTCAACGTCTGATTTTCAAGCCAGAACTGCTTCATTTTAAAGTGTCTAATTCCTAATAGCTCTAACTTCTCTGAAACAATAATTATGTAAAATTATGGATGTGCTAACATTTCACCTTACTCTTTCATCAGTGGAAATAAAATTCATTTAATCTTTTCATCTATAGGTTCCTTGGGAAGACTTACGCTATTTGTTTGGTGATATTATGTATGGTGGACACATCACAGATGACTGGGACAGGAAACTATGCCACATGTATTTAGAAGAGTTTATGAGTCCAGCAGTGGTAAATATTCTCACATTTTGTTCTATTTTAGCACAGGTGCCATTTTATGCTGAGACCTAGGGGGTCCTTTTATTAAGGCGTGCTAACCGATTTAGAGCATGCTAAAGATTAGCGTGGGCTACATGCTAAGGCATCCATTATATTCTATGGTTGCCCTAGCATTTAGCACACGCTAAATTGGTTAGCACACCTTAATAAAAGGACCCCCTCATTACTAATAACCCAGGTTAACAGTAGCCCACATTGATAAATTCTCCCCTTAATGTGCTTCTTTCTAAATTATTCTGCTCTACTTCTCATTCCAAAATACTACTTATCCATGTCCCTAAAAAGATAAAGGGTAGAACATATTTATGGAGCAGTGGTAATATGATTTTTTTTTTTTTTTAATTCCAACATAAATAGAAAAGATGGATAATAAAATTGAAACTTCTATATAAACACAAAATAATTTTTCCTATAAACTCTAAACATAATACTATAGATGACTCATCTCTGTTCTATGGCCAAGAGCAAAATTTTGGGAGAGGGCCCCAAAGCCTGCTGATAGGCTAATGACCCAGAAGAAATTGATCTGGTTGCCCTTCCCTCTAATGCCAGGATGAATTGAACAATACTAAAAGGAAATGTTGGTGTCTAAGAGAGGGAACGCAAGAAGACACAACCCCATATATACTTACAAAAAACAACAACAAAGAACTCTTATGTAATCTACTGCTAAGAAATGCAAGGTCATGCATTTGGGCTTTAAAAACCCGAGGGAACGGTATAGATTAGGGAGTGAAGAGCTTATGTGCACGACAGAAGAGCGGGACTTCGGTGCAAATTGTATGTGATGATCTTAAGGTGGCCAAACAGGTTGAAAAGGTGACGGCGAAAACTAGAAGGATGCTAGGTTGCATAGGGAGAGGTATGGCTAGTAGGAAAAAGGAGGTATTGATGTCCCTGTATAAGACTTTGGTGAGATCTCATTTAGATTATTGTGTACAATTCTGGAAGCCACACCTTCAAAAGGATATACAAAGGATGGAGTTGGTCCAGAGGAAGGCTTCTAAAATGGTATGTGGTCTTCATCATAAGGCGTATGGGGACAGACTTAAAGATCTCAATCTGTATACTTTGGAGGAAAGGTGGGAGAGGGGAGATATGATAGAGATGTTTAAATACCTACGTAATGTAAATGCGCATGAGTTGAATCTCTTTAATTTGAAAGGAAACTCTGCAATGAGAGGGCATAGGATGAAGTTAAGAGGTGATAGGCTCCAGTGTAATCTAAGGAAATACTTTTTACAGAAAGTGTGGTAGATGGAACAGTCTCCCAGAAGAGGTGATGGAGACAGAGACTGTGTCTGAATTCAAAAGGGCCTGGGATAGACACGTGGAATCTCTCAGAGAGAGAAAGAGATAATGGTTAGTGCAGATGGGCAGACTAGATGGGCCATTTGGCCTTTATCTGCCATCATGTTTCTATGTTTACTGGAATTTCATGAAAGGACATAAAAAAGGGAGGGTTTTTAAATGACTAGGGATATGAATTTATTAGTATGTCTTAAAAAAAAAAAAATGATGCCTACAGCCTGGCCTCTCTTAGTAGATCCACTCATACCATTGAAAGCTAAGCAGGCTGGTGAGGTAAATGCTCTAATGCTCATAGGAATTGAATGAGCGTTGGAACATTTACCTCTGTGGCCCGCAGTAAAAAGCTGTACTGCGGTTTGATAAAAGGATACCTTAATTTGCGAAGGCAAAGAGGTGCCTTTTTCCAACTTTGAAATAAGCATCTCATTATAAAACAACCTCTGAAATGTACACAATGTTGGCTGTTTATTCATTTTTATATTACATATATGTAAATATGTGAGCAGTACACTCATGCATTTTCAAAACACAACTGAAAAAGTCATTCATCTAGGAAAACTCCACTGGTGAATATTAAAATTCTTCCAAATTGTTTGATGTATAGAAACTGGAATTAAGATCTTGGGTGTTATTTTAGATCAATATTTGACCATGAAAGATCAGGTAAATGCTTTAGTGCGAAAAGTTTTTTTAGACTTTGTGGAAACTACGCAGTATAAGATCTCATTTTGACACTGCTTCGTTTAAATTGTTGATACAGTCTTTGGTGTTGTCAATTGGACTACTGTAACATCATTTATTTAGCTGGCCCACAAAAGAATTTAACGAGGTTGCGTATAGTCCAAAATGCTGCGGTCCGCCTGATTTATGTTTTGAAAAAATAAGATCATGTGAGTCTTTATTATCGAGAATTGCATAGACTTCCAATGGAGGCCCAAATCAAATTTCAGTATGGTTGTCTTTGTTATGCTCTTTGGCATGGCACCGATCTATCCAAATTATTTTCCTTTGTTCAATCTAAATGTCCATGGAGTTCACATAGTCAATTTAATTTTCCATCTATCAAAGGTTGTTGTTATAAAAAAACATCTTCAGTGTCACTTTCTTACCAGGCAGCTTGCTGGGATAAGAAATTAAAACCTCTATTACTGAGCTTGGAATCTTATCATTTTCAAAAGCAACTAAGACGTATCTGTTTGCTAACTAACCAAATCTTCCTAATCTATGTTGTCTTTTTTAATATTTGTTAACCACATTGAACTTATTGGAAATGATTTGCTATGTTATTGGGTTATCTCTTAACATTGCCCTCCATGATACCACTTTGCAATTATCATTGCTGCACTCTTGATCTTTTTGACATTGCTACTGATTAATTAGACCTCTTTTCCTCCGTTGTTTGGCTTCGTAAATGTGTAATACCAATATACTGCACAATGTAGCAATCAGCTAAAGCTTAGATTAATGATTTTTTTTCCTTAATTTGTGAAAGCTTGAAGGAGAATTCACACTGGCCCCAGGATTTGTTGCACCACCTAATTTGGATTATGTTGGCTATCACAAGTACATTGATGATATGCTGCCGCCTGAAAGCCCAGTGTTATACGGACTCCACCCCAATGCAGAGATAGAATTCTTGACGGTGACTTCTGAGAACCTTTTCAAAACCATTTTGGAAATGCAGCCCAGAAATTCATTAATTAGAGAGGGATCAGCACAGACCACAGAGGAAAAGGTAAAGTTTCTCTACTACCTTGTGAATGGAAGGGTGTTCTTCACACAGAGCTTGTCTCCTTACCACAGAAACTCGTTTTCCAGTGATGGGGTGCTGCTTTCACATTGACATCTTATGCCACACTATGTTCAAGAGCCATAGCTCCTATAGTCGAACCCACCGTCCCATCACTGTGTATGACTTTGATGTGAAAGATAGTAAGTGAGGCTACATGCTCTACTGATTAATAACTTTGTTCTCAATGGCAATGAGAGGAGAAAATAACCCCTCCACTTAGTTTTAAGGTGAATTAGCAGGTCCCTAAAAGCTAAGTGGAGGGGTTGTTTTCTCCTCTCATTGCCATTGAGAACAAAGTTATCGATCAGTAGAGCATGTAGCCTCACTTACTATCTTTCACATCAAAGTCATACAGTGATGGGACGGTGGGTTCGACTATAGGAGCTATGGCACTTGGTCGGATTACACAAATCTGAGTGTATGTGAAAAATTGCTTTATATTTTCAACATTTATATTCAAGCCTTATTATTTGATTTATATATTGAGAAGTCTTGTTTCTAGTTATATTTTTGTCATTGACTTTGACCTCTCACTGCTGTATATTTTTGAGAGCATTTTCCTCACTTCCTATTATTTTTGACACACTATGTTCAAGACCAATACTCGTATAAATTTTCATTGAATCTCATCGGTGTTTTCTATCATACATGAACATAAGCTAAACCTGTTATTTAGGGGCTTTTATAGTAGCTATCTATAAATATATAACATTATCCAGATAAAAACAAAATTGATTAAGTATGCTGTACTACAAAGAGTGAAACCAAATGGTGGGTTCCAGAGAAAGGATCCAACAGTACAATCACACCCAACTCTTTATGAAGTGCTTTGTGTATGAAGCTTTGGGTGGCATGCTGAGGTTGCTATTAGGGGCATTTTTAAAACACCAAAGCATCCCAATAAGCAAATAAATCGGCACTTAGACATTTTGCTTGCCAAAACGACCAAGTGCCAATAATAAAAACAAAGAATTTAAATGTTTTGTGGGATGTTCACCCAGCACAACGTCCAAGTCTAAAAATGGCATGTAAGAGGCATGTTTTGGGCAGGAGTTGGGCGGTCTTTGGGGCAGGTTAGACTTAGATGTTTTGTGGCAATAATCAGACATTTTTCAGGATGTCCAGGACGGAACTTAGACATTCTGAACTAGACCTCTTTTAGAAGCATCTAAGTGCCAAAAAGGGAAACAAACTGACTAGATGACATGAAAGTATTACTCCCCCACACACTCCTCCAAAAATCACTCCCTTTCTCATCCCTCAAAGATCTGAATAAAACATGTGTAGAACAGCAGCACCTAATATGGGAAAGCCTAGTTGAAGTCCACACAGGTGTCTTAAGTAGCCAGGTGGCCGGGCTAGTGAATCATAGAAAAGAAGAGTCAGGCCCATGAACCACTTTAACATTTATGGTGAAAAGTCAGAGCCCACCAAACACTAACCAAAACTCTACTATACTGCCATATAAGAGCCACCTGCAGCAATAAGGGCTGTTGGGGTGGTAGACAGGTGGGTAAAGTAAGTTTTGGGGGAGTTTTGGAGGGCTCACCATAAATTATAAGGGGATTAAAAGTAGATGTATATCTGACACCCTTTATGTGCAGTTCACAGCAGTGCCCCACTGCTATGTTGGTATGTCTATGTGGCCAGTCCATTAGAATGTTGGCTCCTCCCAGGTCTAAATGGTGCTGATATGGATAAGAACATAAGAGTTGCCGCTGCTGGGTCAGACCAGTGGTCCATCATGCCCAGCAGTCCGCTCATGCGGCGGCCCTCTGGTCAAAGACCAGCACCATGAGACTAGCCCTACCAGCGTACACCCTTATTTAGCAGGAACTTGTCTAACTTTGCCTTGAATCCCTGGAGGGTGTTTTCCTCTATGACAGACTCCTGAAGAGTGTTCCAGTCTTCTACCACTCTCTGGGTGAAGAACATTCTTACGTTTGTACGGAATCTATCCCCTTTCAACTTTAGAGAGTGCCCTCTCGTTCTCCCTACGTTGGAGAGGGTGAACAACCTGTCCTTATCTACTAAGTCTATCCCCTTTAGTACCTTGAATGTTTCGATCATGTCCCCTCTCAATCTCCTCTGTTTGAGGGAGAAGAAGCCCAGTTTCTCTAATCTTTCGCTGTACGGCAGCTCTTCCAACCACTTAACCATCTTCGTCGCTCTTCTCTGGACCCTTTTGAGTAGTACCGTGTCCTTCTTCATGTACGGTGACCAGTGCTGTACGCAGTACTCAGGTGAGGGCGCACCATGGCCTTGTACAGCGGCATGATAACCTTCTCCGATCTGTTCGTGATCCCCTTCTTTATCATTCCTAGCATTCTGTTTGCCCTTTTCGCCGCCGCTGCACATTGTGTGGACAGCTTCATAGACTTGTCGATCAGAACTCACAAGTCTCTTTCCTGGGAGGTTTCTCCAAGTATCGCCCCAGACATCCTGTATTCGTGCATGAGATTTTTGTTACCGACATGCATCACTTTACACTTGTCCATGTTGAACCTCATCTGCCATGTCGATGCCCATTCCTCAAGCCTGATTATGTTGTTTTGCAGATCTTCACAATCCCCCTGCGTCTTCACTACTGCTATAACTTCTGAATACTACTGAATAACTTCTGCTAATTTAATCACCTCGCTTGTCGTACCTATGTCCAGATCATTTATAAAGATGTTAAAGAGCACGAGTCCAAGCACCGAGCCCTGCGGCACCCCACTGGTGACACTCTTCCAGTCCAAGTATTGTCCATATACCCCCACTCTCTGTTTCCTATGCTCCAGCCAGTTTTTAATCCATGTTGAATATTTCACCCTTGATTCTATGGCTCACAATTTTCCGAAGAAGTCATTCATGCAGAACCTTGTCGAACACCTTCTGAAAGTCCAGATATACAATGTCGACCTGGTTGCCCTTGTCTATCTGTCTGCTTACTCCCTCGAAGTGCAGCAAGTTCGTCAAACAAGAATTTCCTTTGCTGAAACCGTGCTAGCTGGTCCTCATCAGACTGTGTCCGTCAAGGTGTTCAATGATGCGATCCTTTATCAGCGCCTCTACCATCTTTCTCGGTACTGAGGTCAGACTCACCGGTCTGTGGTTTCCCGGGTCTCCCCTTGAACCTTTTTTGAAGATTGGCATAACATTCGCCACTTTCCAGTCCTCCGGGATCTTTCCCGTTTTGATCGACAGATTGGCTATTAGTTGAAGCAGTTCAGCTATAGTCCCTTTTAGTTCCTTGATGACCCTCGGATGGATGCCATCTGGTCCCGGGGATTTATCACTCTTAAGCCTATCAGTTTGCCTGCATACCTCTTCTAGACTGATCATTAGCCTTGTCAGTTTCCCGTTTTCACTTCCAGCATATAGTCCGATTGGTTCCGGTATGCTGTGTATATCCTCTTCGGTAAATAGACGCAAAAAATGTGTTTAGTCTGTCAGTGATTGCTTTGTCCTCCTTTAGTGTTCCCTTTATTCCTTGGTCTTCCAACGGTCCCACTGCTTTCTTCGCGGGTCATTTCCCCTTGATATATCGAAAGAATGGCTTGAAGTTTTTTTGCCTCCTTGGCTATTTTTTCCTCGTAGTCTCTTTTGGGCCCTTTTACTGCCTTATGTCACCTGCGTTGATGTTTGTGCTTATTCCAGTTTTCGTCCATTTTTGATCTTTTCCATTCTTTAAATGAGGTTTTTTTTGTCTCTGAGCGCTTCCTTAACCTCTAGTGAGCCACACCGGTTCTAACTTGGACGTTTCTGTGATCAAAAAAGGTGAATAAAGTTAGTTGTCCTGGCAGTCTGGACATTCTAATGGCCAAGACATCCAAGTAGGCGATTTTCAAAAAATATATATTTTAGGACATCTAGCAGTTCAGATTTTGAAAATGGATGTTCCTGTGCTTCCAACTTTGGTCGTTTTGCAGGAAATGTCCAAAGTCGAACTTAGACATCCTTTCAAAAATGCTACTTCATGGCTGTTTTGTTGTTGCTTTGTTGTAATTTGGGAAAGTTATACTGTATGTCTAATTTGTCATGCTTTTTTGCTTCATGTTTCAAGGAAGGATCAGGTGGGAGAATGTTAACACCCTCTTTCATGTCTACATTAAAAATCTTTTATTTAGGCAAAAGAGCATGAGACATTTCTTTGCTTATTATGCAGAGATTTTCATTGATCTTAACCAGATTCAAGCTAAGTATTTCCTGCTTTAGCCAGGGCCCAGGTGTCTTAACCCCTATGAGGTCACATTCTAGGAACTTGGTCTTCAATTCCAGTCCTTGAGGGCCACCAATGTCAGGTCTGCAGGATACCCACGAGAGAGATTTGCATACAATCAAGGAAATAAGCTTGCAGAATTCTCTCAGGGATATTCATTAAAACTATCCTGAAAATTCTTGGATGGCTCAAGGGGTTGTGGTGCCTTGAACCAACATTTGCTTTGGTACCCCTATCTTTGGACAAATCCTATGGTATGAACCACACAGATATCAGAACTTATATCACAAGAATGGCCCCACATCAGAATAAATCTAGTGTTATAGCTTAAATGTTTTTGCTTACTCAATGTTTGGACTTAAAACTATTTCACACATTTAGATCCCAGAGATCATCCCCCTCATAAATGAGCAATTCCTCAGGTTCCATTGTTGCAGTCATGTTCTTCCTTCTTATCTGTATTCATGCAGACTCTGTACCTTCCATCTGAGACTACCCATATTGCTTCAGAGAGCAAGTCCAGCAGTAGTATCCAGTGAGATCCAATCATAGCCAATAGGAAGAGAGCAAGCAGTGGAAGGCATCAGTCACTTCCTGAAGTAGAACTACAAACTAGAGAGTTGCGCAGGGACAAAAATCCCCCCCCCCCACAGTATTCCACCCATCCCCCCCCAGAATCTCCTTCGTCCCCGCAAGGAGCCTTTGTATTTCCAAGGTGCACATTGTGGTATGGGGAAAATACTGGAGAACTTGGGATGAGGGACTGTTAACTAAAGAAGAAAGGAGAGAAGAGGCTGCAATAATGAGGAAGGGAAGAGTGACAAAGCACAGTTACTTACCGTAACAGATGTTATCCAGGGACAGCAGGCATATATTCTCACATGTGGGTGACGTCATCTACGGAGCCCCGATGCGGACAGCTTTTTCAAGCAAACTTGATTGAAGATTTTAAGTTTGCTCTGCTGCTCCACGCATGCGTGCCTTCCTGCTCCACTAGAGGGCGCATCTCCCCCTCGTGGTCTCCAGTTCACTTAACCAGCAAAGAAGCCAACCTCGGGGAGGCGGGCGGGTTGTGAGAATATATGCCTGCTGTCCCTGGATAACACCTGTTACGGTAAGTAACTGTGCTTTATCCCAGGACAAGCAGGTATGATATTCTCACATGTGGGTGACCTCCAAGCTAATTGAAAAGGGATGGAGGGAAGTTGGCAATTTAGGCGAATAGATTACACAATACCGATTGGCCAAAACGGCCATCGCTCCTGGACAATGTATCCAGGCAGTAGTGGGAGGTGAAGGTATGAACCGAAGACCACGTGGCAGCCTTGCAGATTTCCTCAATGGGTGTGGATCGGAGGAAAGCTACGGAGGCTGCCATCGCTCGGACTTTATGTCCCGTTACTCGACCATACAGCGCGAGACCAGCCTGAGCGTAGCAAAAAGAAATACAAGCAGCCAACCAGTTGAACAAAGTGCGTTTGGAAACTGGGCGACCCAGACAGTTAGGGTCGAAAGACAAAAACAATTGTGGGGCTGTCCGATGAGACTGAGTGCGTTGGAGATAAAAGGCCAACGCTCACTTACAGTCAAGCGTGTGTAGCGCCGTCTCTCCGGGGTGAGAGTGGGGCTTGGGGAAAAATACTGGCAAGACGATGGACTGGTTGAGATGAAAATAGGACACCACCTTAGGCAAGAACTTAGGGTTAGTGCGGAGGACCACCTTGTCATGATGGAATACAGTGAAAGGTGGGTCCGCCACCAGCGCCTGTAGCTCGCTAACTCGTCGAGCGGAAGTGAGTGCGAGCAGGAAGATCACCTTCCAAGTGAGAAATTTCAGATGGCATTTGTCTAATGGTTCAAAAGGGGGTTTCATGAGTTGAGCCAGGACCACATTAAGATCCCAAACCACCGGGGGAGGTTTGAGAGGAGGGTGGACATTCAAAAGACCTTTCATGAAACGAGAAACTAAGGGATGGAGTGAAAGGGCTTTTCCTTCCAGGGGTTGGTGGAAGGCAGCAATTGCACTAAGATGTACTCGAATGGAGTTGGTCTTCAGGCCGGAGTGAGAAAGATGGAGCAAATACTCCAGGACCAAGGGGACCGGGACCGACACCGGGTCCTGGTCGTGCGAGGAGCATCAGGACGACAATCTGGTCCACTTTTGGGAATAGCAGGTTCTAGTCGAGGCCTTCCTCGAGGCTTCCAGTATTTCTCGAGCTTCTGAGAGAAGGAGGGGTAACTGAGTTCGGTTGAGAGGGCACGCCCTTGGAGGATTGTCTGGAGCAGAGCCAATCGCCCTCGTCCTCAAGAGGGTAGAGAATCGGTAGGGAAAGCATCCGGAACTTTTTCCGCACCATAAATTTGTTGAGCCGCCTCAAGTCTAGGATTGGGCGCAGGTCTCCCGTCTTCTTTGGTACCAGGAAGTAACGGGAGTAGAACCCTTTTCCCCGTTGATCGGGGGGAACCACCTCCACTGCCCGTAGGCGAAGCAGTTCTCGAGCTTCTGAGAGAAGGAGGGGTAACTGAGTTCGGTTGAGAGGGCACGCCCTTGGAGGATTGTCTGGAGGGATTTCCCGAAAGTTGAGAGAGTATCCTGATGAGATCACGCCAAGGACCCATGCGTCCGAAGTGACTTGTTCCCAGCACGGGTAGAAGGTTCTGAGGCGTCCCCCAATGGGAAGGAGGCCTGGGGCTGTGGCGGAGGGGGGCAGCCCCCATCCGCTTATCCCGTCAAAAGGACGGGGATGGTTTGGTTGTCGCAGGTGGCTGGGACTTGGGCGGAGCCCGATGGTGAGCTTGCGAGCGTCTGGGTGGAGGCCGTGAGAAGGCAGGGGTAGACTTTTGAGGGTAGCGGCGAGGAGGGGCCCTGAATGGCCTGGACGCTGGTGGTTTTGGTTTTTGCCGAACGAGGGAGGCAAACGAGCGTTCGTGCTCCGAAAGGCGTTTCGTAGCTGCCTCGATAGTGTCATCAAAAAGTTCTTTGCCCATGCAGGGGAGGTTAGCCAACCGGTCCTGTAAGTTGGGGTCCATGTCGACGAGGCATAGCCAGGCTAGGCGGCGCATGGCGATAGCGAAGGCTGCCACTCTGGAGGAAAGTTCGAAGCCATCATAGGAGCAGGTTAAAGGCTCCTTGGCGTGAGGCCGGCAGGTCGGTCGCAAAGGCTCCCAATAGTCCAATGAGATGTTTCAAGTAGAACGTGATGGTGAAAGTGTAACTTTGTACCCTAGAGGCCATCATAGAGTTCTGGTACAGTCTTCTGCCGAACTTGTCCAGGGTCTGACCCTCTCGAACTGGGGGGACCGCCGCTGAGACCCGGGAGGGGTGAGCCTTTTTCAGGGAAGATTCTACCAACAGCGACTGGTGGGAGAGCTGTGGTTGCTCAAAACCTGGGTATGGTACTGTACGGTACTTGGACTCCATTTTGGAGGGGACAGCTGTTACCATATAGGGGGTCTCCAGATTCCTGAAGAAAGCCTGTTGGAGTACCGGATTGGGCGGTAAGTGAAGGGACTCTCTGGGCGGTGACGGTAAATCTAGTTCCGCCAGGTATTCTTTATAGTATCTTGAGTCGGACTGGAGGTCTAAGTCCAGAGCGTGGCCCCTGTCCTGGACAAAGCGAGTGAAGGAGGGGGCGAGACGTTCCCGGTGCCCCGCGTGGGGACAGTGAACGAGACCTCCATCGGGCGGAGAAGGACGGGGAGGCTTCCCTCGAGTATCGAGGTTCATGCTCTGACCCGTGCTCCGAGACCGGGGAAACACTGTGGCAGTGTTCCGGGGTCGAGGACCTACGTCGTCTCGAGGAGCCCCTCTGAGACGATGCCAGGGTACGGGGTACCGATCGATGTCGAATCGGTGACCTCGACCCGGACTCCCTCGGCGAAAGCCTGGGACCTTGGCTCAGATCCCCGGTCCGAGGGGGAGTTAGAAGGATGTGAGGGTTGGAGAGTGATAACTCAGTCATCTTCAGTGGTCCTGTACGGGGCGTCGGGGAATGGCCTCGTGGTGTGGGAGAACTCCGGGCCTTCTTAGAGGTACGGCGGTTCGAGGTTTCGGTTGTTTTAGCGCGACGCTTTGCCCTGCGGCGGTCCGAGGAGGGAGAGCGTCTCGGGCGCATTGGGGAGGAATCCGAGGAGGATGGAATGCGGCGAAGCTGGCGCACTTTGCCCCGAGGGGGCTCGACGCGAGGCTCAGGCTGGTCCGGCGCACGCAAGGTCGGGGCCGGTTGTAGATGGGCAAGTGCAGCGGACAGCTCCGACGAGATCATCGCCCGGAGCAGGTCCTGGAAACGGGCATGTCCGATGCCTCGGTGCACTCCACCGGGGGCGACCTTGTATCAGAGTATTCCCGTGTGGTGGAGGCACGGCCCGAAGGCTTGGAAGGCTTCGCCGGGGCTTAAAGCATGGGGCTTCCACCATGCGTTGCCGGTGTTCCCGAGGCTGGCTTCTTCGCTGGTGCGGAACCTGAAGGAAGAGGAGACTTACCCGGGGCCAAGGCTTTTTGCTATCCCGAGGTCTTCGGGGTCGAGTCTCAAGGTGGTGCCGAGGTATTCGGGGCCGAGGTCAAGGCCGGAGCCGACCTCGAGGCCGAGGTAGAGGGTTGGTTGGCGGTGAAAAGATCCGCCATGCGGGCTTTTCTTCGACAAAGGGCCCGGTTCTGAAAAGTAGCGCACTGGGGGCAGGAGTCGGTTGGATGAGCGTCTATGATGCGGGTCTGTGATGGAAAGAAGCCACTCGCACCGGGTGCACTTTTTAAAGCCGGTCAAAGGCCGGGACATAGAAAAACGAAACTGGCCGAGGCCAAAGTAGCCACGCGGCCGCGGCGATCCAGAAGCCTCCGGGTCGGTCCTAATGAAGCAGGAACAGATAAAATTAAATAAAAAAGGCGCACAGCGACTAAATCGATAAAAATAAGAAAAAATCGCGGTGCTAGAAGGCAGTTGGGGCAGAGCCTAAAAAAACACGTCTTCTAGGCTCAGCGGAAAAATTTGAACTGGAGACCATGAGGGGGAGATGCGCCCTCTAGTGGGGTAGGAAGGCACGCATGCGTGGAGCAGCAGAGCAAACTTAAAACTTCAATCAAGTTTTCTTGAAAAAGCTGTCCGCATCGGGGCTCCATAGATGACGTCACCCACATGTGAGAATATCATGCCTGCTTGTCCTGGGATAATGTGCTCTCCTTGCTAGTTCATGAGGATAAGAAGTGAGGGCACCATGAGACAAACTTCCCTTGGTGCTGGCTCATATCAGTGAGAACAAATCTTCTATGTGATAAACTTGGTTTCTATCTAACCCTCCCTTTTACTAAGCTGTGGTAGAGATTTCTACTTCAGCCTGGAATGCTAAATGCTCCGACGCTCGTAGAATTACTTGGAGCGTTGAAGCATTTAGTGCCTCAGGCTGCAGTAGAAACCTCTACTGTGGTTTAGTAAAAGAGGGCCTAAATTTCCAAGTTTATTTGTTACTTATATACCGCCTATTGATGGAAATTTCTAGCAGTTATTTCATTTTTCCCTATCTAGATGACTAACGAATATGTATGAGATGTATACAGTATATGCAAATAAATATGTGAATGTGTCACAGCCCACCCTTCCCCTCCCCCCCCAAAAATGACAGGTCAAACTATACCTATGCATATATATCCTGTAACTACTACAGTCAGGCCAAGCTCCACTTGGAACCTTGCAGATTTTGTACTTTGAAGAGTATTTGCTAGAGACTTCCTTGAGGATCCAGGCCAAGGACAATTAAAGTGTGTTACTATACTGAGAGGCAATAAGGTACACAGTGACCCTGCAGTAGGCCACATGAAGACATTATTACTTTTATGGACTAGTTTTACATTGCCTTTTTCCTTCAACCTGTAAATGGAACACAGTTTTAGAATAATACAAATTATGCCCATAATTTGTTTAATTAGCTGATAACTGAAGTTAACAGCCAATAATTGGTGGTAATTGTCACTAATGTTCAGTTATATAACTGTCCTTGGTATGCTACAAATTAAGCACACAAAATTCATAGGGCTAGACTCACTAAAGATAGCAACTCAATCGCGGTTGGCCGATTCTCTGGCCAACTTTGAAACAGCGATTAGTTCACTATGAAGTTTGCATGCACAAAGTGAGCGGTTGAGACATGCGCAGAGCCCTGACAGTAGTGACAGGAGAAGCAGATTTCTGTCACTGCTGTTAGGGCTTCTGCCGGGGGTTTTTTTTTTTTAATGCCACAGATATTTTGCATGTATTACATACGCAAACTATCTGTCCAATAAAAAAAAATGAAAAGCCCCCTCCCTCCCCAAACCCAAAATAATGGCAGGAGGGATGCCCACTCCCTCCTGCCACCAAACACCCCCTGCCACCGAACTTAAATATGGCAGGAGTGCCCACTCCCTCTTTCCACCAGACACCCCCCTCATTGCTTCCACCACCAAACTTAAATATGGCAGGAGGGATGCCCACTCCCTCCTGTCACCAAACGCCCCCTTGCTACTGCCGCCGCAAATGAACTTAAATATGGCAGGAGGGATGCTCACTCCCTCCTGCCAGCGGAGGCTATCCTCCCTCAGTCCCCACCTCCCTGTTACCTTTAATCAGGAGCAGAAAAAGTCCCTCCTGCTCCTCCGCCGGCTGCCACCGGCTGCAATATCTGATGCATGGGGAGGGGCCTAAGGCCCTGATTGGCTCAGATGGCTCCCTCTGTATCCTGGATGCAAGGGGGGGGGGGGGGAAGCCTCTGACACTGATCAGAATGTAAGGCTATGACTGCTCAGACCTGTCAGTAAATTTTGGCCACAATTGTGGCACTACGAGGTTAGGGAATCATTCAGTGATGATAAAATGAGCACTCCAAGCAATTCTCTAATATTAATGACCTCGTTGTACTACATTTGCATGGCAGAATTGAAGACTGTTAGGAAACTTGGAAAAGACCACGGTAAGCTGTTTTGATAATCTGCCGCTAAAATACATGCACACTAAACCAGCTGGAACCGGTTTAGTGAGCACATTAAAGGCACGTTTAAGTTTTGAGAATCTTCCTCTGAAATATTTGTGCTGTAGGAGTAATCTTATACTTAGCCAAGGTGCAGAGAACAAGCTATGCTGTTGGCCCATTACACACAAGGGTTGAGATCTATTTATCTAAATGAAAAAAAAGCTGTATTTAAGTTTCATTGTACTCTCTCTCTGTATTTCCCACCTCAGATTAAAAATACACTGGATAGCATTTTAGAGAAGCTTCCAGAAGAATTCAGCATGACAGAGATAATGCAGAAGACAACTGATCGGAGTCCTTATATTCTTGTTTGCTTCCAAGAATGTGAGAGAATGAATATTCTAATAAAAGAGATTAGCAGATCACTTAAAGAACTAGACCTTGGTTTGAAAGTAAGAAGTTTATTATTGTGTCTAAGCTTTCCAAGCTAAAGACCACTGAAAGGTACCTACATAAAAATCTGTCTTTGTGATCTAGGGAGAGCTGACTATGTCCCCTGATATGGAAGCACAGCAGTCTGCTCTTTACTATGATAGTGTTCCAGAAACTTGGACCAAGCTTGCTTATCCATCAACTTATGGATTAGCACAGTGGTAAGTTATATTAACAAAAAGTAGATATTGGCACTTTATAAGGTATTATATGGTTAAAAGGTATTATATGGTTAAAAAAAGAAAATCAAATGTTTTGTGGCTCCCAATCCTATTCATGTGCTTTATATACCACCTTGTATAAATAGTTTGAGAACTAAAGCCCATCTTAGTTTTACATAGAGCATTATCACTGGATACCGAAACCAGCTCAAAAGATGCACTTCAGTCAATACATTTCAGATAAGTAAACCATGAAGTTTTCTTTGATACAGGATAAATGATCTCCTCTTAAGATGTCGAGAGCTTGACACATGGACACAAGATCTGGTGCTTCCAGCAGTAGTATGGCTTCCTGGTTTCTTTAATCCTCAGTCCTTCTTGACAGGTGGGTACTGTCACTGAAAGTTCTACTTGGTTGTCATATATATAAAGTTCTACTTGGTTGTTGTATAAATAAGAAATGTATTTCTTCAGGATTTAACTCCATAAGAGGGAAATGAGCAATACATTCACTTTAATTTACAAGTAAAGTTGTGTGCAGCTTTATGTACCAAATGGTCCATGAATATATTTCAATGAATCTGTAATTGAACAGAAACGGACACAACCTCTGCTCGGTACAAAGTTAAACACAATGGGCCCAAATTTCAGACTCTGGGAGACAGCCTGACTACCTCCTATGGTTGGCAACGAACCCGGAAATTCAATGCTGGTGTCATATCCAGTGACTGGCCTTGAATTTCTGTCATACAGAATCCTTAGAGTATTGCGGTAGCACGAAAAAAAAGTGTATGGGGGGAGAGGCTTTCATTGCTGTGGTCCTAGATAGTGCCGCAACTGTAAAGGAAAATAAAATTGTGACGTGTTTAAAATGAATGGCTTTGTATATTTTTAAATTTTAAAAATATTTTGTTAAGAAAGGTAGCACATTGGCACCACTTCAGACCTATAAAAAAAACCCAGCGCATCAGAGTAAAATTTTGATTTTCATTGATTTATAGCTTCTCAGAAGTCTAATTTCCCTGAATATTGATGTATGTTTTCTTCCAAAACCAGATCACGTCAAAGGTACTGCAGAAAAATAAAGGTAGTAGGCCAGTGCCACTCCAGCTGCAATGGGGATAAGGAAGCATGTTTAGAAAGATCCTAGTAACCTGACAGAAGAACCATGGTCACTTCTCCAAATTTAATAAAGAAAAAAATAATTATTATTTCTTGAAAACTACAGAACTCAATATATGTAAAAACAAACCAAAACACCCCAAACCCTATGCAACTAGAAAAATAAATTCTGATACTTGTGCTCATCTGTCTTAGAAAACATCTGTGTGGTCATTGTAGTTTTTAGGGCTTGAGAAAATCTAGCTTCAAGAATAAACCCATGTATACACAAAGTTATGCGTTTGCAGTGCAGTAGCTTATTAACTTTTCTGTAGAAAATTACACACAAAAAAACCCCTAGAAATGACCACAATTTTTCAGTAAGGTTGTAATCCACATTAATCAGGCTGTTTCTTCAGGTTTTCTAATTATTCATTTGTAGTATTGTGATGGGAATTTTGTTCTTTACATTAGCAATAATGCAGAGCATAGCACGTAAGAATGAGTGGCCTTTGGATAAGATGTGTTTGACTGTGGATGTTACCAAAAAGACTAAAGAAGATTATGGCCATCCTCCAAGGGAAGGTGCATACATCCATGGACTATTTATGGAAGGTAAATGTCTTGTTCTTATAAAATAAATAGTTGTTTCAACAACTGCAGCTGTCAGGACAGCACCAGCTTAATCTTAATATTTTTCCTTAATCACTTTTCCTGACCCATATGACATAGGTCAGCTGCCATATATCATACAATAACTTCTTTATGTGAACTATCAATGGTTGCCTCAACTAGAAACGTGCGTTTTTCTACTTAGTTCCAATATTGTGGAACAATTTACTAGAAGAGTTAAGAAAGGAAGAATCATTTCAAAACTTTAAGAGGCATCTAAAAACACTTTTTTTTTTCAAATGGCTTTCTCAAATTGAATAATGGAATTGGGACTGCAATCTGCATTAATTTGTATTTATATATTTTGATATTTTATATAATAGCTATCGTGGATGTTTTAGAAATGGTAATTTCTTTTCCTTTTTTCTTGCTCTTTCCTATCCTATATTAATGAAGTTTTTTTCTTAAATATGATTGAGTTGTGATGTAAACCAGTTTGATCCTTTTTGGCTATATAGGCAGTATAGAAAGATTTTAATAAACAAACATAATGTAGACATTTAAACAGATACAACTAACTAATGTAAAGTATATCGACCTTTGCTTATGTTGGGAGGTCACCCAACACCAAGATATCCCTAATGAATATGGATGAGGCAGATTTCCATGTCTGTCACCTCTTTTATATGCAAATCTGCCTCTTGTATATTCATTAGGGATATCATTCTGGACAGTAGGATATTCTCCCCATGCTCACGAGCCATGCAGAAGGAATCCATTCTAGGTTTTTAATTCCTCCTCCATCTCCAGAGGGCTCTGCTGCCCCCTTCAGTTTGTACCAAAGCAGGTGATAGCCTGATCTAGGAACACATAAGAAGCAGGGGTAGGAAGAGACTCCTCGAACTCCAAATCTGTTCTGTTCTGAAAGTATAACAAACATGTTAAAACATTTTAACTGAACAATCGAAACAACAAAATAACCATACCAATCAGAAATGTTTCTGGAGCTCATCCCCCAATGTGTTATAGCATTAGATTATTCTTCATACCCTTAAGGTCTGACTATCATCAAAATCTCAGTTTTGACTCAAGCTTCTTTACTGAAACAATAGGCAGGCAGAGTAAGTAACTGACAGGGCAAGATTCCAGAATGACATACCAATCTACTAGAAAAGATATTAACAAGGTAATATATTAATCTCTTTTTCTAGTGCAATAGGTGTGTCATTCCGGACAGTTGGGACATATGAAAGCAGTCCCAGAAATCCAGGTTGAGACCTCTACACCTGCTTGTAACTCTGAGGACCCAAAGACGGTATCCTCCTGTGCAGCCACATCCACGCTATAGAACTTGGAGAACATATGCAGAGTGGACCAGGTTGCTGCCCTACAAATCTCCCTGGGTGAAACTGGCGAAGCTGCCGCCCATGAAGAAGCCATGCTTCTTGTGGAACGTTTTTAAGGATACTGGCAATTGCTTGCCAAAAAGCAATATATATACTGACGAGATGGCCATCCATATCCATTTTGAAATGGTAGCCTTAGATGCTAGCCTACCGTGTTTAGCCTGACTGATGAGCATAAATATATGGTGCATTGGTGATCTCTAGATAATGTAGGAGGACTCTCCTCGCATCCAGCTTCCTCAGAATCTGGTCCCTATTCTTTGATCCTGTGGTATAGAACGCTAGTAATCTTACCTCTTGATTACATGAAATGTCAAAACTACCTTCAGCAATAAAGACGGGACTGTGTGCAAGGAAACTCCCACCTCCTTGATCTTGAGGAAGGCCTCCTTGCTTGATAGGGTCTGCAGCTCCAAGATTCATCTCACTGATGTAATGGCCATAAGGAAAATGGTCTTGGTGGTAAGATTCAACTAGGACGCCTCCTGAATAGGCTCATACGGAGCCTGACTGAGGCCAGGCCATGCAAAACCACATTAAGGTTCCACGACGGAAACGGTTGTCTTACAGATGATCTGATCCTTAGTGTCCCCTTTAAGAATCTGGCTATGTCTAGATAAGAAGTCAAGGGAACTTCACGTCCACTAACTCTGAAATACAAGAGGCCTGCCACTTGGTCCCTAAGTGACGCCATTGCAAGGCCTTTGTCCATGATCAGAGCACCAAATAGCTCCACCTTCTCGTACACCAGTATTGAAATGTCTCCCATGCCTTAGCGTTGTGGAGACTGTTGTAGGCTTCTTGGCCCTGAGGAGAGTTGGCCTGCGAGTATCTTTTGCACTCTGCTGTGCACTCAAAAGTCATGCTGTAAGATCAAAGCAATACAGATCTTCTATGACCACTGGGCCCTGAGACAGATAAGCTGTACCTGAAGAGACCCTTGTCCCTTTGAAGCTGCCAATCTAGTACTTTGAGGACCACTCTCCCTGGGTGATTTTATTCTTTGAAGTATCCACCCTATCACAGGCCAAGAAGAAAACACATACAGGAGCTCATTCATTGGCCATGGCTTGACTAGGGGGTCCAGGCCTTCACTTCCAGGCTTTTATCTTCAAGTGAAGAAGTGGCCTATCTTCTTGTTCCTCGCCGTAGCCATCAAATCAAAAGTTGGCTGACTCCATTGAAGAACTGGATGGACTGGAATGCTGCTGCAGATAATATCCATTCTTCCGAGTCTAAGGTCTGTCTGCCAAGGTAATCGGCCTGGACATTGTTCACTTTCACTAAATGTGCCACAGAGATCT
Source organism: Geotrypetes seraphini (assembly GCF_902459505.1). NCBI lineage: Eukaryota > Metazoa > Chordata > Amphibia > Gymnophiona > Dermophiidae > Geotrypetes > Geotrypetes seraphini. The sequence goes on along the minus strand of NC_047085.1, from coordinate 397,092,905 downwards.
CATGAAGATATACCTTATAAGTGGGCTTCCAGGCTCAGCTGCGCACTCTTGGTGACATACACCACTGCTGTAGCACTGTCCAAGAAGACTTTGATAACCTGACCTTCCATACTCTTCTCCAGCTTCTGTAATGCCAATCAAATATCTTGAAGTTCCAGTCTGTTGATAGATCACGTTCTCTGGGAGGCCAACCACCGCTCCTGGACTAGGCATCCATTGCAATGGCCTCTCCAGCCACACAGGCTGGCATTCGTTGTGAGAATCACCCAAAGTTATTCTAAGGGGCATGACTCGTAATAATGACTGTGGATGGAGCCACCAACTCATATAGCAGTGGGATTCTGGAGTCCATGGGAGAGTCATTTGAAGAGAGTCTGTTTATGGGGACCACTGAGATAGTAATGCATTCTGGAGAGGACGCATATGAATTGTTACCCAAAGGACCACATCTATAGTGGCTACAAAGAAGCCTAGTACTTGGAGGTAGTGCCATGCAAACGAAGCTAGCTTGGACATCACGTCCATTATCTTAGCTCAAATGCCTCTGAAAGCAGGCCCAGCCTTTTACCATGTTGAATAGTATTCCAGGAATTGGGATGGAACCAGTTGGCTCTTTTGAAAATTCACGATCCAGCCTAGGCTCTGCAAGAGCTGGACCACTTGAGCCATTGGTTGTTTCCCTTCCTATGACAGAGTTCTCTGATCAGCCAGTCATCTATATATGGATATACTTGCAATCCTGCCCTGTGGAGATGGGCTGCTACTACCATCATTATATTGGTGAATGTATGGTGTGTTGCTGCCAACTCAAACGGCAGCACCAAGAACTGATAATGTCTCTCCAGCACATGAAATCTCCTGTAATCCAGAAATATAAAAATGTACAGGTAGGCTCCCGCCAAGTCTAGGAAGTTAGAAATTCCCCTGGTGCTACCACTGTGATGACTGACCGCATGGATTCCATGCAAAAGTGTGGAACCTTCAGGGTCTCACTGATGTGTGTGAGATACAGAATGGGCTTCCAATCCTCTGAGCTTTTTTTGGGCACTAAGAAGTATATGGAGTATCTTCCCGAGTCTGATTCTTTGAGTAGCATTGGCTCCACAGCCTGAATTTCTACAAGTATCTGTAGTAAGACTCTGCATGACTTTTCTGGGTACCCCACCGAGGAGATCCACAAACCAGTCTGTTAAGGGATGGGCAAACTTTAATTTACCCTCCCCGAATGATCTTCAGCACCCAGCAGTCTGAAGAAGTCTGTATCCACACCTCAGCATACGCTGAGAGCCTTCCTCCTATCATCAAGGGGGAAGACTTCAGCCCTCGCGTCATGGCATTTTCTTGGAAGTTGATGTAGGATGAGAACCAGAGGCTTGGCTTCATCTAGGGTCCTATAAATCTCCATTTTGATCCCTGATAAGATCTCTGAGATACGGCTCCTCCTAGAGTACTGTTGAAAGCACCTGGAATTATGAAAATTAGACTACCCAGAACTCTAGAGGTTTGCAGTCTGATGTTAGGCAGCAATTTTGGCTGGCAATATGCCACACTGGCCATCAGATCATCCAGACTCTTTCTGAATAACATCTGTCCTTTGTGAGTCTTCTGGTAGTAGCCTTGGAGGTGAAATCTCCCATCTACTGTCTGATCCAGAGCATTCTGCAGGCTGAAATAGAATAAGCCAAGACTTTGCTCATGACTCTGATGATGTTGTAGAGAACATTAGCCATATAATCCAACCCTGCTAGCATCAGCTGGGGCAAAGGCTTGCCCTCTGTCAGGGTAAGCCTACGCATTTTGCTATGACAACAGCATACAACAAAAGAGGCTGCTTTGATTCCCAAGGACAAAGCATTGAACTGCCTTTTTAGGACCACATCCACTCTGTAATCCTGTAGTTCCTTTACTACTATGTCTCCCTCACTCGTCAGGGATGTGCACTTGGTTACCTGAGCTACCAAGGAATCTACCTTAAGTTGAATAAACATTTGTTGCCACTCCTTTACCACAGGATACAGCCTAGTCATTGTTTTGGCTACCTTTAAACAGCCCTCAGGAGCATCCCAGTGCTCCTTGACTAAAACACTCATATCAGGATGCCAGAGAAAAGACATGGGCTGTACTCTCACTCCACTCAGGACCGAGTGGAAGAAGTCTGCTGGGAGTCTAACTATAATTCCCGCAGGGAAATAATGAGCTCTAATAGTGCCAAAGGCTTGAACAGCTGGCATACTATGGGATCTTCCACTTGGTCGAGGGTCACCACTACTTCTTGCATACTTACTCCTGTTTGTGACCCTATATCTCCCAGCAGGTAAGACTCCTCTATGACAGCAAGGGCCAACAGACTGATCCCTTGCCTTCCAAGTCCGTATCATAAATGTCCACAGGATCCTGGTCAGCCACTGCAAATGACCCTAATGTACTCTGGGAGCCCAAGCCCCCTTGCGCGAGCCCTGGCTCACTTACATACCCCATATAAGGATCCCGGCTATCCAAATAAGCTCTCTATATCAAATTAACACATTCAGGAGAAAAGACTTTACTAGGCAGCACTGAGTTCCCTTTAGGCTACTCCAACTTACGTCTCTTGGGAGCCACAGCTTCCACACTCTTATACTTAGGTATGCCACTGTTCAAAGGCTCCGGGAGGGATTTTCTCCTAGTAGTCAGGCCTCTAAAAGCTCCTAAACTCTAGAGACCAAAGGGAAGGCTAAGCCCAATGCTCCTGCCCTCTTCATGTGCTGCTACAACATGTGGTGCAAGGGCACTCTTCTGGCATCCAACCAGCACTAATCTAGCATGAATTAGGGATAGAAGAGCCTAAGGACTCTATCCCTGCCAGTTTTGAGGCAACACGAGGCGATTAGAAGGATCTGGGGAACTTTGAAAAACAAAAAAAAAAATTTCAGGAAATTTAAAATGGATGTCACAGCAGCATTTTGTCACCCAAAAACAACTTTACTAAAAGTAAAAAAAACTCATAAAAACAGGATTTTAGAAATGGTAGATCCCACAGGATGTGGCAGAGACCTTCAAAAATAGGTTTTTAAGACACCCCCCCCCCCCCCAATTTTGCCTTTACTCACTGTAATGTGCTCTGAAGGTATTGCAGTCTGCCTCAGCTGGATCTGGAAGAAGAATCCCTGCCTCCATCAGCCATCCCTCCAACCATTGAGATCTTCAGGCTGATCCTCAACCCCCCATGGAACCGCACACACGAGGGGGAGGTGATAGGCGAAATCATAGCCGGCACCCTATTCAGGCCCACTGAGCCTCCTGTGTTCAAGTCTGAATAATTCAGTAGGTGAGCTAAGCTGCTAGGGATATGGACTCCGAGCTCCACAAATTCTTCTGCAGGCTGGCCAAAGAGGTCCCTAAGGGATTAACATGCTAGATGCAGACCAAAGTCTGCTGTTTCTCCACACAGGCAGAGCAGATCAGAAAGACATCTTCCGGCTCGCGGGCACAAGGAAAAACTGAAGGAGGAAGCAAAGCCCTCTGGAGGAGGAGTTGTTGAAAACCTGGAATGGATTCCTTCTGCATGGCGAGATATGCTACTGTCCAGAATGACACACCTAGTGCAATAGAATAGACATTTCTTTTCCTGGTTTTTGTTAATATGCGCTATCAATAAGAAATAATGTACTAAAAAGTTCTAAAAACAAACTTTTTACTGGAATGTTGTTTAATTTAAAACACATCTTATTTTTACATGCATATTTTTGTGTTATAGGAGCAAGATGGGATATCCAATCTGGAGTTATTGCAGAAGCACGCCTGAAGGATCTGGCTCCAGCAATGCCTGTCATTTTTGTGCGAGCTATTCCAGTGGACAAAAAGGAAACAAAAAGCATATATACTTGCCCAGTTTATAAAACCAAAAGCAGAGGGTCCACATATGTCTGGACATTTAATCTTAAAAGCAGAGATAAGCCAGCTAAGTGGATACTAGCAGGAGTAGCTCTTTTATTCACAATTTAGCAACATTATTACATTTTTGAATTTTTTTTTCTCTACCTCAGACAAACTGATTGCCCCGGTTCCAATCATTGTGAGAAAATACATGTTTTACAACTCTACCACAGAAAGTGTTTCTCTTCCATCTCAAACTGGCTGCCGCCTTGCACATGCTCTCTTTCTGTGCAATTATCCATTTCCTCACTTATATTACGAACAGAAAATAGCCAAGTAAAATGTGCCAACACACACCACAAAAATGTAAAAGGAAGCTAAACTCACTAAGCAAAATCAGGTGTTATAAAGGAAAGGAAAAAGAAGCAACAAGTGAATATTACACAGATACCCTTACGGTTCTCAGTCTTATAAAATAAAATTGCCAGGCTTTTTTTTCCCCCCCCCCCCAGAGATGTTTAACTAAAAATTGCTAATTCTGACACTCGATAGTGCTTGTGTGTGTTGATATTAACTAAGACTTGTTTTCCTTAATGATTTTGATATATATGCAGCAAAATAACCACCTCTAAAAATGGAATGTGGGATATAACTGCAATCCTTGAGGAGGAGTAATTAGGGATGACAATTCACGTAAGGGTATTTCTCATTTTTCTTTTTCCAGTAGAAATCTGCAATTCCTATACTCTTCATCAATGGCATAAATTCCAACCAAGCAACCCCTGAAGGACGGGGCCTTATTTTTATCCACTCATCTATCCTTCCTTGCCCGAGTGCCCTTTCAGATAAATTTGCTTGGGAGCTCTACCTACAAACTGCTACCACTGCATTTACTAGCTGTATAGAAACTACATAAAAATGACAAACTTAGATTTATAATATACAATAAATGTGTGAGAAAGCCAACACAACAAAGTAATTATTCAACTTATTTCCAGTTCTACAGTGCTGTTTAGTAAATTATCAAGTTAGTATGGCACTCATGCTTTACTTCATAATATTTTAAAAGTTTTAATAAGCTTTTTGGTGGCTTTCACACTGAAGGTTAATACAGGAAATACCCTTCAGAGCTGCTCCACAATTTGCTTAGTTTACAACACTGATGCCAGCCAAACTCCCTTATCAAACGGGAATAATTTTTTTTTCTTGTTATGGATAACAGAACATGGTAGATCACTTTAGTTTCATGATTTTATAAAAGCATCCGATTTATGATGATAATCACAAAATCCTATTCTTTTGCTAGGCACAACATATCCCTGCTTTTGGAAATGTGTATTATGTCATTTGAGCATACTATGACTGCAAAATATCTTTAAAATCACTTTATACAGTAAAATATATATACATATGGCAGATTCCTCCTTTAATTCTTATTCCCAATGAACTACGGTAACTGTACAAGATCAAAAAACTTAGCCATGACATTACAAATATAACAATGCAATAATCTCCTTTCTCAATTACTTTACATAATATAAAATATTTTAAAAATTTTAACTTGTCTTTGCTATTTGTGTCTACGTGTGAACCAACGGCTTCAGTCTTCTTCTACCAGCTGCTTCTGTAAGCTACAAAATGAGAGACATATGTTAGAAAACGATTTACCATTTCACCATCATTAACACAAAGTCATCTGGGAGCAAGATCAGTTGCAAAGGTAGCTCATGACACAATCGGAGGCTTAGACAGCTAAATAAAAGAAAACTGCTAAGTGCGCTGACTGGGGCTGTACCTGGATTTTCAGCAGCACTGTCTTGGGCAAGGCTACTGAAAGTCATTGCAGAGCAGCCCAATGCTACCCAGACACTACCAGGATAGTCCTTATGCAACCTTGTCAGTTATCTACCGTATTTTCACGCATATACCGCGCACCCGTGTAAAATGCGCACACGGGTATAGTGCGCGGGAAACCAAAATTTATGTAAACAAATTAATATATAGCGTGCACATGCGTATACCGCGCATGCTGCTCCCTGAATTAAAACCTCCTTGTGACGTCCCGACTGTCTTCTCGCGGCCCCAAATCCTCTGCCCCAAATCGCGGCCCTGCTTCTGCCTTGACGTCCCAACTCTCCTCTCGCTGGCCTGCCCCCTTGAAGTCCTGTCCCAACCCTGAAAGCCTGATGCCCCACCCCAAAGGACCCCTCGCACCCCCCCGTCTGATTCATCCCCCAGCCTCCCCTGCACGGAGAAGCAGCCTACCATTGGTTCCTGATGCCAGTGAGCCCTGCTGCTTCCTCTGCCGGCGGTCCCGTCCCTTCTCTGAACCCTGAGCTGCTTCCTCGGCCGCGGTCCCGCCCTTTTTCTGATGTCGGAGAAAGGGCGGGACCGCAGCAGAGGAAGCAGCGCAGGGCTCAGAGAAGGGGCGGGACCGCTGGCAGAGGAAGCAGCAGGGCTCACTGGCATCGGGAACCAACGGTAGGCTGCTTCTCCGTGTGGGGTGGGGCTGGGGGATGAATCGGACGTTGGGGGGGTGCGAGCGGTCCTTCAGGGTGGGGCATCAGGCTTTCAGAGCTGGGGGATGAATCGGACGTCGAGGGGGGGGAACTATGTAAAAAAAAATTGTACAACACGCTCACGCATATAACACGCATGGTTATGCTCGGTTTGTAAAATCGTGTATAACGCGCGCGTTATATGCGTGAAAATACGGTAGCTAGTGGCGATATTTAGTTGCTAATAGGATAATTATCCAGATAAAGTTAGGGAAGCAAAAATCTGGTTAGCTAGCCGGAAGCTGGGCAGAATATCAACAACATCTGGATAGTTTGGTGGTCACTGCCCGAATATGAATAGTCAGCCCTGCCTACTATCCACTGACTGGCTTGGCCGATATCAGCCAGCAAGATTTTAGAAGTGTGCATTCAAAGTTGACTTTGCTCCAATTTACTTTTCAGCAGACTGATGCTTAGTCTAATGCTTTAATTCATCTCAAGCTGAGCAGGCTTTACAGTTTGCTACAATAAACACTAGGGATGTGCATTTGTTAGTAGCACCCATTCAACTATTTTGGTGCCTTAAAAATTTCAGTGTGCAGTCAATTGTATGCGGGTAACCCTAAAAAGTTAATATGCACAAAACTGATTTTTGCACTTTAAAAAGTTCTAATGCAGGGGTGGGGAATGAGGGCCACAATCCAGTCAGATTTTAAGGACTGTCCCAATGAATATGCATGAGATCTATTTGCATGCACTGCCTACATCAGGGATCTCAAAGTCCCTCCTTGAGGGCTGCAATCCTGTCGGGTTTTCAGGATTTCCCCAATGAATATGCACTGAAAGCAGTGCATGCACATAGATCTCATGCATATTCATTGGGGAAATCCTGAAAATCCGACTGTATTGCGGCCCTCAAGGAGGGACTTTGAGACCCCTGGCCTACAATGTATGCAAATAGATCTCATGCATATTCTTTGGGGAAATCCTGAAAACCCGACTGGATTGTGGCCCTTGTTCCCCACTCCTGTTTCAATGCATAAAAATGTGCACATTAACATATAATTTATGAAACAAATTGAAAAACATGCCTGAAATGAAAATTTCAGAAAATAAACTGACAATTTTTAGGCTGTGCACATCTTTAATACATGCATCCAAACATCAAGCAATAGTCTTTCACTCAAGCTATTTGCCTGCAACAGTAAACAAACCCAACTAAACTAGATTTTCTTGTAAAAAGCAAGAGCCATTGAAAACGTTTTTCAGCAGGTATCTAGGCAATAAGTTATCTAATTTGACCAGCCAACCACCATATTTAACATTGGATTCATATCTTTTTTTATTTTAAAATTTTTGCTTAACTTAGAAAACAGTTGTAATATGCTTTTCTTTTCATAAGACAGATCAGCCAAGCCTTTTTAAACTTTTAACATAGCTCTACCTGGATTTGTATCATTTTAACATTACTAGGGGAATACTCCAGAGCAAAGGTTCCCTCTCCTTAGCCCTTCAAATTCATCTGCTTAGGTACCATTCACAGGTGAAAAGAGTAGTCCACGTAGCTTATATGTCTGGGATGGATTCAACCACCAAGGTATCTCCGACATCTAGTGCCTTTTATGCTGATATCCAAGGTGCAGTTTTGATGGCTCAGAGCAACAGCAGTCCATCTGCAGAGCCCCAAGTGTTTTCCCTCCAAGTTTAAGCAGTACTGCTTAAACTTGAGTAGTGGCATCACTTCACCACCAGACCCATCCTTTCACCCAAATAGCCTGAAAGTGACATTTTCAGGTGGGGAGGGAAAAGCAGCAACCAATGCATACAAAGACAGCTAAACCATGCATATACTCCCCATCCCCCCATGTCTACTTCTACTCATGAAACATTCACTTTAGAGTGGAAGAACAGCTAGAGAATTTACCTATATCATCCAGTTAGCCTATCTGGGTTTAAAGGTTTAGACAAATTCCTGGAGGAAAAGTCCACTATCTGCTATTAAGACAAGACATGGGGACAGCCACTATATATCCCCGGGATCAGGATCCAGGACTCTTGCTTCTTTTGTGATTCTGCCAGGTACTTGTGACATGAACTGACCACTGCTGGAAGCAGGATACTGGACTAGAGTGACCATCATTCTGATCTATTTCAACAGTTCTCATGTTCCTTCTGCAACCCTCAACCCAAATAATGGAGGGAAGAGGGAGAAAATAGGTTTGTTCTGTAACTTTACAGAGATGTAATGGAGGAAAGAGAAATGGAAAATATGGTAGTAAGAGCAGGGGAGGGATAACTCATGTGCATCCATAACTAATTCACAAAATATGCACTAACTAGAAATTCCTTTTAGGCTGGTGTGTCCCAAGTACTGGAGTTGGAACTTAAAAAAAAATGGTGTTTTCTTTTAATATCTGATCCTCTATGAGAAATTGAAAATGTTTAAAGCAGCTGTCACTGTAAAGCACAGTTACTTACCATAACAGGTGTTATCCAGGGACAGCAGGCAGATATTCTTAATGCATGGGTGACGTCACCGACGGAGCCCCGGTACGGACCTTTTTAACTAGAAAGTTCTAGTTGGCCGCACAGCGCATGCGCAAGTGCCTTCCCGCCCGACGGAGGAGAGCGTGGTCCCCAGTTAAGATAAGCCAGCTAAGAAGCCAATCCGGGGAGGAGGGTGGGACGTAAGAATATCTGCCTGCTGTCCCTGGATAACACCTGTTATGGTAAGTAACTGTGCTTTATCCCAGGACAAGCAGGCAGCATATTCTTAACGCATGGGTGACCTCCAAGCTAACAGAGAGGGAGGAGGGATGGATGGCCATTAGGAAAATAAATTTTGTAACACAGATTGGCCGAAGTGTCCATCCCATCTGGAGAAGGCATCCAGACAGTAGTGAGTAGTGAACGTGTGAACTGAGGACCAAGTGGCAGCCTTGCAGATTTCCTCGATGGGCGTGGAATGGAGGAAAGCCACAGAAGCAGCCATAGCTCTGACCCTGTGGGCCTTGACAGCACCTTCCAGTGAGAGACCGGCCCGAGCATAACAGAACGCAATACAGGCAACAAGCCAATTGGAAAGCATCCGTTTAGAGACAGGACGACCTAGACGGTTAGGATCGAAGGTCAGAAAGAGCTGAGGGGACGAGCAGTGAGCCCTGGTACGGTCAAGGTAGTATGCAAGGGCACGCTTACAATCCAGCGTGTGCAACGCATGTTCCCCAGGATAAGAATGGGGTTTAGGGAAAAAGACAGGCAACACAATGGACTGGTTGAGGTGAAAAGCCGAGACCACCTTGGGAAGGAATTTAGGATGGGTACGCAGAACCACCTTGTCATGGTGAAAAACAGTGAAAGGTGGGTCGGCAACCAGTGCATGCAGCTCACTAATCCTCCTGGCAGAAGTGATGGCAATGAGGAAAAGCACCTTCCATGTTAGAAGTTTGAGCGAAGTTGTGGCAAGAGGCTCAAAAGGGGGTTTCATGAGGGCTGATAAAACCACATTATGATCCCAAACGACAGGAGGAGGCTTCAGAGGTGGTTTGACATTGAAGAGGCCTCTCATGAACCGGGAAACCAGTGGATGAGCCGTGAGAGGTTTTCCGAGGATAGGCTCGTGAAACGCAGTGATGGCACTGAGGTGGACTCTGATTGAGGTAGACTTGAGGCCAGCGTCGGACAGAGAGAGCAAATAGTCCAGTACAGTTTCCACCGCTAATGAGGTGGGATCGTGATGACGCAGTAGACACCAAGAGGAGAACCTGGTCCACTTCTGATGGTAACATTGGAGGGTGGCCGGTTTCCTGGAGGCATCCAAAATACGACGGACAGGCTGAGACAGATTCTCTGGAGAGGTCAGCCCGAGAGAAACCAAGCTGTCAGGTGGAGCGAAGACAGATTGGGATGCAGTAGAGACTGACGTTGCTGCGTAAGTAGAGTAGGAAACACAGGAAGAGGAATGGGCTCCCTGGAGCTGAGCTGAAGCAGGAGGGAGAACCAGTGTTGGCGAGGCCACCGAGGAGCGATGAGAATCATGGTGGCCCTGTCCCTGCGGAGTTTGGCTAACGTCCGCAACATCAGAGGTAGTGGAGGAAAGGCATAGAGGAACCGATCCGTCCAGTCGAGCAGGAATGCATCTGGGGTCAGACGATGAGGAGAGAAGAGTCTGGAACAGAACTGGGGTAGCTGATGGTTGTGAGGCGCTGCAAAGAGGTCCACCTGCGGAGTGCCCCAGCGAGCAAAGATGGAGTGGAGTGTTGAAGGGTCCAGAGTCCACTCGTGAGGTTGAAGGAAGCGGCTGAGATTGTCGGCCAGGGAGTTCTGTTTGCCCTGGATATAGACAGCCTTGAGGAAGAGATTGCGGGCCATGGCCCAGGTCCAGATGCTGAGAGCCTCCTGACAAAGGAGGCGAGATCTGGTGCCGCCTTGCTTGTTTATGTAGTACATGGCGACTTGATTGTCTGTGCACAGGAGAAGGACCTGAGGGCAGAGGAGGTGCTGGAAGGCCTTAAGAACATAGAACATGGCTCTGAGTTCCAGGAAATTGATGTGATGTTGACACTCCTGAGGGGTCCAGAGTCCCTGGGTGCGTAGATCTCCCAGGTGAGCTCCCCACGCATAGGGGGAGGCATCCGTGGTTATGATCATGGAGTGAGGGGGTAGATGAAAGAGTAGACCCCTGGAAAGATTTGAGGAGTGCAACCACCATTGAAGAGATTGTTGAAGAGACGATGTCACAGAGATGGGATGAGAAAGAAGATCCGTGATCTGTGACCATTGGTTGGCAAGAGTCCATTGAGGTGTCCTGAGGTGGAGTCGCGCCAGAGGAAGCACATGGACCGTCGAGGCCATGTGGCCCAGGAGGACCATCATCTGTCGGGCAGGAATGGAGTGATGAAGGAGCACCTGACGACAGAGGTGGAGCAGGGTCCGTTGACGGTCGGAGGGGAGAAACGCCCTCATTAGTGTGGTGTCGAGAACTGCTCCAATGAACTGAAGTTGCTGTGTGGGAAGCAGATGTGACTTGGGGTAGTTGATCTCGAACCCCAGGAGATGGAGGAAAGAGATGGTGTGATGAGTGGCTTGTAGCACCAGTGGAGACGTAGGTGCTTTCACCAACCAATCGTCCAAGTAGGGGAACACCTGGAGGTTGTGAGACCTGAGGAAGGCCGCCACCACAATAAGGCACTTGGTGAACACCCTGGGCGATGAAGCGAGGCCAAAAGGTAGCACCTTGTACTGATAGTGACGATGCTGTATCTGAAACCGTAGGTAGCGACGTGAAGTCGGATTGATTGGGATGTGAGTGTAGGCCTCTTTGAGGTCCAGGGAACATAGCCAGTCGTGTTGAGAGAGAAGAGGGTAAAGCGTGGCAAGGGAGAGCATTCTGAACTTCTCCTTGACCAGACACTTGATGAGGTCCCTGAGATCGAGGATGGGACGAAGGTCTCCTGTCTTCTTGGGAACCAGGAAGTAGCGGGAGTAGAATCCCTGACCCCTTTGGTCCGGAGGCACCTCTTCGATGACATTGAGAAGAAGGAGGGATTGGACCTCCCTCAGGAGGAGGGGGGTTTGGGAAGAGTGAGAAGCAGACTCTACGGGAGGATTGTCTGGTGGAAGAGTCTGGAAGTTGAGAGAGTAGCCGTGGCGAATGATGTTGCGGACCCATTGGTCTGATGTGATGACCTCCCAACGGCTGAGGAAGATTTGGAGGCGACCTCCAATAGGCTGAGGAAGAGGCAATGATGATGGGAGACTGGCTATGCCCTGGAGGAAAAAGTCAAAAGGGCTGAGATGGTTTTGACGAAGGGAGAGGCTTGGCAGGTTGGTGAGACTGTGAGCGAGCCTGAGATTGATGCTGTTGACGAGGTCGGCAAGGCTGCTGTTGAGGTGGGTTGAGAGGTCTGGCCGAGAACCTGCGTTGGTATGAAGACTGCTGTCTGTAGGTGCGAGCAGGTGGAGTCTTCTTTTTAGGTTTAATCAGAGTGTCCCACCTGGTCTCATGTGCTGAGAGTTTCTGGGTTGTTGAGTCCAGGGACTCTCCGAAGAGTTCATCACCCAGGCAAGGTGCGTTAGCCAGGCGGTCCTGGTGGTTAATGTCCAGGTCAGAGACTCTCAGCCATGCCAAACGTCGCATGGCCACCGCCAGGGCAGATGCGCGAGAGGTGAGCTCAAATGAGTCGTAGATGGAGCGAACCATGAATTTCCTGAGTTGGAGGAGGCTGGAAATATGTTGCTGGAAAAGAGAGACCTTGCGTTCAGGAAGGTATTTCTGTAAGGAGGAGAGCTGTTGCACCAGATGCTTCATGTAGAAGGAGAAGTGGAAGGTGTAGTTGTTGGCTCTATTGGCTAACATGGCATTTTGGAAAAGGCGCTTACCAAATTTATCCATGGTTTTTCCTTCTCTGCCAGGAGGGGTGGAGGCATATACACTGGAACCCTGAGATTTTTTCAAAGTAGATTCCATCAGGAAGGACTCATGGGGCAATTGAGGTTTATCAAACCCTGGGATTGGAATAACCCGGTACAAGCTATCCAATTTACGAGGGGCTCCAGGAATCGTGAGGGGAGCTTCCCAGTTTTTATAGAAAGTTTCCCGTAAGATGTCGTGGACGGTCAACTTCAGAAATTCTTTGGGAGGTTGCTCAAAGTCTAGGGCATCGAGGAAAGCCTGAGACTTTTTAGAGTCGGACTCCAAGGGAATGGAAAGAGCTGCTGACATCTCCCTAAGGAATTTGGTGAAAGAGGATTGCTCTGGTTTGGAGACGGTGTCGGTCATGGAGGGTTCTTCATCGGTTGATGAAGCGTCCTCCTCGGTACCGTGAGGGGAGTCTTCCCACAAATCTGGGTCCCTAACGTCGGGGTGCGTACGTTTGGACATCGGTGTGGAGGGCTCGGCATGGCGGGTCTTTGAAAGAGATTTGCCTGAGCGCACCGAGGCGGTACCGGGTGAGGAAGACAGATGTCGTTCCTGGGACCGGACAGGATCGGCAGCATCACGGGTACGTACTGTAGGTGTTTCTGCCAAGAGCACCGGCATGGAAGTATTAATCGGTACCGAGGGGGTCGACACCGATGGGACAGTGTGAGGCTCGGACCGGTCTTGTACCGGAAGGTGCGGTGCCAGCAACAGTTGTTGGAGCTGTTGTTGCAGCTGCTCCTGTAACTGTGTTTAGAGTATGGCCGCGATGCGGTCGTCCAAGGGAGGCACCGGTACCACTTTTTTCTTCTTCGGTACCATAGGTGCCGCTCTTCGCTCCGGCGATGAGGAGGCCGATGATGAGGCACTCACCAAGATCGGAGCGGAGCATTTGCGGGGCCAGTGCGGCGCCGGGAGGGCCGGTGTTGCAACCGTGGCCGGAGGGCGCTCAAGGGAAGAAGGAGGCTTCTTAGCCGGCTTACCTGGGCCCAACGACCCCGAGGAAGGGTCCGGTGGTGTCGATGTCGTCGGTGCCGACTTTTGTGGTGCCGTCGACGTCGCAGCCGGTTCCATGGCAGATCCGGTACCAAACAAAATATTTTGCTGGATCTGCCGATTTTTCAAAGTACGCTTTTTAAGCGTAGCACAGCGGGTGCAGGTGTCAGCCCGATGCTCTGGACCCAAGCACTGGAGGCACCAACTGTGTGGGTCGGTGAGGGAGATCGGGCGTGCACACCGCTGGCACTTCTTAAAACCCGGTTGAGGGGGCATGAAGGGAAACACGGCCTCCGCAAAATTGAATCCGGAGGCCTGTATGGTGGCAACAGGCCTCGCCGGGGCCGGCCTGAAAAAATAAAGAAAACTCGATGATTTTTTTTTTTTTTTTGAAAACAAAAATAAAGGGAATCCGATAAGAAAAAAGGAAAAAAGTGAGAAAATACGCGAGCGGGAAGGCAAAAAGTAGTTTTTCAACGGCCGTTGAAAACACATGCGTCTTCTTCGCTCCGCGGAAACGAAGAAACTGGGGACCACGCTCTCCTCCATCGGGCGGGAAGGCACTCGCGCATGCGCGGTGCGGCCAACTAGAACTTTCTAGTTAAAAAGGTCCGTACCGGGGCTCCGTCGGTGACGTCACCCATGCGTTAAGAATATGCTGCCTGCTTGTCCTGGGATAAATACCCTATTTTACTGTGGTAAATGGTCTACATCAGTGGTTCCCAAACCTGTCCTGGAGGACCCCCAGGCCAGTCCGGTTTTCAAGATAGCCCTAATGAATATGATGGAGCAGATCTGCAATCCTGGCATCTCCATTTTATGCAAATCTCTGTCATGCATATTCATTAGGACTATCTTGAAAACCCGACTGGCCTGGGGGTCCTCCAGGACAGGTTTGGGAACCACTGGTCTACATTAAGGCTATGGCCAAGGCAAAAGTTAGTGTCAAAATGTGAAATCTGAAAGGGAGAGGTCTTCTCTTAAATTATGCCTTACTGACTTCTTTCCAGAGCCTCAGTATTTATTATAATATTGGACCATTTCTACACCCCCCTCCCCCTTTGAAATGATTCCCAGTTAAAGTAATTTTTTTTCCATAGTATCTTAGTTCATTTAAGGGAGAACAATGCTCAACATTCAACCATATCAATGATTCTCAAACATATACACTGATATACAGCTCCAAAAGCAATCTGTCAATTATTACTTCAGTACAGAGACACCTGAGAAGCTGTAATTAAGTGAACTTTTATCCAGTGGAAATGGGCTGAAACTAAGTCACAATCATAGCTATGCTGCAACAACCACCTTCAGTCACTCCTTTGAAAATCAATGGAAGTGAAAAGAGTCTCATGCAACTACTGCTCCTTCTATATACCACTGTAAATCATTTCTATAGCACTAATGTACACCTGCAATGCTGGGGGTACAAACACACAAGAGAGTCTCTGCAACTGAAAACTGCTGACTCTCTGCTCCTTGAGGTAGTAACGGGAGGAAGTGTCACTGTGATTCCATCTTAAGATGCTGGCTTTAAAATGTTTTTGGTGGCATGTGCGGCCATGTAACATCCAATCTTGAAGTGGTCTTCCATGGGCTGCTGGGGGCCTTCAGACGAAAGAAATCAGCGCACCAATCTCATTGGAAGAGTGACTAGGGGTAAGAAGGGGGCTCCTATGGGTGGTTTACAGAGGGAAAGTGATTGCTGGATTCAAATGTGGGGTTCAGTCTTGTAATAATTTAATATTGAAAAATAAAGTTGCACACTGATTTTCATCTAGATCGGGTGAAACAGAGGGTTCATAGACAATGGAGTGGAAGACGTCAGCACGCTGACAATTCGGCGCAAGACAGAAGCGCGCGGGGGAAAAAGTAATTTTTAAAGAGCTCCGATGGGGGGTTTGGGGTGGCAACCCCCCCACTTTATTGGTTAGTGTTTGCGCTACTGTTGGAGGGGGGTTTAGTGGGTTGGAAACCTCCATTATAGTGAAAACGGAACTTTTTCTGATTTTTTTGGGGAAAAGTTCCGTTTTCTCTATAATGTGGGGGCTTTCACCCCCCCCATCCCCCCCCGCAATGGCAGCGCGAACACTAACCAATAAAGTGAGGGGGTTGCCACCCCAAACCCCTAGTCGGAGCTCATTAAAAATTATTTTTTTCCCTGCGCGCTTCTGTCTTCCGCCGAATTGTCGGAGCGCTGGCATCTGGCGCGCGATTATCCCATCACTGAAACGGAGTAGACAATTCAGAAACCCCAAAAACCTGAATAAGCAATGATTTCTGCTTCTGCTCAGTTTGATAGGGACCTTACCTTTCAAGATATTCTTTGACATTGTCATAACCATAAAACTTTGCCAAATGAATAAGCATTCCTGTGGCACAACGGCCATCTCGCTTACGGCAATAACTACAGTTGCAGATGCCACGGCAAGGAGGACAAATCCAATCCTGAAAAATAAATGGAAAACAGTTTGTAGCCATGGGCAGATTTATGCAAGGGGTGAGGAGTATTTTTGTGCATAAATCTCCCCCAACTAATTCCTAGAGTTCCATAGTGTGTGTGGCAGTTGGCTTACAGAAAGAGGTGATAAATAAAAACAGGATGATCTGAACTTGCGACCTGTATCTTTGAAAAACAAACAAACCGACTTATCTGCACCTGGATTACCAAGGGAACATGAGCATACATGCAGACAAGTGCTGCCCAATTCACTGATTCATGCTAGTGAATTTTTTTTTTTCCTGAGAAAAAAATCAAAATCAAAAATCACTCACCGATTCAGTGACCAACCCCCTCCCCCCGATGAGACCAGGCTTCCTAAAGCAGCAGCAGTGGCCAGCCAGTAAAGGCAGCAGTCTGTCCCACCACTGACAATGCAGCAAAGGGAAGTCCTGGTGGAGCAAGCTGCAAGCAACATGTTCACAGCAGTGCCTCTGCTGGACAACCACCTCCACTGCTGCTTTGGGAGGCCCAAAGGTACGTCAGAATGATCTCACAGTGGGGGACAGGAGGGAGGCATGGAAAGCTGCTGCACAAGAGAGGGAGTAGCGGAAGAATTGTTGGACATGGGAGGGGGTAGCGGAAGAATTGTTGGACATGGGGTGGAGCAGAGGAAGGGAGAGATGCAACAAAGAGGTAGAAAGGGGTGAGAGGGAGAAATCTTTCATATGTTGGAGGGGAAGGATACATGCATGGAGAAGAGAGAGCGGGAGAAAGGTTGGACATAAGGGGAGGGCAGGGAGAAAGAAATGTTGTACATGATAATGGAGGGGAGGAATAGAGATGCTGCATGGAGGGGAATAGAGAGGTTTGACCCTGAGCATAAAGCAGGGAGAGAGAGAGATGGTAGACAGTGGGAAAGAAACAGAAATGTTGGATATGGTAGTGGTACAGGGAAGGTACAGAGATGGAAGATGGATGGGGGGCACGGAGAAAGAAGAAAACATCAAATGGGAAGGGAGATCCTGAAGAGGAAATTAACAGAAGACAAACAGAAACCAGAGACTGGGATCAACATGATTTGAATAATAAAATGACCAAAAAGTTAAAAAAAATTATTTTCTATTTTGTAATTATATGTCAGATTTGAAATGTGTATCCTGCCAGAGCTGGTGTTAAGACGGTAAGCGTGAACTAGGATCTAAGAGAGGAAAAGTCTTTTTTGTTTATTTTGTTTACACCACAGCGCTGGCATGGGGTTGGAGAGGGCAAAGGGGTGTGGGGTGGGTGTAGAGGCTATAAAATAAACCTCCCAGGACATTTGAAAAAAAATGATCAATTGGGCAGGAAAAGTGAATCGAATCAAAAAATTTTTCCCTGAATCGGGCAGCACTAGTGCAGACTAGCAGGTTCATCTGGAACTGTCAGGGTTTGCAGCTTACATTTCTGAATTTTCTCCTCCTGTGGGGACACCATTCTACCATAGGCACTGGAACAGGGGGGCCTCAAGGGCCATGTTCCCCCCCCCCCAAAAAAAAAAAAAAAAATTTGCAGTCAAAGGTCACAGGAGTTATGGCTCTTCCAACTCCCTCACCTACTTCTTCCCTGGCCACTGTAATTAAAGTGAAGTGAGCCTGCTGCCATCAGTCTGTCCCACATGTCTTCATTCTGCACCATCCCACCTACATTGGAACAGGACGTTGCTGCAGAATGACGATTTCCAGGGCAGGCCGACGGCAGCAGGTTCACCTTGTCACTGCTTGAAGATTCAAAATTACAGCGGCTGGGGACGAGGTAGGTGGGGGTGTCAGGAGCTGGAGAAAGCAAGAGCACAAGCGAGCGTGCCACAGGATTCTGTTAGGGTGCTGGGAAGGACAGATGCTGCATGGGCTGGGGTCTGGGAAGGCTGGGAAAGAGATGCTGTACGGATGGAGTGGTGGGAAGGGAGGGAGAAATATGCTGCCAGTAGGGGGGCGGAGAGAATGGTTGGACATAGATGTGTGGAGCGGGAGGGAAAGATGGTGCACATGGGGAAAGGAAGAAAGAGGGAGAATTGTTGGACATAATAGTAGTTGGGAGGAGGGAGGTAGAAATTTTGGATGTTGTGGTGGAGAGGGAAGGGTGGGACAGATGAAAAGGGATGCAAGAGGGAGGAATGTTGAAAATGGTAGAGTAAAGGGAGGAAGAGATGCAACATGGTATTGGAGAAATGTTAGGCATGGGGGTGGTGGGGAGGGGCAAAAAGGTGCTGTACAGGAGCCAGGGGATGAGAGAGGGAGAAATATTGGACTAGGCAGTATAGGGGTTGGGAGAGATGTGCCCTGGATTCCTCCACACTCTCTCTCTCTCTTTTCCTACTCCCTTTGCAGCAAGAGAGAGACGTTGCACATGGGGATGGAGGAGCGAGAAGAAGAAATGCAGAAAAAAGAGAAACTGGAACTGACGATGGAAAAATAAATCTCCAGATAACAAAGGAAAAAATTATTTTTAATTTTTTGATTGAAATACAGTATGTTAGCTTTGGGAAATGTGTATAGCGGATGTCTTTGTATTGTGTTCAACAGAAAAGGAAATGCATTTCTGTTTCTCTCCAGTGTTACTCGCCAAGTTTAACTTTTTGAGGTTCCAAGTTCAAATTTTTTCAACTTATTTTTGTTTCTAACTTGTAAACCCCCCCCTGCTCTGTATTTGGTGAGGGCCTGGCTTAAAATGTTTATCTGAAATGTCTTAGGCTCATAAAATTGTATAAAATCATCTTTCTGCTTTGAGCGGGAAGATGCGGTGAAGAAAATTAAGACTGTGGGGATGGTAGACAAGGATGAAGAATGCGGGGATGGTGAATAGACAAGGATGAAAAATGCAGGGACAGTAATGGGACAGCGAAGAAAGAGGCACTTCACTGTGGGGATATGAAGGGATGGAGATGAATCTTTGTCCCCTCAACACTTTCTAGTTGGAAGGAGCTTCTGAGTACGAGATGATCTGAGCAAAACGTTCCAAATTAGCAAGGTTAAAGTAGTTTACAATGGTGCCAAATGCCCATTAAGTGCATATGAGAGGCCAGTCTCAAAATGCTATTAAGTGGAAAACCTAGTGAAAGCCTTCCCTCTCGTTCATCTCTGCTTCCCAGCTTAGTGCTAAACTGCTGTAATGAGTGTGCTTATGTAATGAGTAGGATTTCTGAATAGAAAAGGGAGAAACATTCCTCAAAATTTAGGGATTAACTAAGGACAATAATTTCCCTCCCACTGCTAGTACAACCTATAAAAAAAAAAGTACTGTATATACTCAAATATAAACTGACCTGAATATAAACAACCAGGGGTGGGGAGGGGGGTTGTGCATGTTAATATTCAAGTGCAGTGCCCAGCCCAACTCTGCTTCCAGCCCCCCCTCCCTCCCTGCTAAGCTCTTCACCCTGTTTGCCCTCTCTCCCAGGCTCTGCATCCAGCCCCTTCCCTTACCTGCCATGCCAGTTTCTGAACCCAGTCCCCCTCCCTAGCTCTGCATCCATCCCCCTTTAATCTCCCTCCTGCCACACCCTCCCCTGCAAACCTTTTAAATCTCTAGTGTTCCAGCAGTGGGCTGGGACAGGAGGGATTCCTTCTGTCTCCTGCCAAGGCCGATTTTAAACAACTTTTATCTCCCTCCTGCCCCCTCCGCGTACTTAAGTCCCTGGTGGTCCAGTGGTGGGCTGTGGCAGGAATGACCTTCGTTCGCTCCTGCCCGTGCAGAGCCGCTAGCTAATTGGCTGAGTTTTCGTATGCGCAGACATTGACATGACGACATCAGGCATGTGCATGATGTCATCGCATCAATGTCTGAACATTTCCAGGTGTCCTCCAGTCGTGGCCGCGAGATTAGTATGTTGCACCTTAAAAAGTTTATGACACACTGGTGTAACAGAATCTGGGCGTCCATATGTCATTTCAGAATTTGTACTCAGCACACTTCACTTAGGTGCCTAATTTGTGTCAACCAGTTAAGGAGTGGAGGAGTAGCCTAGTGGTTAGTGCAGTGGCCTGAAAACCTGGGAAACTGGGTTTGTCCCACTGCAGCTCCTAGTGACAGGGCAAGTCACTTAATCCTCCACTGCTCCAGGTACAAAATAAAAACTTGTACATAATATGTAAACTGCTTTGATTATAACCACAGAAAGGTTGTATATCAAGTCCCATTCCCTTTCATAGAATTGCTCCCCAAATGGAACAAAGCCAGGCTCTTATAGTGAGTTCAACAGTATGTCTAAATGAAAGATGGAGAAATTTGGATACCTACAGCATCTAAAAGTGCTGCTTTCACATCTTCACCATAGCGATTACGAAGGCATGGTCCACAAAACTGTCCCCTCACCCCTCCACAGCCTGCATTGCGACACACTGTCTTGGTATCAATAGTCTTCTGCCGACACTGGTGACATGTGCTACCCTGAAAACAGAAAGGGGCAGGAAAATGTACCACACAATATATCTGAAAAGAAGCATTTGTCATTTCCCAAAGGATTAATTAAATTTCAAAAGGTAGATGTTTTCCCATCATCACCATGGTAATGTACTGTAAGAGTTGCCCAGCACAAAGTGTTCTTATCCTGAAATTTACAAATACTAAGGAAACACAAGACTGAAATGGTTCAAATTATTACTGTTCTTATTACAAGCTCTCAAGATTACCTTCTGAATATTGCGGTACTCCAGCATGAAAAATGGATCCAGTCCAGGAACTTTCACTAGAATGCTGTGATAAGACAGTCTCTCTAATTTATAGGATCAATAGTAAATCCCTTTGGTTCATGTGAATTCTATCACAGAACCCAATCGTCATAGGATCAATAGTTTATATATATTTTTGTATACTTTTTTATTTTTATATATTAGCCATGTTTTATTTATATATTAGAACTATTTAAAACTTTTTCCATAATATTACTTAGCTTGATATTAGTACGTAGCCAGTATTAGGGACCGCCTCTACCAACATGCACATGTTTCAAGTTAAACTTTTCATCAGGGTTGAGGCTCCCATAGTTAATCTGTTCCTCCTGTGAAGATAGTGCCTGTTGGTTCTTTGCTAGAGAGATTTGCTCCCTTCAGTAGCTTGGAAAACTCTGAGAGCTAGTGGCTGCCTCCCTAGCCTGGAGGACACACCTTTTTCTCCAGTCACTCTGGCTTGATTACTTCTAGACACAGCTGAGGCACTAATAAAGCACAGTTACTTACCGTAACAGGTGTTATCCAGGGACAGCAGGCAGATATTCTTAACGTATGGGTGACGTCACCGACGGAGCCCCGGTACGGACACTTTTAACTAGAAAGTCCTAGTTGGCCGCACCGCGCATGCGCGGGTGCCTTCCCGCTCGACGGAGGAGAGCGTGGTCCCCAGTTAAGATAAGCCAGCTAAGAAGCCAACCCGGGGAGGTGGGTGGGTCGTAAGAATATCTGCCTGCTATCCCTGGATAACACCTGTTACGGTAAGTAACTGTGCTTTATCCCAGGACAAGCAGGCAGCATATTCTTAACGTATGGGTGACCTCCAAGCTAACAGAGAGGGAGGAGGGATGGTTGGCCATTAGGAAAATAAATTTTGTAACACAGATTGGCCGAAGTGCCCATCCCGTCTGGAGAAGGCATCCAGACAGTAGAGAGTAGTGAATGTGTGAACTGAGGACCAAGTGGCAGCTTTGCAGATCTCCTCAATGGGCGTGGAGCGGAGGAAAGCCACAGAAGCAGCCATAGCTCTGACCCTGTGGGCCGTGACAGCACCTTCCAGTGAGAGACCGGCCCGAGTATAACAGAACGCAATGCAGGCAGCAAGCCAGTTGGAAAGCGTTCGTTTAGAGACAGGACGACCTAAACGGTTAGGGTCGAAGGACAGAAAGAGCTGAGGGGACGTGCGGTGAGTTCTGGTACGGTCAAGGTAGTATGCCAGGGCACGCTTACAGTCCAGCGTGTGTAACGCCTGTTCCCCAGGATGAGAGTGGGGTTTAGGGAAAAAGACAGGCAATACAATGGACTGGTTGAGGTGGAAGTCCGAGACCACCTTGAGAAGAAATTTAGGATGGGTACGCAGAACCACCTTGTCATGGTGAAAAACCGTGAAAGGTGGGTCAGCAACCAGTGCATGCAGCTCACTAACCCTCCTGGCAGAGGTGATGGCAATGAGGAAAAGCACCTTCCATGTAAGAAATTTGAGCGAAGTCGTGGCAAGAGGCTCAAATGGAGGTTTCATGAGGGCTGAGAGAACCACATTCAGGTCCCAGACGACTGGAGGAGACTTCAGAGGTGGTTTGACATTGAAGAGGCCTCTCATGAACCGGGAAACCAGTGGATGAGCCGTGAGAGGTTTTCCGAGGATAGGCTCATGAAACGCAGTGATGGCACTGAGGTGGACTCTGATTGAGGTAGACTTGAGGCCAGCGTCGGAGAGAGAAAGCAAATAGTCCAATACGGTTTCCACCGGCAATGAGGTGGGATCGTGATGATGAAGTAGACACCAAGAGGAGAACCGGGTCCACTTCTGATGGTAACATTGGAGGGTGGCCGGTTTCCTGGAGGCATCCAAAATACGACGGACAGGCTGAGACAGATTCTCTGGAGAGGTCAGCCCGAGAAAAACCAAGCTGTCAGGTGGAGCGAGGACAGATTGGGATGTAGTAGAGACTGATGCTTCTGTGTAAGTAGAGTAGGAAATACAGGAAGAGGAATGGGCTCCCTGGAGCAGGAGGGAGAACCAGTGTTGGCGAGGCCACCGAGGAGCGATGAGAATCATGGTGGCCCTGTCCCTGCGGAGTTTGGCTAACGTCCGCAACATCAGAGGTAGTGGAGGAAAGGCATAGAGGAACCGATCCGTCCAGTCGAGCAGGAATGCATCCGGGGCCAGACGGTGAGGAGAGAAGAGTCTGGAACAGAACTGGGGCAGCTGATGGTTGTGAGGAGCTGCAAAGAGATCCACCTGCGGAGTGCCCCAGCGAGCAAAGATGGAGTGGAGCGTGGGAGGATCCAGAGTCCACTCGTGAGGTTGAAGGATGCGGCTGAGATTGTCGGCCAGGGAGTTCTGTTCGCCCTGGATATAGACAGCCTTGAGGAAGAGACTGTGGGCCGTGGCCCAGGTCCAGATGCGGATGGCCTCCTGACAGAGGAGGGGAGACCCGGTGCCGCCTTGCTTGTTTATGTAGTACATGGCGACCTGGTTGTCTGTGCACAGGAGAAGGACCTGAGGGTAGAGAAGGTTCTGGAAGGCTTTGAGAGCATAGAACATGGCTCTGAGTTCCAGGAAATTGATGTGATGTTGACGCTCCTGAGGGGTCCAGAGTCCCTGGGTTGTGAAGATCTCCTAGATGAGCTCCCCACGCATAAGGGGAGGCATCTGTGGTTATGATCATGGAGTGAGGGGGTAGATGAAAGAGTAGACCCCTGGAAAGATTGGAGGAGTTCAACCACCATTGAAGAGATTGCTGAAGAGACGATGTCACAGAGATGGGATGAGAAAGAGGATCGATGGCCTGTGACCATTGGTTGGCTAGAGTCCACTGAGGTGTCCTGAGGTGGAGTCGTGCCAGAGGGAGTACATGGACCGTCGAGGCCATGTGGCCCAGGAGGATCATCATCTGCCGAGCTGGAATGGAGTGATGAAGGAGCACCTGACGGCAGAGGTGGAGCAGAGTTTGATGGCGGTCGGAGGGGAGAAATGCCCTCATTAGAGTGGTGTCGA
Organism: Geotrypetes seraphini; assembly: GCF_902459505.1. Lineage (NCBI taxonomy): Eukaryota > Metazoa > Chordata > Amphibia > Gymnophiona > Dermophiidae > Geotrypetes > Geotrypetes seraphini. The sequence goes on along the minus strand of NC_047085.1, from coordinate 397,068,988 downwards.
GAACTGCTCCAATGAACTGAAGTCACTGTGTGGGAAGCAGATGCGACTTGGGGTAGTTGATCTCGAAACCCAGGAGATGGAGGAACGAGATGGTGTGTTGAGTGGCTTGTAGCACAAGCGGAGACGTAGGTGCTTTCACCAGCCAATCGACCAAGTAGGGGAACACCTGAAGGTCGTGAGACCTGAGGAAGGCCGCCACCACAATAAGGCACTTGGTGAACACTCTGGGTGATGAGGCGAGGCCAAAGGGTAGCACTTTGTACTGATAGTGATGGTGCTGTATCTGGAACTGTAGATAGCGACGTGAAGTCGGATGGATTGGGATGTGAGTGTAGGCCTCCTTGAGGTCTAGGGAGCATAGCCAGTCGTGGTGAGAGAGAAGAGGGTAAAGCGTGGCCAAGGAGAGCATTCTGAACTTCTCTTTGACCAGACACTTGTTGAGGTCCCTGAGATCGAGGATGGGACGAAGGTCTCCTGTTTTTTTGGGAACCAGGAAGTAGCGGGAGTAGAATCCCTGACCCCTTTGGTCCGGAGGTACCTCTTCGATGGCATTGAGGAGAAGGAGGGATTGGGCCTCCCTCAGGAGGAGGGGGGTTTGGGAGGAGTGAGAAGCAGACTCTATGGGAGGATGGTCTGGTGGAAGAGTTTGGAAGTTGAGAGAGTAGCCGTGGCGAATGATGTTGAGGACCCATTGGTCTGATGTGATGACCTTCCAACGGCTGAGGAAGAGTTGAAGGCGTCCTCCGATCGGCTGAGGAAGAGGCAATGAAGGTGGGAGACTGGCTATGCTCTGGAGAAAGGAGTCAAAAGGGTTGAGACGGTTTTGATGAAGGGAGAGGCTTGGCAGGTTGAGTCTGTGGGTGAGCCTGAGGTTGATGCTGGTGGCGAGGACGGCGAGACTGTTGTGCAGGCGGGTTGAGAGGTCTGGCCGAGAACCTGCGTTGGTAAGAAGACTGTTGCCTGTAGGGGCGAGCAGGTGGAGTCTTCTTTTTAATCAGAGTGTCCCACCTGGTCTCGTGTGCTGAGAGCTTCTGGGTGGTCGAGTCCAGGGATTCTCCGAAGAGTTCATCACCCAGACAAAGTGCGTTAGCCAGGCGGTCCTGGTGGTTAATGTCTAGATCAGAGACTCTCAGCCATGCCAAACGGCGCATAGCCACCGCCATGGCAGATGCGCGGGAGGTCAGCTCAAATGAGTCGTAGATGGAGCGAACCATGAATTTCCTGAGTTGGAGGAGGCTGGAAATTTGTTGCTGGAAGTGAGGGACCTTACGTTCAGGAAGATATTTCTGTAAGGAGGAGAGCTGTTGCACCAGATGCTTCATATAGAAGGAGAAGTGGAAGGTGTAGTTGTTGGCTCTATTGGCTAGCATGGCATTTTGGAAAAGGCGCTTACCAAATTTATCCATAGTTTTTCCCTCTCTGCCAGGAGGGGTGGAGGCATATACACTGGAACCCTGAGATTTTTTCAAAGTAGATTCCATCAGGAGGGATTCGTGGGGCAATTGAGGTTTGTCAAACCCTGGGATTGGAATAACTCGGTACAAGCTATCCAATTTGCGAGGGGCCCCGGGAACAGTGAGGGGAGTCTCCCAGATTTTATAGAAAGTTTCCCGTAAGATGTCGTGGACGGGCAACTTTAGAAATTCCTTGGGAGGTTGCTCAAAGTCTAGGGCATCGAGAAAAGCCTGAGACTTTTTAGAGTCGGACTATAAGGGGATGGAAAGAGCTGCTGCCATCTCCCTAAGGAATTTAGAAAAAGATGATTGTTCTGGTTTTGAGGCGGTGTCGGTCATGGAGGGTTCTTCGTCGGTTGACGAAGCGTCCTCTTCGGTACCGTGCGGGGAGTCTTCCCACAAGTCTGGGTCTCTAACGTCAGGGTGTGCACGTTTGGACATCGGTGTGGAAGGCTCGGCATGGCGGGTCTTTGAGAGAGATTTGCCCGAGCGTACCGAGGCGGTGCCGGGAGAGGAAGACCGATGTCGTTCCTGGGACCGGGAAGGGTCGGCAGCAGTACGGGTATGCACTGTAGGTGTTTCAGCCAAGAGCACCGGCATGGAGGTATTAATCGGTACCGAGGGGGGTCACCGATGGGACAGTGCGAGGCTCGGACCGGTCCCGTACCGGAAGGTGCGGTGCCAGCAACGCCGGCAACAGTTGTTGGAGTTGTTGCTGGAGCTTCTCCTGTAACTGGTTTTGGAGTATGGCCGCGATGCGGTCATCCAGGGGGGCATCGGTACCGCTTTTTTCTTCTTCGGTACCATAGGTGCCGCTCTACGCTCCGGCGATGAGGAGGCCGATGAGGCACTCACCGATATCGGAGCGGAGCGTTTGCGGGGTCGGTGCGGTGCCGGGAGGGCCGGTGTCGCAACCGTGGCAGGAGGGCGCTCAAGGAAAGTGGAAGGTTTCTTAGCCGGCTTACCTGGGCCCAACGACCCCGAAGAAGGGTCTGGTGGTGTCGACGTCGTGGATGCCGACTTTTGTGGTGCCGTCGACGTCGTAGCAGATTCCATGGCAGATCCGGTACCGAATAAAAGATTTTGCTGGATCTGCCTGTTTTTTAATGTGCGCTTTTTAAGCGTAGCACAGCGGGTGCATGTGTCAGCCCGATGCTCTGGACCCAGGCACTGCAGGCACCAATTGTGCGGGTCGGTGAGAGAGATCGGGCGTGCACACCACTGGCACTTCTTAAAGCCCGGTTGAGGGGGCATGAAGGGAAACACGGCCTCCGCAAAATCGAATCCGGAGGCCTGTATGGTGGCAACAGGTCCATCACTTTGCAGACCCCTCCCACATCAAAAAAGTCTGTTTCTTGGCATTTTTGAGTTGAACGAAAAGTTGGACAAAAATGTGGTATAAAGATGGACGATATCAGGCGGCTGGACGTATAGATAGACGATTTTCGAAAACAAATTTTTTGGGACATATTTTTGAAAATGTGTCCTACGCTGTTTTTTTGCTTTGGACGACTTGCAACTTAGACAAAAACGGACTTAGACATTCCTTTCGATTATGCTCCTCCATGCGATTGATATCCATCCTAATGTAAACAGGCAGATTATTCCAAATTGTAATGGCAGTGTAGACAAAAGAGGAATTGAGCTGTCGTTTATACCGTATTCTTCTAATCTGTGGAAAATGTAGTAATAAAGTACCACATAATCTGGTAGAATAATGCAAATGAGTAAAAAGCAAAATAAGATTATCTGAAGAGTCAGTCTGTAATATACGATGAAGCCGATTTAAACTTAATTCGCCTCTTAACTGATAACTAATGGAAGATTTTTATACGCTAATGCAGCACTTTCATACCTGAAAGGAATGCTGCGGTGCTTATTCACTTTTTTTTAGTTTAAGGATTACGATGTGGTTTCTGATGGGAAACCATGCCTAGATTCCATTTTAGCCCTACTCCGACGCAGCCTGACGAGGTGAAATGTGGCCACATTGGGTATTCGTTTTAAATAAATTGTGTTTCGCTATTTGCTAGTCTGCTTCTTCTTGTCTTCTGCTGTAAGTGTTTATAGACCTGACTCTCAATATTCTGCATGTCTACAAGTTTCCTTACAATTATACCACTCAATAATCTCATTATACCACCCAATAATCTTGTACCAAATTTCCCCCTACCTCACAACTTTGACTTCTATTTCTAAGCTTTGCACACTCATTCCCAAAGCTTTCCGTTAGTTTCCAAGTTTATTAAAAGCTTAATTTTATCGCATTATCACAAAGCGATGTACAAATTATAAAACAGAATATGACAAAAGAATATGTTTTGGTAGACAAAAGACTTAACAATAGACAAACAAATTATAACATGAAACATTTAGGGTAGTGGGAGGGACTACAATTTGTAAAGAATAATAAACATGGAGGGAAATAAAAATAGGATAGGTCATATCTAACATCAACGGTCTTGTAGCTTTTTATGAATCGAATGCGTCCTTGGAAAGAAAACATTTTTGTTTTCCTTTAAATCTGTCAAGGCTGGTTTTCCTCTCTTACATAAATTGGCAATGAGTTCCAAGTTTGAGGGGCTGTCACTGAAAAAATAGTGTCCCGTCGAGTATTAATAGTTCTTAAGGAGGAACTGAAAGAAGATGTTTATCCTCTGATCGTAATGTTCTTGAGGGCGCATAAGGGAGTAAGTATTCTTTTGAGGAATAGAGGGGCTTTGAACATTTTGACTTTAAAGGTTATTAAGGCTATTTTATAAGTTATTCTATGGTTTATTGGCAGCCAGTGGGCATTCTTTAAGAGTGGTGTGACTTGATCAAATTTCTTCTTTTTGATGATGATTTTTATTGCTGTATTTTGTACTATGTACCTATTCAAAAACTTTTCACCCTTTTTCTCTATGCTAATCTCACAGGTTTAGGGGCTTCCCAAACTGTGGGTCAAGAACCCACATAAGGCTACAAAACCTATATTTAGTCATGACCAGGGCAGGCTAGAAAAAAAACATAAAAATTGCCATGCTGGGACAGATTGAAGGTCCTTTAAGCCCAGTATCCTGTTTCCAACAGTGGTCAACCCAGGACCCAACTACCTAGCTAAATCCAAAGTAGTAAAACACATTTTATGCTACTTATCCTAGGAATAAGCAGGATTTCTCCAAGACATCTCAATAATAGCCTATGGAATTCTCTTTTAGGAAATTATCCAAACCTTTTTCAAATCCTGATAAGCTAACTGATTTCATCACATTCTCCAGCAATGAATTCCAGAGTTTAATTACACGTTGTGTGAAGAAATATTTTCTCAGGTTTGTTTTTAATCTACTACTTAGTAGCTTCATCGTATATCCCCTAGTCCTAGTATTTTTGGACAGAGTAAACAAGTGAGTCAAATCTACCCTTTCCACTTCACTCAGTGTTTTATAGACCTCTTATCATATCACCCCGAGTTGTCTATTCTCCAAACTGAAGAGCCTTAGCCGCTTTAGCCTTTCCTCATAAGTCGTCCCATCCCTTTTATCATTTGTCACTCTTTTTTGTACCTTTTCTAATTCTGCAATATATATTTTTTGAGATACGGCAACCAGAATATGTTCTCTTATTTTGTTCTTTATAATAGTCTCTACCATTTTGCCCAGCACTGTCAGACTCATCGATCTATAATTTTCCAGATCACCTCTGGAACCCTTTTTAAAAATTAGCGCCAAATTGACAACCCTCAAGTCTTCCGGTACTATGCTGGATTTTAAAGAAAAATTTTCAAATTACTTGTTAACAATAGCTCTGCAAGTTGCAGGTTTCCAGTTCTCACTGCATCTTGTCAGGTAGAAACCAACGTTTCAGCCACCATGCTGTGGCTTTCTTCAGGGTATGCTCTGAAGTCTGCAGTTTGACTTTGTAAATAGTGGGTTCATTGACCTGATTGGGCACAGGGCAGTACACCAATTTGAATTTTGGCGGGAAAGTCAACTGGTCAGAAATTTGAATTTTGTTGTGAAAGTCCATAAAATGGAAAAGTCTCTGGTAGGTTTAAAGATGCTCTCCCTGATGCCGAAACCCTGAGAGAACATCTAACCCAGCTCCACAAGGACAACATCTTTAAACCTACCAGAGAAATTTTCCATTCTATGAACTTTCACAACAACCTGAGAATCTTATGACATCATACTAAAAACCACCCACCCACCCCCCCCTCCTTTTAATTTGAATTTATGTGGTTTGCATCTTTTTCTCACACAAGTTTTTTTTACAGCGATACCATTAGGGTAAGTCATTTATCTGGAATACTTTAGTAACAGCTATCTTCAATGTAAACATTTTTGTTTCATAGTCATGTACGTTGATGATCATCATAAACATTTTTTCTAGCATGTCTAGCTGTAGCAAAATGCATTGATGATGGTGGCAATACGATATCTCTTTTAAATAGGCCACATCACCATGTATTCTTATGTTGAACCATGTAGGTTTAAATCAGGGGTGTCCAACCTTTTGGCTTCCCTGGGCCGCACTGGCCTAAAAAAAATTTTCTGGGGCTGCACAAATGCGCAAACGCTGCAGCAAGACAGAGAAGGGAGCTGGCAAGACGGTAAAAACCCGGGGGCAGCAGAGGAAAACACTGCATCGCCCTTGACTGGGGCCGCACAAAATACTTCACAGGGCCACAGGTTGGACACCCCTGGTTTAAATATTACTCTTCTAAGCATTTTTGACCATATGGGTGGGTCGATGGAAGCACACACATTGTCACCTCTTGATGAAACAGAGGATCATATACTCTGTTTGACTTCGCAGATTTAATTTTACTAAATATGAAGTGTCTACTATAGATCTGGTTCAGTATTTGACATCAGAGGGAAGCCTTCCGGGTCAGTGAGGGATCCCAGTTACCTCTTTCAGGACCATCCAGCTGAATAGCTCCTTCTGGCCTTCAGCTGCACAGGGACACTGTACATGGCTGACCTGGAAGCCTTCTTTCCGACATCAGAGGAAAGGCTTATGGGTCAGCCACATTCAGTGTGTAAAAACTTCTGGCATATGAAGGTGGAAGAAGCAAAACAGCAGGATGACCCTGAAGGGAGCGAATGCAGCCCTGGAGCTAGCAAGTAAGGGAGAGAGGAGACATGATAGAGGAAAAAAAGGGAGAGAGGAGAGGGGGAAGGAGCACAAATTTGGGACAAAGGCTGGAAGGCAGAGAGGGAATACAAAGGGAGAATTGTTGGACATGAGTGTATGAGTGAGAGGGAAAGAGATGGTGTATGTGGGGAAAGGAAGAAAGAGGAAAATTGAGCATAGAGAGGAGTAAATTAGAGATGCATGGGAAATAGGATGAGAGGGAGAAATGTTGGATATGGTGGTGGAGAGTGAACAGAAAGACAGATTGAAGGGGATGCAAAGGGAAGGAATGTTGGACATAGTGATGGAGGGTGAGATGTGGCATGGTGTTGGAGAGGGGTGACAGAAGGAGAAATGGGCATGAGGCTGGTGGGCAGTGGTGAAAAATGCTGCACATGATCCAGGGAGAGGGAGAAATGTTGGATATGGCGGTAGAGGGGGTGGGAAAGAAGCACCATGGATCTCTCTTTTTCCTCTGCAGCAAGGGAGGGAATGAGAGAAAGACAGAGAGAGAGAGACAGAGACAGAGATGTTGCCCCTAACCCCCGCGAATATTGAGGGAGGAGTGTACTCTTTCTCCCAAATAGGAGATTTGCTTCAAATTATAATATAGCTTCAAAACCATCTCTTTATTTTGATGAAATACAAAAGACACCATTAATGTAGAGCGACCCGCCAGTTCCATATCAAATGATTCCAGTAGAGCTGATACTTCTAATTCGTCACCAACTTCCTTCATTTCTTTTCATATCCTTTTCAAGAAATATATTTTTTGCAATGGGGGAACATTCGATTCAGGAAGCTTCAAAGTAGTAATCAAAAAACTTTAAAAAAAACTTCCATTGGAGTCATGAATTTATTTTTTCAGTATGTTTTTGGAGTTCAGTCTCAAGTTGTGTAATTTTTGCTGGAAGATTTAAAGTTAATGATATGAAGTTGGTACATACCAAATGAAGATTTTCAGTTGCTGCCAATGTAACCACTGAGGGTTTAAGGAGTGGCTTGAGTTTGAGTAAATAAGACTGCTCTCGTTCTGACCGTAGAACTCCATCTAGGCTCGTGTCTCCCCCAAACTCACCACCATTCTTACTCAGTGCACCTTCCCTGCTTGGTTTCGATGATGCTGAAAGCATTGAGGCTTCCCCTTCAGGGTTTGCGGTCAGAAGCAAATCCTTCACCCTCAGCAGTTTCCAAGACCCCTCCACATGAAGGTTCGTCACTGCCGCCTCTTCAAGAGCCGGGGTAGGGTCAGGTCCCAATGAGCTCAGCGAAATTTCATCATCCAAGCTAAGCCTTTCCTGCAGCTAAGCAGCAGAAGTGGCTGAAGTCGCTGAAGGGACCTAAGCTGTGCCTTCGACCTAATTGACCACACCATCTTGTTGAACTGTCTTGAATCACTAGGCATCACAGGAAACACTCACAATTGGTTCCAGGGATTCCTCGAACTCAGATCCTATCAGGTACTCAAAGAAGACAAATTCTCCTTTAGCTGGAATAACAACTGTGGACTACCCCAGGGCTCCCCGTTATCGCCGACCCTATTCAACATCTACCTCATCTCATTGGGACACCTGCTACAGAGCCTAAATCTCAACTTCCACGTTTACGCTGACGATATCACTGTTGTGCTACCACTATCCAATCTGTCGCCAGACTTCATTAATCTCCTAACCAATACCCTAAATCAAATAGAGCTTTGGATGAAGGCCTTCAAACTAAAACTGAACACAGAAAAAACTAAATTCTTCCTGGCATTTCCCAATGAAAAGATAAGACAACACGATTCATGTGAATGGCTGAGATTACGAAATTGACCAAACTATAAAAATACTAGGAGTTACCCTTGACAGACACCTAACCCTGGAAAAGCATACAGATCTAATGTTCAAAAAAAGTATTTCAGCTCCAAAAAAGTATGGAAGCTCCAAACCATCAAAAAATTCTTCGATGAATCATCCTTTCGATTATTTGTACAATCATCCATGTTGAGTACGCTGGACTACTGCAACATCATATATCTGGGAGCTTATAAAAAGACACTTCACAAGCTAAGATTAATCCAAAACACTGCAGTCCAACTCATCTTTGGATTAAAAAAATGGGAACATATCACCCCATACTTCCAAATACTCCACTGATTGCCGATGGAATCCAGAATACTCTTCAAGCTTGCCTGCATCAGCTACAAAGCGGTCTTTGGGATGCTACCAACTTACCTCACCTCCCAATTCTTCATCAACTGCCCAAATAAGAGCTCTCGTAGAATAAACCTCTTTAATTACCCATCTCTGAAATCATGTCACTACAAGAAGTTCCTGGACAGAATGCTATCATTCCAGGCAGCTAAACTGAACACATGGCTTGCAAAACCCATACTCAAGGCCGTGTCTTACGCTGACTTCAGAAAATCACTGAAGACCTGTCTCTTTAACGCAATTTGAGTTCTCTTCCTCTGGCAATTTTGTATCCCTGAAAGTCCTTTCTCTCCCCATTACTCCTCTTATTCCCATTGCATGTATATTGCTGTAAACCTCTCTTATTCTCAGTACATGTATCTTCTTGTAAACTGCTTTGAACTCATGTATCCTATTGTAAACCGCTTTGTACTTCTGTATCCTGCTCCAAACATTTGTTTTCTTGTTGCAAACATCTCGTATTCTCATTGCTTGTATCTTCTTGCAAACCGCTGTAAACATATGTATCTTGTTGTAAACATATGTTTCTTGGTGTAAACATCGCATTCTCTCATTGCATGAATCTTGTTGTAAACCGCTTTGAACTTATGGTATAGCAGTATATAAGAAATAAAATTATTATTATTATTAATTACCGTCTGGTGAGGTGTAGATGTTGCAGACAGGAGTGGAGGGTTAATCCTCTGCCTCCCTCTTCTTTTAGGCATCAGAAAAGTAAGTAGAAACGACTTATTCCAAGAAAATTGTACCACCGAAGCTGGAGCCTGTACTTACGCACCCTGCTCTGTCGCCTTCTTACCTAGGTAGGTGTGGCAGAGAAAAGACTCCACTGGCAGTCAGCTCTCAGCACTCTCTCTGCCACAACCCACTGTGGTGTGTAGGATCCTTTGGGGGGGAGGGGGGAGCTGCAGCAACACTGACCAGGGCATGAGGAGAGGGAACTGGAGCACTGCACCCTGGAGGTCCACATGGCAAGGCTCCACAGTCCAGGCTGTGGACCAAAGTCTGTCATTTAAGTAACTCTGATATACAGTATTCTAATATCTTGTCACATTCCCATAGGACCTTTTCTTTTTTTAATCAGAACTCACATCCCAACTAAACCTATAGGAAACCTAGGGAAACAAATTACCTTTATTCTCCAAGGTACTCTCTACTTTTCACAGACTTTGTTGCATAATATAAATTCATACTTTTTTTTTTTTTACATATCCATGACATATGATAAATATACTTGCCAAAATTTTATCATATATTTTGTCTTTTACTGTAACTGCAATATTTTCCAAATCTTCATCAGTAATATCTTCCACAGGCCGGACACGGGAATATTTATTAGATGACCTTCTTCTTTTGTGTTCCTCACGTTCATCCTGTCAAAACAAAATGGAAGTACATATCACACAAAAGGCTAAACACACAATTTACCACTGTTCATGTACAGTAAAACACCAAAAGGTGTTCTAGAACTTTTTTTTTTTTTTTTTACTACATTTTATCTTTACAAGATAAAATAAAGCAAAAAGAAATAGCCAATGTTACAATCAACATATTACTATAATCTCATCCACATCAAGGGAATACCTGACTAGAGATATAGTCACCAGTAATAAATAATGGAGACAAATTAAATTTACAGAACTATTTTTTCTCTTCCTTAACTGCTTCAAATTAATTGAATTTTTTTCCCCCAAATTTTTATGTCTGAAAAAACTAAGCTGATTATGTACAACAAATGTTTTCTGGAAGTACAGGAGTGGTCAAGCAACAACTCGTGACGCTTAGAAGCACATTTTCAAGTGCTTCCTTGTAAAAAGACAACTCTTCCAGAGGTTGTGATAAGCCAGAGCACAGTACAGGGGTTCAAGGAAGGTTTAGATAGATTCCTAAAGGATAAGGGGATTGAGGGGTACAGATAAAAGCAGAGGTAGGTTATAGAGATGGTAAAGAAACCACTTCAGAAGTCATAGACGCGATGGACCTCTGGTCTGACCCAGCGGAGGCAATTCTTATGTTCACTGCATGTGGGTAGGACTTCCTGCAGTACCAGAGGTCCACACAGATGCTACAGTATATTTAGTAGAAGTAGTATACAGATGGAAGTGGTTCATTCAAAAGCAATAGTCCTAGATCTCAGCAAAACTAATTTTGTCAAGATGAGAGGGTGGGGAAATACCCCAATGGTAAGTAAATTAATGCAAACCCTGCTAAACAAGAGAGAGTGCACTTTCTAAAATCCAATACATTACAGGATCCGAAGCAACATGGTTTCACTAAATGTAGGCTTTGTCAGACCAATTAGATCAAATTCTTTGGCTGGGTTGGATCTAGGAAGAACACTAGACGCTCTTCCCAGATCTAACCCAGTCAAGGAGAAATTAGGTTCTTACCTGCTAATTTACTTTCTTTTAGCTTCTCCAGACCAGTAGAGGTTAACTTTACGAGTGGGTATATATCTAATCATGACCAGCAGGTGGAGACTGAAAACAAAACTTTGGGACAGTATATCCTAGCCCCTCCTCTCTATTTCCCTCAGTCTGCCGAATAGCCAAGCAGAACCAAGAACTGGAAAACAACAGAGAGAAAAAACAATACTCCGAAAGGAGTAACAAATAACATACCCAAAATGCTGTTGGAAAATGCAGAGGAGAAATTCCCGAAGGAAGAATGTCCCCACAGCTCGCCAGCTAAGCCAGCCGAGCCACAGCCGCTGTTCTTCAATTCTCCCCGGCCCTAGAAAAATACTAGAACCCGCAGCAAAAACCAAAAACTGCCCGCGCAACAGCCCCAACAACAACAACAACAGACAGGGTGGGGACCTCTACTGGTCTGGAGAAGCTAAAAGAAAGTAAATTAGCAGGTAAGAGCCTAATTTCTCCTTCTTTAGCACTCTCCAGACCAGTAGAGGTTAACTTTACGAGTGGGACGTACCAAAGCAGTCCCTCTTACGGGCGGGACCCCCGAAGGGCCGATACCAGAACACGCTCACCGAACACCGCGTCCCGACGCGCCTGAACATCTACCCGATAATGTCTAACAAAAGAATGCAAGGAGGACCAAACCGCAGCCTTACAAATATCCACTGGAGGCACGAGCGACGACTCAGCCCAAGAAGCCGCCTGACCCCGAGTGGAATGAGCCTTGAGAAACTCTGGAACAGGCTGCTGTTTCAGAAGATAAGCGGAAGCAATCGTCTCCTTGATCCAGCGCGCAATAGTAGCCTTAGAAGCGCCAGCTCCCCGACGAGGACCCGCCAGGAGGACAAAGAGATGATCGGACTTCCGGAATTCCTAGGTCCGCTGTACATAAGAACGAAGGACCCGACCGACATCCAACTTGCGCAGCTGCCGTTGCTCAGAAGAGCCCTCCCGACCACCCAAGATCGGGAGAACCACCGATTGATTGACATGAAAAGGAGAAACAACCTTTGGCAGAAAGGAAGGAACAGGCCGCAAGACGACCCGCTCCCTAGAAAACTCCAAGAAGGGAGCTCTACAAGAGAAAGCCTGCAGCTCAGAAACACGCCTAGCAGAAGTAATGGCCACCAAAAAGACCGCCTTCAAAGTAAGGTCCTTCAAAGAACAGTCGACCAAGGGCTCGAAAGGCGGACGCACCAAAACAGAGAGAACCAGATTAAGATCCCAAGAGGGAACCGAGGGCCGTAGGGGAGGCCTAAGCAACTTGGCCGCCCGCAAAAACCGAATCACATCAGGAAGAGCCGACAAACGCTGACCTGACACCAACCCTCGAAAAGCCGACAGGGCCGCAAGATGAACCCGGAGAGAAGACCAAGCCAGGCCTCTATCCAGGCCATCCTGCAAAAACTCCAGAATGTTAGGCAGAGAAGCGCGAAAAGAGGTCACTCCCCGCGCCCGACACCATTCCTCAAAGAGACGCCAAACCCGCACATAAGCCCGAGAGGTAGAAAGCCTCCGGGACCCCAACAGTGTAGAGATCACCTTGTCTGAATATCCCTTCTTGCTAAGGCGACCCCTTTCAAGAGCCACGCCGTAAGACAGAAGGGAGACGGGTCGAACATGGGAATGGGACCCTGCATCAGAAGGTCGTCTGAGAGAGGCAGAGGAAGAGGATCCGCTACCAGGTGCCTCACCAGATCCGCATACCACGGACGGCGAGGCCAATCCGGCGCCACCAGCACCACCAAACCCGGATGGTGAACAATGCGAAGAAGTACTCTGCCCACCAGCGGCCAAGGAGGGAACACATACAACAGCCCCTCCGTTGGCCACTGCTGGACCAGAGCATCCAGACCCTCGGCCAGACCGTCCCTGCGACGACTGAAGAAGCGGGGCACTTTGGCGTTGCCACCTGTGGCCATCAGGTCCATCAGGGGCTGCCCCCAAGCCTGCACTATCAACTGAAACGCCTCGGCGCCGAGACACCACTCTCCTGGATCTAGGAAGTGACGACTGAGGAAGTCTGCCTGAACATTTTCTACTCCGGCTATATGAGAGGCCGAGAGGTCCAGCAGATGGGATTCCGCCCAAACCATGAGCAGAGCCGCCTCCTGCGCCACCTGAGTGCTCTTGGTGCCCCCCTGACGATTGACATAAGCCACCGCCGTGGAATTGTCCGACAGCACTCTGACCGACTTGCCCAGCAACAGGGAGTGGAAAGCCAACAGCGCCAGACGGACCGCTCTGGTCTCCAACACGTTGATCGACCAGGCGGCCTCCTCCGCGGACCAGGTGCCCTGAGCTGAGTGACCCAAACACTGAGCCCCCCAACCCAGGAGACTCGCATCCGTCAGGAGCACCGTCCACTGCGGGAGATCCAGACCCACCCCCTGAACTAGGTGAGGGGTCTGGAGCCACCAATGCAGACTGTAGCGCGCCAAGCCTCGCAGGGGAACCGGAACATCCATCCCGTGCCTCTGGGGAGACCACCTCCGGAGCAGAGCATACTGGAGAGGACGCATGTGGGCCCGCGCCCACCTCACCACGTCCAGGGACGCCGCCATCGACCCCAAGACCTGGAGGAAATCTCGCGCCCGAGGACACCGGGACGCCAAAAGCAGGCGAATCTGAGATTGCAATTTGCTCACCCGGCCCTCTGGGAGGAAGACCTTCCCCAAGGAGGTGTCGAACAGCACCCCTAGGTACTCCAGACGCTGAGCCGGGACCAACCGACTCTTGGAAAGGTTGACCACCCAGCCCAGCGACCGGAGAAACTCCACCACCCGAGCAGTAACCCGGGAGCTTTCCTGCAACGACTTTGCCCGAATTAACCAGTCGTCCAGGTAGGGGTGTACCAGGATGCCCTCCGACCGCAAGGCTGCCGCGACGACCACCATCACCTTGGTGAACGTCCGAGGAGCCGTGGCCAGCCCAAAGGGAAGCGCACAGAACTGAAAGTGCCGACCCAAGATCGCAAAGCGCAGGAAACGCTGATGAGAGGCCCGAATGGGAACATGCAAGTAGGCCTCCGTCAGATCGAGAGAAGTGAGAAACTCCCCCGGCTGAACCGCCAGAATCACCGACCGCAGAGTTTCCATACGGAAAGAGGGAATCTTGAGAGCCCTGTTGACCCCTTTCAAATCGAGGATGGGCCGAAAGGTCCCCTCCTTCTTGGGCACCACAAAGTAAATGGAGTACCTGCCCGTGCCCCACTCCGGAGGGGGCACCGGAACCACTGCCCTGAGATCTAGCAAGCGCTGAAGGGTCTGGCGAAAAGCCTGCGTCTTCCCCGGAGTCTGACATGGAGAAGCGAGGAAAAAATCCGGCAGAGAGCGGGCTAACTCCAGGGCATAACCGTCCCGCACCACCTCCAGGACCCACTGATCGGACGTGATCTCGGCCCATTTGGGGAAAAATTCGCGCAGCCGGGCCCCCACCGGAACCAAAGGGGGCGCCGGCAAGGCGTCATTGTGCAGGACGGGAAGCGGGGGAACCGGCGGAGGGATTCCCTGCCCCCCGACGGGCCCCCCGAAAGGGCTGCATGCGCTGGAAGAACCGACCCCGGGAAAATCCCGGAGACTGGAAAGAAGCAGCCCCACGCCCAGGGCGATACTTGCGAAAATCCCACAAACGCCCCCGGGCCGCACCCCCCCGAGACGCCGGGCGGGCACGGTCCTCCAGCAGACGGGGAACTTTCGAGTCCGACAGAGTCTGAATCAACTTATCCAAGTCCTCTCCAAACAAAAACGACCCCCGAAAGGGAAATTTAGTAAGCTTAGCTTTGGACGCAGCATCCGCCGCCCAAGCGCGCAGCCACAACACACGCCTTGCGGCCACGCCAAAAGCCATAGACTTAGCCGAGATCCGCACCAAGTCATATAGAGCATCTGAGAGGAATGAGGCCGCCATCTCAATCTTCGCTACCTCCTGATCCACCAGAGACCAGTCGTCAGACTCTCGATCCAAGACCCGCTCCGCCCACCGAAACACGGCGCGAGCGACCAGTCCCCCACAAATAGCCGCCTGGACCCCAAAGGCAGAGACCTGAAAATTTTGCTTAAGGATGCTCTCCAATTTGCGCTCCTCAGGGTCCCGCAAGGCAGAACCGCCCTCAACAGGCACGGTATGCCGCTTGGAAATTGCCGAGACCACCGCATCCACGACTGGCGAAGCTAACGTAGCCCGATCCCCTTCAGGAATGGGATACAGGCGAGCCATGCTGCGCGCCAGCCGAAACGGCGTCTCCGGCGTTTTCCACTGCTCCAGAATAATATCCCGAATATCCTGATGCATAGGAAAAGAGCGGGAAACGGAACGGATCCCCCGCAACAGGGGGTCCCCCACACGCGGAGTCTCCGGCGGCGCATCCTCAAAACGCAAAACCGAAGAAACCTGCTGAATAAGGTCAGGCAGCTCATCTTTCTGAAAAAGGCGCACCACGGACGCCTCGTCACTGGAGAACGGGAAATCCGACAACCCGCCGCCAGCTTCCGTCCCCTCCAGAGAGTCCTGGAACTCCTCAGAAGGGTCCAGGTCCTCCTCCAGACCGACCCGTTCCTCCGACCACAAATTCTCGTCCCACGACACCCGCGGACGCTTGGACAAGGGAGGCGGCGGAGGGGACGTCACGCCAGACGAAAGAGGCAAAGCCGCAGGGAGCGCGGAGGAAAACCCACCCCCCCGAAACCCCCTGGGCGCAACCGGGACCCCCAGCCGCCTGAAAATAGGCTCTGCATAAAGAAAAGAAAAATTCAGGAGAAAAACCCCCCGAGGGTCCCAAGGGACTCCCTGCCACAGCAGGGGACCCAGCAGAACCTTGCCCCTGCATAGTCAAAACAGGGGGAAGGTCACCTGAGGTGGAAGACAAAATGGAGGGGCCAGACAGAGAAGATGGCGGTTTTCCCGCCAAAAAAGCTCCCTCCATAGCCTGAAGCGGCTGAGAAACCTAAATAGTCTCAGCCGCTAAAGCAGGCAAGCCGGCATCAGCTGTCAAAAAATCAGCTGAGAGGGAATCCTCTAAAACCCGACCGTCGGCGGTTTGGGGAATCCCTCCGTGGGCGGACGGAGAAGACCGGGCTTCCCCACCGTTCCCTGCCGACTCGCGAGGCACCATCGGCGGGGAGCTCTGGGCGCCTGCAGCCGCTGCCGACGGAGCTCCTCCACCGCACCGGCCTGAACACCGCTTGCACAGGCCGGCCGCGAGTGCCTCGCGTCTGGAGCACAATGAGCACTTTTTCCCTTTAGAAGTGCTCATTGCTCCATACGCGACCTAGCTGTAAAAAAGTGCCGGTTAGTTGAAAAAATACAGTAAAATACAGTTTTCTTAAAGGGATACAACCCTCCAGACCAGCACTACCTCAGGATTTTTTTTTTTTTACAGAACAGACTCCACAGGCTCTCAAAGCAATATGCCTTGCTTGATTTAGGGGGCAAGGCTTACTGCTGAGGCTCCTCTAAAAAAATGTGGGGAGGTGGAGGAAGTGGGGGGAGGGACCCCGCTCGTGACCCGCCGGGTTTGACACCCCCGAGGTCGGACAAACCCCCAAATAGAGTCCGCCCAAGCTCCGTCCGGCTAAAAACAGGGACAATAAACCACCTAAACAAATTCCAACAGCCCTACCAAGGGAGATGGGTACAGATCACTCAACACCTGCTGGAGACTGAAAGAAGACTGAGGGAAATAGAGAGGAGGGGCTAGGATATACTGTCCCAAAGTTTTGTTTTCAGTCTCCACCTGCTGGTCATGATTAGATATATACCCACTCGTAAAGTTAACCTCTACTGGTCTGGAGAGTGCTAAAGAAAGGCTATTTACAAATAAACTAAGCACCTTTGAATGGACCTTGTAGAGATCAAATGTGTCAGAAACTGAGTGGGAACTGACATAGAATATTAGTAAATGGCAGTCAGTCTGAGGATAGAGGTACTACTAAGCTGCAGGAATTGATCCTTGGTCCTGTTCTTTTCAACATTGCTGAAAGTCCTTCTGCAATATTGCTTACAAAACAAAAGTAAATATTTGCCTCTTTGGAGATAATACCCCAATCTGCTACAGAATAGACACCCTGGATACCATGAGGAGTGATCTAGTGAAGCTTCATGAATGGCATACAATATGGCTGCCAATATTTAATACTAAAAATATGCAGACTCATACAATTAGGGCTGCAAAGACCCAAGGAAGAAGTACAGCACAGTATTGGAGCAAAGTGCTTCTGTGTCAAAAAGAGTAGCTGGACCCGAGACTTATTGTATTCAATGAGCATAAACTGGTCAAAGAGGTAAAAATATGACAGCAAACGCCAGAAGAATTCATGGATACAAGAAAGATAAATGGTCAGCAGAAAAAAAATAGAGTGCGCCGACAACACCTCTGTATAAGTCTGGTGAGACCTTGCTTGGAGTATTTGTGCAATTCACAAAGATATGAACAGAATGAAGTCATTCCAGAGAGTAGCTACTAAAATGGTTGGTGGTCTCTTTCACAAAGCATATAGGGACAGATCTAAATATGTAAACTTGGGGAGAAAGGCAAGAAAGGGGAAAAACAGATGTATCTCCACGGTATAAAAGGAACTTCTTTTCATGAAATGAGGTCTCATAGGATGAGAGTAAAAAAAAGGCAGAAATAGATAGCAGTTTTGGCTGAAACAGACCCCTCTCTCATTCTTCCCAGACCAAAACCACCACCCACTCTCTGCTTTCCCTCCTTCCACCAAACATAATCACCAATACCCTCCCTTAACCACTAGGCCCCTTCCTGGGCCTACCTTAGGTGCACTGGTGATCTAATGACATAACTGGGATAGAAGCGATTCACAGTTGCTCCTGCCTATGCTGGCTCCAATCTCAAAATGGCTACCATTACCACCTGTGGCAATTTTGCGGTAGCCATTCTGGCAATGGAGAAGGCAGGGGCAGGAGTGACTGAGAATCACTATGGCACCTAAGGTAGGTCCAGGAGTGCGGAAGGGAGGCTGTGTGCGATAGCAGGATGTGGGAGTATGGGCAGATTTGATTTGGGCTAAAACTGAAAAGACTGATTTCAATCAGTTTTGATTACAGCATATTGCCTTTTGGGATTTGAAGGGAAATGGTCCAGCTTTATTTAAGAGCCTAAACCACTATGTGCCAGAGGATGAGCTCCAGTCATCTTAGGATGCATTCCTAAGAGTATTCTATAAACTGGATGAGGGAGACCAGGAAGTGAGTGGTGAAGGAGGAAAAAGAGGTGGCAGACAGACTAAACATATTCTTCTCGTCGGTCTTTACAAGAGAGGACACATCCAACGTGCTGGAACCGGAAAAAATCTTCAAGGGAGATCAAGAGGAAAAATTATCATGCATGGAGGTAAGCCTCTAAGACGTACTCAAACAGATAGATAGATTAAAAACTGACAAATCTCCGGGCCCAGACGGAATCCACCCGAGTATAATGAAAGAGCTCAGAGACGAAACAGCGGAGTTACTGCAGCAGATTTGTAACCTATCCTTGAATACAGGGGTAATCCCGGATGACAGCGAATGTTACACCTATCTTCAAAAAAGGATCAAGAGGCGACCTGGGGAACTACAGACCAGTGAGCTTGACCTCAGTTCCGGAGAAGATGGCCAAATCATTGATCAAGGACAGTATCAATGAGCATATAGAAAAAAACAAACTGATGAGAACAAGCCAGTATGATTTTTGTAAAGGAAGATCATGCCAAATGAACCTACTGCACATCTTTGAGGGGATAAGTGAACAACTGGACAAAGGTGACCCCATAGACATCATATATCTGGATTTCCAAAAAGCCTTCGACAAGGTACCTCATGAGCGCCTACTAAGGAAACTGGAGCCACGGGGTGGAAGGGGACGTGCACAGATGGATCAAAAATTGGTTGGTGGACAGGAAACAGAGGGTAGGAGTAAAGGGACACTACTCTGACTGGAAAGGGGTCACGAGTGGTGTCCCACAGGGGTCAGTACTGGGACCGCTGCTGTTCAATATATTCATTAATGACCTGGAAACAGGGCCGAAGTGCGAACTTATAAAATTCGTGGACGACACAAAACTCTCCAGTAGGGTAGTTGAGGAATGTAAAGAACTACAAAGAGACCTGAACAAACTGAGTGAGTGGGCAAAAAAATGGCAGATGAGCTTCAATGTAGAGAAATGTAAAGTCTTGCACATAGGGAAAGGGAACTCGATGTATAGTTATACGATGGGAGGCAACCTAGAAAAGGACTTGGGGATATTGGTGGATATAACAATAAAGCCGGCGGCACAATGCACAGCGGCCTCAAAGAAGGCAAACAGAATGTTGGGCATTATCAAAAAAGGTATCACGACCAGAACAAAGGAAGTTATCCTGCCACTGTATCGGGCGATGGTGCGCCCTGGAGTACTGCGTCCAATACTGGTCGCCGTACCTTAAGAAGGATATGGCGATACTCGAGAGGGTCCAGAGAAGAGCAAAAAAGATGATAAAAGGCATGAAAAACCTTTCATATGCTGAAAGGCTAGAGAAGCTGGGGCTCTTTTCCCTGGAAAAGCGGAGACTTAGAGGGGACATGATAGAGATTTATAAGATCATGAAAGGCATAGAGAAGGTGGAGAGGGACAAATTCTTCAGACTAGCAAGGACAACAAAAACAAGAGGGCATTCAGAAAAATTGAAAGGAGACAGATTCAGAACAAATGCTAGGAAGTTCTTCTTCACTCAGAAGAGGTGATAGGACAGAGTATGATATTGGGTTTCAAAAAGGGTTTGGATGATTTCCTGAAGGAGAAGGAGATTGAAGGGTATAGATAGAGGGTTACTATACAGGATATTAAATGATTAGGGAATAAAAGATTTAGGTAAAGGATCACTTACGAGTCTTGGACCTGGAGGGCCGCCATGGGAGCAGACTGCTGGGCACGATGGACCCCTGGTCTGACCCGGCAGAGGCAATGCTTATGTTCTTAGGCACATAATCAGAGAGGTAGATTTGCCACTTACAACTTAAGGCTAGAATATTTAAGATTATGATGCCTACAAAACTTTATATGTTCTTTATTAAAAAAAAGAAAAGAAAAAATACTCCCACCTTAGCTTACAGGTAATTAGTAGCATTATATCCTGTTAATTTTAGGGATTTTTTAAATGTTTAAACTAGGAGATGTACTACTTACTACAATTAAGCTGAATTAGGACAGATGGATGGATTTGTGAGTGTTTGTTAACAATATAGATGTGGGTCACCTCAGTATTATATTCTCTTGACTTATTGTTGTACATCCTGTATTTTTACTGGTTATTTTAAAATCTTATTTTAATACTGTGTACTGTTTCAGGGTGTTATGTTGGTTTTATTGACGTGTTGCTGTATATATTTTCTCTCTCATTTTATTTTTGTATTATGCACTGATTTGGGGCAATTGTGTGTCCTGAAATGTTGTTTATCAATGTATTAAAAACTAAATTACTTGGCGAGGTTGTTTTTTTTTTTTTAGAAGAAAAAAAATATTCAAACTGACTTTCAAATGAAAGGTCAACTATTTAATAAATGGATCTTAGCCATTCTGAATATAAAAATGTTCTACAGGCCTCTCTTCCTTTTATTAAAGAGCAAAAAGGCAGCTTGCATCTCTAGACTAAACTTAAAACTGGATAAATACCTCATTTAGGGTTCTCTTTAGGAGGTTCCTTCTCCTGCATCTGTCCAGATGTTCAGCAAATCTGACTGCAGACACAGTAAAATTCTCCAGGGCAAAGTTCTCTGGTGGGCGGGCACTCCTAGTGGGATTAGTGCGACGCTCAATCTGACCTCCTTCTGTGAACACTTTCCTAGGTGTCTTCTTCTGTTTCTAGAAAGGCATCAAAGAAAGTCTACATTGTGATCCTTCTTTTTCAGAGGCTGTGAACAGAGCTAGTTTGTTTCAGTCAATGTTAACTTACAGAAGGGGTGGCACTGCACATTTTCACTGGAAACAACTCTGGCATGGAGTTCAGTTCTGCAAATAACTGGGCAAGCTGAGAAAGAAAATGAATATTAAGCATTGTATTCACAAGACCTCCATTACTGACAGTACAAGAAACTAGGCATATATATCTTATGTAAAATAATCAGTTCTTCCATGAATGGCCATCATTTTCCAAATCAATGAGGAGAAAATGTAAAGAAAAAAAAAATCAGAACTTGAATTTTTAACTAGGGTATGATCTGAATCAATGAGGTCATACCAGCATAGATTTTATAATATTTATGATTTTGAGATACTGTATTGTATCATAGTAAAATGTGAAAACATATGTATACTATTTTGCTGTATTCATTTTTTGATCTTCCTTGTGCTCAAATGTGGACTATCAAAATGCCATTACATAAAGCTGTAGCCAGCTTCGACTGCAGCTGTAAGACAGGTACCATTTTTTTTTTCTTTTTTAATATGGACTTGTGTGTGTGAAGGGTTGAAAATTAATCTTTTGTAGTAAGGAAAAGATAGAAGAAGCTGGCTTGGAGAAATATAAGCTTGTGAAAATAAAATGTATGCCCTACCCTGAAGGATTGAGAAACTGACTAATTTATAAATGCCAATGGTAAGAGAGCGAATGCCATCCAAAAGTTGCTCAGAAAAAGTGAAACTCTGAAGGGAGGTGGATACCTTCCCTTGGTAAAAGAGTTTACCATCCAATCATTGCATTGCTTTAAAGGACAACACTCTCTGACCAGGTAGAACTTCAATTGTATAACAAAGATACTTAATCGACAAAAAACTGTTCAATATATATGAGAAAATCTCTTGCTTGCACTTATCTGTGCAGACTTGAAAAACTGTAATGTAAGGGCTCTTTGGAATCTTCAAATTTTGATAAACGATCATCTCTTGGGAAGTTACATTTACACCAGTGTGCAGCATTGTATTGGGTCTCCTGAAGCAGCTTATCGAAACGGGGCCACGTTGAGACCCCAGAGCCCTTACATTTACAGTTTTTCAAGTCTGCACAGATAAGTGCAAGCAAGAGATTTTCTCATATATATTGAACAGTTTTTTGTCGATTAAGTATCTTTGTTATACAATTGAAGTTCTACCTGGTCAGAGAGTGTTGTCCTTTAAAGCAATGCAATGATTGGATGGTAAACTCTTTTACCAAGGGAAGGTATCCACCTCCCTTCAGAGTTTCACTTTTTCTGAGCAACTTTTGGATGGCATTCGCTCTCTTACCATTGGCATTTATAAATTAGTCAGTTTCTCACTTACATTACATTTATTTCACTGACTAGTGCATATACATTTCCCTGTAAGCCTTTTTTGACGTAGTTCTACCCTGAAGGATGGCAGAATAAAAAAACACCTTCAAGAACTGTCTCTGCAGTAGATTTCCTTGCCCAACTTATTCTAAGCCTACCCTTCAATTGAGTAATAAATGGTAGAACTAATCTAATCTAAACCTTAAGTTTATATACCGCATCATCTCCATGAGAATGGAGTTCGACACGGTTTACAAGAACTTAAAATAGTGGGTAGAGAAGAAGAAAAAGGATTACATGAACTTATGTGTAGAAGGGGGGGAGAGAAAGGGGGGGAAGGATAGAGCTACAATTTGCTGAAAAGCCAGGTTTTCAGTTGTTTGCGGAATAACTGAAGGGAGCTCAGGTTCCGCAGCGGGGTGGTGAGGTCATTCCAAAGACCTGTGATTTTGAAGAGAAGGGATTTTCCCAGTTTGCCTGAATAGTGGATGCCGCGTGGAGAGGGGAAGGCTAGTTTAAGTTTAAGAACAGTAGTTATACGCAGGTATTGCACAGAGGACAAAATGTGGGAAGGAGAAATTAGGTTCTTACCTACTAATTTACTTTATTTTAGTTTCTCCAGACTGGTAGAGGTTAATCTTTACGAGTGGGTATATATCCCAATCATGACCAGCAGGTGGAGACTAAAAACAAAACTGTGAAATAGTACATAAGAGATACCTTCCCCCCCCCCTATTCCTATCAGTCTGCCGAATAGCCAAGCAGAACTAAGAACTGGAAACAGAAATAAGCAATACTCCGAACAGGAGTAATAACTAACATACCCAAATTCTGTTGGAAAGGAGGAGGATACCAGAAAAGAGAGATACCAGAGGAGAGGAGAGATACCAGAGGAGAGATACCAGAAAGAAAATGTCCTCACAGCTCGCCAGCTAAGCCACAGCCGCTGTTCTTCAATTCTTCCAGCCCTAGAAAAATACTAGAACTGCAGCAAAAGACAAAAATTGCCCATGCAACAGCTACAACAACAGACAGGGTGGAGACCTCTACCGGTCTGGAGAAGCTAATAGAAAGTAAATCAGCAGGTAAGAACCTAATTTCTCCTTCTTTAGCACTCTCCAGACTGGTAGAGGTTAATCTTTATGAGTGGGATGTACCAAAGCAGTCCCCATCACGGGTGAACCCCCGAAGGGCCAACACCAGAACACGCTCACCGAACACCATGTCCCAATGCGCCTGAACATCTACCTGGAAGTGTCCGACAAAGGAATGCAAGGAAGACCAAACCACAGCCATACAAATGTCCACTGGAGGCACAAGTGAAGACTCAGTCCAAGAAGCCGCCTGACCCCGAGTGGAATGAGCCTTGAGAAATTCCGGAACAGGATTCTGCTTCAGAAGATAAGCGGAAGCAATAGTCTCCTTGATCCAGTGCGCAATAGAAGCCTTAGAAGTGCCATCCCCCTTATGAGGACCTGCTAGAAGGACAAAGAAATGATCTGATTTCCTGATCTCCTGGGTCCTCTGCACATAAGAGCGAAGAACCCGACCGACATCTAACTTGCACAACTGCTTCTGCTCAGAAGAGCCCTCCTGACTACCAAACACCGGGAGGACCACTGCCTTATTGACAGGAAAAGGAGAAACTACCTTTGGCAGAAAGGAAGAACAGGCCGCAAGACAACCCACTCCCTAGAAAACTCCAAGAAGGGAGCCCTACAAGAGAAAGCCCGCAGCTCAGAAAACACATCTAGCAGAAGAAATGGCCAAGAGGACTGCTTTAAAAGTTAGGTCCTTCAAAGAGCAGACGCCAAATGGTGCAAAGGGAGGGCGCACTAGCACTGAAAGAACCAGATTCAGATCCCAAGATGGAATAGGGAGGCTGGAGCAATTTGGCCACCTGCAAGAAGCAAATCACAGCAGGAATGGCAGTCAAACGCTGACCTTACAACAACCCACAAAAGGCTGACAAGGCTGCAAGCTGAACCCGGAGAGTAGACCAAGCCAGTCCCCTGTCCAGGCCATCCTGCAAGAACTCTAGGATGGTAGGCAGGGAAGCGCAAAAAGAGCCCACTCCACACGCATGACACCACTCCTCAAATAGACGCCAAACCCTCACATAAGCCCGAGAGATAGACAGCCTCCGGAACCCCAAGAGAGTAGATATTACTTTATCAGAATACCCCTTACCTAGGCAACCCATTCAAGAGCCAAGCCGTAAAACTGAAGGGACCCGGATCGAACATTGGAATGGGACCCTGCATCAGAAGGTCGTCCAAGAGAGGCAGAGGAAGAGGATCCACCACTAGATCCACGTACCACAGTCATCGAGGCCAATCCAGAGCCACCAGAACAACTAGACCTGGATGGCGAATGATGCTGATTACACTGCCCACTAATGCCCACAGAGGAAACACATACAACAACCCTTCCGTTGGCCATGGTTGAACCAGAGCATCCAGACCTTCAGCCTGACCGTCTATGACTGAAGAAGCGGGGCATTTTGGCATTGCCACTCGTGGCCATCAGGTTCGGACCACAAGAATGCACTATCAACCGAAAGGCCACAGGGCTGAGGCACCACTCTCCGGGATCTAATGTGTGACGACTGAGGAAATCTGCTTGAACATTCTCCACCCCGGCTATGTGGGAGGCCGATATATCCTGAAGATGCGACTCTGCCCAGAGCATGAGCAGAGCCGCCTCCCGCGCTACCCGAGTGCTCTTGGTGCCTCCCTAACAATTGACATAAGTCACTGCCGTGGCATTGTCCGACAGAACTCTGACTGACTTGCCCGACAAGAAGGAGCGGAAGGCTAACAGCGCCAGACGGACGGCTCTGGTCTCCAACACATTGATCGACCAGGACGCCTCCTCTGTGGACCAGGTGCCCTGAGCTGAGTGACCTAGACACTGAGCTCCACAACCGAGGAGACTGGCATTCGTGAGAAGCATTATCCACTATGGTAGATCCAGATTCGTCCCCTGAACAAGATGAGAGGTCTGGAGCCACCAATGAAGTCTGCAGCGCGCCAAGCCTCACAGAGAACAGGCAGAACCAAATTGTACCTCTGGGGTGACCACCTCTGGAGCAGAGCAAACTAAAGAGAACGCCTGTGGGCCCACGCCCACATCACTATGTCTAGGGAAGCTGCAATCGACCCCAAGACTTGGAGGAAATCCTGTGCCTGAGGACACCGGTATGCCATAAGGAGGCGAAACTAAGATTGCAATTTGCTTACCTGGGCCTCTGGAAGGAAGATCTTCCCCAAGGAGATGTCGAACAGAACTTCAAGGTACTCCGGATGCTGAGATGAGACCGACTCAGGGAAAGGTTGACCACCCAGCCCAGCGACTGGAGAAACTCCACTACCCGAGCCGTAACCCGGGTGCTCTCCTGCAACGACTACGCCTGAATCAGCCAGTTGTCCAGATAGGGATGCACCAGAATGCCCTCTGACCATAAGGCTGCCGCGACGACCACCATAGCTGTGAAGAACGTCCGGGGAGCTGTGGCCAGATCAAAGGGAAGCGCACAGAACAGAGAATGCTGATCAAAAATCTCAAAGCGAAGGAAGCGCTGATAGGAGGCCTGAAAGGGAACATGCAAGTAGGCCTCCGTCAGAGAAGTCAGGAACTCCCCTAGCTGAACCGCCAGAATGACAGACTGCAGTGTTTCCATGCGAAAAGAGGGAATTCTGAGAGCCCTGTTGACCCCTTTTTAAATCTAGGGTGGGCCAAAGGTCTGCACACCTGAGGGGACACTGGAACAACTGCTTTGAGATCTAGAAAGCGCTGAAGCGAAAGGCCAGCATCTTCCACTCTGCCTGACACGGAGAAGCTAGATATGATTTGGCAGAGAGCGGGCAAAATCTAGAGCATAACCGTCCCATACCACCTCCAGGACCCACTGATCGGACGGGATCTCAGACCACTTTGGAAAAAAGGTCGCGCATCTGAGCACCCATCGGAACCAAAGGGGGCACCGGCAATGAGTCACTGTGCAGGACGGGCAGCGGGGGAACTGGCGGAGGGATTCACAGCTCCCCCCCCCTGAAAGGACTGCATGCGCTATGAAAACCGACCCCGGGAAAACATGGAAGCCTGGAAAGTAGCAGCCCCACTCCCAGGGCAATACTTGCCGAACTCCAGCAAACGCCCGTGGGCTAGTGCCACCCCGAGACGCCAGGCGGGCATGGTCCTCAGGTAGGCAGCGCACCTCAGAGTCCGGCAGAGTCTGAACCAACTTATCTAAGTCCTCTCCAAACAAAAAAGACCCCCGAAAGGGAAATATGGTAAGTTGAGTTTTGGACGCAGCATCTGCCGACCAAGCGCGAAGCCACAAGGTACGTCGCGCGGACACTCCAAAAGCCAGAGACATAGCTGACGTCCGCACCAAGTCATAGAGAGCATCCCAGAGGAACAAGGCAGCCATCTCAATCTTTGTCACCTCCTGATCCACTAAGGACCAGTCATCAGACTCACAATACAGGACACGCTCAGCCCACTGAAACACGGCGTGAGCCACCAGCCTTCCCCCCCCCATACACAAATAGCCTGGACCCCCAAGACAGAGACATCAAAATTCTGCTTAAGAATTGTCTCCAATTTACATTCCTCAGAGTTCCGTAAGGCGAAACCGCCCTCAACAGGCACAGTATGCCGCTTAGAAATTGCTGAGACCACTGCATCCACCACTGGCGACTTTAAAGTAGCTCTATCCCCCTCAGGCAAAATTATGCCTCCCACGTATTCCACTGCGCCAGTACAATATCCCCAAAATCCTGATGCAGAGGAAAAGAGCAGGAAACAGTACGGATCCCCCTTAGAAGAGGGTCTCCTACACACGGGGTCCCTTGGTGGTGCTTCCTTAAAATGTAGCACCGAGACCTGCTTAAACAGGCCTGGGAGTTCATCCCTCTGAAACAGGTGCACCATGGACGCCTCGTTGCCGAAAGGCGGGAAACCCAACATCCCGCCGCCAGTGGCCGTCCCCTCGGGAGGATCCTGGAATTCCTAAAAAGAGTCCAGGTCCTCAGCCAGGCCAACATGCTCCTCTGACCACCAATCCGCAACCCAAGGCACCCACGGGCGTTTGGACGAGGGAGGAGGAAGAGGGGATGCCAAAAGAGAAGAGGAAGGCAAAGCCACAGGGGGTGCAGAGGGAAGCCCCCCCTCTGAAACCCTCCCCCATTTGCACGTGGACCCCCAGCCGCCTGAATTGTAAATCAGGGGAAAAAAACCCCGGGGGTCCCATGGGACTTCCTGCCACAGCAGGGGACCCAGCTGAAACCTGTCCCTGTGTTTCCAATACAGAGGGAAGGTCACCTGAGGTTGCAGACAAAATGGAGGGGCCAGACGGAGAAAATGGCGAAGTTCCTGCCAAAAACAACCCCCTCCTGGGCCTGTAGAGGCTGGGAAGCCTGAACAGTCCCAGCCGCTAAAGCAGGCAAGCCGGCATCAGCTGTTAAAAAAAAAAAAAAAAAAAATCAGCTGAGAGGAATTCCTTTGTACCCTGACCGTCAGCAGTCAAGGGAATCCATCTGTGGGCGGTGGAAGAAGACCGGGCCTCCCCACTGCTCCCTGCCGACTCGCAAAGCACTATCGGCAGGGAGCTCTGGGTGCCTGCAGCCGCTGCAGCTCCACCAACACACCGGCAACAGATTTCAGGCCGTCTGCGAGTGCCTCGCGTCTGGATCAAATTGTGCCCCTCTCCCCTGAGAGGGCTCAATTGCTCCATATGCGACCTAGCTAGAAAAGTGCCGGTTAGTTCAAAAATACAGTAAAACACACTGACTGACACTATCTCAGGATTCTTTTTTTCTTCAGAACAGACTCCACAGGCTCTCAAAGCAATATGCTTTGCTTGATTTAGGGGGCAAGGCTTACTGCTGAGGCTCCACTAAAAAATGGGGGGAGGTGGAGGAAATGGGGAAGGAACCCCGCTCGAGACCCGCCAGGTTTGACACCCCCGAGGTCAGACAGAACCCCAAAAAGGGCCCACCCAAGCTCAATCAGGCCAAAAACAGGTACTAGAAACCCCAAAACAAATTCCAACAGCCCTACCAAGGGAGATAGGTACAGCTCACTCAACTCCTGCTGGAGACTGAAAGAAGACTGATAGGAATAGGGGAAGGTATCTCTTATGTACTATTCCACAAATTTGTTTTCAGTCTCCACCTGCTAGTCATGATTGGGATATATACCCACTCAAAGATTAACCTCTACCGGTCTGGAGAGTGCTAAAGTTCACCTTTCCTAAGGTGATATGCTACTCCCTCTCCTGTCTCTATCTTACGACACTCAGAAAAGAAAGACAAAGGAGCTGATATTCTGAGTAGTTTAAGTGATTGGGGAAGGCTCCTGTCTGTTAAACCTTGCTGAGCAGTATGTCCATGTATTTTCAGCGCTTCACTATAAATGTAGCTATTTTCTTAAGAGCTTTTAATAAGCTCTCAACATATCATTCCCCAGGACTTCAGTGATACCACTTGGGACTCCATTACTCTCATAGCCCGAAGCTTTAAGTATCTGATCGTCACTGGTCCATTTTATTTGAAAGATTCAGCTTTTATATTTTTTGGTTACTTCTCTCTCTCTTTCTATGCTGAGGTCCTGGGGAATGATATGTTGAGAGCTTTTCCCAGTTTAATGTTTAGATGTATTTTCAGCAGCATTTAACCAAAAAGTGATTCTGAGATTCTAGTGTGACCAGTCAGTGCTGGGACAGAGCCAAAGATATGCAGGCACTGGTGATACTCATAAAAAGTGGTCCCATCTTTATCTGGTTAGGTATGAATATACTAGACCTGATATCAGTCAACATCTGCATAATGTCTGGTTCCCCTGAAGGTCCAAATATTCAATGCCAATGGCTGGAAATAGTTTGGCAACTTTAAAATAGCTGATCACTGTGGGCTGAATGCCACCTGGGAAATATTTAGCAATTGACGAGAAATTCTGTGACAAAAATCAGACTTCTCCGGCAGCTAGTCACAGGTGAGAACCATAGCGCCTCTTAAATACAATGGGATCAAAGGCGTAGTTTGGAGGGGAGAAGGATAAGGAAGTTATTTTGGTTGTGACAAAATGGGAGAATTAGCATCTCCAACATTGGAGGGGGTGAGGAAGGAGCCTCCATATCCACCCCAAACTATTTCTATGACTGGGAGAGATCTGCACTGAAATGCAGCATGAAACAATGTTTTGAAATCGCATCCCAACACTTACCATAGTTTTGTTTTCCTTAATATTCATTGCCCTTTTCAGCAAAGCACTGGAGGTCTCTTCTGTCTCACTGTCATCTTCCTCTGAATCAGATGCAAAGGAGACTGTTTTCTTCCTCTTTTTGCTACTTTTCCTGTTTCCAAGGCTTTGAGGCTTATTGGTTTTCTGTCCCAACTTGGAGTATGATGGTTCATTCCTCTTCATCATCCCCACTGCTGCCTTGTTTATGGTCTTAATAGGAAATCGAAAGGCAACCTGCAGACCAAAGCTGCTTCTCTTCGATGGAATTTCACTTTCCTCCTCTTTTTCACTTTGTGAGATATCCAGGCTGCTCTCTTCATCACTTACTTCTGATTCTGTAAGCTAAATGAAGAGGAAAAAAAGCCCCCAAATATTCACTGAATCTTCCTGGAATAATTTAACTATATTTAAGTATACATGTTAAACAGCTGTGGAGGATCTGTACATTCAAGTTTTTCTTTCAGAAAATCTGAAAGCATCAAATGTCTATGGATTCCTCAGTCCCTGCCTATATTAAAAGGGCAGCATCAAGGTAGGTGGCCAGGCAGATACTGAGCTGCCAATGAATGGAGTTACTGGGGAGGTAGTAAAGCAGTGCGTTTCACCCCTTGGGAATGAGCAGGCAAAGTGTCAAAGTGTCAGCACTGCTACCCTGCCGCTGCCACCAAACAGCCCTCAGCATTTCCTGTGACCACTGTGTTCCTGGCACTTGTCCACTCATACTTTAACCTGCATGAGCTGCTTCTGCTGCTTGGGGACTTCCATTTATGCTGGGCAAATTAATGGACCTGCTGCCTGCCAAGCTGTCAGAGACCTGCTGAATTGTAGTTTCAACTGCTGATGCTGTGTGGGGCTTCTACCCTCTCATCATATGAGGAAGTGCCCCCAATCAGTACCAAGACTAGCCATGGGTATCAGTTCTGGAGAAACAAATGTAACGTGTAGTCTCTAGAGGCTACCAAGAGCAGTAAGAGCTTTCTTTATGCTCAAGGCCTGTAGTGATGCAAGTGCAGCTATTGGATGATGGCAAAACAAACCCCCCTCTTCTATTAAACCGTGCTAGCAGTTTGTAGCGTAGAGAGCCGCACTGAATAGCCCGCGCTGCTCCCAACGCTCATATGAACATAAGAAGTTGCATCTGCCGGGTCAGACCAAGGGTCCATCGCGCCCAGCAGTCCGCTCCCGCGGCGGCCCATCAGGTCCATGACCTGTAAGTGATCCTTTGTCTAAAACCCTTTGATCCCCATTTTTCTTCTATCTATACCCTTTCATGATCCTATCTCTACCTCTATCTATATCCCTCAATCCCCGTATCCTTCAGGAACTTGTCCAATCCCTCTTTGAATCCCCTTAATGTGCTCTGTCCTATCACATCCTCCGGAAGCGCATTCCAGGTGTCCACCACCCTCTGAGTGAAGAAAAATTCTATGAGCATCGGGAGCAGTGCAGGTCATTCAGCGCGGCTCACCGCACTAAAAACTGTTAGCACCGTTTAATAGAAGAGGGCCAAAGTTCAGCTTTAAAGAGGCACATAAGGTTTTTTGGGGGGTATTTTAGAATCTTTGAAAATTCATTCTAAAGGAAAAGTAAACGTATACACAGTAGTTAAGATAATAAGGTCACAGAAAACAGAAGAAAACAAACAGTAGTCAAATTAAATTATTATGCTCTAGTCCACAGTTCTTCAACTGCTGGTCCGCGGACCGATGCCGGCCTGCAGAAAATTCCTGCCAGTCCGCACAGGACCGGAGAGATCAACATCTTTAATTTCCTGCCGGTCCGCACAGGACCGGTAAGATCAAGGAGCTGTAGTTTGCGTTGGCCCAGAGAGATAACGGGGAGCCTACGACAGCCATGCTTTCTCCCTTCCCAGCGGCTCTCCTTACTTACAAGCGCAGCGATTCAGGAAGGAAGCCTTGGAGCTTTTGCTGAGTCGGCCGCCTCTGATGATGCAACTTCCGCTTTCCTCAGAGGCGGTGCAACCCAACAAAGGACCCGAGGCTGCCTTACTGAATCGCAGCGCTGGCAAGTAAGGAGAATTGCTGGGAGGGGAGAAAGCTGCTGGGCATGGTAAAAAAAAGGGGACAGTTGCTACTGGACCTGGAGAGGAAGAAGGAGAGATGCTGCTGGGAAGGGAGGAGGGAAAGGAGTCTGGGAAGCTGCTGAGCAAGGGGAAAAAAGGGACAGCTGCTACTAGACCTGGAGAGGGAGAAGGAGAGATGCTGCTGGGAAGGGAAGAGGGAAAAGAGTCTGGGAAGCTGCTGGGCAAGGGGAAAAAAGGGACAGTTGCTACTGGACCTGGAGAGAGAGAAGGGAAAGGAGTCTGGGAAGCTGCTGGGCAAGGGGAAAAAAGGGACAACTGCTACTGGACCTGGAGAGGGAGAAGGAGAGATGCTGTTGGGAGGGGAGGAGGGAAAAGAAAGGGAAGAGAGTTACTACTGGACAGGGGGAGGAGGGAAGGGAGAAGAAAAAAGGAAGGAAACAGCTGGCAGGGAGATTAGAGGAGGGGAAGGGGAGAGACAGGAATGAGATTGGAAGGGGGATCAGCAGAGAAATTGAGAGGGACAAAGATGCTAGATCTGGTGTAGGAGAGATAAAAATGAAGAGAGCAGTGAAGCTGGAATGAATCATGTAAAAAGGAGAGAGGGGGCATAGGCTGGATGGAAAGGGAAGAGGGACATAGAAAGAAGACAAATACCATATGGAAGGGGGAGAGGTCAGACAGTAGATGGAAGGGGTAGATCCTGGATTGAAGAGACAGAGAGGGCAGACACTGGAAGGAAGAGAGTGAAAAGAAGATGAAAGCAGAAACCAGAGACAACAAAAAGGTAGAAACAAATAATTTTATTTCTATTTTGTGATTAGAATATATCAGATTTGAAATATATATCCTGCTAGAGCTGGTGTTAGACATAACTGGGGACTGCAAAGTCCAAGCAGTGGCTTAGGTTTCTCTCTGACCAGGGGGGCAGTTGCCCTAGTTGCACTCCCCTAACCCTATTCCTGCTATGTGTGACTGCGGTATTCTGTTAGCATGATATTTCTGTGTAGCATTCTGTAGTAATTTGGCTTATTCAGTTTTCTTGATAGTAGAGGGGATATATGTGAAGGGGAGGGGAGACAGGGGTTTTGTTGATCCTTGCTCAGTATTATTTGTATTTATAAAATGACAATTGTACAGAATAATGTTTCTTTTTATACTTTAATAAAATACATTCAGTATAAAATCATAACTGAGGCTTGTGCAGATGGGATCAGATGGTTTGTGAGGACCGAGCTCACGTTAAATTTCAGTCCTAGTAGTTTGCCGGTCCACAAAATAATTTTTTTTTTTCCGCCAGTCCATAGGTGTAAAAAGGTTGAAGAACACTGCTCTAGTCCACTTCAAATGCGAAGGGACTAGCATAAGGAAAAAACAATTAGAAACTTACAGGAGCAATCAAGCTCCTTCTCTTCATAATACATTAGCCCTAGGTGTTATTGAAATATACCAACCCAAAACTATCTATAAAGAAAATAATAAGTTAAACCTGCCAATCAGCTAAACATGTTTTGCAACCAAACAGGATCTGAAAAAAATATAAATTTATATTCTCTATAACTAAATATTTACAAGGAAATTTCAAAATGTAAGTTGCACGTAGGGAAAGTATACTGTTTAAATGAAGAAAAAAAAATTACAGTGCAACTGGCTCTAGTCACATCTGGAAACACCTACACATGGTGATTGACAAAAAAGAAAGTTAATTTTTATTCTTAAAATAAATCTCAACTTAAAGCTAGATGAACACATGAAAAAGCTCCACTTCAGGCTAATTTATCTAGGACCAGATAAACAAAACAGATCCTTCTCTGATGATTGTAAAGATCTCTCTGGAGAATATTTGACTAGTTTCTTAGAAAACGAGATCTCTTCTAAGGTCTTCTGCAATTCCTTTAAGGCCTAATTTACCGAGACTGCTTTTCCATTCCATGGTCAAGGCATTTCTTTTGAAAAGTCTACTCTATATCTAATCATCATTTTTCCTTTATAGGAATGTTTGACACATCCAATGAAAGTCTTTCTTCCAGGATTCACACAAATCCAGAGCATACTTACAGATACCTTTTCAAAATGTAACATCCTCAAAGAGATCTAAAATTCAACAGGATCAGTGTCACCAATTTCTCTTGATACATTATCCACCTTCTCAGCTCAGCAACATGGTACAGTAGTAATCTCCAAATCTAACCTAACAGTGGGCTTTGCACCATGACAAGATTGGTTAGTCTTGAGCACAAATACCCAAAAGAGAAGGGTGGAAAGCTTCATCTCGACAAATCAACATTCACAGGGAATGTGGCCAAAATTTGAGACCCTTCTTCACATCAGCCACTTAAAACTCAGTAATCTTTGTACTAACTCTGTACTTATTCAGCCGGACAATCAAGTGGCCAAGATTTGTATGAATAGACAAGGTAACAGGCTCTCACTAAGTTACAAAAAGGATTATAAAAAGGTTCAAACCTATCTAAGTATTTTAGAATACTGAAATACTTTTAGAATACTGAAATGCCCCTGGTTGTCCTAGAGTCAGGAAGCAGATACACCAACCTGCAGAAACAGTAGTGCACCCAACAGGCATTCACTCCTTGTCCTTTCTTCCTCACAACCTTCTCAATTGTGCAAAAAAAGAAAGACAAACAGACAGTGAAGTAGATGTTCCTATCTCAAGTAAGCAGATTCAATGCTTCTGTCTCTGCTCCCTGCCAAGAGATAAGAAGCCAGAAATGATCAATGCCCAACAACTGTTTTGCTCTATTTCCACAAGATACCTGAAACTGGCTCACATTACCAAACCTGCTCTGTTCCAATAGGGGAGCAAGAACCTATTTACCTTGCAGGTTCTATTCCACTTCCTCAGGGCTCAGAAGAAAAGGTAATACAAAATGTCGTTTCAGGCTTAAGCCTTGGGCAACAGCTACAAAAAAGGGGTTGAAATTGTACAAATTTGGCATTTCTGCTCAAGAATCTCCATCATTAAGGCCATATCTGAAGCACTGAAGGCTATCATTGCTGCTTATAAGTTTCAAAGTTGTGCTGGTTCTTCCTCATTTTATTCTGTTCTCTGCACTGTTGTACCCGCTTCATTATTAGCTTTCTCATCTCTGAAGAACAAAAAAATAATGGAGGGGACAAGAGGAGTTGGATTGAGAGCAAAATGACTGTTCTCTTGATTTGTTTGCTCCAGGTTCACCCATTCCCTCCCTCTGCAGGTTGCCTGGAAGGAAAGGCGTGGAGCCAAAGTCCCCTACAGTTCTGGCTCTAGAGTGTGAGAAGAAGTCACCACTTATGTATTTGTTTCTGTCATGTGAGCATAGTTAGCATGTTCCAATTATATACTGTAAAGCATTTTTGAATGCTCATCAAGAAGTGCTCTTATAAACATCGTTAATATCCTGATCCTGTTCTATGTAAAACATTACAGAAGGTCCTTCTGACTTACTAGAAAGAAGCTGAAGAACAATTTGGTAGCAACCTTGCATTGCTCAGAACAAATCAGCTTTGAAAATCCCAGTTAGTTCATATTTACCTCTGTTTCACTTGGCAGAAATCCTTCAAAATCCTCACTGTCAGATTCTGTGTCTTCTGCAAATATCTTCTGCAGCTCTTCAGTGAAGTACCTGGACTGCAATCGAAGAGTCTGCTGAGCAAGGACAAAGAGAAAGAAAACTAGGTACATTAGATAGATTGTGAGTTCACCAGGACAGACAGGAAAAAATGCTTGAGTACCTGAATAATCTCATGCAAACCATTCTGAGCTCTCCTGGGAGAACGGTATAGAAAATTGAATAAATAAATAAGAATAAAAAAATAAATAAGATCACGTTAAACATCAATCAAGACAAATACAAGAGAACAAAGTGAAAAGATATTGGGCATGTAACTAGTGGCTAAAGTAATACAGTCAAACCTCGGTTTGCGAGTGTTTTGCAAGACGAGCAAAACACTCGAGCAAACTGTAACTCGCAAACCGAACATTGATTCGATTTGCGAGCCCCTACCCGACCCAACCCTGAGCTGACTGACACCTGACCCCGGGAACTGGCAGTATTGCTCCCCCCGAGGCCACCAGCGCTACTCCCTCCCTTCGCAATCGCCTCCTCCCCCCACCTTCACTGATTGGCCCTGTCCTTACCCGTACGCCACCAGTGTTAGAAAGTGCCTGCCACCGGTTTTCTGCTGGGTCTTGATCATCTGCACATGCTCAAGGCCTTCTGGATCTCACCCTCTCCGAGATTCTCATGAGATCTCGAGTCTCATGAGAATCTCGGAGAGGGTGAGATCCAAAAGGCCTTGCACATGCGCAGATGCTCAAGGCCCAGCAGCAGCCTAGCAGAAAACAGGCAGACACTTTCTAACACCGGTGGTGCACAGGTAAGGACAGGGCCAGTCAGTGGGGGGGAGGAGGCAATCGCAAAGGGAGGGAGCAGCGCCGATGGCTTCGGGGGGGGGGGGGGAGCAATACTGACGTTCCCGGGGTCAGGTGTCAGCTCGGGGGTCAGGTCAAGTGTCGGCTCAGGGGTCGGGTAGAACAAATCATCTGAGTTGCCATTATGGCCTATGGGGAAAGTTGCTTTGCTATAGAAGTACTCTGGATTGCGAGCATGCTTCTGGAAAGAATTATGCTCGCAAACCAAGGTACCACTGTACATAAGTAGAACTCTTGAATAAAGAGGCTGATATTCTAAGGCACTTACACAGTCAACAGGTGCTGCTAGCCGGTAAGTACTGGTGAGAGGAATATTCAACAGCATTGGCCAGACAGTGCTGCTGAATATTTCCTCTGATGGCACTATCCAGAGAGGAGGACTTTGGGTGGAGCTGGAAATTATCTGGTTAGCAACCATATTAAGATTGTTAAATGGACAGCTAATAGGATAAAGTCAGGACAGTAAAATGGGTATCATAGCTATCTGGTTAGCAGTCCAAATAAGGCCACTAACTGGACAGAGCATCAGGGTCAACACTAAAATTGGATATTCAGCATTGGCAGTTCAATATCCAGACTCTTTTTAGCTGAAGTGGCCACTTCCACTGATAAGACAGAATTGGTTACCAATAAAATACCAAAATACAATATAAAATTCTCACAATGACACAAAAATTACTTAAGAATAGTATTCCACTTCTGTCTTCTGACTCTCGGGTCTCTGCATGATGGACAACTGCATGTCCCATTGCCTCTGTTAACGCACCTTGACTCAACTTGTCAATGTACTTTCTTCTGCAATGCACCATTGCTCTAGAGTACCTTACCTTTGCCACTAGGTACAGAACACTCCTTTTGTACGTTTAAAGTATCTTTAATAAGAAAATCTGTGCTCATGGAAGAAAATCCTGGAGAAGGATTACAATTGAGAACCGAGTGGATACTGCACTGTTACTACTACTAATAATCATTTCTATAGTGCTACTAGACATACGCAGTGTTGTACATCAAAACACAGAAGAGACCGTCCCTGCTTAAAAGAGTTTACAATTTAGTCAAGACAGACAAACTGGATAAGAAGGTGCATCAGTACTCATGGAAGAAAGTGTTTATGAACAACTTGCAAAACAGAAGGTGGAAAAAGCCATGGGACCAGACAGGATCCACCCCAGGATGTTGACGGAGCTCAGAGAGGTTCTGGCGGGTCCTCTTAAAGATTTGGGATTGGAGAAGAGAAGATGTGGACCTCTTCACAAAAGTAGTCACAGAGATGAAGCAGGAAACTACAGGCCAGTAAGCCTCACTTCAATTATTGGAAAAATAATGGGAAGTGTTGCTGAAGGATAGTGAAACTTCCTAGAACCCAGTGGGTTACATGTTCCGAGGTAACATGGTTATACTAAAGGTAAATCATGCCAGATGAATGTGATTGGATTTTTTTTGTCTGGGAGACCAGAGAAATGAATCAAGGATGTGCGCTAGATGTAATTTACATAGATTTCAGCAATGCCTTTAACATGGTTCCTCTCAGGAGGCTTTTAAATAAACTTGATAAGCTGAATTTATGACTCAAAGTGGTGAACTGGATTAGAAACTGGTTGACGGACAGATGCCAGAGGGTGGTGGTGAATGGAATTCACTCGGAGGAAGGAAAGATGAGTAATGGAAAGCCACAAGGATCGATGTTGGGGCTGATTCTGTTCAATATATTTGTGAGTGTCATTGCTGAAGGGTTAGAAAGTAATACTTGCCTTTTTGCAAACAATTATCAAGATTTGTAAGAGTGGACACACCGGAAGGAATAGAAAACATAAAAGATCTGTGAAAGAAGAATTTTCTATTTGACAGCTAAAATTTAATGCCAAGAAGTGCAGAGTGATGCACTTGGGGAGTAGAAATCTGAGGGAGCCATATGTGCTAGGAAGTGAGTCCTTGGAGGTGACCGTGTCTGAGGATCTGAAGGTGACGAAACAGTGTGACAAGACAATGGCTGTAGCCAAAAGGATGCTGGGATGTATAGAGAATCAACTAATTTCCCACAACAAATAAGAAGTCTTTTGCTAAAGTGAGGGCTGTATAGAGACGCATAACCAGCAGAAGAAAGGAGGTGCTGATGTCCCTGTATAGATCATTGATGTGGACCCACTTGGAACACTGTATTCAGTTTTGGAGGCCGTATCTGGCTAAGGATGTAAAAAGACTTGAAGCTGAAAAAAGGAAAGCGGCAAAAATGGTATGGGGCTTGCATCAAAAGACATACAAGAGACTGAAAGAGCTGAATATTGTCACAGGGAAACCTCAGTGCTCCATGTTTCAAACCCCAAAGTGGCAAATGCTGACAATAAGCCCACTGCTAAGTCCAGACTCTCACAAGAAAGGAGGCAAGAATAGACTATCCAAAAGTAGAATATGAGGAGGATGTGTTCTGAGAATGATATATTTGAAGCTGAACCAATGGATTACAATGGAAGTTATATTGAATGTATTCCTATGGAGAACTGATTTAAAGTAGGAAAGGCTACAATATTGAAATAGGTGTGTTTTGCCAGAAGGAATGTTTGGAAATGGCCAAAATGTGAATAAAGCGCTAATATTATTTCTTTGTGTAATTATATCAGTGGCAGTGGCTCTGAAGTTGCCCCTCCAAGGTCAGGTAACCTCAAACTGAATGCTCGAGCAACAACGAAGGTTCCTGCAGCAGCCTTAACCACCAGAGTCAAGACCTCAAACTGCCTTTTGAGCAACATGTCCAGCCTGCAATCCTGTTGATCCTTGAGCTGGGCAGGGATGTGTGCTTTGACACCTGAGCCACCAAGGAGTCTACTTTAGGTATAGCAAAAATCTGCTGGAACATAGAATATAGCTTGGACATTGCTTTTGCCTCCTTAAGGGAACCCTCAGGGTTCTCCCGGTGCTCATAAATCAGAACTTTCATATCCACATGCTACAGAAAGGAGGTAGGCTGAGAGCGGATACTAAGCAAAGAACATTGGGTAGTAGGCTGAGGAGGACCAATTTTGAGCTCCTTCAGAGACTCAATAAGAAGGTCCGTCAGGGCAGCAGACTTGAGCCATGGTTTGCATCAGCACTTACTCCCTGATCTACCTCAGCCAGAACCACATTATTCTTGACTGAGGTTTCACGCTGGGAAAGAGGAAAAATGTCCAGATCATCCTCAGTGATCCTATCTGACCAACTGTCGGAATCCAGGGGAGACACAGGTCTTCTTAGAGAAATGGATGCGGGATCACGGGAAGGCTGGTCGCTTACTAGCTGACCCAGAAGGTGTGCTAGTGCACTGACATAGGCTTGCCAAAGGCCCTGGGATGCACTGGGAGTGGCCTGAGGTCTTGAGTAAATCAGGGCCTTAGGCCCCTCCCAGTGCATCTCAAGATGCACTGGGTGGGGGAAGGTCCACCGTTTTGAAGAGGCAGCCCTATCGGCAAGAGGGAGTGGGCAGCCCTCCTGCCGATTTTTCATGCAAAGGTACAGGGGGGTGGGGGTTGTCAGACTCAGCAGCAGGGGGATCAGTGGGTGGGATGGAGGAATCAGAGATCTTACTGCTAGTTAAGCTAATCGCTGCAGGGGAATCTGCAATCAGCTGAGCCAGCAGGACTCCCCAAAGCCACGGTTTTGAGGAGTCCTGCCAGCTGAGCTGATCAGGGATTCTCCTACCACATTACAGTCTCATAGTGAGCAAGAGGATAAAAGAGGTAGGGGAAAACACACAAAAAAGTAGTATGATGCATAATGAGTTTTAGAACAATCCAATTATGATTGGATCTGGTTTGCAGAAAGGCATGGGTGAAATGTCTTAAGATTGTTTTCAAAAATGTAAAAGCTGAGTTCAGTCCAATGAAAAAGGAAGGGTATTCCAAAGAGAGGGAACAATAATGCTGAAGGCACTATTTTGAAGAGTATCGAGCCATTTATGATGGAGGCAGGGATTGAGGGATCGATCCTCTAAAAGAGTTATTATCATGGCAACCTCCATTTCTAACCTTTTAGCCTGCAAGAAATCTGTATCCATGTGTCCCATCTGCAGAACTTGGGGGTGGGGGATAGAGACATACTTTACCCTTCCTTTTGCATGTACTTTCCCCACACAAAACAAATATGGCCTGTTTACCTGCTGTTAATTTGCTGTATGTGTGTAAATGTGTAAACAACATTTCAAGTTCCTGGAGGAAAAAGTCCATAGTCTGTTATTGAGAAAGACATGGGGGGAAACCACTGCTTGCCCTGGATCGGTAGCATGGAATGTTGCTATTCCTTGGGTTTTGGCCAGGTACTAGTGACCTGGTTTGGCCACTGTGAGTACAGGCTACTGGGCTTGATGGACCATTGATCTGACCCAGTAAGGATATTCTTATGTTCATAAATATGAAAACTGGCCTGTGTAATTTGTAAGCGAGGGAAAAGTACAGCATGCCTATGTTAAAAGGCAACGCAACTCTGGATTTACCTCACCCTCTCTACAGGAAAGTATTGGAAAGGGTGATAAGGGAAAAAGTTTACAAAACATGAACATTCATAATGCAGTAAAAGAAAGCAGCCAAGTTAGATAAACTTAAAGTGTTAACAAATATTTTATCACAAGCAAAACAGTAGTGACAAATTATCTACACTTCAGCAAAAGCACTCGGTAGTGGTACCACACAAATCATTTACAGATTCATTTAAACTGATAAAGCATTGTATAAAAAGGAAAGAGTATCTAAAATGGATTTATAACTGGCGTACAGACAGGAAACAGCAGGTGTTAGGCAAATTATACCATGTAAGGTCAAGAAGTAACAAGTTAGCACTGAGACAATTTGAGGCTTTTTTAAGTCAAATCCATAACTGACTGAAGATCTTAAAAGCAGAAAAATAATACCC
The DNA here is from genome assembly GCF_902459505.1 of Geotrypetes seraphini. Taxonomy (NCBI): domain Eukaryota; kingdom Metazoa; phylum Chordata; class Amphibia; order Gymnophiona; family Dermophiidae; genus Geotrypetes; species Geotrypetes seraphini. The sequence goes on along the minus strand of NC_047085.1, from coordinate 397,027,981 downwards.
TATGAAATTTAAATTAGCTATGGATAAGTGGCAACAATTTCACTGACAGAAGATTACACTGAAGCCACAATATTGGCTGGTGGGTGATTTTGCCTTAAGATTCATAGATGCTGGAAACGGCTAGAGCAGTGTCTCTCAGTTCGGTCCTGGAATACCCCCTTGCCAGTCAGGTTTTCAGGATATCCACAACGAATATACATAAACTTGATTTGCATACACTGCCTCCATTACAGTGCTCCCCCGCAAATTCGCGGTTCGCAGTCCCAGTCATTCGTGTTATTTTCTGAGGGCAGCCAGAGCGCCAGCGAGTGAAGGAAATCACTCGCCGTATGCTCCGACCGCCATGATGCTGCTCTGATTCCTGTCAGCATCGCTCTGTACTGCTGTTGCCTACATCCAAGTTGTGGCAGAGACAACAGTGGAATAACAAAAGGGTCATGCCATAAAAGGTAGGCTTTTATGGCACCTTGATCTATCAAAGGAGTCACCAACTTGTGGTATCTGTAAAAAGAATGACGCCCTTTCTGAGCCACCTCATAAGCAGTGTTATCACGGTTATTAGCGGTATATAAGAATTAAATTAAATTAAAATTAAATCAGCCTCGGAGGACCAGGCTGCCAAACCATGGCTCAACATTTCCAGGCATATCTTAAAGAGGGTCAGCAACTATACTAAATGGGAGGATGATCTGGCCTCATCTAAATACAAATCCCCTCAAGTATTACCCCTAATCAAGCTCTCCCCCCCAAACAAAAACCCACCTCTTAATTGAAAGGACCTCCAATATCATTGACCCCCCCTCCAGGCCAAGAAACCCCCAGGATCTATCAAAACCCTCTCTAGGCCTTGGGGAGGGTTCATGACCTGGGGGAGAGGGTCTTCTGATATGTGTGTGTGATTGAGGGGGGAGGGGTGCATTTTCTGCCTCAGCTATTTAGCAGAGTTGCTGGTACCTTTAAGATACACCCAGGAACATCAGGCCTTGGCTGGGGTTATTTTACCAGTTGTGTCGTTTGTGGTGGGCACTCGGTGTTTAATGCAAAACATGTTATAGTATTTACATAGTAATAAGTTCCTTTACATACGTATGCATGTTTTACATAATACATACTGCAGCATAACCTAATTACTGCTGTATTAAGAGTGGCAAAACAAGCATTATAGCCCTTTACCAAATGTTAAGGAGCAAATAATGGTTAGTGCACCCCTCAAAAGTTAAAAATAATATATAAAAAATATCTTTGTAGCCTGCTACCCAGGTTTCAAGCACTGGGAAAGAGACTATCATTTAGCTGGCAATGCTGAACAAATGGAAGGCCTGGAGGCTCTGCAGTGGGGAGTCAAACTATATGACTGGCTGGTACCACAGAGTAGTTGGAAGGTTCTGGAGTCCTGCAAAAGACAGATTATAACCAGCTGCTCTGGTAGCTTTGGGATGAACAGAAAAGGGCAGTTCCCCAGAAATAGTTATTTGACGATCAGAGCTGGAGGCACAGAGGGGCATTGAGAGGATTGGGTAGTTGAGGGTGGAAAGGCCATTGTTTGTGTCAGGGGTCAGGAAGAGGGAATTTAAACTTGGAGGCCAGGAATTAGAGACTCCCAGACCTAGGATACACTGTGCTGCCAACATAATTAGCAGCTGCACTTATCACCTCCAGCTACCATCATCGCCAAAAATTAAACTGATTTCATGTGCATTCATAGTTCTTTCAAAATATTTTTAAAAATCATCAAGCAAAACTCAATTTATTATAATTTATTTGTAAACCTGAATAACAATTCAGGAGTCATCATCCTCCCTATCAAGTTTAGAAGCCTATAGCACTGCAAGCTCATTTTTACAGGGGAACTCCCTACAGAGTTTCCCTTTGTACTTTCATGCAAATGCAAAGAATGTTGACAAAAGCATCCCTGGGAATTTAAAAAATGAAATCCCCTGGGCATACCTCTGCTCCCTCCAGCAAATCCTGCCTCTTATTTTTCTGCAAGACAAACCAACACATGCTGTGGATGGGTGCATATATACTTTACTCATAACTAGTGAGAGAGGAGGTAAATTGTCCAAATGGGCCTTTTACATAGGTATAGGAGCATGATTTAGAAGGCTTTCCAAGTAGAATGACAAGGTGACAGAATTCATCACCATTCCCGTCCCCACGAATAACCACGGGAAACCATCCCGTGTCATTCTTTAGTGTCCATCTTAACCTTCTACACCAGCATTCTTCAATGCAAGGCTCGAGGGTCAGTGGTTCTGCCCATTCATTCTTCCCTCTCTCCTTAAAGAATGACACAGATATTATTTCCTGCAGTTATCCACGGGACGGGAACGGCGATGAATTCTGTCACCGTGTCATTCTCTATTTCCATACTAAACCAACAGCATTAAAACTTATTTTCAACTTATTTTTTGTTGTTAAAAAGTCTTCAGAGTGTGCCACATCACCAGCCAAATTTCTAAGGCTTGTTCAGCATATTGGCTTGTTTTTCCTCATCAGACTTTTTTACTTTTAAAGTGCTCCGTGCAATTCATTTACAGTAAAACCTTGGTTTGCAAGCATAATTCGTTCCAGAAGCATGCTTGCAATCTAAAGCACTCGTATATCAAAGCAAATTTCCCCATAGGAAATAATGGAAACTCAGATGATTCATTCCACAACCCAAAAACTTTAATACAAAATACTATACGTACTCGTATTGCAAGACCTCACTCTTTTAGAACAATGACTACACTCCTGCAGCGTCAGAGAGAGAAGGACCATCAGCTCAGTTGTGATGTGTGTATGCTGTATGTACTTGTATTGCAAGACATTGCTTGTATATCAAGTTAAAATTTAATCAAATGTTTTGCTTGTCTTGCAAAACATTTGCAAACCAAGTTACTTGCAATCCAAGGTTTTACTGTATATGTGAAACCATTTGATAAAATTTATACATGCTTCAACATTTCATACGTCTTCTTATTTTGAATAAAAACTTTAACGGTGATTTGTACTTGGCTTCGGCAGTAACTTTATCCTGCTTTTAGCATCAATCCTTAAATGTCGGGTGGGACCTGTCAGCTCGACATGTTTCGCCCAAAAAGGCTTTTTCAAGAACGAGTCCCCTGTAAATTTAAAGCAAGATGGTAAACGGCTTGCAATATCTTTTAAAAGTATACACTTCAATCTCACAATTCAATTACCCCTTTTATTCTGCTCCGCAGCATCCCAACAGAATATCTTTAGTTTTCGCTTCCTTAAATGAATGAATCGTAATGTACGTCATTGATGACACCAGTGGAAAGAGGAGGATTTTACATTAAAGCCATCCATTTGATCATCCCCAAGATACATAAGAATATCCAATGCCCCCCCCCCCCCCCCCCCCCCCCGGGGAGACCTATAGTGTCCACAAAAGGATCTGTGCTGGAACCACTCTCCCAATTTATAGATCACTTTCTTCAGCCAATCACGATGACTGTCCCTTCATATATAAAAGATTCTTCTCATTTCATTAAAATGTTACAGGATTTGGATCAGCTTCCAAATATTATTATTCTAGCCACCTTGGACATCACTTCTCTTTATACAATGATACCGCAATCAGCAGAATTGGAGACTATTAGATACCATCTGGAGGTGAGGTAAGAACCTTGCATAGCTACTGAATTTTTTATTCAATTGGCAGAGAATGGTGATTACCCAAAATTATTTTTGGTTTTCTAATCATTTTTACTTACAAACACAGAGGGTAGCGATGGGGGCCACTTTGGCTCCTTCGGTCGCTACCCTATTCATTGCCCAGATGGAAAGAGATTTAATTTTCCCAGACTCATCCTTCGGCCCAATGATTTTTTGGCACCAGTTTCTAGATGACATATTTTTTATATGGAATGATACAAATGACTTTTTGATAGACTTTGGGAGGTGGCTAAATAATTTGAATCCTCAAATCAAATTCACCATGTCACTGCTGTAGAGAAAATAGAATTTTTGAACATGCTGGTTTACAAGGAACAAAATATCTTAAAAATTACATTATATCGTAAACCAATGGAGAAAAATACATTGTTACGTTTCTACAGTCACCATCCCCAGAGATTGAAAACTAATCTCCCTGTTGGACAATTCCTTCGTTTAAGAAGTTTATGTACAGATGATGATTAATTTCTTAGGCAATCTAGAGTGCTGGAAGAAAGGATAGCCCTGAGTGGATATCCAAAAGAGCACATTAAAAAGGCTTTTCTTAGGGCTAAATATTCTAATCAGGATCTTCTTTTACAGGAACAATCACATGATGTAGAGGAAAGATTGGTATGTGTTATTCCTTATTATGATCTTTCACATGTACTAGTTAAAAGTATGAAAAAATACTGGCATGTTCTTCAAATTATACCAACTTTCACAGAATTCCCTATGAGAGATTACAACAGAGGTCAAAACTTGGGGGAAAGACTGTCAAAACACAGATATGAAGTAACCGGGAGAGGGACAGAGGATGGGAACCACAGTAGATGTGGACGTTGCCAGTGGTGTGATAAAACCATTGAAGGAGGTACATGGACTCTTCCTAACAGGGACATATCAATTAGAGCACAGAGCCAAACTATTAAATCATTAAATGTAGTCTATACTAAAACATGCCCCTGTGGTCTCATCTACATAGGTAGGAGCAGTCACCCGATTCATATCAGGCTAAATGAACATAAGTCCCGTATTATCACTGGGAATGTCCAAGCTCCGTTGGTCCAACATTGGTTGGATAAAGCTCACACTATGAATGAAATTCAATGGCGGGTTATCGATTGTATAAAAGGAGGGTGGAAGGGTGGTAATTGTGAAAAACGTCTTAATTACAGTGAACAACGTTGGATTTTTGCTCTGAACACTGTAACCCCTGGTGGATTAAACCTTGAGATCGAATGGATGACTAATGTAAACTCCTCCTCTTTCCACTGGTGTCATCAATGATGTACATTATGATTCATTCATTTAAGGAAGTGAAAACACACCATAGCCATCTTTTGACTAAAGATATTCTGTCAGGATGCTGCGGAGCAGAATAAAAGGGGTAATTGAATTGTGAGATTGAAGTGTATACTTTTAAAAGATATTGCAAGCTGTTTACTTGCTTTAAATTTACAGGGGACTCGTTCTTTTGAGTGAAACATGTCGAGCTGACAGGTCCCACCCGACATTTAAGGATTGATGCTGAAAGCAGGATAAAGTTACTGCCGAAGCCAAGTACAAATCACCGTTAAAGTTTTTATTCAAAATAAGAAGACATATGAAATGTTGAAGCATGTATAAATTTTATCAAATGGTTTCACATATATATGAATTGCACGGAGCACTTTAAAAGTAAAAAAATGTCTGATGAAGAAAAACAAGCCAATATGTTGAACAAGCCTTAGAAATTTGGCTGGTGGTGTGGCACACTCTGAAGACTTTATAACAACAAAAATAATTTGAAAATAAGTTTTAATGCTGTTGGTTTAGTTATGTGATTAAGTGATAGCATATGCAATTGTTTGGCTATACTGTATATTTGCACTATTAGTGTATTCTCTATTTCCAAGCACGAGCCTGTGAAAATTAGACCTTATGAACTCTCTAGAACAATGCTACTGTTGGGGAAAGCAAAGAGCGTAAGCACTGAGTGGACAGACAAAGATCATCCTCTCATCCTCCTTCCCTCTGGCTTAGGGACGAGGTTCATTCCTTTCATGGTGTGTAGAAAAACAACCCATGTGGAGACATTACCTCAGTCTCTCCAACATAGAAGACCCTCTACGATTTTATTTTTTTGGATCAACCAAGATCTCAGTTTCCTTATGTCCCAGGTAGGGAGCTCTGTTCCTTGCAGCATAGATTGTTACTCATTCCAGGAATACAAATTATTTGCCCAAAACTTTAAAACTTATTACCTGGCAAACTGCAGCACGAAGACGATTACTTATTTTTCATCCTTCACAATAAAAGTGGGAAAAAAAAAAAAGTCTTGCTTTGTGAGCAGGCTTTTCTATTCATATCTGTGAAAATCTAACTGGGAATTGGGGAGAAGGGGTTGCAATTTTTTTAGAATGCTTATCACACAAAGGAAGGAAGTGTAATAAAAAGGGTTGGGGAAACAAGAAAGAATAATAGAGATAAGAGGCAGGATACACATGATATTGGGGGAGGGGCTCCTTTGCTGAAATATATTTTGTAACTCAACTAGAGCTTCATAGTTCAGCAAGTAATCAAATGTATATAAATAAATATTCCCCTGCTTAAAAGCAGCAGAACCAAAACTGGCATAGCGAATTTGCAGACCTTTAAAATGTTTCCCTCTTTCCCTTATCAAATAATCTGAAGCACACACACATTCTAGACTGATAGGACAAGACACGAAAGGTTTTGTACAGAGACCAGGCAAACTCTAGAGCAGTTTCCTGTAAACTTTGTCGAGCTGCAGCACACTAAACGTAGTGGCTGCGGCTCGAAGCATCCGGAAGTGCACGGATGTTGATATGATGATGTCACACACATACATGATGTCATCACATCAATATCCGCGCATGCACAAAGGCCCTTCAGATGGGCCATGAGCCGCTAGTGGGGGGTGCCGGCAGGGAAGACGCGCAGAAAGGAGGCATGGTGCCGGCTGATTACCTACATCATTCAACATCCATGATATCCAGCAACACACTACAAATCTCACGAACTACTGCCACACTATTTCGATATTGTTCATTCTCTAGAATACCTTTAAATCTAAGATTACATCTCCTAGATCTATTTTCAAGATCTTCCACTTTTAATTGCAGTTTGTGGATAAGGCTAACATGGGCCTTCACCAAGCCCCGAGCCCCGGGCCATGTGATCCTCCAAGGCTGCAACCCGTGTTCCCAGCTTGAGCCTTAATTTCACCCAGCACTGTTTTCACATCTTGATGAACCCTAGTCACCTTCTGCTTGAGGTCTTACAACCAGGCACTTGGCATTCTCACTGTAGCACCCTCGATCTCTTCACCTGCACTTAAGCATTCCTCCTCTTCGGAGCCAGAAGACTCTGGTGCCATGTTTTTCCCTCTCTCGGCACAGCTCCAGATAAAAACTTTTTGCTTATCTCTTGTATCCGCTGCAAAGCAAAATTTTTCAAGCTTCTTACATGTAGCCATGATAAGATGCTATTTGCACATCAACGGGATGGATCTTCACTCAGTGAAAGGAGCATTTTTAAAGCTAATAACTCACAACCATGCAGAGCTCTGAGATTATGCTGCCATCCTGGGCTGTGGCATCACTTTCTTCCTCCCATGTCATTCTTGATGGCATCTAGCCGATGGGCCTTTGGTCTCCCCTGCTTCCTTTTACCACTGACCATTCTGAGTAGCACCTCCTTTTCTAGTGAATTTGGCCTCATCCTATGTCCAAAATATGTCAGTTTCTGTCTGGTAATCTTGCCTTCCAGGGACAACTTTGGGTTTATTTGATCAAGAAATCCCTGTTGGTGATCCTAGCTGTCCATGGGATTCACAGAAGTCTTCTCTGGCACCACAGTTAAGAGACATCAATTTTTCTTCTAACTGCTTTCATGAGTACAGTATCCATGTCTTGTAGCCATATGCTGTGATTGGAAACACAATGGCAGTGATCAGTCGTTTGATGGTGATTGAGATGTCCTTGCACTTCCATATTTGGTCCATAGGCTAACTTGACTGAGATGTCCTTGCACTTCCATAATTGGTCCATAGGCTAACTGATGCTTGATCTCCCATTGTCGAAGTGCCACTGCGATCAATGAGGAACCCAAGGAAAATAAAGCTGTTAACCACTTCTATTTCTTCATTGTTAATCTTTATGTGGACTTTCTTGTTGGCGGTAGTCATCATTTTGGTCTTCTTGATGTTCAGGTAAAGTCCCATCTTCTCGCTTTCTTCTTTCAGTTTCAGGATCAACTTCTTGAGGTCCTTCTCACTCTCTGCCAGCAGGGTAATATCATATCTGTGTATCTCAGATTGCTGATGGTTCTTCCGCCTATTTTCACCCCAACACTTGAAGCATCTAAGTCTAGCTGCCTCATGATTACTTCTGCACAGAGGTTGAAAAGGAGAGAGGATGCATCCTTGGCTTGTACCCTTTTTGATTTTGAACCATTCTGTATCTTCATACCTGGTTTGCACTGTAGCTTCTTGCTAGTGGTAGAGCAATTTGATTAACCTGATCAGGTGTGTTATGTTAATCAGGTTTTCTATTTTGTCTTTATCTATTCAGTTCAAGGTCAGATTACATTACAAGAGGTTAGGTCAGTTACCCAGGAAGTTACAATGGACAGTTTGACACAGATATTCAACAGAGTTACTAGCACAGGTAGATCTGTACAGTTATTAATACAGTTAGGTCATAGTTACAAATACATAGCTATAAGTTCAAGTAGGCCATCTTTGCCTCATCGTTATGCCCCAGGAGTTGTCTCTATTTAAATTACTGTGGGCCTTGCGGAGGCTATTTTTGGAACTGGGAGTTAATGTGGATTTGCTTTAAACAGAAAGGTATGAAACCTTACTTTGGCTTCTTATTTCTAATAATTTTTTTAAAAGGAGGGGGTGGAAGGCCGAATCAAATATAAACTGAGGCTAGAAACTTGGGTTATCATTGTAAACCGATCTACAAAGACTACATATTTTTGCTATAAGTTTTAATACATTATTTAACTTTACAATATCTCATTTTAACCTCATTGCTTCCCTGATATAAACCTTAAAAAAAATAAATAAATAAATAAATGTTGTATGTAATACCACACAAAAGACTGAGACATAAAAATGGATGAAAGTCACAAATCAAAGATAAAATCAAAGGTGCGCTAAGCGTTTTAGCGCAAGCAACGGATTAGCACGCGCTAGCCCAAAATCTACCACCTGCTCAAAAGGAGGCGGTAGCAGCTAGCGCGTGCTATTCCGTGTGTAAAGGCTCTAACGCGCCTTCATAAAAGGAGCCCTTAACATATAGTATAGCTGGAACATATATTTATTGTATTATATTCTGTAATATTTTAAATTTAAGAATAACCATAGATCAAAAAATAAAAATAGTACTCTGTTCTACATCTGGCGAAACTTAACCTCAAAAAACGACTCCACCTCTCCCCTCTCCCCTCCTTCCGCAAACGACTTAGCCAAATTTTTCAATGAAAAGATTTCCACCATAAGGAGCTCTTTCCCCTCAGCAGTCTCTTACAATTCTCTTCCTCCCAATGACTCAAACCCTATCCCAGCAGATAGATCCTGGACGACATTTGAACCCATATCTGAACCCCAGATCTCTAAACTCTGCCTCAGACTGAAATCCTGCAAATGCATCTTAGATCCTTTCCCATCCCACCTTTATGAAAACATTCCTGCACAGGCCATCTCCTCCCTTACGAGACTCATTAACTCTGCTCTACTATCAGGCTTGTTCTCCACAAAAATGGGCCACATTGCCTTGTCACCTATTCTGAAAAAAGCCGATCTCGACCCCTCCCTACCATCAAACTACCGTCCCATAGCAAATATCCCTCTACTTACCAAACTTCTAGAAACCATAGTTGCTACCCAGCTCTCCTCCTATCGAGAGATTCTCCATTCTTCACCCCTACCAACATGGCTTCAAACCCTGCTTTAGCACTGAATCCCTCCTAGTTTCCCTAATTTCAAAGGTACAACAACTACACTCACGTAACAAATTCGCTGTCCTACTACAATTCGATCTTTCCGCTGCTTTTGATGTCGTCCATCACAACATACTACTTTACCAACTTTCCGAGATTGGAATCGACTCCACCGTCCTAATGTGGTTCTCAAACTTCTTACGCTCCCGTTCCTACACCGTCAACACAAATGGCACTATGTCCACTCCTTGGACTCCATCTTGCGGTGTCCCTCAAGGATCACCCCTTTCCCCTATTCTCTTTAACATCTACATGTCCTCCCTGAAACTCTTTCAACTATCCCCCCTGGAAACAATCTACACTTATGCAGATGACATCCTTGTCCTCCTTGAGACTGACCAGAACCTCACCAACCTCCACAAAAACATTACAGCTTGCATAATGAGACTCCGTGCCTGGTCCCTCTCGGTACAGATGAAACTAAACGAATCTAAAACAAAACTACTCTGGCTCGGCCCAAAATTCGAACACCTGCCCACACTTTTCACACTACCCACAGGCGATACACTACAGCTCGAGTCCTCATGCAAGGTCCTTGGTATCACTATCGATTCCTCTCTCTCCCTCAATGACCACCTCAACTCCTTGGCAAAATCATGCTTTTTCAGCCTTCACATGCTGAGGAAAGCTAGATCCTACTTCAGCCAAAAACACTTTGCCATCCTTGTCCAATCCATCATCCTCTCCAAACTAGATTACTGCAACGCCATCTACTTAAATCTATCAAAAAAAAAGTATTCTAAGACTCCAGCTAATCCAGAATACTGCAGCCAAACTGATCTTCTCAAAACGCAAGTCTGACCATGCCTCCCCACTCCTTGCCAAACTTCATTGGCTCCCAATAATCTCCAGAATCCATTTCAAATGTTCCTGCCTGGCTTTCAAGATCATTCACGGAATCCTGCCTCCTCTTATCCCACTGTCTTTCAACTCCTCCAGTCCTGACTCCTCCAGAACTGCCCAAAGGCTTAAACTAGCCTTCCCCTCTCCACGCGGCATCCACTATTCAGGCAAACTGGGAAAATCCCTTCTCTTCAAAATCACAGGTCTTTGGAACGACTTCACCACCCTGCTGCGGAACCTGAGCTCCCTTCAGTTATTCCGCAAACAACTGAAAACCTGGCTTTTCAGAAAATTGTAGCTCTATCCTTCCCCCCTTTCTCTCCCCCCTTCTACACATAAGTTCATGTAATCCTTTTTCTTCTTCTCTACCCACTATTTTAAGTTCTTGTAAACCGTGTCGAGCTCCATTCTCATGGAGATGATGCGGTATATAAACTTAAGGTTTAGATTAGATTAGATGGAACATATATTTATTGTATTATATTCTGTAATATTTTAAATTTAAGAATAACCATAATACTGCTAGATAACTACTAAAATAGCATGCATTATTCATGTTACACTATAGAGGTAAAGCACAGCATTTAAGAGCAAACACAAATCAAAGACATGAAGCTGGAGCAATAGAACATAGCATAAAATTCAGCAATGCCATTACTGTGTAGGCAACAGAGAAAACGTTGGCACATGCACAAAAATATTTTCCTAGACTATCAATATTCCTTCTTCCTGCTGAAGAACATTTTGGGGTCCTTTTACTAAGGCGTGCTAGCCGATTTAGCATGTGCTAAATGCTAAGGCTTTTAGCGCGCGCCTTAGTAAAACGACCCCTTTGTGTTAACTAAAAGCTTAATTGCTGAAGATCATATCCTAAACTTTTGAAATTTTGGGGGTAGTCATATGCAGGATTTTGGAATCTTGGAAAAGTCCGAGTTCCAAAGTCCTGAATAAGAACTTGGCATGGGGAATTGAGAAATTGTTATTTATCCTGAATTTGAAAAGTATATGTTGATGGTGAAAATATGCCTAAGAAGTTGGAGGTTTCAATAATACATTGAGTTGGTAGTGTGTTCTTTGGTTTTTTTCCTTTCTTGCTTTTGAATCAAAACTCATTGTTCCAAGAGAAGATGGAAGAATTACAGAAACAAATGGCGGAATGGCGGAATTGCAAAGAAGAATGGAAGAAATGGCACAGCAACAATTTGTACAACAACAACAACAAGCTCAATCTTTTGAAGTTATGATTTGTGTTGCTGGTTTACGCCAATAGCTGTCTTATTTACTAAAGTGTTTACGAGCTGTGCTGAGGCTTAATTTGAACATATACAAGTTTTAATGGTATGTTTTGAGAATAACAGTTCAGATTATGCAAACCCTTCAACTTGCTAAAGAAAATTTGTAGCAATGGGCTTGGATTCACCCATGCCCAATGGCCACTTCAGTGCTACCACCTCCCCACCCGATGATCGGCACATCTGTCTCTCCCCCCGGCCGACCAACACTATTCCTACTGGCACAGTTCTTTTCCAGTCTGAAGCTGAGGCCAATGCTGGGGCCTTGCACATCTGCGCATGCTCAAGGCTTCTGCTGACTCCTTTCCGAGATGCTTGGTGAGGATGGGAACCGGCAGGCCTTGATCATGTGCAAATGCGCAAGGCCCCACTACGGCTTAACTCACAACATTGGTCGCAAGCTGCAGACCGGAAAAGAACAGTGCTGGTCGGCCAGGAGGAGGGACAGATGTCATTGGGAGGGGAGGTGGTAGCACTGAAGTGACAGTAGGGCAGGGATGAAAACAAGTAAGGTTAGTGGGTAATAATAATAATAATAACAACTTTATTCTTCTATACCGCCACAATCTTGTGACTTCTAGGCGGTTTACCGTCAAGAGAGCTGGACATTCAGCGAATTACAATATGCAGATAGTCAGAGGAAATACAGAGAGCAGATACTTTAAGAAAGCACGGATATAGAAATACAATTTGTTGAGCAAGAGTATAAGATATACAGTTTGGTAGGTAATGTCCGAGAGGACCTGTTTGGAATAAGCCGCACATTTCAGAAAATACAGCGAGAGATGAGAGGCCTGAAGTGCTGGTCGGGTGGGGTCAGGAACAGAAGTGCTGCTTAGCGGGGGTGGGGGGATAGATGTAATCTTCAGAGAGAGGGAGGGAGGGACTGAGTGAGGAAGCAAAAAAGATCAAGGCTCAAATATAAACAGAAACCCCCATTTTGGGGCCATTTTTTTGGCCTAAAATCTCAGTTTATATTCAAGTATATACAGTAGTAGTACATCAGGGAATCAAAAGCCTATTTTAATGCATTTTGAACTGTCTCTATCAGGGGTGTCCAACCTTTTGGCTTCCCTGGGCTGCATTGGCCAAAAAAAAAGGTTTCTGGGGCCGCGCAAACGCTGCAGCAAGACAGAGGAGGAAGCTGGCAAGACGGCAAACACCCGGGGGCAGCAGAGGAAAACACTGCATCGCTCTTGACCAGGGCCGCACAAAATACTTCACAGGGCCGCATGCGGCCCTCGGGCCACAGGTTGGACACCCCTGGTCTATATTAAACAGCACAATGTGAAAACATACAAGCTTTAGGCACACAGGAATACTGCATAACACTCTGGTAAAGCTGAATTTTCTTCTGACAGGAGATGAAACAAACTAAACTTAGGTAAAAGCTGCAAGAACTTGTGCAAACTTTTTCAAACATCTTATATCAGCGATTATGTTTTTACATGCAATTCTGTACAATATCCTATGGTGTTTTGGATGTAAAGCTCAGTTTACATCAAATCAACTGCTATAGTCCAATCTTCAACACAGCTGTCAAGAAATTCTAAACAGAGAGATACAGAATGAAACATCCTTACCCTTCCCTCTGAGCCCAAAGAGTCAAAACTATCACAGCTATCCTCCGATGACCCAGTCTCAGTCTCGGCAGGAACAGGGTCTTGAAATCCAAGAAACTCTTCATCATCACTGGGGGCATTAAAAATGTCAGCCACTTCCTTGGGGACCTGTTTCAGAAGAACCAAATGCATAGAAAGTCAAAATGCAGCTGAATCCAAATAAACATTTTGGAACCACAGTCTTAAGAAGATTGAATGATAAGTATTAGTACATGATTCTCGGTATGTGTCATGTTAGGATCCTCGGTATGTATCAAGTTACACTGTAACCTGTTAACTGTATATTATGTATGTTACATTCAAAAAAATTCAAGGAGTTAATGAAATATAATTACTTGTGTTAAATACTGAATACTAAAACATATCCACAAGTTCAATCTCCATTCAAATACACAAAAAGCGATTATAATAATAAATAAAGTGCATCAAGTGTTAATAAAGTGCTCAGTCACCAATGATTTTATCCTTATGAACATTTCCTTATAAGTTATCAATTGTATGGAAGGCAGGTTGAGGGACTCTATAGTGCAATGATGGTCCCTCAATACAACAAGCGCTTGTATTTTTAATGGTACCTTTGCACTTTTTGATTGGTGACTGAGCACTTTTATTAGCACTTGATGCACTTTATTTATTATTATAATCGATTTTTGTGTATTTACATAGTAACATAGTAGATGACGGCAGATAAAGACCCGAATGGTTCATCCAGTCTGCCCAACCTGATTCAATTTAAATTTATTTATTTATTTATTTATTTTATTTTTTCTTCTTAGCTATTTCTGGGCAAGAATCCAAAGCTTTACCCGGTACTGTGCTTGGGTTCCAACTGCCGAAATCTCTGTTAAGACTTACTCCAGCCCATCTACACCCTCCCAGCCATTGAAGCCCTCCCCTGCCCATCCTCCACCAAAAGGCCATACACAGACACAGACCGTGCAAGTATGTCCAGTAACTGGCCTAGTTCAATATTTAATATTATTTTCTGATTAAAAATCTTCTGTGTTCATCCCACGCTTCTTTGAACTCAGTCACAGTTTTACTCTCCACAACCTCTCTCGGGAGCGCATTCCAGGCATCCACTACCCTCTCCGTAAAGTAGAATTTCCTAACATTGCCCCTGAATCTACCACCCCTCAACCTCAAATTATGTCCTCTGGTTTTACCATTTTCCTTTCTCTGGAAAAGATTTTGTTCTACGTTAATACCCTTCAAGTATTTGAACGTCTGAATCATATCTCCCCTGTCTCTCCTTTCCTCTAGGGTATACATATTCAGGGCTTCCAGTCTCTCCTCATACGTCTTCTGGCGCAAGCCTCCTATCATTTCGTCGCCCTCCTCTGGACCGCCTCAAGTCTTCTTACGTCTTTCGCCAGATACGGTCTCCAAAACTGAACACAATATTCCACGTGGGGCCTCACCAATGACCTGTACAGGGGCATCAACACCTTCTTCCTTCTACTGACTACGCCTCTCTTTATACAGCCCAGCATCCTTCTGGCAGCAGCCACTGCCTTGTCACACTGTTTTTTCGCCTTTAGATCTTCGGACACTATAACCCCAAGGTCCCTCTCCCCGTCCGTGCATATCAGCTTCTCTCCTCCCAGCATATACGGTTCCTTCCTATTATTAATCCCCAAATGCATTACTCTGCATTTCTTTGCATTGAATTTTAGTTGCCAGGCATTAGACCATTCCTCTAACTTTAGCAGATCCTTTTTCATATTTTCCACTCCCTCTTCGGTGTCTACTCTGTTACAAATCTTGGTACCATCTGTAAAAAGGCACACTTTTCCTTCTAGCCCTTCAGCAATGTCACTCACAAACATATTGAACAGGATTGGCCCCAGCACCGAACCCTGAGGGACTCCACTAGTCACCTTTCCTTCCTTCGAGCGACTTCCATTAACCACCACCCTCTGGCGTCTGTCCGACAGCCAGTTTCTGACCCAGTTCACCACTTTGGGTCCTAACTTCAGCCCTTCAAGTTTGTTCAACAGCCTCTTATGAGGAACTGTATCAAAGGCTTTGCTGAAATCCAAGTAAATTACATCTAGCATATGTCCTCGATCCAGCTCTCTGGTCACCCAATCAAAAAATTCAATCAGGTTCGTTTGGCACGATTTACCTTTTGTAAAGCCATGTTGCCTCGGATCCTGTAACCCATTAAATTCAAGGAAGTACACTATCCTTTCTTTCAGCAACACTTCCATTATTTTTCCAACAACTGAAGTGAGGCTCACCGGCCTGTAGTTTCCTGCTTCATCCCTGTGACCACTTTTATGAATAGGGACCACATCCGCTCTCCTCCAATCCCCAGGAATCACTCCCGTCTCCAGAGATTTGTTGAACAAGTCTTTAATAGGACTCGCCACAACCTCTCTGAGCTCCCTTAGTATCCTGGGATGGATCCCGTCTGGTCCCATCGCTTTGTCCACCTTCAGTTTTTCAAGTTGCTCATAAACACCCTCCTCCGTGAACGGCGCAGAATCTACTCCATTTTCTCGTGTAACTTTGCCAGACAATCTCGGTCCTTCTCCAGGATTTTCTTCTGTGAACACAGAACAGAAGTATTTGTTTAGCACATTTGCTTTCTCCTCATCACTCTCCACATATTTGTTCCCAGCATCTTTTAGCCTAGCAATTCCATTTTTTATCTTTCTCCTTTCACTAATATATCTGAAAAAAATTTTATCTCCCTTTTTTACATTTTTAGCCATTTGTTCTTCCGCCTGTGCCTTCGCCAAACGTATCTCTCTCTTGGCTTCTTTCAGTTTCACCCTGTAGTCCTTTCTGCTCTCCTCTTCTTGGTTTTTTTTATATTTCATGAACGCCAACTCTTTCGCCTTTATTTTCTCAGCCACTAGGTTGGAGAACCATATCGGCTTCCTTTTTCTCTTGTTTTTATTGATTTTCTTCACATAAAGGTCCGTAGCCATTTTTATCGCTCCTTTCAGCTTAGACCAGTCTTTCCACTTCTCTTATGTCCTCCCATCCTAACAGCTCTTTCTTCAGGTACTTTCCCATTGCATTAAAGTCCGTACGTTTGAAATCTAGGACTTTAAGTATCGTGCGGCCGCTCTCCACTTTAGCCGTTATATCAAACCAAACCGTTTGATGATCGCTACTTCCCAGGTGAGCATCCACTCGAACATTAGAGATACTCTCTCCATTTGTGAGGACCAGATCCAATATCCCTTTTTCCCTTGTGGGTTCCGTCACCATTTGTCTGAGCAGAGCCTCTTGAAAGGCATCCACAATCTCCCTACTTCTTTCCGATTCTGCAGACGGAACATTCCAGTCCGCATCCAGCAGGTTGAAATCTCCCAACAGCAGAACCTCCTCTTTCCTTCCAAACTTTTGGATATCCACAATCAGATCCTTATCAATTTGCTGCGATTGAGTCGGAGGTCTGTAGACTACACCCACGTAGATAGAAGTTCCATCTTCTCTTTTCAGAGCAATCCATATCGCTTCTTCCTCTCCCCAGGTCCTTTGCATTTCGGTCGCTTGAATGAAGATTGAACTTGTGGATTCAAGACAAAGTTAGACAAGTTTCTGCTGAACAGGAACGTGTGCTGGTGGGACTAGTCTCAGTTAGGGTGCTGGTCTTGGACCAGAGGGCCGCTGCGTGAGCGGACTGCTGGCCATGATGGACCACTGGTCTGACTCAGCAGTGGCAATTCTTATGTTCTTATAGTATTATGTATGCTAGCCTGTAACCCATTCTGAGCTCTTTGGAGAGGATGAGATAGAAAATGAAAAATAAATAAATAGTGTAAGTTTGCCAATGAGTGTGGTGCCTTTTGCAGACAAATTATACTCAGCTAATCTTGCTGAATGTATTATAACACATTGCCTATGTGTGAAAGCCAAAGAGACACACGTTTCTAACCTATTTAACATACAATTTCTTATATCCCGTAATTTTCTACATGGAAACATAGCAGTTACGACCGATTGTGGTTACAATTAGTCAATGGTCACAAGATTACAACTCAAAAGACAATGTAGACAACTGGAAAGAAAATGGAGAAAAAGCGACCAAGAATCCACAAAAACAGCATGGATAGCAACAAACCGAAAGTACAAACAAAAACTGAAAGAAAAAAGAAGGACATACTACTCGAAACAAATTGGAGATGGACCCCAAGACTCAAAAAAGCTATTCCAGCTACTAAAAGTCCTCACAAACACAACACCATAAATAGAGAACAACAATAAGCCCCCATCTACAGCCACCCTTTTAGCTACCTACTTCAAAAACAAAATCGCAAATATCAGAGCCTCTTTCAACGGAACACCCTCACACAGAGACATAATTTCCACCAACAGAAAAAGAATCAGTCGCAGCAGATAGAACCTGGTCCCATTTCTCACCTATAGAATGGGCAGAGTTCAACAATCTTTATAATAAATATAGCCATGCAGCCTATGACCTCAACCATTGCCCCCCATACCTACTGAAAACATCAAGCACATTATTCCGCTCCCTGCTTCTACAATGGACATACTCATCACTACTAGAGGGTTATTTCCCACAAGAACTCAGCGAAATCATAATAACAGATATTAAAGGACCCTAAAGAAGCAACAGACCAACCATCCAATTACAGACCCATTGCCTCAATCCCATTGTACATCAAATTGATGGAAGGTCTCGTAGCCAAAACTTTAGCCTCTTACCTAGAAAATCACAATATACTCCACCCCACACAAGCAGGATTCAAAGCCAAATACAGCACAGAGACACTTCTAGGAACACTAATGGACACTGCAAGACAACACCTCAGTACAGGCAAGAAAATCCTGCTGATACAACTAGACCTTTCTGCAGCCTTCGACTTGGTAGACCACGACATGCTTCTACAAACTCTCGACTCAATAGGAATCTCAGGCAAAGTACTTGCATGGTTCAAAGGATTCCTACAATCAAGAACTTACAGAGTCAAAACAATGCAAGAAAAATCAGAACCATGGTCCAACCCCTGCGGAGTTCCCCAAGTATCACCTGTGTAGGAGTATCACCTACACTATTCAATATATACATAGCTTCCCTCAGCTACTACCTGGATAATCTTGGCATAATTTCATACAGCTACGCAGTTGACATCACTATTTTCCTACCCTTCGACCAACCAGAATCCATCATGACAAGCACAATACACAAAACCCTCGAATCAGTTGCAATTTGGATGACAGAGCACAAAATAAAACTTAACCCTGACAAAACAAATTTCATCCTACTAGAAAAAAAACAAAACTCCAACATTAACTAATCTTGTAATAAATTTGTTCTCATACCCGATATATACACTAAAATTGCTTGGAATCACAATTGACAGAGGCTGCACCATGCAACCCCATATGTATCTGACTTCTTTCTATGCCCCTCTTCCCTGTCCATCCAGCCTGTTCTTCCTCTCTCCTTTTTACATCATTCATTCCAGCTTCACTGCCTTCTTCATTTTTATCTCTCCTACACCAGATCTAGCATCTTTATCCCTCTCTCATTTCTATGCTGATAACTACCACCAGTGACTGATCTCATGTAAATTTGGCGAACCTCCGCAAACCTCATTTGTATGAGTGGTTCTTCGAGAATGACTAGTCTTTTATTAATCGTTAGATTTATGGCCACTACAGCAACCAGTCAGATTTTACAGGCGATATTAGAGAATCTGGCCCTTAATCTGAAACAACAAACAAACCCAACTTTAACAAAGAATTCATTCCGGGTCTTGAAGGTAAGATTTGAGTCTAGGATAAAACATAGGATAGAATTTAGATGTTTTTTCAATCATAAGATTCTCTCATGTGGCTAGTGTTAGGGTCTGATTTGAAAGGGGGTCATGATCACCAAACCAGAGTACTTTAGTCTTTAGTTTGTTGAGTTTGAGAAAGTTTTTCTAAGTCCACGTTCTGCATCCTCTATGATCTTTGCTAGATAATGCAAGGTGTCGTCAACAGAGTTCTTGGCTAAACAGACAAGAAAAATATTATATGCATAGGAAATGTTTGAATATGGAGGATGGCAGAAGTTCCTTCCAAAAGGTACTCATGTATAGATTAAATAAGAAGGGAGACAGTGGGAATCCTTGTGCTATTCCACAAAAATCAGCCCATTTGTGGGGCCTATCACCTCTATGCACTTTGTAAGTCCTATTTTTTAGGATTTCTGTAAACCATTTTAGCAGTATTTCTTGTAGTCCTAGTTCACTCAGTCTTATAAGTAGAAGGGAATGGTAGACTGCATCGAATCAGCCGAAATGTGAAACTGTAGCAAAACTGTCTGTATGCCTTTGCTTAGATAAGATTTTGCTGAGTTCAAGTAGCATTCTTTTGGTGCCATGTGTTGCTCTAAAGCTATGTTGTGAACTATGAAAGCCTTCTGTATGGTTTATAAAGTCTGTTCAGTGTTAACACAGAGTTCTAGTAATTTAGCTAGCCATGGTATTCCTGTGACAGGCTTGAAGATTTCGACCTTAGTCAAGTTTGACCCCAATGCTTTAGGTATAGGGGGGTCAAGGCAATGGCCAATAGTGTCTCTGGATGGATACCTCCTTCTGCAGAGACTGATAAAATCTGTCAACCAAGATAGAAAACCTGAAGGGGTAGGTTGTTTGTTTGGTGGGGGGATTGGGGGGTTAGCATATTTGCTGGGCAAACATTTTATGCTATATGTTATATTAGGTTTTCTATTCCACTTTTACCTATTCGGTTCAAGGTCAGATTACATTACAAGAGATTGGGTCAGTTACCCAGAAAGTTACAATGGACAGACTGACGTGGACATTCAATAGGGTTGCTAGTACACGTAGATCAGTATACTGTAACTATTAATACAAGTACAAGTAGGTCACTGTCGGTTCTTTGTTTTGTCCTGGGAGCTGCATTATGATCATGTCCTGGGAGTTGCATTATGAACACGTCACCGACTGCTATCGTCAACTGCATTGGCTTCCGGTTAAAGCACGGATTAAATTTAAGTTCGGTTGTATTTGTTTTAAGGCATTAACAGGTCTAATCCCAGAGTATCTTATGGAATCTTTCATCATTACAAATTCTAAACATTCTAGAAAATCTCACTCACTATTCTCGTTCACTTCTGCAAAGGGATGCAAATATAAGAAATTCCAGGAACGATTGCTGTCCTTCCAGGCAGCCTCATGGATTAGGGATCTGACTCACATATTCACATTCACACTTTCAAATTCGTATCAACTATTTTGACGTGCTTTAAAGATGCATCTTTTTACAGAATCTTTTGGAAGTCAGATCCTGGTTGTTTATTCATTTGTATTGCTAATCTCTGTGAACCGCATAGAACTCAACAGTATTTGCGGTATACAAGTGAGTTGTTATGTTATGTCATTAGACAGTTTAGGAATGTTTTACAATTACTATTTCAGTTACTTCAGGGTTGGCTCCCTGTCTTGGTACAGAAATGCTTTTAGAAGTTTTCTGAACCTGAGGTAGTATAGTCACAAAATCATAGTGTAAAAGGTACAGGCAGTCCTCAAGTTACAGATGCCCAACTTAAGTTTGACTCGTACTTAAGAATGCAGTTGCGGCTTCATTTGATTTCACTGAGCAGTATTTCCGGTGGCATAGACTCCTACACTTCTCCTGCAGCAGATTCAGGAATGATGCATGACCACATTAAGACTAATGTGTTGTTGTGCATGCTTTACCTTAGAGCAGGGGTGTCAAAGTGGGTCCTTGAGGGCCGCAATCCAGTCGGGTTTCAGGATATCCCCAATAAATAAGCATGAGATCTATTTGCATGCCCTGCTTTCATTGTATGCTAATAGATCTCATGCATATTCATTGGGGGAAATCCTGAAAATCTGGCTGGATTATGGCCCTTGAGGATCGACTTTCACACCTGTGCCTTAGAGCAGGGATCTCAAAGTCCCTCCTTGAGGGCCGCAATCCAGTCGGGTTTTCAGGATTTTCCCCAATGAATATGCATTGAAAGCAATGCATGCACATAGATCTCATGCATATTCATTGGGGAAATCTTGAAAACCCAACTGGATTGCGGCCCTCAAGGACAGACTTTGAGACCCCTGCCTTAGAGGGAACACTGGTTAGGGACAGTTGGCCCTTTTGTCAGCTGGGAGCAGAGATAAGCAGTGAGAATCTTAAAATCTACAAGTTCCGAGTTACATACAAAACTGACTTAAGAACAGCTTTAAAAATGTAACTCGTTCTTAATCTGGGGACTGCCTGTAGTTGGTTCCAGCATTTTGCTACTTGATATTGGATAGATAGGGTAATTTGTCTGGTAGACTTTATACTATTGCATGCTGGAAATTTTAATTGGAAAAGATTTCTGATGGAATATCTGTTGGAGGTACCCTGGAGTAGGACAGTCAACTCTGTTAGGATCTTAAAGGCAGCGATGAAAAATTTAAACTTGATCCTTGCGGTTATCGGCAGCCAATGCAGTTTCATTTAGTAGGGTTGCAGGTATTCTGATTTCCGTAGTCCATATACGAGTCTTACCGCTGCATTTTGAGCTAGTTGTAGGTATGATAGTAACATTTTAGAGCAAAGAACTAGCATTATATTACAGTAGTCTAGTCGAAATAGGATTAGGGATTGCACTAAAATTTAGAAAGCCTCCATTTTGAAGTATTTTTTGACAGATCTTAAGCTTTCTCATCACAAGGAAAGATTGTTTTATTGATTATACATGGCTTTTCATGAATAGGTGGTTATCTAGTTCTACTCCTAAGATCCAGGATTGTAGTTCTAATGGAAAGTCTATGTCTACTGTAATCCTTAGAGCGCAGTGTGGGTCAGTCAAGGGTCCTAGCCAAAGGAATTTGGTTTTGTCCTTATTTAGAGGCGGTGGGTAAAGATCCAGTTTTCTATAATGCAGCCACATTTTTTGACAGCGGTGAAGGTATTGACTAATTCAGCCGTTACAGGTAGTATGATAGTCATGTCATCCGCATAGGTAAAATGCAAGATCTAGGTTGACTCCCAAAGATTGCATTAGGAAGTTGAACACTGATAGTGAAACTGGGGATCCTTGGGGGACCCCAATTGGAGAGTGCTAGATATCAGAAAATTCTCCATTCTTACGTACCAAATAGTGCCAAGTGGACCAAGAAAGGACCAGGACACTGAAATCAAAACCGTTAAAGTTCCCATATATTTGAAGTCTACTAGGTCAAATGCACTGTTTAGATCAAATTGGATTAAGATTGAATTGTGACCCTTGCTTAGTAGTTCTTTGCTATATGTTACTAGTGCTGCAACCACCATCTCAGTATTGTGGATTTTTCCTGAATTCCGATTATGAAGGGTGGAAGATATTGAAGAATTGTAAGTAGCATTCGAACTGTTCTGTTACATATCCTTCCATCATTTTGATGAAGAGGGGGATGGAATCTATTGGCCTATAATTGGTCACATCAGAGAGACTGAGTTTTAGGTTCTTGGGTAGGTGTGTTAAAATAATTCTTCTTTGATTTCCAAGTGTATTAATATAGGTTGAAAACCGTCTGGGTAGCTTACAATCTAAAATCAAATTCCAAATAAAATCGGGTCACACATCAAACATATAAGGTTAAGAGCTGAAATGCTATTATAGAAAACTAGGGAGGAAAATACAATTAGGATCAAACTTGCCATAAAAACCTGATGGCAGATAAAGGCCAAATGGCCTATCTAGTCTGCCCATCCGCAGTAACCATTATCTCTTTCTCTCTCCAAGGAGATCCCACGTGCCTATCCCAGGCCCTTTTGAATTCAGACACAGTCTCTGTCTCCACCACCTCTTCTGGGAGACTTTTCCATGCACCTACCACCCTTTCTGAAAAAAGTATTTCCTTAGATTACTCCGGAGCCTATCACCTCTTAATTTCATCTTATGCCCTCTCATTGCAGAGTTTCCTTTCAAATTAAAGAGACTCGACTCATGTGCATTTACATTATGTAGGTATTTAAAGCCTATCATATCTCTTCTCTACCGCCTTCCTCCAAAGTATACACATTGAGATCTTTAAGTTTGTTCCCATACGCCTTAGGATGAAGACCACATACCATTTTAGTAGTCTTCCTCTGGACTGACTCCATCCTTTTTATATCTTTTTGAAGGTGTGGCCTCCAGAATTGTACACAATATTCTAAATGACATCTCACCAAAGTCTTATACAGGAGCATCAATACCTCCTTTTTCCTACTGGCCATACCAATCCCTATGCAACCTAGCATCCTTCTAGCTTTCGCCATCACCTTTTCTACCTGTTTGGCCACCTTAAGATCATCACATACAATCATATCCAAGTCCCGCTCTTCTGTCGTGTACATAAGTTCACCACCTCCTAAACTGTACCGTTCCCTTGGGTTTTTGCAGCCCAAATGCATGACCTTGCATTTCTTATCATTATATTTAAGCTGCCAAATTTCAGACCATTCTTCAAGCTTCGCCAGGTCTTTCTTCATGTTATTCACACCATCTGGCGTGTCTACTCTATTTCAGGTTTTGGTATCATCCACAAAGAGGCAAATCTTACCCGACAACTCTTCAGCAATCTCGTTTATAAAAATATTCAAAAGAAAGGCCCAAGAACAGAACCTTGAGGCACACCACTGGTAACATCCCTTTCCTCAGAGCGATTTCCATTGATCACTACTCTCTGTCGCCTTCCACTCAACCAGTTCTTGACCCAGCCCGTCACTTTGGGACCCATCCCGAGGGCACTCAGTTTATTTATTAGACGTCTGTGTGGAACACTGTCAAAGGCTTTGCTAAAATTTAAACACCACATCTAGCGCACATCCTCTATCCAATTCTCTGGTCACCCAGTAAAAAGAAATTGATCAGATTTGTCTGAGAAGACCTACCTTTAGTGAATCCATGTTGCCTTCGGTCTGGAAATTGTATAATTTTTTTTTTTTTTTAATGAAATGCATCAGTATAGATACTAAAAATTGTTGGGGAGGAGGTTTGACTTATATAAATTAAAGTCTGAAATACTCTGGCCGTTTTGGTCAGAGGTGGTGACATGTCAAAAGGTGGAAAATTTCTACTCATTGTTTTCACATTCCTAAAAAGATGGCGGGGGAGGGGGGGAGGGAGGTAGGACAAAATGACCTTGAGGAACTGTTGCATCTTGTCTCCAAGTGGCTAATATGTTCCAGGTGCAACCCATTCCAGTTTTTAACTGACGCAGTACACCTGTCAAATCATAAGGCATGAGTCCTGAAGGGAGCTCTCCCCAAATAGACAAAGTTGCAAACACATTTTCACACTTTCAAAATATCAGTGAAAGTTATCTCTTCCCTGAAAAGCAAGTGGCCTAGGAAGAGAGGGGGACATCAATCCAAAGCCTTCTATTAATTGTCACTCTGGGGAAAGCTGCTACAAAATAGAAATTTCTTTCACTGTGTGCATGTGTTCAGAAGGGTTAAACCTAGCGCACCACAGTAACATTTTAATGACTTAATGGATGAACCTGTGCGAGAAGCTGTTAGACTTGTTACAATGAATAAAAATTGCTTTCAAAAGCAACTGCATTAGCTCTTTATTTTTTGTCATTGTACTGCTGGGCCACGTAAACGCTGAGTGCTTGAGGCCAAATGCCTTCCCTCTGTTGAGTCTACTGCTTCCGATACTCTACCATGGAGCTAGCTTTATGGGGGTGTAATTACCGATTAGGAACAAAGGGACAAAAAAAACCACATTCCTGCGTACTGATGGGCAGTGATTAAAGTAGCATGCAGTAGGATTTCAAACGACTTTCTATTTTCTTATCTTTCAAAAGAGTTTTGGGACTCCCCTGCATGATTTTTGAGAGTCTCATTAAATTGTTCACAAGTCCCCTCTGGTTAAATTGCTCACATTTTAATAAGAACAGAGAGGAGGGATTCAGATTAAGTGAAGGGGATGTGGAAACTTAGAATGTAAAAGCCACTTTCTGAAGGGCACTCTGACTGATGGAAGGTCTCGAAACCATAGTGTGCTATTTGAAGCTGTGTACATCTGTTTCAAGAAATTTCACTTCACTCAAGTAATTCTGAATTTATACATTCGAGCATGATCTCAAAGTACTCTGTAATTAAAAATAATGAAGAAAAAAAACATGAAAATCCTTCTGTTATGTTTATTACTAATCAATCAATTTTATCTGGACAAACTGCAGCTGCAAACAAGGTCTTCAGCTGAACTTCAGTCAGTGGCAGCGCAGAGACGAGAACTCGCATCTTCCAGAGTCCTTGATCTAAACTGCAATCTATGTGCAATTCAGGGAAGGGGATTACTAACTTCCAAATCTCCCTTCCAAAAAGGAGTACTACTTTTTTTTAAGACAGGTTCTTTGATTCATACCCATTTCTGGAGGAGGGAAGACCGAGCTTAAAAACAGCACACTAGTTCCAATCAAACTAAATCTAAAGCCATCCCATTTCCCTCTTCTCCTACTCCTTGCCCAGCAGCCTATTTAGGAGAAAGTGCTTTCCATTTCTTCTGCCAAAGTGATGTTCCATTAGCTAAGAGTGAAAAATAGGATCTATTATCCATTTTAACAGTACTGTACAGTTATCAACAGCTTGTGAGGAAAAGTGTAGAAAGGAAGTAGAATTTGCACTGGGAATGGGGATCAGATTGAACGTGGCTAACAATTTTGCATTGCCACTATTTTTTTAATATTCTGCAATACCCAAGAGATTAAGCATCTTAGGAAATCACAAAAAAGGACAAAGAAACAGGCATATCAGAAGACGGCAGATATAAAATGAAAAAAGAGGAAAGACTTGTTACTGGTAATCTAATAGCATTACAACAAAGCATCTTCAAACAAAGAGAAACTTTCTTCTCACCCAGTAACTAGGTTGCTCAGTCAGAGCTCAACCTTTAACAGTCCTGCTGAGATGTATTATATAGAGGACAACCTCTATATAAAAATACTTAGGTCTACTTCTCCAACTCCATTTTTCAATTTTCTCTTAAACTAAGTAATCCACCCCATAGCTTCACATCTTTATACCACCTTTTTAAGTGAGCTTTTAAACTATTCCTATGACACTCTTAAAACTACCTATTTCAGTAGACACAGCTATGAAACACTTATTCACCTCGGACAAGTTCTTTAGATTCTTCTGATTAACTCCGAGAAACCCAATCAGCAGCCAGAAATTGAATTCCTTTAGTTTGAACTGTTCTGGTAGAACATAAAAGTAGTTCCCTTCCTTCTTTTCTTTGACGTGGACGTTTCCTTTTTGCTGATAACATCCTTCTTCTAAAATTAACATTTGCTGATACTGAATATCTAACATCTCTGGAAAAGGTGTGCTAGATGTCAAGAATGTGCATGTCTCACTCTCCTCCCCCCTTCCTGGCACTGCTCACATCGTTTCTGACCATGCTACAACTAGCCTTGCAGAGTAGGCCTTACAACAGTTAAAAAGCAGCACTAGAAACAAATACATGCATTTACTGTAATTATTTTAACAACTTAAGGTTTAGAAACCAGACCCTTCCTTCTACTTACCTCCAAAACTAAATATACTGTAGACTCCATAGAACATAGAGAGTGTCCTTTCAATGCTCTCTTGTTGCTAAACTTCATCAGTTTGCGGAACAAGTACATTGTAAATTGGCTGTTTACTGTTTTAAGGACTACAAAGAAAAGGGACAGCTGCCATGAAGTTACTGTTCAGCCAATGGTAATCAGTGCTCCTGTTAATATTGACCAACACTGGCTAACTGAGATCCAGCTATTTAGTACCAGACCATGTCTGGGCACTAGCACCAGATATCTGGGTAACTGATTGCACCTAAAAATTTGGAGGGAGGATACAGATGATATTCAGTGCCATACCCTTATAATCAGTCAACATTAGACTTGCCTTTTCTGCAGTCCTACATGCCTGCTTAGCTACGTGACCACCTGCATAACTCCAGACTCCGCCCCAGACCAATCAGGGCCTAACTGGATTTTCAGTAGAAATCTATAGTTAAATGCCACTGAAAATTAGAGGATGACCTGCTTATCTGATGAATGGGTGGGCGGTCATGGAGGGAGTGAGGCACTGCATCAAGGGAAGGGAGAGAGGTGCTGCATGGGGAGCATGAGGCAAGAAAGAAGTATGGACTGGGGGAATGGAGGATAAGTAGTGCTGCATCAGAGGAAGGAGGATCAAGGAGGAAAAGAGATATTGAACTCGGGGAGGGAAGGGGGAAGGAAGGGGATTGAGGGGATTGAGGATGAGAAAAGAGAAACTGGAGGCATAGGGGTAGCGAGACAGATACTAGATATGAGGGATGATTTGGGAAAAGAAGAAGAGAGATACACTGGCCTGGAAGCAATAGAAAGAGACCAGGATAGAGCTGAGAGGGTAAATACAGAAAAAGGAAATGGGAGACTAGGTAGTATTGGAAGACAGAGGTTTAAGCTTGATTTTAGGATTTTTTTGTGCTTGTTGCATTTTCTTTAAAAATATCTTACAAATGTATTGTGATGAATCGCTAACGGTGTCAGGTCAAAAGCGCGCCGGGACAAAGGCGCGCCCAGACAATTGAGCGCAGCGCACCCCGCCGCACCGCTCTAAATTACTGTTTTTAGCGCTCCGACGGGGGGGCGTGGGGGGAACCCCCCCACACTTTACTTAATAGGCATCACGCCGCGTTGTGGGGGTGTTGTAACCCCCCACATTTTACTGAAAACTTCACTTTTTCTGTGTTTTTAGGGAAAAAGTTCAGTTTACAGTAAAATGTGGAGGGTTACAACCCCCCAAACCTCCCATAACGCCGGCGCGATGTCTATTAAGTAAACTGGGGGGGTTCCCCAACAAAACCCCCCGTCGGAGCCCCTAAAAACTGTAATTTAGAGCGGCGCGGTGGAATGCGCTGCGCTCAATTGTTGGCGCGCGCTTTTGTCTTTCGCGCCGTTGTCTATGAACCATCGCTAACACATAGCCCTAATGATAATATATTAAAGGAATTCATCCAGAATTTCAGTTTGAAAAAAAAAAAGTTTGAAGTTATTAGGATTCTTAATTTCTAGCACTCTTTAAGACTTCCAAATTAATGCACTAGTAGAAGCTGTTTAGATATTTCAGCATTTAGGTTGACAGTAAAAGGCTCTGTACTATCTCAATTTGACTACTGCAACATCATGTATATAGGTGGTCATAAATATCTTGTAAAAAATAAAAATAAACACTACGTAATACAGCACCTCATCTTATTTTCTCACACACACACAAAAAATTCATATAGGTTCTCTCCTTTGCTGGTTTGACTGCCCAGGTTTCCAGTAGAGGCACACATCCAGTTCAAATTATGTACTACAAGTATTATATTTAATACTATTTATGCAATTGTTCCTTTATACATATACATTAAAACAATTGTTCGACATTTCCTAGGGTCAAAATAACTTTGAGAATGATCGTTATTACAGTTTCCAAATCCTAAGGGAATTCATTTGATTACCGTATTTTCACTCATATACCGCGCACCCGTGTAAAACGCGCACACGGGTATAGCGCGCGGGGAACAGAAATTTATGTAATAAAATTTTAATATAGCGCACACACGCGTATACCGCGCATGCTAAAACCTCCTCCCGCCTACTCCGAACCAGCATCCTCTCCCCCGCTTGCGTCACCCCCCTCCCCCGCGATCCTACATCCCCCCAGCACCGCAAAGACAACTCTTACCCGATTCGACACTGGCACCGGCACCAGCACCAATGCACAGGATGTGCCAGTGCCAGTGCCCGAAGATCCTCCCTCGTTGGGTTGGGCTGGGCTGGGCTGGGCGGTGCGAGAGAGATCCTCCTTCTTCCTGTGCCGGGCTGGACTGGGCTTTGAGCATTTGTGCATGCTCAAAGCCTTCTGGTCTCGCTCTCTCCGAGATTATCTCGGAGAGAGCGAGACCAGAGCATGCGCAAATGCTCAAAGCCTAGTCCAGCCCGGCAAAGGAAGGAGGATCTCTCTCGCACCGCCCAGCCCAGCCCAGCCCAACCCAACGAGGGAGGATCTTCGGGTACTGGCACATCCTGTGCATTGGTGCTGGTGCCAAATCGGGTAAGAGTTGTCTTTGCGGTGCTGGGGGGGATGTAGGATCGTGGGGGAGGGGGGGTGATGCGAGCGGGGGGGGGGAGGGAGGATGCCGGTTCGTAGGGGGAATGCCGGATCAGAATGAAAAAAAAAATTGTACAACGCGCTCACACATATAACGCGCATGGTTATGCACGGTTTGTAAAATCGTGTATAACGCGCGCGTTATATGCGTGAAAATACGGTAAATAATTCTTTACTGGTTTTGCCTATGCAGCTGCCGTTAGAACTGGTGGAGGGGAAAGTGTTAATGATGCTACATTTTAGCCACTGCCAGCAAATATTTTAAAAATGCATTCAATATACAGTCATGCAAATGGTTATTAAATGCCTTCAGAAATTTTGTACACCGTGCTATTGAGCACCAAAAACCTCCAGCTAGCCAACAAGTTTCTCATATTTCCAGTCAGGAAGTTTGATAAGAAAATTTCACACATTCAATTCCCACAGCTATCATATTTATGCAGACAAAGAATGACCATGGCTTAAAGAAAACTGCTGAATAGACTTGGGGAAAGTATGGTTAAAACAGGAAGCAAGGTCATTAAGAGCGCAACTATTTCAAAAATAATACACTTCAGAAACAAAAACAAGGACAGAAACAAGATATACAAAGCCAGACAGAACAAGCTCAATAAAAAAAAAGTACCAAGAACTGGGCAATGTAACACTTAAAGCATTCTAGTATAGCACTGCTACCAGAACACAGGCTCTATCATCATAAATTTACCCATTATAACCAGGGCTGTGGAGTCGGTAGATAAATGTTCTGACTCCTCAGTTTTTTGTACTTCAGACTCCGACTCCAGGTACCCGAAATTTCCTCCGACTCCTCGACTCCACAGTTAAAATGGAATGTCAAGTTGAGAGAAATGAGCATTTTCGACACCACCTTCTTTTTGCTTTTAATCAAGGTTCTAAGGCCTCAGAAGTTGCTCGCAACATTTGTGCTGTGTATATAGTGGGTGCTATAGCTGAAAGAATCGCTCGTGATTGGTGTGCCAAGTTCAAAAATGGAGTCGGTAGGTAAATGTTCCGACTCCGACTCCTCAGTTTTTTGTACTTCTGACTCCGACTCCAGGTACCCGAAATTTCCTCCAACTCCTCGACTCCGACTCCACAGCCCTGATTATAACCCAGAGAAGTATGCATCAGAAAATGAAAAACCTTTGCATATATTCATCACACGTTAAGTAAATGTAAAATTAGAAACTGCACAGCCGCATTTCCTGAAGCAGGCACATATGCCCTTGCCCGAGGCACCATTTCTAGGATATCTGTCATAAAGTACAACAGCTGGAGATAATCCAAGGCTCAAGAGGCTTCCCTGGCACAGAACCATTACTCCTGGGCCAGCAACCTGGAGCATTCGCTCCTCTTTCAGCAAGACCAAGCAAACCTCCAGATATCCTTTTCTGAGGGAACCAAATGGCTCTTGGAATAAGTGACCAACCCAGCCATAGTTGACCTCAAAGCCCCTGCTGAGTCTGCCCGGATAAGTCAGTTGTCCAGGTATGGGTAAACCTAGATCTCTTATCTGAGGTGAGTTGCCACCACTGTCACAACCACCATGACACTGGAGAAGGTCTGCAAGGCTGTTGCCAGTCAAAAAGAAGGGCTCTAAACTGAAAGTGCCCGCCTGTGACAAAAGCGCAGAAAGGGCTTGTAATGCTCTGGAATGCCAATATGCTGATACTGTAAGCCTTGAGAAGGTACAGGGAAGCGAGAAACTTGCCTGGCTAGACTAAAGCAATCACTGAGCACAGAACCTGAAATGAGGAGCTGACACCCTTGAGTTCCAGAATGTGTCTATAAGAGATCTTTGAGGGGGGGGGGACTACAAATAAACAGAATATTGTCTCTAGACAACCTCCTGAGGAGCACATGTTCCATCACTATTAGGTCCTGCAGGTACTGGAATGTTTCCTGATCCATGCCTTCTCTTGAGGGCAGATCCACAGAAAGGTGTCACAAAGGTGTTAAAAACAGGTTCTGCAAATTCAAGAGAACACCCTAACAGCACCATCTCCAGAACCCACTAGTCAAGAAGTAATATGGACCCACTTGGGGTAAAATTAGGAAAGGTCAACATAGCGGGATCCAAAACAACCTGAGTACTCTTTCCTGAGAGGTAGAGGACTGCCTCCCACAATTTCTGAGTTTCACAAAATCTGCCTCTCTGAGTCTCCAACTGACCTACAGAACACCTTCCAGAACAGGAATGCCCTGCATCGCTCAACTTTATTCAGCTTCTGGAGGACCTTGGAGAGGGGAGAGAAGCCTATGGGTTGCTCTCTAGAAGCTACCGAGAGAGCACCTCCTCCAAGCCCTTTGCCAATTTAGAATCAATTGATCTGACTAATTTTTTTGAATCCTCTCAGGAGGATATTGCTACAAGGGTAATTCTTTAGGTCACCCTTTTGACAGAACAAGAGAAAAATTAATATATTGAAGCTTTATTTCCAGAGAAAAGATGTTCAATTCTGTGGTCAGCCAGTCTGCATTTTTTCCATATGTGGCTAAGCCCACACATCTGCCTTGATATTGAAAGGCAGGGTAATAGGGTTCTGAGAAGTTTTCTTCCTTCAGCTCCCCTGTAAATGTGTGATAACACAGAATGCTACAAGGTATATTTACTTCGATCCTACCCAGTTTGAAAGGTTAGTTAATTAGTTAGTTATCATTGACTCGTTTTCGAGTCCTAGTGACTTGAGAGATCAGTTTGAGCTTGTCCAGTATGGTCCTCCAGAGTAATCCCCATGGTTGTTTTTCAACATGTCCAGCCACCTGATTGCTGGTCGTCCTCTTCAACTGGTTTCTTTGATCTTCCCAAAAACATAATGTCCTTCTCCAATGATCTTTTGCTTCTGACAGTGTGACCAAAATAAGATAGTAGTTACTTCATCATTTGAGCTTCTAGTGGCATAACCAGTTTGATCTCTTCCAGAATTGACTTGTTAGTTCTTCTGGCAGACCACAGCATACATAAAATCCTTCTCCAGCACCAAAGCTCAATGAGCCAGCCTTCTTTTTGTCTTGTTTCCATAGTGTACAGCTTTCGCATCCATGATTGACCACTGAGAAAATGAATGCATGGACAACTCTGATCTTTGTTTGGAATGTTATTTCCTTGCCTTTGAATACTTTGTCAAGAGCCTTCATTGAAGAGCAACCCAGTGCTATTCTGTGGAGT
Source organism: Geotrypetes seraphini (assembly GCF_902459505.1). NCBI lineage: Eukaryota > Metazoa > Chordata > Amphibia > Gymnophiona > Dermophiidae > Geotrypetes > Geotrypetes seraphini. Next base: position 396,995,270 of record NC_047085.1, on the reverse strand, counting down.
ATTTCTTCCCTGCTAGTTACTTCTTTGCTTACAAAACAGTCCAGGAGTTTGGAATCCTTTACAACTTCTATGGCATTCAATATCAAAATCATCATTTTCTGTTCATGATCTTCATCTTGTTTATGTTCAGTTCTAATTCCATGTTATGACTTTCAGCTTTGACTTTTCTAAGCAGATACAGCATGTCTTCTTTGCTGCTGCTGCTGCTGATGATGATGATGATGAGCATTGTATATTTCAGCCACCAACTTTTGAAACCAACACTCATCTTCCAAATTTGCTTTTCTGATGATGGCTCACCATAAAGGTTGAACAGGTAAGGTGACAAGATGCATCCTTGCCTGACACCACATTTTATTGGAACCCATCAGTGTTGCCATATTCTGTTCTCACTGTAGCTTCTTGAGTTTCATAGAGGCTCTTTATCAACTGAGTTATGTGTTTAGTTATTCCCATTTGTGCTAGAATTCTCCATAGTTTATCATGATCCACATAGTCAAAAGATTTGCTGTATTAGATGAAGCAAAAATATAGGGGTTTTGATGTTCTTTGCTCTTCTCCAATATCCTAACATTGGCAAAAATGTCTCTTGTTCCTCTACCTTTTTTTGAACCATCCTGAATTTCGGGTAGTTCATCATAAACATACGATTCAATTTAAAAAAATTGCCATAGCCATTTTTGTGCAGCAGGGGAATATGGAACCCTTCACCTTTCCTGGAGGTACATGGAAAAATGATGTTATTACCTGTTAATTTTCTTTCCTTTAGACGCAGCAGATGAATCCAGAGACTAGTGAGTAGTGCTGCCCGATTCACAATTCAAATAGATTCACCGATTCGAGCTGATTAAATTAAAAAAAAAAAATAAAAAAAAATAAAAAAAAAATCAGCCTCCCGATTCAATGACCGACCCTTCCCCGTGCCTTCCTAAAGCAGACAAACTAAATTCCTTCTTTGCGTCTGTCTTTACGAAGGAGGACACCTCAACAATACCTGAAGTGGAGAAACTGTTTACAGGAGAAATAGAGGACAGCCTCACCACAGTTGAAGTGAACTTAGATCAGATATACTACCAGATCGACAAACTTAAAAGTGACAAATCCCCTGGACCGGATGAAATTCACCCGAGAGTCTTGAAGGAATTGAAGGTCGAAATCGGAGAGTTACTGCAAAAACTTGCAAACCTGTCAATCAGAACTGGTCAGATACCAGACGACTGGAGGAAAGCGAACGTCACGCCAATTTTCAAAAAAGGATCGAGAGGAGAACCGGGCAACTATAGACCTGTGAGTCTTACATCTGTCCCCGGCAAGATGATTGAATCACTGATCAAGGATAGCATAGTTCAGCACTTGGACACACATGACTTGATGAAACCCAGTCAACATGGATTCAGGAAAGGGAAATCGTGTTTGACGAATTTACTCCAATTCTTTGAGACCGTGAACGAGCAAATTGATAGTGGAAAGCCGGTGGACATAATATACTTGGACTTCCAGAAAGCATTTGACAAAGTTCCACACAAAAGACTTCTTAGGAAACTACAAAGCCATGGCATAGAGGGAGATATACAAAGATGGATAGGCAAATGGCTGGAAAACAGGAAGCAGAGAGTGGGCATAAATGGGAAGTTCTCCGACTGGGAGAAAGTGACTAGTGGTGTACCCCAAGGCTCGGTACTTGGGCCAATCCTTTTTAATATTTATATCAATGACCTGGAAAACGGAACATCCAGTGAGATCATCAAGTTTGCAGACGACACAAAACTCTGCCGGGCAATCAGATCGCAGGAGGACAGTGAGGAACTCCAGAGCGACTTGTGTCGGTTAGAAAAATGGGCGGAGAAATGGCAGATGAAGTTCAACGTGGAGAAATGCAAGGTAATGCATTTAGGCAGTAAAAATAAGGAATACGAGTACAGAATGTCAGGTGCAACTCTGGGAAAAAGTGAACAAGAAAGGGATCTGGGTGTACTGATAGATAGGACCCTGAAGCCGTTGGCACAATGCGCGGCAGCGGCAAATAAGGCAAATAGAATGTTGGGCATGATAAAGAAAGGAATCTCGAGTAGATCGGAGAAAGTTATAATGCCGCTTTATAGGGCAATGGTCAGACCCCACTTGGAATACTGCGTCCAACATTGGTCTCCCTACTTAAAGAAGGATATAAAACTGCTGGAGAGGGTGCAGAGACGAGCAACTAAACTAGTGAAGGGTATGGAGAAACTGGAATATGAGGATCGACTTAAAACACTGGGATTGTTCTCCCTTGAGAAAAGGAGACTGCGTGGGGATATGATCGAAACCTTCAAAATACTGAAAGGAATCGACAAATTAGAGCAGAAAAAACTATTTACATTGTCCAATTTGACACGGACAAGAGGACATGAAATGAAGCTAAGGGGGGGCAAGTTCAGGACTAATATCAGGAAGTTCTGCTTCACACAGAGAGTGGTTGACATCTGGAATACTCTCCCAGGGGAGATTATTGCGGAATCGACAGTCCTAGGCTTCAAAAGCAAACTAGATGCATATCTTCTTGAGAGAGGCATATAAAGATATGGTTGGCTATAAAATAAGCCAGGTGTATACCTAGCAGGGCCTCCGCGTGTGCGGATCGCCGGACTTGATGGACCGAAGGTCTGATCCGGAGATGGCGCTTCTTATGTTCTTATGTTCTTATGTAGGAGCTGCAGCGCTGCCTCTTGCTGGCCGTCTGCTGCCACTCCTGCTTGAGGGGGGAGGGTCAGTCAGAAAGTTCTCCCCCAGCTTTCCCACTTTTACCTTTAGGCTAATACGGCAGCCTGTAGGATTGCTAGTGCTATAGCGATCCCTGAGGCTGCCCGTTGTCCTCAGCGGCACGTTCTCTCTGCTACGGTCCTGCCCCTGCGACTATTGTAGTTCTTGCTTTTTGTTCTTGTTTGTCTTTTTTAAAAGTCTTGAGAGCTATTGTTAGGTTACGCATTGTCAGCATAAACTTGTATTTTTCGCTGAAGTATGTTCTATGTTTTTATGATTTTGTACACCGCCTAGAAGGTTGATTGGGCGGTATAAGAAATTTTAAATAAATTTGAAACTTGAAGGGTAGTTGAGAAAAGGAGAGATGGTGGATCTATGGATGGTGGGGTCCATTGCTGCAGCTACGGGAGGATGGAGATGAAAAAAAGGAAAGATGCCATACCTCAGGGGAGGAAAGGGAAACAGAAGGGGAGGACAGAGATGGAAGATGGATGGTTAGCATGAAGAAAGAAGGAAAGCCTGATCAGAAGACAACCAGACCAATATGAAGTCATACTGCCGTTATACAGATCCATGGTGAGACCGCACCTGGAGTACTGTGTCCAGTTTTGGAGGCCACACTATCAAAAGGATGTGAAGAGAATGGAGTCGATCCAGAGAATGGCCACTAGGATGGTCTTGGGACTTAGAGATCTCCCATACGAAGAGCGTCTGAGCAGACAGCACAGTTACTTACCGTAACAGTTGTTATCCAGGGACAGCAGGCAGATATTCCCACACATGGGTGACGTCACCGACAGAGCCCCACAGCGGACAGCCTCGAAAGCAAATTTGCTTGAAGATCTCGATCTTTCGAGTACTGTACCGCACATGCGCGCGTGCCTTCCCGCCCGAACTAGGGGGCACATCTCCTGAGAGGATCCTCAGTTCAGATACCTAGCCAAGAAGCCAACCAGGGGAGGTGGGAGGGTTGTGGGAATATCTGCCTGCTGTCCCTGGATAACAACTGTTACGGTAAGTAACTGTGCTTTATCCCAGGACAAGCAGGCAGCATATTCCCACACATGGGTGACCTCCAAGCTAAGTAAAAAGGGATGGAGGGAAGTTGGCAATTTACGAAAAAAGATTTTGCAAAACAGATTGGCCAAAGTGGCCATCCCTCCTGGATAAGGTATCCAGACAATAATGAGAGGTGAAAGTATGAACCGAGGACCAAGTGGCAGCTTTGCAGATTTCCTCAATAGGAGTTGATCGGAGGAAGGCTACAAATGCTGCCGCCATCGCTCTAACTTTGTGGCCCGTCACTCGACCTTGCAGAGGAAGACCAGCCTGAGTATAGCAGAAAGAAATGCAAGCAGCCATCCAGTTGGAGATGGTGCGCTTTGATATAGGACGCTCCAACCTGTTTGGATCAAAGGAGATGAAAAGTTGAGGAGATGTTCTGTGAAGTTGAGTGCGTTGGAGGTAGAAAGCCAAGGCACGTTTACAGTCCAAGGTATGAAGGGCTGCTTCTCCAGGATGAGAATGAGGCTTTGGAAAAAAGGCAGGTAGAACAATAGACTGATTGATATGAAATTTTGAAACAACTTTAGGTAAGAATTTAGGATGAGTACGGAGGACCACCTTGTCATGATGAAAAACTGTGAAAGGTGGATCTGCTACCAACGCTTGTAATTCACTGACTCGTCGAGCAGATGTGAGGGCGATCAGGAACACAGCTTTCCAAGTAAGATACTTGAGGTGAGCTTTGTCAAGCGGTTTAAAAGGAGGTTTCATAAGTTGAGCTAAAACAACATTGAGATCCCAAATCACTGGAGGTGGTTTAAGCGGTGGATGGAGATTTAGAAGTCCTTTCATAAAGCGAGAAACTATAGGATGTGCAGAAAGAGATTTTCCATCCAGAGGCTGATGAAAAGCAGCGATAGCACAAAGATGGACTCGAATAGATGTAGTTTGAAGTCCAGAATGTGACAAATGAAGCAAGTAGTCCAGAACTGATGTTAAGGAGGACGATATAGGTTGCAAGTGACGTGTAGAACACCAAGTAGAAAATCTAGTCCACTTCTGGCCATAACATTGTCTAGTTGATGGCTTTCTGGAAGCAAGTAATATATCTTGAACAGACTGAGAAAATTGAGAAAAGTCTGTTATGCAGAAAGGTACCAAGCTGTTAAGTGTAGAGACTGTAGATTGGGATGAAGCAAGGATCCTTGACTCTGCGTGAGTAGAGAAGGAAATATTGGCAGAAGGAGAGGCTCCCTGATGCTGAGTTGAAGTAGAAGGGAGAACCAAGGTTGCCTGGGCCACCGAGGAGCTATCAGAATCATGTTGGCATGTTCTGACTTCAGTTTGACTAGAGTCTTTAGAATCAGAGGAAACGGAGGAAAGGCATAAAGGAACTGATTCCTCCAATCCAGTAGAAACGCATCCGCTTCGAGACGTTGAGGAGCGTAAATGCGGGAGCAAATTTGAGGCAGTTTGAAGTTGAGGGGTGATGCAAACAGATCTATCTGCGGAGTTCCCCAACGAGCAAAGATTTGGCGAAGAGTAGGAGAATTGAGCGTCCATTCGTGAGGCTGTAGAAGACGACTCAATTTGTCCGCCAAATAATTGTGTTGACCCTGAATGTAAACAGCTCTAAGGTAGAGGTTGTGAAGAATTGCCCAATGCCACAATTTCAGAGCTTCTTGACATAGGGAATGAGATCCCGTCCCTCCTTGTTTGTTGACATAATACATGGCTACCTGGTTGTCTGTACGTACAAGAAGCACCATGTCGTGAAGGAGATGTTGAAAAGCTTTGAGAGCATAGAATATCGCTCTGAGTTCCAACAGATTGATACGACACCGACGGTCTGCTGGAGTCCATAGACCCTGAGTGCGGAGACCGTCCACATGAGCTCCCCATGCGTACATTGACGAGTCGGTATTGAGGACTTTCTGATGAGGAAGAGGGTGGAACAGAAAGCCTCTTGAAAGATTCAAAGAGAGCATCCACCAACAGAGAGACTTCCGCAATGAAGGAGTTATGGAAATCAGTTGAGATGGTGGATCCACAGTTTGCTGCCATTGGGATGCCAGTGTCCATTGAGGAATACGAAGGTGAAGTCTGGCAAAAGGAATCACATGAACTGTAGAAGCCATGTGACCGAGCAGAACCATCATCTTTCGTGCTGGAACGGATGGAAGGTGGAAAACTTGTTGAGAAATCTGAAGAAGTACGGCCTGACGTGGTTGTGGAAGGTAGGCTCTCAGATTGATAGTGTCCAGAGTTGCTCCTATGAACTGGAGAGACTGAGAGGGAGTCAACTGAGATTTGGGAAAGTTTATGTGAAATCCCAAACTTTGAAGAAAAAGAATAGTCTGTTGGGTCACTGCAATAACCCCTGAAAAAGAGGGAGCTTTGATGAGCCAGTCGTCAAGGTATGGAAATACTTGGAGACCCTGGTTGCGAAGAGCTGCAGCCACCACCACCAGACATTTTGTAAAAACTCTGAGAGAAGAAGCCAACCCGAAGGGGAGAACTCGGTACTGCAGATGAAGGCTTCCTACTTGAAATCTGAGGTACTTGCGAAATGCTGGATGAATAGGGATATGAGTATACGCTTCTTTGAGATCGAGGGAACACATCCAATCCCCGTGATCCATTAAGGAATATAAAGTTGGCAGAGTGAGCATTCGAAATTTCTCTTTGACTAGATATTTGTTGAGAGCTCTGAGATCAGGATCGGTCAAAAATCCCCCGTCTTTCTGGGAACTAGAAAATAACAGGAGTAGAATCCCAAGTTCCTTTGGGGAAGAGGAACTTCCTCCACAGCTCGCAGGTGAAGCAGAGCCCGAGCTTCTTGAAGAAGAAGGGGAAGGTGCGACTGATTGGAAGGACACTCTCTTGGATGGCGATCTGGAGGCACATGAAGCAACCGAAGAGAGTATCCCTCTCGTAGGATGGTAAGCACCCAGAGATCTGATGTAATGAGCTCCCACTGGTGATAAAATGTGGAAAGACGACCCCCTATGGGGAGGGGAGAATTTGGAAACAGAGAAATTGGAATGCTCAGGCTGAGACTGTCAAAAAGACTGAGCTGGTTTGGTGGCAGCAGGAGTCTGAGACTTTTGCTGGCGCTGTTGTTAAGGAGGACGACGAGGAGGAGGCCTGGAAAAAGCAGGAGTCGTTTTCTGAGGATAACGACGTGGAGTCTGTTTAAAACCTCTAGTTGGTGTAGGTTTAGGTTTAGGTCGAATGAGGGAAGCAAAAGAGCGTTCATGTTCTGAGAGACGCTTGGTAGCTGCTTCAATAGAGTCATCGAACAATTCGTTCCCCTGACAAGGTAGATTCGCCAATCGATCTTGAAGATTGGGATCCATGTCAACAATGCGTAACCATGCTAAACGACGCATGGCTACAGCAAAGGCAGATACTCGAGACGAGAGTTCAAATGCGTCATATGAGGCTTGTAACATGAAGAGTCGTAATTGAGAAAGAGTCTTGAGGATGAGTTTGAATTCCGAAAGACGAGTTGTGGAGATATCCAGGTAAAAAGATGGTAATATCTTCAGAAAGTGGTTGAAGTAAGATGTAAAAATGTTGCTATAATTAAGAACGCTATTTGCCATCATGGAGTTCTGGTATAAATGACGACCAAACTTATCCATAGTACGACCTTCTCTGCCTGGAGGAACTGAAGCGTAGATTTTGGAAGGATGAGCTTTCTTTAAAGATGATTCTACTACCAAGGATTGATGAGAAAGTTGAGCTTTTTCATAACCCTTACATGGAACAGTTCGATAACGTGATTCCAATTTAGATGGAATGGCAGTGATGGAATAAGGAGTTTCCATGTTACGAACAAAGGTTTGTTTGAGAACAGGAGTCATTGGCAAACGTAGTGACTCTTTAGGTGGATGAGGATGCTCCATATCTGCTAAATATTCAGGAGTATATTTAGAATCTGAATGGAGATCCAGTTTGAGAGCTTGTCCCATATCAAAGATAAATTTTGCAAATGAAATGGATTTGGAATCAGATGCTTCCTCAGGAGACACACTGAGAAATTTAGGAAGTGCTGAGTAGGAAGGAGAAGCCTCTCTAAAATATGGTGAGAGTGGTTCTGACTCCAGACGTAGAGTTACAGAAGAAGCTGTACTATGTGGTGGAGTAAGAGAATGTTTTCTCTTAAGACTCCTGGATGGAGAAGTACCAGGTGTACGTGGTACCGAATGAGTCGAGGTCTGAGGTGAAATGTCTCGACGAGCTGGTTTCGACGGTGGAGTCTTTGGTCGAGAAGGACTTCGAGTCGATGCTCGATGGTGTCGGGATTCGTGCTTCGATTTTGAAGAATGAGGCAGAGAAGTCTCGGTATCCAAAGCAGATGACTCCCTCCGAAGCTTGGAAGCAATATGTCTCGAATGCTTCGACCGGTGCTTCGGAGGAGGTGATTCCGGAGAAGAATCAGATGAAGGTATTCTCTTCGGTGTCCAGGATCGGCCTCGAGATACTGGAAGCTCCGGTTGGGTGACAGGCTGATCCATCCGAGGCAAGGTCGAGGATGGGACCAATTGAGCCACTAAAGAGGAAATCTGAGTGGTCAGTATAGATTTTAGCATGTCCTCTAGCATCGGCACCGAGACAGAAGGTTCTGATCTCGTAGGTGCAGCAGTACGCTCCGAAGAGGGCGACCTCGAAGGTAAGTATTCCCTTATCTTGGAGGTACGCTTGGAAAATGGGCGTGCAGAGGACTCTGGTGGCTTCTTGGGTATGGTACCTGAAAGAGAACCCGGAGACTTACCCCCCATGGAAGATTTCACCGATGGCACCGTCTTCGAGGGAACCGAAGCAGGCACGGTCGAGGCCTTCGAGACCGAAGCTCCAGCCGGAACTTGGGTCGAAGCCTTCGAGACCGTGGTCGTCGATGTTGTTGTAGTCGAAGCCTTCGAGACCGGGGCAGCCGCCGAGGTCGAAGTCGAATCCGAAGGTTGCTCCATGTCTCCGAAAAGTTGAAAAAACTGGGCGCACCTGTGTCGAAAAGCCCGTGGAGTGAGAGTGAAACAACAATGACAATCTTCCGGGGAATGGGTTGGACCCAGGCACTATAGACAGCGGCAGTGGGGATCAGTGACCGAAATCACACGATTGCACTGACGACAACGTTTAAACCCGGTGAGAGGCCGGGACATAGAAAAAATAAAGTCCGTGTCGAACGGAAGGAGCAATTGGGCCTAGGCCCAAGGCTCACCGGCCAGACAAGAAAGAAAAGAAACAAAAAAATGTCTTTTTTTTTTTTTTTATTATGGAAAAAGGAGAAATAAAATAGAAGAGCACAGCGACCGAACTTTACTGAAAAAAATTTTTTCTTCCTTAGCAACAGCAGCAGATGAATCCAGAGACTAGTGGGATGTAGAAAAGCAATCCTCAATAAGAGTGGGAATCAAATACCAGCTGCACAATAACCTAAGCACCAAAAGTAGCCTCCGGATGTGATATCCCAACTGACCGGTAATGGTTAGAGAAGGTATTCTTGGCAGACCAAGTAGGCGCACGACAAAACCCCTTAAGTGAAAACCATCGCTCCGATTTAATGGGCATGAAGGTCGTCCGGCAATCGTTTCCCTGCCATCCAACAAGAGGAAGCAATGGCCTGTTTGAATCCTCTAGCATGAACGCTTTGGATGCTGCCATACCTTTGTTGCGTCTTGCGAATAAAGAGAGGATTTCAACTTCGAAAGTCATTAAAAACCTGCATATAGTGTGGAAGTAACCTACCACTTCTTGAGCAAGGACTGTTTTCTTCTTCTTTGGGACTTTGTGCAGTGTTGCGTGCGTCTGTTAGCACTATAGAAATAATTAATACTAGTTTAGTAGTAAGTTTCTAACCTAAGTTGGAGAGGTAGAGTTCCATAATGAAGGGCTAGTAACTGAAAAGACTGAAGAACGAATGAAGTCGTATACAACATATCTAAATGAAGGGATGTAAAAAATGTATTTTTTCCAATTAGCCTAGTCATAGCTCCTTCCCGTTCACAGGCCAATTGTATTAAAATAAAGTTCTAATAATGCATATAGTTTGCAAACAGCAGACACTATTTGCAAAGCATAAGCACTTTCAGCCACAGCCACGTGGGAAGCAGAGCCTTAGTTTACACACCAGGAATTATAAACCATTTTTGTTTCCACGCCCCTTCATCTGCTCAATAAAACCCTTCTTCAATACATCCACAAACAGCTACATAAGAGTTAACTTTAGCTCTAACAGTACCAACATGTTGCTAAAGTTACAGTAGTATACGGTTATACCACTGTGTCAACTGCCTTCACTGTCTAGAAAGTTCCAGTATATTAACTCAATTTCAATGCCCTTTTCTGCACCCCCATTTGACTTCTTCCTGCACCACTGGCTTAGAAACCCTGGCTTATACCATTTAGTTCACAACATTCACACTGGTCCCTGCCAAAAATCTTGTCCAAGATATGTAGCCATCTATACAGGAGATGAATACACAGTCAAAACCTAAGATGGAAGCACCCCTTTTGTTTTTAACTTCTAAATCCTTCTGATTTTTAAAGCTGCAACTTTAGCCCAAAGCTTAACTTTGCAGCAGAGGCTAAACATACAGAAAACGGAACAAGAAAGCCTGTACCAAAAGCACGGTAGCCATCCCAGAACAAGCCACAACACCATACAGGTTAAGAAATCTAAACTTTCTGGCTCCTACTCCAGCCCTTCTATGGAATTCGAAAGAAGTCAACTTTTAAGAAAGTTATATGGATGTTAAAATAAGCAAATCATCCCTCTGGATGCTCTGTTCTGGAAATGCCCTAGTTCCTCCAGAGTTTGTTTTGTCTTTACTTATGTAAAAAAACCTATCTATGCATTTGGTTTTATAAAGAGTTGCTGCGCGGGAAATGGAGAGAGCAGATTTATACAGTACCTTGAAGATGCCAAGCACGTGACATAAGATTTTTTTTTTTAAAAGAAGAATTAAGCTACATGTCAATATGACGTCCCAGAGACTCATTTACAGCTTTCTATTCATATCACAAATCTCTACTTTTAATGTGAGAGCCAGGATAGCTATAGGACAAACAAGCCATGTACATAAAAAATAAGATCTTTTTTGTTGATCGCTTGAAAGATATCACAAATGTTATAGATCACGAACTTTCCTGGCCTCAACTCTTACTCAGCCTACTTCTCGACACAGACTCTAATTTAAAACAAAACTTAAGATCTGAAGGAAAAAAAAAAGTTAAGAAGTTTGAAATGAAATTAAAGATCAACAATTTTTTTTTTTTTTTAAAGTCTCCTGATTTTTCTGCTCAGGATTTCCTCCACCTCAAACTACAGTTTAACTTTACATTCTCTCGCAATCCCCCCAGGCTATGGAAAATCTGCCAGGTTTTGTTCAGAAGAATATGCAGAGTTCAAATCTCGGAAAGGCGGTGCAGTGAGAATTATTCAACTTGTCCCTGCAGAGCTAGTCCCAAGAACTTGCGCACACAGAGCCAGGTCATACTATCAAAGAGCCAAGGCCAACGCAATCAATATCGACTGGAATAGAAGGTTCTTAGAACACTATGCACGGCCAGACATCTACACGTTCATGGAAAAGGAAAAATAAAACACCTTGCCAAAGAATATTAGTGCACAAGACCTAAACACGTGCTCTGCTGTTTCCGATCGTGCCCTGACCAGAAAGCATGGCACGAGCAGTGATTCACAAACACAGCTTGGCGCTGTGGAATACACAACAAACTCCCAAATCTCACCTGCACCGTCCCCGGCGGTAACTCCATATTCACTGCAGCCATGCGCTCAGGGAATGAATGAGCAAGAGGCGGGGCGAGACGGCGTTGGAACGTCGCCGCCGCCGCTCTCATTCACACAGGGGAATAACGCCCGACCTGTGGTAATTACACTACCCCTGCCGGCCCAAATGCCTGCAAAGAAGTACGAGTTCAGAGTCTAGGAAAGATTTATCCCGTGACTTATACTAAGAAGCCACCCGGGCTACAGTAAACATGCAGTGATTAGGTTAAAGGTTTAATGACACCCCCTCCCCTTTTCCTGCTTCCCCTAGCTCTTGAGACTTGGCGTAAACCAGAGTTTGGCGCGCGGGAAAAGTGAATGGCGGGGTTGGATTTACAGTACAACTAAAGTGGCCGAGTAGGGCTGGAAATTGAAATGCTTTATATCGCTTGATTGTTATTATCGTATTAAAATTTGCTGCTGTTATGAGCTTTGTGATGTATATACACAACGTGTTGTTGTTTTTTTGACAAATATATATATTGAGAAATGTTGGTTTAGGATCAATGTCTACCTCTGGCAGACACAAGATGTCAGGGGCCAAGAGTAAAGATATGACTCCAGTGGCGTAGTAAGGGGTGGAGGACAGACCGCCCTGGGTGCCATCTTTGCAGGGAGCACCGGCACCTCTTCAGTTCGCCCCTCCCCCTGCATACCTCTTGAAATGTTTCCTGACACAAGCAGTATCTTATTTATTTATTCAATTTTCTATACTGTTCTCCGAAGTGAGCTCAGAGCAGTTTACATTAATTTATTCAGGTACTCAACCATTTTTCCCTGTCGGTTCGGGGGGGGGGGGGGGGTCACAAGGAGCAGCATGATTTTGAACCCACAACCTCAGGGTGCTGAGGCTGTAGCTTTAACCACTGCGCCACACTCTGCATCTTCTGCTTGCGCCACTCTTGGCTCCCTTCTGATATCACATCCTGGTCGCAGCAGCAGTTGGAAGATGCTGCTGGTGTGATGAACATTTCAAGAGATATGCAGGGGGTGGGGGTGCTCAAGCAGTGGGGAAGAGGAGGGTGCATGGCTCAGTGATGCTGGGCGCCACTGCCACAGGTGCCAACCTAAACTAAACTAAAACTTAGTTTTATAGATCGGGTCATCAACCAAAAGGAGCTCGATTCGGTTAACGGTAATGAAAACATAATACAGGAAAACAAAAGAAGGAAATCTAAATTAAAATGGTTAGTTTCCAAAATGCTTAGCAAACAAGATAGTTTTCAGGGCTTTCCGGAATAAAACGAAGGGGCCTGAACTTATTAATGCAAGTGGTAAATTATTCCAGAGCTCTGTCAGTTTGAAAACGAAAGAGTATCTGAGTCTCCTGATAGATCTATTTTTATCCCTAAGAGAAGGAAATATAAGTTTTAATTTTTGAGAACTTCTGGCGAGATGGGATCTATGCACATTCCAGTCTAACCAGAGTAGTGAAAATACCAATTAGGAACTTAAATGCAATTCAAATGCATTTGAAATGAATTCTAAGATACGCTGGAAGCCAATGTAATCCTTTGAGCAATGGAATTACGTGATCAAATTTACTACCAAAAATAAGCTTAACAGCCGTATTCTGTATCAGCTGGAGTCTCTGCAAACTGACCTTTGAAAGACTCAGGTACATTATCAAGCCTTGACAGTATGATTGATTGAACCAAAACAGAGAAGTGTTGCTGATGAAAAAGCTCTTTCACTCTTCTCAAAATGTGAAGGCTGAAAAAACACTTTTTTACGAGAATTTAATTGATCCTTAAATGTAAGTGATGAATCGATTACAATATTCAATATTAGTAAGGAAAACTCAATTTTCAAAGATTCTCCTGAGTCTAAGATTACAGCAGAAGATTACAGAGAATCTAAATTTGGGCCAAGCCATAAGAGCTTATTCTTGGCGAGGTTTAATTTCATGTGGACCATCATTGCCCAGGACCGAAGTTTGGCAATACAATGGTTAATATTGGGTGTCAGATTAACAAGATCTGGGTCAACCTCAAATAATATAAAGATTTCATCAGTGTACGTTAATAAAGTTTCTTGAGTATTCAAATCATAGTATTTCAATGTACTCCTGTAGATGTTAAATAAGATTGGAGACAATGGAGAGCCCTGGGGGACACTACAAAGGGCTCTCCACGATTATGAGTTAGATCCTTCCTATTAACTGAATAAGAATGGGAAGATAGAAATTTGTCAAACCACTCCAAACAGTCTGATCAGTCTGAAAGCAGGTAATGCAGAATATTATGGTTGACTACATCAAAAGCTGTAGACAGATCGAACTGAAGTAAGATAGCATGCTTCTTACATGAAAATAATTGTTGGATCAGGTTTCAGGTTTATTTAAAAATTTGATATACGCCTTATCAAAATTCAAAGCAGTTTTACATAATAAAAACAAAGAATAAAGAGGGCATAAGTTAAAAACAAAGTACAATTATTATTACAGACGATCAAACGCACAGACAAATATTAACATACCGATACAAAATGGAAAAGGGCAGAAATACATTTGTATAATGAAGAAGAGAGGGAGAAGGATCAAAACAAAAGGGAGGGGAACAAAAAAATAAATAGTCTGGTATTTTGTAAGATAGGTTAAAATGATTAAAAAATGGCAAGGAACAAATGATTAAAAAATGGCAAGGAACAAATTTCCATTGCAGTCCTTAGAAGGACTGTTTGAGAGGAGAGAGATCAAGAGTTTCTGTACTGAAATTCGAGCGAAACACATGCTGAAAAGGTAAGAGAATAGAAACATCTCCAGATAGTGACGTCACTGTATGACTCCCATTCGTGGTAAATTACCTCCATGTGCATCTTCTCACCTTCATGATCTGAGATTAGCTCTAGCCTGTTTCTTTCCATTTTACCTCTTCTCCTTCCACCACAATAGCTTCTGAACTCTTTTTCCTCCTGATATTGACTCCCCAACCTCTCCCTTCACCCCAAACCAATAAACTCCTCAACACCACATCAATCACTTTTCTTAACCCATTACCTCACCCTCCCTTTTGTCTACCACCCTCTTCTCTGCCCTAAAACTTCAATACATTCTCCCTTTCATTCAGCCATCCCCATTCTCCCTGCAAGCATTTTGCCTGTGATGCAGCAGGTTCTCCCTTGCTTCCCCTTCTCTCACCCGTATCTTCTTGCTTCTTTTGCTCTCTGCTGGGAATATCAACCTCAACCCTGGTCCTCCCAACCAACTGCCACCCTAGTCATGTGAATCACACCGCAATGTCATCAATTTATTTCTATCACCCTCCTCCTCCCCTCTTCTCATGTGCCCTGTGTAATTCCTGCTCTGTCTCCAATAAGCTTGCCTACGTCCACAACCTCTTCATCTGCTTGCACTGACAGACCTGGATCTGCCCAGATGACTCTACCGCCCTGTGTCATGGAGGCTACCTGTTCTATACGCCTTGCCCAGCTGGTAATGGCCTTGGGCTACTGCTCTCTCTTGCAGATTTCAACCCCTTCTTCCACCTCAGTCTCACCACTTCTCTTCCTTTGAAGTTCACTCTATCCATCTTTTTGCACCTCTGCCCTTCCACGTAGCTGTCATTTACTGACCTCCTGATAAGTCTCTCTCTATCTTCATTCTTCAATGACTTTGACTCTTGGCTTTCCCTCTTTCTTGAACATTCATCTCCTCACATCCTTAGTGATTTCAACATTCATGCTAACAATGCCTCTGACTCATATTTATTTGTTTGGACTTATATCCCGCCTCCCAGAAGAGCTCAGAATGGGTTACAAGTTTAACAGGGTATACATAATAAAACATAACTGGGTATTGTGATGTAGATCATGATAGTACATTTTAGATCATGACATGATAGGACAATACAGAAGGGAACATGATAGTACTCAAAAGTATGGCAATGCTTATTAGGATATGACAGGACAAGACCTCATATAGGGTTGTGATGTTATGAGTTTGGTATGACGTTGCTGTAACTAATAGAGCTTGACAGTACATTATAGTGCCTGATAGTATGAAGCGTGGTAAGGCAGCACATAACAGAGCAAGGCAGTGCATTATGATGTATGACAGTACATGGTATGGCAGACAATATGTATAGGAGCATGGCAGCAACATAGTACATGGTCTGGCAGAACATTAAATAACTGAATGATAATATATGTTAGGTATGGTATAGCATTGAATGTCTGTGTGGAAGTATCAACAATGACAGTGTGTAACAGTACGTGAGATAGCAAGATATGTAACAGTGCATGATAATATGTGTTAGGTATGACATGGTATGCAATGTTTGGTAGGGCATGGTAGTATCAGTGATGTTTGATCTTGTTTCGTAGATAGTGGTATTTTGACTGGAGCTATTTCATAGAAGGTTAGAGGAAGAGGTGAGCTTTTAATGCCTTCCTGAAGTTCAGTAGTCCTTCTAGTGATCTGATGTGAGGTGGTAGTGTTATTAAAATTATTATTAAATGAAGGGAACTCCACCAATAATATATATCCCTCTCTGGCTTAGAGCTATATATAATAAAGAACTATTAATTTGGGGAAAGTTAGCTTGCTTAATTAAAACTTAGCTACCGTATTTGCCGGCGTATAAGACGACTTTTCAGTACCTTAAAATCCTCCCCAAAGTTGGGGGTCGTCTTATACGCCGGGTACTGTTTAGAGAGCTGCACGGGGACGCCCCTAGGGTCGCGGGGATCCCGTGGGGACGCCCCCTAGGGTCGCGGGGATCCCATGGAGACGCCTCCGAGGGTCGCGGGGCTCCTGCGGGGCTGGATGCTCAGTCTTCTGGATGTACGCGGCTCTTCTTCTCCCTACCTTCTCTGCTTGCAGCACAGAGCCGAACGGAAATCTTCCCGACGTCAGCGCTGACGTCGGGAAGACTTCCGTTCGGCTCTGTGCTGCAGGCAGGGCAGATAAGGAGAAGGAGAGTAGCCTCGCGGTTCGAGTGGCTACCAAAGGAGAGGAGCGGCCCGCCCCGCCCCGGTTGCAGCACAGCCGGCCAGGTTCCCTTACTTTTGTGGCACTTCCCCGACCGACCGATAACAGCCCGGGTCCGACAATCCTCCCTGCCCTGTAGCCGCGAATCTAAATTACCTTCTTACAGCAGCTGTAAGAAGGTAATTTAGATTCGCGGTTAAGGGCAGGGAGGTTTGTCGGACCCGGGCTGTTATCGGTCGGTCGGGGAAGTGCCACAAAAGTAAGGGGACCTGGCCGGCTGTGCTGCACCCGGGGTGGTAGAGAAGGTGTGCGGAAGAAGGGGTAGTCTTATACGGCGAGTATATAACAAAACTCTATATTTTAACTAAAAGTTGGGGGGTCGTCTTATACGCCCAGTCGTCTTATACGCCGGCAAATACGGTAATTAAATATCAAGAACTAAGACTCAGAACATTTATAAGCAAACTGAAAATTTATTTAAAAGCATTAATCAATCAGGTAAAGCTTTTACAGATGGGACCTTTTGAGCCAAGACAATAGGTTTGCACAAGACAAATGTTGCTAAAGCAGAAGGATTAAGTTATCTGGATTCAAAAAGTTACTCACAATGTGAATAGTCCTTAAAATGGAGCAGAGGCCACACGGCCTAGTGAAGAAGCATGGTGATCCAGGGAGAAGAGTTGTAGCTTGATCCAGGCTGGTTCCAGAGGGAGAGAGTGTCTTCCCTCCTGAGAAAGAATTCCACTTCATATTTATAGGGTTGAAACCTGTTCTAAATCCTAGGTCTCTGGACCCATGATGCATAGCAGTTGTCCCATCCCTGAGGCTGACAGGGCATCACATCCAATCATGGAGCAGTCTTTCAATTCCCTCTATTTCTAGGTGATGTCATGATTGAATTACAAATCATGTCCCAATACAGAGTGTTGTTATTTGTCCTTGCTGATTGTGGTGTGAATCTATGTCTGAATGGTTTAAAATGGTGTGATGAGCTTCTATTGTTCTTGCTGATTGGAGTAGTCCAGAGATGAATTTGGCATGCAGGCCTTCTGTTTGATCTTGTAGTCCAGAGATGAATTTGGTGTGAAGGGCTTCTGTTTGATCTACATCCTGTTAAAGGGCTAGATTCATGAACCTGCCTGATCGGGACTGACTCGTGCCCAATCCAGGCAGGTCCAATGGATTCCTCAAAGCCTAATATGCAGATGGGGCGATCAGAGGAACGCCTCCCACCTGTCGGCACGGATTACTAGTGTGCGAACCCAACACATGTGCAGATCATCTGTAGATGGTCTGCGCATGCGTCTAAACCCATCTGAGCCACAACTTTTTTTACTTTTTAGCCCAGCGAGCCCGTTATCCCCAAAGAGCTCAAAACAGGTTACAGGTTAAACATAGATAATATACAATTAACAGGATATGATTTGCCATAATTACAGTACAAGTTATACGATACAAGTTTTTATCCTAACTCGACATATACTAACCCCCTCTTCTACAAAGCCGCATTGTAACGGCCCCAAAGCCCATAGAGATATAATGGGCTTTGGGGCTGTTGCCGTGCGGCAGCCACTAGAGCAGCTTTGTAGAAGAGGAGGTAAGGGTCTAATATACAGTTTACAGCAGTATATCTCAAATTGTGTGCCGGGGCACACTAGTGTGCCTCCTGAGATTCCAAGTGTGCCGTGGCACACTGAGGAGGAAGAGAGGCGCCTCCCATGGCCTTTCAATCTCACCTTTAAAGCTAATTACAGCAGCCTACAGAGGATCGCCGATAGGTTAAATGGTTTTATTTTCAATATAGTGATTGAAATGTGTCAGTTTAGAGAATTTATATCTGCTGTGTATATTGTGTGTATATGAAAAATGAATGGAAAAAATTGCATTACAAATAGTAAAGGGGATGGGATCTGGGGCAGAGCTTGGGTAGGCCTAGGGAGGTCTGTGGCTGGGGGTACTCAGTTGATATTTGTTAGACCTAGGGGGGGCACTTAACTTGAAGTAGTTGAGAAACACTGCTGTAGGCAATCAGCTGGCGCCAGTGCCTCTCCTTCTCTCCAGACCTCTTCCCTGCTGGCACCCCTGCTGGCATCTCAGAGCCCATCTGGAGAGCCTCTGCACATGCGCGGACGTAGATGTGATGATGTTACGCTTATGCGTGATGTCATCACGGCGACATCCGCGCACTTCTGGGTGCCTCAAGCCGTGGTCACTACCTTTAGTGTGCCCTGGCTCGAGAAAGTTTGAGAGACACTGGTTTACAGGTTACAAATTGCCATAGTTATCCTTATAATAGGTCCTAGCTTCAACTGGTAACCAGTGAAGCTCCTGTAGATAAGGTGTAATCCTATCACTTTTCTTCAATGTGAAAATTAGTCTTATAGCTGTATTTTGATCCTCTATTTAGGCCCTGTATAAATAAATCTTAAATTTATCAGATAAAGGGGCATTGCAAGACCTGTTAATGATTGGTTGTGTTTCTATTGCTAGCTGTGCTTATCCTCTCATAGCCTTTAAAAGTGTCAGGTGTAAAATTTTCTAACACTGAACACTTATGTGCATGTGTGCCATCTTTTAGTCAAAGACACAAAAGAGATCTTTTTTTTTTTTAATGGCAGAAGAATGAGAACTTGCCAGGTGAAATACATTTCTGTTACCACAGATAACACTGAAAGATGGCACAATCTCATTATTGACTGAATGTTGCATCCTATTTGTACAGCAGAGCCCATCTACTAAGCCCAGTTTTTATAGTGCTCATGAGTGTCGTTTTTCTAGTATAAGAAAAAAGAAAATGGCTTTGAGGTTTTATATGACAAGACTGAAAGGAAAAAAAATGCATATACTGTATATAAAGGAAGAATGGCTCATTTAAGCAACAGGAAACTGTTTCCTTGATATGGAACCCAGATGATCTAGCCTTTTTTAAAAGCTCCATATCTTGCATTTGGCCACATCCTTTTAGTTATTAATAAATTAGCCAAAGATTGCAAAACTTTCCTACTTGACCAAAAGTTTTGCCAGCGTCAATAGTACTCCATTTTCTAACATTTATTTTGTGGATGTGCCTCTCTCCTGTCTCCCGACGTGTTCTGGCCTGCTACTTTGGACTCGAGTGCCACACAATTAGTGAGCCTAAGCAAGCACACACCAGTCGAAGACAACAGAAAGCAAAGCATATGAATTTGGCAAGCCTACCGTTTGATCACACAAAAGAAAACATGCCAACCTATTTGAAACCTGTTCAATCAGCACTGAATAGATAAGACAGAAAGGAGGCAAATGTTCAGCCATCATCAAGACAACATTCTGTTCCCTGCATTCCTTACAGCTAATCTAACCTGCTGAAGTTGTGCTTTGTAATTCATTGCAATGAAAAAACACAAACATTCTTACTTGGCATATGTTCAGCTTGGAAAAGACTACCTAATTGATAAGCTGTTTATAGTCGTGAGCAAATCCTAAGACCATGATACTAGGGGCTCACTTGGCGAGACTGAGGCTGCTTGGGCAGCAATGCAATTAATGGTCTAAAAATGTCAATAATAGTTTCAGGTGTTGGTTGAATAAAAAGCAATAGGTATTTATAATATTAATTTCCTCACTGGACAAACAAAATTCAAAGAAACAGAAAACCTGACTGACTCTCTTAGCTCCATCCCTCTCCACCTCTTTGCTACAATGAACTCCTTACTCAAGGTCCCAACAACTCCGTCACTCTCCCCCCAGACTATGGCTGTGTACTTCTACAACAAAGTTCACAAAATTAACCTTGAGTAGGGTTATAGACGTCCGGATTTACCCAGACATGTCCTCTTTTTAGAGGGCATGTCTGGGCGGCTTTTCCGGGTTTTGAAAAGCAAATCACGTCAGGAAGGGCATCTCTGCACATGCGCGGGTGCCCTCCCGACTGAGACGAGCAGGTTGAGGGGGTATGGCTAGGGGCGGGGCTGAGGCATGGTGTGGGCGTAACAGGGCAGGGATGGGTGGAACTGGATGGGCCTGGGGGTGGGTCTAGAGCAGGGATCTCAAAGTCCCTCCTTGAGGGCCGCAATCCAGTCAGGTTTTCAGGATTTCCCCAATGAATATGCATTGAAAGCAGTGCAGGCACATAGATTTCATGCATATTCATTGGGGAAATCCTGAAACCCAACTGGATTACAGCCCTCAAGGAGGGACTTTGAGATCCCTGGTCTAGAGGGTTCGGATTTTACATATGTAAAATCTGGTAACCCTAACCTTGAGTTCTCAACCGAGCCACCTTCCCTAGCCTGCTCTAACAACCCTCCCACCCCCACCCCCACCCCTTGCTACCTTAACTTCCTTTCCTGAAATTACTGAGGAGGAAACTACACATTTTCTTTCCTCCTCCAAACTCACCACCTGCTCCTCTGATCCCATCTCCACCTATCTACTTACCACTCTATCTCCTATTGTCATCCTCTCTATCTGCAATATCTTCAACCTATCACTCTCCACTGCAACTGTGCTCTACACCTTCAAACACGCCATTGTTACACTATTAAAACAACCCTCACTGCACCCTACCTGCTCTTCCAACTATCATCCTGTTTCCCTCCTCCCCGTCTTATTCAAGTTGCTTGAAAATGCTATCCACCGCCATTGTCTTGACTTTCTTTCATCTCATCTCAAGCTATTCTTGATCTGCTTCAATCAAACATTTGCCCTCTTCATTCTACAGAAACTGCCCTTACAAAAGTCTCCAATGACCTGCTCCTGGCCAAATCCAAAGGCCTCTACTCCTGTGATTCGTAACCTTTTTAAAGTTACGGACCCCTTTAAGAATCTGATGAAAGCTATGGACCCCTTTCCCCAGAAATATTCACAAAAAGACAACTTTGCATGCAATGAATATAACATACTTTATTTATCAAGATTTGATTGTCTCATACATATATGACATACACAAAGTATTATTAAACTTTACAGTAAACAATCTAAAAGAAACACCCCTTTTTTATGCAAAAAGTAATGGCCATTCATTATAATTATGAAATACAATTCTCTTGTGCAAAACAGATCCACTATTACTACATTTTCTACTACCATTACTACTACTACTATTTATTTATTTTTTTTATATATTTTAGTATTTATATACCACTTATAACAGTGGTGTACATTCAGGTACTCACAAATTTTTCCCTATCTGTCCTGGCAGGCTACTACTACTACATCTACATCTACTTTCTTGTTATCTGCAAGAAAAAAAAATCAACAGTGCCAGGCTGTATAGTGAATATAACTGTTAATTTTTATCTGACCCTCGTGGCCCTCTGAAACCCTTCCATGGATCCTAGGTTAAGAATCCCTGTTCTACTCCATCCACATCATTCTTGATCTATCCGCAACTTATGACATGGTAAATCACCACCTATTCATTGATATGCTTTCTTTGCTTGGTTTTCAGGGCTCTGTTATCTCATGGTTTTCTTTCTATCTTTCCTATCACACCTTTAGCGTATGCTTTGGTGGATCCTCCTCCACTGCCATCCTGCTATCGGTTGGTGTACCTCAGGGCTCTGTCATGGAACCTCTTCTTTTTGCCATCAAAAAGATTGGCCAATCAGACCTTAGACTTAGTGGGGATGGGCGGACCCGCTATGCCTAAGGCCTGATTGGTCCAGGCTTCTAGAGCCTGGGCCAATCAGGCCTTAGGCTTCGGCGGAATGGGCCGGGAAGGGGCGGGCCCGCTTCATTTCGACGAGGCTTGCCTGCCGGCTCAAGACGTGCAAGACCCTTCTAAGAACAGGTTTGGTGGAGTGGAGGTTTGGGGGGGGTTAGCGCCGGGGGGGTTGCGTCTTCGGGCAGGAGGGATTGGGCACCCTCCTGCCAGCTATCGATATTGTCGGGGGGGGGATCGGTAATGTCGGGGGGGGGCGGTCGGTAGTGTCGGGGGGGGTGTCTTCGGGCAGGAGGGATTGGGCACCCTCCTGCCAGCTATCGATATTGTCGGGGGGAGGGGGGAGATCGGTAATGTCGGGGGGGCGGTCGGTAGTGGGGGGGTGCGTCTTCGGGCAGAGGGTTTGGGCACCCTCCTGGTCAGGGGGCCGCGGCCCGCTATACTTATAGCGGCAGAGAGATCCCTTGCCGCGATAAGTGTAGCGGGCCGTGTCTAATCTAACCCGTTTCTCTAACCCGCGTCTGTAACATGGACGCCGGTTACAGAATCGGGGTTTAGTTTAGGCCGATTCTGAATAGGACGCCTCTCCCGGGCGTCCTATTCAGAATCAGGGCCTAGGTGTCTTGCGGGCCTCGCCTTCAATATAGGCGGCCTGCCTGGGGAGCATTTTTTTTAAAAAACGTGCATCCCGATTGGCTGATTAGACAGCTGTAGGACGCCTACAGCTGCCTAAAATCGGGACGCACTTTTAGAGAATCAGGCCCTCAATCCTTACTTGTCTGACATTGCTGCCTGGATGTCTCACTGCCACCTAAAATAAAACATGGTCATAGAAACATAGAAAATGACGGCAGAAAAGGGCCACGGCCCATCAAGTCTGCCCACTCTAATGACCCACCCCCCTAACTTCTTCCTCTAAGAGATCCCACATGCCTGTCCCATTTTTTCTTAAAATTTGGCACGCTGCTGGCCTCAATTACCTGCAGTGGAAGATCATTCCAATGATCAACCACCCTTTTGGTGAAGAAATACTTCCTGGTGTCGCCATGAAATTTCCCGCCCCTGATTTTCAGCGGATGCCCTCTTGTGGCCGTGGGTCCTTTACGATAAAAGATATCATCTTCCACCTCGATACAGCCTGTGATATATTTGAATGTCTCAATCATGTCTCCCCTCTCTCTACGTTCCTCGAGTGAGTATAGCTGCATTTACTCAGCCTTTCCTCATACGGGAGATCCTTGAGTCCTGAGACCATCCTGGTGGCCATTCGCTGAACCGATTCAGCTCTCAGCACATCTTTTTGGTAATGTGGCCTCCAGAATTGTACACAATATTCCAGATGAGGTCTCACCATGGATCTGTACAACGGCATTATGACTTCGGGCTTCCAGCTGACAAAACTTCTACAGATACAACCCATCATTTGTCTAGCCTTGGATGAAGCTTTCTCCACTTGATTGGCAGTTTTCATGTCTTCACTAATGATCACTCCTAAGTCTCGTTCTGCTGCAGTCCTAGCTAAGGTCTCACCATTTAGGGTGTAAGTTCTGCACGGATTTCTGCTGCCAAGGTGCATGACCTTACACTTTTTGGCATTGAAGCTTAGTTGCCAAGTCAAGGACCAATGTTCCAGTAAGAGTAGGTCCCGCGTCATACTGTTGGGCAATATGCTTTTGCTTACTATATTGCAAAGTTTGGCGTAATCGGCGAATAATGTTATTTTACCTTGAAGCCCCTGAGTCAGGTCTCTTACAAAAATGTTAAATAGGATCGGGCCCAAGACCGAGCCCTGCGGCACTCCACTGATCACCTCCAACGTTTCGGAGAGGGTACCGTTAACCACAACCCTCTGAAGTCTACCGCTTAGCCAGTCTTTGACCCATGCAGTTAATGTTTCACCTAATCCCATTGAACTCATCTTGCTCAATAACCTGTGGTGTGGGACGCTATCTAAAGCTTTACTGAAGTCCAAGTACACGACGTCAAGGGACTCCCCCATATCCAGCTTTCTTGTTACCCAGTCAAAGAAGCTGATTAGATTGGATTTGCTGTAAGATTCAGGGATAATAATTACAGACCTGAGGTCAGAAATAGGTTGGATTGGCAGAACCTTCCCTTTGTAAATCCATGTTGATGGGGATCATGTAGATTCTCCTCGGTCAGGATCGTATCTAATTATGTTTAATTAGTGTTTCCATAAGTTTACTCACTATTGATGTGAGACTCACCGGTCTGTAATTCGCAGCCTCCGTCCTGCATCCCTTTTTATGGAGTGGAATGACATTAGCTATTTTCCAGTCCAACGGGACTGTTCCTGTACTTAGGGAAAGATTGAAGAGCGCGGATAACGGTTCCGCCAGGACATCACTCAACTCTCTAAGCACCCTGGGGTATAGATTGTCTGGTCCCATGACTTTGTTCACTTTGAGTCTTGATAGTTCACAGTAGACGCTGCTGGGCGTAAACTCAAAATTCCGAAATGGGTCTTCCGAGCTTCTGAGCTCCTTATCTTTCCACCTAACACTCTCTCCTCTTCCCTATTTCTGTGAGCAATGCCCTCATCCTCCCTATCTCGTTGGTTCACAACCTCGGGGTAATCTGACTCATCTCTCTCCTTCTCTTCATCTATTCAACAGACTGCCAATTCTTTCTCTACAATGTCGCTAAAATCAGACTCCTCCTTTCTAAGCGTACTTCTAATACCCTTATCACCTCTCGCCTAGGCTATTGCAACCTGCTTCTCACTGGCTTTCTGCTAAACCTTTACATTACATTAGTGTTTTCTATCCCACCAATACCTTTCAGTTCAAGGCGGTTTACAAAAAGAGTTGGCCTGGGCATTCCCAGGGAGCTTACAGAGTTGATAGATAGAGTGAGCTTACACGAATTGACGACTAGCATGAGCGATGGGTTTTGGGGAAGGGTTTATAAGGTTTTTCATTAGCTCATTTGACCAATTTTTTGAAAAGTATAGTTTTCGGTTCTTTCCTGAATTTTTGTAGTTGGTCGTCTTGGACAGTAGCTTGGTCAGTAGTTTATTTTCGCTGCTCTGGTGGCTAGTAGTTCGTCATATAGTTTTTTGCTTTGTATGACTTTTGTTGGGGGATGGGTGAAGAGAGCCTGTGTTCTCCTTTGTCTTGAGGTCTGGAAAAAAGGGGCCAATCCACAAAAGTTTGCTTGGGACCACAAGAGAGGCTAAAGTGATCCTGGTTAATATAATGATCTAGATTTATCAGTGCTATGAAAATGATAAGTAGTTGTAGTAATATTCTATTTGAATGTACAATTGTTTAAGGAAAACAGCTAAGCCAGTAAGGCAGACCAGAAATTGTGTGCTTGGGGATCCTGAAGAGGGAGATAGGAAAAGCATGCTTCAACTATGCCTTGCAATGCATAAGAATAGGGAGACAGATGTCTTCCTTGTTCGCAATTAGATGCGCACATGGCAGGGGACACATAAAAATGAAAACAATGTGTTCCACAACCTTGATTAAACCTCTGTGTCAATCAATAGTGATCCTTATATCTCTCATTGAGATAATTCTGTATATTGCTGCTGTTGTGCCAACTAACTTGCTTCTGTTTTAGAAGTTTTGATGGGTGCTACAATACGCAGAATCAGTTTAGAGGAGGAAGAGTTACTTTGGATACCTTGCGGTAGATATGATATAGTGCAGCCTGTTCATAGCAATGGCCCTCTGAAGTACTCAGATGAGACACATTAAAACTGATGAGCCCTCACTTCTTTCCCATTTGCATCCCATAAGCAGAGCTTCTTTCAAGGTGCCCACCCCTCTTAGCGTGTAGCACTGGCTGTAAAGAGAAAATACATGGTCTGGAGGTTGGAGCACTGAACTGTGACATGACAAGAACTTCAAAATCAGTTCTAACCCTCCATGTGACTTTGGGAAGATACTGTGAAGTGTGTGTGTGGGGGGGTGTAGTAAAGCTTTTATATGTATGCTTCAGTTGCACTAACTCCTAGTGACCATTCAATGAGAGATCCACACTTGTGTGTGACTGGGGTGGCAGGGGTAGTATGATATAGGAGTGGTTTGCCATCTCTTGCACAGGGTCACTTTTCCCAGAAACTGTACAGCACAGGGCCCAAGACCCAAGATGCTGCTATGGGATTTTGAACTTGGGTCTGCCTTACAAAAAAAAAAAAAGTTTGACAATATCCACAGTTGGATAAAACTGAGTTACTTCAGGGGACGGAATACTTGCACAGGGATTTCAGATTTACATCCCCATGCACGCTTTAAAATTCTTACTCAGCACCTAGATCACACTGGCACAAAAGTGCCTGCATTCCCCTACCAGGGACACTGGGAGTTTCCCTTTGAAAATCAGCTTGCAGACCCCTAAGCACATGAAAGGCAAGCGCTGTGAGAAATGCGTAAATAGCTTTCCCTGTCAACCAGTTTAAAAAGCTCATCAAGATCTAAATAAAGTAGATTATGGAAGCAATTCACAATAGTGCACTAAAATGTGTGCAAAATGCTGAGTGGTAAATGCCATTCTATAATGGCGTCTTGTCACCCATATGCCATTATAGACTAGAGCACAGTTCTTCAACTGCCGGTCCGCAAAAAAATCTTGGCGGTCCTCGAAGGATTTGGGTCCCCGTCGCAGCAAAAGGTGACGGTGTCAGCTGACGTGCAACTTCCTGTTGCCGTCGCTATGCCGGCACTCCTGCTTTCCACCACCGACTCCTGCCGCGTATGTCTCCGCACCCCCAGACAAGCAGCGGCAGCTCTGTGTGCTTTTAACTTCGGCACACAGATGCCCCTAAACAGTATTTTAGCGCGGTTTCATGAGGCAGCCTCGGGGCCTTTGGTAGGCCGGCCCACATCCCATCATCGAAGCGGGCCGGCCTACCAAAGGCCCCGAAGCTGCCTCATGAAACCACGGCTAAAATACTGCTTAGGGGCAGCTATGTGCCGAAGTTAAAAGCACACAGAGCTGCCGCTAGCCTACATAGAGGAAACATTTGCTGGAGAGGGAAGGAGGGAAGGGAGTAGGGGTGCTCCTGAACAAGGGAGGGGAAGGGGCTACTGCTGGCAGGGGAGAAGGGAAAGGGAAGGGACGAGAATTACTGTTGGATAAGGGGAGGAGGAAAGGGAGAAGGGGTACTCCTGGACAAGGGAGGGGAAGGGGCTACTGCTGGCAGGGGAGAAGGGAAAGGGAAGGGACGAGAATTACTGTTGGATAAGGGGAGGAGAAAAGGGAGAAGGGGTACTCCTGGACAAGGGAGGGGAAGGGGCTACTACTGGCAGGGGAGAAGGGAAAGGGAAGGGACGAGAATTACTGTTGGATAAGGGGAGGAGGGAAGGGAGAAGGGGTACTCCTGGACAAGGGAGGGGAAGGGGCTACTGCTGACAGGGGAGAAGGGAAAGGGAAGGGACAAGAATTACTGTTGGATAAGGAGAGGAGGAAAGGGAGAAGGGGTACTCCTGGACAAGGAAGGGGAAGGGGCTACTGCTGACGGAAAGGGAAGGGACGAGAATTACTGTTGGATAAGGGGAAGAAGAAAGGGAGAAGGTACTGCTGGACAGGGGAGGAGGAACATTGGAAGGAAACAGCTGGCAGGGAGATTAGAGGAGGGGAAGGAGTCAGGATGGAATGGAGAGATCAGATGAGGGAAAGGGGAGAGACAGAGGAATGATAAAGTAGAGAGAGATTGATGCTGGGAAGGGGGGTCAGATGAAAAATAAGGAAAGAGGGACAAAGATGCTAGATCTGGTGTAGGAGAGGGGCATAGAAAGAACGCAGATACCATATGGGAGGGGGAGGGGTAGAGGGCAGACAGTGGATGGAAGAGCCAGATGCTGGATTAAAGAGACAGAGGGCAGACGCTGGATGGAAGAGAGTGAAAAGACGATGAAAGCAGAAACCAGAGACGACAAACGGTAGAAAAAAATAATTTTATTTCTATCTTGTGATTAGAATATATCGGATTTAAAATATGTATCCTGCTAGAGCTGATGTTAGACATAACTTGGGAGTGCAAAGCCCAGGCAGTGCGTCTTTAGCTTCCAGCTGGCTTGGGGCTCTCTCTGACCAGGAGGCAGTTGCCCTAGTTGCACTCCCCCTAACACCATTCCTGCCATGTGTGACTGCGGTATTCTGTTAGCATGATATTTGTGTAGCATTCTGTAATAATTTGGCTTATTCAGTTTTCTTGATAGTAGAGGGGATATATGTGAAGGGGAGGGGAGACGGGGGTTTTGTTGATCCTTGTCCTGTATTATTTATATTTATAAAATGACAATTGTACATAATATTGTTTCTTTTTATACTTTAATAAAATATGTTCAATATAAAATCATAACTATTTGAGGCTTGTGCGGATGGAATCAGATGGTTAACGGGACTGAGCTCGCGGGGACGGGGCGGCAATGGGGTTTTTAAAAATTTCAGTCTTATTAGTTTGCCGGACCACAAAATAATTATTTTATTTCCGCCGGTATGTAGGTGTAAAAAGGTTGAAGAACACTGGACTAGAGCATATATCAGTATTTAGGTGTGAGTTACTTATGTCTGGTCTATGACAGATATAAATGTGCATGCCTAAATTTTGCACTTAAGCATGTAACTTATAGTATTCTATAAGTTATGCACTTAAATGTGGGACCTGCCCATGTCCCACCCAAGTAAAAAACACAATTGCAAATATGCGCTATGCACATTGGAGGGTACTCTATAGATGACACCAAGATATTGGCACTGGGAAAATAAAGCAGCACAGAGCACTATTCTATAAATGGTGCACTAGGTTGAATGTCATTTATAGAACAACAGTTATAAGAGCCCATGTCCACATCGTAAGCTGGGTGCTGGCATTTATGCCAGCTGAAACCTGGTGTATATGCCAGTGCCTACCTCTGGGCATTTTGTTGCAGAAATGGAGCTATTTTAGAATCCAATGTGTAACTTTTGGGAACCCTCCTGCCTCTCCTTACCATGTCCCCTTTTAAAATGTATACTAGGGGATACAGGTGCATGGGGTTATAGAAAAGGGCATAGGGAGATATGTGTGCAATGAATTAACATCAATTAATAGCAATTGATTGGCTCATCAGCTAATTCATTTGCATGCACTGAAATTTTGGCAAAAGGGAGTGGGGATCCTTCTTGCCAGCTTCTACAATGAGGCATGGGGGAGGGGCTGGGAGGGTTTCTTGAGCTGGGGATTCTGAGGTGACCCACCAGACCACCAGGCTTGTCTTTTGGGGTCTTATTGGTGATGTGGTGGAACTTCATGTAGGGTGGGGGAATGAGGGGGTGAGTCGGGGGCTCCAGGTGGCCTGGATGCACAACTGGGTTGCTGAGGCAGGAGGGAGTGGGCATCCCTCCTGTTTCTCTGAGTGCATTGCTGTTGTGGGGGCAGTCATCATCGTCGGGGGATCAAGGTTGTCATCGGGCGGGGGAGGGGTGCGATGGCTGTGGTCAGGAGGGGGGCCGGCATGACTTTTTTTTTTTAAACGGAGACAGATGTGCGTAGGTAACATGCAGAATATCTGTGTCCATTTAAAAAAAAAAAAAAAAAGTTTCCTGCCCTGAAAAGCTGAGTGGGAGGAGACTGCTTCAGGGCTTCCCCTGCCTCTCAGCTGTATGGGCTTCCCCTGTCGGCTCTGGGCAAGTGTGAGAGTTGCTCTCACAGCGATTCATCAGCGGGATTGGATGGGGATTATGACAAACCTCCGCTCAAATCATTTGCTTGCAAACGTTTTTGTGAATCAATAGCTCTTTTGGAATCGGCCAAAAATCAGACCAACCCTGTTTAGTGCATCTAGGCCGCAGTGTTTATTTAGCAGGGTTCCCAAATAACTCCACCTAACCATGGGATTCAACAAGAAAAAAATTGTAACAATTTATTAAATAGAATTAGATGAGGAGCATTAGGTGAGCTCAAGTGGGTACTAATAGTTAGATGGTATTAAGCAGCTGATACAATATATGGACTTTATGGTAAATTAGAAAGGTAATCTATACTTGTATGCTGTTAAAGTTTACTCTCTAAAGCTGGCAAAAATTCAATTTAACTTCTATGAATTACAGACTATTTCATATGTATATACCCAAACTCTAATTATTGTTTCATTCCCCTCAGTAATTCAGCTACTGGAACTAAATTTTGCAGCTAACAACCTTCAAGGACTAAAGCTATTCTTCTTCACATATAGCATATAGTTTTTTCCATAAGACTGTGATTCTTTGTTCTCAAGTTCTTCTAATCTTCTCTTACATGTATCAACAGGTTCATATTCAATCAGGATTCCTTCGGGTAAGTACAAGTCATACAATAAACATATACAAATAACTACTAAGATCTGAGGTTTGTTTCATTGGAATAAATCTGGCCTATTACAGTAGATTTGTGTGCACACAATGTTACTGGTTTAAGGGAGTCTCTGATAACATTGCAGCTGTCTTGCATTGGGTACCATGTTCCTTTGTGTCCATGTCCCCATGGGTGGTTGAGATCAACTCTCATATTCAAGAACTCCAGAGTGCCTACCTACTAGCGGCTAGCCTAACTAAACTAAATCAATAGAGAAAAATCCTGACTCCATGTCCTCTGCATGAAGGCACCCTGGGCTCAATGAGTAGATGGTTTGTCAGTGAAGCCATATTGACTAGCTAAGTACAAAATGAAAGATAATCAAGAGGGCTCCTATCTAGTCCTCCTAACAACAGAGACTCCTTTGCTCTTCTTTCATTAGCTTCTCCCAACTGTCCTACATTCACTACTTCTGCTGACTGGCTATCCACTAAAACCTCCAGAGGCAGTCTCTTAAGTAAACTTTTCAGAGGCAGGCGTCAAGAAGAAGGGAGGGTACACTCACAGAGGAAAGCTTCCAGGATCTGCAGGTCCTTTAATTCCAGGTACAGGCACTCACACTGGCAGGCTTTGACTGGTCTGGATGGACACACGCATACATGGGGAGTTGGGCTGAGACTGCTTTTAGACCCACCTTGGCTTACACGGGCTCCACTTTCTCCTTCCCTCACGCTATGGGTTCCAGCTTGCAGCTCTCCTTCATTCTCCCTCTAGGGCTTGCCTATAGCTCTCTCTAGTGACCAGGCCTTCTGTCTCTTCTGTAGCATGGGTCTTCCCTCTCTTTCTCTCTCCACTTCCTGCAGCCTCCTCTTCAGCCTGGACCGCTCTACCTCTTACAGCATCTATCATTGGCAGGGGAAATCAGCTGGCCTACTATCTTCCCTGCAACCTGGAGTTGACAGCTGTGGCTCACGACACTTCCGAGTCTGCAAGAGGGGGGTTTAGGCTGCTCTGCTTCTTCACTGCCGGATCTCTCTTGGGCCGGCAGCCTGCACCTCAGGCCTCCCCCCATGTTGGTGACTCCCCGGGGGCAAGATAAACTTTTCTCTATTTATACTAACTTCATTGCATGCCCCTTCGTCCTACTGTTTTTGGAAATAGTAAACAAGCGATTCATGTCTATCCCCACTCTTGGAAATTTCCCTTCAAAGTCTCAACCATGTAAACAACACCCTAATTTGTAATTTTCCTGGAAATGTCCAGTTATCTTCTTTTGTAATCCGCCTAGAACTGCAAGGTACAGGCGGAGTAGAAGTCACTAATGTAATGTAATGTAATATCTACCCATTCCACTCCACTCAGTATTTTACAGACCTCTATCATATCTCCCCTGAGCTGTCTCTTCTCCAAGCTGAAGAGCCCTAGATGCTTTAGCCTTTCCTCATAGGAAAGTCATCCTAGTCCCTTTATCATTTTGGTCGTCCTTCTTTGTACCTTTCCTAATGCTTCTGTTGGGCTCATTTTCACAATAGAAAAATGTCCAAAAAGTGGCACAAAGGGATGATGGATGTTTTTCTTGCCAAAACATCCAAATCACTATTTTTGAAATCCATTTTATAGACTGTTATCTATGCTGTTCATCTACAGTGCATCTCAATCTCAAGGAGACAGGCTTGTGATTTGGACATTTTTTTGCAATAGTGGAACACTGAAGATAATGTCCAGGGCAAAAGTTGGAGGATTGAGGCTAAACCTGTTTCAGTAACAAATAAGTGCCAAAAAAGGTGCCCATACTGATCAGATGACAACTGGAGGATTAAGATATGACCTTCTACACTCCCCCAGTAGTCATTGACTTCCCTCCTACTCCCCTCCCCCCCAAGATGAAAATGGAACAGTACATACCAGGCTGTATAACAGCTTCAGATATTATGGCCGGTCCTATTAGAGCACCAAGCAGGTTCTTAGAATAGCCTAGTGGGCGGTGCAGTGGACTATAGAGAAGGAACCCAGGCTCATATTCCACTTTAACTATTACACTTGTGGTAGAACATGTGAGCATTCCAAAAGCCCCCCAAAACCTACCATACCTACATATAGGTGATACCAGCAGGCATAAGGACTATTGTGATGCACAATTGGGTATGGTAGGTTTTGGGGTGGGTTTTGGAGGCGAGAAGTATAATTGGGACATTTTATGTCCTCCCTAGGGTGCCTCACTCCACTGCTGGGATGTCATTTTTGCCAGACTACTAAGCATACTGGGCCTTCCTACATTCCAATGGCCTGTTTTATGTGTTTTCTTTTGGACTTTTTTTTATGGTTCAAAAAGATAGACATACTGAGCACTAGCATTTCTAAGAAATAACCATTTTGAAACAAAAAATAGATGTTTTCTTGTTTTGAAAATGGTCCTGTTCGCTACTGGATTTTTGGATGTTTTTTTGCAAAAAGTCTAAATTCAGATATAGATTTCATAACAAAAATACCCCTCCACAGAATTGCAAACATTATTTGAAGTGCAGTCACACCATGGAGTGCATTATAACATACTAATTTTTGTTTTCCATTCTTGTTCTGATAATTCCTAACATTCTATTTGCTTTCTTATTTTATTTTAGTACACGTTTTAACTATACTGCGTATTCACACTTTTATTGGGTGCTATGCATCTCATTATAACATCTGATGTAGAGTTAAAAGCTAATGTAAAAAAAAAAAACTTCTGCAAATTAACACAGGTTTTCAGTACACTCTATTGCCTTGAATATGTTGGTGGATGACAGTTCAGTTAGTATTTTTACAATTCTGATAAATTTGGATAAATATCGGCTTCCATTCACTAAAGTCCTTTGTAAAGAATTCAACTTTTGGAACATCTTGCCAACAACACTAATGTGAGCAAATCTGAGTGGCTAATTACCTATAAGTGGCCTTGAGAACGAAAATAAAAGCATGGAGCGGCATAATAAAAAATAAATGGCTAAGTAACTAGTCTTCCAAAATTAGCAGCGTCCAAAGTCCATTCTTTAAAAATACATCCAAAATAATTTTTTTTTTCAAGAATCATCTACTTGTACGTCCAGCTGTTTGATCGTCCAGACCGCAAAGTCATCTATCTTTATACCCCATTCTCGTCCAAAAAATCGTCAAGCCTAATATACCTAGAAAAAGACTTTTTAGACATGGAAGGGACCAGCAAAGTGATGGATTGGACACCCAGACATGGCAACAGAGTAGTGAGGCACCTTACAGGGCAATGCTGTGAACTTCACAAAAAGGGTGCCACATAAACATTTCACCACAACTCACTTTTAGGTCTTGGTAAGCCCCCCATAACCTACTATACACACCTGTCTTATGGCTCTTATGGCTGCAGGTGCCACCTATACGGTAGGGTTTTGGTGGGTGCACATTTTTCACCATGAATGCAGTGGTTAGAGTGGCTTATGGGTCTGGGTCCTCCTCTCTATGGTTCACTAGCCCCCCCCTTCCCCCCCCCGACTTCATATGAGACCACTGTGCAGCTCTACTAAGCTTTTCTAAGCCAGGTGCTGATGTTCTGGAGGCAGGTATGTACTTTTTTATTCTGATTTGTATGGCGGTGTGAGGGTTCAGTGATCACTGGGGGAGTGTGGGAGGGGGGTCTGTACTTTGTTCCTGCAGTGGTTATCTGATCACTTTGGATAGCTTCTGGGCACTTAGACCTGTTTTCAGTTTGCTTAAGTCACAACCTTTAAGTTCTGTCTAGGAAGTCTCGTCGAACTTTCGATTATCGCTGCAGGGCTTTAGGCCATCTTCCTGTTCTACTTAGCTGCAGGACGACTAAGTCTACGTTGGCCCACATCCCGCCTACCTCCCACCCTAACCATACCTTCAAAAATGCCCCTTTTCGCTCTGGGCGTACAGCAGCACTGAAAAGGCCTAAGCTGTTTTTAGATATATCTAAAACCTGTTTCAATTATTGGCACTTAGGTCATCCATGTACCGATTTAGGTGGGTTTTTAGACGTATTTCCATTTCGATTATGAACCCTCAAGTGTTTTCAGAATATTTTGGCTAAAGTACTGTGGTAGCTATGTAAGTCCACTTTTTAATAAATATCATCAAAAAATGGAAACTAAGGTTATAACTTTTTATTGGACTATGGATGAACTTAATACATTTTTTGACTGGTTTGCAGAGCCAAAATTTCCTTCCTCAAGTCAGGACAGAATATTTTGAAACTCTCATCCTATTCTGTGTGGACATGCTTATCTCTCGCTCCCAGAAGCAAACATTAATACAGAAACATGTCATGCTGTATAAAAAATATCACTCCACTGCCAAAAGCAGGATATCGTTTGAACCACAAAATGCAAAAAAATATCCAGAAAACCAATAGCCAGGTTGAAAAAAAAAATACCTTTGATCCAATATACATGTATATATTTTACTTTCAAATGTAATATGGGAAAACAATCCTCATGAAAAATTACGATAATCTTTTAGGCTTGATCCATTCAGATCTGAGATCCAAATAATTAGCTGATTCTGATGAAGAGAAATACTTAAGGGTCCTTTTTACTAAGGTTTGATAAACAAAATGGCCTTAACGTGCCCTTACACAGGTTTTTCCTATTTTCTATTTTTTTGTATTAATGGCCAAACTAATGTTGTCATTAATGTGCAGGCATTTTTTTAAATTACTGTGTGTGTGTGTTTAGGGGCTGATTCTATAAATGGCACCAATGGTGCCTAACAGATGTCTATCAAATCTAGGCACCATTTGCAGAATCGCTCCTACTGGCACCTAAACTGAGTTAGGATGTACGCAGGTGAGGCTGGACTCATTTAGAGCACTGGTCTTTGACCTGTGGGCCGCCGCATGAACAAACTGCTGGGCAGGATGGACCACTGGTCTGACCCAGCAGCGACAATTCTTATGTTCTTAGGTGCCAGTAGGCATCTCTAACTTAGGCACCAGTATATTAGGCCAGGGTTTTCCTGTCCTAAAATAACAGCACCTAACTCATACTACACCTATACTCCACCCCTAAGCACACCTACTTTTCGGCTAGGCACCACACTGAATTCCACTTGAAGCTTAAATTAAATCAGCTTTTAATGGCGTTTTCAATAATCATTAAATTAAGTCAATTAAAAAAATTAACTTTCATGCAGAATTCGTCTAGGGGCCGCCAATCTAAGCACCATATATAGAATCAGGCCTTACTGCCACCCATTTTGTAGGCATTAAGTGCTCAAGTTGTATCCCTACATTAACCGGTTAGTGAGCGGCAGTATACATGGTGCTAACTGGTGTCTTACTCCTTCTCCCTGGAGTCCACACAGTTCCTGGAGTATCTGGGCATCCAGTTCAACATAAAGGAGAACAAACAAAGCTCACATGACAGATCTGAGACTTTTGGGACAGGCCAACACCGACAGCTTGGTGCTGGGATGGGATCAATGATGGCAACCATAGATGTGGTCCCTTGGGTGAGGGCGCATTTATGCCCTCTCCAGGCTGCACTGCTATCACGTTAGTCTACTTAAACAGAAGTATTGCAGATGCCTCTATTTTGGGCATCAGAAGCACATCGCAGTCTGAACTGGTGGCTGGAGCCACAGTCTCTATTCTGGGGAATGCCTTTCACATCTCCTCTTATGTTATACTGATGACAGATGCTAGCTTTTATGGTTGGAGAGCGCATTGTGACGGGCGTCTGGTCCAGGGATGCTGGTCGGTATCTCAGAGGAGGTAGTTGAACAACTGTTTGGAGATGAGGGCCATTCAGCTAGCCCTGAAGGCGCTCAGGAATTGTCTGCAGAACTAAATGGTGTCTTCTCCAACAAAGGAGGCTCAAAAGTTGTTTCTGTGGGTGGAGATCCATTCCCAACTGATGGAATATCTTGATCAGTTCTCTCTCTTGCATGAAACTCAATCTGGTTTTAGACCTTTGTTCAGTACTAAGACGGTAATTGCGGCTATCTTAGATAATCTGCGTCTCTTGTTTAGTAAGGGCCTTAATGCCCTGATCATGCAATATGATATGAGCTCTGCCTTTGACCTAGTTGACCATGGGAAAATGCTACAATGCCTAGATGCAATTGGCATTAGGGAAGAGGTGTTGGACTGGTTCAAAGGCTTCCTTATGTTCCGTACCTATCAAGTACGTTTCAATTACGATCTGGAAGGTCCGATACCTGGAGCAATCCATCTGGCGTACCGCAAGGATCACCACTATCCCCATTGCTTTTCAATGTCTACATGTCCTCACTAGGTGTGCAATTGACCCAGCTGGGGATAAAAGTATTCAGTTACGCAGATGACTTTACGATCATCATTCCATTTACTAACTCTCTCTCGGAAACAACTCCCAAGGCATTAGAAGCATTAAATTTGATGGAGCAATGGATGACTGAATTCAGACTGAAACTTAATTCAGAAAAAACAAAATTTTTTGTAGCTTCGCCACACCCGCATCAACAACCTTAGTTATCCCATTCAGTCCACTATGAAGGTATTGGGTGTAACACTAGACCAGTGCTTAACCATGAAGGACCAGGTAGACTCCTTAATCAGAAAGGGTTTTTTCACTCTCTGGAAACTTCGATCAATTAGAGCAGGGGTAGGGAACTCCGGTCCTCGAGAGCCGTATTCCAGTTGGGTTTTCAGGATTTCCTCAATGAATATGCATTGAAAGCAGTGCATGCAAATAGATCTCATGCATATTCATTGGGGAAATCCTGAAAACCCGACTGGAATACAGCTCTTGAGGACCGGAGTTCCCTACCCCTGCATTAGAGCATATTTTGATATGCCAGCATTTAGAATCCTGGTACAATCCCTGATACTGAGTCAACTTGATTACTGTAATATAGCCTATTTAGCAATTTCCCAAAAGAACTTGCGACGATTACAATTAATGCAAAATGCGGCGGTCAGACTAATTTTCGGGCTGAAGAAGTTTGATCATGTGACACCTTACTACCAACAGCTACATTGGCTACCAATGGAGGCACGCGTGAAGTTTAAGTTCGCCTGTTTCTGCTTTAAAGTATTATACGGACTAGCCCCCAAATACATAACTGTCCTTTTCTGCTTCTCAGCCAATAGACATAAGAGAAGTTCAAATTTGATCTTTGTTTCCCCTCCAGTTAGAGGATGTAAACTCAAAAGACACCATCAACACTTTCTCTCACATCAGGCAGCATTATGGGGCAAAGATCTAGAACAAGTGCTTACACTTAGGCCTACTACCTATGGGGAATTCAGGAAACGCCTAAAAACATATCTGTTCCTGAAATATCTAGGTAGCTGACCCATACAACTCTTTCTCCTCAATAACTGATCCCTTGAGCTGTTAATCTCTAGCTTCCACCATGTTAAGCTCAATCTATTTGTACCTTCTTTTAATCTTTGTAAACCACATAGAACTTCACGGTCCTGCGGTATATAAACTGTTATTATTATTATTATTATCCACATGTTGGCTTTCTCAGTAGCACATGTCGCAGTAGTATGCAGAACATTGGCCTCTCACCCAGATGTGTCCAGATTTTGAAGGGAGTGTTACATCTGCATCCTCCAGTACATCAACCATTTCCAATGTGGAGTCTCAATTTCATCATGCAGGCCTTCACTGCTCCATATGAGGCTCTGGAGGAAGCATCTTTGATGGACCTAACAGTCAAGATGGCATTTCTGTTGGTGATCACTTCAGTGTGACGAGTGTTGGAACTGCAAGTCTTGTCCTGTAGAGAGCCTTTTCTCGGGATTTTGGAGAATTGGGTAGTTCTGTGTACAATCCCCTCTTTCTTGCCCAATGTAGTCTTGAGTTTCCATGTCAACCAGGAAGTACGGTTACCTACTTCCATGCCCTTGAATCCACAAAGAATTACAAAATCCTGAAACCAGAGATCATGTAGGTAAGTAATACCTTGACTACTCCAGTGAGACCAATAAATAGCCTTATTCCTAATTCATATCTTAGTAGGGTAACCAGATGTCTGGATTTCCTTGGACATCTCCTCCTTTTCAAAACCCAGACAAAGTGCCGGGTTATGAAAAGCCGTCTGGACCTCCGGACATGTCCTCGCAAAATAAAAGGCACTACCTCTTAATATTAGAATTTGCACTTCGTCACCATCATTTAAAACTCTAATCACAGTCTCCCCAATAAATCATCGACAATTATTTAGTGGAATAAATGTTTGGCTGCAGCTTTATTCATAACCCCAACTTTAAGCAGTTTAACAATTAAATTAATATATCTTTAACATCCCCAAATCCCCAATACAGCTGTACAAACCCACTCTTTCCCCATCCCCTCCCCCCACGAGCCACTCAGTGACGAAAGTAGCTCATCCCCTCTGGAAAATCCTTGCCACTTACCCCCATAGCATGACCCACAGTATCGTCAGGTAACACACCCCAACTCATGGCGGTGACGCCTATGAGTAATCCATTTTCATTTTCCCCCATCACATGTATGATAACTCAAAATCCAGCTACATCCCAACAATATCCCCCATGTTTTAGGCACAAATCCACATTTTCTGCAGCGACCACCCCCACCCCACCCCCATTTTCAACAACTGATCCCAACCACCCCAAACAACAGGAAGGGAGGGAGGGAGGGATACACTTCTTCCAAAACCTCCTCCCTCACAACCACCCTCACCCCCATAAACACAACTGAATAAACCGCCAAAATTCTTCTTCCCCAACATTCTAATCTCTTCACAATTCCATCCAATCACCACCTTCCCACTACTTTCTTGCTCCTCACCAATCATTTCCCACCAATTCTATTAAATCCTTCATCTTCCTTTTTTTTTTCTAACTTACCATCCGTCTCTTTTCCTCTTCCCCCCACCCTTTCCGCTATTGTCATTTGTCTATGGTTCCTAAGCTCAACTAATGTTATGTCCCTGACAGACTAAAGCTGTCAAGGCTCTCATAAAAAGGGAGGCCCACACGCACAGAGATAATGGAATTGAATTTAAATTTAAATTTCAGTAATTGGAAGCGCAAAACAGATGAGGTATTATTAGCATACCTAGCCTCTAAGTCCTTAATCTGTCTTTCCAGTTCTAAGAGCATCGCTCTCTGAGCTTTATGCTGCCATGCAGTGTAACTAATAATCTCCCCACGTAAATAAGCTTTACAAGCGTCCCAAATGACATGATGAGCAGTATCTGCTGTAGTATTAAAGTGAAAAAACTCAGAGGTCCACCCCTCCATGAGCGTACAAAAGTCTGAATCTTCCAGTAATAAGGAATTAAATTGCCACGCTTTGTTTGGTGACGTGGCATCTAGAAGCATCAAATCAAGAGTAATAACCACATGAGCTAAGATATGTAGGGGCTCAGTAGTCGAAGTTACTATGGAAGATACAAGTTTAATATCAACAAAAATATAATCTAGACGCATATACGTGTTGTAGGGTGTAGAATAGAACATATAATCTAAATCTTTGGGATGCAAAATACGCCATGAATCTACCATTCCATAATCAGAGGCACAGTTACTCCAGGTACCATGAGAGCGGGAAAGTTTATAGGAAGCCAAAAACCCTCTGTCCAATACAATATCCATAGGCATGTTGAAATCCTCACCCACTATCACATGATCAATATTAGCATGTGCAATTTGATAAGCCATGTCTGCAAATTATCTAGAATCATCTGAATAAGAGTCATAAATGTTAAGGAGAATAAAAGTTTGGGATGCCACTGCAATAATAACCTTAAACCATCTTCCATGTGTATCAGTTGAATGCGTAAGCAATTTATAATTGAAGTGTTTAGACAGTAAAATAGCCACACCTCTCTTTCGTCCTTCTGCAGCTGAAAAATAACATTCCTTTATCCAATCCTTACACAATTTAAGAGAAACTTTAGTGGATAAACGAGTCTCCTCTATAAATACAACTGAAGCCTGGAGATGTTTAAAATATACCAATATTTTTTTCCTTTTAATAGGGCTTCCTATGCCTTTAACATTCAAGGAAACAACCTTATAAGGCATCATAGGAGACAAAATTATATACAATAATTAAGGAGAAAATTAAAAAGCAGAGGTCTGAAAAGGCATAAAGAACAGCAACAATAGTTCACCTAGTAAACACAGGAATTCAGTTCAAGACACATCCATCCATTCATCAAACTCATACATACCAACAAAAAAACCCCTACCCTATCCCATCCCCACATACACTTCCACCCTCACTCGCAGCCCCATGCTGCAATAAGCCCTCCTTAGTATCACCATAGTGGAGGCGAGAGAACCCCAATAAAGCGATTAGAGCAACCCCCCGACCACCAAACATGTTGAACTTAAAGAACAATAATGGATAATGATTGCCAATTCCAAAATGCCAACACATGTAAAATTAGCTTAAAAAGCACAGAGAGAACACAACCCCCGCAGTTCCAAAACTCAGCGTACAAAGTAATAAGTATAATCATGCGACAGACCATCCCAGAAATTAAGTAGTCATTCATAGGAGAGATTCGTGTTCCTCAACAAAATGAAGAAGTTGATCTGGTTCAGTATAGGTTTTGGTATGATTCTGGGATGTGATTTTCATATGAGCAGGTGCTAAAAGTCCATAGCACGCCTCTGTAAGGATGAGCCTCCCCCCCCCAAAAAAAAAAAGGTAAGGTTTTGGATGGGTGATGCTGCAGCAGACAAGCCTCCAATGATGTATGGTGGCGGCCTTACAATCCGTCAGGTCCTGGGTTCAATACCCGCATAGAAGGTTCAGTAGGAAGTGAAATTAATGACAAGGACAGCCAGGAGTGATTGCATAAAGAATATAATGTGCAGAAATAGGCTTAATATTACAGAAAGGCAATGTTTAGAGAGATACATCAAGCATATACTGGGCTACAAATGTACGGAAAGAAATAGAATAAGCTTTACAAATAGACTGCTTGTGTGTGTGAGAGAGGGAAAGGACAGTTTACTTGCATTAATGTGTGTCTGGGTAAGTGAGAGGCTGTTTCTGTGAGAACACAAGGAGATGAGCCAGAGTCCAAAGGAAAAAGAAAGAGAGAAAAGGAAGGGGTGGTCCAGGCTTCAGAGAGAAAAAGTAAGCCAGGGTCCAGGTTCCAGAGAGAGAAAGGATTTCATCTCATATTTATAAGTTTGAGACTTGTTCTGAAAATAGAATCTATTGATGTTAAGTATGCCTATCTTTTGTAAACTGTTTGAAACAATGGTAAATAAGGTGTGTGGGGTAGAGAGAGTGGAGAAGAAAAGAGAGAGATTACTGTTAATTTCCAGTATCACTTTGACAGTGGTTTCTGATTAAC
The DNA here is from genome assembly GCF_902459505.1 of Geotrypetes seraphini. Classification (NCBI taxonomy): domain Eukaryota; kingdom Metazoa; phylum Chordata; class Amphibia; order Gymnophiona; family Dermophiidae; genus Geotrypetes; species Geotrypetes seraphini. The sequence continues at coordinate 396,953,560 of NC_047085.1, read as the reverse complement.
TATAACTATCTGTGCCAGACCATGCAGCTGGAGCTCTTAAGCACAGACATTAGCACATCTTAACACATCTTCAGAACCTCAGGTCTGTGCCAGGGTCTTTTGTTACTTTTAATTTAGATGTAATTTAGGCATCCTGAGGCTGCTGGTCTATCTTTACTGACATCACCCAAGATCAGATATGAATGATATAATCTCCCATAGGCCTTTGCTGACATTGGTTAGGCCAACAGGAAATAATGCTGACAGCTAGCAATGTAAGCCTGGGCTGACAGTCTCTAACACCTTAAGCTGAGGCTGCATAGCAAGGAATTCCTTCCATTTTTATGCAGTCTCCTTCGCAAAATCTGGTAAGATGAAAATCAGATGAGTCTGCCAGAAAATCTTGTGCTTCTACCGTATTTGGCTTCTACTTGTTGATAACGCAATATTTTTAACACAATAGCACGTGGCTTCTGAGATGAGGAAGCTGTGTGAACTGGAACCCGATACACCTGCTCTATTTCAAAGGGGTGATCAAAGGAGATATTAAGGGTAAGGGTTTTGAACCAAAAGAAGTATGAGAAGAGACTAGAAGAGCTAACTATGTATACTCTGGAGGAGAGGAGGGACAGGGGAGATATGATACAGACATTTAAATACTTGAAAGACATTAATATAGAATCAAATCTTTTCCAGAGAAGAGAAAATGGTAAAATTAGAGGGCATAATTTGAGGTTGCAGACTCAGGAGCAATGTTAGGAAATTCTTTTTCATGGAGAGGGTGGTAGATGCTTGGAATACCCTCCCAAGGGAAGTGGTGGAGAGGAAAATGGTGATGGAATTCAATAAAGCATGGGATAAACAATAAGTTTCTGTATTTCCACGTTTGATTTCCCGTATCACTTTCAATCATCAGTTTCTCAGCTATATGAGACATTGTGATTGTGAATCAAAGGCTCCTGAAGCAGGCCGTATTGGCCAAAGCACGTGTGTGTCGAGCCACCGCACAAGCCTATGATTTGTCGAATAAAATTGCACACCATTGTTCTCGAACCTCCACTGTTGTCTTTTGGTTTTGATTGTGTGTGGAGGTTTTTCTCCTGGTTTTTGCTTTTAAACTCTTCTGTTTGACAGCAGCCACTTCCTCATTCTTTCGCACCAAACCAACAGCATTCCACTAGGCACAATCTAAAAGTTCAGAACTATTCTTCCAGCAAGTTAAAATTTACTGAATCGCTAAACCCATTATTACATCAAATAACATAGCCTCTGCTTTATTTAACACTGCAGCCAAGGCCGCAGACCACAGAACAGCCAGTCTGTAAGTTAGTGGAACGTTAAAATTTAAAAATAGCTAAAACTCTTTCCCATACTGATTTCCAAAACAATTGCACACCTCTAGGCAACAAGACCAACAACCCCCCCCCCCTCCCTTTGATTATTTGAGATGTAGAGAAACTGCAGACGAACAGCAAAGAAATCAATCTAGAAAGTTTGTTTTGAAAATAGTGAATTAGGATGGTTTGGTGAGAAAAATATTCATCTGCCCCTTTATGCCCCTTTTTGGACATCTTTCTATTTTAAAAATGAGTATGCAGGATTTTGCAGAATTTTAAAATATTATGCACTTATTTTTATTGTGCAGAATTCCCCCAGGAATACAAAAGCAGAGCTTGCAATAGGCTTCAGTTGTCCAAATGAACCTTCTGTGGGGCACGAGCTTCATCTGACCGTCTAGTGATACCCCTGATTGGCAATTTGAAGTTTCCCAGGGCATAGTCAGAAGCATGTACATTTGCTCAGCAGAAGCATCCTACCACCAGAAAAGTACACCACAGGAAGCCACTCAGGCAGCAGCATCTTATCTCATCTTAGGTATGTTATCATTGCTTAGCATAAGGAAAGAGCAGCAGCACTGCAAATTGCCAGCATGTCTGTTGCAAGCAGAGTTTGGATGCAGCATGGCTGCCATCTACTGGAATCACAAGAACACCACTGCACAGGTCAAAAGTATAAATAAGATGCAGGTTTCCTCTTCACCCTTTTCTTATGTTTTGTAATTCTTCGGTTATTGTAATATAAACTTACTTGTAGTATAAACTTACTTTTTTATTCAGGCATTTCAGTGAAATGAAAATGGTTTCTATTTTGGAATATTCCTGTATTATCCTGGTCCCAAATAAGTTTTGTTATTAGCATTGCTGTAACTGAAGATTCATTGTGAATGTTTATTTAATTATTTTGGATGCTTTTACTGTAAGTCGCCTAGGTTTTTAGGCATATAATAAATATTTTAAATAAATAAATAAAATAATCATTGTCATTCCTCTCCAAAAGTACTATATCTAACCCGCATTACAAAACCAGAGCTTGCAAAAAGAGGGGCACTTTTTTTTGGGGGGGGAGGGGGGTTGCAACAGAGTGGTGTTGAGCTAGGGTTACCATATGGCTCCAGAAAAAGGAGGAGGGATTGAGACATCCGGGTTTTACTTCCATTGCTTTTAATGGAAGTAAAACCCAAATGTCTCAATCCCTCCTCTTTACTTCCATTACTTTCAGTGGAAGTAAAACCCGGATGTCTCAATCCGTCCTCCTTTTTCTGGAGCCATATGGTAACCCTATACCAGGGCTGCCCAAGTCCGGTCCTCGAGATCTACTGGCAGGCCAGGTTTTCAGAATATCCACAATGAATATGCATGAGAGAGATTTGCCTGCACTGCCTTCTTGGTATGCAAATCTCTCTCATGCATGTTCATTGTAGATATCCTGAAAACCTGGTCTGCCAGTAGATCTCGAGGACCGGACTTGGGCAGCCCTGCCCTATACAGTTGAGCCCACCTGCTCTTTGTCTGCTTTTGTGACCACTTCAGTTATGTCTCTCCTTCAGATGTGGGATCAAGTAGATTATATCTGTTTCATTGCTATATTTAGATGTTTCTGTGATAGTAAATATAAAGTCTATGACTTGATTTGGTTTTGCACTATGTTAAAAGTTCAGTATTGCAAGAATATGTTATCGGTGCATGAATGAAACATCCTATAAAGCATACATTCAGGAATTGCACTTTTAAGTGACAGCCATGGCTCTGCTGGGCAATTTTATTTTCAAACTTTAATGCTTTTATCCAACATTAGGTGTAAACATGGGTGGATATTTAAACACTCGCCAGGGTGTTTTTAAAATGCTGGCCACGGTATCTAAATCTTCTGTATATTCAACTCTGATAGTGAACGGCAATGAAAATATATATGTTATGTTATGTTATTTATTTATTTCTTATATACTGCTAAATCCGTTAAGTTCTAAGCGGTTTACAGAGAAAAATACATTAAATATACAATAAAGGATACAATAAAATAAGATGAATTAAATAAAGAATGGGTACTTTGAAATTCCCTTACTGTCCCGAAGGCTCACAATCTAACTAAAGTACCAAGGACAAACAAAATTAGCAAATAGTAGATAAGAAAATAAAGATAGCGGAAATGAGATATAAAGCATCCTAACAAGAATACATATAACTCTCAAAATCATACTGTTGAAAAACAAAATGTACATACCAAAATAATAAAGTAATAGAAAGAAACTAATTAAATAGAAAATAATTTTAAAAATTAATCAAATATAGAAATATAGGAAGGAAATAAACATTTGAAGTGAGGAGAAAAGAAAAGGTAGAGGACGGCATATGAATAGAATGGAATGAAAAACAGTTAAGCAATAGAATTCTAGGAAAATTTTTTCAATGAAAAATAAACAAAAGAAATAAAAAGAAATAGAAATAATATACATAATAGGACAAAGTCAGGAAGGACTTGATTTTATTTCCCTCAGTCATCAATGTTATCGTCTCTAGAGCTTTAGCTGTTTCAGCTGGGCAACCGCCATCATCGAGGTTTGCACATCAGCCTTGGGATCACTTTTTTAAAGCAGAGAGAAGCATTTCTCGATTTTCTGGATTACTGTTCATTACATTCAACAGCTCACAGATCTTCCAGCTTCGATTCTCTGCTCTTTGGTTAGGATAGTGCAGTTCATTCAACCCTTGAAGATATTGTAACTCACAAACAGTGATCCAAGTCGGCTGTGGGACGTCTGACGCTGTAATACTCCGGCAAGATAAAAAAGTCATTCTCCAGACCTCCCATCCTGCTGGTGTCGCATTGCCAGTAGGGGATCCGAGTTTGTTTAGCTGCAGGGAGATTATAGTCCACGCCTACCATCCCAGCCACGGCGCCTCCGCCTCGACAACTGCCTCCATTCGGCGATTCAGTCACCCTCCGCCAACCTCGGCAGCACTCCCTCTCCAACTCAGCATTAGCATCACTCGTTATGGATCGGTCGCCAGGCATAGCACAGGATCGCCAGCAAACATCAGGAGAGAAAAAAAGGCAAGTTGTCAGGCACAACTCAGGATCGCCAAAGGTGCAGGAATACCAGGTGAGAATGAGGCCTTATTGACAGACTAGGAATAACGGTCTAATCTGAAATGTCAAATCAGAGTCCATAAATGGAATGATAACCAGAGTAAAAAACAAAGAAGATACAAAAATTAACACAAATAAGATAATACTTAAATAAATTAAATAAATAAACAGAAAAACAGCAAGAAAGAAAACCAAAAATAAAAGAAATAAAAGAGAGCAAAGGGAGACAGCACAAATGGTGACTTAATTGGCTGCCATCTTGTTAGAATATATGGGGCCTTTTAACTAAGCCGCGGTAAATACTAACGCATTTTACCACAGCAAAAAAAAATGGCATACCGCAGGGCACGCGCAGGTATCCCACAGTGATTTTGCCAGGTGTGTGTGCTATCCATGAACTACAAAAAAAAAAAATTTGAGGTAAGAGGTATGTCTGGGAGTGGAGAGTGGGCACATCTATGCAAATCAGTTAGCATGTCAGCGTTGCCATGTGCTAACCAATTAGCACAGGTTTAGTGCATGAGTCCTTACTGCCTACAAAACAGGTAATAGTAGGGGCTTGTGCGTTAATGGCCATGCATTGATGGGAAAATCAGTACGTGACTATTGATGGCGCAAACTGAAAACTGGCCATTTTCCCGCTGCATTAAAAATTACCTTAGTACATGGGAAAGAACCATAAGGGCACAGCAAAGGACGTTTTTTACTGCAGCTTAGTAAAAGGGCTCCTTAGAGAACTGACTTTTACTAGTGTTACTGACAGTGGGGATATTTCAGCTGTTTTCTGCTATATGGTTTAAGTTAGGACAGTCTAGGCCTAAGTTTATCCACATACTTTTATGGACAGTGGCTGAATATTGCCAACTTTCCATTGGGTTACTAGAATTCCCATTCTCCACATTCATTCTGCCCCAGTGCTGCCTATTAAAAGTCATTTTAGAAGGCCTATTTTGCTTTTAAGGCACGCATAAATTGGTACTTAGGGGTGTAGTTGTCAATGTGAGTTACTGTTAAGATATTGGGGGAGGGGAGTTTACTACTAAACTTATGCTGTTTAAACACAGGTTTCATTTTATGCAATGAGATATACTGTGGTTACTAATAACTGGAGTTAACAGTAAAATAATGTCTTAAACAGTAGCCCATGTTCATAACTCCCCCCTTTAAATCATATTTATCTTGCTAAGTGTCTAAGTTCCCATTTTACAAACTTGGGATATGCACATCAAAACCCCCAAATGTGTGCACTTGGCAAAGGGTGTGGTCTGGGCTTGTTTTGGGTGGGAGTAGGGCAGGCCTAAAAGCTACGTATTTGTTTTCCACTTCAGAAGGGGAATAAAGGTCAATGTCCTAATAGATTGACAGCAGGACTTATACCTGATACCAAGCATATTTAGTTTTTGGCAAACTGCTCCTATTGGGGTCCTTTTATTAAGGCACGCTAAATGCTAAGGTGCCCATAGAATATAATGGATGTCTTAGCATTTACCGCGTAATAATCTTTAGTGTGCGCTAATTTGGTTAGTACGCCTTAATAAAAGGACCCCACTGAGCTGCACTGCACTGGAGGGATCAGAGGAGGCTGCCCTCTTGATCCCCCAGAAGTTTCTGCTAATCCCACATCCCATACTAAACTGGCAAATGATACCAGTCTCTGTGACAATTTCAAGAAAATGCATTATTCATACTTTAAAAAAAAAAATCTTTATTAGTTCTAAACTGGTTAAGAGAAATGTGTATGTGCTGGTTTTCAACTCGTCAAAATTTTTGACATCTCGGATTTTTTTAAAACAGATGTTCATGCTTCAATCATTTGTTACCCCCATAATTAATACTGTGAACAAACTACTGTGTTTGAAATCAAACTATAGGTCAAAACTAACTATAAAAATATTCAATAACTGCAGTCACTTATCTTAATAATTTAGTTGCAGCAAACTGTCGAAGACTGGTAATGCAAAAAGAGAAGTGATAGGATTTTTGGAGCCGATTCTTGTCAAGCTGCCGAAAGCTAGACTATAATGGACACGTTAGCATTTAGCGTGCGTTAATATTTAGCGTTAATTGTTTTAATTGGTGAAAAATGAGGCCGCATCATTTAAAACCAATTAAAAGGTGATTTTAAAAAATAGCTAAATATTTATATTCATATCACAATATTAATAAATTAAATATTGCTCAGACCCACAACCATTAGTGTTCAAGTGTAAAAACACACAACACCGACTGCCGCCAGACCATCATAGCACTGTTCATGTCTGACGGCAGCCGGTGTTGTGTGTTGTTACACGTGAACACTAATGGTTGTGGGTCTGAGCACTATTTAATTTAATTTATTAATATTGTGATATGAATATAGTTATTTAGTTATCACAATTGGATGTTATTCTGATCCCTATGTTCATTTATTTAAAAAATAGCTGCCATTAAGCAGCCTCCCCGATTGGCGCCTATCGCTCTGGTGGCTAGCAGCACATAGTGATGCCAAAACCCAGAAGGTGGCATGGTTAGGGGCAGCGCTGGACTTTGGCATCACTATGTTCTGCTTGCTTCGATTCTGATGTGACTTTAGGCAACGAAAATGTAGGCCTCTGAAACCCTGGCCTACATTTCTGATGCCTAGGATCCTATCAAGCCACGATTATGGAAGCAGCACCTCTTGGTGATTGACTAGGGTTGACACATTTTTTCATTGAAAAAAGAGGACACCAGGCCCCGCCCCATTCTGCCCCAGTCCCGCCCCATTCTGCTTCACACTCCGCCCCATTACTCTACAGCCCCGCCCCCACATGAACCTCCCCAAGCTCGAAGGCTGCATTTGGATGTTGACGCACTGACGTTATCACTGTGATGGCTGCACATGCGCAAAGACTTCCAGATGCAACCTCCGAGCTCAGGATTTCCAAAATCCGGACAAACTGCCAGCTTTTGGAAATCCCTCCAGGCACCTGGACAGTCCTCTAAAAAGAGGACATGTCCGGGTTTTCCCGGACGTATGGTAAAGCACAGTTACTTACCGTAACAGGTGTTATCCAGGGACAGCAGGCATATATTCTCACATGTGGGTGACGTCATCTACGGAGCCCCGATGCGGACAGCATTTCAAGCAAACTTGATTGAAGATTCAAGTTTGCTGGCTGCACCACGCATGTGTGCCTCCTGCTCCACTAGAGGGTGCATCCCCTCCTCGTGGTCTCCAGTTCACATATCCAGCAAAGAAGCCAACCCCGGGGAGGTGGGCGGGTTGTGAGAATATATGCCTGCTGTCCCTGGATAACACCTGTTACGGTAAGTAACTGTGCTTTATCCCAGGACAAGCAGGCATGATATTCTCACATGTGGGTGACCTCCAAGCTAACTGACACGGGATGGAGGGAGGTTGGCTATTCAAGCAAATAGGTTACGTAAGACCGATTGGCCAAACCGGCCATCGCTTCTGGACAGTGTATCCAGGCAGTAGTGTGAGGTGAAAGTATGAACCGAAGACCACGTGGCAGCCTTGCAGATATCCTCGATGGGCGTGGACCTGAGGAGAGCTATCGAAGCTGCCATCGCTCGGACCTTATGTCCCGTCACTCGACCGTGCAGCGCGAGACCAGCCTGAGCGTAGCAGAAAGAAATACAAGCAGCCAACCAGTTGGACAGGGTGCACTTGGAAACTGGGCGCCCCAACCTGTTAGGGTCGAAGGACAAAAACAATTGGGGGGCCGTCCGATGAGATTGGGTGCGTTGGAGGTAGAAGGCCAACGCCCTCTTGCAGTCGAGAGTGTGAAGCGCCACTTCTCCGGGATGAGAGTGGGGCTTGGGGAAGAACACAGGTAGAACAATGGACTGGTTGAGATGGAAATCAGACACCACCTTAGGTAAGAACTTAGGGTGGGTGCGGAGAACCACCTTGTCGTGATGGAATACAGTGAAAGGTGGGTCCGCTACCAAAGCCTGCAGCTCACTAACTCTTCGGGCAGACGTGAGTGCGAGTAGAAAGATCACTTTCCAAGTGAGAAATTTAAGGTGACATTTATCCATGGGCTCAAAGGGGGGTTTCATCAGTTGAGCCAGAACTACATTGAGATCCCAAACCACCAGAGGTGGTTTGAGTGGCGGATGAACATTCAAAAGACTTTTCATGAAACGAGAGACCAAGGGATGGAGTGAGAGAGCCTTTCCTTCCAGGGGCTGGTGAAAGGCAGCAATCGCACTAAGGTGCACTCGAATGGAATTGGTCTTTAGGCCCGAGTGAGATAAATGAAGCAGGTACTCTAGAACCAAGGACACTGGGACCGACACCGGGTCCTGGCGGTGAGATGAACACCAGGACGAGAATCTAGTCCACTTCTGAGAATAGCAGAGTCTAGTCGAGACTTTCCGAGAAGCCTCCAACACTTCCCTGACCGACTGAGATACAGGGCAGGGATTCAGGGGGAAAGAAACCAAGCAGTTAGATGAAGAGACTGAAGATTGGGATGTAACAGTGAGCCCTGACTCTGTGATAGCAGAGAGGGAAAGACAGGCAGAAGTAGAGGTTCCCTGGCACTGAGTTGAAGTATTAGGGAAAACCAAGGCTGGCGAGGCCATCGAGGGGCGATGAGGATCAGAGTGGCCCTTACCGACTTCAGATGGACCAGCATCCTCAGAATCAGAGGAAGTGGCGGGAACGCATAAAGAAACTTCCCCTCCCAGTCTAGGAGGAAAGCATCTGCCTCGAGGCGGTCCGGGGAGTATATCCTCGAGCAGAAAAGAGGCAGTTTTTGATTGTCGGGGGAGGCGAACAGATCTATCTGTGGGGTCCCCCACGTGTCGAACACCTGTTGCAGCACCTGGGCATGCAGGGACCATTCGTGTGGCTGGAGGAGGCGGCTGAGCCTGTCCGCCAGGCAGTTTTGTTCTCCTTGGATGTAAATCGCTCGAAGGGAGATGTTTTGGGAGACCGCCCACTCCCAGAGCCGTAGAACTTCTTGGCAGAGGGACCAAGACCCCGTCCCTCCTTGCTTGTTTACGTAGTACATCGCCACCTGGTTGTCCGTACGGACGAGAACCACCCGGTTGTGAAGCAGGTGTTGGAAGGCCACTGCGGCGAGGTAGATGGCCCGGAATTCCAACACGTTGATATGGCAGCGACAGTCCTCTGCGGACCACAGACCTTGAGTGCGGAGACCATCCACATGAGCCCCCCAAGCGTACTCCGACGAGTCCGTGGTTAGGACCTTGTGGTGTGGAGGGGCGAGAAAGAGCAAACCCTTGGAAAGATTCGAAGAGTCGGCCCACCAACGGAGCAATCTTTGCAAGGAAGGAGTCACTGTCACGTGGCGGTTGATCAGGTCACGATCCTGTCGCCATTGTGATGCCAAAGTCTACTGTGGTAACCGCAGATGAAGGCGAGCAAGCGGGGTAACGTGGACTGTGGAGGCCATATGGCCGAGGAGCGCCATCATCTGTCGTGCCGGGACCGAGGTCGATCTCGATACTTGTCGGCTCAGATTTACCAACGCCTCCTGCCGCTGAGGGGGGAGGAAGGAATGAAGACGGACCGTGTCCAGCACGGCCCCGATGAATTGTAAGGACTGAGAGGGGCACAGCTGGGATTTTGGAAGTTTATCTCGAACCCCAGACACTGAAGCGAAGTAATAGTCTGTCGGGTCGCTGAGATAACCCCCTCCCTGGTTGGGGCTTTGATCAGCCAATCGTCCAGGTATGGGAATACTTGCAGACCCTGGGAGCGCAAGGCAGCCGCGACCACTACGAGGCACTTCGTGAAGACTCGGGGGGACGAGGACAGGCCGAAGGGGAGGACCCGGTATTGCAGGTGGAGGTCCCCCACCTGAAAGCGGAGGAATCTGCGACAAGCAGGGTGCACCGGAACGTAGGTGTAGGCCTCCTTCAGATCGAGGGAGCAGAGCCAATCGCCCTCGTCGATCAGGGGGTAAAGGATCGGAAGGGAAAGCATCCGAAACCTTTCCCTCATCAGAAATTTGTTCAGGCGCCTCAAGTCCAGGATCGGGCGCAGGTCTCCCGTCTTCTTCGGAACCAGGAAGTATCGGGAGTAAAACCCTTGGCCCCTTTGATTTTGGGGAACCAGTTCCACCACCCGCAGGCGAAGGAGGTCCTGTGCCTCGGAGAGGAGGAGGGACAGCTGCGCTCGATTGGGAGGACATGCACTCGGTGGGCTGTCGGGAGGAACCTCCCGAAAGTTGAGCGAGTACCCTGATGAGATCACGCCAAGGACCCATGAGTCCGACGTCATGGCTTCCCAGCGAGGGTAGTAGGCGTGTAGGCAGCCCCCGATGGGAAGGAGGCCAGTTGGAGGTGCGGAGGGGGCCCGCCCCCGTCCACTCATCCCGTCAAAAGGACGGAGACGGCTTCGCAGGCGCAGTGGGCTGTGATTTTGGTGGAGCCCTAGAGTGAGCCTGGGGGCGTCGCGGCGGCGGTCTGGAAAAGGCCGGAGTAGACTTCTGGGGGTAGCGGCGAGGCAATCCCCGGAAGGGGCGAGAGGCTTGCGGTTTAGGTTTTTGCCGGACAAGGGATGCGAAGTAACGTTCGTGTTCCAACAACCGTTTCGTAGCTGCCTCGATGGTGTCATCAAACAATTCCTTCCCGACGCAAGGGAGGTTAGCTAACCGATCTTGCAGGTTAGGGTCCATGTCGACGAGCCCTAGCCACGCCAGTCGGCGCATGGCCACCACAAAGGCTGCGACCCTGGAAGACAGTTCAAAGCCATCGTAAGCGGCATGGAACAAGTGCAGTCGGAGGTTGGAAAAATCCTCGAGGAGGAGGCCAAACGCCGCCTGACGAGGGGCCAGAAAGTCCCCCGAGAAGGAAGCCAGCAGCCCAATGAGGTGTTTCAGGTAGGAGGAAAAGGTGAAAGTGTAGTTCAGGACCCTAGAGGCCATCATAGAGTTCTGATACAAACGGCGACCGAATTTGTCTAGTGTCCGGCCTTCGCGTCCAGGAGGAACCGCCGCAGACACTCTAGAGGGGTGAGCTTTCTTCAGAGAAGACTCCACCAGTAAGAATTGGTGGGACAACTGTGGTTGCTCAAACCCCGGGCAAGGCACGGTTCGGTACTTAGACTCCATTTATGATGGGACCGCCGTCACCATGTAGGGAGTCTCGAGGTTCCTTATGAGGGTCTGCCGGAGTACCGGGTTCAGCAGTAGCCGGAGGGACTCTCGGGGCGGGGAAGGCATATCCAGCTCCGCCAGGTACTCCTTGGAGTACCTCGAGTCGGATTGTAAGTCCAAGTCAAGGACACGTCCCATGTCCTGGACGAACCTCGTGAAGGAAGGTCGGTGGGATCCCGTGGCCCCTTGTGGGGACGGTGACCGAGACCTCCGTTTTGCCGAGAAGGAAGGGGAAGCCTCCCTCGAATAGCGAGGTTCTCGTTCGGACCCTCGATTCGATGCCGGGGACGCGCTATGGAAACGCTCCCGGGTCGAGGACCTGCATCGCCTCGAGGAGCCCCTCGGGGATGACGCCGGGGTACGGGGTACCGACCGATGTCGGGTCGGGGACCCCTCCCCGGACTCCCTCGGCGAAAGCCTGGAGCCTCAGACCGGAGCCCCGGTCTGAGGGGGAGTCAGTAGGAGCTGTGGGTTAGTGAGAGACAGCTCGGTAACCCGTAGCAGTCCCCCCGATCGGGTCGAGGGGGAGCGGCCTCGAACCGGAGGCGAACTCCGGGCCTTTTTAGAGAGGGGCTTCGATTTTCGTTTCGCTCCACGGTGCTCCGCCGGGGACGCGTGCCTCGAGTGCCTCGGAGAGGAATCCAAGGAAGAAGAGAGGCGGCGAAAACGGTGTGCTGGTCCGGCGCATGCGAGGTCGAGGCCGGTTGAAGGTGAGCCATGGCAGCGGAGAGCTCCGTTGTGATCATTGCTCGGAGCAGCTCCTGGAATACCGGCACGGACAGCATTGACGGCATGTCCGAGGCCATGGTGCACTCCACCGGGGGCGATCTCGATTCAGAGCATTCCCGAGTGCTGGAGGAACGTCCCGAGGTCTTCGGGGGTTTTGTCGGGGCCGTGGGCAAGGAACTCCCGCCTTGTCCAGCCATTGTCCCCGAGGTTGGCTTCTTTGGAGGTATGGAACCTGAGGAAGGAAGAGGGGACTTACCCGAAGCCGAGGACTTCTGAGAGCTCGGGGGTCTTCGAGATCGAGTCCCAAGGCGGGGCCGAGGTACCCGAGGCCGAGATCGAGGCCGGGGCCGAAGCCGGGGCCAATCTCGAGGCCGAGGTCGAGGGTTGATCGGCAGCAAATAGGTCCGCCATGCGGGCCCTTCGTCGGCGGAGCGCCCAGTGTTGGAAGGTTGTGCACCGGGGGCAAGTTTCTGTTGGATGATCGGCCCCCAGGCAGAGGATGCACCAGCGATGCGGGTCTGTGAGAGATAGAAGACGCTCGCACCCGGTGCACTTTTTAAAGCCCGAAACGGGCCAGGACATAGGAAGTCCAGGTGACCGCGGCCAATCAGGCCACGCGGCCGCAACGACCCGGGAGCCCCCGGATCGCGAGAAAAAAGCGTGAAAAGCGCGAAGAGCAGGAAGAAGAAAAAAATTTTAAACGCACAGCGACTTTTAACGAAGAAAAAACAACAAATCGAGGTGCAAAGAAGGCACTGGGGCAGAGCTAAGAAAAACGTGTCTTCTTAGCACAGCAAAAAAAAAAACGAACTGGAGACCACGAGGAGGGGATGCGCCCTCTAGTGGAGCAGGAGGCACACATGCGTGGTGCAGCCAGCAAACTTGAATCTTCAATCAAGTTTGCTTGAAATGCTGTCCGCATCAGGGCTCCGTAGATGACGTCACCCACATATGAGAATATCATGCCTGCTTGTCCTGGGATAACCCTATGATTGACATACAGCAGTTGCCTGTTTTGTAAGTGCCTGCCATGGCAGGTGCCACTTCCAGAATCAGCCCTTTTCTTTCCATAGTGCAACCAAAGTAGTTTACATATTACATACAGTATAGTAGGTATTTACACTTATGCAGAAAGTAAATCAGGGCCAAAAAAGTCTTCAAAACTTCTGTCAAGATGTGACTATATTTCAAGGGGTCATTAGCTGGATGGGAACATCTGGGAGGAAGTAGAAAAGCAGTGGACAAAAATGAGATATTGTAAGGGCAACACACCCTCTGATTCTCCCAGCAAAACTTACTTGTTGTTCCAACGCTTCATGAGATGATGTCTGGCATAACATGCAGCACCATTTTCTCAAGGCCCTGAACTGTGGAATAAACTCCTCCAGCATCTTAGACTACAATCTTCATTACAGCAATTCAAAATAGACTTTAAAACTTTCCTATTCTCCAATGCATTTTCCTAGTCCTTAGCCTTGCAGTGAGCTGGATGCAGGATTGTGCCAAAGAGCACCTCCTAATCGTGTCATCTTCTCCCTCTCTCCTGACATTGTACTTCTCTCCCTCCTTCCCTTACTGTTTGTCCTTTTTAAAACAGTTCTAATATTACTTTTAGACTGTCAGCTGCTCAGACATATCCACTGATGTGAGGGATAGTAAATTATTTAATAAACTTGAATATTAGGAAGGTAGATAAAAGCAAGAGGTCCCTATGGTTCTTATAAGAAGCAGTCCAGGGGCAGACTTGGAGGTGGAGCTAGGATAATGATCCAGTTAATTTAGGACAGCAAAAGGTCTGTTCTAAATCGACAATACTGCTATCCATATATCACCTCTGAATATCAGCTATACCAGGGTAGCTCTCAGCAGGGGCCAAATACCTGGATATTCAGTACTGGTACCCAAATAAGGGCAGGATTGAATAGATAGACATATTTAAGTTGGCAGTGGTCACTGTGTAATGAAATGCTGACGGCCACCGGCTGAATATTAACCAGATAATTAACTACCCAGGGCAAAGGAACTGTGACTGAAGACCTTCTGAGCAAAAACTGATCTGACTTCCCTCTGCCTGCCTCAACATTCCCATCCTCCCAAAACCTGCAGGGTGAGAGCTATATTCAATGCATTATTTGTAGAATAATCTGTATAATCTTGCTTTCAGTTTGCATGTAAACTCTGGTGATCCCCAGCATAGTACAGAGCGATTGTATATACTCATTTTTCCATACCAAATAATTGTAATTGTAGTTTATAGTAACACAATAAATATTAGTGTGAAGTGACTCCTTTCACTTCTAGATTGGTATTGTTATTTTTATAATTGCTCTTTTTCAACAATAATAGTCTTTATAATAAACTGCAAGCTTATTTGTTCCGTCTTGTAAGAATTATTTAGTTTTACTTGTGAGTCTTATTGTTTGTCTTAGCATTATTACCATTCATATGGCTAATCTGGTACCATTATATTTAACTGGAGGTCTGACTGTGTTTTATGTGTGATGGAAGTGAGGTTTTCTGCAGCTGGTGTGCAATTTCTGTGTAGGAACCTGTAGTATCTGGGAATGTTCTGCTTTCCCAGATATTGGTGCTCTTATTCTAGGATCTGTTGTAATATTTTCAGTGCTGCCCTTTCTCAGAGAAGGATATTGCTTTGGAGTCTTAGGGGTTAATACTGTTGTGATATGGTAGACATTTTCTATAGGGAATTCATTGCTTGCCCTGTGCTCCAGAATCTCATGACCAAAATGCAGAAACATCAGTGCCACATGCAGAGAAGGCAACAAACCATGCTGCGGAACTGGCCATGATATATGAGGGGCCCTTGAAAAGTTTTTAGACCAACCAAGAAGAGACTTACAAGTTTTTCAACGTTCTTTTTCTGGACACTTTTCATTTCAATGATATGACAGGAAAGGAAAAGTGTGGAATAATTAGTAAGTTTCATGGCTGCACATCGTTCTCTTCTTGGTTGGGCTGAGAACTTTTCAGCAGCCCCTCGTAAATCAGCCTTTTGCAAGGTTTAGTTCTCAAGGGCTGCAAGCTGGCCAGGTTTTCAGGATATCCCTAATGAATACCATGGAAGTATTGGGTATGCAAATCTTTCTCATGCATTTTAATTAGGGATATCCTGAAAACCAGATCAGTTTGCAGCCCTCAGAGGCTGAACTTAGACAAGCCTGATACGGTTAAATGCTACTTCAGCTTGCCAACATCATATCTAATTTGCTGTATTAAGTATTTCTAAGATTGCACCCACAATGTATTAAGCTACCATGCTAAAGATCATACAGGAGGGTGTGTGAAAGGGTTATGCGATATGGAAGGGGCACATGAGAGGTGAAGAAATTCTGCAAAATGCTGGCCTACATTGTAAGTAGACGCGGCAACTATACTTATCTCGGCAAGGGATCTCCCTGCCGCAATAAGTATAGCGGCCGTGGCCGCCTGTCCCCCCTTCCTGATTGCCAGCAGGAGGGTGCCCAACCCCTCCTGCAAGAACGCCACCCACCTGACACCACCGATTGCCGGCAGGAGGGTGCCCAACCCCTCCTGCTGGAGAACGCCCCCCCCTCTGGATCCCTCACACTAACGCCCCCCCCCCCCGCCACGCTAACACTCCCTGATGACCCCCTAACCTCCCCCCCCCCACTAACCTCTAATTGTTGGCCATCTGGTCTTAGGCTTAGGGGGGATGGGCGGACCCGATAAGCCTATGGCCTGATTGGTCCAGGCTCGTAAAGCCTGGGCCAAATCGGTTAGCACACCTTAGTAAAAGTGGGCCTAAATATCTTAAGAAAATCTGTAAAACTTATACCAAATAGCCCACATTAAGGGGAGTTATAGAGGGTTTAACCCCCCCCCCTTTTTACAAAACCGTAGTACAGTTTTTAGTGCAAGCTTTTAGTGCCAGCTCCAACGCTCATAGGAATTCTATGAGCATCTGATTTGTTATCGTAGCAGCCAACACTAAAAACCGTACTACGGGTTTGTAAAAAGGGGGGTTATTGAAGAAAAATGTAAAATAATGAAATAATTTACCAGTTCACTTTTTAAACAGTGTTTAAATAAAATCAAACTTCAGACTTTCAACTCCTCCACCACAAAAAAATCATTTCTAACCTCCCCCCCCTAATCTTAAGAAACTTTTCTAACCTCCCCTTTTGCAAAATCGCGCTAGCCACAGCAGTAACAGCTCTGACACTCGTAAGAATTCCTATGAGCATCGGAGCTGTTACCATCGCAGCCGGCACTAAGAACCACACTATAGTTTTGTAAAAGGGGAGAGAGGGGAGGAAATGTGAAGCTTCCAGGAAGATGTTCAAGTTATCCTGATGGCAGACACAACATTTACAGGGACACATTTTAAAAAGTTTAGGGCCCTTTTACTAAACCGCAAAAGAGCTTCTTACCGCAGGCTGGTGAGGTAAATGCTCTGACATTCATTCAATTCCTATGAGTGTTGGAGCACTTACCTCGCTGGCCAGTGATAAGAAGTTCTTTCGTGGTTTAGTAAAACCCAGCATTAAAAAATAAGCTCTAGGCATCAAGGTCAGAAAAGGCTTGCATTGCATCTGGGTAGTTTCTGAAAAAACAAATTCAGGGCCTTACATTTATCTCAGTCTGGGGAAAAAAAAAAGAGACCAGGAGAATGGAGCAGGAAAAGATAACATCCTGAGAATTTTCAATGAACTTAAACAAATCTATCCATCCGTCTACCTCAGAATCCACCAGTCTTTGCCAAGGATATACTGTAATAAAAATTAGAAATACTTATATTTTCCAAGTTAGAAATTAACAGTAATTTAGACAAGTGTTTTTGCAACGTCAGGTTCAGGTGCAGGATGTGCGTAGGAGCCTCTGCCCACAGCTTTGTGCACTGCAGCACTGAGGAAGAGGGAACCGGCTGGAAGACAATGCCGCATCAATCGCACCGTGGACCAGCGGCTGAAGAGCACTGTCTGGGGCCCAATACACATGCCGGCCCTGTGGACCGGCAGGAAATTTCTGCAGACCGGCATCAGTCCACGGACCGGTGGTTGAAGAACACTGCTCTAGACTTGCAGAATAAACAGATTGGGCCTGAGTTTCAAATGCTGCTATTTTATTAGTAAAGGAATCAATCTTACTGTAAGTATTGAAATTTAACAGCTGAGTCATCTGTAAATGTACCTACATGAGAAGCAGTAGTTGGAAGAAAGTTTTCAGTCCTAGTCACAATCTGACAAATTTCCACTAAAGACATACCTGAAGAAATATCAGATGGACCAGGAGAAACCTCTGAGGATGAGACATCACCTTAATTTTATGGGCATGAATGGTCCCCAGCAAGTCATTTCAGTCTGCTACAATTATGATACCACCCACCGAAGCCTAAGAGAACATAAAGTCATTTCAGTCCTTTCCAACCCAGCTAGGATGATGGCACTTGAAGAAGCCTCCCCACTGATATTAAGAATAGCAGGTAGGGAGGTGGAGTCCTACCTTAAGAACCAATTAGAGATAGTAGCTATTGAACCAATTAGAGATGGTAGTAGTTGTTGGGAAAAACCCTCACTAGAGATTTCCCTGTGGATGTCTTGTACCCCTGGTACTGACTCTTTTTCTCGGCTTCTATCAGTGACCCAAAGGCTGATATCAGGAGCATGAATTAGACACACAGACACAGGGTTGGTATCTAAAGCATACGTGCGTAGTCATATGACAGACATACTGTTTGCACAACAGGGCGTTGACAGTTTGTGGTGAGCCGATTTCTCGGAAAGACAGATGAATCATGAGTACAATAATAGAACTCACGGAGGCGTGAATGAACAGCACATTGCAACACGTAAAGTACAGATTTCAACCCTTGAATCCCCTCTTAAGAATCAAGGTGTTCTCTAAACAATATGATTCTTCATTTTCTGTTTCTTGTTTTTGTAGGAGAGCAGGTACGTGGTGTAGTCATCACTCGTGGGTGCTGGTGCTTCATACATCGTACCTTGCACAACAACTGACTGTATGCAATATCTTCGGGCTAATGGAACGGCACAACCACAAATAAGGAAGAGTGATAACAACACAATAAGAATGACAGTTGCCAACTGGACTAGCGCTTGCTTCCAATTACCCAACCAACCAAAATATTGGTCCCAAGGATTGTTAACACCAGAATTACGCTTGAGCTCTTCGGATAGGTCAGTAAGTTTTCTTATGGCTAGGGTAGTTTTACCATTAGGACCTGTGTTATCTGGGATGAAAGTGCAGCATGTGTCAGTTTTTGGGATAACTGCACACACGCCGCCCTTTTCGGCAAGTAGCATATCTAAAGCAATTCTATTTTGGAAGGTCATGGTGGAGTCCGCTTGCAGCTGTTCTGCGAGACCCTGTAAAGCGTCACGTGTATAATTAACAAAGCGTTGTTGATTATAATAGATATAATTAATCCAATCCACATTTTTGCTAACCGTTATGATTGGTATTAATGCTTCAAACCCCGCAGCTACTTGATCTCGGGCTTTAAATTCATCAGGGACCCCTCTTGGTATGCCAATAGCGTCTAGATACACATGGGGATCAAAGTTACCTTTTAGTTCCCTTCGTTTTCGTGCCGGGGTTGGGGTTTTGGGGTGTTCAGTGTCTGAAGAAATGTGAACTCCCATTATGACTTTGGCTAAGGTACATTCCCCCTTCCACTGTCCCGTGAGTCTGGAACGAATTCTCATATCTCCACATACCCAATAAATATCGCCCAGAGATTGGGTCATATTCTGCAGGGCGTCACTGGATATGTTCCCATAAGAGTGACAATATCTGGGGCCTAGGTTTCCTAAATCTTTTCCTACAGAAGAGCCGTTGTAGCAAGTATAATTCCCAGGATATACTTGTAGGTTCTCACCAGGCCTGGGGGTCTTAGTTAAAATGGGGTATCTGTTTTTCCAGTTTTCACAGAGGGTGCTATTAATGGTGATGTTTGTGTACAGGCTGAAGAGACATCTAGCGATGTCATCAGGAAGGTTCAGAGGTACGGTACCAAGGTGTGGGCGGGCTGATCCACAAACGTAACAATTGGATTTATTATGGGACATGGCAGTGTATTTCATCCACTCTAACCATAAGTTAATGTTGGTCATTCCTGTTTCTACAGCAAAGGTATCTTCAAAAGTAGGATCCGAGATAGCTATCATATCGTGTAGGGTTTGTGTGTGTGTGGTAATAGGGGATTTACAGGGGTCGCGGTAAGAGGGGGGAAGATTTGTCGATATGCCTCTGCGTTGCTAGCCATATCCTTGAGGATAATCGTACCCCCCGGTCTATCTGACCCCCCCCACACCCACTTTCTAATGATGTATGTCCCCTGATCATCTTTGGATGGGTTTTCAATATTTAGTATTACTCGATAATAAGTTTTATCATTACCAGTGCGGGTTTTTACTTGGGTATCTTGTGGGGTACTTTCAGATAAACAGATACCTGCCGAGGTAGGGGGGCTGTCTTTCCACCGCAAAGTCATTCTAGAGACTAGTGATTTTCCATTTATATCTTTTCTTTCAAGGGCCGAACTCGGTTTGTATCCCCAATCAGTTCCGGTGTTCCATCCTACAGACCCCCAATAACCGCAGTTCTGCCCCCAGTATGAGTCTGTCACACACATATATATTTCTGGTGCTTGAGTCAGACGTTCATGGCATTGCCTGATCGGGTCGGGACACGGGGCCATCTGACAATAACTGAACATATACGTTGCCACATGGGTGTTAGATGAATTATACCAAAAGGTAGTGATGCCCTCGGATTGGGAAACGGCCACCTCCCCCCGTGCCAGAGAGATGGTAAACAGGGATACAACCAGTATGAAAAAAATATTAGTCTCCTCCTGATGATTCCAGTGGCTCCTTAATAGGTATGGCATCTTTCTTCGATCGTGGGAGGTCAGTGCTGTCTGCACCCGTTAGTACCTCTGTGGTCAGTTCCGGTATAGTTGACACCCGCTTTATCCTGCTGGCATGTATCCATGCGGGGGAATCGTCTGTTAGTACAGCTGTCCTGGTAACTGCAATCACCGTAGTGGGGGGACCATAGGCGAGGTCCTGAGGTTTCTTAGTCTTTCCCAGCTGTCGGATCACCACCAGGTCTCCCGTCTGGAAGGGGTGTGTAGGTTCCTGTGGAGGAGAAAGAGACTTGAGAGCAATTTTGTCTGAATTTTCACCCATAATTTTCAGTAGGTCCCTGACATATTTTTCCCTAATGGAATCAAGGTCGCCTTCCTGCACTATCATGGGCTGATTTGTCCAAGGAGTGGGAAAAGGTCTACCCATCAATATCTCGAAGGGTGATAATTTCAAGTGCTTGTGGGGTGTCATCCTGATCTCGGCAAGTACAAAAGGCAATACTTCTTTCCATCTTTCAAATGTACCTGCAGTGGCCTTTCTTAATTTGTCTTTGATCGTCCTGTTCATTCTTTCTACTACCCCCGAGGATTGTGGGTGGTAAGGTATGTGAAATTTCCACTGTATTTGCAGCATTTTTGCAATTTCTTTACAGAGCTTTGAGGTAAAGGCCGGGCCCCGGTCAGATTCAATAACTAAAGGGCATCCCCACCTTGGAATGACATCTCTTGTGACGATTTTCGCAGTGGTTTTAGCATCTTCTGATTTGGTGGGGAAAACTTCGGGCCATCGTGAAAACATATCTACAATGACTAAGGCATATTCCTGTCTACCTTGTCCTTTGGGAATATGAGTGTAGTCAATTTGCAGGTGGGTAAAAGGAGTAGTTGGGTATTGGAGATGTTGGTGAGGGGCCTTATGTGGGTCGGTGGGGTTTGCCCTGAGGCAGATCAAACACCTAGAGATGTAATCTCGGACTAATACTTTCAAATGTGTAATGTAGAAGTGTTTTGAAATGTCGTCTGTGGTATGTTTGATGCTGCTGTGACCTATACCATGGAATTGTTCAATGATCAGTGGGGAGCTGTGCTGTGGTATGCATGGTTTCCCCTCTTTGCAGATCAATCCAGTTATTGGATTTTTCTGCAAAACAGGATATATCCAATCCTGTAACTCTTCTGGTGTAGCGTGTACCTGTAGTTCTACTAACATGTGAGTGTTAGGACAGGAGGGCGGTGCTACAGGGAATAGTGCAGTGACCTGTGGAGAGAGGTCGGTGTCCCTCGGGAGGAAGGAGTGTGCAGTGGCCCTGGCAGTGGCGTCCGCCAAACCATTACCTCTGGATATGTCATCTGTTTTGTTAGTATGTGCTCTGCAATGAATCACAGCTACTTCCGATGGTAGGAGAATGGCTGACATCAGATCATGTACGAGTGTAGAATGTGAGATAGGCTTTCCGTCAGCAGTGACAAACCCCCTTCGTTGCCATATGCGCCCGTGATCCCAGACCACACCATAAGCATATCTGCTGTCTGTATAAATGTTTACGGGCTTCCCGGCAAAAAGCTGGCAAGCCCTGGTTAAGGCAATAAGTTCTGCTGCCTGCGCTGATTGCACAGGTACGGCACTGGTTTCAAGTATGATGTCAGGTAATGTCACAACTGAATAGGCCGCAAGAAAGGTATGATCATCTGGTCTAAAGCAAGAGCCGTCAACAAAAACAGAAGGTGCGTTTGGGAGTGGTACAGAACTTAAGTCAGGTCTAGGTGATGTATCATACTTAAGGGTGTTCAAACAGTCGTGTGCCTCTGTCACCTCATCTGCTGCTGTTTTAAGTCCTAAAAGAGCATTGAGAATCGGTGCCGGTCCTGCCGTGCAGGATGAATATTTCACTTGAAGTGAGGGGTTTGAGAGGAGCACGACTTCATATCCTGAGAGCCGTTGTGCCGACATATGTTGGGTATGTAACCCTTTCAAGAGTGAGAGGACATTGTGGGTGGTGTGCAATACGGTATCATGTCCCAGAGTGATCACAGTGGACATCTCTACCATCATGGCCGCAGCCGCTAATGAACGTAAACAGTTCGGCATTCCCTGGACAGAGATAGGCATAACTTTGGAGAAAAAGGCACAGGGTCGTAATTTACCCCCGTGGTCCTGAGCAAGAACGCCCGCCATGGTTTTACAATTTTGTCGTGCAAACATGTGAAAGGGTTTAGCATAATCGGGCAGGCCCAGTGCGGGACCTCTCATCAAAGAACATTTCAACTGATCATATGCATTGTACATTTCATCATTCCATCTTATGATATCGGGCTCATCCTGCAGGGTGGCTCTCCTGAGGATGTTATCAAAGTATGAGCAATCGGGTATCCATTGGCGACAGTAGTTTACCATACCTAAGAAAGATAACATTTCCTTCTTGGTAAGCGGGGTGACCAGGCCCGCAATGGATTTAACCCGTGAGGGGCTTAACCTTCGTTCGCCCTGTGAGAGGACGAAACCCAAATATTCAACACTTGCTTTACACCATTGTAATTTGCTCAGTGACACCTTGTGTCCACATTCACTTAACCATTGCAACAGAGATAGACCATCCGTTTCACCATCTTCCCGTGACATGCTGCACAACAACAAATCATCAACATATTGTAAAAGAACTGAACCTTGGCGGGGGTTCCAGGACTTCAACGTAGCCTGTAGGGCAATGCTGAAGACAACAGGTGAGTCAACAAAGCCTTGTGGCATACGTGTCCAAGTCATTTGCTGCCCCTCAAAAACAAAAGAAAAAAGAGGTCTCGTGTCCGGGTGTACGGGAATGGAGAAAAATGCATTCTTTAAATCAATTACAGAAAAGCAAGATGCTGTAGAAGGGATGGAAGAGAGTAATGTGTTCACATCTGGTACAATAGGAGCTATGGGCACTATTAGATTATTGATTGCACGCAAATCCTGTACAAACCTTACTTGGCCGTTGGCCTTGGCCACAGGATTAATAGGGGTACAATAGGGTGACACAGTTACTTCCAGAATTCCTTTCTGTAAGAAATCCTCAATCATAGGTTTTATACCTTTGACCTTTTCCAGGGACAGCTGGTACTGTTTCTGATAGACAGGGGACGCCCCCTCTTTGAGGGTGGCACTATACGGTGTACAATCTATATAACCCGTGTCATAGTCACCCTGTGACCAGAGACTCTCGGGCAACCCAGGAAAAGGCAGATCTGGCGGGGTTTGTAAGACAGGCATAGCCCAATAATGGTCTGGTGATACTATCAGGATTTTGTCAGACGTTATGTCCAACCCGTGGTTATTT
Source organism: Geotrypetes seraphini (assembly GCF_902459505.1). Lineage (NCBI taxonomy): Eukaryota > Metazoa > Chordata > Amphibia > Gymnophiona > Dermophiidae > Geotrypetes > Geotrypetes seraphini. The sequence continues at coordinate 396,930,119 of NC_047085.1, read as the reverse complement.
GTACAAATTGAGATGCCGAGGGCGATGATTAAGTCTCTACCCAAAAGGTTCACTGGGCAATTTGGGATGATAGAGAAACAATATTCCAAAATCACAGAACCCTCAACCCCCGAAATGGGTAACGGGTCTGTCTTAAAGGTTTTGGTAATTACCCCATTTATTCCCATGGAAGGAGTGGACTTTCGCAGAGGACCATGGTAGATGTCTCCCCCTATCACACTGGAGGTTGCTCCGCTATCCACCATAAAAGCAACCAACCTACTACCAATTTTAAGCAAGATAAAGGGAAGATTTTGATGATCGTCAGTAATCTGTGTGAAAGCCGGGGTTTGTCCTTCAGGGCACCATCAGTGGCCCTGTCTCTGATCCCATCCTATGGGGAAACGGGGCTGGATGTCAGAGGGTCTACCCTCCTGTTGGTTATTATTACGGTCATTGTAATAGTCCTGTCTATCTTGTCCTTGGCCTCTGTTGTCGCGCCTATGGTCATAGTCTTGGCCCCTACTATTTTGGCCATCTCTATCTCGTTTTGGTAGGGACCTGCAGTCTCTAGCCCAATGTCCCTTCTTACCACAATTGAAACAACAGTCTGCGCGGCCATTTCCCTGTTCCCTCTGTCTATTCTGTCGTCCCCTATTATTATCGTTCCTACTTTGTTTCCCCCGAGGGTTCGTTCCTCCCTTTGTATCCTGGAACCCTGTGATATTGGGCTTCTTAATATCAAAACAGCCTGCTGCCTCTTTTTCGAATAAATGTTTCTCGAAATCAACTATAGTGTCTGAGGTCCAGGAGGAGACCAATTGTTTCACAGGAAGATTATGTTTGTCAGTTAAGTTTGAGATAAAGGTGGAAATAATGAGAGAATCAGCGCTTTGTACACTAAGGCCCGCCTCCATTTTCCAACATTCTACAAATCTCTTCCAGAAATCTGTTACGCCCTCTGAGGGCTTTTGCTTGCAGGCCACTGCAATAGGAAGGGATGACTTTGCTTTGAAAACTGTTGTCATTTCTGCGCTAATCTCTGCCCACATTCTTTCAAGTTCGGCCGGGTTGTTCATTACATACTCACCGGCAGTTACACTGTCTTTTGTTACTTGGCTTATTGTTTTGACATGGTCCCAGTCCCAATTCGTATGAGTACCGATTACACCGTCAATAATCAGGCGCATATCTTCTTGGGTGAAATACCGGCCTTTACAGGCCTTTTTTAAGTAAGTCACTGTGCCTAGTGGGGCGTTGGCAGGTTTTGGACAATGTTTGACAATTTTATCTAGTTCGTTTAGGTCTAAAGCCTTTTTTACTATCATGTCCCCTACCACCATGAAAGGCAATTGAGGTTCAGGCTCTCTGACCCTGCTTGTCCCCATACTCCTGGTCCTCCCCGCGATCGGTGTCCTATCCATGGACCTGTGGGTATTCATGTCTTCCCTCTCATTGCTTTGTACTTCCTCTAACTTGGGCATGTCTGGGTCGTCTGCTTCTATTATTTCTTCTGATTTAATACTAGGTTTGTGAACTACCCTGCCGATGGCTACGAGGTCATCGTCATCGCTGTATTCGGCCTGATCAATAGGCAGAGACGGATAGAGTGATTTAATCTTTCTGGGATTGGGAGTGGAGGTTGGCGGGGCGTAGGGAGGAGGACGAATAGTGGTTCGGTGTGGTTTGGTACGTACATACGAGAGAGCGGCTGGAACAATGGGTAACTTGGTCCCAGACTTGAATTTCTGTCTTTCCAGTCTGTGACATTGTTCTGCCTCTTGTTTCCTAACTTTGGATGTTTGGCCCCCCGATTCCTTTCATGCCAATGAGGAGCAATTTCAAGCCACTGTATGGCCAGACTTCTTCGTCTTTGAGACACAATCCCTTGACCATATCCATATGGAATGGGTCATTATCACCTGTTCTAGGGAAAGGATTTACACTCCCAATGCCCTCGGTCCACCCAGCCATGTTATCTACCCATGGGACCACTAAATACGCATCAGTATCGCTACATCTTTTCACATAGTCCATACAAGTCTCACCATCAAAAGGCGTTGGAAAATCTTTGGACTTATGGGCTCCCATTCCTCTTACAATTAGATATAGAAAATAGTTGACCACTTACCAAGGTCCTTTAAAATTTCAAAGATTAGCGAGGCTCACCAACTCTCGCTAGATCTTAGTTAATATTCTAAATAATAAGTAAAAATTACTTTAAACAACAATACCAATTATCAAATAAAGAGAGTAGAGAAGAAAAAAAAAAACATGCAAGGAAAAAAAGGTAAGAGGCACCTGATAGAAGCCGATATAGAAGCCAATTCTTATACGCCTCCTTGGGCGTTCTGTGTTCCCCTAGACAGCAAAAGGTCCTATTAATGTTCCCTGAACATAGGTGACTTCACACAAAAAAAAATTTTTTTTTTTATTATTACGTCCCCTGGACGTCTTGTGTCCCCTGGACACGGTGACTCCCATCAGCGTTCCCTGAACGGTTTAGGTAGTCTGTGTATACTGCAGTATATCCACTGTATCCCTGATACAGAAATTCAGAAAGATCATCCACTTGTATCAAACCTATGTAAACCCGAATTCTTGGATCGGGGATCGGTCAGAGCCCATAAAAGGGAAGATAAAATTCTTACCTTGGGTGGGGTGACCCCACGATCCAGGACGAGCCCCCAAAATTTGTTGGGAAAAACCCTCACTAGAGATTTCCCTGTGGATGTCTTGTACCCCTGGTACTGACTCTTTTTCTCGGCTTCTATCAGTGACCCAAAGGCTGATATCAGGAGCATGAATTAGACACACAGACACAGGGTTGGTATCTAAAGCATACGTGCGTAGTCATATGACAGACATACTGTTTGCACAACAGGGCGTTGACAGTTTGTGGTGAGCCGATTTCTCGGAAAGACAGATGAATCATGAGTACAATAATAGAACTCACGGAGGCGTGAATGAACAGCACATTGCAACACGTAAAGTACAGATTTCAACCCTTGAGTAGTTATTGAAGTTAGAACATGTTTATCTATTGGGCCAACAGCTTTAGGAGTAGAAGCTATCAAGGGTTTGTTATTAACTTTCTGTTTGCTCAGAGATCATATGAAACAAAGAAAAAACACAACTACCCACATATGAGCAGACCAATATCAACTTAACCCATTAATAAATCATATTATGTGGATTCTTTAAGCCACAAGCAAGTGGGATGCCAGAGGGTCACATGGATAGCATCCCTTTGATGTGGCTGCCTGTGATGTCCATCTAGGCCAGTATCGTGCTTCCAGAAGTGTCATCCTCCGATCCATGCATGCAAATGAGGAGGAACGGCATTCAAATGTAGGCAGGCAGTGATTCACTAAAAATAATGAGGGACACCGACTGGGCTGACCAATCAAAAATAAGCGACTGTTGAGGACCAGTCGCTCAGGTCCTTTCCGACTGCCCTGCCTTCTCTGCTGTCTGCCCCAACTCTCCTGGAAGCCCGTGGTTTTAACCTGCAGGTTTAAAGCAGGTTAAAACCACGGGCTTGAAAGTGAAGTTTAAAGAAAAAAAAATCTCTGCTTTTGTAAGCATATGCAGACCATCTACAGGCAAAGAAGATGGTCTGCACATGCTTCAGGATCACTCACTAGTGATCCGTATGGTCGGAGGGGGTGTTCCTCCAATCGCCCCCATTTAAATACTGACCCGTTGTGAATCAGTCAGCCTGCTATGGATCAGGCGCGATTGGCAGGTTAGTGAATCTATCCCTAGGTCACAAGTACCTGGCAGAATCCCAACAGTAGCAACATTTCATGCTACCAATCCCAGGGACAGCAGTGGCTTTCTCTATTTCTTTTTTAAAACCATTTTTTAAATTAATTTTTCAAACATTAAATATAAGAAGACCAAGGTTACCAAAACTCCAAAATTATCATTACATACTGTGAATCTTCATTATGTGGCTTATTCAAAAAGAAGTACTCCTGGTCCCATATTATCCCCAAGTATTATCCAAACCCTCCCCCTCCCTCCCTGCCATATAGTAATCCAATCTTGCTTATTTCAGAGCTTACAAGCAAAATGCTAACATTATTTATTCCAAATTCAGTCTCTAAGTACTTTTGGAGTTCTCCATTTATATTTCAATAGCAGACGATGAACTTTTCCTCCAGGAACTTGTCCAAACCTTTTAAAATTCCAGATAGTCAAACTGCTGTGACCATATCCTTTTGACATGAATTCCAGAGCTTAACTATTTGTTGAATGAGTTAAAAGATAAAACAATTAATTCATGTTTACCCATTCTATAGCACTCAGGACTTTGTAGACCTCTATCGCATTCTCCAGGAGCCATCTCTCTTTTAAACTGAAGAGCCCTAACTTCTTAAGCCATTCCTCATATGAGAGGAGTGCTATCCCCTTAATCATTTTGGTTGTCCTTCTTTGAACCTTTTTAAATTCTGCTATATCTTTTTTTGAGATACAGCAACCATGGAGCTCAGTACTCCTTGCTTTGACTCATCATGGTTTTTCTTGTATAGAACAGTAGGCTCTATTATTTCAGTTTTATAAACTGCCAACTCCAAAATTGCATGTAGCGATGAACAACATAAATATAGTATACACAAATCCATATTTAAAGCATGAAAAATATTTCTAGACCTGAAGAAAGAAAACTACTGCATCATTAACTTGTTTTCCAAGCATTAAATTATATAGTCTATATGTGCTTTCATTACAATTTGCGTATAGTTTTGCTCAGAGAAGATATTTTCCATTTTGCATCTTTGCTAACTGTTCTTTCTTCAATATAATTAATCAAATCACTAATGAAATATCATATTTGGAGATGAGGCTATAACTTGCAATTACTATACGTATTTTAGCAGGACATTTGAGTATGCCAACAGCTATAATGCGGCCCTCTTGTTTTATGACAAGTTACTATTTTCTTGTAATGAGAGATACAGTTCATCTTACTTATTAAGTTTAATTACACAGTCCTACACATTTGACAATAAACAGCTCTTTCTCTGATGGCGTACAGGAGGTTTCCTTAGAAACCAGTTGCTGATAAATAAAGTCACAGTTCTTAAGATGACTTGGTGAATGTTGAAAAATGCCTTTATACACATCAAAGCCATAATAATAGGCTTCGTTCATTTTCAGGAAAAAACTGAGGTGAGGGAAAAAGGAAAGAGCATATGGAGGAGAAATAAGTTTTTGTGGTTTTATTGCGTGAAGAGTAGAATTATACAGTGTATGATCCAATAAGCAACGGACAATACCAGCAATCATATGTGCTTGTGGATGATCTTGTATGAAGTCTGAGGCCTCTGAATGAAAGATTAACTTGAAGGCTAAAGCCATTTAACATGTACTGGGGTTATGCATTAGGGGACAATTCTACAATTGGGTGCCTCCTGTTAGAGCCCCGATGCTAAACAGTGAGCACCTATTTATGACAGCATCTGGATCCCAGATTTCATTATGGAATACTAGTGTAACCCAGCATTGGCACACCTTATATTTAGGTTTCCACAGTTACACCAGCAATAGAGTATAAATGTGCTAAGGGTGCACATAACTCACAATATGTATACTATAAGGCACAGGTTCTCATCCAATGCGTCACCATAAATTTGACATACAGCACCCTTGTGTTTTTCTTAACATGCATGTGGTGGGTTTGGGAGAGTTGAAAACCAGGAACTCAAATACTTAACTAGTCCCTACTCCTGTCATCAGCCCCAGCTGGAAATGTCAGGCCTATGGCGCATCCCTCTCATCCACCTCAGCAATCACCACCATTGCATCAGTATTTCTCTTGCATCATTGTCAGCAGCAGAGAAATGATATACAAATATGTTTTATTGAAATTTGACATACCGCTCCAGCTTTAACATAACATAACATTGTGCTTATTGACCGCGTAACCAGAAGTTCAACGCGGTTTACAAAAAGTTATAAATATAAACATGTTACATAAAATAAGATAATTCATTAAGCAGTTAAATATTTAGAATAAAAGATAGGTCTTCAATTGTTTTCAAAAGTGTCCATAAGAATGGGTAGTAAGCAACAATATTCAGAATTCGTTGTCATGAGATGCCAAAGTATGATTAAGAAATTTCTTACTCCTACAACCCTGGACAGATGGAAAATTAAACAAAGGATGAGTTCTTCTACTGTGTCTGTATGATGCTAAAGTAAATCTATTGACTAATAAGAAGGGGCTGTACCATAAACAGCCCAATTTAAACAACACCCGGGCTTCCATTGACAGCCAATGCAATTCAAAGTAACATAGAAACATAGAAATAGACGGCAGATAAGGGCCACGGCCCATCAAGTCTGCCCACTCCAGTGACCCTCCCTATCTATCTTTGTGGATAGATCCCACATGTCTATCCCATCTGGCCTTAAAATCTGGCACACTACTGGCCTCAATAACCTGAAGTGGAAGACTATTCCAGCGATCAACCACCCTTTCAGTGAAGAAGAACTTCCTAGTGTCACTGTGCAGTTTCCCGCCCCTGATTTTCCACGAATGCCCCCTTGTTGCCGCGGGACCCTTGAAGAAGAAGATGTCTTCTTCCACCTCGATGCGGCCCGTGAGATACTTGAATGTCTCGATCATATCTCCCCTCTCTCGACGTTCCTCGAGTGAGTAGAGCTGCAATTTCCTTAACCGCTCCTCGTACGGGAGCTCCTTGAGTCCCGAGACCATCCTGGTGGCCATTCTCTGGACCGATTCCAGTCTCAGCACATCCTTGCAGTAATGCGGCCTCCAGAATTGCACACAGTACTCCAGATGCGGTCTCACCATGGATCTATACAGTGGCATAATGACTTCAGGTTTTTCGGCTGACGAAACTCCTGCGTATGCAACCTATGATTTGCCTTGCTTTGGATGAAGCTTGCTCCACTTGGTTTGCAGACTTCATGTCTTCCCTGACAATTACCCCTAAGTCTCTTTCTGCTTCAGTTCTTGTCAGAATCTCGCCATTTAGGGTGTAAATCTTGCATGGATTTTGGCTTCCCAGGTGCATGACTTTGCATTTTTTAGCATTGAAGCTGAGTTGCCAGGACCTAGACCAGTGCTCCAGCAGAAGTAAGTCATGCACTATATCGTCTGCCATTGTTTTTTTTGTCTGATGTGCTTTTGCTCACTACATTGCTCAGTTTGGCATCATCTGCGAATAATGTTATTCTACCTCGGAGCCCTCCTGTCAAGTCTCTTATATAGATGTTGAACAAGATCGGGCCCAGGACGGAGCCTTGTGGCACTCCACTTATCACCTCCGACATTTCGGAGGGGGTGCCATTTACCACCACCCTCTGAAGCCTACCCCCAAGCCAGTTCCCAACCCATTTGGTTAATGTGTTGCCCAAACCTAAAGAACTCATCTTGCTCAGCAACCTGCGGTGTGGCACGCTATCAAATGCTTTGCTGAAATCCAGGTAGAAGATGTCCAGGGACTCACCAACATCCAGCTTCCTCGTCACCCAGTCAAAGAAGCTGATCAGATTGGATTGGCAGGATCTCCCCTTAGTGAATCCATGTTGGCGGGGATCCTGTAGATTCTCCTCATCCATGATCCTGTCCAATTGGCGTTTGATTAGGGTTTCCATTAGTTTGCTCACTATTGAAGTGAGACACACTGGTCTGTAGTTTGCCATCTCTATTCTGGAGCCTTTCTTGTGTAGTGGAATGACGTTAGCCGTCTTCCAGTCCATCGGGACGTTACCTGTACTAAGGGAGAGATTGAAGAGCGCGGATAGCGGTTCCGCCAAGACATCACCCAACTCCCTGAGTACCCTAGGGTGTAGGTTGTCAGGCCCCATTGCCTTGTTGACCTTGATTTTTGACAGCTCGCAGTAGACACTGCTGGGTGTAAATTTGAAATTACTAAACGGGTCTACTGATTTAATCCTTGTCTGTGGCTGAGGGCCGATTCCTGGCGCCTCGCGGGTGAAGACTGAACAGAAGTATTCATTTAACAGTTGGGCTTTTTCCGAGTCCGTCTCTACATAGTCTCCGACTGGTTTTCTGAGTCGTACTATCCCGCCCGAGTTCTTTTTTCTATCACTGATATACCTGAAGAAGGATTTATCTCCCTTCTGGATGTTCTTTGCTAGAGACTCCTCCATGCGGAATTTGGCCTCCCTAACTGCTGCTTTGACGGCTCTTGACTTGGTCAGATAATCTACTCTGGAGTCCTGTGTCCCTGATTGTTTGTAAGAGATGAATGCTTTTTTCTTCTCTTTGATGAGGTCCGAGATCTCCATAGAGAACCACTGTGGCTTGTTGTTCCTACTCCGTTTGCTTACTGATTTAACATAGCGGTTGGTTGCTTCCTGTATGGTGCTTTTCAAAGTTGACCACATTTCCTCCACGTGGTTGGTGTCTGCTTGGATTTATAGCGCCTGGTGAACGAAGTCTCCCATGTCTTGGAAGTTTGTGTCCTTGAACTTGAGAACCTTGGTCAGTGTGGAAGATTTCATGAAACCTTTCCTGAGATTGAACCATATCATATTGTGGTCACTGGAGGCCAAAGTTTCACCCACCGAGACCTCTGTGATACTGTCTCCAAATTTCTTCAGGCCGTAAATCATTCTGATCACTGTATTCTGTATTATTGTAAGTCTTGCTAATTCTTTCTTGGTGACTTTCAGATACATAATATTACAGTAATCGAAAAAAAAAACTCAGTAATCTAAAAGCAGTAAATTCAAAATAAGATCTAATTGTTCGTAATTTCCATAATGTGAAGTGGCATTTACGCACTACAGCATCTATCTGAGCGTGCATTGTAAGATGCTGGTCTAAAATAACTCCCCAAATTTTAATTATTTGATGAATTATATACTGAGTTGAGTTTATACTAATAGAAGGTTCAGAAGAAATATTACTAGCAGTCGCCATAAAAAACTTTGTTTTGCCGGTGTTTAGTTTAAGTTTAAATTTTTGCATCCAAGAATCCATAGTTCTAAATGGTTAACAGCGTTATAGGTTTTTTCCTTTGTTCACTGCGTGTGTCACAATGCAAGAAAGGCTGAGAACCACTGTTATAAAGTATATATGCAACTCAGAGCCCCACCTAAGCTCTGCCCACATGTACACGCCCCCCTCCCCTTTGCATTTGCGTGCTATAGCATTTAGCATGCCTTTATACAATAGGGCAAAGTGTCAGTCGTTGAGATCCACAACCCAGTCGGGTTTTCAGGTTTTCTACAACGAATGTGCATGAGATTTAGTTGCATACAACGCATCTAATGTACACAAATAGATCTCATGCATTTTATTTGGGGAAATCCTCAAAACCCGACTGGGTTGTGGACCTCGAAGGCTGACATTGAGCACCGTTGCAATATGGCTTAGGGTGCTTATGTGCATATACACATAACAGCAAGTGCCTAGTTCTAGACTTGTCCTTCTGAACCTGGGTTAGAATGCATGCCAGAATTGTGAAATAACATAGAAACATGATGGCAGATAAAGGCCAAATGGCCCATCTAGTCTGCCCATCTGCAGAAACCATTATCTCATTCTCTCTCCAAGAGATCCCACGTGAACTATCCCAGGCTTTTTGGAATTCAGACACAGTCTCTATCTCCACCACCTCTTCTGGGAGACTGTTCCACGCATCTACCACACTTTCTGTAAAAAAGTATTTCCTTATATTACATGTTATGGAAATAGAGAACTTAGCTCCCCTTTTATGAAACCATGTAGGCTTTTTTATCACTAGACGTGGCAGTATTAGCTCTGACACTCATAGGAGTTCTATGAATGTCGTAGCTAATATTGCCACGGCCGGTGATAAATTAAACCTAACATGGCTTTGTAAAATGGGGACTTAGTGTGTAAAAGAGGGACTGCAGTATGTAAATTAGGCTTCAGTAAGCACCCAGAAAGCAGGTTATGGGGCTCATAATCGAAACAGAAAAACGTCTAAAAAACGGCCTAAATCAGCACTTGGACAATCTAAAAGACAAGTCGTCCAAGTGCCGATAATCGAACCGGGTTTTAGACGTATTTAAAAACGACCTAGGCCTTCACAGTGCTGCTGAATGACCAGAGCTAAAAGGTGCATGTCAGGAGGAGTGTCGAGGGCGGGATTTGAGTGGGACATGGGACGTCCTAGACTTAGTCGTACTGCATGTATAACCAAAAGCTTTATAACACTGCCTTGACGGAACCTGGACATTGTGACTTAGGCCATCTAAAACCAGGTCTAAGTCACAAGAAGGTATCCAAAGTGACCAGATAAGCACTGTAGACACAAAGTATAGACCCCCACACACAGCCCCAGTGATCAATGACCCCCCCCCCCACTCTTATCACTACATTAATGGGGAAAAATGTGCAGCCCCCATAAAAAACCCTAACCCTTTTGTACTGCCATATAAGTAGATCCTGCAGCCATAAGGGCTATTGGGGTGGTAGACAGGTGGGTCTAGTAGATTCTGGGGGTGTTTTGGGGAGCTCACCATGACCTATAAGGGAGCTGTTAGGAGATGTGTATGTGGGACCTTTTTGTGAAGTTTACAGCAGTGCCCTGTAAGGTACCCCACTAGTCTGGTGCCATGTCTGGGTGTCCAGTCCCTTACTTTTCTGGCCCCTCCCAAGCCCAAAAGGTCTTTTTCTAAGCGTTTTTGAGTTGGATGAATTTTTGGTTGAAAATGGGATTTAAAGATGGACGACTTAGTGGTCTGGATGATCAGATGCCTGGACATATAGTTAGATGATTTTCGAAAATGGACCTTTTTTCCTGTGTCCGACTTTGGACGACTTGCAACTTAGGCCCAAACGGACTTACACATTTCTTTTGATTATGCGCCTCCACGTTCTCATTGCCTGCTACTTACCATTAACCTGATTAAAGGGTAAAATGTACCACTTTAGGCTGGGTATAAGATTTTAATGCACTCTTTATTGAAAGAGCACAGTTAAATGAAAACATTGTGCTGTAGAGATGGAGCAGGCATGAAAGAGACAGCGGAAAACCTTATACCTGATAACTTTCAACAGTAACATACCTTCTTGCATTCTTTTTGGAAAAGAAATACACCAGCACATTCCACTTTTATTACTTTATAAAGGGTTTGATTTGTACACAGAAATGAAGTAGAATTGTGGGGTAGGGGACCAGGCAGGCTGGTCAGGGGCTGAAGTAGGGACTCGCGAGGCTATTCTCTGCTCTGCTCTAGGTTCATCCCCTCAGCTCAAAGGAAAATTGGAAATACAGAATCTGCTTATTTTGAAAGCAATGGCGCTGTACCAGTCATGTTGTTGACACTATAATCATTTTAGGGTTCATGTTTAGGTGTAGTACAACTAGATTTAGTCCAGTAAGTCTTAATTTTGGATAAAAGTACAGATGATTTGCACAAAGGGTTTACCCATAAGATATTTGAAACAGGCACAGGATTGGCTAGTTTGTATTCACACTTGAGAGAAGCTGTTGAATAAGGGCTTTGAAGACAGAGTTAAATAAGGAAGTTCTGGATACTGAACGGCAGTCAAGAAGCATAATGGTTACTTAACAAACCATTTTCTACAAAGCTCAGTCTCCTGCTGGCTAACTCGGTACAGCATAAATCCACAGTGGGGCACCCAACATTCAAACAATTACATCAAATCATGTGACTAACTCCTAAGCAATTTACCTTGTGGGAAAATCCCTAACTTATGAGTACTGCTCTTTTAATGGGTCTGGGATTTTATTTTTGTCACAGTAGGGGAGGAAATGGATGTTATCACTGCTAGGTATGAACAGAAAATGCTGTACAGCATGTTCTGCTTAAATGATTAGGGAAAAAAAGACTAGATTTTGAAAGCATGTATTGTAAACAAAAGTTAGTGTGAATTATGGGATAGAATATATTTAAAGAAATGATACTTAGATGAATGAACTCCTAACAGAGCCTCAGTGAAGACCGCAAACAAAGGCTTTTCTTAGGAAAGTGGTGTCAGAGGAGGCCAGTAATGAAATCGGATATGCCACGCACCTAAGTACAAGATCAATTTTACCAGATTTCTACTCAATTATTTACTTGGCATCATAATAATGACATGATAAAGGAGATAGTTACATACCAGGCAAATTTTCCAAGACACTGTTACAAAAAAATCTTTATGGACATCAGCAAAAAATTCAGCAATCAGAAAACTAAATTCATAGTGTCTTGTGATGATAATTCATCCTTGGAGAGCTATATACTGACTGGCCAAATATGAGAGCTATAATAATCAGCTTTACAATTTTTGTAGCACCCACGATACGAGTAAACATGGGTTAGCCCCTATGTTAAAAAAAAACAACTTACTGAGGTCCACTAATTTTCCATGGAAACACACCATGTTCAGAATCAGATGGTGGCAGCAGTTTCTGTACCATAAAAAATCAGTTCTTCTGACAGTAATTTCTTGTAAGAACATACAGACATATTTTGCATAAAGCGAATGGTAAAAAAAAAAGACATGATGCATGGGTCTATTTTTGGCTCATGTCATTTCAAATAAAATTATCTGAAACCTACATCTTTCCATTGTTCTCTTATATTTAATATGCGTATTGATGCATATCTGTCTTCCAACCTATTACTTTTTTCTTGCTGATTTAGATCTTTCTTGTGTTAATCTCCAAGTCTCGTTTTTGAGATACAGAATAGATGCTATGATCTTGCATTAACTCTGCCACCCCCTCCACACACTGTGAGCACCAAGGGAGACGTAGAGAAGTTAGATGCAGGTAAAATAGCATCTAAGCTAGCTCAGGTCCCTGATAAACTTAAGCCCAGTTCACAGCCCAGACTTGTTCAGAGAAAAAAGGCACAGCAAGAAAGTACCTTACAAAATGAGTCTAAGCAGCCAATTTCCTATTTATCTTTTTCTAATCCAGGGTCCAGTAAGATAAGATCAGGCTTGGAAAAACATTTTAGGCTAGGATAGATTCAGGGGCTACTGTTAAATAGGACAGGTTTAAACCAGCACACAACACTCAGGAAGTCTCCTCCAGTTAGGGAGAAGCCCTCATCTGTGGTTGATTTTAACTTCCCTAGTGGAGGGAGGCAAAGGGAGGGAGGAACACACAGCAGCAGCAGGACCTGAGACCTGGAATCAAACAGGTTTGGTCTGGAGAGCAAATACAGCTCCAGAAAGAAAGCAGAACAAGCAGCATATGGAATCTCAGGTAGAATACCCTAAAACAGGAATTCAAGATGAAAGCATGTTGAGGTGTTCTGAAAATGCAGGTTATGAATGAGGAAGAATTCATAGACTTTAGTGAAAATAATTCAGATTATTTACCCTCTGAAGGTATGATGAAAATGGGCAGTGTTTAAAAGAGTGAAAGTTTGCTAACTTGGGAAAAGTAACATGTCCAGGTTTAAAGCTGTGCAGTTTAACTTGTCCTACTGAAAGCTAGGTCTAAGATTCAAAGGTATCATTTTGGGGAATGACCTGGCAATGTGAAGTCTGTGTTCTGCTGACAAACATAGAAGCAGTACATTTAACCAAAGGGGTGGCAAGTCAAATGCGCGCAAGACAAATGCACACAGTCAAATACACGCAGACATTTGAGCGCAGGACAATTGTGCGTGACACAATTGCACGCAGGACAATTAGCCGCAAATACAATCACACACAAAATAACTGAGCACAACACAATCGCGCGTAAAACAATCACACGCAGGATAAATGAGCGTGAGACAATAACACAAGAGACATTCGCGTGCATGGACAAGACAATCACACAACATAGAAACATAGAAAAATGACGGCAGAAAAGGGCCAAAGCCCATCAAGTCTGCCCACTCCAGTGACCCTTCCCCCATGAGTTTGCTCACCAACCTCCTGCCCTTACCTCATTAGAGATCCCACATGAATATCCCATTTATTTTTGAAATCTGCCACGCTGTTGGCCTCAATCACCTGCCGTGGGAGTTCATTCCAATGATCGACCACCCTCTCAGTGAAGAAATACTTTCTGGAGTCCCCATGAAATTTCCCTCCCCTGATTTTCAGCGCAAGCGCAAGAAAATCACGCACACGACGTACTCGCGCCTCAGAAATCTACACATGACCAAGGCTGGATGTAACGGGACATCACTTTTATATTGCTGGGTCACGTGAGTGCATTTTCATTACTATTGTTAAGTAGGCTCTTTTTATATGTGGTGAGAACAGCACGCTCTTCTTTTTCTGCATGACTTTGTCTGCTACAGGTATTGGTCTGGGACGGGTGAGTGTTATCTCACTAGAACTTTGTGTGTAGCAGGTATTTGTCTTGCGCGGATTTGACTTGCCACCAGTGAGAACGTCACTACTTCCACATTTCTACATTTCCAGGTATGTTCATATTAGCATGTCCTTAATTTAGAACAGGGCTTAATGTTTTTAAAGCTATATAATATGCACGCTAGAGAAGCGCAAGATAAACACGTGCAGTAACAATATTGCGCTGTGTAAAAGCGCGATGGGAGGTATAGTTATATCGGAATATATTTAATTTGGGTAGTACACAAAGGAGCTTGCTGGGTTAGAGCTCTATACCTGTGCGATCTGTTCTCCCTGCTTCCCCAACGCTGGGGGGAGGGGGAAAGGCTTCTGTGTCCAGCGTTTGTACATGCTAGGCCTGGTATAGGGGAAGCAGGGAGAAATCATCAGCGGTTGCTTGTGTGTCCATGCGCATTTGGCTTACGCACCATTGTCTAGCGCGATAATAGCCTGCGTGCATGTGTCAGCGCATATTTGTCTTGCGCGCTATTGGCTTACACGATATAGACCTGCGTGCATGTATCCTGCGCTTCATTGTCTTGTGCTCAAATGTCTGTGCAGCCCAGAGGGTATTCAGTCTGGAGGGGTTGGAGTGCACAAGGGGCTTAGAAGATTGTGAGTCAAACAATGGCCTGATGTTACAGTGGCCTGATGACTTCTGTGATCCAAGCCCTAGTCCGAGCCCTTCTGATAAAAGAAACAAAAATAGGAAACGCCATTGAATTTATTTAGCTTATCACGTATTCCTGAGAACATGGGGACTTCTCAGGGTACAAGTGAGGGTCAGCCTTTAAGGGTGGGGGAATGTGACAAACCCAGCACCAGCTCTAGTTTTGGCCCTGGTAAGATCCGGTGCAGAAGAGCTGACCAGGTTGATTATGGCGGTCAACTCTTGCCCCTACATTCAGAGTAATAGTGGTATGGGGCAGAGGCAGGCAGACTGTCAACAGCAGCCGTCAGGCTATAGGGCAGCTAGAGAAGCTACAAGGAATTTAGCTGCACCAAGTAAACCCAGGCAGAGAAAGGCTGATTTGGAACCAAAGCCCATCCCCCATTACAGGCTGAAGGGGATTGGCTCTGAGTTGCTTAAGAGCAGACTGATGCAAGCAGCAGGGAGAGGAGCGAGTGACCAGTGTGAGTCACTCCCACAGCCCTAGGCAGGACAGGAGCCGTGGAGTCAGGCAGCAGAGCCAGAAGTTCCAGATTGGCCTATGCAGGAGGTGGAAGAGTTCCTCCCCACCTCAGGCTTCCAGTTTCCTAATGGTGTGGAAAGCATGGAGGTACAAACTGCTGGTCCTGTGATAGAGAGCCAGGCAGAAGCCATGGACATTGAATGAGAAAGAGAGAGAGTGAGTAACTGTGAAACAGTTGGTGGTTTTTATTTTTTCTCTCTCATGCTTTCTTTCTGTGTGAGAAAAAGCCTGAAGAATTTGCTATGTGTTTGGGCTTTATTATGATTTTTGGTTTAAGTACAATACTTACCTGAATACTGACTACTGGATTTACTTAAAGCCAAGTTTGAGCAAAAGAACCTAAAGGTTGAATATTTAAGTTTATTTTTGAACTGTGAAAATCCTGCTGTGGCTCCCGGTTCCTGGGAAGCTAATTAGCTTATCTCCCTCCAGTGGCATACCTAGGGTATGTGGCACCCGGGGCCCATAATTTTTTGACACCTCCCCCCCCCCGCCTCCCATGTAAAAAAATATTTTTTGTAATAACCATGAAACTGAATAAATGGTCATAATAGAAACAGGCAGTGAAAATTTTCTTTTATTGAACCTCATATATGTAACCATTATTCCAAACATACCATAACATAACATAAATTATGTCTGAATTGTCATGACATTAGAAGTAGTTGCAGGTGATTCTTGGGACAGTTCTGATTGTGTTAGTTCGGTTTTATGTGTTTTTTGAATAGAAGGGTTTTTATTTCTTTTTTGAAGGTTTTATAGTTTGTGGTCGAGGTCAATAGGTTGTAGAGTTGGGGGTCGAGTGTTAGGAGGTTGTTGAACTGTTTTTTTCTTTTGACGTTTTTGGTTGGAGGGTGTGTGAATGGTGCGTGAGTTCTCCTATGTCTGGTTGAGGTTGATTGAATTATTTAGCTGAAGAAATTAGTTACCCCTCCATTCCCCACACACATTAATTCTCTTCCATTTTTGTTCCCATTATAAAAAACACTGATAAGTTCTCAGAAAAAAAATACATTAAAATAAGAAGTGAAAACAAAGGCCCCTACAGATGAGAACATAACATAAGAATAGCCTAACTGGGTCAGACCAATGGTCCATCATGCCCAGTAACCCATTCTCATGGAAGCCAATCCAGGTCACTAGTACCTGGTCAAAACCCAAAGAGTAGCAACATTCCATGCTACCGATCCAGGGCAAGCAGATGTTTCCCCCATGTCTTAATAACAGACTATGGACTTTTCCTCCAGGAATTTGTCCAAACCTTTCTTAAAACCAGCTACGCTATCTGCTTTTACCATAACTTCTGGCCACTTCATTTTTAAGCTGAGATCTTTCCTTCCAAACAGAGACTTTGCTAGATGTCAAATACAGCACAAGATAACTTCACACGGACTTAGCTGTGCAGGAAATGTGAATCTCCTCATACACCCACCATATAGTGCAAAAATGTGCAAAGGTCTGGTTTTTTTCTTTCGATCATTACATAGACTAATGCCACACAAGCAGCGCTGTTACAAACATATTCTGTAGGTCAGTGCTAAGGTTAACAGAGTTTCCTTCCTTGGACCAGAAGGAGATACTGACAAACCCCTGGAAGAGATCCCAAAACAACTACCCAAGAGCAACACCCAAAGACCCACTCAGTGTGTGAACCAGTTGAGTTGAGTGGACTAACTGGGGGGTGGAAATGGGCCCGGAGTTTGCTCAGCAGAATTTCCCAGATCACCTCTTCCTCTCAACACATTGAAACGCTGCCGCCACCGCCACTAGGAACACCTCACCGGGTAGGCCAGCAATGCTATAAACTTTATAAAACACATTATTATATTTTCTTATAAAGCACATATTTTAACTGAACTCTCTGACATCCTCAGCCTTTCCATTCACAAAAATAGAAGGTTCCCATTTCCTGCTGTCTCATGTCCCCGGCCTATACAATATTTTTCTTCTGCAGAGTGCAGACCCTTCAAAAATCTGACCAAATCCTCATTTCACTTGCATTATAAAGTACTGAGGATGCCATCTCTCCCCAATCCCAGGTCCTAAAGTCTAAGACAGTAGCGCAAACTAGTGCTGCTAGATTCAGGAAAAAAAATTTTTGATTCGATTCAGCCTATTGAATTGGTTTATCGATTCGATTTTCCTGCTCAATTGGGTGCTTTTTTCAAACATCCTGGTGGGTTTATTTTATAGCTTTTTCACACCCCCCCCCCTTTGGCTTCTCCTAACCACACTGGCGCTGTGGTGTAAATAAAATAAAGAAATAAAAAGGACTTTTCCTCTCTCTGTTAAATCCTAGCTCACGTTTGCGGTCTAACACCAGCTCTGGCAGGATACACATTTTAAATCTGACATATTGTAATCACAAAACAGAAAATAAAATTAGTTTTTCTATCTTTTTGTTGTCTGGTTATTTTTCTAATCTTGTTGGTCCAAGGCTCTGGTTGTCTTCTGATAACTTGCTTGCCAGGGTCTCTTTCTTTCTTCTTTCTCCGTGCTAACCATCTCTGTCCTCCCCTTCCGTTTCCCTTCCCTTCCCCGGATGTCTGGCATCTTTCCTTTTTTTGTCTCCCTCCACAGATCCACCTTTTCTTAACTACCCTTTCATCCAGCAGCTCTCCCTCCTTCCCCACCACCCCAGGGTCCACCATCTCTCCCTTTCTTTTCCCAACTACCCTCCTAACCAGTATCTCTATCCCCCCCCCTCAACACCATCCCTTGTGTCCAACTTCTCTCCCTTTCTGTTCCTTCCCTCCCTAAAAACCATGTCCATCATCTCTCTCTCTCTCCTCTATTTTCAGACCCATTATTTCTTCCCACCCAAAGTCCGGCATATGCACGTCTCTTTGAACCCCTCTCCCTTCCCTCCGTGTACTTCTACACCAGGGCCCCCTCCCCTGAAGGCTTGTCCCCCCCCTTAAAGGTCTGCATCCCACCCCTAAAGGCCTGTCCCCCCCCTTGAAGACCTGCCTGCACCCCCCCGAATGCCTGCACCCCCCGAAGGCCTGCATCCCCCCGAAGGCCTGCATACCCCTTGAAGGCCTGTCCCCCCCTTGAAGGCCTGCTTGCCTGTTCCCCTTGAAGGCCTGCCCCCCCGAAGGCCTGCACCCCCCCCGAAGGCCTGCATCCCCCTCGAAGGCCTGCACCCGCCCCCGAAGGCCTACACCCCCCTTGAAGGCCTGCCTGCCTGTCCCCCCCTTGAAGGCCTGTCCCCCCCTTGAAGGCCTGTTCCCTCCCTGGAAAGCCTGTCCCCCCCCTAAGGCCAGCACCCCCCCCCCGACGGCCTATCACCCCCCTCCCCGAAGGCCTGCCTGTCCCCCTTGAAGGCCTGTCGTCCCCCCCGAAGGCCTGCACCCCCCCGAAGGCTTGTCCCCCCTTTGAAGGCTTGCCTGCCTGTTCTCCATGAAGGCCTGTCACCCCCCTCTCCACAAGGTCTGCCTGCCCGCCCCACCCTGAAGGCCTGCTGCCCCCCCCTACCTCGAAGGACCGCTCAGCCGCTCCACCACCACAAAGCACTGCTTATTCCTCCGGCCTCCCCGCTTCATTTCTCTGGGGAAACAGCCTGCAGCAAGATCGCGCGATGCCAGCGATCTTTGCTTGCTTCGGCTGTTTCCTCCGCCGCGGTCCCGCCCCTCCTCTGACGTCAGAGGAGGGGCGGGACCGTGGCGGAGGAAACAGCCGAAGCAGGCAAAGATTGCTGGCATCGCAATCTTGCTGCAGGCTGTTTCCAGACGCGACACCCGGCGCAGGGTGGGGGGACCGGACCGGACCAGGAGCACCCCCTCAGGGCTTGGCACCCGGGGCGGACCGCCCCCCACGCCCCCCCTTGGTACGCCACTGTCTCCCTCAGCTGTTTGTTTTTGCCTTCCATGAGGTAGCTGAAGAAACGCTGGGCTGTTTGCAAGGCTGTGCTGTGGCTTACTGCCTAATGAGGTATCTAAGATTGTTTGTAACAAGGGTTTGTTCTGAACTTTGCCTGACTGCTGAAAGACAGCTGTTTCATGCCTCTAACACATATTGCTGGGAGAGAATTTAACTTGTGTTTGAACACCATTATAGAGTGCATTTTTGAATCAGAGTACAAGGTATCAGCCAAAACCACCTGTATGAGATTTCTGTTTTGGTATTTCTTTATTTTTGCAATGGACTTTGTTTTGAATGAAATGCTAAAGTGACTTTGTTTTATGTTGCACCTTTTTGACCACTGAGGTCAGAATAAACATCTTATTCTTGCTTGAAGAACGTGGTTTGACTGGTGGTGTTTTAAAAACCCATACTTACCTTGTTTCTCCCAGGCCTAGGCAGTCGCCTAGGTCCAACTGAAAAGTCCTGAAGATACCCCTGGTTAGAGGGGACACGCCAGAATCCCAGTGTATGTCACACGATAGCTCTGCGCTGAGGAGTGTTGGTGACACCTTATATACCACCGTGACTGCTGATACAGACTTCTATGTAATATAGCAATACCATTTATGAAACCACCCTGTGAGATTTACAAGACATGGTGCAACATTGTATGGCATAAAGCAAGCAGGTACAAGGAGTGTTGAAAACCTGACACAGATAGTGGGGAAAAGTACATGCAAGAGGATAAGAGCTATGTACCTTCCTGAGCGTGTTTACTAAGAAAAATACCTACGTCATAAAAGATATTTGTAATAAAACTTTGCTGTATAAAATCAAAAGAGAAAGGAAGATAAAAAATGGTATTTAAAAGTAATCCATATACAAAACTGGTGAACAACACTGCTAAACTGTGAAATGCTGTAAAAGAATTTATTTTAGATGATTTTTTTTTTTTAAGAACTTGCTTCTCTTTGAGTCTATTTTGCTATTGTTACCAAGGCTTGTTCTGTGCTTTTCTTTCTCCTTGTTTCCAAGTTGTAGAAAGGGCAAGTCTATAAACCAGTACCTAATGCTAGGTGCCAAATACACGCTAGGTTATAGTATACTAACATGATTGGTGCGAGTAGTTCACATTTATGCGTGAAGTGCCAGGTACTATTCTGTAAAGTGTGCACCAGATTTGCTCAGTGTGCATATGGGCAGAACATTTATGGCAAGAATTCCACAGGACAAATCTCTGATATCACTGTTATATCCTCTTTCTTCAGCTCAAGAGAAACGCAGAGTTTTAAACTAACTTTTTCTTCACCTCAGCGTGTAAAGTTATATGAATCCACTTTCGCATCCCAAGGCCCTAATATCTGAAATGGCCTCCCACAACACCTGTGTCAACCAGACACATATTACAACTTTAGGAAATGCTAAAGACTCATCTCTTCCCTTCAGACCTATAACTGCAAAGCAAACACATATATAAACCAATAATAATAATAAGTCAAAATTTTAAAACATTTCTGGTCAGAAATCTTGTTGCAATCTCCATTGAATCCTTGCCAAAACTTCTGGTATAGAAGAAAATGTATGGTATAGTATGGTATGGTATGAGAGGACCATGAGTGTATCACCACATGATATACTCAACTTATAAATACTTTCAGTTGTGTGTATTGCATGGTGCATTTAAACACGTCAAGTTATACCAGACATTGACCTACCTTAAGTGGCAAGCTGAAATTTCAGTGTACCAACAAACATTTAATAAACCTAGTGGCTGAGAAAATAAAGGCGAAAGAGTTGGCGTTCATGAAATATAAAAAAACCCAAGAAGAGGAGAGCAGAAAGGACTACAGGGTGAAACTGAAAGAAGCCAAGAGAGAGATACGTTTGGCGAAGGCACAGGCGGAAGAACAAATGGCTAAAAATGTAAAAAAGGGAGATAAAATTTTTTTCAGATATATTAGTGAAAGGAGGAAGATAAAAAATGGAATTGCTAGGCTAAAAGATGCTGGGAACAAATATGTGGAGAGTGATGAGGAGAAAGCAAATGTGCTAAACAAATACTTCTGTTCTGTGTTCACAGAAGAAAATCCTGGAGAAGGACCGAGATTGTCTGACAAAGTTACACGAGAAAATGGAGTAGATTCTGTGTCGTTCACGGATGAGGGTGTTTATGAGCAACTTGAAAAACTGAAGGTGGACAAAGTGATAGGACCAGACGGGATCCATCCCAGGATACTAAGGGAGCTCAGAGAGGTTGTGGCGAGTCCTATTAAAGACTTGTTCAACAAATCTCTGGAGATGGGAGTGATTCCTGGGGATTGGAGGAGAGCGGATGTGGTCCCTATTCATAAAAGTGGTCACAGAGATGAAGCAGGAAACTACAGGCCGGTGAGCCTCACTTCAGTTGTTGGAAAAATAATGGAAGTGTTGCTGAAAGAAAGGATAGTGTACTTCCTTGAATCTAATGGGTTACAGGATCCGAGACAACACAGCTTTACAAAAGGTAAATCGTGCCAAACGAACCTGATTGAATTTTTTGATTGGGTGACCAGGGAGCTGGATCGAGGACATATGCTATATGTAATTTACTTGGATTTCAGCAAAGCCTTTGATACAGTTCCTCATAGGAGGCTGTTGAACAAACTTAAAGGGCTGAAGTTAGGACCCAAAGTGGTGAACTGGGTCAGAAACTGGCTGTCGGACAGACGCCAGAGGGTGGTGGTTAATTGAAGTCACTCGAAGGAAGGAAAGGTGACTAGTGGAGTCCCTCAGAGTTCGGTGCTGGGACCAATCCTGTTCAATATGTTTGTGAGTGACATTGCTGAAGGGTTAGAAGGAAAAGTGTGCCTTTTTGCAGATGATACCAAGATTTGTAACAGAGTCACCCCACAGATCAGGATCCCTTACTTGGAAGCTGCGGTCTCGGGACTCCGGTATGGAGGGTTCCAGGTGTCGAGTTTTGTGTGTTGACTTACCCGACCTCTGGGAAACGGTACCGGAGTGGAAAATATGAAAAAGGATCTGCAAAAGTTAGAGGAATGGTCTAATGCCTGACAACTAAAATTCAATGCAAAGAAATGCAGAGTAATGCATTTGGGGATTAATAATAAGAAGGAACCGTATATGCTGGGAGGAGAGAAGCTGATATGCACGGACGGGGAGAGGGACCTTGGGGTTATAGTGTCCGAAGATCTAAAGGCGAAAAAACAGTGTGACAAGGCAGTGGCTGCTGCCAGAAGGATGCTGGGCTGTATAAAGAGAGGCATAGTCAGTAGAAGGAAGAAGGTGTTGACGCCCCTGTACAGATCATTGGTGAGGCCCCACTTGGAGTATTGTGTTCAGTTTTGGAGACCATATCTGGCAAAAGACGTAAGAAGACTTGAGGTGGTCCAGAGGAGGGCGACGAAAATGATAGGAGACTTGCGCCAGAAGACGTATGAGGAGAGACTGGAAGCCCTGAATATGTATACCCTAGAGGAAAGGAAAGACAGGGGAGATATGATTCAGACGTTCAAATACTTGAAGGGTATTAACGTAGAACAAAATCTTTTCCAGAGAAAGGAAAATGGTAAAACCAGAGGACATAATTTGAGGTTGAGGGGTGGTAGATTCAGGGGCAATGTTAGGAAATTCTACTTTACAGAGAGGGTAGTGGATGCCTCATGCCTGGAATGCGCTCCCGAGAGAGGTGGTGGAGAGTAAAACTGTGACTGAGTTCAAAGAAGCGTGGGATGAACACAGAAGATTTAGAATCAGAAAATAATATTAAATATTGAACTAGGCCAGTTACTGGGCAGACTTGCACGGTCTGTGTCTGTGTATGGCCGTTTGGTGGATGATGGGCAGGGGAAGGCTTCAATGGCTGGGAGGGTGTAGATGGGCTGGAGTAAGTCTTAACAGAGATTTCGGCAGTTGGAACCCAAACACAGTACCGGGTAAAGCTTTGGATTCTTGCCCAGAAATAGCTAAGAAGAAAAAAAAAAAAAAATTTTAAATTGAATCAGGTTGGGCAGACTGGATGGACCATTCGGGTCTTTATCTGCCGTCATCTACTATGTTACTATGTTAAGCAATTATTCTATAATGGCTTAGGTATGCCTACATATAACAGTATAACTCACAATAATGAGATCTACATATAAAATATAACCAGCACCAAAGAATGATAAGAACATAAGATTTGCTACTGCTGGTCAGACCAGTGGTCCATTGTGCCCAGCAGTCAGCTCATGTGGTGGCCCCCAGGTCAAAGACCAGTGCTCTGAGTCCAGCTTCACCTGCGTACATTCCAGTTTAGCAGGAACTTCTCCAACTTTGTCTTGAATCCCTGGAGGGTGTTTTCCCCTATAACAGACTCCAGAAGAGCATTCCAGTATTCTACCATTCTCTGGGTAAAGAAGAACTTCCTTACATTTGTACAGAATCTCTTCCCTTTCAAATTTAGAGAGTGCCCTCTCGTTCTCCCTACCTTGGAGAGGGTGAAGAATCTTTTATTTGCTAAGTCTATTCCCGTCAGTATTTTGAATGTTTCAATCATGTCCTCTCACAGTCTTCTCATTTCAAGGGAGAAGAGGCCCAGTTTCTCTAGCCTCTCATTGTACAGCAACTCCCCCAGTCCTTAACCATTTTTGTCCCTCTTCTCTGGACCCTTTCGAGTAGTACTATGTCCATTTTCATGTATGGCGACCAGTGTTGGACGCAGTATTCCAGGTGGGGGGCATACCATGGCCCAATATAACAGCATGATAATCTTTTCAGATCTGTTTATAATCCCCTTATTAATCATTCCTAGCATTCTGTTTGTCTTTTTTGCTGCTGCCGCACATTGCACAGACAGTTTCATTAACTTGTCTACAAGTACTCTCTTTCCTGGGGGCTCTCTCTGAGTATAGCACCGGACACCCTGTATTCGTGCATATGATTTATGTTACCAACATGCATCACCTTGCACTTATCCACGTTGAACCTCATTTGCCATTTTGCGGCCCATTCCTCGAGAGTATTTATGCCTCTTTGTAGGTCTTCACAATCCTTCTGTGTCCTCATTACTTTGAATAACTTTGTATCGTCTGCAAATTTAATCACCTCACTCATCATGCCAATTTCTAGGTCATTTATAAATATGTTGAAGAGAACAGGCCCGATCACCGAACCTTGCAGCACTCCACTCATGACACTTTTCTAGTCCGAGTATTGTCCATTCTCTCTTTCCTATCTGCCAACCAGTTTTTAATCCACGTGCAGGGCCGCCATCAGGGCAGTACTACCAGTCCTGCATTCAGGGGCCCGGAGCTGACAGGGGGCCCGGGCTCCCCCAGGGTCCTAGGCCACAGTCTAGGGAGGGGGCGGGCCGCCCCAAGTGCACAGGAGAGAGCTGGACGGTGAATCCACGGAGTTCAATACATCTCGAGCCACGAGGCTCGTCTTCTGTTCCTACCTGCCCTGCCGCTCACATATAGCCAATCGGAAGTGTTCCCCGATGTCGGCGCTGACGTCGGAGGGAGGGCTTAAGCAAAGCCTGCCCTCCGACGTCAGCGCTGACATCGGAGAATACTTCCGGTCGGCTATTTGTGCACGGCAGCCAGGAAACAGAAGACAAGCCTCGCGGCTCGAGCTCCGTTTTGCTGAGAAAGTTGCAAACGCGGAACACAAAAGGGGGGATGGAGTGCATTTTGGACACAGAAGGCATGGACTTGGGAGAGAGGAAGGGAGGGAAAGAGATGCTGAGGTGGGGGAGGGAATGGGTTTTTGGACACAGAAGGCATGGACTTGGGAGAGAGGAAGGGAGGGAAAGAGATGCTGAGGTGGGGGAGGGAATGGGTTTTTGGACACAGAAGGCATGGACTTGGGAGAGAGGAAGGGAGGGAAAGAGATGCTGAGGTGGGGGAGGGAATGGGTTTTTGGACACAGAAGGCATGGACTTGGGAGAGAGGAAGGGAGGGAAAGAGATGCTGAGGTGGGGGAGGGAATAGGTTTTTGGACACAGAAGGCATGGGAGAGAGGAAGGGAGGGAAAGAGATGCTGAGGGGGAGGGAATGGGTTTTTGGCACAAAAGGCATCGACTTGGGAGAGAGGAAGGGAGGGAAAGAGATGGTAGTGTACATGGGGAATAGAAGAAAGAATTTTTGGTCATAGGGAGGGAGTGAGGTACAGATAGTGGCATACCAAGGTGGGGGAGGGTGGGGGGGCGGTCCACCCCGCCCCACCCTGCCCCGGGTTTATGTCCCAAGGGGGTGCACAGCTGGCCACCCTCCAGTGTTCTCCCTAGGCCAGCAAACTGCAGCTCTTTAGCCACTTGAGTGCCACCGCCGCCATCGGGAACAGGCCGGTGCCAAGTTCTCCCTGCTTTTCCCTGTGAGGCCGACCAACTCTCGCCACTCGCGTCAATTCTGACATCGGAGAGGACGTTCTGGGCCAGCCAATCGCTGCCTGGATGGCCTAGAACATCCTCTCCAATGTTAGAATTGACGTCGGCTGGCGAGAGTTGGTCGGCCCCGCGGGGAAGAGAAGCAGGGCAAACTCGGCACCGGCCTGTTCCCGATGGCGGCAGTAGCAGCCTATTCCCCAGTGGCGGTGGCAGCATTTTCCCAATGGTGGTGGCATAGGGGAGGGCAGGGAGAAAGAAAGAAAGGGGGGGGACAGGAAGCCAGAAAGAAAGAAAGGGGGCAGGGTGAAACAAAGAAAAATGGGGCACGGAGAGAGAGAGAAAGACAGACATACAGAACGAAAGAGGGTGTGGAGAGAGAAAGAAAGAAAGGGGGTATGGAGAGAGAGAAAAAGAAAGAAAGGGCAGGGTGAAACAAAGAAAAAGTTTGGGGAGGGAATGAGGTCTGGAGGAGAGGAAGCATACAGGAGCTGAAAGAAGGGAAGAAATATTGGATGCACAGGCAGAAGAATAAAGTGCAACCAGAGACTGATGAAATTACCAAAGGTAGGAAAAATGATTTTATTTTCAATTTAGTGATTAAAATGTGTCTGCTTTGAGAATTTATATATGCTGTCTATATTTTGCACTATGGCCCCCTTTTACTAAACTGCAATAGCGTTTTTTAGCGCAGGGAGCCTATGAGCTTCAAGAGCAGTGTGGGGCATTCAGCGCAGCTCCCTGCGCTAAAAACCGCTATCGCGTTTTAGTAAAAAGGGAGGGGGAAAATTTGTCTATTTTTGTATAGTTGTTACTGAGGTGACATTGCATAAAGTCATCTGCCTTGACCTCTTTGAAAACCCGCGGAATATAAATGATAATTAACATTTTCTCTGCGTACAGCGTACTTTGTATTTTTAAAATTTTATTGTTGGTAGATCATTTTGACTTGGCCACAAAGGTAAGGGGGAGGGAGGGGAGCTGCTGAAAGACATCTAGTAATCCTTGCAGGCTTGACTGTGCAGGGAATTATTTTTGTAAAATCATGTTTTGTTGTGTGACTGGCATTATTTAGACTTTAATTTCTATGAATGAATAGAATGAAAATGATATAAATTACTTGCTTGTTTTTATGTGTGTGCGCTGAAGGAAAGTGGAGAGAGAGTGGGCTGAGGACGCTGAAGGGAAATGGGGAAGAGAGAGTGGGGAGAAGATGCTGATTTATAAATTGACAATTGTACAGAATATTGTTTCTTTTTTATATTCATCCATAGCTGCATGTTAATGATGTGCTCATATGCACTTATTTATCATCATAACATATACATCATCATTAACATGCAGCTGTGGATGTGTAAGGACAGGCTGAGGAGGATGGATGGGAAGGAAGGAAGGTGCACATATCAACATATCATACATTTTTAACATGCATGATGCAGCTATAGGCAAGCTGAGGAGGATGGGATCATACAGATGTGTATGTTCAGATATGCGCTCAGATGTGTAGTTTTTTCTGATATATTTATTAAGCTTACAGTATTTATAAAAACACATTTAATACTTGTTACAAAAAATATTATGCAATTGTGATCTACTTCTGGCCTACAAAGGTCAAAAGAAATCCTTAACTGAGATTTTACATTCAAAAGTGAATTATAGCTACTAGCACTATTATTTATTAGTTATTTATTATGCAGATGTTTGTTAGTTTGTTATTAGTTCAGTATTAGACATATGTTAGTTTAGAATAGATAGGTATAGATTAGTTTAGTTTAGGTTAGGTTAGGGCCCTGCTGAAAGAGTCTACCTTGACGTGGTTGCAGGCTTACAAATCTTTTGGTCAAAGAGTGCGGCGACAGAGAAAAGTATGTGTGTATTCGGCCCATGGAAGAAGGTGGGGTCGGGGGGGGAAGGGGTGCGTGGGGGGCCCAATAGGATTGCTCAGTAAGGGGCCCAGAAATTTCTGATGGCGGCCCTGTCCACGTGAGTATATCACCCTCGATTCCATGGCTTGCAATTTTTTGAAGTAGATGTTCATGTGGAACCTTGTCGAATGCCTTCTAAAAATCTAGATATACGATGTCGACTGGGTCACCCTTTTCTATCTGCACATTTACTCCAAAGAAGTGCAGTAAGTTTGTCAAGCAAGATCTTCCTTTGCTGAAGCCATGCTGGCCGGTCCTCATCAGTATGTGTCTATTAAGGTGATCAATGATGCTGTCCTTTATCAGCACCTCTACCATATTTCCCAGTACTGAAGTCAGACTCACTGGTCTGTACTTGTCTGGATCTCCCTTTAAACTTTTCTTGAAGATCAGCTAACATTCGCCACTTTTCAGTCTTCCTGAATCTTTCCTGATTTGATCAACAGATTGGCTATTAGTTGAAGCAGTTCAGCTATAACCCCTTTCAGTTCCTTGATTACACTTGGGTGGATGCCGTCCGGTCCCAGGGATTTATTGTTTTTAAGCCTATCAATCTGTCTGCATACCTCTTCTAGAGTGAACGTCGTCCCTGTCAGTTTCCCGTCTTCATTTCCTGTGAATAGCCTGTCGGCTTCCAGTATATTGGATATATCCTCTTCAGTAAATACAGACGCAAAAAATGTGTTCAGTTTGTTGGCAATGGCTTTGTCCTCCTTTAGTCCTCTCTTTATTCCCTGGTCATCTAATGGCACCACCACTTCCTTCACGGGTCGTTACCCCTTAATACAGGGGTGTCCAATGTCGGTCCTCGAGGGCCGCAGTCCAGTCGGGTTTTCAGGATTTCCCCAATGAATATGCATTGAAAGCAGTGCATGCAAATAGATCTCATGCATATTCATTGGGGAAATCCTGAAAACCCGACTAGACTGCGGCCCTCGAGGACCGACATTGGACACCCCTGCCTTAATATATTGAAAGAACGGCTTAAAGTTTTTGGCCTCCTTGGCTATTTTTTCTGCATAGTCTCTTGTGGTCCCTCTTACCTCCTTAAGGCACTTGCTTTGATGTTGTTTGTGCTTTTTCTAGTTTTCTTCCGTTTTTGTCCATTTCCATTCCTTAAACGAAGTCTTCTTGTCTCTGATCGCTTCCTTCACTGCTACAGTGAGCCACGCTTCTTCTTCCTCTTGGAACCCTTGTTGATACATGGTATATATAATTTTGCGCCTCTGTGACTGTGTCCTTAAAAAGGGACCATGCTTGTTCTAGTGTATTTACAGTGCTTATCCTCTTTCTAATCTTCTTCCTCACCATAACTCTCATCCCTTCATAGTTCCCTTTTCGGAAGTTCAGTGCCATGGCCATCATTCTGGATTGATTTTTTTGTTCATGTGTCTAGGTTGAAGTGGATCATGTTGTGATCACTGTTTCCCAGCGTTCTTTCTACTTCTATACCTTATAGTGCACAAATAACAGAGAGGAAAGGGTCTCAGTAACCCGGCAAACAATCCAATCAGGATAAATTAGTTTGCGCTATCAGGGTTCCGGTATCTTTCATTGACCTGAAAAACCTCTCTGTAAAGTGCTTTAACTTATCTTAATTTTTCTTTTTAGCTTTATAATTTAAGTTGTGTGATAAGTTAGGAATAAACAACTTTTTTTTTTAAACTTTATTTAGTTTTTAATGTCAACAAAAAGTGCAATACAGTTTACAGACGAATAATAATAATCAAATAAGCACTTATAAACAATCAGAATCTATACAAAAGATAAAAATTCCCTCCCCATCCATCATTACCATCGGGAATAATACCAAAACAAAAGATATACCCCCCTCCCGCTCCCATCCCCCCTGGATGTGTGGGTGCAACTTTAAAAAACAAACAAAAAATTTTAATCCAAACTTATCTTAAGTGTTTTTGGCCAAGTTCCCTCTGCATTATAAACCAGTCAAGGTTTGTCTTATCCCTGATGGGACCCGTTTCGCCTCAGATAATGGCTTTTTCAAGGGTCAATATTTACCAGGGGATATTACATAATTGCTACATAAATTGACACATACTACATAATTGCCACATAAATGTTATCACCCATTTTATAGACTTGTTCCCTGGTTCTTT
This sequence comes from Geotrypetes seraphini, assembly GCF_902459505.1. Lineage (NCBI taxonomy): Eukaryota > Metazoa > Chordata > Amphibia > Gymnophiona > Dermophiidae > Geotrypetes > Geotrypetes seraphini. Next base: position 396,900,411 of record NC_047085.1, on the reverse strand, counting down.
CAAAATGCAGCTCCATAAAAGATGCCCTTCCGCGTGTATTCTACACCGCATCAGGTACATACGGTACATCTATTTACACCTTCTTTAAAGCAGGTGTGGATTTATGTAAGAACATTTATGCATTATTGGAGTCTGGTTGAGTTCATGATTACCTTGACTGTGGAATTCACTTTCCACTGCAACTGTTCCTGATGTCTTCAAACATGCTGTAGTTACACCCTTCCTCAAAATACCCTCACTACACCCTACATGGCCCTCCAACTATTATACCATCTCCCTCCTCAACTTCTAATCCACGCTACTTGAACCTGCTGTCCCCTGCTATTACCTGGACTTCCTTTCATCTCAAGCTATTGTTGACTCACTTCAATTAGGCTTTCGCCCACTGCACTCCACTGAAACTGCCCTTGCTAAAGTCTGCAATGACCTGTTCCTGCCCATATCCAAAGGCCTACACTCTATTCTCATCCTTCTTAATCTATCTACTACTTCCAACACTATTGATCACCACCTACTCCTCGATAGGCTGTTCTCACTGGAATTCCAGGTCTTTGTTCTCTCCTGGTTTTACTTCTTACCTCTCCCATTGCACTTTCAGTGTATGCAATGGTGGATCTTCCTCCACTGCTATCCCATTATCAATCGGTGTACCTCAAGGCTTTGTCTTGGGACCTCCCCTTTTCTCCATCTATACCTACTCCCTTGGTGCACCTCATTTAGAATATTGTGTACAATTCTGGAGGCCGCACTTTCAAAAAGATAAAGGACAGAGTCGGTCCAGAGGAAGGCTACTAAAATGGTGTGAGGTCTTTAGCATAAGGCGTATGGGGACAGACTTAAAGATCAATCTATATACTTTGGAGGAAAGGCAGGAGAGGGGAGATATGATAGAGATCTTTAAATACCTATATGATGTAAATGCGCATTAGTCAAGTTTCTTTCATTTGAAAGGAATCTCTGGAATGAGAGGGCATAGGATAGAATTAAGAGGTGATAGGCTCCGGAGTAATCTAAGGAAATACTTTTTAACAGAAAGGGTGGTAGATGCGTGGAACAGTCTCCCGGAAGAGGTGTCTGAATTAAAGAAAGCAGCTAATTAATTTTAGTTTAGCTAAAGAGGAACTTAAAGTGACTGTATAACTTTTCTAGAATAGGGTAGCTACTGTTAGAAAGTGGGCTGAGGTAAATGAGTGGGGTGGCAAGCTTCCATATTTTTCTTTTTTTTCCTTATTGAATATTTTCATGTATCTTGGATCCTATTTCTTCTTTATTGTGGACTGTTTAGGATTCTATTTTCTTAATTTTGATTATTAACTGAGTTAGGGTCCTTTTACTAAGACACGCTAACCAGTTTAGCACGCACTAAATACTAAGGTGCCCATTATATTCTATGGGCCCCTTAGCATTTAGTGCACGCTAAATCAGTTAGTGCGCCTTAGTAAAAGGACTCTTTAGTTTGCTGAGATTTCTTTATAATTGATATATTGAAGTGATTGTTAAATTTGAATTAATAGAAAAATAAAAGTAAAAACAAAATACATAGGCACCTGGTATATGAAGGTTGAGGAGCCTAAGGGCTTCTTTTACAAAGGTGCGCTAGGACCTTAACGCGTGCAATAGCGCACGTTAAATTTACGAGTGTGCTAGCCACTACTGCCTCCTTTATAGGAGGTGGTATATTTTCCGCCTACTGCGCATTATAGCGCACGGTAATTTTGTGTGTGCGCTAAAAACCTTAGCGCACCTTCGTAAAAGGAGCCCTAAGCCTCCTCCGCCCAACCATGACCTTCCCCATCTCCCTCTTGCTGACACCCTCACCGCTTCTGCTGTTTCTTGAGACTACTACCAGCAGCAAACCTAAGAATTATGACTTACTCCACTGTACCCTAGTCATGCCCTAAATCTGCTTTTAACACTGTTCATTTTAACCCATGCCCATCTTAGCCCCACCCACCCTAGCCTCCTAAACAGTTGAGTCACTGGCCGCCTATGAGCAAATACATAAAATAAATAAACACAACAGCCAAATTGATAAGGGCAGAAACTGTGTCCTTAATAAAGCAACATCCTTAACATATATTCATAATATATTGTTTGATCTTTTATGGTTCAGTAGAGAATGAAAGGTTAAAATATACAGTACTTGAATTGTTACAAGTTCAAAGTTATGCAACAGCATTCTCTTTACTGTAATGACCTTGTGTCCTATGTTTCTTCCTATATGGACAGCGAGTTTTGGATCTGTTTCAGTACAATTTTTGGCAAGTTGATTATATTGGAAAGGGGGTGACGTGATTGTAGATGAGCAGGCATGCCTTCATTCTGTATGAGCGTCTTAGTCTGTTTTTCTTTGAGACACATGCTTTATTTGAGTGTCTTAAATAAGAGTTTCATTCCAAAGGGGTGTTTACAGAGCATTCAACATTTCAGCTGATAGCAGCCTTCTTCAAGATCACATGGGCCTCTTGCTTACATTAGGCTCTGAAAAGGGACACCTGTCTCAGCAGGTGTCTAGTTAACTCCTTCTACTGCAGCAGAATGAGAAAATTACCCTTAGATGAAGAAATGGAGTGCACTGCATGTAGAATCTCACTAATTTTGACTTATTCATAAAAAATTAGTCCATATTGCATCACATGGCTATCTATTTACAATCATATTAACTAATTTCCATTTGCTAACAACCCATTATTCTGTTATTACATTGTCCTTAGGATAAAAGAGGTTGCTTTTCAGATAAAGCATTAAGGCAGGAGTAGGATAAAGTATCCATAACAGAAATAGCCACCTATCTTCAATGCCTAGCACCAGAGACAAAAGAATATTTGGCAATATATGTGCTTGTAGATGGTGAAGGCTCCCAGTGGCTGCTGTCTTCTGTTTTTTAAAATCCCATTTCTGATTACTCGCAATTGGAAGAATTGGGATCACCATAGTTTTCCTTTTTGGTGGATTTTTAAGAATCTAGCCTAAGTGCGCAGTAACCCTCAAGTGGTCTATATACTCTCACCCAGCTATTTTGAAAGACTTGCCTAATGCTGCCAGCACTCTCATGAAATTGAAGGAAACCCACACTCTCACAAGTGAGCTGCTCAAGTGAGAAAAATCACACTGTTATTAGAATGTTAGCAAAGACAAGGATTCTAGATTTCTAAGTCATTCCTAGTACATTAAGCCTTGTGCCTGAGGACCAGACATATGGCTTATTAAAATGAGTTCAAAATACAAAAAGTGGAAGGACCACAAATAGACGGAATGAGCAGGAGTCCAAAATCCAGCCAGGATATATGGTATGTACACCTTCTTACTCCTATTTTTACTTATTCTCTGGTTTTACTTTCTGATTTTTACATTCTCACTTCATCACATATAGGTTTTTACCTCACAGCAAACTTTTAATTCTGGTTAGCAATTCAATTTATACCCCTCTTGTAGTTTTAGATTTACACTTCACAACTTAAATATTTGTTCCTTATACTTTTCACTTTTTTCAGCATGATTCATGCGGTGGCATACCAAGGGGGGGGGGGGGTGGCAGTCATACGGGTGTTAAATTGCAAGTGGACTGTGAAAAATTGCAAGAGGACCTTCTGAGACTGGAAGACTGGCCGTCAAAATGACAGATGATGTTTAATGTGAGAAAGAGGAACCCGAACTATAGTTACATGATGATGGGTTCTATGTTAGGAGTCACTGCCCATGAAAAGGATATAGGTGTCATTGTTGAGGATGCGTTGAAGCCCTCAGCTTAATGTGCAGCGGCAGCTAAAAAAGCAAATAGAATGTTAGGATTATCAGGAAAGGAATGGAAAACAAAGATGAAAATGTTATAATGCTCTTGTATCACTCTAGTTTTACCCTACCCATGAACCCACTTGGTGTGAAAACAAATGTTGAAAAACTTGCAGAATGAGGCCCAAATTGGGGCCCAGTATTCTGCCAGCTAATAATACTGATTTATAGTGAGAATTGAAAGGGAGGTAAAGTCAAAAAGTCTAAGGTAGTCTTATTTATTATCAGCAACTAATTATAAAGAGACCAAGCTTCAAAGAGGAGAAAATAAAAAACAGAGAACAAAGTCTGTGTTTCTTTCTCACAATCTTGGTTCAATGCTCAGTCCTTATCTTATAGCTGATGATACATTCTCTCTCCCAATCATCTCAGCTTCAGTAGCCAAGGGGTATCAGATCTGGGCCTGGTCCTTCAGCCATAGAGGTTAAAAGAAGAATGGTTGTCGCAGAGATATTTCTGGGAAAAATTAAAGTAGGCCAACTATGATATTAAGCTATTATACCTCTTTTCCATATCTCTCCTTAGAGGGTCAAGAAAGTGATCCCAGCGGAGATAATACAAACATTCAAGAAGAGATACGGCAAGTTTTTTCGAAGTTCAATAAAGAACTGTTAACTTTTATAGGGACAAGGATATAAATAAAAATCTAACAAATTTCAGCACCCGATTTGGGGAGGTAGAGATTCATCTAGATACATACGATAAGGATATGATACATTTATAAGAACAAGTGTCTAATTTGCAGCACAGTAAGGAGGATTTACTGCTGAAACAAGAAGATTTGGGAAATAGATCCCACCGCCAAAGCCATCGGTTCTATGGTTTTCAGTAAATGATAATGGATGTACAATGCAGGGAAGTTACTTTGCAATTGTGCAGTAAATTACTGCAAAATAGCTGAACTGCACCCCCACCGAGAGAACAGCTTCTTGAGCGGGTACATAGTGTGGCAGGACTCAGAGAATGGAACCTCCCTCATGATAGTCTGCTTTCATAGCTTCACAAATAAAGAGAGGATACTTTGAGTAGCGAGAAAGCATGAAGACCCCATACTATGGGATTCTCATAAGACAGAAATGTATTTGGATGTGTTGCCCGTGACATTCAAACGTCGGAAAGAGTACCGAAATTGGACTGAAATTCTTCAGAAGCAAATTCGGTACAGTTGGCTATATGCCACTAGATATATCTTTTGGAAAAGCTGGGAAACAATATCAGGTCTGCACCCTGAAGGATCTGCCTACCCGATTTGTGGAGGCTGGACTACCAGGACCCAGGCTTTTGGCAAGTTGCAATGAGTACACAGAGGGACTAAGAGCCAAGATAAGTTTGTTTGCTTCTTCAGGTCCATAGGTAGCTTGTTCCATTCATAAGATGCACTCACTGAAAACACACCAAATCTGGCCTTATTCACTCTCCAGCAATGAAACTTAGGAACTACTAAGTCCCCCTGCAGTTGCTGATCACAGAGTGCAATATTTACTGCGATATCGTTGCAGTTTGATCTTTGGGCTGCATTTTGGTCGATCTGGGAATAGGTAGTGTAGTGTTGAACTGGTTTCAAAACCTCCTGCAAAATCAATCGTATACAGTAAAAGTTAAAGATGTACCGTCACATTTTTGGACTCCAGTTCCTGGGGTTCCTCAGGGCTCACCATTTTCCCTGATGGTCTTTAACATTTTCATTTAGTTTGGTTAATTTAGATGAAGGTGAATACTTGTATTCATATGCAGATGACATTTTCATTCTACTGGAAGTAGATTCAGGTATGTAATTTTGTCTCACTAAACTTGTGAAGTTAATTTAAAAAAAAGTTCAGCATTAGGCTAACAGATTCTGCTTGAAATTAAATTCATCTAAGACCAAAAGAATTTGGTTTGATATGCAAGACCAGCCTTTTCCTAACAGTGCAAGACTTTTAGGGATCCTTTTACTAAGGCGCGCTAACTGTTTTAGCGCACGCTAAATGCTAATGCGTCCATAGATTATAATGGACAAGGTAGTGTTTAGTGGCTAGCACATCTTAGTAAAAGGACCCCTGTGTTATTTTCAATACAACAGATAGGCTACTAATTGAGCATACTTGCAAAGTATTGGGAGGGGGGGAAGGTGTTGTTAGATTCTATGTTGACACATCAACCACAAATGAACATAGTCAAGAAATGTTTCTTTACATTTAAGTAGCTAAGATCTGTGTGGCTGTTGTTTGAATGGTCTTTTTTGCTATACAACTGAATATATCATACTATCAAATCTCGATTATGGTAGTTCCTTGTATGCTGGAATTACAGCTAACTTGCAGAACAGATTGCAATTAGTAATGAATACGGCTGCTCATCTCATTTTTGGGACATCTAAATTAGAGCATGTGATGCCACTTCTTAGATTCATTGGCTCCCGAGTCCCGATTCAAGAGAGAATACATCTTAAAATTTCATGCTTTGTAAACTGATCTTATATTTATACTGTATTTCTTTCCTGATAAACTAGATCAGAGATTGTCCTGGAAGTTTGATTTAATGTTTCCTTCCTGTAAAGCTGTTTGTTTTAAGAAATTTTAGAACAGTTTTTTTCTAAGCTGCAGCTATTTGGAATGTTCTCCCAACTAAGCTTACATAGAATTATTGATTCTTATATTCTGTTTTGGCCGATCTTTGTCCTGAATTAGTTCTTCTATATTTTATTGTGTTGTTTTGTAATTTAGCTAACGTGTTCCAGTTAAAGCTGTAAACTACTTTGGGACCTAATTTTAGGGTAGAATATACTATAAAAGTGCAAACAAGTAGAATAGAAAAGAAGGCTGAGCAAGCAGCCACACAAGTCTATTGTTCTGAACCAAAACCTTTACTTTTCTTTCACTTGATAAGGTATCAGAGAACAGTCATTGCAGGACATGTGGTCAAATATTTACATACTTTCTCCTCACAGTTACAGAGATCAGCTCACTGGAAAGACGAAGATTTTGTTCATACCAGGTATTGAACTTGGTATATTAACTGTCATCAGTGCTGTTTTCAAATGTCACAGAATTATGCAGACTTATCAGATGGCAGACACCAAGGCTCTGTAAGGATGTTGTTATTAGTTCTTATTAGACAGCATTTCCCCTCTGCCCAGATGACTAGAAAATGAACACCTGTATGATATAGCAGGTACATCAGAATGAGCTCTTTCTCCTTCCTTGGGACTTTGCAGGGGTGCACAAGTTCCTCAACCTCCACACAACACAAATCAACAACCATTTTGGTTCTGGATCTTGTCCCTAGTCCTCTGAATTCTTGCTCTATAGCATGTGCCTTTGTGTTCATAATCCATGGGCAAGGAAGGATCTCCCTTAGGTTTACAGGTCAAAGGCAGAAGATAAGCCCACTTTATGCAACCTAAATTGTTTTGGGTCTTAAGTACTCAGGACGGGGCCTACTGCTGCCACCAGACCCTTCCTCCTGATTATCATTAGACATTCTTATGTTTTTACCAACTTCTTTTGCTGTACCTTGATAACTTCCCCCTCTAGATTCAGTAAACAGGCCACAAAAAAAGCTTGGTGTCTTCCAAATCAGCCCTTGCACATCAGATCAAAGCAGCTATTGAGGTGACATACATTTCTTGAAACATGCAGATATCAAGGGGCCTCTGGACCTACTCTAGCTGATTTGCAATGCTGATGTTTTGTCTAGACTTCCTGAATTGAATGATATGGTGACCAAGAAAAAAAGACTTTAACTGCCGAATATTACAATAAAAATTTATTTTGCAAACAGAATGCATTAAAAATCCAACAATCCCACTGCCCTACTTTCCTAAACAGCCACTTAATACCCCATTGCTCTCCAAGAACATTACGTCCAAGCAAGCAAAAATTTACTGTCAGTTCTCTTATTAAAAACTATTAATACTAGATGCAATGAAATCTTCTCAATCACTGCTCCCCTATTATGGAACTCGCTTCAAACCCACCTTAGAGAAGAAACTTTTTTAGACAGATTCAAGTGTTCATTGAAAACCTTTTTATTTAAGGACGCGTTTGAAAGTTAAAATCATTAATCTAATCCTGTTCAAACAGAATAATACCGATTCCTGGCCCTTTACCACATCCTCTAAAAGATTTTTTGATTTTGTTGTATCCCCGATTCCATTAGTGTTATCTCTCCTATAAAAATTGTAGTTCTACCCCTCCCCCTTTCCACCTTGTTTCTGTTTTTAAAATGTCCACCATATGTAAATCTGTTTTATTTTTAATTGTTTGGTATTCTTATTTCAATGTATTCCGCTTAGAAATTCTTTTTATAAGCGTTTTTATCAAATTTTAAAATAAACTTGAAAACTTGAAACTTTAAAAAGGTACAAAATTAGGGCTCAAGTCACTCATTTGACCCACAAAGAATTATTTGGAGACTTTATAGTCCGATGTTGAATTAAAATGGATGTAATAGCTATAAAAACATGTAATTGGCTTTGCAAAAAAGTTGTCCAAGCTCAAAAGATGTGGAAATAATGGAGAGTTATTTGCTGCTCACAAATGGATTATTATTTTGAAAGAGTAAGGACTAGAGCAGTACCTCTCAAACATTTTTAGCTCCGGCACACTAAACGGAGTAAGGGCTCCTTTTACGAAGCCGCATTAGCGGTTTAATGCGCCTAATAGTGCACGCTAAACCGCCGGCCGCGCTAACTGCTACCGCCTCCTGTTGAGCAGGCAGTAGTTTTTCATCTAGCTTGGGGGTTAGCGCGTGATAAAACATTGCGGTGTGATAAAGCCGCTAATACGACTTCGTAAAAGAAGCCCTAAATGTTTTTCATGGCACAAAATTGAAATTATAAAATTGCAAAACCAACAGAAAATTAAATTTGAGAGTTATTTTTTTAAAGTTCTTTAAGCTATGTATGGGTTAATTAAAACAACAGTGAAAATAAAGTAGACAGAATAGAATTGCTAATTAATGCAATGGATGTGCTTGTTTTTGAGTGCAAATTAACTTAAAATGTGGCTCGATAGTTGACAAGCAAACACGCATTTCATCATCCACCATCTGCAGTTGTTCTCTCTTTTTTTTTCTGTCAGAGCTGAAAATCCAAGTTCACAAAGATAAGAAGATCCAAACGGTAACAAAACCTTGATTGCTTTGTTGATCAAGGTAGGATAATTACTGCATTTAAAAAAAAAATTAAATTACTTGCCATTAGTTTTCAAGGACCAAATACTGTCAAATAATGATGCTTGTCTGGGCGGTTGTATCCTTACACACAGATGTTCCTAACATTGACAGACTCTTGCATATATGACAAACGTAATTTATTCTAGTGCACTGTATACTTATAAAGGGAATTTTTAAAAGTAAAGCAAAATTCAGGAATCTCTGGTGGCACACCCAGAATCTCTTCGGGGCACACCACCGTGCCATGGCACACAGTTTCAGACACACTGGACTAGAAAGATGGAAATGAATTTTTGCAACTAGTAGTTCCTAATGTATAAAGGAGAGAAGCCATAGCATTACAAGAGAAATAACAAAACATGCTTTCCCCTGAAGAAATTTCCAGCAGAGACCCACAAGAAAGTAATATCTCTGGACTTAACCAGCGTCTAAGCAGGGGTTACAGGTTTAAAGTTGTTCTTGCATTTCATAGTGGACAGAAGGAAGCTGGAAGAGGAGGAGAGTGTCTGCAAAATTCTGTATAATAATAAGAGATAAGGCCTTGGCAATAGAATTGTACTGCTCGCACCTTTGAAACCAGCCCTAATTCAACTATTTTTCTATGTGCCACCATCTGTCCAATATCTGCCATGCCTTTTTCTGTCCGACAGACAGTAGAATAGCTGGAGAATTAACAGAGGGCTCTGTCCTTCACAGACAATGAGAAGAATCACTATGCAATCTGCACAGGTTGTGTGCATGAGCCATCAGCATCCATCAGTGTGTACTCAGGAAACAGAATGAATGCAATACTGAGATCCTTCATTACTGATCAACTAGACAAGGCGCTTAATGGAGCAGATACTGATAGCTAACAAGAGAATTGAAAATGAATTTAGACAAAATGAAGTTATTATATGCAGAACTGGCATGTCATAAGCAATGATGGCCGATATTAGCACAAAGCATTACAAGTGGTTGCTTAGGCCAGCTGGTGGCAGCAGAAAGGGGCCGGATGGACAGAGCAAGCAAATGATAGCAATGAAAAATATTTGAAAGAGACAAATTCTAGAGAACACATAGCAAGTTTGCTTTCAAAAGAAGTGCTCTTTATACAGTATATTGTGCCCAAGAAGGGTGCTGTACTGCACAGATGCCCAAATAATAATATTCAGAACAAAACACTTAGAAATCTTCTCTGTCACAGTGCCTCAGCTTTGGAATGTATTAACTTTGCATTTAAGAGATGAAAAAATGCACGACCATTTCAAAGGCAAACTGAAAAGCCACCTATTTAAAAATGCTTTCCTATTATAGCTTCTTCTTCGTGAAACATCCATTATCAAATCCAAAGCTCTGCTCTCTTTGCTTGTTTTTACCTTGAATGTCTCTCTATCTTATAACACATGTACTTTCTCCCCTCCTCTCCACCATGTTTCAGTTTGTTTTGTCAGCCCATATTGGAAGTTTATTCATTATGTAAATGTGGTTTTAAAACTATATTTTTTATCACTGTACTTCGCCTAGAAATTTTTGATAGGTGATTATATCAAATTTTAATAAACTCGAAACTTGAAAAGAACCTTCCTGCTCCACGAAATTGATTATATTTGTCATGGCACACATTTGAGAAAAAGAGGAGAAATCTATTTATTACAGTAAAATGGTTAAAAATGACAGGACAAGAAATGAGAAGGGCCAGAGCTTAACAATGAAATATCAAGATGTGATATTTTTATAAATGGAGAGTGGGTGACAGTATCTAAATCAATAGTTTTATTTTCTGAAATACAGAAGATCAAGTAACAAAGGCTTGACATATAGAGATAATAAGCTACGGGTGGTTGTAGTAGGTAAAAACAAAACAATATAACAAAACATGACTATCTAGGATACTATCACATTAATACAGCTCTTAGGGCCCCTTTAACAAATCTGTGGTAGCAATTCCCACATGACATATGCAACACAACTCATTCAGTTCCTGTGGGCTTCGTCACAGTTGCCACATAAGGAATTTCTACTGTGGCTTTGTAAAAGGGGTCCTTAGTAGTGATTACTATGTCAAATCATGTATATTAGACTTAGAATAAAATAGTTAAATATATATGTATTTTGCCAGCATCCTTATATCTTTTATTTATCAATAGGCTCCACATTCAGAAGAGTCTTTTACCCCCCCCGCATCCTCTGGCATGACTATCAGGTTCACCCTTATCTAATTGGGCCTCTGCTCCAGCTACCCCACATTCCATCCAGCCATGTCATATTATCTCCAGTGGCGTGGCGAGGGTGAGAGATGCCCAGGGTGGTGGCACCCCTCCCCCACCTTCTTCTCCGCTCTCTGCTCCTTCCTCAACCCCCCCCACCCCGGTCAAGTGCGCATTCCCCTTCCCATGTACCTCTTTAACTTCCCTGGCATGACCAGCATCACCAACTTGCTGCCCATGCCGGCGGCGGCTCTCTCTCTGACGTGAAGTCAGAGGGAGAGCCAATGCTGGTGTGAGCAGCAGGTTGGAGTTACTGCTCACGCCAGGGAAGAGCTGGAGGTACGGTGGGGGAGGGGGAAGGCACGCATTGGGAGGGAGGAGTGGCAAAGAGCAGGGGGTGGATGGAAAGGAGGGGTGCCGGCCACTGATGCCCGTTTCCCTATTTGAATCGATTCACCAATTCACTTCGGGTGAATTGATTCGAATCGATTTGTTATGCCAAAAAAATAAACTCACCAATTTGTCAGCTCTCTGAGACCTGTTCGGGCTTTCCCTCTGGGTCCTTCCATCTAATGTTAACTGCATCGAGCTTCCTTTGGTTGAAGATCTAGTATATAAGGTTAAGGGCTCCTTGTACTAAGGTGCGCTAGTGTTTTTAGCGCGCTGAAGTGCTGTGCGCGCTAAACCCACGCTAGGTGGCTAGAACTAACGCCAGCTCAATGCTGGCGTTAGCGTCTAGCGCGCACAGCAATTCAGCGTGTGCTAAAACAGCTATCACAGCTTAGTAAAAGGAGCCCTAAGTTTTTAATTTAGTTTAGTTTAAGAGTACTATGCCCATTTGGCAAACTCTCTTAACACTCACCGTCTCTTTGCTGCACCGAATTCCCTCCTTATAAGCCTTTACCTCCAAAGCCCCTTTCACTTTCTGCCCCAGATTATGGCTATGACAAGACTCAAAAAGTTAATCTCCACCAGGTCACCTCCATCTTTCCTTCCCCCACTTCCCCATTTTTAAAAAAAATTCCTTTAACACCTGCCACCCTTTCTTCCATGTCTGAAATCGCAGAGAAGGAAATGGCACATGTCTTCTCCTCCAAGCTTACTATGTTCCTCTGATCTCATTCCCATTCATCTACTCAGCGATATCACCCTGTTACCATCCTTCCATCTGTCATATCCTCAACCTATCACTTTCTCTTTGAGGTAGGCTGGTATCAAGGGGGTTCTCTACCCTACCATTCAAACTATACAGGGTGAAGTATGCATGGGGATTTCAAAATTAAATTCCCATGACTACTTAAGGACAACCCCACCCCCCACCCCAAACACACACACACACAGCCCACTGCTTTTCTTTTCTTTACAACAGAGGTCATTTTTTAAAAGACCTAAGCTTGTAGAACCTCATGCTCAAGTAAGCTCTTACAAAATTGTCCAGGATTATGAAAGCATAAAACTTTGGTACAAAGAAACACTGTACCTACTTATACATACATATGAGTGAATACAGTATATACTGTATATAGTAATTCCTGAGGGTGGAGAATGTGCAGATAAGAGCTGAAATTGTCACATATGCATATATTTTATATAATTTGTTCATGTGCATTTATTCTTATATGAACACACATTTACATCTGCCATGGAAGAGGTGAAAGCCTGTGTGCCTACTTTCCCTGGGGTAGTTTTAGAAAGGCAAATAGACACATATGTTGCCTTAGTAAAATATACACCTACAAGAGATGAGAAAGAAGTTAAAATTGCAAACAAGGGCAGGTGTGTTCTCTTGTGTTGGTCCAGAGGAATGGACCAGGCTTCCGCAATATATACAGCAACAGGGGAATTTGAAAGCATTTTAAAGATTGCTAAAATGCCATCTGCTTTGCAAAATTAAATATGGTTGAAGAATGAGGGACTACATTTGTGGCTATGAGAATGCATGCTGTGAACATTGATGTTTAATTGCTGTTTATCGATGTATGTTTTTAAGTTTTTATATTGTATTTTTGTATGGTTTTTCATCTGTAATGACATTTATTGTTTATTGATTTGTATTTCGCTTTGTATAAGGCAAATAATATATAAAACACACAATACAATACAATGTGCCTTTCCTGCCTAGTTGCCCTGTAATATACTGTACATATTTGAATATAAACCAAACAGAATGTAAACCAAGATAGCATTTCCCCCCTTTTTTAAGGGAAAAATGTTACATTCAAGTGCTGCCCACCTGTATACCTACCTGTCCCCTCCCCCTCCTCGTGCCGGCCTCTCTGTAGATCCACCTTAAATCCCAGTGGTCCAGTGGTGAGTTGAGCCAGGATAGGAGCAATCCCTCCCTCTCCTGAGGTGAGGTGTCAGGTCCTGTCCCAGCTATCAGCAGGTTGTAGAATCGCTATGTGCCTTGGCTAAAAAAATGGCTGCCGTGAGCCTCACGAGGCTGCTATGGGAACTCACGGCAGCCATTTTTTCAGCGACACTGCACAGGTAAGAGCGTAAGAGGATCGCTCCTGCCCTGACTCATCCTGCTGGACCACCAGCGACTAAGGTAGGCCCGGGCGGAGTTCTATGCAACTTTTCTGAGGCAGGAAGGGAGGAGGTGTGCAACACCTCACCTGGGGGGGAGGGAGAAATCGCTCCCATCCCAGCTTGGCTCACACCACTGGACCACCAGGATTTAAGTTGGACCCGAATATAAACCGAGACCCCCATTTTTGGGCCATTTGTTTAGCCCTAAAATCTCAGTTTACAGATATATTTGAGTATATACTGTAATTATCCTCACTGGCCATAGCTTGTATATAGTTCCCCAAAGGGTTTTGGTCCCATGGGTTAATGGCCATTTGCATGCCAAAATTCCTTGCAGCATTTTGGACCCGATTCCATATATGCCGCCAAAAAAAAAAATCGGCACCAACTAGTTTGGCGCTAAGTGTGATTCTACAAAAGTTAGGCGTACTGTATAGAATCATACTTAGTGCCACCTAAGCGGTATTAGGCATTGCCAGGTGTCCTAAATTTTAGGCGCATTGTATTTATGCCAAAGTTTTCTTGGCCTAAATGTGTGCACCTGTTAAGTGCACAACTTTACCTCAGTCAAAAGCAGGCACCTAACTAAAACATGCCCATGATCTGCCTCTAACTACATCCACTTTTAGGTAGGTTCTCTGGGCAAGGCGCCTAACTATTAGAGAATAGCACCTACCAAGTTAAGCGCCTGTCAATTCTACATGAGCTGTCATTCATACATGAGGTGTTAAATGCCAATTATTGATGCCAATTAAGCTTATTAATTAAGTTAGGCACCTATATCAGCTAGGCATTCTGTTGTAGGCTTCTAGCTTTACATAGTAACATAGTAATATAGTAGATGACGGCAGATAAAGACCCGAATTGTCCATCTAGTCTGCCCAACCTGATTCAATCTAAAAATTTGTGGGGGGGGGGGGGTTCTTCTTCTCCTTAGCTATTTCTGGGCAAGAATCCAAAGCTCTGCCCAGTACTGTTCTTAGGTTCCAACTACTGAAGTCTCCATCAAAGCTCACTCCAGTCCATCTACACCTTCCCAGCCATTGAAACCTTCCCCAGCCCATCCTCCACCAAATGGCCATATACAGACACAAACCGTGCACGTCTGCCCAGTACTGGCCTTAGTTCTTCAATATTTACTATTATTTTCTGATTCTAGATCCTCTGTGTTCATCCCACGCATTTTTGAACTTCATCACCGTTTTCCTCTCCACCATCTTGGGAGCGTATTCCAGGCATCCACCACCCTCTCCGTAAAGAAGAATTTCCTTACATTGCTCTTGAGTCTACCACCCCTCAACCTCAAATTATGTCCTCTGGTTATACCATTTTCCTTTCTCTGGAAAAGATTTTGTTCTACGTTAATACCTTTCAAGTATTTGAACGTCTGAATCATATCTCCACTATCCCTCCTTTCCTCTAAGGTATACATATTCAGGGCTTCCAGTCTCTCCTCATACGTCTTTTGTCACAAACCTCGTATCATTTTCGTCGCCCTCCTCTGGACGGCTTCAAGCCTTTTTGTGTCCTTCGCCAAATAAGGTCTCCAAAACTGAACACAATACTCTCAAGTGGGGCCTCACCAACGACCTGTACAGGAGCATCAACACCTTCGTTCTTCTACTGGTTATGCCTCTCTTTATACAGTCCAGCATTTTTCTGGCAGCAGCCACAGACTTGCCGCACTGTTTTTTCACCTTTAGATCTTCAGACACTATCACCCCAAGGTCCCTCCCTTTAGGTGGCCTTGATAGAATTTGTTCATTTGTGCTCACTGACGAGAGCAGAGTCCTAAAGCAGTACTGTAGAAATAGAGACACAATTGCACACAGGGACTGTGAGACCCTGTTTCCCCTAACTTGAAGAAGGTGGTTCTAGCTTTCAGAAACTATTAAAAATATATATATTAAGAAAGTCCAATTAAAAAGGTATCATCTTTTTATTTGTTTTATTTCTATTTATTGATGGAATTATGGCTTACTTAAACTGTATAGAAACACCAACCAAAAATTGTAAACCAAATAATAATGACACTTCACTATCAAAGCAGACACTAATTCATAGAAAAGAGGAAAAAGGCCTTAGAGAATGACCTGGGGACAAATTTGTCCCCGTCCCCACGAGTTCTGTCCTTGTCCCTGTTCCATTCCTGCAAGCTCTGTCTTAACCACTCAAGCCTCAAGCACTTATGATTTTAAAGTGTTCGAGGCTTGTGCAGATGAGGACAGAGCATGCAAAAATGGGGCAGGAATAGAGAGATCCTACGGGGATGGGGAAAAGCCTGGATCACAAAATTTCAGTGATAAGGACCTTACAGCATATCTATCATCTGTCAAAACGTCCACTGGTTTATGTGTATGTAATTGTGAAGCTGCACTGCAACAAAAATTCAAAATTCTATCTAATTATTAATGTAATTGAACAGCAGCAGCAGGTAACTGATATATTAAACAGTAGTGGGAAATGCCTTTAAACCCAACTGAGCAGTCTATTTCACATTTAAGCGTCTTCAGAAGCAGCTACATCAAGCACCCAACAACCTAATTTCATAGCAGCATGAATTTAGTGTCTGCTTTGATAGTGAAGAGTCATTATTACTTGGCTTACAATTTTGATTTTGATT
The DNA here is from genome assembly GCF_902459505.1 of Geotrypetes seraphini. NCBI lineage: Eukaryota > Metazoa > Chordata > Amphibia > Gymnophiona > Dermophiidae > Geotrypetes > Geotrypetes seraphini. The sequence continues at coordinate 396,884,118 of NC_047085.1, read as the reverse complement.
TCTATTTATTACCTTCCTTGTGCAATAGGCTTAGCACTATCGGATCTGAAGCTTCCAGTTCCATTTCCCTGCTGCTATCCATTTAGGGAATTATTTTATAACTAGACTCAGGAGTAGAAAGTATATAGCCAATTCTTCCTGTCCAGGCTGGGCTGTATTTGCAAAGTGAAAGTTGCCAAGTTAATTTTCCTGCAAAGGTGTGCATGGCGGTGGGGCAGGGGAAGGGTAGATTCTTCATGGCAGGAGACAGGGGGCATCCCTCCTGCCATTTGTGGGTCAGCACTTTTGTCGTGAGAGGTGCACATTTGTCAGGGGTTGTTGGAGGAGGGCCGGCGGTGGGGGATTAAAATTTTTTTTTTAATGGGACACATATTTTGTGTGTATAATACACGTAAAATATCTGTGCCATTAAAAAATTTTTTTTTAAAAACCAGATTTCAGCACCAGTAAAACCCAATGCTAAATAGCCATGCGATGTAACTGAATCAATCACTTGGCTATTTTGCATGGGATTTTACTAATTTGCATGGCCGGATCGGATCAGAAAATGGCCGATTGAGGGTAAAAACATGCGGTGGGCCGTATAGAGAATCGGGTCGGTTAGCAGCGATCGTCGCTAAACCTGTTAGCGACAATCGTTGACTTTAGTGAATCAAGCCCGAAATAAAATGACACTGGCATAGAGATTGCCTCTGTTCAGGGCTGGTAAAAGTATGCACATTCAAGGGAAGTTAAAAAAAAAAAAAGGCCTATTGTACCCATGGAAATGATTTTGAAAATTACTCAGGACTGCTTTCATAGTTCTACAACCTTGTCCTGGAAAAAAAACTCTGCTTATTCCCCCCACCCCACAGTTTTTGGTTTGAAGTTGCAACACCTTCCTGTTACATGACAGAAGGAATCTAATCAGGTCACCCCCAGTACATCGCCGCGTGTTGCTTTTGATGGGAAGGCCTAGCAAGACAGATGAATTATGAAGATGGAGGCTGTCAATTATGCTCAGAACCTTGGCACCAAAAAAGCTATATTCCAGATTTTTGAGCACAAATGACTTTACATTCAAGCAAGCAAATTAGCCATAAAATAAGGGGACGGGATGGCGGGGTTAAGACCAAAATATCCCAAGAAAGAATAAACCGAAAGATAATAAGCGCCAATCTGGCGCTGAATGCCGCCCAAGACACCAATTGTTTCAAGTCACGACAAAAAGACAGCTGAGCTGCTCGTCTTCTTGGATCCAGCGCCACGGATGATTGCCTGCGATGAGTATCTTCTCTCGCAAATAACAGGTTTTTTTTTTTTTTTTTGGTTTTTTTTCGGTCTTTAATTTTCTGCTAAATTGGAAGCTAACTGCTTCCCCACATTGTCATCGGAACACCTGCAGCTGGGCTGCATCCGCGCGCGCACCATTTCTTTGAGGTAAAACAGCACTCCACTTCCTTCGGCGCCTCATTATGCTCCCGTCTTCCCTTTCACTGCGTCGCGGCACTAATGAGTCAGGCAGGCTGGTCAGTCATTAAGTGACAGGCAAATGATACTGTAGGCAACGTGTGACTAATCGGTCTGAACAAATGAAATCACAGACTTGCCTTTCCCATCATTCATCTCCCAAACAATAGCGATGCGGCGCACAGCAGGTAGCTCGGCTAAAAACCAGCCTTGTAAAACAAATTTCCTGCAGCTGTTTAAGCGCGCGGCCACCGATTTAACGGCTGAGCTGCTATACTGCGCCCAGAGGAATGAAAGGAGGCTCGGGCGGGGGGAGAGAGGGGCGGGGGGAGTTAGCCCTCGCGCATACATTACAATAATTAAGGGGTTGGGGATTTTTTTTTTTTATTATTATTGATATGTTTTTCATCTTTCTGGATCCCGGGAAGGACTATTGCATTAGGAAGCCCACCTCCCCCCCCCCCATTCCAAACATGCATAATTGTTCCTAATAATGAAACGAATGAATGTCGCAAATGTAAGTGTTGCAGTCTTCAAAGGTCCGCGTTGTTTTCCCTAATAATTATTTTGATCGGGATGCCATAAATTAGTCCTTTTCTGGAAATGCGCGGTTCTTTTTACATTTTGCACAATTCCTTCCTGTTGCTCTTGTCACTTTTCACAAAGAGGAGACCAAAGGACTGTTAGCTTCGGAGATTAGACAAAGCAAGTGAGAAGTTTAACATGGAGAGGGGATCAGGCCTCCCCTTTTTTCACATGTTAATAGGATTTGCATTTTCCCAAATCTTTATAGGTAGCCAGTGACTCTCTTGTTTGGGGTAGAATGCAGATTCGGGGCACAGTTTTAAAAGACAATAGTTCTACAAAACTTGCACCTACTTTGGAAGTAACACAAAAATCCTGCAGAAAACATATGCCTATAAGTACACCTTGCTAATATAGATCCAATTGGGGAAAATAGAATAAATCCAAATCCTACACAGAAACTAAACACTAGCAAAATAGCTCACCTATTACTCCTGCAGAATGCACACAAAGCCTCCAGTACAAAGTGATCACAAATTTAGAAACAGGTATGGTGAGAAATCTTCATGTTCTACTTGTTGCTGTCTGGACATTTTATTTTAATAATTGGATTAGTTAAACCTAAGGCTTAGTTTAGTTTAGTTTAGTTTCTTCTTCCTGCTTTTCTTGGTTAGGTCTTCATTAAAGGTTTCTCTCCCCCCCCCTCCCCGATCTTGGGTTTGTAGAGCTTCTGGACCAGGGGAACCCTCTTGCTGGTGGTCTTTGGTGTGCTGAAATATGTTTGATGTGCCAGGATGTAAATGAAATGGATTGAGGTTCTCAAAAGCTCATGCCTTACTAGACTGGTTAGTCTATAATGTAGAAAATTAATACTATATATAAATAAGCAAAATTTAAAAAAAAAAATAAAAATATATATATATATATATATATATATATAGTAAAGATGACTATGATAAAGACAACTGCAACACATCCATCCAAAATGTGGAGAAAGAGAGAGCTCAGAACCACTTATGCCCTTACAACTCAGCACAACAAAGTCATGCAAATGGGGCTAATCACAGTCACTGGTCTCTGAAAAATTTCCACATATCATAAACTTTCAAAGCATTGATCTTCATATAATAGTGCTGGTGAGCCTAATTTGGGGCAATTTCTTTTTGTTTTTTTATAAATTGTTGGTTCAGAGAAGAATATTTGCCAGTGCCCTTGAAACAGCTAATATGCGAAACAGGGCCGCTGTTGGGTCTGGCTGAAAAAAATTTAATGGCCGATATAATGCTGAAATAAGTTCTTGGATAAGTTTAATATCTCTCTTTATATTTTGAAGCGGTTTTGTGGATTTTTGAATAAGTTCCAAAATATTAAACTTATATTAAATCAACAATTTATCAAAAACAAAAAAGAAGTTGTCCCAAAATAGGCTCACCAGCATTATTATATGAAGATCAATGCTTTGAAAGTTTATATGTGGAAATTTTTCAGAGACCAGTGACTGTGATTAGCCCCATTTGCATGACTTTGTTGTGCTGAGTTGTAAGGGCATAAGTGGTGAGCTCTCTCTTTCTCCACATTTTGGATGGATGTGTTGCAGTCGCCTTTATCATACATAGTTTTCTTTAAGTTATTTGGGGATTTTAGTCTATAACGTGCCACCTGTATCTGTCAATTTTGTTATACCAGTCTAACATGGTTACCCTCTTTTTTTTTTAAATTAAGAATCTACATAATATTGCCCTCTTCAGATAATTTGTTTCACTCAATGTGTAGTTAAGCTCTGAAATTCATTTCTGGAGGATGTGGTAAAAGCAGTTTAGAGATGACAAACCGCTTTATTGAGTTCAGCTGAAACTGTTTGAAAGCTTTTGGCCGAAGACAAAACTAAAGTTGAAAATACAAGTTTTGTGTGAATGTTAACCAGTGAGGGCCACTGGAGATTATAGGAGTTAGTAACCTATAATCCTCTGCTAAACACACAGTATCAAAGCTAAAATATAATAATTTAAGAATATAAGCATTGCTGTACTGGGATAGACCGAAGATCCATCAAGCCCAGTATCTTGTTTACAACCTTGGCCAACCCAAATCACAAGAAGAAGAAAAGAAGGAGGAAAAGGAGAGAGAAGAGAAAAGGAGAAGAAGAGAATAAGGTGCTGGTTGTCTGTGTATTTTATGGTTTGTACTTCTTGTATTATGGGAGTTTTTGTATGGGAGGTTTTTGTATTATGGGAGTATGTACTGTTGATGGTTTATGTAATGTTTGATGTAATGTTATAGTTTTTGTATGTAAGTTTGTAACCCACCCTGAGTAAGGGCAGGATATAAATGAATAAACAAACAAACAAACAAGAACCTGGCAAGATCCTAAAAGAGTAAAACAGATTTTATGCTGCTTATCCTAGAAATAAACAGTGGATTTTCTCATTCATCTTAATAATGGCTTCTGGACTTTTTTTCAGAAAATTACCATATATACTTGAATATAAGTCAAGAAATTTTGACTAAAAGGGTATTAAAAACCCAGGGTCATCATTTATGAGGCTGAAAAAAACACCCCTGAACCTTGTTAGCAGCACGATCTCTTTCCTGCCAGCCCTCGGGTTCAGCATTTCAAACCCCACCTCCCTGGCTGTGCAACTTCCAAAGTATCTTCTTCAGAACCTTGGCAGTGCAGTAGTCCTCCTAGGCTCCCTGCTCCCTGCTTGAAGTTCAGAGCACTCTTTCTAATTCATTTGGCCAAACAGGAAATTGAATCAGAGGGCTGGGATGGATCATAAAGAGTCCTTTGGGGTAGGAAGTAGTCAGTCAACAAAGTTCAATGCACTGCCATAGCTTTAAAGAAGATATTGGGGGTATGTGGGCTGGCTGCCGCCTGGGATCTCTCCCTACCTGCCCCCCCTCGCTGAAGCCACCGCTGCCACAGATTCCTCCCTACCACACTCCCAAAGCTGACTCTGCCACCTGACATGCTCCATTCCCACGCTCCATTCCCACTGCAGCAACAACAGGGATGAGATGGGCCAATCGCTGCCTGGCTGGCCCGGAATCTTCTCTATGTCATCAGAATTGACATCAGGGGGAAAGCTTGTGGGCTGGCCGCGTGCAGTTGCTACATGAGCCTGGCCCGTCCTGTCTCTGTTGTTGCTGCGGTGGCGGCAGCAGTGAGGGGGTGGCAGGGTCAGCTTCAGGGGTGGAGCAGGGAGGAATCGGCAGCGGAGGTGGCTTCAGTGGGGGGGGGGGGGGAAGGCAGGCAGAGAGAGAGGAAGAAAAAGTTGGACTCCTGGAGGGACAGAGATGCTGGTTGGGGAATGGAATGAGGTCTGAAGGAGAGGAGGCAGAAAGAAAGAAAGAAATATTGGATGCAGTGTCAGAAGGAAGTGCAACCAGAGATTTATGAAATCACCAGACAACAAAGGTAGGAAAAATCATTTTATTTTCAAATTACTGATCGAAATGTGTCAGTTTTGAGAATTTGTTTCTGATGTCTATATTTTGCCCTATATTTGTCTATTTTTTCTATAGTTATTATTGATTGCATATTTTAAAGTCATCTGCCTTGACCTCTTTGAAAAAAACCTGAATATAAATGATAATTAACATTTTCTCTGCATACAATGTGCTTTGTGTTTTTTAAATTTTGTGGTTACCATTATGTATTAATAAGATTATATTGTGTGTATATGAAAAATGGATGAAAGAAATTGCATTACAATTAATATTATTATGGAGGTGGAGTCGGGGCGGAGTTTGGGTGGGTCTGGGGTGGAGCTTGGGCAGGGGTACTCGGTTGGTATTTGATAGGCTTAGGGGCACTTGGCTTGAAAAGGTTGAGAAACACTGCTTTAGAAGGTATTTGGGCAGGGCCGGTGTTAGGGGGGTAGCAAACAGGGCAGCTGCCCTGGGCCCCAAGGCTCTAGGGGGGCCCTAGTGGGTCAGCATATGTCCATCCCCTTCTATCTGCACCAGTCCGATGTCTACCTCTCCTGGTCTCAGTGTTCTCCCTAGCACCGCCTGGCTGTCATCTCGGTCGCGAATCCTGCTGCTGTCACCGCTACTCAAACATATTTAAAAACCCCTCTCACTGGCTTGGGGATTCCCTGGGCTGACTCAGCACAGCCTGAAGAGCCGCCAGAAGTTCAGTGTTCGACTCCCGCCTCAGCCTGACTTTTATTTTTTTTAAAAGCACCAGCAAGCGACTTGAACCCATGCTCTGTGGCTCTAATGGTAACACTGTACATGCTGGCTTCCATTTTCTCCTCCGAAACTGGAAGTTATGTCCCAAGGGGGGGAGAGCTTGGATAGTTTCTGCCCAGAATACCAAATAAAAGGGGGGAAAATCCTTTATTTAGCAGACTGATCCCATTTGGTGCATTCTAGGATGCATTGGGCAGGATCAGGTGCCACCATTTTAAAAGATGACAGCATGGAGGCAGGAGCAAGTAGGCTGCTCCTGCATCTTTCAAGATACACGGGTCGGGGGGGGGGGGGGAGTGCAATGGAAGGGGTTAGAGGTGCCACTAGACACCAGGAGATGTTTTTTAAGTTGAGAAAGTTGGCTTGGGGGTGGTAGGGGTGCCAATAGACACTAAGACTTATTTAAAATCAGGGATGGGAGAGAAGGGGGTTGGGTGCTGTTAGATAACAATGATTTTTTTTTATTGTCACCAGTGAATTTTATTTTTATCATCGGGGATTCTGGGGTCACCTGGAAAAGGGAGAGGGTACCACTAGATACCAAGGACCAATGTAGGTTGGCAGGCAGTCTGGTTGGTATGGGGTAGGAAGGGGTGCCATTAGACACGCACTCCTCTCAAACAACCCTTCTATAATGCCCCAAACCTGTCAAAAAAATTCTCACAGAAGCCATCTTTTTTTCCTTTGCATTGTGGGGGAATAGATAATGACCACATAAGCATTCGTTTTAATACAGTGTACATCCATGTTTATCCTATCCTATGAGTTAACAGCTGTGTTCAATCTCTTTCTGTATTGCTCGGCTAGTACTTGCACTTTAACTATGTGGTAACTACAGTGTGACTCATAATTGTTTTCTGCATTGGCTCCTCAAAGAACAATCCATGCATATTTTCACTTACAAGGAGGGCAGTGACTTTTCTGATCTTATCTTATTGACGCATTCCTTTCAGTCTGACTCAACATACTGCTCAATGTACACACTTCACTGGACATTTTTTTAGATTTAATTATTACTTCTCTTTTAGTTGTCCTACCTCTCCTTTCCATATCCCATGAACCGATCATCAACTTCTACTATCACTGACAAAAAGTTTAGTAAAATAGGCTCTCTCAATCTCATGCAGTTTGTTGAAAATTTGATCCTGTTCCATCTGATCAGGAATCGCTCTGTAGATGATCAGATCTTAACTTGGCACTTTGTTATGAGTTTCATATTGGATAAAGTAGCTCCCTAGGTGCATTACGACTGTAACGGGATCTGTTTATACCAACGGTCTCAAACTCAAACTCATTATAGTTTATAAATCTTTCCTTAATTACTTCTGATAATTTAAGCTGTACACAGCTGAAAGCAGTGCAACACGCAGAAAATGAAGTTTAGATAGTTTTCCACTTTCTGCGTGTTGCCTGTGTATAGATTCTAATCTAAAGTATCAACTGCAAGAGACAAGATTTTGGTGTAGTCCTCTAGGCTTTTTTTGTAGAGGGGAAAATCAATATCCAACTTGTGCCTGGAAAACTTGTGCCTAAAATGTCTGGTGGTCGCATCCGCAACCGCCTTCAGCTCTCACCTCCTCCAGCACCGGACACTGATTGTCCTCTCCACTCCACCTCACAATTGCTTACAGATGCAGGAAAGTGCTTGCGTGAGGTTACAGCAGTGAGGCGGGCTACGTTCCAGAACAATGGTAACATACTGAGGGCCTCAAAATAGTACCTGGCGGGCCGCATGCGGCACCTGGGCCACAACTTTGAGACCATTGGTTTATACCTTTCAGGCGCTATGCTTTATATGTACATATATGAGAGGTGCTTGGGATTTAAAATTGGCTTTATTTTACTCAAATCAATAGTAACACAGATCAACGATCTTAATTTAGGTCAGATTAAAGAAATATTTAGAAACTTACCAATACTGTTCTAAAAGAGTCTGATTTAAAACAGAATTTCACTGTAGCAGCATTTCTCACCTCTGCCCAGGAAGAGACTGTTGTCTTCCCCCCTTCCTGGCAAGGCATTTTTCTCCATGGCACATCTTTCCAATCCCTCTGCAGGGCTGGAAGCCACCAGTTCTCTCTCACAGTCTCCTTCTCCTCTTCATTCTCATTCTTTTCCTTGTTCTTCCCCTTCTCCTTCTTCTTAATAACCAGGAAATCCATTTTTGATTTGTTTCCATAGCCATTGGGTGTTGACAGGCTAACATGGAAGTAATGGAGCTTGGCAATTCCTGATTGGTCCATCTTGATGGGGATTAAATCATGGGAATTGGTCCTATAATGCAAAGGTCCACAAAAGGTTAATTCAACCAGAGAAAAAAACCATATGGATAGATGGCTTAATTACTACTGAAATGAAGGAAAGAATCTCAGAATTGCCACTCTAAGGATCATAATAATATCATCCATATAAGGAATTGTGGCATGGGGTTTCTTTCATTGATCCAAAACCTTCATATATTAACGTGACTTAATCCGTCACTCATTTATAAATAAATAACTTTACCACTCAGTTATTTTATATTTTTCCAAACTTTTTTTTTAAACTTTTTAAAACATTTTTTGTATTTTAGAATCAAAACTGTGCAAATAGCATTAACATTTGTGCAAAAATGCAAGGAGTTAGAGAATGACATGGGGAAAAAATCTGTCCCCGTCACCGCCCCGTCACCGGCCCACCATCCTCTGCACCGCCCCGTCACCGCCGTTCCCTTCACCGCCCCGTCACCGTCACCGCCATCCCTTTCACCGCCCCGTCACCGCCACTGCCATCCCATTCACCGCCCCGTCACCGTCCCCGCTGCATCCATATAAGCCTTAGTACTGTAATATTTAGCTTATTCCTTTCTTATAAATCAAAGTTCCTGCTGCTGAACTAGAGAAAGAGATGTTCAGCTGGCAGGGCTTTGTTTATAAATTTTTATCAACACAACTAATATACTATTTTATCCTAAAGCAAAAAATAAATAAATAAATATAATTTTTTTTTCTACCTTTGTTGTCTGGTTTCTGCTTTCCACATCTTCTCATTGAATTCCTTCCATCCACTGTGTGTCTTCTCTCTGCGTCTTCCATTTGCTGTTACTGTGCCCCTCCCTTAACCCCCCCCCCAATTGGTCTAGCACCCATCTTCTTCCCTCCGCTCCCGCATAGTCTGGCATCTGTCTTCTTCCCACTCTGTCTTCCACATTTCCCTTCGGGGTCTGTTCCTCTCCACCCTCCTTCAATGTCTGTCCTATTCCTTTCCACCACCACCCTTCCCTCCCTCCTTTACCATCTGTTCCTTTCTACTACCCTTCAGCTCCTCTCGCGTGGCCTATCTATCTACCTTCCTCCCTCTTATTTTCATGGCACGTTACAATGTAATTTGTGCAAGCCACTGGAGCCTGCGAGCTCGGTCCCTGTCCCATCCCCACAAATCATCTCACTTCTGTGCTCCTATTTTCCCCATTTCTAATATCTCCTCTATGTATCTGCCATTGCCCCCCCTCTGTGTCCATATACCATCCCCATGGCATGTCCCCTTTATGTCTCTGTCCCTATGCCCCATGCACATAATTTCCCCTCTTTCTGTTACCTTCCTGTGTCCAGATTTCCCCTATCTTCCTCTTCCATACCAGTGTGTCTCTTCTTTTCAACCCCATCTAGCTTTTTTCCCTCTTTCTTCCCCCCCCCCCCCTGCTTCTAGCATCTGGCTCACCTGCCAGTCCTTCCCTTTCTTTCCTGCTGTGGGTTTTTCTTTCCGACTTCATCCACTTGGCCCAGAATCCTTTTCCCTTTCACTCCCTCCTTCCAATTTGAGCCGGGAACACTAGCGATCGCACGGTCCCCGCAGCTCACACCCGCCTGCCCAATCGATTCTAGTGTTTAGCCAGCTCTCTCCCTTCTCCTCACCTTAGTTTGTAGATTTTCTTTTTCGGCGACCCGCACGCGCGGCTGCTCAGTGTTCAATCTTCTGCTCTGCTGCAACTTCCTGTTTCCGATTGCGTCAGAGCAGAAGATTGAACACTGAGCAGCCGCGCGTGCGCGGCTCTCTGATAGCGTGCGGGTCGCCGAAAAAGAAAATCTACAAACTAAGGTGAGGAGAAGGGAGAGAGCTGGCTAAACACTAGAATCGATTGGGCAGGCGGGTGTGAGCTGTGGGGACCGCGCGATCCTTCATGCCTCACTGCGGGGACAAGACCATTCACCGCCCCGCGGGCGGTGAATGGCCTTGTCCCCGTCGCCGCAGCGACTGCTAGTTTTCTTCCCCGTTTTCGGCGGGTGACCCGCGGCTAAAATGCGGTGGCCGCGGGTAAACCGCCACCGTGTCATTCTCTACAAGGAGTCAAGATTGTGCATAATAGCTGTGCAAAAGGCAATATAACTTATGTAAAAAACTTTAAAGCCTTAGCTAAGCACTTATCTTTCAACTTGACGTTAGCTAGTAGAGCAGCATAGTAGTACCGCCGCTTTAGCCCCGTGTATCGTATCCAATGGGAACCCATTTCGCCGCTATCACACGGCTTCCTCAGGGTTTGTAAGATACGGGTTTTAACATTACCAGTCAAAGTGTTGTATTTGCACAGTTTTGAATCTAAAATACAAAAAAAGTTTTAAAAAAGTTTGGAAAAATATAAAATAACTTGAGTAGTGAAGTTATTTATTTATAAATGAGTGACGGATTAAGTCATGTTAATATATGAAGGTTTTGGATCAATGAAAGAAACCCCATGCCACAATTCCTTATATGGATGATATTATTATGATCCTTGGAATGGCAATTCTGAGATTCCTTCATTTCAGTAGTAATTAAGCCATCTATCCATATGGTTTTTTCTCTGGTTGAATTAACCTTTTGTGGACCTGTTAATTTGTGGTTAATTTTTCTTTTTTCTATTACCTATAATGCAAAGGCCAGGTCAACTTAAACATACACAATCCATTCTCTGATAGGCTTATTAGAGGGGAGTCTTATCAGAACTGCCCTCCGACCACCTTCATGGGTGTGCATAATTGTCCCAGATCATTATGACCTAAATGGCCTTCTATCACAGTTTTTCTGTCCCATGATCTCTCCTAGAATAAACAATCTAGCTCTATATTGCAGTGATTTTTAGTATACCAGCTTGGATCAATAATGCTGACAGCTTAATTTTCTTTAAAAAAAATACAGATCAGGCCATGTCTGGACAGCTATGTAGCAAAGCCCAAGTTTAACCTAACTTCCCTATAGTATATAAGTCCAAAGGTACCCCAGGACCAACCTTAACACTTATACTCACCACCAGTATTCCCATCCTGGTTTCATTATAGCCTTTGTTTTCAAAAATAGCAACTTGTCATTCTGGAACAAATCTCCAGCTGTATGATTTTGCTACAGCCTTTAAAAAAAAAAAAGGTTTCCGACATCTATGCTACACTTCCTTTCTCTACACTACCTGTTCTGTTTCATCCTCTTCTGAAAGAACTTATAATTTTTTTTTTCTTTTTCCACTTTCCAATTACCCAGTCAAGCTGAAATCACTAGAATAATTATTTCCTCTAATTCTTCTACAGCTCTCTCTAATCCACTCCTCGTATACTTTCTGAAGCAGATATATTCTTCTTTCCTACCTATCTACATTCCATGATTGCTGCTAGTCTTTCCTCCAGATGTTTTTCTCTTCATTGGAAAAAATGCTTATTATATTCCCTCACTTACAGAACTCTAATTCATATGCATCAGACCCGTTAAACTACCGACCAATTTCTCAACTGCCATTTCTCTCCAAAATCACTGAGAAAATCGTCACAAGCTAGCTAATCTCTTTTCTTGAAAAGGTGAATGCTTTACATCCAAACCAAACAGGATATAGACCTTAGTTCTGCTCTGAGCACTCTCTATTTACTCAATCTCCATATTTCACAAGATCAAGGAAAAGAGGTATTGCTTATCTCTTTATACTTTACAACCACATTTGACACGGTCAGTAATTCTATGTTGTTTACCCATCTAACTGATTTGGGGATCTCTGGGACTGTATTAACTTGGTTTTCTTCCTACTTGAAAGACTTTTGCAGTCATCTGATCCAGTGGATTTTCAGATGTAGTTATTATCCCAGGACAAGCAGGCAGCATATTCTTGACTGATGGGTGACGGCACCGACGGAGCCCCGGTACGGACAATTTTAGAGTGATTGCACTCTAATAACTTGGAAAGTTCTAGCAGGCCGCACCGCGCACGCGCGAGTGCCTTCCCGCCCGATGGAGGCGCGCGGTCCCCAGTTTCTTAGTTTCCGCGGAGCTAAGAAGACGCACTTTTCAACGGCTGTTGAAAACTTTTTTCTCTTTCGCCTTCCCGCTCACGTAAACTCGTTGGGAAATATTGTTTCCCTCATTTTATTTTATTTTCTTTGTTAAAAAAAAACAACAAACTTAATTTGTTTTTCTTTCATTTTTTCGGTTTCGCCCCAGCGGGGCCTGTTGCCACCATCGAGGCCTCGGCCTTCGATTTGGCTGAAGCCGTTTTTACCTTCATGCCCCCTCAACACGGGTTTAAGAAGTGCCAGCGGTGTGCACGGCCTATTTCTCTCAAGGACCCGCACAACTGGTGCTTACAGTGCCTGGGTCCCGAGCATCAGGCTTCCACTTGCACCCGCTGTGCCGCCACTCTTAAAAAGAGAACTTAAAAAAATCGCCAAATCCAACAGCGATTATTATTTGGTACCGAGATGTCGGATTCACCGGCACCGGTTCCGGTTTCGGCCCCGACGCAGTCGGCACCTACTTCATCGACACCGCGTGATACCGCGCCAGCGTCACATCCCTTAGGTAAGCCGGCTAAGAAGCCTTCCCCGCTGGAGCGCCCTCCGGTCTCAGTGGTAGCGAGCCCAATCCTGCCGACCTCGAGGCGCCCGCGGAAGCGCTCCGCTCCGATTGAGGTAAGCCCCTCAACATCGGGTTCCTCTTCGGAGTGTAGAGTGGCACCCAAGTTACCGCAGAAGAAAAAAGCGGTACCGGTGCCTTCACTGGACGAGCGCATTGCCGCCGTCCTGCAGGTACAGCTCAAAGAACAACTATAGCAGCTGCTACCTGCTCTTCTGACACCGAGCCTTCCAGTCCCGGTCCGGTCTGAGCCTCCGGTACCGGCAGTGGAGCAGCCTCCTTTGTCGGCATCCACCTTGTCGGTACCGATGCATACTACTTCCTCGGTATCTATGCCGGTCTTAGCGCCGGAACCGAGATCCTTACACCAGGCTGTTCAAACCTCAGCGCTGACACAGCCTATAACATCTCCCGGTACCGTTTCACAGAGGTCTGGTAAGTCGATGCATAAAACTCGACACCTAGAACCCTCCACACCGGAATCCCGGGACCACAGTTTTCAGGTGAGGGATCCTGATCTGTGGGGTGATTCGGAGGACCCTCTCCTCTCGGAGGGAGAGTGTTCATCAGGGGAAGAGGATCCTTCTGGTTTAGATCCCTCCTCTAAACCTGATTCAACTTCTTTTACCTCTTTTCTCAAAGAGATGTGTGACTCTCTCTCTATTCCCTTGGAGGCTGAATCCAAAAAATCCAAGGCATTTCTAGATGCTCTGGACTTTGACCAGCCTCCAAGGGAATTTCTCAAACTGCCTCTCCATGACATATTAAGAGAGACATTTTACAAAAATCTAGAGACACCCTTGACCATTCCAGGAGCTCCCCGCAAACTGGACTCCTTATATAAGGTCATACCTATTCCAGGCTTTGACAAGCCACAACTCCCCCATGAGTCTTTACTGGTAGAATCTACTTTAAAGAAATCCACGGGGGCTAGTGTATACGCTTCTGTCCCTCCTGGCAGAGAAGGTAAGGCCATGGATAAGTTTGGCAAGAGGTTGTATCAAAATGCGATGCTAGCAAATAGATCAGGGAGCTATGCTTTCCATTTTTCTTTTTACCTTAAGCATCTCATTCAGACTTTGTCATCTTTTGAGAAATACCTCCCTGACCGTAAAAGATCCGCCTTTCGCCAAACTTCTTCATCGCTCTTACAACTGCGCAAGTTCATGGTCAGATCAATCTATGACACCTTTGAGCTGACCTCTAGGGCCATGGCTATGTCGGTGGCTATGCGGCGACTGGCCTGGCTCAGAGTTTCAGAACTCGATGTCAATCATCAAGATCGACTGGCCAATGCACCTTGTTTGGGGGATGAGCTGTTTGGAGAATCCATGGACTCCACTACTCAGAAACTCTCAGCTCATGAGACTCGATGGGACAATCTCCTTAAGACAAAGAAGAAGACCCCACCTACCAGGCCTTTTCGCCAGCAATTGGCCTATCAACGTAGATTTGTGGCTCGTCCTTTACCTCAGGCCCAGCAACAACCCAGGCGTCAGAGGCAACAACAGAGGCAAGCTGCTAGACCAGCACAGCAGCAACAGCAGGTGAAACCTCCCCCTTCACAGAAATCAACTCAACCCTTTTGACTTGGTTCTCCAGGACATAGCCAGTCTCCCTCCTTCTGCCCATCTTCCGCAGCCCATAGGAGGACGCCTTACTCATTTCATAAGCCGTTGGGAAATCATCACCTCGGATCAGTGGGTCCTCAATATCATCCGCCACGGGCTACTCTCTCAATTTCCAGACTCTTCCTGCCCAAAGTCTGCCAAGAGAGTCTGCTTTGAACACTCCTCAGTCTTCCCTCCTTCTTCAAGAGGTTCAATCCCTCCTTCTTCTGAACGCCATAGAGGAAGTTCCTCTAGATCAAAAGGGGCAGGGATTCTACTCCCGTTACTTTCTAGCTCCCAAAAAAACAGGAGATCTCAGACCCATTTTAGATCTTCGCGATCTCAACAAATGCTTGGTAAAAGAGAAATTCAAGATGCTTTCTCTGGCTACTCTTAATCCTCTTCTCAATCAGGGCGACTGGCTATGTTCCCTAGATCTCAAAGAAGCATACACTCACATACCGGTCAATCTGGCCTCCAGACAGTACCTCCGCTTCATGATCAACCATTGTCATTACCAATACAAGGTGCTACCCTTCGGTCTTGCCTCCTCTCCAAGAGTGTTCACCAAATGTCTGATTGTGGTGGCTGCCTTTCTACGTTTCCACCACCTTCAGGTGTTTCCTTACCTGGACGATTGGTTGATAAAGGCCAATTCTTCTCAGACAGTACTCCAGGCCACCAACCAGACCATCCTGTTTCTACAACTTCTGGGGTTCGAGATCAATCTACCCAAATCTCATATTATCCCCACTCAGAGACTTCAATTCATTGGAGCAGTGCTGGACACAGTCCTCATGAGAGCATTTCTGCCGTCCAACCGTCTTCACACTCTCCAATCTCTGTGTCAGCAGGTGCTTCATCAACGCTCCATCTCTGCCAAGCAAATGATGATACTCTTGGGTCACATGGCCTCCACAGTTCATGTCACACCCTTCGCACGTCTCCACCTGCGCACTTCTCAATGGACCCTAGCGACCCAGTGGTCCCAAGCGACGGATCCTTGCTCACGACACATATCTGTGACATCATCTCTTCGTCAATCTCTACAATGGTGGTTGATATCCTCAAATCTCTCCAGAGGTCTTTTGTTCCATCTACCTCCTCATCAACTTGTCATCACCACCGACGCCTCCCCTTATGCCTGGGGAGCTCATTTGAACGAATTCCAAACTCAAGGACTTTGGACAGCCCAGGAAATGAAACATCACATCAACTTCCTGGAACTCAGAGCGATGTATTATGCCCTCAAGGCCTTCCAACATCTTCTCTTTCCTCAGGTCCTCCTGCTGTGCACAGACAATCAAGTTGCGATGTACTACATCAACAAGCAGGGTGGGACAGGCTCTCGCCTCTTGTGCCAGGAAGCCCAGAAGATTTGGGCTTGGGCCACAGATCACCATCTATTCCTGAAAGCTATCTACATTCAGGGAGAACAGAATTCCTTAGCGGACAAGCTCAGCAGAATTCTCCAGCCTCACGAGTGGACACTCGATCCTTTCACTCTACAGTCCATCTTCGCTCAGTGGGGCACTCCTCAGATAGACCTCTTTGCAGCTCCTCACAATCATCAGCTGCCCTACTTCTGCTCCAGACTCTACTCTCCTCACCGTCTGGCAGCGGATGCATTTCTCCTGGATTGGTCCAATCTCTTCCTGTATGCTTTCCCTCCTCTGCCTCTCATGCTCCGGACCTTGTTCAAGCTCAAGAGGGAACAGGCCACCATGATTCTGATTGCGCCACGGTGGCCCAGGCAACATTGGTTCTCCCTTCTACTTCAACTCAGTTCCAGGGAACCTATTCTACTTCCACAATTTCCTTCTCTGCTTACACAGCATCAGGAGACCCTTCTGCATCCCAACCTCCAGTCTTTGCACCTGACAGCCTGGTATCTCTCGGGCTGACTTCGAATGATACTCTTTTGTCTCAGTCCGTTCGTTCTGTTCTGGATGCCTCCAGGAAACCTGCCACTCTGCAATGTTACCATCAGAAGTGGACACGGTTTTCTTCCTGGTGTCTTCTTCATCATCATAATCCTACGTCCCTTGCTGTGGAGACCTTGTTGGATTACCTTCTTTCTTTGTCTGACTCTGGTCTCAAGTCTACTTCCATCAGAGTCCACCTCAGTGCTATTGCTGCTTTTCATGAGCCAGTCCATGGGAAACTCCTTTCAGCTCATCCCTTGGTCTCCAGATTCATGCGAGGTCTTTTCAATGTGAAACCACCTCTTAAAGCACCTCCTGGGATCTTAATGTGGTTCTCTCAGCCTTAATGAAGCCTCCGTTTGAACCTTTGGCCACGGCTTCTTTCAAATTTCTCACTTGGAAGGTTCTCTTCCTGATTTATCTCACCTCTGCCAGGAGGGTCAGTGAGCTCCATGCACTAGTAGCAGACCCACCTTTTACCGTCTTTCATCATGACAAGGTGGTTCTGCGTACACATCCAAAGTTTCTCCCTAAGGTTGTCTCTGAATTCCATCTCAACCAATCCATTGTTCTGCCTGTCTTCTTTCCGAAACCTCACTCTCATTCTGGAGAACAGGCTCTGCATACTTTGGACTGTAAGCGGGCTTTAGCTTACTATTTAGACCGTACTAAGCCCCACAGATCATTCCCTCAACTCTTTCTGTCCTTTGATCCGAATAAATTGGGACATCCTGTTTCTAAACGTACGCTGTCCAATTGGCTCGCAGCGTGCATTTCTTTCTGTTATGCTCAGACCGGACTGACACTGGAAGGTTCTGTCACAGCCCATAGAGTTCGAGCCATGGCAGCATCTGTGGCTTTCCTCCGTTCCACACCTATTGAGGAAATCTGCAAGGCTGCTACTTGGTCCTCAGTTCATACTTTTACATCTCACTATTGTCTGGATGCATTCTCCAGACGGGATGGTCACTTCGGCCAATCTGTTTTGCAAAACTTGTTTTCCTAATGGCCAACCTTCCCACCATCCCTCTTTTTCTTAGCTTGGAGGTCACCCATCAGTCAAGAATATGCTGCCTGCTTGTCCTGGGATAAAGCACAGTTACTTTATCCTGGAGGAGTGTGTGGCGCAGTGGTTGGATCTACAGCTTCAGCACCCTGGGGTTGTGGGTTCAAACCCCGCGCTGCTCCTTGTGACCCTGGGCAAGTCACTCAGTCCTCCATAGCCCCAGGTACATTAGCTAGATTGTGAGCCCACCGGGACAGAGAGGGAAAATACTTGAGTACCTGATTGTAAAACCGCTTAGATAACCTTGATAGGCGGTATATAAAATCCTAATAAACTTGAAACTTGAAATACTTACCGTAACAGGTGTTATCCAGGGACAGCAGGCAGATATTCTTGCGTCCCACCCACCTCCCCGGGTTGGCTTCTTAGCTGGCTTATCCTAACTGGGGACCGTGCGCCTCCGTCGGGCGGGAAGGCACTCGCGCGTGCGTGGTGCGGCCTGCTAGAACTTTCCAAGTTCTTAGAGTGCAATCACTCTAAAATTGTCCGTACCGGGGCTCTATCGGTGCCGTCACCCATCAGTCAAGAATATCTGCCTGCTGTCCCTGGATAACACCTGTTACGGTAAGTAACTGTGCTATCTTCCCTTTGGAGTTCCGCAAGGATCAGTGCTCAGATCAGTCTTGTTTAATATTTTCCTTGCTCCATGGATATTGTGACCATATGGCTCCAGAAAAAAGGGGACGGATTGAGACATCCGGGTTTTACTTCCATTGAAAGCAATGGAAGTAAGGAGAATAGATTGAGACATCTTGGTTGCTTTCAATGGAAGTAAAACCCGGATGTCTCAATCCGTCCCCTTTTTTCTGGAGCCATATGGTCACACTATCCATGGACCCTCCTACTTCAGACTATGGGTCTAACCTTCTTCATATACTCTGACGATATACAGTTATTGTTTACTTTTGACTCCAGTACATCATCTGCCATTTCTGAAGTATCTGATAATCTTGATACAATTGTGAAATGGTTTGCCGAGAATGGCTTAAAGTTAAACACTTTCAAGACAGTTGCTTTAAGATTCACTTTCTGTTTCACTCTCACTGCTATATCTTCCAAGTTCTGCATACTAATTCAGCCTCAGCATTCTGTTAAAATCTTTGCTGCCACGTTAGATGATAAAGGGGCTCCTTTTCCAAAGAGAAAACATCCCCAAAAGTGGCACAAAGTGGCAGATGGACTTTTTTTTTTTTTTTTTTTTGCCAAAACATCCAAATCACTATTTTCAAAACCCATTTTTAAGATGGTTTTCTATGCAGTTCGTATGCAGTGCATATAAATCTCAAGGGGGCATATTGGAGGTATTTTCTAGGAGAGGCTAGGGTGGACTTATGATTTAGACATTTTTCTGTGATAATGGAACATTGTAAAAATGTCCAAGATAAAAAAAATAGGATGTTTTATGCTGGACTTATTTCAGTAAGAACTAGGGCCCAGATTCTCTAAATGGTTCCATTTTTTTAGGTGCTGGTAGGCACCCAAGCTCAGTAAAAAGTGCAATTTCACTGATTTTCAAGGCATCTACCAACACCTAAAAAATCAGCAATGAAATCACGCCTCCATAGGCTCTTTACAGTACCTAATACCACTGTAGGCATGGCTAATGCCAGAATTGACATTAGGTGCCATAAAGTACCTACGGAGGCATGATTCACATCAAAGATAGGCACCGGAAATACAGACCTGGAAAACGTTAGCCTACATTTCTCATGCCTAGCTTTGCCAAAGGTGCAAATATCTAACCGGTGCCATCGCATGATTGACATGCAATTGGTGGCTGCTTTTAAGGTGGCCGTCGACAATTGCAGCAGTTAAAGAATCCAGGCCTAAGTGCCAAAACTGACCAGAAAACAAAAGCAGCCTTCCAGCACATGCCTTCACCGCAGATGTGCAAGAGGCAACAACATGGATTCCCAGAAGGGGAAGCATCTAATTGACACTATACAGGGCGATCTTCGGGTGGTGTTGGATTGGTTCCCTGGCACGACGCTAATGTGGTCGGATATTATTCCCTGACCACGTCGGCTGGAGTCCCGGAGGTGGACCAGGGGTTAGTGCAAAGTCAACCGTCAGGTTGGGCATTGGGTGGAGTCTGGAGGGGGGTTCAACTTAGACACGAGTGGATGGATGTTTCCTGTTCGGTCTTGTTCGTGAGGGATCGCGTGCACTTGTCTGACGTGGGCAGGGATTTGCTGTTGGACGATTTCTTGATGGGTTGTGAGCGTTGGGCACTGTCTTAGTCGCAGCTGTGTTCATTGGGGGGGCCTATAATAGCATTACAGGCCCTATGGCGGTATCCCGAGCTACTGGCTGCTGGGCTCATCAGGGGATGAGCGGTGGGCCGGCTGGGAGCCGTGCCTGGTAGGTCAAGTGACCCAGGATAATGGGGCATGTGGGAGAATGCCACCCCTCAGATCCTTGCTTCCATGGCGGGGTCAGGGGCCATAAATTGGTGTACAGTAGCTCAGAAATTTTGTGTTTTTCATGTTAATACGCTTTTTATATGTTTATTTTAACAATCTGTAATTTCCAATAAACAGGGCTGCGGCTAATTTTCACCATAATAAGAGTTGTGTTTTTGTTAGAGGGAAAAATGTCGTTGGGTGCATTGTAAAGGGTGGAGCAGGCCTATCCAGGTTCCGCTGTTATAAGTTGTGCGCTATACAATGTATACATGGATCTATATAGAATAGAGCTTAGCAAGAGGTGCTCACGAATCAAAAATGTTTCCAGTTAATACCAGTAATTGATCATTAGCACCCAATTATTAGCCAATTTAGTTATGCGCGCATCTCAAGATAGTATGCAATTTTGCATAGATAAATTTGCATGCACCATTTATAGAATCTGGCCTTATGCAACTTTGGGCTATATTTACTA
This sequence comes from Geotrypetes seraphini, assembly GCF_902459505.1. NCBI lineage: Eukaryota > Metazoa > Chordata > Amphibia > Gymnophiona > Dermophiidae > Geotrypetes > Geotrypetes seraphini. The sequence continues at coordinate 396,863,620 of NC_047085.1, read as the reverse complement.
AGCCCACCAATCATGCCTCGACCACTTAGTGACCCCTTTGCAACCCCGACCCAATTCACTAACCTTCCTCTAGAGCAGTGGTCTCAAACTCAAACCCTTTGCAAGGCCACATTTTGGGATTTGTAGATACTTGGAGGGCCTCAGAAAAAAATAGTTAATGTCTTATTAAAGAAATGACAATTTTGCATGAGGTAAAACTCATTCTAGTTTTTAAATCTTACTTTTGGCTAAGTCTTAATAATAATATTGTAATTTATAGATAAAGAGACATATGATCAAGAAACTGTTTTATTGTTCTTTTTTGATTTTGATAAACATACCGAGGGCCTCAAAATAGTACCTGGCGGGCCGCGAGTTTGAGACCACTGCTCTAGAGCATATGTGCATCTGATCCAATCCACGCATGCAAATGAGGGGAAACGGCATGCGAAGTAGGAAGGGTCTTGATTCACTAAACAACCGACTGGACTGGCCGATCGAAAATAGAAGCGACTGCTGAGAACCAGTTGCTCACATCCTTTCCTGCTCTCTGCCGCCCTGCCTGCCTCTCTGTTCAAGCAGCACACGTCTCCAATGGCAGGACAGTTTCTACAGGTGCTCTCAAAGCAAAAACAGAGGGAAGTGAGTGCAACACCACTTGTAACGCTACCTGGGACTCCTGCAGTAGAGGGCAGCATTAGCCTTTGTGTGAGCCCATGGTTTTAACCCGCAGGTTTAAAGTGGAGCAGCACTACAGTCTGTTCCAGAACAAGCCACAGTGCAGCCCTGCTTTAAACCCACAGGTTAAAAGGAAGGTCTCGTGAGTAACTGGAGGGTTTTTGAATGCCAGAATGACTAGACAGAGGGGGGAGGCGCTGGTCTGCTGCGCTGGGCTCAAGGAGGGAAGAAGGAGCGCGCGGACATCCTGCAGTCAGACATCCTGCAGCCATATCTGTTTTTTCCAACTCGTCCTTGCGTTGGTCTGCACATTCGTTGGTTCGCTCTGCAGCGATCCATGTCGTCGGTGTGGGGCATGCCTCCATTCGCCCCTATTTGCATGATGATACGTTGTGGATCGCTCGGCCAGAAAGACATGGCCACGGATCGGATACGCAAAAGGAGGTTAGTGAATCTGGTCCTTTGATGTGTATGTTACAGAATAGTGCCTAGCACTTTAGTGTGAAGCTGACAACTATTGACACCTCTGATGTGCGTATAAATATTTAGGTGTTATCAGTTCAAAGAATTTTTAAGGATGCAATTGTAGCAGCTAAGCATTCATCCCTCTTAGCTTTTATTTTGTATATTTTGCATCAGAAGATGTACTTTATTGAAAATCTCATCAAAAAGCTGTTACTGCAGTTCTTCATAGATCTGTGATTTTATCATTTAAAATTTTATGACTTTCAATTATTCTCAATTAAGTGTCTTGTATCAAATCTCATATCAAAAGACCATCTCAAACTACCATTCTTTTGTAATAACTTTAAAAAAAAGATAACTTATCTTGAATGCATTCTGAAACAGTCACGCCACCTTCTGACATGACATCATGTATAGTATTTATAGACACGTCAAAATTAGAGGGATTTCTTCAAGGGAAGATGATGACTTTATGGTGGGGGTTTGAATATTGGAGTCTATCAGTTAAATAATAGATGCATTTCTTTCTTTTTTTCTCTTTCATTAGGGCTTTAGTCTCCTTGTAGTGTAGATTAAACCTAGATCATATTTCTTTTAAGCTCCTGACTGCCTTAAATTCCTTTACTTTGGCTCACCTTGAAAAAATAATTTTTACAGCTGGCTCTAATTGTCTTGGTTCCTTTCACTGTGGCTCACCAGGTGGGTGGTGGGTGGTGGTTGAGTGGGTGGGTGGGTGGAAAGCTCATATGATATCTGCAGCTACTTTTTGTTATTTTTGTTGGAGAGTTTTGGGGAGGGTGGGCATATTTTGATGCTCCTAGCAAGAGAAAGCTTTGGGCACTTCAGAAATGTTTAGAGAGATGTTTGGATGTAGAAAGGGATGGCAGTGCAGTGAAACTATTTTGTAATTTATATCCCTGTTTATTTTCTCTTGTATATAACTTTGTAATTGTGTATCCTTTCTTTTTTTTTTTTAGTCCCTTACCATGTCTCTACTTTGTGACTGATTATTCTCTCACTGTCATAGGCAGTCAATGCAAAAGACTGCTGGAGGAAGAGATTCAAGTCTGCTTCTATACTAGAGACTTTTCCTGGTTCCAATTGGGAACGTACAGCACAGTGGTCAAATTTAGCTTGTGGAGGAGAAGATAGTGCAGAATTATGCATCAGTTGTCGGTGTTATATATAGAGAGCAAATAGGTGAGAAGAGCATCACAAAGATGAGAGAGGAGGGATTAGTGTTAGAAAGAGACAAGAAAAACTTTCCAGTTCTTTGATGCCAATGTACTAAGGTGCACCATAATTTGAGAAGGTGGGTTCACTTGTTAAAATTGCTGTTAGAGCGTGTTAACTGGTTTGACATAAAGTTGAAACCCATTTTCCACATGTAAAATTATAGACTACTAGTGTAGCCCAGTACTAGCAGAGTGGAGGAGTAGATTAATGGTTAGAGCACTGGCCTACAGAGCTGGGTTTGATTCCCATTACAGCTCCTTGTGACTGTGAGAAAGTCATTTAACTCTCAACTGCTTTGAGTGTAACCATAGATAGGGAGTACAAGTGGTCCCCAACTTATGTTAGATGTCCAACTTATATTAGACTTAGTTATGAACAAAGGTCTGGCGGGTGCGGCTTCTCCATTCCTACCCTCTCAAGTAGGCCTTCTCCTCCTTTCTTCGAACTGCACTTGTTTCCTCTAAAAGCCGCAGGCAGTGGTTCCTACATGCTGCCTGTTTTTGAATAGGAAGCTTTCCCTCTGATGACAGGGCTCCTGGAGAAGAGACAGCTCAGGGTGATATGATAAGAGTTCTATAAAATACTGAGTGGAGTGGAAAGGGTAGATGTGAATCACTTGTTTACTCTTTCCAAAAATACAGTGGAACCTCTGGTCACGACCATAATTCGTTCTGAGACTTTGGTTGTGACCCGATTTGGTCATGACCAGAACCTAATTTCCCCATTGGGAATAAGTGAAATGAGAGTAAATAAGTGAAATGATAGTAAATGATTATACCATAGAATGCACAGTGTAATAGTAAACAAAATGTAAAAACCTTGAATAACACTGAGAAAACCTTGCATGAGGTTGCTATTTTAAGGAAGTGTCCGGCTCTGCGATGGAGGGACATTCTGCTTCAGGTGTTTTCTCTCTTGTGATTTCTTCTGGGTTAGGGGTTACTCTTTTTCTCATCCATTTAGCTGGTGAACCAGACTTCACCAAAAACCGATCTAATGTGACTTGTCTTTTCCTGCGCATCAAAACTTTACGGAAATGAGAGACAATGTGATCATTCATCGTGTTCATCACTCTGTTCATGACAGCTTTGTTGGGGTGGTCCTTCTCAAAGAAAACCTGGCACTCATTCCATTTTTCTATGACGGCTTTTAACATATCAATTCTAATCTCCTCCTTTTCACCTTCTTCCTCTGATTGCTCCTAGGTAAGCACCTTATGCTGCTCATGCTGGAGTTCAGCGAGTTTGTCTGCTGTCAGCTCCTCCTCATGATCCTCGACCAGTTCCTCGATGTCCTCACTATCGACTTTAAGACCCATGGTCTTGCCCATGGACATGATCTCCTCCACAACAGGGGGCTCAAATCCTTTGAAATCTCGTTCAGCTACGCATTGAGGCCAATGTTTCTTCCAAGCTGAGTTCAAGATCCAGAATGTGATGTCTTCCCAGGCTTTGTTGATGAGGTTGATGCAATGAACAATGTTGAAATGGTTCTTCCAGAATTCCTTCAGGGTCAAAGATGTCTCCTTGGTTACATTAAAACACCTGGTGAATAGTCCTTTAGTGTACAGCTTCTTGAAGTTCGAGATCACTTGCTGGTCCATGGGCTGCAGAAGAGGAGTCGTGTTGGGGAGGACGAACGCAACCTTAATGAAGTCATACTCAGTGTTCATATTGTCAACAAAACTTGGAGGATGTGCTGGTGTATTGTCCATCAGAAGAAAGCACTTTTCAAACAGATGATTTTCCATAAGGTATTTCTTAGCAGCGTGAGAGAAAGCCTTGTGAAGCCATTCCAAAAACAAGTTCCTTGTGACCCAACACTTCGTATTCACTCTCCATATCACAGGCAGTCTGGCCTTGTTAACATTGTGCTGCTTGAATGCATGAGGGTTTTCTAATTGGTAGATGACTAGTGGTTTAATTTTTAGATCGCCACTTGCGTTTGCACACAGCAAAAAGGGTAAATCTCTCCTTCATTGGTTTGTGGCCGGGCATCGTCTTCTCCTCCTGGGTGATATAGATCCTCTTTGGCGTCTTCTTCCAGAACAATCCAGTCTCGTCACAGTTAAACACTTGTTGCAGGATGTATTCTTCAGTCTCCAAGAATTTAGCAAAATCTTTTGCGAATGCTTCTGCAGCAACAGAGACAGAATTAGCAGCTTCTCCATGCCTTACCACACTACAAATGCCACTTCTCTTATGAAACTTTTCAAACCATCCTCTACTGGCTTGAAATTCATCACTTTCTCCACTCGAAGAACAGTATTTCTGCCGCAAATCACTATGTATCTTCCTGGCTTTCTCACATATATCGCCTCGCTTACACTTGCAGGCATGGGTGGGGATGGAGAGGATCCTGACGGGGACGGGTGGGGACGGAGGGGAACCTGGCGGGGACGGGTAGGGACAGAGAGGATCCTGTTGGGGACAGGTGGGGATGGGTGGGATTTCTGTCCCCGTGCAACTCTCTACTGCCGGTCTGTTTCAGTTTGTTGTTGCTGCTGATGCTTCAGGAAAGCAGCAGCAGAAGTAACAATAGACCAGTGGTCTCAAACTCAAACCCTTTGCAGGGCCATATTTTGGATTTGTAGGTACTTGGAGGGCCTCAGAAAAAATAGTTAATGTCTCATTAAAGAAATGACAATTTTGCTTGAGGTAAAACTCTTTATAGTTTATAAATCTTTCTTTTTGGCTAAGTCTTAATAATATTATTGTAATTTATAGCTAAAGAGACATATGATCAAGAAACTATTTTATTTTACTTTTGTGATTATGATAAACATACTGAGAGCCTTAAAATAGTACCTGGTGGACCGCGAATTTGAGACCATTGTAGTAGAAGGTGTTGGTCCTTGCTCCACTGGCTGCATGGTGGGGCTAAACAGCTGCTTGATCTCCTGTTATAAAGTGTGTTGCTGTGTCCCTTCCTTTCTTCAGAAAACCCACACTAGGTTTCCCCAGTAACTCAGGGGTATGGGGGCTTTGGTGAAGATGCACATTCTATAAGTACACAGAAGGGAAGCTACACTCAATTACCCTATGAGTTAGGCCCAGATAAAATACTATTACATTAGTGTAGGTGAGTTAGTATGAGAGAAGCAACTGTCTTTTCCAGAGTACTAACATCTAAGAGTGGATGAAGAAATGTGAGCAATAGAAAATAGATTGCCTCTTACAAAATTACCCTTCGTGTGGTCAGTTAAAGAAGTTAATGAACTACTGTCTTAGTAGATGATATGCTTAGCTAAAAGTCTCGGATGTTCTGATAATGTTGTGTTACCTGTGTGTTCAAATAAATACCTTAAGACCCAGTAAATGAATTCTGATCAGCCTCCCTTGGCAGCATGAATATCTTTTGTGGAATTTCATCTAGAAATGGGAATCCAATCAGTGACTCGGGTGGAAATTTGCATTCTATTAAATGTTATAGATTATTCTGTGTTTCATATTGTTGTACATAAGAAAAGTATACTGCTCCTGTTTTTAACTCCTTGTACTTGTTTTACAGCCAGTAAGTGTTGAAGTAGATTATTTTACATAGACAAGAAAATTCATGAAGGTAAGTGTAGGAACACATCCTTGTGATGATTCTCTACCATTGGACCAACAGAGAACTTGATGCCACTATATTGATATCATGATAGGAGAGAGCCTTTTTTGCATTTGGAAAGAAAGTAGAAGCATCTGCTCTTATTGCACTATGTCACCTGCTGCTGCTGATACCAAAAATAAATACTGAAAGTATATTGGTGGCTGGAGATAATGTGCACCACAGTTTTGCTGACTTGTATCATTAATCCAGCAACATACAGTACATAAAACATAAAAACATAACATAAAATTTTATTTATATATTGCAAAAGCCTTTCAGTTCTATGCAGTTTACAAAAATGTTGGACTGACATAACATTGGTCGTCTAACAGTAATTTTATATTGAGAAGCTAGTATTGGAGAGGTTACTAGAGTTTTGAGAACAGTAGTTTCCTAAACTGCATGTAGGAGGAGGAGGTTTTAACCAACTGGGCCAATTCTCTGTCTTTGGATGGGGTTTGATACGATAAGAGTCAGTACCTTCTGATCTAAAGTGCCAAGATTGCAATCTGCCCTATTTGCCTCTTATATAGGACTGGTGCTAGGGGATCTGAGGAGTCAGTGGATTGCTTCCATGAATGTCAGATATGTAAACATGTAGAAACAGCAAGACCAATAAAGAAACAGATGGTGATTAAGAGGTCACTCAAGTTGAACTTCCCATTGGGAATAGAGGAACCTAGAAGAGCCCAGTTACATGGAACAGTTGAAAGTGACATATATAACATGACAGCAGGAAAACAAAGTAGAACTCATCCAATCTACCCTTTTGGACAACCTGCTCAACTCTATGATCCCTTCTTTTCCCTCAGAAATCCTCTGTACTTGCCCCATGCTTTCTTGATTTCAGATGCTTAAGTGAACTTGGTAGAAGCCTGCCATTATCTTTTTTTTTTTTTTTTTAATTCTTTATTCATTTTATAACTTACATCAATATTAATATTAACATTATAACATAGATAATTTACTTGAGATTGTACAATTAATCTTTATCAAATTAAATTTATCCCCCTCCCTCCCTTCATTTTATATTTCATAAAATCATTTTCTTCAATAATAAAATCCCCCCTCCCCCCGCCCTATTTTTCATTTGTACTAAACAGGGAAGAAAAATCTATACTTAATCTTTACAATAGTCTGATAATGGCCTCCATACATCCTGAAATTTATTAAAATTTCCTTTTTGAATGGCTAATGTTCTTTCCATTTTATAAATATGGCTTACTGAATTCCACCAAAAACTAAAGTTCAGTCTATTCCAACTTTTCCAATTATGTGTTATTTGTTGTATGGCAACTCCTGTCAAAATAAGCAATAATTTATTATTATTAGAGGAAGCCTGCCATTATCAATGGAAACATGTTCAGAAGATGTTATTCTCAAAACTGTAACACTTCCCCCCTCTTAGGCCTCTCACCTTCCCCCTTTACACCTAACTCTTTAATCTCTCCACTGTAGTTCCTCTCTCATCTTTCTTCCTGTAAACCGTGCCGAGCTCCGCATTCGTGGAGATGGTGCGGTATATAAACCCAAGGTTTAGTTTAGTTTAGTTTAGAAGAAGATGAGGATGCTATTCAAAGACATGTCCTGTTGTGATTGTATATGAAAGGGTTGATGAAGGTGCATACTGATGTTAGAGGAGGCAGAAGGCCTAGAGTGAGACAAACCCCCTCTTTTACTAAGGCGTAGTAGCCGATTTAGCGTACGCTAACTGATCTAGCACGCACTAACCAGTTTAGTGCGTGCTAGCAAAGCTAATGCGCCCATTATATTTTATATAACCACATAACATACATTTAGAAGAAGAGAAAAACTAATACTTATGTGCACACAACATTAATAATTTATTAATCAACCTTACTTTTTTCATAAATATTATAAATATATTAAATATACCACCCTCTGACTTATAAGAAACACCTATTTCAATAGACAACCCAGGCAAATGCCCTTGTTGCCCCGAAAACCTGGATAATGAGTTCCACATTGTCCAGTGTTTTATTTAAAATGTCCTTGCCAAACTGGTGCTTCATGGATTAAACTCCTGCTTTCATGATAAGATCTTGTTCTCTCTTGAATAACAACTGGCAGAATGCTCAAGCCAGCCCAACACAATCTTGCATTTTGCCACACAGGCGTCCTCAGGAGCTGAAGCCACTTCAGGTTTTCACTTTATTTTTCTCTCTGTAATCACATTTGTTAATCATACAGCAACTGCAGCTTAAGCTCAAAAACCACGTCTCCCCTCTGGAAGGAATAAACCGAATGCGTTAGACGCGTTAGAATTTAGCACGTGCTAATCGTTAGCACATGTTAAATCAGCTAGCGCACCTTAGTAAAAGGACCCCAAAATTATTAAAGGAGATAGCCCTTAGTGACAGCTAAGCCCTTAGTGACTGCTGGGTAAGTACGGCAAGTGAAATAGTGACACAAATTGCCAGTGCCACGGAGAATGAAAAGTCTGGCATTTTGGCATTTTCCCCCAATAGATGGAGTGAACAAAATGTTATCTGGAAAATCCTTTTGCAGAAATTATCATTATGCTCCAGCTGTTTGAAAGACCTCCCCCCTCTACAAAACTGAAACAAGTGGGCAGCTGCTGTGAGTAATAAACTGATTGCATACATATTACCATACTATTTCTTACACTTCAAAAACAAAAATGCCAAAAGCTTAGGATGCTATAGAGCAAGAATAAATTGCTGGAGGTCAAAGCCAGCAAATACACCTTTTCTCATCTAGATAATCGTTTGTTTTTATTCCACCTACTTAATGCCATTCTTCAAGCAAACACTTCTCAAGATAATGAAGCTTGGTTATTTGTTGCAGATAGCTGCAAGGCAAACTTAGGGCCCCTTTGATGGTGTCGACGTACTACTACTACTACTACGTTTATTTCTATAGCACTACATTAAACATGCAAGAGACGGTCCCTGCTCAAAAGAGCTTACAATCTAATTATGACAGACACAGTGTACAAAATGGTGAATCAATATACGCTGCTCATGTAGGAAAATACAAAGGGATGAAGGGATAGAGAGGGTAGAGCAATACAGCGGGAACGATAAACATATATGGTGCTTTACCAGTTGGTAGGTTTAGAACTTAAATGTAGCTTCAAAAAAGTGGGTTTTCAGACCGAATTTGAATACTGCCAGAGATGGAGCCTGACGTATCGAGTCAGGCAGGTGTTCCGGCATACAGCACAGGAAGGCAAAAGGGACGGAGTTTGCAATTGGAGGTAGAGAAGAGGGTAAAGACAAGAGAGACTTGCCAGATGAACAGACTTTCTGAAGTGGAGAATAGGGAGAGAGAAGAGAGGAGAGATGTTGAAGAGCAATAGAGTGAATACCCTTGTAGGTCAGTAAGAGGAGTTTGAACTGTATGCGGCCAGGGAGCCAATGAAGCAACTTGAGGAGAAGGGTAAAGTGAGCATCATGACACTGGTGGAATATGAGGTGTGCAGCAGAATTCTCTATAACACTGCCAAAATTTGACCCTTCCTTTCTGAGCACATTGCTGAGACCCTCATCCATTCTCTCATCACCTCTCACCTAGACTACTGCAACCTGCTTCTTACTGGCCTTCCACTAAACCATCTCTCTCCCCTTCAATCCATCCAGAACTCTGCTGCACACCTCATATTCTGTCAGTGCTGCTATACCCCTCTCCTCAAGTCACTTCATTGGCTCCATATCCATTTCCACATACAATTTAAACTCCTCCTGCTGACCTATAAGTGTATTCACTCATCAGCATCTCTCCTCTCTCCCTATACTTCTCCCCAGGAACTCTGCTCATCAGGTAAGTCTCTTTTATCTGTACCCTTCTCCTCTACCACCAACTCCAGACTTCGCCCCTTCTACCTTGCTGCACCGTAAACCTGGAACAAACTGCCTGACATGGTACATCAAGCTCTATCTCTGGCAGTATTCTTCTATGCTGCTGCTTTCAATTCCACCTGCTAAGCACCCATATCTGTCTTATCATTCCCTCTGTAATTCCCCACCTGAGCACTATATTTAGAGGCACCTTTTTTGTCCAGTTTGTCTGTCATAACTAGATCGTAAGCTCTTTTGAGCAGAGAGTGTGTCTTTCATGTTTTGTGTACAGCGCAGTGTATGCTTGGTAGCGCTATAGAAATGATAAGTAGTAGTAGTGGCTTAGTAAGAGGGGGGGTGGTCCACCCCGGGTGTCATCATAAGAACATAAGAATAGCCTTATTGGGTCAGACCAATGGTCCATGAAGCCCAGTAGCCTGTTCTCATGGTGGCCAATCCAGGTCACTAGTGCCTGGCCAAAACCCAAGGAGTAGCAATATTCCATGCGGAATCCCCAAAGAGTAGCAAGATTCCAGAACCCAAAGAGTAGCAAGATTCCGGAACTCAAAGAGTAGCAACATTCTATGTTACTGATCCAGGGCAAGCAGTGGCTTCCCCCATGTCTTTCTCAATAACAGGCTATGGACTTTTCCTCCAGGAACTTGTCCAAACCTTTCTTAAAACCAGCTACACTAACCGCTCTTCCTAAGGGCATGGAACCCCTCCTCCTCTCCACCCCCTCACTCCTCTCTTTGCCGCGCTTGCTTTCCTCGTACCTTTTTTACTTCCCTGGCATGAGGTTGCTGCCCGTGTCGGTATCAGCGCTCTCTCTGATGTCACTTCTGGGACCTGCGCCTAGGAAGTGACATCAAAAGGTGAGCTGACACCAATGTGGGCATGCTGCTCATGCTGGAGAAGTTAAAAAAAAAGGTACGGGTGAAGGGAAGGGGTGCGCGCGCACAGAAGGGGGGCCGGGGAACAGGGTGGGTAAGTGGCACCACCACCCTGGGTGCTGCTGAGTAGTAGTGGTATAAATGGCTAAGCAGAAGACTTGCACGAAGAAGCAAAGATGACATCAGATGCATGTGTGACATCATCATGTCAACATCTGTGTGTCCTCCAGCTGCTTTGAATGAACTCCAGATAAGCCAGAAACAAGGGTATACTAGGATCGACATTTATGCATGACACTGTACCAAGTTGGCATTAGTACAGAGAATTGCTTGACTATTCCTATTAGTACACATTTCATATTGTTGAAAGCTAAAAATCCATTAGACAGGTATAAAACCAGACTTCTTATAATTATGACTAGGGTTGCCATGCAAATGATCACCAGGAATTGGAAGAACTGGGACAGGCTAAATTTTTCCTTTTGGTGGGAAATTTGGGGCTCTTTTTACTAAGCTGCGATAGTGATTTTAGCGCGCACTAAACCCACTCTACGGGGCTAGAAATGACACCAGCTCAATGCTGGCATTAAGGTCTAGCATACGTGGCAATTCAGTGCATGCCAAGCATGCGCTAAAACCGCTATCGCAGCTCAGTAAAAGGAGCCCTTTGTGTCAATGTTAGAGATATGAAAAAATGAATTTGGAAATATTTGGGCATAATAAAATATTTTACACAACATGGGGTCTATTAATGGAATTTGTTAAATCTGATTAATTGTATAAGTTTTTAATTCCTATTTGATTTTCACACACATCCAGGGAGGGTGGGAGGGAGGTGGGGGGAAATATATTTTGTATTGTATTATTTGATTGGATGTAAGTGCTGTTCACTGTATTACATGTTTAAAAAATTTTTGCACTTTGTATTCGAATTGAAAATCAATAAAGAATTACAAAAAAAAAAAAAAAGTACATATTTCGTATTGCAGTTTAATACGGTATTTCTTCACCACTACAGAAAGTGTTGGAGGGAGAGAACATAACCAAAAATACTATTACTGTATATTCCAAACTTAGCAAGAAGCCTTCAAAACTCTAAGACAAACAAAGCATTATAGCTTCTTATTTTTTTGTGTTCTTTATAAAAGTTGGTCTTTTTTGGCATTTTTGCCCCTTTTTCTCTCAAGCCATGACATGCTCTAATTAAGAATCTTTTTGGTCTCTGATCAGTATTGTCTGCTGTGTAGTTGGCTTGCGTCACACTGAATTATCTCACTCTGTAGTCCCAGTGGGCTCCCTGTGGAGTACAACAAAAAGACCCAGAAACACTTTCCCCTTCCATTTTCTCATCAAGAGAAAACCCTCTCTTTACCGAGTTAAAAGGTGTGTTTATGTGTGCAATAGATATGTACAGTACAGAGTCAAGATGTCACTTTAGCAGATTGACAATACATCTTCATTTCATCTTGTTTTGCATTTTTATTTTACATCTTCTGTGGAAAAGCTTTCAAATTGGTCAGGTATGCAAATGGGTTAGAAGATTCTATGGCAATATGCATAGTTTTAAAGCTTAGACTCATGTTAACCCTTTGCTTTAAACTACAGCCTGCAAGGCCAGACCATATAATGTATAAAGCTTGCAAATCTGATGATATGGGAGAAATTCAAATTCTTGGGGCAAGCTTGTGTCTTTTGTACAGAAAGGAGATACCAATTATAAAATATCCTATACAGACTTATTTCTAGTCTTCCATCCCCCTTCTCCTTCTCTACTAGGATCGGAATCTGCCACTATAGCTGAGATCCAAAAAGGGTTGGCGGGGGTGGGGGGGGAGTCAGATATACCCTTATTTGAGGAAGTTTAGTCATCATCTTCTAATAACTTCTATTATTTTTCCAAATTTTCAAGATATACAGTATATATATTCAGCAAATTACAGCATAAATGTTAGAAATGTTGAACAACCATCATTAAGAAATACAATATAACCAAAAGAATCATAACAACACTTTAGCCCACAATATTGGGAGAAGCCAAAAGAAAATAATTAAAAATAAGGAAAAAAAGAACTCAAATTTCTAAGTGTCCAATGCTCTGCTATTAGCTGGTTAAGGTATCTCAGTGGGATTGTTAATTATCACATGATTTTTCCTTGCGATTATAAAATCCAGCAATTGTTTGGAATCAGTAAACATAAAATTTTTCCCCTCAAAAATAACAGACCAGCGACAAGGAAATTAATAACTTTTTTTATGTTAGTACTCTAGGCTAGAGCGGTCTCAGTTGGTTTCTTTTTGGTTTCTAGAAGTTACTTTGGAGTTTAGTCTGAGCTCTATCTAATCTTTTGGTTTGTACCACCGAGTGTTTCTTTTCTTGCCATTGTTTGTGTCCCCTGAAGAAGGTGTATTTAAACGTCGAAACTAGGATCCTTGTTGGGGCTATTTTACTAATAAAGACTTTGGGGTCCTTTTACTAAGGCATGCTAGCCATTTTAGTGCACGCTAAATATTAGCACATGCTAAGCGCTAACGCGTCCATTACCATCTATGGACGCGTTAGCGTTTAACGCATGCTAAAACAACTAGCATACCTTAGTAAAAGGACTCATGAGAATCTCAGAGAGGGTGAGATCCAGAAGGCCTCGAGCATGCGCAGATGCTCAAGGCCCAGCAGTGGCCCAGCAGAAAACTGGCGGCAGGCACTTTCTAACACCGGCGGCGCACGGGTAAGGACAGGGCTGGTCAGTGGGGGGGGGGGGGGGGGGAGGGGGGGCGGAGGAGGTGATCGTGAAGGGAGGGAGAAGTGCCCGAGGCCTCGGGGGGAGCAATACTGCTGGTTCCCGGGGTCGGCTCGGGGGTCGGGTGGAACCAATCATCTGAGTTTCCATTATGGCCTATAGGGAAAGTTGCTTTGCTATACGAGTACTTTGGATTGCGAACATGCTTCTGGAACGAATTATGCTCGCAAACCAAGATACCACTGTAACTCATAACTTTGAAAACATAAAACTAGGGAGCACTTATGCAATGATGTGCAATAAAGAAGTATAGTGCCACCATTTCTGGACACTGAATGAAATTCAGTGGAGCATGACATGAGAACAGCCTGCTAATGTCAGGCTGGGAGCCTCGACCCTGTTGAAAATTTTGAAACCTGGCATGTCGGTGGAGGCGCTCCCGTAATGCACTTTAAGAATAAGATGTCCTTATGCATCTTCTATTTATTATTACTAAGTTTGCACAAACTGATGCATTTGCACTTAATATATAAGAAGAAAAAGTTTTAAAAAATATACAAAAAAAGGATCCATTGAAGATATTGGCTCATATTATCCTTTGAACTCTAAATAAAGGAAAGTAAGCCCTCTGAGGATTCTATACACTTTAGAAAAATATTCAGTGGTTTATAAGATAGTACTATGAATATGTTTTGATATGCTGGGAAGATTTGGTGATCTATGAATATTTGAAAAGTCCCAGATGAAGTTTAGCTAAATAGTGAACTGAGACCATTTCTGTAACGGCATTAAACTGTACCTAACCAGTTATAGTAGTACAAAGCTGCTTTGGCATGCCAAAACTTAGGCATCACACCTCATACCAGGTCAATGGCTGGCATAAGCTGACACTCTTAGGTGCACCTTGCAGTGTGCACATGCGATATTATTCTATAAGGTGCACGCATTGCTATGTAGAACGTGCATGACATTCCCGTGGTCAGCTCGCTGGTACAGCTCATTTGCTACTACATCCAGGGCAGGATTAATTTGTCGAGGGCCCCTAGGCACACAAGTACACTGGGCCCCCTGCCCCGCCCCACCCCACCATGCGCCCAGACGGAAACAGGAAGCTGCGCCAGAGGGAAGCTTTGGGCAAGCAGCACCTCTTGCACAGTTACAGTTCCCGTTACTTTTCTTATCCATGTTGCTTGCTTGTCTTACTTTCTGTCGATTGGGGGGGGGGGCGCTTTGCAAATCGATGCTGGATGGGCCCATCGCCATTTGGAAAAAAACAATGTTGCTGCCCTCCATTGGGCCCCCCTGACCATTTTGGGCCCTAGGCACGTGCCTACTTGGACTATTGGTTAATCCTTCCCTGACTACATGCCTTGCAACTAGAATGCCAATTTCATAAAATAGTGTCTAAAAATAAAATAATCAACACACTGGAGTTGTTGAACCTTCATCTGTCTCTTGCCACGTTCAGGACAGAGACCGTACAAGTCTGTCTGGCATTGGCGTCCATTCTCTCATGATGGATTTGGCCACTCTTTGTCTCTCACTGTTTGTAGAACATTGGCCTTAGATTTCACTATTCTTGCCTAAGGTAACACCTCAACAACCATGTTGCATTTCCATCTTCTTTCTATTTAAACATCCCCTGTGTCTATTCGATGTATTTTGGACTCTACCACCTCTCTCAGAAGGGTGTTTCAAGCATCTGCCACCCTCTCTGTGAAAAGTATTTTCTGACATTACTCCTGAGTCTTCCTCCTGGCAGCCTCCATTCATGTCCTCTAGTCCTACTGCCTCTACATCTCTGAAAGAGGTTTGAATATTAATATCTTTCAAGTACTTAAAGGTCTGTATCATATAACTCTTTCTCCTTTTTTCCAGGATGTACATATTCAAGTCCTCCAATCTCTTCTCATATGTCTTATGGCACAAACCATGTACAATTTTCATCGCCTTCCTCTGAATTGCCTCAGATCTTTTTTACATCCTTGTAGAGATACAGCCTCCAAAACTGGACACAGTACTCCCCACCAAAGGAGTAAAGCCTCACCAAAAGGCTGGTGCAGCCATGGGAAGGGCATGGGCGGATCAGGCATGCTTCTGGAATTTGTGCACTGTTTCATAAGGGAGATCTGCACCTAGTTTAAGTGGAAGAATTTACACCAACTCTGAGTACTGCTTATAGAATAATGCTAATTTTTATCGGCACTTTACAGAAGTGAATCCTTAACACACATAACATCTTTAGTGCTTAAATGCAAGGGGGTGTTCCACTAAAATATTATCAGTTATATGCATAGAGGGGCATAATAAAAAAAAACATCTAAGTCCCTTTTTGGCCTAAGGCCTTAAACATTGAAAGTAGAAGCAGGGAAAATGTCCATAATAAAAAAAAAACGTCCAAATGGAGGTTTGTTTTGATAATGGCCTGCCTCTACATTCAGCTGTTTAAACGCCCAGACCACCACTACATCTACACTTATACCCCATAATGAACCAAAAAAATGCCTAAGCCCCAAAAGTCCAACACAAGGGCTTTTAGGAGAAGGAGGAGCCAGTCCTTTGCCTAAAAGCTGGATTCTGTAACCGGTGTCTGTCAAAAACAACACCAGTTACAGAATCCCCCCACCTTAAAACGATCCGGGCAGGAGGGAGCCCAAGCCCTCCTGGCCCGCGGCACCCCAAACTCCCGACTATGTTCAGGGCAAGAGGGAGCCCAAGCCCTCTTGCCCCGCTGACTCCCCGACAGCATCGGGGCAAGAGAGAGCCCAAGCCCTCTTGCCCCGCGGCACCCCCCGATTACGTTTGGGGCAAGAGGGAGCCCAAGCCCTCTTGCCCCGCCGACTCCCCGAACCCTCGACAGCATCGGGGCAAGAGGGAGCCCAAGCCCTCATGCCCCGCTGACTCCCTGAACCCTCGACAGCATCGGGGCAAGAGGGAGCCCAAGCCCTCATGCCCCGCTGACTCCCTGAACCCTCGACAGCATCGGGGCAAGAGGGAGCCCAAGTTCTCTTGTCCCATGGCACCCGCGGCATCCCCCGATTACGATCAGGCCAGGAGGGAGCCCAAGCCCTCCTGGCCTCTCTCCCCCCACCCCCTACACGATCGGGTAGGAGGGAGCCCAACCCCTCCTGCCCAGGCGGACCCCGTATCCCCACCCCCCACTACAATATGGGCAGGAGGGATCCCAGGCCCTCCTGTCCTTGACACAACCCCCTCAACAACTGCCCCCATGCTGACCCGTGACCCCCCCACCGACCCCATGACCCACCCCCACCCCCCATACCTATAAAATATTGGCCGGACAGACGGGTAGCAAACCCGCCCGTCCGGCAGGCCAGCCGGTTGCAGAATTGGGCCGGATTGGCCCAGGCGTCTGAAACCCCGCCCACAGGTGGGGCTAAGGCACCTGGGCCAACCAGAATAGGCCCGGGAGTCTTAGGCCGTTAGGGGGGGGGGGTTGTGTCGAGGGCAGGAGGGCCTGGGATCCCTCCTGCCCTTATTGTAGTGGGAGGTGGGGGGTAGGGGGTCCACCTGGGCAGGAGGGGTTGGGCTTCCTCCTGCACGATCGTGTAGGGGGGGTGGGGGTGAGAGGCCAGGAGGGCTTGGGCTCCCTCTTGCCCCGATGCTGTCGGTGAGTCAGCGGGGCAAGAGGGCTTGGGCTCCCTCTTGCCCTGATGCTGTCGAGGGTTCGGGGAGTCGGCGGGGCAAGAGGGCTTGGGCTCCCTCTTGCCCCAATGTGTGTGGGGGTGGTGATGGATCGTGGCAGGAGAGATGCATCATTTCCCCTACCGCGATGCCATCACACCTCTACCCGAATTGCCACGATCCGCAGCAGGAGAGATAGGGCATCTCTCCTGCCGCGGGTCACAGCAGTTCGGGTAGAGAAGTGATGTCATCGCGGTAGGGGAGATGAGGCATCTCTCCTGCCGCGATGGTTGCGGTGGGTGGGTGGGTAGGTAGGTTGCCGGGCCACTGAACTGATCGCAGCAGCCACCATCAGCTCAGCGGCCCCTTTTTCGGCACTTAGACGTGTTTTGACTTCGTCTAAGTCAAAAATGTATAAGTGCCGACTAGGCAATCTGCCTAAGGTTTTGGTTATACCTGCTGCACACCTAGGTGTAGGTCGGCCCACCTCCCACCCACCGCCCACCCTTTCCCCTCCTCTAAACATGCCTCTTTTCTCTCTGTGCGTTTAGTGGCAGGGGAAAGGCCTAAGCTGGTTTTAGATATGTCTAAATCCAGCTTTGGTTATGGGTACTTGGACGATCAGGCTTTTTGATTGTCCAAGTAGCCATCTAGGACACTTTTTAGACTTTTTTTTTTATTATGAACCCCATAACATAGAACACTTAGGTGCCCACTCATTGTGCTGGTGAAAATGATCATACCTCACTTTAGGCACATCATTAGGAGAGAGAGTGTGTGGCACAGGGGTTAGAGCTACAGCCCCAGCACCCTGAGGCGGTGGGTTCAAATCTCTCACTGCTCGTTGTGACCCTAAGTCACTTAATCCCCTCATTGCCCCAGGTACACTAGAGTTTGAGCCCACCGGGACAGAGAGGGAAATATAAAGCACCTGAATGTAAACCACTTAGGATATAAGTGGTATATAAATAATAAATACTAGTGTTTTATACCAGTATCCTGGCATAGATGCCATTTCAGAACTGGTGTGCCTAAGCAGAAGTGCCCACGAGTGGAGTGCCGCAGGGTTCGGTGCTTGGGCCTGTTCTCTTCAACATATTTATAAATGACCTGGAAATTGGTACGACGAGTGAGGTGATTTAATTTGCAGATGATACAAAGTTATTCAGCGTAGTGAAGACACAGATGGATTGCAAAGACCTGCAACGTGACATAAACATGCTCAAGGAATGGGCCGTGACATGGTAAATGAGGTTTAACGTGGATAAGTGTAAGGTGATGCATGTCGGCAACAAAAATCTTATACACGCATACAGGATGTCCAGTGCAGCACTCGGAGAGACCCCCCAGGAAAGAAACTTGGGAGTACTGGTCGACAAGTCAATGAAGCCATCCGTGCAACGTGCAGCGGTGGCAAAAAGGGCAAACAGAATACTAGGAATGATTAAGAAGAGGATCACAAACAGATCAGAGAAGGTTATCATGGCATTATACCAGGCCATGGTACGCCCCCACCTGGAATACTGCGTCCAGCACTGGTCGCTGTACATGAAGAAGGACATTGTACTACTCGAAAGGGTCCAGAGAAGAGCAACTAAAATGGTTAAGGGGCAGGAGGAATTGCCGTATAGTGAGAGATTAGAGAAACTGGGCCTCTCCTCCCTTGAAAAGAAGAGACTGAGAGGGACATGATTGAAACATTCAAGATAATGAAGGGAATAGACTTAGTAGATAATGACAGGTTGTTCACCCTCTCCAAGGTAGAGAGAATGAGAGGGCACTCTCTAAAGTTAAAAGGGAAAAGATTCCATACAAATGTAAGGAAGTTCTTCTTCACCCAGAGAGTGGTAGAAAACTGGAATGCTCTTACGGAGGTTGTTATAGGGAAAAGCACCCTTCAGGGATTCAAGACAAGGTTGGATAAGTTCCTGCTGAACCAGAACTTACGCAGGTAAGGCTAGACTCAAATATGGCACTACTGGTCTTTGACCTAAGGGCCGCTGCTGGAGCGGACTGCTGGGCATGATGGACAACTAGTCTGATCTAGTAACGACAATTCTTATGTTCTTAGTTATAGAACTGTCTCCCAAATGTCCAACAAGAAAAGGTTGGAAAACTCTTACTGCCTGTGATTTGCAAATCATCATCATTTGTAAACATCTAATCTGGAGAAACTGCAGAAAATAATAAATATCTGACTTGATTGGGGAACATTACTCTTTTATTAGAAACCTGTCTGGTTGTCTCTTACAAAATATCTGATTGCTTAGTTCATATATTTTAATAGATTATTGTGTTTTAGAAGGAGAAAGACCTCAGAAGCTGCAGGCAACAACGCTATCCCGGAGCTGTGAAGGAGAGAGCTGTCAAAAGCACTAGTTCCCCTGCACACTTCTATCAAAAAAACCCACAAAACTTGAAAGCTGCTGTTCCAGACAGCATACAGTAAACGTAGGTCTGAAGCTCCCACTAGTGGCCAGTGTTAGATTAAACCATCCCAGAAGCTTTCGTTTCCATCTTACTGCTAGACTCTGCTCAGACAGTGTAGCACTGAACACTTTATCTAACTGAACATTTTATATCAGATAGAGAAACAGAAAAAAGGGAGCTCATTCTCTACAAGGTGTAAACTAATTATAAATGCAAATAACTATGGTGAATTTAGGAAACACCTAAAGACATACCTGTTCTTGAAATACCTAGGTAGCGAATCTACACAATCTCTCCCATCACAATCTCCCACCTCAATCCCCCCCCATCACAACTGTTCCCTTAACCTGATAGCCACTATTCTTCAACTATGTAAGTTTTACTCTATTTGTAGCATCTTTCTAATCATTGTAAATCGCATAGAACTTCATGGTCCTGCAGTATATAAACTGTTATTATTATTATTATTAATAAACTACAGTGACTTACATTTTACTATTTCTCTTCACATAAAGGTCTATGCAGGATGGGGGGTTTTTTTGGTTGTTTTTTTTCAGCATCCTGTACTTAATGCAAAAATATTTACCCAACTTGTGGCACATTCCAGTAGAACAAATTAAGAGTAAAACAGCTTCATAGACAAACCTTAGAGAAGGGAGTCAAAGGGTATGTTCTTCTACAATCTCCATAGTTAAGCCAATTTATTCTGTCTAAGAAATTTATTTTTAACATAAAAATAAACATTAAAAAGTAATCACTAATGTCACTATGATTCAGTAGCACCACTTAGTGGTTTACCAGAAAATTTTCTTTACTTTTAAAATTTTGGTGCTATTCAATTTCTAGCATACTCTAAATCAGCCCTAGACTAAAAATGAGTGCTTAACTATTTTCTATTTTAACTAATGTAATCTCTTCCTGCATGTATCAGTTATAGGCAAGCCTCTTGCATAAAATATAATGTATTTGGTTAGTGGGTTCAGGTCAGGACCAGTACTCACTGGGGTGGCCTTGGCATACTATCTTTATTCTCCACTGTCACATAATAAGAGTTGAGGCCAGAACTGGGGTTCTGAATGAAAAAAAGTTGACTTAAAATTGTCTTTAAGTAAAAGGGACAAAATATAATAGCAAAACTACAAGCAAAAGCAGAAAGCAAAAAAAATATACTATCAAACATTAGCAGTCTCCTAGTTCTTTCTTCAGAATTTTCAGCTCCTGTGAAACTATTTTTTATCGTTTATTGTGTTCTCTATGCTATACATTCTCTGAATTTGTTTACTCCAGACAGGTGCACCATGATGTCTCCTCCTGGTAGATTCCAAGGACATCCTTTGGGTCCCTTCAGGCTTAAGATCCTCTGTTGTTTCTCTTGTTCTCCTACTGCTTCACTCCTGTATCACTACTACTTCCTCCTTAGGAGCTGCAGCGGGCTGACTCCCCATTCCAGATTACATCTTTAGACAAGTGCAGAAGCCTCAGGAACCCTGTCATTGTTCATTGCTCTCCTGGTTTAAAGGCTGTACTAGCCAAAGCAAAACAAAACACAACAGAATCAAGTCTAACAAACCTGTAGCAACCACCAAAGCTTGCCAAACAAGATAAAAAGAACTTAGACACCCAAACACTGCTAATTCTGATTGGGTTATTTATATTTTTCATTGGTCAAAAATCTCATTGCTTGTTTTGTTTGGTCTGGGTGATCCCCCCAAAAAGTTCTTATGTGGTTAAAAAAAAAAAGCTTAATATATTGATTGCAAACCACAACAATTCCAGTTGGCCCAGGCACCTAAGGCCCCTCCTGTGGGCGGGGCCTTAGGTGCCTGGCCCAATCAGGTCCTAAGGCCCACCATTTGTCCAACGGATTTTAGGTAAGGGGGTGTCGAGGGTAGGGTGTCGCGGGGTCACCGATTGGGGGGATGTCATGGGGTTCTGGGGGGCCAATTGGGAGTTCAGGGGGCGGTCAGGGGGGTCATTATGGGCAGAAGGGGTTGGGCTCCCTCCTGCCCATATCAGTTGGTGGGGTAGGTCGCTTGGGCAGGAAGGGTTGGGCTCCCTCCTGCCTGTATCCGATCGGGGGGATGTGTGGGTTCATCAGGGCAGGAGGGGGTTGGGCTCCATCCTGCCCATATCCGATCGGGGGGGTGGGGGGTTCATTGAGACAGGAGGGGTTGGGCTCCCTCCTGCCCATATCCAATCAAGGGGTGGGGATTCATTAGGGCAGCAGTGGTTGGGCCATGGGGGGGGGGTCACCGGGGCAGGAGGGCCTGGGCGCCCTCCTGCCCATATTGGTTCGGTGGGGGGGAGGTGAATTGCGGCAGGAGAGATTGGGCATCTCTTCTACAGTGATAGTGATCCCCCACCCCCCCGAACTTTGGCACTTCGGGGGGAGGATCGCGGCAGGGGAGATGCCTCATCTCTCCTGCCGCAATCGTTGTGGTGGGAGGTAGATAGGTTGCCGGGGCCACTGAGCTGATTATGGCAGCCACAATCAGCTCAGCAGTTCCTTTTTGGCACTTATACCTGTTTTGACTTGGTCTAAGTCAAAATGTATAAGTGCTGACTAGGCAACCTGTTAAACCTTTAGCTTATACCTACTGTACGACTAAGTCTAGGTCAGCCCACCTCCCGCCCTTACCCCTCCTCTAAAAACGCCTCTTTTCCCTCTAGGCATTTAGAGGCAGGGGAAAGGCCTAAGCTGGTTTTAGATACATCTAAAACCAGCTTTGATTATCAGTACTTGGACGATCTGGCTTTTTGATTGTCCAAGTACCGATTTAGACCACTTTTTAGATGTTTTTTTGTTTTGATTATGAGTCCCTTAGAGTATACAGTATAACACTGAATGATGAGGAAGATAAAATAGGCACCTCAGAGACCTGATGGAAGGAGGACAATCAATGGGACACTGTGTTATCTGGGTAGAAATTAAATAGCAAGGATAGAATAGATCAAATTGGGGGGGGGGGGTTGCGATAAATGTTAAAGAGGGAATTGAATCAAATAAAATAAACATTCTGTATGACATAGATAGCAGTGTAGAATCCATATGGATAGGAATTTCATGTATGAAGAGAAGGAATATAAAAGTAGGGTCAAAATGAGCAGACAGATGAAGAAATGTTTTCAGAAATTAGGAAAGCCGGCAAATTGGGCAACAGTATAATAATGAGTCATTTCTATCACCAAAATAAAATAGAAAACAACATGTGCTAGCACTAGTTTGGGGAAGCTCACCACATTAGCATCCTAACAAATATTTTTTAAACCTACTCCAGCATTCATACACAAGGAAAAACAACAATTTAAATCTGGAGAGAAAAGGATCTCAGTTCGGCTTAATGGATCTTTAAAAAAAAAAAACTCCACACATTTATATCAATTCTTCCATCAATCTTCAATTCACCGTTTACATATTTGGTCAATGACTAGAATCCTCAGCTTCACCCAAACCCAACAGGAATAGGTAATGTCAAAGTTCCACAGTATCAACTTAGCATGCAGAAACACCCGACTTAGCTCATTGCCCTGCGATCGGTGCCAAGTTTGGGGGTGTGGTTTGTGTGTATTTAGTTCATGGCTCTGTGGCGTCTGTTGAGCCCAGTCGTTACTTCAGGGAAGATTATTCTTGTCAAAATTAGTTTTCTACCAAGAGTGTTTGCAGCCTATTATTTGCCACCCCTGACGCAGCAGGATTGCGAAACTGAGATTTCTTTGTCGGATGAAGGAAGGCTGGTTCCCGGAAGCCTGATTGCAGTGTGAATGGCAATGATGAAGGGCCCAAAGTGAAAGGAGTTGGGAGTCTTTGGAGAAGAACATCGAGTGTAACCTCCTCTGCATGCAATGCCGAATCAGGACTCATTACAGCTAAGTCATATTTTTTGAATGTGCAATAATAAATGCAATAATAGAATATCACATTACAATATATCTCACCATCAGAAGGCATAATAGGTGAGTCTCCTCCCCCCCCCAAAAAAAATAATTCATTGGTTAAACAATAAGACAAAAATTCCATATTTTTTAAAAAAACGTACGTTACAATGTTTTACTGCTGCAATCTCTGCATACGGAAAAAGATGTAAGAGATCTACCTGAACTAGAAATGGTTTTCAAGGGTGATGATGCGGAGGAACTGAAAGAAATCTCGGTGAATCTGGAAGATGTACTGAGCCAAATCAACAAGTTAAAAAGTGATAAATCACCAGGACTGAATGGTATACATCCCAGAGTATTAAAAGAACTCAAAAATGAAATTGTTGACCTGCTTAGTGATCTGTAATCTGTCGCTAAAATCGTCTGTAGTACCTGAAGACTAAAATGATTAGGGCTCTTCAGCTTGGAAAAGAGACAGCTGAAGAGAGATATGATTGAAGTCTACAAAATCCTGAGCAGAGTAGAACAGGTACAAGTGGATCAATTTTTCACTCCGTCAAAAATTACAAAGACCAGGGGACACTCGATGAAGTTACAGGGAAATACTTTAAAAACCAATTGGAGGAAATTTTTTTTCACTCAGAGAATAATTAAGCTCTGGAACATGTTGCTAGAGGATGTAGTAAGAGTGGATAGCGTAGCTGGTTTTAAGAAAGGTTTGGACAAGTTCCTGGAGGAAAAGTCCATAGTCTGTTATTGAGAAAGACACGGGGGAAACCACTGCTTGCCCTGGATTGGTAGCATGGAATATTGCTTGGGTTTTGGCCAGATACTAGTGACCTGGATTGGCCACCGTGAGAACGGGCTACTGGGCTTGATGGACCATTGGTCTGATCCAGTAAGGCTATTCTTATGTCCTTATACTTATCTACTAAACATACAGCATTCCACCAAGCACACTCAGAGAGTTTAGAACTATTCTTCCAATTAGCTAAAATATGTTGAAGTGCCATTCCCATTAATATATAAAATAACCTGGATTCATACCTATTCAAAATATTAGAAAGGATCACAGAATGCAAAATAACAATTTCATATATAAGCCTATCATCTCTTAACTTCATCCTATGCTCTCTCAATCTGGAGCTTCCTTTCAAATGAGACTCGCCTCATGCACATTTATGCCACGTAGTTATTTAAAATTCTATCATATTTCCCCTCAAAGTCTGACCCCCATATGCCTTATGATGAAGACCACGTACCATTTTAGTAGCCTTCCTCTGGAATGACTCCATCTTAATTATGTCTTTTTGAAGGTGTGGTGTCCAGAATTGTAAATAATATTCTAAATTGTGGTCTTACCAGTCTTATACAGGGGCATCAATACCTCCTTTTTCCTACTGGCCATATCTCTTCCTATGCACCCTAGTATCCTTCCAGCTTCCAATGCTGCCTTTTCAACCTTTTTGGCCACCTTACGATCATCATTTACCATCACACCCAAGTCCCGCTCCTCTTTCGTTCACAAAAGTTCTTCACCCCCTAAACTATACCATTCCCTTGGGTTTTTGCAGCCCAAATGTATGATCTTGTATTTCTTAGCATTAAATCTTAGCTGCCAAATTTCAGACCAAACTTTTGATAGGTCTTTCCTCCTGTTATTCACACTATCAGGGGTGTCTACTCTATTGGAGATTTTGGTATCATCCGCAAAAAAGGAAAATCTTACCTGACAATCCTTCAGCAATATCGCTTAAAAAAATGTTAAAAAAGAACAGGCCCAAGAACCGAACCTTGAGGCAGTAGTGTAGTGAGGAAGGAAGGTACCTGGGGCATTGGTGCCCAGCATCACAGTGCCATGCACCCCTACATTTCCCCATCACTCAAGTGCCCTCCCCCCCCCCCCCACACACACACTCCTCTTGAAATTTTCGCAGGCAAGAGAAGCATCTTCCACCGCCTGCCGGCTTCGGCTCCCTTCTGACATCACGTCCTGGTCCTGCAACCAGGAAGTGACATCAGAAGGGAGCTGAGGCTGGTGCAAGCAGAAGGTGGAAGATTCTGCTTGCGCTGGCAAACATTTCAATAGGTACACATGGGGCGCAGAGAAGGAGAGATGCCAGTGCTAGCGCCCCTGCCAAGACAGTGCCTGGAGCAGTTCACACATCCCAACACCCCCTTACTATGCCACTGTCTTGAAGCACACCACTGGCAACATCCCTTTCCTCAGAGCAATCTCCATTGACCATTATCCTCTGTCACCTTCCACTCAACCAGTTCCTGACCCAGTCTGTCACTTTGGGGCCCAAACCAAGGGCATTCAGTTTATATATTAGATGGCTGTGTGGAACACTTGCAAAGGCATTGCTAAAATCTAAATACAGCACACATCTAGCACACTTCCTCTATCCAGTTCTCTGGTCACCCAGTCAAATAAATTGATCAGATTTATCTGACAACCTGTCTCTAGTGTACTTTCACATGAGTCAGCATTTATAAGAGGTTGTTCTTATTAATACATGACTAAAATACTGCATTAATAGCACCTAAGACTAGGCAGTTCCATATAAAATGATTTCCAAACTGTTCACATTCACCAAGGTAGTTGTGAAAGCCTTAAATAGATTGAACAAGTTGTTACTATTAACTGCACTTGGAACTTCATGCCACTAGAGGTCACTAATGCCTGATAAATACTAAAAACTGAACTTCATGTAAGATACAGATATGAATTGAACCAAACACACCTTATGAATTGAACCAAACACCCCTTATGGAACATAATCTTTATTGTATTCTTTCTGTATGTGTGTAATCATTGAAAGTAGCAAGAATATAAGAGTTGCCATACTAGGATAAACTGAAGGTCCATCAAACCCAGTATCCTGTTTTCAACAGTGGTCAATCCAGGACACAAGTACCTGTCAAGATCCCAAAAGAATAAAACAGATTTTATGCTGCTTATCCTAGAAATAAGCAATAGCTTTTTCCAAGTCCATCTTAATAATAGCTTATGGACTTTTCTTTTAGGAAATTATCCAAACCTTTTTAAACCCTGCTAAGCTAACTGCTTTCACCACTTTCTTTGGCAATGAATTCCAGTGTTTAATTACAATTTGGGTGAAGAAATATTTTCTCCAGTTTGTTTTCAATTCACTACTTAGTGGCTTTATTGCATGACCCCCTAGTACTAGTAAAGAAACTCTCAGGCCCAGATTCTCAAAACTTTAATGTCGTCGCTAAACTGTTTTCCAACGTTTTAGCCTGCATGCATTTTAGCTGCAGATTATCACAACAAATTATCTCTGTCTTTAGCGAGGTTTCTAGCAGTCTCCAATAATGACATGCAAATGGGCTTTTCAACATTGAAATGAGCCCTCCAATGGATTCTTAAAAATTGCCAAGCCATTTTCTAAAAGCGGCGTTGGCTTTTAGCTACAAAAATAAGCGACTGGTCCAGTGGTGCCAGTACAGTGACTGCACTGTTTTAAACCCCGATATGTGAGTGTCAGAGACTGCTAAAACGCTGTGCTGTGATGCAGTGGGAGAGATGCCCAATCTCTCCCTTTGCATCATAGCATCCCCGCCCCACCCTTAGGGGTGGGGGTGGAGCAATGGTCCTTCCCCCCCACTCCTGCCTCAGTGATGGCGTATCCAATGCACAGAACTGCAGAAACGGTCGCTCAAATCCATCTCAAAATGGTAGCCCTAACAATAGGCTAGCCTTTGATGGCAGGACCCACTAGACAAGCAGGTGGTCTAAGACCCAAAACTCGTTGGTTACCTCTAAATGATCAGAAAAATAATATAGAATACTGCTAATACTGGACAATACACATCAGTATTGCAAGCCCATCCTCATCCCAGTTTGTGATTCACTGCTGTGCGTAGGCTCCGATTCTGAGGCCATAGCCCTTCAAGTTTGTTGGGCTTGCAATACTGATGTGTATTGTCCAGTATTAGCAGTATTCTATATTATTTTTCTGATTACGATATATACTGCTGGGGTAACTAGTTTTAGGTTGTATCTCTAAATGATGCCATACAAGCTTGTGCTCAACCAGAGACCACAGCACTCGGTCCTGGGCCTGAACCCAAAGAGACAAACGCCGTAAGGCAAACTGCCCGATTCACATATAAAGCCCAAACCACTTTCGGAAGAAGAAAGGAGCCGTACGCAAGAGCACCTTGGTATCTGCAATGCTCTACCCTCCCGCAAGACCGCACACTCCTCCAGCAGTACTGGAAATCACTTCATCACAAAGCAGACCAGAGGTTCATTTTTGTGTATTCCTAGATTTTTGGCTAATGATCTTACTACAATCCACATTGACTATAAATACAGTTGCAGTTGTGATTGCCATGTTAATCTTCTTGGATAAGGGATAACAAACAAGTTGTGAGACCTTTTTATTGGATAAGTGTTTCTTTAACAACTTTCCTAACTTTTCAAAAGTTATCCTGTCTTTACTGGGTCAGTGGGCGTAGTGGCATAGCGAGGGCGAGAGGCGCCCCTTCCCTAGACTTAGTCGTACTGCAAGTATAACCGAAAGTTTTAACGAGTCTGCCTAGATAGAACTTATACGTAGCAACTTAGGCAATTGAAAACCAGGTCTAAGTGCCCATAAAGTATCCAAAGTGAAAAGATAACTACTGTAGAGATGTGGTACAGACCCCCATAAACTCCCCCAGTGATCACTGAACACCCCCCCCACCGCCATAAAAATCGTAATAAAAAGTTTACATATCTGCCTCCAGAACATCAGCACCTGGCTAGGAAAGCCTAGGAGAGAAGCACAGTGGTGGCTTAAGTAGTCTGGGGGCCTCTCATAGAGAGGAGAACCCAGGCCCATAAGCCACTAACCATTGCATTCATGATGAAAAATGTGCACCCCCAAAACCCTATTGTACTGCCATACAGGTGGCAGTACCTGTACTCGCTGATTGTAACTATTCTCTGATTGTCCAGCCCTCTTTGTTGTAAATTGTATTTCCTGACTCTCTGTTGTATCTGTATTCGCTGATTGTCCAGCCCTTCTTTGTTGTGAACCGCCTCGAATTTGTACGGCTTTGGCAGTATATAAGAAATAAAAATAATAATAAAATAATAAGGGCTATTGGGGTGGTAGACAGGTGGCTATAATAGGTTTTGGGGGTGTTTAGGGGGCTCACCACGACCTATAAGGTAGTTGTGGTGAGATGTTTATATGGCACCCTTTTTGTGAAGTTCACAGCAGTGCCTGTAAGGTGTCCCACTACTGTGTTGCCATGTCTGGGTGTCCAGTCCATCACTTTGCTGGTCCATCACTTTGCTGGTTCTAGGCGTTTTTGACTTGGATGATTTTTTGGACAAGAATGAGGTATAAAGATGGACAACTTAGCGGGCTGGACGATCAAACAGCTGGATGTATACTTAGACGAATTTTGAAAAAAAAATATTTTGGACATATTTTTCGGGAATGGACTTTAGACACTGCCGACTTTGGGCGACTAGCGACTTAGGCCCCAAATGGACTTAGACGTTTCTTTTGATTATGCCCCTCCACGTGTCTAAATCCTCTTGCATACTAAGTCTGTGTAGCCTTTTTAGAGTTTTATTACAAACACGTTATCATAGAAGCAAGCAGTTCATGTTTTAAGGATGGTTATTTATATTTCTATTATTAGAACACAAGTGTTTTGTCCGAATCACTCAGCAACTATTTCTCTGGCATTTGAAGTTTTGCACATCTCCTTTGGGTTCCTTGAAACAGACCCTCGAAACATGGCCCATATTGGGACCTGCTAACACACTTTAAAGCTAAGTGGAGTGATTTTTCCCTCTTATTGCCATTGAGAACAAATCTAGTATTCAAAGAGCACGTTGCCTTACTTATTATTATTTTGCACTAAAGTCATACACAGTGATGGGACGGTGGGTTCGGCTATAGGAGCCACGGCTCTTGGTTGGATTATACAAGTGTGAATCTGAGTGTATGTGAAAATTGTATTACCTTATTTCAACATCTATATTTAAGATTCATATTTGACTTTCATATATTGAGAAGTCTTGGTTCTAGTTACACTAAATCCTCTTGCATACAACTTTAAAGGGGGTTGGGCTAGGGAGTTTAAAAAAATTATACGTCAAGTGGTAGAATAGCAGCAAATCCGCACCCAAATACATAGAATTGGGTGCTGGTGTTTATACCAGGTTTCAGCTGGTTAAGTAATGGTGCCTAAATTTGAACACTGGAATGGGATCAAAACACTATTCTACAAACTCAAAGCACCCTTCATAGAATAGCACTCCATACTGAATTTTTAAGGCACCCAAATCTGGGTGCCATGTATTAAACCCAGGCCTATGTATTTAGTGCTACTATATGTGTTTAAGTTTCTCTGCACAATGAGGAGGTATTGTTATGGGGAAGACAGGACAAGGCTATCACTTATGTACATAGTTTTGCATTTTAATAAAATAACCCCCTTTTACTAAGCTGCGGTAGAGGTTTCTAGCAAGGCCCGGAGCGCTAAATGCTCCAACACTCATAGAATTCCAATGAGCTTCAGAGCATTTAGTGCTCTGGGCCTTGGTAGAAACATCTATTGCGGCTTAGTAAAAAGAAGGTAAGCATACGAGTTTAAAATGAAAAAGGACAGAAAAAGTTCAATTTGTGTGCATTGCTTCTCCCAAGTCAATTTTTTTTAAAGGAAAAAATTTCTTGTTGAAAACCAGTGTAAAATGTGCAAGGTTGAAACTACCTGCAGACATAGAGGAGCATAATAAAAAAAAACGTCTAAGTCCCCTTTGGGCCTAAGTCCCTAAACGTTCAGCCCAGAAGCAGGGAAAGTGTCCATAACCAAAACAAACGTCCATGTTTTGATTATGGCCTTCCTCTGCCTAAACGCCCAATCTCCATTACGTCTACAAGTACCCCCCACAGCACGTCTACACTTTTTAGCCATAATGAAACAAAAACACGCCTAGGCCACAAACATCCAACAGAAGGGCTTTTAGGCGAAGGAGGAGCCAGTCCTTCGCCTAAAAGCTGGATTCTGTAACCGGTGCCTGTCAAAAACAACACCGGTTACAGAATCCCGCCCCCCACCGATCCAGGCAGGAGGGTGCCCAAGCCCTCCTGCCATGTCAAACTGTGACCCCCCCCCTCCCGACACGATCGGGGCAAGAGGGAGCCCAAGCCCTCTTGCCCCGCCGACTCCCCAACTCCCCGACAATATCGGGCCAGGAGGGAGCCCAAGCACTCCTGGCCACGGCGACCCCCTACACCCACCCCGCACTACATTACAGGCAGGAAGGATCCCAAGCCCTCCTGCCCTCGACGCAAACCCCCCTCTCCCCAACGACCGCCCCCCCAGCTGACCCGCGACCCCCCTGGCCGATCCCCACGACACCCCCACCCCCCTTCCCCGTACCTTTGGTTTAGTTGGCCGGACAGACGGAAGCCAAATCCGCCTGTCCGGCAGGCAGCCAACGATGGAATGAGGCCGGATTGGCCCATCTGTCCCAAAGCCCCGCCTTCTGGTGGGGCCTAAGGCGCCTGGGCCAATCAGAATAGGCCCGAGAGCCTTAGGCCCCTCCTGGGGGCGGGGCCTGAGGCACATGGGCCCAACCCGACCATGTGCCCAAGGCCCCGCCCCCAGGAGGGGCCTAAGGCTCCCGGGCCTATTATGATTGGCCCAGGCGCCTTAGGCCCCACCAGTAGGCGGGGCTTTGGGACGGATGGGCCAATCCGGCCTCATTCCGTTGTTGGCTGCCTGCCGGACAGGCGAGTTTGGCTTCCGTCTGTCCGGCCAACTAAACCAAAGGTACGGGGAAGGGGGGTGGGGGTGTCGTGGGGGTTGGCCAGGGGGGTCGCGGGTCGGCTGGGGGGTGGTCGGAGGTTCTTGGGGGGGGGGGGCGGTCGTTGGGGGGAGGGGAGTTTGCTTCGAGGGCAGGAGGGCCTGGGATCCCTCCTGCCCATAATGTAGTGCGGGGTGGGGGTAGGGGGTCGCCGTGGCCAGGAGGGTTTGGGCTCCCTCTTGCCCCGATGTTGTGGGGGGGGGGAGTGATGCATCGCGGCAGGAGAGATGCCTCATCTCCCCTACTGCGATGCCTTCACTCCTCTATCCGAACTGCCGCGAGTCGCGGCAGTTCGGGTAGAAGAGTGATGGCATCGCGGTAGGGGAGATGAGGCATCTCTCATGCCGCGATGGTTAGGTTGCCGGGCCGCTGAACTGATGGCGCCAGCGAACATCAGCTCAGCAGCCCGTTTTTCGGCACTTAGACCTGGTTTTATTTCGTCTAAGTGAAAAAGGTCTACGTGCCGACTAAACTGTATTGTTCTCTGACATCAGAGAAAGGGCGGGACCGCCGTCAGAGGAAGCAGCAGGACGACGGTAGGCAGCTTCTACATGATGGGGGGGGTGGGGAGGCTGTGGGGGTGCGAGCGGTCCTTCGGGGTGCGGGTGCAAGCGGTCCTGCGGGGTGAATCGGATGTCGGGGGGGGGGGGGAACTATGTAAAAAAAAAAAGGGGATAACGCGCTCACGAAAGTATGGAAGCAAAATAGCTTGTGCGATGATCCTAAAGTTAGTGTGGCTTAAAACTGACCAAGGAATTAATCTGAATATATAATAACACCTAATAGCAAAATAATGGAAACAATTATAAAAAATACAATTCTGGAACATGTAGACAAACATGACTATAATGGGAGAGTCAGCATGGGTTCAGCCAAGGAGGTCTTGCCTCACCAATTTGCTTGACTTCTTTGAAGGTGTGAATAAACATGTGGATAAAGGTGAGCCAGTTGATCTAATGTATCTAGATTTTCAGAAAGCTTTTGACAAAGTTCCACCTAAGAACTCTATTTTAGGTATTTATATACCGCCTATCAAGGTTATCTAAGCGATTTACAATCAAGTACTCAAACATTTTTCCCTGTCTTAGTGGGCTCACAATCTACCTAATGACCCTGGGGCAATTGAGGATTGAGTGACTTGCCCAGGGTCGGAGCAGTGTGAGCTTTGAACCCACAACCGCAGCTGAGGCTGTAGCTCTAACCACTAGGCCACTCCTTCCTGAGTAAATTAGAGTCATGGGATAGGAGGCAATGATCAGTTGTGAATTAGGAACTGGTTATCAGACAGAAAACAGAGGGTAGATTTTAATGGCCATTTTTCTCAATGAAGAAGGTTAAAAAGTGGGGTTCCCCAGGGGTCTGTGCTGGGACTGCTGCTTTTTAAACTATTTATTAATGATCTAGAGAGGGTAATAACTAGTGAATTACATTTGCTGATGACACAAAGTTGTTAAATTGCAAGAGGAAAAATTGTGAGACTGGGAGACTTGGCATCGAAATGGCAGATGACGTTTAATGTGAGCAAAGAGTGGGAAAGAGGAACCCGAATTATAACTATGTGATGCTGGGTTCTATATTAGGAGTCACTGCCCAGGAAAAGGATCTAGGTATCGTTGTTGAGGAAACATTGAAACCCTCAGCTCAATGTGTGGTGGCGGTGGCTAAGAAAGCAAGCAGAATGTTAGGTATTATCAGGAAAGGAATGGAAAACAAAGATGAAAATATTATAATGCCCTTGTATCGCTCTAAGGTACAGTCGCAGCTTGAATACAGTATGTAGTTCTGGTCGCCATATTTTAAAAAAGATATAGCGGAATTAGAAAAGGTGCAGAGAATGGCAACAAAAATGATAAAAGGAATGGGATGACTTCTCTATGAGGAAAGGCTACAGCGGCTAGGGCTCTTCAGCTTGGAGAAGAGATGGCTCAGGGGTGATATGATAGAGGTCTACAAAATACTAAGTGGAGTGGAAAGGGTAGATGTGAATTGCTTGTTCACTCTTTCCAAAAATACTAGGACTAGGGGGCATGTGATGAAGCTAAGTAGTAGATTTAAAACAAAACGGAGAAAATATTTTTTCACATGTGTAATTAAGTTCTGGAATTTGTCGCTGGAGAATGTGATGAAATCAGTTAGTTTAGCGGGGTTTAAAAAAGGCTTGGATAATTTCCTAAAAAAGAAGTCCTTAGGCCATTATTGAGATGGCTTGGGGGAAATCCACTGCTTATTTCTAGGATAAGCCGCATACAATCAAAATCTGTTTTACTACTTTGGAATCTAGCTAGGTACTTAGTTGGGACCTAGGTTGGCCACTGTTGGAAATGGGATACTGGATGGCCCTTTGGTCTTTCCCAGAATGGCAAGTCTTACATTCTTATTAATATATTATTTTTACAAAGTAACTTGCCCAACACTGGTTAATGGACCTTTAATACATATTAAGGAGAATTAGTGCGTGCTAAATTCTAAGGCTCATTTTATACATATGGGCTATTACGTTTTTAACGCACACTAATTCCCTTAACACGCATTAAATCCTAATGCTCCTTGATAAATCCCTATGGGCGTCAGAGTGATTACAGCAGCAGCAGCTGCTTCTGCAACTTTGTAAAAGGATCCCTAAGTTTGGCTGTATATAAGACAACAAATTTAAGAGCCTAAAACGGGCACAGATATGAGAGCTCGTTTTTTTTTGTTAATTTTAGGTCCTATGTTCTTTCAGTAGGATAGTGTTGCATTCTGATTAAGTAAAATATTACCCCAAGCATGCAACAAAATAAAACTCAGATATGCAAAGTAAAGGCAAGACAGGTGGGTTAGTACCTGTGTCTCCCCAGCTGGACCACAAGATAGCCTTTGGCTAACCATAGCTTTAGTGGGGAGCAAAAGGCTTGAGACACACATAGAGGGGGGGGTAATGAAAATAATTTTTACATAATATGTTATAATATATTATACAATATGTAATGTATGAATGAAAAGTAATAGAAGGGAGGGGGAGAGAGAAGGGATAAAAAAATATATTTAGAACATAATGTATTAGATATAAAAGTGTTATTGTATATTCATCAATTGTATTTTAACATGTTGTACACTTTCTGTAAAATTTGAAAATAAAAAATAATATAAAAAAAAAAGTAGTTACATTCTCAGCCCAGGCATCTATTAGTCAGTAGCTCAACCATACATACAGCTTGTGATCAGTCTTTGAGCAAACAAAACATTTCATTAAGGACTAATGATTGCAAGAGACGACGAAAGACAAGACACATTCCACTTTCTTCCCCAATTATCTTTTATAAAGCAATATAAAAAGAAAACATGTGAAAAAGCAAGATAACAGTTAACTTGTTTTAACCTTGTATTGCTTGGCATTTTTACAGATAAATTATTGCTTTCCAGCTTGGATAAGTACATAAATCAATAACATGTACAGGGGAAGACAAGCAGGATATACGTGATAAGCAATTCTGGTAAATCAACAGACAGGCTGTTTCACACCTACCAGGCCCAAATGACAAAATCAAAATGGCAGGAAAATACTAGCTGTGGTCCCTGAGAAGTTAGGCAAAGACCTCACTTTTGAGGTTCCTTTTTATTTTTATTGTTAATATAAGCTAACGGTGTCATAAAACTCTCAATTAGATGTAACATGGCAGACAAGTGTTCCTGGTTTACTACAGAACACTGGCCCTTTCCTGACAATCCTTAACAGAGTTAACAATAAATAAGCTAGATAAATAAATATTACCCTATTTGGTATTTACAGCAAGATTTTTTTTTCTTTTTTACAGCAGTAAACTTTCATTTTCATCTGCCATTGTATTTTTGGTAGTACATGGTGGCATGCCGCAAGGCTGCAACAACAACCTAGTCACTATTTACAAATTTGGCTGAAATCCAAAGGACCTGGCCTAAAATGCACTGAGAGTTTGTTACAGCAACACAATAACTAAACGGCTCCCGATTAATCACAATTCCCTCCCTCCACACAGGCGCACAGGTTGTTTAAGTGCTGCTACATTTCATGGGCAGCTAACACACATACACCCAAACATTTTAAGATTTGCCGTTTCCAAGTAAAACGATGAAGTGGTACGGAGAACTGCGTGAGACAAAGAAGTTGCTGTGTGAACATTCTTTTGGGGAGGTCGGATGGGAGGGAGACAGACTTTACAACAAAAGCACGCCTCTCGTATAATCCAGTTTCCTTTTGTTATCATCTGGGGTTTTTTTTACTTAGGGGGGTGGTTTAGCATGATTTCAGGAGTTATAATACAAAAGGGTGATGGAAAGTTCTCAGCTCAATCAAGAAGAGAATGGACGTGAATATGGTTCAATCAATGATCTGAAACAATTTCAAAACAGAATTTTGGTTCTGCAAATTTGCACTCAACAAAATAAGATGACACTTTTTTCAGCTACGGTGGCAAAATAACACACAGAATTTAAGAGCCTGCTTGGGCTTAGAACTTTTCAGCACCGTCTCATATTGTAGATGATAAAACTAGGAGGTAAATTTATTCTAATTCACTCTCTAGCACAATGTATCACAAACTATGTGGCCCGGCAGATTCCAGGTGCACCGCGAGATGCCGGCGAGGAGAGGCGCCGGATAACTGCTTACAGGACGTGCCCCTCGTGCCTCTCCTCCTTCTCCTCACCTCAACTCTCCTTCTGCAGCAGGCCCCACCTCCCCCACCAGCGGTAATAGGAGGCTCAAGGCCATGGCTGAAGGACATCTGTGCATGCACGGACATTGACCTGACATCGTGCACACCACGTCTGCGCATTTTCAGGTGCCTTCCAGCTGCAGCCCTGAGATTAGCGGGACTGCGACACACTGCTCCAGCAGCACACTAGGTCTAGTTTTTCTGAGGATTTTCCTCAGCCCACTAATCTCAAATGGCACACATTTCTGGCACAAAATAGTCTCAAACATTAGGCAGGTTGATAAAATGAATTGCTATTTTCAGCTAACGCCAAACAAGGTCATTAAAGCAGCTCCAGTTAGAAGGCGCTGGGGGTTCCGTGAAGGCATCGCTGTCTCAGAGTCTGAATGCGTAACTTGTGTGTTTGTCTGCTTTTCTACTGTCATCATGGGGTTATTTTCCTTTATTATATTCATTTTGGAAACCTCTTTAATTTGTATCACAAACAAGGTGGTCTAAGCAAGAATTAAATGAATGATGACCTATAAAATAATGCATGATTTACCAAGAACACTATTCTGAAAATGAGTTTGTCCAATAATGCTTGGGATGCCCCAGTGACGAACTGTATGCAGGGCAGGATTAATTCGTCGAGGGCCCCTAGGCACACAAGTACACTGGGCCCCCTGCCCCGCTCCACCCCACCATGCGCCCAGGCGGAAACAGGAAGCTGCGTCAGAGGGAAGCTTTGGACAAGCAGCACTGCTTGCAAAATTACAGTACCAGTTGCCTTTCTTACCCGCGTTGCTTGCTTGTCTTACTTTCCATTGATGGGGGAGGGAAGCCGCGTTGCTGATCGGGGGGGGGGGGGGCTGCATTGCCGATCAGGGAGGGCCCGCGTTGCCGATCGTGTTGGAGGGGCCCATCGCCGTTTGGAAAAAACAATGTCGATGCCCTCCTTCATTGGACCCCCCTGACCATTTCGGGCCCTAGGCACTTGCCTACTGGGCCTATTGTTTAATCCTGCTCTGACTGTATGTTCCTTTGCAATGAGCTAGATGTTTAGGGCCAGATTCTCTAAGGGGCGCCTAACTTAATTGGAAAAATCCCCTTAATAGCATCAATAATTGAAAAAAAAAAATTACTTGGGCGATAGCCACCTGCCTGATTCTATAAAAGGTAGGTACCTATTGCATGGCGCTAAGCGGTGCTTAACGCCTAAGTGACTTAAGCACCGCTAAGCATGGATGAAACGTGACTTAGGCGCCGCTAAGCATGATTCTACAAAACCTTAGGCAGATAAAATGTAGGCCTTTAAAGCCCCGATCTATATTTCTGGTGCCTAAGTTTTTACATAGGTGCTGTTGGACGCGATTCTGTAAACGATGCCTAAGCATGATTGACATGCAGCTGGCACCATTTTTCTGGCTCCCGCTTACAGAATCCAGGCCTTGGCGCTTACACAGCTCTGTCATTTTGTCTGGGGAGGGGAGAATCTGTCTTGCTGCAGCCCTAGAACAAGGATGAGTGCATTAGAAAAATTACTGCTGGACTGAAGCGCTACTAACAATTATAGGTTACCAAAAATACAAATTCACTCAGCTATTGAATGCATGTAAATCCTGAAAATCAGCTCCTCCTTGTGGCTTTCGAGGAGTGGAGCTCATCATCACATGGAGGGGGAAAACAAAGCTTTAAAAAATCTTTTGTTTCTCTGTTTTGCATTTTGATGTTCAAATTGTTTAATTATACATCTTTTTTTCTTAGTGCTACTGTATGTGCATAGCACTATATATTGGTGATAAATACATGGTCCCTGTCTACCCTACAGAGCTTACAAGCTAAGTGGATAGCTGAGGGCAATGGGAGACAGTTTACAATTATCTGCTAGCAAGGGATCATTTGAAGATCTTTAAGTTACCTCCAAAATAAAATAATGCATTGACACACTCTTTATGTATGTCAGTCTGATGCATGAAAAATCATTTAAACATGTTCATTCCTTTGACAATTAAGTTTAAGAAGCTCCAATGTAGTATGTACTGTATAAATATAATGTGTATTATTGTGATTTCTGAAGTATTGTGTGTAGGCTCCCACAAATTACTTAAGGAATATAGGCCCTCTTTTACTAAGACATGGTAGAGGTTTTACTGCGGCCCGGGATGCTAAATTCTCCAACACTCAAAGGAATTCTAAGAGTGTCGGAGCAGCATTGGAGCATTTAGAGTTCCAGGCCACAGTAGACACCTCTACCGTGGCTTAGTAAAAAAAAAAAAAAAAAGGGGTGGGGGATATTGAATTTGTTCAATATAAAGTTATCACCTTAAATTTTTCTGGGTTTTTTTTTTTTTGTTTGTTTATAGTATTTCTGGCTCTAGATATCTACATTAAAAAAAAAAAGTTTCATATTTTCTCTTAGGCTTTCGTGGCTGGTATCATGATTGTTGCAGTTATCCAGGTCTTGCCACGTCTGGGTAGGTAGAACCGACGTTTCAGCCATCATGCTATGGCAAAGCCACAGCATGATGGGTGAAATGTTGGCTCTACCTACCCAGATGTGGCGAGACCCGGACAACTGTAACAATCAATGTTTCAAATTAGTTAAAATAATAAACCTTAACTTAATGAAATGTTTATCTTGCATATATAATTTGCCAATGCTTAGGGCTATTCTTGACTGGAGATGTAGAATGTGGTGTGTATCTATGAGTATCTAAAAGCACAAGGGGGCGCTCAAGATCTGTTTGATAAGGTAATGGAGAAGGATGAGTTGAAGTGAAAAAGTCATGGCAAAAAATTACTGTATAATATCATCCAAAATGAGTTGACTAAGACTTGTGCAGTTTTAACATAATCAGTGTCTCTGCACAAAAAGTTATTTATGCTGTCTGATCTGAAATGTTACTTTCTGGACAGTAGGAGTTTCACTTAAGAAAAAAAAATAAATCCAGAAATCAGCTAAAAATATTCTTGAAAATATAAAATGCAGGCACACCCATTTCTGAAACATTAGCGCCACTTTATGTTACATATTTACATTCTTACCAAATGACCCCAAACCTAAATTTTTAGAGTTGCATTTCTGCTTTCAATGGCAGATCATACCACCCTCTATTACTATATATAATGTTTTTTTGCATGTCACCTTTCCCTTTAAGCACCTCAGGAGATCCAAGTATATATACTGTACACTGACCTACAAGGTATGCTAAACTCTGCTTATGTGATAAGCATACATTTCATGCTACTGTACCTTGGGCTTCTAGGTACATGTGCAGTGACCCTCAATTACATACACACACTGCCAAATTCATTTTGCATATCAAATGTACAAACAGAAATGAATATACAGGAAAGCATGAGGAATATAATTCTAATAGCATCCATTAATAATAAAACTTGCCTAGGGGGCGATTTCAGCAAGAATGAGTCAGGAGTTCGGCCTTTAGCCCTGCTGACGGTGCACTTATTCCTCTGCAGTTTCAAATCTTTGGCAATTTGTCTTAACATTTCTGAATTTTCTACAGAGCAGGACGAACCCTGCCTCTTTCTGCTGTCGTGAGTGCTCTTTGCACGTCAAGCTTAGAATACCTCATGAGAAAATAATACTTATTTGTTTGGAACTATAACCATGGAATGTTTCAAGCATAGGGGACTGTGTGAAAGAGCATGCATCTCTGTTCCTTGTGCACTGCATGCATCATGATAGCAAGAATTCCACGTTCTCTTATTGAAAACAGAACATTTTCTGACAGGAAGGGGAAATCAAACTGCATTCTAATAATTCTAATATCTGACCATTGTGATGCCATGTTGCTGCTTATAAAGCGCAACACTAGCACTGTGCAACTTGCAGATTAAGAGACACAAATGAGAGGCGGGTTATACAGTTCCAGCACGCCCAGGATTTCTTCGGGCCTCATGTCCTGTTGCAAAATATTCTCTATCATAGCACTGACTTGTGAATTTGCATATCATTCAAAATATCATGTGATATAATCTCGAAGACTCTCAAGATTCCTGAAGCAGGCCAGTTTGGCCAAAACATGTACATGTCGAGTCATTGAGTTATTGGATGAATAAAGTCATGTGAACCACTGGATGAATAAAAGGACATTTTTTGCAATAGGTTGTGTTCACCAGTCTTACTAGGACAATTCCACTCTTTACCTTGGGTTATACAGGGCAAACATTTTTGGTTCATTTTCTAAACATTTAGACCTTTATCTCCCAATTTTTACATACGTTGTAATGAAAAGGTTTTAATGCATGCAAAATGACTTCATACACATTCATTTATAGGTTAGCACATGTTAATCAATTTTGCATACACTAAGGGCTCTTTTTATAAAGGTGTGCTAGCGGTTTTGGCACGCGCTTAGTGCGCGCTAAAATGCCGCACGTGCTAGCCGCTGCCGCCTCCTCTTGAGCAGGCGGTAATTTTGGGGGTAGCGCGTGCTAATCCGGTGCGGGCGCTAAAAACGCTAGCGCACCTTTGTAAAAGGAACCCTACATTTTTATGGCAAGCTAAAGAGCAAAATGTGTGGTAATACATACCAGCCCTAACAAAAGACTCGGTTCATACGAAATGGTGAAATTCACACATTTCTGCATTTAGACCCTAATTCTATGAAAGGCGCCTAGATCAGTGCCCCTAACCGATCTAAGTGCCTAACAATTTTCTTGACTGACTTAATCGACATCGATAATAGAAAGCGCCATTAAAAAAACAATTATAAAATGATCTAAAGAATTAATTAGCTGGTAGGCCTTACCACTTCAAGGTAGGTGTCTACAGTATAGACGCCTACCAGCTAATTAATTTTTTAAAATCTATTTATAATAGTTTTTTTTTAACGACGCTTTCAGTAGACACTACACCAAGGTGCCTATCAGCAAGTAGGAATGGTTAGGGGTGGAGTTTGCACATGCATTGACTTAGGTGCCATAGGTGCCTACCTTAAGACACACTCATTTAGGCCAAGAAAACACATGTCTAAATGGCAGGGCAACTAAGGGTTCAACACCTACTGGCACCCAAGAACATTTAGGCACTGCTAGGTGCAATTCTATAAAGGGCGCCTAGAAGACGATCGACAATCATGCCTAATGGCATCTACAAGTTAGATGCCATTTAAAGAATCAGGGCCTTACTGGTGGAGGTTTGGGTCAATCTTTGATTAGTCATTGCTACGGTCTCTTGTATATGTTGCAGTTTTTAGAGAGCGAGAGCTATACGTGCTTCCTTTCACAGAGAGATTCCATGTCAAACGCTGAGGGAGTACAAGTGGCAGGAGGTATGCCCCCCCCCCTCCCCAGAACTGGGACTTGGCTGGTGGAGAATATCACTATTATTGGGCTGGTCAGTCGGAGACGGATTTATGCTGTGACTCTTAGACTGTAATATTTAACAAGCCCCCTTGATGAAGCAGGAAATACATTTTAGGTTTAATAGTCTTCCGTGTTAGTGAAGAATGAGGACTCTTGCAATGTGAGGTCCTAAGCAGTCTCTCTTATCTGTAAGTCCAACCTGTAGTCAGAAATTTTGAAAGAGGAAGCACTGAGCTGCAAGGTATCCTTTCCCAGAGTTCTTCTTTCTTTTAGCCGCATCCTTCCCATGTTGCCTATCAGGTGACGCAGACTCACAGTGGAGCCTTACTTTACTGGGAGGGAGGCACCTGGACCATACTAGTTAGAGGATAAAGGTGGTGGCATTGATTCTGTGGGACATTTAGCAGGACTTCAATCTGTTTGCTTCATTTCAATTGTCAAGGCATTTTCATGAAAGTATCCCAGTGTAACACTTTCCATAAAATAATGGAATTCAATAGAACGTAAAACCAGACATTTCCCTTATACTGCATGAGAAGGTAGTTATTGTACAGTGACACTAATCCATAAAGGTAGAACCAAGGGAATCACAGATATCAGGTAAAAATGGCTGCAACAGCAGACTTGTACAGTTCTACCCCAAATATCTTGTGTGTGGTAAATTCTGTTATTCTGCAACAGTTATCCAGGCTGGTAGAAAATGTGATTTCTTGCAACATTTTTGGAGGGAGGATGGGACACAGCCTGTTCTGGGAACTTGTTACTTCCCATGTTACTTCCCTCTCGGTCATGTTCTGTTTCCTTGCTGAAATGTATTGTGATGTTGATATCATTTTATCCCTTGAATACTGTTCTGCTCTCATGAGGACCATATACCAGAATGGACAGGAGAAGATCATCAGTCTCTAGTGAGCGAAGAGAATGGCACCACCCTGGCCCGGGACTGTTGGGAACTGCTTCTTTTCCTTGTTCAGCAGGATGTTCCCATGGAAGTGTTTCGAGCTACTGATAAAACTCAGTAAAACATTGGCAACATGCGTAGCCTACATATTTTCCTGGCTCAAAATGCCACAGTCTGAATGCTGCACTAGGTCCCATGTTCAGGCGCGAGGCTCTATCCTGTGAGAGAGCTCAAACAGTGTCTGTTGGCTGTCAATAACATGCAGATGGTGAACGTAGGATTTCACTTCCTGACGCTCCTTCTGGGGAATTTCGCTTCCTAATGTTGAAGAACATTAAAAGAAAGGAAAGAGGAGGTCACATTTCTCATGAGATTTCTTTAACACCACAAGCTGAAACGGTAATCAAGAATGATTAGTACCACTGCAGGCTACATAAGCTGAAATCCCATTAATTATGCATTTTAGTGTCATGCATTCAGTGTAATAGCATTATCAATAAAAAGAGTCAACTATCCAAATTATCCCCTAAATTAAGCAGACATTCTCAAAAAAACAATAGTTCACTAGCCACACACACATAACCACACTCATGCTTAAAAATGGGTACCAGAAAGTGATGGACCAGGTGTAAAGCTTCTGAAAGATCCATGGAAACCACTAATGCAACATCATCCTTGTTTTCTCTCTCAAAGAGCACTGAAATTCTGATGGCTTGCTCTTCCCAGACAATGAGAGCACTCGTTAGAAAACCTAGTTGATTATTACATGCCTTTTCCTCGTCTGTTATTTGAATTCACAGAACGGAGTCTCTAGCCCAATCATGTGGGAGAGAGAATCCATTCTGGTAATTCTTTTGGCCTTGATGTTCAAGTCTTCCAGCCTGCTTGAACAATGTAGCTCATTAAGAAAAAGAGGTTACAACTGTTTCTGTGCTATGGTAACTACCTGAAACCAGCTTGGCATGGATGGAGAATATAAAACTGTTCTATGTATGAGAGAAGTTGCATAAATACCACTTTTTCTGCAAGTTTTGGGAGAAAACAAAGATTTGAGACAGGCTGATAGCTGGTAAATTTGCATCCAGTGGATGGTACCTGAGGAGAGACTAAGATAGGGCCAGTCGTAGCAGACCAAGGGAAACAGATTTAAGACAAGATGAGGGGAGAAGGTTAAGAGAGCAAGTTGTGAGTCTCATAGATGCTAAGGAAATCCAAAGTTTGGAATGTAAAAAAAAAAATCAAGTAGGAGAAAGAGACTAACAGTGCTTGGATACTAAGAGAGTATCTGAGGCAGAAGGCTGAGGAAGACTGATTAATTCTGATGATGAAATGTTGAGCTGACAGTGTACTAGTTGGCGAAGTGGAAGATTTAGGATTGGACAATCGTGAAACAATCTGGTATAGACATTCAGAGTGATTAACCTGTATGTTAAATTACATAGTAGAATAGACTTTCTTAGATTGTTTCAAATAATAATTAAATAGAAGTTCTGATTTACAAAAATTGCAAATCTCTGATATTTATATCAAAGACACTCAGCACATTGTACCCTATGTTTAAGTAAACAAAGATGATGGATGAACCAGGGTTCTTACGTTGTTGGTTTTCCATGCTGTTTAGCACCTGCTATATTTCTGAGGAGCTTTGTGGTAAAAAGACAATGCATTTTACAGCTAAAGAAAGCCTGTGGAGAAAAGCAGGCACTCACCAAGTCTAATGAAATAGTCTGTGGATAAAGAAAACTCTTGCCCAAGGGCACAACTGGAATTAAATGCCAATTTCACAGTGGCTTCACAGTGGCTTCGTTACTGCACTTAGCACAGAGTTAACATTCTAAAACTGAAAGCAGTGAAATTTTAATATTAAACAGGCACAACCTATTGGCCAAGATGGAAATTATCAAAGGTTTTTATTAAGATGGACTTGGGGAAATTCACTGCTTAATCCTAGGATAAGCAGCATAAAATCTGCTTTACTTTATGGGATCTTGCCAGGTACTGGTGACCTAGGTTGGCTACTGTTGGAAACAGGATATTGGGCTTGATGGACCTTTGGTCTGTCCCAATATAGCAACTCTTATGTTCTTATATAGAAATGAGCTTTTGCTAATTGTCTAGCACTTACATCAGTGTCTCTGTGCCATGGCACAGTGGTGTGCCCCAAAGGGATTCCGAGTGTACCCAGAGAGATTCCAGAATTTTATTTTTAAAAATTCCCTTCATAAGAATACATTAGAAAGACGACAAGAGCATGCAAGAGTCTGTCAATATTATGAGTGTCTATGTGTGTAAAGATACAACCGCCCAGACAAACATCATTCTTTGACATGACTGGTCCTTGAAAACTAACAACAAGTACTGTATATACTCAAATATAAGCCAAGAGTTTTGGGACAAAAAATGGCCCAAAGATGGGGGGGTCTTGGCTAATATTTGGGTCAACACCCATCTGCCTCCTCCTAAACCTGTTGCAGTCCTCTTCAGGGCCTGCGTTAAGACCTGGTGGTCCAGGATAGGAGGGATCCCTCACACAGT
This sequence comes from Geotrypetes seraphini, assembly GCF_902459505.1. Classification (NCBI taxonomy): domain Eukaryota; kingdom Metazoa; phylum Chordata; class Amphibia; order Gymnophiona; family Dermophiidae; genus Geotrypetes; species Geotrypetes seraphini. Next base: position 396,819,000 of record NC_047085.1, on the reverse strand, counting down.
TATGTTTTCAGAACTATTTTGGATGGAATCTTCAATAAAGCAGTTTAAAGCAAACCTCAAAACTTTTTTATTTAAGGATGCCTTTGGATAAAAATGTCCTTTTCAGGATAAACTACGCCTGTCTCCCTACCTACCTTGTGTTTTTACCCTTAATGTTCTCTGTACTTAAAATATTGGAGTTCTTCCCTCCTTCCCACCCGTGTAGTGAACTTATGTGCTCCCTGTTCAACCCCTATTAGATTAACACTGTCTTGCTTTTAATATTTTAATACTAAACGTTTTGTTTTTTTTAAACTTTTACTTTTTTTATTGCTGTACACCGCTTAGAAGTTTGAATAAGCGGTATAACAAATATTTTAATAAACTTGAAACTTAAACTTGATTGTTTCCCTCCTTTCTGTTACGTGAACAGGAGCCTTTATCGTACACCTTTAATAAGTATTTGCTTGCACCGTAATTTGCTGATTGTGTGTGGCTTATCTTACCTGGCTCCTCAGCCCACCCTCTCTCACGTTACCACAGAGCTCCTTGAGAGTACAGGATACTAAAATATAGTACTCTGCACCCTACAAGAGATGAAAATAACCCTTCAGCTTGACTTATTTTGCTGGTGATGTCAGGGGCTGCTTTCAGGTGCTGCTTTCTTATCCCCCAGGGAGAGTCTGGCAAGCTCCTCAGGAGTATAAGGACGCATTTGAGACATAGATAGCATAATTCATCTATCATTAATGCTTTTGCTCTAATATCTAATTTTAATCAGACTTTACATATAGGTCGCAATCTCCTATACCTTTTCCTCTAGGCTTAGCTATGCTTTCAAGATTATTTTTATTACTTTCCAGATGTTTTTTCCCTAAATGTATCTCTATTTTCTTTAAAGATTGTAGTTCACCCTCCTTTCCTTTTGTACCGGTAATTATTTGTACGTATACACTGTACGTTTATTTGTATAAAATTGTTTTATTGTTTGTCTCCTAATTTTAAACTGTCATACGCATTGAAGTATTTGACATTGCGTGTACAACAAATTTTTTAATAAACTTGAAACTTGAGGGTGGATTGCACAGCTCCTTGATGGATGATGCTAGGACATGAAGTGCCATCCCAGAAGGAAGGAATAAATGACAGTTCTTTTGGTTAAGAATGAAGAAATAGTAATGTTTTCTTTGAGCCCAAATCATGTAAATAAAAAGTTTGCTCTTCTCATTTACCAGCTACTGATGCCTTTTCAGAGTGCATGCCAGTTTGTACAAAATGGTTAAAGTTAAGAATTTGGTAAGTGTCCTAGGGTGCTTTTTTGCTGAAGGTTTCTCTGTGCATGGTTTCATTGGAGCATTATTTTTTTTTCTTTTATGCCCCACCTCTCCCTTCAGAGGAGAAAACAAAAGAACACTGTGGAGCAACGATGATCCTGAAATGGACTTTAATAAAGACACAAAGTTCCAAATGCACATCAAAACATTCCACAGAAAGATAAACTAATCCACATAAAAACCTATAGGACCTAGTCTGCTGGTTGCACAGGACCCAACACGGTCTGCGTTTCGACAAAATGTCTTCTTCAGAGGTCCCTAAGTGTCCTATGGTAATAAATATGTGGAAAGAGACCCGTCTCGGATCCAAGATGGCGACGGTATAGGGACGCTGTGCGGAAGCTCCTGATAGTTTTCTCAAACTGGACATTTTTTCGGTATACAATTACGATTTCCTACCTTCGACATGCCCAAACGGAGAGGGAGAAGCGCCGCTGGGGCCTCGCGGCGCTCAGAGACCTCCGTATTCGGCAACATTGAAGAAATTATCAGGTGCATGCAGGGAACGTCGGCAGGATCAGTGTTACCCCCGCTGGAGATGCTGCAGGAGAACGGCGCGCAGCAGTCCTCCTTGGGGCTTGAAACCACCTTTAGCCCTGACAACCGAGCACCTCCCCTGCATCCACGAAGTTCCCCCGAGGGAGGGGGAACTTCCGGGAATCGGAGTGTTTCCTCCTCTAGAGACAGCGGAGATCAGTCCGGGGGACAGAGATTCGGTTTCCCAGATTTCTCTAGGAAACCTGAATAAGGAATTCGAGGACACAACATCTGCGGGGGAAGGATTAGCCCAGTCTGGACAGATATTGGAAGACTTGCCAGTGGGTGAGCATAAGACTTTACATTTTCAATTTCCTCAGATAACTAAACCCCAGGAGGTAACATTGGACGCTCTGTGGGACCTGGTAGTTACTATTCCTAAAACTATAATGTCCCAATTAAATCAAGTGGACGAACGGTTTAAATTGTATGATAAAGACATTCTAGAAACACGGAAAATTACCACTGAAAATAAATTACAGATAGAAAACCAACAACAGAATATTAATTCCCAAAAAGTAATACAGGAGGCTTTAATCAAAGATAACACAAACTTAAGAAGGAAACTTGAGTCACTTGAAAACTCTACAAGAAGTAATAATCTTAGATTAATTAATTTTCCTAAGATTACAACAGTGACTCCTAGAGAAATGATTACTCGCTATATGACAGAAATATTGGGAATTTCTGAATCTTCTATACCACCTCTAACTCAGGTGTATTACCTTCCTGTTAAAGACACTAAAGAAGTAAATCAAGAGCCTTTGGATGTTACAGCTTTATTAGAATCCTCAGACAGGGAAGTAGCCACACCGGCAACCTTGCTTCTTTCAGTAGCTCTCACAATGGATAAGATATGGTTACTGAAACTATACTTCAAAAATAAATATAAATAATTTTTGGGACTAAAAGTTCAAATGTTTCCTGATTTGGCCAGAGACACACAGAAGCGGAGAAAAGAATTTCTTCTAATGAAACCAGCAGTAATAGCCCTGGGAGCTACTTTTTTCCTTCGATATCCTTGCAAATGTATAGTCCATTACAAATTGCATAAATTTGTTTTCTTTGAACCGTCTCAACTGACAACATTCCTATCACTGTCAAGACTGGAGAAAGAGACAGCTCAAGATGGATAAAGATAGACGACTGTTAGCACAGTATTAACTACAACTGTCTTTCTTCTTTAATTGATTACTTAAATTCCGTTTATTTTTAATCTTGGATCCCAAATAGAGGACTTGAGTAAGATTAAAGATACAATTATTTCTTGTTTTATATTATGTTTGGAAAAATCTTTTTGCTTCTTCAATTTTGCTTTTCTGTACAAGTTTATACTTGATTGTTATATTGAAAATCTATAAATAAATAAATTAAAAAAAAATAAATATGTGGAAAGAGACGCTGCTAAATCCCTTCAAGCATTTGTAATCGAAGGAGCCACAAATATGGATTTTAATACTTGCAATATGCCATAATATCCATAAATTTCAAATCTCAACAAGCATGAAACTACTCACCATACTGGTTATTCCTACAATATCTCAGTGATCGTACAGTGTCAGCGATCATATGCTGGAAAGAGAAAGCATTTAAAGTTTCAGTATCACCATATACTGACTGGCTAAACTACTTGCAAGGACTTTCACAAAGCTGCTGTGAAAAGGACAAAGGAAGCAAGCAAAAATACTAGAGTACGCACTGGTCTGTAACAGAGAAGACTGAAATTCTGGAGGTGGGGCTAGATTTGTGCAGTACTTTAAGTTCATCTAATGTGACTAGTGTTGTGGTAAGGCTGGAGTCCAGTTAGTCTACAAAGTCACATGTGGCCTAGACTGTCCTTTTGACAGATAGGTGGTATAGAAATATGATAGATAAATATAATAAGACCCACCAGAGTGGTATGTCTGCAGGCCACAGTACTTTGCCTTCCCTGGTGGTCCACCATCCAGGTACTACCCAGAATAGCGTTTTCCACTTTTTTTTTTTTAAGGAGGGATTCAATTCTATTTAACTTTCATAGCCAATACATGGCAGTAATGAAAAGGTTTTTTGTACTACTTGAATTGTGATTACTGCACCTTATTTAGTGAGGATGGATAATATGTGTATCTGTTGAGCTTTTGAAAGTCACTATATTTATGGCCTTAAAATAATAAATATTCTTCTGAGTACAATTGTTAATCACTCAAAAAACCAATAACACACTCTCACTATATATTGTATTATATTCTTTTACTGCTTGCTTCAATTCTTGTATAGATCTCTTAGCCATTCAGTAAACACCATTTAAATATAACATCTTGACATGTAGTTCTCATGTGACCTCAGCGGCTACACTTGGGACTTCATATTTCATATAAAGCCCAAGCAATACCGTAGCCAGCCTCCTCATCGGTCACTCTTCTATCATATCTTTATTTTTATATATTTTTTAATTATTTGATTATTTTAAATAATTTATGGTATAAAAACCTTAAATAACTTATCTCAAAGTTGATACTGTCACTGAGCCGTCCCCAACCCTCCTCTGATGTACTCCTGCCTAAGCGAAAACAGGAAGTTGTGTCAGAGGGAAGACTGGGGGACCCAGCTCAAGCAGTGTTTATCAAGTGCTGCTCGCCGCCTGCGAAGATATGCTATTTAAAAGTTACACAGGAGGGAGAGTTGATGGGATTCCTGCCAGCCACATCATATGGGTGGACCTGGGCCCACCCACGGCTATGTCAGTGGCTGCAGAAGCAGAAATTTTCCTTCAGTCAAGGCAAAACAGTGGTCCACTCCTAGAATTCAAGTTTATTAGGTCTTGATAGACCGCCTATCTAAAAAAAAAAAAAAAATCTAGGCTGTGTGTATTGAAATGCCTAAAAATAATTTAACAATACAAGTGGACATATTAAATACACAGTAACACTATTTACAGAGGCAAAAGGAGAAGAGGGGGAGAAATACAATCTATGGAAAGGAAAGCGGGTGAAAGGGAAAAGAACAGAAGAAGGGAGCAAAAAAGAATACTGCAAATTTAGGGTATGATCAGTCTATCAATAAAGGCGGGAGAATGAGCAGATTTTGTTTTGAATGTAAGCACTAGCATTTTAAACGTAATGCGACGGGGAGTTGGGTAGCCAGTGAGCTTTTTCCATTAAAGGAGTCACATGATCAAATTTTATTGCATCGTAAATGAGTTTTCATCATTCTGCAACTACACGCTGCTATTGGGCATCAGTTTCCTGCTTCAGTGATTAAAGTACTTACAGACCCCTACAGAGTACAGCAGCAGGGGTTTTTTTTTGTGCAGGGCCTGTAGGTTAGATTACATCCACCCCCTGTTGTCTCAGTCACACTGGTTGTCAGTATCTTTGTTTAAAATACTTCTACTGACTTTTAGGGTCCTGAATAACTATTCCCTGGACTACCTGGTCTCTTTGGTGATGCCATAAGTAATGTATCATGCGCTATGTTCACGGGGTGATCTGCACCTGGTTCTTTCTTCTCCTGCGGTGGCTAGGCTTGAGGTTACAAGATATAGAACTTTCTTTTTTCTGGCGCCTCCTCTGTGGACAATCTCTCGCAGTGTTTACAGGAAGAATTGTCTTTTATGAGTTTTAAGCCTTTATTGAAGACACATTTTTTCCAACTAGCTTTTGGGGAGAGAGACTGGGAGTTTGACAATAGTTGTATTATCTTGAATCTATGCCCCTTATTTTCTCTCTTTGTTTCGAGTGTTTATCTTTCCTGTGATATACTGTAGTTTTTTTCTGTTTCTTATTAATTTTGTACTTGTAAACCACTTTTGTCTGCAAGACAGATGACAGCAGTATATCATGAATCAAATAATCTAACCCAGTCCTTGAGACACACCTAGCCAGTCAGATTTTCAGGATATCTACGAGGGCGTTTCAAAAAGTATCAGACCTTAATTCTTCTTGCGTAAACAAAGCTAGGGAGGCGTGGTTTGGTGCTCGTATGTAGGCGACCCCAATACGCATGCTTGAATTTTTTCCCACCTACAGAAGCTGTCATTCGCTGAGGAGTGTAAGTGAGTGCCGTCCGATTTTAATTTTTGACAAAATGACAGAAAAAGTTGAACGACGCTACTGCATTAAATTTTGTGTAAAGCTTGGTGGTTCCCAAGTGGAAACAATCCGCAAGATTCAACAGGCCTTCAGGAACGAAGCAAGGGGCACCACACAGATGAAGGAGTGGTATAACCGCTTCAGAGATGGCCACACATCAGTGGAGAGTGAAGCACGTTCTGGTAGGCCCTCAACATCCAGAAATGAGATTGTCATTGACCAAGTGAGGACCCTGGTGATGCAGGATTGTCAAATCACCAAGGAGTACTACCAAGAGGGTCTGCATTGCCTTCGTAACACTGCGAGATGCAAATTGCAGACCTGTGGGCAGCGGGCAATTGGTAGTTCCATCACGATAACGCACCTGTTTATTCTTCACATTTGATACGGCGTTTCCTGGCCAAACGCAACACACCTGTGATTCCTTAGGCTCCCTACTCTCCTGACATGGCTCCGTGTGACTTCTGGCTTTTCCCCAAGCTGAAAATCCCCTGAAAGGGACCAGATTTCAGTCAAGAGAAGACATCATGCAGAATGCGACAGACCAGTTGCAAGCAATCTCAAAAGAGGTGTTTTAGCACTGCTTCAGACAGTGGCAGAACCGTTGGAAGAAGTGTGTGGCAGCCCAAGGGGACTACTTTGAAGGAGATTAGTATAAGATTGTTGTATCTGAATATGAGTATTTTTTATGAATAAAGATCTGATACTTTTTGAACAGCCCTCATACAATGAATATGCATGAGATTAATTTCCATACACTGCCTCAACTGTATGTAAATTTCCCTCAGGAATATTTACAATGGTTATGATGAAAACTTGATTGGCTAAGTCACTGTGTCCCAAGGACTGGGTTGATAATACCTGATCTAACCTAACTGTAAACGGTGAAACACTTTTCTTTGCACCAGCAGTAGTCCTGAATGACGAAGAACAAATGTCTCTAAAATAAATGCAGTTTCACAAACACAAAAAAAACTGCAACACAAACTGCCCATACAAAGCAATTTTAGTGAAAAATAGCTGCAACTTACCAACTTCTCAAAATTAACAAGATTATCTAAGAAAGTTTTATTTCCTTCATGGATGAACGTCACATCTTAAAACAAGAAAAGCAAGATACAGGACATCAGTTCTCATAAACTCAACAAACTCTGCTTTTTGTAGGTACACACCAACTACAGCAGACTCTCTGTTAACCGGAACTCAATTAAGGGAAAGGGATTGGGACTTATATACCGTCTTTTTGTAATTTTACAACCACTCTCAAAGCAGTTTACATACAGGTACTTCAAGCATTTTCCCTATCTGTCCTGGTGGGCACACATTCAATCTAATGTATCTGGGGTAGTGGAGAATTAAGTGACTTGCCCAAGGTCACAGGGAGCAGAGCGAGGTTTCAAACCACCACCTCAGAGTGCCGAGATTGTAGCTATAACCACTGTGCAACACTCTCAAGCAGAACTCTCTAGCAACTATCAAAGAAAAGAAAAGAAAAAAAAATCAAATCAATTTCTGGCAGAAATTTAAGTGTAAACTTGGCACACTACACCTGAGTACACCCATGCTTTGCCTACCACAGTTTATCTGGAACAGTTTATGGTATGGCATAGTATGGGGTATAGTATTAGTTAGGCCAATTTTTAATAATAACTCTCAAGCAACCAGAAACTACATTTATCCGGCATCTACCAATCCCCATGGGTGCCAGTTAACTGAGAGTCTACTGTATACCGAAATCTACTTTACCATTTCAGACCAGGTTAATCTGACAGACAGCAAGAGATGCCAATGTGAAACACGAGAGGTGGAAAGACTGTTGTGTGCAGAGTTTTGAAAAGGTTTTATTGTGAACACAGACAATGCAACCAATAAGCAGCTTTTCTTCAAACTAATGTTATTTAGACACTACAACTACCTTATTACAAGAGACAGTAACATTTATCATGAACCGATATGCTGCAAAATGACCGCTGGGACTTCACCACTACAACGTGCAAGAAGTTCTATAGTAAATGGGGTACTTTTGTCCTTACCTTTTAGGAGCAAGGGCATGAAGGGTATTTTTGGTGGCTTCATTTTTTTAAAAGCATCCCGGTAGGCTTTATGGTTCAAAGAAGGATCCTGAAGAATCAGGTATGTGGTAAAAAGAGAATTAAAAAATATATATCAGTATTCTACAGTACTCCTTTCCATTACTACACATACTTCTGAGTTTATAACACGACATTTTTCACTCTAACCCAGTATCACAAGAAATCTTTGTACTACTGAAGGCCTGATCACATCGTAAAAGCAAAGTGAAGATTAAAATTATTTCTGAAGCACACCGATGGCATATAGGCTTCTAGAATGGAGAATGACAAGGGGACAATTTTTTCCTGGCCCCCAAGGGAACTCATTTTCCCGTCCCATCCCACGAGTTTCTTTTCCTGTCCCTGCCCCATTCCTGCAAGCTCCATCCTCATCTCCACAAGCCTCAAACACTTTAAAATCATAAGTGTTTGAGGCTTGTGCAGTTAAGGCAGAGCTTACAGGAATGGAGCAGGGAGAGGGACAAAACTCACGGGGACAGTGACAAATTTGGCCCCGTGTCCTTCTCTAGTCTAGAGCACCACAACTCCAGTACAGTCAGGCGAAGTCCGGATTATTGGAGTGATCCATCTACAAAAAGGACCTTAGATTAGGATCTAGATTAGGGTTACCATATGGCTCTAGGAAAAGGAAGATGGATTGAGACATCCGGGTTATACTTCCACTGCTTTCAATTATAATGTGCTGTGAAAAACATTTGCTCCGTTTAGTGTGCCAGAGTTAAAAAAAAAAAAAAAAAAAGCTTTCAATGGAAGTAAAAGCTGGATGTTTCAAACTGTCCTTTTTCTGGAGCCATATGGTAACCCTACTTTAGACAGATATACATACAACAAGATAAAATAAGGCCTGAGGAAAAAATGAAAAGCTATGTTGACATTTTTTATGCTGGCTCTGATTTATGGGTGTTACATTCTTTTTGATACCATCTTACATTGAACCAATATGCCAACATCAGCTTTGGTGGGCAGAGGGAAGGGACTGCAGTACAGAGGATGCAAACACCAAAATTTGCTGCTCCGGGGCCCAAATACTTACAGTGAAGCTTTCAAGCTCTGAGAAAAGTTTCTTAAACTTTCCAGGAATTTTCTTCAAAAAAAGAGAGAGAGGAAAAACAACAAGTTAACTATGCATCAAAGCAATGATATTGACACACATACAACACACTTAACTAATACAATCAGTATTTTGAAGAGATTAGGCTCCTTATAGTGTCCTGATACGAATTCTTAAGGGTAAGATTAGATGTTTTTGAAGGCAGCTCAGACTTAGGGCTCCTTTTACTAAGCTGTGCTAGCGGTTTTAGCACGTGCTTAATGCGTGCTACGCGCTAACGCCTCCATAGAGCTGGCGTTAGTATTTTTTGTGGAGCGCGGGGGTTAGCGCACGCTAATCTTCAGCGCTAAAAAAACTAGTGCAGCTTAGTACAAGGAGCCCTTAGTTGCTTCCAGGCCTGTCATTATGAATTGGGGTACTGCTGTATGGATTCTTACCAAAACCTCAAGGGAACACCCTGCTGACATTTGTCTGATTAAGGGGGTAATTCTTTAAAGAAGATGCTAGCATTAATGCAGCAAAATAAGTGTGTAAATAACTAGAATGCTAGCATATACTCATGAATGTGCGCACACATGCATGAAATAACCAAAATCTGGCCAGAATTTGAGAGACAAACAGTGTCTCTACTACTTTTCAATCATGGTACTGTGTTCCAAAAAGAAGAGTGATACCAAGTGGTGGGGGAGATCCCCTAAAATAATAATAATTAAAAAAAAATCGTTTGGAATTTGGGTTTTCTGAAGCAGCTACGGCAAAACACGTCAGCACCCTGCGATGGAATAGAAGATAAGCTACACAGAGCAGTTTTAAATGCATATTCATTTTTGACTGGGGTTTTTTGGAACACAGTGCCATGATTGAAAAGTAGTCGAGACACTGTTTGTGAGCTTGACCCTCTCTTCGGTCTCTCATCTACATTTCTGAGCATAGTTATGTTTAAAGTACAGCATATAAGTCTACAGGAACTGTTGAAGTTGTTCTTTTTTTTTTTTGCTGTTGTTGGGGTCGTTGTATTTCTTTCCGGCAACATAATAATCAAAAATAAAACATTTCCCCATTTTGTTTTTCTTGGGTATCCTCCACATTAACTTTTATTGAATGTGCTAGGAACTAATCTTGTAAATCATTATAGAATATTGGTCACAACATAATTATTAATTAGATGGATATAAAAATGTATTCCCTGAATGTCAATGGTTTAAATCATCCTATTAAGAAGAAGAAATTATTATCGTTCCTTAAAAATCAAAATGCGGACATTTACTTCATTCAAGAGACCCATCTTTCAGAAATTGAATCAAAAAAATTATCTGGAGGTTGGATTTCTAAATGTTTATTTGCACCGGCTTTAAAGAAAAAAGCTGGAGTGGCTGTTCTAATAAACAAAAAATGTAATGCAGATTTTAAATTAATTAATTATGATCCCTTAGGAAGATGGGTACATATCGAAATGGTTCTGGGAAATACAACCCTGAATTTATTCAATTTATATGCTCCTAATACGAATCAAATGGAGTTTTTTAAACAAATTCAACAATTACTTTTACCACTGGCTACATCTAATTTAATAGTAGCAGGGGATTTCAATGCTGTAATGGATCCGATATTGGATAAAAAACCAAGTAAAGTCATGAAATCATTAGGCTTAGATAATTTGATACTATCTTGTGATTTAGTAGATATATGGCGAATTCTTCATTTTAATGAACAGGAATTTTCTTTTTGTTCTCAGGTCCATAAATCTTTTTCACGAATTGATTATATATTTGTTTCTAATAATATAGCGCAGCGTGTACTAAAAGCAATAATTGATCCCATTATAATTTCAGATCATGCTGGTGTGTGGATTAATCTTCAAAATTATGATATTGAAAACTTTGATTCAATATGGAGATTTAATAATGATTTACTAGCGGATTCAAAATTTCTTGAAGATTTTAAAATAAAAATGCAAGAATTCTTTCAATTTAATGAATCAGATACTATTAATGCTGAGATCTTATGGGATGCTTTTAAAGCAACTATGAGAGGAAATATTATCTCATACTCAACATTTATTAATAAACAAAAAAAAAAACAATTTCTTGAAATAGGAAAACAAATTAAATTATTAGAAAATAAATTAATTGAGAAATGGGAAAATAAAACATTACAAGAAATATTAAAATTAAAAGTTAAATATAATGAGATTTCTTCTCAAATTGTGAGAAAAGACATTTTCAATAAACAAGTACAATATTATGGAAATTCAAATAAAGCGGGGAAATTATTAGCAAATTTTCTTAAAGTAAAGAAAAGAAAATCTAAGATTATTGCAATCAAAGATACACAAGGTAACACACATACCAACACAAAAGATATTATAACACAATTTCTTGATTTTTATAAAGAATTATATACTTCCAATTCTTATAAAAATAAAGAACAAGATGGATTAACTTTTTTAAATTCATATATTGGACCAAATATTCCAGATCATATAAAAGGAAGTTTAGAAGAACCTATATCTTTAAAAGAGTTAGAAACAGCATTGAAGTCTCTTAGAGTTGGATCCGCTCCAGGTGGAGATGGGTATACTGTTGAATTTTATAAATTTTTCCAAAATATCATATTACCACATCTGTTAAATTTATATCAATATCAAATAAAGAATGAAAATATTTCTGGTACTATGGCAGAATCGATAATTATAGTCTTACCAAAACCAAACAAAGATCCTACTCTTGTATCAAATTACAGGCCTATTTCATTATTGAATGTGGATAACAAATTAATGGCTAAAGTATTAGCATTAAGATTGGCAAAAGCCCTTCCTTTCATTATTGATGTACATCAAACAGGATTTATTGCTAAAAGACATTCTTCAAATAATACTAGATTAGCATTCCACTCATTAAATTTAGCAAAAAATATAAATGATCCAGCTTTTTTAATATCTTTAGATGCAGAAAAAGCCTTTGATAGAGTGGAATGGAATTTTATATACCAAGCTTTACAATGGTTTGGTATAGGATCCGGTTTTATTAAAATGATTCAGACATTGTATAGCTCTCCTGGAGCAAGATTATATATTAACAATAATTTATCAAATAGATTTAACTTGCATAGGGGAGTTAGACAAGGATGCCCTTTGTCTCCTTTACTTTTTGATATTGTCCTAGAACCTTTATTAATTGCAATAAACAAAACTAAGGAGATAAAGGGAATATCATTTACCAGTTTTGAATTTAAATTATCTGCATATGCAGATGATATATTATTATATTTAAGAGAACCGGAAACTACTATTCCATGTATACTTAATTTAATAGAAAAATATGGTACTTTTTCTGGATATAAAATTAATTGGAACAAATCTGAAATTCTCCCAATAAATGTTCATTGTACCAAAGGATTATTTGACCCATATTCATTTATTTGGAAAGAGGATGGAATAAAATACTTAGGAATTATGATCAAAAATACAATTGAAGATACAGTCAAAGAGAATGAAAAACTTTTATTGAAAAAAATAACAGAAATGTGTGAGCAATGGAATCCACTATATCTTTCTTGGTGGGGAAGAATTCAAACAATTAAAATGATGATATTGCCTGTGGTTTGTTACCAAATGAGTATGATTCCAATATTTTTTCAGGGGTCATTTTATAAAAAACTTAACAATGTTCTTACAAAATTTGTTTGGTGTGGGAAAAGACCAAGAATCGCTTTAGTATCATTACAAAGACCAATTATGGAAGGGGGGGTAAATTTTCCAAATTTTTATAGGTATCATCAAGCCTATATTTTAAGACAGGGTATGTATTGGATCCTCCCAGACCTTTTGGAAAATGTACCAGATTGGCTGTATTTAGAATGGCGGCTCCTGTTCCCTTTATATCCAGAACAATTAATAACTATAACAATGCCTAAAAGATACAAAGACCACAGAATTTTATTTGACACTTGGAAAACATTGAGATATATCAGTAATCTATCACCAGAACCTATTGCTAAATCTCTAAATCAATCAATATGGATAAACTCCAGGATCAGAATTGGCGGATTTAAAATCGTCTGGAAACAATGGATAAATGCAGGAATAAGAACATTGAATGATGTCATATCAGAAGGATCACTGCTTAGTTTTTCACAATTGCAAATTAAATTTGGATTAAATAAAACACAATATTTTAAATGGATGCAATTGAAGCAGGCCATTCAGGTAGGGTTCCCTGAATGGAAAAATCTAAATAATCAATACAGTCTACAGGTTCTATGTTTCCAGACGGATTTTTTGGGTCACCAAGCCGCAAAATGGTACAAATTGATATACGGATTTTTAAATAAAAAAAAGAAAACAGGTCTTAGGGATATTTGGAGTATTGAGATTGGTCAGACAATTTCTGAATCTCAATGGCCACGATTTTGGTCCTGGAGATTAAGATCTACAAGGTCAGCATCTATGAATCAAACATGGTTGTTTTTATTACATAGAGTGTTCTGGACCCCAACGCGCCTGCAAAAAATAGATAGTACTAGATCTAATAGATGCTGGCATTGTAAATTGGAAATAGGGACGTTAGATCATTTAATCTTTTTCTGTCCCTGTGTAAACGCATTTTGGAATTCAATTTGGCCCCAAATTAATAAGTTACTAGAAAATCATGTAGGACTCTCATATGACACCATATTATTTGGCACTGCAATGAGAACTAAGAGTCCGATTTCAACAAATAATAATAAGCTATTACTAATACTAACAGGAGTCGCCATGCAACAAATTACTCAAAATTGGAAAGATTATACCAAATTAAATTATACGTTCTGGTGGAATTCTGTCTGTCATATTTATAAAATGGAAAAAATATTAGCGTTACAACAGGGAAGTCTTCTTAATTTCAAGAAAATTTGGCAACCATTGACAAATTATTCTAATGATTAGTTTCTTAGCACAATGATAAAAATTATATATGAATGGGGTGGGATTTGATTAATTAATGGAAACATATTATATAAAAAGGGGGAGGGATTTATATTTTATATGATATTGTATAATCTTTACCATATTATATTTTAAATACTATGAATTACTAATGATAATATTTTGGATATGTAATAACTAATAATATTTTGTATGATTCAAATATTGTAAGAATGGAAAATTTATAAATAAAAATTAAAAAAAAAAAAAAACTTTCAGTGCATACTCTTAAGCAAGCTTGGCTAAAATGAGGAAAAGTATTGGCTATATTAGCGCACCTCCCATGTTTGAGACAGCCGGCTGACAGATGCAGTGTTGAGCCCCATAATGATGGCAAAAAAAGAGTTCAGGTTCCTTTGAGCTTTGCAGCTGTGGAAGCAAAATGAGAAAGTTTATTGCCTCAGCTCATTCTGTTACATAAATATATTCTGAACAGCTGCTCGTCTCATTATTACCAGCTGCTTGTATGTTTTATTCTTGCTGTGGTGATGTTAAAACTAGAGAGGTCTTTTTCATACAGTACATGAGCAAAACCAGGAAAGCAGCTCCTTGATAACTCAGCATGCTAACACCACCAACAGTATGATTATTTTCCACTACAATTTGGGTTCATGTTCTGCAGTCAAGACCGAAGGTGCCAAACTCTAGTCTTCAGAATGTAAAATGGGCTGATCTCCTGCAACAGTCACTCAGGAGATGATGGCAACAGGAAACTTACTTTCTGCCGTGAAATCACAACATATTCACAAAACTAAACAATAAAATACAACTCAAGAACTAAGGAGTTTACATACTTTAAAATCAAGGAACTTCCTGAAAAAGAAAAAAAAAACACCAAACATTTGCTGGAAAAACTTACTTACAAATCTGTATTGAAAACTGGTGAGACCCCCTTGTTGCACTTACAAGCTTTTCTGTAACGCCTCCAAGAGATAAATGTAGATATTCCTTGGTGTACACAGAGACCATTAGTGGCTCTATTAAATCTGTGATCTTTCTATACCACCTAGTGTTTCCAGAACGTGAGAGGGTTCTTCTCACCCATGTGGGAAGGAGGTGGCCTCCCTCGCAGGGAAAAGTGAATGATATATGATGTAAATACTTAACTCACAAAACCAGTCTTTGTTTAACTCACAAAGGCAAAAAAGCAAAAAATCAAAATACCAAAAAAGAGATCAGCAATTTGTATGGGGAGATATAACCTGAAACAGTGTAAAGTAATTCTATAACTGTATTTCACCTAACATGAATTTCTATGGAAGAGACCTCAGTACTGGGGAACTGAAATAAATAAATAAATTTTGCAACAGTATCCCCTGGGCTGACAACTCGTATGTGAACAATCACTGCAGCCCAAGCGAGTTCACTCCGCACACCATAATGTCTCTACCTTTTTGTGATAGTGTGGAATAAAAAATCCAAATCCAAACAAAAAGTGAGAAAATTTGTGTGTTATTTACCCTCCTCTCACGGGAAGAGTCAATTTTCAATTAGCTGCACAATACTATCCATTTACAAATAAACGCAATGAAAAAAATATGTATATAAAATATCCAACACGTGGAAACATTAGGAATGTCCAAAATGTTAGAATTATCTATGTTGAAAGGAAAGTCCGTAGTTTGTTCGACAGAGCTCTGTTTTGTTGTCTTCTTCAGGAGCCAAACCCCCTCTGTATTACGTCTTCCAAATCATTGCAAATTTGAAACACTAGGCAAAACCTGTCTGAAAAAGTTTGGGCTACGGAGGGAGTAAAATCTGTTGGGAGCTCACCCCCGATGCCTTTTTTTCACAGGTTTTTCCTAGCGTTTTGAATTTGCAATGATTTGGAAGACGTAATATAGAAGGGGTTCAGCAACCGTCTAAAAAGTGGCCGCTGATTATGTGTCAATCACACAGTGGCGCCATATAAAGAAATAACGCCTCCGCGAAAGATAGGCGCCGGAAACGTAGACTAGGGTTTTCCAGGCCTACATTTCTGGTGCCTATCTTTGTCGTGAATTGCGCCTACGTAGGTGCTTTAAGATGCCCAATGCCACTTCCGGTGTTAGCCACAGCCTCAATTGCATTAGGTGACCTAAAGCATCTATGTAGGCATCATTCTGGCCTTGAAACTCAATTAAAAACATCATTTTTTTTACTGAGCTTGGGTGCCTAAAAAAAAAAATCGGCACCATTTAGAAAATCCGAGCCTAAGAGCAGATCCATTTGTGGGTATTGCTTGGTACTCTGCATGTCAAAGTTAGATTCTGCTGAGAGCAGGAAATGGAAGGGGTTGTTCAGTCATTTCTACACTGCTGCTATAAACTTACTGAGCTGCAATTTTGATGAACTTCTTCACCAGCTGCACCCGTTTTCCAAGTTGGCTGCATAGGAGGATCTCAGTGGCAACCCATAGCTGAACTTCATTGCATCTCTGAAGGAGCAGGCTAAGATTTGCTGTGTTTTGACCACTACCCTGTCTGCTGAAGGTGAAGTAAATCAGCTCTTGCTGGAAAACAATTTCATTGGGTTAGTATTAGTGGTAGTCAATCATTTTCGCTTTTCCTATCTCTAAGCAAATTCACTGTACAATGCAAACGTAGGGCCTAATTTACTAAACATCTCTTCCCTCCACTGTAGTCAAATGGAAAAAAAGGCAGAGCGCATCAGACCCATAGGGGAAAATTCAACAAATGGCGCCCAAAGATGGACACCAAAATGATGCACGCTAAGCTGGTATTCTGTAAAAAGTGCTCTACGCGGAACAGTAGTTTACTGCACATTTTGGCCTTGATTCTATGAATGGTGCCTAAAACTTAGGCTTCGAAAAGTGTAGCGCTTCAACGTGATTATATAAAAGCTAGGCGCATTTTATAGAATCGCACTTAGTGGTGCCTAAAGTGGGCTTGTGCATCACTAGGCGTCCTAACCTTGGGCGCATCCTATTTATGCCAGGGCTTTCTTGTTCTACATGAATGCGTCCAAGTCCAAAACAGGCATCTACATTAAAAACATGCCCACGATCCACCCCCTAACCATGTCTACTTTCTGGCAGGTGGCTTGAACTAGGCGTCTACCTGAAAGTGGTAGGTGTCAAGTTACATGTCTTCCATCCAACTCAATGCAATTTATGTCAATTATTAGTGCCTATTAAACCTTTTAATTAAGTTATGCGCCTAGATCAGCTAGGCGCGCTGATCTAGTTACCTAAGTTTATGGCCTAAGTTTAGGCTTCATTTATAGAATCTAGGCCTTTGTGCCTAACTTTGGGTGTGAGCATTTATACCTGCCAAAATATAATATAAAGGTGATTTTATTTGTTTAACTTTTCATAATTGTATGTATGATTTATTTTTGCTTCTATGTATGTCATTTTTGTTACCCGCCTAGAATTGTTGGGTAAGTGGGTTATAAATATATATTTTTTAAAAAATGCTCATGCCTACCTGATGGCAATTAGGAACACATATGCAGGTATTCTATAACATTGTGCCTAGTTTCTAGACATCTCCCTGACTCACCCATGCTCCTCCCATAGCCACAACCATTTTGGATTTGCACACTATGAAGTTTAAGCACGCATGTTAGAATAGGGTATAGGGAAGATCTACACATAACTCCTAATTACTACTAATTAAGTGCATAACGCCAATAATGGATTGTTATTAACTAATGAACAGATCTGCACCCAATTTTGGGCAGCCTACACAGAATCCAGTGGTTAATACTGGAGGCTTATACTGGCATAAATTAATATCAGAGTACAGGAGTACACTCTAATGCAACAGGTAACAGTTTAATGTTAGGATTAATTAAAAACAGTTGTACCATTGTTTCTGTAGACATGTACATATGCCGGGGATGCTGCTACCCCTGGGGCTAGACTGCATGTTTATTCTCAAAGGGGCATTTCCCTTGGAAAATGTGGCCAGTGCAGACAGTTCCATTGTGTATTTTGCACCTGCATAAGAGCAGGTTAAAAGTATATACTTAACACCATGTATAAAGATGTCAAAATAAAGTGTACTCATGGGTAGGGGTACCATATGGCTCCAGAAAAAGGAGGACGGATTGAGACATCTGGGTTTTACTTTCACTGAAAGCAATGGAAGTAAGCAGGACAGATAGGGACATCTTGGTTTTAC
Organism: Geotrypetes seraphini; assembly: GCF_902459505.1. NCBI lineage: Eukaryota > Metazoa > Chordata > Amphibia > Gymnophiona > Dermophiidae > Geotrypetes > Geotrypetes seraphini. The sequence goes on along the minus strand of NC_047085.1, from coordinate 396,800,840 downwards.
TTCCATTGAAAGCAATAGAAGTAAAACCCGGATGTCTCAATCCGTCCTCCTTTTTCTGAAGTCATACGGTAACCCTACTCAAGGGGCAATATGAAAGAGGAACAGGTCAAATTGCTTCATTGGCTCCCCGTCCATTTCCGAATACAGTTTAAACTCCTCTTGCTGACCTACAAGTGCATTCGCTCTGAAGCCTCCCCCCCCCGATATCTCTCCTCACTTATCTCCCCCTATGTTCCCCCTGTGATCTCTGCTCGTCGAGCAAGCCCCACTTATCTGTACCCTTCTCTTCCACTGCCAACTCCAGACTCCGTCCCTTCTTTCTTGCGGCACCGAATGCCTGTGTATGCAGTGTTCAAATCCAAGCTAAAGGCCCACTTTTTTGAAACTGCCTTCACCTCCTAACTCCCCCTCACTGCTGTCAGATACCCCAACCCTAAAATGTCCTGTCTAAATTAGATTGTAAGCTCTTCTGAGCAGGGACTGTCTATTGTATGTTAAAATGTACAGCGCTGCGTACACTTTTAAGCGCTATAGAAGTAATAAATAGCAGCAGTAGTAGTAGATATACATTTGCTCTGAACAGTACATGTACTTTTTTATAAGGAGGAGGGCACTTTCCAAAGTTATCCTACTGAATATTACTCCCCGAATGCATATAGTGTACACATAGTGTAGTAATATAGTGCCTGAGGGAGCAGCAGATTTCATATAATGCTAATCCTGTCCTAAATAAATGAGTTATGAGTGCTATAAAATGGTGCAAAGCCAGAGGAATGATGATATTTCAAACAGGCTATACAATATTGTAGCTACAATGAAACGAATAGGATCCCAAACATCTGTTTCAAGCAATTAACATTCATTAAGGTTGTCTCTAAACTGTGGCTGTACACACACATCCTACGACATCCAAAACCTAATCCCAAATGTATCAGAGTAGTTTCACAGAAATGCATCACCTAAAACGTGCTCATTGACTTCTTTTTGTTATTTTGTACAGATCAAAGCAATCGTACAAAACTCCACACTAGGGATATGCATTAAAATAGTTTGTTTTGTTTTTGAATCAATATCCATTTGGCTTTCTCATGCCGAATCATTCATTATATTTGTTTCCATTAAAGTCAAAAAGGCAAGCGATTTTGTACTCCGACAATGAAGTTTCCCATCTGTTTCCAGTGAAACTTGCTTAAAAATTTCCGGCAGGCATCTACCAGAGGGGCGCAGCACTAAAAGACTGGAATGAAGAATCCAGAGCACCAAAAGCAGAGCAAATGGCATTAACAGAGGCATTAAGATTTCCAAGCCACCATGAGCAGGGCAAAGTGGCATACAGGTGGCATCATGACCCCAAGGTGCCATGAAAGTGGAAAAACAATTAAAGATGCTATGTGCTTGTGCAGACTGGATGGGCCATTTGCCCTTTATCTACCATCATATTTCTCTGTTTCTGTGTTAGTCTTCTGGGTGAGGGGCAAACCCCTCCCCAACAGGGTTTTATTTATTTAAACATTTATATACCGTATATTAACTATACAGTTTACAAAGATTGCAATCATAACAGGTTAAACACCACATATAAACACAATTGCAAAATAGCACTCATAAAAAAGGAAAAGAAATACAGATAAAAACCCCAACCTAACACAGGAAAGCGCGCTAACAAACAACTGAGTTTCCAGCATTTTCTTAAAATTTATTCTGCCAGCATAGTATCGAAAAAATTCCAGGCAACGCATTCCAAAGTTTAGCACCTGCCACAGACAGCATCGCTGCACCAATCCTAACATGAGAAATTGACATCTTATCCTCTAAGCTCAGTTCATTCTATTTTCTGATCTCAGCCACCTTCTAGGCTGATAGATTTTGAAAAATCCTTGTAAAACAGCCGGGGAGACAAAATCTGATGTATAGTTGAAAGAATCTTAAAGTGAACTCTCTGCTGCATGGGTAACCAATGCAGTTGCTTAACCATTGGGATTATGTGGGTTGTTCTTGGGACACCTATCAATCTTGCCTTAGAGTTAACCAACATCTGCAGTGCCCTCATCTTCACTTTACCAACTCCCAAGTATAGCGCATTGCAATAATCCACCTTTCTCAGGATCAGTGCTTGCACTACGCTATGGAAGTCGAATGCTGGTAACATAGGTTTTAATCTGTATAACAGTTGCAATTGCATATATCCTGCCCGAATTGTTTTCAATATTTGTTTTTCCATAGTTAAAAAAAACTATGCAAGCACACCCCCCCTCCCCCCTAAGTCTAATGAATATTGGCACTGTCATCTCGAAGCAGGGACTTTAGATCATTTATTATTCTATTGTCCATTCATTATGAATTTTTGGAAATCAATTTGGGACCAAATTAACTGTTTATTAGATACCCTGTGGCATTATCATATGATACTTTGCTGTTTGGTATGGCAATGAGAGCAAAAAGTCAGATATCTACAAATAATAACAAATTATTACTTATAATGACTGGGGTTGCTATTCAACAAATTACATATAATTGGAAAAATTGGAGTAGATTAAATTATAATTTTTGGTGGAACTCCTTATGTCATATTTATAAAATGGAGAGACTTATTGCAATACAACAGGGATGTTTCAGGAAATTTCAAAATATTTGGGAGCCATTAACAAAGTATTGCAATGATTAGAAAATCTTGTTTCCCTTAAATTTACAAGTTCAATTATGGGGAGGGAGGGAGGGTATTTTTATTGTTACATGTTGTATAAATATTGATTATATGATGGATAAGGGTGGGGAGGGGGGAGATAAGAGAATATCATATGTATCATTGTTGATGATTAAGTGTTATATTTGTGGTTATTTGTTTGGATATATTATCACACTTATTATAAGTTTAAAAATGAATAAAGAATTAAAAAAAAAAAAAAAAAAGAAAGCACTTGCAAATAGTTTCTTACCTCATGGATTGAGTTGAACAGACTCCAATCAAAGTTTGTTAATTCCAAAGCAAGGTCCCAGGTGTTCATTCCCAAAACCCTCACGGATCTGTGCTGGGAGTCCTCATTTTCATCTAATGGGTTCTAAGCCAATGGACAAGAGTAAAAGGTCTTTCAGTACATACCAATTATTTTACCCAGAATTCAGTATTTTCTATTTAAAGAAATCCAGAGTATATTGGAGAAGGTAATCAATTATTTCTTGTTAAACCAAACCTGAGGTTCATTAAATCGGATTATAAAACATTTATAAGGCATATATACCTGAAAGCCAACTTGGTCTTTCAGTTGCACACATCCCACCCTTAAGTACTGGATTTACCTTTGCCCAGGGTACCCACTTAACCTATAAATTCTTTGTATTTGAATTCAAAAGCATCACAAGTCACCTAAAGTTAGACTTCGATTGCATGTGTAAGTTATAGAATGCTGGTGCTTACATGTGTGACTGTTACAAGTGTAAGGGATTCCTGCATACTCGGCAGTATTTTAAAAATTAGGGGGACTTTTTGTGGTGTTATTATATGCTGTTTTGGTGGTGACATGCATTTGTATTATTATTGAAATTGTAATAAAAATGATTTAACCATAAAAATTAAATAACTGAGCAATAATAGTCAGCACCACTCATATCACCATTCTTCAGTATAATGCAAAATTACTAGCAAAAATGGACTATGTGTCCTCTCCTTAAGACCCCCCTACCTCCCTCCACTCTCCTCCTTGTTCTCCCATCCCATTCCAGAGCCATGGATGTTTTAGGAAACCTGCCAGAGAACTGCACTCCATAGAGTATCAGAGATTAAACTCTGACCTGCTTCTTCCATTTAACATAAAGATCCCATATTTTAATAAAATTCATAATGCTGTAAATTTGGACATAAGGCTCACAAAGCCAATCTTAGCAAGAACTTGCTGGAAAGCGAGAGCTTCAGCTTGCTTCCAGGTAGCTGCCAGAATCATTCTTCTGGCTGCAATGATATTAATTGCCAGTTTCAATTATTTTCCCAGCAGCTCTGATGGTTTAACATTTAGTCAGTCACTTAACTAATGGTGCCCAGCTATAGAATAGACCCTTGAGCAATATTTGGAAAGGTGGCCTGAAATAGATCAAACTGAAGTACAAGTTAACAAGATACCTCATTTTGGCCAAAATGAACAAAACCCAAGTGATCTTTGAACTTGTTAGAGACCATGACTCTGACTTACTATATATCTCTGAGTCCTGGCTTCTATAAGAAGATACAGTGGTTATCAACTTTTTGTATCCGCCAGGATATGCCACTTTTCACCAACCTCGTATTGGGAAACAGGAGATGCCTTCCTTCTAGCTAAAGAAGCTTTTCACTTCCCTAAACTGGATGCTCCAGACTTAGATGGTATTGATTTCCTTTTTTTGACCTCCCATTCCCTTAATATCCTCCTCTGCTATTGTGCTCCTGGCAACATTACCCGTTTCCACTATGAACTCATAGGGTGGTTGGTGGGTAGGTATAGATTTACGTCATCAAGTTTCCATTCTCCATGACTTTAACGTGTACTGTGATCCTTTCGTAGGCAAGTGTCTTGATTTACTTGGGTGGAAGCAGATAGTAAACTCTAGTACTCATACTAAAGGTCACATACTTGACCTTATTTTCACCGACTCCACCTACTCACTTAACACTTTGAGAACACACATTAACCAGATCCTTCTAGTGCCTTGGTCTGTCAATCACCTCATAAGCTTTTCCATACTGATGAATACTATTGTCGCTTCTTCTTCTCCTCCTCTCACTATTTCTTAGTGTAGTCATTTTGAGCTTACTGACCTGAACAAAGTACTCGCTGACAAATTAACTTCTTTCACTCCCCTAGATCTAGTCAGATGGTTGAAACCTGACATGATGCTTTACGTCATGCCCTGGACCAGATTGCCCCCATGCAGAACTTTACTATCCGGAGACGTCAAAGTCCCCTGGTTCACTACTGATCTTATGTCTTTATATCATACAATTAGACATTCTGAACGTGTCTGGAGAAAATACCCCTCCAGTGATACCCTTGAACACTACAACATACTTCTTCAAAATTACAGAGCTCTCCATCCTCTTCTCAAAAAAAGAATAACTTTAACAGAATCATAGAATACTCCCTGAACCAGTCCAAAGAAATGTTTTTCATTATATATGCTCAATTAGGCCATCTTTTCACTCGCCTAATTTGGAAGTGCCTATGTCAGATGTCTAACGATGCCTTAGTCAACCACGGCACATGGGATCTATTCACAGGGCAAAGGTAGGGGAGGGACATTAGGGTGGGCAGACTAGATGGGCCGTGGCCCTTATCTGCCGTCTATTTCTATGTTTCTATTACCCACCCATAACCATGCCTCCTTTTTAATATAGGAGTCATTAGGTGTTCTTAGGCATAGGAGGGTGCCTCCACTTAGGCATCACTGGATGTACTAAGAGTTTGGCGCCAAACTCAAACTGTTTAATTAAATTTTTTTGATTGGCTGAAAACCAGCATGGTCTATTACCACGCTGATTAAGCCAATTACAAAATAAACTTAGGCGTCACTAGGCAGCTACAATTAGGGTGTCTAATACAGGCGCCGTTTCTAGAATTCCCCAGATAGGGAATAAGCTGGCTAAACAAAAATGAGGACAGATAATGAGGGGCAATAATAACGATTTTAAATGGAAGGCAGTAAGAGATTGGAAGCCAATAGGAGAGGGAAGATGTGGTCATAATTCTTAGTCCAAAGCAGTTTGACAGGGGTGTTTTGGATCAGTTGGATAAATAGGGTTCCTCAAGGGTCTGTGCTGGGACCGCTGCTTTTTAACATATTTATCAATGATCTAGAGAGGTAATAATTAGTGAGATAATTAAATTTGGTGATGACACCAAGTTGTTCAAAGTTGTTAAATTGCAAGAAGATTGTGAAAAATTGCAACTGGATATCAAAATGGCAGATGACGTTAAGGGCTCCTTTTACTAAGGTGTGCTAGTGTTTTTAGCACACGCACAAGATTTAGCATGGGCTAGCTGAAAAATTACCCCCTGCTTAAAAGGAGGCGGTAGCGGCTAGCACACGCTATTCCGTGCGTCAAGGCAAAGTGCTGCATGTGGAAAAGAGGAACCCAAACTATAGCTACGTGATTCAGGGTTCTATGTTAAGAGTCACCACTCAGGCTACGGTCCTTCAGCCTGAAGAACAGACAGCTCTGGGGAGAGATATGAAAGAGGTCTATAAAACACTGACTGGAGTAGAATATGTAGTTGTGAATCGCTTGTTTACCCTTTCCAAAAATACTAGGACTAGGGGGGCGTAAAATGAAGCTACTAACTGGAGAAAATATTTCTTTGCTCAATATGCAATTAAACTCTGGAATTTATTGCCAGAGAAAGCTGTAAAAACAGTTAGCTTACCAGGGTTTAAAGAAGGATTGGATAACCTCCTAAAACAAAAGTCCATAAGCTACTATTAAGATAGATTTAGGGAAATCCATTGCTTATTCTTAGGATAAGCAGCATAAAATCTGTTTTACTATTTGGGATCATGCCAGATACCTGTGACAGGATACTGGGCTTGATAGATCTTTGGTCTGTCCTAGTATGGTAATGTTTAAGTTCTTATGTTCACTATTACGGGAAAGCTTCAGATCTATTAAAAATGAGTTGCAGTTACCCAAGTTCAGCAACACTAAACTGGGGTAAATGGGGATGCAACACACTCTTGTCCAGAAGGGAATGAATTACCCAATGTTATTTCAGAACAAAAAATACTTTATTCATGATGTTTGAAATGTGGGAGCCAAAAGTCAGGTAGTCATCCAGGGTAAAACCTAAAAGCTTGACAGAATTGTGGAAGGAAACTGGAACCTCTTTGAATAACAATGGCTAGGAAATTGGAATGATTCCCTCCTAAAAAATCTAACTGCAACAGATTTTGATGGATTAAATTTAAGGCTGTTATTAGCTAGCCAGGTTGTAATTTTATCTAACTTTTGTGAGAGATTAGAAAATAAAGCAGCAGTAATGGAATCAAGAACAGTTAACAGCTGGATGTTGACAGCATACATGAAAAATATGAGACTGAAAAATAGCCCAGTTTTGAACCCCGAGGCACGCCACAAGACAAACTATAGAAATTAGAAGTGGATTGAGACCAACAAACCCTAAGGGCTTCTTCTATCAAACTGCACTAGTTCCTATGAGCGTCGGGAGCAGTGCGTGCCATTCTGCGCTAAAAACTACTAGCGCAGTTTGATAGAAGAGGCAGTAAAAGTTCTTTGTTTTCTTATTTATGTAATGTAATGTAATGTAATGTAATTTATTTCTTATATACCGCTACATCCGTTAGGTTCTAAGCGGTTTACAGAAAATATACATTAAGATTAGAAATAAGAAAGGTACTTGAAAAATTCCCTTACTGTCCCGAAGGCTCACAATCTAACTAAAGTACCTGGAGGGTAATAGAGAAGTGAAAAGTAGAGTTAGAGGAAAAATAAAAATAAAATAAACATTTTAACAAGACAGCATTGATCTAAATACTTTGGAAGGTAGAAGAGAGGAGAGAAAGGAATAGAAGCAGAAGGGGGAGCCGTTGAACAGTAGAATTCTGGAGAAATTTAAATGATAGAAATAGAACAAAACAAAGACAAAAGGCAAAACAATAGATAAGATTAAAGATAAATCATAAGCTGGAAAGAAAAATAAAATAAAACTTTGTCTTCAATCCACGGTTTCAGCGTCAGTGATGAAGTGGAGCAAGTAAGTTTAGGAGGAGCGATTGACGTTTCCAGAAAGGGCTTCTTCAGGGAAGAGACTTGGCAGACAGTCCCAGGATTTATAATAAACTAGTCAGAGAGTGAGCCTTCTCAGATAGATACTGATCTGATTTAACGTGTTGTCTAATAGTACCGTCAATACTGAAGACAGCACAAAGAATGTTGGAGGATAGCCTATAGTTTTGCAATATAGGCAAATCTAAATTTGGATTTTAAAGAGAGCAAACTATAGCATGCTTCAAAGCCTATGGCAACAATTCCTTGTCTACAGAGAAATTCACAATGATCTTAAGTCTTCCTATCAAACCATATCTAGACGCATGTAATCAACCATGCCAGTGAAGGATCTCGTAAAATAGGCCCTGAATCTGCCATAAAATCTTCCTAGTTACTTTGGATTCCAGACTAGAAGTTTAGGTATCTCGATGGCCCGATTGGTGTCCAGGACCATAGAGATTTTACAGATTCCATCAAAACAATAGCTATACGTAAATCCTTAGCAATTTTCTGTAAAAAAAAAGTACCACTAAACAACAAATAAAAATGTGTGCAAATCCTAAAAAGTTTCTTTAGACATATTTATAGTCTTCCTAATCAAAGTAGAAAAATATACTCTCCTAGAACAGTGAATTGCTTCATTATATATAACACTATGACAACTAAGTGTCTGTCACTAAGGCCCAAATTCTGTAACTAGCACCTAATATTAGGCACCTATTTCGGAGGCGCCCATCTAGATAGGCGCCTATCTAAATCAAGTAACAAGCTCAATTAAGCTTTTTAATCAGCAATAATTGAAACTTAGGCGCCTATCAAGAAAGAGCGATCCTGCAACAAGGCGCCTCTAAAAATTTAGGCGGCCTTCAAAAAAAAAAAGAGGCGCTATGCACGTTAGGCGTGGGCATGGTTACATGTTAGGCGCCTTGTTTCAGATTCGCTGCTCTTCTAGTTAATGCCTAGAGCCGGTCTATTTCTTGGGCGCCTCCAACATAGGTTCCGCTCAGCGTGATTCATTAAACAGCCCCCAATTTTACTTGAATCGCGCTGAACAGTGCCTAATTAGGTGCCTAACTTCTGGGCGCTTCTTATAGAATTTGCCCTTAAGCAACTGGGGTGCACATCATCTTCTCTCAATATGGTGTTTAAGCAAGGTGAAGTCTCATAATGAACCAGCAATTCAGCTTCCTAAAAGCCATATGTACTTATTTCCCTGGGGCTAGCTCAACCACAACTAATCTAATATCATCCCATTACATTAGACAGATTACATCAGTAAAACCCCAGTTTAACTAGCTAAGTTTCTCCAAAAACCATTTTGATGTTTTATCTTTCAGCTTCCCGATTCCTTTTTATCCCAATAGAGTGGCCAGCTTAAATCTTGGCAACTCTAAAACACAAGCTAACAGAAAATGATCTGTCCGTGACCCAAGCTGACAGCCTAAAAAGATCATCTTATTCTATCACTAATCTGTGGGGAGTGCATTCATTCGTTTGCAGTTTGTTAGCATGCCTTACATTTAGAGCAATATATTGTGACTATTCTGGGCTCTTTATAACTATTTTAAATCTACTATATGAGCCTCAGCCCCACCACTCACCACCTCAAAATCCTTTCATTGCGGCAAGCTTAACATGGTATTTCCCTCATCGGCTCTTTACATTAATTAATTTTTATTAATAAAAATTACATTTAGAGCACACACACACACAAAAAATACACATTGACATACAAGTTAATGTGTGTGAAATTGTTTGTGTCCAGAAAAAATTCCTAACGCGAGATAAATTTTTATTAAAACTAAGGTCTGAGATCAACCAAAACAAAATCTTGAAAATTGGGAAAATGTCTACATAAATCCATAATAATCTTAAACATATTAACTTGTGTACATCCATTCTAAAGTGTGGTTCTGGATGAAATATAAGATCAGGGCAACAAAACAAAGGAGAAAGTCCAACTTTGTCTGCAGAAAAAAACAAGCGGGAGAAACAAACAGAACTGCAGACTGTGTACAAGATGCAGGCAAAAATTTATTGTACCAAAATTAAAATGCAAATAAGTAAAATAAAACCCTTTTACCAATCAAGGTTCCCGACACGGTCCATGTTTCGGACAAACCTTCGTCAGGGGTCCATGGTGAAAAAGGTTGGGACATACCATAAAAAAATGAAGATAACAAAGTGCCTGTATATTGTGTTCGCCGAGGATCGCTGCAAAAAGCATACAACCTCTCATGAATGGGTCGGCATACATACTTGTCATTGCCAAGGTACTCACACTCACCATTCCCTTTAAGCTGATCAGGAGTCCTCTACCTACAGTGTGAGGTGTTGTTTCACTATCACTATCCAAGTAACTTGCCTGGTCCTAGTGACTGAACACACAGTAATGAAAATATTGAAGCAGTGCCTCCTGTGGCAGCAATGTAATTGGGGAATTCCCATTCAAATTAGAGCGGAGTAGTCACAACTTCATAGAAGTAATCAGGGCTTGATTAAGACATGAGGATTCTGTGTATGTGGCGCAGTGGTTAAAGTTACAGCCTCAGCACCCTGGGGTTGTGGGTTCAAACCCACGTTGCTCCTTGTGACCTTGGGCAAGTCACTTAATCCCCCCAATTGCCCCAGGTACATTAGATAGATTGTGAGCCAGAGGAACAGACAGGGAAAAATGCTTGAGTACCTGAATAAATTCATGTAAACAGTTCTGAGCTACCCTGGGAGAACGGTATAGAAAAATTGAATAAATAAATAACTTTTGGGTTCATCAAATTCTTTTCAACTTTCCATAAACTATACAAAGTTTTGAAAAATAATGTATTTACTGCAAGTATGGAGTATCAAGAAATCAGATAAGCCAGAGATTACCAAAGGGTCATTACGAGAATAGTTCTAATTTTTTTACAAATGTCTGTGATAGCAACATGGATTCAGTGAATTATGGTATCATTGGTATGACAGCCAGAGAAATCTACAAAATTCCAGAAAAAGTGGAACACTTTCTTGACTCAATTATTTAAAAAACAAACAAGCCTGCAATATGAAGGAAACCACAAATATTCCAGTTTGTAACAAATGTTCAGTTCAGTAATGCATTTAAATTTTGGGCATCTATAATCATGGAAGGGGATTTTTTCCAAATCCCATAAGAATTGCCGCTGCTGGGTCAGACCAGTGGTCTATCGTGCCCAGCAGTCCACTCCCACGGCAGCCCTTAGGTTAAAGACCCGTGCCCTAACTGAGACTAGCCTTACCTGCGTACGTTCTGGTTCAGCAGGAACTTGTCTAACTTTGTCTTGAATCCCTGGAGGGTGTTTTCCCCTATAACAGCCTCTGGAAGAGTGTTCCAGTTTTCCACCACTCTCTGGGCGAAGAAGAACTTTCTTACATTTGTACGGAATCTATCCCCTTTCAATTTTAGAGAGTGCCCTCTCGTTCTCTCTACCTTGGAGAGGGTGAACAACCTGTCTTTATCTACCAAGCCTATTCCCTTCATTATCTTGAATGATTCCATCATGTCCCTTCTCAGTCTCCTCTTTTCAAGGGAGAAGAGGCCCAGTTTCTCTAATCTCTCACCGTACGGCAACTCCTCCAGCCCCTTAACCATTTTAGTTGCTCTTCTCTGGACCCTTTCAAGTAGTACTGTGTCCTTCTTCATGTACGGCGACCAGTTACCACTGCTCAAATCTTTTTCTGGATCCTGCAACTTACCTTTAGGTCCACCTTTGATTTTTCAAGTTCCTCCAGCAGTAGCAGAGGTAAGATTGAAGAACTTGAGCACAGAGGGTGCCTGCTTTCTCACTGATAGGCCCGGAGGTGCCCTGCACCCTTCGCCTACATGTCTTTTCCATTACAATGAAAGCCCATGCAAGAGGTGGAGCCCTGCGCTCAAGTCTTGCTTTCAGCTTGTTGCTACTATAATAATATAAATTATAGTAAAAAAATAGGGCACGGTCACTTTTTTGGGAAGTTGGCACCATATTATATGACACACACAGTGTGCGCCCATGATGGTGTGTAGCATAGCTTGAAAAAGAGTCTGCTTAAAATATATATAAGCCTGGAACTCTGGTAACCTTTTTTTTTTTTTTTTTAATAAATCTTTATTCATTTTTGATTCTTACATCAAGTGAATTATAAATAATAAAACAATTTTCACAAATCACTTGTATTTACAATCAAATATTCTTATAAGATAAAATAAATACCCCCCTTTTTATCAATATTCCCATTTCCATATGATACATATTCCCAAATGTAAACTACCCATGTGCTTAAGATATCTGATCATTACAGTAAATTAATGTGTAGGTGATCTTATAGGAAATATGCTTTATTCCGCCTATATATGTAACATGAAATAGGGAAGAAAAGGTTGAAAGAGATATATTATGAAGGAATAGTTCTGTTGAAAGAAGTTGATATAGGATGAATTTAGGTTTTTCTGTAAGATCAAATGTCAATATATAGGAACAGCTTGGGAAAATATAAAAGTGATGGATTTAATACAACTCTGGTAACCTTATCAGTGTCCCGTTAGCTTCTATAATAACACAGAGGGTACACTTATCACACAACATTATTATTTATATATTATATTGATTTGACCCAACTTACCTTGATTATTTCATTAGGGATTAACATTTTTGATTTCTACCGCCAAGGCAGCAATGGGAAGGTCCAGGCAAGCATGGATGGACAAATAGTGACAACTTGTGGTAGCTATCAACATTTGGCCCTGGAGGCAGTTGCCTATATTGACTAGGCCTAAATCTAGGCCTGATTCAGAATCACCTTTCACAGACAGATGCTGTCTGCCAAATCAAAAAACACAACTTGTGCCTTCATTCTGAATTGTGTGTGTGTGTTTACGAGGATGACTAGCTATGCTATATTTGAGTTAGATGATCTATGTCTTACCAAAGTCTCGCTAAGATCTTTCCGGTAGTTAAATATGCGACTGGATCCTTCCAAAGAATTTGAGATGGCCAAATCACTTGGATGCAGCTCACGTTTTTCTAGAAATAAAGAAACAATCAGGTTCAGAGAAGAAGGTATAGTAAAAGACTGAATAATCCATTTAGGTACAGCACAGATGTATCCTTATTTTGCATGCCGGTGGACTATCTTTCAGAACTTTTTATTTTTCTATTAGAATTACTGTGCTAGTTCATGGTAACTTGCTCTGAGAGAAAATGTGCATAGCAAATAATTTAAACTGGGGCTTAAGTACAAGTGGGACCACAGGCAAAAATGAATTTATCACTCCATTGTCACTTATACATTAGGTCTGCTTACTCTTTATTTATTTATAAGATTTCTAAATCATTTCCCCAAATAATCATGCAAAGTACTGTACATATTAACAATTGTGTAAAAACAACACATACTACACAATAGCTAAGAGAGAAGCATAATCCACATTACCAGATAACAATTAAACATGCATCACATTAACATTGTAATATCAACTTAGCAATTATAGACACATTAAAGTGTTATTGGCCGTGCTTGTGTGAGCATTCCTGATGACACTTAAAAATTCTGGCCAATGTGAGAAAAATATTAATGAGCTATGCCATATGCAAAGCTTTCCATTAACATTAAAATGGTCTAATGCTGCTCACAATAAACTTTGCAATCTAAAAGTTAACTACACCTCAGAGACCAACCCCTGGACTGATGGACTCCCTCTTCCCTCCCTAACTGAACTCTTTCAGGTCCCCTGGGTGAAAATGATGCACAATTAATAATCATGCCATCTCATCCAACCTTCCCCTTTGTCCTTGAGGGGGGAGGAGGGAGGTGAAATACTGCGCTGGTCCAGTACGCTGCTAGCAGATAACTGCAGCTTTAATTACTGTGATCAGGAAAGCAGAGTGCTATTGCCAGTAATACATATTTATTTATTTAAAAATTTATATACCGCCTATACTCTAAGCAGTTTCCATAAAATAAAACATACATAATTTGAAAACAATAACTTAAAATTTACAAACTTCCATTCACTCCTACTTAGGAAATAACAAACTTCACTCATTCCCTACAAACAATCTATTCCCAGCATAAAAAGATCCTAAAGTCTATTCATAACATAGATGGTCAAAAACGGTCAACTTGTAGACTTCAAAGACCAATACAGAAAATACTTGTTTCATGAAGATCAAACTTATCCTAAACTGTATTGTCTCTACAAGTAAGCATCCACATGTATTTTTCTGGCTGCAGTAGTGAGAACTACCAGCGCAAATGAGGGATTTACTAAGGGCTTTTTTAAAGCCTTTTAGATAAATCTCCTATTCATTTGTGGTGGGCGGAGGAAGTGCTAAAATGAGTTTTTAAAGACTCCCTAAGAAAAGCACCGAGGGCCAGATTTTGTAAATGGTGTCTATGTCGACACCATCTACAGAAATGGCATCTGGCCGCATGTCAGTCACGTTTAGGCGCCTAAGAAAAAGACGTAGACGCCTACAATGTAGGCCTACATTGCAGGCGTCTTAAGTTCTTTAGTGAATCATGCCTAACAGCACCTAAATCCCGCTCTGCCCTTAACCACTTAGGCGTAAAGCACCATTAGGCGTCCTGCTCTAGATGCGTTTATCAGTGCCTACACTGTAAATGCCTCCCAGCGCCTCCTTTTTTTTTTTAATGCAGTTTTTATTGGTTTTAAATGATATAGTCAATTACTGTGCCACTTAAAGCCAGTTAAGAACATAAGAACATAAGCAATGCCTCCACTGGGTCAGACCCGAGGTCCATCGCGCCCAGCAGTACGCTCACGCGGCGGCCCAACAGGTCCAGGACCTGTGCAGTAGCCCTCTATCTATACCCCTCTATCCCTTTTTTCAGTAGGAAATTGTCCAATCCTTTCTTGAACTCCAGTACTGTACTCTGTCCTATTACGTCCTCTGGAAGCGCATTCCAGGTGTCCACCACACGCTGGGTAAAGAAAAACTTCCTAGCATTCGTTCTGAATCTGTCTCCTTCCAACTTTTCCGAATGCCCTCTTGTTCTTTTATGTTTTGAAAGTTTGAAGAATTTGTCCCTCTCTACCCTCTCTAAGCCCTTCATGATCTTGTAGGTCTCTATCATGTCTCCTGAGTCTCCGCTTTTCCAGGGAGAAGAGCCCCAGTCTCTCCAATCTTTCAGTGTATGAAAGGTTTTCCATGCCCTTAATCATTCGTGTCGCTCTCCTCTGGACCCTCTCAGTTAAAACAATTAAGTTAGGCAGCGGCGGGGTGCCTACCACCGCCTAACTTATAGCCCCATTTATAGAATATGGCCCCAAGTATCTGCTTTACTGTTAGAAGACACACATATGTGGCTATGAGGATGGTGTGTGAATGCGGATGAGGCCAGTTGTGGTCAATCACTAAGCATTTCCAGCCAGCTCTGACTGTCTCAAGCCCTGCAGTCTATATGATCGCTAGAAGGAGTAAAAACCCGCAAATGCTCATTTGGACTCAGGAAAACTCATCACTGTCTGTACATGACTGATCCCACGCAGAGTAAGCACAGGTCATGAAACCAGAATCTGACTGTGCTTTTAAGTGTGTGCTTTGAAATTCCTGAAGAGTAAAGGCCACATTGGAAGTGTAACCAGAGAGAACTAGAAAAGGATAATGAGGCAGCTAGGGACCAGACAGGTCAAATCGGTCAGCACAACAACCACATGAGAGTCCTTGGGATGTTATTTGATACACACAATAAACCTTTCCAGGTGGATATATTAGGTAATTAGTTATTATCGAGCCAAAAACAGAACAGCTAGTGGAAACAGTACTATAGATTTATGGAGAAGAAATATATTCTTCAGATATCTGTGCTTTACAGATTTTTCTACTTGCTAAAATCCCATATTGTTATACTGCTCCAGTGGGGGTTCTGTTTGCTCAGCATTTTGCAAGCACATTCCAAAATGAAGAAAAAGCAAGTTTATCCAGGGAGCAAATTAGGAAAGGCTTCACAATGCATCCTGAAACCCAGAAAATCCCTTGCAATTCTTCCCCACAGGGAAAAAAATTCTAGCACCCAGCAGGGCCTGGGAATTAGCTGTTGTTATGGAAACAGTTCTCTGGCAAGCACAGTTACCAGTAAGAAGATGCTTATCTAAAAACAGAGGGCTCAGAGGGTAACAGCCAGGACAACATCTGGACTTAGAAAACGTCAAAGCACAGTTATCTGGCCAAAGCAAACACTAGCACTCAAAAGACTGGTAATAAAAACGCACCCCCAGAGAACATCACGGTTACCAGGGCCAGGTCCTCCTCTGTATGCTGGATCTTTTCTGCCACAATCTTCTGTATCTCTTGAGCTGAGGCAGACACTTTGGTCCTGATGCTTACATACGAGTGGTCTGTTATATACACCCGGCAGAAAACTACACAAAGAGAAAAAGAGCTTGGAACCAAGAGAAGACCTTACTCTGCTCCTGCTGCAAACAGAGGCCTTTAACTGAAGAGGCGAAGTGAACTTCCTAATATATATATACACACACTCAGAACCCCTTCTCAGATACCCTTCCTTCTTCCACAGTCCAGCTAGGGTTCAAGTTTGCATTTTACATGGTTATTTCAGTGCAGGTGTTCTTTAAACACTCTCTCATCTGAAATTTCAAAGGGTGAAGCAGCGATAAAAACACCTTGCCAGGCCAAATTTGTAAAAAGAACACTTTAAATCTCGGGAACTATTAGTGACCGGAATAGCAGAGGTTAAAAAGGAACAGGCAACGACATCAAGAGAACACACTGCCCATGGCCATTTGAAGCAGAGAATGCTAGCATGCATGAAATTAAATTGTTCTGAAAGAATTAAAATCGTTAAGGTTCCTCACAGTTGCATTATAAATTTTATCTAATAACTGAGGAAAAGCGAGAGCTTCTGGTTTCTGAAAACAATGCATACTCAACCGCTCCTTATGACACAGCCAGACCACGGAACTATGAGCACAATATCAGTACACGTACAGCATGAACACAGTACAAGAAACTAAAGAATGAACTGATGGAAGCAGAGATAAATACAAACAATGAAAAAGGCTATAAAATAGTTAAATATGTAAAAGGTAATTTTATAAGGGAACATCTAGGTTAAGAAACCAAGATGACGTCTACTTAGTATTTTATAAAGATACCTATGGACACCTTTTACAAAGGTGCATTAGGGCCTTAACGCACAGAATAGCACGCGCTAAAATGCCACGCACGCTAGCCGCTATCACCTCCTTTTGAGCAGGCGGTAGTTTTTGGCTAGCGCGGGCTATAGTGCGTGCTAATCCGGTGCGTGCGCTAAAAACGCTAGCGCACCTTTGTAAAAGGAGCCCTATGTGTCTTTATAAAATACTGTGTAACTAACAAAGATTGCACCTTGCATGCAGATGTAGATAATTATACCTGTTTGAGAGCTGGTATAAATGTTTAACCCCAAAATTTTATAAAAGGCGCCCACATTCTATAAATGGCACCCAAAATTAGGCGCAATATTTAGGCACCATCATTTATGCCAACCATATATATGGTGCAAGTGGTCACTCCTAAAGTTTGGCAGATAACTGCGGCCCTACACTAGTAGTTTATAACAGATTTTTGATACTTGTTGAAACTCTGAGCTGGTTTTGTTTTTTGTTTGCTGTTCTTGCTGGGCTCATTAAAAATATATTTGACAATAACAGATTTGGTGTGCTTAGCACCCAGTTTCTTGATGCCTCACTTTTAAAGACCTATATACCAAATAAACCCCCTAAGGGGGAAAATTCTATAACTGGTGCTCAAAATTTGTGGATGAAAAAAATTGGCATCGAATGGTATTCTATAACAGGAATTCCGGGATCAGGGCCCTTTTCACAATAGCGCGTAGGCCAAGATTCACGCTCAATTTTGGGAATGAGCAGTTACACTAACTGAAACCAAGTGTACATCCTGGCACGCAAGTTAGCCGCAGATCCCCTGACTTCTATAATACCGGGCACATGTTAGGGAATGCCCTTAGCCCACTCATTCCCCTCACATGGCCATGCCCCCTTTGCAGATCTGCGGGGAAACATTTAGGCGCAATTCTATAAATGGGTTCATTAGAGCACTTTCATGCAGATCTGCAGTTTCTGATCTGGTTTGTTGACTTGCATCCATTAGAACGCTTTTTTGTGCCAAAAATTTGGCATGGAAGTAGCATTGAACATTTGGCACCATATATAGAATTTCCCCCTAAGTGTGTAAAGGTCTCAAATACAAGCATGAATTAAAGTATTTTAGAATTAAAGTGTATACTTGTAAACTACCCAGATTGCATCCCCAACCAGGCATACAGAGTATGCGTCTTCTTGAAAATGCACATTGATTTAAGCCAGTCAATGTTTTATAAAAGGTCCTTTATGCTTGTATGTGTCCACATACATGTGAAAAAGACTTTACCCCTATTAGAAGTAAAATCTAGGACACCCTAGAGCAGGGTTGCCCAAGTCCGGTCCTCGAGATCTACTGGCAGGCCAGGATTTCTGGATATCCACAATGAACATGCATGAGAGAGATTTGCATACCAAGAAGGCAGTGCAGGCAAATCTCTCTCATGCATATTCATTGTGGATATCCAGAAAACCTGGCCTGCCAGTAGATCTCGAGGACCGGACTTAGGCAGCCCTGCCCTAGAGTAAGTCTAGAGAAGAAGCATTAGGATCATGGAACACGCAAGAGGCACTATGAAGAACTGAACAAGCTTCATGCCCTTTCTCAAGTGTTCTAGAACAGTGATTCTCAAGCCTGTTCTAGAGCACCACCAGGCAGTTGGGTTTTCAGGATATCCCTCATGAATATGCATAAGACAAATTTGCCTCCAATATATGCAAAACCTGAATGGCTGGCTGGTGGGTTCCCAAAACAGGTTTGAGAATCACTGTTCTAGAACACTGTGTCTCATTAGCTCACAAAGTCCCAGGTATCCATCCACCTCATACTTACTTTCCTCCACTTCATTCACAGTTCCTCTGTGCTGAAGCCAGTTCTCCTTTAAACTGAACTGGTGGAAAAGGGTTCTGTTCTGTAGGAAGAAAAGCAGAAAAATGTGTATGTGCACTGCTATCCTTGGTGTAGCAACAATTCAGAGCATGTTCCAGGCGCAGTGCCGAAGGGAGTCCACACCTTCAGTTTTGGAAGTACGACCTGGGAGCTATCTGGAGTGTTTGAGCTAGTGGTGGGGAAGTGCAATGAACATTGATAACATTAGGGAAACCCCGTAATGCTGTTAGACTTATAAATTACTGGAATCGCCCCATCCTCTTCTCCTGCTCTCCACAAGCAGACCTTGGTACATGGAGAACAACTGATAATTCTCTCCTGACGTGTTCATAGCCAACAACCTTGTTTGGTTGTTCTCTATTATTAAGCTGCTTTCTTAATTGTGGTACACCCAGTGGAATTCAGATCATCAGCAAAGGTATTATACTAATCCTACCCAGACACACCTTTTAAAATGTTTCCTAATTAAACAAGTTTAGAGTGATGCTTTTGTCTTAATGTGTGTGCATGTATCTATACCAATGCAAATAAATTACACATATCCCACACTGCTTTTCCATTGCCTCACTATCTCCCTCTTTTACTATGGTGCGCTAATGCATCCATAGAATATAATAGACGCATTAGCATTTAGCGCTTGCTAAATTGGCTAGTGCACCAGCAAAAAGGACCCCTGTGTGATTTTGTAGAGCACAGTGAGAGCGTCCCAGTAAAGACAAAGAGGTACATTCCACTTTTTCCTAGCCCATGATGCTGGTGGGGAAGCTAGTTCCCAGACTTCTCTCCCCTTAAACCAGACAAACGGGCCAGACCCAAGTCATATTAAATTTGGCAAAACAGAGCATAGATATTCTAGCAGAAAAGTCACTGGAGTAAAAAGTACAGCATTACCTTTCTGTGCGGTGAATATTCATCCACGGTACTATAAAAAAAAAAAAAAGTAGAACTCGCATCATCCTGCTGTAAGAAATATAAAAAAGGAAACCTCTGCTTTCCCTTAGCCTCCCATTATCAACTAGCACAGTATCAGAACACTAAAGGGGTCTTACGGTTTATTAGTTTTAATGTACTGCCTTTTCAAAAGACATCAAGGAGGTTCACAATAAAATCAAAAGAGAGCGTTAGAACTACAAACTTCTGACAGGAAAGGCACAGCGCAGAATGAGACCAGAGAAATAACCAGCATAAGGAGACACTGGATGGCAGGGCTTAAGTAGAGTCTGATGTCAGGGTCCAAATGCTGATAGGAATGGGTGAGTTTTTAAATTTTTGGGAAAAAAAAAAAAAATCCCCCCAACTTGATGAAGGTTCTTTCTTAACTGGTCCTTTTACTAAGGCACGCTAGCCGATTTAGCGCCTGCTAAACGCTAACACGTCCTTTATATTCTATGGACGCGCTAGAGTTTAGCGCGTGCTAAATCAGCTAGCGCGCCTTAGTAAAAGAGGGGGTAAGTTTTGGGAGCACATTCCAAAGACGTGACTAAATAGATAAAAACCCAAAAATAAACGCTACACTCTCAGACACCTTAGTATTCTAAAGTTTACTTGCTTGCTTGCTTCAGTTTCTTCCTGTATAATAAAGTAATCCTTTTGTTATTTTCACTCAATAAGAGTATAATATTCAATATTTGAACTTTCTAACCAATGGCCTCAGCGGCTACACTTGAACATCATATTTCAAGTAATGTTCAAGCTTTCAGTAACCAGCCTCCCTCATCGGCCTTTAACGCAGTATTTCATATTATTTTTAAATATTTGCCAATAAATTTAAAGCCAATAAATAACTTATCTTATGTAGATATACTGAACGGGGCTCTGACGTGAATTCAGCGTTTCACATTAGAGCTGTTTCAAGGAGCATTACCCCATTTAAGACATCACACCACAAAAAAACTGGCTCCAGAATTGCGTCTCCATAGGCGCTTTATGGCGCTTAATGCCACTGTAGGCATAGCTAATGCCACAAGTAGCGTTAGGCAGCATAAAGCACCCATGGAAGCTTGATTCGCGTCAAAGGTAGGCACGGGAAATGTAGGCCTGGAAAACCCTGGCCTACATTTCCGACACCTACCTTTGCTGGAGGTGCAATTCCCTAAACAGCGTTGTTGCACGAGTGACGAGCGATCAGCGGCCACTTTTAAGGCATCCGCTGACAACAGCGCCAATTAGAGAATCTGGGCCAGATTGCTCACAAGAGTCTGCAACGGTCTGTACTGCAGTGTCTTTAGCTCCAAAGAAAGGCAAGAAGGACGGTGAGGAGAAAGGCTTACTGGCGTCGATGAATTCGCAGCGCCTTTTGAAATTCTTTTAACTCTTTTTCCAAGATGGGGTGCTCATACATGTCGTCCAGCACATACCGATACAGAGTCTGAAAAATACCAATAGTGGTTAGAAATAAAATGCATCTCGCTGGCAGTTCCCAACTTGTCCCGCTAACACAGAAGAAACAAAACAAACAAACAACCCTCCCCCCCAAAAAAAAGTAAAGAAAGAAATTCCATCATCATATAAAGAAAAGGAACATAAAATGTCATCACTTGCAGTCTAGTTTCAAATATTCTTTCAAGAGCCCAATAATATCAGAATTAATGCTTTAGCACTTACCAACTTAGATATATAAGATATCTGCACCTGTCACTTCAAGCCTAGTGAACAGTTCATGATCTTCTGCATTAAGTTTGGATTTTAGATTTTATTACTCACCTTTTCCAACTCAGAGTTAAGTTGAGTTACAAACAACTATACGTGTTATTTCCCTGTCTAACCAGGCTTAAAATCTAAGGGGGCAATCCTATAACTGGTGCCTTCAGTTAAGCGTGCCAATGGTGCCTGCTGAGCACCAATTCTAAACCAAGGAAAAAACTGCAGACAAAATGTACAAAGATGCAGGCTATGTGTATCGTATCAAATTTATATGCGGTTAGTATTACCACCCTTTAAACAAACCTAGGGACCAAACACGGTCCTTCAATAGATGTAACATAGTAAATGATAGAAGATAAAGACCTGAACAGTCCATCCAGTCTGCAGTCACACCCATTATATACATGCATGTTTAAATTGTCCTTTCTTTTCTAGAATATTTCTGGACGAAAGACCATTGAAGTCCACCCAATACTGTCTTTAGGTTCCCACTGCCGGAGTCGAAATCGAAGCCCACTCCAGCCTATCCTAACCATCCTGTCACTGGAGATTCTATCAAAGTTCTCCCCAGCTCATCCTAAACCAAATCACCATATTCGGGACGCCCAGTATCGGTCTTAGGTTGTTTTATATCATTCATTTTCTAATTAGAGATCTTCTGTGTTCATCCTACACTTTTTTTGAATCCCGTCACCTCCCTCAGGGGGGCATTCAGGAATCCACCGCCCTCTCTGTGAAAAAGAATTCCCTAACATTACTCCTGAGTCTGCCACCCTGCAACCTTAATTCAAGCCCTCTAGTTTTATCATTTTCCTTTCTCTGGAAAAGATTTGTTTCTATATTAATACCTTTCAAGTATTTAAAAAGCTGCATCATAATCTCCCCTGTCCCTCCTCTCCTCTAGAGTATTCATATTCAGGTCTTCCAATCTCCTCTTGTACATCTTTTGGCGCAAGCCCCATGCACTTTAAGATAAGTAGAAATAGTATGCAGAGGTATGGCTTTAGAACAGTTTTCAGTATAGATTTGTAGGGAAGGTTGGGTTTGGGAGTCTGTGATAAGAATGGAGTGTGTGTGAAGATGGGGGGGTGTACACATGTGGAGGAGTGTGAAAGTATATAGGCTTCAGTTGGTAAGTTGTGTATAGGAATATGTGGGGGGTTATCTAGGAGTGTATGTGTAAGTGTATGACATGCATGGGGATATGTATAAGGCAAGTGTTAGGGAGGGTAGAGGTATATAGGTCGACAAAGTGCATGGGCAGCTGTTTTGTGTGGGAGGGCTGTTTATGGGAGTGTGCATGGGGAGGGCTTTAGAAGCATGAGGAAGGTTCTTTTGGTGCTGTCCTTTGCCAGTTATTTCCGTTATTTTTCACTGTGTTGCTGTGGGGAGAGGGTGTTTTGAAATAAATTGATTAGCATTCTAATGCTTCTCACAGTTTCCACAGAAAGCTGTGCAGAATATTTTATAGGTTCGTTTCTCATACTGATTCAATGATTTTACTTTTTCAAACTAGCCCAAGATAGTCAAATTTTCTTCCTGTTTTGGGTGAATTTTATACTCTTTTTAAGAGTTAGTGGCCCTACAGCATGACCAACATGGATCCCTTCAATGTAATTCTTATGAACATTCCATATGTTAAAAAGCATTAAATGGATGCATGCATATAAATGATTACCAGAGCAGTTCTGGCTATCCAGAAAGAATTAAACAATACCCCCATGAAGGCTTACCTTCAAAAACAATTTGGAATGCTCATCTTCATGTGACCAGTCTTTGTACAGGGCTGCCCACTGAGATGCCAAATGCAAGACTTTGCGCTTTGTTCGGAGAGCTGCTGAGGCTTCAATTTCATCCTTCTTGGCACAATAGGTAAGCTCCAGTTAAAGAACAACAAGACAATAGAGTGGAGACAAAGAATACCACACACAAATGCAATCATTCTTTTCTTATCGACCAGTGGTTCTCAACTCAGTCTTTGGGAAACATGGAGCCATTATGACTT
This sequence comes from Geotrypetes seraphini, assembly GCF_902459505.1. Taxonomy (NCBI): domain Eukaryota; kingdom Metazoa; phylum Chordata; class Amphibia; order Gymnophiona; family Dermophiidae; genus Geotrypetes; species Geotrypetes seraphini. The sequence goes on along the minus strand of NC_047085.1, from coordinate 396,777,433 downwards.
TTCTGAATATCCACAAAGTATATGCATGAGATATATTTGCACACAATGGAAGTCATGCATGCAAATCTTTCATATGCCTATTCATTGTGTATATCACAAAACGAAACCCTTCAAAATACTGCTGCCATAATGTTATGCCATGCAGAAAAGTTTGAGAAAATAACTATTTTTTTTTTTTTTTTGTAAACTACATTAGTTATTGATAATTGGTAGGACTGCTTTTACATTAAATTGCTTGATTTTTAAGATACTTCATGGCTAGGCCCCTTTACCTCTGTGCCAACTGTTTACTTTTTCTCCACCCTTGAGACAGTCACGACAAATAAATCTACTACTTTACTTTGCAGATACATTGTGTGGTTTAATATTAGAGCTTATTTGAAAGTGAAGGTTCTAAACTTTAAAAAAACTAACTTTGTTCAGATAGGCAATTATGTCAAGGAATTGTTTTCTGAATGGGAACATCTGGAAGAAGTAGGAGAGAAGTGGGCAAAACTGAAAGGAGCTATTTTAAGGACAACAAACCATTTTGTAAGAGGAAAAGAAGGCCGCTTTGGTTCTCAAAAGTACAGTAGTACCTCGGTTTACGAGTGCACCGGTTTGCGAATGTTTTGCAGACAAGCAAAACATTCGCAAAATCGGCACCTCAGAAACCGAGCGTGCCTCAATTTACGAGCGGCGCCCCCCGTGATCCAGCACCCTCCCCCCCCGGCCGCGATCTGAAGTCCCCCAGACCCACCCGAACAGGCTTCTTACTTTCATCTTGGCCTCGGCACCGGCACTGGCATGTCCTGTGCGTTGGTGCCGGTGCCCAAAGATCTTCTTCTTTGCTGAGCCTTGAGCATCTGCGCATGCTCAAGGCCTACGAGTTCACGCTCTCTCTGAGATCTCCGATGGAACGAAAAGTCTCGATGGAAGCTGCCCCAACTTTGCTGCACAGGCTGAGAACTTTTCAGCACAACACAAATATTTTCAGAGATGTACTGTACATTTCCCAAAACAATCAGAAAACATCCAAGACATAAGAACATAAGAACATAAGTAGTCGCCTCCGCCGGGGCAGACCAGAGGTCCATCCCGCCCAGCGGTCCGCTCACGCGGCGGCCCATCAGGCATATTGCCTGAGCAGCGGTCCCTGACTAATTTTATACCTACCTCTACACTTATCTCTAAACCTTCCACTGCTCTTATCTGTACCCCTCAATCCCTTTGTCCTCCAGGAACCTATCCAGATCTTCCTTGAAACCCTTTACTGTGCTATTTCCTATCACGGCCTCCGGAAGGGTGTTCCATGTGTCCACCACCCTCTGTGTGAAAAAGAATTTCCTTGCGTTTGTTCTAAACCTGTCCCCCTTCAATTTCATCGAGTGTCCCCTTGTTCTTGTGGTTTCTTTTAAATTGAAAAATCTGTCCTTGTCAACCTTTTCGATGCCCCTCAGGATCTTGAAGGTCTCTATCATATCTCCTCTGAGTCTCCGCTTTTCCAGGGAGAACAGCCCCAGCTTCTTCAGTCTGTCAGTGTATGTAAGGTTTTCCATACCCTTAATCAGTTTAGTTGCTCTTCTCTGGACTCCCTCAAGCATTGCCATGTCCTTTTTGAGGTACGGTGACCAGTACTGTACACAGTATTCCAGATGCGGGCGCACCATAGCCCGGTACAGTGGCAGGATGACTTCCTTCGTTCTGGTCGAGATACCCTTCTTAATGATACCTAACATTTGGTTTGCTTTCCTCGAGGCTGTGGCGCACTGTGCTGACGCCTTCAATGTCGTGTCTACCATCACTCCCAGGTCTCTTTCCAGCTTACTGACCCCTAGCATTGATCCCCCCATTTTGTAAGTGAACATCGGGTTCCTTCTCCCTATATGCATGACTTTGCATTTCCCTACATTGAAGCTCATTTGCCACTTTTTCGCCCATTCTTCCAGTGTCGTAAGATCCCTTTGGAGATCCTCGCAATCTACCGTGGTTTCAACCTTGCTGAATAGTTTGGTGTCATCTGCAAATTTGATGACCTCACATTTTGTTCCCGCCTCCAGGTCGTCAATGAATATGTTAAACAGGAGTGGTCCCAGCACTGACCCTTGAGGAACCCCGCTCGTGACCCCTTGCCAGTCCGAGTAGTGGCCCTTTACACCAACCCTTTGCTTCCTGTCTGCCAGCCAGTTTTTGATCCATCGGTGGACCTCCCCTCGCACCCCGTGATTCCATAGCTTCCTGAGCAACCGCTCATGTGGTACCTTATCGAAGGCTTTCTGGAAGTCTAGGTAAATTATGTCTATGGGTTCACCTTTGTCCACCTGGCTATTTACCCCCTCAAAGAAGTACAAGTTTGTGAGGCACGACCTACCCTTGCAGAACCCATGCTGGCTCGACCTTAGCTGTCCATTTTTTTTTATATGATCACAGATGCTGTCCTTAATCAGCGCTTCCATCATCTTTCCCGGGACCGATGTGAGGCTCACCGGCCTATAGTTTCCCGGGTCGCCCCTTGAACCCTTCTTGAAGATGGGCGTGACATTAGCTATTTTCCAGTCCTCCGGGATCTCTCCAGTTTTTAGGGATAGGTTGCATATTTGCTGAAGTGTCTCTGCTATTTCATTCCTTAATTCCTTGAGCACCCTTGGGTGAATGCCGTCCGGACCTGGCGACTTGTCACTCTTTAGCTTGTCTATCTGCCTGAGGACATCCTCCTGGCTCACCTCTAGTTGGACCAGCTTGCTATCTTGATCTCCATTTTCTATTGCCTCTGGTTCCGGAATGTTGGATGTGTCCTCCCTCGTGAAGACCGACGTAAAGAAGTCATTTAACTTGTCAGCTATTTCTTTTTCCTCCCTCACTACTCCCTTTCTATCCCCATCATCCAAGGGCCCCACTTCCTCCCTCGCTGGTTGCTTTCCCTTTACGTACCTGAAGAATGATTTGAAATTTTTTGCCTCTCCCGCTAGTCTCTCTTCATATTCCCTCTTTGCTTTCCTAACCACTCGGTGGCACTCCTTCTGGCTTTCCTTGTGTTCCTTTTGGTTGGCCTGCGTTTGGTCCTGTTTCCATTTTTTGAACGATGCTTTCTTGTCACTGATCGCCTTTTTTACAGCAGCCGTTATCCATGCTGGGTTCTTTATTCGATTTTTCTTGCACTCTTTTCTGAACCTGGGGACGTACAGGTTCTGTGCTTCGTGCACCGTACGCTTGAGCAGGGTCCAGGCGCTTTCTACGGACTCTATCTTCCTTGTGCTGCCGTTGAGTTTCTTCCCCACCCATTTTCCTCATTGCATCATAATTCCCTTTTCTGAAGTTGAGCGCTGTTGTTGTGGTTCTTTTCACCCTGGATGATCCCCGTTCTAGTCTGCACTGGATCATGTTATGATCGCTGTTCCCCAGTGGGTCTAATACTGCTACTTCCTTTGCAGGTCCCCCCAGTCCACTGAAGATTAGATCAAGAGTAGCTTCTCCTCGTGTAGGTTCCGTGACCAGCTGCTCCAGGAAACAGTCCCTCGTGGCTTCCAGGAATTTGGTCTCTCTCACGCAACTTGAGTGCCCGATACTCCAGTCTATCCCAGGATAGTTGAAGACCTCCCACAATGGAGAGAAACAATTCTGATGAACCGGGAGAAATATAGAACAGTGTGGGCACTTTTGCAATTGTGGACTTACAAGCTAATTTTGAAAGAGAAACTTTGTACATGTCTTAATTAGGGTAAAGGCTTTATTATTTGCAAATCAAATTCGGTGTATGCTCCCTCTCCTCTTCCTGAGCCCTGGAATGTCTCTTTTCCCTCCATGTTTAATCTAGCCAAAGAACTACTGAACAACAAACTTCAGGTAGAGAACGTGAGACAGAGAGAGAGAAGTGGCAAAGAGAAATGTGAGATTCAGTAGATTCTCAGTTAACTGGCATCCATGGGGATTGATAGATGCTGGATAAATGTAGTTTCTGGTTGCTTGAGAGTTACTATTAAAACTAGTTCTAATATTGTACCCCATAAACTGTTCCAAACTACCGGACATGCGGGAGGCAAAGCATGGGCGCACTCAGTGTGTGGTGTGCCAAGTTTACACTTAAATTTCCACCAGAAATGATTTTATTTTCATTTTTATTTAAACTATTACAGTATTTCTTAGATTTTTTTTCTGGTTGTTTGAGAGTTCTGGTTAATTCAGCTCCAGTTAACAGAGAGTCTACTTTACACACAAGGTTAGGTTCTGACTTATGATTGGCTGTGAGTAGAGGGTGGGCAAGGACCGTCATTGGTGGAATACTGAACACATGGTCTGCACCAAGTGCTGATTTGCTGAATATCATGCCATGTTGCAGCCCAAAAAGCTGTAACCCGCAGCTACTCAAAATTTCCCGCAACCAGTGTTCCAAAACAGCACAATTGGGTGAGAAAACCACAGGCCTGACAACTATAGCAGAAAGCCTGTCTGACCTACACTGCTACACTCTTCGGCTCTGCTATGAGCCCATTGCTCAGCCATTCCTTAGCCAGCCAATAGGTACAGGGGAAGACAAGATTCTGTCCTGCTTTCCCCTGCAGCCTATTGGCTGGCTAAGGAATGTCTGACCAGTGGTGTCTCCTAAGCCACCGGTCCTGCCTCCTTTGCAGCTTATTGGCTGGCTAGGAATGTCAGATCACTAGACTGCAGGAGAAGGCGGGAGCAGTACTTGAGGAGACAAAGCCTTATTTCCTACTTTCCCCTGTAACTCTACATTGATGAAGTTTTCAGCACTGATGTCTGGACAGTGCTGCAAAAAATATTTACTTGGTTAACCAATGTTTTTAAAATTTGTTCTTTTAATTTAGGTATGTATATTTTCTCTAAGTGATCCACATAAGACCATTTTTGGTAGTTTGTGGAAATAAGTTTTTTTGTATTGTAATGTGTCCTGAGGACAAGATTGAGTGTATTTGCATTGGTTGTAGTTATTTGTGCCTTGTTTCCAGTTGACTTAAATAAAGTTAAAAAAAAACAACAACCCAAAAACCCCAAAACAACACTACCTGAGCTGGGTCTACAGAATTCTCCCAACACCTCACATACAGCCTAACTTTAGCTATTGGGTATGAGACTGTCCAATAGCAGCAATCCCTCTTTTACTTCTCTCACTACACAGAAAAGAAGCTGGATTCAGGGAACAAATTCAGATCTCCAGCCTGTTAGCAAACAGTCCTGGCTGGTCCTCAGTATATTAATAAAAAGAAATCTGAAAATCATTACATTTTAATCATTACTATTTTAATGCAACATTCCAACACTTTTCCCTCCATTCCCAGTGCACAGTATTGGTATGTGAGTGAGTACTGGAACATGCTTTCTGGCCCTTAAGGTGCAAAAGAGCCAGGTGATGCAGAGCTGTTCACAGTGTAACCCTCTCCTGATTAATGCTTTCCCTCTTAATGTTTCAGCAAATACAGACATGCTTGTGTATGTTTATTTTTTTCTTTCTTTTAAGATGCTTTATTCTCAGAGGTATCTTATAAGCTCAATTAATTTTAAGCTGGCACAGAATTTATGGCATCCTTTGAATGTCAAGCTACTGTGGATGCAAAATCCAAAATGACAGCTGCCTCAGGGTGTAATGAATTAAGCAGGCTCATTCCGAGAGTCTTTGAAAAGCATAAAAGTCACCCAGTCTACGTAAGGGGTTCAGAAAGATTTGGCAAGGCGTATTAAAAATTTATTTATTTATTGCCTTTTTTTTAGAAGGCAAATCGTGTGGTCCGAGCTTTTCTTTACATTCTTAGTATGGGCGTTACACTGCCGAGGAGCATAGAGGAATGCTTTGCTGAGAAAAAGGGCTCAACAAGCAGCTGAAATAACTGACTTGAACATCAAACCGTGCTGGACAGTGTTCTCAAAGAAAGACACAGTGGAATGATTTGGTGCAGAGATGAATACAATTAAGAATCTCAGGAATGAAGTAGCTTGTCTGCTTCCAGCCTTCTGCAACCTTTCCATTTTGCAGACAATTTTAAGCTTTTGTAACCCTCATTAAAGTTGGTCAGGGGAGCGGCACCATTTTTCAACTAATAATAATAATAAATTAATTTTTATATACCGCCATACCCGAGAGTTCTAAGCGGTTCACAACAATTGGATAAGATACAAACAGTACAAGTTATTTAAAAAGACAGCAATTGAAGGCATCCAGTGGAAGAAATGCATAAAATATAAAGTACATGCAGTATAAAAGAATGCGGAGAATTTTACAAAGCAAGATAAACATATAAAACAGTATTAAGACCCTAACCTATTAAATAATTGAGTTTTTATCTGTTTTCTAAAATCCAGGTAAGAAGAGGCTTCTAACACAAACCGGGCAAGCCAAATATTTAATTTAGCTGCCTGAAAAGCAAAGGTTCTTTCACAAAACCTTTTACCGAGGGATAGGCGAACAGATGTAATCTTCGAGAACTCTTGTTAGTATAACTCAGATTAAAATGAGAGTTTAGGTAACTCGGAAGCATACCGAATGTTATTTATAACAGAAACAAGAAAACTTGAACAGAACTTTGGATTCAAATGGCAGCCAATGGAGCTTTTGATAGGGGGGGGGTGACATGTTCCCATTTCTTTAGGCCATAAATAAGGTGGACAGCCATGTTCTGGACTACCCTTAATTTTCTAATAATTTTATTGGGAGCGCCTACATAAATAATATTGCAATAGTCGAGAATACTCAGGATAGAAGACTCAGGAATACTACTTCCCTCAGGCTACATATTGCGCCAACACACCAAATAGCTGAAGCACATGGGACAAATTCTATAATTGGATGCCTATAGTTAGGTGCCTAGATGTTGTGCAATAGGAGCCTATTCTATAAGAGTGTCTAAGCGGCATATAACTGTGTAACTTACAGTAGTTTGCAAGTTACACGTGTACTTGAGCTACGACAGTTACCCAGGTATTTGCAGAAGAGTGCTTAGGCAGCATGCTGGCACAGCGGCATATACACACGTTTATGCTAATATTTTAAACATTTACACTCCTAAATGTTGGCAATTGGCATCTAGTTTATAGCTTAGAATTATAGTATAGATTTTCAGGCATCTCAGCCTTAAATCCTGAACAAGCAGGCTTTTCTCTGTAATAGTTCCTCTTCCTCAGTAGTGACTCCCACTTCTCACATCACAGGACTTGCCCTGGAATATGCCACTGACTTCCTGGCTCCTGACGCAGCGTGAGGGGGAGGGGCGGCTCATGCAGCAAATCTCTTTGGCTGGCAGGGCTTTGGCAATCCCACCAGCAAATGTATGATTTTTGATGTGGGGGTAGAGGAAAGGAAATGCATGGCCCCCAGGCCTCCCCTCCAAAACTATGCTGGCTATGCCCCTGCCCTGAACCAACTAAAATTATATTCCACTGCCCCTGTCATTTCTATTTTGGAATGGCAAAAAAACAACAAAAACCCACCATCCCACCACCTTTTATTATAGTTTTGCATTTGAGATCACATTAAACCAATTTAGTGTGTGCTAAAATGTAGAAACAAAAAACCAGAACTCCTTCCCTCCCCCAAAATAAAACCAGCAAGGAAACAAGAGTTTTCCCCATGCACATCCCTTTACATGTGCTAATATAAGCAAAAGGAACTGCTTAGTTTACTCCCCCTTTTATGAAGTCGTGTTAGTGTTTTTTATCGCTGGCCGCGGCGGTAAAAGCTCCGACGCTCGTAGATTTCCTATGAGCGTCGGAACTTTTACCGCTTTGGCTGGCAATAAAAAAACGCTAATTCAGTTTCATAAAAGGTAGGGGGGGAGGAGTTAATGTTAATATTTGATAATATTATCTTACATTCAGAATGTCCAAGTGGTCCACAATAAAAACATCATATAACATGCATTCAATAGATAACTAACATAAGAGGGGATAGAAATGAGAAGATAGAAGTACTGGATAGGAAAAATGAAGTGTAATAAAAAATGATACATCACAGCTTAGCTGCTCTAGTTTCTTTATCTTCCCTTTATTTGTGCCATATGCAAATCTTTCTTTAGTCATTTTCATAACCTACGCTATAGAAGCAGCCTGAGAAGTGATGTAGGAGGTATACTATTGTACAGCAAACTAAAGGGCCTTATCTAGAGGCATGTGCTGGCAGTAAGGTCATGACTGGCTTCAGTGAATAAAAGGATATTGCCGCAGGAGTGCCTGGCATAAGTCATCGGTGGTCATGAAGACGGTGTAGGTGAGGAGGAAGTCATCTAGAAGAGTATCTGCAGAGGGAGACAAGAGAACTCATAAGCAAAGGTTAAAGCTACAGCCTTAGCACCCTGAGGTTGTGGGTTCAAACCCACGCTGCTCCTTGTGACCCTGGGCAAGTCACTTAATCCCCCCATTGCCCCAGGTACATTGTGAGCCTGCCAGAACAGACAGGGAAAAATGTTTGAGTACCTGAATAAATTCATGTAAACCGTTCTGAGCTCCCCTGGGAGAATGGTATAGAAAATAGAATAAATAAACATGCTGAGGGTGAACACTATTCAGAAATATGCCTGTCTGCTGAAGGACCAGTTTCATGCACTGAGGGGTGGAGATGATGGCTCAAAATTCGAACACCTGCCCACACTTTTCACACTACCCACAGGCGATACACTACAGCTCGATTTCTCATGCAAGGTCCTTGGTATCACTATCGATTCCTCTCTCTCCCTCAATGACCACCTCAACTCCTTGGCAAAATCATGCTTTTTCAGCCTTCACATGCTGAGGAAAGCTAGATCCTACTTCAGCCAACAACACTTTGCCATCCTTGTCCAATCCATCATCCTCTCCAAACTAGATTACTGCAACGCCATCTACTTAAATCTATCAAAAAAAGTATTCTAAGACTCCAGCTAATCCAGAATACTGCAGCCAAACTGATCTTCTCAAAACGCAAGTCTGACCATGCCTCCCTCTCCTTGCCAAACTTCATTGGCTCCCAATAATCTCCAGAATCCATTTCAAATGTTCCTGCCTGGCTTTCAAGATCATTCACGAAATCCTGCCTCCTTTTATCCCACTGTCTTTCAACTCCTCCAGTCCCGACTCCTCCAGAACTGCCCAAAGGCTTAAACTAGCCTTCCCCTCTCCACGCGGCATCCACTATTCAGGCAAACTGGGAAAATCCCTTCTCTTCAAAATCACAGGTCTTTGGAACGACCTCACCACCCTGCTGCGGAACCTGAGCTCCCTTCAGTTATTCCGCAAACAACTGAAAACCTGGCTTTTCAGCAAATTGTAGCTCTATCCTTCCCCCCTTTCTCTCCCCCCTTCTACACATAAGTTCATGTAATCCTTTTTCTTCTTCTCTACCCACTATTTTAAGTTCTTGTAAACCGTGTCGAGCTCCATTCTCATGGAGATGATGCGGTATATAAACTTAAGGTTTAGATTAGATTAGTATAAAGCTTCCCTCTAGCAAGAGCATAAAATCAAGCCTGGATGCTTTAAACCCCCATCAGTTCCAGCCCCCTATGGATACAGTGTTCTTCAAAACTCTTTCCGTCAGCTGTGATGCTACCATGCTGACCCTTATCAAAACATCCATGGAGGCCTCACATTGGCAAAGTCAAGAAGAGCAAAACAGTGGGTGGGGTCTTTGTAACATCTTTGTGAATGTCAATTGCAATCCGTTCCGAGCCCCCGCGAGAACGGAATAGAAATCAAATTAAACAAATAAATCAATCTACACATATTCCAAAAAAAACAAGTTTCAAGTTTATTATATTTTGATATACCACTTATTAAAGCCTAAGCGGTTTCCAACCAAATTTTATAAAAATATAAAATTAGGGTAGATTTACAAGGATAATTAGACCCTATTAATAGACATACTAGACACAAAAGGGAAAAACGATTAGAGGATACATCATATTAAAATAAGAGGAGAAGGGAAGGGACAAACCAGGAGGGTGGGAAAAGGATGAAAAGCAAAAGGAGAAGAGAAAAATGAAGAACCCAAAAAAAAGTCCTAAGAAGGAAAAACATTAATATCAATAATAAAAGACACACGAGACTAAGACTAGGCAAGATATAGACCAGATGATACTACGAAGTGATGTTTTCTACTTTCTACAGCACTAATATCCCCACCATCACTGGACACATGCACAGCTGTTTGCTATTGGAATTATAACTGAAACTTCAAAGAAAAAAAAAAAAAAAGAAACCCAGCCTTCCAGAAACAAGATCCTTACTCACAAATATTACTGAACTCTGAGCCAAAAATAATCAGAGAAACAGAGGCTCATTCAGCTAAACCCCACCTTGTCTAACGGGAGGCAGCAGTCACAAGCAATTCATTCCACATTGACTTTCTGAACAGTTCCTGTTGCAGGCCATGCAGGGCCTATGAAATATGTAAATAACTTACTAACAAACTGTGAAGCCCTGGGGCAAAGCAAAAAACAAAACAAACAAAAATGAGGAAAAAAAGAGGTAAATCTTGCTTTGAAATAATCATATAAGCACATATTTGCATGGGTAATATAGGTGCACTAAGCGTTTTAGCACGCACTAATCACGCGCTAAACACTAATGCGTACATGTTAGTCTATGGATGCATTAGCGGTTAGCGTGCGCATATATTTAGCGTACGCTAAACTGGCGCTAAGACGCATAGCGCATCATAATAAAACAGGGGGATAGTCACTCCAAATCAATGTATGTCTTTTTATCCCTACCAGCATTATCATTGGCAACATGATAGTGTGTTTAGGGATGTTCCAATTTCCTGTTAGATTTTTGCCTTCACATAAAATTACATTTATAAGTAATGAGACCAGTGGTCTCTAGTTGACCATCTCAGAATTCCATGAAATTTTATATATGAGTAGCCTAAGGTCAAGTTTCAAGTTTATTAGGTTTTTCTATATCGCTTATCAAGGTTATCTAAGTGGTTTTACAATTACTGTCTGTCCCAGTGGGCTCACTAATGTACTTGGGGCTATGGAGGACTAAGTGACTTGCCTAGGGTCACAAGGAACAGCGTGGGATTTGAACCCACAGCCCTTGAGTGCTGAGGCTGTAGCTCCAACCACTGCACCATTAGACTCGGATATGCATTTGCTCATTAACTAGAGCATCTGATGTGAGGGGTGCTCTTGTCAGTCTGCGTGTGACCGGAATCAATGTGGCTATTTTCAGCATCAACGAGTACATAAACCAAAACTGGTAGAAAGATCAAGTATGGCTTATCTATACAGTTTTTGAGGCTGAATTCAGATATATTGATGGAATAACCCAGATTAGATTACTTTTTCATTGTTGCCCAGCAAATTGGTCAAAAAATTCATGCACAAAATGAGGCTCATACTTTGGTCATCAATAACTTGAAAATATTTGATGAAATGTCTCATAACTTTACAAGTATATTAACAATGCTGGTTTCTTTGCATATATAAATTACTGTATGAGCTGTCCAGCAAGAGTCTCTGCAAAAATATGGCATGGTAAAAATGCCCTTGTGAACTTGTGTTTTGATTTTGCCTTGTTTTCAGGGCAAAATATCTCCATGTGAGCCATCTTAGATTTTTTTTTTTTTTTTTCTTTCTTTATACCACATGAAAGAGCATCTTTTCTTCTACAAAGGACAATGGTCAGCATCTTGCTCCCAGACTTTCTATGGCCTTTAAAACTGCATGAAACACAAGCATGTTCTGTGATGCATTGCACATTGTGAATACATGTTGGATCACTGTATTAGTGATCCAACATATATTCACAATGTGCAACACATCATCCTTGCATCGGTCCGTGGTGGCTTTGCCACTTCCAGTTCAATGAACTGGTAATCCCGTTGCCTAAGTGTCACGCCTAATAGCCAGGCAAGGACAGCCACAGGTCAGAGGTCAGTATTCACCAAATGAATGGAAGGTGAATTGCATCATCTCCCCCAAATAATCTTTAATGTGGGTTCCTGAAACCAGTGGCATAGTAAGGGGGTGGGGGGAGGATCGCCCTGGGTGCCATCTTGATGGGGGCACTGGCACCTCTCCACTCCCCCACCCCCCTTCCCTGTCCCCCCTGTACCTCTTTAAAATCTTCACCAGAGCGAGCAACTACTCTAGCCTGCTGCTTGCCCCAGCCTGGATCCCCCTGAAAACATTTCCGGGTTGTGCGGCCAGGAAGTGACATCAGAGGGAAAGCCAGCACAAGCAGCAGGCAGAAGTAGCTCGCACAGCCGAAGATTTTAAGAGGTACAGGGGTGGGAAGAGAGGGCATGAGTGCCTCCTACCCTCACTACACCACTCCCTGAAGCACAGACAGTACATACTCCAGTTCAAATAGTTTTTTGGTTTTAGTCATAAAGAAAAAAATACAAACGTAACAGAAACCTAAAATACAGAAATGGTAACAGGACAAAACAGTAGCTAAACTTATCTTTGAAAAGAGGAAATATGATCATGTGTCCCTATTATTGAGAAAGCTTCACGGGCTTCCAGTTTGTTATAGGATACAGTTTAAGTGCACATATGTTATCTTTAAGTTCTTTTATGGAATATTTGACCCTTCAATCCCTTTATGTTGGAATGTTACTAGATCCTGATGTTCGAGGATTACAACAATATATAAATTGTCATTTCCTTCTTTTAGAGGACTTAAATGTGCTGGGAAACTTAGTAAATCTATGGCATTTAAACTGGTTGAAATTTGAAATAGGCTTTCTAACTCCATCAGACTGATAAGTCAGCTTCAACAATTCCGGAAAGATCTAAAAACTATATCTGAAAATCTTACCTGCTGAAGTACTGTAGTAACAGTATATCCTAATTTTTTTGTTTTTTAATCTTAATTTTACATTTATAATTTTAATTCCAGTGCTGTCTCTGAAATGATACACTAATAGTACTTTCCCTCATAGGCCTATTCTTATGTCACTCTAATTTAATCAATTGCGAACCGAGTCGAGCTCCTTTGGGAGATGGCCCGGTATATATATACTGAAGATTAGATTAGATGTTACAGACAAGCTGTATTAAAAACCTCAACATTTGTAAAAATAACAGTATCCTGAACATGATACAACTAGTCAAAACATGTCAAACTCGTAGTACAAAACCAGCGTAAAATGTTAGCAGTGACATGTATCTGTTGGTACAGAAAAAAGAAAGAAAGAAGAGAAAGAGCTCCCAGTGAGCACCACACAACGACAACCAACCAGGTTGGAGAGATGGCATTGACTACAGTTTACTTTATATTTCTCAGCTATAACACTTTCAAATTTGGTAGTGGGGAGTGTGTGGCGCAGTGGTTAAAGCTATAGCCTCAGCGCCCTGGGTTTGTGGGTTCAAACCCACGCTGCTCCTTGTGACCCTGTCACTTAATACCCCTACTGCTCCAGGTACATTAGATAGATTGTGAGCCCACCAGGACAGACAGGGAAAAATGCTCAAGTACCTGAATAAATTCATGTAAACCGTTCTGAGCTCCCTTGGGAAAATGGTATAGAAAATTGAATGAATGAATAAATAAATGATACAAACAGTATTCCACCATACGACAAATTCCACTTTAGATAAATTTTTCCAACAGTGTAAAACATTCTTAATAGCCAGAAACAGTAAAATGTTGGGCAGACGAGCGTTATATTCAGACAAAGGATGTGGGAGACCATGATGACCCAGTATAATGACAGTACATACTGATTGAACGTACCAAAGAAACAGCAAAAAAAACAAATAAACAAACAAACAATACTTTTCAAAACAGCCTAGAAGCTTTCTGAGTGGCATTTCCAATACAGAGTGTCTAGAGCAGGGGTGCCCAACGCGTCGATCGCGATCGACAGGTCGTTCGCTCAGGCGACCCCAGTCGATCGCACAGCAGGTTCCCTTCTTCCCTTCTCTTTTTTTCCCTTCCTGACTGGCCGCCTCTTAAAGAACGCTGGCCAATCAGAGTGCTGGAAGGGCGGGGTGAAGGTCGGTGGGGGACGGAGCTCAGCACATCACAAGAAATAGAAGCGCCTGTAATGATTGAGGTAAGAGCGAGGCCTAATGCTGCCCGATATACAATTTTAAAACTCCCAAAATCGGCCTCCCAATCAGTGGCGTACCGAGGTGGGGCGGTCCGCCCCTGCCCCGGGTGCACGGCTTGGAGGGATGCACAGCCGTCCGGGTCCTCCTGCCCTTCCTTTCCACCGGTCTGCGCACGGGGCTCGCACCCGCCGCCCAAATGGTGCTGTTGGTTATCGCGAGACTCGCGGGAGTTGACGGCACCATTCGAGCGTCGGCGCGGGACCAGGCAGGCGCAAGCCCCGAGCGCTAACCGGGGGAAAAGAAAGGCAGATTGACCCGGACCTGGCCGGCTGTGCACCCCTCCAAGCCGTGCACCCGGGCGGATCGTCCCCCTTCTAAATCCATTGTACTTGTCTTTTATTCAGTTCCACTAATGAGCATTGTGACAGGCAGTTGTTATGGGGCAGTTCTTGGAAGTATTTCTTTGTTTTTCTGTGCCTAAGTATTCTATTAATTTAACTTCCTTATTCCTGTGGGGATCTCCAAAGGGGACGAATGGGAGACGGCCGGTGGCAGGTGGTACTTTAGCAATTCTTACAGGTTGCCATAGGCCTCAGGAGCTGTCTTCCCTCTGCCGTGGTCCTGCCCCTCCTCTAAGTCAGAGACAGGCTTGGGGCAGAAGGAAGACAGCTCCTGAGGCCTATGGCAACCTGCAAGGATCGCTAAAGTACCAGCGATCCTCTCTGCAGACTGCTCCCTGCTGGAATTAGGTAAATGGATGTGGGGAGGGTAGGCCTTTGGGGGGGGGGGGAGTTCAGTCCTTCAAGGGGTAGTGCAGGCCTTCAGGGGGAATCAGGCCTTCGGGGGAGGGGGGCTGTATAATAAAAAAATATTTGAACATAAGTACACTCGGTGTGTATATATATATATATATATATATACATACATAAATATATATATGTTTAGCATTTTTATTGTTGGTAGATCATTTTGACTTGGTCATTTTAAAAGTAGCTCGCAAGCCCAAAAAGTGTGGGCACCCCTGGTCTAGAGCACTGGGCATGGAAGTGAAATTACAGGACAGACCTCCTCAGTAAATTAATCCAAGCTCTCCCTACAGGAATACCTTGCATAAATGGTTTGTAAGAGTCATAATAGCAAATTCACTCAACTGTTACACAGCATTATCGAGCTGGCAAATGAACATGAGCTCTGATGGATATCTTCTTCAACTAACTGTTTAAATAGAGTAATGTATATATTGCAAACCATTGCATGGTACATGTACTCAGCTCCAGAGACTAGTGCTATCAAGAAGTATAATACATATCTCAAAGCACACTTGACAAGTTAAAAAGCATTTGAGGAAAAATTATGCCAAGCTCTACTTGGAAGCAAAAAGTGGGTATGTTTGTGCAAGGGGAGTCAGAGGTCAAAGTTCACAGCAAACAGGACAATTGGCATTCAATATATTGCAAAATGGGGAAAAAGTTTGAAGCACCACCTAATTTAAAAAGTATGCTAATGTGTTACCATATCTTACAATTATTTTTAAAATAATCATTGCAATTCTTCAGAATTCAACCACTTTGGGCTCTTTTTGCAAAGGCACGGTACTAAATCCCCTGCAGCAAATGCACCGAAGCCCATTCAATTCCTAAGGGGTTTGGTGTATTTGCCTTGGGAGAATTGCTACCGTGGCTTTGTAAAAGAGGCCCTATGTGATAAAAATACTAATTTTAAAAAAATGTTGACTGCTCTCCAGTGAATCCCTATCAAATATAAACTGTAAATGTGTACTGAATGGGAAAAAAAAGCTCAAAATAGAGGTTGAGGTTTTTATTGCATCACAACCCCTTTAAACTACAACAAATATTTGTGCACTTAACTGAACATCAAGTCCAATGTGTCCTTTATATGATAAAAAAATCTAATCTAATCTAAAAGAGAGATCTTGAAAAGAAGATTGTCAACCATTACTCCTCACTTTTTGATTAGTTTTATCTGGAAGGGTTTTCCTTTCCCTTGTGAGTTTATTTATGTATTTTTTTGAAGGAATTCACTCAAGGCAACAGACTTAAGCAATGTAACCAGGGTTAAAAGTTTAAAAGTTAATCGAGTATGAAAAACAGGGTTTAAAGAAGATTTTGAAAGGTTTTTGAAGCAGAAAGGATCTGGAATGTAGGAAATGTGGGGTTTTTTTTTATTTTGAGAGGTTTGGTTTGTGTATTTTTTTGTATTGGTGCAATTTTGGTATTATGTTGCTGATTTCCTGCACAGGTTTGCTGTCCTAGTGCAGACTCAGAGATCAGCATCAGCTGCTTGAACATTCTAACTGTCAGATTTGACAGTTGAGAGGGTGACTTGGTTCTGCAAGGAGGTGTTTTGGCTTGAGTGGCTTTTGTGAAGGTAATTATAGCTGATTTTATTGAATTTTGAATAGGAATTGGAGGTTTTGGTTGCAGTTGAGTTTTGATTCATAGATTCTGGTATTTATCCAAGGTTGAAAACATTTCTTTCTGGTTGATGTGAAGAATTGTTTTATCTGCGAGACTATATAGAAATAGTTTGTGAGATTCCTGTGTAATGTGAACTGCTTTTGAAACCTGATTTTTGTAGAAATTCTCAGTCTCTGTATATCAAATCTGTGGTGCTGAGTTTTGGAGAAGATTTTATGAGAGGTCCTGTGTGAGATTCCTGTGTAATGTTGTGCAAGGTTGTGAACTGCTTTTGAAACCTGATTGCTGGAGAAATTTTCAGTCTCTGTGTACTAAGTCTGTGGTGCTGATTTCTGGAGAAGTTAATGAGATGACCTTTGACAGATTTCTGTGGAATGTTGTGAGAGTGAAGCAAAGTTGTGAAACTGCCTTGGAAATCTTTTTCTGGGAATAATTTCTGTAAAGATTTTTGGGATTTTGGGAAAAGATTTATATGCATGAAATGTTTAGAGGAAGGATGAGTTTTGTGATTATATATAGGAAATAGTATAGGGAACATCAATGATCTGTTTTGTTTTGTTTTTCCTAGCTTAGAAAGTATTTTAGGCAACTGTGGGGTTATTAGACTTAGGATAGGGATTTTCTTATTGATTTGGTTTTAGTTAGAGTAGTAGGTTGGTTTCAGGAAGAGAGAGTCTGCTAGCAACAGTGCGCCAATGTGAAAGCCTCAAATACCCAAATCTGGGGAAAAAGAACTGTACAGAGGGGAAGTAGAATTTCATTGTCTAGATTTGATATACAGCATTTGTTTATTAAATTTTATTTCTATTTTAAATTTTGAATCCTTAGTGCTTCTTTATATCTATTTTGTTTATTAACATTTTTTATTTCCAGGTTACATTACATTTTATTATTACATTCATTATTCTTTTTTAATGTAATTTACTCCTTCTCCTGGGGAAAGGTATCAATTTAACCCTCGGTGTTCACGACTACAAAACAAATCTTACTTCAAGAGGGATACTTTTTACCTCAGCCTAAGAAGGAGGGAGTTACATTAAGCAACAGACATTTACAGCAGTAAAATATTCAGATTACAATACAAAGACCATTAGAACATAAGAAAAGCCACACTGGGTCAGACCAATAATCCATCTAGCCCATTATCTTGTTTCCACAGTTGCCAATCCAGGTCACAAGTACTCGGCAGTAAACCAAATAGTAGCAAAATTCCATGCTACCGATCTCAGGGCAGGAACTTGTCCAAACCTTTTTTAAGCCCAGCTATGCTAACCGCTGTTACCACATCCTCTGGCAACAAATTCCAGAGCTTAACTGTTCTTTGAGTGAAAAAAATATTTCTTCCTATTTGTTTTAAAGGTATTTCCACCTAACTTCATTAAGTGTCCCCTAGAATTTGTAATTTTTGAAAGAGTAAAAAATCGATTGACTTTTACTCACTCCACACCACTCAGGATTTTGTAGACCTCAATAATATCTCCCCTCTGCCATATCTTTTCCAAGCTGAACAGCCCTAACCTCTTTAGCCTTTCCTTATATGAGAGGAGTTCCATCTCCTTTATCATTTTGGTGGCTCTTCATTGAACCTTTTCTAATTCTGCTATGAGGCTCATTTTCAAAGCACTTAGCCACACAAAGTACCATAGGTTTCTATGGTACTTTGTGTATCTATTTTGAAAATGAGCCTCTATATCTTTTTTTAGATATGGTGACCAAAACTGAACACAATACTCAAGGTGAGGTCATACCAAGGAGCAAAACAGAGGCATTATAGTATTCTTGGTCTTATTTACCATCCACTACCTAATAATTCCTAACCTCCCGTTTGCTTTTTTGGTCTCCGCCGTATATTGAGCGAATGGTTTCAGCATATTGTCTACGATGACACCTATATCTTTTTCTTAGGTGTTTACTCCTATGGTGAACCCTAGCATTTGGTAACTGTGATTCTTCCCAATGTGCATCACTTTGTATTTGTCCACATTAAATTTCATGTGCCATTTGGACGCCCAGTCTTTCAATATCCTAAGGTCTTCCTATAATTTAGCTTAGTCCATATGTGTCTTAACAACTTTTAAAAGTAAATTGAATCACTTCACTTGTTATTCCAATTTTCAGATCGTTTATAAATATGTTAAATAGCACCAGTCCCAGTACAGATCCCTGTGGCACTCCACTATTCACCTTCCTCTATTGAGAAAAATGGTCATTTAGCTCTAACCAGTTCTTAATCCACAACAGAACATTGCTTCCTATCCCATGACTTTAATTTTCTCAGGAGTCTCTCATGAGGAACTTTGTCAGGTTTTTTCTGAAAATCTAGATCCACTGCCTAGAAGTTGATTAGGCGGTATAAGAAATTTTAAATAAACTTGATAAACTTGGAACTAGATACACTACATCAATTGGCTCACCTTTAGCCACATGTTTATTCACACCTTTAAAGAAATAAAGCAAATTGGTGAGGCAAGACTTCCCTTGACTGAACCCATGCTGACTCTGACCCTCTAAACCATGTTTGTCTACGTGTTCCATAATTTTATTCTTTACAATAGTTTCTACTATCTTGCCTGGAACTGAAGTCAGGCTTACTAGTCTACAATTTCCCAGATCACCCTTGGAAATCTTTTTAAAAATCATGATAAAACATTTTAATAGACAACATAGGGTGTAAAAAAAAGATGGAGCATACAGATAGATAAGATAAAGTAACAGAAGTTATAAAATAAGGGGACTAATTTGAAGAAAGTTGCACATGAGGTCAGAATGCTGCTTGAAAATGATCTCAGCTAAGGTAGGATTGGATAAACATGTCCTGCTTTACTATGTGCAGCCATTGCCACTTCTTATGTGTATTTGACTAGCAAGTTCATTACTTCTCCCATTAAAAGCCTGGTTGAAGAGCCAAGCTTTCAAGCCAAGAGTCTTGTATTAAGCAAAGCCTTCCGGACTGCATTCCAGAATGCGAGGGCTACTCTGGAGAAGGCTCATTGGCAGGTATCACATTGTGTGATGTCCTTCAGAAAGGTTAGGGATACTCTTTGGGAGGACATTAGTGACCCTGAAGTTGTAAAGAGGGAGATTCAGCTCTTCAAATACTTTGGACCATTTCCTTTGAGGGCCCTGAAGATCAGACATAGAGTTTTACATTTAGCCCTGTAATGTACTGGTAGCTAGTGAAGATTTTGCAAATATTGTGTGATGTGGTCATGTTGCTTACAACCTTCTATTAGTCTTGCTGCAGCATTCTAAATCAACTGGAGCTGAAGTAAATCCTTTGTAGTCAGATCAGTGTACAGTGCATTACAGTAATCCAGTCTTGATGTTATCATGGCATACACAACTAAGACTTGCCTTCCCAATGCAAGGATAGAGGCATCATAGGTGTTACAAATAACAGAAGTAGCACTTGAAGGTTACTTGGAATTGAGAGATCAGAGTACGTTTATTTATCTATTTAATTCGTTTTCTATTCCCTTGTCCTCAAAGAGCTCAGAACGGGTTACAGGTTAAACATACATAATTTCAGTACATGTTTACGATACAAGTTTTTATCCTAGCCTGACACATATTAGGGGCCTAATATTAATATACGTAGAGGGCCATAATCAAAAGAAATGTCTAAGTCCAATTTGGACGTAGGGTGCTAGTTGCCCAAGGTTGGCATTGGTAAAATGTCCTCTCTCGAAATGTATGTCTAAACTATTCTGTTTTTGAAAATCGTACATCCAGGCGTTTGATCGTCCAGACCACCACTATGTCTATCTTTATACCACATTCTTGACATAAAATTTGTCCAAGTCCCAAAAGCCCGATGATGCAACTTCCTCTTTCGTCAATGGCAGTCCGGCCTAGCAAAGGCCCCGAGGCTGCCTGATGGAACTGCGGCTAAACTAACACTAGCGACAGCTGTGTGGGGAAGTTAAAATCATGCAGTGAGCTGCCACTATGGAGAGGAGAGGTGCCTTTGCTAGGCCAGCTCACCTCTGATGATGCAACTTCCGCTTTCTTCGGAGGTGGACTGGCTTAGCAAAGGCCCAAGGCTGTCTGATGGAATCACCGGCTAAACTAAAGCTAGCGGCAGATGTATGGGAAGTTAAAAGTATGCAGTGAATTGCCGCTAGGGAGAGGTGAGGTACTGCTGAGCCAGAGATTCCATCAGGCAGCCTTGGTGCCTTTGCTAGGTTGGCTCACCTCTGATGATGCAACTTCTTCTTTCGTCAAAGGTGGGCCGGCCTAGCAAAGGCCCAAGGCTGTCTGATGGAATCACCAGCTAAACTAATGCTAGCGGCAGCTGTGTGGGGAAGTTAAAAGCATACAGTGAGCTGGGGGGGGGGGAGGCTAGGGAAAGAAGACAAGGAAGGCGGGAGGTACGCTACGGCAGAAGGAACGGAAACAAACAGTGCCAGAGCCACATACGCGTGATAGCAGAAGGAAGTTGGGCGACATAGAGCGACAGCACTGCATACCCCCCACCAAGCGGCTTGCATACCCCTAGGAGTACGCGTACCGCGTGGTGAGAAACGCTGTTTTAACAGAAGCTGTTCTCCTGCACACTTGAAACAGAATGACAGAGATTTCACAGAAAAATTCAAGACACCATTTGGAACTGTTCCCTGGCCCTTTAGGAGCAGTCAATTCTGGTATTAAACCAGCATTATCCCACTTCATGTTTCTATGAAAGACTGACATTTTCACTGTGTTTTAATATCTTGTTTTGGAATTAAAGGTACTTTATATTTTATCCTTGCTTTAGCTTTGGTGATTGTATAAACACTTTGCAGATCACTAGAGAAGGCTGAAAATGAAGTAAGATGCCATTTCTATCACCAACTCCCCTCCCCCAAACATTTTCCTTTGAAATTGTTTTTTCTTGATACACAGTCTCAGATTGTATTATTTTTTAATTACCATATTCATGAATTTTTTATTCAGCTACATTTTTCCCCACTGTCACTTCCAGCATTTTTAATTATGTTTCCACATCCCCAAATTCAGCTTAGGAAAGATCCAAAGCCCTTGTACAATGAACAGTTTTGCTTGTGGCTACGGAATTACAAGTAGTGCACTTGAGAAGACAAATTTGAAGGATGCTGGTGCTTCACTGCCTGAGGCTGCTACCCTAGGCTTATCATATGACTCCGGAAAAAGGAGGACGGACTGAGGCATCCAGGTTTTACTTCCATTGAAAGCAATGGAAGTAAGGAGGACACATTTATTTATTTTATTATCCCACTCTCCCGGGAGCTCAGAACGGGTTACAATTGACATTCACAGTAAAATTACAGGACAAAGTTAACAGGCAGTCGAAGAGAGACAGGTGGGAAGACATAGGGGGAGAAGTAGCAAGGAGAATATGGGAGGGTGGAGAGAGAGGGAGCAGGAGTTTAGGAAGGGGAGCAAGGAGGAGGCAGTCCATTGGGGCTCTTCAATTGAAGAGATGGGTTTTATTTCCGTCCTCCATTTTCTGGAGCCATATGGTAACCTTATTCCAGCCTAGCCTATGATTTAGCCATATGGTAACCCTATGCCAACCCAGCCCATGTGCCTAAGGCCCCGCCCACAGGAGGGGCCTAAGGCTACTGGGCCGATTCCGATTGGCCCAGGCACCTCAAGCCCCACCTGTGGGCTGGGTTTAAGGCGCCTGGGCCAATCAGGCCCTAAGGCCCGCCATTCGATGGATGGCGGGCCTACTGGATGGGCTTGGTACCCGTCCGTCCATCTAACTCTTTTTAAGGTACGGGGTGGGTGGCGAGGGTGGGGGGGTTCTGTTGAGGGGTCAGCAGGGGGGAGTGCAGGGTAGGCGGGTGGGGGACCAATTGGGGGTTCGGGGGGATCGTGGGAGGGAGTGTGCTGAGGGCAGGAGGGCCTGGCTCTCCTGCCTATATCTTAGTGGGGGTGGGGATAGGGGGCTTCGCTGGGGAAGGAAGGCTTGGGCTCACTTCTGCCCCGATCGTGGGTAGTCCCTGTTGCAGGAGGACTTGGGCTCCCTCCTGCCCGATCCGATTGGGGAGAGGGGTGGATCATGGCAGGAGAGATGGCTCATCTCTCCTGCCGCGATAGTGATCCCAAGTACCACGCTTGGCGGCACTTGGTGGTATCGCTATCGAGGCAGGGAAGATGAGCCATCTCTCCTGCTGCAATTGTTGGTGATGGTGGTAGGCAGATTGTCGGGGCCGCTGATCTCATTGCAGCAGCGTGATCAGCTCAGCGGTCCCTTTTTCAGCACTTATACCTGTTATGACTTGGTCTAAGTCAAAATGTATAAGTGCCGACTAGGCAACCTACCTAAATCTTTGGTTATATCTGCTGTATGACTAAGTGTAGGTCGGCCCACCTCCTGCCCTTTCCCCTCCTCTAAAAATGCCTCTTTTCGCTCTATGCGTTTAGAGGCAGGGGAAAGGCCTAAGCTGGTTTTAGATATGTCTAAACCAGCTTTGGTTTTAGATACGTCTAAAACCAGCTTTGGTTATAGGTACTTGGACGATCAGGCTTTTTGATCATCCAAATACCCATTTAAGCCACTTTTTAGACGTTTTTTTTGTTTTGATTATGAGCCCCTTAGAGTTTTGTTCCAGGAAAATGTTTAGAGGGCTGCAAATGAAGGAAGCGGGAGGGAAAGAGGAACATAAGAATAGCCTTACTGGGTCAGGCCGATGGTCCATCAAGCCCAGTAGCCCGTTCTCACAGTGGCCAATCCAGGTCACTAGTACTTGGCCAAAACCCAAGGTGTAGCAATATCCAGCAGTGGCTTCCCCCGTGTCTTTCTCAATAACAGACTATGGACTTTTCCTCCAGGAACTTGTCCAAACTTTTCTTAAAACCAGCTACGCTATCCGATCTTACCACATCCTCTGGCTTAACTATTCTCTGAGTGAAAAAAAATTTCCTCCAATTGGTTTTTAAAGTATTTCCCTGTAACTTCATCGAGTGTCCCCTAGTCTTTGTAATTTTTGACGGAGCGAAAAATCGATCCACTTGTATCCGTTCTACTCCAATCAGGATTTTGTAGACTTCAATCAAATCTCCCCTCATATTTTCCAAGCTGAAGAGTTCTAACCGTTTTAGTCTTTCCTCATACGAGAAGAGTTCCATCCCCTTTACCATCTTGGTTGCCAAACTAGGGGTTAGAGAAAGAAGGGGAGAAAGTTTTAAGTTGGCTCAGGGTGCTATAACCCTTTGAGCCGGTTCTGCTCCTAGGGCTGGGGATCTAAACTGGTTTCAAAGATCTGATGGTCCACCGCTAGTACATTCCTCTGGTAGATTGAGACAGCATCATACATGCCTAATTGATGTGAATAGTTTAAAATCTGATAAGCAATTACTAACACCATTGCAGCATACACTTAAAAAAAAAAAAACAATCTTGTTTCCATGTTGTTTTTTAAATGCCACTATAAAAATGTAATAGACCATAAGCATGTCACATTACTCAAGATCAGTAATGAGCTGTTCCTATTAAGATGGAGCAGTAAAATTTGCAAACCACCATTACATGCAACATTTATATCAGACTTGCTGACGATGTGATTTGGGTAATTCCTTTCTAACAATATGGGGTGGCCCTTAAAGGATAATGTCTACAATGATTTGCATAAATTTACAGAGTATTCAGACAGTAATCTTCTAGATTCAGGGTAACAGACATATCTTTCAAGCTAAGAAAATACTTTTTTACAGGAAGGGAGGTTGATGCGTGGAATAGTCTCCCGGTAGAGGTGGTGGAGACAAAGACTCTGTTTGAATTCAAAATAGCATGGGACAGGAGATAGTGGATGTTGTGGATGGGAAGACTGGATGGGCTAGCGGTTTTACAGCCTGGGGAGTCTTTTTTTCTTAAATACCCCTAAAAGTGTGTTTTCTTTGCTCCTTCCCAAATATCGGCCTTTTTGTTCTCAAACAGATTTGGCTACTGGGGAGGTTGGAGAAATCACTGTTTCTGTCACTATATAAAATGCTTATTTGTACAAGTTAGGGTTCAGCTCAGATTGTAGTGTTCTAAGTCTTATGTTTTTCTTATTCTGAAGATTTCTTTTCATTTCGCCGTACCTCAAGAAGGACATGGCGGTACTTGAGAGAGTCCAGAGAACAGCAACTAAGCTAATAAAGGGTATGGAGGACCTCTCATATACTAACAGACTGAAAAGGCTGGGGCTTTTCTCCCTGGAAAAGCGGAGACTTAGAGGGGACATGATAGAAACCTTCAAAATCATGAAGGGCGTAGAAAAAGTAGATAGGGATAGATTTTTCAAATTATGGGGAACTACAAGTACAAGGGGGCACTCGGAGAAATTGAAAGGGGATAGGTTTAGAACAAACGCCAGGAAGTTCTTTTTCACACAGAGGGTGGTGGATACATGGAACGCGCTACCAGAAGAAGTGATAAGCAGAAGCACGCTACAGGGCTTCAAAGAAGGTTTGGATAGGTACCTAGAGGACAAAGGGATTGAGGGATACAGATAGGAGTAGAGGTAGGTTATAAGGATAGGATTAGAGGATTAGAGGTAAGTTACAAAATTAGTCTGGGACCACTGTTCAGGCGATAGGCCTGATGGGCCGCCGCGTGAGCGGACCGCTGGGCAGGATGGACCTCTGGTCTGTCCCAGCGGAGGCACCTTCTTATGTTCTTATGTTTAATGCTGGAAGCATAATAATGGTGGATTATATGAAGTTTTGAAATTTTAATTTCTTTAAAATTTGGTTTCCCTAATTAGCTTATGTTTATATCAGCTCTACTACTGTACAAATGTTATGCTTCATGCATTATCTTGAAATTTTACATTTTTTTAAAGGGAGGCAGTCAAAGGATTCTGGAAAAACACTAGGACTAGGGGGCATATGATGAAGCTACTAAGTAGCAGATTTAAAACAAACCGGAGAATATATTTCTTTACACAATGTGTAATTAAACTCTGGAATTTGTTGACGGAGAATGTGGTGAAATCAGTTAGCTTAGCGGGGTTTAAAAAAGGCTTGGATAATTTCCTAAATGAGAAGTCTATAGGTCATTATTGAGATGGCTTGGGGAAATCCACTGCTAAGCACATAAAATCAGTTTTGATATTTGGGATCTGGGTTGGCCACTGTTGGAAACGGGATACTAGGCTTGATGGACTTTTGGTCTGTACCAGTATGGCAATTCTTTTGTTCTTTCAGTGAATCGTAGCAGGGGAATCATCAGAAGAGCTGCAGTATGTCATGTGCATATGACGAAGGTATGATTTGATTTATGTGCTGCTTGTCGCTTTCATGAACTTGCTAGCGGACTGAGAACTACTACTGTATACTATAAATTTAACTGCAAAAATGAGACCTGAATGGCTTGAGTTGTGCAGTAAACAAGTGAAACAGCACTTTTTTTTGCAATTTCTAGTGTACTCAATGGCACTCATGGGGGCCTAACACTTGTTCAATTAATTTTGTAGCTTAGAGTTTGTCCAGGGAGGATTTGCTTGCAGAAACTGTGAAAGGATTGGTCTGCTGCCTGCTGATAGAAATGTGATGTTTCATCTTTTGAGTTTCAATTGCCTTGGATAAAAATTTGTCTTAATATTCTGAAAATCTGTATATCATTAACAGCCTGTTTTACAAAGCCACACAGCAACAGCCCCAAAGCCCTTTAAATCTCTATGGGCTTCGGGGCCATTACCGCACAGCAGCCGGTAGCGCAACTTTGTAAAACAGGCCCTAAGTTTTCAACTCTTAACTCCCACTCACAGTGGGTGTAGGTATCTGACAGCAGTATCATTTCCTCTACCTGTCTAAATTAGATTGTAAGCTCTTCTGAGCAGGGACTGTCTATTGTATGTTAAAATGTACAGTGCTGGGATCGCCTTTCAGCGTTATAGAAATAATAACAGGTGGTGTAATTGTGACCTTTTGGGGGTATCAATAGATAAAATGTGCTCTATAATATTGTAGAGTATCCTCACACATGAATTAATGTTAGGTTTACTAAGCAGATGTTATATACAGCAATGCCTCTTCTCCTATATCATGTATTCCCCAATTCTGTCTGCTTCACTTCTGTGATTAAGGGGACTAAGAGACAGGAGCCCATGAAGAAGGGTAGGGCTAGAAAAGGAATGGAAAAATAAACCATGGAAAAATCTGAAAGGAAAATAAGAGTTGGAATATAACACTTATGTTTAAGAATACTGCTGTGGGAAATGGTTTCCTTTACAGGTGAGGGCCCTCAGGGCAGGACTGTGGTATGTCACGTCACTTCTTAGAAAATCTGTACTTGGAAAACAAATTAACTTGCTGGAAATCCATGAATCCATCTGGGCAAGTTTGGTGGAAAGGAACGCTTCCAAGGGTTGTAGTATTAACCTTATCACCCTTGTTTTCAAAAGAGGGTTTCTGAACAATTACAGATCGAGAGAAGCCCTTTTTGGATTTAACTCTGGGCCAGTTTTCTAATGTTGGGATGCATTTTCACATCTTGATTTTAAACTCATTAGTTTTTTGAACTCATATTTACTGATGAGTAATAGCACAGCCCTTTAGGGGGTCAGGGGAAGGCGGCTGATAATTGACTTTCCACAACACTATAATTTTCAATTATTGGAATGAAAATCAATTCAAGAAGGATGACAGCACACATTTCACTCCGCCCCTCCCCCCCTTTCAGTGCTTTCTAGGTTGATAGATTTTCGTCACTGCTCTAACCCTCTTTCACAAAATGAGAAAAATGCTCATCTTGCCTGCAGGCAGACCCTGTCAGGCAAGCCATCTTACATGTTCGGCTTTACAAAGCATTACAAGGGTCTCTAACACCCTGCATCAAAGCACTGGCTGCACCTCTAGCAAGTTCTAGCTGGATCTTAACAACTTTATCCTTCTTTACGGAAGAACAAAACAACTTAGGCACAGTTCTTATTGCGAGACTGATCCTGCTATTCTATGTGCTCATTTTCGCCGCTACACACCACCACAGGCTCATTTTTGCAACACCTCGACTTGAGCAGTTTATTTCTAGACAAATTGTCAAGTCAACAAAACCTGAAACTGGCATGGAGTGGAAGAGCAAAAATGTGAAAAAGAAAAAGGCCAACGGAAATAAAGCATCACTGGAAGATTTTAGGAGCATGTTGTTAACCATTCCCTATTGCCATCCTGTTTCCATTTGCTGATACACACAAGTAGTCTAAAAAAATTTGCACATGTATTCAGACAAAGCTCATTTGTGAAGACTTGTTCACAAGAATACAAAGTGTTGTTATTATTATTATTATTTTTTTTTTTTACTAATATTTGCATATTACCTTAACCTTGGATACCAAAGGAATGGGTGCCTTGCAATTTCTAATCTCCAGATATTCTATAGTAATGGGAAAAATATCTCCATTTCCATATCTATTTATTCTGCATTCTAATATTATTTGATGACTAAGAGATCTCAAACGTGTTACTGTGCTCATCTGAAACTTGCTTGCAAAAAAAGCCATTAACTAAACTACGCCATGCAGTTCTGCACCAACGTTACATTGATTGTGCTGAATCAAGAAGCTGATGCCTACTGGGATTCTTACAAATCAGTCATCAGCAAACACTACTCGGAATTTCTGGTCAAGATAATGTACATGGAGCAGAGCTAATATTACACACACGCCACTCAATTTGTTACCTTAGCAATATACAGAACATTCGGAAAACCACAACTTTCTATGAGGAAGCCTCATGTCATGTGTCACTCCTTTCATCTACTGGATTTGTAAATCGTGGTGTTTGGTGTTTAGTTACTCTCTTATGTCAAGAATGAGTGCTGCTTTTTCCTATTTTGATGACGGAGGTCCTTTTAACTTTATGTTGTTAACCACTTTGACCTGCATGTCAGCAAAAGCAGTGCAGAAAGTTTCCAATAAAGATAAAGACTGAAAACCCAAGCACAAGCTATTTTCTACGTGTTTATTATATAACCAAAGGATGAGACATGTTCAAAATCGTTCAGAGGTTTGGGAAGGAGAGACTTCTGGGCCTGTAGTGGGCTCAAGCACAGTCTGAGAGGGAGCCTTCCTGAAGACTGGCCAGTTATACAACCACAGGGAGTGTTGTTATCCCTAAGCCATTGCTGAAGTAATGGAGATTGGATAGATTATGTGTAAATGTGTAAGTCTGGAGCAATATCAATTGATTGATGTATAATGGTATGGTATGTGTGTGTGTGTGTGTGTGAGGGGGTGTTATATGTTGAAAATCAGGCTGACATACATAGTTTGGTTCTGTATTTGTTGTTCTGTGCCTGTTGTGCAGTCATCAATAAAAACAAAGAAACTATAAGGCCTGGATGCTGCATATGACGCGCGGTCTCAGAAGCGGTTTTTGAGAATCGCACATGGGTGTCCTATACAGAATCACGCCTAAGCCCACCTACGAACCCAATTCTCTAACTGACGTCCATGTCACAGGCGCCGGTTAGAGAATCGGGTTGCCACTGAACAGATCCCTTGCTATGCTAAGCTCAGCGGCTGCTTACATTGTAGGCCAGAATTTTGCTGGCCTACATTGTACACATCTACTGCTGGCCTAGGGAGACGCGTATGGCCGCCTAAGGCTACTTCTGGCCCAAGCCACGCCCACGCCTAAGGTGAGCTTAGGCAAGCTTGCGCGCCTCCCTAGGCTCCCAGAGGCGCCTCCAATGTAGGCAGCCTGCCTCGGGAGGGTTGTTTTTTTGGTAGAAAACGTGCGTCCCGATTGGCTGGTTAGGCAGCAGTTGGCCACCTATAATCGGGACGCCGTTTATAGAATCCGGGCCTAAATGTGTAAGTCTGGGCGGAGAGGTGTTGAAAGAGTAGATTCAAAAGAGTCCAAGAGCAGAAGATACCAAGCACTCATCTTAGAAGCACCAGAAGGTCCACCTACCCTAATAGTGCTTTTCCCTCTGTAAGCTGAATAAGACCAGTTAAGTTACCTCCCCCTCTCTGACGGACACTCCAGAGCTGATGCATTAAGAACCAGACATTCTGGCGTATCCTGATCACCCATGCAAGGAAGGAATTCTGTATCTTACCATTTCTTCCTGATTAACTCTCCTGTGAAGCCGAGGAAATTATAAGCTTCTCGGTGGACCTAGAGACTGTTGCCCCCCCCCCACCCTCCCCCAATTCTACTAACTTGTTACTCCTGGCGGAATTCTGGGCAAAGCATTTGAAATTTCTGATGATTCTGCACACTAGGGAGGAGAGGTGCCGGCACCGGGTGACTACCTACCGGACGCACCTCCCGCAGCAAGAGGCACTTCCTGTCGGCAATCAGCAGACGCCATCGCCTCTCCTTCTCTTCGGCCCTCTTCCCGGCCGGCATCCCCCACTGTTGTCTCAGGGCCCGTCTGGAAGGCCTTCGCACATGCGTGTGACATCATCACGGTGATGCTCTTGCACTTTCGGATGCCTCGAGCCTTGGCCACTAGGCTCAGTGTGCCGCGGCTCGAGAAAGTTTGTGGGACACTGTGTTATGTTAAAGCTCAATGCCCATGATTCATATTCAGCTAAATAATATTTTTCATCTTTTTGCATTCAGCTGAATAATAAATAATACTATTTGGTATAGCTCTATATAATAGTAAATATTTATACTTAATGACCAAGTGGAGCATATTGTGAGAAATGATAGCTTAATTTCTGGGCACTTGCTCTGGAAGCTATTTTCAGCGGGACACTTAATAACGTAGCAGATTGCAGAGATGCAGCTTGTACTGAAATCACAGAAAAATCACTTGGCTTCACTGCAGATCTCAAAGACACCAGATTTTACACCTACGCTTTAGATATAAAAATCTCCAAAGAGGGGATAACAGAGTCTATTGGGGTTTTAAAGGTCAACCTGCAGATCAATCTACTACAATCGACTTGCAGAAGAGAGCACCAGGAAACAAACACACACATATACATCAGCTAGAGACAAGCCCGCAGTCTTGATTTACTTTAACTCCTTGGTGATGCTGAATTCATCATAACAGCTTCTCAGGGGGTAACCACTTTAATTGCAACATCAGAGAATCCCAGCCTTCAATGTCTAAACCAAGAGTGGAATTACTGCACAAGTCCCCCCCCCCCCCGTCCCTCCCCCCCGCAATGTGCTTTTAGCTTATTTGATTTTAGCTCACACATTTTCAGTTTGATATCATATTCTGTGAAGTGCACAGTCTCTGTAGATTATAAAACATAACGTTGCCAACCTTTGCAAGGCCAGAAGAAATTCTTATACTTTTACTTACATTCACAAGGGCAGAAGGATTCTTAAGAGAAAGAGAGGAGAAAAACAGTAAGCTGCTTTCCAAATAACGAACTAGTCCTCTTGGGAGCTCTGCAGCTTATTGGTCTAAATCCGCTTCATTAAATCCAACAAGTCCTGTCACTAATGTACATGAATGAGCACAGAGTGACTGGTAATGCACCATCACTGTAAACCTTACCCCACTGACATGATAGTGCACACTGATTCATGTGCTAGGTGTCTACCCTATTATATGACAGGAAATTAAAGGGAATAGGAGTGAATTACGCACTATAGTTACCGAACAGTATCCCCACATGCCATCACCATTCCAGGCAGTATAGATACCACCTCCTATATAGGTAGCAGTTGAGTGTAAATACATCTCCACCATCACTGCATTGTAAAGTTTATTTCTAAGTGACAATTGTAAGTGAAGATGCAGGGATTGCCCCCAACAGTTCATTTATTTATTTATTTTGATTTTTATCCCGTCCTCCCAAAAAGCTCAGAACGGGTTACAAGATGACAGCCACAAAATAAGTCCACAGACATGACAGATACATTTGGGAGGAACATAGAAGGAGGCATAAAGAGCTAGAGTCTAATTTATGGAGTCATTTTACGGAGAGAAGTCTGTTTGTTGAAGTCATCATTGACCAAAAAGGAGAGTCTTCACTGCCTTTCATAAGAACATAAGAATTGCTGCTGCTGGGTCAGACCAGTGGTCCATCGCGCCCAGCAGTCCGCTCCCGCGGTGGCCCTCAGGTCAAAGACCAGTGCCCTGAGTCTAGCCTTACCTGTGTACGTTCTGGTTCAGCAGGAACTTGTCCAACTTTGTCTTGAATCCCTGGAGGGTGTTTTCCCCTATAACAGCCTCCGAAAGAGGTTTCCAGATTTCTACCACTCTCTGGGTAAAGAAGAACTTCCTTAAGTTTGTACAGAATCTAACCCCCTTTTAACTTTAGCGAGTGCCCTCTCGTTCTCTCTACCTTGGAGAGGGTGAACAACCTGTCTCTATCTACTAAGTCTATTCCCTTCATTATCTTGAATGTTTCGATCATGTCCCCTCTCAGTCTCCTCTTTTCAAGAGAGAAGAGGCCCAGTTTCTCTAATCTCTCACTGTATGGCAACTCCTCCAGCCCTTTAGTTGCTCTTCTCTAGACCCATCAGTGAGTCTAGGCTTCGGGTTTGTGCGGACAGTTGGTTCCTTAGACAAGGGATGTACTTAATGCATGGTTAATTTAGGCACTTACCCCCCAATTCTATATATAGCGCTATAAGCTGTGCATGCAAATTGGTAAACACAGCTGATGTGCATCCACAACTTACGAGTTAACAAGACCAATCAGTGCCGATAAGTCAATTGACACATCAACTGATGCTAATTGGCACTAATTAGAAGTAAACGCATTTAACTTGATAGGCACATTCTCTAAAGTAGTACATATCACTTCTAGTGCATGAATCTGAAAAGGGGGTGTGGCCAGGAGAGCAGCATTTGAAATTTCAGCGGTTGGTTGGCTGCCATCTGCTTTATACAGTAGAGGAGAAAATGTATTTCTTTAGTGCATCTGAAGTATCCAACGATCTTCCAATTTCTAATATCACCGAAAAGATTGTTTTTTCTCAACTTTCAGACTTTGTAGAAAGCATGAATGAAAACATCACTCCATGGAACTTTCATTAATAGGTCTTACTACTAATATTTTATACAACCTTGACCATTACAACTCTGTTGTACTAATTTCTCTGGATTTATCATCAGCATTTGATACCATAGACCATCAACTTCTTATTAACCGACTCCAAGA
The DNA here is from genome assembly GCF_902459505.1 of Geotrypetes seraphini. Classification (NCBI taxonomy): domain Eukaryota; kingdom Metazoa; phylum Chordata; class Amphibia; order Gymnophiona; family Dermophiidae; genus Geotrypetes; species Geotrypetes seraphini. The sequence goes on along the minus strand of NC_047085.1, from coordinate 396,744,997 downwards.
AACTGGCATATCAGAGTAGATTTTAGATTGGTTCATCTCTTACTTTAAAAATCACCCATCAAAAGTATCATTTAACAACCTCACCACAGACACATTTCCTAATAACTTCGGCATACCTCAAGGCTCTATTCTGTCCCCTCTTCTTTTTTCTGTCATTGCATATGCCAACGACATACAATTAACACACCCAATTGATCTCACTAACCTTGATGACATTCTTACTATCAACAAAAAATTGGAAAAAATAAGCAACTGGCTCAACTCTAATATGCTCTCTCTCAATGGAAACAAGTCCAAATCCATGATCTTCCCAATCAGGCACAGTCAATCACTACTTTCACCCATAGAATTTAGGTCTATTCCAGTTCAGTCAGTAAAAACCATAAAGCTCTTGGGAATTACTCTAGATGAGAAACTTACATTTCATGATCACATCAGTTCAGTCGTAAGGAAATGTTTTCACCGTCTCCGCATGATTCGCTCGCTTGCAAAATTTCTAGATCAAGCTTTGCTTAACATTCTCACTCATTCTTTAGTAATCTCTTGCTTAGACTACGGCAAAGCCCTATTTAAGGGAATCACAAAAAAGGAAATTTGACGCCTTCAGATCATCCAAAACACCACTGTCAAAATTAACTTTAACACAAAAAAATTTGACCATGTAACGCCTCTGATGGTTAAAGCACAATGGTTGTCTATCCCCCATCATATCACCTATAAAATACTGCTGTTAACCTTCAAAACTAGACATACAGGGCAGCCTGAATTCATTAATAGACTTTTAATACCCATCACTTCTCAACGTACTCGCCGGTCATCTAATCATAATCTGCTAACAATTCCATCGCTAAAATTTATCAATACAATGTGCAATAATATTTTCTCTGTTACCACCCCCCACGCTCTGGAATTCAGTACCGGCTTACTTACGAGAGATTTACACGTTAGATAATTTCAAGACCAGGTTAAAACAATGCTTTTTAAAGATGCATTTGCAGTATGACCGTTCTTTTAAGGACACCTTAATTGATCACTAGCCCAGTTTCTGTGACAATTATAGCAGTCCAGATTAAAATCATAGTACCCCTTTACCTTTCGTTGTTTTCCTTAATTGTTCTTATCTCTCAACTTATTGTAGTTCTACCCTTTTCCTTTTGAGTCAGTTCGATATGTGAGTCTTTGTACTTGTCTTTACTGGATATTAATTAGCTGTTAATTTTAATGTGTCTGTATTACCCTGGTTTTACTTTTTATTGTTGTAAAGCCGCTTTGTAATTGTAAAAAGGCGGGATAACAAATTTTTAATAAACTTCAAACTTATATTTTCAGGTGCTTCATTGTATGCAGAGTACGGCTTCTTGGGATTTCTACTTTTAATTTGTGATCACTTATCCTATATTTGGAGAAAATCTATTTGTTGTCTGCATATGTGACCAAGGCCAGGAATTCTGTTACCATTGAGTGTCTGTGATAAAACAATCTGAACATGGCAAAAGTCCACCATTTTAATGTATATATTTGAAATAATTTGCACATTATTTTAAAATATGCTACTTATCCATGTGGGATAAACTAATCTATATTTCTTCTGTTCACTGACTGGCCATAGACATTAGAGAATGACACAGGGACAAATATGTCCCCGTCCCCGTGAGTTTTGTCGCTGTGAAAAATACAATAAGAAACTATGACAGTCATCAATCAAGTAACAAATTTTTTTGAACAAATAGGTCTTAACCAATTTTTTAAAGGTGCAATAAGATGCAGATTGTTGAATCAGATTGTCTAACCATACTTGAACTTTACCTGCTTCATAAGCCAAGGATCGATCAAAATATTTTTTATAACGGCAATTTTTGGGATTGGGAAAAATGAATAAGCCAGTACGCCGAGGAGGCCTAGCTGAACAGTACCATTCAATATGAGGGAAGAGATATAACGGAGCTAATCCAAATAACATCTTATAGCAAATGCAAGCAAATTTAAAAAGTACTCTTGCTTTCATTGGCAGCCAGTGCAGCTGAGGGTAGTAAGGGCTGACATGTTCCTGCTTTTTTTAATCCAAAAATGAAATGGACCACTGTATTTTGGATTAGCCTTAATTTGCCTAAAATGGTTTTATAAGCTCCCAAGTAGATTATATTGCAATAATCAAGAATGGATAAGATTAATGCTTGAACTAGTAATCTGAAAGAAGTAGGGTCAAAATAATTTTTGATGGAGCGCAACTTCCATAATGCAAAGAAACATTTCTTTACGAGCATATCGGTATGCTCACTCAGGGTTAAATGACGGTCAAGTATGACTCCTACAATTTTTAGAGACGAGGCTATTGGATATTCTTATCCTCTTAAATAAAGAATTTTATCTGTAATTTTATCGTTGGGACTAGCCAAGAAGAATTCGTTTTTTTCAGTGTTTAATTTCAATTTAAATCCAATCTGATTTAGGAGAAAAGTAATCTGATTTTTTATTTCAGTGGAAAAAGAAATGACTGGTATCAGTATTATGATTACATTTAAACTTTGTAAAAGATTGGCCAAGGAAGCAACATAGATGTTGAACAATGTGGGTGATAATGGGGAACCTTGAGGTACTAGTATGAAACCTAAAATCATACAACCCAGCGGTATATGTAACAATCACAAAAATACTGGAAAATACCACTTATGTAGAACATTACACATCAGTCTTGTTGATCCCTTACACTGTAGGGCTTAATATACGGCCTCAGAGATGGAGCCTACGCACAGCAACACAATCACAAGCTGAGATGATCCGCGTAGATATAATACTCCTGCTCCAATCATTGGCCAATAAATACTTTTTTAAAACTTTTTTTGTGATATTTTTTTAAAGCTACTATAAACCCTTCACCAAACATTATTGACGATATCATGCGTTTCCAGAAAATCTTCAGTAAATACTGTGCATATTGTCCAAATTTGAAAAACTAGACCACACAACTTATCTTTTAGTTGAATAGTCTTCACTGTGGGAGTCTTTTTTAAAACCTCAGTTAGTTCATGTCCGTCTGCCGACGCAGCCAGCATTTCGTGGGAATTACATACATCCGCTGCGTCAGGGCCATCGGGACATTAACAATCACACGCACAATCAGTGCATTCGGTCACAGCGTGTGATTGTTAATGTCCCGATGGCCCTGACACAGCGGATGTATGTAATTCCCGCGAAACACTGGCCGCGTCGGCAGACGGACATGAACTATCTGAGGTTTTAAAAAAGACTCCCACAGTGAAGACTATTCAACTAAAAGATAAGTTGTGTGGTCTAGTTTTTCAAATTTGGACAATATGCACAGTATTTACTGAAGATTTTCTGGAAACGCATGATATCTTCAATAATGTTTGGTGAAGGGTTTATAGTAGCTTTAAAAAAATAGCTCAAAAAAAGTTTTTAAAAAGTATTTATTGGCCAATGATTGGAGCAGGAGTATTATATCTACGCGGATCATCTCAGCTTGTGATTGTGTTGCTGTGCGTAGGCTCCATCTCTGAGGCCGTATAGTAAGCCCTACAGTGTAAGGGATCAACAATACTGATGTGTATTGTTCTACATAAGGGGAACCTTGAGGTACCCCACAAGGGTTACTCCAAGAATTAGAGTTCTGACCATTGCTAAAGACTTGATACAATCTTTTTTCCAAGAAACCCTGAAACCAGTCTCAAACTTTTCCAGAAATTCCCATTGCTTCCAAACAACCCAAAAGAATCTCATGATCCACCAAGTCAAAGGCGTTACTAATATCAAATTGAAGTATTAGTGCGCTAGTGCCTTAGCTGAATAAGGAATGAATATGATCAAAGACGCTACAACCATTTATGTACTGAGACCTTGTCTAAAACCAGATTGGTGAACGTGAAGAATGTGAAATTATTCTAGATGTTTGACTAATTCTAAGTTGACCAGACCTTCCATTATTTTACAGAACAAGGATATACTTGCAATGGGTCTATAATTTGTTATAGTAGATATAGATGCTTTATGATTCTTTATAATAGTAGTAAGCAAAATAAGATCTCTATGAGCGTCGGGAGCGCATGAGCCATTCAGCGCGGCTCCCCGTGCTAAAACCACTAGCTTGGTTTAGTAGAAGAGGGGGTAAATGTCTTTCTTTGTTGCACATCAAATAAAGGCAGCATTTTTTTTAATTTTTTTTTTTACAACTTGGGCATTCTGTAGAACTGAAACCCAAGTTTGTTCATTGTATTTCTGGACATTTTTCCTTTTTCCTAGGCTACTCTAAACCAGTGAGAGATATCTTAGCACCAAACTGCCTGATCAATACCCTACTAAGTTCAGGTCAGAGAGAACTTAAATTGCAGATTTTATTATTACATAGTTATCAGCAGATATAGACAAATATATATGTATAGTTCCACATAGGACTCAGAGTATCAGTTTTCATGTAACATGTGGATCTAAGCCACTGATACCTTGTGATTAAAGAAACCTCTCGCTGTGTCATGCATTCTTATCAGTAGTGGCCTATAGATAGAACAATTGGTCTGAGAATCAGCATAACCGGTGATGAAATCTCCCACTGACCATTTTTGGGACCTTGGACCAGTCACTTTACCTCACTTAAATAGCCAGCTTCTCCAGGTAGGGACTTACAAACTTGAATACTTTTCACTACTTGAACACTTATCACAGTGTGTCCTTGAAGTGTTTTGTATGACAAATGTAAATGTTTTAATTTGTATGTTAATATGTAACTCGCCCTGGATAAGGGCGGGTGAGAAATAAACAAACAAACTAAAGAAAAGTATTGTACATACACGTAGCACTTTAAAATAAGAATTATTATTGGGCCTGATAGTTAAAGCATTTATGCTCCTACCTTAGAGAGATGGAGGGGCATAATCGAAAGGGACGTCTAAGTCCGTTTGCGTCTAAGTTGCAAGTCGTCCAAAGTAAAAGCAGCCTAGGACATATTTTCAAAAAAATATGTCCAAATTTTTTTTGTTTTGAAAATTGTCTAATTATAAATCCTGCCGATCTGATCGTCCAAGCCGCTAATCATCCATCTTTATACCACATTTCCGTCCAACTTTTCATCTAAGTCAAAAACACCTAGAACAAGCCCTGTTGGACATGGGAGGGTCTGCAAAGTGATGGACTGAACCAAAAGACATGCCACCTAAATAGTGGGGTACTTCACAAAAAGGGTGCCATGTCTTCTCCTCACTACAGCTCCCTTATAGGTCATGGTGAGCCACCCAAACCACCACCAGATCTAGACCCATTTATCTACCACCACAATAGCCCTTATAGCTGCAGGAGCCACATATATGCCAGTACAAAAGGGTTTTGGGAGTGTATAGGGGAATGCACATGTTTAAGTATCAATGCAGTGATTACATGGGCTTATGGGCATGGGTCCTCCTCTCTATGGGTCCCTAACCCACCCCCAAGATGGCTTAAGCCGCCTCTGTGCTGGACTACTAGGCTTTCCTATGCCAGGCAGCCAGGTGATGATGGTCTGGAGGCTGAATTTTTTTATGGGGGTGGGGTCGGTGATCACTGGGGTAGTGTGTGGGGATCTGTTTTATGTGTTTGCAGTGCTTATCTGGTGACTTTAGGTGGGTTTTGTGACTTAGACCATGTTTTACATGGTCTAAGTCACAACATCCAAGTTCCGTCGATCCTGGGCTGTATAACTTTCGGTTATACATGCTGTACGACTAAGTCTAAGCCGGCCCACGTCCCGCCCAACTCCCACCCTCGACACTCCTGCCGAAACGCCCCGTTTAGCTTTGGTCATTCAGCGGCACTATGAAGGCCTAGATTGTTTAGAAATACGACCAAAACCCATTTTTATTATTGGCACTTGGACGTTTTGGGGAAATGTTCGTCCAAGTGCCGACTTAGGCCGGTTTCTGGATGTTTTTCTCTTTCGATTATGAGCCCCTTAGCTTCCCAAATGTGTGTCTCTAAAAATTTACTAGGGCCAAGTGTCTATATTTATTCTCAAAATGTCACTAAGCTCCTAATTTAGGGAGCATAAAACATGGGTGGCAGCATAAGTAGTTTTAGAGGGGAATAAAAATGATGAGACTAGCACTGATTTTTAAAACTGGGATTAAAGGCCGACTAAATTTTGGTTTCAGTTTCAGAGCTAAAACTGACCCAAAATCTGCATTTGGGCTTGTTTTGGTTGAAAATGCCAGTATACTTTTAGCTAGAACTGAAATTTTGCTGCACAGCCCTCACTCCCTTCCTTCTCCTCCTTGACCAAAAAAAGCCCTCCTTCCAGACCCACCTGCTGGAAGCAGCCTCATTCCAAAATAGTCCCTCCCAATGACAGCACCCCCTCCTCTCCATTGGAAATCCTGAGAACCAATTTGAAGCAGGAACAGGCATGGGCAGGGGGGATTACTCCTGTCCTCACTAGCCACTAACGAGTCCAACATGGTAAACCTAGGAGGGGAAGGAGTCATTGGGGGTGGATCGAGAGGGAGCTGCTGCTGACAAGTGGATCCTACAGAGGATTCTTTTTGGTCAGATGGGGGTTATTTGGAGGAGAGGGTCTAGTTTTGGTTTTGGCTTCGGCTTCTACAGAAATCAAGTAGCCAATTTCAGTCACAGATTCGGTTTGAGCCAGGCAAGAAATAGGATCCTACTTAGGTTCATAAATCTAGCCAAATGAGTGGCAGGCCTAAGGCTCCTAAATTATGAAAATAAAATTTTCAACTGAATACTTGGGATCTTAAGTTAGGCTGCCCAGCTCTTTTGAATATTGAACTAGTTATCAACATTGTTGTCATCGCCATCATGGTGTTCGAAATGAACGTTTATGAAAAGTGAAAGCCATCGAGCCACAACATTGGTTTAGTAAAGTATTCCCACAGCCATCTGTCAATGGGCGAAAGCAAAAGAGAAGAAAGGAACACTGACCTAATATCCTGATAACACTCTTAGCACTCATGTCTGCACTTCATTGGCCATCGACTCCGAATGTCCATTTGCTGACTTGACTGTTTCTTCTTGTTTCTGTACAGAGCTGTACACACCCTATATCACTGCACAAATGATTATACCAGTAGCAGCAGTAACACGTGTTTCTACTAAATGGAACTTGAAACTTCCCTTCAGGTATGACAACAACACTTCGCTGATCAGCAAGCCAAAGGAACTGTTGACATTGTAAAAACTGTTTTAACAACAGGAAAGGTAAAATATTTTTAAAAAAAAGTTATTAAAAAGGTATGAAATTAACAACATGCATTCATAGTCCCTGAGAGGAAGGAGCTCTAGCCATCACACAGCAGTACCAGCCTGTCTCAAGGGTGCACAATTAGCATACAGTGAAAAGAGCAGTGACAGTCCTAGGCCCCGGACTGAGAGGTGGTTGTGAGTTAAGGTTTACGGTGCCATGTGAGCAAAAAATGTTTTGATGCTTTTATGTTTTTATTTAGTTTGAGAGTTGTATGTATGTTTATTGTGAGCCGCTTAGGCATTAAGCAGATTATAAATATTTAAAATAAATAAATAACATTGATGTGAGCAAAGGTTTTCTATTACATTACTCTGATAGTATTATACAAACTGTACATTACAAATTAAGAATTACAAATATAAATTAAAAAATGGAAAATAAGATGATTTTTTATTGAAAGGACTTAACATTTTTCAGTTAGCTCTCAAAAGCTAACACCTCCTTTCCCAGGTCAAGACAGTTAAGCTGTGCTGACCTGAGAAAGGAGGTTTTAGTCTCTGACAGTTGGTCAAAAATGTATTAAAATTAATCCAATGAAAATATATCTTAATTCTATTTTCTATTTATATGTATTAACCTTTATAAACATGGGTACCACACTACTTTATCCTGAATTAAAAATAAAATTATTTTTTGTACCTTTATGTTCTGACCATTTACTTCTCTGGTTTCTGCTTTCCTCCGTCTTAAGTCTCTTTCCAGGATTTTTCTTTTCCTCCTTCTCCTTTTCCTTTTGACTTTCTTCAATTTTTTTTCTACCTCTATGTTCACATTTAACTCATTCTTACTATCTAGTCTTCAAGTTCCTTCTTTTTTACAGTCTACCGGCAGCTTTCCATCTCTTTCCCTCACCCTGGCTCTCCTAATGTCTCCTTATTCCCAGTCTCTCACTAACTCTGCCCTCTGCCCTTCTATACTGTGTTTGCCCCCTATATCTGCCCTTTCTTTTCTCTTCCATCACTATCTCCATCCTTTCTACTCCCCCCCAAATATCTGCTCATTTCTATCCCCTTTTCCATCCAGCATCTGCCCCTTCTATACAGTGTCTACTTCCTCTCCCCCCTTGCCATCCAGTATCTCCACATTCTCTCCTCTCCCCTCCTCTGTCTCTTCCCCTTCCATACAGTCTGCCCCCTTTCTGCCCTTTCACTTCCCCCTTCCATCATCTCCCTCCAGTTTCTCCCCTCTTCCATCCAGGCTTCAATCTTCCTCCTTCTATATAGTTTATTCCCTCCCCTTTCCATCCAGCATATCCCCCCTCTCCCCTTCCATCAATATTTCCATCCCCTTTATATCTCTCCCCTTCCATACGTCTGCTCCCTTTCACTTCCCCAGTTCCATCATCTCCTTCCTTTCTATACCCCATCCCCAAAATCTGCCCTCTCTCCCCAGTTCTATCTAGAATCTGTCTTCCCACTTTTATGCAAAATCTACCCCCCCTCTCTCCCCCCACACCTCAAACCATTTCCACTAACTTCTGCCCCCTCTATCTCCACCCACCTCATTTCCACCAGTGTCTACCCCCTTTCTACCTCACCCCTTTTCTACTAGCGACTGCTCCCTTTCTCACACCCAATCCATATGCACCAGTGCTTGCCCCTTCTCTCCCCCAATGCATATCCCCCTGCATCTGTCCCCTCTCACACCTACCTTGAATCCAACGGTCTGCTCCCTCTCACCCACCCCACAACAACCAGCGTTTGCCCCCTACCATCCCCACTGTTGCTGCTGCTTTTCCAAGGAAGAAGTGGCAAACTGAAACAAACCGGCTGTGGGGCCTTCCCATACATATCTGTGGCTGCCGGCTTTGCCCCAGAAGAAGTGATATCGGAGAGGGTGGTCCGGTAGCCACGGGTAAGTATGGGAAGGTCCCATAGCCAATTTGTTTCAGTTTGCCACTGCTACTTCGGGAAAACAACAGCAGCAGCACAAGATGGAAGAGTGATACCGGAGGGGTGCTGGTCCTGACTTCTCCTGCTGCGCGGTGAGACTGAACAGCTGCACGGCTTCCTGCTAAAGGTGCACAGTCATGCAGCCGTGCACCTTAGAGGGAATAAGATCAAACGCTGTCATCTTGGATTCTCTGTTCTAATTTGTACCCCAATTGCATGATTCAGCACTTTTTTTGCACTGAATCTTTTCTGCCTGTTATTCATCAGCTTTATAAGATCATTTCTCATTCTGACTTTTCCCTCGAGAGTGCCCACTTTGAGGAGTACTCTACTATCTATGCCAAAAATCTCCCAGAAGAGGTGATAGAGTGGAGACAGAGACTGTGTCTGAATTTAAAAGGGCCTGGGATAGGCAAGTGGGATCTCTTGGAGAGAGGAAGAGATAATGGTTACGGCAGACTAGAAGGGCCATTTGGCCTTTATCCGCCATCATATTTCTATGAATGAAACTAGATGAATGATTCAAAAGTTTTTCTAGGAGACACACAGGAGGAAAAAACTGACAGGCACAATGAATTTGCGAAGTCAAGTTTCCCCATAGGGAAAGTAGATTTAAAATAGCAAAATGACATCCTAAAAGTGCAAGGTGGATTGTACAATTTTATGAATGATTTGCCCTAGAATAAGTGGCAGAGCCATGAGTCAGCCACTGCCATTTAAAAGGAATGCAATAAAACTCTTTATCAGCAGATCTCCCTTTCAAGTGATGCTGCTCTACATTTACTTCTCCTTTCGCTTTGTACTGTATAGAAAAATATTCAGTAAACTTACATGGTTTGTTTATTAAAAAAAGATATATAGGGCTCCTTTTACTAAGGTGCGCTAGCGGTTTTAGTGCGTGCTACAATGCCACGCACACTAGACGCTAACGCCTCCATAGAGCTTGCGTTAGTATTTTACGTTTAGCGCAGGGTTTGCGTGCGCTAATCTTCAGCGCACGTTAAAAATGCTAGCGCATCTTAATAAAAGGAGCCCATAGTCTTTCTACACTGATATTTGAAGGGCTTTTCTATTAAAAAATTAGGTCAGCTTAAAATAACTTTGGCTTATACATGGAAGATAAACACTGAATAAATATATGCCAGTTTAATACAATGTGGGATTTGCAGTAAGGGAAAAGTTAGCACGTGCCTGATGTCTAACGTATATCCTCTCTCTAATCAAATAGAAGTACGGGGTGTGCAGAAAATGGGATGCCTTTAATGATTTGCCTCTGAACGTACAAACATGCTACCAGACATTCCCCCATGTGGCCAAGTACCAAACATATGGCCCCATGATGTGATAATATTACTTTCAAAAGCCCATAGGGGATCCAGTAATGTTTCAAAATGTGGCATTGGTTTATGGGTATATATAGCACGATTTTGCAGCTGACTGCTTTCTTAATGCTAGTGGAATGGTGTGGTGGCCATGTTAGTCCACTTTCCAAGGTATTAAATAGAAATAATGCATTGCATGATGACCTTATATAGAAATAATGCATTGTATGATAACCTTTTGAAGGCAATTCTTCTTCAGATCACAAATAAGCAAATGTTGACAAATTTCAGTATGTATAAGGGAAACATGAAAGCATTTCAGGGCTAGGAAGAGGGAGGGGGGTGGGTGGACACCTTTCTGTCTCCTGTACACCCACCCCTCCCTCTTCCTATCCCTGAAATGCTTTCATGTTTCCCTTATACAAGTATATACTGATATTTATCAATATTTGCTTATTTATGATCTGAAGAAGAAAGGTTACCTTCGAAAGCTCATCATAAAATACATTGAGTTAGTCCAATAGAAAAGGTATGACCTTATTTCCTTTGTTCTCTGTTTTATTTCTATATATTACCTTAATGCTAGTGGAAAAGGATGTCCTGCAGAGATTCACGAGTGGGAGGCATGAGGCTTTGGCTTAGCCCCCAAATTGTCTTTGCCATCTATAATAATTCAGATTTAAAACTCAAAATTGATACAACTCCCCCTCCCCCCTTTTACAAAGCCGCATTAGGCTTTTTTATCGCCAGTCATGGCGGTCTTAGCTCAGACACTCATAGAATTCCTACGAGTAGAGCCACTACTGCCACGGTCAGCAATAGAAAAGCCTTACACGGCTTTATAAATTCTTCCTGGCCACCCCCAAAGATAAAATCAAAGACACCACAATCCAAGTGAAAGGATTGGTTTTCCCACTCGAACAAACTCTAAAAATACTGGGAGTCACGCTAGACAAACACCTATCCCTAGAAAATCACACCGATCTCACTATCAAGAAAAGTCTCTCAGTGCTATGGAAACTTTGCACCATAAAAAAATACTTTGATGACACCGCTTTCCGCCTACTAGTACAATCCTCTATTCTTAGCATTCTGGATTATTGCAATATCATTTACCTGAGCTCCACAAAGAAAACCACCAGAAGACTAAAATTGATTCAAAACACAGCAGTCCATCTTATTTTCGGCCTGAACAAACGGGAACACATCCCTCCTTTCTACCACCAATTACATTGGCTACCGTTCGAATCCAGAGTCCTTTTCAAGTTCGCCTGCTTCTGTTACAAAACAGTATTTGGATTATCACCAAAATATCTCTCTCCCCACTTCGATATGATTTGCACCAATAAGAAATCCCGCAGAATTCAGCTGTTCGCCTTCCCCTCCATAAAACTATGTCAGCTCAAAAGATTCCTCGACAAAACCTTCGCCTTCCAGGCTGCTAAGCTGAACCCTTGGTTAGCCCAATTGATTCTCGAGGCCTTGACCTACCTCGACTTCAGAAAACTCCTCAAAACATACCTTTTCCGCGAACAGGACCCTTAACCCTCACTCCCCTGCAATAAGCCAACTCCCGCCCTCCCCCCCACTCTCCTCCCCCCCTGTGCTTCTCTCTCCCTCCCTCTTCCCGGCCAATCCAACCTGTCGCTGCCTGTAACTCGGATAAATTTCTGTTAAAATGTACCATCATTTCTTTCCTCATTGCTTCTGACTCCGACAAAATGTTGTAAATCCGTGTGCAGATCGGATCCTAATTAATTGATGTGAACCGCCTAGAACTCACTGGGTATGGCGGTATACAAGAACATAATAATAATAATAAAAGGGGGGAAAAGTTAAAACACTACATTCCGTGAAATGGATGTATCAAAAGTTATCTGGCCACAAAAAACAACTGTTTGGTTTGGTGGCTATATGGAATATAAAAAAGATGATTACCAATAGTAAAAGCAGGTGTCTCGCTATGTCATGCTGTTACGGCATTTTATTGGATAAATTTACTTTTTTTTTCCAAGAGCTGCCATCGACTTATGCCGAGATGCATGCAACATTGTACAAGGAATGTACATAGAAGCCCTAATTACTAAATGCAATTATTGCATAGTAATTTCCATAGATCACTTGCAGTAACTAAATCTCTCTGTTAACAGTCGGGGTGTTTGGGGGAAGATTCTCATAAAATTAATGCAGAGAACATGTCTCTGCCATGTGTTCACTGCACAGCAGGTAACGTGCAATGAAGTTAGGTACACCCTGTTCTGTGTTACCTGCCACGTGAACACAGTTCCTGCCCATTCCCTGCCCTAAAATATTTCCTGTGCTAGCTGTTTTAATAGAGAGAGTTAGTGCACACTAGCAATTAATGAACTGCATTTTAAATTTATGGTAATTATAACACTAAATAATTAACACGGCTTGGTATATAGGCCTCACAGTGTATTACAGAAACAAAGTTTGTTTGTTTTTTATGAGAAAATGAATGCAGACATACTAGGACATTCTAAGATATTTAACTTACCGTATTTTCACGCATATAACGCACGCGTTATACGCGTTTTTACCTACCGCGCATACCCCTCGCGCGTTATACGCGTGAGCGCAGTATACAAAATTTTTTTTACATAGTTTCCACCCCGCCCGACGCCCAATTCACCCCCCCCAGCAGGACCGCTCGCACCCCCACCCTGAACGACCGCTCGCACGCGCTCCCACCCGCACCCGCATCCACGATCGGAGCAAGAGGGAGCCCAAGCCCTCTTGCCCGGCCGACTCCCCAACTCCCCGACAATATCGGGCCAGGAGGGAGCCCAAACCCTCCTGGCCATGGCGACCCCCTACCCCCACCCCGCACTACATTACGGGCAGGAGGAATCCCAGGCCCTCCTGCCCTCGACGCAAACCCCCCTCCCTCTAATGACCGCCCCCCCCAAGAACCTCCGACCGCCCCCCCAGCCGACCCGCGACCCCCCTGGCCGACCCCCACGATACCCCCACTCCCCTTCCCCGTACCTTTGGTAGTTGGCCGGACAGACGGGAGCCAAACCCGCCTGTCCGGCAGGCAGCCAAAGACGGAATGAGGCCGGATTGGCCCATCCGTCCCAAAGCTCCGCCTACTGGTGGGGCCTAAGGCGCGTGGGCCAATCAGAATAGGCCCTGGAGCCTTAGGTCCCACCTGGGGGCGCGGCCTGAGGCACATGGGCCCAACCCGACCATGTGCCTCAGGCCGCGCCCCCAGGTGGAGAGTCGGGACAGCGCACGGAGAGTCGGGGCAGTGCACGGAAAGTCAGGGTGGGTGAACGGAGAGTCGGGACAGCGCACGGAGAGTCGGGGCAGTGCACGGAAAGTCAGGGAGGGTGAACGGAGAGTTGGGACAGCGCACGGAGAGTCGGGGCAGTGCACGGAAAGTCAGGGAGGGTGAACGGAGAGTCGGGACAGCGCACGGAGAGGTGGGGCAGTGCACGGAAAGTCAGGGAGGGTGAACGGATAGTCGGGACAGCGCACGGAGAGTCGGGGAGGGCGAAAGGAGAGTCGGGGTGGCCAGAGGAGAGTCGGGGCGGGCGAAAGGACAGTCGGGCTGCATGCGCGGTATACCCGTGAGCGCGGTATACAAAAGTTTTTGTACATAAAATCGTGGTTTCTGCGCGCTATACCCGTGTGCGCGTTTTACACGGGTGCGCGTTATCTGCGTGAAAATACGGTAGTTTGGGGTCCATTGACGTCTTTTGTACAATTTTTATAGTTCTTTTATCCTTCTTTTTGCTGGTATAATTCAAATACATCCAGGGGGGAAGGGAGGGGAGGGATATATCTTTAGTGTGATTCCTTGATGTAATTGTGGGGTGGAGGAGGGCTTATATTGTTGCAATGCTATTGATCAAATTTAAGTGCTTAGTTGTTATTGTTACTGATATGAATATTGTGTTGCACTTTGTTAGTAATGGAAAATCAATAAAGACTTATTAAAAAAAGAAAAAAAAAGAAGAAGAATTAAAAGAAAACACAAAATTTTAATGTTGTTCTAGAAATTTGTGGGTGTGCCTACAAGAATGCATCATGGCCGGAGAGTCATGTGTTAGACAGTGGGGGAAAGAAATCAAAAGGCAACACCTCCCTCTCCCAACAATACCACCAAATATATCGCTCCATTTATCACTCTTGCTTTCATGTGGAGATCAGGAAATTGGTGCAGATTTAAAGGGCCTTTCACCTTTAGCTCAGCAGTTCAAACCAGTAAAGTGCTGAGAGGGGAATCCCTAAGGCTCCTGGCAACTAAATTATTTTTTAAAATAAGAAATAGCCTAGTATGGACCTGTCGAGAGCCATCCGATAAGAAATTGAGACGATGTCACTAATTCTAACCTGGCTGAGGTTGCTATTAACCATAAATCATTAGGCAGAACACCTTTTGACTGGGGGGAAAAAAACTGTTGGTTTCCCATTTAGTTCCTGAATAACAGGTATGCGAAGTACTAAAAGCCCAATCAAAATCTGTCCCCTACTGACACAATTAGTGTTAGTCTCGGCAGAGGGACCCTCAGAAGAGGCTGGAGCACAGCTATTCACGGATGGTCCTCGAGATCAACCAACAGCTTGAGTTTTCAGGATGCCTTAACGAATAGGCATCAGAGTTGCTATAATGGAGTTGTTATGTATGCAGACAGCTGGCAAACATGCAGCGGAAGGGCTCGCACATAAAATAATCAGCCCAAGGAGAAAAAAAGATCCATCTCAGAAGAAATAGGAGTGGCTATAGAGGAGGCCCCTCTAGGAACAGAGAAAGTACCTGCATATAACATGTACAATATTTTTTTCTTTATTTTGCATGAGTTTTGAGTGCCATGTACTGAATTTAGCCCTTGAGGCCTGTTTCATCTCTTTACTGTTTGCTTTTGGGACTTGCAACCTTTTTTTTGGCTTTGTTGAGGAGGGGAGCTGAGGGGTGATTGGTATTAGATCCCTAGTACGTGTCAAGTAGGAAAAACTTGTATTGAAGAACTGGAACGATGGCAAATTGTAACCTGTAAACTCACGTATATTGGTATTAGATCCTAGTATGTGTCAAATTAGGATAAATCCACTGCAAATCATAACCTGGGATCTTATAAGAAAACCATCAAATGACTGAGAATCGTTCAGAATGTCACAATCTGTCTCATCTTTGGCCTCAAGAAATCGGACCATGTAAGCTCATATTACAAAAAACTATACTGGCTGCCTGTAGAAAGAAGCAAGGGTCATCTTTAAGTTTTCTTGCCTTTGTTTCAAAACCATAACAGGTTCATCCCCAATCTACCTGTCTCACCATTTTGAATTTCTAGGCACAACCTGTACACATAGTGCTTATTTGGTTCGTCTTTCCATCCTTGAACAGCTGCATCTACTAGAGATTCCTTGATCGAACACTATCATTCCAAGCAGGCAAATGGAACAAATGTTTAACCAACTTTATTTCAAATGCACTTTCTTATCAAACTTATCTCTTCGACAAATTTCTCCAACTCCACTTCTGTTCCTAAAACATTCCCAGATAAACTCAATTAATCTCAACATCCTCTATAATAAAACCCTAAGCACGCATGCGCACTTACAATGCCGTGATTCCTGCCTCCATGATTTGTGACTCCATGGTCGTGTTCGATTTGCGTCGCGTGTGGTGGTTTGAGCGGGGGCGAGAGCAAAGGCAGGAGGGTTCACCAAGAGCAACGGCAAGAGGGTGTCCTTCGGCCTGGACGAAGCAGACAGGGTGCGGGTGCTGTGAGGTGTCCGACTGCTACTGCTGCACAGGGAAGTGGAGGGGGAGAGGGAAAGGGGGCTGCTTTGGGGGAAGGGGTGTGCTGGGGGCAGGCAGCAATCTTGGTTTGCTCTGGGGGGGGAGACAGAAGGGGCGCACGAAGAGGCAGGCAGGCATGGCGCAACAAAGAGAGATAGGCAGGCAGGGGGCCAGGGAGAGAGACAGACAGAAAGACAGACAGACAAGGGGCCAGGGAGAGACACAGACAGATAGAATGACAAACAGACAGACAGCCAATGGCCAAAGAGAGAGTGAGAAAGAAAAAAAGACAGACAGACAGCAGCAGCCAAGGAGAAAGAGAAAGAAAGACAGACGGACAGACAGAGGGCCAGGGAGAGACAAAGACAGAAAGAATGACAGACAGACAGTGGGCCAGAAAGACAGACAGATAGCCAGCGGCCAAAGAGAGACCAAGAAAAAAAGACAGACAGCAGCCAAGAAGAGAGAGAAAGACAGACAGACAGACAGGGGGCCAGAGAGACAGACAGAAATTAAGACAGACAGCCAGTGGCCAAGGAGAGAGAGAGATAGAAAGAAAGACAGAGACAGAGGCCAAGGAGAGGACAGAAAGAAAGAAAGAAAGACAGACAGACACAGGGGCCAAGGAGAGAGAGAGACAGAAAGAAAGTGCTACTGCTGGACAGGGGGATCAGGCAAGGGGTGGTGGTCGACAGCCGAGGAGAGAGACAGACAGACAGACACATGGCCAAGGTGAGAAAGAGAAAGAAAGAAAGTCAGGCAGACACAGCTATTCTAGCACCCGTTAATGTAATGGGCTTAAAGACTAGTGCTAATATAAGTTCAAAAGTTTTTGGTATAATCGCTGTGTATATACAGTCTCTTCCTCTGTAAACCGCTCTGAACTATTTGTGGTATTGCGGTATATAAAAATAGTATTATTATTATTATATTATTATGTATGTTTAATCTGTAACCCGTTCCGAGTTCTTTGGGGAAAATGGGATAGAAAACAAATTAAATAAATGGTAGTAGTAGCAGCAATAGTAGGACACACACACACACACACATAGAGAGGGGCTGCTTAGATAGAATACCACTGATATAAGCCTCTCTTGCCTATTCATGAGGTAAATTCTGAAAAACCAACCCATTTGTGGCCCTGGAGGACTGGAAAAAATACTGCTAGACAAGAGTCAGGTTTGTAGTGCACTGGGCAGAAGCTCCCTCTGGTATCCACACTGCACTTGCTTTTGTAGTAAGTAAAGAACTTAAGTTTAAATCTTGTCAATCCAATATCTATCATAAGCATTACAGGAACTGGAAAACGCAAAAAGACTGATCCCCATTTCACTGTAGTACACAGGTTATACTTTCCAGTAATAAACCCAATTTAAAATAGCAGGATATATGTACCATAAAAAGAGGCACAACCTGTGACAATCCAGCCGAGGAAGAGGATGCAGCGAAGGAGAGCAGCGGCCCATTCAAGCAGGACCATCTTGCCTGGGTGGCCCAGGGTTGGATGGGGGCATGCTATTTGAAGGTCAGAACAGTTTACACAGAAGGTGAAGCCCCAGAACTAAGCAGCCAGTGGAATGACGGGGGAACTCGGAGAGGGAGGCAGAGAGAGACTGGGGTAGTGAATCTGGAATGTGTATACACTTCCCCCTCCGCAGTCGTAGTGATAGGGGAACGGCAAGGCAGCGAATGGAGAAAAACCGCAAATAACTTTTCATATGTTATTCACGGTTTTTCTGTAAAAAAAACAAAACAAAACAAAAAAAAAAGACACAAAACTGCAAATAACCTGACCTGTTCCAGTGAAGAAAGTGCAGCGATTTTCTCTGTGCAGCGCCAGGAGCAGTGATTTCCTGTGATGTAAATTTTTTTGGGGGGGGGGGCATTCAATCATAAAACCGTGAACACGGAGAGGGAAATGTAATTTAAAAGCATCCCTATGATGAAAACAGGAAATCAAAGAGTTGGAATGTTAAGTGTCTCTTCTGTAACCACACATGCTGCCTGGGGGAGTAATATAGCATCAAAAACCACGAGTGGCTCTTGAGAAAAAGAAATTATTTCCTTGCAACATTTTTTGGTTGGTTCCTTAAAAGATATCACATTCTGAGTTTCCTGTTTTTTTCTAGGGCCAATGTGTTACTAGGGTGAAAAGAATTAAAAAAAAAAACCCCAAACAAAATACATACACTTATGCCCAAGTATAGTTATCACTACAGTGAATGGGAAAATTCTCTCAGTTATGAGTTCTTTTTCATATAAATATGTCTCTCATAGATTATGTTTTTGATCTTTATTGATTGATTGACTGGGATTTATTAACTACCTTTATGAAGGCAGCATACAGCATGTTTTCAATTGCAGGGTTTTTATTTTTAAATACTTCTTGGCATTTATTTTCAACATGTAGTATATATTTTTCACAGTTTCTTAGGATAATATGGGAATATTGATATCTTTGGTTTTTCTCAGATGCTGCATGTTCCTGGAAATGCTTCTAAATTCTAAATGTGGCAATATGCAGTGCAGAAACAGGTTTGTAATGGATTGGATATAGTCTCTCCACTCATCTACCAGAGTTAAATCAGTTTCAGGGTAATGGATCGAGAGGTCATTTATTGGAGTCCACTGCAAATCTATTTCTGTAAGATTCATACTGGCAGCCTTCAGTGACAGATCACCCTTAGGCTGTTCCAGCTGCCCAATGGCTCCACTATACTCTCCTACTGGACTTCTTCTGGAAATCAATGGCTTTGAAACACTTGAATATCTGATTTTTAGAACATCTGTCTTCTGAATTGTGACTGTGTTGGAAACAATTTTTCTTTTAACAAAAGATTATCTTGCTATTATATCACTGACCATGAATTCTCCGATTCTGAAGTAATCTCATAGGCTCTGTAATATCTTTGCATTCTTTTTGTAATCACACAAAGCACCGAAAGACCAAGTTGGTCCTTCCAATCATGGCTTGTCCACGCTATGAATATGCCCAATTTGGACACTATAGAAACAATAATTTTGGTATGAACTGATCATAAAATAAAAATACATTTCCTGTAGGGGGAGGGATATTTTTTCACTGGACAGTTACAAGCCCCTCCCTCTTTACCCCTTTCCTTGCACTTTATCAACAGGAAAGAAAAAATCGCAGATAACTGTTTAAGATTACTACCCAATATGATGTGTATGAATTCACTAACTCCAGAACGTGGGGCTGAAGTGGATTTGTCCCTGTTTACAGGTGCCAGAGTGCAGCTATCCTTGACCTTGATTTGTGATGAGTTCTGTAATAAAGCTTAAGGCTGGGAACATCTGTACAACCGGTGCACTCGGAAATGAGGGCAAGCGAGACGAGGGACATGAAGTAGAAAAGGCAAAGCCATGAATCCTCATTAGTGAAACCAAACTCAAGCAATAATCACTGTACCTGACAGGGAGGTGATTCTTCATTCATACTGCCTGGGCATAGTTGAAACTGCTGGAGAGCAACCAATGTTATCTACCAACTACAACACCAAAAGGGAAAAAAGAATCCCCCCTCCCCCTCAACAGAGGAAATCTAATCTTCCTCCATTTATTTTACATCTTTGACCTGCCAACGACAAAATAATTTATTAGTTCAGACAGCATACCTATCCAGAGCGTTTCACAGACCAAAAATGTTTCCCCTGTGAGTACAATAGGCACTAGCTGTGAACATTCTTTACTTGGTTTTACTGCTTAAGACTAAAGAAGACCCGAAAGCATTCTAATTGGGTACAGAGACGGTAGCAATGCACAGCCCATGTCAGCTAGCCTTTGGGAAACCCACAAGCACCTGCACTCAAGTACAAGTCATCCTTTGCTCAAGCCAAACCTGACGAGACCTCAAGCCATACAAACCAGGAAGCAAATGGGAAAGTTATACAACAGCTCCATTCTATTTGTACCCGATGAGACAAAAACAATCCGATAGTACTTACCCTACAGGAACAACACCATGAAACAAAACCCTGCATGCACGGGCTGAAAGAAGTAGTACAGCAAACCTCACAAAAGGACAGGCAATGCTAGTACGTTATTCTTCCTTTATAAAATGAAATTTAAAAAAAAAAAAAAAAAATCACATTGGGGTCCTTTTATTAAGGAGCGCTAACCGATTTAGTGCACGCTAAATGCTAAGGCGCCCACAGAATATAATGGATGACATAGCATTTAGCACGTGCGCATTAATAAAAGGACCCCATTGTGGAAAAAAAAAAAAAGGAAAAAAATCTTGCATTCATTATTCCAAGAAACAATCAGCAAACTTGTTAATGGAGTACATATCTGATTTATATTTTACACCAATTCACATTGGTGTAGAAACTGGGGGGGGGGGGGGGGCTAGGGCGGTGGAGAACAGATGGAATTTTAAGCCTTTGGAGAGAACGTGGCGCAGTTTGTTTGCAGCCCATGCGATTTTTCTGCACTCTCCGTTTGCATGTCAGCCTACGGAAGGCTGGTCACCTTTTCAAAACTTTCATAAGCACAGCTGCTGTCATTAAAGCTGAGCACAGGCTGCGCACCATCAAACCGCTGCCCACAAACGTCCTGCGTGTGGAGAGCCACACACCACACTGGGCTCGTTGCCGCCCGAGCTGCCACATGCAATGCAAACCTAGAGCCTCTGCCACACAACAAACGGAGGGAGGCTCGCACGAAGGCACACCACCACCCGGAGCACAGCTCATGCCAAAACAGGATTTTAAAAAGGAGCAGAAGCTGCTGGCCAGCACGGGGTTAAATGGCAGCAATGAAGCAATTAAGAAGTTAGCATCCTGAGCTGAAAGGGTAGAAGTGTCCCCCCTCCCCAAACACACTCCCTTATTCTTCATGTGAGGACCAAGAACTGCTCTGCCTTTACATGCCATCTAAGTAGTGTCATTAATTGGGCCATCTCTGTCCACATTCAGAGCTCTCTCTCTCAGCTGGGAAAGTCTACACATTGCATCTGACAGCATGTATAACACACATATGCATCCTCCTCCGTGCCTTCCAGCACAGCAGGGAAAACATTCATTACAAATGCATGGATATCCCCTCCTGCCGGGATTCCTTTTTATTTAGTAGCTGTAAATAGACTTTAGCACTGCTGGCTGTCCAGTTCTCTACGCGGGTAAAAGAAAGATTTAGAGATGCCCAGCAGTACAGCATTCATGTCATTTTGCCGAGGAAGGGGAAGAGGATAGAAACTAGAATCATCCTGTTCCTTACCTGTCTCTTTATCCTGAACCTCATCCAGGTGCAAATCATTCAGGAGGTGCTCCAGGATCTTCTCTGGGGTCCCCGACACCACCATGTATCTGTCAGAAAGCAGACAGTCCACAGAATCATCCTCCGTTGAAGACTGAGAGCGGCTGCTCCACTCATCCTCCTCATCTTCTTCATCAATGTATTTAAAGTAAGGCACATCAAAAGTGGGCAAGGGGAGCGGGGGACCTACAAAGGCTGCAGAATCTTTCCCCATCAAATGGGGACCAAAGACCCTCAGTTTGGAACTACCCATGATAGGGATTTTGGAACAAAAGGCATTTCCTAGACGCCAGGCTGTCCTACCATCTCTGCCCTTTCACTGCTAGCCAAACCCATCTGGCTGCTTGAAGCTCTGCAGTCAGCCTGCGTGTGTGTGTGTGTGTATGTGCCTCAGGAAAAAAAAAAAAAGACATTTACCTCCAATCATTTATGGCACTCCCTGCTATGGGGGCTGGGCTCTCGGATGACACTTTCTTTAACACTAGAACATCTTGGTCTTGCTCCTTCACTTGAATTGTAGTGGTTTCTTCATCCTGCTTTAATTTAAAGAGAGAGAAAAAAAAAAAAGCATGAGAAAAAAAATAAGCAAATTCTCCCAGGGACTGATAAGCTACATTTTCTTCTTCAGAAATATGCTCCCTGCTGTGGTTTTTGCTCAGGACATATGTTCTCCAGTGTCACAAAGCATCGGTGGAACAACCTATAAATCTTGCACTGGATAGTTAAAGATTATATAAAGAATTCATTATTCTCTTACTATGCTAGGTTTCTGCTAGTACTCCATCGCTTCGCCTCCCATGCTACCAGTTTTAAAAGGTAAAGCACTGCAGGACTGCTCGGCATACCTTAACTAAAGTGAGAGAACTGCAGTGCCTGGCAAGAACAGAGGGTATTATCAATGCCGAATATTAGGCTCCAGCTGGTAAAATCTCCGAATGCTACTTTGATGGTGGTGGTGGAGGTGGGACACAAAACCACTTAGAATTAAGCTTACAATGTTTTCTAGACTTTGGATCACAGTCATATTTTTGTTCTTTCTTTAAAATTTTGAGTTAAACAGATATGTTTAGTGCGAGAGATGGAGACAGCAAAAATAAATAAATATCCTGCCTGTGGGGTACATAGGTAAGCTGAGTTCTGCATAATCAGGGAAATCTGTTCTTTAAACCAGCTGATCCTTTTGGGTTTTGCTGCAGATGCAGCTACTGTGCATCCACAGACACAGCACTGCATGTGACAAGGGCCAACAGGGGTGGGGGAAGAAGGAGAACTGCTAAGTCAAAAACATATGGAGCCATCAACTCCGTGCCCCAGACTACATTGCAACCTGCACATTTCCTGAGAATGGGGGAGGGGACATGGGTACCCAAACAAGCAGCTCAACTTGCTGTTGGTTCTGATCCCCACCCCCACCCCCATCCCCAAATTAGGTAGATTTTAAATATCTGCCATACTACAGTAGGCTCTAATTCATCTTTGCTTGTGGTTTTTTTCCCCTCCAGATTTTGGGGGGAATACTTAGGGTTTAAATGTCAAAATACATGTAATAATATACTAACATAAGAATAGCGTTATTGGATCAGACCAATAGTCAATCATGTCCAGTACCCTGTCTTCTCGGAGGTCAATCCAAGTCACAGTACCTGGAAAAAATCCAAAGAGTAGCAGCACTCCATGCCACCGATCCAGGGTAAGCAGTGTATTCCCCTATGTCTGTCTCAACAGCAGACTATGGACTTTTCCTCCAGGAACTTGTCCAAAACTTTTTTTAACCATCTACATTAACCACTCTTACCAAATCCTCTGGAAATGTATTCCAGAGCTTAACTATTCTCCGAGTGTAAAATATTTCCTCCTATTGGTTTTGAAAATATTACTCTGTAACTTCCTTGAGTGTTCCCTATTCTTTGTAAAACTTGATGCAGTAAATAAATAAATAATAAAAATAAAAATAAAAAAAAAATCGATCCACTTGTACCCGTTCTACACCACTCAGGATTTTCTAGACTTCAATCATATCTCCCCCTCAGCCATCTCTTTTCCAAGTTCTTTAGTCTTTCCTCATACGAGAGAAGTTCCATCCCCTTTATCATCTTTGTCGCTATTCTTTGAACCTTTTCTAGTACCGCTATATCATTTTTCAGATAGAGACCAGAACTGAATGCAATGAGGACTCATGGAGGGACAGAGAGAAATATTGATTGGGGAATGGAATGAGGTCTGGAGGAGAGGAAGCATGGAGGAGGCACAAAGAAAGGAAGAAATATTGGATGCACAGTCAGAAGGAAGTGTAACCAGAGACTCATGAAATCACCAGACAATGATTTTATTTTCAATTTAGCGATCAAAATGTGTCCATTTTGAGAATTTATATTTGCTGTCTACATTTTGCACTATGGCCCCCTTTTACTAAACTGCAGTAGCGGATTTTAGAGCAGGGAGCCTATGAGCGTCAGGAGAAGAGCAGTGCATTCAGCGCAGCTCCCTATGCTAAAAACTGCTATTGTGGTTTAGTAAAAGGGGTAGGGGGTATATTTGTCTATTTTCGTATAGTTGTTACTGAGGTGACATTGCATAAAGTCATCTGCCTTGACCTCTTTGAAAACCCCCCCAAATATAAATGATAATTAACATTTTCTCTGCGTACAATGTGCTTTGTGTTTTTTTTAAATTTTATTGTTGGTAGATCATTTTGACTTGGTCATTTTAAAAGTAGCTCACAAGCCAAAAAAGTGTGGGCTCACCTGGTTTACGTGTGCCACAATTTAATTTTTTATAATTGTTTCCACTGAGGTCAGGCTACTACTACTACTAGAAATCATTTCTCTAGCACTACTAGACATCAAAACACAGAAGAGACAGTCCCTGTTCTAAAGAGCTTACAATCTAGTCAAGACAGAAATAGTGCATTTATACACAGGGCTCGAGTGGGGGAATTACTGGTGCTTAGAAGGGTTGGAATTTGAAATTGAAAGCATAATAATATATAGAGAGAGCAGAATGTGAAGTATGCAGCATTGAATAGTTAATGTAAAGAATTTTAAAGTCAGGGTTTTAATGGAATTAACATACTTATAGGCTATGGGGCTCATAATCGAAAGAGAAAAATGTCCAAAAACTGGCCTACATCGGCACTTGGACGAACATTTCCCAAATACGTCCAAGTGCCAATAATAAAAACAGGTTTTGGACGTATTTCTAAATGACCTAGGCCTTTATAGTGCCGCTGAACGACCAAAGCTAAATGGGGCGTTTCGGGAGGAGTGTCGAGGGCGGGAGTTGGCGGGATGTGGGCCGGCTTAGACTTAGTTGTACAGCATGTATAACCGAAAGGATCGATGGAACTTGGACGTTGTGAGTTAGACCATGTAAAACATGGTCTAAGTTACAAAAACCCACCTAAAGTCACCAGATAAGCACTCAAATACATAAACAGACTCCCACACACTACCCCAGTGATCACCGACCCCCCACCCCATAGAAATATTAATCACACCTTTAAAATTCAGCCTCCAGACCATCATCACCTGGCCTAGTGGTCCAGCACAGAGGCGACTTAAGTCATCTTGAGGGTGGGTTAGAGGCTCATGGAAAGGAGGACCCATGCCCATAAGCCCTTGTAATCACTGCATTGATACTTAAACATGTGCACTGCCCTATACACCCCCAAAACCCTTTTTACTGGCATATAAGTGGCTCCTGCAGCCATAAGGGCTATTAGGGTGGTACATAAGTGTGTCTAGGGGATTATGGAGGTGGTTTGGGGGCTCACCATGACCTATAAGGGAGCTGTAATGAGGAGAAGACATGGCACCCTTTTTGTGAAGTTCACAGCAGTGCCCTGTAAGGTACCCCACTATTTAGGTGGCATGTCTGAGTGTTCAGTCCATCACTTTGCAGACCCCTCCCACATCCAACAGGGCTTGTTCTAAGCATTTTTGACTTGGATGAAAAGTAAAATGAAAATGTGGTATAAAGATGGACGCTTTAGCGACTTGGACAATCAGATCGGCAGGACGTATAGTTAGACGATTTTCGAAACAAAAAAAATTTTGGACGTATTTTTCGAAAATGTGTCCTAGGCTGTTTTTTTTTTTACTTTGGATGACTTGCGACTTAGACGAAAACGGACTTAGATGTCCCTTTCAATTATGCCCCTCCAAGTTTTGACACTTAGGGTTAGATTCACTAAGCAAACCGATCGTGTACCCGACCCCTTTGCAACCCGATTCTGATCCGTGCATGCAAATGAGGGGAAACGGCATGCAAAGTAGGAAGGTCTGCGATTCACTAAACGTTTTTCTGGCACACCGACTGGCTGGCTAATCCAAAAATAAGCGACTGGTGAAGACCAATCGCTTGTGCAACAACCCTGCTCTCAGCCCTGATCTCCTGCTCACTGGTGAAGCAGAAATTCTCAACACAAATAAACCAAGAAGAGTTGCCTTGTATCTATCCATGTCTTTGTTCAACTAGTCACTCTGGCTATTGACATGCAAAGGGCAACGTTCCCTCCCCACTGCCTTGATTATCAGACTTTTTTTCTGTTTCATGTATTTATTTTAAAATAAAACATTCTGAACACAATCCACATTGTTGGCAATCCATCCTAGCTCCTTGTGAAATATTCATGTAAATGTGGTAAAGATCAAGATAGCCAACACTCACTGGAGTACTCAAGTACCAAATGTAATCACCAGGGAAATGCGATACAATTCAAACGTTCATATACAATGCATCGGATTCATTTGAACTCAGAAATAAAGGTTTTTGAGAGGCCAGACTTAGAGCCATTAGTCACAGCAGCAACTCTCCTTTTTCAATCACAGCACTCTGAATGAGTTTTATCGTAGCAAACTTCAGCTCATTTGAAAAAGTAAATTGTGATATGAAAATTTTTTAAAAAAAATATCTTTATTCATTTTAAAGCTAATAATAAGTGCAACATATTATACAGACTTTTACACTTTAAACAGCACTTTAAATTCAATCAAATTATATTTCATTAAAATACATGTCTCTTTCCCCCCCCCCTTTTATACACACAAAAATTGCAATCAACAATAAATTAAATTAAAGGTATTTCCCCACCCCCCTAACACCCACCCTGGACGTGTATAATCAAAGGGCAAAATCAATAATCATTCCTTAAAGAATTTTGTCAATGGTTCCCAAACATCCTTAAATTTCCTATAATGTCCCAGTTGTAAGGAAATCATACGTTCCAGTTTAAAAGTGTGGCATAAAGATTATAGTGACAGGCCACACTATACTAAAAACTTCACTTTTTCCCTAAAAAACAGGGAAAAAGTTAAGTTTCCAGTATAATGAGCGGGGTTACAACCCCCCAAACCCCCCACAACGCCGGTGTGATCTGTATTCAGTAAAGTGGGGGGGGGGTCCCCACCAACACCCCCCATCGGAGCCCCTTAAAACACTGTTTTTCTTCGACGCGGGCTTCCGCCTTGCACTCAGTTGTCTCGGCGCACCTTTGTCGCTGCGCACTTTTGACTATGAACCAAAGATTCCCACCAGAAAATATAATTTAACCGGTCTCAGTTTTTCCAGTTCTTCAAAATAAGTTTTATGGCAACTCCTGCTATGATAAAGAGAAGTTTGTTGTTATGGGAAGCTATTGGGCTTTTAGCCATCAATACCGTGCCAAATAGCACCGCATCATATGTCAATTTCAATGGGACGTCTAGTATTCTATTAATTTGACCCCAAATGGATCGCCGGAATTCAAGTATCAAGGGACAAAAGAAGACCAGAAGATCCAGTGTCCCTATATCGAGATGACAGTGCCAGCATCTATTTGACTTAGAACTATCTAATTTTTGTAATCTAAACTGGGGTCCAAAAACTTCTATGCAACAAAAAAACCATGTTTGTCTCATAGATGCTGACACTGTACATCTCATTCTCCAAGACCATATTCGTGGCCATTGAGATGCAGAAATCTGCTGCTTAGTCTCAATGCTCCAAATGTCTCTAAGACTATTTTTTGTTTTTTTATGAAAATTTATCTGTGCTGGAGCTGAGCGAATTCACAAAGATCAGGATAACTCATATGTTTATATATTTCTACCCAATTAGAATCCTTGTTAGGGAGAAGGGCGGGACATTTGAATGCATCATTTTACATTACATTACATTAGAGATTTCTATTCCACCAATACCTTGCAGTTCAAGGCGGATTACAAAAGAGTTAAAGAAGGTGGGTTACAAGCGAAGGTCATTGGTCATTTCTAGTAACGGTAAAGAATAGATCAGGTAGTATCGAGGTTGGAAGGAGGAAGGTAATGAGTAGATCAGGTAGTCTTGGTGAGTCAGCAAAGAGGATGGGAAGAAGAAGGTATTTGTGGTGTTAAGACTTTTTCAGGGTTTATTTGAAGAGTATAGACTTTAATTCTTTTATGAACATCTTGTAGTCTGGGGTTGTTATCTTTGTAGTTTGGAGATTTGGTTATCTAGTTTTGCTGCTTGAGTGGCCAGGAGGCCATCGTATAGTTTTTTCCGATTTACTTCTTTGATTGGAGGGTGAGTGAATGGAGTGTGTGTTTTTCTGTGTCTAGCTGAGGTAGATTGGATGAGGTGGTTGTTCAGGTAGGTTGGGCCGTTGCCATTTATACTTTTAAATAGTATGCAGTAGAACTTAAATAGTATTCTTTCTTGAATTGGGAGCCAGTGGGAGTTGAGGTATGCCTCTGTAACGTGGTCGTGTTTCCTCAATGAGTAAACAAGTCTCAGAGCTATATTTTGAATTGTTTGTAGTTGTTTAATCATTGCTACAGGGCAGGGAAAATAGAGGATGTTGCAGTAGTCTAGTAGACCTAGGATTAGGGATTGTACTATGAGCTGGAATTGTGTTCTTTCGAAGAATTTTCAGACTTGTCTTAGGTTTCTCATGACTGTGAAGGATTTCTGTATTGTTTTATTTATTTGTGGCTACATGATGCAGCATCTGTCTATCGTCATTCTTAGTAGTTTTAGGGTGGTTTGAATGGGGTACTTGATTGAGTTGATTTCTAGGTTGGTTAACGTAGGGACTTTGTTATTCTTGAGGAGGATGAATTTTGTTTTGTCTGGGTTAAGTTTCAGTTTGTGATCTTCCATCCAAGTCGCTACTGTTTCTAGTGTTCGGTGTAGTGTGTCAGTCATGTAAGGCTTTGTTTGATCAAACGGTATAAGGATGGTAATGTCATCTGCATAGCTATAGGAGGTTACGCCTAGTTTGTCCAGGTATGTACCAAGGGAGGCATGTAGAGGTTGAAGAGAGTCGGGGACAGTTCAATTGTTAGGCTCAATAATATGTGGTTGGGTGCGATCTATGGATCCTTTTTCCTTGTTATTGTTTGTTGCACTCTTTCTGCTTCTAAATCATGGGCTGGATAAAATGACATAAGAGTCTTTTATTCTTTTAATTAGTTTTAATTGTATTGATCTTTGAAGACTTTTCCCAATGTTATTTATTATTTTGTGTTTGAAAATTGTTTAACAAAAATTTTTTTTTTCTAAATATGCTTTAAATCAATTTGCTGTAGCACGCACACAATTTTTTCCAGAACCCTAATGAATTATGGGGAATGTTTACTAAGAGGGTGGGGGTGGGGGGGATTCATCAAATGGTACTACCACATTAGCACACGCTAACTGAGTTAGAGCATGCTAAATGCTAAAGATGCCCATAGGAATATAATGGGCATCTTTAGCATTTAGCGATTAATGTGCGCTGGTGCGATAATGCCCTTTAATGAATTCTTCCCTAAGCTTCGCTAAGCAGCAAGTGTGGGTTTTACTCCACAGTAGCTGATAGTGCAGGGACCCACACTAAACTACCACCACATTATAAAACCAGCCAGCGCGATAAAAATCCCATGTTAACTGCTGACTGATTTGGGGAAGAATACAGGCAAGTTATGGGCTGTCAAAATTGCCGAAGGCCCAGCTGTACTTAATCTCTCAAGAGCTGCCATTAAGTGCACCTGTACTACTAGCAGTCTGGTAGCACAGCCATGTCACTGATCACTCCTAATCAGCACCCTCCATCACAAGGCCCAACCCCCTATCTAGAACCCCTCCTTCCCCCATACACAACCTTCCTGATCAGGACCTCCAATCTGATAAAAGCAGTTAGCCTAGAAGGGTTTAAAATGGGATAATTTCTTAAAACAAAAATCCATAAGCCATTATTAAGATGGACTTGGGAAGATCCACTACTTATTCCTAGGATAAGCAGTATAAAATCTGTTTTACTTCTTGGGATCTTGACAGGTATTTGTGACCTGAGTTGGCTTCTATCAGAAATAGGATGGATCTTTGGTCTGTCCCAGTATGGCAACTCTTACATTCTCCTAATCAATGCCCCCCAAAGCACAGGGCCCCACCCCATATAAAGAATTTGACCCCTCTGGGACTTACACAGGGGCTGCCCTGGTACTCTAGTGGGCTAAGGCAGGAGTGGTCCCCTCTATTCCTGCCTCAACACCACTCTGTATTTAAAAAATGGCACCTATGATCTCTTGCATAGGATTGTGATTCTACTATTAGGGTTCAATCTCACAAATAAAGAAATTTGCTCTTGCCCTCATGTCCATCCTTTAGCCATATTTCATCTCTTTCCTACTAATCAAGGGGTTCCTTCTTCATCTCTTCTTCTTCATGTGCCAAGAGTACCTGTTTCTTCCTCCCCCACTAAAGTCCTTTTAATCACCTGTCCTTCAATTTTATTCCACCTTCTTCCTCAGATTTTTCTCTCTCAGTCCACCTCCAAGTTCCTCTCAGTTTCTTGGGGCACAGTGCAACAGGCAAGGGCCTAGAAGGCTAGGATGATGGAAAGATGGTATTCCTTTGCCCTCTATCACCTCAGTTGCTCTTTCCTCATGGTATGAATGCCCAGTGTAATCAGGAAGCAAAGAGAGTTGAAGAGAGCAGTAGGAAGATATCTTAACTACTGGAAGGACAACCTTTGGAGCTAAGAAAAACTGAAGTTAGCCTCAGAAGAAATTATACCCGTGGATCCTCTGAATATTTCTGATATTTTGAAAGCCTTTGATATAGACTTGCTGACCTCTGAAACACTGGTTGTGTACCTGGACTTAAACAGAAAGCAGTTGGTTACTGCAAATGTCCTTTAAACATTGTGAAGAATTATTTTTGAATTATATAATTACAATACTTTCAGATAGGACTAAGGATGCTCAGAACAAAATAGGGAGTTTCTTTTGTTGCATCCTGGGGTGATTCAGTTGGGTGCATTATTTTTTCTCAAACCTCCCTGTAGAACTGTAATTACATACAGGCCCATTAAGTATACCTTTACTGAGCCATCTGAGTTGACATCCCTTTTTGGCTGCTAAATAACAGGTAGGCTCCTCCCCATTAGCCTCTATTATGGTACCAGTTATAGAAGCCATTATTTCATATCGTTTTGTCTTGATAATTATTTGTACTGGATCCCATGTATGTATTAAGGACTAGTGGGGAGTGTGTGGCGCAGTGGTTAAAGCTACAGCCTCAGCACCTTGGGGTTGTGGGTTCAAACCCACGCTGCTCCTTGTGAACCTGGGCAAAGTCACTTAATCCCCTATTGCCCTAGGTACATTAGATAGATTGTGAGCCTGCTGGGACAGAGAAGGAAAACTGCTTGAGTACCTGAATAAATTCATGTAAACCATTCTGAGCTCCCTTGGGAGAAAAGTATAAATAAACAAACTAAACTAAACCTTAGGTTTGTATACTGCGCCATCTCCGCAAGCGCAGAGCTCGGCACGGTTTACAGAGTTAAGAGGAAGGGAACTACAATAAGGGATAAAGGAGAGGGACTAAGAGGAAAGAGAGGGACAGAATACTGGAGAATGGGAGGTGATTAGATTTTTGCAAAGAGCCAAGTTTTCAAGTGTTTGCGGAAGGATTGAAAGGAGCTTGAGTTTCTGAGTGGGGATGAGAGGTTGTTCCAGAGTTCTGTGGTTCTAAAGGGGAGAGATGTTCTAAGTTTTCCTGCGTGGGATATACCTTTTATAGAGGGGAATGATAGTTTCAGTTTTTGGGAGGGTCTGGTGGAGTGTGGTTTTGAGGAATTCCAAAAGAGAGGGATAACGGGAGGAAGGACGCCATGTAGGATCTTGAAGGCTAAGCAGGCACATTTAAAGAGGACTCTGGAGTATACTGGGAGCCAGTGAAGCTTGGAGAGGAGTGGGGAAACATGATCTAACTTGCCTTTTGCGAAAATGAGCTTAGCCGCGGCGTTCTGAATTAGCTGAAGCCTTTGGAGGTTTTTCTTAGTTAGACTTATATAGATGGAATTGCAGTACCGTATTTTCGCGGATATAACGCGCGCGTTATACGCGATTTTACCTACCGCGCATACCCCTCGCGCGTTATATGCCTGAGCGCGGTATAGAAAAGTTTTTAAACATAGTTCCCACCCCGCCCGACGCCCGATTCACCCCCCCAGCAGGACCGCTCGCACCCCCACCCCGAACGACCGCTCGCACGCGCTCCCACCCGCACCCGCATCCACGATCGGAGCAAGAGGGAGCCCAAGCCCTCTTGCCCGGCCGCCTCCCCGACGTCCGATACATCCCCCCCCCCCGAAGGACCGCCGACTTCCCGACAATATCGGGCCAGGAGGGAGCCCAAACCCTCCTGGCCACGGCGACCCCCTACCCCCACCCCGCACTACATTACGGGCAGGAGGGATCCCAGGCCCTCCTGCCCTCGACGCAAACCCCCTCCCCCCAACGACCGCCCCCCCCCAAGAACCTCCGCCCGTCCCCCAGCCGACCCGCGACCCCCCTGGCCGACCCCCACGACACCCCCACCCGCCTTCCCCGTACCTTTGTGTAGTTGGGCCAGAAGGGAGCCCAAACCCTCCTGGCCACGGCGACCCCCTAACCCCACCCCCCACTACATTACGGGCAGGAGGGATCCCAGGCCCTCCTGCCCTCGACGCAAACCCCCCTCCCTCCAACGACCGCCCCCCCCCAAGAACCTCCGACCGCCCCCCCAGCCGACCCGCGACCCCCCTGGCCGACCCCCACGACCCCCCCCACCCCCCTTCCCCGTACCTTTGGAAGTTGGCCGGACAGACGGGAGCCAAACCCGCCTGTCCGGCAGGCAGCCAACGAAGGAATGAGGCCGGATTGGCCCATCCGTCCTAAAGCTCCGCCTACTGGTGGGGCCTAAGGCGCGTGGGCCAATCAGAATAGGCCCTGGAGCCTTAGGTCCCACCTGGGGGCGCGGCCTGAGACACATGGTCGGGTTTGGCCCATGTGCCTCAGGCCGCGCCCCCAGGTGGGACCTAAGGCTCCAGGGCCTATTCTGATTGGCCCACGCGCCTTAGGCCCCACCAGTAGGCGGAGCTTTAGGACGGATGGGCCAATCCGGCCTCATTCCTTCGTTGGCTGCCTGCCGGACAGGCGGGTTTGGCTCCCGTCTGTCCGGCCAACTTCCAAAGGTACGGGGAAGGGGGGGTGGGGGGGTCGTGGGGGTCGGCCAGGGGGGTCGCGGGTCGGCTGGGGGACGGGCGGAGGTTCTTGGGGGGGGCAGTCGTTGGGGGGGGGGGGGGGTTTGCGTCGAGGGCAGGAGGGCCTGGGATCCCTCCTGCCCGTAATGTAGTGCGGGGTGGGGTTAGGGGGTCGCCGTGGCCAGGAGGGTTTGGGCTCCCTTCTGGCCCAACTACACAAAGGTACGGGGAAGGCGGGTGGGGGTGTCGTGGGGGTCGGCCAGGGGGGTCGCGGGTCGGCTGGGGGACGGGCGGAGGTTCTTGGGGGGGGGCGGTCGTTGGGGGGAGGGGGTTTGCGTCGAGGGCAGGAGGGCCTGGGATCCCTCCTGCCCGTAATGTAGTGCGGGGTGGGGTTAGGGGGTCGCCGTGGCCAGGAGGGTTTGGGCTCCCTCCTGGCCCGATATTGTTGGGGAGTCGGCGGTCCTTCGGGGTGAGGGTGCGAGTGGTGCTGCCGGGGGGGGGGGGGTGTATCGGACATCGGGGGGGGGCATCAGGCTTTCAGGATGGGGACAGACCTTCAAGGGGGGACAGGACTTCAAGGGGGGACAGTGCACGGAAGTCAGGGGGGTGAACGGAGAGTCGGGACAGCGCACGGAAAGTCAGGGCGGGCGAAAGGAGCGTCGGGCATCATGCGCGTTATATGCCTGAGCGCGGTATAGAAAAGTTTTGGTACATATCATCGTGATTTCTGCGCGCTATACCCCTGTGCGCGTTTTACACAGGTGCGCGTTATATCCGCGAAAATACGGTAATCCAGTCTAGAGAGGATAGTAGATTGAACAAGGACGGTAAAGTGAGAATGATGAAAGCAGGATCTCACCTTCCTCAACATATGAAGGCAAAAGAAGCATTTTTTTTAATCAAAGAGTTGAGGTGATCATTGAAGGAGAGAGAGGAGTCTATGACGATGCCTAGGACTTTGCTTGAAAACTCGAGCTGAAGAGTGGGTCCAGAAGGTAATGGGATGGAGGTGGGTAAATGATCTAATGTTGGGCCGAGCCAAAGTAGTTTTGTTTTGGACTCATTCAGTTTCATTTGTACAGATTGGGCCCAGGATTGGAGATTTGTAATACAAGTGGATATGTTCTCAGCGAGGTTAGAGAGGTTCGAGTCGGTCTCGAGGAGGATGAGGATGTCATCGGCGTAGGTGTAGAGAGTTTCTAGGGGGGATAGATGAAGGAGTTTCAGATAGGACATGTAGATGTTGAAAAGGATAGGAGAGAGGTGGGAGCCTTGCGGGACTCCACATTTCGGTTTCCAGGGGGGGGATGAAGTACCGTTTAAGTTAACGGTGTAGGAGCGGAAGCGTAGAAATTTCGAGAACCAATCTAGGACTGTGGAGCTTATGCCTATTTCGGAGAGCTGGAAGATAAGGATATCGTGATGGACGACGTCGAAAGCTGCGGAGAGGTCGAATTGTAGGAGAACAGCGAATTTGTTGTGAGAATGGAGTTGTTGCACCTTAGAGATTAGTGAGGCCAGAAGGGATTCGGTGCTGAAGTTGGGTCTGAAGCCGAAATGGTGGGGTAGGAGGATAGAGAATCTTTCTAGGTAGGATGAAAGTTTAGTGGATATGATGGATTCTAATAATTTGGTTAGGAGGGGGTTATTTGCTATTGGGCGGTAGTTTGATGGTATGGAGGGGTCAAGGTCGGCCTTTTTCAATAGAGGGGCCAATGAAATATGTCCCATGTCGGAGGAGAAGAGGCCCGATGTTAGGGCTGAGTTTATAAGTTCGGTGAGGGAAGCAATGGCCTGTATAGAGGTGTTCTCGAATAGGTAGGAGGGGAAAGGGTCCAAGGTGCACTTGCAAGTTTTTAGTTTGAGGCAAAGTTTGGAGACTTGCAATTCGGAAACAAGTTCGAAGACGGTCCAGGATCTGTCGGCTGGAATGGGGGTGGAGACAGGTAAGGTAGGGTTGGGGTCAGTGGAGACCAGGGAGTTGTAGGAGACTGTGGGTGGGAAGGAGCGTCTTAGGGTGGTAACCTTTTCATTAAAGAAGATTGCAAGGGCATCGGCTGATAAGGACGGTGGGAGCATGGGTGGGTCTTTTTTTGTAGTTATGGAGCGCCAGATATTAAACAGTGCACTGATCTGGTTGTTGGATTTAGAGATCTTGTCTCCGAAGAAGTTCTTCCTGGCTTTTTTTAGTGTTGAATTGTAAAGCTTTGTCCCTCCAGGTCTGTCTATCAGAGGGGGATTTAGATTTTTTCCATTTGCGCTCCAGAGCGCAACATTTCTGTTTCAAATCTCTGTGGAGAGGTAAGTACCAGGGGGCCTTTCGGGGATAGGAGATGGTTTTAGTGGATATTGGAGCAAGGGAGTGGTAGGTGGACTCTGAGAGGGCGGTCCAGTTGCGCCAATGGGATTCGGAGTCTGTAGGTCTAGGGTTGGAGGAGAGTTGGTTGAGGAATTTGGACCAGAATAGATTGCTCGAGATTTTTTTGCGGTAGGTTATGGAATGAGAGGTGTGGGGTGGGGATTCAAGATGTGACATGAAAATGGGGAGGCAGGTAGTCCCTAGGAAGTGGTCAGACCAAGGGACTTGTTCCCAGCGAGTGTCGTCGATTGAAGTTTTGAAGGCGGTAAGATCGAGGAAAGTGGTGAAATCTAGTGTGTGCCCTTTTTCGTGGGTTCGAGATGAGGTGGGTGAGGGAAAACCTAGTGAAGTAAGGAAGTTGTTGAATTCAGTCGTGTCCTTGCTGTTGGAGTCGTCAAGGTGGAGGTTGATGTCACCAACGATCAGAAGTCGTTGAAATTTAAGGAAGGCGTTTGTTATGGCCTCAAAGACAAGGTTGGAGGAATTGGCCCAAGGGGTAGGTGGGCGGTATAGTAACAGGATGCCCAATGGGTGGGTGCGGAGTTCATCGTTGACTGAGGCCAGCAGATATTCTAGAGAAGCGTGAGTGCCCGTCTCGAGGAGCTGGACGTCAAAGAAAGATTTATAGAGGAGTGCCAGACCACCTCCTTTTCGATTGGGTCTGGGGGAGAAAAGGCCTTGGTAACCGTGGGGGAGGAATTCGTTTTGTGTGAATAGGTCGTCTTTGGCGATCCATGATTCTGTGATGCACAGGAATCCGGGGTCAAGCTCGTCTAGGAGGTCCTTCAAGATTTGGGTCTTATTGCATGCGGATCTGGCATTGCAATAAAATGTCGGGACTGGGGTGAGAGAGTCCGAGGCAGTGTAGGGAAGATTGGCAGGGGGCAGGGGCTTTAGTGAATATTGGTTGACTTTTCGGGGGGTTTTCTTGAAAGGTGGATTTCTGGTGCGTAGCAGTGTGGGGATTTTGAGTCCAGGGTAGATGTTATTGGTATTAGAGGGGTTGAGTAGGTTGGGAGATGGAGGTTTCAGACAGAGGTAAGTATGGAGGGGTGAGCAGAGTAGGAGGAGAAGGAGCCAGAAGGATGGATTCATGGCGGGGTTAGGACCGGGAGCGGGGGAACTTAAATTAGGCTGGCTGATTATAGGGCTAGGAGTGGGAAAAAATTTTTTTTTTTTTTTTTTTTTTAGGAGTAGGTCAAAGGGGGGGCTTTATCGGTAAAGGTAATTAGCAGCTGAGCGTTTTCCTTATGGAGCTTGAAACGGAGAGGCTTGGGGTAATAGATGGATAACAGGGTAGATACGCAGTTAAGGTTAGTGTGTGGCCCAAGGATTTGCTGGGGGTGGGACAGGGCAACAGGGAGGTGAGAGACTGGTGAAACCTTTGACAGAAATATAGTTTGGTGCTGAACTAAGCAGAGACAGAGTAAAATTTGGCAACAAACAAGAGCATAGACAATAATAGAGTATAACACCGAAACAGGAATATAAACAATGGTAAACTTTGGCCGCGGGCAGGAACCAGGTTGGACAAGGGGAGCTGTGAATCTGGGGGTCCCCTGTGGACTTCGATAAGTCAAGGAGGGGAGAAGGTGGTGAGGTGAGGCAAAGAGGAGTCCGAACGTGCTTGTACTGTCTTGCACGGACTTCGGCAGTTCCTGAGTGGGCTATGGACGGCGGAGTTCAGGTGAAAAGCAGGAGCAGGGCTGATCACTCCTGCTCGAGTGGCGGAGGAAGGGGGAACAAGATGGAGGTAGCTTCCTCCTTCCTCTGCCTTGAAGTCGCTGAAGAGGAACAGAAAAACTTTCGGCGGCCCACAGTGGACTGAAGAGAAGCCGAGTCACGCTGGAAGATTGGTCTTTAGCAGCCCTCGGATGGGCTGGGGAGAGCAAGGCTCGCAAATGAGCAGTGCAGGGCAGATCTCTCCTGCTCGAGTGGCATCGAGCGGAGGAAGGAGGGACTGTAAGTGGGCTTAAGAGGGCTGTAAAGGCAGGCCAGGTGCCAAAGTGGCTGCTGGGGGCGGGGCAAACCGCCGGTCTCGTCGCTTCTCCGGTGCAGTGAAGGTGGACGACTCGATCTCCCTTCCCCTTCACTGTGCTGGGGCAAGAAAAGGCCCAGTCTGCAGAGCCCTTAAGAGGGCTGTAAAGGCAGGCCAGGTGCCGAAGTGGCTGCTGGGGGCGGGGCAAACCGCCGGTCTCGTCGCTTCTCCGGTGCAGTGAAGGGGGACGACTCGATCTCCCTTCCCCTTCACTGTGCTGGGGCAAGAAAAGGCAAAGTTTTGATGCTGTGTTTTCTTTTCTTTTTTCAATAGCCATTGTAATTTTTCCATATTGCTCGATGAAACACTTCTTCACAAGTTGTTTCTTGGCTAATTTGTTGTTAAAACTGAAGTATAAAAATAAAATAAAAGATTATACCAGTCCCTGAGCTTTGAGTCACTACCTGCCCAATTGTCTGCCCACAGATGTAACATAATCTTATAAAACAATAAGTCTTTATGTATAATTGTTTAAACTTTATTATAATAAAGTGCTGTTTAGAAATAGTGCCAGTGTTTGCTAAAGTTTGAAACTTTCTCTAAACAAGAGTTAACCTCCGGAAGCAGCATTTTCAAGTTTCTGCAAGCATACTCTGCCAATAACATTCAATATTCATGGCATGAACCCCCAGGGATATTGAGCTGAACTAAAATTTCAAAGGCATGGATATAAAAGAAAAAGAAACATTTGTCATCCTTTTCCTATCTTCCCTCCCCCCAATTAAAGCCAATTAAAACAATTAACACCCCCCTTACCTTTTACAAACCCGCGCAAGAGATTTTTAGTGCCAGATGGCGCGCTGAATGCTCTGCGCTGCTCTGATGCGCAAAGCATTCAATGTGCCAGCTGGCGCTAAAAACCTCTTGCGTGGTTTTGGAAATGGGGGGGGGGGGGGTTAAGTTAGGCAGCAATAGGGCGCCTACCACCACCTAATTTACAGTGACGTTTATAGAATATGGTGCTTTAACATAAGACAGAAGATGCATTCAACAAAATTTTAAAAAAGCATCTATGAGCAGAAAGCATGTGTGTTCGGTGCCATCGACCTGTGTTCGAGTCCTAGCGACTTGATGAACTTCATCAAGTTTTCGTGGCAGAATACAGAAGTAGATTGCTGGGCCTTTTTTCTGTGCAGTCTAAATTCAATGTTGTCACCTTGGTCGCATCAAATGCGATCCTTCGCCTCCAACACTGCCCATCTGCTGCTGCCCAGATGGACGATACATCGTTAGTCTGACATCTCTGCTGACACCTGTCCACCTTGGGAAGCCCTGCTGGTAGTCAAATTACCAATGACATACCTTTCAGCTTCTCAAGATGCGAGCAAGCTCCAATGGCAGAAAGTAAACACACAAGCATACCCAACTGTAGAACACATTTTCACAACATTGATTTGTTTGCTATGCTCCTTCAAAACCATATCAGCTACTAGCTCTGACCTATGAGGAAAAGAAAAGAGGACTCGTCCCCACAAATAAATGCACACACAAAGGAGTGATGATGACCAAGAAGAAAAAAACCCAATATCCAAAACCCTCCAAAATCCTCCATAGTTATAAAGCTTTATTCTGGTGTCCAGAAGGAAAACACATTGACCTAACACAGCCGTGTTTCAACCTAATGCACATGCGGCAAGGGTCTAGGGCACAGGTGTCAAAGTCGGTCCTCGAGGGCCGAAATCCAGTCGGGTTTTCAGGATTTCCCCAATGAATATGCATGAGATCTATGTGCATACACTGCTTTCAATGCATATTCATTGGGGAAATCCTGAAAAACCGACTGGATTACGGCCCTCGAGGAGGGACTTTGACACCCCTGGTCTAGGGTGATTTATGTTTGGTTTTTTTATTTATTTACCAAGATCGTCTATTTTGCAGTGTAAATCAAAGCAACGTACAATATAAAAATAAAGTTAGAAAAGAACTCCATTAAAATAAAAAAAATACAATAAGAGCATTTAGGTTCAGAATACCATGGTGTGAAAGAGGTGCAAGCCTTTCTAGGGATCACTGAATACTACAGGCAATTATCCCAGAGTTTGTGGAAAAAGCAGAACCCCTGACCCACCTTTTATGAAGAATGCCCCAGAGAAGGTTCAATGGAAATCAGTGCTGGACATAGCATTCTTAACCTTGGAGGAGGACATTTTATTTCATTTATTCAATTTTCTATACAGTTCTCCCAGGGGAGCTCAGAACGGTTCACATGAATTTATTCAGGTACTTAAGCATCAATCTATCTAATGTACCTGGAACAATCAGGAGATTAAGTGACTTGCCCAGGATCACAAGGAATAGTGTGGGTTTGAACCCACAACCTCAGGGTGCTGAGACTGCAGCTTTAACCACTGTGCCACACTCTCCCCCCATCTGCTTGGAGCCAGTGTTACTCAGCCCAGACTTCAATCAGCCCTTTGTGGTGCAAACAGATGCCTCCGAAGTTGGACTCCAGGTTTGTCCAAGCCCAAAAAGTAAATGAAGAGGAACATCCAGTGGCCTACATTAGCCGCAAGTGGTTCCCTAGGGATAGGAACTATGCAGTGATTGAGAAAGAAGACCTAACTGTCAAATGGGTCTTGGAAACATTCCAGAATTATTTACTGGGATGACACTGTCTTTTGTCATTGACCATAAACCTCTTCAGTGGATGGCTCGCCACAAGGAATTGAATGCACACATCATAAGAACATAAGAATTCGCCTCCGCTGGGTCAGACCAGAGGTCCATCCCGCCCAGTGGTCCACTCCCGCGGCGGCCCTTCAGGCCCTTCATTCCTATAATGGTTCTTTCACTTTCAAGCCTTCAATTTTGAGCTGCAATATTAGAAGGGTCAAGAGCATGCTAATGCTGACATTTTGTCTTGAAAGGTAGATCCTAACATAGCAGGCATTCAACTGGGCAGGATTGTGCTGAGGGAGAGGGTATGTGAGGGAGTCTATAGGGAAGTATCCCCCTCTGGATACTTCCTCACAGTGTCTGAGCCACCTTAACATATGTAGCTTCTCCCTAGGGGGGGCGGGCCAAGATGACGGCGATGTGAGGAGCTCTGAGAGACGTGTTGAGATCTTTCCGAGTTTGCTCTTGCTAATTAATTATACCTTGTTTCCAAATGCCCCATACAAAGAGGAAAGGGGCAGTCAGGGTTTCTTCCTCGATGGCCCTGGTGTCTACCCTGCAGCAGCAAACTGTGGATCGCTTCTTCTCGGCTCTTCCGGCGCCTGCACATTCCGGAGTTGAGAGTCCGACGTGGGGTGGCGAGATGAGGGAGTTGCTTGCCCTTTCGGGCATTGAAACATCTCTATCTCCTCTGGTTCCCTTCACACCCCCGTGTCCGGCGACCGCCGAGACGCTGAGGAGAGAGACACACGATCCCGGAAGTGGAATCGTGGGGTCTCCCGACGAGGACACAGCGCCTGTGGTTGGCCAGCCGATGGAAGTAATCAAGAGAGGGGAGAATTCGTCCTCTCCGACGGAGGTTTCCTTACACAATATCTGGTTCTTGCTTCAACGGATGGAGACAAAAGTGGAAAAATCGTCTGAAGAGGTAACAAAAATTGTGGAAAGCCTATACACTAACTAAAACTGTTGAAACAATGAAATTGGATTCAATAGTTCAAGCTAAGCAGATGCAGGAAGACATAGTACATTTACAACAGTTTAAGATGGCTTCAATTAAAGATAGTTCCCTTATACATAAGAAATTGGAGCAATTTGAAAATTATAACCGACGTTTGAATCTCCGTATTTTAAATTTTCCTCAAATGCCGGGTATATTGCCTTTTGATTTACTGAAAAGATACTTGATTGAAAACCTAAAGATTTCTTCAGATTGTAGTCCTCCTATAAATAAAATTTATTATTTACCTAATAAGAAGATACCTGCAAGTGAAGGTGGAGAAAAAGAGATTCCAAAGGTGAAAGGGAAGAAAAATAATGAAGTAGAATTTGCCAATGTGACTGCTCTTCTTGAACAAACAATAACAGTTGACACTGATAGAGCTACGTTCTTAGTATCATTCGTATTTGAGCAGGATATAAATATTATTATGAAATTGTTCTTTAAAAACTCACAAACACTATTTGGGGAACAGAAAATATGGATATATCCTGACATTGCAAAGACCACTCAAGAACGGAGAAAAGAATTTCTTTCAATGCGTCAAGATACTATTAATCTAGGAACAACGTTTCTTTTAGCTTACCCCTGCAAATGCTTAGTTAGATATTTGGGAGTTAAATACACCTTTTTTTCTCCAAACCACTTGAAGGAATTCCAGGATGTGAAGAAGATCGTTAAGGATTGAAGGAAAATAGAATAAAGCCAGTGCTTAGATACATTAAGCCTTTTTGTTAATTAATTCCTCCTAAATTTTCTCTCATAGATTTTGTTTGACCATCCCCCTTTTATAGTGGTCTAAGAAGGGGATAAAAGATTATTGTTATAAGTATGAATTTGTACTATTCTTTATTGTTTTCCTACCTGTTTTTATTGTAGCAAAATGCATTCTTGTAAATTTTGTTGAAATAAATTAAATTTTTTAAAAAAAGCTTCTCCCTAGGGGGAAGTTACATGAGAGTAGAAGAGTCAAGGAAGTAGCTAGGGGGAAGAGTGTGGCAAAGTGGTTAAAGTTACAGCCTCATCACCCTCAGGTTGTGTTTGAACCCATGACCTCTGGAAGATGAGCACAGAGCTTTTACCTGGTGAGCCACAGCTGTTTCTTTTCAATCATGGGAGTTCCTACCATGAGAGCTTAGTAATCCTAGCCATGTGAAGGTGAAAATACTTGACAAGATCATAGCTTAGCAGATCCCTAAGCCAGTGGTTCCCAACCCTGTCCTGGAGGAACACCAGGCCAATTGGGTTTTCAGGCTAGCCCTAATGAATATACATGAAGCAAATTTGCATGCCTATCACTTCCATCATATGCAAATCTCTCTCATGCATATTCATTAGGGCTAGCCTGAAAACCCGATTGGCCTGGTGTTCCTCCAGGATAGGGTTGGGAATCACTGCCCTAAGCTATCATATCAGATGTGAGGAAGAAAGACATTAGTGGAAGCTGCTGTGGCTCAATAGGTAAAAGCCCTGTTCCCATCTTCCTGAGGTCATAGGTTCAAATCCCAGCACATATTTTAATTGTGGCATTTTACCTTGCAGGTATACCTTGATGATCTCGCAATGAGGTCAGTATTCTGCAGCTGCACACCTCCATTTGCAATGAAGTAGAAGCCATGGCAAGGTCTGTATCTGTTTTTAAGCTTTTGCAAATGAAGTTATGTATGCAATCTACATATTTTTTTCATGTGCTTTCTTTGCTTTCAAGAATGAGCTCACTGGAGCACTGTTTAGTCAGAAAAAAGGGTAGCTTTTTAGTAAGAAACATAAAGCTGTGCTTTTCATGTGCTGTGCTTCAGTTAATGGATCTAATTAGCAAATAGCATTACTGTTTGTCCAAAAAATAAAAAGGTTTTACAAGCAATATATCTGTTTTGATGTGCCCTGTTTATGTGGTGTCTTATTAAATGTATTTTGAGCTTAATAAAGCAAAAATAAAAACCCAGAAAGCTATTTAGAAGATCGCATTAAGGACATCCAAACTGTGCTTACGTTCCATCCATAGAACTCAGGTCTATCTGAAGCCCAAACTATGCTGAAAATTAGACCTGGTTTTCATTCGTCTACAATGTAGGCATGAGATGACACCCTAGGTCACTCAGCATTATGCAAATGAATCGAAGGATGCCCATATTGAAGCCTCGCCCAAACCATTCATTAGGCATTTAGGTTTCCCAATGAGCATTCATGAAATTGTAGAGGTGCCTACAAAGTGACATCTACATCCTTTGGACATCCATATGCCAATTATTGCTCGTTAAGATCCTTAAATGGCTCATTAACCACTTAGTTTGGATGCCTAAGTCCCGCTCAGTGTAGGCACCCTTTATAGAATCAGGGCCTAATTAGTTTATCAATTAAACTGCACGCACAAATTGGGTGCATGCCCAAATCTAAGTACACAATTTTGAGCGAAATATATATAATTAGGGTGTTAATATGTATTTATTTGTTTGATAAATAAGTGATTATTTTACATTATAAGAATATACGGCAGCAACACATATGCTTCTTTCTCTTTAAAGCATTCCCCAATTCAGTTCCTTTTTTCCATTTAAGAGTTGCAGCTATGTTATATTGTTAAATGTTATATGTTATATAATTTACCTCATATACTCTAATATAAATCAAGATTTTGGGGTCAAAAATATGGCCCAGAATAGGGGTCTCAGTTTATATTCAGGTCAGTGCCCACCTGCTCCTGCCTTCCCGAGCTGTTGCAGGCCTCCACCGGGCCTGCCATAAGACCTAGTGGTCCAGTGTTGGGCCAAGTCAGTAGGTATCTTTCCAGTCTCCTGTCCCAGTTGACTAACAACTTTCACCTCCCTCCTGCCTCCCCAGCATACCTTTGAAATCCCTGGTGGTCCAGCGGTGAATTGGGACAGGAACGATATTCCTACCTGTGCAGATCCGCTAGATGAACGGCTGCTGTGAGTTACACAGCAACCTTGCTAGTTCCCACGTTTCGCAGTGGGCCGAGACAGGAGGGATCCCTTTTGCTTCTTGTCCCAGATGACTCTAACAACTTTTACTTCCCTCTCGCCTCCCTAGGATATCTTTCAAATCCTTGGTGGTCCAGCAGTAAACCGTGGCAGATGCAATCTTCCTACACTCTTGCCCTTTGTAGAGCTGCCAGCTAAATGGTGGAGTGTAGGAAGATCACTCCTGCCCCAGTTCGCTGCTGGCCCACCAGGGATTCAAAAGGTACTCCGGGGAAGTGGGAGGGAGATGAAAGTTGTTAGTCGGCCAGAACAGGAAATGGGGGGTGGGAGCCCCTTCTGTCCTGGCCCACTGCTAGACCACCAGATCTTAGAGCAGGCCCAGTGGAGGCTGCAAGGCATCAGAAAGAAAGGGGGAACAGGGTAAAGAGCCTGACAGGGCAGGGGAAGGATTGGGGGTGGAGCTTGGTGCAGAGCCTGGTGGGGGGGAAGGGGGTTGGGTACAGAGCCTGGCATGGCACTTGAATATTGACTCCCCAATTTATATTTGAGTCAACCTTTATTCTTCCTTTTCCAGGGGAAAAAGGTTACCTTGGTTTATATTTGGATCAGTTTATATTCAGTTATATA
Organism: Geotrypetes seraphini; assembly: GCF_902459505.1. Classification (NCBI taxonomy): domain Eukaryota; kingdom Metazoa; phylum Chordata; class Amphibia; order Gymnophiona; family Dermophiidae; genus Geotrypetes; species Geotrypetes seraphini. The sequence goes on along the minus strand of NC_047085.1, from coordinate 396,700,444 downwards.
CAGTATACTCTATATGGTTTGTGTCTATTTCTCTGAAAGTTTCTTTGGTATCCCTAATTTATTCAATTTTTAGAATTTTCAGTTTTTATCTTTATTTGCTAAATGTTAATGCTAAATTGCAAAATATTAAATGCTAAATGTTAAATGCTATGTCAAACACTTGGTGGGGGGCAAATACTCAGACCTTAGGAAATTGGAAGACTGGGCATCCAAGTGGCAGATGAAATTTAACGTGGACAAATGCAAAGTGATGCACTTTGGGAATAATAACTCAAATCATAGCTACCAGATACTAGGGTCCACCCTTGAGGATTAGCACCCAAGAAAAGGATCTGGGTGTCATTGCAGACAACACAATTAAACCTTCTGCCCAATGTGCGGCAGCGGCCATAAAAAGCCAATAAGATGCTAGGAATTATTAAAAAAGGGATGGTTGACAAGACTAAGAATGCGATCTCATCTGGAGTATTGCATTCAATTCTGGTCTCTTTATCTCAAGAAAGATATAGCAGCACTAGAAAAGGTTCAAAGAAGAGCAACCAAGATGATAAAGGGGATGGAACAACTCTCATATAAGGAAAGACTAAAGAGTTTAGGGCTCTTCAGCTTGGAAAAAAGTCAGCTGAGGGGAGATATGATTGAAGTCTACAAAATCCTGAGTGGAACAGAACGGGTACAAGTGGATCAATTTTTCACTCCGTCAAAAGTTACAAAGACTAGGGGACACTCGATGAAGTTACAGGAAAATACTTTAAAACCAATAGGAGAAAATATTTTTTTCACTCAGAGAATAGTTAAGCTCTGGAATGCATTGCCAGAGGTTGTGTTAAGAGCAGATAGCTTAGCTAGTTTGAAGAAAGGTTTGGACAATTTCCTGGAGGAAAAGTCTATAGCAGGGGTCTCAAAGTCCCTCCTTGAGGGCCACAATCCAGTCAGATTTTCAGGATTTCCCCAATGAATATGCATGAGACTTTGAGATTCCTGGTCTATAGTCTGTTATTGAGACAGACATGCGGGAAGCCACTGGATCGGTAAAATGGAATGTTGTTACTCCTTGGGTTTTGGCCAGGTACTAGGGACCTGGATTGGCCACCGTGAGAATGGGCTACTGGGCTTGATGGACCATTGGTCTGACCCAGTAAGGCTATTCTTATTTTCTTATGGTGATAAACAGTTTACAAGCTGTTTCCAGTTGTGGGATGAGTTAATCCTAGATCTTCAAAGCCAGGGAATACGTGGCTCCTAGCATTGTATATGGGTATTTTCTGCTGAACCAGAAGCTAATTGAGATTCAGCTGAGATTCAAACTGATGCCCAGTTGCTACATAAAGTCGGACCAGCTGTTTTGTGGTCCTAACTTTATATGATTACTTAGCTGGTTAACCGAGTGAATATTGACGGTAACTGGCTAAGCTGATGCTCTGACCATGCACCATCCCTAGATGGTCCCTAATTTAGTTGGTTAGGGGATAGCTGGTTAGCAGGGATATTCATTCACACTAGCTGGTTAAGTGCTGCTGGGTATCTGGGACTAGCTAGCCCAGCAGGGTTGGTTCATGCACATTTAAACTATTTTGAATATCAACCTCTCAATGTATATTGAAATTATCTGGACTTGAATATTCTAAATACTATCATTTTCCATAGCTATTAATCATTCCCAGATGTTTATAGGGAGAGAAATCAAAGAATTTACCTCCTCTTTTACAAAGCCACGCTAGCGCTTTTATTGTTGGCTGCCGCGGTAACAGCTCCGATGCTCATAAAATTCCTATGAGCGTCCGAGCTGTTACCGCCACAGCCAACGCTAAAAATGCTAGCGTGCCCTTGTAAAGGAGGGGTGGTGGGGTTAGCAAAAACTCACAGGTCTGATTAAGAGGTAAGTTTGTTTTGAATACAATGTTGCCCCTCATTTCCTACCTTATATATTATGTATAACTTTTCATTATCTTATAATTGTATTATTTTTTTATATTTTTACATCAAATTTCATATTACTATTTTTATATATTTTTTCCATTATTTATACATTCACATATATCAGAAGCACAGCAAAATGGTTAGGGTCCTGGTCCTGGAACATGTGGATCCTTGGTTCACATCCCACTTATGTTTATATATGTTGAACCACCCTAGACCCCTAATACAAGAGTATTACACTTTTCCCTCCATATTCGCTGTGATAGGGGATTAAAGAACCGCAAATACAGAAAAACCGCAAATAACTTTTTCATATATTATTCGCTGTTTTCTATTAAAAACCATCGTGAATATGGTGAAACCACGAATAATATGGTGGGAGACCTGGCCTGTTCCTGAAGGAGAGGCAAAACACGGTGAAGAAAGTGCCGGGAATCGGCAATTTTCTCTGCAAACGCTTGGAATTAGCGATTTCTCTATGCAAGCTGATGTAATTTGGGGGGGAGGAGCCAGCAAGCTAAAAACCGTGAATAATCGAAACCACGACTACGGAGGGAGAAGTGCACACCAAAACACAGCCATGATAGGTCAAAGTGATTTCTTTCTGGATACTAGAATAAAGCTTTGTAACTACAGTGTATAGTACAGTTTTTTGTTCTGTCCTTAGTCGTCAAGGTATTCTTTTAACATTTTCATAGGCACTAGCACTAGGAGCCATGCTCAGGCAGGAGAATACCAAAGAAAAGTCATGTATTGTAAATCATTTTGTTGTCATAGCTGTATGCCAATGTTATGACAAGACCAATCACTGATGCCAAGTAAATTAGCTTATTACGCAGGTGTGCTTAGCAGTTCTCTCAGGCCAATTTCTGCATATTAGAACATGCCACAGAAAACCAGCAGAGCTGTAAATATATCATGTTACTTAGTATGAATAACAAAACACAGATCAAGAAAACCAAATACAAGGGGGTGCTGAAATGTTCTCAGCCTAACAAACAAGAGAATCACCCTTGCATTTGTATTTCCTCTACATCAGTGTATCGCAAACTGTGTACCGCCCGAGATTCCAGGTATGCCACGAGACACCGGGGAAGAAGAGAGGCACCAGCTCACTGCCTACAGGATGTGCCTCTATCGGTGAGAGGCACATCCTGTAGGCAGTCAGCCAGCGCCAGCACCTCTCCTCGCGTCTTCCCTTCCAGCACCCCCGCTGGCAGCTCAGAGCAAGTCTGTAGGGCCTTCGCAAATGCGCAAATATCAACAAAATGATATCACGCATGCATGTGACATCATTGCATCGACATCGGCGCATTTCCAGATGCCTCAAGCCACGGCCACCATATTTAGTGTGCCGCGGCTTAGTAACATAGTAGATGACGGCAGATAAAGACCCGAATGGTCCATTCAGTCTGCTCAACCTGATTCAATTTAAATTTTTTCTTCTTAGCTATTTCTGGGCAAGAATTCAAAGCTTTACCCGGTACTGTGCTTGGGTTCCAACTGCCGAAATCTCTGTTAAAACCTACTCCAGCCCATCTACATCCTCCCAGCCATTGAAGCCCTCCCCAGCCCATCCTCCACCAAACGGCCCTATACAGACACAGACCGTTCAAGTCTGCCCAGAACTGGCCTTGTTCAATTTCTAATATTATTTTCTGATTCTAGATCCTCTGTGTTCATCCCACGCTTCTTTGAACTTAGTCACAGTTTTACTCTCCACCACCTCTCTCGGTAGCGCATTCCAGGTATCCACCACCCTCTCCGTAAAGTAGAATTTCCTAACATTGCCTTTGAATTTACCACCCCTCAACCTCAAATTATGTTCTCTGGTTTTACCATTTTCATTTCCCTGGAAAAGATTTTGTTCTACGTTAATACTCTTCAAGTATTTGAACGTCGGAATCATCTCTCCCCTGTCTCTCCTTTCCTCTAGGGTATACATATTCAGGGCTTCCAGTCTCTCCTCATACGTCTTCTGGCGCAAGCCTCCTATCATTTTTGTCGCCCTCCTCTGGACCGCTTCAAGTCTTCTTACGTCCTTCGCCAGATACGGTCTCCAAAACTGAACACAATACTCCAAGTGGGGTCTTACCAATGACCTCTACAGGGGCATCAATACCTTCTTCCTTCTACTGGCTACGCCTCTCTTTATACAGCATCCTTCTGGCAGCAGCCACTACCTTGTCACACTATTTTATCGCCTTTAGATCTTCGGACACTATCACCCCAAGGTCCCTCTCCCCATCCGTGCATATCAGCTTCTCACCTCCCAGCATATATGGTTCCTTCTGATTATTAATCCCCAAATGCATTACTCTGCATTTCTTTGCATTGAATTTTAGTTGCCAGGCATTAGACCATTCCTCTAACTTTTGCAGATCCTTTTTCATATTTTCCACTCCCTCTTTGGTGTCTACTGTTACAAATCTTGGTATCATCTGCAAGAAGGCACCCTTTTCCTTCTAACCCTTCAGCAATGTCACTCACAAACATATTGAACAGGATTGGCCCCAGCACCGAACCCTGAGGGACTCCACTACTCACCTTTCCTTCCTCCGAGCGACTTCCATTAACCACTACTCTCTGGTGTCTGTCCGACAGCCAGCCCAGTTCACCCCTTTGGGTCCTAACTTCAGCCCTTCAAGTTTGTTCAACAGCCTCCTATGAGGAACTGTATCAAAGGCTTTGTTAAAATCTAAGTAAATTACATCTAGCATATGTCCTCGATCCAGCTCTCTGGTTACCCAATCAAAAAATTCAATCAGGTTCGTTTGGCACGATTTACCTTTTGTAAAGCCATGTTGCCTCGGATCCTGTAACCCATTAGATTTAAGGAAGTACACTATTCTTTCTTTCATCAACACTTCCATTATTTTTCCAACAACTGAAGTGAGGCTCACTGGCCTGTAGTTTCCTGCTTCATCCCTGTGACCACTTTTGTGAATAGGGACCACATCCGCTCTCCTCCAATCCCCAGGAATCACTCCCGTCTCCAGAGATTTGTTGAACAAGTTTTTAATAGGACTCGCCAAAACCTCTCTGAGCTCCCTTAGTATCCTGGGATGGATCCCGTCTGGTCCAATCGCTTTGTCCATCTTCAGTTTTTCAAGTTGCTCATAAACACTCTCCTCCGTGAACGTTGCAGAATCTACTCCATTTTCTCATGTATCTTTGCCAGACAATCTCGGTCCTTCTCCAGGATTTTCTTCTGTGAACACAGAACAGAAATATTTGTTTAGCACATTTGCTTTTTCCTCATCACTCTCCACATATTGGTTCCCAGCATCTTTTAGTTTAGCAATTCCATTTTTCATCTTCCTCCTTTCACTAATATATCTGAAAAAATTTTTGTCTCCCTTTTTTACATTTTTAGCCATTTGTTCTTCCGCCTGTGCTTTCGCCAGACGTATCTCTCTTGGCTTCTTTCAGTTTTACCCTGTAGTCCTTTCTGCACTCCTTCTTGTTTTTTTTTTTTATATTTCACGAAACACCAACTCTGTTAGCAAATTGTAATGCTGCAAGGTTCATCTGTAACCTGAAAAAATTTGAACAAACAACCGCATTCTATCAAAAAGTGCACTGGCTTACGATAGAGAGCCGGGTGCTCTTCAAACTCGGTTGTCTCTTTTACAAAGCACTATATGGTGTACTGCCCAACTATCTTACCGATAAGTTGCTATTCACTGGACCTGGACGATCCACAGGACATCAATCATTCTTCATCTTCCCCTCAGTCAAAGAATGCACTCAGAAAAAGATTCATCAACAGACTCCTATTATACCAAGCCACCTTCAGAGACTCTGAATGGAACCAACTGGTCAGAGCATCAACCTCATACATGCACTTTAGAAAGCTCCTAAAAACACTTCTCAAAATTCGGCAATCCTCCATTATTATCGTGCCTTCCATTGTAAGCTCAATGGCATTGGTCATCGCTACCTCTTTGCAAATCCCTCCTCTTTGCAAAGATCTGTTTTATTACCACATTGTAAACTCCTCTGTAAACTTTTACCTCTCTTGTAAACTGCTCAGAACCAAAAGGCTTTTGTGGTATATAAATTATGGCTACTGCCAGTGTGTCCTCATGAACTCTCACTAGCAGGCCACTGTAATTTCCATAATCTTGAGTACAGACAGGTCAGAGTTCATCAAAGTTTTATTATTTTTATTATTACCGGTATTACTGTTGTCAGAATACACTGTCAGTCAATCAACATTGAACATCAGGATTTCTCCCATTTTTACACTGGGTTTTTCAGTTCCAAACAAAAAACATTCTTCATTTAAATTCAAACCATAATTCTCACCATGCCCTTCATTCACCTTCCTTGGTTTAGGCACTTGTGCATTTTCAGTGATCAGGTCAGACTACAATTCCCACCATGCCCTTCATTCACCTTTCTGGTTTAGGCAGCTGTGCAGTTCATTAGCAAATTCAATAATTCATTCTGTTATGCACACTTTTCTCAATAACAAACATCACAGTTCAAAAGGAAAACTGTTTTTCAAACAGGGTGAGGCTTCCAGTAGTCTATCACTCTCTGGGTACAGTCAGCACGGCGGAGCATAAGGACCCCATGCCCCCCTCCAAGAAGAAAATACAATTTCATTCTTGCCTTTAAGCTGTAGCCTGAATTGCTCAGACCCACTCCATGAGTTGTGGCCCCATTTCAGCCTTCCACTCATAGGATTCTTGTTGTATTGGCTCCCCTCGGAAGTTCAGGTCAGAAACCGGCATAGTTTCTTCTGGTAGCACTTCCATTGCTACATCAAGAGGGACATTGGAGGTAGGTGTGCTGCCTAACTCCTCCCCTCCTGAATCCTCTGAGCTGAATTTAAGTTCCTGGCTTCTACAGGCATGCCCTGACTCACCCAACCCCCTTTAGCCACCAGATGTCAGGTGTTTCAGGAATTCTCCCTTGTGTTTCTCAGTGTTTGTAAAGAGCAACTGTCCTCTCCCCCACCTGAATTCTCATGAGTCAGGGAAAGTCTTACTCTGAAGCATTAGTTCAGAATAGCTTCTCTCTTTTCTATCCCTTCCCCCAAACTTGTTCCTATTGGGGCCCAGGACACTAGCAGGCTTCTCAAACCTGCCCCGTACATCACTGGACCACCAGAGATTCAAAAAAGTAAGCAGGGGGACGCAGGAGGGAGGTGAGATAAAATTGGCAGAGTCAGCCGGAACATGGGACATGAGAGATCCCTCATGTTCCGGATCACCATGTCATAGAGCAGGCCTGGTGGAGACCTGCAGGACATTAGAAGAGATGGAGAACAGGGTACAGGGCAGGGAGGGGGGCTGGGTGCAGAGCCTGATAGGGAGAGAGGGGGGGACAGGGTGGAGAGCCTGGCAGGGCAGGGAGTGAGGGAGGGGGCTGGGTGTAGGGCCTGGCAGGGAGTGAGGGCGGCTGAGTGCAAAGCCTGGCAGGGGAGGGAAGGAGCCAGGGAGTCAACCTTTTTTTCCTTCTTTTTTTGGGGAAAAAGGGTACCTCGTCTTAAACTCGGATCAACTTACATTCGAGTATATACGGTATATGACTTTACCTCTATTTGGAAGTCTTTTCATTTCTATACTTCACCCCTTTTGACTTTTCTTTGAGTTGTAATCTGAAACATTCTACTTCCAAACCCACTGTTGAGTGTTTTATTGGTTGATTTGGGAATTATATTCTATTTTACACAAAATTGACCAAATAGAAACTGGGAGCAGAGTTGGGAGCAGAGCTTGGACCCCCTCCCCCCTAAAAAAAAGCATTCCTCTGTTCCTGCACTGTCTCAACCATTAGGCAAGACTAAGTGATAACCTAAGGCAGCTTTTTTCAGAGGGGCAGCAAAGCAATAGTTTTGATAGCCTCATAAACTCAAAAGAATCATCAGTTTGTATTTCAAATGCACAGGAATAATAAGGATTTCCAAACAGCCCATTTACCCAGGTAAATTGAATTTAGAAACTGCCCTCATTAGATATATATTTCAGATGAATATTTAAATACTGTACTAGTCTTTAAGCCCGTTACATTAATGGATGCTAGAATAGATGTGTCTGTCTGTCTGTCTGTCTGTCTGTCTTTCTTTCTCTCTCTCTCTCTCTCTTTCCTTGGCCGCTTTCTGTCTGTCTTTCTGTCTCTCTCTCACCTCAGCTGTCTACCACCACCCCTTGCCTCTCCCCCTGTCCAGCAGTAGCACTTTCTTTCTAAAATGTAATTCTATCCCCCCTTACTCTTCTCTTCTATATATAAGTTCATGTAAACCTTTTTTTCCTTCTCTTCCTATATTTTAAGTTCTTGTAAACCGTGCTGAGCTCCACAACATTCGTGGAGATGATGCGGTATATAAACTTAAGGTTTAGTTTGGTTTAGTTTAGTCTCTCTCTCTCCTTGGCCCCTGTGTCTGTTGTCTTTCTTTCTTTCTCTCTCCTTGACTGCTGTCTTTCTTTCTCTCTCTCTCTCTCTCCTTGGCCACTGTCTGTCTGTCTGTCTTTCTTTCTTTGTCTCTCTCTCTCCTTGGCCGCTGTCTGTCTTTCTTTCTGTCTCTCTCCTTGGCCGCTTTCTGTCTGTCTTTCTTTCTGTGTCTCTCTCTCCTTGGCCGCTTTATGTCTGTCTTTCTTTATTTTTGTCTCTCTCCTTGGCCACTATCTGTCTATCATTATTTCATTCTATCTCTCTCCCTCCCGGTGTCTGTCTGTCTTTCTTTCTGTCTGTCTCTCTCCCTACTCTCTTTCTTTCTGTCTGTCTCTCACCAGGGCCCCCTTTGTCTGTCTGTCTTTATTTATGTCTGTCTCTCTCCCTGGCTCCCTGTCTGTCTGTGTCTTTCTTTCTGTCTGTCTCTCTCTGGCCCCGTCTGTCTATCTGTCTCTCACCCTTCCCCCTCCATTTCCCTGTGCAGCAGCAGGAGCATTTTCCTGCTCCTTCACTTCCCTATATTTACATCCTGTAATTCTTACCAGCATGGGAGGACTCATTCATTCGATCCGCACCCTTTCCACCTCGTCCAGGCCGAAGGACAGCCTCTTGCCGTTGCTCTTGCAGCCACCTATCACTGCCGCCATACCACACATACAAACCGCCGCGTTAAGCGCCACACACGCTGCAAATCGAACACGGCCACGGAGGCACAAATCACGGAGGCAGGGATCACGCCGTTGTAAGTGCACATGCGCGCTTAGGGTTTTATTATAGAGGATAGGATGTCTAATTATGCATTGCAGGATTATTATTGGAGGTGTGGCATTGAGATCACAGTTGTTAAGTTTAGTAAAATCTCAGGAGCTGCCTAGGGGGCTTGAAATTAATTGGGGTGGGGGAAGCACAAGATTGATGAATCACTTATGGCACCTTATGCATCAGCTTGGGCAATAAGAGCCAATTCTATAAAGAATGCATATGTTAAGGCTGCTAGATGCCTAAATCGGCATCTACATTAATTACCTTATTGAGTGTTAACAAGCTCATAATAGGAAAAAAAATGTAATTGGCCAATAGGTGCCTACCCAATTCTATAAAAGGTAGGCACCTGTCACATTGCTGCTAACAACACCTAACACCTAAATGGGCATGTTTGGGGGTGGAGTTAGAGATAGCCATCGTTAGGCGCCTTCAATATAGGCGAATAAAACCCTTGCCTACACTGGAAGCACCTAAGTTTTGTGATAGGCGCCCTTTGGCGCAATTCTGTAAACAGCGCCTAAGCATGACTCGCATGTGAACATCACCTTTTCCAAGGCACCTATCGATTTAGGCACCGTTTGCAGAGTCTGGCCCTATGGATCTAATTCACAGAACCCATATCGTCTAATGCCTGGTTTCTTCCTCCATCAAGTCACAGGAATGGGATTTCCTTATGTGGGAGCAAGATTTCGACCTCCTTTGCTGCTGGAAAATCTGGTCAAGAACTTCATCAGTCACCCTAGAAAGAGCTTTACAAATAAAAGCATGGCGTTTCAATTAGCTGCAGGAGTAATGAAGTTCTGTTTTCTCCCTGTAACTAATTACTGCGTAATGACTCAGCTAGCAGGCTCCTTTATCATATGCTGTGTAAACTTCAGCTGTTGTTGTTTTCTCTGGCTATTTTCCCACTGTACTATCTGCATAATTTGAAGTTTTCTGACATCATTGTGAATCACTTTGACAGCATTGTGAAGGCGGTACATGAGAAACAAACATGATTCAAAATACAGTAAACCCCTAGATTTTGCTTCAGGTTTCATAATTCTGTTTATTAGCATCTGGATACATAATGAGCATAAATAGAAGCTGAGTGTCAGTCTGCTCATGTGCCCAACACCGACATGGCTGAGCCTGTGAGAAAGTAAAGAGGGATGCCATTAATAAACAAAGAATAATGTGAGGCAGGTTTATTGAGTAGTTCCTTGACACAGTGACTTGTGAGCTGCAAAACGCTGACAGCATTGGACTGAAACACAGGACTGTGTGAGAATATATTGCAGCTGCTTTGACAAGATGAAATAAGATAAGTGCTGGAAAACAATCTTTTGTACTAGATTTAAGCGAGAAATGCTGGATAAAAGTTGATCCGCAAAGTCAGGATTTTAAAAAATTATAAATATATGAAAGAAAGATAAAAGTAATAAGGATGGGCTAGGTTTCTTCGCCCATGATGGAATAATTTATGGCTAAAAGATAATAGCCATTTCAATTCTCAGACTTTTTCCTCTGCTGAAAAATTGTGAAGAGAAAGAATATATAAACTTTCAAAACTTGGACACTTTATAGGGCTCCGATTTGATGTTACAGTGGGATTGATTGAGTCTTTAGAGGACTGACATGCTCCGACCCACACTTCTGTCCTTGCACTGAGCTGCTACCCATGGTCCTCTCCATGATGTGACTTTACAGGCCCAGATTCTCAAAAATAAAATCGGCATTTAACACAGTTGCTAAACTGGTTTCCGACGGTTTAGCCTACATGCATCTTAGCGGATTATCAAAACAGCTTATGGCGGTCTTTTGCGAGCTTTCAAGCATTCTCCAACACTGCCATGCAAATGGGCTCTTCAGCATTCAAACGAGCACTCCGGCAGATTCTTAAGCATAGCCGAGCCATTCTCCAAGAGCGGCGTCAGCTTTTGGCAACCAAAATCAGCCACTTGTGCCGGTACAGTGACAGCACTGTGAAAAACACATCTCTGGTGTGTATTTTGAAGAAAAAAGAAATCCCAAATTGAAGTTCGGCAGGAAAGATGCCCTCTCTCTTCTGCTGCGGTGCTGCCAACCAACACCCCCTCCCAACTCCCCTAGGCAGCGGGAGAGTTGCCCATGCTTTCCTGCCCAACCAACCCCCCCCCCTCCCAACTCCCCTTGGCAGTGGAAGAGATGCCCAACCTCTTCCTCTGCTAACCAACACCCCCCGGCATGAACCTCTATCTGATGAACTGAAATGTCCAAACTAGGAATGAAGCAAAACAAAGGATATGGCTAACAAAAATCTCAATAAATAAATTGTGTCAGCATAAGAAAGTCCTTGTTATAAAATAGCCATGTAGAGGTCCACATGGAAGAGTAGCAGAATACATAACAGAGGATCTCAGTTCAAAAGAATGGCTCGAATCAGAGCACTTTTCTGTGACCTGGACATGCCAGGTACCAGGTCTAAATACAAACATCCATCTTTTTGGACATAGATATCCCTTTCCCTTTTGAAATCAGAAGTGGACATCCATATGTTGTTCCTCCCTAGCCCTGCCCAGGCCACACCTCTTTGCTATAAGGACATCATACAGTTATAGACATTTATTTTCCTGGCTTTATAAAATCAAGATTTGAACATTCGTACAATATGGATGTCTAAATGCTGGTTTTCAGATGCCCAAACCATGAATAGAGCTTCTATAATAAGGGCCACAATAACATTTCAAATTCAAGTTTCTTTATTTTTGATATACCGTCTTATCAAAACAAGTATCTAAATGGTGTACAATATAAAAAGATTGAAGAAAACAATTAAAATAGGTAAATAAAAGCAATATTTTATCAAATATTAAAAATACTAGACGGATTCACATTGACAAACATGGAACAAAAGGGAAGTTGGGGAGGGAAAGGTTTTTTTTTAAATACATCGAAGTAAAATTAGTAAAAAAGGAAGGTAAATGGCGAGTGGTAAAACATTAGGATGGGGATCACTTCAGAAGAAGCGTTTGGTGTTTCAAGGCTTCACAAGAATTAAAGGTTTGAAAAGCGGAAGCTGGTACTAGAGAGTAAAGGCGTCTTTAAAGAGAAAAGTTTTAAGTTTGGCTTTAAATTTTTTAAGACAGTTCTCTAATCGAAGATCTAATGGGAAGGCATTCCACAGAGAGTGGGCGGTGACTGAAAAAATGGATTTGCAAGTGGTATCATAAAATAGTTTGCATATTGACGGTATGGAAAGTAGGTTTTGATTGTTAGATCGGAGGGCCCTGGATAATGAGTATGGGATCAAAAGTTTATCTATGAACGCCAGTTGGTTAGAGTTTTTTGATTTAAAGGTGAGGAGGAAATACCAATACCATCTATATTTGATAGACCAAAAGTCTTCAGATATTTTTAAAGAATTATAAGAAAATTAAGAAGGTGTAGATTTCTTGCTTTAACAGAATTCTTCATTAGTCCTAATTTATGATGTACTGTGAGGCTATCACTAAAAACTGTGCCACGGTTTGTAAAAAGGGGGTGGGGGTAAATTTTTAGAGTTCAGATCTGGTGGCAGGTATCTATCAAATAGACAGAATCTGGAGCTAGGAATAATTTCTGAGAAAATACTGGAGGAGCCATTGATTTGGGTCAAGCAAACAGAACAACTTCATTTCCACCAGAACTTAGAACTCTTGAGACTAAACTAAATAGTGTTCTATAAGTCACACATAGCCTACCCATACTAAGCACATAAATACACCCCCTTGCACTCAGGCACTAGCACTTAGGTATGTGACCTTATCGAATAACTCCTATTGTGTGCCTCTGATGTACATTAAGTAGCGTGTGAGTGTGGGCACTGAGCTATGGAATTGCCCTTAAGTACATCATAAAAGATATCTACACAACACAGAATCCTATACATTAAATAACCTGAAAAAATAATCTAAAAGCATGGCCTTCCTACCGAGGCATCATAAAATGTCATCCTCTAAATTTACCAACTCTACTTCCCCAAGTACTAAAAATATATTTCACAAACAAACAATTGGCAACCATTCCAAGCATCCTTCCTTCCCCTCAAGAGAAAAATTAGTTCTCTCTGTTTAGCCAAACAGTTGGCTAAATAGCTATGCTTTGATCTTCTTTTGAGCATCTGGGAATTACTAAGAGCTGTGCAAGTAGAGCAGGACAGGAGTAATCTTGTTGAACTCTAATATAAGACAACACGTCAACCAAATAGTTAGAATCTTTTTGATGGAACAATTTAAAACAAGACGTTAGTCTATTTTCAGTTCAAAGATTTTATTGATTTTAATATACAGCAAGAACAGGAAATGTTAACAAGGCAAGATACAAATAAGCTGCACAAAATAAGGAATCTCAAAATGTTGACGAACAATATGATACAACAGTGAGTCAGTGAAGTTTAGTCAAGATTCATTGTGGCTTGATCCTGTCCCTTCTTCCCAGTAAAAGACTGATCATATTCTGTAACACTTGCAAATGTCTATTGAGTCTCTATTAATTGGTAAGCCTTGACCACAACCCAAAATGAATTTTAAAAAAGAAAAGAAAAAAGATATATCCTTCAAAGTACACAGCAATGAGGAACCTCATGTCAGTGGATAAGATTTTAGATTGAAGGTAAGCAGGACCTGAAGTTCATTCTTGTCCCATTATGGACCCAAAGGCACCTGAGCTCACTAGCAACAGAGAATGTGCCTGCCTATATTATGCAAACAGCTAACTGCTTTTGTTCTACCCAGAAAGGTGGTTCATCAAATCCATGAACCTTTATTCCTTACTATATCTTTGGGTGAGTAACAGAAAGGTGGTATATCAAATGCAATACCCATTACTGTATCAAAGTCAGTCCTCGAGGGTCATAACCTGCCAGGTTTTCAGGATTTCCCCAATGAATATGCATGAGATCTATTTGCATGCACTGCTTTCATTGTATGCTAATAGATCTCATGCATATTCATTGAGGAAATCCTGAAAACCCAACTGGATTACGACCCTCGAGGACCGACTTTGACACCTGTGGTTTAAAGTAACACTTTTGGGGACCAAAAGGAAATTGGATTGCATGCAGACCTTAGGAAATTGGAAGACTGGGCAGATGAAATTTAATGTAGACAAATGCAAAGTAATGAACTTTGGGAAGAATAATCCAAATCATAATTCCCAATTGCTAGGGTCCATCTTAGGGGTCAGCACCAGTGTTCCCTCTAAGCGGGCGGGTGTTGTGAGCAAACTTTTTTCACCGTGAGCCAAAAATATCGGGCGCCAGCAAGTTATGAGCCAACTCGCCCGATTCTCCTCTCGCCGCCCTGCCATCTGCCGTACGCCTCTTCCGATCGTGCGCTGTGATGAGAAACGTGTGCGCTGCGATGTAATATTTTGTGCGCCAGCGCACGCCAGCGCAGCTTAGCGGGAACACTGGTAACTTCAAATGGTTTTATTTATTTCCCCAAATTTATTTTTGTTATACGCATTGAAAATATTTGATATTGCGTTTAAATCAAAATCTCAATAAACTTGAAACGAGTGCCCGTGAGATTGTGGGAGGGTTAAATACTCAAAACTTAGAAGTTTTTGCTACGCCAGCTTTCTGGTATCTTTACATACAGTGGCGTACCTAGCATATGTAACATCCGGGGCCCATCATTTTTTGGCACCCCCCCCCCATCTGTAAGAAAAACATGATTTTTAGTAACAAACCACACGTCACACATGAGTACCTAGGAAAAGGCAGCATCTTACATATTGCAGTGAGCAGTACATCAATACACCCATTGTAAAACTAAACAAGCCAGACCAGCACAGATCAATCCTACACCGTCAATCCTAACAGAAAACCATGTCTTTCGAACACACAGAACACAGAAAACACCTTCGCCTAGTAAGGAATATGTAATCACAAACTAACCCCTCCCTCTTTTACAAAACTGTAGTGTGGATTTTAGCTACGGAGGTAACAGCTCTGATGCTCATAAAATTCTGAGCATCAGAGCTGCTACCACCAAGGCTGGTGCTAAAAACGCTTCACAGTTTTGTAAAAGGGGGGATAAAATAAAAATACATAGACAAAGGTTAAATTGAACCAGCAAGAAGCTGGACTCTGCATACAATGCTTCACAGAAACAGTGACACATGTCTCCTAAAGCAATAAATAAATAGAAATTTTTTTCTACCTTTGTCTTCTGTGGTTTCTCCTTTCCTCATCTTCTTGTAACTCTCTTCCTTCCATTCACTGTCTGCCGTCTCTCTTCCCCTATATGGCATCTTCTCTCCTTCTATGCCCCTTCCAGAAACTGTATGCCTCCCCCTTCCATCTCTCCTTTCACCCCATTGGTCTGGCATCTCTCTCCTCGCCTTCCCTCTCCCACACCTCTCCTCATAGTCTGGTATCTCCCCTTCCCTGATTCTCTGGCATCTCTCTCCTTTCCTTTTCTTCCATCTTTCGCTCCCCCTCCATGCTCTCACATCTCCCCCTTCCTTTTCCCTTAGACTGGCATACCTTCCTCCTATGCTCCAAGCCCTGGCATCTCCTTTAATTCCCTCCCTCATCTTCCTTCTCCCTCCAGCTGGGTACCGCAACACTCTTCCCTGCAGCTCTGCACTTCCCCACAATTGCCATGCTTCGGTTCCTCTTCTTCCTTCCTTCCTCCCCCCCCCCCCCCGCGGGATCCTGCGGCACCATCAACTCTTACTCCCTCTAATGTCGGCCCTGCAGCTCCAGACTTCCTCGCACCTTCTCCCCTCCCCCTTTGGATCGCTATTATTTTAAATGTTATAGCCGCGGAGCTGTATCCATCAGTGGAGATGTCTAACCTCGGCCTGCCCCGGAACTCTTACTGCAACAGTGACTTCCTGTTCCTGCCTAGACGGGCGGCTGCTGCAGTAAGAGTTCCGGGGCAGGCCGAGGTTAGACATCTCCACTGATGGATACAGCTCCGCGGCTATAACATTTAAAATAATAGCGATCCAAAGGGGGAGGGGAGAAGGTGCGAGGAAGTCTGGAGCTGCAGGGCCGACATTAGAGGGAGTAAGAGTTGATGGTGCCGCAGGGTCCCGCGGGGGGGGGGGGGAGGAAGGAAGGAAGAAGAGGAACCGAAGCATGGCAATTGTGGGGAAGTGCAATCCCCCCAATGCGTCCCCTTACCTTACCTCCCCTTACCTTTGCGACGCGTGTGTGCGCTGTGAAGAGAAACTTTGCGCTGCGATGTAATATTTTGTGCGCGAACGCAGGCCAGCGCACCTTAGCGGGAACACTGGTCAGCACCCAAGAAAAAGATCTAGTTCTTATCATAGACATAATGCTGAATCCTTCCAACCAATGAGCAGTGGTGGTCAAAATAAACAAACAAGATGCTAGGAATTATTAGAAAAGTTATGGTTAATAAGATTAAGAATATTATAATGCCTCTGTATTACACTGGTTGCCCTATTTCAAAAACGATATAGAGGAATTAGAAAAGGTTCAAAGAACAGCAACCAAGATGATAAAGGGGATGGAACACTTCTCATATGAGGAAAGACTAAAGAGGTTAGGGCTCTCCAGCTTGGAAAAGAGATGGCTGACAGAAGATATGATTGAAGTCTACAAAATTCTTAGTAGTATAGAATGGGTACAAGTAAATCAATTTTTTAATCTATCAAAAATTACAAAAACTAGGGGACACTCAAAATTATAGGGAAATGATTTTAAAACCAATAAATGGACCACTGGTCTGACCCAGTACAGCTGTTCTTATGTTCTTAAGACCATTTTGTAAAAGGAGATTCCAGTGCTAAAGAATGGGGCTCTAATTCAGGATTTTAAGCTTTTTTTATGCATTCATGGTGGGGTTGAAGACCCAGCACATTTAGTTAGTATGGAACTATGAACAGCACTAACCTAGAAAAATATGTTTTGCCCAGATTTGTCAGATGTAACAGCATGTCTTGTTTCTGAAAAAGGTGATCTGTCAAAAGCTATCTGAGGTCTTATCACCTCTATGATGAATTCTTACAATGCACGTTACATGAACTTACCCACAGACCTCAGCTAGTTCATTTCTTTACAAGCACACATTATAGAAATATATTTCTTTGAGAAGTCTGCACTGGTTTGCAACTGGCTATCACTGCTGTTTTAAAGTAGTGGTGTTATCTATATCATCCCTCCTAATATCTTTGAGGACGATGGGGCATTAGGTGGCACAGCTCTTACTTCCAAGCAACCATGAGAGGAACATACTTGCTTGACCCTGAAAAAGAGATGAGTGCACACCAAATCACATTGCTCCAAAAGGAACAGAGTTTACTATAACATGTGCTGAATAATGATAAGCTTGTAAAAACACATTTTTTTCTTCTGGTGATACCCAAAGCATAAATTTAAACAGATGGTTAAACATATCAGGCATGAAGAAACCTCTCGACTTTAGACACCTCTTCAGGCTACATCAAGGAACAAATCTCAACTCTGTTGGATTGCCCTTTAGTTACCACTGTCTCCTTATGAATCTCAATCTTGTCATCTCCTTTTCTTTTCTTTTTTTTTTTTTTATTGAACCGTTTAGGAAAGTCATTCTCAACCCAGTCCTTGTGGCACACCTGGTCTCTTCGGGTTTTCAGGATATCCACAATGAATATGCATGAGATAGATTTGCATGCATGCAAATCTAATTCATACAAATGGATTTCCTGAAAACCCGATGGGAGTAGGTATGCCCTGAAGACTGGGTTGGGAATGGCTAGAGGACACCCCAGACTAGTGCTGCCCAATTCGCCAATTCAAATCAATTCACTTTATCGATAGGTTCTCTGAAAAAATTGGACTCACCAATTCAGTGACCAACCTCTCTTCCCCCCCCCCCCATTGAGACCTAACATACCTCTGGGCCTCCTAAAGCAGCAGCAATAGCAGCTATAGTGGCTGGCCAGCAGAGGCAGCGCTCTGAACAGGCTCCTTGCAACCTGCCCTGTTGGGGCCTTCCCTCTGCCCCATCACTGATGATGTCACTGATGACAAGGCAGAGAAAAGCCCTGATGGGGCAGGCCGCAAGCAACCTGTTCACAGTGCTGCCTCTGCTGGCCGGTCACTGCCACCACTACCGCTGCTGCTTTGGGAGACCCAAAAGTATATCAGATCTCACGGAGGGGTGGGTGTCAGTTGGGATGTGTTGCACAGGGGAATAGGAGGGATAGAAAGCTGCTACACAGGGGGATAATGAGGAAATGATAGAAAGGTGCTACACAGGGGAATAAGAGGGATGGAAAGCTGCTGCACATGAGGGAGAGAGAAGAGAGGAAGAATTGTTGGATATGGGGTAGAGAAGAGGAAGGGAGAGATACAACAAAGAGGTAGAAAGGGGTGAGAGGGAGAAATCCTGCATATGGTGCAGGGAAGTGAGACATGCTTGGAGAACAGAGAGGGAGACATGTTGGACATAAGATGGAGAGAGAGATGGAGCATGGGGAAAGAAAAAGAAATGTTGCACATGATAACGGAGAGGAGGAAGGGAGAGATGCTGCATGGACGAGAATAGAGAGGTTGACCCAGGGCACAAGGCAGGGAGAGAGAAAGAGAGGATAGACAGTGGGAAAGAAACAGAAATGTTGGATATGGTAGTAGAACGGAAGGTAAGAGATGGAAGATGGATGGTAAGTAAGGAGAAAGAAGAAAATGTCAAATCCTGCCAAGCGAGTTAACAGAAGACAAACAGAAAACAGAGCCTGGGACCAAAATGATTTGAATAATAAAATGACCAGACAACAAAAGGTAGAAAAATAATATTATTTTCTATTTTGTGATTACAATATGTCAGGTTTGAAACGTGTATCATCCTGCCAGAGCTGATTTTAGGCAACAAGTGTGAGCTAGGATCTAACAGAGAGAGGAAAAGTCTTTTTAATTTTGTTTACACTTTACACCACAGTGCCGGCATGGGGTTGGAGAGGGAAAAGGGGGGTGGGGTGGGTGAAGAGGCTATTTAAACAGTTGTTGTCTTATCTCAAAAGTGTTACAAAATAAACCTGCCAGGACATTTGAAAAAAATGCCTGAATGGGCGTGAAAAGCATATCGAATTGAATCAAAGAATGGATTCAGTAGGCCAAATCGAATCGAAAATTTTTTCCCTGAATCAGGCAGCATACTCTAGACAACGATTCTCTTTTCCTCTCTTGCATGCTATCCTCGTTTCCACTGCCAATGCTCCTCAGGAGAAAATCCTGCTGACCCCTCTTCTAGTTACCAGAAATCCTATACCTGCAGACACTTTGGAATCTGTTTTTCCAATTTGTACAGGTGAAATCTAGTAAAACTGGAAATATTGAACATGCTCCGACTCAGTGTGAATCCTGCACAGATTTTCACCTGCAGCCCCTCACAGCTGCTCTCGGCACATGCCTTTGCTTGAGACCCAGGGACTCTGATCTTGAGCCCCTGGAGCCACTGCACAAGTGCATCCAGAATTTTATGAGTTTTTGCATTTGCTTCTTCCTATTCACCAAACCTTTTATAATTTGGTACTTAAATTTACTTGTATGTGTATGTATTAGTATGATTTAATGCCTCTGCATTTTTTACTTGTTTTAACTCCGATTTGATCTTGCCTGCATATGATGATTTGGTATTTAGTCATCTATCATGGAATGGATCGTTTGATCTAATGCCTTTCTGCTTCTTTAACTGTTGAAATTTGATCTGATATGCCTATATATGCTGATTTGGTATATTGACATCTATTAGGGGGAGGGATGTTAATGTAGTTGTCCAGTTATGTCTGTGTTACATGTATGGAGATCGTAGGGAGCACAAGATATTATGTTTGTAATATGTAAACCGCAAAGTATGCGGTATATAAATTTTTAAATAGAAGACTATTCAGCACTGTTCTACAAATGAGATGTACAAATTGCTAACGGGAGAATTCTATATACATAGGGCCAAATCCTATGTGCTACTTCATGTTCTAACGGATGCGAGGCACTGCATTGGCAGATCCAAGTGACAACATACTTACGCGCCGATTTATAGAATAGTGTTTTCGCATGGCCCTCCAAAGGGTGTGTGGCCATGGGAGCAACAAGGGAAGGTCAGGGGTGTTCCCTTAAAATGTACAGTGCTATAGAATAGTGCAGATCTGTGAGCAACTTGGTGCTGAGATTTACACCCGGTTTCAGTTGGTGTAACTCCTTGTTCCAAAAGTTATGCGCGGATCCTGGTGTTATGCGCTATTCTACAAAGGGCGCTGATCCCAGAATGCCCTTTTATAAATACCATTCCAGCTTTTTTTTTACACCAAATTTTGAGTGCCAATTACCGATTCTGGCCCTAAGTGTGTAAAAGTAAGAGGGGCATGGGAGGAGCATTGGGTGGGACCACCATTTATGCATGCAACTTACAAAATACTGTAAATTACCCACTTGTATGCTACATTTAGGCACACCTATTTACACCTGCTACTGACATTGCATAAGTGGGTGTGTGTAAATTCATGTGTTTTGATACTGACTTACTGTACGCTGGTGTTCTATAATGGAATTTTGGCATCCAGATGCTGTTAGAGCTTTAGCACCCAGCACACTTCATCTAGGCACCTAAATGATGGCATCCAGTTATAGACTTGTCCCCCATATATGCCCCAATTCAGGTACATGTGACTAAAAAGCAACCGGTGGGTATCATTATATACAGTACTTTTACAGTGCTTGTCTTCCTTTAAGATCATCTGACAAATAAATAAAATAAATCTAAAGAGGCTTCACTTCATAACAGTCTCCTAAGCCGGTGAAAATGGTCAGTGCTTGGCAGAGGATATTATAATTACAAACCTTGTTACTGGAATCTATTACCAATAAAAAGGAATCACACAAAAAAGAGCTTAGATGCCTGCAAATAGTACAAGAAACTGCAATAAAACTTATCGCAAACGCTAGGAAATTTGATCATGTAACACCACTTCTGATTAAGGCCCACTGGCTCCCCATTTCACACCTCTCCTGTTCAGCGCGCATTGGTTATCCGTTGAACATAGAATTAGTTATAAAATCTTACTACTAACTTTCACAACACGCTTAAATAATCGACCAGAGTTCATTGATAGACTTTTAATCCCGTAGTCCTTTGAAATCGCTTCGTTCAATGTCACAGAACCTTCTCGTCGTACCATCATTAAAATCAATCAACACGCTGCGATCCAACAATTTTGCCGTCACTGCCCCCTCACTTTGGAACTCACTGCCTAATCATTTGCGCAGTGAAGCCGCTATAAACCAATTTAAATCAAAACAAAAAACATTCCTGTTCCAGGATGCTTTTGGACTATAACTGTCCTTTTAAGGACTAAAACAAGCTTCACAGCTTTTTACCCTAACCTATTGTTTTTTTCCCCTTTTTGTGCTCTTTCTTTCACGATTGTAGTTCTCACCCTTCTTCCCCATTGTTTGAAGTTAGTCTTTTTGTCTTATTATGTGTCTTATAATCTATTTTGATATTGTCTAGTATCCCTAATTTTTACATTTGTTCTTATGTAATTTTAATATTGTACACCGTTTAGAAACCTGATTCAGCGGTTTAAATTTTTTTTTTTTTTTTAAATAAACTTGAAACATGATAAAATTTTGCACCTAACTTTCAAAGCACGTGCCACAAATTCCCCAGAATGGATTGACAGACTTCAAATTCCTCATTCTCCAGCTAGAACCCTTCGTTACAATATCCAACATCTATTATCTATTCCTTCGATGCGACACATTAGTGCGACTCGTTCAACCATTTTCTCAGTAACCGCCCCTATGCTTTGGAATTCTATGCCCACCCAACTACATAAAGAAACGACATTAGATCGATTTAAATCAAAGTTAAAAGCATTCCTATTTCAGGATGCCTTTGATCTCTAATTTTTTCTCGTTCTTTATTACAGATGGGTCCCCTCCTCGTGTATTAGCCCTAATTGCTTTTCTATCCTGTTTTGAGGTGTAGTTCTAGCCCTTCCCTCCCTCCATCTCTGTGCGTCTTATCCTATGTATCCCCAAATTTTATACTTATGTATGTTACTTAGAAACTTGATAAATGGAAAATCAAATTTTAAATAAACTTGGAAACTTAGGGATCCTTTTACTAAGAAGCACTAGGGCTTAACGCTCGGAATAGCGTGTGCTACATTGCCGCGCACACTAGACCTTAACACCACGTCAAAACATATGTTATAACCGATTCTGTATTATGTTTCTTTAACAGGAGAGCAAGTTGTTTTGTGTAGGGTTTTTTAAAATTCTTGTGCAATGCTTAAACGATGTTATGCAACGGTTTCTTCATATATGTAATTAAGTTATGCAATCGCTTCAGTGTTCTACCTTGCCTGCAGCATGTTGCAGTAGACAAATGAAAATTAAAATAATGAGCTGCTTTGCATTCAATTTAATACACACTGGGCTTGATTTTATTTTCTGCAAGATTGGCGAGGCTCACCTGAGGATTGTCAATATCACACAATAATTAATTTTTCATCCATACTGATTTCTACTATGAATGTTTCACACGAGTGGCTGCTTTATATTTTTGAAATGAGGAAAATTTCGGAGTCTACTCTTGGCTTGTGAGATGTCCATCGCTACCAGTACACATTTCCACTGCATATTTTGGAAGGAAGCAGGGGAAACTATAAGAGACCGTGTATTTAAGGGGATGCAGGCTTTTCAGAGGGGGGAGACATGCCAACAATAGAGCACTGCTGCGGAAACCCTTAGGATTCCAGGCAGAGAATGATTCAGGGACAAATTTTTCCCCGTCCCGTCCTCACGAGTTTTGTCGCTGTCCCTGCCCCATTCCTGTAAGCTCTGCCTTAACCCTTTCAGGACCAAGGGACATATTTGTCCCATAACTTTAAAATCCTATAAATTTTGATTGGGATAGTCTACAGTTCTAAATTTGATATGTACGGATTCCATATGATACTGCCTTTATGTAAACAAACTGGTTCCGACATTCATTCATTAGCGTTGTTGCCAGATTGACGAGAAGATTCACTTGCCACACTGTCCATAAGCCAGAAGTTAGATTTTTTAAATAAAAATAATGATATTTCACAAAAAAAAATCAATTTTTTGGCATCTGCAAGCCCTTTTTACCATAAAAATGTCATCAAAACCACAAAAATTGGCCTACGATCCTTATGGTCCTGAAAGGGTTAACCACACAAGCCTCAAACACTTAGGATTTTAAAGTGTTTGAGGCTTGTGCACATGAGGATGGGGGTTGCAGGGATGGGGCAGGGACAGGAAAAGAACTCATAGGATGGGAGGGGAAAATGAGTTCCAGCGGGGATGGGGAAAAATTTGTCCCCGTGTCATTCTCTAATTCCAGGCTCCTGAAGATCATCAAGGGAGCAGCGTCTTTCCATAGCCAGCTAGGCCTTGTCAGGCCAGTTTTACTTAACCAGTCCTACGTGCTGGGAATTGAGAAGCTGATTTGCACGGATGGGGAGATGGACCTTAAGAGTGACAGTGTCTGAAAATCTGAAGGTGATGAAACAGTGTGATAAGGTGATGGCTGTAGCCAGAAGGAAGCTAGGCTATATAGACAGCAGCATAACCGGCAGAAGAAAGGTGGTGTTGAACAAGTCGTTGGTGAGGCCACACTTGGAGTATTATGTTCAGTTTTGGAGTCTGAAAATACTGGCAGAGTAAATTACCGCAGTAAGTACAGTACACTTCTGCTTTGTTGAAGGTAACTATTAAGATTTGCTAATTTATATTTTTATTCCTTAGAATATAACGTGCCATAGACATTCGGCCCTGAGGCAGCGGACAAAATAAGGGAGTTCCGCGAAACGCTGGCCAACGCTGGCCACGTCAGCTCTGGCTTTATCCTTAAATGGCATGGAGTAATAAAAACCAAGGTTCAACAAAAGGAACAAGATAAGTGATGTTACTTTTTTAAAGTTTGGATAATCTGTTGGTACCTTCAAGTTGTGGGCGTTCCCTATGCTGCTATAGTGAAGGAAAAATATAATTAAGAAAAATATAAATTAAATTTAAATTTAAAAAGAAAAATAGGCAATATTATAGAGGGGTTTTTTATTTTTATTTTTGCCAACGACTGCATTGAGGAGCAGTATCGACTAAATACGCAAAAATAGTGCGCTTTGAAAAATTACTGTGCGTATGGCTCCAGTCTCTGAGTCTTTTTCCCACTATATTTCTATAAGTAAGATGTATTGTTAAATCAAGGGACTCCCCAACATTAGGATGGGATTTACTAAGAAATAGCTAAGAAGAAAAAAAAAAAAAATTTAAATTGAATCAGGTTGGGCAGACTGGATGGACCATTTGGGTCTTTATCTGCCGTCATCTACTATGTTACTATGTTACTATGTTACTATACTACTATTTAGTTTTATATTATTCGGACTACTTGGTCAGACAATTTTTTCTGTTCAGTTTTGGAGTTCGTTATCTGGCCCAGGATATAAGAAGACTTGAAGCGGTAGGGGGTTTGCGCCAAAAGGTGTATAAGAAGAGACTGGAAGACCTAAATATGTATACACTAGAGAAGAGGAGGGATAGGAGAGATACGATACAGACATTTAGGGCTCCTTTTATCAAGCCGCGCTAGCGGGGCTAAAGCGCGTGACTTTTCATCACGCGCTAACCCCTGCGCTGGCCAAAAACTACCACCTGCTCAAGAGGAGGCGGTAGCGGCTAGCGCGACCGGCGGTTTAGCACGCGCTATTATGCACGTTAAACCGCTAGCGCGGCTTGATAAAAGGAGCCCTTAAATACTTGAAGACGCTCATATTTTCACTACATACCCAGAATGTGGCACACCATCCCCCCATCTATTAGATCACTAGACAGTCTTTGGAACTCAGAAAAGCCCTGAAAACCCAGCACCTTGAAGACCCACGTCTATATCCTGATGGATGGATCTCAAAGACATGACCTAAAACTCCAAACGGAATCTCACAAATACTCGCATGCGACTGCAAATATAACCTGAATTACTACTACATTCTCCGACAACAAACATGAATCCACTTACTAAGAAAGCTATCTTACCTCCAGTGTTCCCTCTAAGCGGGCGGGTGTTGTGAGCAAACTTTTTTCACCGTGAGCCAAAAATATCGGGCGCCAGCAAGTTATGAGCCAACTCGCCCGATTCTCCTCTCGCCGCCCTGCCATCTGCCGTACGCCTCTTCCGATTGTGCGCTGTGACGAGAAACGTGTGCGCTGCGATGTAATATTTTGTGCGCCAGCGCAGCTTAGCGGGAACACTGGTTCAAATGGTTTTATTTATTTCCCCAAATTTATTTTTGTTATACGCATTGAAAATATTTGATATTGCGTTTAAATCAAAATCTCAATAAACTTGAAACGAGTGCCCGTGAGATTGTGGGAGGGTTAAATACTCAAAACTTAGAAGTTTTTGCTACGCCAGCTTTCTGGTATCTTTACATACAGTGGCGTACCTAGCATATGTAACATCCGGGGCCCATCATTTTTTGGCACCCCCCCCATCTGTAAGAAAAACATGATTTTTAGTAACAAACCACACGTCACACATGAGTACCTAG
Source organism: Geotrypetes seraphini (assembly GCF_902459505.1). Lineage (NCBI taxonomy): Eukaryota > Metazoa > Chordata > Amphibia > Gymnophiona > Dermophiidae > Geotrypetes > Geotrypetes seraphini. The sequence goes on along the minus strand of NC_047085.1, from coordinate 396,674,818 downwards.
GAAAAGGCAGCATCTTACATATTGCAGTGAGCAGTACATCAATACACCCATTGTAAAACTAAACAAGCCAGACCAGCACAGATCAATCCTACACCGTCAATCCTAACAGAAAACGCACAGAACACAGAAAACACCTTCGCCTAGTAAGGAATATGTAATCACAAACTAACCCCTCCCTCTTTTACAAAACTGTAGTGTGGATTTTAGCTACGGAGGTAACAGCTCTGATGCTCATAAAATTCTGAGCATCAGAGCTGCTACCACCAAGGCTGGTGCTAAAAACGCTTCACAGTTTTGTAAAAGGGGGGATAAAATAAAAATACATAGACAAAGGTTAAATTGAACCAGCAAGAAGCTGGACTCTGCATACAATGCTTCACAGAAACAGTGACACATGTCTCCTAAAGCAATAAATAAATAGAAATTTTTTTCTACCTTTGTCTTCTGTGGTTTCTCCTTTCCTCATCTTCTTGTAACTCTCTTCCTTCCATCCACTGTCTGCCGTCTCTCTTCCCCTATATGGCATCTTCTCTCCTTCTATGCCCCTTCCAGAAACTGTATGCCTCCCCCTTCCATCTCTCCTTTCACCCCATTGGTCTGGCATCTCTCTCCTCGCCTTCCCTCTCCCACACCTCTCCTCATAGTCTGGTATCTCCCCTTCCCTGATTCTCTGGCATCTCTCTCCTTTCCTTTTCTTCCATCTTTCGTTCCCCCTCCATGCTCTCACATCTCCCCCTTCCTTTTCCCTTAGACTGGCATACCTTCCTCCTATGCTCCAAGCCCTGGCATCTCCTTTAATTCCCTCCCTCATCTTCCTTCTCCCTCCAGCTGGGTACCGCAACACTCTTCCCTGCAGCTCTGCACTTCCCCACAATTGCCATGCTTCGGTTCCTCTTCTTCCTTCCTTCCTCCCCCCCCCCCCGCGGGACCCTGCGGCACCATCAACTCTTACTCCCTCTAATGTCGGCCCTGCAGCTCCAGACTTCCTCGCACCTTCTCCCCTCCCCCTTTGGATCGCTATTATTTTAAATGTTATAGCCGCAGAGCTGTATCCATCAGTGGAGATGTCTAACCTCGGCCTGCCCCGGAACTCTTACTGCAGCAGCCGCCCGTCTAGGCAGGAACAGGAAGTCACTGTTGCAGTAAGAGTTCCGGGGCAGGCCGAGGTTAGACATCTCCACTGATGGATACAGCTCTGCGGCTATAACATTTAAAATAATAGCGATCCAAAGGGGGAGGGGAGAAGGTGCGAGGAAGTCTGGAGCTGCAGGGCCGACATTAGAGGGAGTAAGAGTTGATGGTGCCGCAGGGTCCCGCGGGGGGGGGGGGGAGGAAGGAAGGAAGAAGAGGAACCGAAGCATGGCAATTGTGGGGAAGTGCAGAGCTGCAGGAGCTGTTATAGCCTCCCCTTACCTTTGCGACGCGTGTGTGCGCTGTGAAGAGAAACTTGTGCGCTGCGATATAATATTTTGTGCGTGAGCGCAGGCCAACGCAGCTTAGCGGGAACACTGCTTACCTCCATGTGATATCTACACTGAATGTGCTACAATTAAATCCACCCTATGCCCACTAAGTCAGTATTTTATGTCTGCATGTTATGTCTATACTGTAATCTAACCCCTTTGTCTATACTGTAAATGCCGTAGAGAGTCTATATTTCTCAACAAAGTATGTCCTAACCATACTATGAATGTACTCTTGTAACCCGTTCTGGGCTCCTTTGGGAGGATGGGCTAAATAAACGAGTAAATAAAGAAAGAAAAATGGTAAAACTAGAGGGCATAAACTGAAGTTGCAGGGCGGTAGACCTAGGAGTGATGTTAGGAAATTATTTTTCACGGACAGGGTGGTTGATGCCCAGAATGCCCTCCCGAAAGATGTGGTGGTGATTAAAATGGTGACAGAACTCAAAAAAGTGTGGGATGAACACAGTGAGCTCTGATTAGAAAAGGAATAGTATAAATTGAAGAACTAGGGCCAGACCTAGGCAGGCTTGCACGGTCTATGCCCCATATGTGGCAATTCGGATTTGAATGGGCTGGGGAGGGCTTTGAAGGGAACTCCAGGAATTTAGAACATGAGGACGGTGCTCGGAAGACTTTTATGGTCTGTATCCCGCAAATAATGAGAGGATTTGGATAGGCTGCAGTGAGCTTCAAAGGCCACTCCAGTACATGGAGATTAATATACTGAGCTTTGCCAGTAACTTTAGTAGCTGGAACCTAAGGACAGTACCGGGTGGACTTCTACGGTCTATGACCCAGTGATGTCAAAGAAAGTGTAACTGATAGGAAGGCTGAATGGACCATTCAGGTCTTTATGTACTGTCATTTATTATGGGCTTCTTTTACTAAGGTGTGCTAGGGCTTTAACGCATGCGCTACATTGCCGTGCATGCTAGACCTCAAAGCCAGCGTTAGTTCTAGAAGCGTAGTGCACGGTAATTTCCTGCGTGCGCTAAAAATGCTAGCGCACCTTAGTAAAAGGAGCCCTATGTTCCTATGTTAAAATGCTAACCTGTGTTTTTTGTTAGGGTTATAAAGTAGTTTGGGTAATTTTCTTCCAAAATAAATAGCTAGTATGTTAATTCTTGTGCTTACAGTACAATGATGGTGGGAAATGTCTTCTAGGATTTTGTATATTCTGATTTGCTGTTTTTATGTTTTGGGGTTTTCCTTTTCTTTGCATCATATATTGTTCGTAAATTTCTTTGAATGGTTGACCCAGTAAGGCAGAATATTCATTTTTAAAATAAAATAAAATAAAAATATTTGCTTTTGGCATGTGGATTTTGGGATTTTCCAGTAAGTGGTCCATGGCATACACATATATCTTAACACAAGTTCCTAAGAGACTTTACATTTTGTGGATTTTAATTTTGTGAGTGTTTGTCAGAGAAAAAGTGATAAACTTGGCGTACCAGACTGGGAGTCAATGGGGCAGAGGAAGAAAAGGACAAGTAAGATTGTAAGCTCTCTTGAGCAGGAACCGTCTCTTGCGTGTTAAATGTACCGCACTGTGTGCGTCTGGCAGCGCTATAGAAATGATATGCTGTAGTAGTAGTAGTAGTAAATAGCCCAGGAAGGATACAGGAAATGGTCCATCTAACTACAGAACCTTTTAGAAGGGTTCGAAGCTAAAAAAAGGACTGAGTTACTGCAACTTAATTTTACAATTTTTTTATAGGTTTTTGTTTGTGTGCGCACACAACCCAAGAGACATCTATTTGTGAATGAAGTGCACTTTTTATTTCTGAGTCACCCAGTGAAGGTCCTGGAACACTTGTGCCTCCCCCTGCTCATCAGAACTCTATCTGTCAAGTTTAAAATATTCTTTTTGGTACCCTCTGAAGTTGGCTGCCCAAGTCAACACCTTCATGGACGTCCTACACAATCAACACTTTATTGCATCTTAGCAAATAGATCTCGGCACCTAACTTTAGGGCTCCTTTTACAAAGCTGCCCTAGCGGGTTTAGCGCGTGCGACTTTTAATCACGCGCTAACCCCTGCGCTGGCCGAAAAACTACCGCCTGCTCAAGAGGCTAGCGTGACCGGCGGTTTAGTGTGCGCTATTACGCGTGTTAAACCGCTAGCGTGCCTTTGTAAAAGGAGCTCTTAGTCACCTTTTGTAGAATCAGGGCCTGTATAGATTTGCATACAATGGAAATAATATATATATGCAAATCTCATGCATAGTCACTAGGTATATTCTGACAAGTTGACACATTTGTGGCCCTCAAGGACTGATCTTGTGCACCTATGCCTTAGGAGGGAAAAAGCCCATTAAGTCAAGACTATCAACATTTCAATATTTGCACACCATTAAAATGTCATAATAGTAAGAACAAGGGCTATTAACTAAATATACTTTGGTAAATATTCAGAGATCTTTTTCTTTTTTTTTCATCAAGCAATATATTTTAAAGTAGATCTCTTTGCGGGACAGAAGAGAAAGATTTATGTTATCTTCACACTGCACCCTTTCCCTGTTTTTATTTTTCAATTTGTGTAGAAAATGGCCAATTCAGGATAAAATGCCCTCCAAACTGCAGATCACTACAAGCATGAGAGAAAAATATTCTATGTCCAAACTCCTCCTCTCCAATTACCACAAGAAGCAGCATATAAACTGATACCCTACTACATGAAATAATACAAGGAATCCATTCAATTATTTTGGAGAATGTCATGGTTCTGAAGAATCAGGACAGTGGTAATCATATTTATCAATGATCTAGAGATGGGAATAACTAGAGTGAGATAATTACATTTGCTAATGACACAAAGTTGTTCAAAATTATTAAATCGCAAGAGGTTTGTGAATAATTGCAAGAGGACCTTGTGAGATTGGAAGACTGGACATCAAAATGGCAGATGATGTTTTATGTGAGCAAGTGAGAAGTGATGCATGTAGGAAAGCGGAACCCGAACTATAGCTACGTGATTCTGGGTTCTATGTTAGGAGTCAAAGTCCAGGAAAAGGATCTAAGTGTCATTGTTGAGTATACATCGAAACCCTCAGCTCAGTGTGCGGCGGCAGCTAATAAAGCAAATAGAATGTTAGGAATTATCAGGAAAGAAATGGAAAACAAAGATGAAAATGTTATAATGACCTTGTTTCACTCTATGGTACAGCTGCACCTCGAATACTGTGAGCAATTCTAGTTGCCATATCTCAAAAAAGATAAAATTGAATTAGAAAAAGGTACAGAGAAGAGTGATGAAAATGATAAAAGGAATGGGATGACTTCCCTATGAGGAAAGGCTAAAATGGCTAGGGCTCTTCAGCTTGGAGAAGAGATGGCGCAGGGTGATATGATAGAGGTCTATAAAATACTGAGTAGAGTGGAAAGAGTAGATATGAATCACATGATCACTCTTTCCAAAAATACTAGGACTAGGGGGCAATGAATTAAACTACTAAGGGCTCCTTTTACAAAGCCGCGCTAGCGGGTTTAACGCGCGTTACTTTTCATCATGCACTAACCCCTGTGCTGGCCGAAAAACTACCGCCTGCTCAAGAGGAGGCAGTAGTGGCTTGCGCAGCCGGCGGTTTAGTGCATGCTATTACACGTGTTAAACTGCTAGCGTGGCTTTGTAAAAGGAGCCCTAAGTAGTAGATTTTAAACAAACCAGAGAAAATATTTCTTCACACAAGCTGTAATTAAACTCTGGAATTTGTTGACAGAGAATATGGTGAAATGAGTTAGCTTAGCGGGGTTTTAAAAAGTTTTGGATAATTTCCTAGGCCATTATTAAGATGACTTGGAGATATTCACTGCTTATTCATAGGATAAGGAGCATAAAATCTGTTTTACGTCTTGAGAAATTGCCAGATACTTGTGACCTGGGTTGGCCACTGTTGGAAACAGGATACTGCTTGATGGACCGTCGGTCTGTCTCAGTATGGCAATTCTTATGTTATGTTCATATACAGGGTCTGTATAGGGGTCAGGTATATGATATACTGCCTTCTGTGGTAGAACCAAAGCAGTTTACATTTATTCAATGCAGGTACTTTCTCTGTCCCTTGTGGGCACACAATCTAAGATTTTGTACCTGGGGCAACAGAGGGTTAAGTGACTTGTCCAAGATCACAAAAAGCTGAAATGGAAGTAGAACACAGTTCCCCAAGTTCTCAGCCCACTGAATTAACCATTAGGCTACTCCATCGGGGCTGTACCAAAAGAGATTCTTAGGGGATCTTGAGATTCTCAGAAATCTGCTATTAAAGTACTATATTTTATATAAAATAAGAGGATCTAAGGAACTAAGGAACGAAATAGCTGAGCCACTTAGACAAATATGCAACCTATCCTTAAAAACTGGAGAGATTCCGGAAGACTGGAAAATAGCAAATGTCACGCCCATCTTCAAGAAAGGCTCAAGGGGAGACCCAGGAAACTACAGGCCGGTGAGCTTGACCTCGGTCCCGGGAAAGATGATGGAAGCGCTGATTAAAGACTGCATCTGGGAACACATCGAAAACACTGGGCAGCTAAAGCCGAGCCAGCATGGCTTCTGCAAGGGCAGGTCATGCCTCACTAACTTATTATACTTCTTTGAGGGGGTAAACAGCCAGGTGGATAAAGGGGAATCTATAGACATCATTTACCTTGACTTCCAAAAAGCCTTCGACAAGGTACCACATGAGACTGCTAAGGAAGCTATGGAACCACGGGGTGCAAGGGGAGGTCCACCAATGGATCAAAAACTGGCTGGCGGACAGGAAACAGAGGGTTGGAATAAAGGGCCATTACTCAGACTGGCAATGGGTCACGAGCGGAGTTCCGCAGGGGTCGGTGCTGGGACCGCTCCTGTTCAATATATTTATTAACGACCTGGAAGCAGGAACAAAATGTGAGGTTATTAAATTTGAGGATGACACCAAATTATACAGCAGGGTTGAAAGCAAGGAGGACTGCAAAAATCTCCAAAAAGATCTGACAGCGCTGGAAGAGTGGCCCAAAAAGTGGTAAATGAGCTTCAACATAGGGAAATGCAAGGTCATGCATGTAGGGAAAAAGAACCCGATGTTCACTTACAAAATGGGGGGGATCACCGCTAGGGGTGAGTAACCTTGAAAGAGACCTGGGAGTGATGGTAGACACATCATTGAAGGCGTCGGCGCAGTGCGCCACAGCCTCAAGGAAGGCAAACAGAATGTTGGGCATCATTAAGAAGGGTATCACGACCAGGACGAAGGAAGTCATCCTGCCACTGTATCGTGCAATGGTACGCCCGCACCTGGAGTACTGTGTCCAGTACTGGTTGCCGTACCTCAAGAGGGACATGGCGGTACTTGAGAGAGTCCAGAAAAGAGCAACTAAGCTAATAAAGGGTATGGGGGACCTCTCATATACTGACAGACTGAAGAAGCTGGGGCTTTTCTCCCTGGAAAAGCGGAGACTTAGAGGAGACATGATAGAAACCTTCAAGATCATGAAGGGCATAGAAAGGGTAGACAGGGACAGATTTTTCAAATTACGGGGAACCACAAGTACAAGGGGGCATTCAGAGAAATTGAAAGGGGAAAGGTTTAGAACAAACGCCAGGAAGTTCTTTTTCACTCAGAGGGTGGTGGATACATGGAACGCGCTACCGGAGGATGTGATAAGCAGGAGCACGCTACAGGCCTTCAAAGAGGGTCTGGACAGGTACCTGGAGGACAAAGGGATTGAGAGGTACAGATAGGAGTAGAGGTAGGTAATAAGGATAAGATTAGAGGATTAGAGGCAGTTACAAAATTAGTCAGGGACACTGTTCAGGCAATTAGGCCTGATGGGCCGCCACGAGAGCGGACCGCTGGGCACGATGGACCTCTGGTCTGACTCAGCGGAGGCAACTTCTTATGTTCTTATGATCTCTCTATCTGCAGAAGAACTGTTGAAAGCCTCTTGGAAAGCAATCGGGAGCACACTGCTTCTTGTTTCATGGTGTAGTGAACACCTATGCTATCTTTTTCTTTCATTTATATAGCACAGCACCACCCTAATCTAAAGTTACAGTACATCAAATCCTTGTTACCAATATTAGCTTAAATTGTACATCCTGGGTGCGGTTACTGCTATGCAAGTCCAGGCAGAGCATTTATAATACACAGTGTATGCCATGGCACTGCGTAACTGCAGCCTAAGAAAGCAGATCTGAGTTTCCTACGAATTATGAAAAACATGGGAGTTGCTTGAAATGAGAGCTGATATTTCATTTTAGTTCCATATTATAGATATACCTCTCCATTCTGAGACTTCCAATGCTGCAATTATCTGCAATGTCACTTTTTTAATTTTTTTACTGTAGGCAGATTGTATTGATTCACCCAAATTAATTTTGTGGATGGTTTTCTGAATATCAGCTCTGAGAGAACACTGGATTCCACAGTAAGTGGCCCCCCAAAATCTCAGCTTATATTCGAGTATATACGGTACTAATTAACCCTCCTCCCCCCCCCCCCCCCCCCCAATTTCAAAACTGCACAAGAGTTTCTTTAGCGCCGGCCGATGTGCTGAATGCGCTGCATGGCTTCGATGGTCATAGCATCAGAGCAGCACAGAGCATCAGTACACTGACTGGCATAAAAAAACCTCTTGTGCGGTTTTGTAAAAGGGGGGGGGGGGTAAGATAGGCGCATAACTTTAGGCATATATTTATTTACTATTACTACCATTAATTATTTCTAGAGCACTACCAGACATACGTAGTGCAGTACAGAGTCTCAAGATGCCAGGGAAGGGGTTACAGTTAAGAGGGGAAGCTTAAACTGCTGACTAGGGTAGTGAGTAGAGGGGAGTAGGGTCATGAGTTGAAGGCTATCTCAAAAAGGTGGGGTTTCAGCCTACTTTTGAATAAGGGAAGGGGTGAGGTGGACAGACTCAGGTAGTTTATTCCAGGCATGGCGGGGTGGTGAGATGAAAGGAACGAAGTCTGGAATTGGAAGTGGAGGGGAAGGGTACAGATAAAAGCAGTTTGTAAGAGGAGTAAAGTTCTTGGAGAGGTGTATCTTTTAGGCACCTCTTACAGAATTTCCCCCCAAGTGTAATTTCCTAATTGCTCATACCTAAAAAGTCTAGAAAATATCTGGTATTTCCATATAAATTTGCTTTTGTTACCAGAATAGTCAACTTTGCAATGTACCTATTTAAAATGTGAAAACGCTGAATTCTCATCTTTTCATTCTTATAAAATCATAAAAAGCAAAATGATGGAAGCGCTGATTAAAGACAGCATCTGGGAACACATCGAAAAAATGGGCAGCTAAAGTCGAGCCAACATGGCTTCTACAAGGGCAGGTCATGCCTCACGAACTTATTATACTTCTTTGAGGGGGTAAACAGCCAGGTGGATAGAGGGGAATCCATAGACATCATTTACCTTGACTTCCAAAAACCCTTCGACAAGGTACCACACGAAAGACTGCTAAGAAAGCTATGGAAACACGGGGTGCAAGGGGAGGTCCACCGATGGATCAAAAACTGGCTGGCGGACAGGAAACAGAGGGTTGGAATAAAGGGCCATTACTCAGACTGGCAATGGGTCACGAGCGGAGTTCCGCAGAGGTCGGTGCTGGGACCACTCCTGTTCAATATATTTATTAATGACCTGGAGGCGGGAACAAAATGTGAGGTTATTAAATTTGCAGATGACACTAAACTATACAGCAGGGTCAAAACCATGGAGGACTGCGAAGACCTCCAAAAAGATCTGACAACGCTGGAAGAGTGGGCCAGAAAGTGGCAAATGAGCTTCAACATAGGGAAATGCAAGGTCATGCATGTTGGGAAAAAGAACCCGATGTTCACTTACAAGATGGGGGGATCACCGCTAGGGGTGAGTAACCTTGAAAGAGACCTGGGAGTGATGGTAGACACATCATTGAAGGCGTCGGCGCAGTGCGCCACAGCCTCAAGGAAGGCAAACAGAATGTTGGGCATCATTAAGAAGGGTATCACGACCAGGACGAAGGAAGTCATCCTGCCACTGTATCATGCAATGGTACACCCGCACCTGGAGTACTGTGTCCAGTACTGGTTGCTGTACCTCAAGAGGGACATGGCGGTACTTGAGAGAGTCCAGAAAAGAGCAACTAAGCTAATAAAGGGTATGGGGGACCTCTCATATACTGACAGACTGAAAAAGCTGGGGCTTTTCTCCCTGGAAAAGCGACGACTCAGGGGAGACATGATAGAAACCTTCAAGATCATGAGGGGCATGGAAAAAGTGGACAGGGACAGATTTTTCAAACTAAGGGGAACCACAAGTACAAGGGGGCACTCAGAGAAATTGAAAGGGGAAAGGTTTAGAACAAACGCCAGGAAGTTCTTTTTCACCCAGAGGGTGGTGGATACATGGAACGCGCTACCAGAGGATGTGATAAGCAGAAGCATGCTACAGGGCTTCAAAGAAGGTCTGGACAGGTACCTGGAGGACAAAGGGATTGAGGGGTACAGATAGGAGTAGAGGTAAGGTTATAGGGACAGGATTAGAGGTAAATTATAAAATTAATCAGAGACCACTGTTCAGGCAGTGGGCCTGATGGACCGCCGCGGGAGCAGACCGCTGGGCGAGATGGACCTCTGGTCTGCCTCAGCGGAGGCAACTTCTTATGTTCTTATGACCACAGAAAATTTAGATGTAAGTAGTTTTTTGAGATTTGCAATTATATTGTATGCCCACAGATGTAGTCTCCTATCATGTTCTTATTATATTGTCTTTGGGAGCAGCATTCAAAGTCCAGTAAATCCTGGTGGAAGTGCTAACTAGAGAATGACACGGTGGCAGTTACCTGCGGCTAGCCACGGGTAACCTGCCAAAATGGTGGGGGGGGGGGGAAGTGCTCACTGCGGGCACGGGGACAAGGCCATCCGCTGCCCCATGGAGCGGCAGGGACGGGGCGGTGAAGGGGACGGTGGTCCGGGGACGGGGCAGTGACAGGGACAGATTTTTTCCTGTGTCATTCTCTAGTGCTAACCTTGCTCTTCTGAGTATGCTCTTACATTCTCCTTGAATGGCTCAGGATGAGCATCAAAGGCATGGACTTTGAGAGACATCCTATTGCCCATTTTACTGTCATTCTTCATCTGATTCTTAACCAGCTCCATATAGATTCTGGTCTTGCGATTGCCCAGGAATCCCTGAACCACAGCCACAAAGCAGTTCCAACCTGCTTTCTCCTTCCTAGTTAGCTTCCTGGGAAATTCCTTGCACTCCAGGATCTTCTTTATCTGTGGTCCGATGCAGACACCAGCTTTGACCTTGCCTCAGACAGATTAGGGAAGATGTCTTGAAGGTACTTGAAGGCCGCCAACTCCTTATGTAGAGCTCTGACAGATTTTTTTCATTAGGTTCAATTTGATGTGCAGCGGTGGCTTCAGCATCTTCCCATTTGATATTGTTTCTCCTCACAGAGAACTCAGTCTGCTTTGATAGTGAGGCATGCCTAATATGACACTTTTGGGTGTCATCAGCGCTAACAGGGGCCACAACCTAACTAGGAGCTACAGGGGAGCAGTAGAAACATAGAAACATAGAAAGATGACGGCAGAAAAGGGCTACAGCCCATCAAGTCTGCCCACTCTACTGACCCACCCCATTAAGTCTGAGTGCTAATGACCTAGTTCCTTAACTCGTACACCTGGGTCTTCTGAGTGAACAGGAAGTGAAAGATGCAACTTTAGTGGTTGGTCATTTCTGTAATGGTACCCCTGAGAGAAAAGGAAAATGGCATCACTGACAAGTGGGAGAGGGGTGAATAAGCTGCCCTAGTCCATTGAAATCCTGAAGCCCCCCTGGAAAGTACTTTCATGCTACCTAGGGGGAAACACAGAAGAGGTAACTCTAACAGCTGGGGGAGGGGTGAATAGGCAGCCCAGAATCCATTGAAAGTAGAACGCAGGGGGAAGTTGAGAGACCCTGGGAGATGGGATAGCGTATATCCAGATTTAACCAGACATTTCCTCTTTATAGAGGACTGTCTGGGTGACCGGACGGTTTCCTGGACTGGAGGGAGTTTGTCCAGATTTTGGACTCACTCTCTTCAGTCCAGCCATACCCAGAGTCGGATATGGCTCTCTGAGTCTCCCCTGTTCCCACATACCTCCACCAGCACCGTAATTTCAAAACTTTCGGCAGCCGGCAGCATTAGCGACATGATCCTACTGCTGTCAGCCTGCCCCAGAAGCCTACACTCTGTAGCATCCGGCTATGCAGGAACTGGAAGTGCTGTCTGTAGCAAAGTCTGCGATCGACGTCCTATAGAGAATCTGGGCCTAAGTTTCAGAATGATTCTCCTTTTGTCCAAGGCTTAAAATGAGCGATTGAGGGAGCAATTGTGCTTTGCCCAGAGTCTGTTTTGGCAAATTTGAAATGGGAATCTTCTGTCCCTGTCCTCTCCATGGTACTCCTTTAATTTTGTCTCTGCTTTTGCTCAGGATAAGATCCTGCCTTTATCTAGGAGGTGGATCAACTTCACCAGATTTGGATCTTATTCTCTTTAAATTATTAAAACATTCCTTGCAGAAATTACATCCTTACATGTAGTGATGATAAAGTCTAGCCTGGAGTCATGTCAACTATTTGGAAGAATTCCGCTGTCAAGCCTATTCAAAAAAATAAAAAAAAGCCAACTTAGAAACTTTCATTTCCAGTTATAGAGTAGTACTGTACCTAACTTCCAGTTTACGGCAAATATAGTGGAAAGAGTGGCTTTTTATTACAACTGAGGGATTATGTTATTAAAAAGAATCTTCTCCATTTCTGCCAGTGGCGTTTGCAAGAACTTGACACAGCCAGAAACTAGTTTGGTAGCACTCCTGAATGAAATGTATAACTTCCTGGACAAAGATAAAAATGTCCTCCTTGTACCATTAGATCGTTCTGCAGCCTCCGACAGTGGACAACTCCTTGCTGTTGTCTCGTCTGCATGATACTGGATTACATAGTACCATTCTGCAGTGGTTAACATCTTTTCTAGGTAACCATATGAATTCCGTGCCATTTAACATTTTGATGTCTGGTAAGAATCCATTTTGCTTTGGTGTGCCTCATAGCTCAGTGCTTTCTCCAATTTTATTCAACCTCTTCCTGAGCCCACCGGCACTCAATCAATCTTTGGGAATCCGAGGACATTATTTTGTGGGTGTTATCCAGCTGACTGCATTTGCAGATCCAGTTCATCCAGATCTTGCAATCATGAATGACCTGCTTGTCAGCTACATCCATTAAGCATTGTGAACACCGCCTGGGAGTGTGTGGCACAGTGGTTTAACCTACAGCTTCATTATCCTGAAGTTGTGAGATCAAATCGCATGCTGCTCCTTGTGACTCTGGGCAAGTCACTTAATCCCCCATTGCCCCAGGTGCATTAGATAGAGTGTGAGCCTGCCAGGACAGATCGGGAAACATGCTTAAGTACCTGAAAGCACTTAGGTTATATAAGTGGTAAATAAATACTAAAAATAAATTTAAAAAAATAAAACTGATCTCTATAATCTAAAGCTTAGTGGTATTGGTCATAATCCTTGAGGCCAGGGATCCTGCAATAGCAGTGGGGAACACCTGATCAATCAGATCTTATCTCATCCAATCAGATAATTTTACTTTAGTCTTTGCATCAAACTCAATCCATAAAGGTCTTATACTTTCACTAATGCAATGCAGTGGCGTACTAAGGGGGGGGGGGAGGACCGCCCCAGGTGCAGCCTTAGGGGGGGGTGCACAGCTGGCCAGGTCCGGAAAACTGTACCGGGCCGATCAGCCTGCCTCACCCCGACGTCAATTCTGCCGTCGGAGAGGAAGTTTGGGCCAGCCAATCGCTGCCTAGCTGGGCGGAACTTCCTCTCCGACGGCAGAATTGACGTCGGGGAGAGGAAGGCTGGTCGGCCCGACGCAGGGAAGACAAGCTTGGGGTGATGGTTGCTTTAGAAGGGCAAACAAATGTGTCACTGAAAACAAAAAAGGAGGCCAGAACTGGGTCACTGAAGGCAGCATGTTTACTTCATTCATGCTGCCGGTAGCCCGAAGAGTTGCAGCAGTGCTGCTGGGAAGAACAATGAACAAGCACCGGATCCTGCCGGGGGGGGGGGGGGAGGAATAGCATGGGGAGGGTAAGAGAGATGCTGGAACGCGGGGATGAGGAGAAAAGATACCAGACATCCAAGGGAAGCAAGGGAAGGGGCTGATAGAGATGCCAGACCATGGGAGGGAGGAAGGAAAGGGGGGAAGAAAGATTGGATGCACAGTCAGAAGAAGAAAGTGCAACCAGAGACTCATGAAATCACCAGACAACAAGGTAGAAAAAATGATTTTATTTTAAATTTAGTGATCAAAATGTGTCTGAATTTATATCTGCTCTCTTTATTTTGCACTATGGCCCCCCTTTTACTAAAACACAATAGCGGTTTTTAGCGCAGGGAGCCTATGAGCATCGAGAGCAGCCCTGGGCATTCAGCGCAGCTCCCTGTGCTAAAAACTGCTTTTGTGCTTTAGTAAAAAGGGAGGGGGGGTATTTGTCTATTTTTGTATGGTTGTTACTGAGGTGACAGTGCATAGAGTCATCTGCCTTGACCTCTTTGAAAAAACCCCAGAATAGGAATGATAATTAACATTTTCTCAGCATACAGTGTGCTTTGTGTTTGTTTGTTTTTTTAATTTTATTGTTGATAGATCTTTTTGACTTGGTCATTTTAAATGTAGCTCGCAAGCCCAAAAAGTGTGGGCACCCCTGAGCTAGAGCATTGAAGTTGTGTGTTTCTGCCGTAAAGGTCATCTCTGATGCAACCGGAAGTTGCATCAGAGACAACCTTTACAGCAGCCATATGCAACTACAACGCTCCTGCTGCTATAAGAAGACAGTTTAGACATCGCCGGCCACAGGGCAGGGAGGTTTGTTGGACCGGGCCTGTTGTCCGGGCCGGGGGGGGAGAAAGCGCCACGAAGGTAAGAGGCAGGGAGGGAGAAAGGAAGAAAAGGTGGGGTGGAGAGGAAAACAGGGTAAAACAGAGGGGGGAGAAGGACACTGAAAGCACATGGGGAAGTCAGAGGGAGGAGAAGTACGCTGAAAGCACATGGGGAAGACAGAGTGGGAAGAAGATGCTGAAATGGGCATTGTTCTTGCCTTGTACAAGGTATGGGATAGGGAGGCTGGGCTTCCACTATTCTACAAGGGCAATTTGCAACTGGTGGGGAGGTGAGGACAGGGTTTCTGAAGAGAGCCACTGAACCACTAGGGTATTTAAACTGAAGGAAAGGGAAAAGGTGAATGGGAGGCAATCAACCACTAGAACTGTGGATTGTGCAGGTTATTTTAAAAAGGGCATACTTAACTGGTCTAAACACCCATATATTTACAAGGGAACTTTAAAAAAGAAAGATCCTAATTGAAGAATACCAGGAAGCAACAACAAAAACTCTCTTTGTTTCTGAGTCTCCTGTATCACATTTGGAAACATCCTTATTTTAGTATTCAAAAATAATACAACCCTCTATTTTAAAAAAGGCATAGGATCAAGTCTCTATTCAACTTAAGGGCAACAAAAATAGAATAGCCACATTAGAATCAGATGTTTCAAGTAGATCAGAAATGTTTAAATTAAGAGTCAGGTGAAGCAGTGGCTAGTTACAGGTAGACCTGGGTGGACACAGGCCCACATATTATTGGATCAAGCCTGTTCAGCAGTGGCACTTCAATCCCCACTCCTCTGCCAGTGGCTCAGTATCTGACCTCATCTCTGAATTCCCTCCCTGGTGTACCACAGAAACAGCAGCAGCGATTCATTTTTGCTGCCTGCCAAAGCCTGGTAGGGCTACCCATCGCTCATCACCTCACCTATAAAATACTTCTCCTCACCTTTAAAACAAAAATCTCTAACCAACCAGCATTCATAAATAAACTTTTGATTCCATACTCATTATCCAATCAAAACCTACTTTCCATACCGTTAATACGAGAACCAATTTACTATATTACTCGCAAATCCATTTTTTCAGTCACCGCCCTCTCTCTGTGGAATGTCCTCCCATTAGTTTTTCGATTAGAGAACTCTCTTGAAAAATTTAAAGCCAAACTTAAAACTTTTCTCTTTAAAGATGCCTTTACTCTCTAGTACCAGCTTCTGCTTCTCAAACCTTTAATTCTTATGAAGCCTTGAAACATCAAACGCTTCTTCTGAAGCGATCCCCATCCTAATGTTTTACCACTCCCCATTTACCTTCCTTTTTTACTAATTTTACTTCGATGTATTCTAAAAAAAACCTTTCCCAACCCAACTTCCCTTTTGTTCCATGTATGTCAATGTGAATTCATCTAGTGTTTTTAATATTTGATAAAATATTGCTTTTATTTACCTATTTTAATTGTTTTCTACAATCTTTTTATATTGTACACCGTTTAGACACTTGTTTTGATAGACGGTATATCACAAATAAAGAAACTTGAAACTTTCATCTGTAAGGAATCAGAAAATGATGCTATTGAGGGTGAGATGTGAAAGAAGGAAGCCTGCCAGGCAACGAAAATTAACCATTACTGCTGCTTCTGAGGTATACTGGGCAAGGGGATTCAGAGACAGGGAGATTTGGTAGACCATGGGCAGGGGATTGGGGAGAGAGGGAGAGATACTGGATGTAGGGGAGAGGAGCTGAGGTGAAGGAGGAGATTCTTCAACAATCCTTTTCCTCAATTTGCATAGATAATATGATTGCACAATAGGAGGTATTATCACAGGATACTTTTAAGAATTTAGTCATATATTGAACTAGCAGTGGGAGACCTTAATGGTTCTCTAGGAAAATGAATCAAAGTTGAGTTAATAGACCTTGCAAAGTTTTAGCCTATATAATATTATCCTTAACAATGGAACTATCAATTTCTTTTAGAGCTACAACATTCTTATTAAAATCTTCATGTCTTCTCCACAATTCCCTTATGCAGAACAAGAGAATTAATCTTTATATCATGTTTCTGTATTTGAGCATGCAGGATATTAATTTCAGGGCACACAGCCTGTCCCAGTTCCAAAATGGCTGTCCACAGATTGCAGAGTAAATTGCTCCAGACTCTGCAAAGGAAAAATAAATTAAATCCCAGTAGGAACTGCTTCCAAATGCAATGTTTGAGAATCCAATCAAGAAGAAGGTTGGGATGTTCCCAGCAAATACTCCCTAACTAGTAACTGGGATCTCGTATGGTCCTTGCTCTGATGTCCAACTCCTTATGCCTGAAAACTGCTGGCCTAATCTGTATGTGACTCAACCAGACTACTGCACTTAATGAAGGAAGCTTGAAACTGCACAGACAGTTTTCAAGAAGCCGACTGAGGTAATTTATAGGATTCTACCACTCCCCCTGCTGGATACTCCCTCACAGTGTCAGAGCCACCTTAACATAGGTAGCTCTTCCCTAGGGGGAAGTGACATGGGTGGGGAGGGGAGAATCAAGGAAGCAGCTGAAAGGAAGAATAAGAAGCAGGTCCAGAACCAGGTTAAGGAGGCCTAGGGAAGATAAGGGAAAGAGTGATCCCAACATACGACTTGACTGCAACCATTAGATATTCCATTTGACTGAGGTAAGCCAACTACTTTTTTCTGAGCATTTGTGAGCACTATTTGGGGTCTGGCTGGGGCCTGATCTGGTTACCTGACTGAGAGATACTGTGCAATCTGTATTTGGGCATAGCAGCCAGTGGCCATGAACAGTATTTTTGGGCATTGTAAGCCATAGACCCATTTCAAGACTTTTGCCTTTGAATTAAGACACTTTTTTTTGTTTGTTTCTCTGAGCCTGTGAAGTAAAAGGGCTCAGGTTCCTGAAGTAATAAAGAGTTTTGTTGAACCTTCCATGGTTATGTGTAACAGGAAGAAAAAAATAATAAATTAAAAGCAGAGGCAGGAGGAAAATGGTGAGGGCTGCTTGGGGTATAGGCCCATGCACAGAGCCTGTGAGCTGCAGAGAGATCATAGAGATGAGAGAGAGAGTTTTTCCAGTAGAGCAGCCTGATTCACCGATTCAAATCGATTCACCAATTCACTTTGATGACTCGATTCAAATCAATCTGTTGTCCGAGAAAATTGGACTCACCAATTCACTGACCAACACCCCTCTCCCCAGGGTGAGACCTGACATACTTCTAAGGCAGTGGTCTCAAACCTGCGGCCCACCAGGTACTATTTTGAGGCCCTCGATATGTTTATCATAATCACAAAAGTAAAATAAAAGTTTCTTGATCATATGTCTCTTTAGCTATAAATTACAACATTATTATTAAGACTTAGCCAAAAGGAAAGTTTTATAAACTATAAAGAGCTTTACCTCATATAAAATTGTCATTTCTTTAATAAGACATTAATTATTTTTTCTGAGGCCCTCCAACTGCCTACAAATCCAAAATGTGGCCCTGCAAAGGGTTTGAGTTTGAGACCTAAAGCTGAGGCGGTGAACGGCCAACTACGGCATTGCTCTGAAAGGGCTGCTTTGCAGCCTGCCCTGCCGGGGCCTTCCCTCTGCCGTGTCACTGATGAAGCGACAGAGGGAAGCCCTAGCAGAGCGATGCCACTGCTGACCATCCACTGCTGCTTCAGGAGGTCTGGAGAGATGTCAGGTCTCACAGTGGGAGAGTCAGTGGGGTGCTGCTACACAGGGGGATGGGAGGGAGGAATGGAAAACTACTGCACATGGGAATGGGTGGGAGGTGAGGAAACTGCTACTCAAGGGGATGGAAGGGGAGAAAAGATGCACATGGGGGAAGAGAGGAGAGAGGAAGAATTGGGGTGCAGGAGAAGAAGGAAGAGAAGAGGTAGAAAGGGGTGAGAGAGATAAATCATGCATATGGTGGAGGGGAGACATACATGGAAAAGAGAGAGGGAGAAATGCTGGACATAGGATGGAGGGCAGGGAGAGATGGTGCAGGGGAGAGAGAAAGAAATGTTGCGCATCATAATAAAGGGGAGGAAAGGAAAGATGCTACATGGAGGGGAATCGAGAGGTTTGATCCAGGGCACAAGGTAGGGAGAGAGAGAGATAGAGGAGATGGTAGATAGTGGGAAAGAAACAAATGTTAGATATGGCAGGAGAAGGTAGAAAAAAATCATTTTCTATCTTGTGATTACAATGTGTCAGATTTGAAATGTGTATCCTGCCAGAGCTGGTGTTAGACAGCAAGCGTGAGCTAGGACCTAACAGAGAGAGGAAAAGTCTTTTTTGTTTATTTTGTTTACACCACAGTGCCGGCATAGGGTTGAAGAGGGAAAAGGCTACAAAATAAACCCACCAGGGCATTTGGAAAAACAAACAAAATCCCGATTGGGCAGGAAAAGTGAATCAAAAAATTGATTCAATAGATCAAATCAAATCGAATAATTTTTTCCCTGAATCAGGCAGCACTAGTCTCCATGCCATGAACAATTGTATGCTATGGTGGTATATCAAATTTTAACAAACATAAACATAATGGTTACTGCTGATGGGCCGACCCAATGGGCCATTTGGCCTTTATCTGCCATCATGTTTCTATGATTTTAGCCTGCATTCATTCAGGGAGGTTAGGATTTTGTTTCCTTTTATTTGTTTACAGATAGGACAGTAGCAAACATCTGCATCTTCAGAGGAGCTGCTGGTTCCAGACAGGTGTCAGGACAACAAGTCAGCAGTACCCAATGCAAGAAAGTGGCGATACCAGTGAAAACAGGGTTTTTAAAAATACTTTATTTTTGTATGTACACATATACATTTTTTGTATTTTACTGAACTATGGGACTGAGAAACACTCTCTGGTTTTTAAAGAGTCACCTATTCAAATATGTACTTGTGGATTTGTATATCCTGGAACAAAGTTGGTATTAAGTTGAAAGGCGTGACATGTTTGTTTGAGGTTTGAATATTATCACTAAAATGGTGTAATCAATGTAAATTTGATCACACATGAATGGTAAATTAGCTTTGCTATTCATTTATATTTCAATTTAATTTGCCTTGTTTGAACAACTTCTGATAACAATTGTTGGACATACCTATTTAGTTTCCTTTTACCCTTGATTGTTTTTTTTAGTTGCAACAAATAAATACAAATATTTAAATGTTTAACCTCTGTGTTGGAATGAAGGGGAAACCTATTGAAATATTTGACCGTGATTATAACATTGCGTACATTTAATTGTAACAGTTGCATTGTAATGCAATTGCACCACATCACCATTATGGTGTGTTGCTTGTGTCTATGTGTACACAGGCAACAAAACCCAAAACCCTGCTCACACTATTACACAGACTTAAAGAGATGTCAGCAACCGATGAGCTTAGAGAAGCAGCCAGCTCCTGAGAAACTCCAAGTGGTCTTTCCATACCAGGAATCAATTGCTGAGAGACCCCATTCACCAAATGTCAATTCATCAGACCAATGACAGACAGGGGAGGCTGAGGTCTCCGAGGGATAGACCAGAGCTGCATCTTTATGTTTCTTACTCATATGGGCACCAAAATATAAGTTGGGCGTGCCCTAGGACATTGCAGAAAAATTAACTCCCTAGACGCCACCAAAAATATCTAAACCTCAAATCTAAATTTTTAAGATAAGGAGCACCCTCAGCGTGAGTTTGAAAGCTTTAAAGAGTGACTCAAAGAGCAGCTCTAGTGCTTAGAATAGCAAAGCTAGCAAACACTGAGCAGAGATTACCACTCACACTGCCAGCCGCACACCATCATCTGGGTGCTCCTGTGTGCTTTAACCTTTTCCTATCGTAATAAATTTTACGTTACGCTGGTTCCAATCGTAATTATTTTAGCAAAGTTTTGTATTATTCACCATTATCATTTACAGCTATTGTAAACACAATGTAAATAAGTCATAAGTCTGTAAATTCAAATATTTTGTGTTCCTGGCTCTTTATTAGTCCATACAGACTGTTTATCCACTGTCTATGTCATTTTTGGAATGTCCCGTCATCCGGGACACACGATAAGAAAAGGTTAAAGTGCAAGTCAAGTGCAAACAATGTGCAATAAATATATATAAAAGTGGAAGACAAAAAGTTCACAGTCCTGCAATGCCTCGAATGCCTAACCCACTGACCTGAACAGAGAATGAAAAAATTAGTCACTTATCTCTCCAGTTACTTAGCTGAATAAAGGTGCTGTAGTCAAATAGTAGCAAGAAGAGTCCAGCTTTTTTTAGATCAAAGACCAAAGTTAAGATACAGTCCTCTTTTAACACGGCTCGACCCAGCAGGGTTTCAGGGCAATATCCCCTTCCTCAGGAACTGAACAGGCCAACACGACTGTAGGTCAGAGTGATTCCAGGCAGGCAAGGCAAAAAACAAAAAGGTGGAGTCTAGGGAGTTAACTTTCCTGCAATATCCTAGCGCACGCCCAACTTATATTTTGATGTCTTTTAAGGATATTTTGTCTTGGGGTTTTTGCTATCTTACACAGCAATAGAGGTAAGGTGCATGCATCTTTTGCGACTGCACCTGCAATTTGTCCTTTTCGTTATTAAAAATGTTTTAATGTGTATTGTGTTGACATTTTATGTACCATACTATGCTATAATGTGTACTGTTATTTGAACATTTTACTGGTATGAGATTGTGAAATGCATTATATCTGGATATTTATCAGACCCAATTTTATGGAAAAAAAATGTCTAAAACCTTGGTTTTATAAGATGTATTTTCCAGGATAAGATTTACAGAAACGGACCAATGTTCCACAACAAAATCGAGAATATCGAAAACCACCAAAACGTGGAACACAAGTTACTGGAGATGCAGGTAGCTTATAATAAAATATTTATTTCACGAAATGCTATATAATAAAATAAGGACATATAAGGTACAAAAGTATGTGTCAAAGGTATTACAGTACATGTGTTTAATGCTCACAAAGTGAGAACCGGACTCTACACGGACCATGTTTCGGTAATCCTTTGCCTTCCTCAGGGGTCCTGATGATAAACCTTGAGTTGAGCAATGAGCATCAATAACTGTAATAACAGACTCGAATGAACTGTACCCTGAAACTTTTGATAAGGCTGTTACGGCTCCTATTGAGAAACATCAATAAAAGGAAATGTTAACTCAGCTTTTGGAAAGTGCTGCAGCTTTCTACATCTAGCATAAAAACTGATGATTATATGTTAATGTTTGTTTGATTTTATTTGTTTTATTGAATTATGTATGTAACGATATGTAATCTATTAAGAACTGTGGAAGTGGGTAAATATAAATAAATAGAAATGCTCCACTTTTAAAACTCAAGAGCACTATTTCACCGGAAGAAAAGGCCTCAGGTATTATTACGACAGAGCTTTTAAGCTCAAACCTCCTCCACCCACATCATCGTCCAAAAAACTCTAGCATGACTGAACTAACTAGCAGCTTTACATATTATATAGGGGACAGTGATGCAATATGATGGCCAACGTTTCATGGTATACAACCGTTTCTTCAGGGTAATGATATGTAAACCATTTAGGTTTAAACGGTATATAAATTTTTAAAATAAATAAATAAAATAAATAGAAATGCAGATTTTATGATATCTATTTTAGGCCCCCTTATATCAAGCCGTGTTTAGGGTGTTTTTATTGCCAGGTCGGAACTTTTACTGCAGCGACTGGTGCTTAAAACACCCTAACGCAGCTTGATAAAAGGGGGCCTAAAATTGTTAAAATTGTAATTTGCTTCAGGCTGCTTTTGGTGAAGTGAACAATTAAATAATGTAAAGTTAAATTAAGTAACATATTGCCTACAAGTTATTCTTGCTGTACACCATCTTGGGTAAATTTTTTCATCAAGTCAGTAAATACATCCTAATAAATAAATAGGGATTTGATATATCACCTTTCTGTGCTCTCAATCAAAGTGAATTACATATAATATATAAGTACAGTAGACTCTCTGTTAACCAGAACTGAATTAACCAGAAAAAAAAAAAAAAATCCAAGAAACACTGTACTACTTCAAATAAAAATGAAAATAAAAATCAATTTCTGGTAGAAATTTAAATGTAAAATTGGCACACCATACCTGCCAAGGTATACTTGAGTATGCCCACACTTTGCCTACCACATGTCCAGTAGTTTGTCTGGACCAGCCTATGGTATGGCATAGTATGGTGTATAGTAGTGTATCGCAAACTATGTGCCGTGGCACACTAGTATGCCGCCTGAGATTCCAAGTGTGCCACAGCTCACAGAGAAAGAAGAGAAGTGCTGGCCAGCTGACTTGCCTCTTGCTGCGAGGCACCTCTTGTAGTGCTGGCACTGCATCTTCCTGCTGCCGTCATGTTTCTCTCTGTGCGTGAACCCCCCTCCCCCAGCAGCATCTTCCTGCTGCTGTCGCGTTTCTGTGCGTGACCCCCCCCTCCCCCCAGCACTGGCAGCTCAGTGTGCTTTTTAACTTGGTCACACAGCTGCTGCTAGGATTAAGTTATACCTTAGGCTGGCTGGCATCATCGAAACTGGCCTAGCAAAGGCCCAGAGGCTCCCAGATGAAACCGCATCTAAATTAATCCTAGCAGCAGCTGTGTGACCAAGTTTAAAAGCACACAATGAGCTGCCGCTAGAGACAGGAGAAGTAATGCTGGACAAGGTAGGAGGGAAAGGGAAGGGGGGAGGATGGAAGGGAGAAGGGGTATTGCTGGACAGGGGGAAGGAAGAGGATGGAAGGGAGAAGAGGTACTGCTGGACAGGGGGGCAG
Source organism: Geotrypetes seraphini (assembly GCF_902459505.1). Classification (NCBI taxonomy): domain Eukaryota; kingdom Metazoa; phylum Chordata; class Amphibia; order Gymnophiona; family Dermophiidae; genus Geotrypetes; species Geotrypetes seraphini. The sequence goes on along the minus strand of NC_047085.1, from coordinate 396,651,634 downwards.
GGAAAGGGAAGGGAGAAGAGGTGCTGCTGGACATGGTATAAGGGGAGGGAAAGGAAAGATGCTACACACTGGAGGGGAGGGTGAGATGGTGGATGGGGAGACAGCATATTAGCTGTGAGTGGGGTTGTGGGAGGAAGGAAGGAAAATTGTTACAGGAAGAGGGAGAGTGATGAGAGAGGGAGAAATGGACATGGGGTAGAGGAGAGGGAGAAATGATGCATAGGGAAAGAACATGGGTTGGGGAGTGGGAAGGAAGGATGTCACTCGAGGGAAGAGGCAAGGATAGAGAGAAAAAGTGTGCAAGAGGCAGAAAGGGTTGGACTCATGGAGAGGGTGAGATGGATGGGGAGGACAGAAAGGAGGAAAGGAGAAATGTCACACTCGGGGGAAGGAGGAGAGAGCACAGAGTGAAAAGTTGGACTCATGGAGGGAGAGAGAGATGTTGGTTAGGGGAGAGAAGGAGGACCGGAGAAGAAGAAGCATGCAGGAGGAGGAGAGAAAGAAATGTTGGACTGGTGGAAAAGAGGGAGAAATGTTGGACTGGGAGTAGGGCCAGAAAGGAGGAAGAGAAGGGAGATGGACTGCAGGGGGCAGAAAGGAGGAAGGGAAAGAAAAATGTTACATGGGGGGGTGGAGGAGAGATGACTAAAGGAAAGGAGAGATACCAGGGCATAGATCATAAGAACATAAGAAGTCGCCTCCGCTGAGGCAGACCAGAGGTCCATCTCGCCCAGCGGTCCGCTCACGCGGCGGCCCATTGCCTGAGCAGTGGTCCCTGACTAGCTCTATAACCTATCTCTACTCCTATTCCTGTAACTTACCTCTACTCCTATCCCTATAACCCATATCTACACCTATCTATACCCCTCAATCCCTTTGTCCTCTAGGAACCTATCCAAACCTTCTTTGAAGCCCTGTACAGTGCTCCTGTCTACCACAGCCTCTGGAAGCACATTCCAGGGAAGGAGTCTGGTAGCGCAATAGAAATAATAATAGTAGTAGTAGTAGTAGAGAGAGAGATGCCAGACTGGGAAGGGGGAAGGAAGGAAAGAGATGTCATAAGAACATAAGAACTACCATCTCCGGATCAGACCTTTGGTCCATCAAGTCCGGCGATCCACACACCCGGAGGCCCAGCAAGGTGTCGGACTACTGGGGGGAAAAGAGGGAAGGAGAGAGAGAGAGAGAGAGAGAGAGGAAGGGAAGGGAAGACATGGAAAAGTAGATTTTGAGAATAAAGCAGAATATTTGAAAAATTGAATGTTAAGTGAATGCCAAAGATGGATGCAACAATTTTGAAAATAGTCACTCTATAAAATGATGGAACAGTCTATGTATAATTTTTATCCATTCCTAATCGAACTTAGCTTTATCAGTGTCTCTGGAAACAGAGACACTGATAAAGCTAAGTCTCTTAAATTTGTAATATATTCTTAAGCTCTCAAAGTATAAGTAGTAGCTTAAGTAATAACAACTAGCAACAGTTTTGACCCATATTTGAACACTGCAATTATTGGGTGGTGAGGCGGTGGATACTGCCTTCATGTCTCTGAGCAGAGTTCGATTAGGAATGGATAAAAATTATACATAGACTGTTCCATCATTTTATAGAGTGACTATTTTCAAAATTGTATCAACTATTTTTAGTCACTCGACATAATAGTATTGTTGAGTTCATTGGCCCTTTAGTATTTTTTGAAGATGGATGCAAGGCAGAAAGTGAAGACAGAGAGAAAAACAGTCAATGGGTAAGAAAGCACTGGAAACAGTTAAAAGCACAGAAAAACAAAGTCACCACACAACAGAGGTAGAGAAAATGATTTTATTTTCAATATAGTGATGATAGAAAAGTGTCCGTTTTAAGAATTTATATCTGCTGTGTATATTGTGTGTATATGAAAAAATGGCATTACAATTAGTAAAGGGGGTGGGATCTGGGGAAGAGCTTAGGTGGGTCTAGGGTGGGGCTTTGGAGGTCTATGGTTAGGAGTACTCAGTTGATATTTGTTAGACTTCCCTGCTGGCACGCTCTACTGGCATTTCAAGGCCTGTCTGAAGGGCCTCTGCGCATGCGTGAATGTTGACGTGATGCTTTCACGCATGCACATGATGTCATCACAGTGACGTCCACGCACTTCTGGGTGCCTCGAGCCATGGCCACTACCTTTAGTGTGCCCCAGCTCAAGAAAGTTTGAGACACACTGGTGTATAGTATTAGTTAGGCCTACATTTAATAGTAACTCTCAAGCAAACAGAAACTACATTTATCCGGCATCTATCAATCCCCATGGGTGCCAATTAAAAGAGTCTACTGTACTTATTTTGTACCTGAAGCAATGAAGAGTTAAGTGACTTGCCAAGAATCACAAGAAGCTGCAGTGGGAGTCAAACCTTGTTCCACTCTCAGGTCACTGCAATAGCTATTAGGCTACTCCTCCACTCTGAACAGCCTTTCTACAATCCTACAATATGCTAAAGGTATACAATAAGGTTGCAGGCAAGCATCAAGAGGCTCTCAGGTGAGACAGGCTATAACCTGTGTTCCTAGAGGCTATAAAAACTGCCAACTACAGTTACTTTCTCTGCCCACTGGTCTCCAAGAGCAAGAAATACAGAAAACAAATTAAATCCTTCTACAGCTTGTGCTAACATGCAACATGCCACTCACTGGGCCTTCAGTGAAATTCTGACCATTATGTTTAAACACACAGGCTTATCCTCGGGTCTTGGTGCTCTTTTTTAAATTACTGCTGACATAAGTGCCCATAACTGTGTTAGGCAACTCTGCTAGAGTTGATTTTTCTTTTCAGTTCACATAGGACACGTCAACTATCTGTTCTCTCAATTAATAACCATAGTGCTGGGCAAATTTAACAAGAAAACTTAATTGCATCTGTTTTAAATATGCACTAAGATTTCAAAAGCTAAATGGTTAATAAGAAAACACCGAGACTAATTTACTCAAGAAGTCTGGGAATGCATTACATAAGAAGTGCATACTGACCATCAATAATGATGGGCATTATGTTAATTATTCCTGATTGCCATCAAGTGTGCTAAGAATATAGTACAATATAAAAGGAGAAATAATTACCAATTAAAACCAGTTTCCTATTTAGAAGCTTCTTGATTACCAGAATATGAATGTCTTCTTGTTTTTAATTACCTTTCTTTCATGGAAAAACAGGCACTGACCATGAGAGGGCAAAACTGAATGGCACGTACAATGAATATTTCTTTCACATTTAGCCCAGAATAGATCAGAAAATAAAATGTGCACAGTGTAGAAATATATACTATCAAGTCATAGCACTGAAGTCAGGCACTAATACGAGACTAGATGGTAGAGTCCAGGGGAAAGTAAGATTTGTCCTTGTCTCCTTGCTGGACATTACCTGGTCACCCAGGGCAGAAACAAATTATAGGCAAATTAGACATAAATCTAGGGCCCAAATGGTTAGAAAGGGGCCCTCTCAGATGTGCTAATTCAATGGCTTCCAAGATAGATTTTTTTGCTCATCTTTGAACCTTATATAATTCCACTATATCTTTTTTGAGATACAGGGACCAGAATTGAATAAAGAAGAGTAGGGGGTGGGTGGAGAACCCGGAACCACAGCTACATTGATATCCAGTCAGCAGGAGGAGTCAGCGACCAGAGCTTCTTACTTGCAGCTTCCTCATTTGTGGAAGTATTTTAAAGTTGATTTATATTACAATGCAGGCCTGATATACTTGTCTGCCTAGGACCTATCAAATAGTTATGTTTAAATCCTTTTTATTAACATTTTCCAACAATACAAACTCAAATCACATCACAAATACAATTCAAGAAACAACCCCAATAATCCCTCCTCCCTCCCACCCGAGGAACAGCTACCCAACCAAGTTCAAAATAAAATTGGAGTGTGTCAATTCAAAAGTCGACTTCTGATATGTGGTGTCAATGTATCACAGAACGATAACCAACACCGGAGAAACAAAGTGCCCGGCTCAGAATCCAGTTTGGGAAGAGCCTGACGTTCAAATCCAGCCATCTATACCATCAAAGTCCATCAATGCATTAGGGTCGGGGTTTGGGGCGACAGCCAACACTGTAAAATGGCCTTGATGCCCATAAGTATAGATTTTTGAACAAAGCTTGCTCCTCCCAATCGCACTGGAAACAAAGACAATTTCAAAGTGAAGAGAAAAGTGTCAGTAGGCCTCCAGGTACAATTCCACATCCATGCTATCTGGTTGCCCAATCGTCGCCAATAGGCCTAGATGCCCAAACAGGACCAGAACATATGTCCCAAAGTAGTTTGGGACACCCCACATTTAGGACATTTAGTTAGTAAGGCTCAGCCCTGCCAATGGAGATGGAATTCCAAAACATGCAAGAAACACAGAGGATCCCTATATGGCAAAACAAAACTTAAATTGCCTTGACATTTTAAGAAATCATAGAGGATGTAACCACACAGGAAGACAGTGGATATGACCAAATATAGATACTGTACTTTATTACTTCAAAGAATCGACATGTATGTGTTTTGGCCATAAGGTCTGCCTTAGGAGTCTATAAGCAATTGACACACAAACATGTTAAAAACATTACCAACATGCATATACAGTAGAATGCTGATTATCTGAATGCTTTGGGGGTCTCAGTTTATATTTGAGTCCCCCCTCCCTGAAGTACCATTCCTATCACTCTCCCTCGCACTAGTGCGCCTTCTCTGCTTCTGCCACTAACAACAGCCCAGCCCAGTGCCCCTCCCCCAAACTGGGAGACTTTCCCCCACCGTCAGCCTGCCTTCTGCAATGATTGTATATTAATTTTTTTTCTTTTGTTTTTAATAACTGTTAAAAACAATACCATCTGTGCCCGCTCCCTCACTCCCCTGACAAGAAAAGGCAGCATCCTCCTCCCTCCCTAAACAGGCACCACCAACTCCCTCCAGGCCCCAGAGGAAAGACTCCAGGCCTAACTTGTTTCGCTGGTGGTCTAGCGGCGCGTTGGGGCAGGAGCGATCCTCCTCGCTCCTGTCCTTGCTCTGTCGGTGATGAAAATAGCTGCCGAAACTTCCAGAGTGTAACCTGCTACTTCCCCAAGGTGAAATTCTCAACAATGTAGTCGTGTTAGCCGAGAGTATAATTTAATTTCCATAGGGAAGTAACAGATTTGCATTATAAATTTCCTTCACCCAAAATTTTAATACTGGGATAAAATAGATAAGTAAAAGAAAACTATCAACACACCAGATAAGTGCAATAATTTTTAATGTGACTTTGCACTTAATTTTGGAAACACTACTCCAATTAAAAGTCTCTAAGAGAGTTGATAATTTGGGGTTTTCCCCTCTCTTACGATTTCTCTGCCAGATGGATCCAGGTAAGTAGATTTCTTATTTTTCCTTGTTTATGGGTTTGACTCTCTTGCGTTGGGTACCTTCTTCTTTGCTCTTGCTTATAGAGTCTCCTATTCCCTATCTATAAAAAATAACCAAAAGGAAAGAAACCTCCTCTAACTAAACAAAAATATTTCCCTATACTAAACTTTCTTTTTGAAAACAATGATCATTAAATTTCCCTAAAACTAATCCCACCCACTTTTTATCGCACCAAGGTTTAATTAAAAATTAATACAATTCCTTTACAGGATCTCTAAATATCCAATAGCAGTTCACAACCCTGCCAGCACTAGTGCCAGGTTCAAATTAGAATCTTCAATTCAAACAGATTTTCTTTATAAAGGCTTCAATCACATCAAACTTTTTTTTTTTAAGTATCTTCAACAAAACTGCTAATTAGGTTTTCTTTAAAAACCCATCATCGGGATAATTTCTCTCACCTCAAGTAAGTTTTTCTAAAATAAGAATGCAAGTCACCACTTCTAATAAACTAATATCACAGCTCAAATGTCATTAAACTCATGTCACAGACCAAATCCCAAAATTTCCACATCAAATCAAAGTTACCACAATGAAAATGTATCTTTAAAAACCAATTTTACAGAGACAACATATAACAGACCCCTATCTCTGCCAAAAAACTAACCCAACAGCCCACCTTGGCAGTTTTAGAACTCCCCAGCACTGTTGACTTCTACATGAGGTCATCAGACCTGTTGCAGACATCAGCAGTCTGGAATTCCCACAATCACTCATGAAAAAAGAGCATTAAACCAGCCAAATATCAAAATAAAATAAAATCCAATAAACCATACCTGAAGATGTCTTCATAACTTTCAGAAACTTTAACTTTCTTACTTTTTCTTCAGCCATGAACCTGCTCAGGATCTGTTGCCATGTTTCCGATGCTTTCCCTTGAGTCAGTGCCATAATTATAGGCAAGCGTCAGATTTAAAAATAAAAAATGGCCCGAGAATAACAGCTCTCCAAATTCTTCAGGAGATGCCCTCCGGAGCCTCTCCCCAGTCCCTCTGACTCTCTGCCGCCTCTTATGTGCTTTTAACACCTTAAAAATCCTCTTCGGGCCAATTAGGCCCAAACCGGGACTGGAAAGCAACTGTGCATGCGCAGTCACCCATTAACAACATCATCGCGTCACAAATGTGCGTCGCCACTGCGAGCCCTTCCCCAATACTGCGAATAGTGTTAGCCAGTTCCTGTAGCTCTCTTCTTACTTCGGCGGCTCTCCACCCCGCGGCAACGAGCACGGCCCAGAAAACAGCTTCGTGTCCGACTCAATCCTGCTCAGCCACTTGGGCCAAAGTGCCCCGGACCCATGTATCTTAATTTTAACTTTTATTTAAACATTGGTTACAAGAGGCAGTCTTGCGAGGCAATGAGTAGGATTGCTCCTGCCCCAGCACACCATTAGACCACCAGGGAAACAAGGTAGGCCTGGGGTCTTTCCTCTGAGTCCAGAAGGGGGTTGGTGGTGCCTCTTCAGGGAAGGAGGGGGAATGCTGCCTTTTCTTGATGGGAAGGGGGGCGCTGACGTTTGTTTTGTTTTTTTTAACAATTATTAAAAAAACAAAATAAAAAAAAATTTATGTCCAATCATCGGGATTTTTTATTATCTGGACTACCCTCTGCTGAGGTTAGTCTGGATAATTTGTGTTCCACTGTATATTAAATGAAAAAATATACAATGTACAGCAGGGGTGGCCACACTTTTTTGGTTTGCTTGCTACTTTTAAAATGATCAAGTCAAAATGATCTACCAACAATAAAATTTAAAAAAACACAAAGCACACTGTACGCAGAGAAAATGTTAATTATCATTTGTATTTGGGGGGATTTTCAGAGGTCAAGGCAGATGACTTTGAAATATGTAATGTCACCTCAGTAATAGCTATACAAAAATAGACAAATATACCCCCTCCCCTTTTACTAAACCGCGATAGCGTTTTTAGTGCAGGAAGCTGCGCTGAATGCCCTGCACTGCTCTCGATACTCATAAGCTCCCTGCGCTAAAAACCGCTATTGCGGTTTAGTAAAAGGGGGCCATAGTGCTAAATATAGACAGCAGATATAAATTCTCAAGAGGGACACATTTTGATCACTAAATTGAAAATAAAATCATTTTTCCTACCTTTTTGTCTGGTGATTTCATGAGTCTCTGGTTGTACTTCCTTTTTCTGTGAAGCCAATATTTCTTTCTTTCTGCCTTTCTTTCTCTCTCCCCCTGCTCCCCCCAAGCCATTGTGCGTATTTCTCCACTTCCCCAATTCTTTCCCTACCCCCACCCCCAAGCCACCACGCCGATTTCTCCCTGCTGCTTCCCCGAGCCAGGCCTGGCATGTACAAGCGCCCGAATCAAAAGACTTCACTTCCGACGTCAATTCTAACATCGGGGAGGAAGTTACAGGCCAGCCAGGCAGCGATTGGCTGGCCCAGAACTTCATCTCCGACGTCAGAAGTGAAGTCTTGTGAGTCCGGCGCATGTGCACGCTAGGCCTGGCTTGGGGAAGCAGCAGGGAGAAAAAGATCGCAAAGGCAATGCGATCGACTCGCGTTGCCTTTGCGATCTACAGGTTGATCGAGATCGACCATTTGGGCACCTCTGATGTAGAGCATGTAATCTGCATGGAGGATGTGGCACAATTCTAAAGAAGGGCTAGAGAGTGGCATGTAAAACTCTAGCCATCTTACTGGGCCAGATGGGGAGAAGGATAGCAAGAACTTTGCTTCCAAGCTGGCAATTTTCTCATGGGTATCGTGCTGCTGCAATATATCACACTGGCCTTTACCTGCTGTCATTTACTATGTTACAATAGTGCATATGGAGTTCATTAGCATACATTAAAAAAATTCAGTGTGTTCAAAATTAATTTAATGCACGTTAACCTATGAATTACTGTACATAAAGTTAATTTCCATGCGTTAAGAACTTAACCATCATTTTACATGAATGCATGAACCAAACTAAGGGCACCTTTTACAAAGCTGCGGTTTGAGTTCCGGTGCAGCAAATGTGACACAGCCCATAGAAACTGAATGGGCTGTATCACATTTGCCACCCAGAATTCGCTACCATGGCTTTCTAAAAGGGGCCCAAAAAAAAAAAAAATGAAAAAAAAAAAAAAGACTACCCCCCCTTTTACTAAGCCTGACAGTACAGGCCAGCACGGTAAATGCTCTGACGCCCATAAGAATTGAATGAGCATCGAAGCATTTGTCACGTGGCTTAGTAAAAGGAGGACTAAATGAACGAAAAACAAGCCAAAATTATTTTTCCTCTGTGCACATCCCTATTGGGCATAATAAATTTTTGTTTAGATTGTAAGCTCTTTTGAGCAGGGACTGTCTTCTTTGTGACTCTGCACAGCGCTGCGTACGTCTGGTAGCACTATAGAAGTAATAGTACAGTGTTTCCCCGAAAATAAGACAGTGTCTTATATTAATTTGGGGCCCAAAAAAGGCACTAGGTCTTATTTTCGGGTAGGGCTTATTTTTTTTCATGTACATGATCATCTCTCCCTTCCTCTCTTTCACCCCAATTCTTCCTCTTTGCTTTCCCCCACATGTGCAACATCTTTCCTCCCCTCTCACCCATCCCCTTGTGCTTTCCCTCTGCAGCATCTTTCTATGCTTCCATCCCTCCCATCCTCCTGTGCAGCAGAACCTTTGCCCAGCTTCCATCCTTCTCTCCCTCCCATCCCTCGTGCAGCAGAACCCTTGAGCAACTGCCACCGCGCAGCTGAACCCCCGCTGACCCTCCATCCTTCCCTCCCAACCGATCCCTGCCGACCGCAACCATAAATACCTTCCAGCAGAGGAGCGTTGGGCCAGCAGCACTCACAGGCTGATCCACGGCCTTCTCGCTGGGGCCTTCTGTGCTGCGTAACTGATGATGTCATCAGTACACAGAAGGCCACAGCGAAAAAGCTGCAAAGCAGCCTTTGAGTGCTGCTGGCCCGACGCTCTTCTGCAGCAAGGTATTTATGGTCGCAATCAGTTGGGAGGGAAGGATGGAGGGTCAGCGGGGGTTCAGCTGCGCGGCGGGGGAAGCACGGCTGCTTACGACTAGGGCTTATTTTGGGGAGTAGGGTATATTAAGACCTACCCTGAAAATCATACTAGGGCTTATTTTCGGGGAAACATGGTAGTACTGTATATGAGTGAAAAAATGCATTATTTCTATCAAGCACAGCTATCAATGTTCTTCTACAAATGCACTGGGCAGCATGAAACTTGAAATAGTATTATAATTTCTAAATGGACTACATTTTTATGACCTTAAGCCAATTCTTGAAAAGCCCTATGCATGACAATGGGAGCTGCTGAAGCACCACTCACTCACTTCCTTTTTTTTGGTTTTATGAACAAATGTCCCTTTTCTTGTGTACTGAGCTGAAATATCAAGAAATCTGCAGCCAAGTTCTTTTTCAACATTCTCTAGTCACCAGTCTGTGACATTCACGTGTCCAAAAAGATTTGGACTTTTCCTAATCTCTACAAGTGAGACAAGTATTCCCAGAACCAGCGTGAATATCTTTATTGTAGCACAAGAAAAATGCCACAGGCCAAACATCTTCTCAATTCAGCCACGTACACCACTCAGGAATTTGGCTGAATTAAGTTTGGTCTAGCTCATATTTATGTCTACATTAGATACTATCAAGTACAACTTTTTCAAGTTTTGGGGTTTTCTAAAAAAAAAACACTATAAACATATGAACATAAGAGTTGCCATACTGGGACAGACCGAAGGTCATCAAGCCCAGTATCCTGTTTCCAGCTCTGGCCAATCCAGATGAGTCTAAAAATCTCTATTAAAATGGCGTGCGATTTTATAGAGAATGACACGGTGATAAATTTGTCTCCGTCCCCACAGGATCTCAATATCCCTAGCCCAGCCCCGTAAGTTCTGTCCCTTTCTCTGTCAAATTCCTGCAAGCTCTGCCTTAACCACACAAGCCTCGAACACTTATGATTTTAAAATGTTCGAGACTTGTGCAGATCAGGAAAGAGCTTGTGGGGATGGTACAGGGATAGAGAGATCCCACATCTAACAGGTCTGACATTTAGGCCATTAGATGAGTTTCATGTTAAGCCATATGCTATGGTTACCTCTTGTTTATACAATGGAGGTTCTTTGCAATTTGCTGGCAAACGCTACGTCTGTTTATAAGACTCTTGACATTTAACATTGCTTTACCATCTAGGATTGATTTTGATTGTTTTAATCAATCATTTATGTGATATCATCGAGACTCCTGATGCAGGCCTGAGGGCTGAAACATAACATTTTCATTGGGTTGGTTGGAGAGAACACCCCTTCTCACAACTCCAATGCTCTCCCAGACTTCGTGTTATTTTTGTCGGTGCTAAACGTATTTGACAGCATTTTATTTTATTGAGCATTTAATTACCTTATTTAAATGCATTTAAAAGTGTTCTTTGCTAATGGTTTCAGCGCAGGCACTGAAACCATTAGAGCACTGGGCGGCACACTAATGCTAGCACTAATTGCCTTTAGCGCGGGCTTTAGGTTTGAGCATCGGCCCACAGATGACTGGGATTATCACTGCGGCGGCAAAAAGGGCGAACAGAATGCTAGGAATGATTAAGAAGGGGATCACGAACAGATCTGGAAGGTTATCATGCCGCTGTGCCGGGCCGGGCCATGGTGCGCCCTCACCTGGAACACTGCGTCCAGCACTGGTCGCCGTACACAAAGAAGGACACGGTCCTACTCAAAAGGGTCCAGAGAAGAGCGACTAAAATGGTTAAGGGACTGGAGGAGTTGCCGTACAGTGAGAGATTAGAGAGACTGGGCCTCTTCTCCCTTGAAAAGAGGAGACTGAGGGGGGACATGATCTAAACATTCAAGATACCGAAGGGAATAGACTTAGTAGATAAAGACAGGTTTTTCACCCTCTCCAAGGTAGGGAGAATGAGAGGGCACTCTCCAAGGTTAAAAGGGGATAGATTCCGTATAAACGTAAGGAAGTTCTTCTTCCCCCAGAGAGTGGTAGAAAACTGGAACGCTCTTCCGGAGTCTGTTGAAGGGGAAAACACCCTCCAGGGTTTCAAGACAAAGTTGGACAAGTTCCTGCTAAACTGGAATGTACGCAGGTGAGGCTGGACTCATTTAGAGCACTGGTCTTTGACCTAAGGGCCGCCGCGTGAGCGGACTGCTGGGCAGGATGGACCACTGGTCTGACCCAGCAGCGGCAATTCTTATGTTCTTATAGGCCTCTTAGATTCCTCTTGATTAAAGCTGTGGAGAATTGAAGAAGCTGAGATTATAAAAGCAGACAAATATCTATGGATGGGCAGGACTGGTTTTTTGCTGCCCCCACCTTTCAGTCTCTACTGACTTGTACAAATGAGGATCTATAAAGAGTCCCTAGACATGGCCCCACATTGTTTCACATCCCCCACCAGCCCAGTCCGGGATGGAGCTCACTCTCCCTGCACAAGCTAAATACCTGCTGTCACACAGACTCCTTTAACTTCAGAATAGGAAAAGAGTGGAGCACTGAAGGCCACAAAAGGGGAAGAAACACCACCCTCCCATGACGCAACAGCCAGGATCCAGGATTGTATTCAAGATCCTAATGTGCCAGATGTGCAGAGCTATTAGTCACCTTCCTTCCTGCCCTCCTTCGAGCGCACCGACAAATCTTCCTTGCAAAGAATTGCCAGAGCTGTACTACAGAAACCTCTTCAAAAACACAAGGGCAGGGAGAGCAAATCAGCCCACCCTCTATTTGATATAAATCAGAAACATGTCACAGTTAAAAATAAAAGAGGCCAAAGGAACAAGACCATAACATACCACAGAAAGCAAACAGATACACCATTTTAGAAAATCAGCCAAGCACTTGTTTTAAATTAACGATTGAGGCTAGCTGATATTTTGGAAGCTTATGTTCATACGTGCAACATTCCATAAAACAACAATAAAGAAAAAGTGACCATCTCTAGGAAACAGAAGTCATCAGAGCAGCCTCTCCAAAAGTACTTAATATTGGAACTCATTAACTCGGTTTTGATTTGGACCCATGCCATGAAAATCAGCCATTCTCAACACTTTAGATCAGTGGTCTCAAGCTCAAACCCTTTGCAGGGCCACATTTTGGATTTGTAGGTACTCGGAGGGCCTCAGAAAAAAATAGTTAATGTCTTATTAAAGAAATGACAATTTTGCATGAGGTAAAATAGTTTATAAATCTTTCCTTTTGGCTAAGTCTTAATAATAACATAAAGATCAAGAAATTGTTATTTTACTTTTGCGATCATGATAAACATACTGAGGGCCTCAAAATAGTACCTGGCGGGCCGCAAGTTCGAGACCACTGCTTTAGATCCACAAATTTAAATCATGTTCAAAGACGTCACAAATAATAATGCTGCCATTTAACATTTCAGCGACCACAGCAACACTAGTAGCCACTGCGTCTCTTGCGTGTTTTCGTTGTACAGCACTGCAAGCACCTGGTAGCGCTTTATAAATAATAAACAGTAGTAGTAGTAATGTATAAACAGCAACATTGATGGCACTGCCCTGATAAACCTATGTCAAAAAAGATTCAGGGTGAAGGATTAAAGATACCTCAAGAAGAAAACAGGCAGTGGAAAACTTTGTATATAGTAATATTGGAGCACTGCCCCAAAAATTACTTAAATAAAGCTATACATATGTAAAGATCGGCTCAGAGACATGGACGGGCTTTTTCAGAAGGTAAAACCCCCCTATCTTGCCACCTCACCACCCAATCATTGCTGAATCTTTCAGACTTTAAAGCAATAAATAGTGCCAAATTTGTGCCAAATTCATACCAAATAAATATTAGAAAACAAGAATTTTTTGCTTAACTTAAAGCTTGGTTTCTTGGTTTCAACATGCACACGTTTTGTGCTCCTGCTTCAGGAAACCAAACAGCATTAGAATACAGCCACACTCAACACATATGTATAGCTTTATTTAAGTAATTTTTTGGGCAGTGCTCCGATATTACTGATAAACTTTATGAGCACAAAACTCGGGATTTGGCCTAAAGTTACTGAGAATAAAGTCAACCACAAGAAGTGAAGGCTACTGACCACACTTTATTTGCTTTTCTGTACTAGTGTTCTTTAGAACCTCTCCTTGTTGGCTTCAAGTTACTGAAAACACAGCATGCATACAGGGGAGACTGCAAGTTCTCAGCAGGCAGAATACTTTCTTAGGTAGGCCTCCTGTCTTCATTGCCATCTTCCAGAAATGATAATACGATCTGTAAATGAAAAATCCACTGGATGCCTCCAACTCATGGAATCGCAAAGGCACAATGCAATTACAAGAATTTTAAGTACTCCTCATCTAACACTATGCATCTGGTAGCCATGGCAACTGAGGTACTATTACAAAGCTAGTGAGCAATAAGTGGGATACTCATGCGATAATCCCTCCTTCAGACTGATCATTGAAAGAATATTTCACAGTGATAACATACATAGCAGTGGGAGAAATTTTGTGGTATCTGTGAGATCGCGGGAACTTGCAAGGTTTCTGCAAGAACTCACAGATAGCAGCTCTGCATGGGGTAGGAGTGTAGGAAGATCGCTCCTGCCCCGGTTCACCACTGGACCACCAGGAATTTTAAAGGTACCATATTTACTAATTGGAGAGGCGGGAGGGAGGTGAGAATTGTTAAAAGTTGGCCGGAACAGCAAGTGAGAGGGATCCCTCATGTCCCAGCCCACCGCTGGACTACCAGGTGTACTTACGGCAGGCCCAGGAAGGAGAGGTGTGTGGGCGCTAACCCAAATGTAAACCAAGAACCCCATTTTTGATCCCAAAAATCTCGGTTTACTGTATATTCGAGTGTATATGGTATATTCCGCCAGAGTTGCTCTGCTCACATCAACCCTCTCCTCAAGTCACTTCATTGGCTCCCTATCCATTTCCACATAAAGTCAAACTCCTTTTATTGACATTCAGCAGCTCCTCAATATCTCTCCTCTCTTATCTCTTCCTAAACTCCTTCTCGGGAACTCCGTTCATCGAACAAGTCTCTCTTATTTGTACCTTCTCCTTTACTGCCAACTCAAGACTACATTCCTTCTCTCTCGCTGCATCATACACCTGGAACAGAATATCTGAGTCATCAATTTGTCAAGCTCTGTCCCTGGCTGTATTCAAATCCAGGCTTAAAAGCCCACTTTTTTTAGGTTAACATAGAAACCTGATAAAGGCCAAATGGCTCATCCACAGCATCCACTATCTCCTCCTCTCCCTAAGAGACCCCCCCGTGCCTATCCCAGGCTTTCTTGAATTCAGACACAGTCTTTGTCTCCACCTCCTCTACTGGGAGACTGTTCCATGCATCTACCACCCTTTCTGTAAAAAAATATTTCCTTAGATAATTCCTGAACTCCACTCGCTTCTAAGATACCCATGCCTCAAACTCCCTAACCCCCCTATTTGTCCTATTTATCTGTCTGATTAGATTATAAGCTCTACTGAGCAGGGACTGTCTCTTGAATGTTTCAATATACAGCGCTATAAAAATGATAAGTAGTAGTAGTAACATCTGGTTTTCTATCTAGACGACCTATACAAAGCTATTCTCTAAACTTTTACAGTGTAAAGGGCTACACTTTTTTATAAGGAAGTGCACCTTATTTTTAAAATATATCCTTCCATGGCTTCACCACTCAGCCTCCATAGATGCTTTACAGATGGGACGTCTGCATGGCACCGTTTAACTGCTAACTGGGGGTCCTAAATTGCCCACAATACATTTTTCACCTTTTAACAGTTCTCAGATTGCTAGAGAGAACAGAAAATGACATCTCATCAAATCCAGTCTCCCCCTTCAATACAAGTTAAAATAAGGAACATGAATGATGTATTTGATAAAGACCGACTCCATTTCCCAAACGTTTTCCCGATTTGGATTCTGCCAGAAGAAGAAGGCCCACATTCGGCATTAACAGAAAGCAGCATTATACCATCAGCAGAGCATCTGGAATTCAAATGTCTCTGCTCAGTCCAGTGCTGCAGCCATTTGAATAACTGCTTTCAGGGGCAGTGAGCAAAGTCACTTTCCTCAAATGAGCTACAGTCAAACAATGCAGCTTGTGTGTGAACCCGCAGATACCACAAAAATGTGGAACAGCTCCTCAGTCAATCTCATCCTTCAGGAAACTGGCTGGAAAGTGTTATCTACACAAATGGTCGCTCTGTGTTCTGCATAGCATTATTTTAAATATACATAGCGTAGATTTTTTTTTTTTTTTTTTTTTACAAAGAAACGGATTTAAGAGGTCATTTTGGAAGCCTTGTGTGGCATTTACAGATGTAAATGGTATGCCCATGTAAAGGCTAATTTAATGCAAACCACAAAAAAAAAAAACAAAAAAAAAACAAGGTTCGACAATTCCACGTCAAGCAGACCAGAGCATTACTACTACTATTTATTATTTCTATAGCACTGAAAGGCGTACACAGCGCTATACATTTTAACATACAATAGACAAAAGAGTTTACAATCTAATTTGGACAGGACATTTCAGGGTTGGGGAGATTATAGTGGATATAGGTATCAAACAGCATGAGTGGGACTTAAGAGTTGAAAGCAGTTTAAAAAAAGTGGGCCTTTTACTTGGATTTGAACACTGCCAGGGATGGAGCATGACGTACTGATTCAGGCAGCCTGTTCCAGGCATAAGGCGCCGCAAGAAAGAAGGGACGGAGTCTGGAGTTGGCAGTGGAACAGAAGGGTACGGATAAGAGGGGCTTGCCCGATGAGCGGAGATCATGGGGGGGGGGAGATAAGTGAGGAGAGATATCGGGGAGCTTCAGAGCGAATGCACAGCAAGAGGAGTTTAAACTGTA
Source organism: Geotrypetes seraphini (assembly GCF_902459505.1). Lineage (NCBI taxonomy): Eukaryota > Metazoa > Chordata > Amphibia > Gymnophiona > Dermophiidae > Geotrypetes > Geotrypetes seraphini. Next base: position 396,635,347 of record NC_047085.1, on the reverse strand, counting down.
TATAGAAATGGATGAGCAGCCAATGAAGCAACTTGAGGAGAGGGGTAATGTGAGAATAGTGGCTCTCACAAAATATGAGTCGTGCAGCAGCATTTTGAACGGATTGAAGAGGCGAGAGAGGAGCACGTGGGAAGCCCGAGAGAAGTACATTGCAGTAGTCTAAGTGCGAGGTGATGAGAGCATGGACAAGGGTTTTGGTCGTGTGTCCAGAGAGAAGAGGACAGATTTTGGTAATATTATAGAGGAGGAAGAGACAGGATTTGGCAGTTTATTGGATCTGAGCAGAGAAAGAGAAAGAGGAGTCATAGATCACTCCAAGGTTTTGAGGATAGCGTTATCCACAGAAATCGAGAATGGCGGGAGGGGGAGGTGAGCTTAGGCGGAAAGATAAGGAGTTCAGTTTTAGCCATATTCAGTTTGAGATGGCGGTGAGACAGCCAAGCGGCAGTGTCGGACAGGCAGGCTGAAATTCAGGTCTGAACTCCCATAGAGCTATCCGGCATGGAGAGGTAGATCTGGGAGTTGTCAGCATAGAGGTGATATTGAAAACCATGAGAGGAGATCAGCGTACCAAGAGAGTGGGTATATATGGAAAAGAGGAGAGGGCCCAGGATAGAGCCTTGGGGAATGCCAGTAGACAGCGGGATGGCAGCTGAGGAGGATCCACTGTAACATATGCTGAAGGCATGATGAGAGAGATAGGAAGAAAACTAGAAGAGCAGAATCCTGGAATCCCAGCGAGGACATGTCGAGAAGGAGGCGGAGATCCACAGTGTTAAAGGCAACAGACAGATCAAGAAGAATGAGTAGAGAGTAGAGTCCTTTGGATTTGGCCAGGAACAGGTTGTTAGAGACTTTAGCAAGGGCAGTTTCTGTAGAGTGAAGAGGGTGAAAGCCCGATTGAAGCGGGTCAAGAATTTTATGACAAGAAAGAAGTCCAGGTAACGGCGGTAAACAGCACATTCAAGTAGTTTGGATAGGAAGGGGAGGAGGGAGGGCAGTAGTTGGAGGGGGACGTAGGACCTAGAGAGCGCTTTTTAAGAAGGGGCGTAATTGTAGAAGTGGAGAACAAAAGGTTGAGGATGTGATAGATGGGAGGGATTACAGCGGGAGCGATGGATCCGAGTAGGCATGTAGGAATCGGATCAGAGGAGCAGGTGGTGGGTTTGGAGGAGGAGAGAAGGTGAGCAGTTTCCTCTTTCGTGACTTCAGAAAAGGAAGAAAGGGTCATAAGGATTATTAAAGGGAGGTCAACAGAGTGGGCAGTCGGAAGGGGTGGCGAGGGAGGTGACATTGTTAAGAATTCAAGGTGGATCTTGTGAATCTTGTCGCGGAACAACTCTGCCATCATCTGGGGCAGAGCAAAGAGGGGATAGAAAGTAGAGGCACGTTGAGTAGAGAGTCGAGCGTGGCAAAGAGACGGCGAGGGTTGGCACTAAGAGAGTTAGTCAAATGGTTATAATAGTCCTGTTTGGCAAGCAAGAGGGTAGACTAGAAGGACATCAGCATGAATTTGAAATGAACGAAGTCAACAAGCGTGCAGGATTTAAGCCAAAGATGTTCAGCAGCTCAGGCACAGGAGCACAGGTAACAGATTTTGGGAGTCTACCAGGGCTGGGGTTTGGCATGTCTTACAGGATGGGAAACTGAAGGGGCAAGGGTATCGATAGAAGATGAGAAAATGGAGTTATAAGAGATGACAGCTTCATCGGTAGACTCATTTAACATAGTAGTAGAAAGGAGATATGAGACACAGTGGTAGACAGTATGTCAGGGTCAATAGCCTTAAGGTTCCTAAACGTACAGGTAGTAATCAGTCGGGGTTGGGGGGGAGGGTGATGAATTGTGAAGGTTAACAGCAGATGGTCGAAGATGGTAAGATCCAAGGTGCAGAATTCAGTGATAGAGCAGTTGGCCTTTCTGGTGAGTAGGGGCAGTGCAGCACAGCTTGAGGTCATATGAGGATGTTAGAGCGAGAAACCTGGATGTATAGGAGTCAGAAGGGTCATCGGCATGAATGTTGAAGTCACTGAGAATAAGGGAGGGAGATGAGGGTTCAAGAAAGAAGGAGAGCCAGGAGTCAAACTCAGTGAGGAAGGAGGAGAAGGGTTTGTCAGGGGGTCGGTAAATAATAGCTACTCTGAGAGACAGGGGGGGGAGGGTGAATAGACAGACGGAGTGAACTTCAAAGGAAGGAAAACAGCAAGATTGAGGCAGAAGAAGGAGTTGATATTTACAAGATGGTGAGAGTAAGAGTCCAACACCGTCTCCATGACCATTCAGGCGAGGCATGTGTGAGAACAGGTACCCTCCATGACACAGGACAACAGCTGAAGCAGAGTCTTCAGGACAGATCCAGGTTTCAGTTAGCGCTAGCAGGTGGAGCTTTCTAGAGATAAAGAGGTCATGGATGAAGGTAAGTTTGTTGGATACAGAGCATTCCATAGAGCACATGAGAAGGGCAGGGAGGAACAGAAATAAGATTTGTGTGTGGAGGGATCAATGTGAGGACCAGGATTAGGATCGATGTCCTTTGCAGAGAGCAAGAGAAGGAGTAGGAGGATACAAGTGAGTGTGGGAGAGGCATGAGGGCTACGCCATGGTGGAGATGCATATAAGTAGAGTGGGGATCTCTGTATGAAAGGGAGAGAGTGCAGTAGCTGTAAGGCTGAGAAAAGGGTGGGGGAGAAAAGAGGGGGGAAGAGAAGAGAGAGGGTGAGGTGGTAAAGCTGAAATGTGACTGGTGTGGGGGTTGGAGGTTAAGTGGTTTAGAATAGGGGGAGGGGATGGGGGATGGTCAGTAGTAGTAAAAGGAATTGGTGAACAGAAGTCATTGGTTGGGCAATAGGTGGAGGTCTATATATGTAATGTGAGCATAGGGATGGGTGAGTTGAGGGGAGGGTGGAAGAGTCTACGCTGAGTTTATGGTGTGGCTGAAGAAAGCCAGAAGTGGCAAGAGCTGAGAGGTGCAGTCCAGGTAGAAATAGCTGGGTTTATATATAGGAGTGTAGAAGAGTAGTGAAATGATTTGGGTTCAAAGGCTTTAGGCTGTTTCTAAGGTGAGAAGGGAGTCACTTAGGCTGGAGCAGTTTCAGAAGTATCCTTGAAAAGAGCCAGAAGTGGCAAGAGCTGAGAGCAGAAGAACAAGTGGGGAATGGGACTGTTCACGTCAGCCTTGGAAACAATCAGCATATTAGGATTTGATGTTGTTACTCTCCCCTAGAGAATTTGATGTTATCACTCCCTTTTATGGTTTCACCTATGATGTTCATTTGATTTCATTCATGATTATTTATGTTGATGCTTTTTTTATTGTGAGATTGTTTTTAATTATCCTTCAACATTTATTTTAGATATTCTAAGCATTTATGTATTATGTTGAATTTATTTGTATGAACTTTTATAAATTGACTCCCCTATCCCTGAGGTAGGCTTCACCCTGGAGGCCGAAACACGGCCCATGTTGGGTCAAAAAGAAAAAGGACATTATATTCATGTACTTATACATGTATTAAGTTTTTATTTGTGTTTGCAATTAATAAAGCTGATTGTTTCCAAGGCCAATTTAATAACACCAGTAGTTACGTGCTCAAATGCCAAGTGATACAGAGACTGAAAGGGGCCTGGCTAAGGGAGTAATCTGAGGCAGTTCAAAAACATTGTGTGTGCATTCCCAATCTTGCACAGGAACACTCTTTTTTTGAAAAATTCCTTTGATTTTGCACATCCTCCAAGCCTTGTATAAACGTCAGCTAACTATTTTGAACATCAGAGGAGTGACTGAGAGGGCAATTGTGCTTAACCCTTTAGTATTTAAAATGACCTAAAGATGTTAAACGGCCCTTTAGGAGTTTGACTTCTTAATGGGCAACTGTTACACATGTAGCTTTGTGAAATCCAGAACTCACATGTACACTTCCCCCTCCGTCTTCGCTGTGATAGGGGATTAACAGACCCGCGAATACAGAGAAACCGCGAATGACTTTTTCATATGTTATTCGCTGTTTTCTATTAAAAACCATCGTGAATAAGGTGAAGCCATGAATAATATGATGGGAGACCTGGCTTGTTCCTGAAGAGGCAAAACACAGTGAAGAAAGTGCTGGGAATCAGCGATTTTCTTTGTAAACGCTTGGAATCGGCGATTTCTCTATGCAAGCTGATGTAATTTGGGGGAGGAGCCAGCAAGCTAAAAATCGCAAATAGTGTAGTTACACATGAGAAGTACCACAGTTTACATGGACTAACCACTGAGTCGTGCTGCTCTTTTTTTTTTGTACATGTATCTTTATAAAACAGCTGTGCTTGCTGCATGATTGGTCAGAAATTCAGTCCTGGTGCAATAAATGTGTCATGGCAAAACAGTAAATAAACAAATAGTGGTAGTATAGCAGGTTAAGGCAGTGATTCCCAACCCTGTCCTGGAGGAACACCAGGCCAATCGGGTTTTCAGGCTAGCCCTAATGAATATGCATGAGAGAGATTTGCATATGATGGAAGTGATAGGCATGCAAATTTGCTTCATGCATATTCATTAGGGCTAGCCTGAAAACCCAATTGGCCTGGTGTTCCTCCAGGACAGGGTTGGGAACCACTGGGTTAAGGTTATTACCATTTTATATGTATTATTGCTTTAATGCAGTTTAGCAGCTAACCCACTTAAAGTTTTACATGCTTTTCTTACTTGCAGATTTTGTCTGCACATTTTAATCCAAGTAATTTGCCCTTTCCTGAATGGTTAGATATTTAGTCCTGGTGCAATAAATGTATCATGGCAAAACAAGTGTCGATCTTCAGCTAGGCATCATTTTAGAATTGTGTCTACTGGTGCCTAAAGTGAATTTTTAGGTCCCGGTAGGCGTCTGAACCTTAGGCACACCCTATTTATACCAAGGCTTTCATGGCCTAACTACCGGCACCTAAGCCCATAATCTGCCTCTAACCACGCCTACTTTCTGGTAGGCACCTTGGGCTAGGCATCTTCCTTAAAGTGGTAGGCACCTACCACCCAATTTTAATTTAAACCAATTATGAAGCATTAATTGCTTGTTATCGGAGTCAATTAAGCTTTTTAAATAATTAAGTTAGGCACCTAGATTGGCTAGGTACACCAATCTAGGCGCCTAAAATTTTAGGCATCTTGTATAGAATCGGGGCCGAAATGCATGAATATATTTTTTTACCATTTCTTGAGAGATTTTTGTACTCTTTAGATCTATAATAAGAAATCATGGGCACAAGACACCACTGAGTTGTCTAGCAATTTTACAAAGAACTGTAGAAACAAATATTCCCTAAACAAAATACAGTACTACTTCAGCCTGTAGTCACGTTTGGGCTAATATTCAAAACCACTTAACAGAGTAACAGCACCTGCTATCTGGATACTGCTGTTGACCGGAATATTCTGAATGGTGTGTCTGAACATTCTTACCAAGCCCCACAGCATTATGCAGATAGTGCTGGTGTGGGGACAGAGCAGGCCAAGAATTTATCTGGATAGTGGCAACGTTCACTCCACTTTCAGGTAACTTATTCAGATAATTTGGAACAGATGTAACACTGTCCCACATTATCCAGATAGTAGACTAAATATTTCCACTATCTGGATATGATCCAGTACTGTGCCTTAGCCAGATATTCAACCCCCTTTTAAAAAAACAAAACAAAAAACAAATGTAACCTCTTTGATTTAGAGCTTTATATAAAACCAAATAATCCTGAAATGTGCAAGTTAACTATACCCAACGCATTTTTTGTCATGACTAGGTGTCAGCTACAAAATTCCTCTAACAGAACTCAGAACTGCTTTAGCACATTACACCTCTTACAGGAATTATGCTTGGTGCTTATGACAAAAACCAAACAAACCCCAATTTGAAAACACACTAGCAATGGGCAGTATTTTAAGCTCTTGATCAAAAAATGTCCACTGCTGTAGATTGAGCTATGGGGCAAAAACAATTCAGTGTAACAAACCACAAAATGCTATCACCAAGGATTTAAAATAAATACAGCTACAGATCTGCAAGCCTGTTAATGTAGGTTCATCCTCTAGGATGTATCAAACAGCGGTAACAAACAATTTATTTGTGAAGCAGCCTGCACCATAACTGCAAATAGCAAACTAATCAGTGCCTTATGGCAGAACAAAATACAGGTACAGGCTCCCAGGAAAAGATCTGGAAGCCTTCTGCAAACAAAGAAGGTAAGAAGAAGTCTTACTTGTTCAGTCTTCTCAGGTTCTTTCTTGTCTGCTGGCAGAAATTGGTGATTCTCTCGCGTCAGTTTCTGGACGAATTCAAGCCGTCCAATGTCGTCTTTCTCCTGAAGCTTGCACATCACTCCCGCCTTGAAGTGTGGAGAAAGAGCAAGCAGATATTTAAACCCACAATCCCAGGACATGGCACTACCACCGTTTACTTTTAATCTAGATGGATCATGGTCAGTTCAACTTTGGATCTGTAGTAAAGCGATAGGAAAATGGAAGGGGGCAAAACCCCTCAAGTTCCTTGGGAACCAGAATCTCAGACCCTTTCAAGAGTAAAGGCAGGGCTATCAACTGCCACCACAGATTGTGTCCGATATGTCCATATGGTGTTTGTTCTTAGCTTCCACCTATTTCCTGTTACGTAAGTTAACTAAAACAAGAGGTTAAAAACTCATGGGAAAGTTAGCCAGGAACAACTCCAGCAAAAAAAAAAAAGATACAAAAACGCAGAGTCGTCATTCCTAAAAATAACATCACACCACCTCCCTATTTCTCACACTATTTCATTATGCCTTAGAAAAGCAAATTTATTTTTTAAAAATCATAAGCAAATTATTTGTGATTTTCTAGAGGTTTGTTACACAGCTTTTAATCAGGGACACACCTAAAAGGCAAAGAGGCAGCAATTTTTCTGAGCAGTGACATTTTGCCAGGCCACACTGTTTAGCTAGTGATGAAAAACAGCATAATGCTGGGATTAGGGCCCTTCTTCTTAAGGAAAAAAGTGCCATGGAAATTTTTATATCCTCATATCACCTTCATTTAGGAACCCATCAAAAGATTGTCGCACACAGTGCAATATGGTTAAAAACACGCTATGGCATTGCTTTTCTCCTGACGCAGAAAGATGCAAGATCTCTATAGAGCTGCACCCCATTTCTTACAGTATTATCCCCTGGAAGAAATTCTGAATAGGTCACCCAAAGTTGGGGGTGCAATTTTGGGATCCACGCATCAACTAAGAGTGTGGCTACAGTCTCAGCACCCTGAGGTTCTAGGTTGAAACCCACGCTGCTCTTTGTGTTCCTGGGCAGGTCACTTAATCCCCCCATTGCCTCAGGTACATTAGAAAGATTGTGAGCCCGCCAGGACAGGGAAAAATGCTTGAGTACATGAATAAATTCATGTATAGAAAATTAAAGCGTTAACAAGTGTTAATTGGCACTCAGTAGTAGTTCCATGCAGATCTGCTCTATACCCCTGTTCTATAACCTGCATTCTCAGCTTCCGTATCTCATGTGCAGCTCCAGAGGGGGTATGGACGGAGTAGAGGGGCATGAGCAAGTCAGGGGTGTTCTCAGGATTTAAGCTATAAAATATTTGCATTTCTGTGCCTGACAGTAATTGGGACAAGCATTTATTCCAGCTTTTGGCTGGCATAAATACTCACGCCCATGTACAAAATTGTGCAAAATTACCATTAGGTGCAGAACTGCCATTCTAGAATTCACCCTTGGCACACATCATCCCAGTCAGGGCTGGCGCCAGCGATAAAAGACGCTAAAAGCCCAGGCCAGCATCTCTCTTTCTCTCTTCCGTCCCCTCTATGGGCTGGGAGAGAGAAATGCCAGATTGGTATTCAGGGTTTTGATATTCATTATCACCAAAATTGGGGCGGGGGAGGAATTTGAGATAGAGGTGGAGCTACTGAATCATAGGTGGGGGAGGCACCAATACAGCATTTGGCTCAGGGTGCAACAGTCCCTCAAGCCAGCCCTCACCCTAGCACTTAACTAGACTAATTCAATCCTAAGTGTTCCTTGGGGACTGATCTTCCAGAAACTGGACAAGCATAACTCTGCTCAGCTTCTGAGAAATTAACAATCAAGGGGGTATAAAGGTAGCACGCAAAAATGCGATACCTTTTATGACAAAGGCAACACAATGAGGGGGCAATACAAGGGGGTGGCTGAAAGGTTCTCAGACCAAGCAACCAACTTCCTAAATTCTGAGGTTATTTTGACACTTATTTCGTTAAGTGCCAATTTGCAGAAACAAAATTCTCTGTTTTTGGCATCATTGATTGAAACCTGCCCATGTCATTCTCTTCTTGGTTGGGCTGGGAACTTTTCAGCATCCCCTCATATTCAGCTAGTAGCACTTGGGGCTCCTTTTACAAAGGTGCACTAGCGTTTTTAGTGAACGCACCAGATTAGCGTGCGCTATCCAAAAAAACTACCGCCTGCTCAAGAGGAGGCGGTAGCGGCTAGCACGCGCGGCATTTTACCGCGAGCCTTTGTAAAAAAAAAAAAAAAAAAGCCCTTGGTGTTTTGTTTTCTTTTATGCTGGCTGCCATTGGATGAATTAGCCCTAGATATTCAATGTCAGCTCCTATCTTGGCAGTGGGACTGAACATCCAAACGTGGGGGGCGGTCATTGAGAATTACTCAGGTACCACCAAAAGTTAACCAGGTAGCTAACCAGATACCGCCAGTAAATATTCATAGCTCCCCCTCTCGAATATCCTTCCAGAGAATGGATGGTATAAAACAACAACAACAAAAAAAAGAAAGATTGTGGAACAGAAGATTGGATGTACCAGTTTGTAGTTTAATAAGCATCCAAATAATTTAAAAACAATAATCTTAAAAACAATCCACAAAGGTTGCAAGATAAAAACCAAATAATGTATAAAATACAAATGACCCAACACGGGCTGTGTTTCAGCAAAATATAAATGCCTTCCTCAGGGGTCTTATGGGGTTCTCGGCTGTCTTAAATGTAAACCCATAAGTCACAAAAATTCCAAGCAGTTAAGAGTGTACAAAATACACAGCACACATGCTCCAAATGTAGGCTGGATTTTGTTGTTTTGGTATAAAAACAAAACTTAAATGACTGTTTGTGTGTTGATGTGTTTGTTGAGTGGGACTTAAAAGGCAACTCTGGCTAGGAGGAACTAAGGCCAGTTCCAGGCAGACTTATACGATCTGTGTTCCGTATATGGCAAGACAGATTAGGATTGGCTGGAGAGGGCTTCAATGCCAACATCAGTAGTTAGAATGTTAAGGATGGTACCAGGCAGACTACTATGGTCTGTATCCCGAAAATGGCAAAGAAATATCAGGATCAAGCATACCAAAGTAGGGCATGTGATTTATTTATACCACAAGATAGAGAGGCATCAACTGCATAATCCCGCAAAATTACAGCCTCAGGTATGGATTAATTGAATTCTTAAAAAATGAAAAACCTTTAGCGATAAAAAAAAAAATAATTAACCCTAGAAATCACATATCCCACTTTAGGTACCTGCAGGTTTTAGGCTTTGGAACATGAAAAACATCAAAGTTGTGAAAAAAAATTGTATAGTCTCATTCTACTGACTCTTTAAAAAATGAAAGTCGCCCCTCCAAGCTTTTAAAGCCTTTAACTCTGTTATTTGTAACAGTGGGTCACATCTGTATACCACATCCATTGTTAGTTTAATCATGAATCACTGCTGGGCAGGATGGATGGACCATTCAGGTCTTTATCTGCTGTCATCTACTATGTTACTATATAATCAGAACAGATAAGTTCCTGGAGGAAAAGTAGATAGTCTGCTACTCTGCTTCTTTGAAAATAAGACCTATTCCGAAAATAAGCCCTAGCATGATTTTTAAAGATGCGCCTAATATAAGCCCTACCCCAAAAATAAGTCCTAGTTAAGATCAACCCCCGAAGCCCCACCCCGCCCCCAAAATGTCCCTGACACTCTCTGACTTCATCCCTGACATTAGTGCTGCTTGATTTGCTGAAAAAAATTGGACTCGTCGATTCCGCAACCCTCACCCCTGCTGCTTTAGGAGGCCTCGGAGAGGAGGTATGTCGGTGGGGTTCTGCTGCACAAGGGGATGGGTGAGAAGGAAGGAATGATGCTGCACATGGGGGGGAGGGTAGAAAGGAAAAAGGAAGAATTGGGGTAGAGGAGAGGAAGAGGGAGATGATTGTTGTACATGAAAAAAATAAGACATCCCCGAAAATAAGCCCTAGTGCATTTTTTGGACCCAAAATTAATATGACACACTTATTTTCGGGGAAACACGATATTAAGGCAGGCATGGGGAAAGTCACTACTTATCCCTGGGATCACTGGCATGGAATCTTGGTAATGTATGGGATTCTGCCATGTACTTTTGACCTAGATGGGCTACTGTAGGAAGCAGGATACAGAGCTAGATGGACCATCAGTCTGACCCAGTATGACAGTTCTTGCGTGCTTATTCAGCTCTCAGCCCAGCGTAAACGCTTGCATCAGGAGCCGAATGTTCTAATTGCTTGTGACTTTCAACATAAATAGATGACTCAGCGTAAAGAAGGCTAATGTATTCACCAGTGCTAACAAAAAGGTAAAAGTGTTTGGTCACTATGTAACATCTGGCAATTGCAAATTCACCATTCACTACACTTCCATTGCTTTCGACTCATGATGATCTTGTTCTCCTTCATTTGCTTCTTAAACAGGAATAATGTTCCATTACAGTTGAAAAGACCCACAGATTAGAAGCAAAGGTAAAGAGAGTGGAGTGATAGGACGAATGAAGCCAGCAGTCCATTACAAAGAGGCAAACTAATCTGAAGCCAGAGCATTCTGCTCACAAGAATGATTAGAGGATCAAAATGAACCCAAGTGAAGAGGATAGCCAGAAAGAAAAAAAAAAAACCAGAAATTCACCTCTCAGACTAAAAATGCATTTGGTTTGCTACTACACAAACATCTTTAATAACTTTACAAAAAAAGCAACAAGACTTGGGTTGTTACCAGGACAGAGAACTATTTTTAAATGTGGAAAACTTTCCTACTAGCGCCCGAAGACAAAATAGACAAACCTTTGTTCAGGTGAGATTTATTAGTTTATACTGTGGGAAATATTTCTCTCCCATACAAAACATATGGATCAAGTACAACATCAATAATAGCTATTTAATAATAAAACACAACACGTCCGAACTGACATCAGAGGGAAGGCTTGCAGGTCAGCCACATGCAGCGTGCAAGAGCCGCTGCCTGCGTCCCTGCAAACAAGTGCAGCTGAAGGCAGGAAGGAGCAGTCCAGCTGGATGGCCCTGGAGAGAGCGAGTGCGGCCCTGGAGCAAGCAAATAAGGGAGAGAAAGGATATCAACATGGAACAAAGGGAGAATGGAGGGGGGAAAGAAGCGCATTTGGACATGGGAAGGGCACAAATTTGGGACAAAGGCTGGAAGACAGGGGGGGGGGCACGAACTCGGGACACAGAAGGAAGGGATGGGGCATGAACTTGGGACACAAGGGAGGGTGGAAGGGGGCACTAAAGTGGGACATAGGAGGGAGGGAGGGAATAGAAAGGGAGAATTGATAGGCATGAGCGTGTGAGTGAGAGGGAAAGAGATGGTGCACATGGGGAAAAGAAGAAAGAGGAAAATTGACCAGAGAGAGAAAGGACTGAGGTAGAAATGCATGAGGAAGAGAAGGATGAGAGGGAGAAATGCTGGATATGGTGGTGAAAAAGGAATAGAGGGACAGATTGAAGGGGATGCAAGGGGGAGGAACGTTGGACAGGGTGATGGAGGGAGAGATGTGGCATGGTGCTGGATAGGGGTGAAAGAAGGAGAGTGTTGGGCATGGGGCTAGCGGGCAGTGATGAAAAATGCTGCACATGATCCAAGGGATGAGGAAGTAGAGGGAGTGGGAGAGATGCACCCTGAATTTCTTTCTCTCTCTCTTTCCTCACTCCTTTTGCAGCAAGGGAGGGGATGAGAGAAATACAGATGGATAGTGAGAGAGACAGGAAGACATGTTGCTAATGGGGGATGGAGAAGAGTGGAAGGAAAGTTGGACTCATACAGAGGGAGATGTTGGATAGGGAAGGGAATGAGGTCCTGAGGAGATAAAGCATGTAGGAGGCAGAAAGAAAATAAATATTGGATGCACAGTCAGAAAGAAGTGCAACCAGAGAGTAATAAAATCACCAGACAACAAAGGTAGGGAAAATGATTCTATTTTCAATTTAGTGATTAAAATGTGTCAGTTTCGAGAATTTATATCTGCTGTCTATATTTTGCACTGTATTTGTCTATTTTTCTATAGTTGTTACTGTAGTGACATTGCATATTTTAAAGTCATCAGCCTTGACATCTTTTAAAAAAATGAATGTAAATTATAATTTACATTTTCTCTGCGTATGTGTTTTTTTTAATTTTGTGGTTACCTTTATGTATTGCTAATAAGATTACATGAAAAATGAATGGAAGAAGTTGCATTATAATTAGTACTATTATTATGGGGGTGGAGTAAAGGGCGGAGCTTGGGCAGATCATCGGTCAAGTAAGCAGGGTGGAGGGGTGCTACAAAAGATTCTTCCTTGTGGGTGGGGCTCATGGAGAGAGGTGAATGTCCTGGGGACAGTAGTTATAGGGGCTGGAGTGGTGAATGAATTGCACGGGTTGCTTTTTTAACTTGCCAAACCCTGGTGGTCATCTTCAGCCAGAGGCCATAAAACCCTGCTCTCTTGGAAACCTACTACTCATGTACCCTATATCAATGACAATACCTAATAGTTAGACCAGTAGTCTCAAACTCAAACCCTTTGCAGCGTCACATTTTGGATTTGTAGGTACTTGGAGGGCCTCAGAAAAAATAGTTAATGACTTATTAAAGAAATTACAATTTTGCATGAGGTAAGACTCTTTATAGTTTATAAATCTTTCCTTTTGGCTAAGTCTTAATAATAATATTGTAATTTATAGCTAAAGAGACATATGATCAAGAAACTGTTTTATTTTACTTTTATGATTATAATAAACATACCGAGGGCCTCAAAATAGTACCTGGGGGGCCGCATGTGGCCCCCCTGGCTGCGAGTTTAAGACCACTGGGTTAGACAAAGTTGTTACTCTCTTCCTCCAGAGCCTGTGAACATGATTTTCACAGCTTCCTCAGTCCTAGCTGGCTTGTGGAGCAGAACAGAAGTTCATATCTAAACTTAGGTTTTCCACTGAGCAGTATGCAGCTCCATCACACCCACAGGTAGGCCCTAAGCAGAGTTTCAGAGCAAGTAAAACAAAGTTCCACCCTGAAAATTCCATGACTTACACTTACCTCTCTCTCAGAAGTATCTGTGATGGGATCACACGCTGCTATTTCTCTGCAGTTGTTCTCTTCCTCTCGATTAATCGCTGGAAAAATGGAAACCCAGTGAAAATGTGCAAATGCTCACATTTCAGTTAACATTTATATGAAATTACTACATACTTAACTTTTCAAGAATTCTCCTTGCTCTCTGAAATCTAATTGCTAACGGTTGATATTTAGAGTGCTGGAGTAGACTAGTGGTTAGTGCATTTGCCTGAGAATAAGGAGAACTAGGTTCAATTCCTACTCCAGCTCCTTGTGACTGGGCAACACATATATAAATACCACCATCACCCGTCCAGCCTCAGTGTGTCCATGAGGTCCTGGAGAGCCGTCTGCAGCAGCCTACACAGGTGAGTGTGAAACTGTGCCCCCCCACCCCCCGAATCGCAACAACGTTCATGTGCATGCACCAAACACAGGCAGGGTGTGTCTCCAAGAAACACAACTGCTCATGTCCTAACAAAGGAAAAATAAACAACACGCTTACATAGAACATTATAAATGAAATCAAGAAAAACTTTATGAAAAGTTTCCAATGCATACTCTCATATGTGGAAAGGATGTGCTCAGAGACATGGAGGAAAAAGGGGAACTAAGTTTCCAAAAAAACCTCACCACCCAATCATTGCAATACTTCCATTTTACAAGGTAATAATGTTGCGCAAAGCATCAAAAATAAATTGCACTTATCTTATTATATACAGTTTGGCCTCGAAGTGCCACGTTTCATCGTTTCTTCAGAAAGCCAAATGAAGCATTCAAAAGACAAAAGTCTTCTATAATAGGTGTCAGTCTCTTTTAAAGCTCACAAATTGATGTATAACTAATCCCATTCAATCTTTCTCTGAGCACGGGTAAAGTTCCATTAGACTGGAAAACAGCTAACGTCATCCCGCTCCACAAAAAGGGATGCAGGTTAGAGACTGCAAATTACAGACCGGTAAGTCTCACGTCAATAGTGTGCAAGCTTATGGAAACATTGATTAAACACAAATTAGACATGGTTCTGGACGACGAGAAACTGAGGGGGATCCACACCAGCATGGATTTACAAAGGGGAGATCCTGCCAATCCAACCTGACCAGCTTCTTTGACTGGGTAACAAAAGAACTAGATAAAGGAGAGTCCCTAGATGTGTTGTATCTGGACTTCAGCAAGGCCTTTTATAGCGTCCCACACCGCAGACTTTTGAACAAGATGAGTTTGTTGGGGCTAGGAGAAATACTAACTGCATGGGTTAGGGACTGGCTCAGTGGCAGACATCAGAGGGTGGTGGTAAATGGTACTTCCTCTGAAAAGTCAGAAGTGCACAGTGGAGTACCGCAGGGCTCGGTCCTGGGTCCAATCCTATTTAATATCTTCATACAAGATCTGCCTCAGGGACTTTGAGGTAAAATTGCATTATTTGCCGATGATGCTAAATTGTGCAACATAGTGGGCGGAGATACCATGCCCAACGCTATGACACAGGACATACTTTTTCTGGAGCACTGGTCTACTATTTGGCAGCTGAATTTTAATGCCAAGAAGTGGAAGGTTATGCACCTTGGTAGCAGAAACCCATGCAGAACATACACCCTGAATGGTGAGGGTGGTGGTCAATGGCAAGAGGGTGGTGGTCAATGGCAAGAGGGTGGTGGTCAATGGCACCCTCTCTAAGACATCGGAGGTGACTAGCGGAGTGCCACAGGGCTCAGTCCTGGGACCATCCCTTTTTAACATATTTATAAGGGACTTGACCCGAGGGCTTCAGGGAAAAGTAGCGCTGTTTGCCGACGACGCCAAACTGTGTAATATAGTAGGTGAAAGCGATCTCACGGATGGTATGACGCAGGATCTGATCAAGTTGGAAAACTGGTCCTCGACATGGCAGCTGGGCTTCAACGCTAAGAAATGTAAGGTCATGCATCTCGGCAGCAGAAATCCATGCAGAACATACACCTTGAATGGAGAAACACTAGCTAGGACTTCAGAAGAACGGGACTTGGGAGTGATCGTCAGTGCAGACATGAAGGCTGCCAAACAAGTGGAGAAGGCCTCATCCAAGGCGAGGCAAATGATGAGATGTATCAATAGGGCTCAAGGATGTCCCTTATGAAGGACGACTAGGTAAGTTGCATCTTTACTCTCTCGAGGAACACAGGGAGAGGGGTGACATGATAGAGATGTTCAAATACGTTACTGGCCGTATTGAGGTGGAAGAAGACATCTTCTTCCTTACTGGCCCTACAGCGACAAGAGGGCATCCGCTAAAAATCAGGGGCGGTAAATTCCATAGTGACACTAGGAAGTACTTCTTCACCGAAAGGGTGGTTGACCGTTGGAATTATCTTCCACTTCAGGTTGTTGAGGCCAATAACGTGACTGACTTTAAGAACAAATGGGATCAACACATGGGTTCACTTCAAAGAAGAACTTAGGGGGGAGGGTTATTTGAGTGGGCAGACTTGTTGGGCCGAGGGCCCTTTTCTGCCGTCATATTCTATGTTTCTGCTCAGTACTACTCGAAAGGGTCCAAAAAAGAGCGACTAAAATGGTTAAGGGGCTGGAGGAGTTGCGTTACAGTGAGAAATTAGAGAAACTGGGCCTCTTCACCCTTGAAAAGAGGAGACTGAGAGGGGACATGATCAAAGCATTCAAGATAATGAAGAGAATAGACTTAGTAGATAGAGACAGGTTGTTCACTCTCTCCAAGGTAGGGAGAATGAGAGGGCACTCTCTAAAGTTAAAAGGGGATAGATTCCGTACAAACGTAAGGAAGTTCTTCTTCACCCAGAGAGTGGTAGAAATCTGGAACGCTCTTCCGGAGTCTGTTATAGGGGAAAACACCCATCCAGGGATTCAAGACAAAGTTAGACAAGTTCCTGCTGAGCCGGAATGTATGCAGGTAAGGCTAGACTCTAAGCTGAAAGGAGCAATAAAAATGGCTACAGACCTTTATGTGAAGAAAATAAATAAAAACAAGAGAAACAGGAAGCCGATATGGTTCTCCAAACTAGTGGTGGAGAAAATAAAGGCGAAAGAGTTGGTGTTCGTGAAATATAAAAAAAAAAACAAGAAGAGGAGTGCAAAAAGGACTACAGGGTGAAACTGAAAGAAGCCAAGAGAGAGATACGTCTGGCGAAAGCACAGGCGGAAGAACAAATGGCTAAAAATGTAAAAAAGGGAGACAAAATTTTTTTCAGATATATTAGTGAAAAGAGGAAGATGAAAAATGGAATTGCTAAACTAAAAGATGCTGGGAACCGATATGTGGAGAGTGATGAGGAAAAAACAAATGTGCTAAACAAATACTTCTGTTCTGTGTTCACAGAAGACAATCCCGGAGAAGGACAGAGATTGTCTGGCAAAGTTACACAAGAAAATGGAGTAGATTCTGTGCCGTTCACGGAGGACAGTGTTTATGAGCAACTTGAAAAACTGAAGGTGGACCAAGCGATGGGACCAGACGGGATCCATCCCAGGATACTGAGGGAGCTCAGAGAGATTCTGGTAGGTCCAATTAAAGACTTGTTACAGGGTTACAGGATCTGAGGCAACATGGCTTTACAAAAGGTAAATCATGTCAAACGAACCTGATCGATTTTTTGATTGGGTGACCAGAGAGCTGGATCGAGGACATATGCTAGATGTAAGTTACTTAGCAAAGCCTTTGATACGGTTCCTCATAGGAGGCTGTTGAACAAACTTGAAGAGCTGAAGTTAGGACCTAAAGTGGTGAACTGGGTTAGAAACTGGTTGTCGGACAGACACCAGAGGGTGGTGGTTAATGGAAGTCGCTCAGAGGAAGGAAAGGTGAGTAGTGGAGTCCCTCCGGGTTCAGTGCTGGGGCCGATTCTGTTCAATATGTTTGTGAGTGACATTGCTGAAGGGTTAGAAGGAAAAATGTGCCTTTTTGCAGATGATACCAAGATTTGTAACAGAATAGACACTGAAGAGGGAGTGGAAAATATGAAAAAGGATCTGCAAAAGTTAGAGGAATGGTCTAATGCCTGGCAATTAAAATTAAATGCAGAGTAATGCATTTGGGGATTAATAATCGCAAGGAATCGTATATGCTGGGAGGTGAGAAGCTGATATGCACGGACAGGGAGAGGGACCTTGGGGTGAATGTCTGAAGATCTAAAGGTGAAAAAACAATGTGACAAGGTGGTAGCTGCTGCCAGAAGGATGCTGGGCTGTATAAAGAGAGGCGTAGCCAGTAGATTGATGCTCCTGTACAGGTCATTGGTGAGGCCCCACTTGGAGTATTGTGTTCAGTTTTGGAGACCATATCTGGCGAAGGATGTAAGAAGATTTGAAGCGGTCCAGAGGAGGGCGACAAAAATGATAGGAGGCTTGTGCTAGAAGATGTACGAGGAGAGACTGGAAGCCCTGACTATGTATACCCTAGAGGAAAGGAGGGACAGGGGAGATATGATTCAGACGTTCAAATACTTGAAGAGTATTAACGTAGAACAAAATCTTTTCCAGAGAAAGGAAAATGGTAAAACCAGAGGACATAATTTGAGGTTGAGGGGTGGTAGATTCAAGAGCAATGTTAGGAAATTCTACTTTATGGAGAGGGTGGTGGGTGCCTGCAATGCACTCCTGAGAGAGGTGGTGGAGAGGAAAACATTGACTGAGTTCAAAGAAGGGTGGAATGAACACAGAGGATCTAGAATCAGAAAATAATATTAAATATTGAGCTAAGGACAGTACTGGGCAGACTTGCACGGTCTGTATATGGCCGTTTGGGGGAGGATGGGCTGGAGAGGGCTTCAATGGCTGGGAGGGTGTAGATGGGCTGGAGTAGGTTTTGACGGATATTTCGGCAGTTGGAACCCAAGCACAAGACTGGGTAGAGCTTTGGATTCTTGCCCAGAAATAGCTAAGAAGAAAAAATTTAAAAATTTAAATTGAATCAGGTTGGGCAGACTGGATGGACCATTTAGAGCCTTTATCTGCCGTCATCTGCTATGTTACTATGTTAGGGCACTGGTCTTTGACCTAAGGGCCGCTACAGGAGCGGATTGCTAGGCACGATGGACTACTGGTCTGACCCAGCAGCAGAAATTCTTATGTTCTTACCCCCCCACCCCCACCCCGAGGGGGGGTGTAGTAAACAGAGCAATGCTGAATATGGGGGAGAAGGGAGAGAAAGACAATTCTAGATGATAGGGTAAGGAGGAGAAAAGCAGAAATATGTGGCGATTTGAGATAATGGTTTTATTTTGGTGGTGGCTTAATAGCCAATACTTAAATGTGCCTGAAGGAATTATTAGTTTTTTAGGGTAACTAGATGCAAAAACAACAAAAAATTTAAAGCATTGTTTGTATGTGTAAACTTATTTAATATTCTAATTTCGGTCAACATGATTAATCTTGTAATTAAAAATTGTATTTGCAATTAATCTCACAGTTAAAAATTTTAATTGATAACTTATCGCTGATTTGAGCCATCCATTTGCTGCACTGTGAGAAATATATATTTTCTCTAGGGCTGTGAAAATTATTCTTAGCATTATTGAGGGCAACTTAGCCTTGTCAGGTAAGCCATCCCATCCTGGGCGCTAAGATTTATTAGGCCAGTTCTAAGAAAATTAATTGGTTGTCAGTTGTATTTCGAGTCCAATATAAAGTGATTTTTATTATCCATCAAACTCTTTACCATCAGACACCATGGTACTTTTAAAAAGTTGTGGTGCCTTATCAACCAATTAGATCTTTGAGATCAGAAAATTAGAAGTTATTGGAATTGATATTAAAGAGGAGATATGTTGATACTAGGGCAACTGCCTTTTGCATTGCTGGCGTTAAAATATGGAATTCACTGTTAGGTCAGTTGTAGTTATGTGCAGATAGGTTTAAATTTTAAAAATTATTTTTAAAAATGCATTTCTTTGTTTCGGTATTTTTGTGAAGTAACTGCTAGATGAGAATAGTAGTAGGTTCAATTTCGATAGAACATGTCATGATGTTTTTGTTTGATGTTATGTATATGTAACCGCTTAGTTAGACAGTATATAAATTTTCAAATAATAAATAAATGATGTATTTGACAAAGTTCCTCATGCATGACTCCTAAGAAAATTAGAAAGTCATGGAATAGGATTTAGTGGTTTAAGAACTGGTTAAAAGAGAGAAAACAGAGTATTATCTTTAAAAGAGGCTACCACGCCATTCACTAATTTGAAGACAAGGTCTGGCTCTAAGTTGCCATCTTGAACTGGCCTTGCCTCCTTCCTCCAATATAAGTGGTTTAAATAACGTTTTTTAACATGGGGAGAATTCATTTTTTTGAAAGTCAATGAAATCTTTCAAGATACTTGCAATCCTAGATGGCATTACAATCATAATTTTCCAGCCTAATCTGAGCTTAAAATCCTAAAATGTATGCAACTGGTCATCATGGACTGAACCCCAAGGGTCATATACTAATATCCACCTTCCTGCTACAGTTCTTTCTGCTTCTAACTGGCATCTCCCTTACCCTCCTATTGCTAAACCCTCAGGGGCTCATAATCGAAAGAGAAAAATATCCAAAAACCGGACTAAGTTGGCACTTGGACGAACATTTCCCAAATACGTCCAAGTGCCAATAATAAAAACAGGTTTTGGACGCATTTTTAAACGACCTAGGCCTTCATAGTGCCGCTGAACGACCAAAACTAAATGGAGTGTTTCAGGAGGAGTGTCGAGGGTGGGAGTTAGGCAGGACTTGGGCCGGCTTAGACTTAGTCGTACAGCATGTATTACCAAAAGTAATACAGCCCAGGATCGACGAAACTTGGACGTTGTGACTTAGACCATGTAAAACATGGTCTAAGTCACAAAAGCCCACCTAAAGTCACCAGATAAACACTGCAAACACATAAAGCAGACCCCCACTCACTACCCCAGTGATCACCGACATCCCCCACCCCCATAAAAATATTAATCACTCCTTTAAAATTCAGCCTCCAGACCATCATCACCTGGCAGCCTGGCATAGGAAAACCTAGTCGTCCAGCACAGAGGTGGCTTAAGCCGTTTTGAGGGTGGGTTAGGAACTCATGGAGAGGAGGACCCATGCCCATAAGCCCCTGTAATCACTGCATTGATACTTAAACATGTGCATTCCCCTATACACCCCAAAACCCTTTTGTACTGGCATATAAGTGGCTCCTGCAGCCATAAGGGCTATTAGGGTGGTAGATAAGTGGGTCTACTCTAGGGGATTCAGGAGGTGGTTTGGGGGGCTCACCATGACCTATGAGGGAGATGTAGTGAGAAGACATGGCACCCTTTTTGTGAAGTTCACAGCAGTGCCCTGTAAGGTACCCCACTATTTAGGTGCCATGTCTGGGTGTTCAGTCCAAAAAACAAGAGGAATTGACCCCAAAATATCACAAAGAAGAAAATCCAGAGAAAACAAAAAAAAAAACTCTGTGGAGTGACGATGTTCCTAAATGGACTTTATTTGAAAGTGTCAAAGTTCCAAAGGTACACTGAAATCATCCACATAAAATAATTTCATCCACATAAGAGCCTTAAAGGACCTAGTCCGCTAGGGATACAGGACCCAACACGGTCCGCATTTCGACAAAAAGTCTTCTTCAGAGGTCCCTGGGGTCCTATAAAAGGTGAGTACGTGGGAAACAATTGTGTAGTGAGCCGGAAGCGAGATGCAAGCAGGGACCCCTGAAGAAGACTTTTTGTGTTGGGTCCTGTATCCCTAGCGGACTAGGTCCTTTAAGGCTTTTATGTGGATGATTTATTTTTATGAGAATGAAATTATTTTATGTGGATGATTTCAGTGTACCTTTGGAACTTTGACACTTTCAAATAAAGTCCATTTAAGAACATCGTCACTCCACAGAGTTTTTTTGGGTGTTCAGTCCATCACTTTGCAGACCCCTCCCACGTCCAACAGGGCTTGTTCTAGGCGTTGACTTGGACGAAAAGTTGGACGAAAATGTGGTATATAGATTGACGATTTAGCGACTTGGACAATCAGATCAGCAGGACATATACTTAGACGATTTTCGAAACAAAAAATATTTTGGACGTATTTTTCGAAAATGTGTCCTAGGCTGTTTTTTAGTTTGGATGACTTGCGACTTAGACGAAAACGGACTTAGACGTCCCTTTCGATTATGACCCTCCCACTTTTTATCCTCAACTACACAAAGAAGGGTCATTTCACAGAATGCAGATGGTATGCCTTATGCCCATATATACACCAAAATGTTGCAAATAAGTGTGTTTCATCATACTAATTATCATTCAAGCATTGGTAAAAATAGGAGAAATAGTTTTATTCACAGTAAAGAGATACCATTTTGAAATCTAAGTGTATATATTACTTTTTGGTCCGATTCAGTTACGTATGAGTCACATCCTTGCTTTAATAGAAGCTAGAATAAGAAACCAGGATCTACCATATAAATCTTATCAATACCAGCAACCAGGCTCACCAGCTTATACTACCCTGTAAAAATCACCATGGGGCTCATTTTCAAAAGAAAAAAATGGCATAAAGTGGCATTTGGATGAGAATTTTAATAGACGGTGGAATCTTCATTTCCTAAATTTTCCATTAATTCCGGGTGTTACCTCTGGATTTACTAAAACGGTATTTGATTGAAAATTTAAGAATTTCTTCAAATGGTATTCCCCCAATAAATAAGATCTATTACTTGCCTACTAAAAAAATTCCCGGAAGAGAAGAAGAAAAAGAAAAAGGAAAAAAGAATAATGAGATAGATTTTGCTAATGTGACTGCTCTTCTTGAACAAACAAAAACAGCTGATATTGATAGAGCAACGCTCTTGGTGTCATTCGTATTTGAGCAGGATGTTAATATGATCTTGAAATTATATTTTAAAAATTCTCAAAAAATTATTTGGGGAACAGAAATTATGGATATATCCTGATGTTGCTAAGACTACTCAAGAACGGAGGAAAGAATTTCTTTCTTTGCGCCAAGAAACAATCAAACTAGGTGCTACGTTCCTTTTGGCAAACCCCTGCAAGTGCCTGGTTAGGTACCTAGGAGTCAAGTATATGATTGATTGATAATGTAACTTTTACTTCTGATGCCTTGAATTGATTTTCCTCCCTGTGTTTAATGGTGCAAGATTTACTCTTGTGAAATTTAATGTAAAATTAGAAATTAAAAACAAACAAAAAAAGTGGCATTTGGACATTTTTCTTGCTAAAACATCCAAATCATTATTTTTGAAACCCATATTATAGACGCTGTTCTATATAGTTAGTCTGCAGTACGTCAATCTCAAGGGAGCATGTTGGGGGGGGGAGGTTTGGGGGGCTGGCGTGGGCTTATGATTTAGACGTTTTTCTACAATAATGGAATATTGCAGAAAACATCCAGAGAAAAACTGATCAGATGACCATCAGAGGTAGAACACTGAAATATAGAAACATGAGGTAAAGGCCAAATGGCCCATCCAGGCTGCCCAGCATCCACTATCTCGTACTCTCCCTAAGAGATCCAACATGCCTATCCCATGCTTTCTTGAATTCAGACAGTCTGTCTCCACCACCTCTACGGGGAGACTATTCCATGTACCTGCCACCCTTTCTGTAAACAACTATTTCCTTAGATTACTCCTGAGCCTATCACCTCTAAACTTCATCCTATGCCCTCAAATTCCAGAGCTTCCTTTCAAATGAAAAAGAAACACCTCATGTACATTTATGCCAATTAGGTACTTAAACATCTCTATCATATCTCACCTCTCGCCTGACCTCCCCTTACTCCCCCAGTGGCTAGGACCCCACTCACACCATCCAAAGATATGAAAGATAAAGCATGTACCAGCTTCAGATTTTAAAGCCGATCCTATTACAGCAGCAAGCAGGTTCCTGGAGTAGACTAGTAGGCGGTGCGTTAGACTATAGAGATGAAGACTGAGACCTTCATATTCCAGTCTGCTTAGTAGACTTCTGGTAATGTGTGAGCCCTCCCAAACCCACCTAAAGCCTACTGTACCTATATAAAGATGACATCTGTAAGCATAAAGGCTATTGCTTGTGGTATACAGGTGGGTTTGGGAGGACTCACCATCAGTGTTCCCTCTAAGCGGGCGGGTGTTGTGAGCAAACTTTTTTCACCGTGAGCCAAAAATATCGGGCGCCAGCAAGTTATGAGCCAACTCGCCCGATTCTCCTCTCGCCGCCCTGCCATCTGCCGTACGCCTCTTCCGATCGTGCGCTGTGACGAGAAACGTGTGCGCTGCGATGTAATATTTTGTGCGCCAGCGCACGCCAGCGCAGCTTAGCGGGAACACTGGTTCAAATGGTTTTATTTATTTCCCCAAATTTATTTTTGTTATACGCATTGAAAATATTTGATATTGCGTTTAAATCAAAATCTCAATAAACTTGAAACGAGTGCCCGTGAGATTGTGGGAGGGTTAAATACTCAAAACTTAGAAGTTTTTGCTACGCCAGCTTTCTGGTATCTTTACATACAGTGGCGTACCTAGCATATGTAACATCCGGGGCCCATCATTTTTTGGCACCCCCCCCCATCTGTAAGAAAAACATGATTTTTAGTAACAAACCACACGTCACACATGAGTACCTAGGAAAAGGCAGCATCTTACATATTGCAGTGAGCAGTACATCAATACACCCATTGTAAAACTAAACAAGCCAGACCAGCACAGATCAATCCTACACCGTCAATCCTAACAGAAAACCATGTCTTTCGAACACACAGAACACAGAAAACACCTTCGCCTAGTAAGGAATATGTAATCACAAACTAACCCCTCCCTCTTTTACAAAACTGTAGTGTGGATTTTAGCTACGGAGGTAACAGCTCTGATGCTCATAAAATTCTGAGCATCAGAGCTGCTACCACCAAGGCTGGTGCTAAAAACGCTTCACAGTTTTGTAAAAGGGGGGATAAAATAAAAATACATAGACAAAGGTTAAATTGAACCAGCAAGAAGCTGGACTCTGCATACAATGCTTCACAGAAACAGTGACACATGTCTCCTAAAGCAATAAATAAATAGAAATTTTTTTCTACCTTTGTCTTCTGTGGTTTCTCCTTTCCTCATCTTCTTGTAACTCTCTTCCTTCCATCCACTGTCTGCCGTCTCTCTTCCCCTATATGGCATCTTCTCTCCTTCTATGCCCCTTCCAGAAACTGTATGCCTCCCCCTTCCATCTCTCCTTTCACCCCATTGGTCTGGCATCTCTCTCCTCGCCTTCCCTCTCCCACACCTCTCCTCATAGTCTGGTATCTCCCCTTCCCTGATTCTCTGGCATCTCTCTCCTTTCCTTTTCTTCCATCTTTCGCTCCCCCTCCATGCTCTCACATCTCCCCCTTCCTTTTCCCTTAGACTGGCATACCTTCCTCCTACGCTCCAAGCCCTGGCATCTCCTTTAATTCCCTCCCTCATCTTCCTTCTCCCTCCAGCTGGGTACCGCAACACTCTTCCCTGCAGCTCTGCACTTCCCCACAATTGCCATGCTTCGGTTCCTCTTCTTCCTTCCTTCCTCCCCCCCCCCCCCGCGGGACCCTGCGGCACCATCAACTCTTACTCCCTCTAATGTCGGCCCTGCAGCTCCAGACTTCCTCGCACCTTCTCCCCTCCCCCTTTGGATCGCTATTATTTTAAATGTTATAGCCGCGGAGCTGTATCCATCAGTGGAGATGTCTAACCTCGGCCTGCCCCGGAACTCTTACTGCAGCAGCCGCCCGTCTAGGCAGGAACAGGAAGTCACTGTTGCAGTAAGAGTTCCGGGGCAGGCCGAGGTTAGACATCTCCACTGATGGATACAGCTCCGCGGCTATAACATTTAAAATAATAGCGATCCAAAGGGGGAGGGGAGAAGGTGCGAGGAAGTCTGGAGCTGCAGGGCCGACATTAGAGGGAGTAAGAGTTGATGGTGCCGCAGGGTCCCGCGGGGGGGGGGGGGGAGGAAGGAAGGAAGAAGAGGAACCGAAGCATGGCAATTGTGGGGAAGTGCAATCCCCCCAATGCGTCCCCTTACCTTACCGACGCGTGTGTGCGCTGTGAAGAGAAACTTTGCGCTGCGATGTAATATTTTGTGCGCGAGCGCAGGCCAACGCAGCTTAGCGGGAACACTGCTCACCATATAATATAAGCAGGTTATAGTGAGATGTGTACCTGGGACCTTTTATGTGAAGCCCACTTCAGTGTCCTCTAGGAGGTGCCGCTGCTCTGCTGGGATGTTTGTGTGGCTAGTCTGCTACGAATGCTGGCCCCTGCCATTTTCCAATGGCTTGTTTGTGTGCATTTTACTTTTGGACTTAAATTGTCCTAAAAATAGATGAATTAAGCTCAAAAACATCAAGAAAATGGTCATTTTTGAAACAAAAGGTTAGGCGTTTTTCTTGTTTGAAAATGGTCATTTTCTCTACTGGGTTTCTGGACGTCATATTGAAAATGCCCCTCCACTTCTCCTAATGCTGCACCACAGAACAGCATGGAACGTCTCAAAGGGACAATGCTGGGATGTATTCCAGACAACGTGATGGCAATGGGCCAATGCTGCTCAAGTCAATGTTGTCTTGGCATTTGTCTGCAGTTTCAATTCACCACATCAAGAACTCTTGTTACCAAAAACCGGAGTGCCTCATTTCACAGATATGTCTGCCCTGGGAGAAGCAAACAACTTTAAATTCCTCCACTGTGGTACTGGCAAGTCTTGACCCTGGAGCCATGCCCTCTGCTGGATAAGCTACCTCCACCACATTTCTCTAAGAGTCATGCAGCTTCCAGATTTTTGGGGGTGTCTCTCTAGTGTGTTTCTTGGACCCTCTCACTTTCAGGCTGTTAGGGGGATCTCATGCTTTTTCTGTCTCCTCCTCTTTCTCTCTCCCCCTTTCCGGTAGTTGCTAGCTCCATAGGTCTCTTCAATGCATTTTACTCGGATTCTGTAGCCTCTTCAAAGTTGCTTAATCTGCTTCTTTGTCTCCTTAGTGGCTGCTGCAGGCTCAGCGTTCACATAAGCTCCTCAAATTTCAAACAGGGGTAAACACACACACTTTGCACGAGCAAGCACCAATGGGTAATGACCAGGCATCCAGTCTTCCACCAATCACTTCGCTGCTCAGGTGGTTTTCATCTATAAGTGTCACAATGCAGCCCTCACTGGCTACATTCAACTGCTGCTAAAGGGACCCCTACAAATGACGTTCTCATCCAAATTCCTAGTCTTGACCCGTCTTGAGTCCAATCACAGAAGGCAACCAGGAAGAACACAGGAATATGGATGGAGTCCAGAGAGAATAGCACAGAGCAAAAGTTCTCAACCAGGTCCTTGGGGTATGCCCAGCCAGCCAGGTTTTCAAGATATCCAAAACTGAATCTGCACAAGTCAGATTTGCATACAGTAAGCAAATCTACTTCATATTGTTCAGTTTGGATATCCTGAAAATCAGACTGGCTGGGTATGCTCCCAAGGAATGGGTTGAGAACCACTGGCATAGAACAGTGACAGAGGCAAAGCAGGAACAAACAAAAGCATCAAACATTTCTCCACTTTTCCCGATGGTTTATTGTACCAAGGGTACCAATACCATGCTGGCAACTCCAGACAGAAAGTCATTAGCACCATCTACAGAAAGAGAAAGCGTTCTAAGTGTTCTACAGAATGAAAGAACCTGTGAACATCTTATCTCAGCTCTCACACACATGCATCTTGCAATCATAAAAATGAAAGACCAAGCTAATTATTTTTTCAGTTACCAGCACTTCCTTATGTGCCAATTAATCCAGTAAGAATTGTTGTTGCGAGGCCAAGTTCAGAGAAAGAAAGAGAACAAAAGCCCCGATGGTTAGGGTGGGATGGGAAAATATTTCCCATCCAAACATTGTTTCTGGGACAGTTCCCTGACATGCGACATTTACGTAAAACCTTAAAGCTTGGGGACTAAGCCAAACACCTCTTAGTTCTCTCCCATGCCAATACAAACTGCTTCTCTTCTTAGAGAAGCGGAAACCTAGTTCTTACTAAGAAACGCCGTCCTGATGAAAGCTAATATCTGTTATTGCATACAATTTATATGTCTAGGGCCTATTTACTAAGCTGTATTACATAGCAACATAATATAGTTACATAGTAAATGACGGCAGATAAAGACCTGAATGGTCCATCCAGTCTGTCCTACAATTACATGATTAAATTAAAATGTCTTTTTTCTTTGTTATTTCTGGGCGATAGACCTTAGAAGCCTAGCCGATACTGTCATTAGGTTTCAACTACTGGAGTTGCAGCTGAAGCTCACTCCAGCCTATCTAAAGCATCTCCATTCTTGGATTCAGACTGTGAAAATTTGCTCATTCATCTTCTAATTACTGAGTTTCTGTTTTCATCCCATGCTTTTTTGAATTCCAACACAGTTTTCTTTTCCATCACCTCCCTCGGAAGGGAATTCTAGGCATCTACCACCCTCTCCATGAAAAATAATTTCCTAACCTTACTCTTAAGTCTACCACTCCTCTGGTTTTACCAATTTCCCTTCCCTTAGCTGTTAATCTAGCAGTGTATTACAGCCCCTCAAATTTGGAACTCACTCCCACTTAGTATAAGAGAAGAAAAATTACTGAGCAAATTTAAAATTCTCCTAAAGAGTTGATTATTTAAGGATGCTTTCTAATGGATTCATTCTAATTTACAACAGACTAGGAAGACGATCTAGTAAAATCAAGCAGGTATTTGTTCCCCAATCTTTTGTGTCATTAGACCCTCCTTTTTTGTTTATTATTTTTTTTTTTTAGAATTGTATTTAAGCCAATTGTTGTCAGTCTCCTATTTCCCTAAATGTATTATTGTAATTAGTATTAATTGTTATGTTTGTTTGTCTTCTATTTTAACCTAACTCTTAACTTATGTAAATCGCATTGAATTTAGAGTATGCGAGTAAATCAAAGAATTTAAATAAACTTGAAACTTGAATATAGTTAGAGTGGCCACTACATTAACTGTTAATGCAAGTTATCTGCTACATTAACGGCTAGCCCAGAGCAAGGCAAAAAATAATTGCCTGGCAGTTATGTGGATGCAGGTTCTTTGCGTTATAAAATTCATGGCTCCAAGCACAGAATACACACACATGGGTTTACACCTTTAAAGAAGGTGCAAATTTCTATGTGAGGATTTTTGGGCTATTGAACCTATTTCTGGGTATTTATGTTGTCTTTCTGTTTATTCAAAGCTTAAATACCACTACTAATGACTGAAACCAGCCAAATCTGAGCAGTTTACATGAGTTTATATAATGGTGTGTCAAAGCCCAACTTCTGTAGTGGTGTAATAATACCGAACAATTTAGATGAGCTGTTGTATTGGTGTTACCATGTATCAACATAGGTAATTACACTATAACTCTCCATCATATATAATGAAAACTAAAAAGAAACCTCCCTCACAATCAACTAACATAAATAGTATGTACCCCACAAATATTAGAGCTAACATAACAAATTAGGACTCAACAATTAGAAATTATAGTTAATAAAATAAAGTAAATAAAAATTAAAGTAAATAAAATAAATCCTGTTTTACATTTCAGTACTCTCTTATTTCAGTTCCTCCTGTTAGTTTCAAGTTTATTAAATTTTTGATATCCCACAAATCATGGAACAGCTAAGCGGCTTACATAAAATAAGTACAAATATTTTTTAAAAAATAAAAAAATTAATTTTAAAATAAAAATATTAGAGCAATAAAATAATTATAAAACAATATGTAACACAGGAGGATAAGGAAAGAAATACAATTTATGATAGAAAAGTATAGGAGCTAGTGATGGAACCTTCTTTCCCAGGACTTCACCAGACTTGTAGGCCTTGGATTGGAAACCTCTAAGTGCTGGATGTACAAGGCCCCCTCCCCTTTATAAAATAATGAATGAAGATTTTAGGGGCCACATAAATTCTCAGATTCTGTTTGGTGCCCAAAATTGCACATGCAAATTTGGATGCATACCCAATTTGTGCATGCAATTTAAGATGCATACCCAATTTGTGCATGCAATTTAATTGAGTAATAAGCCAATACTAAGCAAAAATTGGATGCTAGCAACCAATTATGGCGGTTGACGCCAATTAGGATTTGTACCCACATCTTTCTTAACACTATTCTATAAAGATACGCGTGCAAGCCTTTTGGCACACAGCCGAAAGGGAGCATGGTGGTGGGAGGGACGTTCACTAAAGGTGAACTTGGGAAAATTCTCAAATGTTTGCGGTAAAATCCTACAAGGCAGCTGTCGCAGATGCTACTGTAACAATTTCAAAAATGAAAGTCATTGGGGGGTGGGGCCTCTGATGTACAAAGATGGCAGCCTAAGTGCACTGCTCCTTTCACTGAAAATCATTAACCGCCATTGTACTGGTTAGATTAATGTGAGAGATCTGACTTCAGCAGAGAATTGTATAGGAAGATGGTGACATCAAAACAAAATAGAAAATGCTTTTTGATGCCAGAATAGCGGTAAGAGGCCAAAGCAGGATCTTCCAATGCCGCTAGAAAAGTCACCAAAGGAGCTGCAGGATATGATCGATCCTGTTATGAAAGAATTAGCGACGATTAAGGGCATGATCCAAGAAAGCTCTGTATCTATCACTGCTTTACAACAGGAAGTGGCAAATATTTCAACACAAATGAATAACTGCAATACAAAGACAACAGAGATGGAGCAGCATTTATCCGTTTTAGAAGACTGCTACAGAATGGAATCTTCAGAAGCAACGGTTTGAATCATTACAAAAAAAGCTGGAAAGATTTGGGAAATCGCTGCCCACAAAATAATTGAAGTGTATTGGGAATACCTGAGGGGGCTCCCAAAAGTGCACTGCTACTTGTCCGGTGGGCTGAGCCCCCCTTTCCCTGCTTGTTTCTCTTGTGGGCAGAAAGCAGACTCCATTGTTAGCTAGCACATGGCATTAGAAAGGCACTGTTCCCCATCTAGATTACACCTTTAAATTTGCTAAATACAGCTTGACTGGAGCACAGTGTTATTCTGCACAAAAAGACTGATATACATTCCTGGTTTTGTGCTGGTCGAGTGATTCTTTTTTTCCCCATAAATTCTTTATTGAGAAATTTTATAACAGTATTGAAAACATACTGATAATAGAATTTAAAAGATTATAATTTCCACATAACAGTGACATCATTATACATTACTGCAAATAAATCCACCATCTACTAGCCTGTCCCCCCAACCTAGAGTTGCCAGATTTCTTCTTTGAAAAAAAAAAAAAAAAAAGAGGACACCTGACCCCACCCCGTTCTGCGCCAGCTCAGCCCCATTTCATCTCCGGCTCCACTCCCACCCAAACCTCCCCGAGCACGAAAGCCTCGTTTGATAGCCTTCGCGCATGTGTAGACGTTGACGCAACGACGTCACACGAATGCGCACGTGTGTATGACGTCATCATGGTGACCAGCTGCACATCTGCAAAGGCTTCCAGATGTGGCCTCTGAGCTCAGGACTTCGAAAACCCGGACAAACTGCTGGGCTTTGGAAATCTCTCCAGGCACCCGGACAGTCCTCTAAAAAGAGAACATGTCTGGGTTTTCACAGACGTCTGGTAATCCTACCCCACCCTAACCCTCTCTCCTCTTTATGCAGGTATCCCTCCAGTCAGACAACAGGCACTAGAGGATATCAGGCCTTTCCCAGGTTCCAGAATAACATCAATTCTATCTCAACAGGGCAACATCCTAAATTTAACTCCTTATGTTATATTTTTCCTTCCATGGGAAAATAGGGGCCCCATATCCCATGAATGGAAATAGCGCCACCCCCTCCCCCCCCCCCCCCCCGGTACCTGTTGCAGGCCTCCGCCGGACCTGCTGCAAGACCTGGTAGTCCAGCGATGGGCCAGGACATGGGACAGGAGGAATCCCTCCCACCTCCTGTCACAGCCGACTGTGACAACTTTTACCTCCCTCCCTCCCTCCCTCCCCCACATACCTTTCAGTTCCCTGGTGGTCCAGCGGTGAACCGGGGCAGAAGCGATCTTCCTGCACTTCTGCGCCGTGCAGAGACACTCTCTGAATGGCTTCCATGAGTTCTTGTGCAACCGTGAGACCTTGGGGACTCACGATGTTGCTGCGAGAACTTGCCGCAGCCATTCAGTGAGCGGCTTTGCACAGGGCAGGAATGCAGGGAGAAAGCTCCTGCCCCTGTTCACCGTTAGACCACCAGAGAATTGAACGGTATGCGGGAGAGATGAGAGGGATGTAAAAGTAGTTACAGTTAGCCGGGATAGGAGGTGGGAGGGATCCCTCCTGTCCTGGCCTACCGCTGGACCTCCAGGTCTTATGGCAGGCCCAGTGGAAGCCTGCAAGGCATCAGGAGGGGAGACAGGGTGCAGAGTCTGGCAGGGCAGAGGACACTTGAATATTAACACATGCACACCACCCCCATTTATATTCGAATCAACCTTTTTTCCCCTCCTTTTTTTGGGGAAAAGGTTACCTCAGTTTATATATTTAAGCCAGCGTATATTTGAGTATAAACGGTAATACTAATTTAGCTGCTACAAAGATACAAGAAGCCAATTTGTGTGTGACAGGCTTCACACCTAAAGGTTTGACGTGTAACAGACAATGTTCAGCTTTAAAAGGGTACTTTTCCCCTGTGATATGGCAAACTATTGAGAGAACTGTTGTCCAATATTTCTTTATTATCGCGCAGGTCCACCTACAGAGTGTGTAATCGCACCCAAACTTCCATATAATCTCCAGCTGATTTAAACGTCACCCAAACTTCCATATAATCTCCAGCTGATTTAAACAATTTTTGCAAATGGCATTGATATAACATTTTATAACCATTTTCTGTCACATTACTCGCAATGGAGTCCTTAAGAACAATTTCTCTCCCATAGCTTCTGCTCATATGTGGTTTGTAAGTCTTTCTCCCAACAGTGGATAAAATAATCAATAGACGTATTATAAGCTAAAAGTGCAAGATATATCCGAGATATGCCTCCTTTGCCTCCCCCTCCCCACAGAGCTTATTCCAATCTAGTGTCAGTCAAAGTAAGATCATCTCCTGCCTGGCGTGTTATGAATGTTTGTATTTGTTCACTAGTAAATGGGCTTAGCATGCTAGCGTGGTAATTTTCCATACCCTAAGCCCATTTCCAGTGCACCCAGGACACAGGAATTTCCTGTATTTCTCTTTCAGGTCATACGCTAATGTTCACATTAGCATGCATAACCTGAAAAAAATTAACAGGGGAGCACATACCTCCTCCTATTTAGGAAGTGCTAAGGGCTCCCATATTATGGATGTGCTAACCCATTAGCGTAATGTATTCAGAACCAGCAAGCTAGCTGGATAGTGTGTCCACATCTGTTCGCCACCTTCCAGAAAATACAAAAAATAAATTTGTGCGCACAGCTTATTTACCGCAAGATGCTTTAACGCATTTTGCAGTAAGGATTTCTGGGCGCACTAAGTACACGTTATGGCTTAATGAGTTTTAGTAGACATACTTCTTAATTCACACAGCCAGTATTTTCTCAAGCATCATACTGAATTAGCATATCATATGAAGGCTATGTAAAAAAAAAGCTTGACAAAGAATATTCTGCTGACCTTGATGATTTTACTTTGCAACCTTAATCAATTTTCAATATACTCTTGGGATTTATTTTTAATGATTGGAGTGTGAAATGTAATGTCTGTTTCATATCTCTTGTGCACAAATGTTCATTAACTTTCATTTGACCTTATGTGTAAGGAGGACCATCAACTTTTCACGAAACAGCACTCATTATTCTGGTGCAGCTTCCACACGGACAAGTTCCCAGAAGTCCCAGACTGGAAAAGCTATTCCTCAGACTTGAAATTTAAAAAGAAAAAATGGAAAGGAAATGGGGCACAGAAAGGAAATGCTGTAACACTTCCTCTCATTCAGAAAATGTTTATCAAGAGTGAACAGATAAGAAACCAGGAACCTACAGAGTGTGTAATCGCAGCAGCTCAGTATCAGAGGAAAGACCTGCTGAGCTTGCCATGGTATTACAAGCTGACAGGGTTCATTAGTAAAGCATAATGTGTTCCCTCACCGCATCTACTGATTTAACCACAAGAACAAGGCTCAATTTAGAATAACGACCTTTGTCAAACAGAGGCGTGCAGGTGTTCCCTCTTTCCGAATTCGATAATTTGTTAATATTATCTAAGGGAATGACGCTCGATTAACAGAAGTGTATCCATAAAGTAATGACATTTTAAGCACTTGCGTCTGCTTGAGAGGAGCCTGGAGTTTTACAATGTCTTCTTAAAGAAGAAAATCAATAGCACAGGGCCTGGTGTTTTGATAATTGTGTCTAATATCGCACAACTATTCCAGTTTTGTGAGCTACCTGGACAGCAGCTCTGGCTTTAAAAAAATTACACTGAAAAATCCAGTTGTGTCAGTTTGTTCTGCATTAAAATGTTTTAGGAATTATTTGTAAAGTCCCAATAGGTCAGATCCCAATCCGTTAACACAGTTCGCAAATCATGAAACCCTAACCAGTGAAAAGATCACAATTAATCCATATAACTGTCTGAATTATGTGTGGAAATGACCAAGACAAGGTGCAGGGCATTTCAAGAGGTGTAAAACGCAGCGACTAGATTGATAACGGGAATTTCGAAATATATTCACATCACACCTTACCTTCAGCAATTACACTGGCTGCCAGTTGCATTCAGAGTCCAGTTCAAAGCAGTGATGATTTGTCATCAATTCCTGTACAGTACGATCCCTGAACTCTTCAAGAGTAAGATGGCTAATTACCAACCGAAAAGATCATTGCACTCTGAAAATTCAGCGCTGTTAAAGGCAAATGTCTACCCAAAACATGTAGAAACCAGCGCATTGGCCTTTTGTTGTGCAGGGGTAAAATTGTGGAACTTACTTGTAGGGCAGATATGGAAATATGGTAATAGAGTTCCATTTAGGAAACACAACTGTTTGTAAAAGCATTTTTTTAGGCATTGATTTTTCCTGATTGCAGATTTTCTGAGGTTCTGATTATTTATGTTTATTTGTTTTTATATTGTCTTAAAACTTATGCATGTAAGATTTTGTAAACCGTTTAGGCTATAGACGGTATAGAAAATTTTAAAATAAATAAATAAAATTAACTTATGCAGCCAGCACCCACTCATTTCTGCATCAGTGCTTTTGAATACTGTCCCCACTGATTTCAAAGATGCAACCATACCTTGAATGTTGTGGACAGTTCTGGTTGCCTCATCTCAAAAATGGATATAGTAGAATCAAAAAAGGTTCCGAAAAAAGCAACAAAATAGAGGGGATGGAAATACAAAAGGCCACACAGCTAATCTGAGTGGCCGCTAACAGTGGGCAACATCAAAGCCAGTAATTTTAAAAAGGATTGGAATAGTGGGGAGGGCCAAGCAGGAGCGAGGGGATAGTAACAAGGGAGTGATTTGATTGGAGGGGGTAGGAGTGTGGGGATTGAGGGAAAAAGGAAAAGGGGGTGGAGTTATAGATGGGTAAAGAAAGATAGAAATTTGAGGGCAAAAATAAGAAAGCACGGGTGAAAGAGTAAGGGAGGAGAAAAGGGATTCGAGTTTCCCTCCCTCCCACAGCTAAGAGAAGTACAGAGGTGAAGGGTTGAAAGATGGATGGGTTAGGGAATTTGGGGGGGTGGTCGGTCGCAGCTAGTAGGTGTGGGGGCCTAAGGGCAGAGCCTTTATTAGAAGCAGATTGAATTGGAAGACCTATGATGGTGAATGGTAAATATGTCCTCGTGGGTGACACCGCCACGAGTTGAGGTGGCTTGACGACACCGTAAGTCACCGGGAGTTAAGGGAAAGTTTGGGATAAGGGAGCTAGTGTCGATACCGATTAGCTCTTGGAGGTAAATCCTAAATGGTTAAATGTGAGTTTGGTTATGTTTATAAAAGTTTTGAAAATTAATGTTTGAAAATAATATGAAATAAACCTGCGGCCATATTTGCCCAACTGAACGATGTCGTAGTCATTATTGAAACGGGAAATGTATTTTGGAATGGCTGATGTATGAGTCTCAGTGTTAGAGGAGTGGCTAAACAGTTCCGAGTTTTTCAAACTTCAAAGAGAGACGACAGAATGACAGACGACAGACGTTTACAATATCATGAATGAAGTAGAATACGGGATGGTTGTTTAATTTTTCCAGCACTAAATCATGAGGGCATGCCATAAAACTAATAACCAGCAAACTGAAAACAAATCATCTTAGCTTAGCTTAAGGAACTTATTATCTGCCTAATCCCTTATTAAGGTTCGAAGTGAGCTAACAAAAGAAATAGCTGGTACAATAACCAGGGATTGAAATAACATGTAATCATCACTGAAAATCAGAGATAAAACCCTATTTAAAAATTTTTTGAAATAAATATGATTTCACCAATTTTCTGAAGTAAAAACAACGTATAGAAAAGCAGATTTCATTTGCCAAATTATTCCAGCATTTCACTAAGGAATACATAAATGAATTTGTTAAAAATTATTTATATTTAACAGAGGGAAATCCTTTTTTTTTTAATTCTTTATTAAGTTTTCAACTACAATTGTGCAACAAATGATTCACAATGGAGCTTACAAACTTCACAAAGCGGATAATTGCACCTATGATTTTCCCCTCAATGAACCTAACCAATTAATCAAAGGAACCAATTCATTAGGATAATAGCTTTCTAAAATTTTAAAAATCAAGCACACCACCTTAAACTATATTCAGGCTTGCTCTGGAAGCCAATGTAGTCCTCTAAACAAGGGGGAGACATGGCTAAACTTAGGGCTCCTTTTACTAAACGGCACCAGAGGTTTTTAGCATGGGCTGGCGAGGTAAATGCTCATAGAAGTCCTATGAACATCAAAGCATTTACCTCACCAGCCCGTGCTAAAAACCTCTAGCACCGTTTAGTAAAACCCAGCATTAGACTAATAATAGATCAATTTAGCTGCCATATTGTGAATACTGTATATAATCTAAACCAAGATTTTGGGACCATAAAATGACCCAAAAATGGCGGTCTCAAGTCATCTCCAGATGTGCACCCCCATGGACCCATTGCAGGCCTCTCCCTGTCCTGCTTTAAGCCCTGGTGGTCCAATGGTGAGCTGGGACAGAAGTGAACCCTCCCGTGTTCTATTCTGGCTGGCTCTAACAGTGAACCAGGGCAGGAGCGATTCTCCTATGCTCCTGCCCCATGCAGAGCCACTAAAGAAAATGGCTGCTTTAAGTTCCTATGGTTTCACAAGGTACGCTGTGAGAACTCATGCCAACCATTTTCTTTAGCAGCTCTGCACACAGCTGGAGTGTAGGAAGATCACTCTTGTCCCGGTTCATCTCTGGACCAGCAGGGCATGCAAGATAGACTTTAGCAAGGTGAGGGAGCTGGGGTGGTGCAGAGCCAACCGAGACAGGACACGAGAGAGGTCTCTCCTGTCCTGGCTCACCGCTGGACCACCAGAACTCAAGGCAAAATTGACAACTAAACAATATGAGGGGGTGCTGAAAAT
The DNA here is from genome assembly GCF_902459505.1 of Geotrypetes seraphini. Classification (NCBI taxonomy): domain Eukaryota; kingdom Metazoa; phylum Chordata; class Amphibia; order Gymnophiona; family Dermophiidae; genus Geotrypetes; species Geotrypetes seraphini. The sequence goes on along the minus strand of NC_047085.1, from coordinate 396,598,457 downwards.
TTCTCAGCCCAACCAACTTCCTAAATTCCAAGTGTTATTTTGTTATGTAGCTGAAAAGAGTGTTATTTTATTTTGCAACGTGCCAATTTGTAGAATCATAATGCTATGCTTTGACATTGTTTCAGATCATTGTTTGAATCATGTCACCGAAAAGTGTGGAATTTCCAGGTGTGGAACTCCGAGCCATAATGAAGTTCCTATTTCTACAGACGAAAACTCCAAAGGAAATCCATGAATGTGACAAATGCTCATCATACTCCACAGTGAAGAAGTGACTTGCAAACTTTCAGCGAGGAGATTTCGAAACCAAAGATACACCAAATTCTGGGAGGCCTCAAATGGTATCAACTCCTGAAACTGTTGGTCATGTCCATGACCTGATTTTGGCAGATCAGCGAATATTGGCTAAAACATTTGCTGAGACACTACAGCTATCCAGGGACCATGTTGGTTGTATAATCCACGAGCAGCTAGGTATGCAGAAGCTGTTAGCCCAGTGGGTAACAAAAATGTTTGAATGCTGACAAGTAATAATACAAAGTAGACACTTCCAAGTTGATTTTGCAACATTTTTAGTGAGCTGATGCCAACTTTTTGGAACGATTAATTACTTTTGATGAAATATGGTTATACCACTATGATCCTGAGGCAAAACAACAGTCCATGCAATGGTGGCACTCAGGTTCTCCAAGGCCAAGGAAATTCAATACCGAAAAGTCATACCCACGGTGTTTTGGGATCAGGAAGGTGTTGTAATGACTGACTTTCTTCCAAGGGGCCAAACAGTTAATGCAGAATACTACCGTAACTTGCGGTGCTGATTAAAGGAGGCATTGAAAGAATAAAGGAGAGGGAAGCTGCAGAAAGGAGTTCTCTTTTTTGCAAGACAATGCACCTGCTCACAAGGCTGGCACAACGATGATGACCATCCACCCTACTCACCAGATTTTGATCCATCTATTTTCTGTTTCCAAACCTTAAAAACAGTTTGAAAGGACCATTTTTGAGTAATTCAGAGATGGTAATAACTAGTGAGATAATTAAATTTGCTGAAGTCACAAAGTTGTTTAAATTACAAGAGGATTAAGAAAAATTGAAAGATGGCCTTATGAGACTGGGCATCAAAATGGCAGATGACGTTTAATATCAACAAGTGCAAAGTAATGCATGTGGGAAAGAGGAACCCGAACAATAGCTATATGATGAAGGGTTCCATGTTAATTCCTAACATTCTATTTGCTTTCTTAGCCACCACTGCACATTGAGCTGAGGGTTTCAACATACATAAGAACATAAGCAATGCCTCTGCTGGGTCAGACCCGAGGTCCATCGTGCCCAGCAGTACGCTCACGCGGTGGCCCAACAGGTCCAGGACCTGTGCAGTAATCTTCTATCTATACCCCTCTATCCCCTTTTCCAGTAGGAATTTGTCCAATCCTTTCTTGAACCCCAGTACCGTACTCTGCCCTATTACGTCTTCTGGAAGCGCATTCCAGGTGTCCACCACACGTTGGGTAAAGAAGAACTTCCTAGCATTTGTTTTGAATCCGTCTCCTATCAACTTTTCCGAATGCCCTCTTATTCTTTTATTATTAGAAAGTTTGAACATATTCTCAATAATGACACCTAGATCCTTTTCCTGGGCAGCGACTCCTAACATAGAACCCAGCATCACGTAGCTATAGTTAGGTTTCTCTTTCCCACATGCATCACTTTGCACTTGCTCACATTAGACGTCATCTGCCAGTTTGATATCCAGTCTCCCATTCTCACAAGGTCCTATTGCAATTTTTCACAATCCTCTTGTGATTTAACAACTTTGAACAACTTTTGTGTCATCAGCAAATTTAATTTACTAGTTATTCCCATCTCTAGATCATGGGTAAATATGTTAAAAAGCAGTGTTCTCAGCACAGACCCCTGGGGAACCTCACTATTTACCCTTCTCCATTGAGAATACACATCCCCCTCCATATTCGCTGGTTCGGAACTCGCGACTTTGGTTATTCGTGGTTTTCGTCTGGGTGACCCATCCCCAAATCCCAGATCTCTCCACCTTACTTTTTAAAACCTGGTGGTCTAGCGGTGAAGCAGAGCGGGAACAATCTTCCTAACTCCTGCCCTGTACAGAACTGGGAACAAAAAGGGTTGCCATGAGTTCCTGTGGTCTCGCAAGAACTCACGGCAGCTATTTTTGTTCCCGACTCTGCACGGGGCAGGAGTGTAGGAAGATCGCTCCTGCCCTGCTTCACTATTAGAACACCAGGCTTTATAAAGTAAGTACAGTGGAGAGGTCCAGAAGCCGGTAGTGGGTCAGAGTCGGCCCAACAGTTATTCATGATTTTTTTTTTGTATTCGCAGGCCGGCTTTGTCCCTAACCCCGCAAATATGGAGAGGAATGTGTATTGACCATTTAAACTTTGACTCACTAATGGCCTATTATCACATACTTCACTAGCTACCTATGACCACCAGAATATCACTCAAAATAGCCTCCATCTTATTCAACATATGCCACAGCAATTCCTCAGAGGTGCTAATTTTTGGAACTCTACTTCAGTGTTTCTCAACCTGGTCCTGGAGTACCCCCTTGCCAGTCAGGTTTTCAGGATATCCATAATGAATTTGCATAAACTTGATTTGCATAAACTGCCTTCTTTATATGCAATTTCTTTCATGCATATTCATTGTTGATATCCTAGAAAACTGACTGGCAAGGGGGTACTCCAGGACCAAGTTGAAAAACATTGTTCTACTTCACATCCTCAAAATTAGCCAACACTTCACTGATGATCCTCCCATCACCAAAAGGAATGAAATACAAACATATATTTAACCCGTTGTTCATTTACATTGCTATCAAAACCTGGAATAATCTAACACCAGAAAAGAATCTTGCTTCCTAAAATTCAGAAGAAAACTGAAAATGTTCCTCTTCTACAAACTATCAGGACCAGCTATGTAACAACAATCCTCCCAACCTAATCCAACAACCATTCGGCCAAGCTACTTGTCCTTACAGCCCAGTGAAAATATAACATAATTTCAAAGTCAATACTAACTATACAAAAATGCAGATAATTCTAACACACTACTGATCTCTTGTCTACAACCAATTGTATTCATAACCTGAAAGGGACAGGTTGAAATCACCACTGTAAACTTCCCCATGCTCTTCATGAGTTTTCTTGCATTGTAAATCGCCTTGAACCTATTTAGGCATAGTGTGATCCACAAATCAAAGATTAGATTAGGTCTATAAAATACTCAGTGGAGTGGAATAAATATGAATTGCTTGTTTACTCTTTCCAAAAATACTAGGACTAGGGGGCATGCAATGAAACTACCAAGTAGTAGATTTAAAACAAACCAGAGAAAATATTTCTTCACACAGTGGGTAATTAAACTGTGGAATTTGTTTCTGGAGAATGTAGTGAAAGTGATTAGCTTAGCAGGGTTTAAAAAAAAAAACACATAAAGGATTGAATAATTTCCTAAAACAAAAGTCCATAAGCCTTTATCAAGATGGCTTGGGGAAATCTAGTGCTTATTCATAAGATAAGCAGCATAAAATTTGCATTTTTCTTTGGGATCTTGCCAGGTACTCGTTGGTCATTGTTGGAAACAGGATACTGGGCTCGATGCACCTTTGGTCTGTCCTAGTATGTTGTTAGGTTGTGGGCATTCCTAAAAGTTAGGTGCACTGTTATAGAATATGCACAATATGTTTTGTTTTGTTATATATAACTTAGATGCAAATATTTAGGTCTGGTTTTTATTGGCATAAATGGGTGCACCTAAATGTTAATCACATGGACAGGCACTAAGCATGATTCTATAAACTGCGCCTAACTTCGTAGGCATTTTATAGAATTGTGCTAATCGCCATCCTTTTCAGCACCAATATTTTAGGTGTTATATAGAATATGGCCCTTTGTGACAGGCCTCCTTTTGAATTTATCTCCAATAATTTGATCCGATTGTTAGGGGCGACAGACTGGTAGGCTTCCCTATGTCACACCCTGTACCACATTTAAACCCGTCATCCTTGGTTGGTCTATTGCAGAGAGACTGGTTTTGTACTGAATAAAGTCTGATATTAGACAGGTAAAGACCCAGAACAAATATAAGAATGGAAAAATTCTGGGAAAAAAAAAAAATTATTCCAAGGCTATTTTAGACAAATGTGTGTGGGGGGAAAATTGGAACAAAACTCTTTCTCCCCATTTTTCTTAGGACTTTATATGTATACCTGAAAAGTATATCATTAGAAAAACTTAAATTGGATGCTCACAAAGTACTTTTAAAATCATTTTCTGCTAATAACGAGAAATGTGGGATCACAAATTTGACCAAAAGTGGATATGTGGCAGCACCACTTTAATCGCAAAACCTTATCAATTTAAACATTTCAAGTACTGTATATATCTTAATCCTCTTTAAGTGTTTAATTACTATGTTTTCTTGCTTCAAAGCCCGGCTTTACTGACTACAAAGGCAGTGGGGGTAATTAAACACACAATTTTGAAGTTCAAAGCCCAAAATTCAAATTACATGAAGGAACTCCAAGAAGAAGCCCACTGGCAAAATTCAGCACACTCTTTTTTGCAAAGAACCTATATTTTTAATTCTTTTTTTTATTCTGTCTACACTATCTTTTCTACTCATTCTGGCCTGATTCCAAAACAAAGATATAATTAAAATAAAAAAAACACAAAACCTCACACGCAAGCCTGAGCATTACATTCTTTCATCACAAACAAAATAACTCAGGACTTGTAGATATTTGAATGTACATGACTAATAATTTCAACCTTAAAAGGGGCCAGAGCAAAGACATATGTCTTTTTCATATACCTTGAAGGCTTTGTTTTTCAAAGGGTGTATCCCATTTTATGACGGCAGCAAAAAAATAAAACAAGCAAAAAAAAAAATCCTGACTCCTGAACATAAAATTGGGCACTGTGTCAAAATACTCCCACACAAGGATAAGTTGTTAATGCTGATTTAAGCTTTCATTGTTATGTCACCTGCAGAGGTTAAGGGGGAGAGAACATGAAAGTAAGGATTTCATCTTGGAGATTTCCTTCACATGGAAACTGGACTTCAGCCATTACCTCCTGTTGTGTTGTGCTTGAGTTAAACTGAAAGGCACTATCCTGTAATGTTGCAACAAAACAAATGCCCACATGACAACTGGCAGGATTGCGGGATTCAGCTGCAACTGAGCGGCCCTGCTGGGTAGTGGATAGGAGCTCACCAGACAAAGAACTCACGAGACCTACCAGCAGACAAGGAAACGCTCCAACAAGGACTCATTGTGTAAATCTCTGAGGGAAGACAACCAGCAGGCTATAACGACTGGTACAGGCTGGCACAAGGATACAGAACGCTATGCAACAGCTTCTCAATTGTTTGCTTTTTCTTCTAGTCAGTTTGGAAATTTTTAAAAAATATACATTTGCCCTCATTTTAAATCAAAGCTCTGATCTTATAAAGCAATAATGCTACTTCATGGAACCATGTTGCCTATTTTATTGTGCTACAATTCATTTGCATATCTGAAGTGGTTTCTTTGGGGGGAAGGGGAAAGCAGGTCAAAGTCACTCTCGGTGATTCTCATTGCTTAAGAGTGTCACTACATGCAGGTTTGGCCATAAGAGCAGTGAAATAAATACCCTAGAATAACGCAAGATGCTTCCTGTACAAACTTATATAAGGATTCCCTCGACTCATCACTAGTTAGTATCCCATTTACAAGGGCCTCTTATTGGAGTGAGATGTTATTGTATATTTTATTTTACATCATGTGCTCTTCAGTGGGTGTTTTAGCTGCACATGCCTGAGAGGATATGTGGAGTGGAGAGTAAATCTGTAACATGATGTCCACTATAGGGACTGGTTGTGTCGTGCCTATTTTAAGCATATTCTACACAGAAACGTAGGTGTCTACTAGCACAAATGGCTGAAAATGAGTGTTCAGAAAGGTACAATCACTTATACTAGCCCTATAGCAGGTATAAATGCCCATGCTTAGATGTTAGCCTGATTCCAGATGTATTTTCCTGGGCTTGATTCCAGCCTGGTGATCCTGGGCAGGTGATTGGTCAGATTAAAAAGTTGGATGGGAGAGTGGGGACACAAAGATTTTTGAACTACCATAAACAAAGATAGATAATAATCTGAATACTGAGTTAGAATGTTTGACACTGATTTGAATATAAGTGGTACTTGCAAATGTGGTTTTCTGATTGGTCAGAATAATCACGTGGGAGGAGTATATTAAAGTGAATAGAGAGACGAAGACGCCATCTTAGAACGAAAATGGTTTGGTGATCAAATTTTCCAAAGGTGGGTGATTTGGAAAAATGTTGGCGATAGCAATGATTACCTTTTGGAATGTAGTTTAATGTTTGTCTAACAATTTTTTAGGTGATGATCCTGGAGACATCTTGTTGCAAACGTGGATTCATGTCAGAGCCCCGAATAATATAAGAAATAAGATAAGTTCTTGCTTTCTGACATACAATAGAAGATGTTTATGAATATTGATTATGAACAATGAGAAGGCTTGCTACATGAAGCTCAAACTATAATGAAACAGAGGTTTGAGTGTAGCCACTGAGATCAGTTTTGAATTTATATCTGTATTTATTATTGGATATATGAACATATGAATACTTGGTTATTGAATGAAATGATGGATTAAGCAGTCATAAAAGTGAAGATATTTGAAGACTTAGGGCTCCTTTTACTAAGCTGCGCTAGTGGTTTTAGCGCTCGTGCTAGACGCTAACGCCTCCATTGAGCTGGCGTTAGTTTTTCTGCGTAGCGTGGGGGTCAGCGCGCGCTAAAAAAATGACCGCAGCTTAATAAAAGCAGCCCTTTAGTTTTAGTATTACTCCACTTGACTACTTTTTTGAAGCCATACCCATATACATATGTTACCCTGGTGTCCTGTGGTAGACTCATCAAGATTTTGGGGCAGGAAATATCAAATTCTGCAGCAATTCCATGTTTTGTTTCTCAATAGGAGGGAAGATTTAGATAGGGAAAGGAGATAGGGAGGATCTTGAAGGGAGGGAAGGGAATCTGTGATCTTGGAGGGAGGATCTAGAGACAGAAGGAGGTTCCTCTTACCTGACTATAGCACAGATCCCACTTTACAGCCATACCTCTAACCTGTGCCCTTGACTCCATCTTCCCTCCTTCCCTTAGGCCTCTTCCCCTTCTCTCTTCCCCCAATCTTCTTCCTTTCTCCACACACACATGCACAAATACATCAATCTTCTTACTCTTTCACATACAACCCCATCCCCTCATACTGAGATTCCAGGAAATTGGGTTCAATTCCCACCGCAATTCCTTGTCTTCCTGGACAAATCATTTAACCCTCCATTGCCCCAGGTACAAAAACTTAGAGTGTGAGGGAAAGTATTTGTATATAATGGTTTCAACACTGTTTACATCTAGTAGCACTACAAAAATGATTAGTAATAGTAGTATATTTTAACATTTAATCAAAAAAATATATTGGATTAGAGATTCAAATGCCGATTGTTTGACTACATAGTTTAACTTTTATACTTGTACATTTGTATGTTTACTGAAATGATATTAATCAGTGTTTGAAATCTTAGCTGGCAGCCACATTTTCATGCACAGTACTACTATTTTCTGCTAGAATGTGTGCGGGGCATCTTGAAATACTCATGCAGCTATTCATTTCTGTGCATTTAAACTTCCCGTGTTGAAATGAAATTGATGAAACAAGATTCTGGCCCGACTCTGCTATGAAAACGTAATTGGTATTAGACCACCGCTTAGAGAATGACACGGGAACAAATTTGTCCCCGCCCCCGCAGGAACTCAATTTCCCCGTCCCGTCCCCGCGAGTTTTGTCACTGTCACTGTCCCTGTCCCAATCCTGTAAGCTCTACCTTAACTGCACCAGCCTCCAATACTTAAGATTTTAAGGTGTTTGAGGCTTGTGCAGATGAGGATGGAGTTTGCAGGAATAGGGCAGGGACAGGAAAAGAACTCGCTGGGACGGAAAAATGAGTTCCCGCCGGGACGGCGAAAAATTTATCCCTGAGTCATTCTCTACTACAGCTTGACCAAGCATAGCTGCTCAGTTTTTGCACTGTTATAAACAGCGGTGCTACTATGTCTATGAGTAGCTACTCACCCAGGCTATTGCTTTCCAATGAAGGAAAAAAACCCCTACACAAGAAGTAGTGTTTCACTGACTGAACCGCAACAAAGATACAAGTTTGGGCTTTAGTGTTCAGAAACTACAACTGAATTATCTTTCAAATGTGGTCAGGCCAGTTGTGATAAGCAAACTTGACTATATGCCACTGCATTGAAGCAGATTATCTGGCAAGCACAATACCCTTTATTACACCCACTATTCAACAATGGACGTGTTTCAGCAGTAAATGTACAAACCCTACCAGAGCCTGCAGACATCTCTCATCACAACTCAGCTAAAGAAATGGTCATACTAGAACACAAATAGGGTGGTGGAATTGTAGGAGGTAAGATAAAATGTGGCCGATTTTCGTTTCAAAGAAGCTGAATATTATTGCTCATACCGATGGGAAGTATAAGTTTGGTCCTCACATAATAGAATGGCCAAAGAACTTAAAAGAAGGAGTTTAAGGGTTTGGTCAACTAAAAAGGTTCCAATGATATAAATCAGATTTCAAAGTATATAAGGCTACAAAAGTTAACCCTGCTGAACACAGCTAATGTTTCTTAAGAATGACTAAAAATTCTCAGTCATCTTGGTGAGGCAATAAGTACTCCAGTACCATGGGGCTTTGCATTGTAAGCAGATCCTCAATGTAATATATATCTATTTACAGATTTATATTGTGCTTTGCAAGGTAGAACAAAATGAGAAGGCTTGTAGTATAGTGTTTTAGTTAACAGCTTCATTGGTTACCAATAGCTTTGTGAGAGCAATTCAAGGCTCTTATAGGTACTATGTAGAAATAAAACAAAAATATATAAAGGAAAAAAAATATCTTTTTTATTGGACTAACTTAATGTATGAGAGTTTATGATTAGCTTTTGAAGTTAACTCTTTCTTCCTCAGATCAGAAATAATCTGAGGAAGAAGGGGTTACCTTTGAAAGCTAATCATAAACTACAATAAGTTCATCCTATAGAAAAAGGGGGGGGGGGTTCCTTTATGTTTGTTTTATTTCTACAGATCACCTTCAAGAGTGGACTAACTCGGCCACCGTACCATTTCATTCAAGACTCATTGTACAAATCTATCGTTCTCTGTTTGTCGGCTCCTGTCTGCAGAGTTTAATTCAGTGGTTCAAACCAGCACGTAAGTTAAAATCTGAGGTGACTAGGCAGGTAATGGTATTTGATCTGAGCAGGATACATTGGCCTAGATTCACTAACAATAGTGACTCAATCGCTGTTGGCCAATTCACTGGTGCCAGAAGGATTCTGGGCTGTATAAAGAGAGGCGTAGTCAGTAGAAGGAAGAAGGTGTTGATGCCCCTGTACAGGTCATTGGTGAGGCCCCACTTGGAGTATTGTGTTCAGTTTTGGAGACCGTATCTGGCGAAAGACGTAAGAAGACTTGAGGCGGTCCAGAGGAGGGCGACGAAAATGATAGGAGGCTTGCGCCAGAAGACGTATGAGGAGAGACTGGAAGCCCTGAATATGTATACCCTAGAGGAAAGGAGAGACAGGGGAGATATGATTCAGACGTTCAAATACTTAAAGGGTATTAACGTAGAACAAAATCTTTTCCTGAGAAAGGAAAATGGTAAAACCAGAGGACATAATTTGAGGTTGAGGGGTGGTAGATTCAGGGGCAATGTTAGGAAATTCTACTTTACGGAGAGGGTGGTGGATGCCTGGAATGCGCTCCCGAGAGAGGTGGTGGAGAGTAAAACTGTGACTGAGTTCAAAGAAGCGTGGGATGAACACAGAAGATTTAGAATCAGAAAATAATATTAAATATTGAACTAAGGCCAGTTACTGGGCAGACTTGCACGGTCTGTGTCTGTGTATGGCCGTTTGGTGGAGGATGGGCAGGGGAGGGCTTCAATGGCTGGGGAGGGCTTCAATGGCTGGGAGGGTGTAGATGAGCAGAGATTTTGGCAGTTGGAACCCAAGCATAGTACCGGGTAAAGCTTTGGATTCTTGCCTAGAAATAGCTAAGAAGAAAAAAAAAAAAAAAAAAAATTTAAATTGAATCAGGTTGGGCAGACTGGATGGACCATTCGGGTCTTTATCTGCCGTCATCTACTATGTTACTATGTTACTATGTTACTATGATTCACTATTAAGTTTGCATGCAAATGATTTGCACGGAGGTGCAAATCATTTGCACGCAAACACCCCGACTCAGTTACTCAGTGAGTGATTAAGTTGGGGCAGAGCCCTGACAGTAGTGACAGGAGAAGCTGTCAATGGTGTCAGGGCTTCACTGCTGTCAGGGCTCCCTTCCTCCCCCCCACCACCACCACTTTTAAAAAAATGGCAGGAGGGTTGCCAACTCCCTCCTGCCATCAGCGTTCCTTCCTCCCACCCACCCCCACCCCAAAACAAACGGCAGGAGGGATGCCCACTCCCTCCTGCTATCGGCACCCCCCACCGAACTCCCCCCCAAACTTAGATATGGCAGGAGGGATGCCAACTCCCTCCTGCCACCAGGCAGCCCGCCCGCCCGCTGCCTGCCATCAAACTAATGGCAGGAGGGATGGCAACTCCCTCCTGTCGTCGGAACCCTGTCCGCCGAAACCCTCCCCCTACCATGACATTGAACTAATATGCCAGCTCCCTCCTGCCGTTGGAACCCCCCTTAACTAACCCGGCCCACCCCCCTCCCATCCCCCACCCCGGTACCTGTAAGTTGGGAGCAGGAGGGGTGCTCAATCCCTCCTGCTCCAGGAGATTGATCGAGCAGCAGTTTAGTGAATCGAGTCAGGGAACTGGTTTTGCGATCTTCGGTAGAGGATCGAAAGGTTTAGTGAATCTAGTCCATTATGCAGATACCATGTCTCGTGCCTTTTCTATTGCAAGTCCGAGATTATGGGGAAAAAAAAAACCTGCCAGGGCATTGCTGCAGTTCATTGCTGCAGTTTAAAAGAGCATTGAAGATTCCTCTTTTTATTAATGTTTTATCATCCTATTAATAATTAGGTCCTGTTTTAATGTGAATGATTTTAATATGTTATGAAAAGATGGCATGTTTGTTCATGGAAAGATTAGGTGTGTTTTATTGTTAGCCACTTTGGTTGTAAATAAATAAATAAACCAAGAGTGGGACAACTGGAAGAAGCAAGTTTGAAGGTAACCACTACTACAATTACTACTATTTCTTTCCATAGCACTACTAGATATATACAGAGCTATACACAAACTATGTAAGAGACAGCCCCTATTCAAGACAAACAGACAAATAAGGGATTAGGAAGTTTCATTATTATGGTTAATAGGAATGAAAAAACAACATGGGTAACAGAGTATAGAAACATAGAAATAGACAGCAGATAAGGGCCACGGCCCATCCAGTCTGCCCACCCCAATGACCCTCCCTATCTATCTCTGCGAATAGATCCCACATGTCTATCCCATTTGGCCTTAAAATCTGGCATGCTGCTGGCCTCAATGACCTGAAGTGGAAGACTGTTCCAGCGATCAACCACCGTTTCAGTGAAGAAGAACTTCCTAGTGTCACCGTGCAGTTTCCCGCCCCTGATTTTCCACAGATGCCCCCTTGTTGCCGCGGGACCCTTGAAAAAGAAGATATCTTCTTCTACCTCGATGCGGCCCGTGAGATATTTGAATGTCTCGATCATATCTCCCCTCTCTCTACGTTCCTTGAGTGAGTAGAGCTGTAACTTCCCTAACCGCTCCTCGTATGGGAGATCCTTGAGTCCCGAGACCATCCAGGTGGCCATTCTCTGGACTGATTCCAGTCTCAGCACATCCTTACGGTAATGCGGCCTCCAGAATTGCACACAGTACTCCAGGTGTGGGTCTCACCATAGATCTATACAATGGCATAATGACTTCAGGTTTACGGCTGACGAAACTCCTGCGTATGCAACCTATGATTTGCCTTGCTTTGGATGAAGCTTGCTCCACTTGATTTGCAGTCTTCATGTTTTCACTGACAATCACCCCTAAGTCTCTTTCTGCTTCAGTTCTTGTCAGGATCTCGCCATTTAGGGTGTAAGTCTTGCATGGATGGTGTTGTTCCCCTGTGCCCTACTTTCTGCCCCCCTCCCCCGTTCCTTCCTTCCCATCCCGTACCTCTTTAAATCTTCCCCAGTAGCCCGTTCTCACGGTGGCCAATCCAGGTTCCTAGTGCCTGGCCAAAACCAAGGAGTAGCAACATTCCATGATACAGTGGCTTCCCCCATGTCTTTCTCAATAACAGACTATGGACTTTTCCTCCAGGAATTTGTCCAAACCTTTTTAAAAACCAGCTACACTATCCACTTTTACCACAATGCATTCCAGAGCTTAACTATTCTCCGAGTGCAATTAACAGAGCACCAATCACTTGGTGCCCTCTTACCTTTAAAGAGGCAAGCGACTGCGACTCTGGCCACCTTGTAGGGCAGAGTGGATGGATCGTGTCGGTGTTCACCTGATGTCACTTGTTTCATTTACTATGATTGATTGTGATAAAACAAATCCAAATCTAAGCTTTTGCATGGGAGAAAAAAAAAGCACCTACGGCTAGGCTATTGCCATTACAGATCTTCACAATAATACAATCGGCAATCCCAGGACCCCATAATATCCCTTTGTTTATTAAATGTTTACACAGGATGATGCTCTTTGGGCTCTACTTCCATTTTCGAACATTACCTTGTTTGATGCAACACAGCAGAAGCAATTATTCAATCATCCCCAAGGGACATGGGATTTACCAGCAATTATATTAAGAAATTTAATGAATAAATTAGGGGAAGTAGTATCAATCAATCAGGTGAACATGCTGGATGCTGAGAGCTTATCAAATTGAGGACCAGACAGAAGTGAAATGGAAATGAAGAGCTTTAGCACATTAATGCGCTGCTTTACATTAGTGTGAAAAGAAACTGAAACCATTGACAATATAGCCATGAAAGAGGAACTGCTGCTAATAGATGATTTCAATATGCTGGAAGTTGATTGGAGTATCCCTGCTGTAGGGTCATCTCGAAGTAGGGAGATCCTGGATTCTCTACAGGGAAAATTGTTCCAGCAGTCGGTAATAGAACGCACACGGGATAGGGCCATAGGACTTATGAATAGGGAGAGTGTTTCCAATGTTATAGTGGGTGATCATTTGGCAACCAGTGATCACCAGATGCTGTGGTTCAATATTAACACAGATGTGGAGAGGGTTTATTCAAAAGTGACTTTAAAAAAAATATTCAGCAAGATAGGGAATACCTTAAAAGGTTAACTGGATGGAAACATCTGGAAGTAGTAGAAAAGCAATGGACAAAACTGAAAGCCACTTTGGTTCTCAAAAGTAGTAACTGAAAAGGTAAGGAAAAAGAGATAAGACTTCATAAACTACGAAAGATTGCAAAAAGATGGAGACAGGCATTATTTGAAAAAGCAAATAGAAACTGGAAAAGTATTCAGGAACGCAAAGATGCAAAAGGAAGAAAAAATAATTGGTAAAACTGGGGGAAAATACATTTTTTTAGATATTTTAGTGATAGGAGGAAGTGCAAATGTGGCATTGTGAGGCTCTAAGGTGAAGGGAAGGAATGCATAGAAGCAAATGGGGGATAAAGCAGAACTGCTTAACAAATATTTCTGTTTACAATTTAAGGGCAAGAGTAGCAACGCAAAAGCCAAACACAAATAGGAACTGAAGTGTGATAGATCTGGAACAATTTTCAGAAGACTTTCCATGAGAGGCTAGCTAAACTAAAAGTAGACAATGTGAGGGGGACTGAATGGAATACAACTGAGTGTACTGAAAAAATTTAGGAAAGTTCTGGCATCCTTCTGTCTGACCTTTCATAAGAAACAGAGAAACATGATGGCAGATAAAGGTCAAATGGCCCATTCAGTCTGCCCATCCGCAGGAGTGGTCCCAGAAGAATGAAGAAGGGCTGATGTAACCCCTCTCCCCAAAGCCAAAGTAAGGACAATATTGTAAGCTACAGGCTGGTTAGTCTGACCTCTGTAGTGGGAATGTTTCTAAAACAGAAAACACTGAAGTTTCTAGATCCAATTCATTGAAGGATCAGAGGTTGCGTGGTTTTACTAGGGGTAGAGCTTAGGCAAATCTAATTAATTTCTCTGACTAAGTAACCCATTTAGTGTACTTCAGCAAAGCCTTTGACATGGTTCTATATAGGCAACTTATAAATGAGTACCCTCGGTATGGGTCCTAAAGTGACCAATTGGGTTAGAAGCTAGTTCAGTTAAAAGCAATAAAGGGTAGTGGCAAATTGAGCTCACTCTGAGGAAAGAGGGTTACCAGTGGTGTGCCACAAGATTTTCATTTTCAAAGAAGATTTACAAGTGACCTTACTGCATGTTTTCTATCCCCCTTGTGTTTGGAGGCATACAAATGCCCTCTTCTGTAACACATTGGTTCACTTCCATAAAACAATATGTGCTGACTATAGCTTTACTGGACAGTTTACAGCTTCCCTGGAGTCTTTATAGATTTTCTCACTTAAATCTCCTTAGACTTTGTACTGAAAAACAAGGACTCCTCTGAATGGCCAAGCACTATTGAACTCACTCTTTGATATATTGGCAATTGTAAGAGGCTCCCCCTATTCACTTAACCCTTATTTCTGTAATCTTAGTGTTATCAGCCACTTAATCTTAGTGTTATCTGTAGCTCTTGAACAACTTTATTTAACAACATGAAGTAAAGAATAAACACTTACAATTGATGACTTCAAGGTAGTTCAACTTTCACAGAATCTTCTCTCTCTACCAGCCCAACCTATGCAAGGGAAACCTGGGAGTGTGTCCACACCTTGTGGAAGATATTGCAACCTAAGCTGTATTAGATTGTTAGAAATAAAGGATGAAAACCTGGTGAGAGAACAATGCTAGACTCAGGTTCTCATACAGCCATGCGGTCTTACAAATATAGCAACTATTCTCTCTCAAAATGAACAAGGGCGGGCTTAAGCTCTCTGGTTGCAGCCTAGTTTTCTGGGTGAAGCAAAGCTTTCTGGGGATTTAAGTCCACAGAGCACACTTTACTTATACATCTTAGCATAAACACTTATACTTGTTCTTATACAAGAAACTGAGTAAATGCCTTCATAAAATGGGACCGATGACGATTTAGATGCTGTTGTGCTATATGGGGAAAGTTTTGATACTCATATTAGCCTGCACTACTGAGGTCTATGAATGATAGCTATCTTGAGGCTTTCTGTTTTTGATGTTTATAAAATGGGGACAGTAGAGAATGTCAAACAAAGGTATTGATTTAGAAGGATTTCCCTGGAGGCACAAATTGGAAAATCGGGGCCAAAATTGAGAACTAACAGCCAAAACAGTTGAAGAAAAGTTGGTTTGTAATAAGGAAGCATGATTGTGTGATGAAGAGTCAGGGAGCAGAAACGAGCTGTACTCTTCGTGTTGTAGAGGCTCTCAGGTTCTGCTTCTATAAAATTCTCAGCAGAGACGTCTAGTGACTATCAGTATTAGGTATGTTGCCTTTTGATTTAGAATATTCTCAAAGTTTCTGAAGCAAAGGGCTGGCCATCCTATCTGTGATATGCAGTAGTAATAGGAGACACCTTTTGAAGGAAAATGTGTTGATATAAATACCAAGCCTAGATGAAGTAGACTTGTCTTTGGCTCCTGCTCCCTGGTTAAAATACCACTATAGCAAAGGGAATTGGCTCTTGCCTCCCTAATTAAATGAAAGAGGGTCTCTGGTTATCACAGCCAAAGCACCTGGAAGAGAAAAGAAGTGGAAAATCAAACATTGGAGCCAAATCAGCTATGGCATTTACATTTAAGAAAACCATTGATTCATCACTATCCAACCAACCGAGAAGAGAGAGAGAATGAAGAGGGCACCAGAGAAGTGTCCCAGGAAAAAACACTGGCTCACCTTGTAAAAAAACCTACTGTGATTGTTCCATGTTTATCAGGACACTTGTGTAGAGATTTCTTATGCTCTACTTTAGGTGGATAGCAGAGACCTCTAGTGGCTCTTCTAAAGTATTGTACTGTGATCTGTTTAAACCTAGAAGCCCATCTTTGTCCACTAAGTCATTGCCAATTAAGTATGAATATCACCTTAACCAGTGTTGAAAAACATGGACATTCAGTACTGGTTACCGGAAACAGCACGGTATTCAATATCCAGGTTTAACGCCAGCAGTGGGAAGTTAAAGTGCTGCCCACTGCCTGTTAATTAAGAGAAGAGCTCTCCTGACCAGTGAGGAAATGGTAGGAAGAGAGATCTTTTAGAGGGAAAATGAAACTGGTATAAAACCTAACCCTAAAAGTATTGCCTGTGTACATGAAGGAGTCGAAAGATGGTGAGTGTTAACTGAAGTTCTCTGGAAGAAATTGAACTGCTCTGAAATATAAGAGAACAGCAGATAGCCATGGTACTAAAAAGAAAGAGAGGATACAGTGGCTCTCTCTTAGATCCGAGTAAGGCAGGCCAGGCAATCATAAGAAATACCTGTGAACACATCTGAATTCAATCCAGCTCTGAGACATATACAAGAGAAAAGAGTGAAAGAGGAGTCTCCTGGGGACTGAAAAGTCCTGAGAGAATTAAGGACTGTATTTCTTGCTCTCTGCTGATTCCTTTTGTTATTACTATGCATCTGTCCCTTTTGGTTTAGGACTATTGTTTTTAGTAATTGCTAGTTTCAAAACTTCAATTCTAGCCTGGACTAAGTTACTAAGTGCTAGTAAAAGGTCTCCAGTGGAATAAACTTGCTAATGGTCCTCCAGTTTTACTGGTCCCAACCTGGATCTGGCACATTAGAGTTACCTCCCTAAAAGTGAACAGCTGAAACTGAATCTGTATCCAAAAATTGCCACTTGGTTTCGGCCAAAGCTTCTGCTTGAGGTGCAGCAGCCATCTTGAGACTGGAGCTGGCTTGGATAGAACTGTGAATTGCTACTGCCTTTGCCAGCTCCAATCTCAAAATGACTATGCGTCCTTGAGCAGCAATCTTGCAAGACTGCCACTGTGGGTCACGGCAGCCATTTTGATGGTGAAGATGGTATGGGTAGGAAAGACTGGGGGTTACTCTTGCCCAAAATTTGACACTAGACCACTAGGGACTCAAAGGTAAGCCCGGAGGAGGGCCTATGGGTGGGTCCAAGGAAGGAAGAGTTGAGTCTTACTCTGTTTGGTGAGAGGATGTTGAGCAAGGGAGGCTTCAACCCTTATCCAACATGGACATTAACCCTTATCCAACTCCACATTAAGAATTTGTACAATTATATGCATTTTCAATTAAAAATATTTATTCAATATTTATCAAAACTTAGTTAATTATAAATGCAGCCTTTCCATGAAGTTCCAATAATGATACAATTGTAAAAGGAGAAGTATGACAAGGTTTCAAATCATTTGACTCTCTGTTCAAAGTTCTTAGAGCCTTTTTCAGCTGCACCTTCTTATATACTGTTAAATGGCCATGTGACAATTTCTCAGGCTCCACACCATCTGTCGAAAGCATTTCCATTCTACTATATAGGGCAGTGGTCTCAAACGCAAACCCTTTGCAGGGCCACATTTTGGATTTGTAGGTACTTGGAGGGACTCAGAAAAAATAGTTAGTCATATTAAAGAAATTACAATTTTGCATGAGGTAAAATTCTTTATAGTTTACAAATCTTTCCTTTTGGCTAAGTCTTAATAATAATATTGTAATTTGTAGCTAAAGAGACATATGATCAAGAAACTATTTTATTTTACTTTTGTGATTATGATAAACTTACTGAGGGCCTCAAAATAGTACCTGGCGGGCCACATGTGGCCCCTGGGCTGCGGGTTTGAGACCACTGATGTAGGGTATTCTTTTTGCAGTTTGTTCTATATAATACAATTAAGTTTAAATAACAACAGTTTCATGTTTAAGCCATTAAAACCTTACATGTTTGATGTTACAATAATAATTACATAAAATATAAATAGTCACAATATAATATACACTGAAATTTAACGTCAAAATTAATCCAGCATTTTTTCTAGTTGTGCCATAGTATAGCATTCAGGGCACACAGGGCCTCTTGCAGCCTTCTGCAAGTCATGTTTATGTAATAAAGATTTTAAAAAAATCCCGCTGCCAACCTGGTCTGTCATACACCTTTTTAATAATTAATAATAATAACAATAAACTTATTCTTGTATATTGTCCAACCATGAGTTCCAGGTGGTTCATAATCAAGAAGGACTTTACAATCAGTAAACATGGTAAACAGTGTAAAAGCAATAATCATGTATTTTTATAACACGGTTTAAATATTGCACACAATATTTTCCAATTCATGCATACATTCTTTCTTTCTGGGCCCAGACATACATACTTCATACAACACAATCTTAGTAAATAAACAAGAACATAAGAATAGCCTTACTAGGTCAGACCAATAGTCCATCAAGCCCAGTAGCCCGTTCTCACGATGGCCAATACAGGTCACTAGTACCTGGCCAAAACCCAAGGTGTAGCAATATTCCATGCTACCAATATAGGGCAAGCAGTGGCTTCCCCCATGTCTTTCTCAATAATAGACTATGGACTTTTCTTCCAGGAATTTGTCCAAACCTTTCTTAAAGCCAGCTACACTATCCAAATTTCTTACCACATCCTCTGGCAACGCGTTCCAGAGCTTAAATTCTCTGAGTGAAAAAAATTTCCTCCTATTGGTTTTAAGAGTATTTCCCTGTAACTTCATTGAGTGTCCCCTAGACTTTGTAATTTTTGATGGAGTGAAAAATTGATCCACTTGTACCTGTTCTACTCCACTCAGGATTTTGTAGAGTTCAATCATATCTCCCCTCAGCCGTCTCTTTTCCAAGCTGAAGAGCCCTAACCGTTTTAGTCTTTCCTCGTACGAGAGGAGTTCCATCCCCTTTACCATGGTCATTCTTCTTTGAACCTTTTCTAGCGCCACTATATCTTTCTTGAGATAAGGAGACCAGAATTGAACGCAATACTCCAAATGAGGTCGTCCATGGAGCGAAACAGGGGCATTATGACATTCTTAGTCTTGTTAACCATCCCTTTTTTTTTTTTTTTTAAATAATTCCCAGCATCCTGTTTGCTTTTTTGGATGCTGCCACACATTGGGTGGAAAGTTTCATCATATTGTCTACAGTCTTTTTCTTGGGCACTAACCCCCAAGGTGGACCCTAGTATCCGGTAACTGTGTTTCAGTATATTCTTCCCAATGTGCATCACTTTGCATTTGTCCACATTAAATTTCATCTGCCATTTGGATGCCCAGTCTTCCAATTACTTAAGGTCCGCCTGCAATTTTTCACAATACGTTTTAACACTGAAATCTAACTAGATATAAAACGAAAGGGGATTCAACAAAGCAAAGACAGAAAAACTGGGTTCAACTAACATACCCAGGGCTAAGAACAAGAAGTAAAGAAGGGGGGACAAAAAGTCTTATGGTTATAAGGCAAAGTTCTAAATATCAGCCTCTGCAACTTTTTAGTTTTTAATTCAACTTTATTATCTAAATTCTTATTAAAGGTGCAGCAAGAGCTCACATATTTTATATTGTTTGTTTCTCTTACCCTCATTGTTCATAGTTTTCTTGTTCATCTGCTTGCTACATACATTTAAAACATTTATATTGCTTTACGTTTAAATATATTCATAAATTGTTTCCTACACACTCTCCAAGGCTTCAGAAAGTCTACCATACCTTGCCATTTACACCATAGCACCCACAATCCTCAGTGTCAAACTTTATACTATTTGGTGTGTGGGACAAAGGAAATGGGTGAGTGGCACCTGCTCCTGAAAGTGGGGGGAGCACTATGGGGACAGAGCACCAAGTTATAGTTTCAACTGAAAATGCACATGCACATGCCAAATACCAAAACATTGCCGAATACCAATTTTGGACCTTTTCGGTGCTAAAATCAAAACTGAAATTCAGCCAGTCTCTAGTCTAGGGGTAGGGAACTCCGGTCCTCGAGAGCCGTATTCCAGTCGGGTTTTTAGGATTTCCGCAATGAATATGCATTGAAAGCAGTGCATGCAAATAGATCTCATGCATATTCATTGGGGGAATCCTGAAAACCCGACTGGAATACGGCTCTCGAGGACCAGAGTTCCCTACCCCTGCTCTAGTCCCTAATTTACCAAACAGTGAATAACAGTCCTTTGAGGATCACTTGACTGGTGGGAGTTACACCTGTTTAACAAAATTAAGATACATGTAGCTATCGTACTCAACCTCATCCTTGAAGATCTTTCAACTAGTTTGGATTTGAGGATAGCCTAATGAATGTACAAGAGATAAATTTGCGTACCGGAAAGACAGTGCATGTAAATCTTTCCTACACATTCATGTTGGATATCCTGAAAACCAGGCTGACCAGGAGTTCTGCAAGGATTGGGTTAAGGATCACTATATTAGATCAATTTCATTTTTTTTCCAATAAGAGAAGCCTGATTAAAACTTTAGGCCAAAGCCAGAAAGTCCTTAGTTGAATCATCTGCCCTCTGTTTACCCTGTAACCTACAGAACTATCAAAAAAGGATAAAATAAGTAGTGATTAAGGGACTCAAATTTGTCAGCTTAACTATCTGCTAATGTCTGTATGCAGGAGTTATTGTTTGATGAAAGAATGGCTCACCTGATTTTCTCGCTTTCAAAGCAATAACTGCAGCCAGCTCCCGCTGTACCTAACACATTAAAAAAAACAATTTAAAAAGTGACATTAGCAAGTATAGTTTCAAGTGGAAAAACAATAACCTGGTAAAAAAACAAAAAACCAACAAGTTAACTGACACTTAAAGCAATTCAACGTAGGCTTACAATGATTGTTAAACTACTAAAAGTTCTTTAGCAAAAAGGCAAATTATTTATAGCCCTCACTACTCCAGCACAAAGTGACCTGTACACAGAGTGGCTCATGCCCTAGATCAGTGTTCTTCAATGCAAGGCATAGGGATCAATGGCGACCCCTGGAACAGCCCTCATCATTCTATTTTTTTTCTTCACTACTCTATGCCACTTCTCTCAAGCTTATGACAGAAAACAGGAAGTGAATGGGAGAAAGTCACATGTTTGAAGGACAAGGTATTTCTCATTAGAAGAAGAAAATACATTTAAAAACGCTCATCTCTTTCAGGATCCCCCCAATGAAAAATTTGAAGGTGGTCACTGACTTGCACTGGTCATTGACTTGCACTGGTCAGAAATGTCACATCCTTGCATAGGAAGACATTTGGGGGGAAATTCTGTATAAAAGACACTGGTTTCTGCAGCTGCCTAATAAGCAGCTGAGAATCGCACACCAGCATCCTGTACAGAATCATTTCTGCCCTGAGGGACAGGCACCCAACCCTACCTAATCGGCCTGATTTTCTAACCGGCTCCCATGTCACAGGCGCTGGTTAGAGAATTGTGCTCAATACCTTCTCATCAGCTGATCCTCCTGCCGCGATCAGCTGTGCAGCTGTAGAAGGTACCCCATGCAAAACTGGGCTGGTAGGAGGGATACCCACCACCACCCTTGAACCACCACCCAACAATGTCCACGGTAGGAGGGATGCTCTTTTGGTATCCGTATGGTAAACTGCCATATGGGTATATTATTTATATGAATGAATAGATTTGATGAGCTTAAAGTTTTTTACATATTAAACTGAAAGAATGTTTCTTTACATAGATTTATATGTTGAGTGCTGCTTTGATGAAGTTAAACAAAACTCGGTCTGAGTTGAGGAATGGTTCCTGTATAAAATCAGCAAGCTACGGCATTTGAACTTTACATCATGGATCCTTGTGGATTTATTTTTTCAGGATTTTTTGACTGTTTATTTTGCATTGTGGGGTTTTTCACATTTCTCACTTATTTATACCATTTGGTATTTTGGACCAATTTGGATCCGAGTCATGAACATCATCATAGGGACCCCATCCTGCTTTACGCTTACCCTCGAGAATCTCCACCATCATTAAGATAAGTAAAGCCTTTATGAGTATTTTTTCAGGTTTGGTGGGCAAAGTAGTTTATTGTATTATAAGAACATTTTCAATTTAAGAGAACATAATGACGTGATGATAGATCTCTGGGCCCTTGGTCTTTAGTTCAATTACTGGTGTGTGGGAGCACTGAGTGCACTTACTTCTATAATTATTAGTTTTATATTTTATTATTATTTTTTGCTTTGTTGTTATTTTAATAGTTATATATGCAAGCACTCTAATTTTGAAAGAAATCTGCAGGCTAGCGGTGTTTTTCAATTAATTCTCCCTTACATATTTGAGTAATGAAATAAAAAATCCAGAAAGCATAACAATACATTAAGCCCACAAAGTAGTATGTTAAGGGATGCGCCCTTTTTGGACCATCTGTGTGGGGCAATGCCTTAGAGCAGTCTTCTCAACATAACCAATCAGATTTTCAGGATATCCACAAAGCATATCCATGAGACAGATCTGCATACCAAGGAGGCAGTTCAAGCAAATCTATCTCAGGCATATTCGCTGTGGATTGCCTGAAAAAACAACTGGCTAGGTGCAGCCCTGAGAACCATTGCCTTAGAGAACCAGCACTTCTTGTAACCCCGACAGAACAGAATATCTAGCTGAGATCAATTAAAGTGAAAATAGCAGAAACAACTCTCTCTTGTTTTCTATCAGGAAAAATTGAATGCAAAACTAATAAATTAATTCTCTTCCCCATACTGCAAAACCAGCCCAGTCCACTGTTTCCGTGTCAGTACTGCATACTCTCACATGAAGGACTTAGAATCTGGATCTTCTACTAAGACCAAGGTGGTATTTATTCATTCAATTTTCTATACCATTCTCCCAGGGGAGCCCAGAATGATTTACATGAATTTATTCAGGTACCCAAGCATTTTTCCCTGTCTTGTCCTGGCAGGCTCACAATCTATCTAATGTACCTGGGGCAACGGGTGGGGGGGATTAAGTGACTTGCCCAGGGTCACAAGGAGCAGCGTGGGTTTGAACCCACAACCTCAGGGTGCCGAGGCTATAGCTTTAACCACTGCACCACACTCTCCCCAGTATGAACACAGACCTTGCAAGAAAGGCATCTCAATCAACTTGAAGCAACAGGACATAGTGGCCAGATTTAACGCCTATGACTGCAGCGTCTAAGAAGCCCTGCTTCACAACCCTATGCAAGAACCTTCACTGTCATGCCTAAGTTAAAAGCTGCTTTGAAAAACTTTTGGTGGGATGGCTGATGCCGGCGCTAATGGGAGGATCCTTGAAAAAGCAGGACGCGAAACATGTTGGGTCCAAGCCTCCCAAATTGCGCTCAAAAATGCTGAAGTAATACCTAAAGAAGAACTTTATTAAGATAAGTCCATGGTTTAAAGGAAATTGGATATGTATTTTGCAAAACATATGTATTTATTTATTATGAAAAGATAAATTATTAAGCAACAGAGCACTTTGGAGTAAACTGAGCACTTTAAAGTGAATGGAGAAAGGACAATAGTTTAGTATATGAAATAGTAAGAAGAATATAAGATTTATATTTAGCCGGTGACGATATTACCACGTAAAGCTCACTGCTATGAAAGTTGGGTGCGGTGGAGTGGTGGGGATGAGGCTCAGAAAAAGAAAAAAGATTTAAAGACAAAAGGCTAGCTATTATAGCTGGCTGCACAACTGGTAGATTTTTAGAGGTGATTTTGGGAAGTACCGTATTTTTTGCTCCATAAGACGCACCTGACCATAAGACGCACCCTAGATTTAGAGGTGGAAAACAAGAAAAAAATCCATTCTGAACCAAAATTCTCCCTGTCAGGCTCTGCACCCTGTCCACCTTCTGGTGGTCTAGTGGTAACGTAGCTGCTCGCTCTCATCAGGACCGCACCGCCAAACCGACTCATAGCGGCTGACGGTTTGGATGGCTGCTGCTTGCACCCGGCCCGTGAGGAGTGAATGGGAAGCAGGACTTGCCGTCTCCAGTGGCAGAGCAGGGCGCAAGGCTGCATGCCTGGTCGACTGATGCGGCTGCCTCCTCTTCCCTTCTGTAGCAGCAGAGCAGCGAACAAGGCTGCCTGCCTGGTCCCGTGCCAGTTCCCGTGAGAACGGAATCAGCGCAGAACTAAGCAGGAAACCTTGTGCGCCGCTCTGCCGCTACAGAAGGGAAGAGGAGGCAGCCGCGTCAGCCAACCAGGCAGGCAGCCTTGTGCGCCACTCTGCCGCAAAAGAGGCAGCCATGTCCAGCGAGGGAGGGCACCAAAATTAAAATAAGGTAACCAAAGGAGGGGGAGGGTTTGGGTATTTGCTCCATAGGATGCACCCTTTTTCCACCCATTTTTTTGTGTGGAAAAAGTGCATCTTATGGAGCGAAAAATA
Source organism: Geotrypetes seraphini (assembly GCF_902459505.1). Classification (NCBI taxonomy): domain Eukaryota; kingdom Metazoa; phylum Chordata; class Amphibia; order Gymnophiona; family Dermophiidae; genus Geotrypetes; species Geotrypetes seraphini. The sequence goes on along the minus strand of NC_047085.1, from coordinate 396,573,917 downwards.
CACAGTGCCGAACACCAACAGAGGTCAATTCAAATTGAGACAGAAGCCAAAAAGATCTGGAAATAAAACACTACAAGACAAAAAAATAAAATTAAAATTAAGCCAAGTCAAAGCAGAGTAAAGAAAGAGGTGATTTTGCTTATGCAATAATACACTGGTCTCAAACTCGCGACCCGGGGGCCACATGCGGCCAGCCAGGTACTATTTTGAGGCCCTCGGTACGTTTATCATAATCACAAAAGTAAAATAAAAGTTTCTTGATCATATGTCTCTTAAGCTACAAATTACAATATTATTATTAAGACTTAGCCAAAAGGAAAGATTTATAACTATAAAGAGTTTTATCTCATGCAAAATTGTCATTTCTTTAATAAGACATTAACTATTTTTTCTGAGGCCCTCCAAGTACCTACAAATCCAAAATGTGGCCCTGCAAAGGGTTTGAGTTTGAGACCAATGTAATAATGCAACAAAGTCAATAAACACACGGCTTCTGATGAACCAGAAGCAAGATATACAAAAATGCAGAAGGAAGACCAGGTACTCCATTATTAAATTACAAGTTTTCTAAAGGATAATGTTTCTATTTGAGTACTGTTTTGTATTCCAAGGAAGGCTCTCAGTTTGAAACTAATTAAAGAGTCCTAAGCCTTTCTCAAAAGTTTTTAAAATTATATTGGAGTGTTGGTCTTCCTCATTCTTCGAACAAGGTAGCCCTTGTTTCAAGGGACACTTTTTTGATGTTTCTACTACTGCAAAACAGATGAGTTAAATTTAGCTTAGAAAGTACAAAGAAAAAACATGAATAACTGGTTCTGCAACTAACAATGTAGATTCTTTTGTTCCTATATTTGTACTAAATGGATCCACATCAAAAGGCACCTCATTTTATCATTTATGCCCTACCTCTCATCTTGGTTTTCATTTCTCATTCTTTTAAGATCCCCTGGTAGGTGCATAGCAGACAATATTAAGAAAAAACAGACCTGAAGAATAACACATTTTAAGGAAGAGTCTTTTTTTTTTCATAATATTTGGTAGCCTGAAATCTTAGTGGTGTACTTAACTTACTGTTTATGTTCTTTCATGCTAAAGAGACATTTTCAAGACAAAATCTCTTTCGCTTGAGTGCCAGCATCTGATTTATCCTCTCTGAGTGCTTGGATGTTTCAAGGCAGCGCTTGCCAACTCCAGTCCTCAGAGAACCTAACTCCTCACATTTTCCAGATAGCCTATTTATATGTAAATGGAATCAATTGAAAATTAATTAGCCTTTGCCTTCTACACGTATAATTTATGAATCCCACAAATTCAGAAACTGATCAAAAGCAAATGTGTGTGTTCAGTATAACTCTGTGCCAGAGAAACTAGAGGCCTCTGTACTAATGGACATCAACAGATGCTAGCTAACATGTACAAAGGGTTACACGCTATTTACATGGAGACCAATATTCAACCACTACTATCCAATTAAAGATAGTCACATAACTTTATCTGTACACTCAGCATGTTATCCAGATAGCTCACTACATAGTGAGATATCCAGCGACGTTCTCCAGTGGCTGAAAATTGTTACTGTGTAGTTAACTTTTTAGAATGCTGCTGCATCACCCCTTTCTTCTCCTTTACACGGATTTCTTTTCCCTAAATTTCAAGCCAACACTTATTTGTTTACTTGCCCAGAATTTTTAAAGAACATATCGCAGATACTCCCAAAATTATTCAGATAAGTCATTCTGAATGCCAAAGCCATCTCTGTTATCATTACTGTTGATTGCATGATAGTAATGTTAACATGAATATAACAAACATTAAAAAATATTTCGGGTCAATATTTAGTTCATAGTGGTCAGTTTTTTTTCTAAATGCAAGCCACTATGAGTTTTTCATACACAGATATCTATTCAATGTCAGGCCCTACCCATCAACTAGTACTGATGTGGCCACTGGCACCAATCCAGATCCAATGGACTGGATATTGCCACTAACCACATAACTCCTGGCTCTGCTTCTGCCAGGATAGTGCTAAGATGTATAACTGGATTTTTAGCAGCACATTCCAGGTAAATGCTACTGAAAATCTGTGCATGACTCAGTGAGCCAGACTTGACCAGGTAGAACTCACTCCTACCTGGATAAGTTTTGCTAAATATTGGGCACATTTGCAATGACTTTATTCTCTGCATGTACTGTATAGCTAAGTTAATAAGGGCCTCTGTACCCAAATACTCCCACCCTGACAAAAGCCTTTGGTTCACCCTGCCATAGATTAGAGCCTCTGGGTCTGCAAAGAATCACCTTCCACCTCTCCTTGATAGATAATCACCTAACATCCCCTCCTCCAACCCCAATAACCCTCCCAGATGAAACTCATCCTCAAATTAGCAGAAATGGAACTAGTTTTGATGCTAACGTTAGTGCCCATCACAACAAAATCAATAAGGTATTTCCAAGACTCTGATTCACATACAGCATGTGGGGTCAGACTGTCTGCAGTGCCATTTTGATTTTTAACACCATGCTTGGTACAGGTCTTTCATTCCCAGAATTAGACAGGAATAATATTGGGGGAGTGGAGGAGGCAGAGGCAGACAAAGGGTTACCAGACATCTGGGAAAACCCGGACATGACCTTTTTTTACAGATCTGTCCGGGTATCTAAACAAATTTTCAAAACCCAATAGTTTGTCTGGGTTTTAGAAGGCCCTGAGCTTGGGGTCACGTCTGGAAGACCTCCAAGCATGCACAGACACATATGTGTGACATCATGTCACATGCACGAATGCTCAGTGGCCCTCAAGACACACCCCAGACTCAGAGGAGAAGAGATGAGATTTCTGTGGGGGTAGGGCGGAATGAGGTAGGGCTGGGGGAATAACGGGGCGTGGACAAATCTGGTAACCCTACTCATACATGTAATAGCCATTGTACAATGGTGAAACCTAGTGGCCAGATTGAGTATTCCATAATGGAGCCTGTTCCATAGCTTCCAGCTAAGGCTGCAATTACTGGACTAAGTACATCATTTAGGGATATAAAATAGAAGAAGAAATCCCTAAGTAGTTGTAAATAAGTAATTATAGTTTCATAATAAATATAGCAGAATTAGCAAAAAGGTACAGAAAAGGGTTAACAGAAATGATCATTTGAGGAAAAGCTAATGGTTAGATCTCTTCAATTTAGTGGAAAACTGAGAAGGATATGATAGAGGCCTATAAAATCCTGAGTTGTAAAAACAAATTAATTGTTTATTCTATCAAAAAGTACAAAGTCTAGGGGACATGCCCTGAAATAGGGTTACCAGATGTCCAGGAAAACCTGGACATTTATGGCTGGACTTTCCAAAACCTGGTGTTTGTCTGGGTTTTGGAAAGCCCCTACAAGTTCCAGCTACATCTGGAGGGCCTCTGAGCATGCGCAGATAATATCACATTCATCCGTGCATGCTCCAGTCCCTTTATACGCGGCGGGAGCTTGTAGCAAAGAGAGGAAGCTTTCTGGGGGCGGGACTGAAGGCCTCCAAGCATGCACAGGCACATATGTGTGACATCATGTCACATCCACAAATGCGGAATGGGGTGGGGTCATGTGTCCAAGGTTTTCATTTTTTTAAATATGGTAACCTTACCCTGAACTTATTACAATGAGAACTCACTGCAGCCCTTTTGATGACGGCTCTGCACAGGGCAGGAGTGTAGGACAATCAATCCTGCCCCGTGTCGCCACTAGACCACCAGGTAAGGTCTGGGGAAGGTCCGATGCAGAGTTATGTTTAAAATTGTGAATAACCAAATCTGCGGAGAGGGTAATGTGAGTGTGGTGGCTCTTACGGAATTTAAGTCGTGCAGCAGAATTTACATGGATTGAAGGGGAGAGAGATGAGTGCTGATATTCAGACCTTAACTGCTTAAACTGGGCCTTATAAATAGCAGTCCTATTTTTAAGCAGTTCAGCTTATTGGATTAAGGGCTGAATATTGCACTAAACCGCATAAGCTTTAACACCAAATTTTAAATCAGATATTCAGTGCCTGACATGGTGTAGCATCAAATATCCAAGAATTCAGCCAGAGCCACACATAAAAACGCCGATTTGCAATAAGATGAATACTGACTGGGAGAGGGTATTCTTATAAGACACAAGAATAAGGCAAGTGGTTCATTGGAAATGTGCTGCAACTTCTTTTTCATAGTGTTCATGTTTGCTCTGTCAGCCTTAATCTTAATCTAGAAGGTGGCTTAGACATTTCATGACCACCACATGCAATAGAGTTAAAAAAATATGGATAAGAATATAAAAACTTTGGCATTTAGAGACAAACTTTTTTTTAACTCAAACTTGTAGCAGCTTTCTAAAGTGTAATTCTTAGGTTTTGTCAGTAGAGGGAGTGCAGAGACCTTGCAGACCAAGAGTTGAAGTTTTGAGCTTTTGGGGAAAGGTGAGGGCCAGTGAGTGGGAAAGTGAGAGCACAATTTCATGTGGTTAATAGTTGGGAAAGGAATAGCTCCCTAACTTCACCACTATGCCAAAAGAACCAGGAGGATGTCTGCACAGTTTCAAAGAAGATTATGAATCCACTAGGGACAGAAAGAGCGCCGGGCACATCTAGTAGTGCTATAGATATGATAAGCTCAAATTGAATAATAGTACTAAACCTCTATAAAGCATTCAATTCATAACATAGTATAAGGCTAGATCCAAACTTCTAATCAAGCTTCTCAGAATGCTATATAAACTAGTGGTCTATACTGATGGCGTTGACAAAATTAGGGACTCAGCCTTGAGAAAGCCTTCCATCGCGAAACATGTCAGCAAAAGAAGTCCCTACAATGACCACAAATCAAAGCTAAGTTCACTTTATAATGATTTCTTAAAAAATTAAACACTTGTGAATATTTAAATGTTATTTAATATAAAAAGATATTTAAAAAAAAACAATTGATCAAGATATAAAATTGATCCAGGGAAGATTCTGCACATCAAGCTAAACGTTATGATAAGTTTGAACGTGGAGTGGTGCATTTGAGGATCAATATAGCATTCGGAGAAGCTTGATTTGAAGTTTGGATCTAGTCTTATACTATATCATAGATATGATAAGCAGCACTAGTAGTTGTCACTGCACAGGGAAGGATGATATTCGAGCCCATTTATGTGAGTGCATAGCAATTTACCCACTATAAACTATCTGAAACTTGCCTCCTTCAAGAGGTAAAGATGGCAGGAGGAGCTGCCAAATTGGAAGTGCTGGACCAGCAGCACCAGAAGAAAGATGAGGGGAAGGAATGGAAGGTGGTCTAGAGTGGGACAGAATCAGTGGAAAAGGCTGGTCTCTGGAGGTGGTCAAAGACAATGTATATAATAATAATAATAATTTTATTCTTATATACCGCCATACCCAGCGAGTTCTAGGCGGTTTACATTAAATTAGATTAGGATCCGCATAGACTTGTAGATTTACAACAAATTTATAGGATTTACAACAACTGTAGCCAAAACTTGGCAGATGAAAAGGGAAATTTACAACAAGTTTAGCCAACTTCGTAGATGAAGAGGGCAGAATTACAACAAATTAATCGGATTTACAACAGATTTGGTCAGACTTGAAGGAAGTGGGAAGGAGAAGCAAGGGGAGATAGGAGCTATCGTGAAGGAGAAGAGTCGGGTAGGGGGCCTTGAGATTATCTGAAGGGTCAGTTAAGGGTTTTGTTTGCTGAAAAGGTGGGTTTTGAGTGATTTTCTGAAGTCGAGGTAGGTGGGGGCCTCGAGTATCATTTGGGCTAGCCATGGGTTCATCTTGGCTGCTTGGAAGGCGAGGGTTTTATCAAGGAATCTTTTGAGTTGACAAAGCTTTGGCGAAGGGTATGCGAACAGCTGAATTCTGCGGGATTTTTTGTTGGTGCAGTGAAGATTTAAGTGGGGAGTGATGTATCTTGGCGAAAGACCATTTATATGGCCCTGGGGATGCACTGGAGGAGAGGTAAAGGGAGAATGGGTAGGCAGTAACTGGAGCTGGGCTAGACTGCACCAGGGGTTATTTGTTGTTATAGCTAAAAATTCTCTGTTTGACAACGAAGGTAAAGATTCTCCCCCCAAAGAAGATCTTTTAGATTGAAACGCTTAAATAAAGAACAGCGTTGGGAGTCGTTGAAACTCATTACACTTCCCCCTCCATATTCACGGTGACAGGGGTAAAACAACTCCGGAATACAGAAAAACCGTGAATAACTTTCTGTATGTTGCAGTTTTCTGTTAAAAGCCCTAGAGAATATGCTACAACCACGAATAACCTGACCTGTTCCTATGAAGAAAGTGCAGCGATTTTCTCCGATGTAATTTTGGGGCGGAGCCTGCAAAAAAAAAAAACGTGAATAACCGAAACCGCGACTGGTGAAACCGCAAATACGGAGGGGGAAGTGCACAGATCTCAGGATTATGCACAATTTTGGAAGACCAAGTTTGGGCATTATTTATAAAATCCAACAACAAATGGGCAGAGCATGAGGTGTCATGGGCACTGCACCAAGCAATGCGCGCACCTTAAGGGGCTGATTCTATAAAGGGCGCCTAACTTAATCGGCAAAATATCCTTAATAGGCTCAATAATTTGGAAAAAAATTTAACTGTGCGATAGACACCTCTCTGATTCTATAAAAGATAGGTGCCTAATGCCTAAGTGGGCATTTCTATGGGCAGAGCATGACTTAAATGCAATTCTCCAAAAACTTAGGTGCCTGAAATGTAGGCCTTTAAAACCCTTGCTTACATTTCAGGCACCTACTTTTTTTTTTTTTACATAGGGGACACTAGCTGCGATTCTGTAAACGGCATCTAAGTGTGACTGACACATGGCCAGCGCCATTTTTTTTTTTTAGGCGCCAGCTGATTTAGGTTCACTTAGGAGCGCCAGCTTAAGCCTGCCATTGCCTTGGCACAAGCTATCACACTTAAGCTTTGGCACCTCAAAGAAGCTTTGCACTGCTATTCTATAATGGGTTAGATGCATCCTAACGCAATTAAAGAACTGGTGCTAAGCACTCTTCTTTGTCGCACTTATATTTAGGCACCACTTTGTAATTGCCCCCTTTATGATGTATTTAGCAACTAGAATGTGTAAGGCTTTAGGAAGGTGGCTCTCTTCTGTCTTTAAATTGTGCTCAACAGGAAGAAATGCAGGTTTGTTTCTGTTTCCCCTGGTGGTGCAGCTTCTCCTCCTTCGAAGTCCACTCCGTCCATTTGCTCCCCTTCCTCTCCAAATACTGGTTATTTATCAACCTCCTCACAGATCCCTATCAGGGGCAATTGGGAGAGAAGTGACTTGCCCAGTGTCACAGGGTGTGGTGCTGGGATTGAGCCCACAACCCCAGATTACTGAGGCAGTAGCCCTAATCACTAGGCCACTCCTCCCTTCCCAAAGCCTCAGGTCAGCTATGGTATGGCAATTTTCTTGATGGGTTCTAAGTGTAATTTTCTAGTTGGGTTCTAAGTGTAATTTTTTTTAATTACTGCTCTTATGGGAGGTGACACAATAAATTGAATATGCAGTATAATATTTAAAAAGTACATCTTGCATTTAAATATTTTTACAGGATTATTTTGGGAGTGAAGCAGGTGAAGGATTGCGACTGCACCTCAGCACTTTAGTAATCAAGAATCTTAGGTGGGGGGAGGGGGTATCTGAGGCACAAGGCTTTAACAGGACAATTTTCTAAGTAATTTTCATAGGTAGAAAGCGTTCTCCTTCACAACATAAAAGGATGTCTCACCTATTCTTTGTGGACTTCAGTGCTCTTAATGACCTTGAGTTTGGTTTGGGTTTTGTGATACAAGTACAAGATCCTTTATCTGAAATTCCAAAAACCGAAAAGCTCTGAAAAACGAAACTTGATGCGAACCAGAAGTCGTCAATTTCCCTGACGTGACACACACTGAAACCAGTGCAGGTGCATGCGTTTCTCCTGTTCTCTGGCAATTCAAGTCAGAGGGCTAGAAAAATGGCAGAGAAAGCTGCAAATTGCACTCAGGGTGGTAATTTTATGGTCTTACAGACGGTCTTGTCTTTCTCTGACTTAACATTACCATTCCAAAATCTAAAAAGCTCCTAAAACTGAAATATGCCTAGTCCCAAGGATTTTGGATAGAGGATTTTGTACCTTTGTATATTGTCCTTGGAGTTTGGCCAATACTCTTCTGAATTTATCTATCTCTAATGTACATGTATGTAAAAACTTAATAAATAGAAAGTTAATTTTACAAAATAACTCATTTTCCCTTCTCTCTATTCCCTTTTTGCTTCCTTCCTCTCTTCCCTCACATGGTAAGAGTTAAGTACTCATATTTTTTTATCTGCTGCTGGCCTGCATTTGAATTTCAATCATTTTCTGCCCAAAGGGATTTTGAAGCCTGGGTGGCTGACCCTTCTGGCCACCCTTAATTATAGATATATGCTTCAGCTGCCTTTGAGAGCAGATCCCCCTCCCCCTCCCCCAAATGTTGAAACACAGCTCCTTAGATTATAGGCTAATTTTTACCTTGGTATGACTTACCAATTTTTCTGAATCCAAAACTGCATGTGACAAAGGACTGAACAAAATCAAAAACTGTCATGGCGTTACTGTTCTGCAGCCTTCAGAATAGTCAGTTTTTCCTAAAACTGAACTGGATTCTAAAAATTCCTTATAATAGCTTCAGATTTGATGAAAAAGACTATATGCACTGAAGAATAGACCATTTAAAACTGAAACCTAACTCAAGAGAAAAACATGATGGGCAGATTCCCCCAATTGGCATGCTTTTCTACACAAGCTGCTACTGCTGTAATTCTGCTTTGTTAATTCTCCTCCAAGAGTCTATCGGTCCAAGGAGCCTCTGATGGACAGGAAGCAATTGTAGAGCTGAGCTGTCAAGAGTAAATGGGCTAATTAGATAAGGTTCCATGGTTCTACTGTAAGTGTGCAGGGCCAGCTAAGAAAACCCCCTACTTGTCCTGTTTGTATGATTGTTTATTCAGATTTTTGATTAAACGCTTTTTCGAAACTACAAAGCGTTGAACAAAGTTTAAAATAACATTTAAACAAATTTAACAATTAAGACATATCTTTATATAAAAAATTACTAGACTGACGGCAATTACATACAGGGTAATTAGATTGTAATCTCTACCGAGAAAGGACTGCCTCTTGAATGGTTTAATGTACATCGCTGAATACACCTAGCACCGCTACAGATATGAGAAGTAGTACACTTCTCCCTCGTTATTCGTGGGGGATAGGGGCAGAGCCGGACCGCGAATGGCGAAAAACCGCGAATATCCTGCTCTGACCCACCCCCGCCTCCCTTCCGCCTTCCCCCGGCATCCCTGCCTTAGCTGGTGGTCTAGCTGGTTTTTGGGGCAGGAGCGATCTTCCTACGCTCCTGTCCCGTGCAGATAGCCATTAGGAAACTACAGGAACTCCCCACAGCCATTTCCTAATGGCTATCTGCACGGGGCAGGAGCATAGGAAGATCGCTCCTGTCCCAAAAACCAGCTAGACCACCAGCTAAGGTCGGGATGCTGGGGGGAAGACAAAAATATGGGGGGGTTCCTCCTCCCTCCCCCCCCCAAAAAAAATTGTGATTATGTGAAATCGCGAGTAGGGAAACCACGAATGGGGAGGGGGAAGTGTAGTGGGGGGAGAGTGTGGCGCACTGGTTACAGCTAATCCAGCCCAACACACACAAGCCTATATGAGAAAAATAATAATATCAAACCACACTCTCAAAAAGATTACAGCACAGCAGACACAAAAACCGGGTAAAACCTACAGAGCTAATCACATATATACCTTGAATCCCTAGGATTGGGGCAAGTGGGGATTATCGAGCATCTGCTTTAAGGGTCATTACTGTGAAAATTACCGCAAGGTAGGAAAAAGCCTCATAAATCCTCCTCCATCCAGACGACTTGGTAAAGTTGCAGGTAAACAGGAGGCTTAAACGGGGTAGATATAATCACTGGCATTAAAAACCTCCTCGCGTAATATTACACTAAGCAAAAGCCTTATGCAATGCAATACAATCCTCTAATTGCCAACAATGTACCGGGAGACTAAGGAACACTCAATAACTAATACTTAATTAATCTCGCTGGAGCAATGTTCATTGTAGCAGGAACCAATGTACCACATATCGATGATGGCCAGCGTTTCGCTTCAAAAAAACTGCCTCAGGACGTATAAGTGGTTAATCCTATGAAATAAGCAAAAATCAAAATATCCACATTACTTAACTTTTGTAGAAAGTCTTCTATCTGTGGTTAAAGCGACAGCCTCAGCACCCTGAGGTTGTGGGTTCAAACCCATGTGACCCTGGACAAGTCACTTAATCCCCACATGGCCTCAGGTATATTAGATAGATTGTGAGCCACGGTAAAATGCTTGAGTACCTGAATAAATTCATCTAAACCTTTCTCATCTCCCTTGGGAGAATGGTATAGAAAACTGAATAAATAGTAATAATGTTGGGAATTATCAGGAAAAGAATAGAAAATAAAGAAAAAGTTGTATCACTCCATGGTGCTTACACAGTACACACCTCAAATACTGTGTGCAATTCTGGTCACTGTATCTCGAAGTGGAGGGTTTGGGGTGGATGGGCTGGATTCAGGGTGATTGGTTGGGGGGGAGGGGGAGGTGGGGCCTTGTGGTTATCATTTTCATGCTTATATAGTAATTGGTTGACTGTCCTAGGAAATTAGGGGGTTATTGGAGGAATGTGGTTTAGTGGTTATTGACCTGCTGTTCGGGGAGGGGGGGGGGGAGTTTTTTCCAAAATGTTGTGTAGATTGTTGGTATTCAACTTGTGTATTGCTAGTGATATTGGATTGCTGTATCTTGTATTGTTGAATACGTGACGTGTTCATTTTTCTAAATAAAAAATTACAAAAAAAAGATAGTGGAATTCGAAAAAATACAGAGAAGGGTAAAAAAAAATGATAAAGGTTGATGGGACGGCTTCTCTATGAGAAAAGGCTAAAGCAGCTAGGGCTGTTCAGATTGGAAAAGAGGCAGCTCAGGGGAGATACGGTAGAGATTTATAAAATACTGAGAGGGATGGAATGGGTAGATGTGAATCACTTGTTTACTCTTTCCGAAAATACTAAGACTAGGGGGGGCATGTGATGAAACTACTAAGTAGTAGATTCAGTACAAGCCAGTGAAAATATTTCTTCATTCAATGTGTAATTAAACTCTGGAATTCATTGCAGAAAATGTGGTGAAAGCAGTCAACTAAGCAGGGTTTAAAGAAGGCTTGGATAATTTCCAAAAAGAAAAATACATAAGCCATTTTTAAGATGGTCTTGGGGGAAAGCCACTGCTTATTCCTAGGATAAACAGCATAAAGTCTGTTTTACTCTTTGGGATCTTGACAGGTAATTGTGAGCTGGGTTTGGCCACAGTTGGAAACAGGGATACACACAATCTGTATGGCAACTCTTTATGTTCTTATTTCTTCTTGTACATTTATAGAGTGCAGGTTTGCACTGGGATTTCTGGGACATTCATGACTGTCGTTTCCATTTCATATGGGTTGTTACCCTGGTGGCTGTATTCTGTTTCACCGTTTTTCACTATTTACTACTATTTTCACGATTATTAGTGACAGGTGCACAGGGCCTTCGGCACTGTGGTTTGTTGATACAGACTGAGGATATTATATTGTCATTTTTTCTTTGGTTCATTGACGATTCTTTGTCACCTTTTACATTTTTGGTTTTCACTTTTCACATTTTGTGTCTTTTTATATTAGGTTTCAGGGAGTTTTTCTTTGGGGTGATTTTCTCTCCTGTTGCTTTAATCTGGAGATGATTGTGCTTCCAATTATTTTGTAACATACATTTATACTTTTTATATATATTAAAGGGACAATATGATGTACGGGGCAGGGTTTATTTAGATTTATTTCTAAAGTGCTTGTCACTGCATAAACACCTGCCCGGGGCCAATGGTCAAAACGAGGGTACTGGGCCCGTACTGACTAATCCTTTTATCTCATTTATCTTGTTTTCTTTAATTCTAATTTGGGGAAGCACACCTTTTTTTTTTTTTTTTTTTCTTTCATCACCTCCAGGGCTATTCAAGGACAGATTATCACCATTAATACCAATTTTTTGTAATTGGCTGTATTCTGTAACATTTTTGCTTTGCTTTGGCATTTCTATATCTGCAATCACCAGCACATGCTCCATTGCCCTCTTTCATTCTGATTGGTTTACGGTACTCAGTTCCTTCCATGATCTCTTATGGTAACCAGGAGTTGCTTACACAATGGAAGATGAACACTGTAGAACTGAGCACGCAAGAGGAGTTCCAGAGTCAGCGACCAGAGGCATGCCACCAACTTCTTGTTTCCTGCAGCAGCAAGACGAGGGAAGTGGCTCAACATTGAACTTCTTTGGCTAGAGTGGGATTTAGTATCTCCGCCTGCCATTTAAAGGATTGGAGGGGGATCTGAACCCAAAGTGTGTATATGGGGGTGCAGATTGTTCCACAGACTAGAAAATTGACACGAGGACAAATTTTTCCCCGTCCCAGCGAGTTCTTTTCCTATCCCTGCCACATCCTCATCTGCACTAGCCTCAAACACTTTAAAATCATAAGTGCTCAAGGCTTGAGCGGTTAAGGCAGAGCTTACAGGAATGGGGACAAAATTCACAGGGATGGGAGTTCCTGTGGGGATGAGGAAAATTTTGTCCCCGTGTCATTCTCTACCACAGACGTTACAATTAGACCGCAATCACTTCTTGTGCATGTTGTTTCAGTCAAGCAACTATGATATATTTTCAAGGAAGCATTCTATAAGTCCAGTGTCCATTTTAATGGCAGCCATTCCACATCTGGTTAGAATACACCATCCATGTTTCTATGCCCCACATATGTTTTAGGACATTAACAGAAACTGTTTGCCCATCCAACTGTAAATGTTTTAAGCCTAGAAGCCAGCATGAGTGCATGCCAACACACCTAACAATTATCAGGTGGGATTCTAATATAGTGGCAGGTAGGCAAAATAAGGCACATGTTGCTGAGTATTTAAAATATTCTCATCTTTAAACTGCTATGCCACCTCATAACAACGTCAAATTTGTAGTAACCCATGTCTGAAGATAAACTGCAGAAAGCAAAAGAAACTCTGTGGAGTGACGATGTTCCTTAAAAGGACTATTTGTAAATGTCAAAGTTCCAAAAGTACACTAAAATCATCCAACACGGTCCGCGTTTCGACAAAAAGTCTCTCTCACTGCTCACCACATATTAGATTCTCCACTTATTCTTACCATTATAGGACACTCAGGGACCCCTGAAGAATACTTTTTGTCGAAATGCGGACCGTGTTGGATGATTTTAGTGTACTTTTGGAACTTTGACATTTACAAATAAAGTCCTTTTAAGGAACATCGTCAGTCCACAGAGTTTCTTTTGCTTTCCTCTGGATTTTCTTCTCTGTGGATACTTTGGGGTCATTCTCTTTGGTTTTCGCTTGAAGATAAAACTGCAACAACCTGTAATAAGCCAGTTCGGACATCACTACATTTACCATCTGCTACCAGATGTAATCCAGTATCTATAAGCATCCCAACCAATGCAGACTGAAGTTGCCATCTTAATTTTTTTTGGACAGGTGCTGTAGGGGCATGTGATCTGGTGCAGTGTGACTAAGTAACACCTTTTGCTTAGTTTAGGTTACTTTAGTTGGGTTTTTTTTTGTTTTGGTTTTACAATATAGGGCTCCTTTTACAAAGGTGCGCTAGGGCTTTAACACGCGAAATAGCGCGCGCTACAATGCTGCACGCGCTAGACCTTAATGCCAGCATTGAGCTGGCGTTAGTTCTAGAAGCATAGCACGCGGTAATTTCCTGCGTGCGCTAAAAACGCTGGCGCACCTTAGTAAAAGGAACCCACAGTCTTGTATGTACTACATAGCTTTGTAGCATTTTGGTATGCATGGTTACTTTGTTGTGTTTGAATCTGTCCTATATTTACATTGGCTTTTACAAAACCATGGTAGAGGTTTCTCTATGAGTATCGGAGCTTTCACCTTGCCAGCCAGCTTTGTATCAGGAGCCAATAATTTGGCATTCTTTTCATCTTTTTATGTATACCATTTTGACTTTTTTTGGAAAGGAGATAGAGAAAGTCCTTTTAATAAACAAACATGCTATGGAAAAGAAAAGATAGTTCTCCCCTGTTGATTTTAAGATTTTGGTTTGTCTTAATTATTATGTTTGCTTTAACTCATGTAAACCATTTAGTTCTTAAGCGGTATAGAAAAATTTTAAATAAATACATTTTTGCCCAGACATCTCACCAGCGCACTGGCCATGTCTCTGTAAGCCTAGCCAAATAAAGAGACAGCATAAGTATCAGAAAAAGAACCGTGCCAACCAGTCACACTACAACAGTAGTCTCAAACTCAAACCCTTTGCAGGGCCACATTTTGGCTTTGTAGGTACTTGGAGGGCCGCAGAAAAAATAGATAGTCTTATTAAAGAAATGACAATTTAGCATAAGGTAAAACTCTTTTATAGTTTATAAATATTTACACCCCCCCCCCCCCGAAGTCCTGCATGTTCCCTCTTCTTTGCAGCATCCTCCAGCTTCCCCCCCTGGCCTCCCAGTCTTAGTTTCAGCTAATTACCACAGCCTACAGAGAGGATCACCGGTGCTGTAGCGTTCCTTGCAGGCGGCCTCCACAGCACGTTCCTTCTGTCGTGGTCCCGCCCCTCTTCTGACATCAGGGGCAGGATCGCAGCAGAGGAAACGTACTGCTGAGGATGACGGCTGCCTGAAAGGATCGCTACAGCCCCGGCAATCCTCTCTGCAGATAGCAGTAATTATCTAAAGGTAAGAGCGGGAGGCCAGGGGGGAAGCTGCAAAGAGTGGGCAGCACTAGTACAGACCGTGGGCCGCAAAATAGCACCTGGCGGGCCACATGTGGCCCCCGGGCCGCGAGTTTCAGACCAATGCACTACAAGTATTGGATGTTAGGGCCTAGAAGAGGGAGTTATTTGTGAAATTTCTCATCATAAAACCAAAGAAAATGAAACAAGATAAAGGCTGAATGGTCTATATTAGGGTTACCAGATTTTCCTTTGGGAAAATCCAGACCCGTGGCCACATCCCCAGGACCAACCAGTTCAGTCTGACACGCCCCCCCCAGCTCTGCCCCCCCCAGATGGCATCTGCGCATGCGCGGATGTTACATCACCGCGTTGTGTCTGCGCATACGTGGATGCCCCTTCACAACGTGATTTTGTCGGGAAGCTTTTCAAAACTCGTACTAAGTGCCGGGTTTTGAAAAGCTGTCCGGACCCCCAGACATGTCCTAAAAAGGAGGGCATGTCCGGGGGAAATCCGGACATCTAATAACCCTAGTCTGTCCATCCACAGTCCTCTTACTGAGCTCTACTATCCCTTTCTCTCTCTCACACAGATCCTCTGCACTTGTCCCATGCTTTTTTTGAATTCAGATGCAGTCTGTTGCAACAAGACCAATGTTGATATAGTCTCACATATGTAAATCAGCTTCTACAAAATTTTCACACACAACTCAGAAGTCCATTTATATTTTCAAAAATTCCACTCAAAACAGCTGGTTTTTGGTAGTTTTGAATCATGTGCTTAGATGATCTCTCCACCATTTTTGATGAGTCTTTATAGATGCTTTTGTCAGGGAGGTTTGTAGATGTAGAAGACCTAGCAGACTTCAGTAATGATGTACAGTATATATATGCTCTGCTTTCTGACAGAGAATGAGACAGGGAAAAATTTGTCCCCGTCCCTGCAGGAACTCAATTTTCCTGTCCCATCCCAGTGAGATTTGTCGCTGTCCATGTCCCATTCCTGTAAGATCTGCCTTAACAGCAAAACAAACAAAAAAAAAACCAACAATATTTTTGTTTTTGTCATTTTAATAAATTCCTGTACATTTTCTTGCAGTATTGTTCTTGTTAGCTCTGCCTTAACCACACAAACCTCAAACACTTATTATTTTAAAGTGTTTGAGGTTTGTGCAAATGAGGATGGAGCTTGCAGGAATGGGGCAGGGACAGGAAAAGAACTCGCAGGGATGGGACAGGAAAATGAGTTCCTGAAGGGATGGGGAAAATTTGTCCCTTTGTCATTCTCTACCAGGGAGAAAGACACAAGGGTCAAGTGTTTTAAAGGGCTTCAAGTTACTATCTGTGTTCAGAAGAGAAGCCACGGCTGCTCCAAACTAAGTGAGAATTGTGCAAATGTATAATTTATGAGCACTCATGCCTACTGTGAAGGCTGAAAAAGCATTTTTTTACCAAGGAATTGAGGTGGTCGTTGAAGGACAATGTAGAATCAATGATGATGCCCAGAACTTTGCTTGAGAACTCAAGCTGCAGTGTGGAGCCAGAGGACAGTGGGATGAAAGTGGGTAGTTGGTCTAATTTTGGGCCGAGCCAAAGTAGTTTTGTTTTGGACTCGTTCAGTTTCATTTGTACGGTGAGGGCCCAGGATTGGAGGTTCGTTATACATGAGGATATGTTCCGAGAGAGGTTAGTGAGGTTCGAGTCGGTCTCGAGGAGGACAAGGATGTCATCAGCATAAGTGTAAAGTGTTGGAAGGGGTGGAAGGAGACGTACATAGATGGATCAGAAACTGGTTGGAGGGTAGAAAACAAAGGGTAGGAGTGAAGGGTCACTACTCCGACTGAAGGAGGGTCACGAGTGGTGTCCCGCAGGGCTCGGTGCTCGGGCCTCTGCTATTTAATATCTTCATAAATGATCTAGAAACAGGGACGAAGTGTGAGATAATAAAATTTGCAGACAACACCAAATTATTTAATGGAGCTCGGACTACAAAGGACTGCGAAAAGTTGCAAAGGGACTTAAACAAATTAGAAGAATGGGCGGCGAAATGGCAGATGAAGTTCAACATTGAGAAATGTAAAGTATTACATGTGGGGAGCAGAAACTCGGGGTACAACTATAAAATGGGAGGGATGTTATTGAATAAGAGTACCCAGGAAAGGGACTTGGGGGTAATGGTGGACATGACAATGAAGCCGTCGGCACAGTGTGCAGCGGCCGCTAAGAGAGCGAATAGAATGCTTGGTATAATCAAAAAGGGTATTACAGCCAGAACGAAAGAAGTTATCCTGCCGTTGTATCGGGCGATGGTGCGCCCGCATTTGGAGTACTGCGTCCAATATTGGTCGCCGTATCTTAAGAAGGATATGGCATTAGTCGAGAGAGTTCAAAGGAGAGCAACACGTCTGATAAAAGGTATGGAAAACCTGTCATATTCTGAGAGATTGGAGAAGCTGGGTCTCTTTTCCCTGGAGAAGAGGAGACTTAGAGGGGATATGATAGAGACTTACAAGATCATGAAGGGCATAGAGAAAGTAGAGAAGGACAGATTCTTCAAACTTTCGAAAAATAAGAGAACAAGAGGGCATTCGGAAAAGTTGAAAGGGGACAGATTCAAAACAAATGCTAGGAAGTTCTTCTTTACCCAACGTGTGGTGGACACCTGGAATGCGCTTCCAGAGGACGTTATAAGGCAGAGTACGGTACTGGGGTTCAAGAAAGGATTGGACAAATTCCTACTGGAAATGGGAATAGAGGGGTACAGATAAAAGATTACTGCACAGGTCCTGGACCTGTTGGGCCGCCGCGTGAGCGGACTGCTGGGCATGATGGACCTCGGGTCTGACCCAGCAGAGGCATTTCTTATGTTCTTATGTTTCTAGGGGGGGATAGATGGAGGCGTTTCAGGGAGGACATATAGATGTTGAAAAGAATAGGAGATAGAGGTGAGCCTTGCGGGACTCCACATTTCGGTTTCCATGGGGAGGATGAGGTGCCATTCATGTCAACAGTGTAAGAGCGGGAACGCAAGAATTTCAAGAACCAGTCTAGGACTGTGGAGTTAATGCCTATCTAGGAGAGTTGGTAAACTAGAATATCATGATGGACAACGTCAAAAGCTGCATAAAGGTCGAATTGTAGAATAACAGCGAACTTATTATGAGAATGAAGTTGTTGAACCTTTGAGATTAAAGAGGTCAATAGGGATTCGGTACTGAAGTTGGGTCGAAAGCCATATTGGTAAGGTAGGAGAATAGAGAATCTCTCTAAGTAGGATGAGAGTTGGGTAGATATGATAGACTCTAGCATCTTGGTTAGGAGAGGGATATTTGCTATTGGGCGATAGCTGGATGGTGTGGAAGGGTTTAGGTCAGCTTTTTTCAGTAGCGGGGTCAAGGCAATATGTCCCATTTCTGGGGAAAATAGGCCCAACTGTAGGGCGGAGTTTATAAGTTTGGTAAGAGAGGAGATGGCCTGTGCAAGAATTTTCTCGTATAGGTAGGAGGGGAATGGGCCCAAAGTACAGTTGCAGGATTTCAGTTTGAGGCAGAGTTTAAGGACCAGGGATTCGAATACGTGCTCAAAGGCTTTCCAGGATCTGTCGACTGGGATAGGATTGGAGACCGTTAGGGTAGGATTGGAGTCAGTGGGCACCAGAGAGTTGTAGGAGACTGCAGGTGGGAAGGAGCATATTAAGGAAATGACCTTTTCGTCGAAGAATTTTGCTAGAACATCAGCTGAAGGAGAGGAGGGGAGCAAGGTGGAGTTGTTTTTGCAAGTTAAGGAGCGCCAGATGTTGAACAATGTACTACTCTGGTTGTTGGATCTGGAGATTTTATCACCGTAGAAGTTCTTCCTTGCTTTTTTTAGTACTGTATTGTAAAACTTAATATTGATCCTCCAGGACTGTCTATATGTAGGGGATTTAGATATTTCCATTTGTGCTCCAGGGCTCGACATTTCTGCTTCAGTTCTCTGTGATATAGGAGGTTCTCCTACCTTCCACTCCATCAGACCTTCAAAGTTGTCTCCGCTGAGTCTACTTCTGACAATCGCTATACCATGATGTCCCACAAGGTTCTATACTCTCACCACTATTATTTAACCGGTTCCTGAGCCCGTTAGTTGCATTTATCCATTCAAGTTATATCCGCTCACTTCTATTTTGAGAATATATTACTACTCTACCCAACAGATCCTTTCTCCCTATCTTTAACTCCTCTACAGGATTGTCTCAACTCTGTAGCTGACTAGCAAACAGATTAGTACTTAAAGAAAAAATTGTAGCCTGCTGGATTACCAGTCACTTTCCCAAGCTGCCCAATACTGTCTCTTGGTTTGTAAGGTCAATTACACCGGTTCATTCCTTCAAATATCTAAGTGTCCTACTTGACTAAAAACTTTCTTTTGTTCCACAAATATCATGACTATGTGATAACTGCACTTGGTAGAACACCTTTTTGACCGTAGTATGTTTCATGGACTCATCTTTTCCTCTTGACAACAAAACTGGACTATTGCAATATCATTTATGCTGGCCTGCCACAATCAACACTGAAAAAATTACAAACGATCCAAAATATAGCAATTAGATTGTTACATCGTGTAAAACATTCTGACCTTGTTACTCCTCAAAAGTAAATATTGGCTTCCTGTAAAACATAGGATCACCTATAAAAATTTTAAGGCATTTAAGCTAGAGTCTCCGGACTATTTAGCCACGTCTACCATTCCCTATACTCCACAAGGTATTCTAGCTATTAGGGTGTCCTAATTTATTCCTCAATTAGAATACACATTTTTGTGACCTTACTGAAATGACCAGGATGGAACCTAACTACGCCATATTCTGGAAGAACCTGAAAACTCATCTATTTGACACTTAAATCACCTGTATCCTCTCCTCCTCCCTCCATCCCTCTCCCTCCCCCCCTCCTCTTCTGTTCTCCCACCCCTCCTTCCCCTTCTTCCTCACCCCCCCTCTTTAAGTCGCCTTGAGCCTATCTAGGTATGAGCGACACAGAAATAGAAGATTAGATTAGATATCTTTTGTTTCATGAGTAAATCAAGGAAAATTTTTGTTGTTTACCTACAATTATATCACTTTCTTTTCCAGAGATAAATTAAAAAAAGATTTGATATCGATATGTGAACAATTCTTAAAAAAAGAACTGAATATTTCATGGGGTGTCCTAATTTTTTTTACATGATTGTATATATATAAATAAAGTAATGGCAAAATATAAAAGATCTGTTAGTGGGAAGAGGATCAAGACAAGTCAGGCAAGGGTATTGATATAAAAAAGGTTTGTTTAACTTACTCAAGATACTTCTACTACTACTATTTGCTGTATTACTTTTATAGCACTGAAAGGTGTACACAGCGCTGTACATTTTGGCATTTAATAGACAGTCCCTACTCGGAGAAGCACACAGTCTAACTTGAACAGATAGAAATATGTGGTTTGGGATGCAGAACCCAAGGTGAGAGGAGTTAGGAGTTGAAAGTTGTCTCGAAGAGGTGGGCTTGTAACTTGGACTTGAACACTGCCAGAGACGGGGCCCGCTTTAGGGATTTGGGCAGTTTGTTCCAGGCATACGGTGCTACAAGAGAGAAGGAACGGAGTCTGCTGTTGGCAGAGAAGGAGAAGGGCATAGGTAGGAGGACCTACTGGCTGAGCAGAGCTCACCAGGAGGGGGGGGGGGGAGCAGGATATAAGGATGATAAGTGAAGAAAGATAATGAGGGGCTGCTCAGTAAATACATTTGTGGGTTAGTAAAAAAAAGGTTAAAAAAAGGATATAAAAGAAACGCAGGATAAAGTAATATAGAGCAAATAAAATAATACAGCATATGAGAACAACAGAAACACAATGCTCAACCTCAACACTGAGCTCCCCGGAAACAATCATGACATCCTGCAGTTAAAGAGCTGAGAAACAAACAAGGTGGTGATATTCTTTAGTACGTAACACAGTTTTTAATGGTGGTATATTCAAGTTTATTTAAAATTTCTTATACCGCCTAATCAGCCTTCTAGGCAGTGTACAAAATCATAAAAGCAACAAGAAATAACACTTGATGAGAGTAGGAGGGCCTGGCAAGTTGGATTAAGCATGTGAACATCTATATTCATGTACCCAAGATAGAAAATCACCACTTGCTCTTTAAATGTAACCGATTCCCTCTCATTTGGAAAAAAAAAATACATATATTTCTCCCTTCCACTGCAATCCAGAGACTCTGGTACAAATATATTCTGAAAAACAGATGCTTAAGAATTTGTTAATGCTGCATGGAGAGTTTACTTATCAATGCTCATAAAACAAATACAAGAGAAAACCAGATTAGAAATAAAAGCAAGCAAAAAATAAAATAGTTATGTTAAAAGACGACTCATACCAAATAACCACTAGTCAGATGGGTGATACAATCAGGTCTTTGTGCATTTCCAAAAATGTATAAAATCCTTTGTCTGTACTTTTACAGGTAAGCGGTTCCACCTGGGCTCAAATCCAACTCAAATGAGCACACTCGGGGAGATAAAATCTTTCCTATCTATTTACCGCACACAATTTTTTTTTTCATTTCTTCTGAAATATTTGCCACCTACATAGGTCTTCTTTAGAATCATAAAAAAAAGCAGCCAGCTCTGGTTGGAAATACCCTTGAATAAAAGGTTACTTAATATACAATAATCTATACAGGTGCATTCATTCAGTTTGCCCATGTGTGAGTTCATTTATGCAGAATTAAGCTCAGTGAGACTGTCTGCTATTGACTCACTTCTACTAATCACAATGTGAGTATGTGGTGCACTGAATAAATTCCCTTTGAGTTGGCCACTTCCACTTCATCGGACACAAAAGGCAGAGCTACGAGACTGAAAAGAAACATCAGATTTCACGTTCAAACCTACATCACTTCTTAATTATCCTGAGCATTCCTGATTTTTTTTTTTTTTTAAAGTAAAGATCAAAGCAAAAAACAAAAAAACAAAATCCAGCACACTTGTCTTCACAATTCTGTCATCACCCACTAACTCCTACAACTTTTGTAGCTGGTTGGCTTTGGTGCATTTCTTTAAAACATCAGTTATAGCCAAAGGGAAACCAGAATTGTCAGAAAATCAGCACTTCTTGATTCAAAATAGTGGAAATCTCTGTCTTCATGTCTCCTGACTCTGTACAATATGGCATAACTGTATATTATATGTTTAACCTGTAACCTGTTCTGAGCTCTCTGGGGAAAATGAGATAGAAAATTCATTAATTAATTAAAACGAACAAATCTCCACAGCCCCCATAATTACAAGACTACTTTAATGGCCCTCTAGTGCATTTTCTACAGCTGCTTTAGAGAATAAGCTAATTGAAGCAGAGATTCAATGCTTTCTTAGCTGCTGTACTTATCTGACTTTTGTAGCTCCTTGCTGTGACCCTGAAATGACTTCCACTTCTTCTCTGCACAATATCAGCAGAGCACCAAAATAAATAGCTTTATAGCACAAGACAAGGTGTCAAAATGTCTTCCATTTTCTCTTGATTTGAGATGCCATTAAAAATCACCTCTCGAGTCAGGATTCCTCCATCACTCTCAAAGACAGATTCATTACTGGAATATTGTCCCAATGATTTTAACTGATCTTACCACAGAAGTGAGGCGGGCAAGAGCTTGGATCTGTAGAAGTTCATTGCTCTCTGTTGTTTCTTGCAGCTTTTCGGTTGATCTAAAAATAAAACACCAAATGTGATGCATTCTACACAGCACCCACTGGTCAGTGTCAACACATATACACATTTTTTCATAGCCACCTCTCTCCATATCCCTCCCCCTCTATCAAGAAAAAACCCCCACATACACATTTACCCAGAAATGCTCCTTCCTAATGCTTGGAGAAAATGTCAGCAGAAAGAGCATTTCAAGCTCGTAACATCCATAACTGAGCAGTCTGAAATGCTGTCTAAATGCATGTCCCATGTGAAAATAGTGGGCTCATTTTCATAGCACACAAAATACTGTAGTATATCTAAATGCTTTGAAAACAAGCCTCAGTGTAAAATAA
Organism: Geotrypetes seraphini; assembly: GCF_902459505.1. Classification (NCBI taxonomy): domain Eukaryota; kingdom Metazoa; phylum Chordata; class Amphibia; order Gymnophiona; family Dermophiidae; genus Geotrypetes; species Geotrypetes seraphini. The sequence goes on along the minus strand of NC_047085.1, from coordinate 396,550,975 downwards.
AGTAAGTTTGGGGAGGAGGGGGGGATTCATTAAGGGGAGGGGGATACCACAGGTTGTTGAATCCCTTCTTATAGGAATAATGCTGCTTGTGAACCACCATACAAGCAGCATTATTCCTGTGGCCCAGGAGTAGAGAATGTCACAGGGAGGGGATATTTGTGAAAGGGAGGGGAGACAGGGGTTTTGTTGATCCTTGCTCTGTATTATTTGTGTTTATAAAATGACTATTATACAGAATATTGTCTCTTTTTATACTTTAATAAAATAAGTTCAGTATAAAATCATAACTATTCGAGGCTTGTGCGGATGGGATCTGACAGTTTGCAAGGCGGGGGCGGGACTGAGCTCGCGGGGATGGGGCAGGGACTAAGCTCACGGGGACAGGGCGGGAACAGTGATAAAATTTTTTCCCCGTGTCATTCTCTACCCAGGAGCATCGGGCCGTGCAAAGGATGAATTCCACACTCGCAGCCAGAACCCTTTCTTGAACGGACCCCTATTTCCACCCTGGCTCCCCCCCCCTACCCCCATGTAGGGCTCCCTGGACCCCCATCTGCCTAGTGGCTACCTTCAGTTTTCATAGTAGTCTGGGGGGATCCAGGGTGATGGCCAGGAGCGATGCCTCATTGCTCATGGCCACTCCAGCGCCGCTGACAAAATGATGCCCCAAGCAGAAGTCTCATGAGATTACTGATAGGAGTCATATTTCCACAGGGGCACCATTTTGTCAGTAGCACAGGAGTGGCCAAGAGCAATAGGGCATCACTCTTGGCTGCCCCACCCCCATCCCTCACCTGGACCACCCTGGATCTCTCACTCCCAACCCTCCAGCAGATCACAAATCTTCTCAGTATAGCCACTAGCATCAAAGCCATGCTGCCTTCAGCTGGCACCAACACCTTTTCCCCTGCTGCATCTCGCCTCCCCTCTCTTGCCATACTGTAGTGGTGTGTCTGCAGGTAGACAGAGAGGGAGAGAGGCAGTCGGAAATGAAACATATTCTGTGGCATGCTCCACAACAGCAGACTGCACAGAATTTTGAGTGGGAAAGGCAGAATTCTGTACATTCTGTGAAAGAGGGAACTTTTGTACAAATTCTGCATTTTGTAATAGTGCAGAATTCCCCCGGAAGTAACTTACCAACTTAATCTACATCAATCATTTCAATTAAACTTCTTCTTTGAACCTACTGCTTGAGCCATCAGCCAATCAAAAATAGCTTTTAGCTGACTCCAGGATCTCCTGATAATTGTCAAGCACACTTTCCTGCAGGTATGTCCACCTCTCAATTTATATGCTCAGCACAAACTTTCCACCAACCAGAATATTTATACATTTTAAACAATCACTAGCATTTATTTTTATCACTCCCCAATCTCACTTTAATACCTCCTCCAATTTATTTTTTAATTTGAATACTGTACAAGTTCACCCCAAATTAAGATTTCTCCAGTACCAGGCACATACAAGGGCTCAAGCCTTTAAAGCAGGGCTGCCCAATTCCGGTCCTCGAGATCTACTGGCAGGCCAGGTTTTCAGGATATCCACAATGAATATGCATGAGAGAGATTTGCATACCAAGAAGGCAGTGCAGGCAAATCTCTCTCATGCATATTCATTGTGGATATCCTGAAAACCTGGCCTGCTAGTAGATCTCGAGGACCGGAATTGGGCAGCCCTGCTTTAAAGTAACTTCAGTATAACCAGAGTCTGTCTCTACTGCACTTCCATGAAACTGATAATAACAAGAGTTCTATGCTACTGAGGAGTATGACCAAGTCAGAATGTTTTCACCATCAAAAATATGTTACTTTGAATTAGTTTTCAGAACCACAGTGATGGCTACCTAGTAGTGCTGAGCAATGTCATGCAGAGGAACTGGGTTCAATTCCTCAAACAGAGAGGGAGACCCATTCAACTTACAAAGGTAGCAGCTAATAGCCAGGTTTATAGTCTACGAATACTAGAGATGTACATTCATTCACATTGTACTTTTTGCCCATAATGATAGGAAAAATAACAATCTGGCTGGGAAGAGCTGCTGACTTGTTAACTTGCTTGTATGCAGCTATCTGGTCATTTTCAGCGGCACTTAACCAGTCAAAAGCCAGAACCAGTGAAAGCCAGCTACGTCAGGAGTGTTCTGGGGGGGAGGTATTAGCTCCTAATATTCAGAGCTAAGCTGCCATGTTTATTTATTTTTAATTTTGATTTATTTAAAATTTCATTACCCACAGCATCCAACAATTCTGCACGGGGTACAATAAAACATACACAATAAAATTATAACACATAAACATAATAAAATTATGCACAAAATATTATATTTATTTAAAAATTTATTACCCGCAGCATAAACAGCACATAAACAGGACTACATAAATAGCTCTCCTATGTGCTAGCCCATAAGAATTGCCACTGTTGGGTCAGACCAGCGGTCCATCATGCCCAGCAGTCCGCTCACATGGTGGCCTTCTGGTCAAAGACCAGCGCCCTGAGACTAGTCCTACCAGCGTATGCTCTTGTTCAGCAGGAACTTGTCTAACTTTGTCTTAAATCCCTGGAGAGTGTTTTCCATATGACAGACTCTGGAAGAGTGTTCCAGTTTTCTACCACTCTCTGGGTGAAGAACTTCCTTACATTTGTATGGAATCTATCCCCTTTTAACTTTAGAGTGCCCTCTCGTTCTCCCTACCTTGGAGAGGGTGAACAACCTGCCCTTATCTACTAAGTCTATTCCCTTCAGTACCTTGAATGTTTCGATCATGATACCTCTCAATCTCCTCTGTTTGAGGGAGAAAAGGCCCAGTTTCTCTAATCTTTCGCTGTACGGCAGCTCCTCCAACCCCATGGTTACTTAAGTCTGAATATTAGCTTAATCAGACACACCTTAGCTGGCTTTAAAAAAAAAATGGACATCTAATACAGAAGCCTGCACATGGCCCAGCATTGAATTTTTGGTTTTAGAGTCAGCAGCGGAGAAAATAATGCTGCCGGCTACTGGCTGAATATTGGTTGGTCTGAAATGTCAGGGGTCTTCCTGTGCTGTATAAAATGAGTATTCTTCTGAAGGGGAGCGCATTCTTTCGGAAGAGAGTACACTATTAACAAATACTGCTTCCAAAATGAACTTTTTTTTTTAAATACCTGAAAAAAGCAAACATCTCTGTAAAAGACATGAGAAACTAAACAAAATGAAAAGTTTTGAGCTGAACACCCCTACGTATTGTGAAAGGAACTGTGGTTTGTGAACCCCTATCAGAGACTGCCACTGCAACGGCTGACTGGGAGAAGGAGCAAAAAAAATTACAGGAAAAATTCTAAGATAGCTGTGAATGAGAGCTCGGTGTCAAAACTGCAGCCCTGGTTCCAGCTGAACTTCCAGGCCAAAAGAAAAAGGCAACAGCTTCTTTTTATCTAATGAGGAAAAGTGGAAAACTTGTTATAAAGGCCTGCTTCTAGAAGGAGTACATAGCAAATATTATCTTATGGGAATGGGGACTTGTATACTGCCTTTTTGTGGCTTTGGCATTCAAAAGCTGACATTCAAAATGGTGGGCACTAGAGGATTGAGTGACTTGGCCAGGGTCACAAGGAGCAGCAATTGGTTCTGGTACCAATATACATTTCTGAATATGCCCATTAATTTAATTGCCATGACTAGTGTTTAAAGTAAAATGCTGATCATCACAAATGACTCCCTAAGTTCTCAGCCAAGGTGAAGTGCATTTGAAACTAGTGTCAAATTAGGCAGACAGGTCTTCTGTGTTAATACATGTCATAACCATGGTCTTCTAACTAAAATTAAGGTTAAGGGGCCTATGGACTTTTCTAAAAATGTTTTTGCTCCTTCTACTGGAAGTCATACTATGGGTGCAGAGGCAGCAGCTCTACCAGTGAGCCACACCTTCCCCTCCAGTCAATATATCCAGTCTATTTATTATACTGACAACCATAGTATGACTTCCAGTAGAAGGAGCAAAAACATTTTTAGAAAAGTCCATAGGCCCCTTAACCTTAATTTTAGTTAGAAGACCATGGTTAAGACATGTATTAACACAGAAGACCTGTCTGCCTAGTTTGACACTAGACTTCAAGAACAAATGGGATACCCATGTGGGATACCTACGAGGTCATGCCAAGGATAGGGTCACTAGGACTTGAATGAGCGGGTCAGTAGAGTGACAGTATAATTACAATGAGCAGGTCAGTAGAGTGACAGTATAATTACAATTATACTTAAGAGGTCAGAAGACCTAAGAGGGTGGGTAAATAGTGTGGGCAGACTTGATGGGCTATATGGCCCTTATCTGCCGTCATTTTTCTATGTTTCTATGTTTCTAGTTTCAAATGCACTTCACCTTGGCTGAGAACTTAGGGAGTCATTTGTGATGATCAGCATTTTAATTTAAACACTAGTCATGGCAATTAAATTAATGGGCATATTCAGAAATGTATATTGGTACCAGAACCCAGTATATGTCATGTAAGGAAAACTTGTATTGGAAAACTTGTAAGGATAACTAGGGTAAATTGCAATAGGTAAACTGTATATTAGTATCGGACCCCTAGTTTGTGTCTAGTTAGGATAAAGATTTCTATCAGAAACTTGTACTGAAGTTATGGCAAATCCAGTGTAAATCGTAACCTGTTAACTTTGTACTATGGAACTCACAATCAAAACAGAAATACATCTAAAAACCCGCCCAAATCGACACAGGTCAGCCAAGTGCCGCTAATCAAAACAGGTTTTTAGATGTATCCAAAGACTTTTTAGGCCTCTGAATCCCGCTGTGCGCTGAGCTGAAAGGGGCATTTTTGAAGGAGTAGTGAGGGTGGGATGCGGGTAGAATGTGGGCCAACCTATACTTAGTCATACTGCAGGGATAATCAAAATTTTACGAGGCTGCCTGGACGGAACTTATACGTTGTGACTTAGGCGATTTGAAAACAAGTGCCCAGAAGGTATCCAAAGTGACCACATAACCACAGCAGACACAAAGTACAGGCCCCCACACACTCCCCAAGTAATCACTGACCCCCTTACACCGCCATAAAAATCGGAATAAAAATGTACATACCTGCCTCCAAAACATCAGCACCTGGCATAGGAATGCCTAGTAGAGCTGCACAGAGGTGGCTTAACCCTTTCAGGACCAAGGGACATATTTGTCCCATAACTTTAAAATCCTATAAATTTTGATTGGGATAGTCTACAGTTCTAAATTTGATATGTACGGATTCCATATGATACTGCCTTTATGTAAACAAACTGGTTCCAACATTCATTCATTAGCGTCGTTGCCAGATTGACGAGAAGATTCACTTGCCACACTGTCCATAAGCCAGAAGTTTGATTTTTTTTTAAAACAAATAATGATATTTCACAAAAAAAAAATCAATTTTTTGGCATCTGCAAGCCCTTTTTACCATAAAAATGTCGTCAAAACCACAAAAAATGGCCTACGATCCTTATGGTCCTGAAAGGGTTAAGTAGTCTGGTGGGTGGGAGGACCCAGGCCCATAAGCCACTCTAACCACTACATTCATGATAGAAAATGTGAGTCCACCAGCCACCCCCCCCAAAAAAAAAACCCTAAAAAATCCTACTGTACTGCCATATAGGTGGTACTTGCAGTCATAAGGGCTATTGGGGATGCAGACAGGTTGGTATAGTAGGTTTGAGGGGCTCACCATGACCTGCAAAGGAGTTGTGGTGAGATGTTTATGTGGAACTCTTTTTGTGAAGTTCACAGCAGTGCCCTGTAAGGTGCCCCATTACTCTGTTGCATGTCTGGGTAGCTGGTCCATCACTTTGCTGGCCCTTCCCATAACCAAAAGGTCTGGTTCTAGGCGTTTTTGGACTTGAACAATTTTTTGGATGAGAATGTAGTATAAAGACAGACGTACTAGCGGTCTGGATGATCAAACGACTGGATGTAGAAGTAGACGATTTTTGGAGGAAAAAAAAAAAATAAGTTGGGGGGACGTATTTTTCGAGTATGGACTTTGGACGACTAGCACCCTAGACCCAAAACAGACTTAGACGTTTGTTTTGATTATGCCCCTCCACGTATGATTAACCTGTAACCCGTTCTGAGCTCTCTGAGGACAACAGGATAGAAAACTAATTAAATAAATAAATTTGCAATCCATTTACTTTAGGCCTGCTATTTGGCAGGCCTAAAACATAAATTATTTGTTTAATGGCTAAATATTGCTGATATATAGATAATGTTTTTGCAATATCCTTGGGCCACCACCCCTCTACTCATACAGATAGTATCAGGGTGAATACTTGCTAACAGCTCCACACTATCAGTATAGCTTCTAAATAACTACGCATAAGGAAGTTATTTAGCTGGTAAAACTGACCCCCTTAAACTGAAATCTTTTTTCTTTTTTTAATTCACTGGCTCTGAATCTTTAACAAGACATGTAGAACACTAGATGATCTTGAATGGATCGAGCAAAAAAACTGCAGCTACAGAGGTTTCACAGGTACTTGAAAAAAGCAAAGATAACCCATTTCTTTCACAACGCGACCTTGTTCAGAGCAGGGCGAATGAGTCACCAGCAGCCCCTATACTTTGATTACACGGTGATTGTCAGAGGCGCTAACATGGGATGCTACAGAGCCTGAAAGGACCTTCTCTTCCACAGTGCTAGGCACAAGGGCAAACAGACCACAGATTCAAGAGAGATAGGTAATAAAGGATTGCACTACAAACGGGACTCTGTTGTATGCCATACCATACATACATTGTGTACTTTGTAAGAACAGTGTGACATAAGAGAATGCATCTTCCTATCGCACACCTGTCGAGGGGAAAGGGGGGCTGCCATGTAAGAGCAAACAAAAACGGCTAACAGAGCAGATTCCCCTTGGGTGACTAGGCTGCATTAACTACAGTACAATGGAAACACTCCCCATCAAACTTTGTATCTGCCAAATATTTGTTCTGATAAGTACCTAGAAATAGCAAAGAATATTGTATATGTTTTCAAGGATAAAGGGGTGAACATATATATAAACATTTGAAAAGTCCCATCACATGGCATCTCTTGCTAGCCTCTCCTTGTGGTCCTCCTTTGCTACTTCCCACTTCCTCTCATATAACTTTGCATGGGGCTGGCCAGAGACTCTTTCAGTTTGGAAGGACCACACGAGGTGAGGGGTGTAGAGAGAAAAGGCTCTGCAATGGGTGGTCCCTAGACTAGAGGTAAGAAAACCAGCAAAAGAGTGGTTCAAATATTAGAGCCATTAGAGAACAGAGAAGGGCGACTAGGGAAGACTTAACCTGTCCCCACAGGTACCAACAAGAGGAACTAAAGAGGAACCAGAGAGGAAAAGGAGCAGGAAGATCTAGCTACAACTGCAGATGTTTTGACCCAGAATATTCTGTGTGTTCACCCAGGTGTCAGCTTTTTATCTGAATAGATTCATCACTAGATTGATTTTCATTCAGAATCTGTGTTTGACACTAGATTTATAGCAATGCCTGTTCTCTATAGTGAAAGGACTTAAGCCGAGAAGTGAGGACTTTCTCACAGAGGTAGACCTTAAAAGTTTGTCCTCTCCCTCTCCCATCGAACACCACTCTATAGAGTCAGAAGCCTGGAGTTTTGGCCCTGCCTCACACTGCACACCTGGTGTAAAGTCCCCCAGCTGCTGGGGTTAAGCAGATGAAATGTCAAAATAACTTTAAACTTATAAATAATGAATGAACAGTGCTAATTATTTGATTATGAGCAGCAAATACTTACAAACCACAAAAGAGAGGTCTTGGATTAAAAGGAACAAGCTGCTGTAACACTCTTACACCCTTCTGCCATCCTTTATCAGTTCCAAACTCACAGGACATTTCATTGCACTCTTCGGATGAAAACTGGTAGAAAACATAGGTGTCTTGAAAGCAGAGCTGTTTATCCACTGATGTGAAGAAAAACAAAAGGCATTTTGTTTTAGCAACCATATCTACCTAGAGGAAAAAAAAAAATTTATAAAGGACTTGTTCAATAAAAGAGAACCTCTAAACTCTACTAATCCTTTGCCTGATGGTGGTCAGAAGAAATCACACTTTTAAACACCAAAAGTCACAGTGTTGCAGGCTGTAAACAATTTGAGACGGTAGCTGGAATAAGAGTTTGGTCAAGGCTCAGACTTCTCTATATCAAGAGCAAATCACTGCACACCTGTGGAGTCCTATGGAGCAGAGACGAGCAAGGAAGCAAGAGGCTGAAAGCAACTGTACCTACGACTTGCTCCAATATGGACCTTTATGTGAAGAAAATCAATAAAAACAAGAGAAAAAGGAAGCCGATATGGTTCTCCAAACTAGTGGCCGAGAAAATAAAGGCGAAAGAGTTGGCGTTCGTGAAAAATAAAAAAACCCAAGAAGAGGAGTGCAGAAAGCCAAGAGAGAGATATGTCTGGCAAAAGCACAGGCAGAAGAACAAATGGCTAAAAATGTAAAAAAGGGAGACAAATTTTTCAGATATATTAGTGAAAGGAGGAAGATGAAAAATGGAATTGTTAAACTAAAAAATGCTGGGAACCAATATGTGGAGAGTGATGAGGAAAAAGCAAATGTGCTAAACAAATACTTCTGTTCTGTGTTCACAGAAGAAAATCCTGGAGAAGGACCAAGATTGTCTGTCAAAGTTACATGAGAAAATGGAGTAGATTCTGCGCCATTCACGGAGGAGAGTGTTTATGAGCAACTTGAAAAACTGAAGGTGGACAAAGCGATGGGTCCAGACGGGATCCATCCCAAGATACTAAGGGAGTTCAGAGAGGTTCTGGCGAGTCCTATTAAAGACTTTTTCAACAAATCTCTGGAGATAGGAGTGATTCCTGGGGTTTGGAGGAGAGCGGATGAGGTCCCTATTCATAAAAGTGGTCACAGGGATGTAGCAGGAAACTACAGGACAGTGAGCCTCACTTCAGTTGTTGGAAAAATAATGGAAGTGTTGCTGAAAGAAAGGATAGTGTACTTCCTTGAATCTAATGGGTTACAGGATCCGAGGCAGCTTGGCTTTACAAAAGGTAAATCGTGCCAAACGAACCTGATTGAATTTTTTGATTGGGTGACCAGAGAGATGCAATTTACTTAGATTTCAGCAAAACCTTTGATACAGTTCCTCATAGGAGGCTGTTGAACAAACTTGAAGGGCTGAAGTTAGGACCCAAAGTGGTGAACTGGGTTAGAAACTGGCTGTCGGACAGACGCCAGAGGGTGGTGGTTAATGGAAGTCACTCGGAGGAAGGAAAAGTGAGTAGTGGAGTCCCTCAGGGTTCGGTGCTGGGGCCAATCCTGTTCAATATGTTTGTGAGTGACACTGCTGAAGGGTTAGAAGGAAAAGTGTGCCTTTTTGCAGATGATACGAAGATTTGTAACAGAGTAGACACCAAAGAGGGAGTGGAAAATATGAAAAAGGATCTGCAAAAGTTAGAGGAATGATCTAATGCCTGGCATCTAAAATTCAATGCAAAGAAATGCAGAGTAATGCATTTGGGGATTAATAATCAGAAGGAACAGTATATGCTGGGAGGAAAGAAGCTGATATGCACGGACGGGGAGAGGGACCTTGGGGTGATAGTGTCCGAAGATCTAAAGGCCAAAAAACAGTGTGACAAGGCAGTGGCTGCTGCCATAAGGATGCTGGGCTGTATAAAGAGAGGCGTAGCCAGTAGAAGGAAGAAGGTGTTGATGCCCCTGTACAGGTCATTGGTAAGGCCCCACTTGGGAGTATGGTGTTTAGTTTTGGAGACCGTATCTGGCGAAGGACGTAAGAAGACTTGAAGCAATCCAGAGGAGGGCGATGAAAATGATAGGAGGCTTGCGCCATAAGACGTTATGAGGAGAGACTGGAAGCCCCGAATATGTATACTCTAGAGGAAAGGAGGGACAGGGGAGATATGATTCAGAAGTTCAAATATTTGAAGGGTATTAACGTAGAACAAAATCTTTTCCAGAGAAAGGAAAATGGTAAAACCAGAGGACATAATTTGAGGTTGAGGGGTGGTAGATTCAAAGGCAATGTTAGGAAATTCTACTTTACAGAGAGGGTGGTGGATGCCTGGAATGCGCTACCGAGAGAGGTGGTGGAGAGTAAAATTGTGACTGAGTTCAAAGAAGCGTGGGATGAACACAGAGGATCTAGAATCAGAAAATAATATTAAATATTGAACTAAGGCAAGTACTGGGCAGACTTGCACAGTCTGTGTCTGTATATGGCCGTTTGGGGGAGGATGGGCTAGAGACGGCTTCAATGGCTGGGAGAGTGTAGATGGGCTGGAGTAGGTTTTAATGGAGATTTTGGCAGTTGGAACCCAAGCACTGTACCGGGTAGAGCTTTGGATTCTTGGCCAGAAATAGCTAAGAAGAAAAAAAAATGTTAAATTGAATCAGGTTGGGCAGACTGGATGGACCATTCGGGTCTTTAGCTGCCCGTCATCTACTATATTACTATGTTACAATATCAAAATATGTTAACAAGCTGGACAGTATGTAGTATTGTAGAAACCTAAAAGAGAAGAACATTTAGCCTATTTAGAAGAAAATACAGTTTTAATCTCATTAGCAAGGAACATGGGCATGTAAGAGTAGCCTAGTGGTTAGAGCAGGAATGGTTGGCTCAAATGCTACTGCAGCTCCTTGTGATCTTAGGCAACACCCTGAGGTTGTGGGTTCAAACCCCACATTGCTACCTGTGACCTAAGAAAGTTACTTAATCCTCCACTGCCCCAGGTACATTAGACAGATTGTGAGCCCACCGGGGCAGATAGGGAAAATGCTTGAAGTACCTGTATGTAAACCGCTTTGAGTGTGGTTGTAAAACTACAAAAAGGAGGTATACAAGCCCAATCCCTTTCCCATTTAACCCTTCATGTCCAAAACTAGATTGTGAGCCCACCAGGGCGCGAGAGATATTTAGTGCACCCAAATGTAACTCATGTTGAGCTACTACTGTGAGCAAAATCCAAAAATAAACAAGCCATTGGAGCAGGGATCTCAAAGTCCCTCATCCAGTCGGGTTTTCAGGATTTCTCCAATGAATATGCATTGAAAGCAGTGCATGCACATAGATCTCATGCATCTTCATTGCGGAAATCCTGAAATCCCAACTGGATTGCGGCCCTCTAGGAGGGACTTTTAGATCCCTGCATTGGACCATCTCTCTCCTACTATTACCTCACTTACCAATCAGATGATATATCCATTGGTTATGCCAGTGCACCCAAAGAAACTGCATCTCCTGTCTACAACACTGAAACTCCAGGTTTATGTACCTTCAGTACTGCAGGAATGCTAAGCAGTAGTCCAGAAAAAAAAGGAGGATCGGTTTCTGTTTCCTATGACCTTTGGGTATGTTTGTTTTTACAGAGTAATTTTATAAAGCATGCTTTACAGGTGTAAAAGGCTCTTTAAAAAACTGCATAGCTGAGTGCATGGACAGACACTCCCAGGGATGTGTGGGCAGAGTTGCAATGTACCTACCGCGTATGTACAAGGGGCATTCAATAATTTATCTACCACAGTAGGTACGAAGAGTTTTCAAAATATTTTTGTTTTTCTTTTCAATATAGTTCCCTGATAGCTCCATACACATTATCCACTTTTCCTGCAAAGACTTTAACCCCTTTGAAAATAATTCTTCTGTTTTATCTTCAAACCAGGACATCACATCTTCATCACTTGGAAACCACTGTCTACAGAGAGATTTCTTCAAAGTTTGGAACAGGAAATAATCCGAGGGAGCCATTTCAGGACTGTTGGGTGGATGGTTCAGCTGCTGAAACTCATATTCTTGAGGAAACTCCCCAATGAAGTTTGAATGTGGGCTAGTGAGAATGGATGTCTAACACACACTGGTCAGCAGCATTGTGGCCCTACATGAGATATTTGACATGAGATATTTGACAGCTCTGCTTCAGCTCACTGGAATCCAAAGTGGCCCCAGCTTCAAATGACCATAGGCAGGGCTGACGTTTAGAAGGCTAACTTACAGAATTCTGTCAATTTTCTGCGGGCTTGCCAAGCTTAGGTGCCCTCATTTACACTAGATTTATAGCAGCCATAAATGGGGGTGTCTAAATGTACACTTAGGTCCCTTTTTGCAAAGCTGCCATGGTAAATGCACCAAAGCCAACAAGAATTGATTGGGCTTTGGTGCATTTACCACAGCAGTATCGCTACTGTGGCTCTGTAAAAGGCCCCCTAATACTGGGCACCCAAATGCATGCTGGTATTCCATATGAACAACTGGGTGCCCCCAAGTGTCCATAAAGAATAGGCTCCCACTCCGCATTACTAGGATGCCTAAATGGATGTGCCTTGTTGTACAATTGCCCCCTTACCGCTGGTGTCTTTATAAGAGCATTTAGCATAGGAAACGCTGACTTATTAGGTTTCAAGTTTATTTCTTATTTGATATACTGCCCATTGACACAGCCGTCTGAGATGTTCAGAAGGCTTCACAATCCGATTAAGTATTTTCCCTTCCTCCCCCAGCAGTTTCACAATCTGGAGTAATGAAGGGTCACAAGCAGCAGCACTGGGATCAAACCAGCAGTTCTAACCACTAGGCCACACACATTATTAAATAAGGCCATATATGATTTGTTACTGGTAAAAAAAACAAAGTAAGGATGATGCCTTTATTAGAATAACCAGTGTATAAAAAGGGTGAGCTTTCACTAGATCTGCCCGTTCATTCATTCCACTTCCTGTTTTTCTTATATCCGTTGTTAGCGGAACAGAGGCTCAATTACAAGAGCTAAGAAATCGTTTTTGAGACTTTTCAATTTCAACCCCTTTCTCTTCTCAGGCACTCTTGTCTTGTGTCTGCCTTTACTAAAAAAAAATTCTCTTATGTGTATCAGTGCAGTGCTGCATGCATCCGGCAATGCTCTGGAAAGAATTAGCAGCACAAGTCGTAAATTGGCTAATGCAGAGCACATGCACAAAACAAAATCCAGAAAGTCAGTTTGCAACTTTCAAACTTTGCATCTTTTCCTAGGGATTTGGTTTACTCAAACATTTGGAAAGGAAAAGACTCCAGCTGGAAGAAAAAAATATCTTGGTTTAAAAAGCACCAGATTCTTAAGTTTTGCAATTTGGGGCAAACGTCTGAGGATTTTTCATAAATATTTCTTGCACAATTCTTTGTGCTTCATTTCCTGAAATTACGGGAAATTAACCCTCTCTTTTACTAAACCGAGGTAGAGGTTTCTACCGCGGCCTGGAGTACTAAATGCTCCGACGCTGCTCCAATAATCATAGGAATTCTAAGAGCATCAGAATATTTAGCACCCCGAGTTGCAGTAGAAACTAGAGAACGACACAGTGACAAAATTGATCACCATTCCCGTCCCCACGGATAACCGCGGGAAACCATCCTGTATCATTCTTTAGTGTCTATCTCAACCTCAGTCCTTCTACACCAGAATTCTTCAATGCAAGGCTTGAAGTTCAGTGGCTGTGACCATTCATACTGTGAGAATCTTCCCTCTCTCCTTAAAGAATGACATGGAAATGGCATTCCGCGGTTATCTCCAGGGATGGGATCAGTGATCAATTTTGTTACAGTGTCATTCTCTAGTAGATACCTCTACCGTGGCTTAGTAAAAGGGGGGGTGGTAAATCCTTAGGGAAATTTAAAATTTCATTTAGACTCTATGTGCCTCATTACCAAGGGTTGGAAACTCACTCAATGCAGACTCCTGCTAGGAGTAAAACATAGTGCACTCTTCAAATTAACAATCCTGTGCCTGCAAACAACCTTGCTAATACTAGATGCTGTTTATAGAAAATCAAAATGAAATAACTTGTTTTCTTGATCCCTGCTCAAGAAGTTTAGCTTTATTTCCACATGTTGTGCAGATTATAGTATAATATAATATCCATTCAAGACACTGGCAGAGAAGACTCATTTCTAAGAGAGCAGAGCCTCACAGTCTAAGAAGTCATATTCTTTAGTGTACGGATTATTTATCAGCAATCAGTACAGTACAGTCACAGACAACTTCTTGGAAGCCATGAAAACATTCTTCCCCTCACAACAAAAGAGGGGAGGTCTTTATGACTTCTATATCTTGGACTCTATGGTTAAATGAAGCTCTTGATTTGGATCTTGTGTCCTGGCTTTGATACCACACTTTTTTCTGGTGTTTGTACTTATATGGGGTTTTATTCATCCTTTTTTCCATCCTCCACTACTACGGTATGAGGCAGGAAATGAATTAGTTTTTATTTTGGGTGAATGGGATAAGAAATATGGACAATGGATATCTATAAGAGATCCATCATCAAATTATTTTGTCTCCTCACTGCAGAAAGGATGCAGATGGAAGGAAATGTATAATTAGTTGAACAAAGCTTTGCTTCGGTCTTGTTGTCCCAGCAATCTCACCTGATGACAGAATCCCTAGCTGCAGTAGGATCTGCCAGACGCCAGTTGCCGTAGACCTGCAGTGGACAAACGGACAGTGTTGTAGGAGCCAGTCCACCATATCTGAGCCAATACAGCTTCTCCTGAAAACAGAATGGGCACATAGCATTACAATTAATACAGCACTTACATAGCACTTTTTAACCCAGATGGATCCCAACAGACTTTATGGCTACAGGCTTCCAATAATATAACTAGGATGTGTGGTTTGGACTACACTTCGCCCTCCGCATTGGCGGTTTCAGCACTCGCGGTTTCGCTTAGTCGTGATTTTTTGCATGCTGACTCCGCCCCCCAAATTGCATCATGAGTAAAGTTCCTTTTCTTTTACTGTACCGATAAAAAGGTTTAGCACTTACCAACATTCACTCTGAAAATCACTGCTTCCATGCTTTCTCCCACAAAATCACTGCTTCAAATCTTTCACTCTGAAAAATTGCTGCTTCCCAGTGTGCACAGAGAAAAATGCTGCTTCCCAGCATGCATGGAGAAAATCACTGAGGATCGCTGCTTGCCTGCTATAAGCCCTAAAAACTTTGGGAATCATTGCTTGCCTGCCATAAGCCCTAAAATATCTGGAAATCGCTGCTTACCTGCCATAAGTCCTAAAAACCGCAAATAACTGTTGAAAAGTTATTTGAGTTTCAATAGTAAAAACTTGAATAACATATAAAAAGTTATTTGCAATTTTTCCATATTCGCCTCTATGTTCCGCTCGCATCCACCGCGAATACAGAAGGAGAAGTGTACATGCTATTGTATTTCTGGTACCAAGCCACTTCCTATGCTAGTCCCAGTCTCAAAATGCTGCAACCTTCCACAGCAGTCTCACAAGGCTGCCATTTTGACTGAGCAACTGGCAAGTGGGTATCACTCCTGCCCCAGATAAGTCATTAGACCACAAGGGCTTTTTAAGATAGGCCCAAAGAGGGCCTATGAGTGATTGAGGGGGTGGGCAGGGGCGGTTATGGTTTGAATTCATTTCCGGTCAAAACTAAGCAGTGAATTTCAACCCCAACCAAAACTCCCAGTTTTGATCAGCCACTATAAAGTAGTATAAAAAGGGAGCCATTCCAAACCTGCAATCCATTCTGCACCTTCCTTTCTACGATTCACTGTTCACTATACAATTCATAGGCATTGGAATGGGGGAGGTTACAGAGGCCATGGCCTCCCCAAAAATTGGCCATCAGTTATGGATCTACTACCCCACCACCCAACCACTGTAATTTTAAAAATTTGGGCAGCCGCCATGCAGCGTCAACAAGCAGGTCTGCATTGGAACCCTTCATTCTGCAGTGTTCCGCCTACATGGGAACAGGAAGTCACTGCAGAATGAAGACTTCAAGGGCGGGCCTGCTCGTCGACGTTGCATGGCGGCTGCCTGAAGATTTAAAATTTCAGCGACCGGGAAAGGGAGGTGGGGGAGTCTGGAGCTAGAGAAAGAGTCGTACCACAGGATCTTGATAGGGCTAGGGTGGAGCTTTTGGGCCCCCATAGGAAAAAATGTGTTCCATTGCCTATGATACAATTAACAATAAAGAAAATGAAACTATAGATCAGAATGAATAAAAATATATGCTTTAATGGATACGGAATGGTTTACTGTGCTTGTGGTTGTCCTCTATCTGTGTGTATTTTCTGTGCGAGAGGAAAACTGCGAGGGATAGTTATGAGGAAAGGGAAAGGACAGTGAGAGGCAGCTGGAACACAATTTCCTAACTGCTGTTATTTCACTAACTTAGGGCTCCTTTTACAAAGTCATGGTAGCGATTCCCTTGTGGTAAATGCCCCGAAGCCCACTCAGTTCCTAAGGGCTTCGAGGCATTTGCCACAACCTCACCCTCCCATTTTTAAACTTGATGTGCCCTTTCATCAGTTTTTTTTCCCCCCTGCCTAGACAGACATATAGGGTTCCTTTTACTAAGGTGCGCTAGCGTTTTTAGCGCATGCCCTGCACGCTAACCCTGCGCTATGCGCCAAAAACTAACACCAGCTCAATGGAGGCATTAGCATCTAGCGCACGGTATTGCAGCGAACGCTAAAACACTAGCGCAGCTTAGTAAAAGGAGCCCATAGACATTAGATGAAAATGTTGGTATAGGGGATTATACTTTCCAGCTTCTGTTAGGTTGGAAAGAATTTAGAAATTAAAAAAAAAAAAAAAAAAAAAGATTTATGCTTACTTGCAACTTCTGTCATTTAGCAGAACAGGTTTAAAGCATGTCTTAAAAATAAGGGTCAGCAGATTATAGGAGCGATACCTTTTCTGCTGGAGCACTTTCAATCTATGACCATCATTTCAGAGCCTGAACATACTGGTAAACTATAGGCTGGATTACTAGGTGAATAAATTAAACTGGAGAGTTAAAATTCAAAAGTAAAAAGTTTTTAAGAGATGCAAAAAGGACATATTTTCAGAATTGTCCATTCTATACAAGCAGACAGATATATGTTATCCTTTAGCTCAGAATTTGGCTACATTTGTTTTTGGATGACAATTGAGAGAAGTAGATTTTGGAGTTCATTTTCAAAACAGATGGACGTCTTAAAAAACATCCTTCTGCTAAAACCATCCAAATATTGATTTTGGAAAGTCAGAATTTAGATGTTTCACTCCTGCAGGTCATCCAAATAGCAAAGTGTGTGTGTGGGGGGGGGGGGGGAAGAGTCTTTTTGGGCAGAACTAAGGAGGTCCCGAAAGTAGGATGCCTTTCTCAAATAAGAGTTGTGGATTCAGAGTCATGGGACTGGAGTCGGAAACAATTTTGGGTGGAGTCAGTCGAAGTTGGTAAAAATGTACCAATTCCAAATCCAGCTTCAAAATATGATAAATTTATCTTTTTATACTATTTATTTATTTAAAAATGTATATATCGTATATTAACTATGTGATTTACAAAATTATATACAAATCAATTTAAGCTCCATATATGGACAACTGCAGAACAGGTTTCAACAAAACTAATACAGGAAGGCAGGTTTTTTAACATTTTCTTGAAATTCATCATTATACTTAAATATTTTGTTCACGTTCTTTGTTCAAACTTTTAAAAAAATGTATTTTGTGGTCTATTGGTCCTAATTTTTGTATATAATGAAATATCCTATGTTTCTGTAATTAATCAAATTTCTCTTAGACTTATTATGCACAGTAAGGGTCTGAATTGGAGTCTAGGTTCGACAGTAGAAAACCAGAGGTGGAGTTGAATTTTTGGTGTACTGACTCCATAGCCCTGTCTAAACATATACACCCAAGGGCTAAACACACAGGGCCAGATTCTATAAACAGTGCTTAAATGCACCTACATCGTACGTGCCGCCTGGCATGGTTGTCAATCAACCACTAGGCACCGCTTATAGAATCCTGCCTAGCGGCACCTACACTTAAATCATAGTAGATGATGGCAAATAAAGACCCGAATGGTCCATCTAGTCTGCCCAACCTGATTCAATCTAAAAATTTGTTGGGGGTTTTTTTGGTTTTTTTTCCTTCCTCTTCTTAGCTTTTTCTGGATAAGAACCCAAAGCTCTGCCCGGTACTGTTCTTAGGTTCCAACTACTGAAGTCTCTGTCAAAGTTCACTCCAGTCCATCTACACCCTCCCAGCCATTGAAGCCCTCCCCAGCCCATCTTCCACCAAACGACCATATACAGACACAGACTGTGCAAGTCTGTCCAGTACTGGCCTTAGTTCTTCAATATTTACTATTATTTTCTGATTCTAGATCCTCTGTGTTCATCCCACGCTTTTTTGAACTCCGTCACCGTTTTCATCTCCACCACCTCTTTCGGGAGCGCATTCCAGGCATTCACCACCCTCTCCGTAAAAAAGAATTTCCTTACATTGCTCTTGAGTCTCCCACCCCTCAACCTCAACTTATGTCCTCTGGTTTTACCATTTTCCTTTCTCTGGAAAAGATTTTGTTCTACATTAATACCTTTAAAATCGGAATCATATCCCCCCTGTCCCTCCTTTCCTCTAAGGCTGCCGTGTCAAAGTCCCTCCTTGAGGTCCGCAATCCAGTTGGGTTTTCAGGATTTCCCCAATGAATATGCATGAGATCTATTTGCATGCACTGCTTTCATTGTATGATAATAGATCTCATGCATATTCATTGGGGAAATCCTGAAAATCCAACTGGATTAAGGGTCCTCAAGGACCGACTTTGACACCTGTGCTCTAAGGTATACATATTCAGGGCTTCCAGTCTCTCCTCATATGTCTTTTGTCGCAAACTTCCTATAATTTTTGTTGCCCTCCTCTTGGCCGCTTCAAGCTTTTTTGTGTCCTTCACCAGATATGGTCTCCAAAACTGAACACAATACTTCAAGTGGGGCCTCACCAACGACCTGTACATGGGGCATCAACACCTTCGTTCTTCTACTGGTTACGCCTTTCTTTATACAGCCCAACATCATTCTGGCAGCAACCACGGCCTTGTCGCACTATTTGTTCGCCTTTAGATCTTCAAACACTATCACCCCAAGGTCCCTCTCCCCATTCATGCAGATCAATCTCTCCCCTCCCAGCATATACGGCTCCTTCCGATTATTAATCCCCAAATGCATTACTCTGCATTTCTTTGCATTGAATTTTAGTTGCCAGATATTAGACCATCACTAGGCGTCCTAGGTAGGTGCTGGGCCTAATTTAACAGTGTCTAACTCGGACACCTAGCAATGCCTAAGTCAACCACACTATTCTCTGCCCCTAACCACACCTACTTTTCAGGTAGGCACCATTAGACACTGGACGGCGCCTCCACTTAAGCGTCACTAGACATCCTAAGAGTTCAGCACTAAACTCTTAGCTGGTCATTTCCTTTTTTTTTTTGATTGGCTGAAAACTAGCACGGTAAATTACCACAACAATTAAGACAATTTTAAAAAGTTGTGCGCAGATCCTAAAGGCATTGCTAGGCAGCCACAACTAGGGCACCTACCAGTACCTAGCACAGTCTTTGAAACTTACCCCGTATCGGAATACTTGGGAAAACATTCACATATTTGAGTTACCTGCAGAGTCCTGTCAGATACATTCGGTCCTTTATCAGATCAGATGCTTGTGCTCTAAAAACATTCCTCAAGGCTCTTCCAGCACAGGAGGCATTCTTCCCATCAACCTAGAAGCAAGAGATGAAATCACCATCAGCACATTAGATTTGCAACATTAGAAATCCCACTCGAGTATCGACAATGAGCCCCAAGATCTCTTTATCAAAAGCACATTGTAACTATACATTAATGCATGCAGTAGACGCGCTTCTAACACACAATATACTATGAAAGAGAATAAAACTTCTAAGCACAGTGTTTTTCAACCTTTTCAAGCCAAGTACTCACTAAGCCAGTGGTCTCAAACTCGTGGCCCGGGGCCCCCCAGGTACTATTTTGAGGTCATCGGTATGTTTATCATAATCACAAAAGTAAAATAAAACAATTTCTTGATCATATGTTTCTTTAGCTATAAACTACAATATTATTATTAAGACTTATCCAAAAGGAAAGATTTATAAACTATGAAGAGTTTTACCTCATGCAAAATTGTCATTTCTTTAATAAGCATTAATTATTTTTTTCTGAGGCCCTACAAGTACCTACAATTCCAAAATGTGGCCCTGCAAAGGGTTTGAGTTTGAGACCACCGCTCTAAGCCTAACAAATACCAACCGAGTACCACGCCCAAGCTCCATCCCAAGCAGGGCCGGATTAAAGGGTAGGCCGGGTAGGCACGTGCCTTGGGCCCAAAAACATCAGGGGGACCCACCAGCGTTAGGGGAAGGCAAAGAGGGCAGCTGTCCGGGCATCTCTTCCCCTCACCTTCATGGCAACCAGAGGGGCACTCATCCACAAAGCTTCCCCTCTGACACAATCTTGCAGAAACTGAAAGTTGCGTCAGAGCAAAAGCTTCGGGGAGCTGCATGCATGCATGCATATTATTTTAAATGTGCTTTTCTCGAGTGATTGGAAATGTAGACGGCCAGATAGTTCCTGTTCGGTTTGCTGGACTGTGGTCCGGGACTTTGCTTTCCACAGCGGTGATGGCCGGGGAAGGGGGAGTTGGTTGGGGTTCGGTCCAGCAGCCGCTCACTTTCTGTTGCTAGCAATTATAACGGTCTCCGCAGCACCAGGTGGAGAGACCGAGCCGACGCTGGGAGGAGAGAGATAGAGTGGGCCAGAGATATTTGAAATCTAGTTCCGACCTCTTCTCCATGCTCCCCACCACTACCCCACTACTAATGACAATGGCTTCCCCTTCTCAGGGCAGGTCTAAAAGAAAACTTCATTTTTAGAAAGCTTCCGCAAAGGTGAGGGGAAAGGAGGAAGATGGCCCAATAACAGGAAGAGGTGCTTTAGGTTTAGGACAGACGCTGAATGGAAGGGGGGTAGGTGAGAGAGGGGCATAGACGCTGAATGGAAGTGTGTGTGGGAGGGGCTGAGAGAGGGGCACAGACGCTGAATTGAAGTGGGGGGAAGACACTGAATGGAAGGGGGATGAGAGAGGGGAACAGATGCTGGAAGGAAGTGAGAATGAGAAAGAAAAAAGGCACATGCTGGATTGGGTGAAGAGGATAGTTAGATATTGGAAGGGGGTGAGGGAAAGAGGTAGCAAGCTATAGGTAGACACAATGAAAGAGGGAAACTGAGGACTGAATAGTAAGAAAGAATTTAGACAGAGGCAGAAAATAAATTGAGAAGGAAGACCAGGGAAGAAAAGGAGATAGGGAGAGGAGAGAGAGAGAGAGATGCCAGAGCATGGGGGGAGTGGGAGGAGACAGATACCAGACCTGGGAGGAGGAAAGGAGAAAGAAGCCAGATACTAGATCTGAGGGGAAGAAAGGAGGAGATAGAGATGTTAAAATCTGCTGGAAGGGAAGAACACAGATGCCACACCATTGTGGAGCGGAGAGAAATAGATGGAGGGGGGGAGGGGGTTGAGATGGAAAGGAGAAGCAATCAGTTTCTGGAAGAGGCATAGAAAGAGAGCAGATGCCATATGGAAAAAGCAGAGAGAGGGCAGACAGTGGATGGAAGGAAGAGAATGATGAGAAGATGAGGAAAGCAGAAACCAGACAACAAAGGTAGAAAAAAAATTATATTTGTTTTATTTATTTTTTTGCTTTAGGATAAAGTATTGTAGCTGTGCTGATCGTTTATTAATAGAAAATGTTAATAAGGTGATCCTTTTTATTGGACTAATCGTAATACTTTTTTTTTTTTTTTTACTAATTCAGAGACCAAAACTCCCTTCCTTAGGTCAGGACAGCAGTATAGTTTACTGACCTGAAGAAAGAGATTTTAACCTCTGAAAGTTGATTGAGAAATGTATTAGTCCAATAAAATGGCGGGCACTAAATTTTCTTCCCGCCATGCCTCCTACCCAAATGTAAAATATAATTTGGTAGGCTTCCCAGAGCCCCGCCAGCTGAAGATCTCTTCCTCTATGAAGGGGGGGGATTTGTTCAGAGATGTTGGGAGGCTGCATAGAAGAAAAACTGTACTCTGGCACTGGTTTGGTAATATTTGTTTTTTGATTTTAAAATAAAAGAAAAAGAGAAATCAAGTGGAAATAAAGAAGTAAAAAAGAAGAGTAAATAAATGGGTGCAGGGCTGGGGGGGCAGGGGGCCCAGTGAACATGTGTGCCTAGGGTCTCTCGATGAATTAATCCTGCCCTGGCCCCAAGACCTGCCCAAACTCCACTCCTGACTCCACCCCCATAATATTAGTACTAATTGTAATGCAATTTCTTCCATCCATTTTTCATATACACACAATATAATCTTATTAACACATAATGGTAACCACAAAATTATAAAAACACAAAGCACACTGTATGCAGAGAAAATGTTAATTATCATTTATATACGGGGACTCAAAGAGGTCAAGGCAGATGACTTTAAAATACGCAATGTCACTTCAGTAACAACTATAGAAAAATAGACAAATATAGTGCAAAATATAAGCAGCAGATATAAATTCTGAAAACTGACACATTTTGATTACTAAATTGAAAATAAAATCATTTTTCCTACCTTCTTTGTCTGGTGAGTTCATGATTCTCTTGTTGCACTTCCTTCTGACCGTGCATCCAATATATACAGTATATTTATTTCTGCCTCCTGCATACTTCCTCTCCTCCAGACCTCATTCCATTCCCCAACCAACATCTCTCTGTCCTTCCACGAGTCTAAATTTTCTTCTTCTCTCACCCCCCAGATCATTTTCACCACTGCCCACCAGCTCCATGCCCATTTCTCCTTCTCCTTCTATCACCCCTCCTCAACACCATGCCACAACTGTCCCTTCATCACTATGCCCAACATTCCTCCCCCTTGTATCCCCTTCAATCTATCCCTCTGTTCCCTCTCCACCACCATATCCAACATTTTTGCCTCTCATCCTTCTATTCCCCATGCATCTCTACCTCACTCCTCTCTATGCCCAATTTTCCTCTTCCTTTCCCCATGTGCACCATCTCTTTCCCTCTCACTCACACACCAGGCCCAATAATTGTCCCTTTTTATTCCCTCCCTCCCCCCTTCCCCCCAAGTTAGCGCCCCCTTCCTCCCTCCCTTGTGTAAAATGGTCGTATATACTGTTTTCCCTATTAATGCTCCCTCCCTTCCTTCTTGTCCAGAGTTCGTGCCCCTCTCCCTCACTGCCTTCCAGCCTTTGTCCCACCCCTTCCTCCCTCCCCCAAAGCCGACCCATGCCGAAGCCTGCCTGCACCCAAGCCGACCCGCTGCCGATTCCTCCTCCCCCCGGTCCGCCGCCGCTGCCACTTGCCAGCTCCATTTAATTATCTGCTGCTGCCACCCACCCACCCCATTTAATTATCCTCTGCCACAACTCTGGGAAGGGAAGGGCCAGACACATGCAGCAACTGCATGCTGCCAGCCCACAAGCCTTTCCCCACCTCCAACGTCAATTCTGACGTCGGAGAGAAGGTCCGGGCCAGCCAAGCAGTGATTGGCTGGCCTGGAACCTTCTCTCCGACATCATAATTGATGTCGGAGGAAAGGCTTATGGGCTGGTGGCATGCAAGGGAGGGAGGAAGGGTGCTCCTAATATAAGCTCTACCTCAAAAATAAGCTCGTTAGATAGACCCCCCTGAAGCCCCTCCCAAATGTCTCCGACACTTCCCAACTCCATCCCTGACTATATTTATTTATTTATTTAGATTTTTATCCCGTCCTCCCATTAGCTCAGAACGATCTACAAGCAAATATTCACAGTGGAGTACATTTGGACAATACAAAGACTATACAGTAGTTTAAATACAAGGACTATACAGTAATTTAAGTACAGGTTAAGAGTGGACTATACAGTAATTTAAGTACAGGTTAAGAGTGGACTATACAGCAATTTAAGTAGGCGTTTAGAATGGAGAAGAGAGGGTAGAGGGGAGGGGGTTTAAGGGGGGTGAGGCGTAGACTGCTTTCCGGAAGGTCATCAATGAGATTTGTAGCCTGATTTGCAGGCGGCAGCACTTTCCTCCCCTCACATCATCTTTCCATCCCTCCTTCCTATTCCCCATGCAGCAGAACTCCATCGACCCTCCCACCCATCCCCCTGCATAGAACCCCGCTGACCCTCCCACCCATCCCCCTGCGCAGCATCTTTCCACCCCTCCCTCCCATCCCCCTGCCAACTCTCCCACCACGAGACCGACATACCTTCGCTTCAAACAGCAGTGGCGCTGGTGGAAAAGGAGTGGGAGGAGAGAGAAAGGGGGGTTGAAGCTGGTGGAAATGGTTTGGGTTGGGGGACCAGGGTAGATTTTGTATAGAAGTGGGAAGACTGATTTTTCATCCAAAGGTACAGGGGGTTGGAGGATGTCAGGGGTGTGTGAGAATGTCTGGGAGATTGGTGAGTGGGAGGGAGGGAGAGAGGAATTAGGGCTCAGCGAGAGAGGGGGCTCTCTTTGGATGGGGCAGGGAGGATTGGAGGGAGGGAAAAAGGAAGGAATTGGGAATTTCCCTGCCAGTTCATATTGGGGGAATCTCCGATCAGCTGAGCCGGCAGGACTCCATGAAGCCCCAGTTTTGGGGAATCCTGCCAACTCAGCTGATCGGGGATTCCCCTGCTGCAATCAGCTGATGGCAAGCTGTAGACTATTTAGATTTTTAATTTTGACAAGTCTGACATGGTAGGACAATTGGTAGGAAGATCCTACCAATTGTTTCTATATTAATTGTGGAGATCTCCACCTTTCCATAATGCTTCTCCAGCCTGCCCTCCCTATAAGTTGTTTCTCCAGCTCTCCCCCTTGCTATTTCTCTAGCCCCCTTTCCTTCCAATGCTGATTCTTCAGACCTCCCTCCTCCGACCTCTCTCACTAGCAACTGACTCCCCCACCGACATCCTCCTCAGCCGCTGTAATTCAATTTTCAGGAAGCCAGCAGCAGCAATGAGGTGAGCCTGTTGCCACAGGCCTGCCTCGGATGCCACCTCTCTGCAGTGGCTTCCTGTTCTCGCGTAGGTAGGACCTGCAGAGAACAGCTTCAGGGGCAGGCTGGTAGCAGCAGCCTCACCTTGTTACTGCTGCTGGCTGCCCGAAGATTGGATTACAGTGGCTGGGGAAAATGTAGGTGGGGGAGTTAGGAGAGCCAGCTAAACTTAGACAGATTCCCCCATTTTAAAAATCCATCCGTACATGTCTAGGTTTTCCCGGACATATGGTAACCCTCAGTAAAATAGGCTTACCTGCAGAATACAAACAATGAGAAAACCATGATTTAAATCAAGTCTTTCTGACTAGTGATTTAAATCATGAATTGATGATGAGTGTGACTGTTGGACAGACTGGATGACCCATTCAGGTCTTTATCTTCCGTCATTACTATGTTACAGCAACAGGTTAGACCAGATCTAGCTGCAGCAGAGAACATATTAGACAAGAAAAATGTCTTAGAATATGTCCTTATTTATGCATGCATTTGCCTTTCTACATAATAATTGCTTAATTGTTGTGCAACTTTTACTAATTACTGGTCCAAGGAAAGAGATTGCAGAGATCAAACCCTGTTCTTGCTTAGGGAGTCATCAGACATACAATATTTCAGAAACTGTCAGATAATGGAATAAGCAGTGAGAAACTCTTGGCTAAGGAAATCTCCAGTATTTTCACTAAGAGGCAACTTTGTTAGGCCCCGAGCATTAATAAATCTAAAGAAGAATTTTGATGTATAACCTAGCAGGCAGAGAGCAGAGACGCAGAAAGAAGTTTTTCGTTTTAGTTACAATGCTGAAATATTGGATTTAATCAAAGGGAAAAATGTGGGTTTTAAATAAATGCTCAAAAAAATACATGTAAGTAAAACAAAAAAAATTGGTGAATGATAGCTTTTTGATCATTACTGAACAAAAATATGGAACAAAAAAAACATGCCCAAATAAATAATCCTGGTGGTAGACTATGGGCTCCTTTTACTAAGCTGCGTTAGGGCTTTAATGCGCGGAATAGCACTCACTGCAATGCTGCGTGGGCTAGACACTAATGCCAGCATTGAGCTGGTGTTAGTTCTAGCCACGTAGCGCAGGGTTAGCGTGCGCTGATCTGCTGTGTGCGCTAAAAATGCTAGCGCACCTTAGTTAAAGGAGCCCTAAAACACACCTTTGTGCCAGGGTGATACGAACATGGATTTGAAATTATCTTCAACAGTCTGTTAGGAAAAATGTAAAATAATAGTCATCCACTACACCCCAAAGGAACGCTAAACATTTTAATGTGTGAAGAACTTAACAAATTGCAGGCTTTACCACCTGCAAAATTTCCCGTCTTGGTTATCACAGGGATGCATCATGCATGAAACATAGAGGCCTCTCCTTATCCGACATGCATGCCCTTGAACAGATCATCTCAGGGTTGAAATGATTGTTCACAGACTGTGCATAAATGTGTCACCACCAGCTATTAATCCTTTATCACAGCCAGATCTTGTATGCTCATAATAATCCACCAATTCCTTGATTGGTTTGGGCAGACATCATCAGACACCTAATTCATGCTGTATATTTTTACGAGGTTGCCTACAACTTTCCAAAACTTGAGCCTCTAGGCCTCACCCTTTTTAACATTTACTCAGCCAGTTATTGAAAACATGTATGAGCCATAAAGTGAACTATAAAATAATATTTCTAAGCATTTTTGATTTTGAAAGGCAAGTAGTACAGTGTATAACAGGGGTCTCAAAGTCCCTCCTTGAGGGCCGCAATCCAGTCGAGTTTTCAGAATTTCCCCAATGAATATGCATGAGATCTATGTGCATGCACTGCTTTCAATGCATATTCATTGGGGAAATCCTGAAAACCCGACTGGATTGTGGCCCTCAAGGAGGGACTTTGAGATCCCTGGTGTATAATGACTATTAAGGTAGACGAGCAGTAACACAAAAATGGAGATTACAGACAAGAGGTGAAAATATTGGGAGGTGGGACAGGTCATGACATTTGCTACATGCATCATCTGCCTTTATTTCTAGTTTTAGGCGCTGTAGCGTCATGTGGCTAGCCAAAGCTGGGAGAGTTGCAGAGAGAAGGTTGCATCATAGCATAAGAACAATCCATCAAGTCCATCAATCTGTCTTCAAAAGCTAAGGTCATAAGTATGTAGCAGAAACCCAAACAGCAGATTTATTCCTTGCTGTTCATTCCCATGGATAAGCAGTGCTTTTCCCATGACTACATGGCTCTATACACAATAAACAGGTAACATTTGATGTCAGTTTAAGATCTGCCTCTTTGCGGATGATACCAAAATCTGTAATAAGAGTAGACATCCTTGATGGTGTAAATAGCATTAGAAAGAACCTAGCGAAGCTTGAAGAATATTTAATGCTAAGAAATGTAAGGTCAAGCATTTTTTAGGCTGCAAAAACCCAAGGGAACAGTACAGTTTAGGGGTGAAGAACTTTTGTGGATGAAAGAGAAGCGGAACTTGGGAGTGATAGTATGTGAAGATCTTAAGGTGGCCAAACAGGTCGAAAAGGTGACGGCGAAAGCTAGAAGGATGCTGGGGGGCATAGGGAGTGGTAGAAAAAAGGAGGTATTGATGCACTTATATAAGACTCTGGTGAGACCTCATTTAGAATACTGTGTACAATTCTGGAGACCGCACCTTCAGGTAAAGGATGGAGTGGGTCCAGAGGGAGGTTACTAAAATGGTGCGAGGTCTTCGCCATAATGCATATGGGGACAGATTTTAAAATCTCAATATGTATTACTCTGGAGGAAAGACAGGAGACGGGAGATATGACAGAGATGCATAAAATGCCTACAAGGCATAAATGCGCATGAGGCGAGTCTTTCATTTGAAAAGAAGCTCCAGAATGAGAGGGCATAGGATGAAGTTAAGAGGTGATAGGCTCAGGAGTAATTTAAGGAAATACTTTTTTAAAGAAAGGGTGGTAGATGCATGGAATAGGCCCGGCACAGGAAGCAGATTTTCGGGCACCGGCACCAACACACAGGACATGCTGGTGCCGGTGCCGATGCGGAGGCTACACTGGAAGTAAGAAGAGGGTTCGTGTGGGTTGGGGGATCTCAGGTCGCGGCAGGAGGGGTGCCGGATCGCGGGGGGGAGGGTGCCGGTTCGCGGGGGGGGGGGTCTTCGGGGGAAGCAATGCCGGTTCTCGTGGGGGGGGGGAGCAGCGCTGCTGGCCTCGGGGGGGGGAAGGTGGGGGGGGGGGGAACATATCAAAGCAAGTTTCCCTTACTTCCTATGGGGAAGCTTGCTTTGATATATGAGCATTTTGGATTACGAGCATGCTCCTGGAACGGATTATGCTCGTAATCCAAGGTACCACTGTACTGTATATATTGTAAACCGCTTGGATTCTCATTGGTTATATATGCGGTATATAAAGTTTTTAATAAACATAAACATATCTCCATGCAGCCATCTTTTTTCTAACCTGAAGAATCCTGTCTATGGAAATCATTTCACCCCCTTTGTCATTTTGGTTGCTCTTCTCTGTTCCTTTTCCAGTTCCACTATATCTTTTTTGAAACAAGGTGGTCCATTGTTGTGGAACTTGTTTCCTATGGAAATCAGGTGCGAGTTTGTTATTCTTTCAAAAGATGCAGAAAATTTTTCCGATTATGAATAGGCAGTTGTGGATTTGGAAATTAGTCAGCTCACAACATGGGTTTCAAGTTAGGTGGGAGGATTTTGGTTTTTTGAAAGGAGTCTATGTAGGAGTTTTGTGGTCTGTATGTGTTATAATAACTGTTCCAAGTTTATTTATGTTGGTTTATGATCCACTTAACATCATGACTAGAAGAATTGTTTGCTATGATAAAGAAATGATCAGATAGGTCACTGTTGATGAACTCCACTCCTTGTTGAGATGTATCTTGTTAACAATTTGCTGATTATTTTAGTGATAAAGTTAACCGCATTGTCAAACTGTTTGACATAGTAGATCTTCCTCTGACATTAGATGTTTAGATTTGTACTTTGGAAAGTTGGAATGAATTTGTATTGGTGGAAATAGTCAGTTTTATTAATTTAATTACAAATGATTTAGATGCATGCGCACCATCTAGGTCAAAAGACAAGAGGATATTACTATTTTATTGGCTATATTGATGAATTAATGTTTATCTTATGACATTTATCCTGAGCAATTTAAATCTGCAGTAGTTGAGCCTCTGTTATAAAATGAGAAGTTGGATAGAAAATATCCAGAGTATTACTGTCCTGTATCCTCTATTTTGTTTATGACCAAGATATTATTACATCAATTGCAGGATTTTTTAGATGATTAATATTTTAGACAGTTTTCAATTTGGGTTTTGGCCTAAATATTCAACAGAGACATTATGACTTTCTGTCTGTGACTGGTTTTGATTTTAGATATCTGATGGTTACTTTAGGATACATTACAGTACCATTTGATGATACTATTCATTGTAATTTGCTATTAGATCATTTAAGATCAATAGCAATTTCAGGAAAAGTTTAAGACTAGTTTTCTTCTTTTTAGGCACACCATCGGCCTCTTTTACAAAGCCGCGCAGCAACAGCCACGAAGCCCTTTAAATCTCTATGGGTTTCGTGACCGTTAGCGCAGTGCAGCCGCTAGCGCGGTTTTGTAAAAGAGGCCACATGTCTTTTGTGTGCAACAGGGTCAGGAATGCTCTACTTCCATACAACTCAGCCCTCTCTTCTGTCCTATCCTTTTTGCCATTTATTAGCAGGCCTTGGTATACAGTACTCCTCCGATATTCACGGGGGTTCCGTTCCAGGAACCCCCACGAATGCTGAAAAACTGCAAATACGGTTTTTAGCAGGGGAAATAGAAGAGGGCAGCCAAAGCGCCAGCGAGTGAAGGAAATCTCTCGCGGTATGTTCCGACCGCCTCTTCCTGCACTAAAGTTGGGCCTCACCAATCAGGAGCTGGTTTGACACGCAGCTCCTGATTGGTGAGGTCCGACTTTAGTTCAGGAAGAGGCAGTCGGAGCATACTGCAAGTGATTTCCTTCACTCGCCGGCGCCTCTTCCTGCACCAAAGTTGGGCCTCACCAATCAGGAGCTGGTTTGACACGCAGCTCCTGATTGGTGAGGTCCGACTTTAGTGCAAGAAGACGCAGTCGGAGCATACTGCGAGTGATTTCCTTCACTCGCCGACGCTCCGGCTGCTCTCTCCTGCCCGGTCATTCGCGGTCAGAAAATCAGCAAATGACCGGGACCGCAAACAGGAACTGCGAATGACCGGGGGAATACTGTAGTCTCTATGCTGATCTCCAATTTTCTTTATGATTCAAGGGTATTTCTCAGATGTAACTGGTTTTCTGAAATTGTGTTTATCTGCTATTAAAGGCTCCTTTTACTAAGGTGCGTTAGCGTTTTTAGCGCACGCAGGAAATTACCATGCGCTACGCTTCTAGAACTAACGTCAGCTCAATGTTGATGTTAAGGTCTAGCATGCTATTCCGCGCATTAAAGCCCTAGCGCGGCTTAGGAAGAGGAGCCCTAAATCTTGAATAAAAGCCAATAAACTGAAATGTATCTAAAACACAAATTACCTTTTTCTCAGGACAAATTGAACCATATACAGTACATTGGAAGTTTTGACAGACAATGTTAGGAAGTATGCTATCTCAAGGTAGTTTTGGACCCCTCTAACTTTTCATTAATACTTTTGAACTGTAGTGAAGAATACGTATTTTCCTTATATTGAAGGTATTTAGGAGATTGAAAGAGCTATTATTTTTGAAGACTATGCTTCAAACTATGGTTACACCATATTTTTGGAATTCACTATAGTTGGGTTTTCCAGCCTATTTAACTACGTAGATCTTTACAAAGAGCAAAGAATTCAGCAGCTCGACTGCTAACTGGGTCATCCAGATTTGATCATATTACACCTGTAAATTTGATCATATGCAAATTAAGGTATTGGACACTCATTTATAAGGCTTTAAACAATGAGTCATTAGCCATTATTTTATGCATTCACTATGCTTAGTGTTACGCTTAGTGAATAAATTATTAAACAAAATAAAAACCTAAATAAAATGGTTTTAGGAATTTAGAAAAAAATATTTTACTCTCTAATGGAGCAGAGAAGAGATGTGACAATAGTAGCAATTTTTTTAAATATCTTTATTCATTTTAAAGCCAAAAATAAGTGCAACATATTTTACACTTAACTTCTATCAAATTATATTTATGACAAATACATTTATCATCCCCCCCTTTATACATATTAAAGAATGACACAGTGACAAAATTCATCACTGTTCCTGTCCCCATGGATAACCACGGGAAATAATCCCATATCATTTTCTTGTGTCTATTTCAACCTCAATCAATCCTTCTACACCAGCATTCTTCAAAGCAAAGCTTGCGGGTCAGTGGTTGTGGCCATTCATACTCTGATTCTTCCCTCTTTCCTTAAAGAATGACATGAAGATGGTTTCCCGCGGTTATCTGCGGGGACAGGAACGGTGATGAATTTTGTCACCGTGTCATTCTCTAATACATATCCAACAACTGCACTCTAATTAAAAGTATCTCCCCACCCACCCTGGACATGTATGATCAAAGGGCAAAATCAAAATCACTCCTTACAGAATTCTGTCAATGACTCCCAAACATCCATAAATTTCTTATAATGTCCCTGTTGTATGGCCATCATACGCTCCATTTTAAAAATGTGGCATAGAGATTTCCACCAGAAAAAATAATTTAACCGATCCCAGATTTTTCAATTCCTTAAAATAATTTGTATGGCAACCCGGGTGTCAGGTCAAAACCGTGGAAGACAAAGGCACGCGCGGACAACTGAGCGCAGTGCGGAGGTGCGCGCTGAAGAAAATAACTGTTTTTAGGGGCTCCGACGGGGGTGTGTGGCAGGGGAACCCCTCCACTTTACTTTATACAGATCGTGCCACTTTGTGGGGGCGTTGTGGGGCGTTGTAACCCCCCACATTTTACTGAAAACTTCACTTTTTCCCTAAAACAGGGAAAAAGTTAAGTTTACAGTATAATGAGGGGGGGTTACAACCCCCCAAACCACCCACAATGCCGCTGCAATCTGTATTAAGTAAAGTGGGGGGGCTTCCCAACAAAACCCCCCATCGGAGCCCCTAAAAACTGTCATTTTCTTCAGCACGCACCTCCGTCTTGCGCTCAGTTGTCGGCGCGCGTCTTTGTCTTCTGCGGTTTTGTCTATGAACCGGCAACCCGTCATAATACAGGGAAGTTTATTATTATGGGAAGATATTTGGCTTTTGGCCCTCATTAACATGCCAAACAGCACGATATCGTATGTCAATGCCACTGGATTTTCCAATAATTTATTCACTTGATCCCAAATGGATCTCCAAAATTTAAGTATCAATTGACAATAGAACAGTACATGATCCAGTGTCCCTACCTTGAGATGACAGTGCCAGCATCTATTAGACTTAGAACTATCCAATTTCTGTAAACGAACAGGGGTCCAAAAGGCTCTATGTAATAAGAAAAACCATGCTTGTCTCATAGATGCAGACGTCGAATATCTCATCCTCCAAGTCTAAATTCGTGGCCATTGAAATGCAGAAATCTGCTGCTTTATCTCAATGCTCCAAATGTCATGAAGACCAGTAAATACCACTGCAATAGTGTGTATGGTTACATTGTCAAATATGCATTAGAGATGAGAGAAAATAGAAATAAAACTGCATGCAAATTACAAATATGAACTAAAAGATAAGCCCTAAGACAAGACATACTTAAAAGGATATTTCTGTTACCCAAAAGGTGAGCTTCTCAACTGGAGATACTCAGTTGCATGAACTGGCACAAGGGGGCAATTTTATAACTAAGTGCAGTTAGTAAGCGCAATGTTATCCCTGGACAGCTACCAACAAATTTTCAAAATGAAAGTATGCACATACTTCCATGTTGACAATTACCCAAAGGGTTTCATACACTTCTATTTGCATCTGCTTTTGGTTAGAGCAGTGTCTCTTAAACTTTCTCGAGTCAGGGCACACTAAAGGTAGTGGCCACAGTTTGAGGCACCCAGAAGTGTCATGTCGACGTCCGCATATGTTCAGAGGCCCTCCATATGGGCTCTGAGATGCCAGTAGAAGGTGCAAGCAGGGAAGAGGGCTGGAGAGAAGGAGAGGCATTGGCGCCAGCTGATTGCCTACAGCAGTGTTTCTGAACTACTTCGAGCTAAGTACCCCCAAAGTACCATTCCCCCCCCCCCCCATCTGTTAGAACACTAGATGGACTCAGGAGTTTCAGGAAGGCTGTGAAAACCTTCCTCTTCACAAACCCAGCACCTTAAGGATATGCACCCAGAAATGCCATTCAGATTCAACGCACCTATGCCACCTACTCTCACCAGAGCTGCTTCGTGGTTATGTTTTTTGTCACGTCTATATTGTAAATTATGTAATCTTAGTCCCGTCTCAATTATATTGTGGATGTACTTTGTAACCCGTTCTGGACTCCTTTGGAAGGACGGGCTAAATAATTGAGCAAATAAATAAATAAGTCTAACAAATATCAACTGAGTACCCCCAGCCACAGACCTCCCTAGGCCCACCCAAGCTCTGCCCCAGATCCCATCCCCTTTACTAATTGTAATGCAATTTACACACAGCAGATATAAATTCTCAAAACTGACACATTTCAATCACTATATTGAAAATAAAATAATTTTACCTACTGGCGATCCTCTGCAGGCTGCTGTAATTAGCTTTAAAGGTGAGACCGGGAGGACAGGGGGGTAGCCGGAGGACGCTAGAGAGAAGGGGGAAACATGCAGGCCTTTGGCGAATCGGGCAGCGCTGGCACTGTACCGCGTAGGGAAGTCAGCTGGCAGGTGCCTCTCTTCCTCCTCAGTGTGCCGCGGCACACTTGGAATCTCAGGAGGCACACAGTTTGAGATACACTGGGTTAGAGAATGACACAGGGGCAAAGTTTGTCCCTTTTCCCACCCCTTCCACATGAACTCTATCCCTACTCCCACAAGCCTCGAGCACATGATTTTATATTTAAATCTTTTTATTAAAGTATAAAAAAGGGACACTATTCTGCACAACTGTTTATAAATCACATAAATAGAGCCTTCCATCTCCACCAAAGATTCAGTTGCCTATATTTTTACATCATCTGTAGAAGAAAATCTAAACTGTATAGTGGATAAACAGGAAAATAAGGTCCTGATTCTACATAGGATGCCTAAGGAACACACGGAAGTCATATACAGAATCACATCTGTCCTAATGGACAGATGTCTAACCCCGTCGATTCTCTAACCAACATCCATATCACAGGCACTGTTTAGAGAATCGCGCTGCCACTGAGCTGATCGCGGCAAGGGAATCTCCCTGCCATGATCAGCGGAGCGGCTGCAGCAGGGAACCCCACCGCAAGTCGGCCAGCAGGAGGGATGCCCATTCTTCCGCCGCCATCCCCAAACCTTCCACACTGTCTGCAGCAGAAGGGATGCCCACTCCCTCTTGCCACAAACCCCCGAAACAATCCCTGGCAGGAGAGATGTCCACTCTCTCCTGCCAGCACCACCCCAACATCTCCGGTAGGAGGCGAGTTTACCAAGGGTGTTCCTCACTTACACCAAAAGAGAGAACCTTTTATACAGTGAGCACACAGCTGATCAATATATCTCAGTTCTACAAAACCGAAAGGACCCTTCTCATCAGTATTTATATTTAATTACTAATGGACTACCCTCAGAGGACTAACTTGGTGCAATCTGAGCTTTAGTATGTCAAAATTGTCATTAGTCCATTCACAGTAGTAGTATTCAAATTATTTTCTTATCAGTTATTTTTTAAAACTTTTCTCTTAATATCTATAAATTATGAATAATAATAATAATAACTTTATTTTTGTATACCGCAATACCACAAACAGTTCAGAGCGGTTTACAATGCAAGAGACTGTACATATACAGCGTGGATACAATGTCAGAAAATGTATAATGCAGAGCAGGCACTAAAGAAATGTATCAAAGAGGTAAGATTTGAGAGATTTCCTGAAGGATGAGTAGGATGGAGCAGAAATGATATCACATTTCACCAAACAGCTGTTTCAAGGTACATCCTCTATAACAAATAATCTCTAGTTACAATTCTACTGATACCTACTTAAACATTTAATAACAAGGTAGCAGGTCAAACAGCTTCTCACAATCATACCTTACTTTATAGCATGCCAGCCATCTCAACGAAAATCTTTCCTAAGATGGCCACAGCAGTTTTCTTATGGTATTTAAATCTATCAGCTGATCACGAGACAGCCAATTGCAAGGCTCTATTTTTACACCCAATGACAGCCACTCAATGTCAAAGTTCAGCCCGAATGGTGTTGCTCTCTATAATTCAATAATCATTCAAAGTTAGCACCCTCCCACCTTACTGATATCTGGTCAATTATTCTCTGTTGAATATCTTCAGTAGTTTCATATCACTCCAATGCTGAACAAGTGGAGCTTGTATAGTAATAAGTAGAGATCTTAGATTTATGCTCTGTGAGTCGCACATGTATCGCCCAACTACTTCTATCCATATACACTAGACGACAAGGGCATCCAATAATGTACACCACTTGCATACCAGTGCATGAGGTATTGGTTCTACAGTTAACACATCTCCCAGTTTGAAAATCAGTCCGTTCAGGTCCAATCAAAAAGAATTTATACCATTGACACTGAGCATATTCAGCACGTCTCCAAGTTGTTTCTCTCCTCGATCTATCTTGAATCAGCCTTTCTTTAAGTAATTCTCCAATATTCTTACTTCTCTGAAAAGCCATAATCAGGGGCTCAGATAAAAATCTGAATTGGCTGAATCACATGCCAGTGTTTAAAAATAGATTAAACATGGCCGTCTTAGGAAAGATTTTAGCCAAGATGGCTGGTGTAGGAAGCTTCTGACCTGCTAACTTCTTATTAAATGTTTAAGCAGGTATCAGTAGAATCCTAACTGGAAGTAGAATCCTAACTGGAGATTATTTGTTACAGGAAACGTACCTTGATACAGCCGTTTGGCAAAACGTGATTGATATCATGTCAGTATCCTCATTGTTCCAAAGTGATTGAAGAAGTTGAAGGTGAGTATTCATAGTTTATAGATATTAAGAGAAAATAAAAAAAAAATAACTGATAAAAAAAATAATTTGAATACTACTACTACTGTGAATGGACTGACGATTGTGGACCAAGTTAGTCCTCTGAGAGTAGCCACTGAGGTCCATTATTAATTAAATATAAATACTGAGGAGAGGGGTCCTTTTTGTTTTGTATAACTGAGATTTGTTTGGGATCCTCATTAACAACCTTTCTTGTGAACAGCGCCTATGGAAAATTTTTAATATGGTACACACTGGCCTCTCCAACACTGAAAAAAAATACCCTTCAAAAAGAAATAAAGTAGGCAGTACCACATGCACAGTAAGTAATGTGGAAGTATTATTAGCAAACAGCACTGGAATAATGGTGCCTTCATTTCTAAATGTTCATTAACACAGAACATTAAAACTGTCAAGTTCTCACAGCATATATATAAGATTTCCTGAAAATGAAATGAAGGCAATTACACAGGCACTATTTTTAGTCAGAACAAGAAGTGAATTGGGGGTTATGGAGAGGAACAAAAGAAAGGGGTGTGGGGGGGGAGTGGAAAATAGTGCAGTTCAGTGCCAGGAAAAGTATCCAGATGATCTTTTTCTGAGGACTGCTAGCAATCCCAATGCCAATGAACTACAGTATTTAAGAAGAACAATGCACAAGACTGTTATCGTTGCCACATGCTGTAACAAGGGCAGCAGAAAGGAAATCCGATCTGACTGCTCCTTAAACATCTGTTCACTAACAGAACACAAGAATATCCGTGTTGCGTCATAAAAAGGTGGGTCATTCCATACTAAGTAGTCTAAAATTAAAAAAAAAAAAAGCTCCCCACCATTATGTCTCAGATTTTGTTCAGAATTTGTATGCAAGACTAGCATAGCATTAAAAGAAATTTTCCCCAAAATATCAGATCCTTGGTTGCAATAGTCACTGAGCTAGACCCCCCCCCCTTGTTTTACTGGGTGCTGGCAGCATCGTGCTTAGTAGAGAATATAATATCATTTTTAGCTGCTCGTAAAGCTGACAATAATTGATGAAAAATACTAATTTTGGGCAGTCCAGCACAACTTTTTATGCTAGTTTCAGTGATGCTAGTATGAGCATCATGGATGCAAAAGCCCACCTTAAAACTTGTTGCAGTTTGTCATGATAAGATTTTGACCAGTTTATCAGCTGCTATAGCTCCAGAGTAAAAGTAGATACAGACTTCAGATTTTTGTCATAGATTATCCTTGCACTGGACACTACACTGTCAAATTTGCAGCAATTCAATATAAATAGCTGCATCAGAACATTCCTTCAAATTTTGCACCATTGACACAAGGGCTAAAATTTGTCAATTTTTAGGGTCAATTATATTTAAAAAAAAAAAAAAAAAAAAAAAGAGTCTGCCTCAATCTCTTTCTAACTAGTATCATTTGAAAGAGGAAATATTACTCTACAAGATTTATATTTATTTGTTTTGCAATGCAATCCTTATTGAAATATAAATTAGCTTAACCTTTTCCTACCGTGTGTCCCGGATGGCGGGACATTTCAAAAATGACATAGACAGTGGATAAACAGTCTGAATGGAATACAGAGCCAGGAACACAAAATATTTGAATTTACAGACTTATTTACATTATGTTTACAATAGCCGTAAATGATAACGGTGAATAATACAAAACTTTGCTAAAATAATTACGATTGGAACCAGCGTAACGTAAAATTTATTACGATAGGAAAAGGTTAAAAGTATGGGATATTTTGTGTGCATGGCCCATATCACAATGCGAGAAAATGTGTATGAAATATGTGTTGCGCTGGTTCATGGTGAGGGTTGCCAGATTTTCCTTTCAGAAAATCCGAACCCCCTAGTCCTGCCTAGTTACACCCATGCACGCACGCACAGACTTCCTCCCTGCCCGACACAGCTTTTCCAAACCTGGACGAAAGTGCCGGGTTTTGAAAAGCTGTCCAGACCCCCGGACATGTCCTCAAAAGGAAGACCAGTCCAGGGAAATCCGGACATTAACCCTATTCGTGTTGGCTTTGTCACCACTAGTTTCCAAATAAGCAAACCAGTATCCCCATCGCCACAGGGGCTACGCCCAATAGTCATGCAGCAGCCACGGGTGGGTTTCATTTCTACAGTAATCTCTAAAATCGATTATTGTAACGCCTTGTTTAAAGGTCTACCACAAAAAGAAATCAGACGTCTTCAAATTATCCAGAACGCCTCTATTAAAATTATCTACAAAGCCAAAAAATTTGATCACGTCTCTCCATTACTTAAAAAGGCACATTGGCTCCCAGTTGCACATCGTATTTTATTTAAACTATGCTTGCTTACTTTTAAATCCTTATTATTTAAAACCCCTGCCTTTATTTTTAGAGTTTTAATTCCTTACTCTACCTCAAGACTGTTGAGATCACAAGACCAACACTTACTGGCCATTCCTTCATTCAAAGTTATTAATACGAGGCGTCGCACTATTTTGTGGGTTTCTTTCCACAGTTTCCAAGCCTGTTTGTGGGTCTCTTTTAGGATTCCAAGCCTGCATTATCTGGACTACTTGAACTTCCATGAGGCTTCATTAATCTGCAGTTGCCTACTTAAGCCTATCAATTCAGAGAATAAAAACTATTTTAATACCTGGGAAATGTGAATGCTACACAAATGTTATGCCTAGCAACCAACTGATAAACCCAGCGCTGCCTTCACTGGAGAATGAACAGCAAATGAAGCACAAAATATAGTACCAATCACTAAACTCACTCGCCATCAGAAAAAAAAAAAAAAACAACCCAACAGTACTGTAGAACCTTTTGAAAACTTTGACAAGCATAAAACAGAAATAGAGAGGTATTCAAATTATCAAACAGAAATGCAAAATGCAAATATTGCATGTCACACCTCTAAGCATTCCTAACTGAGGCAAATTTGTACATTTATGACAGTGGCATTGCAAAACCAAAAGGCATAATGTATCTTATAGAGTAAAACTTTCTATCTCAAATATAGGCAGACTTTTTTTTATAATTGACCCTGAAAATTGATGAAATTCAGCCCCTGTTTCAAAGATGCCAAATTGGAAGGAATGTTACGATGCAGAATTGCTGCCAATTTGAGAGTGCAGTGTCCGATGCAAGGATAATCTATGAGAAAAATCTGAAGTCTGTTTTTACTCTTGCTCTGGAGCTATAGCAGTTGATAAACTGGTCCAAACCTGTTGCGACAAATTTTGGGGCTCACTTTGAGCAAAGTTCAGGTGGCTTTTGTATCCTCATACTAGGATCTTTGCAACTTGCAACAAATGTTCTGCTGGACTACCAAAAATTAGCACTCTTTACCAATTATTCTCAATTTTACAAGTAGCTAAAAATGACACTTTGGGCTCCTTTTACGAAGGTGCGTTAGGGCCTTAACGCGTGGAATAGAGCATGATAAAACGCCCCGCGCGCTAGCCTCTACCGCCTCCTCTTGAGCAGGCAGTAGTTTTTCAACTAGCGTGCGTTAAAAACACGAGCGCATCTTCGTAAAAGGAGCCCTTTATTCATCACTGTGCAGAATGCTGCCAACATCCAGCATGGGTTATTTATGTTTTAATTTGCCCCTGCCAGAAACTGTATATAGGACGGACCACTAGGCAAATTAAGACGCATCTTGCTGAGCATAAGAGCAGGCTGAGAAATGTTTCCAAGTTTATTATATAATTTGATTAATCACCTATTCCAAATTCTAGGCGATGTACAATTTCTTAAATAATCAAATATGGGTAACAAATCAAACATACATAAATCTAAGCAAATTAAAATAACGAATACAAACATTCCTATACAAAGTTTAAATCAATCAAATTAAGTAACCTATACATACGATATCAACACAAAAGGGAAAATTATTAATGGATTACAATCAGTGTTTAATTCAATATATTTAAGGTAAAAACATTAGGAGGGGAAACAAATATAGTTTGTAATGAAATATTAGATAAAGAGAGACAAAACCATTATATTTATTCACTAAAAGCATCGTTAAAAAGGAAACTCTTAAGTTTGGTCTTGAATTTGTCCAAATTCTTTTCCTCTCTTATAAATAATGGGAGGTCATTTCAGGACTGTTATTGAAAAAATAGTGCGACGCCTCATATTAATAACTTTGAATGAAGGAATGGCCAGTAAGTGTTGGTCTTGTGATCTCAACAGTCTTGAGGTAGAGTAAGGAATTAAAACTCTAAAAATAAAGGCAGGGGTTTTAAATAATAAGGATTTAAAAGTAAGCAAGCATAGTTTAAATAAAATACGATGTGCAACTGGGAGCCAATGTGCCTTTTTAAGTAATGGAGAGACGTGATCAAATTTTTTGGCTTTGTAGATAATTTTAATAGAGGCGTTCTGGATAATTTGAAGACGTCTGATTTCTTTTTGTGGTAGACCTTTAAACAAGGCGTTACAATAATCGATTTTAGAGATTACTAGAGAATGAATTAAGATATTGTTACGGCTCCTATTGTCAGCCACTGCCTGGAGTTTGGACATACATTTGCGGATCTGCGTTGGCTAGTGCTGGAGCAAATCCCCTATAATTTTATGGGGAATACCGCATGCTGTGGGCCTCCCCAGTCTGAGTGTTTAAGAAGTGGATTCCACTTAGGCTTCTTCCTCCCTTTTGCCTTGCCGACCCGCTGAGTCCAGACTGCACGGTGCATTATTTTTCATGTCAGGTCCCTGAAGAAGGGACTGTCGCCCTGAAACCCAGCTTGGTTGGACATGGAATTTATGATATCACTTGGAACTGCCAATGAATGCTGTTGGTGTTCTTTCTAGCTAAGTACAAAACGTTTTTCATTATTTTGTACTTTTTTGCCCATGGGTCTCGAGTCAGGCATTAGAGGGGCTTGTAAGACTTATGGAATTTGTGTGCTGTTACTGCTAGTAGATATAAAAGTTTATTCACGAGTTTGATTTATTGCACATATCACACACTTGAAGCGTTCCCCTGATGGTGTGTGGCTGACACCGATTGGGTCTCGGCCTCTGTCATCAAGAGCATTAGAACCTTTTTTTTTGGGTGTTCCTCAGAGCTCATAACCTCACCCTGAGGATGCCCCTTCACTATTTTATTGACAATATATTATTTTCTATTGAGTGATTTTTGCAGTGTCAGCCATCTGAGAGCTAAACAAGCTCCCCAAGCAAAGCCCTAATTTTGTTGCACTGTGTCTTTCAAGCACCTGTTTTTTGGTAGACAAGTGGATCTACTGCAGTCAGGAATCTAAAACCTTAGGAAAATTCTCTTAGTACCCTGACTATTCTATATACAAATTTTGAACAAAATCTGAAACACAGGGCTCCTTTTACAAAGGTGCACTAGCGTTTTTAGCGCACGCACCAGATTAGCGCACGCTAGCCGAAAAACGACCGCCTGCTCAAGAGGAGGCGGTAGCGGCTAGCGCACACAATTCTGCGTGTTAAGTTCCTAACGCACCTTTGTAAAAGGAGCCCATAATGGTGGGGATCATTAGACCACTTGGCATGGAATGACCCAGGTCAATCAAGTTCAGCATCCTAGCTCCAAGGCTGGCCAGTCTGGACCAGATCACAAGGACCCAGAACATCACAAAAATAGATCCATGTCTCACAGTTCATTTCTTGGGATCAGCACTCTCTCTCCCAAGTCTCCCTGGCTATTTATTTTTATAGATCTTTACTCCAGGAACTCAAATCTCTTCTGAACCCTGCCATGTTAATTACCACATCCTCCAGTGACAAACTCCACAGTTTAATTATGCATGGCTTGATTTTCTTTCAATTTTCAGGCTCTTAATTTCATGGAGTGTCCTCATGATATAGTCCCGTTTCAAACTCCTATTTAATTCTTCCATCCCAATCATGATTCTATAAACTCTCAGTTGTCTCTTTTTCAGGTTGAAAAGTCCTAACCAGTTTAGCTTCTCTTCAAATGGAAGAAAATCCTGTTTATCATTTTTGTCACCCTTTTCAGAACCTTTTCTAGCTGCACTATATCTGGTATGAGTAGGGGTGACCAGTACACACCAGTATTCAAGGTGTGTTGGCACCAGGAACTACTCAGAGATTATATTCTCAGTTTTGTGTACCTTTTCTTTTCAAATAATCCCCTAACAGAACACACAAAGAGTTATTTCTGCCTCAGAGCAGGTGTTACTTTATGTGCAGCATTCAGGCAGGCTACCCTTGCATAGTTCTTGCTTTTATTGGGGGGGGGGGGGTCAGTTATGCTATCTCACTTTTATTGCTGTTTATGATGTATGTAAACCACCTTGATGCCTTTTTGGGCCCTGTTGGTGATATGTCAAATATGCTGCTTTAATAAAGTAAATAGAACATGTCCACCTGTGTGCCTTCCCTCCTTTGGCATGCTGGTCCAATAATACCTCCCTAAGAGCAAACACAGACAATGGCTATCAGTGTGTCCCACTGAGAGTCCAATTGTGAATAACTGGAAAAAAAAATGAACAGCCCACAAACAAAACTGATAGCTACTCTATGTACATCAGGCATCCCACAGAGTTGATGTACTCAGACCCATGGAAAGAGCAAGGACAGCTGGGCTGGCCCCTGCAGTGAATACAGGGCCTAGTAGTTACAGCAGCTGGAAGAAACACAGAGAACCCAGAATTCAAATCCTGCTTCTCCCACTGACTCTCCTTGTGACAGGTTTCTTCACCCTCTAGTCACGTGCCTTGGATGCAAGCTTAGATTGCAAGGCTTGAGCTTGGAGTTGGCTAGGTGAGTAATTATATCCAAAAATCCACACCCTTACTGGCCAACAGGCTGTGGTTATGTCTTACCTTAGAGCAGGCCTTAACAAATTTTCATTGATTCTAGGAAGCAGCCCATATACCTAGGAGCTTTTCCTTTTCCTTCACCCCACCATACCATCATAGAAATATAGAAAAATGAAGGCAGATAAAGACCATATGGCCTATCTAGTCTGCCTATCCATGCCATCTACTCCTCTCCCTTAAAGATCCAAGGTACAAGACCCAAGCTGTATTTAATTCAGATACACTTTATCTCCACCACCACCAGGAGGCCATTCAAAACATTCACCACCCTTTCCGTGAAAAAGTATTTTCTGGGGTTACTTCTGAATCTATCCACTTTCCCCTTCATCCTGTGCACCCTCATTCCAGAGTTTCCTTTCAATTGAAAGAGGTTCACCTTATGCACATTTATACCATGTAGGTATTTAAATGTATCTCATTTCTCCCCTCTCCCACCTTTCCTCTAAAGTACACATATTGGCATCTTTAAGTCTGTCCCCATACACCTTATGACAAGGACCACCAACCATTTTAGTAGCTTTCCACTCTACAGACTCCATCCTGTTTATATCTTATATCCCCAGTGAGGTTCAGAGGGCGAACAGGAAGGAAAAGGAAATCCCCTCCACAACCACCAGCTCTTTTAGGAACCAATTGGCCATAGCTCTTTTTCCATTTCCCCCCAGATTCTATATGGGTCACTCAAAGTTGTATGCAAAATAGTCAATTGGGTACTATCAACCAATTATTGGCGTTAATTGGAATTGGCAATACTTTGGATTTATGTGTGTATCTGCCTATGTACTATTCTATACTACTTCACACCCAAAGTGTCTCATGCAACCCAGAAAGGGGTGTGTCTTTGGGAAGGGCATGGGTAAGTCAGGGGCATTTCAAGTATTTAAGCAGTATTATAGAACACCAGGTTTCAGCTCGCATAAGTCATTGTGCTCAAAATGGGTGTAGGAATTTGCTATAAGTGCTATTATACAAAGAGTACTCAGCCCAGAGTACCCTTTATAGAATAACA
Organism: Geotrypetes seraphini; assembly: GCF_902459505.1. Lineage (NCBI taxonomy): Eukaryota > Metazoa > Chordata > Amphibia > Gymnophiona > Dermophiidae > Geotrypetes > Geotrypetes seraphini. The sequence continues at coordinate 396,507,088 of NC_047085.1, read as the reverse complement.
TGAAGCAAGGATTTTCCCCAGTGCCAAAATAGGCCTTCTGTGTCTGTAGGCTTAGTTAGTCCCTTAAAATACTATATAACACATCAAGAAGCCAGCAGTCTGAGTCATTAGTGGGGTATCACCCACTTGACAGGTAAAGCAAAAGAGACAACTACATCCATTTCATGTATCACCATGACCTGGCTCCTCACCATTATCTCTCTCTCTCATACCCCCCTGCTTTCACTTAGTGTTGGCTAGGGAAGGGGTGAGAGCAAGAGATTATCTCTCTTCCTCTCTCGTCCACCCCCATCCCCCCAGCTCTTACCCAGTCTCTCTTTCTCTCAATGATACCACTCCCAACCTTTAACACCAGTGGTCCCCAACCCTGTCCTGGAGGACCACCAGGCCAATCGGGTTTTCAGGATAGCCCTAATGAATTTCATGGAGCAGATTTGCATGCCTCTCACTTCCATTATATGCAAATCTCTCTCATGCATATCCATTAGGGCTAGCCTGAAAACCCAATTGGCCTGGTAGTCCTCCAAGACAGGGTTGGAAACCACTGCTTTACACAATTTGTTTCTTGCTTATAACTCTAGGCTTTATCTACTCTCTATCTCCCTCTCCCAAACCTTCACGTAGTCTACCTGTCTCTCTCTCTTTCTCTCTCTTATACACCTCCAGTCTTCACTTAGAATCTGCTGGCTAAGCGGTGAGAGAGAGTCTCTCTTCTTCTCTCATGCACCCCCTACTCCTCCCCCAGCCCTCACTCACGCTTTCTTTCTCTTAATGATACCACTTTCACCCTTCACACAATCTATTTCTGACTCTCTATCTCCCTCTCCCAAATATTCACATGGTGTCTTCCTCTCTCTCATATGCTATCCCCCCCTTATCTAGTTCATCTCATTTGTTCTCCTTCCCCCCTTATCTAGTTCATCTCATTGTCTTTCCCCTCTTCCTCACTGTGAATAGCAGCAGGTAAACAGGAAATCTACTGTTTCTCTGGCCGCACAACAAAAGCAACATGAAATCCTGGGTGTCAACGGTGCAATGTCTAGGTGCCATGGTGACTTAGCATCTGAGTTTTGTTGAGTCAAACCTTAGAAGAGACACTCCTCAAACCTCTTCCAGCAAGGAACTCCTGAATATGTAAAGCATGCTAGACAGTTGCAGAGATTGCTAAGAGAAAAAGGGAAGAAAATTAGATGCCTGTTTATAGACAGGCAGATATATCACACACAGACAGGACACATACATGTTATTCCAAGTTTTGCTATTATAATAATAATAATAACTTTATTCTTATATACCGCCAACAATCTTGCGACTTCTAGGAGGAAGTATTCAGGGAATAAAAGGGACAAATAAATTTCCCCCCCACCCTAGCTCCACATTTTTTAAAATTTTGCTAATTCCTTTGACGCTTCTAACCCATTGGAAGGTAAATAGTTATACTTCATTGAAAAGACGAGCAAAGGTCACGCAAAGCCCGGAGCTTCAGTCTCAGGAAACAGCTACAGGTCAGCCAAAGAGCACCAGTGGAAGAAACTCTGCAGGATGCCGCTGCTGCTTCCTGCACTCTCTATTAACAAGTGGCAGCTGAAAAGACAGAAAGGCCACGCTGCCTACTGCCTTCAAAAGGGCAAGGTGCGAGATATTAAGCAACCAGCGGGATAGATTCGGGGAGTGAGAGAAGGTAGCCTTTACAATAAACTGTTCATCAAAAAGGGACTGCCTCGGCAAATGAGACCTGCTGAATTATGCAAAAGCTTCAAGGCCTTCCTTTAAGCACATTTAAAATAGGAGAAGCTATGTTGGAGAAAAGAAAAAAAAAAAAAAAAAACCATTAAAATTCCATTACCATTTACCGGTATATTTTATTAAGTCGTACAATTTATTTTATTCATCTTTTGGAGGCAACTGCAAACAAAGATACATACATTTCTATTTTGCTATGTTTTCCATGTCACTCTGCTGCCCACCTTAGTTTTAACTATCTAAAATTCACTTTTCGGCATTTCACAACTTGGAATCATTGGCCCCAAATGAACCTGAAACAATATCAATTTTTTTTCATCTCCTTCTCTCCCTTAGCATGGCAGAAATCATCATGCTGAAGATCTGTAAATATCATATTTTGGTCTTATTTATAAAGAACTGGGTTTATATGGGGGGGGGGCGGGATCCTCTTTGAATAAGGCCACTGTGCCTACACTTCCAGCATAAAAAGAGTCCCATCACTTCACAGCATGGGGGTGAAACCACCCAAAATAAATGACAACTGCTACCAGGACAGCCTGGGTATGTCTTCATAGGCATTTTCATTTTGAAAAGCTGAAATGGTTAGCAGTCACATTTCTAGCACAGTAGTGTACTGGGAAAAAGTGACTAAAGGTACCAGGACTTGTCATGTTCTTCCACTGTCACAAAATGTCATAGGGGCTCTCAACACAGCTAAGGAGAGGGTACACATATATTGGGGGTATAACAAATAAGGTACTTGCAAGGTTTGCTTTGCCTTTAAAGAGCCGGGCAGGGGTATTCAAAGGGGACACCAAGAAAAAGAAACATGAAGGCCGATTTTGTCTTGGCGAGTCCCAAGTAATACAGAGTGTTTTGTAAAATAAACATTAATGGGTTTCTTGAACAGGTTGATTATGGGTGTTAACGTGCTTTGCTTGCATGTTTTCAAACAACTTGGTTCTCTCTAACCTACCCACTATTTACCTACTGTACTCTAAGAAAGAAAACACAGTTTGAATAAATACCTCACTTCTGTTATTGCCCACTACTTTGCCCCTCCCAACCACCACTACAATAATGTTGACTAAATATAGGGGTTGAAACTTTGCATGGCTTAGTGCCATAAGTTAGGATACCTACATGCCAAGTTTCATTAAAATTGAAGACGGTAAGGTGGGCACCACTTGTACACTTGACATGGGCTAACCCTATTTCTTGCTACATCAGCCTTTCACCCCTGCCTCCTGGGAAACCTTACATGAGTGTAACATCTCGGGGGGGGGGGGGAGGGGTGTCTCTGGTGTGCCTTGCCCAGAGCTCCCCCACCTGTGACATACACACGTTTCTGGAGAGAGAGAGGGAGTAGAAACGCAGGCCACCCACCTCAACCTGGCTAGCATGAGGGCTACATCAAAGCACTCTCCAAATGTTCACCCTCTCCGAGGTAGGGAGGACGAGAGGGCACTCTCTAAAATTGAAAGGGGATAGATTTCGTACGAACATAAGGAAGTTCTTCTTCACCCAGAGAGTGATAGAAAACTGGAACGCTCTTCTGGAGTCTGTCCAGGGATTCAAGACAAAGTTAGACAAGTTCCTGCTGAACTGGAACATACGCAGGTAGGGCTAGTCTCAGTTAGGGCGCTGGTCTTTGACCAGAGGGCCGCTGCGTGAGCAGACTGCTGGGCATGATAGACCACAGGTCTGACCCAGCAGCAGCAATTGTTATGTTCTTATGTCACCTATGCTGATGTGCTTCTCTGCAAGAACTTAACTACTGCAGGCCAAACGGGATCCATAACAACTGAAATGAGAGAAGTGTGGGGAATGTGTGGCGCTGTGGTTAGAGCTGCAGCCTCAGCACTCTGAGGTTGTGGGTTCAAATCCCATGCTGCTCCTTGGGACCCTGGGCAAGTCACTCAATCCCCCGTTGCATCCTGGTACACTAGACAGAGTGAGAGACCACAGGGACAGATAGGGAAAAATGCTTAAGTACCTGAATGTAAACCACATTACAGCACAAACGGTCAACAAATACAAAAGTTTTATTTTAATCTCAAAACTGTGTATGGCTGAATAGAGCTGTGAGAACCAAGTACTTTATAGTGATTAATGTTGGAATGAGGTATGTTCAAGGAATTTTTTGCTTCAATACTGCTAAGGACTGGCATTAGGCATAGGTATGAAAAATAAATGAACTGCTGAAGACCAAATGACACAGCAGCAGTGCTGAGGTTCTTATCCTAAGACCCCCAAATCCAGTCCCTGAGCTCCGTTAGTGACGATCACAGAAGGGCGCCCCATCAACAGCCAAGACTCGTGCTATCCGCTGTGACTGCAGTCAGACTATTGTGCTGTACTTTCTAAAGAGTGATCAAATTATTGTTTGTGGTTTTAAACGTGGGAGAGAAGATTACCGTTTCCACATTAGCAGATGGCAGCTGCCCCACAGGAATCAAATTGCAAGCGCCTTGCTTTGAGAGTTGATGAAATAACTGTGGCACTGCACTTTCATGCTCTTTTATTTTGAGAGCCAAGTCATGGTCTGGAAAAGAAAATAATGCCTTGTAATTGCTAAAAAGTTTCATATGAGAAGCTGGCATGCACAAACACGCTGCTGTCTGCTTCACTCCACAAGACACACTTTCATTTAATTTCTTTCTTTCCATGCAGTGGAAGCAGCACAAGAGTTTCAAAAACATTATAGTAAATACTTTCTCCTATCCCTGAGACTTCTGTGCCTTGGGCCTAGAAGTGCATATCCTAGTAATAGACATGCTAGTATGGTTATTATATGGCTCCAGAAAAAGGAGGATGGATTGAGGCATCCAGGTTTTACGTCCATTGAAAGCAATGGAAGTAAAACCCAGATTAGAGAATGACACGGGGACAAATTTGTCCCCATCCCCGTAGGAAGGAAAAATTATGTTCTTGCCTGTTAATTTTCTTTCCTTTAGACGCAGCAGATGAATCCAGAGACCAATGGGATAGCACACATCTACCAGCAGGCAGAGATAGAGAAACTGATTAACAGGTGGTCCTATTGGCTGGCACTCGTCCTGTATCTCCAGTATAGCTCCTTGCCCAAGCATCCGTAACCATCAAATAGGCATAGCATGTAAAAAACTTCTTTCCCATAACAAATCTCAAAAGGCAATAATACAGAATACAACCATCAATGACAACAAACTTCGAAAGTTGGAAAAGAAAAAAACGACAGACAATATCCAGAAAGGGTGGGGTTCTGGATTCATCTGCTGCGTCTAAAGGAAAGAAAATTAACAGGTAAGAACATAATTTTTCCTTCCTTAGCAACAGCAGCAGATGAATCCAGAGACCAATGGGATGTAGCAAAGCAATCCTCTATCTGGGTGGGAAGCAAACGCTGCCTCCGCAACAACCGAAGCACTAAATGCATCCACCGCATGCGCCCCCACATCCAACCGGTAATGCTGAGATAAAGCACTCTCAGAAGACCAAGAAGCCATGAGACAAAACTCCTCCAAGGAAAAAAACCTCTGGACCGAGTCCATGAAGTAGCCATCGCTCTGGCGGAATAGTCATGAAGTTCTTTCGCCAACCGCTTCCCTGCCATCAAGCAAGCGGAAATAATGTCCTCTTGGACCCATCGAGCGATGGAGGCTTTGGATACCACCATACGTTTGAGGTGTCCCTTGAAGAATACAAAAAGGTGATCTAAACCACCAAAAGTCATTAGAAACCTAGCTCGCAGAGAACGCTATGCACTTTCTAAAAATGCAATGAATAAAAGCACGTCTCCCCATTTCTCCTCACTGGAAGAAGGAAGGAAAAGTGAGAGTGTCATAAAAGAAAGGATGACACCTCCTTAGAAAGAAATTGTGGTACTGTCCGAACTGACACCCCAGATTTTGTAAATCAGAAATAGGAATCCCCTCCAAACATGGCCTGTAACTCAGAAAACATCCGAGCTGAAGCCAGGGCCACAAGAAACCCCGTGTTCAACGGCACAGCCCTTTAGAGTCTCAAAAGACAAGGATGAAATGAAGCCTTCGGTAAACTGCAAAGAAGTACGTTAAGACTGTACTCCGGACAGGGCTTTCTAAGAGGTGTACGAATATACCATACTCTGTTTAGGAACTGAACTATATGAAGCTGAGAAGTAAGCGAAGAATAATATCCCTAGCCCTTGTAACAAGCTAAGGATGGCACTTGAAGCTGAAGGGAATTGAACGCTAAGCCCTTGGCAATACACTTGTGCCAAAAAAGAACTCTGGAGGGTGCAAATGTTTCAAGTTTATTAGGATTTTTATATACCGCCTATCAAGGTTATCTAAGTGGTTTTTACAATCAGGTACTCAAGCATTTTTCCCTTTCTGTCCCGGTGGGCTCACAATCTATCTGACGTACCTGGGGCTATGGAGGATTAAGTGACTTGCCCAGGGTCACACGGAGCAGAGCGGGGTTTGAACCCACAACCCCAGGGTGCTGAGGCTGTAGATCCAACCACTGTGCCACACACTCCTCCTCCAAATGTTGAGAAGTACCCAAGAAAGGAAAAACCTCCAAAAGGAAGCAGAAGCCACAGGTGAAGATGTCTGTATCGCCTGGATAAGAGAAGAAACAACCTGCTTCGCAGAACCCTTACACGTCAGCCATGACTTTTCAAAAGCTATGTCACAATACCAAAGTAGTACGAATATCCATGTTGATCGGACCCTAGGTGAGCAAATCCGGAGATATCAGGAAACTCAACAGTCCGGCTGTCAAAAGACTCAACAGATCCGCATAGCAAAGATGGCGCAGCCAATCCAGAGATTCTACAAATACTGTGCCCTGAAAGCGAGCTTGAGATGGCAAATCCAAGCCATCATCAGCCAGGGGAAAACACTGAAAAAAGAGAAACCAGAGGCGAGAAAGAAGCCATGCTGCTACCCCCTCTGACTCCCACGACCGCCGAAGAAACTAGGAAGCTTAGAATTTTGAGACAAGGCCAAGAGGTCTAGTTCCAGGAGATCTCACTTCCATAAAAAGAGCTGGAATGCCTGAGCCAAAGTTCTCAATATCCAGGATGTAGAAGAGTTCACTATTACTAACATTTACACTTTCTAGAGCGTACACAGCGTACACACTGTAACATACAATAAATGGGCCATGCTCAGATTTCGCGGAGAGAAAGTCTATCCAAACTCTTTTCCTGACCCATAAAATGATCTGCCAACAGAAGAGGAAGTAGAACCACAACTTTACCCGTCAACTGAGTACATCACCTACTGCCCAGGCTGTAGAGAAATACCCCCATTATAATACTGACTGAAAAGACCTTCAGCGTCATTCCGGAAGAATGGTCTGAAGCTCCAGAAACAGTAGCCTGACCACACTCCAGAGTAGAAGAATGAACAAGTACTGAGTCGCCTCTTAAGACCAGACTCCTGGAGCTTAGGATGGAAGGCACCAAGCCTCTTAACCCGACAGTCCGGGATGTTTGGTGGCCATGAGCTAGTCCAGCAAAGACCGAGGCATGCCTTTGAAAAGAGAAATCTCGCCGAGCCACCAAAACATATAGAGCGATGCTTGAGGAGCCTACCAAATAATTGGAGCCCTGAGATACCGGGAACCACCGGAACAAAAGCGACAGCTGTAGTATCATAATGGGAAAGCAAGCTGAAGTTCCCAGTGGAGTCAGCAACATGGATCCTAGAACCTGTACAGAATCCCATCCTCTTGGTCATGGTGACCAAAGAAGAATGCAAACCTGAGACTGTGACCCATCACCCTAGTCTCTGGGAAGAGACACAGTTCTCTCCTATATGAATAAAAACATCTCCCCGAGATACCTATAAATAGTACAGGAGGAAAGAGCGCTGAGCCGATTTGAAGATTCACGTCCAAAGAACTGAGGAAAAGAAACCACCCTTTTTCGTGTCGGTCAAATGGCCCGATTGGAAGATGTCCGAATCAAGCAGTCAGTCAAGAAGAAATTAGGTGAATCGCCTGGTAGCGCCAAAACGCTACCACTGTCCACATTTTCTAAAATGTTCATGAAGCCTTGGGTAGGCGAAATGGCATGTGCCAAATCCGAAAGCGCTGCTCCAAGAGAGGCAAGCAAACCTAGTGCCGATTCGGAGTCCATAGTGAAAATGTAAATATTCTCCCAGTTTTTCTGCAGAAATGTTTAACCCTGAGAAACTAATTTAGCAGAATGGGATCCAGCCTTCCCAATGCCCACGTCTTGGGCACCATGCAGTAAGTGGAACAACGTCCCTTAGTTTCCGAAGAACTACAAGAAGTGCCCTGAGGACAAGTAACACTTAAAAGGGAAGCACAAAACACAGAGACTCCAAGAACGAACCGGAAACCTGAGGAGGATGCAAAGTTGCGCTATGTGGCTGTTAGCCTAGCGATGTGAGCTTTGTCTGCTACCTGTTAGGATGCTGTTGTTTTCCACGGGGCGGTAGATGCATCATCTTGATTGCGTCTAGTACGTATTCACTTTAAAGGACATACATATTTCGCTCATGTTGCATGGAGTTAGTACTGTTTTCATGGTTCCAGTATACTCTTCTTTACATTGCGAAACTTGATTTTTTACTAGGAAAATTTCTTTCTTCTTACAGATCCTACAATTCTCATCCTGCCATTCCCTGACCTTCTGCACTTCATTCTGAGGGGATCTTGACTTCTTTCAATGACTCTTCAGGCTTTCTCATGAGGGAGAAGGCGCTATAAGGTCAGGTCAGGGGGCTATCGCTTTCCAACCATATCTCAGGTGGTAACTTCCTCATTTTACTACTTGTGACAACTCCAAAAAATAAGAAACTACTTTTCTGAATCTGACTTCACCCAGCTACTCTATGTCTTAGTCCTCTCCCGCATGGACCACTGCAACATGATATTCAACGGTCGAATGGTGAAGAACGTACGATGTCTCCAGCGTGTACAAAACACAGCAATCAGTCTTCTAAAATACCTTAATTCCCGTGACCAAGTCTCCCAAGCTCTATCATTGGCTCACTGGCTGCCCCTAACCAAATGTTGTGTCTTCAAGGGCCTGATGCTAGCATTCAAATCCTTACATGACATGACGCCAGGCAACATGGCGAACAAGCTTCCTCTGTATGCGCCTAATAGGTCCCTCCACTTCCAGGATAAAATACGTGTCAACCTCCCCCCCACTCCCCTTGTCATGTCCTTCAACTGCAAACCACCAAACGACGTTCCTACTCCCACTTCATACCAACCCACTGGAATCAACTACCCCCGCAGATTAGATCCCTTGAAGGACTCCTCAACTTTAGGAAAGCAATAGAAACCTACCTCTTAACCTAATGCCCCCGCCCATGACCAATAGATTACAAAGAAATGTATATTGATACAAGATCCTCGGTATGTGTCGCGTTAGATTAAAAACATGTACTGAAAAATCTTGCACTGTAACTAGAAAAAAAAAAAAAGGAGGAAGAATAACAGCCATTATCTGCCCACGACCAATGGATTATAGAGAAATGTATATTGGTGCTAGATCCCAATATGTGTCACATTAGGATAAAAACTTGTATTGAAAAATCTAGCATTATAACTATGGCAAATTTAACCTGTAAACTGTACATTATGTATATGGGTATTAGACTCCCTAGTATGTGTTTAGTTAAGATAAAAACTTGTACTGAAAAAAATATGCACTGTTAAGGATAACTATGGCAAATTGTAACCTGGACACTGTATATTTGTTGGTACTAGACCCCCAGCATGCATCAAGTTAGGAAACAACCTTGTATTGTAAACTTGTTCTGTAATTATGTCAAATTGTAACCTTTTAACTATATAATATGTATGTTTAATCTGTAACTTGTTCTGAGCTCTTTAGGGACAATGGGATAGAAAATGAATTTAATTAAATAAATAAAACAAATTTAACCTGTAAATTGTATATCTGCTATAATAATTCCCTTAGCGCGCATGCGCACTTCAAAGTTGGTGGGTCCGTGATCCGTGCCTGCCTCAGCTGACTTCCTGATCTCCGACGCCGGATGACTATGCTGTGCTTGCCGGCTTCCCAACCCTGTTCCTCCGAAACCAGAGACAGGGGGGGAGGGAGGATAAGCAAAGCCAGCAAGCACAGTGTTAGAGCCCCCGGAGAATGACTGAAGTCGCTTCCTAACTAGGGCGGCATTGAAGGAAGATAGGGCAGGAAGGGAGGCTTCAACTCGCTGCTCCTGCTTGCTTCGGGCCTTCCTCGCTGCCGGGTCCTGCCTTCGCGGAAACAGAAAGTAGGTGGGACCCGGCAGCGACAAAGGACTGAAGCAAGCAGGAGCAGCGAGTTGTGAATGCTGTGCTGACAGCTGTGTGAGACCGGGGAGGGGGAAATGAGAAACGCTGCTGACAGCTGTGTGAGACCACGGGGAGGGGAGGGGGGAATGCTGCCGATGGCTGTGTGAGACCGCAGGGGGAATGCTGCAGCAGCACCCTTTTGGGGTGACAGAGGGAATGAGGGAGAAGGAAGACCAGGGAAGAGGGGGGGGAAAGAGAAATGCTGCTGTTGCACAGGGGGAGGTAAAAGGAAGGGAGAAGGCCTACTGCTGGACAGAGGGAGCAGGGAAGGGGTGCTGCTGGACAGGGGGGAGGTCAAAGGAAGAACGGCTACTGCTGGACAGGGGGAGCAGGGAAGGGTTCCTACTGGATAGAGGGGAGAGAGACAGAAATAAATAAATACAGACAAACAGACAGGGGGCCACAGAGAGAGAGACAGAAATAAAGTAAGACATAAAGAAAGAAAGGGGGAAGGGAGAGAGAAAGAAAGAGACATACAGAAAGAAAGAAATGCCTAAGTCTACACATCTATTCTAGCACCCGTTAATGTAACGGGCTAAAAAAACTAGTTATATATATTGGTATTAGATTCCTAATGTGTGTCGAGTTAGGATAAAAACCTGTACCAGAAAAAAAATTTGTACTGTAGCTATAGAAAATTGTAACCTGTTAACTGTATATTATGTGTTAGCCTGTAACCCGTTCTGAGCTCTTTGGGGAGGACGGGGGTAGAAAATGAAATAAATAAATAACCGTGGAACTGCTAGTTTGAGTTTCTGCTTCCATGTGCCAGCTGCTTCCTCTTGTGGTTAGGGTAAGTAGGAGACCCACCCCCCTCTCTTACTAAGGTGTGCTATGCTTTTTAGCATGCAGTAAACGCTAATGTGTGCATGTTATCCTATGGACGTGTTAGCGGTTAGTGCACGCATTGATTTAGCGTGCACTAAAATGCTTAGTGCACCTTGGTAAAAAAGGGCCCCAAAGTCTGTGTAACCCCAAGTGTTAGGGTAAGGGTTGAGGATTGCGAATGGTGGATAGCGTTCGGTCACAAGTGGATGTTGGTATTACCAGCCACTTGTGCCCCACTTTTCTCTCTCGCACACAAGGACGCCATGGTTGGATTAGAGCAGGGGTGTCCAACCTGTGGCCCGAGGGCTGCATGCGGCCCCGTGAAGTATTTTGTGCGGCCCCGGTTGAGGGCGATGCAGTGTTTTCCTCTGCTGCCCCTGGGTGTTTACCATCTTGCCGGATCCCTCCTTTGTCTTGCTGCAACATTTACGTATTTGTGCGGCCCCAGAAACATTTTTTTCAGCCAATGCAGCCCAGGGAAGACAAAAGGTTGGACACCTCTGGATTAGAGGAATAAGAAGGAAAACAGACAGCACATGGAGGCAAAAACCTCAAACCAGAAGATTTACCCCCTCTTTCACTAAGGTGCGCTAACCGATTAACGCGCTAATCAAATTAGCACGCGCTAAACGCTAACACATTCATAGACCAACATGCACGCATTAGCATTTAAAACGTGCTAAATCGGTTAGCACACCTTAGCGAAAGAGGGCCTTAGTGTTAAGGTAAAAACCAGAAACAGGACACCCAGTGCAAAAATATATAAACACCAAATAACAGAAGTTTATCTACCGTATCTGTAATTTTGCTTCCAAAAATGTGAACTAAAATATCTTCCAGAAAACTTCCACAAGTTGTTCTTACACTTACAAATGTTAGGTTTTATTATTTAGACTTCTATAAAATCAACATTTGTAGAAATGGGATTTTTTTTTTTTTTTTTTTTTTACTTCCCCCCCCCCAAAAAAAACAAAAAAACCCCAACTTATTTAAATCAATACCTTTCACCATCACATTCTGGCACATGAAGTACAAGGTCCAGTATACCAATGACACTGCTACTAACAAAAGCAAAGGGTTTCGCCACACCACATCCACACACAACACTAAGTTACCCTCTGCAAATGACTTAGCACTGTACTTCGATTCAAAAATTAAAAACCTTAGAATCCATTGTTCAACTAACGACCCTAGTGATCATCAAATAGCTCTTACCCACGGAAATGATATACTGGCAGATATGATCTGGAGCTCCTTTCAAGATTTAGAGTGGAATAATTACACCCGACTATATAACAAATACTCTAAATCCTATTGCGTTCTGGACTCATGCCCCCCAGAAATCATGAAAGCGGCACCTTTAGAATTTAAACTATCGCTGATGCAATACTTGGCTCACAACCTAAAAACTGGGAAGTTTCTCTCTAATAATGGTCACATAATAATAACCCCAATTCTAAAAAATCGAAAAGAATCTTCAGCCCTAATATCCAACTACAGACCGGTAGCATCCATTCCGTTTATTGTAAAAATAATGGAGGGACTGGTACACATCCAACTGATGGATTATCTTGATCAGTTCTCTCTCCTACATGAAACTCAATCCGGTTTTAGACCGTCATTCAGTACTGAGACAGTAATTGCGGCTATCTTAGACAATCTGCGCCTACTGTTTAGTAAGGGCCTTAATGCCATGGTTATGCAATTCAATACAAGTTCTGCCTTTGATCTAGTAGACCACGAGAAACTGCTGCAATGCCTAGCCGCCATTGGTATCAGGGATGAGGTGCTGAACTGGTTCCGTGGCTTCCTTATATCCCGCACTTATCAGGTACGTTTTAATTATGAGCTTTCAAACACCTGGAGCAATCCATCCGGTGTGCTACAAGGGTCTCCACTATCTCCATTGCTCTTCAACGTCTATATGTCCTCACTAGGCACGCAGCTAACCCAACTGGGAATAAAACTATTTAGTTATGCAGATGACTTTACGATTATCATCCCATTCGCTAATTCTGACTCTGAAACTATTCCCAAAGCTTCGGAAGCTATAAACGTGATGGAGCACTGGATGACAAACTTTAGGCTCAAACTTAATTCAGAAAAAACAACTTTCTTCGTTGCTTCGCCACATCCGCTTGACACCAAATCACCACTATGTATCAACAAACTTAGTTACCCTATCCAGCCCACCATTAAGATACTAGGTGTAACTTTGGATCAATGCCTAACCATGAAAGACCAGGTAGACTCCTTAATCAGAAAGGGATTCTTTACTCTCTGGAAACTCAGATCCATTAAAGCTTATTTCGATACATCGGCATTCAGAACCCTAGTCCAATCCCTCGTACTAAGTCTACTTGACTACTGTAACATCGCTTATATAGCAATTTCCCAAAAGAATATGCAGTGTTTACAATTGATGCAAAATGCAGCAGTCAGACTGATCTTTGGGCTGAGGAAGTTTGACCACGTGACACCCTACTACCGGCAGCTGCATTGGCTGCCAATGGCGGCGCGCATAAAGTTTAAATTTGTCTGCTTCTGCTTTAAAGCACTACACGGACTTGCCCCTAAATACATAACTGACCTTTTCTTCTTCTCAGACAACAGACACAAGAGAAGCTCACATTCCAATTTCGTTTCCCCCCCAGTTCGAGGTTGTAAACTGAAAAAACACCATGAACACCTTCTCTCACACCAAGCAGCATCATGGGGTAAAGATCTAGAACAATTGCTTTCGCCCACTACTTATGGGGAATTTAGGAAATGTCTAAAAACACACTTGTTCCTAAAGCATCTAGACAACTGATCCACTCTTCTCTCTCCCCTCTATAGCGATTAACTTGTCCTTTTGATCTCTCTCTCCTCAACAATGAATTTCCTGTCCTATTAATTCTCTTTCTTCCTCCCCTCTTAAAGTCAATTCAATTTGTTACCTTTGCTTAATCTTCTGTAAACCGCTTAGAACTTCACGGTATTGCGGTATATAAGCTGTTATTATTATTATTATTTCATTTTCAGTACTTCAGGCTTCAGTCTGATTTTTCATGTTATTTCTCTGGCCAAACACTGTCCAAATTAATGTTGCAGAGTAAGCTTTTCACTTCCATCCAGATCTGCACCTCATGCCACATCCTTCCCGACTCTGCATCTGGGACCTGGCAATAGATAACCCGAGCTCACACTTTCCCTGACTAAGAACTTTTTTCAGTTTCACAAGTCAGCATGATCCTGACCCGCATTCCCAGAGGGTAAGCAGAAAGGCAAAGTGGCAAACATTATGAAATAAGGACAGTGCTAGGCAGCTTTGTACAGTCTGGGCCCGATATTCATCGCTATTAAAAAACCAGGAATGGCTCCCAGCCATCTAAATAGCATATAGTCAGTTATCCGCCAATATTCAGCAGGAGATATCTCACGCCGAAAATCCAGGTCTCTGGATTGGCTGGTAACCGGCTAAGTTACACCAATATTCAGCTACTCGCCAGGCCTAGAGAATGACATGGGGACAGAATTTGTCCCTGTTCCCGTGTTTAACCACAGGAAACCATCTCCGTGTCATTCTTTAAGGAGAGAGGGATAAATCAGAGAATGAATGGCACAGCCACTGACCCTCAAGCCTTGCATTGAAGAATGCTGGTGTAGAAGGACTGAGGTTGAGATAGACACTAAAGAACGACACGAGATGGGTTCCCACGGTTACCTGCGGGGACAGGGATATATTCTGCCCCAGTGTCATTCTCTATGCCAAAGGCAACCACCTAAAAGGAAGGTATATCTTTGACTGTTGAGACTTAGCTAGCAGCTGAATATTGGCATAGTTGGCTATGTCTCAGCCAGCCACAAATAGAGGTGATCCAGGAAACTACAGACCGATGAGTTTGACTTCAATGCCGGGCAAGATGGTAGAAGCACTGATAAAAGGCAGTATCTGTGAGCATATAGATAGGAATAGGCTAATGAAAACAAGCCAACATGGCTTCTGCAAAGGAAGATCATGCCAAACAAACTTACTACACTTCTTTGAAGGGATAAATAGCCAGATGGACAAAGGGGACCCCATAGACATCATGTGTCTCAACTTCCAAAAAGCCTTTGACAAGGTACCTCATGAGCGGCTACTTAGGAAACTGTGGAACCACGGGGTGGAAGGGGACGTACATAGATGGGTTAAACACTGGTTGGCAGACAGAAAGCAAAGGGTTGCAGTGAAGGACCACTACTCGGGTTGGAGAAGGGTAACGAGCGGTGTCCCACAGGGGTCTGTACTCAGGCCGCTGCTTTTCAATGTATTTATAAATGACCTGGAAGCAGGGACAAAGTGCAAAGTTATAAAGTTTGCAGATGACACTAAACTCTGTAGCAGGGAATGTAGTAGGGGAATGTGAAGAACTGCAGAGACCTGACAATATTGGAGGAGTGGGCGAATAAATGGCAGATGAACTTCAATATAGAGAAATGCAAGGTCATGCATATAGGGAAAAAGAACCCAATGTTCAGCTACAAAATGGGGGTGTTGGTACTGGGGGAAAGTAACCTTGAATAGGACTTGGGAGTGTTGGTGGATACAATGAAACCAACGATGCAATGTGCGGCGGCCTCAAAGAAAGCAAACAGAATGTTGGATATTATCAAGAAGGGTATTACAACAAGAATGAAGGAAGTCATCCTGCCGCTGTATCGGGCGATGATGCGCCCGCACCTGGAGTACTGTGTCCAATATTGGTCACCGTACCTTAAGAAGGATATGGCAATTCTTGAGAGGGTCCAGAGGAGAGCGACACAAATGATTAAGGGTATGGAAAACCTTTTATATGCTGAAAGTTTAGAGAAACTGGGGCTCTTCTCCCTGGAAAAGCGGAGACTCAGAGGAGACATGATAGAGACTTACAAGATTATGAAAGGCATAGAGAGGGACAGGTTCTTCAGCGTACTGGGAACTACAAAAACAAGAGGGCACTCAGAGAAATTGAAAGGGGACAGGTTTAGAATCAATTCTAGAAAGTTCTTCTTCACTCAGAGGGTGGTGGATACCTGGAATGCGCTTCCGGAAGATGTAATAGGACAGACTACATTAAGGGGTTTCAAAGAGGGACTAGATAAATTCCTGAAGGATAAGGAGATTGATGGCTACAGATAAGGGAGGACACAGGAGCAAAAAAAGGGTATAAATAAAAGGGAAAAAGGGGTTTTTCAGGATATAAAGGAGTAAGAATCAACGGGTTAGACAAAAGATCACTCTACAGGTCATGGACCTGATGGGCCGCCGCGGGAGCGGACCGCTGGGCTCGATGGACCCTTGGTCTGATCCAGCAGAGGCAAATTCATATGTTCTTATGTTGGCGATCTCCTGCGCTCTGAGTATGAGCCAACTATGTGAAGGCAGGTTTGAATGGGCTGGGGTGGGCTCCAATGGCAACTCCAGCAGTTGGGAAGTGGGACCAGTGCTGGAAGACTTCTATAGTCTGTGACTCAAGAATAGCAAGGACATATCAAGAACAAGTATGTGTAGGAGTTATCTCAGAGGTGACGGGTTAGACACCTTAAAGTTGATAGTGAGTAAAATGTTGTCAGTGTGCAACATTGTTGGATTGTTGGTTTAATCTAGTATCGACAATGAACGCGACTATGCTGCAACCAAAATGATAAAAACACGCTTCCATGATTGTGTCAGATATAACTAGTTGATGTTTTGGCAAATTGCTGACTGTCCTATTTGTCCTGCCGGTATTGGATCCTGAAGGAGTGCAACCTGCATGGAAAGCCACGTGAAACTCTGTCTGCAATACATCTTAGGGCAAACTTGATGATCCATGTGGGTCTTTATCTGCTGTTTGTTACTATGTTACACACTGCATTCAAATTCTGCTGTGAATTATCTTTAGAGCCTTTGGAACACAATACGCAGTTCTGGTAACTCAAAGTGGAAGCTGAGCGTACCTACACCTTGACGAGACATATAAACAATGCTGTGGTAAGTCCTCAAAAGCACTTCAAATGCCACATGGAAGTTCACATTAAGATAAGTGTGACCCTTGGCATGAAATTCTCTTAACGCCTGTGTATGCCATTATTGAGATGACTTGGGGAAATCCACTGCTTATTCCTAGGATAAGCAGCATAAAATCTGTTTTATTACTTGGGATCTAGCTAGATATTTGGGATCTGGGTTGGCCACTGTTGGAAACAGGATCCTGGGCTTGATGGACCTTCAAGTCTGTCCCAGTACGGCAATTCTTATGTTCTTATGCTTCGGTTTTAAATTAGTGCTGATGGCCTCTTCTGGGTGAGTTGTTTTGATGCAAGGTACTATTTGCTCCGATATAATGGTATGAAAGTGATTGTTCTAGCTGGCTCTTCCCACTTAGAAATGGCCAGTAGAGCTCATGGATCAATTTGGAAAGAGGGAATGGTAAACATATTTACATGGGTGTGATATACAGGCCTCCTCCACTTCAGAAGTGGACAGAGATTTAATAGTAGACGTTCAGAATATATCTAAAAAAAGGGGAGGTTTTATTAATAGGTGATTTTAACATGCCAGATACTTATTGCCGGGTCTATCCTTTCCATTTCCACATATACTTTTGTCTATGAA
Source organism: Geotrypetes seraphini (assembly GCF_902459505.1). Classification (NCBI taxonomy): domain Eukaryota; kingdom Metazoa; phylum Chordata; class Amphibia; order Gymnophiona; family Dermophiidae; genus Geotrypetes; species Geotrypetes seraphini. The sequence continues at coordinate 396,489,624 of NC_047085.1, read as the reverse complement.
GTAGATAGTGCATCATTCATGAAGAAGATGTTTCTCTGCCTTATAGGAGAACAGCACACCTACCAACCTAACCAGACAATTTAGCTGTTCCCCCACTTATATCACCCCTCTAAGCGACTCAGCCTGACTGGCTGCAGCTGTCTAAATCATGCTAATAAAGGGGACCCTTTAATAAAGCACGGGGGTCCTTTGACAAAGCCGCGCTAGCGGTTTTATCGCACGCACCGGATTAGCGCTTGCCATAGCGCGCTAGCCGGAAATATACTACCTGCTCAAAAGGAGGCGGTAGAGGCTTTCGCGTGCGGCAATCTAGCGCGCGCTATTCCACGCATTAAAAGGCCCTAGCGCGGCTTTGTAAAAAGGAGCCCTTAGCGTTTACTAACAGACATAGCTTGCACTAAATGCTACATGTCCTCTTTTAGTTTATTATCATTTCTAGCCCGTCTTTATCCAAGGCGGGTTACAAAATGCACAGACATAATAAAACAAACGTACATGCGCAACAATTAACAAAACAACTTGCCCATAACAATCAAACTTATCATCAAATGACATACCTCATGGTACAGAGTAGAGGTCTGCACGGGAACGGGGATCACGGGAATCCCGAGGGTCCCGTGGAGGTCCCGCAGGAATCCCCCCCTAACCCGCGGAGGTCCCACTGGGACACCCTCTGGCCCAAGGGACTCCCACGGGGATGGAAAGCTTTGGAAGCAGGGTTCGTCCATATAATATAATGGACACGTCAGCCTTAGTAAAAGAGGGGGGTTATAAGTTAATTATCTGAACAGAAAACAAAAAAAGGGTTCCACCAAAGAGATTCCACAAGGAAAACAGCAGCGCAAACACAAAAGAAACTGTGGAATTGATGATCCTGTCAGAAGTTATTGCTGCTTTTTTATGGGGATGGAGGTAATTCCTTGCGGGGATGGGTGGGGACGGAGAGGATCCTGGCGGGGATGGGTGGGATTTCTGTCCCCGTGCAACTCTCTAGTACAGAGTGCATATCTTTCTATCCACTGTTTCAGTTATTACATCGCATTAGGTACCATATTTCACAGCACAAAATAGATGTATTTTTAACATTTGTTTAAATTCCTGCAAATCTTTCAGCTGTCGTAAATACACCTGTAATTTGTTCCACTCTATAAGTCCTACAATTGGCCCTATAACTATGGGCCAAGTGGCACTTAGCGCACGCTAATGTGCACTGGAACGCACTAAGCTTTAGTACAAGGGCCCCAACATTTCTAAACTCCAGATAAAAATTCTGTAGAAAATCCCACTTATACTTTCACAGTCTGATGAACGGTCTAGGACTGGCCTCAACTATCATCGTCCCCTCTGTGTGATTCGCCCACTAGTGACCACTGCCCTGCCTACTTTGCCATATCAATGAGAAACAGTGGGTTGGGAGCCATTTTTGCACACCTCCATTATTTTCACCCTTTGCACGATGCCAGGTCCTGGTGCAGCTACCTCAGAAACCTAATTGAAAAATAATAGCATTATTCCACAGGCCAAGATGCTGACAGTACAACAGAACAAAAAATAAAGAGAACCTAGTTTTACTCTATTGTGGTGTGCTTTGCTTGTTCTGAAAAGGGTATTCATCTGTGAAATACATCTTTCTTCTTCGCACCGATTCTGCTTACATACACCCACACATAATTTATTGGACAGAAATACTTAAGACTCTTCCTGTTCTTTGAGGTTTCCAGTTCAATCGCTTATAAGCAAGGTTTTTTTTTGAGTGGGCGTGACAGAAAAGGCTCTCTCACACTAGGCCCCCCCCCTTTCCTGCAAGCTGAACCACTGCAATAAATCTTCACTTAGGAGCCAGAATTGTCGCTGTTCAAATCTAGTCTCTAGGTTCTTGAGACCCAGCTGGGACTTCTTGCTTTCACTGAGTGAAGCCCCCACCTCCCTCCCAGTAACAACAAACATTTCCTGGCATACGCTGCTCCATTATATGCAAATTTCTTTCATGCATATTCATTGTGGATATCCTAAAAACCTGACTGGCAAGGGAGTACTCCAGGACCGAGTTGAGAAACACTGCTCTATGGCATCCCTAGCCAGCCCAAGGTACAGAAGCCAGATCTCCCATGGGCCAGTGCAGAGCCACCAGGCTAGCCCCCTGCTAATATCTTCAACCACTAAATGGCAGCCCACTAAAGGTTGCTAATGATAAAAATAGATGCCCTTAGCTTAAGGTATTTACAAATTTCAGATTCAAAACTTTGCTAGTTCCAACAATCCATACTGCTTATTTTAATTACAAATCATAACTTTATGTGACCCACCCCTGAAAAATGCCTCTGCTGTAAAAGCAGTGGTGGTGGATTTTTCAGGTGGTCACTGAGTTTTGACTATGGCTAGAAAAAACCTGTGGTAAGAGTAGGAGGTCCTCTTGTTGCCAGAGGGGAGTGAATAAAAGGGGAGTGCAGTGCACCATCCTGACTTTTTGGTTATTCCTTTCTTCCATCAAAGCCCTAAAACACAGAGACGCCCAGAGAGATTTGGGAGGGAACTGAAGAATAAACCAGAGTAGTCAAATCCAAGGTGAATTGGAAATGACAAGGGGAAATTTGTTGATGGAACCAAAGTGTCTGTCTTCACACTGAGATCACTGTAAATAGTGGTGTCAGGTCAAAAGCACGCCGGAACAAAGGCGCGCGCAGACAATTGAACGCAGCGCGGAGGTGCGCGCCGCAGAAAATTACTGTTTTTAGGGCTCCGATGGGGGGGGCATGGGGGAACCCCCCACTTTACTTAATAGAGATCACGCCGCGTTGTAGGGGCGTTGTGGGGGGTTGTAACCTCCCACATTTTACTGAAAACTTCACTTTTTCCCTGTTTTTAGGGAAAAAGTTAAGTTTACAGTAAAATATGGAGGGTTACAACCCCCCAAACCCCCCACAACGCCGGCGCGATCTCTATTAAGTAAACTGGGGGGGCTCCCCAACAAAAACTCCCGTCGGAGCCCCTAAAAACTGTAATTTTCTTCGGCGCGCACCTCCATCTTGCGCTCAGTTGTCGGCGCGCGCCTTTGTCTTTCGCAGGGTTGTCTATGAACCTAAATAGTTAAAGGCTGTTCTGCGATCAGTTTGATTCACTTATACCTTGGACTGAGCTGTTTCATCAGAAAGGAGAGTGAAGAGTTCGAATGGGGTGAGTGAAGCCCTGAGTCGCCCATCCTCCGGCCTTCCAGAGTTATCTGGTCCCAGCCTACACCCAAGCTCAGTAAGAAAATATTCAGCCCTGGCCGGTTAACAGCAGGCAAAAATAGGACTAATATTTACATGATCCAATTTGCCAGCTACACTTAGCCGGCCAACGCTGAATATTTGCAGCTGGTCAACCTAAGTCTCACGTTATAGTTGGTCAGCAGCTAGCCACCAACCATGGTTGTTCAGCGAAAATAACCAGCTATTTCTCACTGAATATTAGCAATTACTACTACTACTACTACTACTACTACTATTTATTATTTTTATAGAGATACTAGATTCATGCAGTGCTGTATACATTAAACACACAAGAGAGTCCCTGCTCAAAAGAGCTTACAATCTAAATTATGACAAACACACAGGACACAGGGTGGCTCAAAATATGGTACTCATGAAGGGACATTCATTCAAAATTCAGCTCTATGACTCATATTCTGTGAGAGCCACTATACTCGCATTACACCTCTCCTAATGTCATTTCATTGGCTCCCCATCCATTTCTGAATACAATTCAAACTTCACTTACTGACTTATAAATGCATTCACACAGCAGCCTCTCATTATCTCTTCCCTTATCTTCCTGTATGTCTAACGTGACCATTTATTTTTTTCCTCAAAACGGAACAGGACCCCTGAATCCTTCCCCCCTCCTCCCCACTAAATATAGTGCAAAATATAGACAGCAGATATAAATTCTTAAAACTGACACATTTTGATCACTAAATTTAAAATAAAATAATTTTTCCTACCTTTATCTGGTGATTTCATGAGTCTCTGGTTGCACTTCCTTCTGATTGTGCATCCTCTCTTTCATTTCTTTCTCACTCCCTGCTCCCCTAATGCAGCCTGTTTCCCCTGCCCTCAACAAGCCAAGCCACCCTGCTTCCCTGATCTAGCAACATCAAGGCGCATGCAGCGCTGCAATCCACAAGTCTTCTCTCCCTCTCCCCCCCCCCCCAACATCAATTCTGACATTGGAGAGGAAGTTCCAGGCCAGCCAATCACTCCAACGTCAGAATTGATGTCGGGAAGAAGGCTTCTGTGCGACAAGCAGCAGCGGACCTGGGAAGGGGGCGGGGGTTGAATCGGGCACTGGAGGGAGGAAAGAAGGGAGGCTAGCTTTGGCGCTGCAAGGAGGGAGGGAAAGCGATCACCTGTCCCGTTGTCCCCACGCATAGCTTCGGGACGCTGTCCCTGAAAACAGGACATTTCGGCGTCCCAAAGCTGTGTGTGGAAACAACGGGACAGGGAATCTAAAAACCTTGTGTATGTCCCTCTCCACCTCTGTGAACGCTGCTCAGTTAGTAGGTCTTTCCTATCTATGCTCTTCTCCTCCACTGCCAACAGTAGACTCCATCCCTTCTCTTTTGCTGCACCGTAAGCCTGAAGTAAACTGCCCAAATCCCTAAAGCAGGCCCCATCTCTGGCAGCGTTCAAGTCCAAGTTAAAAACCTACCTCTTCAAGATTGCTTTCAACTTCTAACTCCTCTCATCTTGGGTTCTGCATCCCTAACCCCATATGTCATGTCTGTCTGTTTAATTAGACTTTAAGCTCTTCCAAGAAGGGACAGTCTATTAAAACTCAAAATGCACAGCGCTGTAAGTGATAAATAGCAGTAGTAGTAGACATACAAAGGGATGAAGAGGTAGAGTTAAACACTATTTAACCGGCCAGGTGCCATTTTAAATAGCAGTGAGTATCGGAGGGAGGAGGGGAAGATAGATACCTGGTTACACTAGTATTCTATAAAAGGACTGTATATGCCTATGTTCCTTTATAAAATGGGCTCATCCTGTGCACTCTCCAGACACCTAATTCTAGGCACTCTTACAGAACTGCCTCCTAGGTGTATAGATTGCAGTACATAGAGCTGCTATCTTAAGAATGTGATCCTGTAGCGCAGTGTATTTCAAACTGTGTGCTGTGGCACACTACTGTGTCTTCTGAGATTTTAAGTGTGCCTGTGTCAGCTGACTTCTACCAGGACTGACTTTTGGACGCGTGTCTTCTGGGACTCCTGCCTTCGACGCGTGTCTTCCAGGACTCCTGCCTCCTGCCTTTGACGCGTGACTTCCTGTCTCCTGGGACTCCTGCCTTCTGACGCCTGTCTTCCAGGACTCCTGCCTTCAACTTCTCTCCGCACCCCGAACCAGCAGTGGCAGCTGTGTGGTTTTAACTTCGGCACACAGCTGCCACTAGCAGTACTTTAGCCGCAGTTTCATTAGGCAGCCTCAGGGCCTTTGCTGCCTAATGAAACTGCCTGATGACATAAGAACATAAGAAATGCCTCTGCTGGGTCAGACCCGAGGTCCATCGTGCCCAGCAGTCCGCTCACGCGGCGGCCCCAACAGGTCCAGGACCTGTGCAGTAATCTATCTATACCCCTCTATCCCCATTTCCAGTAGGAATTTGTCCAATCCTTTTTTGAACCCCAGTACCGTACTCTGCCTTATAATGTCCTCTGGAAGCGCATTCCAGGTGTCCACCACACGTTGGGTAAAGAAGAACTTCCTAGCATTTGTTTTGAATCTGTCCCCGTTCAACTTTTCCGAATGCCTTCTTGTTCTCTTATTTTTCGAAAGTTCGAAGAATCTGTCCCTCTCTACTCTCTCTATGCCCTTCATGATCTTGTAAGTCTCTATCATATCCCCTCTAAGTCTCCTCTTCTCCAGGGAAGAGAGACCCAGCTTCTCCAATCTCTCAGAATATGACAGGTTTTCCATACCTATTATCAGACGTGTTGCTCTCCTTTGAACCCTCTCGACTAACGCCATATCCTTCTTAAGATACGGCGACCAATATTGGACGCAGTACTCCAAATGCGGGCGCACCATCGCCCGATACAACAGCAGGATAACTTCTTTCATTCTGGCTGATGAGGCTGCCTGATGAAATCGCTGCTAAACTACTGCTAGCGGCAGCTGTGTGCCGAAGTTAAAACCACACAGTGAGCTGCCGCTAGCCTAGATAGAGGAGAGAACATAACATAAGAACATAAGCAGTGCTTCTGCTGGGTCAGACCAGGGGTCATCATGCCCAGCAGTCCGCTCACGCGGTGGCCCATCAGGTCCAGGACCTGTATAGTAACCCTCTATCTATACCTTTCTAACCCCTTTTCCTTCAGGAAATTGTCCAATCTCTTCTTGAACTCCAATATCGTACCCTGTCCTATCACGCCAGCTGGAAGCGCATTCCAGGCGTCCACCACCCGTTGGGTGAAAAAGAACTTCCTCGCATTGGTTCTGAATCTGTCCCCTTTTAATTTTTCCGAATGCCCTCTCATTCTTGTAGTTGTCGAAAGTTTGAAGAATCTGTCCCTTTCCACTTTCTCTATGCCCTTCATGATCTTGTAAGTCTCTATCATATCCCCTCTAAGTCTCCGCTTCTCCAGGGAAAAGAGCCCCAATTTCTCCAGTCTTTCAGCGAATGAAAAGTTTTCCATACCTTTTATCAAACGTGTCGCCCTCTTCTGAACCCTCTCCAACGAGAGAAATGCTGGACAGGGAAGAAGGGAAGGGAAAATGGGTACTACTGGACATGGGGGAGCAGGGAAGGGAGAAGGGGTACTGCTGAACAGGGGGAGGAGGGAAGGTAGAAGGGGTACTGCTGAACATGGGGAGCAGGGAAGGGAAAAGTGGTACTCCTGGTCAGGGGTTGGAGGGAAGGGGTACTGCTGGACATGGAGGAGGTAAATGGAAGGGAGAAGAGGTGCTACTGGACATAGGAGAAAGGGAGGGAAAGGAAAGGTGCTACACATTGAAGGGGAGGGTGAGATGGTGCATGGGAAGAGAGCATATTGGGTTAGGGGTGGGAAGGGGGGATGCCACTCAAGGGAAGTGGCAAGGACAGAGAGAAGGCGTGCAGGAGGGAGAAAGTGTTGGACTAATGGAGAGGGTGAGATGGATGGGGAGGACAGAAAGGAGGGAAGAAGAAATGTTACACTCTGGGGAAGGGGGAGAGGGCAGAGAGTGAAAAGTTGGACTCATGGAGGGAGAGAGAGAGATGTTGGTTGGAAGAGGGAAGGAGAACAAGAGGGGAAGCATGCAGGAGGAAGAGAGAAAAAATGTTGGACTGGTGAAAAGGAGGGAGAAATGTTGGACTGGGAGGGGAGGCCAGAAAGGAAGGGAGATGGACTGCAGGGGGCAGAAAGGAGGAAGGGAAAGAAAAATGTTACACGGGGGGGGAGAGGAGCGATGACTAAAGGAAGGGAGAGATATCAGACCAGGGAATAGAAGGGAAGGAGGGGAGTCTGGTAGCACTATAGAAATAATAGTAGTAGTAGTAGTAGTAAAGAGAGATGCCAGAATATGGGAAGGAGAGAACAGGAGATGCCAGACTGGGAAAAGGGCAAGAAAGGAGAGAGATGTCGTCGGACCACTGGGGGGGAAGGAGAGAGATGTCAGACCATGGAAATAGGAAGGGAAGGAGAGAGAGATAGTAGATTTTGAGAAGAAAGCAGAAAAATGGAAATACTGAATGTTAACTGAATGCCAAAGATGGATGCAACTCCGTTAGAAAAGCATACAGGGACTCATATGTAAATACTAGTCAGTAAAATGATTATGATAATAAGTAAGAGACTGACTATAATGGTAGTAAATACCAGTGGGGAGAGAGCAAATAACTCCTAAAAAACGCTCAGAAAAGTGAAACTCTGAAGGGGAGGTGGATACCTCCCCTTGGGACAAGAGTTTACCATCCAGTCTTTGCATTTGCTTTGTAGAACATCACTTTCTGACCACTGGTAAAAATGTAATTTGTTTGAATAAATTTTGCTAAGTCGACAAAAATTGTTCAAAGTTGTTATGCACAAAAAACTCTTGCTCGTTGGAAAAGTAATACCATACACTTATCTGTACAAACTTTAAGGTATGTGGTTGTAAGGGCAAGAGTTTTTTGTGCATAACAACTTTGAACAATTTTTGTCGACTTAGCAAAATTTATTCAAACAAATTACATTTTTACCAGTGGTCAGAAAGTGATGTTCTACAAAGCAAATGCAATGACTGGACGGTAAACTCTTGTCCCAAGGGGAGGTATCCACCTCCTCTTCAGAGTTTCACTTTTCTGAGCGTTTTTTAGGAGTTATTTGCTCTCTCCCCACTGGTATTTACTACCATTATAGTCAGTCTCTTACTTATTATTATATTAAAGATGGATGCAAGGCAGAAAGTGAAGACGGAGAGAAAAACAGTCAATGGATAAGAAGGCCCTGGAAACATAGTTAAAAGCACAGAAAAATAAAGTCACCAGACGACAAAGGTAGAGAAAATGATTTTATTTTCAATATATTGATTGAAATGTGTCGCTTTTAAGAATTTATATCTGCTGTGCATATGAAAAATGAATATAAAAAATTGCATTACAATTAGTAAAGGGGGTGGGATCTGGGGAAGAGCTTAGGTGGGTCGAGGGTGGAGCTTTGGAGGTCTGTGGTTAGGAGTACTCAGTTTATATTTTTTAGACTTCTCTGCTGGCACGCCCTACTGGCATTTCAAGGCCTGTCTGAAGGGCCTCTGCGCATGCGTGGATGTTGACGTGATGATGTCACACATGCACATGATGTCATCACAGCAACGTCCACGCACTTCTGGGTGCCTCGAGCCATGGCCACTACCTTTAGTGTGCCCCGGCTCGAAACGTTTGAGAGACGCTGCTGTAGAGCAGTATCTCTCAAACTGTTTGCCATGGCACAGTGGTATGCCACGAAAGATTCCAGAGTTTTACTTATTTTTAAAATTCCCTTCTTACGTATACACTAGAATAGATGACATGTACATCACGTTTGCAAGAGTCTATCAATATTATGAGCATCTGTGTGCCTAAGGATACAACTGCCCAGACAACATAGAGGAACATGATAGGGTTATAACAGTAGAGACATTTAGAATTGCTGAGAATATGATATATGATAAGCAAAGTACAGGTAATTAGAATTATCAGGATGTATGTAAATCTAAGATGAACACAGAACACGATACCGGTATTATGTGTGCAAATAAGTAGAATTGAATATGAACATAGTACACAATACTAGTATTATATGTGTTTATACAGGTCCCTGTTTTATTAATTTGTATGGATCATTGTGCTGTGAATAAGGCAAAAAAAAAAAACAAAGCAAAACAATTATCAAAAAAAAGAAGAGAATAAGCGAGCTACCTCAAACATCCAACTGCTAGTTTAGTTTTAGGGTTTCTATCATTTTTCAGCATGTTAATTTGCTTATTAAATCATCTGTATTCTCAGCTCCCACCTCTGATACTCTGAATTTAAATATATCTTTCCAGAGATTTAAATGCGGAATTGAAGTTTCCATAGGAACATTTGATCCCACTCACACTACAACTGTGAGCCAAGGATAGAAGCTCTGGATACAATAAGTTCACAGCAATTGAAAAAGAACTGTAAAATCTAACACTATAATTACACGGTATGAATGATCTTTGATTTAAAAGCAGAATGAAATCCTTTGTAGACTCTTGGCTTATAGATAAGAACCTTCTTCATAGGACATTCTTAATTTTTTGATCTGCCAGTTTTCTCCTGCTCCTTTGGGTTTTAAGCAATGTTGGAACCCGACTTTCGAGCTACAATAACCATGAGTCTGCGTTCACAACTTTTTTTCAGTCATATAACACTTTTTTAAAAATATATATCCACTTCTAAGCTCACTTAACCTCCCCCCCAAAAAAAAAAAGAAAACCTAACTTTTTAAAAATACTTTCTAAACCTTATACACTTTTCCTTCCGTATTTGCGGTTTCGATTATTCACGGTTTTTAGCTTGCTGGCTCCTCCCCCCAAATTACATCAGCTTGCATAGAGAAATCACTGATTCCATGAATTTCCAGAGAAAATCACTGATTCCCAGCACTTTCTTCATCGTGTTTTGCCTCTCCTTCAGGAACAGATCAGGTCTCCCACCATGTTATTTGCGGTTTCATTATATTTACAATGATTTTTAACAGAGAACAGCGAATAACATGTGAAAAAGTTATTCCCGGTTTTTCTGTATTTGCGGTTCTGTTAATCCCCTATCACAGCGAAAACGGAGGGAGAAGTGTAGTTCTGGACTGTTTACAGAAAGAATCAGCATCCATAAACTGATACATTCAATCATTTAAAATCAAATAGTTCTAATATTTTTTGTAAAACAACCAGAACATTTTGGAATTCCAAGCAGTTGCTTCTACATCTCCGCTCTGTCAGTAAAGAACCTGCTCCATCAGGGATATGGTGGGATATAAGTACCGAACATAACATAACTTACAGCTACATTAAAGAGCTTTTTACAAATTGAAGCTGTGTGTATCTATTGAGGCTGTTGAAAGCTCAGATTTATTAACATAAATTGAACGTGTAGAACTGTGAATAACTCTGATCCTTAGGAGACATGACGGAGATGATGCGGTATACAAACCTAAGGATTAGATTAGATTAGATTAGATATATGTTCCTTACAAAACCATCAACTAGCTTTATCATCAGGAGCCCATGCAAAACTGGGATCGAGATGCTATAGGGGCTCCTGATCAAAAGACATAGGCCTAGATTCACTAACCTCATGGATTGGATCTGTGAGGCGGCCAGGTGCCTGATTCACAACGCGTCCACATGCTAATTAGGTCAATCGGAGGCATGCCCCAAACCGACCACACGGATCGCTGAAGAGCAATCCCGATGCATGCGCAAACCATCTTTTTTGCCTGTAGATCAGTGGTCTCAAACTCAAACCCTTTCCAGGGCCACATTTTGGATTTGTAGGTACTCGGAGGGCCTCAGAATAAATAGTTAATGTGTTTGTAAAAAAAATGACAATTCTGCATGAGGTAAAACTCTTTATAGTTTATAAATCTTTCCTTTTGGCTAAGTCTTAATAATAATATTGTCATTTATAGCTAAAGAGACATATGATCAAGAAACTGTTTTATTTTACTTTTCTGATTAATGTAAACATACCGAGGGCCTCAAAATAGTACCTGGCGGGCCGCATGTGGCCCCCGGGCTGCGAGTCTGAGACTACTGCTGTAGATGGTGTGCGCATGTTTACAGAGCTGGAAACTTTTTACTTCACAAGCCCATGGTTTTAACCCACTTTAAACCCGCAGGTTAAAACCACGGGCTCGCACTGTGGGGAAGGGCGAGCAGGAGAGTCGGGGAAGAGAGCAGGGTTGGGATAGAGAGCAGGAGATGCAGTTTCAAAATACAGCTGAAGTCCTTGGCTGAATACTTTTTTTTTTTTTTTTTAAAAAGGGAGCAAGCCGGCTCTTCTGCAAACTTTAAAACATTCAGGCTGGAAAAGTGAGCCTCCTTACTGCAGACTAGTGCTTGCTGCTTGAGAGTCGGGGCAGATAGCAGGGCGGCAGATTGAACAGGAGAGTCGGGGCAGAGAGCAGAGTTTTTGCACAAGCGACTGGTCCTCAGCAGTCGCTTGTTTTTGGATCGGCCAGCCCAGTTGGTGTGCCTGAATTTTTTTTTTTTTTTAGTGAATCAAGGCCATTCCTATTTTGCATGCCGTTTCCCCTCATTTGCATGCGCAGATCAGGAGGAAGGTTAGTGAATCGGGTTGGGGTCATACAGTGGTCGGGACACGATTGGTGGGCTCAGTGAATCTAGCCCTAAAACGACCAATAAAATGCTTAAGTCAGCACTTTGAACATAGTTTAGCAAAAGTTCCCCATGGGGCCACTGGTGCCATTTGGGACCCAGAGCAGACTCATGGTAATTGCTTATTACAGCTTAGGACACCCCCCTCCCCCAAGAGTCTTACCAACTTTCACAACAAAATTGTACAGTTTTTTTCCATTCTTCGTGGCAAAATAGCTTGAAAATTTTTAAGTTAGCTGGTAGGATTGCATGCAGGTATAACATTTCAGTTTGTGAGACAGACTGAAACGTGGGTTCTCTTAGGGAGAGGAGATAGTGGATGCTGCCAGGACTAGAGAATGACATGGGGACAAATTTTTCCCCGTCCCATCTTGGCGAGTTCTTTTCCTATCCCTGCTCCATTCCTACAAGCTCTGTCCTCATCTGCACAAGCCTCAAACACTTTAAAATCATAAGTTAAGGCAGCTTACAGGAATGGAACAGGGACAGTGATAAAACTCACAGACACAGGATGGAAAAACTGAGTTCCTTTATGGACGGGGACAAATTTGGCACGGGACCGGGAAGTGATGTCAGAGGGAGAGCAGACGCTGCAATGTGAAGCAGGCTGGAGTTGCTGCTCACACCAGTGAAAAAATAGTGGTACGATGGGGGTGGGGGGGAGTGAAGGCATGCATGGCAGGGAGGGAAATGAATGGGCAGGAGCAGGGGGCCAGACAGTGCCTGGGGTGAACTGCACCCCCCCCCCTTACTATGCCACTGGACAGACAATCCAGGTCACAAGAACCTGGCAAGATCCCAGAACAAGAAGAAGATTATATGCTGCTTATCCCAGGAAAAAATAGTGCATTTTTCCCAAGTCCATCTTAATAATGATTTATGGACTTTTCTTTTAGGAACATGTCCAAACTTTTCTTTCGGAGCAGAGGTGGTAGTTTGAGCAGGACTCCCTTCTGACGAAGCAAAGGCGAAACAGGGGATTTCCCTGTCAAGGGTATTTTTGACAAGCAGTGGACGTTGAAAAACTGTATGAAGAGCGTCCGAGTCTAGATAAGTCTGCCATTTTTTGCTCCCCTTGCTTAATTAATTCCTGCCTGACAGCGGGGATTAGATCTGCTGGTGTATCGGGCTGTGTGGAGTTTTTTCTGACGCATGATGGTACTTTTTGCCCCCACCCTTATATTACTTTGGTAATGGGAGGGTGCAGGTATATCCGAGTCTTTTTTTCTCCACACTTTTTTTAACTGATTCCCCAGTTGCAGACTATCTCAGTTAGTCTCTCATTTTTTGTGTGATATTTGTGATTTTGACTCCTTTTTTTTTTTGGTGTCTTTTTGGCAAACCTTTTTTAAACCCTGTTACATTAACTGCTTTTACCACATTATCTGGCAATGAATTCCAGAGCTTAATTACAAGTTGAGTGACGAAATATTTTTCCCCAATTTGTTTGAAATTGCTACTTACTAGCTTCATTGTGTGCCCCTAAGCCCTCATATTTTTAGAAAAAGTAAACAAGAAATTTACGTCTACTCATTCCACTCCACTCCACTCAGGATTTTGTAAACCTCTATCATACCTCCCCCTCAGCCATCTCTTCTGCAAGCTGAAGAGCCCCTAGCCTCAATAGCCTTTAACAGTAAAGTGCTGTCACAGCAGAGCGTTTCCTGCCGATATTCCCACTCTCCCCATCTAATTCTCCATCCGTTTTATCATTTTTGTCACCCTTTTCGTACCAGTTTATAGGGTTTTTGTTTATTCTTTTTCCTATCAATTTTAAGTGTTTTCTTTGTGTTTAGGTGTAAACTACATTGGCAATTTGTTATGAAAAGGCTGTATAGTAAGCTTCAATAAACAAACATCTCCCGCCAATAGACGTGCACAAAGGCCCAGCTACTGTAACCAGCGCCGCTGTTGGCACCTGCCTTAAAAGCGGCCGCTGATTGCGTGTTAATCATGCGAAGGCACTGGGTATAGAATCACGCCTCCAGCAAAGGTAGGCACCAAAACATAGGCCAGAGTTTTTCCGACCTTCATTTCTGGAATACTGTGTCCAGCATTGGTCTCCATACCTGAAGAAGGATATAACACTGCTGGAGCGGCGGGTAGCGGCGGGTAGCGGCGAGAGCGGCGAGAGGAGGCTCCGCCCACCCCCACCGCGTCAGCGCAGCATCATCAGCCGGGCTCCTCCTTAAGAGGAAGGGAGCCGCGGCGCTTAAAGACTTCGTTGAGCCGCGTGTACGCAGCGGCGAAGAGAGAGAGGAGCAGAGTGAGAAGCCAGAAGAGGGGAGAAGGAGAACTGCTGAAGCGGAGCGGGTAGCGGCGAGAGGAGGCTCCGCCCACCCCCACCGCGTCAGCGCAGCATCATCAGCCGGGCTCCTCCTTAAGAGGAAGGGAGCCGCGGCGCTTAAAGACTTCGTTGAGCCGCGTGTACGCAGCGGCGAAGAGAGAGAGGAGCAGAGTGAGAAGCCAGAAGAGGGGAGAAGGAGAACTGCTGAAGCGGAGCGGGTAGCGGCGAGAGGAGGCTCCGCCCACCCCCACCGCGTCAGCGCAGCATCATCAGCCGGGCTCCTCCTTAAGAGGAAGGGAGCCAACGGCGCCCCGCCGTTAGGCGCGCGGCGAAGGCGCGCAGCAAAGGCGCTCGCCTTAGCGAGAGCGCCTTTGCGAAGGGCCTTAAGAAGGGCCGGGCCACTACATCTAAGGTAAGGTCACATACAAACAAGAAAGGCGTAGGGTTAACAACTCGGAACAAAAGGCAGAGTAGGCCCAGGGAGGACCACACATATAGGGAAACGACAGGCAAGGAAGGCACCAACGAACAGAAGCAGGGGCAGTGGACAAGAAGCAAGAGCAGAAGATAAAGTAGAGGCAGACCAAGCAGGTAGCACACGTGCGAACAACACAAGACAGCATCAAGCACAGCTGAACAAGATAAAGAGGAACCAAGGAAAAACACAAATACACGAGCAAGCGGAGAAGGCAAACACAAGGCGTACAAGAGGCAAACAACACACACGCACAAGCAAAGGAGCAGAGGACGAAGAAGGTAAGGAAGAGCCAGGAACAGGGGTGAACATACTAGCGTCAGGACTCCTAAAGGGCAGACAAGAATGCAAGCTGAAGGAACACAGAGGATGAGCTTCCCAGTGTACTGCACGGACTGCCACATGTACGACTACCTCCCCTCCGGGTTGCAGTCGTATGTGTGCGGGCGTTGTCAGGAACTGAAGAGCTTGAGGAGTGAAGTCAGGCATCTGAAGTTGAGGATCCAGGAACTAGAGGGACTCTACATCTCAGAAGACCCCTTCCAGACAGCCGAAGACCTCACGCAAGAAGGGCGCAGCGAGGAACAGGTCTGGGAGCTCGAGAAGTTCATTGATGATGCCTACAGGAGAGTGGAAGGGCAGGCACACGAGGAGTGGAGAGACGAGGAGGACACACAGAGCAGAAGACAAGAAGAATCTGAGGATACCCACGGAGGAATTTTGCGGAAAGAAGAGGAGAGGCACTCTCAGTGCCTAGAGCGAGAAGAAATGAGGAACACCAGGGACACAGACCTGCGACCGCAACGGAGGCTAAAAAAGGGGAAATCTGCAATCCTAGTGGGAGACTCAATCCTAAGGCAAGTAGACAGTCACGTAGCAGGAGGGAGAGAGGATCGGCTAGTGACCTGTCTCCCAGGAGCAAGAACTAAGGACATCGTGGACAGAATTGAAAGAATCCTGGAGGGAACAGAGACGGAAGAGACAGCAGTGATAGTTCACGTCGGGACGAACGATGTCACCAGGAGAGACTACAGCAAGAATGCACTGACCGAACAGTTCAGGATCCTAGGAAGGAAACTGAAGATGAGGACCCAGAGGATAGCCTTCTCAGAGATCCTGCCAGTACCGAGGGCAGAAACGAAGAGGCAGACGGAACTACAATCAATAAATGCTTGGATGAGGAGATGGTGTGAGGAAGAGGGATTTCTCTTCGTGAGGAACTGGACAACGTTCTGGGGAAAGAACAAGCTCTACAAGAAGGATGGTCTGCACCTGAGCACGGCAGGAACTAGACAACTAGCAAATAACATCAGAAGAGCGATAGAGCAAGCTTTAAACTAAATGGAAGGGGAAAGCCGACAGTCGAACTGATATCGACGGTTCGGGACCCAGTACCCAGTGAAGGTACTGAGGGGGATAAATGCTGGGCAGACACATGTGAACAGCAACAGGTTATGAAACAACAAGGGAGACAGATGAAGAGGGAGGAGGACATGATAAACATACTACAAGGGGAAGTCAAAAAGGATCAGGAAGAATGGAAGGCTCAGGAAGTAGTAAATACGAACATGCCACATGGGCGAGGCAATAGAAACATATCACAAAGGGAGGACAAAGGAGATAAAATACAGGAGTTGGCTGGCCAGGAAGAGGACAGAAAGAGGACTGAAGCACATGGGAAAACAGCGAGGAAGACTAAATGCCAGGACTTGAACTGCATGTACACTAATGCAAGGAGCCTAAGGAACAAAATGGGAGAATTGGAAGTCATGGCCAAAAATGAGAACCTAGACATCATAGGGATCACGGAAACATGGTGGAACGAGGAAAACAAATGGGACATAGTACTGCCAGGGTATAAACTCTACCGAAAAGATAGGAATTATCAGAAGGGAGGCGGAATAGCACTGTACATAAGAGAAACCATTCACTCAACCAGTGTGGATACAGCAGCGGTAAATGGACAACTAGAGTCATTGTGGGTTAAAATACCAGGAAAAAACGGATCCGAGATAAAGATGGGTCTGATCTACCGTCCACCTGGGCAATTTGAAGCAGAGGATACAGAAATGGTAGCCGAACTGAGGAGGGAATGCAAGAGCGCCAACACTATAGTTATGGGAGATTTCAACTATCCCGGGATAGACTGGCATCTTGGAAATTCAAAATGCACGAAGGAAACGGAGTTCCTGGAAGCCGTCCAGGATTGTTTCATGGAACAACTTGTACAGACTCCAACGAGAGGGGCAGCGATCCTGGACCTGATCCTCAACGGGCTTAAAGGACCTGCAAAGGGAGTGGAAGTAATGGGACCGCTAGGAAACAGTGACCACAACATGATTCTGTTCCAAGTGGAAGTAGGATTACCAAAGGGGAAGAGAACAAAGGGAACAGCGTTTAACTTCAGAAAAGGGAACTATGATGCCATGAGACAAATGGTGAAGAAGAAACTCAGAAACAGCTACAAGAAAGCTCTGTCTGTGGAGCAAGCCTGGTCCCTACTCAAGGACACAGTAAGCGAGGCACAACACCTATATGTACCCAGATTTAGGAAAGGAGGCAAAAAGAATCAGACTAAAGACCCAGCATGGATAAACAATGAAGTAAAGACAGTGATAGGAGACAAGAAAACATCATTTCGGAAGTGGAAGAAGGACAAAACGGAAGAAAACTGGAAAGAGCACAGGGAGCATCAGAAAGAATGTCACCGAGTGGTCAGAAAAGCCAAGAAAGAATACGAGGAGAGACTAGCCAAGGAAGCAAGAAACTTTAAACCATTTTTCAGATATGTAAAAGGGAAACAGCCAGCAAGGGAGGAGGTGGGACCCCTGGATGAGGGAGACAAGAAAGGAGTGGTGAAGGAGGAAAAAGAGGTGGCTGATAGACTAAACAAGTTCTTCGCGTCGGTCTTTACAAAAGAAGACACATCCAGCGTGCCGGAACCAGAAAAAATCTTCAAGGAGGATCAGGAGGGTATATTATCATGCATGGAGGTAAGCCTCGAAGCCGTTCTAAGGCAGATAAATAGATTAAAAATCGACAAATCTCCTGGCCCAGATGGGATCCACCCGAGGATATTGAAAGAGCTCAGAGACGAAATAGCGGAGTTACTCAGGCATATTTGCAACCTATCCTTAAGATCAGGGATAATCCCGGAAGATTGGAGGATAGCAAATGTTACACCAATCTTCAAAAAAGGATCGAGAGGCGACCCGGGGAACTATAGACCGGTGAGCTTGACCTCAGTTCCAGGGAAGATGGTCGAATCACTGATCAGGGAGGGTATCAATGAGCATATAGAAAAAAATAAACTGATGAGATCAAGCCAGCACGGTTTCTATAAAGGACGATCGTGCCAAACGAATCTACTACATTTCTTTGAGGGGATAAGCAAACATTTGGACCAAGGTAGCCCCATTGACATAGTTTATCTGGATTTCCAAAAAGCCTTTGACAAGGTACCCCACGAGCGCCTGCTGAAGAAACTGTGGAACCACGGGGTGGAAGGGGACGTCCACAGATGGATCCAAAATTGGCTGATGGATAGGAAACAGAGGGTAGTAGTAAAAGGACACTACTCTGACTGGAAAGAGGTCACGAGTGGTGTCCCCCAGGGGTCAGTGTTGGGACCGCTGCTGTTCAATATATTCATTAACGATCTGGAAACGGGCACGAAATGTGAAGTTATCAAGTTCGCGGACGATACAAAACTCTCCAACAGGGTCAAAACTGTTGAGGAATGCAAAGAACTACAGAGCGACCTGAACAAACTGTGCGAGTGGGCAAAAAGATGGCAGATGAGCTTCAATGTGGAGAAATGTAAGGTCTTGCACATCGGGAAAGGGAACCCCATGTACAGCTATACGATGGGAGGAAGGGAGATGGGGAAAGGCACCCTAGAAAAAGACCTGGGGGTATTGGTGGATACAACAATGAAGCCAGCGGCGCAATGTGCAGCGGCCTCAAAGAAAGCGAACAGAATGCTGGGCATTATCAAAAAAGGTATCACTACCAGAACGAAGGAGGTCATCCTGCCATTGTATCGAGCAATGGTGCGACCGCATCTGGAATACTGTGTCCAATACTGGTCGCCGTACCTTAGGAAAGACATGGCGATACTTGAGAGGGTCCAGAGGAGAGCAACTAGGATGATAAAGGGAATGGAGAACCTTTCATATGCCGAAAGGTTGGACAAACTGGGGCTCTTTACCCTGGAAAAGCGGAGACTGAGAGGAGACATGATACAGACATATAAAATCATGAAAGGCATAGAGAGGGTGGATAGGGACAGATTCTTCAGACTAGCGGGGACAACAAAAACAAGAGGTCACTCAGAAAAACTGAGAGGGGACAGATTCAAAACGAATGCAAGGAAGTTTTTCTTCACTCAGAGGGTGGTGGACACCTGGAACACGCTTCCAAAGGAGGTAATAGGACAGAGTACAATACTGGGTTTCAAAAAGGGACTGGATGACTTCCTGAAAGAGAAGGGGATTACAGGGTATAGATAGAAGGTTACACTACAGGACAAAAGCGAAAAGCATATGTGAGTTTTAGGGTAGGAGCACTATCAGGTCCTGGACCTGAGGGGCCGCCGCGTGAGCGGACTGCCGGGCACGATGGACCTCCGGTCTGACCCGACAGAGGCAAGTCTTATGTTCTTATGTTCTTATGGAGAGGGTGCAGAGGCGAGCGACAAAGCTAGTAAAAGGTATGGAGAACTTGAGCTACAAAGATCGCCTCAGAAAACTGGGATTATTCACCCTTGAGAAGAGAAGATTGAGAGGGGATCTGATAGAGACTTTTAAATTGCTAAAAGGAATCGACAAAATGGAGCAAGCTCACTCACCAGCAGGGGGAAAGGATGGTGAGCAAGAAACAGCGTTATTCACAATGGCAAATGTAACCCTGACTCGGACCAGAGGTCATGGCCTGAAGCTGAGAGGGGACACGGCCAGGACAAACGCCAGAAAGTTCTGCTTCATACAGCGAGTGGTGAACGCCTGGAACTCTCTCCCGAAAGAGCTGGTGGAGGAAACCACCATTCTAGGATTTAAGGGAAAACTGGACGCACATCTTCTTGCAGGAGACATTGAGGGATACGATTGACTAATGTGTTCGCCAGGGTACGCCTGGCTGAGCCTCCACGTGTGCGGATCACCGGACTGGATGGACCCCAGGTCTGATCCGGTGCAGGCATTTCTTATGGTGCCTACCTATGATATGAATCAGGCCTCTGTAGGCACTTTAGACTGCCTAACATCATTTCCGATGTCAGCCACACCCACAGTGGCGTTAGGCAGCCTAAAGCGCCTACAGAGGTGCAATTCTGGCTCTGAGTTTTTAGGCGCTGGTAGGCGACTTGACTTTCAGTTAAAAACATCATTTCAACGGCATTTTCTTCTGAGTTTTTGGCGCCTACTGGAGCCTAGAAATTTGGCGCCACATAGAAAATCCGGGCCAAAATCAATTTAACACACATTAACCTACATATTAATGCTCAATCAATGTGTGTATGCTCTAGTATATGTTAAAAATGTTATTTTTACACGAATGTGTGACATGAATGGGGGAGAAAACTGAAAATCAGGAAAAATTTAGAAAATTCAAAAAACATAAGAAACCCAGAAACATGATGGCAGATAAAGGCCAAATGGCCCATCCACAGTCTCATCCTCTCCATAAGAGGTCCTGTGTGTCTGTCCCACAAACTGAAATTTATTATTTATTTTTAAAAAATTTATATACCACCTGTAATCAAGCTGTTTCCAGTTAAACATACATATCATTAAAATGGAAGTCATTACAAAGACAAAAATAACTTACTTTACATCTGCATTACTAACTGCAAAAATATATAAATGCACTAACAAAATAACTGTGTCTTCACCAGCCGACTTGCAATTTTACCACCAAGAATGGAAAAATTGCACAAGACTCTCAGAGGCCTTTTTTACTAAGCTGCAATAAGCAACTAGCATGAGTCGGCTCTGGGTCCCAAATGGCACCAATGACCCCCATGGGGCGCTTTTACTAAATTATGGTAAGCAATAATTCATGCTTACCACTGGTAAAAATCCACTACTATGGGGCATGCTCAGATGTCCAATGGTAGTTTTGTTATCTGAATACTTTTTATTTTTTAATGCTGGTGGCACATTTGGGGGCAGAGAGTAGGCAAACCCAGTGCTAATCGGTTAGCGTAGCTACATCGCCAGATGTTAACCGATTAGCACGTGGTTAGCGCAGAAGCCCTTACCACCTTGAAAATATGTGTCAGTAAGGACTCCCACCCTAATTAGGATATTAGTGTATAGCCATTAATTGAGAACTGGAAATGTGGCCATTTTACAGCCACACTAAATGTGGCATCAGCATGTGGGATGCCTATGCGCAAGTTATAGCATAGGCCATTTTTTTTAGAACAGCTCAGTAAAAGGGCCTCTTTATGTGTCATGTGATAATTTTGTTTTCCTTTACAGCAGGGTGCTGGCGGACCTGTTATTTCAAAGCTGCCTACATATAGATAAGTGTACCTCACTGAGCACAGAAGGCATAAAAATGTAATTGCGAATTTGATTCAGTATCCCTTTTATTTATTTACTTTATTCTGTTTTTAGGATTTAACTATTGCCCTCTCAAAGAAATTCATCCAAGGCTGTGCACACCAAGAGTAATCCAGACAAAGGCAATAGACAATTACAGCAAAAGAAAATGTTCAAATGGTAGCACACATTACAGCATAGTATGCTACTCACCATGGTATAATACAACACACATACACAGCACAGAAAGACAGTAGGAGTTAGACACAAAATAAGGGTAAGTAACTCGTGTGACGTCAGAAAGAGAGGATATTATGTTTACAAGTTTATTGATATTCATATTTGCATGTCAATGACCATAATCAAACAGTAAGCTGGATTGATCGATATATTTGATAAAAATCTTAAATGGAAAAAGAGAAAAGGTGGGAGTTAACAGAACCCTGGTCGATGCTGAGGAGTTAACAAAATTAGTTATTGATTTTTGGAAATATTGTAGTGATATTTATAGACTGGAGATCACATCCACTGAGGAAATGAGGTCTGCCCAATAAGAGAAGAATCTTGCTGATTCTATACCAATATTAGTGCTCTGACAGACTGTGCTTTATGAATAATATTAAGCTAATGTTTTATTAATGACAGTTTTAGTAATTGAGCATTCTGCCACACAACTTAATAAACTGAAGTCTCAGTGGAGTATTGGGTGCTAAACTTAGGCCCTGGGCAAGCGTAAAGAGGGAATGAACCAAGTTACTTTTTTCCTGCTGGAGTTTTTAACAAAAACAATAATCCAAATGGAAAATTAAATTTAAAAATGGAAAAATGCAAAGTAATGCACATAGAGAATAATCCAAATCATAGTTTCCTGATGCTAGGGTTCACCTTAGGAGTCAGCACCCAAGAAAAAGATCTGGGTATCACTGTAGACACTATGCTAAGGCCCTCTTTTACCAAAGGTGTGCTAACCGATTAGCATACATTAATTGATTTAGTGCACTGTAAACGCTAATGTTGGACTGGTGGAAAGGAGGGAGAAATGTTGGACTAGGAAGGGGGCCAGAAAGGAGGAAAGGAAGGGAGATAGACTAAAGGAGGCAGAAAGGAGGAAAGGAAAGAAAAATATTACACCGGGGGGGGGGGGGGGGGGAGGAGCAATGACTAAAGGAAGGGAGAGATATCAGACCAGGGAATAGAAGGGAAGGAGGGGTGTCTGGTAGCACTATAGAAATAATAATAGTAGTTTTACTTTATTTTTAAAATTCCCTTCATATGGATTAATTAGTGTTTAGCGTGCGCTAATCAGTTAGCGCATCTTAGTAAAAGAGGAGGGAAAAAAAGCAAACAGAATTCTAGGAATTTTTAAGAAAGGGCTGGTAAATAAAACTGAGAATGCTATAATGCCTCTGTATTGCTCCATGGTGCAATCTCACCTTGAGTTTTGCATTCAATTCTGGTCACTGTAGCTTCAAAAAGATATAGCAGAACTAGAAAATGTTTAAAGAAGAATGACCAAAATAATAAAGGGGATGAACTCCTCTCCTACGAGGAGAGGCTAAAGAGGTTAGGGCTCTTCAGCTTGGGGCATATGACTGAGATCTACAAAATCCTATATGATGTAGAATAAGTTAACAATTTTTTACTCTTTCAAAAATTATAAGGAACACTCATTGAATTTACATGGAAATACCTTTAAAACAAATAGGAGGAAATATTTTTTCACTCAAAAAATAGTTAAGATCTAGAACTCATTGCCAGAGGACATGGTAACAGTGGTTGACATAGCTGGATTTTAAAAAGGTTTGGCCAAGTTCCTGGAGAAAAAATCCATAGTCTGCTATTGAGACAGAAATGAAGGAAGCCACTGCTTGCCCTGGGATTGGTAACATGGAATGTTGTTACTCTTTAGGATTCTAGAATGTTGCTGCTATTGGGGGATTTTTTTTGCCAGATACTTGTGACCTGGATTAGCCACTGTGGAAACAGGATACTTGGCTAGATGGACTATTGGTCTGACCCAGTACAGCTATCCTTATGTTCATGTGTTTTATGGAATTTTACATCATACTGGTTTAATTCTTGACAACTAGCTTCACTCTTGGTTGTCAAATTTTCTCTTTCCAAAAAGTCCTTTGCTCACTAATAATAATTCATTCCATGAGATGGCAAACTGAACACTAAAAATGGAGCAACATAATACACTGTATCAGAAATATAACCATTAAACAGCACAGTAGAACATTTATAAATGTCAGCAGAGTACAATTGATGCATCATAATAGGCACAAATTAGAACAGTCAATTGACCATATTCATAGGAAAAGGACGGTCCCTTCATGGTGACAGAGATGCCAAGTCACACTCATTAGGAGTGTGTCATACTCATCTGAAAGCTTTCTCATTCTCTTTAAATCCTAATCCTCTCTCATCAGAGCTCTAGTACCAGTGCACTGATCTTCTTGATCACTGCTTTCATCAAAGGGGAGCCTTAGAGAATAAAACCAAGTGGTCCAACAAGTAACAAGAAATTTGAGCACACCTTCCTGCCTACTAGTGCTGCCCGATTCACCGATTCATTTCGGGTGAATCGATTCAAAACAAAACAAAAAAAAAATTGGCTTCACGGTTCACTCTGACCCTCCCCCCTCACCCCCTAAAACAGGATTGGCAGCGCTGCCTCTTGCTGGCCGGCGCTGCCGCTCCTGCTTTAGAGAGTGAGGGGGGAAGGACAATGGGAAGTGCTGCAGTGTCCGGTTTCCCCCCTGGCCTCCTGCGGCTCCCTTTACCTGATTGCAGCAGAGAGCAGCCTGCAGAAAGGATCGCAGGTACTTTAGCGATACTTGCAGGTTGCCATAGGCCTCAGGAGCTGTCGTCCTTCTGCCACGGTCCCGCCCCTCCTCTGACATCAGAGGCAGAATCGCGGCAGAGGGACGACAGCTCCGGAGGCCTATAGCAACCTGCAAGGATCGCTAAAGTAACCGCGATCTTTTCTGCAGGCTGCTCTCTGTTGCAATCAGGTAAAGGGAGGCATGGAAGGCCAGAGGGGAACAAACAGGCCTTCGGTGGGGGGGGGGTCCTGTTGTAGAAGTACGCAGAGGGAGGGAGAGGGGTTCAAAGAGACATGCATATGCTGGACTTTGGGGGAAGAAATAATGGGTCTAAAAACAAAGGAGTGGGAGAGAGATGGAAAAATTATTTTCTTACCTGTTAATTTTCTTTCCTTCAGACGCAGCAGATGAATTCAGAGACCAATGGGATAGCACACATCTATAGCTACTTACCCAAGCTTCTGTAACCATCAATAGACATAGCATGTAAAAATCTTCTTTCCCATAACAAATCTCAAAAGGCAATAATACAGAATACAACCATCAATAATAACAAACTTCGAAAGTTGCAAAAGAAAAAACCGACAGACAATATCCAGAAATAGTGGGGCTCTGGATTCATCTGCTGCTGTTGCTAAGGCAGGAATAATTATGTTCTTACCTGTTAATTTTCTTTCCTTTAGACGCAGCAGATGAATCCAGAGACTCATGGGATGTAGCAAAGCAATCCTCAATCTGGGTGGGAAGCAAATGCCATCTCCGCAACAACCGAAGCACTAAACGCATTCACCGCATGCGCCCCCACATCCAACCGGTAATGCTGAGATAAAGCATTCATAGAAGACCAAGTAGCCGCAAGACAAAACTCCTCCAAAGAAAAAACTTCTGGACCAAGTCCAAGAAGTAGCCATCGCTCTGGCGAAATGGTCATGAAGTTCTTCCGCCATCCGCTTCCCTGCCACCAAGCAAGCGCAAAGAATGTCCTCCCGGACCCATCGAGCGACGGAGGCTTTGGACGCCACCATACGTTCAAGGTGTCCCTTGAAGAATACAAAAAGGTGATTTAAACAACTAAAAGTCGTTAGAAACCTAGCTCGTGGAGAACGCTACGCACTTTCAAAAAATGCAGTGAATAAAAGCACGTCTCCCCATTTCTCTCCCAGGAAGAAGGAAGGAAAAGTGAGAGTAGCATAAAAAAAAGGATGATACCCCCTTAGAAAGAAATTATGGTGCCGTCCAAACTGACCCCCCCAGATTTTATAAATCAGAAATAGGAATCCCCGCCAAACAAGGCCTGCAACTCAGAAAACCGCTGAGCTGAAGCCATGGCCACAAGAAACTCCGTGTTCAACGGCACAGCCTTTTAGAGTCTCAAAAGACAAGGATGAAACGAAGCCTTCGGTAAACTGCGAAGAAATATCTTAAGACTGTACTCCGGACAGGGCTTTCTAAGAGGTGTACGAATAAACCGTACTCCGTTTAGGAACTTAACTACATGAAGCTGAAAAGTAAGCGAAGAGCAAGATACCTAGCCCTTGTAACAAGCTAAGAATGGCACTTGAAGCTGAAGGGAATTGAATGTTAAGCCCTTGGCAATACACTTGTGCCAAAAAAGAACTCTGGAGGGTGCAAATGTTGAGAAGTACCCAAGAAAGGAAAAACCTCCAAAAGGAAGCAGAAGCCACAGGTGAAGATGTCTGTATCACCTGGATAAGAGAAGAAACAACCTGCTTCACAGAACCCTTACACGTCAGCCATGACTTTTCAAAAGCTATGTCGCAATACCAAAGTAGTACGAATATCCATGTTGATCGGACCCTAGGTGAGCAAATCCGGAGATATCAGGAAACTCAACAGTCCGGCTGTCAAGACTCAACAGATCCGCATAGCAAAGATGGCGCAGCCAATCCAGAGATTCTACAAATACTGTGCCCTGAAAGCGAGCTTGAGATGGCCAATCCAAGCCATCATCAGCCAGGGGAAAACACTGAAAAAGAGAAACCAGAGACAAGAAAAAAGCCACGCTGCTACCCTCTCTGACTCCCACTACCTGTGCCCGCCGAAGAAGCTAGGAAGCTTAGAATTTCGAGACGAGGCCAGGAGGTCTAGTTCCAGGAGATCTCACTTCCATACAAAGAGCTGGAACGCCTCAGCCAAAATTCTCAATATCCAAGATGTAGAAGATTTCACTATTACTAACCTTTACACTTTCTAGAGCATACACAGCACTGTACACTGTAATATACAATAAATGGGCCATGCTAAGATTTCGCGGAGAGAAAGTCTATCCAAACTCTTTTCCTGACCCATAAAATGATCTGCCAACAGAAGAGGAAGATGAGGGTCCACCCATTGAAGTAGAACCATAACATTACTCACCAACTGAGTACATCACCTACAGCCCAGAGAGAATACCACCATCATAATACTGACTGAAAAGACCTTCAGCATCATTCCGGAAGAATGGTCTGAAGCTCCAGAAACAATAGCCTGACCATGCTCCAGAGTAGAAGAATGAACAAGTACGGAGTCGCCTTTTAAGACCAGACTCTTGGATCTAAGGATGGAAGGCACCGAACCCCCCAACCCGACAGCCCGGGATGTTTGGTGACCAGGAGCTAATCCAGCACGCCTTTGAAAAGAGAAATCTCGCCGAGTCACCAAATCATACAGAGCAATGCTTAAGGAGCCTACCAAATAATTGGAGCCCTGAGACACCGGAAACCACCGGTACAAAAGCGAATGCTGTAGCGTTATAATGGGAAAGCAAGCCGAAGTTCCCAGTGGAGTCAGCAACATGGATCCTAGAACCCGTACAGAATCCCATACTCTTGGTCATGGTGACCAAAGAAGAATGCAAACCTGAGACTGTGACCCATCGCCCTAGTCTCTGGGAAGAAACACATTTCTCTCCTATATGAATAAAAACATCTCCCCGATATATCTATAAATAGTACAGGAGAAAAGAGCACTGTGCAAATTCGAAGATTCACATCCAAAGAACTGAGGAAAACGAAAACCACCCTTTTTGTGTCAGTCAAATGGCCTGACTGGAAGACGTCTGAATCAAGCAGCCAGTCAAGAAGAAAGTAGGTAAATCGCCTGATAGTGCCAAAACGGTACCACTGCCCTCATGTTCTAAAATGTTCGTGAAGCCTTGGGTAGGCGAAATGGCATGTGCCAAAACTGAAAGCGCTGCTCCAAGAGAGGCAAGCAAACCTAGCGCCGATTTAGAGTCCCTAATGAAAACTTAAATATTCTCCCAGTTTTTCTGCAGAAATGTGTAGCCCTGAGAAACTAAATCAGCAGAATGGGATCCAGCCCCAGTCTGCCCAATGCCCCCGTCTTGGGCACCATGCATGAAGTGGAACAACGTCCCTTAGTTCCTGAAGAACTACAAGAACTGCCCTGAGGACCAGTAACACTTAAGAGGGAAACACAAAACATAGAGACTCCAATAACGAATCGGAAATCTGAGGAGGATGCAAAGTTGCAAGCATCCTGAAAAAAATTCACAACCCCCTGACCTGACAATATAGCGTCTTCCCCCTCAAGAGAAAGCCTGAAGAGTCATTTGAAGAAGTCAAGATCCCCTCAGAATGAAGTGCAGAAGGTCAGGGAACGGCATGAGGAGAACTGTAGGATCTGTAATAAGAAAGAAACTCTCCTAGGAAAAATCAAGGTTTGCAATGGAACCATGAAAACAGTACTAACTCCATGCAACGTGAGCGAAACACGTAATGTTTCATTAACTGAGGCAGTCAAGTAGTTGGGATTATAGAAGTAAGGAACTTACCCAGGATCAGAAGTAGCTGTAGAATGCTGTCTGCCAATTCTGTCTAGCACCTGCCATGAGAAAATGGCGGTCGTAAAATCTCGTGCGACAGGCTGTGCACCAGAGAGACTCCGCCGCCTTAGAAATAAAGACAGCCCTTCCCACATGAAAAAAGAAATGCCACCGTTCTCCCAAACTGCGCCCCAATACATTTTCACAACACCAGAACCAGAAATTATTTCTATAATGCTACCACACACACAAAGCACTGCACAGATGGCCGAAAAGAAAACATTCAAGTATGTATATGCTCTCTTTAGGGAGATCCTGAGAAACAAAGAGAGAAATCCTCCCCAAGTACCGGGTAATCTCTAGCTGTTAACAGCATCCTGTAGCAATGCCCCTTCTGGCTACCCTGTGCAGAGAAAAACTGAACTGGGCAGTGGAGCATAAACTGAAGTCTCCCTCCAATACGCTCTCAGGCCTAAGATGCATGAGCCCCAAGTTACAAGAAAGCGCATCAAATAAATACTCACCAAGCCCCCAGATGCTGCATCAAAGCAAAATGGGGCTGCACAACCTCAGACACGTGTAACTCAAACAATAGGGAGGCCTTGTGAAATAATAGCCTACATGCCGCAGCGCTGCCGACAATGGAGGATTGCAAGCGTGCTTTGTTTTCACACAGGAAATGCAACAGGGAGGCCGCGGCACCCGCTCAAAAAAATCAGCCGACCCGCTGTGGCGCTGCTGACAACGGAGGATCCCAAGCGCGCTTCACCCACGCGCAGGAAAATTTGAGCCCCTCAACTGTTTGAAAATTACAAACCTGGAGCCTAACCATTTCCACACACACACGGAGAAATTCACCACCGCTTACTCTGTGGACGAATCTCAAATCCAACCAGTAGAACCGCCCAAGAAAATAATAGCGGTTTACACAGTGCTGTGGCCCTGCCGACTGAAGGAGCTTGGTCCTGCTAAAATGTACAGCCTGAGGAAATGCCGTGGCACTGCCGACAGCAATAGAGCTCAGACCCGGTGAAAATTACAGCCTCGGGAAACTCTACGACTCTGCCAAATGCAGAAGAGATGAAGCAAACACCGTCTGTGTGCAGGAAAATGTCTGCCATTTAATAGCCTGCCATACACAAAACCAGAGCCCGCCAAAAAATACAGAGGATTTAGAATCAGAAAATAATATTAAATATTGAACTAAGGCCAGTACTGGGCAAACTTGCACGGTCTGTGTCTGTATATGGCCGTTTGGTGGAGGATGGGCTGGGGAGGGCTTCAATGGCTGGGAGGGTGTAGATGGGCTGGAGTAAGTCTTAACAGAGATTTCGGCAGTAGGAACCCAAGCACAGTACAGGGTAAAGCTTTGGATTCTTGCCCAGAAATAGCTAAGAAGAAAAAATTAAAAAATTTAAATTGAATCAGGTTGGGCAGACTGGATGGACCATTCGGGTCTTTATCTGCCGTCATCTACTATGTTACTCTATAGAACTACTAAACGGTAGTACAGCCCCACCAAAACCTTAGTGTGCAAAGCACAAAACAGCAGCTTTTGTACTCACGCGATGCCGAACCCGCATTGCATACAGTTACAGACAAATATATTCACCAGCTCTTTAAAAGCGCCGGATGATGCCAGTAAGTGCTGGTTGTTCAGCACAAACAGGGCAGAATGCAGTACCTGTGGCCTCCTTTTTTTTTTTTTTTTTTTAACAATGAAGGGAAAAAAGAAAAAAAATGGAGACAGAGTCAGACCCTCTATCATCGGAGGGAGGGTGAGGCAGGAACCTGGGGGGGCCCAGGTGTAACCCCTAAACCCGGCACCATTCAGCCGGACACCCCTGTCTGACTGAAGAGAAAACCTCAACAGGAGAAATATCAATGTTGTCCCACTGAAGAGAAACCTCAACAGGGGAAAATAAAGTTCCAGTCACAGCCAGAATCCAGGAGCTAGTTGAATAG
The DNA here is from genome assembly GCF_902459505.1 of Geotrypetes seraphini. NCBI lineage: Eukaryota > Metazoa > Chordata > Amphibia > Gymnophiona > Dermophiidae > Geotrypetes > Geotrypetes seraphini. The sequence continues at coordinate 396,459,894 of NC_047085.1, read as the reverse complement.
CGACTATCACCTGCTGGGAGATAGAGCATACTGAAGATACAGAAGGAGTGCCAGCCAATAGGACCACCTGTTAATCAGTTTCTCTATCTCCACCTGCTGGTAGATGTGGGCTATTCCATTGGTCTCTGGATTCATCTGCTGCTGTTGCTAAGGAAGATGGATAATGGGATTTAGGGAGGGAAGGAACAGAAAGGGAGAGAAGTTGGACACAAGGGATGGTGTGGAGGGGGGATAGAGATACTGGATAGGAGGGTAGTTGGGAACTGAAAGGGAGAGATGGTGGACCCTGAGGTGGTGGGAAAGGAGGGAGAGATGCTGAATGAAAGGGTAGTTGAGAAAAGGTGGATCTATGGATGGAGACGAAAAAAAGGAAAGATGCCAGACCTCCAGGGGAGGGGAGGGAAGGGAAACTGAAGGGGAGGACAGAGATAGAAGATTGATGGTTAGCATGGAGAAAGAAGAAAAGACGGAGACCCTGGCAAGCAAGTTATCAGAAGACAACCAGAGCCTGGGACCAACAAGATTTGAATATTGACCAGACAACAAAAGGTAGAAAAAATACTTTTATTTTCAGTTTTGTGATTACAATATGTCAGATTTTCAAAAGTATATCCTGCCAGAGCTTTTGTTAGACAGCAAACGTGAGCTAGGATTTAACAGAGAGCAGATAAGTCTTTTTTTTTTGTTTATTTTGTTTACACCACAGCGCCAGTGTGGTTAGGAGAAGGCAAAGGGGGTGAAGAGGCTATAAAATAAACCCACCAGGATGTTTTATAAAAACACCCAATTGGGCAGGAAAATCGAATCGAAAAATCGATTCAATAGGCTGAATCAAATCAAAATTTATTTTCCTGAAATGGGCAGCACTACTGCCTACCGCTTCTCCTTGACCTGTCCCTTTTCCCTTTACTTCTAGCATATGTATTTTGAAACCAATATACAGGCATTCCCAAGGTTAAGAACAAGTTACATTTTTAAAGCTGTTCTTAAGCTGAATTTGTATGTAACTCAGAACTTGCAGATTTTAAGATTTTTGCTGCTCACCTCTGCTCCAGGTGACAAAAGGGTCAACTGTCCCCAGTGTTCCCTCTAAGGCAGGGGTGTCCAACCTGCAGCCCGCATGTGGCCCCGTGAAGTATTTTGTGCAGCCCCAGTCGAGGGTGATACAGTGTTTTCCTCTGTTGCCTCCGGGTGTTTACCATCTTGCCAGCTCCCTCTTCTGTCTTGCTGCAGCGTTTGCGCGGCCCCAGAAACTTTTTTTTTTTTGGCCAATGTGGCCCAGGGAAGCCAAAGGGTTGGACCCCCTTGCTCTAAGGTATAGCATGCACAACCACACACTGTTCTTAATGTGGCCATGCATCATTCCCGAGTCTGCTGCAGGAGAAATGTAGGTGTCTATGCCACTAGAAATTCTGCTCAGTGAAATCAAATGAAGCCGCAACCACATTCTTAAGTACGAGTCGTACTAAGTCAGGCTTCTGTAACTCGGGAACTGCCCGTATATACTTTTTAACTACTGGAAAGAAGACAATTTTCTGCTCAAAAAAATTTACCCAAATTGCTCCCCAAATTTGTCTTTATTCTTCCAGAGATACCAAAGCAAAACCAATATAATTTAATGCTGCTTTAACTCATTTGTAAAACAATACTAAATTAAATGATTCTAAATTTACACCCTAGATATATCATCTGAAAAATCTCGCTCTTTGGCTTTCAATCTCATTCCTTGGTATGATAAATCTCACTCTGGTACGTTTCACTCTTGGCATCTCTATGGCTGTTTGAATTTGAGAGTTAAACTTCCGCCTTTCAACCCCACTGTGGGCAGGATAATGTAACAAGTACTATAAAACTAAATAATTTAACCTCCTGAAAGAGTCTGTAGGCTTGAAAACCTTATAAAAATAATTAAGTAGGTGTTGTCTGCATCTGTTCATGCTTGAATGACTAACTGCCACGCAGAGACATTTTGCCCAGGGACATTTACTCAAAAAAGGCATTAACTGATAGTAAATAGGCTGTTCAGATGGAATTAGTGCTGCTATATAAATGGAGGGGGGGAAGGGAGGAAGATTTCTCCACCCCTCCCCTCCCCTCCCCCCCCCCATGGCTTTTTTTTTTTTAAGCAGCAGTTGTACAAAATTCTCATTGGCCAAGTTAGTTAAACAGGGCACCTCTCCCAGCTAATCAGACGGCTCCGACTCCAACTGAACATTCCATTTGGTTTTAAGACAATCAGAATGCACGCTGCCAGCCCAGTTGCTTAACTGCACCTCAGGCCTTACTATTAAGAAGGCTTACTCTTTTCGTTTTGCTTTATTGAAAACATTACACAGAAATAAAGGTCAAACAAAAAAATTAATGTAAAGGTACTACCTTTTTACTGGACTCCACTAGCTCTCAAGAGTTGACACTTCCTTCCTCAGGTCCAAATATACAGTACGTTAAAATTAATCCATTAAAAAAAGGTATCCTCTTATATTAATGATTGGTAACTTTTACTTCTGCACATCCAAGTAGACTACCATGATAACCGTACTACATTATTAAGAAAAATAAATAAAACTGTTTATCACTGCCTAACTTTAAAAACTATGTATATATTGGCTTAAAAATCAGTACATTGGCTTAGAAATCTCCTTTTTTAATTGTTCTTCAGGGAAAAAAAAGCAAAATCAATAATGGATTGAAATATCAATTTTAAAACATTTGGATTTCACCATTAAGTGAGCTAAAGAAAGCTATTCCAGTTTAAAAGAGGATACCAACTAACAATGCAGTTTCTAAGGCAAAGGGATTGGGACTTCTACAGTATACTGCCTTTTTGTAGTTTTACCACATTCAAAGCGGTTTTACATACAGATACTTCAAGTATTTTCCCTATGTTCTGGTGGGCTCATAATCTAGCTAATGGACATGGGGCAGTGAAGGATTAAGTGACTTGCCCAGGGTCACAAGAAGCAGCGTGGGATTTGACCCCACAACCTCAGGGTGCTGAGGCCATAGCTCTAACACCACTCTCTCCTCCAAACAAACTCCCAAGGGGAGTGTAAGGTATTATTCCTCTTTACTAGCTAATACAGCTATTTCAAGTGTCAGTGATTAGAGCTCAGGTTTTTGTTTTTTTTTTGGGGGGGGGGGAGGTTTGGTTTTTTGTTGTTGTTGTTTTTTTTACAAAAAAATCACATTAGGGAACACCCTGCTATTGCTGTGGTGGCCCTTTTCCAGATAGGGAGAGGGTGACTTATCCTTGAGTAAATATTCTATGGAGGTCATTTGTGGGCAAAGGAGGACAGGGCTCAATTTCACTTTTGATTTTCGAGTGGAATCTTTGCTTTGGAAAGTCAACTGTGCCATTATTCACCTTACTTTTCCGTATAGAAAAACTATTATAAGTATTCTGGTTCTCCAACAAGGGATCTACAAAAGGATGTAGAACTGGAAAGGATGCACACACTGCTGTACAGGGCATCACAGACAACTGGAAGGGTGTTTATTTAAAATTTACTATATTGCTCTTCCTGCAATCACAGAGGACGGAAAAAAAAGAGTGCTCTATAATAAAACCCTAAGCACGCATGCGCACTTAGGGTTTTATGATCCCTGACAAGAGTACCGTGTCCTTCCGTGGCCGTATTCTATTTATGGCGCGCAGCAGCTTGAGGTGCGTGCGGTGGATTGCGATGGTTGTCGGCGAGTGTAAGCATTTGAGCGGCGGTGGCGGTTTCAAGAGGAACAGCTGGAGGGTGTCGTGCGGTTGCTGTGAGGTGTCCCCTGCTGGTAAACATTCTCAAATGCTCAGGGAAGTGGAGGGGGAGAGGGAAAGAGGGTTGCTTTGGGGGGAGGGGTGTGCTGGGGGCAGACAGCAATCATGCTTTGCTCTGGGAGGGGGGGAAACAGAAGGGGGCCACGGAGAGACAGGTAGGCATGGCACAACAGAAAAATACAAGCAGGCAGGGGGGCTAGGGAGAGAGACAGAGAGACATACAGAAAGAAAGACAGGTGCAGGAAGAGGTGCTGCTGGAAAGGGGGGGGAGTTAAGAAAAAGGGATAAGGGCTGCTGCTGGACAGGGGGGAGGTAAAATGAAGGGAGAAGGCCTACTGCTGGACAGGGGGAGCAGGCAAGGGGTGATGGTGGACAGCCGAGGAAAGAGAGAGAGAGAGAGAGAAAGACAGACAGACGCACACATCTATTCTAGCACCCGTTAATGTAACGGGCTTAAAGACTAGTTATTATATAAAAGAGCAAGAAGACTATTCCTACATCACACTCAAACACTGATGTCCATCAGAAGATTGAAACCTTTTCCACCCACACAAGTATCATCCAAGGAAAAAGGAGTCATAATAATTCCACCGTATCCATACACGATATACTCAACAGGCACATTCATGATTTTTTTTTTCCCTTTCAGGTTTGATAACTCCAGTACAGTATAACTTTTGACAGCACAGCTGAAGCAGCCTTGTAATTCCAGGAAAAAGGAGAGCTAGTACATCTTGATATGAAAGCAGATATCTCTTAAATATTCTACATCAGTGGTCTCAAACGCAAACCCTTTGAAGGGCCTCAGAAAAAATAGTTAATGTCTTAGTAAAGAAATGACAATTTTGCATGAGGTAAAACTCTTTATAGTTTATAAATCTTTCCTTTTGGCTAAGTCTTAATAATAATATTGTAATTTATAGCGAAAGAGACATATGATCAAGAAACTGTTTTATTTTACTTTTGTGATTTATCATAATTATATACAGAGGACCTCAAAATAGTACCTGGCGGGCCGCATGTGGTCCCCGGGCCGCGAGTTTGAGATCACTGTTCTACATCCACAGGTTCTGTTTCAAGAGTTTGGACCAGAGTTTGTCTTGATTCAGGAGGAGATGTTTACATTCAACATCCACAAATTCACAGTAATATTGGTTAAGAGCTTGTATAGGATAGTGTAGTTATAAATTTTCAGGAGAATGGTCTTCATTTCCACATCAGGTGTGCTTGTCCCATGAAGGTCCAATGGTTTAAAAAGGGTGCTGGGCAACCCACATCAAGTACTTCAGAACAGCAAAGACATTCCTCTTTCATCTAGCTAGAGTTCAGCAAATATTTGTACTGCATTTGTCACTGGGAAATGCAGCTTTTTTTTTCCACAGTTTGTGACAGTCTACAATTGTTATATCTCATTGAGAGGCAGGTCTGGACCATGCATCTTTCATAGGCATAACAATGAAGAACCGAAACTGGAAAAAAATTACACTGCTATGCAAAAACATCATATTCTGCAATTTCTCCCAGAAGATTCAGTAGGGATTAGAGCAATAAAGAAAACATATGCTAAAAAATAATAATCCTATTTGGTACATTAATGAGGGCTAAAATTCAACTATCTGCTCGGAATAACAAACTTCTCTTTATAATGACAGGGGGTTGCCATACAACTTGTTTTGAGGAACTGGAAAAACTGGGATCGATTAAATTATACTTTTTGGTGAGAATCTCTATGTCACACTTTTAAAATGGAACGTATGGTGGCCATACAACAGAGACATTAAAGGAAGTTTATGGATATTTGGGAGCCATTGACAAAATTCTGTAAGGAATGACTGTTGATTTTCTCCTTTTGATAATACATGTCCTGGGTGGGTGGGAAGATTTTTTTTTAATTTTGAGTGCAAATTTTTGGATAAGTAGAAGGGGGGGATGATATATGTACTTGTCATAGAATATAATTCTGATTGAATTTAAGTGCTGTTAAAGTGTAAATGATTGTATAATATGTTGAACTTATTTTTGGATTTAAAATGAATAAAGATTTATTTTAAAAAACCAAAAAAAAAAAACCAACTAAGAAACCCAGGAGCAGATTCTCAAAACTTACTGTGCCTTTTTTTTAGTTCAATAATTTTTATTAAAATTTTCATAAAATACAATGCATGAAAACTTGAATTTCATATGTAAATATAAAAGATAAAAAAGAAACAATATAATGCAAGTAATACTCATTATTGCTATCATAAATACCACAGTAAAGACCGTGTAGATGTATACCTTGCAAAACAAATCCTCATATTTTAGCAGGCACAAAACTATAATAATCCAAAGGCTCCCAATGCATTCACCTCTTTTACAAAGGTGCGCTAAGCTTTTTAGCGCGCGTTAAATATTAACACGCATGCATGTTATCCTATGAATGCGTTAGAGGTTAGCGCATGCGTTGATTTAGCACGCGTTAAATCCGCACTAAAACGCTCAACACGCCTTTGTAAAAGAGGGCCTCAATCTTTCAGCAGCAACACGCTCAAACTTAACAGTTATGCACACAGTGTTCCACCAGGTTATATATTCAACCCTCGATACATCCTTCCACTGTTTTAAGATCATTTAATGGCCAAATTAAGCAATATCCTTAATAATTTTGACAGATCTTCAGATATTGGTTGTCTAAGTCCAAGATGCCCCAGAAAGCAATGTTACTTACCGTAACAGTTGTTATCCAAGGACAGCAGGCAGTTATTCTCACAAGTGGGTGATGTCATCCGACAGAGCCCCGATACGGACATCTTGCAAGCATGTCTTGCTTGAAGAAACTCAGAAGTTTCGAGATGCCCGCACCGCGCATGCACCAGTGCCTTCCCGCCCGATGCACCAGGCGTGTCTCCTCAGTTCAGGTAGCTAGCAGAGAAGCCAACCCAGGGGAGGTGGGTGGGACGTGAGAATAGCTGCCTGCTGTCCCTGGATAACAACTGTTACGGTAAGTAACATTGCTTTATCCCAGGACAAGCAGGCAGGTATTCTCACTAGTGGGTGACCTCCAAGCTAACCTCAATGGGATGGAGGGAGAGTTGGCAACTTAGGAGAACAAATTTTGTAACACAGTTTGGCCAAACTGCCCATCCTGTCTGGAGAAAGTATCCAGACAATAATGAGAAGTGAACGTATGAACCGAGGACCAAGTGGCAGCCCTACAAATCTCCTCAATCGGTGTCGATCTGAGGAAGGCTACAGAGGCTGCCATTGCTCTGACCCTATGTGCTGTGACCTTACAGGGAAGGGGTAATCCAACCTGGGCATAGCAGAAAGAGATACAAGCCGCCATCCAGTTAGAGATGGTGCGCTTCGATACAGGTCGTCCCAACTTGTTTGGATCAAAGGAGACGAAAAGTTGAGGAGCAGTTCTGTGTGGTTTGGTGCGATCCAAGTAGAAAGCCAAAGCACGTTTACAGTCCAGAGTGTGAAGAGCTGATTCTCCAGGATGAGAATGAGGCTTTGGAAAGAACACTGGAAGCACAATGGATTGGTTGAGGTGAAATTAAGATGACCACTTTAGGCAGGAATTTCGGGTGAGTGCGGAGGACCACCTTGTCATGATGGAATACTGTGAAGGTGGGTCCGCCACCAAGGCCTGAAGCTCACTGACCCTGCGAGCAGATGTGAGGGCCACCAGAAAAACCACTTTCCAAGTGAGAAACTTTAGTGGAGCCTTGCTCAGAGGCTCAAAAGGAGGTTTCATAAAGTGAGAAAGGACATTTAGATCCCAAACCACTGGAGGCGGTTTGAGAGGAGGATTGACATGAAAAAGTCCTTTCATAAATCTGGAAACCACAGGATGAGAAGAGAGAGGTTTCCCTTGTAGAGGCTGATGGAAAGCCGCAATAGCACTCAGGTGGACTCGTATAGATGTCGACTTGACACCAGACTGAGACAGATGTAAAAGATAGTCCAAAACAGAGGATAGGGAGGCTCTCTGAGGCTCCTTAGAATTGGAAATACAACATGAAGAAAATCTAGTCCATTTTTGGGAGTAGCATTGACGAGTAGCAGGCTTCCTGGAAGCCTCCAAGACATCCCTCACCGCCTGGGAAAACTGGTGCGGAGTTACGTTGAGAGGAACCAAGCTGTCAGGTGGAGAGACTGCAGGTTGGGATGAAGCAGAGACCCCTGATGCTGAGTAAACAGTGAAGGAAACACTGGAAGTAGGTACGGTTCCCTGCTGCTGAGTTGAAGTAGAAGGGAGAACCAAGGTTGCCTGGGCCACCGAGGAGCTATCAGAATCATGGTGGCATGGTCGGACTTCAGCTTGACCAGAGTCTTTTGAATGAGAGGGAACGGCGGAAACGCATACAGAAAGCGATTCCCCCAATCCAGCAGAAAAGCATCTGCCTCGAGGCGATGAGGAGCGTAGATCCTGGAGCAAAACTGAGGCAGCTTGAAATTGTGGGGAGCCGCAAAGAGGTCTATGTGAGGCGTTCCCCACTGAGCAAAGATCTGATGAAGGGGCTTGGAATGAAGGGTCCATTCGTGAGACTGGAGAAGACGACTCAGTTTGTCCGCCAAGACATTGTCCCTCCCCTGAATGTAGACAGCTTTGAAGAAGGTCTTGTGGCGAACCGCCCAATCCCAGACTCTGAGAGCTTCCTGGCAGAGGGAGGCCGAGCCCGTGCCCCCCTGCTTGTTAACATAATATATGGCGACCTGATTGTCGGTGCGAATGAGGACCACCATGTCGTGAAGCAGATGTTGAAAAGCTTGAAGAGCATTGAAGATGGCTCTGAGCTCCAGAAGATTGATTTGATGGAGTCGGTCCGCACAGGTCCAGAATCCCTGAGTGCGAAGCCCATCCAGATGTGCTCCCCAGGCATAGGTCGAGGAATCGGTTGTGAGAACCTTCTGGTGGGGAGGAGAATGAAACAGCAAACCTCTGGATAGATTCGAAGAGGTCATCCACCAAAGTAGAGACTGCCGAAGAGCAGGAGTGACTGTGATGTGTCGAGTCAACGGATCCGACACCTGAGTCCACTGAGATGCCAGGGTCCACTGAGGAATTCTGAGGTGGAGTCTGGCAAACGGCGTCACATGAACTGTAGAGGCCATGTGGCCCAGGAGGACCATCATGTGTCTCGCTGAGATGGTCTGGCGAGAAGACACAGACTGGCAGAGATGAAGGAGAGCATCCATGCGCTGAGGAGGAAGGAATGCTCTGAGACATACGGTATCCAGGACAGCCCCGATGAAGGTAAGAGACTGGGTCGGCTGTAGATGAGACTTGGGAAAGTTGATCTCGAATCCCAAACTCTGCAGGAACAGAATCGTTGACAGGGTTGCTGAGGTGACCCCTGAGGCTGAGGGAGCCTTGATCAGCCAGTCGTCGAGGTAGGGGAATACCTGAAGACCTTGGTTCCGGAGGGCCGCGGCCACTACCACCAGACATTTGGTGAAGACTCTGGGGGACGAAGACAGGCCGAATGGAAGCAGATGGAGATGGACCGATACTGCAGATGGAGATGTCCCACCCGAAATCTGAGGAACTAGCGACAGGCCGGATGAATGGGAATATGAGTGTAGGCCTCCTTGAGATCCAGAGAGCATAACCAGTCATTCTGCTCGAGGAGGGGGTAGAGAGAAGCAAGAGTCAGCATGCGAAACCTCTCTTTGACTAGGAATTTGTTGAGGACCCTGAGGTCCAAAATGGGTCGCAGGTCGCCCGTCTTCTTCGGAACAAGGAAGTATCGGGAGTAAAACCCCTGGTTCAGTTGGTCTGTCGGGACCAGCTCCACGGCACGAAGCCGGAGCAAGGCCTGAGCTTCCTGAAGAAGAAGGGCGGTCTGAGTCAAGTTGGAAGGATACTCTCTTGGAGGGTGGTCCGGAGGGACCCGATGGAAATGAAGAGAGTATCCTTCCTTGATGATAGTAAGGACCCAGAGGTCGGTTGTTATGGCCTCCCAGCGATGATAAAAATGATGGAGGCACCCTCCGATGGGAAAAACAGGGGGAGGCAGAACGAGGTTGGTTATGCCCTCGACGAGACAGTCAAAAAGGCTGAGTGGTCTTAGGGACAGCAGGCGACTGAGACTTAGGCTGACCCTTCTGGGGAGGCTGACGCTTCGCCGGTTGCCTCGCAGGTGGAGTTTGCCTCGGCTGATAACGCCTCTGATAAATCAACGGCGGACGAGAAGGTCGAGACTGCTGAGGCTTAGGTTTCGGCCGAAGGATAGATTGGAAGGACTTTCCGTGGTCAGACAACTTCTTCGTGACAGTCTCGATGGATTCGTCAAAAAGATCCGCCCCAGCACACGGAACGTTCGCCAGGCGGTCCTGAAGATTCGGGTCCATATCAATGGTCCGCAACCAGGCCAACTGGCGCATCGCTACCGAGCAGGCCGCCGCTCGGGCGGAGAGCTCGAACGCATCATAGGCAGATTGCATTAACTGAAGCCGAAGTTGGGACAGCGAAGCAACCACTTCTTCAAACTCAAATCTAGCCTGGGATTCGATGTATGGTGTGAACTTCCGAAGCACAGGTAGAAAAAATTCCAAGTAGGCTGCAAAGTGGAAATTGTAATTCAGGACTCGAGACGCCATCATCGAATTCTGATAGATGCGTCGACCAAACTTATCCATGGTTCTGCCCTCGCGGCCCGGAGGCACTGAAGCATAGACCTGGCCAGGATGAGACCGCTTGAGCGAGATTCGACCAGGAGGGACTGGTGAGAAAGCTGAGGACCCTCGAAGCCCTTATGATGCACCATGCGGTACCGCGCATCCAATTTGCCAGGGACCGCAGGGATAGAGTAAGGAGACTCGAAGCATCGCATGAAGGTCTGGTCGAGGAGCTTGTGCAGGGGAAGCCGCAAAGACACTGCTGGAGGACGAGGCAAGTGCATGGTATCGAGGTACTCCTTGGAATATCGAGACCCAGCATCAAGAGTAATGTCCATGTCATCCGCCATCTGCCTGAGGAACGATGAAAAGGACAGTTGGTCCGCCGTCGCCGGTCTGCGAGACGGACTAGAAGAAGAAGAGGCTTCAGGCTCCAGAGAGGCCTGCGAGCAACAGGACGAGTAGAAAACCTCGGTGTCCTCGAACTCCGGGCCCGGAGGAAGAGACCCAGTCGAAGCAGCATACCCCAACCGAGGCAATTTCTTCTGAGGCGAGACGGTCGAGTGTCGAGAGGAATGCTTCGAAGAATGTCTGGAGCGATGCCCCTCCCGATGCCTGGAAGGGGATCGAGCCCATCTGTGAGAAACTGGGTCAGACGCCTCCAAGGAGCAGATTGGACTCGATGCCGTCGATCGCAGAGGCGGCGCCTCCCCCGACGATGCCCAGGTTTGATAGGGGGTTCGGAAGAACTCGTCCTGCTTCCTGCTATGCCCAGGACTGGGTGGCCCCGAAGGTGGACGCCATATTGAGTCATGGGGCGAAGTAATCGGTTCCAAGGGAGGCAGGTCACTAAACGAGGCTTTCCTCGAGGGGATGGGCTCCAAGGGAGGCATATCACTAAGGGAGGCCCTCCTCGAGGGAATCGGTTCCAAAGGAGGTACAGCGCTAATGGAGGACCTCCTCGAGGACCCGGACACCGCTCGCCGCTCCTCCTCGCCGAGCAACGAGGTCGTGCGGCGAGGAGGAGGAGGAGGGGGCGGTCCGCCCCTCGAAGCCGAAGCTGGAAGGTCACCCTGGATGGTGGCAATCAGCCGAGGCCCCATGGTCTGCATGAGCTCCACGAACTGAGCCTCCAGGATGGACCGCAACGAAGCCGATATGGAGGGATCCGCACCAAAAGGGGGCCCGTCCGCATGGTCTCCGCGCTCCTTGGGTGCTGTGTGCTTCTGCTTGCCAGTCTTTGGCACCTTGAGCACCACTGGTGGAACTGTCGGGTCGATACCTGCTCCGAGGAGACGGATGAAGGCACCGGCGCCGAAGTCGGGGCCGAAACCGGTGTGAACGATGCCGGTTTCAGGAGGCCCGAAGCAGCCGGGGAGGCAGAGGGCTTCGCCGAAGGAGTCGAAGCACTCGTCGATGTCGATGTCGAAGCTGCAGGATCCGATGAAGCTTCCATCTTGAACATGGACTCCCACAGCAGACAGCGACGCTTAAACGCTCTCGCCGTCAGAGTGGAGCAAGGCCGGCACGATTTCGGGAAGTGATCCGGTCCCAGACACTGTAAGCAGCGTCGATGAGGGTCCGTGAGCGAAATCGCGCACTGGCACTTGCTACACTTTTTAAAACCGGTAATCGGCCGGGACATAGGCCGGAAAAGCTCCGCCGCAAGGTCGAAGGCGCGGGGCCCCAGCCACGCGGCCGACCCGGTATCGGAAGGAAAACATTTTTTTTTTATTTTTTTTTTGAAAAAGAAATCAAAGAAAGAAATAAATGCACAGGAGAGCCACACTATTAATTTTTTACAATTTATAAGGAGTCCAACTAGCTTTGTGAAACACAAAAAATATGGATTGTCTAACTGCCGCTTATCATAATGATTTATGAATGGAATTCCAAACTTGTTCCCAATATTCCTCCTAAACATCTTTCTTTATGTCAAATTGCCACGTGGATTCCGTTCCTTTAGGATGGTAAAAAGTATTTGCCTGCAATATTTTGTACCACTTCGAGGCAGCCCCTTTTTTAGAAGATATTATTGACATGAAAGACAGCAGGCTCGGCCTTTAACGATAGTCACTAAACCGGCTATTTTGAAACCTGAAATGTGCACCTGGCACCCTTTATGTGACATTCAAAGCAGTACCCCCCTAAGGTGCTCCACTGCTCTGCTGGCCCCTCCCATATCCAAATGGACTTGGTTTGGAGGTTTTGATTTTCAAAAATGGCCAAAAAAAAAAAAAAAAAGATAGACATCCTAAGGGCAGAACGTCTAGCTAGGTCATTTTCAAAGGAAAAAAAAAAAGATATCAAATGGTAATTTTCCGGACATCCTTGCGGAAAATCCAAAGTCAGACTTAGACGTCCTATTGAAAATGCCCATCCACATATCTGAGTATCATTGGGAACGCCAGGACATCCTTCCTGCTGTCGTTCCGCAATACAGGAATTTGCTTCCCACCAGTCTGAGAACCGAAAAAAATCTCAACCGTTTTAAAGGTCTACTTAAAAGTCATCTGTTTAAAGAAGCAGTCACACTATGGCGACCTTCAATTCTAGACTCTGTCCATCAACTACCAAGGAAACACTGTCTTGACCTTATCTTAAATGTTCTTTTTTCTTCTCCAATTCTATTTCATACTCTCAAACCTTGTGTTTCCCATTAGTCAAATTGTCTATATTTAGTTCTTTGTACAGTAAAACCTTGGTTTGCGATTATAATTCGTTCCGGAAGCATGATCTTAATCCAAAGCACTCGTATATCAAAGCGAATTTCCCCATAGGAAATAATGGAAACTCAGACAATTCATTCCACAACCCAAAAACTTTAATACAAAATACTATACGTACTTGTATTGCAAGACTTTGCTCGTTTAGAACAGTTACTACACTCCTGCAGCGTCAGAGAGAGAAGAACCATCGGATCAGTTGTGCTATATATACTATATGTACTTGTATTGCAAGACATTGCTTGTATATCAAGTTACAATTTAATCAAATGTTTTGCTTGTCTTGCAAAACACTTGCAAACCAAGTTACTTGCAATCCAAGGTTTTACTGTATTGTAAATTTTTTTAAGCCCCAGAATCTTTTGTTAACTCGCTTAGAAATCCTGATAAGCGATTTTATCAAATTTTAATAAAACTTGAAACTTTTTTAAATATTCTGCCTTCTTTCCAGATAATATGCACTAAGATAAATATCAGTGAACAATAAAAAAAACCAACACAAGATGTTATGTGTCAAGTCTTTTCTACTCATTTTCATTTAACATACCATACATTTTCATTGACAATTTACATGTTGTTGCAAACGACAGGTAATCTCTGCTAACATAGTAACATAGTAGATAACAGCAAACTGCCAAATGTCCATCCAGTCTGCCCAACCTGATTCAATTTAAATTTTTTTTATTTTTTCTTCTTAGCTATTTCTGTACCTTAGCATGGAATTTGTTTTAACAATTAGTCTCTGTACATCAGTGGTTTTTGGCTTATCTCATTGCAGCACTCTTAAAGATTTTTAAATATGCTCATGATTCATTTAATTAGACTTGGTTTGACAGCTGAGTTCCGCTCCACTTTTATATTCCCTATTACGTGGCCTGAGTTGATGTAACAAACTAGGTGCTTAAACTAAAAAAAACTTGGCTTGATTCTTCAGCTTCAGATTTTTTGTTGATACTACCTTGTTTTGATTACAAACAGCAATGAAGCTGGTGAATCTCTAGGTTGTATTTAGTTTACTGATTAGGAAAGCTTTGAATAGAGCCTAGAGGGCACCAAATGAACAAATTTTCAAAATCATTTAGCCAGATAAATAGTAATTTATCTGCACAGAAACATAAAATGTGTAGGAACATAAGGCTCCTTTTACTTGCTTCAGAAGCAGAATCTGTAAGAAAGCAGTACCATCTTTGGCCTTTCCTCTCTTCCGGTATGCCCAGAACCCGCAAGTTATTCCTTCGAGAGCGGTTCTGGGTATCTTCGAGCTCCTGCTCCAAGATGGCGACCTTCTTGAATTGGCGTTGCAAGGATTTTATATTGGCCTCATTCACCTCGATCTTTTGCTCAGCCGTGTCGAGTCGAGAGCGGCATACTGCCATCTCTACATTGAGGGAGGCAAGTTCAGACTTTATATCTTCCGTGTTTTGATTTGTAGTTGTCAGGAGCTCACGCATGGCTCGAAGCTCCGCCATGACGGTCTGCATGGCGTCACCCTCCTCCTTCACATTAGGATTCTTCTGCGTCAATATTGGTTCCACATTTTTGCGTTTCCCAGTTTTAGAAGCCAACATCATTCACGAGCTCAATCAGCAGTTTTAGCGAAAAAACAGGCTCCTACAAGCGGTGTCAAGTATAAGCTTTTTAGTGACCTGGTCTGCGGAGCTCTGCCACTACACAGCCATTTACTGTGGTGCTCGCTAGCGGCCCCCCCCCAAAAAAAAAATAAATATATATATATATATATATATATATTTCTGAGGCAAGCAGAAGGCAGGAGGCTGGCTTCGTTGCGCCTCTGGCTGCCCAAAGATTTAAAATAGAGCAACAGGGGAGCTGGTAGGTGGGGCAATCAGGAACTGGGGAGAGGTCAGATCCAGCTGAGAGGAATGGGGGCTGGAGTTGGGAATAAGGGAAGGATAGATGCTGCAGGGGAGGGAGGGGAAAGCCAGATGCTGCACGAGCTGGGGGATAGGAAGGGAGGGAAAAAGAAATGCTGCCAGTGGGTGAGGGAACAGGAAAAGAGATTTGTAAGATATAGGTGTGGAGTGAGAGAAAGACATAGTGCACATGGGGAAAGGAAGAAAGAGGAAAATTGGGCATGGAGAGAGGTAGAGCATGGGGAAGAGAAATATGAAAGGGAGAAATATTGGATATGGTGGTAGAGAGGGAATAAAGGGACAGATTGAAGGGCATGCAAGGTGGAGGGAGAGATGTGGCATTGTGCTGGAGAGGGGTGATAGAACGAGATATTGGCATGGGGCTGGTGGGCAGTGGTGAAAAATGCTGAGAGAAGGAGAAATGTTGAATGTGGCAGTAGAGGGGGGCGGGAGAGATGCCTGGATCTCTCAAGACAGATAGTGAGAGAGAGAGGGAAACATGATCAATAGGGTTGAAGGAGAGAGGAAGAAAAGTTGGACTCATGGAGTAACAGAGAGAAATGTTGGTTGGGAAATGGAATGAGGTCTGGAGGAGATGAAGCATGCAAGAGGCAGAAATAAATAAATATTGGATACACAGTCAGAAGGAAGTGCAACCAGAGACTCACAAAATCACCAGACAACAAAGGTTGGAAAATGATTTTATTTTCAATTTAGTGATCAAAATGTGTCAGTTTTGAGAATTTATTTCTGCTGTCTATATTTTGCATTATATTTGTTTATTTTTCTATAGTTGTAACTGAGGTGACATTGCATATCTTAAAGTCATCTGCCTTGACCTCTTTGAAAAAAACAAATATAAATGATAATTAAGATTTTCTCTGCGTACCGTGTGCTTTGTGTTTTTTTAATTTTGTGGTTACCATTATGTATTAATAAGATTATATTGTGTATATATGAAAAATGGATGGAAGAAATTGCATTACAATTAATACTATTATTATTGATATTTGTTAGACTTAGGGCTCCTTTTACGAAGGTGCATTAGGGCCTTAACGCACGGAATAGCACGCACTAAAATGCCACGCGTGCTAGCCGCTACCGCCTCCTCTTGAGCAGGCGGTAGTTTTTCAGCTAGCGCACTATAGCATGCGCTAAAAACGCTAGCGCACCTTTGTAAAAGGAGCCCTTGGGGGGTTACTTGGCTTGAAGAAGTTGAGAAACACTACTCTAGAGAAGAAGAGGACAAGGGAGATATGATACAGACAGTTAATTACTTGAAAGGTATTAATATAGAACAAAATCTTTTCCAGAGAAAAGAAATTAGTAAAACTTGAGGGCATTAATTGAGGTTGCGGGGTGACAGACTTAGGAGTAATGCTTGAAAATTCTTTTTCACAGAGAGGGTGGTTGGTGCCTGGAATGCCCTCCTGAGAGAGGTGATGGGGAGGAAAACAGTGATGGAATTCAAAAAAGTGTGTGACAAACACAGAGGATCTCCAGTTAGAATATGAATGGTATAAATTGAAGAACTAAGGCTGGAACTGAGCAGATTTGTCCAATCTGTGTACCATAGACGGCGATTCAGTTTAGGATGGGCTGGGGAGGGCTTTGACAGGAACTCCAGCAATTTGGAACATGAGGACAGTGCTGGGCAGACTTTTACTGCCTATATCCTGCAAATAACAAGATGGCTTAGATAGGCTGGAGTGAGTTTCGACGGCAACTCCAGTAGTTGTAACCTAAGGACAGTATTGGGTTGACTTTTAAAGTCTATGGCCCAGAAATAACAAAGAAAAAAGACAATTTAATTTAATCAGGAATTTATAATGCACTGATTATGTATCACATTATAATTTGTGCACTTATGTAGGCCTGTGATGGTACACAGCAGGGCTTGAAATATAGCCTGGCTACAACAGGTTAAGCCTGGAGCACTGGTTCGCCAGAGCACCATTAGCTTTAACTATTGCACTGAGGCTACATATATAAAATAATATTATTATTAAATTTTCATGGTTTGATCATTTCTAGTACATTGCAGTGCTACCCACTTCTCTTGATTTTTATCTGGGGATTTTTGATCGTTACTGGTAAATAAGGTGGCATTGATAGCAAAAATCAATCAAGAAACTGGAAAACAGTGGCGTACCTAGGGTATGTGGCACCCGGGGTCCATCATTTTTTGACACCCCCCCATTTAAAAAAATATTTTTTGTAATGACCATGAAACGGAATAAATGGTCAGAATAGAAACAGGCAGTGAAAATTTTCTTATATTCCAAACATAACATAACATAAATTATGTCTGAATTGTCATGACATCAGAAGTACATATGGAGTACCGTAGTTGCAGGTGATGCTTGGGACAGTTCTGATTGTGTTAGTTCGGTTTTATGTGTTTTTTGAATAGAAGGGTTTTTATTTCTTTTTGAAGGTTTTGCAGTATGTGGTCGATGTCAATTGGTTGTAGGGTAGGGGGTCGAGTGTTGCAGCTCGAATGGCTAGGAGGTTGTCGAACAGTTTTTTTCTTTTGACGTTTTTGGTTGGAGGGTGTGTGAATGGTGCGTGAGTTCTCCTATGTCTGTTTGAAGTGGATTGAATTATTTAGCTGAAGAAATTAGTTACCCCCTCATCCCACACACATTAATTCTCTTCCATTTTTGTTCCCATTATAAAAAACACTGATAAGTTCCCAGAAAAAAAAATACATTAAAATAAGAAGTGAAAACAAAGGCCCCTACAGATGAGAACATAACATAAGAATAGCCTAACTGGGTCAGACCAATGGTCCATCATGCCCAGTAGCCCATTCTCATGGTAGCCAATCCAGGATACTAATACCTGGTCAAAACCCAAAGAGTAGCAACATTCCATGCTACCGATCCAGGGCAAGCAGACACTTCCCCCATGTCTTAATAACAGATTATGGACTTTTCCTCCAGGAATTTGTCCAAATCTTTCTTAAAACCAGCTACACTATCTGCTTTTACCATAACTTCTGGCCACTTCATTTTTAAGTTTAGATCTTTCCTTTCAAACAGAGACCTTGCTAGATGTCAAATACAGCACAAGGTAACTTCACATGGACTTAGCTGTGCAGGAAATGTGAATCTCCTCATACACCCACCATATAGTGCAAAAATGTGCAAAGGTCTGTTTTTTTCTTTCGATCACTACATAGCCTAATGCCACACAAGCAGCGCTGTTACAAACATATTCTGTAGGTCAATGCTAAGGATAACAAAGTTTCCTTCCTTGGACCAGAAGGAGATACTGATAAACCACTGGAAGAGATCCCAACACAACACCCAAAGACCCACTCAGTGTGTGAACCAATTGAGTGGAGTGGACTAACTGGGGGGTGGAAATGGGCCCGGAGTTTGCTCAGCAGAATTTCCCAGACCACCTCTTCCTCTCAACACATTGACACGCTGCCACCACCACCACTAGAAACACCTCACTGGGTAGGCCAGCTATGCTATAAACTTTATAAAACACATTATTATATTTTCTTATAAAGCACATATTTTAACTGAACTCTCTGACATCCTCAGCCTTTCCATTCACAAAAATAGAAGGAAGAAAAGTTCCCATTTCCTGCTGTTTCATGTCCCCGGCCTATACAATATTTTTTTTCTGCAGACCCTTCAAAAGTCTGACCAAATCCTCGTTTCACTTGCATTATAAAGTACTGAGGATGCCATCTCTCCCCAATCCCAGGTCCTAAAGTCTAAGACAGTAGCGCAAACTAATGCTGCCAGATTCAGGAAAAAAATTTCGATTCGATTCAGCCTATTGAATTGGTTTTTCAATTCGATTTTCCTGCCCAGTTGGGTGATTTTTTTCAAAACTCCTGGTGGGTTTTATAGCTTTTTCACCCCCTTTGGCTTCTCCTAACCACACTGGCGCTGTGGTGTAAATAAAATAAAGAAACAAAAAGGACTTTTCCTCTCTCTGTTAAATCCTAGCTCACGTTTGCAGTCCAACACCAGCTCTGTCAGGATACACATTTCAAATCTGACATATTATAATCACAAAACAGAAAATAAAATTAATTTTTCTACCTTTTGTTGTCTGGTTATATTTCAAATCTTGTTGGTCCAAGGCTCTGGTTTTCTTCTGATAACTTGCTTGCCAGGGTCTCCTTCTTTCTTCTTTCTGCGTGCTAACCATCCATCTGCCAACTCTGTCCTCCCTTTCCATTTCCCTTCCCTCCCCAGGAAGTCTGGTATCTTTCCTTTTTTTCATCTCCCTCCACAGATCCACCTTTTCTTAACTACCCTTTCATCTGGCATCTCTCCCTCCTTCCCCACCACCCCAGAGTCCACCATCTCTCCCTTTCTTTTCCCAATTACCCTCCTATCCAGTATCTCTATCCCTCCTCCACACCATCCCTTGTGTCCAATTTCTCTCCCTTTCAGTTCCTTCCCTCCCTAAATCCCATGGTCCATCATTTCTCTCCCTCTCCTCTATTCTCAGACCCATTATTTCTTCATCCCCCCCAAAGTTTGGCATATGCACGTCTCTTTGAACACCCCCTTCCCTCCGTGTACTTCTAAACCAGGGTCCCCCCCAAAGGCCTGTCCCCCCCTTAAAGGTCTGCCTGTCCCCCCTTGAAGGCCTGCACCCCCCTTGAAGGCCTGTCCCACCCCCTTGTAGGCCTGTCCCCCCACCTTGAAGACCTGCCTGCCTGCCTGTCCCCCCCCTTGAAGGCCTGTCCCCCCCTTGAATGTCTGCACCCCCCCAAAGGCCTGCACCCCCCTGAAGGCCTGTCCCCCCCTTGAAGGCCTGTCCCACCCCCTTGTAGGCCTGTCCCACCCCCTTGTAGGCCTGTCCCACCCCCTTGTAGGCCTGCCTGCCTGTCCCCCCCTTGAAGGCCTGTCCCCCCCTTGAAGGCCTGCACCCCCCCTGAAGGCCTGCACCCCCCCCTGAAGGCCTGCACCCCCCCCTGAAGGCCTGCACCCCCCCCTTGTAGGCCTGCCCACCCCCTTGTAGACCTGTCCCCCCCTTGTAGACCTGTCCCCCCTTGAAGGCCTGCCTGTCCCTCCCCCTTGAAGGTCTGCACACCCCCCCCCCCCGAAGGCCTGTCCCCCCCCCCTTGAAGGCCTGTCTGCCTGTCACCTCCCTCCCCCTTGAATGCCTGCCTGCCTGCCCACCCGCCCCACCCTGAAGGACCGCTCGCCCCCCTGGCCTCCCCGCACCACCTATGAAGCAGCACTACCTATGCTCCCGGCCTTGCCGTTCAGTCCCCACCACCCACGAAGGACCGCTCGCCCCACTGACCTTCCTGCACCACCTATGAAGCAGCCGCAGCAGGATCGCGAGGTCAGCTATCCCTGAGCTGCTTAGGCGCTGCTTCCTGCGCCGCGTTCCCGCCCCTCCTCTTGACGTCAGAGGAGGGGCGGGACCGCGGCGCAGGAAGCAGCGCCCAAGCAGCTCAGGGATAGCTGACCTCGCTATCCTGCTGCTTGCTGCTTCACAGGTGGTGCAGGAAGGTCAGTGGGGCGAGCGGTCCTTCGGGGGTGTGGGGGGACTGAACGGCAAGGCCGGGAGCACCCCTTTAGGGCTGGCACCCGGGGCGGACCGACCCTCCCGCCCCCCCCTTGGTACGCCACTGCTGGAAAAGAGGATTGTTGGCAACAAGTGGAAATTTCAGAAGAACTGAAAGCTCTGCAGGGAGTTACTGTTGCACTCGTGAAAGATAAAATAAACACAACAACTTGAAAACTGACACTTGAATTTGCACCTGTTTTAATTTTTCCCAAACCTTCTGGGATAACTCTTCGAGATTTAGTTAAAAAGTTTTACATTTTTCTTCAGAAGCTGCTCCCCTTTTGAATAGGGTATTTTTTTCCATTACAAATGCAAGCAGTGTCTCACTTCCGGTTCACCACGTACACACCTTTATAGGACCCCCAGGGACCCCTGAAGAAGACTTTTTGTCGAAATGCGGACCGTGTTGGGTCCTGTATCCCTAGTGGACTAGGTCCTTTAAGGCTCTTATGTGGATGATTTACTTTTATGTGGATGGAATTATTTTATGTGGATGATTTTAGTGTACTTTTGGAACTCTGATACTTTCAAATAAAGTCCATTTGGGAACATCGTCACTCCACAGAGTTTTTTTTTGTTTTCTCTGGATTTTCTTCTTTGTGGATATTTTGGGGTCAATTCCTTTTGTTTTTTATTTTTTTTCTACCACCATCTTAATCTTCTTCTACATAACTGGCATTCTCTGAGAACCCAGCAAGGGGGTTCAAGCTGGTGATGTTGGAATTAATTTTGAGACTGGCAGCTTTCCTTGAAGAATGTCTCCGAGGTGCTATCTACAACTACACCGGTGGTATCTTTTGCCTTTGAACAAGATCTTAATGCTCTTTTGTGTTTGTATTTTCACTACTTTCAATCTTTGTTTATAGGACAGAAAGAATGGATTTATCCAGATGTAACTAAATCTACACAAGAAAGGCAGAAAGCCTTTTTGGCTTTGAGACAAAAGACTAAAGTCCTCAGAACTTCCTTCCTGTTGTGTTATCCATGTAAATGCTTGATTCAAGGTAAGGAGGGGAAAGAACTACAATAGTTAGAGGACAGAAAAACATGGAAGGTGGAAACACTGGGGGGGATGTCCTTTTAGGGGGCAAGAAAAGAATCGTGATTAAGATTGGTAGAGAGATTGTGAAAAGGTAAGATGCAAAAGAGATCCTATAAGGGGGCCTTATACTTTGAAAGAGTCTTTAAATAAGAAACTTTTTAGGCTCTTTTAAATCTATCTTAAGGATGTTTCCTCTCTCATGTAAGCTGGTAGGGAGTTCCAGAGTTGTGGGACTGTGACGGAGAAGATATTAGAGTGCCGCATGTTAATAACTCTCCATGAAGGAACGGACAATAGGTGTTGCTCAGTTGATTTTAGCATTCGTGAAAGGGCACAGGGTATGAGAAGTCAATCTAAAATATAGGTGCTTTAGAGCAGGGTTGCCCAAGTCCGGTCCTCGAGATCTACTGGCAGGCCAGGTTTTCAGGATATCCACAATAAACATGCATATGAGAGATTTGCCTGCACTGCCTTCTTGGTATGCAAATCTCTCTCATGCATGGATATCAAACCTGGCCTGCCAATAGATCTCGAGGACCGGACTTGGGCAGCCCTGCTTTAGAGAATAGTATTTTGAAGGTTAGTACGGTAATCTTGAACGTAAACCTGTGTGATACAGGAAGCCATTGTGCATTCTTTAAGAGGAGAGTGACATGGTTGAATTTCCCAGATTTCATAATAATTTTTATTACCATATTTTGAATTATTTGAAGTTGTCTTAATTCTTTTTGTGAGATACCCTTATAAAGTGAGTTACAGTAGTCCAGTTTTGTGATTACAAGAGAGTGTATTAGAATATTTGAAGAGGTTGAATCCAGGAAATTTGCCAATGATCTAATCATAGGTTAGTTTGTGGTCTATGATAACATCAAGCATGCTTGCAAGTATGGGGTACTAATGACCTGGATTGGCCACCATGAGAACGGGCTACTGGGTTTGATGGACCATTGGTCTGACCCAGTAAGGCTATTCTTATGTTCTTAGAATACCCTACTGTCCAGAATGAAATACCTATCTACTTCTCTTTTTTGTTTGTAATCTGGACAGACATCAACCTAGAACAGGGGTAGGCAATTCTGGTCCTCGAGAACCAGAGCCAGGTCAGGTTTTCAGGATATCCACAATAAATATGCATGAGATAGATTTGCATCTCAAAGAGACAGTGCATGCAAATCCATCTCATACATATTCATTGTGGATATCCTGAAAACCTGACCTGGCTCTGGCTCTCGAGGACAGGAATTGCCTACCCCTGACCTAGAAAGGGAGGCACATAAAGAAAGCTAGTAAGCAACTACTCTGCAGCAATGTTGGAATGGGTTTTCAAAAGATACTTTTTCAAACAGGACTCTCGGGATGCACTGTATGATAAATGTGAATGGCTGGCTCACACATCAAGGTCAGAGCTAGGAAGAAAAATGCACCGTTAATCTATCAGGATTTTCACTTTAATTCCTCTCCTCTCACTTTCTTAGATGCATCAAAGTAATTTGCAGCTGCAGTATAACCATACAATATCCTCACCACACAAGCCTCTGTCAAGCATGCTGGAAATCCCCACAATTTATCTTTGTTTGCATAGAAGCAATTAGTACAGAAATCCAGAGACAGGTTCAGAGTGCCAGCTTTCCCGATCCTCAGCCTATAACTGAAACTCAGTGATTCCCAAAACCTGTCCTGTGGGAACCCCAGCCGGGTCAGGTTTTCAAGTTATCCTAATATTCATGAATCAATTTGCATACACTTCCTCCTTGATATGCAAATCTCTCTAATCCATATTCATTGGGGATATCTGAGACTGCCCAGGAGTTAAAACAACAGGCATAATAAACAAAGCAGAAAAAGAGCAATCAGGATCAAGTGACTAATTTCTGTATCTTTATTCTACTTTTTCCTGCTTGCTGGTTACAACTCACAGTATTGGAATGTCTTCTGTTTCTCTATGGATGGTACAAAATATAGTGGACGCCATAGGCTTGAGTAAAAAGAACACACCTTGATAAGTTGTCTGATCATTTTATACCTTACAGGCTTCAGAAGAAAAACCTCTTTGGCATGATTAAGAAACTGCAGTAAACCACACTTTCCAACCTACCCTGGTTTAAGAGGTCAGGCCCAATCTTATCACCGTATACCAGGGATCTCAAAGTCACTCCTTGAGGGCCGCAATCCAGTCGGGTTTTCAGGATTTCCCCAATGAATATGCATTGAAAGCAGTGCATGCACATAGATCTCATGCATATTCATTGGGGAAATCCTAAAAACCCGACTGGATTGCGACCCTCAAGGAGGGACTTTGAGACCCCTGCCGTATACACAAGTCAAAATAATATAAATCCTGAATTTCCAGTTTAGTAAATACAATTGCACAATCTACTCACTCCGCCACCTACAACAATGAGGGCACAGCAGAACCAGGATGTTTCCCCATACACTTCACCTTACAAAAATATACAGTATTAAAATTCAATAACAAAATCCCTCCACAATCTGGCACCCTGCAAATACAAAATCCTGCAAAAAAAAAAAAAAAGAATCAGCTCTATAATGCTAATTCTACAGCTGTGGGCCCAATATTTAGCCAGCAGTGTTTAGCATTTTGCTGCCCACCACTGGCATTATGCCCAAAAATTCAATGCCGGGCCATATCCAGGCTTCGGCACTGAATTTACAGGTTCATGGAGCCAGCTATGGGGCATGCACAAACAGAGGACCGACCTTTATGCAGACGGATTTTTGTGGTGGTTCTGCATGGTTAACTTGGCATTTAATTAGCTAAGTGCTGACTCCACCCCCAGAAAACCCCAAAAATAGTTTTGAGTTGGGAGCTATCCGGTCATTCTCAGGGGTGTTAAGTAGCACTAAAAATGACAAGTTATAGATGTATTGTCTTTATATTTTGTATGTTTTTTGGAAACCGCCTAGGTTTAGGCGGTGCAGAAATTTCTTTAAATAAATAACAAGCTAGGAGCCGTTTCTGGCCATAAAATCACTTTGAATATCAACCCACATGTGCCTAGTTTTAGGCACCAAGAATGCAACTGAGATTATTCTACAAAAAACAGTATATGCCTACCTTTCTTTATAGAATGCACCTAGATTGTTATAGAACTCATGTATGTTATACTATTGTGCCCTGTGAATCTTCTGCCCGTGCAAATGCCCATCAAATATTGCCACATACTTTTGGAATAACATGTAGCCAGAATACTGACATTCACATGCATTCTTGCTGCCCAAATCTAGGCAGCTCCTTACAGAATTACCCCTCTATGTGGCAAAGCTGCCAAACCACAGCACTAACCCTTGGGACTCAAACAACAAAAACCTAGTCCATGAAAAAATGTGTGGGAAAACATTGCACTGGGTCATAGAACGTCAATAGAACTCATACTGGGAAAGCACAATAAACAAGAATGCTGCAGGTCCCCACATGCAAGTAAAATACCTCAGATCGGTCACATTTCCTACTCAAATTGAGACCATAGTATTCTTGTAATCCCAAATCCTCACTCTCTTATCCAGTCCCCGAGTGCCTTGTGAAACTTGAATAGATGGGGAAGTTACACCACAAAGGGGCATAACCACAATCTGTAATTCACCAAAATAATAAATCCACAATCTCATGCAAAAAGTGTTAAAAAATTCCTTACAAAGGCCCGTTATTTCACTACTTCAAGGGAATTCACTGACCTCACATTAGCCAAAATTGCTTTCAAAAATGACTCCTTTTTCTATAAAAATGAGACAGGAAAAGCATTTGGTAGAAATGAAATTAACTAAAAATGAAAATTTCCAACATGACACAGGTCAAAGTGCAAAGTGCACAAGCCTATATACTTTTTTTACGAGCTTCCAAAGGGAAGCGTAAAGGTATATTTTCCCTCTGAAAACTGTTCAGGGAAAAGTAACCAGACATTTGCAACAGCTTTTCCCCTTCCAAACAATGTGTAGCTTTGAAAACGCAAAACTACATGCACTGGGGCATTCCCTGCCCTATCCCTACTCAGAGAAAACCCTCCATTTAATGAGCTTTGTGCAGTGAAAACCCTTACGCACATAAAGACTGAACATTTTTCAGACAGTCATTGTACGTGACTAAATAACCATTTAGAAAGGAAAAAAAAAATTAGGCTCCCAAAACATTTAGAGGGCATAGTCGAAAGGAATGTCTAAGTCCACTTTCGTCTAAGTCGCAAATCGTCCAAAGTAAAAAACAGCCTAGGACACATTTTCAAAAAATACGTCCAAAAATTTTTTTGTTTCGAAAATCATCTAACTATACGGCCTGCCGATCTGATCATCCAAGTCGCTAAATTGTCCCATCTTTATACCACATTTTCATCCAACTTTTCTTCCAAGTCAAAAACGCCTAGAACAAGCCCTGTTGGACATGGGAGGGGTCTGCAAAGTGATGGACTGAACACCCAGACATGGCACCTAAATATTGGGGTACCTTACAGGGCACTACTATAAACTTCACAAAAAGGGTGCCATGTCATCATCTCACTACAGCTCCCTTATAGGTCATGGCGAGCCCCCCAAACCACCTCCAAAAGTCCCTAGACCCACTTATCTACCACCCCAATAGCCCTTATGGCTGCAGGAGCCACTTATATGCCAGTAGAAATGGTTTTGGGGTGTTTAGGGGAGTGCACTTGTTTAAGTATCAATGCAGTGATTACAGGGGCTTATGGGCATGGGTCCTCCTCCCCATGAGTCCCTAACCCACCCCCAAGATGGCTTAAGCCGCCTCTGTGCTGGACGAGTAGGCTTTCCTATTCCAGGCTGCCAGGTGATGATGGTCTGGAGACTGAATTTTAAAGGTGTGATTACGATTTTTATGGGGTGGGGGGGCGGGCGATGATCACTGAGGTAGTGTGTGGGGGTCTGTTTTATGTGTTTGCAGTGCTTATCTGGTCACTTTAGGTGGGTTTTTGCGACTTAGACCATGTTTTACATGGTCTAAGTCACAACATCCAAGTTTCGTCGATCCTGGGCTGTATTACTTTCGGTTATACATGCACTACGACTAAGTCTAAGCCAGCCCACGTCCCGCCCAACTTCCGCCCTCGACACTCCTACTGAAACGCCCCGTTTAGCTATGGTCGTTCAGCGGCACTTTGAAGACCTAGAATTTAGAAATACGTCCAAAACCCATTTTTATTATCAGCACTTGGACGTATTTTGACAATGTGCGTCCAAGTGCTGAGTTAAGCCGGTTTTTGGACATTTTTCTCTTTCGATTAAGAGCCCCATAACCTCTTCTGCTTTATGAAAAGTGTTCCTAAAAATTGATCACGCCTAAATTTATTACAGTAATACCTATGTTAGCAAGGCCTGCCCACTTATCACACTGATGTGCTCTCTCTCTAATCACAACAGACACATTTAGAACAGTTTGCTAGTTGTGACAAACCCAGCACCAGCACTAGCCCAGTCCCTGATAGGATCAAGTGCAGAAGAGCTGACCAGATTGATTCTGGCGCTCAACTTGAGGCTGACCTCCCTTGCCCCCTTAATCAAAGAGATAGTGAGCTGGAACAGAGGCAAACAGATTGGCAACAGCAGCCTCTGGGCTTTAGAACAGCTAAGGAAGCCACGAGGAAAGTAGCTGCAGTTGAAAAACCCAAGCAGAGGAAAACTGCTGTAGAGCCAAAACCCATCCCCCGCTACAGGCTGAAGGGGATTGGCTCTGGTTTGTTTAAAAGCAGGCAGAGACAAACAGGAGGAGGAGGAGCGAGTGACGAGGGCGAGTCACTCCCACAGCCCAAGGCAGGAGAGGAGCTGTGGAACAGGGCAGCAGAGGAGAACGTGCTGGATTATCCCATGCAGGATTTGGAGGAAGGCTTAACCCCTTCAAACTATCCAGTGCCAGACCAGGTAGAAGGCATGGAGATAGAAATAGCTGGCCCTAGGGTAGAAGGCCAGTTAGAAGGAGCTGAGAGAAAAGCTGTACTGCTAACAGAGTGTGCTGTGACGATTTTTGCCTACTGAGTTCTTGTCTGCTTGAAAATGTACTGTAAGTTTGATTTTTGCCAATTTACTATTTTTGTTCAATGACCTGCAAAGTGATATTGTTTTGCTGTTGCATATCTTTTGACCTGGAGGTCAGAATAAACCACTTATGTTTTCCTAAAGAACTCGTTTGCTTGGTGATATAGTGAAACCTTGTACTTCCCCTATATCTCAAGGGGCCTAGACCGTTGTCTGGGGCCGCCTAAAAATCCTGGAGGTACCCCTAGTTAAAGGGGACGCGCCCGAAGCAGTGTGTTTGTCACACGCCAGCCCTGGACTGCAAGGGGGTTTGTGACATAGTGCAACACAAGTATCACATTAAATAAGGTTAGTTGAACGGCCTGCAATTCCCTCCTAAAATTTAGAACAACAAACTCAAGTCAGTCAACTCCATTCTTTCATTTTGCCTTTCAATGAATAATTCCAAATTAATGATCCTCCCGTATGGGCCATTTTTCCCACAGGCAAATAGCAGCCAGCAATCAAGTAGCACATTAAGTAATATGCAAACTATTTTCACAGGTTATAGTTGCCAAATTCTTCTAAAATGTTAATCTTGCTTCAGCTGTTCACAGGGCATAAATATACCTTATTATATTAACAGCTGCATGGAAATTATTTTGCCAAGGTCAAGCTCATCTGAATAACCAAATTCTTAATTTCCTGGTGACCCAGAAACCAGGCTGAGATGAAAGCCATAACGAAGGACTGGGGCTGGAAAGGCAAGAGGCTTAACCGGCAGGAACTCTCCAGAAGGTCTTTTCCATTTAAAATCATTTTGATCCTGCTTCAGTGACAGAGTAATTAATGAGAAAATGTCTGGGGAAATTGTATGCCTGAAAATATTTTATTTACAGTCTAAATCATGCAAACTGCACTGCAGTCCACTGAGTAAACTAGCCATTTGAGCTGTATGAGTTAGTCATAACCAAGTACAGGAAAAAATCTATAATTCAAAACATGTCAACTAAAAAATTGTGTTTAATTCCCAGGGTCAACTTGGACTGCCAGCCATTGGTGAGCAGGTAAAATGTTACTATAGCGAGATCCAGACAGACTCCAAATTTTAGACAGCCCAGAAGTCAAAATCTCACCAAATCATGGGATCAAACCCAGCCTACTTAGTTATACATTTCCAGCCTTTTTATTTAATAGTATTTAGTTTCCCACTGGAACCACTGCAGATAAAGAGATAAAACTAACTGTGTAAGGGATGAACTACAAAGATCACTGAATTGCTAAAACCATGAATCTAGTCCAGTGTCTCACAAACGTTTTCAAGCTTTGGCACACTGTACTCGGGGCCACATCTGCTGGGCCTCCAGGCATACGCAGACATTGACGTGATGATGTCAAGCACATGTGCGACATCATTAGGGCAACATCAGCACATGTACGGAGGCTCACCAGATGGGGCCCTGAGCTTGCTAACCCTGAAATTAGTACACCAGTGGGGGTGGAGGAGAGTGGAGAGGAAGGAAAAATTTTGTTCTTACCTGTTAATTTTCTTTCCTTTAGACGCAGCAGATGAATCCAGAGACTAGTGGGATAGCACACATCTACCAGCAGGTGGAGACAGAGAAACTGTACCTTGGCATAATATACAGACCTCCAAGGCAACAGGAAGACCTTGATATGGAATTAATCGAGGACATAGAGAATATCACCTTGCGTGGGGACACAGTATTGATGGGGGACTTCAATATGCCTGACGTGAATTGGAACACACTTTCCTCTGCGACCGGAAGCAGCAAAAGGCTATTAAACTCTATAAAGGGAGCAAGACTCAAGCAAATGGTTTTGGAGCCAACTAGGGATCAGGCGATTCTAGACCTAATACTTACCAACGGAGAAAGTGTCACAGATGTCTCTGTGGGAGACACGCTGTCATCCAGTGACCACAACATGGTATGGTTTAACCTCAGAAAAGGTTTCGCCAAACCCAACACATTAACTAAGGTCCTCAGCTTCAAGGACACCAACTTCGAGGACATGGGGGAATTCATCCATCAGTCGCTGCAAAACCAAGCAGAGACTGATAATGTAGAGGAATTGTGGTCAACACTGAAAACTACCATACACGAAGCAACAAACAGATTTATCAAATCTGTAAGTAAACGACGAAGAAAAAACAAACCGCAGTGGTTCTCTACGGAGATCTCCAACCTCATAAAAGAGAAGAAGAGAGCATTCATCTCCTTCAAACATTCAGGGAAGCAGGGCTCCAGAGAAGACTATCTGGCCAAGTCAAGAACCGTCAAAACAGCAGTCAGAGAGGCCAAATTGCAGGTGGAGGAGAATCTAGCAAAGAATATCAAAAAGGGCGATAAAGCATTCTTTAGGTATATTAGTGATAGAAACAGGAACACAGGAGGGATAGTACGCCTTAGGAAACCGGACGGGAACTATGTAGAATCGGACTCCGAGAAGGCTAAACTGTTAAATGAATACTTTTGCTCAGTTTTCACCCGCGAGGCGCAGGGATCCGGCCCTCAACTACCAACAGGGGATAGCTCGATAGACCCGTTTTGCAGCTTCGAGATAACGCCCAATAGTGTCTACAGTGAACTATCCAAACTCAAGGTTCACAAAGCCATGGGGCCAGACAACATACACCCCAGAGTACTCAGAGAGTTAAAAGACACCTTGGCGAAACCACTATCAACACTCTTCAATCTCTCCCTTAGCAAAGGAAAAGTCCTGCTAGACTGGAAAACGGCTAATGTCATTCCACTCCACAAAAAAGGAAGTAGGACGGAGGCTACGAACTACAGACCAGTGAGTCTCACATCAATAGTAAGCAAACTAATGGAAACTCTAATCAAACACCAATTGGATGCGGTCCTTAATGAGGGGAATCTGCGAGATCCCCGTCAACATGGGTTTACAAAGGGGAGGTCCTGTCAATCCAACCTGATCAGCTTCTTTGACTGGGTGACGAGGAAGCTGGATATTGGGGAGTCCCTGGATGTCGTGTACTTAGATTTCAGCAAAGCATTCGATAGCGTACCACACCGCAGGTTGTTGAGCAAGATGAGCTCTATAGGTTTGGGAGATACCTTGACTACATGGGTGGGGGACTGGCTAGGAGGTAGACTTCAGAGGGTGGTGGTGAATGGCTCCCCCTCCGAAACGACAGAGGTGTTAAGTGGAGTGCCGCAGGGCTCGGTCTTGGGCCCAATCTTGTTCAACATCTTCATAAGGGACTTGGCTGAAGGGCTTCAGGGTAAATTAATGTTATTCGCCGATGATGCCAAATTATGCAATATAGTGGACAAGAACACAACAGGACCTGACAACAAATCCAAGACCGATAGTATGGCACACGACCTCCTCCTACTGGAGAATTGGTCCAGGACCTGGCAACTAAACTTCAATGCCAAAAAATGCAAGGTCATGCACCTAGGCAACAGAAATCCATGTAAGACTTACACTCTTAATGGTGAGATCCTAGAGAGAACTGTAGCGGAACGAGACTTAGGGGTAATCATCAGTGAGGACATGAAGACTGCAACTCAGGTGGAGAAAGCTTCATCTAAAGCCAGACAAATCATGGGTTGCATACGAAGGAGTTTCGTTAGCCGTAAGCCCGAAGTCATAATGCCATTATATAGGTCCATGGTGAGACCCCATCTGGAATACTGTGTACAATTCTGGAGACCACATTACCGCAAAGATGTGCTGAGACTTGAGTCGGTCCAGCGAATGGCCACACGGATGGTCACGGGGCTCAGGGATCTCCCGTATGAGGAACGGCTGAATAAACTGCAGCTCTACTCCCTTGAGGAACGCAGGGAGAGGGGGGACATGATCGAGACATTCAAGTACCTCACGCGCCGTATCGAGGTGGGGGAGGATATCTTCTTCTTCAAGGAACCCACGTCAACACGAGGGCATCCATGGAAGATCAGGGGAGGGACATTGCATGGCGACACCAGGAAATACTTCTTCACCGAGAGGGTGGTGGATCGATGGAATGGTCTTCCGATGCAGGTGATTGAGGCCAGCAGTGTGCCTGATTTTAAAGCTAAATGGGATCGAAAGGTGGGATCTCTTCGCAAAGAGAGGTAGGGGAGGGTCATTGATGTGGGCAGACTTGATGGGCCTTGGCCCTTATCTGCCGTCACCTTCTATGTTTCTATGTTTCTATGTTTAACAAGTGGTCCTATTGGCTGGCACTCGTCCTGTATCTTCAGTATTGCTCCTTGCACAAGCATCTGGAACCAGTAATATGCTCAGCATGTAAAAAACTTCTTTCCCATCACCAAGGTCCAAGGTAATAATACAAAATACAACTACCAACTAGAACAAAACTTCTGCAACTTGGGAAACATAAACTGAGAGGCATACCCAAACTTCCAAAAATTCTGAAAGAGAAACCGACAGAAATATAAAGAAAGGTCGGGGCTCTGGATTCATCTGCTGCATCTAAAGGAAAGAAAATTAACAGGTAAGAACATAATTTTTCCTTCCTTAGCAACAGCAGCCAAAGCCTGCAACTCAGAAATACGCCAGGCTGCAGCCACAGCCTTAAGCAACACCGTTAGCAATGTCATATCCTATAGCAGGGCTGCCCAAGTCCGGTCCTCGAGATCTACTGGTAGACCAGGTTTTCAGGATATCCTCAATGAATATGCATGAGAGAGAGATTTGCATACGAAGAAGGTAGTGCAGGCAAATCTCTCATGCATATTCATTGTGGATATCCTCAATGAATATGCATGAGAGAGAGATTTGCATACGAAGAAGGTAGTGCAGGCAAATCTCTCATGCATATTCATTGTGGATATCCTGAAAACATGGTCTGCCAGTAGATCTCGAGGACCAGACTTGGGCAGCCCTGTCCTATAGTCTCTCATTAGAGAAAGAACCAAATGGGGGCTGTTGAAAACTCCCAAGAACTATGTAAAGACTCTAAACCGGACAATATATGTAAACAGGTAGATAAAAAGTTCCATTTAGTAAGTGAACAACTGACAACTGATAAGCAAGCGAAGAGTGAGACTTCTGACCCTTGTAACAAGCAATGGTTGTGACTTGAAAGTGAAGGGAAGTATACGAGAAGTTCTTGGCTACACTTCATTCAAAAACGAAAGAAGAACCCGCCTCAACCAAAAGTGTTTAATATGGAGGCTGTAAGAACCAAATGGAACGAATTTCCATGATAATCGACTCATGGGTGAGCAAATCCGGAGGTACTGGGAGCTACAAGTGCTTGCTCAGCAACAAACCCTTCAGACCCGCTGAGCATAGACAGAGCAGAAAACCCAGAGCTACAAGGATCACCATTCTGTAAAAGTGAGCAAGGAGCAGAAACACAGAGCCAATCATCGAAGGGGAAACACTGAAAGACGACGACGACACATAGGCCAGAAACCAGCCGATGTGTCTACCCGTTGTGACTCCCGGTTCCTGCGGCTGCCGAATAACCGAGAAAACTGTGCAGTTTGAGATGATGCCATGAGTTCTAGGTCTAGGACAGGAGTAAGGAACTCCGGTCCTCGCGAGCCGTATTCCAGTCGGGTTTTCAGGATTTCCTCAAGAGGTTCTGAAAAAAAAAAACAACTATCTTTAAAAGGGATGGCGTCTTAAGCACAATCTAGATATTGCAAACAGTGCTCCATGACCATAGATCTGGCAACCATCTCCCCATGTCCTTAGATAAGGCATTCTACTTAGAGTCATACCTGAAGTTCTCATTCAACTGTCATAAGGTGTTTGCCACCATGAGTCCTGCCTGCATCGTAGCTCGGAAGCGCAAATAGAGCTAGCACAGGAATGTGGAAAGGGACCTCTATACTGCCTTTTCATGAACTGAGGCAGTCAAGGAGTTGGTCTTATAGAAGTACATGACTTTCCCAGGGTCAGAAGTAGCTGTAGAACGCTT
The DNA here is from genome assembly GCF_902459505.1 of Geotrypetes seraphini. Taxonomy (NCBI): domain Eukaryota; kingdom Metazoa; phylum Chordata; class Amphibia; order Gymnophiona; family Dermophiidae; genus Geotrypetes; species Geotrypetes seraphini. Next base: position 396,426,419 of record NC_047085.1, on the reverse strand, counting down.
TCTGCCAATTCTGTCTAGTACCTGCCAGGAGAAAATGGCGGTGATACAATCTCGTGCGACAGGCTGTGCACCATAGAGGCTCTGCTGCCTTAGAAATAAAGACAACCCAGCCCACACGAAAAAGGAAATGGCACCGTGCTCCCAAACTGCACCCCAATAGTTGATCACAACACCAGAACCGGAAATTATTGCTATAACGTTACCACATACACAAAGCACTGCACAGAGAGCCGAAAAGAAAACATTCAATTATGTATATTCTCTCTTCACGGAGATCCTAAGAGAAAGAAAGAGAAACCCTCACCAAGTACCGGGTAATCTCTAGCTGCTGACAGCATCCTGCAGCAATACGCCTTCTAGCTACACTGTGCAGAGAAAAGCTGAACTGGGTAGTGGAGCATAAACCGAAGTCTCCCTCCAATACGCTCTCAGGCCTAAGATGCATGAGCCCCAAGTTACAAGAAAGCGCATAAAATAAATACTCACCAAGCCCCCAAGTGCTGCATCACAGCGAAATGTGGCTGCACAACCTCAGACGCGTGTAACTCAAATAATAGGGAGGCCTTGTGAAGAAATAGCCTACACGCTGCAGTGCTGCCGACAAAGAGTATCGCAAGCGTGCTTTGCCCTTGCATGGGAAATTCAACAGGGAGGCTGCGGCACCCGCTCAGAAAAATCAGCCTGGGGAAAGAACAGCCGACACGCTGTGGTGCTGCCGACAACGGAGGATCCCAAGCACACTTCTCCCACACGCGGAAAAATCTGTGCTCCTCAACTGTTTAAAAATTACAAACCAGGAGCCTATCCATTTCCCCACATACACTGAGAAATTCACCACTGCTTACTCTGTGTACGAATCTCAACTCCAACCAGTTGAACTGCCCAAGAAAATTTACATAGCGCTGTGGCCCTGCCGACAGCAAAGGAGCTCGGTCCCGCTTAAAGGTACAGCTTCAGGAAACGCTGTGGCTCTGCTGACAGCAAAAGAGCTCGGTCCCACTTAAAGGTACAGCCTCAGGAAATGCTGTGGCTCTGCCGAAAGCAAAAGATCTCAGTCCCGCTAACATTTACAGCCTCTGGAAACTCCATGACTCTGCCGAATACAGAAGAGATTAAGTGCACCCTGTCTGCGTGCAGGAAAAAATGTCTGCCATTCAACAGCTTGCCACACACAAAAAACCGGAACCCTCCAAAAAAAACACATATGCAAACTTGAATCAGTAAACATCAGTACAGCCCTACCGAAACCATAGTGTGCGAAACACAAATTAACAGCCGTTGTACTCACGCTATGCCGAACCCGCATTGCATAGTCACAGACAAATATATTCACCAGCTTTTCAATAGTGCCGGATAATGCCGGTAAGTGCCGGTTGTGCAGCACAAACAGGGCAGAATATAGTACCTGTGGTCTCTTCCTTTTTTTTTTTTTAACAATGAAGGGAAAGAAGAAAAATGGAGACCCAGTCAGACCCTCTATCATCAGAGGGAGGGTGAGTCAGGGACCTGGGGAATACCCAGGTGTAACCCCTAAAGCCAGCACCATTCAGCCGGACACCCCTGTCTCACTGAAGAGAAAATCTCAACAGAAGAAAATAAGGTTCCAGTCACAGCCAGAATCCATTATGTATGTTTGATATGTACAAACTTCAGTTTGGAAGGGTGTATATTCTCTTACCCCTCCTAACTCTCTTCACACTAAATAGTACTGTACAACATTTATAGATCCTCAGAAGTACCACCTAGCATTCATTGTGATAGGCTTTATGTACTACTTTCTCACCGAATCTTCCATACTTTGCAATTAACTTTATAAATACTTTTTTCCACCTTAGTTTATAAATAGTTTAAATATTTAGCTTAAAACTTGTGGTCATGCTTTCAGGGATTTATACCGCCAATAGTTAATTCAGTGGTCGGGTACAGCAGCGTTAAGCTTTAGAAAGGGATATGGTGCCTTGATAAAACCCCTTTGGGTGAAACATGTTGGCGGTATAAATCCCTGAAAGCATGACCACAAGTTTTAAGCTAAGGATTTAAACTATTTATACACTAAGATGAAAAATAGCAAAGTATGGAAGATCCGGTGAGGAAGTAGTACATAAAGCCTGACATAATGAATTTGTATGAGTGCTAGGTGGTACTTCTGAGGATCTATAAACCTTGTATTATTCACTGTGAAGAGTGTTAAGAGGGGTAAGAGAATATATACCCTTCCAATCTGAAGTTTGGTTATACTCTCACAGAAAATTTAACTTGAACTATTGTGCTGTTTGGTTGTTTGATATGTACACCACTTAAAATTTATGTGGTTTATAAAATTTTAAAAATAAATAAATGATAAATCATTCCCTACCTTAGCAGAGTGCATAGATTCACCCTTTGTCCTGTTTGTCATAATTAGATTGTAAGCTCTTTCAAGCAGGGACTCTCTCTTGTGTGTTAATGTGCAGTGCTGCGTGCACCTGGTAGCACCGTAGAAATAATAGATAGTAGTAGGTGCCGGCTGACTGCCTACAGACGTATCTCTCGCGGCACACCCGGAATCTTGTGTCGGCACACAGTTTGCAATACACTGATCTAGTCCTATAAAGGCAGCACTTTTATAACAAGCCATTTACATTTTCAGACCAATTGTGCATCTAAGAGAACAGAATACTGACATTTCTGTGCCTAAGAAGCTCATTTTCAAAAAAATAAAGACACCCCAAAAAAGAGCCTAAGTTGGCACTTAGACATCCTAATTGTTGGGATGTCCAAGGGCCGATTTTCAAAACCATTTTTCTGAATGTCTTGCAAGGCATTTTGCCCACTGTGCATCCAGAGTTCAAAGTGGCAGCAGCAGCAGCATCTGGTTTGGGAAAGCCTAGTAGAGCATCACACAGGTGACATAAGTAGCCATGTGGGTAGGCTAGTGAACCTTTGCCTGTAAGCCCCTCTAACCACTACATTTATGGTGAAAAGTGTGAGGCCACCAAAACGTTACTATACTGTCATATAGGTGCCACCTGCAGCCATAAGGGCTATTGGGGTGGTAGACAGGTACGTAAAATAGATTTTGTGGAAGTTTTGGAGGGCTCACCATACATTATAAGGGGATTGTTACTCCTGTAAGTGGAAAAATTTATGTGGAGTCCCTCAGGGTTCGCCTCTCTTTTTAATCTTTATTTAGTGTCATTGGGAAATAAACTTGATTCTATGACATTACAATAGTCATCCCTATCACTTCATTATCATCAGAGGCTTTGCAAATTCTAACGGCTATTATGGAAACAATGGAAACCTGGATGAGAGATTTTAAATTAAAATTTAATATAGAGAAAACAACACTTTTTTGGTCTCTCCCAATAACAAAATTCAAGTAGACAAATTAATACTGAATGTTATTAGTCATCCTATTATTCCCGAAATTAGAATTTTGATGCAATTGGACTTTAGATGCTCAAACGAATGCTGTGGTTAAGAAAGGCTATTTCATGCTTTGGAAGCTTAGGACAATCAGAGCATATTTTGATTTTCCTGTATTCAGACTTCTTGTTCAGTCCTTGATTTTGAGTCTGTTAGACTAATGCAGGGGTAGGGAACTCCGGTCCTCAAGAGACGTATTCCAGTCGGGTTTTCAGGATTTCCCCAATGAATATGTATTGAAAGCAGTGCATGCAAATAGATCTCATGCATATTCATTGGGGAAATCCTGAAAACCCGACTGGAATACGGCTCTAGAGGACCGGAGTTCCCTACCCCTGGACTAATGTAATATTTATTTATTTATTTAGCCTCTCATAAAAGGAATATCAAAAGACTGCAGCTTATCTAGAGTACAACTGTCTGACTGATTTTCAAATTGAAAAAAATCAGAGCATGTGACAAAGTACTACCAGATCAGTGGTTCCCAAACCTGTCCTGGGGGACCCCCAGCCAGTCAGGTTTTCAAGATATCTCTAATGAATATGCATGAGAGTTTTGCATACCTGTCACTTCCGTTATATGCAAATATCTCTCATGCATATTCATTAGGGATATCTTGAAAACCTGACTGATTGGGGGTCCCCCAGGACAGGTTTGGGAACCACTGTACTAGATGTTGCACTGGCTTCCAGTCGAGGCACAGTTATTCTTAACATTTTAAAGCAAAAGCATCCCAATTTAATCAGGCCTTGTGCCAAATTGTTTCATTGATCACTTCATTTTCACCGATAGAAAATTAACACTATGCAAGCTTGCTACATTTGCATTTCCTTCAGTTAAAGGTTGCGTCTATAAGCTTTTTTTTTCCCAAAGAATTTTAGCTTATCAGGTTGCATTATGGGAAAGGAATTTTGGTAAACTAATAAAGGATTTTAGTTCTTATCAAGCTTTTAGAAAAGCATTTGATAAATTTTATAAATGAGTTTATAATCTGTTATGCTTGTATAACTGTCTTACTTTGTGAATCACTTTGAACTGAAAGGTACATAAGAACATAAGAATTACTCGCTCCTGCCTTGTGCGCCACAGGCCCCAAGATAATGAGGCAGCCGTCCAGTGAGGGAGGGGCAGCAGAGCGGAAAGCTCGCTCCTGCCGATACACTGCTGGATCACCAGGATTTAAGGGGGATTTAAAATGCTACAACGGAGGGGGGATTGGTACTGGGGGCGTCTTAAAAAGTACAGGGGGTGTAAAAAATTGTTAGTCGGCTGGGACAGATCCCTCCTGTCCAGGCCTACAAATAGACCACCAGAGGGGGGACAGGATACAGGGCAGGGTGGTGGAACAGGGTGCAGAGCCTGGCTAGGAGTGTGGGGTTGGGCACAGAGCCTGGTATATTTTATTAAATATATTAGTACACCATTTGGCTCGGAATATTTTTTGTTTTCCTCCTCTAAACCTAGGTGCGTCTTATGGTCAGGTGTGTCTTATACTGCGAAAAATACGGTATTTTATCTTGATGTATTTTTGCACCTTCCTAACCCCTGACCCTCCTGTGTCATTATCTTCATGTCTTGTCTATTAAACATATTTCTTTTATCCTCATTCTCTTTTAAATTTTAGTATTGTAAACCGTCTAGGTACTCAATGATAGACGGTATATCAAGTACAGAATAAACTTGGAAACTTGTTGCACACAAATCAAAAGGTCTGAACACTGATGCAGAATACTCTCCAAGCAAGCTGCTGTGTCTTCTGTTAACTCACACACTCAAGCTCTCTGTGCATTCTGGGTCAGATGCTATAAATGGCACCTAACCCGACAGGTGCCTAGAAAAGTTAGGTGCCATTTGTAGAATTGTGCCTAGCGGCACCTAGATTCAACTTAAGCACCAGTAGACTTCACAATCGGGCACCAGTATATTAAGCCAGGGTTTTCTTGGCATAATATATTTGCACTTAACTCAATCCATGCCCAAACTCCGACCATAATCATGCTTACTTACTATGTAGGCACCTCAGTGTAGATGCCTACCGCGAGGTGGTGGGCGTCTATCGAGTTAGGCGCCTGCCAGCTAGTTAATTTTTTAAATCATTTTTAATGGCACTTTCAATTAACAGCACTAATTAAGCCAATTAAAAAATTTAAGTTTGGTGCCTAAATTGACAGGCACTGCCAATTTAAGCACCTAACTTCAGGCGCTGTTTATAGAATTCAATGCCTCTATACCCAATAATGTGCATGCATGCCCAAAGGCAAATGCACATTTGCACTCTCAGTAGAGTTGAACATCGGCCCCACAATGTCTATACTGAATGAGGACCAGAGCCTCAAACACTGCTTAACAAGCAATAGTAGTAGGTGTTAAGATTTCCAAAGATACAGAGGATATTCTGCGTTTTATTTTGTTTTTTGCCATCATCATTCATACAAATTAAAAGCTCATGTCAGCAGCTCAGTTGCTGGGAATTGCAGGACTGTGGCAAGAGAAATTGTGAAAAACACTGGTCTTGACTGCACTGAACAATCTTTCTTTAATACTCCTGGATTACATCTGTTCTATTTAGGACTATTTTTATTCACATTAATATTCTTTACTTTAGCATTAATCAACTGGATCAGTAACTGGGACACTGCAGTAACTGACATCTTGAAGCGGTGACTGCGAGACTGCGGCAAAAAAATGGTAAACTGCCTCCTACTACCTTCCTGTGTAACCCACAGAATTATACAACCACAGACAGGCACATGCATCCCTCAGATCACAGGTCCTCAAATCCAGTCCTCAAGGTCCAAAAATACTAGGACTAGGAGCTATGCGATGAAGCTATCAAGCAGTAGATTTAAAACAAAGCCTCACCAATTTGCTTGACTTTTTTGAAGGTGTGAATAAACATGTGGATAAAGGTGAGCCAGTTGACGTAGTATATCTAGATTTTCTGAAAGCAAAGTTTCTCATGAGAGGCTCCTGAGAAAATTACAAAGGCATGGGATAGGTGGCAAAATTCAGTTGTGGATTAGAAATTGATTATCGGATAGAAAACAGAGGGTAGGGTTAAATGGTCATTTTTCTCAATGGAGGAGAGTAAACAGTGGAGCGCTGCAGGGATCTATACTGGGATAGGTGCTATTTAACTTTATTTATAAATGATCTGGAAATTGGAATGACAAGTGAAGTGATTACATGACACTAATCTGTTCAAAGTTGTCAAAACGCTGCAGATTGTGAAAAATTGCAGGTAGACCTTAGGAAATTGGAATTCCATGCCAAAATATTTAATAGAAGAGACGACTTTAAACTATTTTAAGTCCAAACTAAAAGCGTTCCTCTTCGCTGATGCCTTTGGACTCTAACTGTCCTTTTAAGGACTAAACAACGAGTAACCTGTGCCTTCCTTCCCCTCCCCACACTTTTGTTTCTCCCTCTTATCGTTTTTGTAGTTCCTCCCCTTTTCCCATTCGTTCCAGTTTGTCTTAGTTTATCTGTCTGCCAAACTAACTATCCCAGTAAGGTCTGTTGTTATTAATTTATTTATATATGTATTTTATGTAACCTCTGATTTTATTAATTTAGTCATACTACATGTACTTTATGTAGTGCTCTTTTATTAATGCTCATCGCCTAGAAGCCTGATCAGGTAGTATATCAAATTTTTAATAAATTTGGAAACTTAGAAGACTGGGCATCCAAGTAGCAGATGAATTTAATGTGGACAAATGCAAAGTGATGCACATGAGAAGATTAACTCAAATCAGTTACAAAATGCTAGGGTCCACCTTGGTGGTTAGCTCCCAAGAAAAATATCTGGGTGTCATTGTAGACAATACAATGAAATCTTCTGCCCAAAGTGTGGCGGTGGCCAAAAAAGCAAACAAGATGCTAGGATTTATTAAAAAAGGGATGCTCAACAAGACTAACAATGTTATAATGCGTCCGTTATCACGCCATGGCGCGACCTCACCTGGACTATTGTATTCAATTCTGGTCTCCTTATAAAGATATAACGGCACTAGAAAAGGTTCAAAGAAGAGCGACCAAGATGGTAAAGGGGATGGAACTCCTCTCATATGAGGAAAAACTCAAAAGGTTAGGGCTCTCCAACTTGGAAAAGAGACGGCTGAGGGGAGATATGATTGAAGTCTACAGGATCCCGAGTGGAGTAGAACGGGTACAAGTGGATCAATTTTTCACACAGTCAAAACTTACAAAAACTAGGAGACACTCCGTGAAGTTACAGGGAAATACTTTTAAAACCAATAGGAGGAAATATTTTTTCACTCAGAGAATAGTTAAGCTCTGAAACGAATTGCCAGAAGATGTGGTTAAGAGCAGATAGTGTAAGCCCTAAAATCTGACAGAAATAGCATTTTAGTGGGGGGGGGGGTTGTTATATGGATGATCTATGGATGATTTTATTTTTTTTTTAGAGCAGTCCACCTTCTTCTTTATTATGCCCCCACCCTTATGTGTCATCCCCTTTTCCCTCTATATCCTTTTTTTCTTCTATAATTATGTAACTTTTTCCCACCTCCCCATCTTTCCTCACTTTCTAGTTTGTCTGTAAATGTCATACTTGTTCACTCTATCTACTCTTTTACACTCTTTTTTATTTCTCTCTACTTTATATTAAATTCTTTTTTTTAAAAATTGTAAACCGGTCAGATATTCATTTTATGATCGGGATATTAAAAACTAATAAACTTGGAAACTTGGATCTAAAATACTGTACATAATTTCCTGATCTTGCTAGAGATACAGAGAAAAGACATCAAGGATTCTTGGTGTTGCAACAGGGCTCAGACCTTGGGTATGAACTTTGCATTAAAATTTTCTTGTCAATATGTAATCTCTTTTGAAGCAAAGTTTTGCAGTATTTTTTTTTTTATCCAAGTCAACTCTTGCAATTTATTTCAACTAGAGGAATTGAGAAATGCATAATCTACTAGTTCGGCTTGTCTGCTTGTCTATTTGAATTCTGATATACAGTAATCTTTTTCCTTTTCATTTCAGATCCAATTTTCCTTTTATTGTGGTCTAAAGATTGAAAATTTTTTTATTCCTTTTTTTCCCCTTGGAATTAATGTTCGATTACTGTTGTATCAAGGATATTGTGGTATGTAATAATGGAAATATTTAAAAAATAAAAATCAGTAAAGTAGCAGAAGATTTAAGAGAAAAGCAGACACATAGACATGCATTCAACCTGGTTCTGCCTAGACAGAGCCGTCAATTGCTAGGGAGAACAAGTGAGCCTTTCTAATGCAGTCTCAAACCTAACATGCGAGCACTTAAGCTGCAAACGAACTGGAAAGGAATTCCAAACAAATGGTCCAAGAAAAGAGAAGGACTGCTCCTCGCTAAGCTGACGTAACGAATAGGAGAAACAGATGAAGACCACAAGAAGATCATAAGAAATGGGGAGTGGCAGATGGAGTCAATAAGGCTGTGAGGAAATCAAAAGTGAGGATATCAAAAGAGGTCCGACACAATGTTTTCCAACTCAAAAAAGCAGTTTAGTCAATCAAATTGTAGCTTGACTAAACTAATGCACTAAGACTCGACAAGCCACCTGTGACCTGGGTTGGCCACTGTTGGAAACAGGATACTGGGATTGATGGACCTTCAGTCTCTCCTAATATATATGGCAATTCTTATGCTCAAGGGGGGAGGGGGGCTATTAACAGACATAAGTGTATAGGGAAGGGAAAAGAAGGTACCAAGCCTCGAAGCAAAGCAAATCCAACAAGAAGAGGCACTGGAGATGTCAAATCCAACCCAGTGGTCAGAGATCCTTTATTAGCAGTATGTATCAAAGTTTAAAAACAAGCAAGATGCCCAAAAAGGCAAAACACACAGGTAACCATTAGCATGTGTTGTCAGCCACAGGACCCATTCTCTTCCTATGCGAGTGCATACTGCTGCAGAAAACAGAGCACATGCTAACCATCTGCAAATGATACCCACAGTGTTAGAAGGCTGATGCTCATTAACCCAATGGAAGAAGCATGTGGCTTGCTCTCTAAAGCTAATCATAACCAGATGGAATTATTTTCTTATTATACCATTTATGATCACAATCGTTTAAAATAGTTTACACAACAACTATTCCTCCACCTTCCTCCTATAGGCCTCCTCGATGAATCTCTCGAGGTCCCTCACCTGATCCACAATGGGGCCTGCTCCGTCTGTGTCTTCGGTTGACCAGCTCGTCTCCTCTGTGTTGCGCAGTCCCTCTAGTCCCTCCAGTTCCTGGACCCTGACCCTCAATCTTCCGACCTCCATCCTCAGGCTTTCCAGTTCCTGACACCGACTGCATATGTACTCCCGCCTTCCCAAGGGGAGGTAGTCGTACATCCTGCACAGAGTGTAAGATGTACGACTACCTCCCCTTGGGAAGGCGGGAGTACATATGCAGTCGGTGTCAGGAACTGGAAAGCCTGAGGATGGAGGTCGGAAGATTGAGGGTCAGGGTCCAGGAACTGGAGGGACTAGAGGGACTGCGCAACACAGAGGAGACGAGCTGGTCAACCGAAGACACAGACGGAGCAGGCCCCATTGTGGATCAGGTGAGGGACCTCGAGAGATTCATCGAGGAGGCCTATAGGAGGAAGGTGGAGGAACAGGACCAGCAGCTGCACAGACGGATGTCGGCAGACGAGACCCAGGATCTACAAGGGGACACCGGGGAAGGACCTAGTGGAGGAACCACGCAAGAGGAGGAGACCGCGACTCACCAGGACCCCGAGGAAGAGACACCACACTACACCGAGGACACGGACCTGAGACAGAGGAGGTGGCTGAGGAAAGGGAAGTCTGCTATTGTGGTGGGAGACTCGATCTTGAGAGAGGTAGACAGTCACGTAGCTGGAGGAAGGGAGGACCGGCTAGTGACTTGTCTCCCAGGGGCCAAGACACGAGACATCACTGATAGGATTGAGAGGATCCTAGACGGAGCAGAGACAGAGGAGACTGCGGTAATAATCCACGTCGGAACAAACGATGTGAGCCGGAGGAACTTCAGCATGGACGCACTGACTGACCAGTTCAGGGTCCTGGGACGAAAGCTGAAGCGGAGCACACGGAGGATAGCATTCTCGGAGATCCTGCCTGTACCGAGAGCAGATGCAAAGAGGCAGTCAGACATCCAAGCTGTGAATGCATGGTTGAGGAGATGGTGCCAGGAGGAGGGCTTCCGCTTTGTGAGGAACTGGACGTCCTTCTGGAGAAAGAACAAGCTCTACCGGCGGGACGGACTGCACCTGAGCACAGCGGGAACCAGACTACTGGCAGCCAATGTGAGGAAGGAGATCGAGAGGGCTTTAAACTGAGGAGAGGGGGAAAGCCGACAGCTGATCTGATGTTGACGCTTCGGAAAACAGTATCCAGAACAGATGCTGAACGAGCTGACTGCAGGGAGGAAACAGAGGGACCGGAAGATCTCAAAATCAGACAGCGAGGGAAACAACGGGTAAAGGGAGCTTGCTGGGAGAAGACTAAGGGGCACAGGGACACGGGGCTGGGTGGCATGAGGGCGAAAGCCGAGGGTAATATAGAGGTACCACAGGGCGAAGGGGATCAAACAGAGGCTCAAGGGATGATAGCCCAGGAGGGGGACGGTAGGGCTAGGAATCCCAGAGGAAAAGTGGAGACGTGGGGTGGCAGGAATGTGGGGAAGCAGGAAGCCAAGAGGGTAAAGGCTGAGGGCAAAGCGGAAACACAGAGAGCGGGAAAATTGCCAGAAATCCAAGGGCAAGTGGCCCAGGTAAATGCAAAGGTGGAAGAAAAACGACGGGACCTGCGGGGCTTATACGCAAATGCAAGAAGCCTCACGGCCAAGATGGGTGAACTAGAAGTCGTGGCCAAAGAGGAGGACCTGGATATAATTGGGATTGTAGAAACCTGGTGGACAGAGGAAAATCAATGGGATGTAGCGCTGCCAGGGTACAAGCTCTACAGGAGAGACAGGACCCACAAAAAGGGGGGAGGCATAGCACTATATATAAAGGACTCTATCCACTCGATCAGGATGGATATGGCAACAAAGGCAGAGGAGCTGGAATCGCTATGGGTCAAATTACCGGGAAACAAGGGTGCGGGCATAAAACTGGGGCTTTACTATCGACCACCTGGTACACCAGAGGGAGTCGGACACGACTTGGAAGCGGAACTGAAACAGGAGTGCAGGACTGGAAGTGTAACAGTGATGGGGGACTTCAACTACCCAGGGATAGACTGGAGTACGGGTCACTCCAACTGCACGAGGGAGACAGGATTTGTAGAAGCTGTGAAGGACTGCTTCATGGAGCAACTAGTCAAAGAACCGACGCGAGGGGGTACTACTCTTGACCTCATCCTAAACGGTTTAGGGGGGCCTGCAAGAGGGGTAGAAGTGGGAGGACCGCTAGGAAACAGTGATCACAACATGATCAGATTCACATTAGAAAGAGGGACACCCATAGTTAGGAGGACCGCAACAACTGCGCTGAACTTCAAGAAAGGGAACTATGTTGCTATGAGGGAAATGGTGGGGAGGAAGCTCAGAAACATCTTTAGGATGGAGACTGTGGGAAGCGCCTGGACCCTATTCAGGGACACCCTGCAGGAAGCACAAAGAATGTACGTCCCCAGTTTCAGGAAAGGCTGCAAGAACAAGCGATCAAAGGACCCGGTTTGGATGTCAATAGAAGTAAAGAGGGCGATAAAAGACAAAAAAGTATCTTTCCAGAGTTGGAAAAAGGACCCAACAGAGGAAAACCGTCAGGCGCACAGGAAATGCCAAAAGGAATGCCACCGGGAGGTTAAAAAAGCAAAAGGGAAATACGAAGAGGGGCTGGCCAAGGAGGCGAAAAACTTCAAGGCATTCTTCAGTTACGTTAAGGGGAAGCGACCAGCGAGAGAGGAGGTGGGGCCGTTGGACGATGGGGACAGGAAGGGAGTGATTAAGGAGGATAAAGAGGTAGCTGAGAGATTGAACACGTTTTTCTCGTCGGTTTTCACGAGCGAAGACACTTCTAATATACCGGACTCAGAGGACCTCATGAGTGGGGAACAGGCTGAGAAATTAGAACACATAGAGGTAAGTAAGGAGGATGTCCTCAAACAGATAGACAGGTTAAAATGCGGCAAATCACCGGGCCCGGACGGGATCCACCCAAGGGTTCTGAAGGAACTAAGACAGGAAATAGCGGGCACAATCCAACATGTTTGCAACCTATCCTTGAAAACGGGTGAGGTACCAGAGGACTGGAAATTGGCAAATGTCACACCCATCTTCAAGAAGGGATCGAGGGGTGACCCCGGGAACTACAGGCCGGTGAGCCTGACTTCAATTATAGGGAAGATGGTGGAAGCTATGATCAAGGACGGCATTTGCGAGCACATTGAGAGGAATGGCCTACTGAGAACAAGCCAGCACGGATTCTGTAAGGGGAGGTCGTGCCTAACGAACCTGCTGTACTTCTTTGAGGGAATAAGCAGTCGCATGGACAAAGGGGAGCCCATAGACATCATCTACCTCGATTTTCAGAAGGCTTTCGACAAGGTGCCACATGAAAGGCTACTTAAGAAGCTTTGGAACCACGGGGTGGGAGGGGATGTGCACAGATGGATCGAGCACTGGTTGTCGGGTAGACTGCAGAGGGTTGGAGTAAAGGGTCAATACTCTGACTGGCGGGGAGTCACGAGCGGTGTGCCACAGGGATCGGTGCTGGGGCCGTTACTCTTTAACATATTCATCAATGACCTGGAAAAGGAGGCAAAGTGTGAGGTTATAAAATTTGCAGACGATACCAAACTGTGCGGCAGAGTTAGGACCAGGGAGGAGTGTGAGGACCTACAAAGAGACCTGGACAAGCTGGAAGACTGGGCAAACAAATGGCAAATGCGCTTCAACGTGGACAAATGCAAGGTCATGCATATAGGGAAAAAGAACCCGTTGTTCAGCTACAAATTGGGGGGGGTATTGATGGGAGACAGCAGACTCGAGAGAGACTTGGGTGTGCTGGTGGATGCATCACTGAAGCCATCTGCACAGTGCGCGGCAGCCTCGAAAAAAGCCAACAGGATGCTGGGCATCATAAAAAAGGGCATAACAACCAGAACACGGGAAGTCATCATGCCATTGTATCGAGCGATGGTGCGTCCGCATCTGGAATACTGCGTTCAGTACTGGTCGCCGCACCTCAAGAAGGACATGGCGGTACTTGAGAGAGTCCAAAGGAGAGCAACGAAAATGGTAAAAGGGCTGGAACACTGCTCATACGCCGAAAGGCTGGATAGGCTGGGGCTCTTCTCTCTGGAAAAAAGGAGGCTCAGGGGAGATATGATAGAGACCTTCAAGATCATGAGGGGCATAGAGAGGGTGGATAGGGACAGATTCTTCAGACTGAAGGGGACAGCAAATACAAGGGGGCATTCTGAGAAACTGAAGGGAGATAGGTTCAGAACAAATGCAAGGAAGTTCTTTTTCACCCAGAGGGTCGTGGACACTTGGAATGCGCTACCGGAGGAAGTGATCAGGCAGGGTACGGTCCAAGGATTCAAACAGGGATTGGACGGATTCCTGAGGGATAAAGGGATCATGGGATACTGAGGGAGGAGCTGGGATGTAACAAAAGTATAGAAAGTTTGTCAGGTATTGAGTATAAACCAAACAGGTCGTGCATGTGCAGGACCGGAGGGCTGGGACTTCGATGGGAAGGCAGGACCAAATTGGGAGGCCAAGGTGGCAGGGGAGCCCCTTCAGATGATTCAGACAGGTTGTGATCTGTTTGGGCCGCCGCGGGAGCGGACTGCTGGGCAGGATGGACCTATGGTCTGACCCGGCAGAGGCACTGCTTATGTTCTTATGTTCTTATGTAATTGTAGTTTGAGAAGAAATAAAAATTAAATTACTCAAAACTACTGCAGTTCAAAAGAGATAGAATGAGAAAAAAGTTACAGCAAAATACCACATGAGCACTCATTCCACGTGGTCTACTCATAAGAACATAAGAATTGCTGCTGCTGGGTCAGACTAGTGGTCCATCGTGCTCAGCAGTCCACTCACGCGGCGGCCCTCTGGTCAAAGATCTCTGACCACTCGGTTGGATTTGACATCTCCAGTGCCTCTTCTTATTGGATTTGCTTTGCTTCGAGGCTTGGTACCTTCTTTTCCCTTCCCTATACACTTATGTCTGTTAATAGCCCCCCCTCCTTGAGCATAAGAATTGCCATATACTGAGTACGTTCTGCCCTACCTGAGTACGTTCTGGTTCAGCAGGAACTTGTCTAACTTTGTATTGAATCCCTGGAGGGTGTTTTCCCCTACAACAGACTCCAGAAGAACGTTCCAGTTTTCTACTACTCTCTGAGTGAAGAAGAACTTCTTTACGTTCGTATGGAATCTATCCCCTTTCAATTTTAGAGAGTGCCCTCTCGTTCTCCCTATCTTGGAGAGGATGAACAACCTGTCCTTATCTACTAAGTCTATTCCCTTCAGTACCTTGAATGTTTCGATCATGTCCCCTCTCAATCTCATCTTGTAGATTTCAACCCCTTTTCCCACCGTAGTCTCACTGTTTTTCATCCTTTGAAGTCCATGCCATCTGTCTATTTGTTCTGCTACCCCTATGTCAATTACACACACCCCCTCCCCGATAAGTCCCTTTCCTCCTTTCTCACCGACTGATTCCTGGCTGTCCTCCTTTCTTGAATCTTCATCCCCTTCCATCATCTCTGGTGATTTTCACATTATGCCAATGACCCCTCCAACTCCTATGCATCTAGCCTTAGCATCCTCATTCAACCTTTAACAGAATAGCACAAACAATTTACTAGTTCAAATCAGGATTCAAAACTGCTTTCAAACTTTTCTAAAAGTGAGGAGGGATTGAGACTGCCTCAACTCATAAGGAATTTTATTCTTATTTGAAGGGCCACTCACCCTAAATGCTCTACTTTCCCACGTCACTAATCCAAAAGCAGGAATTTCCAACTGATTACCCTGAGAAGATCTCAAATTTCTCTTAGGGGTCTAATTTAAAATCCTATTTCTCAAGTACTGGGGTTTCTTATCATGAATCACTTGAAAAATTATAGTCAGCAACTTGAATATGCAATGCTTTTTAATAGGGAGCCCAAAGTAATTTAGCTAACAGAGGACATGCATTTTTCCAACACTTGCTTCCTAACCGCAATCTAACTGCTGTTCTCCGACTCATTTGGCGCTTGGCAATATATTTAGTTAAAAGACCTATATACAAGATATTACAATAATTTAAGGTACTTAAAACTTGCATAACTATTGTTAAGACATTCAGATCTAAATAAGCTTTCAAAATTAGCCCATTAAGGGAGGAACCACCAAAACTTATTCAGATATTCATTCACCCAAGGCTAGTGGCCAGCAAACACGTGAACATATTACCCTCTCTATAAGCATCACTGGCTGCCTATTAGTTAGCAGGTCAAATTTAAACTTGCCACACCTGTTTGTAGAGCTTTAAGCAAAATGGCCCCTTACTATCTAGTCAACGGTTTGTTGCCTTTGAGTAGAGAATGACAGGGGACCCTTTACAGCGGTAAAATGTGGTCACCACAGTAAATCCGCAGGAATGGAGACATTTGCAACTGGTTTACTGCAGGAATGGGGACAAGACCTTTTACCGCCCCGCAGGAATAGGGACAAGACCTATTACTGCCCCGTAGGAGCGGTGAAAAGTCTTGCTCCTGTGGTAAAAAAAAGTTGCACCTGTGTCAGACTCGGCATCTCCTCCCCAGCTCCTCTTACCTTCAGGATCCAGCCATGCCACAATGAAGACAGAAGGAACTCAAAAACAAAGCCTGAGACCAATGTGATTTGAAAAATAAATTTACCACACAACAAAGGGTAGAAAAAAATAAATTTATTTTATATTTTGTGATTGGAATATTTCAGATTTGAAATATGTATCCTGTTAGAGCTGGTATTAGACATAACTGGGGACCGCAAAGTCCAGGCTGTGCTTCTTTAGCTTCCACACAGAGTTACAGAATAGCTCCAGGGGGCAGGACCTATTCTGTAACTCTGTGTGCAGCTTTTGGAACACTCCTTGCCATGCCTCTAGTCACACACCCTTTTGAGTTACACACAAGGGATTTAGGTACATGAGGTATTTAATAGTGTCCAGAAAGAGGCATGTGCAAATATTTAATAACTGGATAATGCAGGAAGACCCAGTCTTCTGAAAAATATTTTTGAAAAATCAGTAGCATGCAGATTAGTGTATGCACACAGGCAAAAGACCACAAAACGCTTTAATGCATTTCTGCAATAGCCTCTTTGCCAAGTGCTAACCATGCACTAAGCCCTTAAAACCCTTTAGTAAAAAAAAAAAAAAAAACCAAAAAAAACAGTCCCTAAATAAATTTGCTCCACCCCCCCCCCCTTCTGGACTGGTGGTCCTGTATTTTGAACTAGCTCCAGGTTTCCTTGAAGGACTAAAGGTAGCTGGAAAGTTATCTGTTTGAATGGATAAACAACAGTCCCCCCCAAGCACTGTAATCCCTAGTAGCATAAATTCGCAAGAATCAAGGAATTTTCAGCAACATTCATTTTATAATGAGTATACAGGTATTCCAGTTACTATCAGGAGCTAGAAAACTGCGACTGGAAAGCATCTTGTATTTGTTTCTTTTGAACCCTTGTAACATTCATTATCTTCTCTGACACTGCTTAGCTAGAGTTTGCATGCAGATCACCCAACAGTGGTCACATCTTTCTTCCCCAGTATGGATGGCCAATGTAAACACTCCAAAGAGACACAAATATATCCAATTTGCAGAATCAACAAAACTGCACTTGGGCCGGTTCTTATTTAAAGAATGCAAAGTATACTAACATCTCAAATGTTTATTCTTTCTCATCTGGAGAGACTTGCTTGCAGCCCTCAGGGAGGGAAGTTGGCTGTCTGCATAGCAAGTTTTCCCCTCAGCAGTATTTGTGGTATGGATAAATGGGGGAGAAAGAGCAGTTTCTACTGTTAGAAATCATTGCTCCTTTCACATACCCTGAGATCACTAGTGAGAACAGAACACTGGAAAAAAAGATGGGGGAGAGGTAGATTCACTCTCACAATTTTGCAGAGCAGGAAAGACCCAACAGGGTACCTCAGGGAATAAATGTTCCAAGACGGGTGTATAAGCCGGTAAAACCCATACAGCTGTCTGCCAGCAACATCCAAGACATTTCAGATATTGATCAGGTCAGCTGCACAGTATACTATACTATACATTTGTGCAGAAACATAAAATGGAGGATGCCTACAAATCATTAACAGTAAGTCATATAAGCATTACAGTACAACATGTGTAAACATGACAGGATAAAAACCAGGAAATCAAGTCTTTTGAATTTAAGAGCAGTCTCAAAGGAATGGGCCTTTAGGCAGGACTTATACAGGGGGTGCTGAAAAGTTCCAAGTCTAACCAAGAAGAGAATGACCCCTGACCACATAGAACAACTAACATAACTCTTAAACAATCTTCTTCATCACAGCCAACTACCTTTCCAAATGGGGCAAATTGCCCTCATGTTGATCCCCAAAGCTCAAGATGCTGACCTTTCAAGCCCCTCAAATTACATACCAATAGCTGGAATCCCAATACTAACCAAACTCTGCCTACGTTGAAGAACACTTTTGCCTCCATCCCACTCAATTTGGATTCCACTCAAATCATAGGTCCTTTTATTGACCTTAACCACCAAAAATCAAGCAATACTTGAAAATTGGCTGCCAGACAATCCTCCTTCAATTTGACATATTCACCACCTTCGACATGGTTGACTACCAACTATTAGTAGCCAAACTCAACAAAATAGGCAACAAAATAGGAACCGTCCTGAACTGGAAAACAGACGATGCCTACAAAGATGAAGCAGTTTCAAAAAACTGACAAGCATTCTGTGGCGTACCTCATGGATCACCATTATCCACAATCCTCTACAACCTTTTCATGAGCTCACTAGGATGAAGCAAATTCAACAACAATGAATGCATATCCTCATATGCAGATACATTCTTCTACTCATCCTAATTAATCGTGTCACTAATGACACAATACTAATAATATCAAATGGAATAGATAAAATACAAACCTGGGCTGCATCCAACAAACTAACATGGACAAAACCAAAAGTTCTATGGTTTCATAACCCTGTACATATGATTCCTTCCACTGTAACTCTAACCTCAGGATCCAAACTAGATATCAACTTGACGTCCAAGGTCCTTGGAATTATACTCAACTCCACCCTATCATATGACTTTTAAGTATCCAACTTAAGGAAGAAAACCTACAATATGAGAAGAAGACATCAGACCCTTTTTCAAGAGCGCCACTTTGTTCTACTAACACAAATGCTTATACTGTCACAGCTAGATTACTGCAACTCCCTCTGTGCGAGTCTAAACGCCACACTCCTGAACAAACTACAGATGATACAAAACACAGCATTCAGACTAATATTTAAACTCAAAAAATTTGACTCCGTCTCACTTTACTATAAGAACTTACATTGGCTGCCCATAAAAACAATTCTTGTAAACCGTGCTGAGCTCTACAAATGTGGAGATGGTGCGGTATATAAACCCAAGATTTAGTTTAGTTTAGTATAACCTTCAAAACTGTCCTATATAATGTTTCAAATTATATAAGCAAAAACAGCAGAGCCGCTCAAACGTATTCATCAATTCCTGGCCAACATCAACCAGAAAACTGAAATCGCTTCAACTACTCATCCCATCTCCCAAAGAAATTAAATACTAATATATATTCGGCTCGCTTTTCACTTATCTTGAAACAACCTCCTGACATTCTAAAACAGATTCTGAAAATTTTTTTTAAAAACTCTCTTCTTTGAGAGCATACACACTAAAGACAACTAATTCAGTATACCTAGTATCACTAAATTCCATACTTAACTCAAGTATTATTCCAGTACAGTCATGGAACCTCAATTCCCCATTACTCCGTTCATAACTCGGTTCTCTTTGAAGTACTATAATATAATGTAGCTTATACATTTTATAATTCCTTATATTGTAAGTCACCTTGAACCCAATTAGCCAAAGTGTGATTCAGAAATACTGTATTACATTAGATTAGATCTCTGCTCATTGTTGGCTGATTGACTTTGTGTGATGTCTGTCTTTTGCTCTTCTTCAGTTACGGAATACCGGCAGCCAGCCCACTCAACTATCCTTCTATTTAATAACAACTTAATTTATACAAGGGTAATTTCATAAATAATGCACACTTTTTTTTATTTTTTTACATGTTTTATTTTTTTCCAAGTATTTCTTTACAATCCTTCAATATAGTCTCCCTGCTTTGCAATGACCGAGTCCCAGCATCCGGGAAGCATCATTATTCCATCCAAGATATCGTTTTGTTCAGTTGCTAAATGGCTCTGGTACCGGTGGAAGAAAGCTCTTCCAGAGATGCAAAACTATGTCCATGCATAGGTTGTTTTAACTTTGGAAAAAGATCAAAGTCTGGTGGACTCCTGTCTGGACTGTAGGGCGCATGAGGTAACACTTCCCAGCTGTATTCGCATAGTTTTTCAATGACAAGTGAAGAGCTCCATCTTCCCCACGACCAAAAAAATTTCGATGAGTTCAATCAAAAGACAAACAAATGATGATTTCTGCTTATGATCACATCATCATAAACCATACTCCATGTGGAAGAAGTGTCACAGCAGTGTATTATCATAATTTTTTGCATAAAATGCACAGAAAAATGTACAAAACCCGACCTCAGTTGCTGTTGGCTGGGCCACTCATTCATCAAGACAACGCTCGCCCGCACTTAGGGAATGTCATCATTGAAAAACTACGTGAATACGGCTAGGAGGTGTTACCCCATGCTCCCTACAGTCCAGACATGATTCAATTGATTCAATAGGCCAAATCGAATCAAAAATCTTTTCCCTGAATTGGACAGCAGTACTATCAATCCCCATGGGTGCCAGTTAACTGAGAGTCTACTGTACATGTATCATTGTCAACCTCTTTCTTTAAGATACTTAGGACCAGATGCACAAAACTGAAGATTGGAAGGTGGCCAATGTTACGCCGACTTTTTAAAAGGGCTCCAGGGGAGATCCGGGAAATTACAGACCGGTAAGCCTCACTTCAGTGCCGGGCAAAATGGTAGAAACAATTATAAAAAATAAAATTGTGGAACACGTAGACATACAGGATTTAATGAGACGGCGTCAGCATGGGTTCAGCCGAGGGAGAGCGTATCTCACCAATTTGCTTGACTTCTTTGAAGTATGAATAAACATGTGGATAAAGGTGAGCCGGTTGATATAGTGTATCTAGATTTTCAGAAACCTTTTAATAAAGTTCCTCACAAGAGACTCTTGAGAAAATTAAAGTGTCATGGGATAGATGGCAAAGTTCAGTTGTGGATTAGGAATTGGTTATCGGATAGAAAACAGCGGGTAGGGTTAAATGGTCATTTTTCTCAATGGACAAGAGTAAACAGTGGAGTGCCACAGGGGTCTGTACTAGGACTGGTGCTCTTTAGCTTATTTATAAATGATCTGGAAATTGGAACAACGAGTGAGGTGATTAAATTTGCAGATCAAACTGTTCAAAGTTGTTAAAACGCATGCGGATTGTGAAAAATTGCAGGTGGACCTTAGGAAATTGGAAGACTAGGTGTCCAAATGGCAGATGAAATTTAATGTGGACAAATGCAAAAGGTGATGCACATTGGGAGAATAACTTGAATCACAGTTACCAGATGCTAGGGTCCACCTTGGGGATTAGCACGCAAGAAAAGGATCTGGGTATCATTGTAGACAATACGATGAAACCTTCCGCCCAATGGGCAGCGGCAGCCAAAAAAGCACACAGGATGCTAGGAATTATTAAGAAAGGGATGGTTAACAAGACTAAGAAAGTTATAATGCTCCTGTATCGCTCCATGGTACGACCTCATCTGGAATATTGTGTTCAATTCTGGCCTCCTTATCTCAAGAAAGGTTCAAAAAGAGCGACCTAGGGCTCCTTTTACTAAGCTGCGATAGCGGTTTTAGCGCACACTTAGCATGCGCTGAATTGAGCTGGGGGGTCCTCTAATGGTGACTACGGGGGGAAGCTAATACGTGTTGAGCCGGAAGTGAGACACTGCTTGCATTTGATCCATTGCAAATGCAAGCAGTGTTTCACTTCCGGCTCACCACATATTAGCTTCCCCCCGTAGTCACCATTATAGGACCCCTGAAGAAGACTTTTTGTCGAAACGCGGACCGTGTTGGGTCCTGCATGCCTAGCAGACTAAGTCCTTTAAGGCTTTTATGTGGATGATTTTAGTGTACCTTTGGAACTTTGACATTTTCAAATAAATTCCATTAAGGAACATCGTGATTCCACAGAGTTTCTTTTGGTTTCTTCTGGATTTTCTTCTCTGTGGATATTTTGGGGTCATTTTTTGGAGGTTTTTGCCAGTATAACGTAAGGCTGTGAGCTCCGTAGCTCTGAACAAGGCAGAAGCAGCAGCAAGGGGGGAAAAAAGTTCACCAAGTTGCAGCTTAAGTTTTCTTGCTATGGCAGTAGTTTTTCTTTTTTGTTCCACAGCAACTTTGGACACAGCTGTTACACGTGGGACACACACATACAAAAACACACACATGGCCACATATCCCACATACATGCAGCTTTTAAAAATGCTAGCACCCTCATGTTACCACAACTCCAGATCTGCTGGAAACTTTTACATACTAAAAGGGAACGGGACTTGATATATTGCTTTCTCTGGTTACATTCAAAGCAGTTTACATATTATATACAGGTTGTACCTAGGGCACTGGAGTGTGAAGTATGAACTGAACCCAGTTCCCCACGTTCTCAGGCTGCTGCACTAACTAGTAGGTTACTCCTCCACATACTGTAGGTGTTGCTCTCTGTGCATTACATCGATTGCTCATTTTAATACTAATGAGCTCGTTGTAATGCATTTGCATAGGGTTCTCAGTAGTACTGCCCGATTCAGGGAACAATTTTTCTATTTAATTTGGCCTATTGAATTGATTTTTTTTTATTTATTCAATTCACTTTTCCTGCCCAATCGGGCATTTTTTTTCCAAACATCTTGGAAGGTTTATTTTGTAGCCTCTTCACCCACCCCACTCCCCTTTGCCCCCTCCAACCCCACGCCGGAGCTGTGGTATAAACAAGACAAACAGGGAGAACATAAGAATTACCGGAGAAACAAAATGGCAGTGGCGTGGTAACAGTGAGAAAGTCTGTTCCGCTCGACCTTGCGATTCTTTGGAGTTACCTTTTCCTACGTTCAAGTTTTTGATATGCCTCAAACAAAGCGCAAGGGCTTTCTCCGGGTGGATCCCTCCACACCCCGACAAGCTTCGCTGGACAGATTTTTCACTAGCTTGCCGGATAGTGTTGAGGGAGGAAGTTTCCCAGCTGTTACTCCGGGGGAAGGAGCCGCTGGAGCTTTGGGATTGCAAACATCACTATCTCGCCCCGCAGCCCGACTTCCACCAAATCCGGCGCTGGAGGAAATGGATAGCATGAAGACGTGAGACCAGATGAGTCCAACGCCTTCCCGAAGTGAAGGATCTCAAGTTCTTCAGATCACTGAATCTTCAACGGAACATGATGTGGATGGAAACCACACTTCTCAGGTGACATTAGAAAATGTTTGGCAAGTTCTACTGAAACTCGAAGCAGCAGCTACAAAATCCGTAGTTGACACCTCGATTATATTGTCAAAAATAGATACTTTATCAACTTCAGTTCAGAATATTCAAATTGAAACAAATACTAAGTTTGATCAAATTAATATCGAAATTGCCTCTATACAGAAGCTCTCAGGTTCCTTTGTTAAAGAAAGATTGTTTCTGCAAAGGAAAATTGAACAATTAGAGAATTATAACAGAAGGCTTAACCTGAGAGCTTTGAATTTTCCTAAATCTGCAGTTATTAATCCTATGGATATGTACCTAATGGAAAATCTAAACTATACTGCAGAAACTATTCCGCCAGTAAATAGGATTTACTACCTTCCAAAGAAGAAAACTGAATTACCAGGAGAGACAAATTTAGTTGATAAGCTACAACCAATTGACTTTAATAACATCACAGATCTACGGGAAAGCTCCCAAGAAGAGGTTGACTATCGAGGGACACTATTAATATCAATTGTTTTTGAACAGGATTTAAATTTTGAGAATGTTCTTTCGACATTCCCATAGTCTGTTTCTAGATCAAAAGATATGGATCTTCCCGGATGTTACTAAGACAACACAGGATCGAAGGAAATTATTTCTAGACATGAGGGAAGAAGTAAAAGGCTTGGGAGCCACATTCTTGCTTAGTTATCCATGTAAATATCTTGTAAAATATGCCGGGACTAAGTATGTATTCTTTTTACCAGAGCAACTTCGTAGTTTTCTGAACTCTAAGAAAATTACATAGTATGTCTGAAGGCTGCTTTATCGTAATAGAGCCGGAATAGTATCCACGTTAAGCTTTTCTTAGTATAAATGATGTTTAAGAATTTAGAGCTCCTTATCTTTTCTTTTTTGTTTCTCAGTCTTAATTGAGGTCAAATAAGAGCATTAATATGGTGTTAAATTCAAATCCTAACTTAAGATATATTTTGATTTCTTCAAATTAAGGTTGTTGACTTGGGTTCTCTTTTCTTTATATTAAGTTAGGGTATCTATGTATATTCTGATACTGAAGCTCTGGTTTTCTGTAACAAGAGGAGTTCTTGTGTATTTGTTGGAAAATGAATAAAAATTAAATTAAAACAAACAAACAAAAAAGAAAGACTTTTCCTCTCTCTGTTAGGTCCTAGCTCGCGCTCGCTGTCTAACACCGGCTCTGGCAGGATACACATTTCAAATCTGACATATTGTATCAAATAGAAAATAAAATTATTTTTTCTACCTTTGGCTGTCTGGTCATTTTATTATTCAAATCATGTTGGTCCCAGGCTCTGGTTTCTATTTGTCTTCTGTTAAACTCACTCACCAAGGTCTCCTGCCCATTTCATGTTTTCTTCTTTCTCCATGCTCACCATCCATATTCCATCTCTATACCTTTCCTTCCACTGCCACATCTCTCTCTCTCCCTGCCTTGCACCCTGGGTCAAACCTCTCTATTCCCTTCCATGCAGCATCTCTCCCTGCCCTCCAACCTATGTTCAACATTTCTCTACTCTCTCTTCTCCAAGCATGATTCCCTCCCCTCCACCATATGCAGGATTTCTCCCTCTCGCCCCTTTCTACCCGTTTGTTGCATCTCTCCCTTCCTCTACCCCATGTTCAACAATTCTTCCTCTCTCCTCTCCCCCCCCCTCCCCCGTGCAGTACATCCTGACCGACCCTCTCCACCATGAGATCTGGCATACGGGCCTCCCAAAGAAGCAGCAGCGGTAGCAGTGGCCGGTGGGAAGAGGCAGCACTCTGAACATCAGTGGCACAGCAGAGGGAAGGCCCCAGCGGGACAGGCAGGAGCAGCCTGTTCCAAGCACTGCCTCTTCCCGCTGGCCACTGCTGCTTTATGAGAGCTGGAGGTGTCAGGACTCAATGAGTCGGTGAGTCTGATTTTTTTTAAAAAGCGAATAGATTTGAATAGGCGAATCAGGCGGTACTAGTTCTCGGTGGCTGCTACCACGAACAGTAAAAGCAAGTCTGAATCGAACTTTACTGGCATAAGCTTTGAGCATCTGGGCCTTAGGGAGAAGCATGGGTTCAGCATTTCTCTTTCACTCTCAGCACATGCCTAACTAAGCTTTTCTAGATATCCCTATTTCTCCTCTTTCCGTCTTAAAAGCTTGGGGTATTTTTCTTTTTGTTTAGGTCCTTCTAAAAAACAGGTGGCTGAAAATGAATTTGTCACCTGTTCTGAAGGGAAGAAACATTCTTTTAGAAATTACTACACCCAGGAAGCTGCCAGGGAGGAAAGCCGAATAGCTATACAAAGAGTCAGTGAGTTCAAATAATTTACTATTACCCAGTCTATAAAACAAGATGAAAAATGTTCACTCTCTCACCACAATAATACCAGTGCCTAGTACCTAGGATGGTTGCAGACTGATCAGCTAATTGCTTTGTCAAGATTTAGAAATTACCATTTTTATTCACATTTTTCATCTTCGTTACACCTCCTAAGCCGAACAGCTGACCACAGCTCTGACCGTCCACTCCATTCATCTCAGCAGGGAGGAAGTTTTGCAGTTACCTTCACTAAAAGTGACCTGCTTGACCTCAGTAACACATGGCTTTCAGCCCTGCTAGCCTTTTGCATGGGATCAAATCTCTCTGGAACTTAGAGAGGAGATTAACTGTTTTGAAAGAAACAAAAAAAAAACACCTGGTCCTTTACAGAAGTTTGTAAAGGTTGATGAAAATATCTTTTTTTTCTTTTTTACATTTGGATTGCATGCACTGCTTAGGGTTGCTGTAATTATGTTTTCACCGTCTGTTGTAACCTTTGATATGGTTTTTCAGAAGCTAAATATTAAGGCCAAATTTAAGATGCTCTCTCTCTCTCCAACCAAAACAAAATAAAGACCTCACAAACTTTAATGTGAAAATAAACCTAAGCTATTAAAATTCAATCCCTCAGCCTGTTTAATATATTTTTGAAAAACTACAAACTGCCTTCTATTTGATCAAATGAACATTAAAAAAACTATCATAAAAGGTGTCCTAAATCAGTGATTCCCAACCCTGTCCTGGAGGACCACCAGGCCAATCGGGTTTTCAGGCTAGCCCTAATGAATATGCATGAGAGAGATTTGCATATGATGGAAGTGATAGGCATGCAAATTTGCTTCATGCATATTCATTAGGGCTAGCCTGAAAACCCAATTGGCCTGGTGTTCCTCCAGGACAGGGTTGGGAACCACTGTCCTAAATGAGGCTTAAGGCTGCAAGATCATGGTTTTAGAAAGTTTTTTTGGTTTTTTTTTAAGACAGTAATTTACCATAAAACATTAGGGAACCTTTTACTAAGATGCACTAAAAAGTGCCCTGTGTCGTGACTAGCACATGAGTTTCTTGTGCAGAGGCCACTTATTGCGTGGCTGTATAATGGCTGCATGCTAATTTCCCAATCAATGTGTGGCCATTAGTGCTGGTGACACCTTGGTGACATCTATTTTCTAGACCAGGGCTGCCCAAGTCCGGTCCTCGAGATCTACTGGCAGGCCAGGTTTTCAGGATATCCACAATAAATATGCATGCAAGAGATTTGCCTGCACTGCCTCCTTGGTATGCAAATCTCTCTCTCATGCATATTCATTGTGGATATCCTGAAAAACTGGCCTGCCAGTAGATCTCGAGGACCGGACTTGGGCAGCCCTGTTCTAGACAATAAGGTCCAGATTCTAGAAAATGTGCCCTACCGACACCTAACGAAAGTTGAAAATGCTGTTTAAAACTGATAGAAACTATGGAAGCGTTTACGACGACTAACGCCACTGGAGGTGTGGCTAATGCCAGAACCAGCGTTAGGCATCGTAAAGTGTCTCTGTAGGCATGACTCACGTCAAAGGTAGGTACCCAAAATGGAGGCCTTGAATACCCTAACCTACACTGCTAGCATCTACCTTTCCCAAAGGTGGGATTCCATTAACAGCACCATCACGTGACTGACATGCAATCAGCAGCCGTATTTAAGGCGGCCACCGACAGCGCCGAATATAGAATCCAGACGTAAGGGTCCTGCGCTAACCATGCGCTGACAATGGAGCTGCACTAACTGATTAGTGCTTAAAATGGATTTTAACCTGCAGTAAGCACGCTTAGTAAAAGGGCCCTCGAACAGGCAAGCTTGAACAAAATACTAAAAGCAATTAATGTTGAAACTAATTATAGGAAGAATAAAATCTGCTTTTACAGTTCATAACACAACAATGGTAGTGATGTAATGTGCTTTGCCAATAAACCCTAAAGTTTATAAAATAAGGAAATATGTTTTATCATTACAGTAAGCCAAGTTTTGTCACAGGTAACACATCTGCAAAGAATACTAGACAGTGGGAGCTTGTCTGGCAGGCAGGAACAGTTTAATAACCGATATGAGTTAGTCTCAGTAATAGCTCCACAATAGACAGGAAGAGAATTTATCTAATCCATGAGTCAGTTTAGTCAAATTTTCACTGCACACAAATGGATAAAATAATGTGGTCCCTGTGTTAATCCACTGTAAAGTTAATGAATAAAAACAAAACAAGAGAATAGAAATTAAGACAATACCTGAGTAACTTCATTCATTTTTGGCTAGCTTTTGGAGATAATAATCATCTTCAATTGCGGACACAAAATCAATACAATGTGCTCCCACTACAGAAGAGCACATGACTTTTCTTGTGGTTTTATGATTTTTTTTTTCTCTCTCTCTCTCTCTCTTGCAGTTCCCATGCCAAACATAAACCTCAGACTGTGATTAATTACTGCCCTTTATTTCTCCATATGGAGACTTTTTAACCGGACTCCCGGGTTTGTTTAAGCCAGTGAGCAAATGAGTCACAGTGTGCCGTCTTTTGTTTAAGGAAGCCATGAAGTTGAAGCCATGAAGGTGCCAGGTCTCACATTTGCCCAGTGTCACTGTACCTGTCCCTGAGGAAGGCGGGGGCGGAGAGGGAGGAAGAAAGAAGAGACACAAGAAAGCTGATCCTTTCTGGGTCCAGCTGCTACCTAATCACAGAACTCCAAAGCCAGCTCAAAATATAACCAGTGTGTGCTCCTACCTCACTTAATTCATTTTAAGCTTCCAACAACTGCAGAAGAAAGGATAGGGGGCCACCAGAAGCTGATTCAATTAGGGCATAAAACTTTCTTACACTGCAAACAATGCAACCCAAAGAACACCCAGCTCTAACCCGACACATTGACAGTAGCCCAGGTTTCCAACGCACTGACCCTTTGGGATGCTTAATGCACGCCTCACACCGTACTAATGATTTCAAACTGAGCCGTATTTCAAGTCAGCCGCAGCAGCACAGCTCCTGCAGGGCGGCACGCGCGCGCTGCGCCGCGCCGCAGTGTCTCGCGCCGGAGCCCAGGGTATGCACGCGCCGTGCGGCGCAGGACGGGGGGCGATCCACTCACCGGGCACTGCGGGCAGGTGCTGGACGCGCCGGCGGCGCTGCCGCTGCAGCTGCTTCTCCTGCGAGCGAGGCTCAGGCCGCTCCGCAGCAGGGTGGGCAGCTCCCGCAGCTTGTGCTTCAGCTGGACTTGCTGCTCCCGGACGCTCCGACTGCGGCTCAGGGCGGGCGCCGTGGCGGGTCCTACGTCGGACGGGGGAGGTTGCATGCTGGCGGGCGCTCGGCGCACATCCTCCCGCCTCAGCGATCCGTAGCCGCGGCGCTCGTTGGCTCCATACAGCGGCTTGGAGCTGCGAGAGATCCGAAGCTGTCGGGGGGAGCGCCCTTCCCGACCGATCGCCAGGCTCTGCCTTAGCGCACCTCCTCCAGTCACCTGGCGCCCGCCCCCCTCCTCTGCCGAGGAGGGGTTACTGGCTGCAGGCGGGCGGGGCCGGAATGAATGGGCCGCGATAGGAGGGACCTGAAGAAGGAGGTGGGCAAATGGGAGGTGCTTCCGCCCTACCTGCTGTGTGACACTTTTGCTCTCCTACCTGGCATCCAGGACCGGAAGAGGCTCTTTTATTGCACTTTATTTCCCTGAAACGAAATCATTGGAGTTTGCCAGAAAAAAAAAAGAAAAATCCAACTCGTGATTACCTTAAGAACTGCTAACGTGAATCAACTGCCCTGGTGAGATCTGGTGTAAGGAAAAAGGAGGTCCGCAGGATCCTCGTTTTACCCACTCCCTGCAGGCAGAGCAGGATTAATTCTTCGAGGGCCCCTAGTACACTGGGGCCCCCTGCCCCGCCCATGTCTCACCCCCATTTATCTGTTTTCTTATTTACTTCTTTATTTCCACTTGTATTTTTTTTTAAATTCAAAACAAACAAAGATTAGTATGCCAGTGCACAGTTTTTCTTCTATGCAACCCCTAAACATCTCTGAACAAATCCCCCTTCCTTCCCTTCCCACCTAAGTACCCAGGAATTTAACTTAACCCTTTCCATGCATATATAAAAGTGTTCAAATATTTGTAAAGTAGTAATACTGTCCAAAATATAAGTCTATATTAATAAGCAAGTTTACAATGCCTCTCAACTGCCTCACTCTACATCAACCAACTGTAACCCATATGTATGTATAAACAACCAAATCTGTAACTTCTCTAATTCGTTCCACAATATGTATGTTAACTTGCAATGAAACAACAAGGCAAGCAGTCCACCAAAGAGTCCAACGTGAAACAAAAGAAGATTGGCAGAAAATAAGGAGATTCAAATCAGGTTAATTCAAGGTGCTCCCAAGAACCATGCCTGATGCATATCGTCAAACAAGGTTAGTCAACGCTAACAAAAAAACCATGTTTTTCATACAAACAGAACACAGAAAACACCTTCGCTTAGTATGGAACGAATAATCACAAACTAATCTCTCCCCCCTTTTACAAAACTGTAGTATGGTTTTTAGCCACAGCCAGTGCTAAAAAAATGCTCTACAGTTTTGTAAAAGGGGGAGATAAAATAGAAATACGTAGACAATACGCTGGACTCTGCATACAATGCAACACCACAGAAACAGCAATGCATGTCCCCTAAAGCAAAAAAAATAAATATAAAAATTTTTTCTATCTTTGTCTTGTCTGGTTTCAGCTCTCCTCATCTTCTTGTCACTCTCTTCCTTTAATCTTCTGTCCTTCTGTGCCACTTCGAAAAACTGTATTCCTTCCCCTTCCATCTTTCCCTTCACCTCCATTGGTCTGGCATCCATCTTCTTCCATTCCCTCCTCCAATGGTCTGGCATCTCTCTCCTCTTCTTCCCTTCCCTCTCCCACACCCATACCCCCATGGTCTGGCATTTCACTCTCTTCTCTCCCTCCCACTTCCATCAGGATCAGCCCCCTTTCTTTCCCTCCAACCCAATTCCATCCAGTATCCTTCCCCCTTTCCCTGCACACCAATTCCATCAGCATCTGACCCCTTTCTTTTCCTCCAACCCAATTCCATTTAGTATCCTGCACCCTTTCCCTGCACCTCAATTCCATTGGTATCTGCCCTCTTTCTTTCCCTTCAACCCAATTCTATCCAGTATCCTTCCCCTTATATCTCTCCCCTTCCCCTGCACACCAATTCCATCAGTATCTGCCCCTTTCTCTCCTTCCACCACCCTTCCCCCTTTCTTTCCCTCCAACACCTTTCTAGGTCAGAGGGGGCCCACTGAAGAAACAGAGGACTCGGGTGTTTTTTTTTTCCTTGGCAACGCGTGCCCCCCCCGGGAAAGATCAGCAGCACTGCCCCCCCCCCGGGAAAGATCAGCAGCACTGGGCCCCCCCACCAGAAAGATCAGCAACACTGGGCCCCCTCCCCTGGAAAGATCGGCAGAGCTGGACCCCCCCAGGAGATCGACAACACTGACCTCCCCCCCCCCAGCATCGACATCAACCAACCTTAATAAGTGACGTCGGAGTGGGTGGCCCGGCAGATGCAAGGAGTTGCTGCAAGGTCCCGCGATGACTGCGTCTGCCAGTCCAACCCCTCCGATGTCACTTACTTCTTCCCTGAGCAGAGCCAGCAGACGCAGTTATTGCGGTACCTTGCAGCAACTCCTTGCATCTGCCGGGCCACCCACTCCGACGTCACTTATTAAGGTTGGTTGATGTCAATGCCGAGGGGGGGGGAGGTCAGTGTTGTCGATCTCCTGGGGGGGGGCCCAGCGCTGCCGATATTTCTGGGGGGGGGCAGCGCTGCCGATCTTTCCCGGGGGGCCTACGTTGCAAAAGGGAAAAAAAACATCCAAGTCCATTGTTTCATCGGGCTCCCCTGACAACTTCGGGCCCTAGGCACGTGCCTACTGAGCCTATTCATTAATCCGGCCCTGCCTGCAGGAGAGAGGAGCTTTGTGGTCTTTCTCTTACCAGACTGAAACATCAGAAAGTGAACTGCAGAATCTCAAACCAAGTTACTGTACTAGCAATCGCAGCATCTACAACTCCTCGGGCTGCGTGCAGTGAATGCTGAGGGTGAGAAGCCCACTCCTAGCAGTGAGAAGCCACATTTAAAAATGACTGGGGGGGTGCTAAATGCGGCAGTAATTACAAATATTTTTGTTCTGGTGTTCACAGCTGAAGCGCCAGGACTGCAGAAGACAAACGCAAATAGTGATAGAGGTGTAGACCTTGATCGATTTTCAGAGCATGTGCACACATACAAACCTACTTGTGCATACATGCAGTACAAACAAACACACAGACATACCTGTCCACAGGGATAAATATAATTCTGGTGCATAGGGCATACGAGTGAGTTAACTCTTTAACCGGGAGCTGTGCAGAAGGCATCATCTACAATTTCTTCAGTTCCGCCTCCTTCCTTGGTGGGCTGTACTGACTCTCTTCAGTTTTTCCTTCTGAAAGTTAAGGTGTCTATCTGATCTGCTCAGAGTATGTATTTTATTATTGGGGGGGGGGTTAATCTGATTCTGGAGGCTTTTGGTGCTCAAGAAGACCCCAGTAGCCTAGGGCATCTTTGCCTGGGAAAAGACACAGACTCAGCAGCAGTCTGCAGCTAACAGAGCAAATCTTCAGGGAACCTGTTTAGCCAGCCTGCATTTCCATTTGTGGAGCTTGGGGTCCATTCCCCTGGAAGCTAGGCTTGCTCCTGATTGATGGCTCATGGCTGTCTGGGACAGGCTTTAGCATGTGCCGGCTGTGTTCCCTTCCCCCGTTGCAACAAGTAGATCTGTAGAGATGAGTTCTCAGTCTGACTTCAGTCCTACTGGCAGCCCAAAGATGGCAGTGTTGTGGATCCTTTCATATGCTTGTTTGAGGCTGGGGTTTTCTCCAGATTCTACCTACAGTGTGAGCTGAAGTAGGCACAGTGAGTACCGTATTTCCCCATATATAGGCCGCAAAATATATATGGGTTTTGCAAGCGTCACAGTGGGTGCAGCTTGCAAAACTGGGGCAACCTATACAGTTTTTAAAAATCATCTCCCTCCCTCCCTTGCCTCCCTCACTGGACAAACTGGAATCACTGCTCCTCATATCGCGGCCAGCGGTGCAGGGCTTCTTGCATGCCTTTACCGTCAGTTCTTGTTGGACTCATGAGTCCCGATGGCAAAGACACGCTGGAAGCACTACTAGTATAATTGGACAGAGGGAACTTGATTAATGAATCCAGTACTGAATAACTCAGTCCAGGATAAAAATGGGGTTCTGAACTAAAAGATTACTTTTTTAAAAAAAAATTGTCTTGAGACTCAAAATAACTATTATAGGAGAGCAAAAATTAACTAAGACACATGAAGGGCAATTCTATAACTGGGCGCCTGATTGGAATCTATTCTGTAAAGGAAGGTAGGCACCTAATTTTTTTTTTACAGGATACTGGCATAACAGCTTAACTACGTGCTTAAATGTTAGGCGTCAGACACAGAGCCAGTGTGTTAGCACCTAATACCACCGATACATGTGTAATTTATAACCATCTATAAGTTACACGTATAAACTTACACATGTAACTTACACATGTATAAGTTACACATGCAAGTTACACAGGATCCTGTGCTTTTGATGGGGAAAGAGTGTAAGGAATTGATGTTTCCTGCCTTATAGGTGATGAGGGGTATTGAATCCAGATAGATACAGCCCTTCCTGGTGTCAGAATTGCAGGATCCTAGTACATCCTGACATATCTTGCCTATTCTGTGCTTCTGATGGGGAAGGAATGCAGGGAATGGATGTTTCCTGCCTTATAGGTGGTGAAGGGTGCTGAATCCAGGGGGATACAGCCCTTCCTGGGGTCAGAATTGCAGGATCCTGCTGGATCCTGGATATCCTGCAGCATTCTGCACATCCTTCAGGATCCTGGCAGGTCCTCTGCTTTTGATAGGGAAGGAGTGCATGGAATGGATGTTTCCTCACTTATAGGTTGTAAAAGATACAGAATCTAGGTGTATGCAACCCTTTTTTGGGTCAGAATTGCAGGATTCTGGAAGATCCTGCTGGATACTAGCAGATCCAATGCTTTTGATGGGGGAAGTTGTACAGAATATTGTGGCAGGGCCGGGCCGATTGGACGTGTCCAGGGCCAATACCCTAAGCCACCTTGACCTTGACCGAGCGAAAGCGAGGTATAGGGAGCTGGGAAGGACTGCAATAAAGTTCAACAATAATGCAAAACACCTGTGTGCCACAAAAGAAATCTTTATTTCACATCAGTGCATGTAACTCAGGTTAGTAGCAATTAAAAATTAGTTTCCAAAAATACCAGCAAACAATAGTTCCTTGCATACAAATACAAACAACAATCCATTTGTTTCCTTTATTTGGCTTGTTGCCATCCACTGGCTTCTATTTCAGGCCCTCTCTGAGGCTCTCAGGCCTAGAACTGCCACACTGGGCTAGGCCTTTCTCGGTCCAGCCACTGTTTGCCACCTGGCTTGTTTAAACAGATTCTGCTATGACTTCTTGTAAGTCCTTTCACTGGGGAAAAGTTCACCTTGGAGTTTCATTAGCCAAAATACCCCCAGAGGTGTTGGGATCTAAGAACATAAGAAGTTGCCACCCCTGGGTCAGACCAGAGGTCTATCGCGCCCAGCGGTCCGCTCCCGCAGCGGCCCATCAGGTCTGTGACCTGTGAAGTGGTTCCTGACCATTTCTGTAACCTACCTCTACATCTATTTGTAACCCTCAATCCCCTCATCCTTTAGGAACCTATCTAAACCTTCCTTGAAACCCTGTAGTGTGCTCTGGCCTATCACAACCTCCGGAAGCGCGTTCCATGTGTCCACCACCCTCTGGATAAAAAAGAACTTCCTCGCATTTGTTCTAAACCTGTCCCCTCTCAATTTCTCCGAGTGACCCCTTGTACTTGTGGTTCCCCACAGTCTGAAGAATCTGTCCCTGTCCACCTTCTCTATGCCCCTCAGGATTTTGAAGGTTTCTATCATGTCTCCGCTTTTCCAGGGAGAACAGCCCCAGCATTTTCAACCTGTCAGCGTATGAAAAGTTTTCCATTCCATTTACCAGTTTAGTTGCTCTCCTCTGGACCCCCTCAAGTACTGCCATGTCCTTCTTGAGGTACGGCGACCAGTACTGGACACAGTACTCCAGATGTGGGCGCACCATTGCACGAAATAGCGGCATGATGATTTCCTTCATCCTGGTCGTGATACCCTTTTTAATGATACCCAACATTCTGTTCGCTTTCTTTGAGGCTGTCACACATTGTGCTGATACTTTCAATGTTGTGTCCACCATCACCCCCAGGTCTCTTTCAAGGTTGCTCACCCCTAGCAGTGATCCTCCCATTTTGTAGCTGAACATCGGGTTCTTTTTCCCTACATGCATGACCTTGCATTTCTCTATGTTAAAACTCATCTGCCACTTTTTTGCCCACTCTTCCAGTCTCGTTAGGTCTCTTTGCAGGTCTTCGCAGTCTTCCATGTTTCTAACCCTGCTGCAGAGTTTGGTGTCATCAGCAAATTTAATAACCTCACATTTTGTCCCTGCCTCCAGGTTGTTGATAAATATATTGAACAGGAGCGGTCCCAGCACCGACCCCTGTGGAACTCCACTCATGACCCATTGCCAGTCTGAGTAATGGCCCTTTACTCCAACTCTCTGTTTCCTGCCTGCCAGCCAGTGTTTGATCCATCGGTGGACATCCCCCAGCACCCCGTGGCTCCACAGCTTCCTAAGCAGTCTTTCGTGAGGTACCTTGTCGAAGGCCTTTTGGAAGTCAAGGTAAATGATGTCTATGGATTCCCCTTTATCCAACTGGCTGTTTAAGTGTTCCCTCTAAGCTGAGCAGGTGTCCTCCAGCTGCATTGCTACCACTAGGGGGTGGAATATTTTCAGTCGCTAAGGACAGGTATGTTCCCTGGAGTCCTGCAGAACTTGCCTGTCCCTCACAATTGAAAAATGTGACAGTAAAACAGCACCCTCTATTGGTGAGACTGTGGGTGGAGGACTCCTGCTCAGCTTAGAGGGAACAGTTATTTAGCCCTGTAGATTTTGGTGTACAAAAATCACAACCAAGAATTCCAACCACTAGAATCTGAATAAAGTGTTCCCCAGTGTCCTGTGGCCAGCAGTGCCTTAGGTAACCAATTTTCATGCACTGCCCTAAACAGCATCATAGGAAAAACAAACTCAGTTCTGCTTGGATTTAGGCTGTGCAGTTTTCCCTGCAAGTTCCATACAAGTGGCAAAAAAAAAACCCTCTTTCAGCCAGAGGTTTTAAATAATACAGCCTGAATCATTTACCAACAATTTTCCTCTTGACAAACTCCAAACTTTTCCTACTGTTCCTCAGTCCCACTCCATTAAATCAGGGTCAGTAGCGTATGGAAAATCCTCACTCATTTCTTTTATACTCTGAGCTTCATTCATTTCTATATCATTTTCATTTATGAATGAGTCCTCAACAAAATCCTCCCAATCTTGAGTCCTTCCTGCCCTTCTGGAGTATAAGGCTCTGGTGCACTTTTGTTTCCTGACAGAGAAGGTCTGGTTCCCTTCTCTCTCCCTGCTGGGTTCCTCCTTTGTGGCTCAATGTGTGACTGCCTGCAACTAGGAACCCCACCCTTTTCTCTCTTAGTGGCTAACTGCCTGTGCTGGAGTGTAGGTGTGTCCTTAGTTCTGGCTAATTCTGAGCTCTGGTGCTTGTTGAGATGGCTCAAACCAGTTCTGGATTTGATAGGCACTGAAGCTATTCTAGTCCTGGCTTTAGTAATTCTCTGCCCTTGGCCTGATGGGATTTGTAGTCCTGTTACCTTGCTTTTCAATTGTCGCTTAGAAAAAGATAAACATGCATGAGGGGTCTCTACCTCCTTCTATGCATTGCTCTGCAAAGGCATTTTCTTTCTTGGCAGTGCCCTAGGCGGAATTTTAGGTTTATCTACTGTTTTCTCCTGGGAAAATTTCCTACTTTGCTCATCAGTTCTGGGGCACTGCATGGATTCCTTTGCCTTCACAGGGGGTTCCCTGTGACAATATGGATGTTTCCTGCCACTGTCCCCCTCACCCCTTCACTTCACTTTGTCTACTATTTATTTTGCTTCTTTCTGGAACATATTGATTGTATTTTATGCTTCTTTCAGTCCCCCACAATCACTTCCTGCAGCAGCTTCCACTATCTTGCCTACCATTTAGGTCTATTACTTGAACCAATTGTCTTGACTCATTTTCTGTCATTCTGCAGGAATTCCCGTCCCCTTATGCTGACATCATTGGTCCTTCTCTGCCAATCCCACCCACAGAAGAAAAGTACTGCATCATAGGGGGCAGGACATTACAGAGACGGGTGAAAGAGCATGGGGATTCCCTACTGAAAGACAGCCTTCTGCTGTCATAAAAGAGCTTTCCATTCTTAAGGCGGTCTGCCCTAGATCCTGGAGATCTTGAGAATCCTGGAAATCCTGGTTTTACCCAGACCCCACGTTAGCATGTGCACACATACAAACCTACTTGTGCATACATGCAGTATAAACAAACACACAGACATACCTCTCCACATGAATAAATATAATTCTGGTGCACAGAGCATACGAGTGAGTTAACTCCTTTAACCGGGAGCTGTGCAGAAGGCATCATCTACAATTTTTTCTGTTCCGCCTCCTTCCTTGGTAGGCTGTACTGACTCTCTTCAGTTTTTCCTTCTGCAAGTAAAGTGTCTTTCTGGTTTGCTTAGAGTATGTATTTTATTATTTGAGGGGTGGTTTAATCCGAATCTGGAGGCTTTTAGTGCGCAAAAGGATCCCAGTAGCCTAGGGCATCTTTGCCTGGGAAAAGACACAGACTCAGCAGCAGTCTGCAGCTAACAGGGCAACCTGTCAGGGAATCTGTTTAGCCAGCCTGAATTTCTATTTATGGAGCTTGGGGTTCATTCCCCTGGAAGCTGGGCTTGCCCCTGATTGATCAGGCGCTTGAACACAGGCTATTTGGCTCATGGCTGTCTGGGACGGGCTTTAGAATGTGCCGGCTGTATTCCCATGCTGTAATAAGTGGATCTATGGAGGTCTGAGGTCTCAGTCTGATTTCGGTCCAACTGGCAGCCCAAAGATCACATTGTTGTGGACCCTTTCATATGTTTGTTTGAGGCTGTGGTTTTCTCCAGATTCTAGCTGCAGTGTGAGCTGAAGTAGGCAATAAGTACTAGTACAGCACAGTGAGTACCGTATTTCCCCATATATAGGCTGCGGCCTATATATGGGTTTTACAAGCCGGCACAGTGGGTGAAGCTTGCAAAACTGGGGCGACTTAAACAGTTTTAAAAAAATCATCTCCCCCCGCCTTTTACCTCCTGAAATCGCGGCCAGCGTTGCAGGACAGGAGAGATCTTTTCGTTTTCTAGCCCAGCCCCGCGCTGCTTCCTGCATGCCTTTACAGTCAGTTCTCGTGAGTCTCGCGAGGCCCGAAGTCAAAGGCACGCAGGAAGCAGGACTAGTATAATTGGACAGGGGGAACTTGATAAATGAATCCACACTTCACCAGTTCTCAATAACTCAGTCCAGGACAGAAATGGGGTTCTGAACTAAAAGATTAGTTTTTTAAAAAAGTTGTCTTGAGACGCAAAATAACTATTATCAGAGAGCAAAAATTAACTAAGACACATGAAGGGCAATTCTATAACTGGGCGCCTGATTGGAATCTATTCTGTAAAGGAAGGTAGGCACCTAATTTTTTTTTTTTTTACAGGATACTAGCTTAACAGCTTAAATATGTGCTTAAATGTTAGGTGTCAGACACAGAGCCAGTGTACATGTGTAATTTTTAACCGTGTTCGCATCGTTTGTAAAAGCAAACATAAAGCAGCTCTATTTTTAAAAAAACCTCCATAATACTAAGTTAAATAGAGCCTATTACAGTAGATGGGCTAATTCAGGTACTCCTGGATGAAGATTCAAGCTGCTTCTCTTGAATTTAATATAAAGATATGAACATGCCAAACATTTCAATATGTTTGAATATCTCTTGGGTCACTGTTGGGTCCTTCATTGTAAAGACCTCCAATTTTGACTCAGACCCCCTTCAAACACCCTTAGAAAGACAGGGATCGACAAGTTGTACCAATCAGAAACAGCTGAGCCCACTGCTCCGTTCCCTTTTTCCTTTAATGCCTGCAATTGGGTGCATGCCAAAAGCAGCAGATCCTGTTGATAATCTCACAAGATCATCAATAGAACATCCTGCCCACACGGTTTTGATGCGCACCCGTATGCAGGTAGTATGGGAGCCAGGGAAGGGAGCGGTGGGAAATGGAGAGACAGCTTTCCACAGCATAAAATAGTTGGTAATATCTAATATAGTATCTGCTTTAAGTCTGTAGCAGATATAAGGGGTCAGTGGGAAGGAAGAAAGATACTGGGGGAAGAAAAAAAGAAAGGCAGGGGTCAGGTTCTAATGGAGGGGGGGAGATACAGGGAGAACATAAGAATTGCCTTACTGGGTCAGACCAATCCAGGCCACTAGTACCTGGCCAAAACCCAAGGTGTAGCAATATTCCATGTTTCCGATACAGGGCAAGCAGTGGCTTCCCCCATGTCTTTCTCAATAACAAACTATGGACTTTTCCTCCAGGAACTTTTCCAAATTGTACATTATACAACAAGTATACAAACTTGAAGAGGATTTGCAAAATAAAGTCCAACAAAGTAAATGTAGTTGATTTAACATGGTTTGGTATTGGTTCCGGATTTATACAAATGATTCAAACCTTGTATAGTTCCCCTTTTGCTAGATTATATATTCATAATATATTTTCAGAGCGTTTTCATCTGGAGAGGGGAATTAGACAAGGATGTCCATTATCTCCTTTGCTGTTTGATATTGTTCTGGAACCCTTGCTTTTTGGCCATTTGGGGGAGGATGGGCTGGAGAGGGCTTCAGTGGCTGGGAGGGTGTAGATGGGATGGAGATTTCGGCAGTTGGAACTCAAGCACAGTACTGGGTAGAGCTTTGGATTCTTGCCCAGAAATAGCTAACAAAAAAAAAATTTCAATTGAATCACTTGAGGAGCGAAAGGAGTTTCTTGTTTAGAACATATTTTGGGGGATGATGGGGAGCTGTTGACCTGTGCAGATTTGCTAGCTAAGGTGGGGGAGACCTGGGGCACACAGTTCGCGTGTCATCAAGTGGAGCACTATGTGGGATCCCTCGACAGAGCACAATTGCGCTTACATATGGGGGCCAGACTGCGGGAACTGTTTGCTTGGGAGGGGGGGGGGGTGTCCCTCTCGGTGTCTAGCATTCATGCTAGTTTGCAAGAGTTACAACCAGCCAAGGATTACCAGAACATCCGGGGTAAATGGGAGGGGGAATTGCAAATTAATTTGGGACATTGGGATGTAGTCCGTACCTTGAGGGTGACACCTAAGGTTAGCCCGTGTGCTTGGTTGAGGGAAACGCAATATAGGGTGACATTACATGCCTATTACACTTGTACTCCATGAAGGAAGTGACATTAAAAACCTGCACGGCAGAGGGCTTTTCATGTGTTTTCTTTCACATGCTACTCCGATTGATACATGCTACTCCGATCGATACATTCTATATGGGAGGGGGTTTGGGGTTCTACTCCCTGCCCTTTTTACCTGCTGCCTGAACTTTCAACTGCTACGTTAAGAGAGAAAAGCTGCAGAGCTTAGCAGTGTCCACATTTGGCCCTGCACACTTCACGTGACTGACGCGAAGCCTTTCCTCCGACATCGGAGGAAGACTTCTGGGCCAGCTACATGTGGCGTGCTGAAGGCAGGAAAAAAAGAAGACGAGCCTCTCGGCTCGAGCTGCCTCCAACCCCGTGGGATCCCCAAGACCGCGAGGGGTGTCCCTAGGGGATCCCCGTGACCCGAGGGGGCATCCCCACGGGATCCCCATGACCCGAAGGGAGAACCCGCAGGATTTCTATGGTCCCAGTTCCCATGCAGCTCTCTACTCTGGACCCTTTCAAGTAGTACCATGTCCTTCTTCATGTACGGCAACCAGTGCTGGACGCAGTATTCCAGGTGGGGGCATACCATGGCCCGGTACAGTGGCATGATAACCTTCTCCGATCTGCTCGTGATCCCCTTCTTAATCATTCCTAACATTCTGTTCACCCTTTTTGCAGCAGCCGCACATTGTGCGGACGGCTGCATCGACTTGTCGACCAGTACTCCCAGGTCTCTTTTCGGGGGGGGGTCTCTCCGAGTACAGCACCAGACATCCTGTATTCGTGTATAAGATTTTTGTTACCAATATGTATCACCTTACACTTATCCACGTTAAACCTCATTTGCCATGTCACGGCCCATTTCTCAAGTGTGTTTATGTCACGTTGCAGGTCATTGCAATCCTTCTGCATCTTCACCACTCTGAATAACTTCGTATCGTCCGCAAATTTAATCACTTCACTCATCATACCAATTTCCAGGTTGTTTATAAATATGTTGAAGAGCATGGGTCAAAGCATTGAATCCTGCGACCTCCACTTGTGACAGCTTTTCCAGTCCAAGTATTGTCCATTTACCCCCACTCTCAGTTTCCTATCCGCCAACCAGTTTTTAATCCACATGAATATTTCTCCCTCAATTCCATGGCTCACAATTTTTTGAAGTAGTCGTTCATGTGGGATCTTGTTGAACTCCTTCTGAAAATCCAGATATACAATGTCGACCGGTTCGCCATTGTCTATCTGCTTGTTTACTCCCTCGAAGAAGTGCAACAAGTTCGTCGAGCAAGATCTTCCCTTGCTGAAGCCGTGCTGACTGGTCCTCATCAGATTGTGCCAACAAGGTGATCAATGATGTGGTTCTTTATCAGCACCTCTACCATCTTTCCTGGTACTGAGGTCAGACTCACCAGTCTGTAGTTTCCAGGATCTCCCCTTGAACCTTTCTTGAAAATCGGCGTGACATTCGCCACTTTCCAGTCTGCTAGAATCTTTCCCGATTTGATAGATTGGCTATTAGTTGAAGCAGTTCAGCTATAGCCCCTTTCAGTTCCTTGATTACCCTCAGATGGATGCCATCCGGTCCCAGGGATTTATCATTTTTAAGCCTATCAATCTGCCTGTATACCTCTTCTAGGCTGACCGTCAATCCTGTCAGATGGTGAGGATTGTGTTCCACTTAAAAAATCATCTTTCTGTGATTCCTGGCTGCAGGTGTCCTGAACCGACAAGCTGGCCGGAGCCAGTGGACTGCATGTGGGCGCCGCCAGGGTTAAATAGCTATAAATATATTCTTTATTGATTTAAATTCTTTATTGATAATTTATTGTTGTATGCTCAACACTGAAAAAAATGCTTTTTCTTCATCGTTCCAGTTGTCATAGTCTTGTTTCTTGGGGGTATTCACTACACTGTCTGCGTGTTTTTGTTGCTAATTTGCAGTTGCTTATTCTGTGTTGTGGTCAGTTTGGGTGACCGGGGTATGGTATTTCTACTAGCATATATTTTCTGTATGGAGATCTTTAGCAGCTTTCATAGGAGGTGTACTAGGGTTTCAGGGCATAATATTTGCAGTTCTGCCTAGTCATAAATAAGATTCCTGCTGTTTCGCTCCTAGGGATTTTAGTATGGTAAGATTTTGCCATCAAAAATCCTATGCGTGCTGCAAGGTCACCAGCTGCTCCCAGTTAAGAGCCATGTGCAAGAGAAACAGGCAGCCCAGCAGCAAGAGTGAAATTAATAGAGTCGTTCTGCCAGGTCTCCTAGGGTTTGTTAAAGTTAATGCTCCTTAAAAGTAAACTATACTGGGGGCCTAAGCATACTATGAGTTAAACTGCTTTAAGTGTGAGCAGGGCTGCATTGAGCTCAAACTACTGATTACTTGCTTTGCAGTTTCATGAGCACTGTATGTTTTCCCTATGAGCTATTGGCTCAGAATATTCACTACCAGAGAAAGGATGTTGTGCTTGATGGACCATTGGTCTAACTAAGATAGGTACTTCATAAGAACATAAGAGTTGCCCAAAGGTCCATCTAGCCCAGTATCCTAGTTGTGGACAGAGTCTCAAAAAGTAGCATGATTCCATGTTGTTTATCCTAAGAGATAAGCAGTAGCTTTCTTCA
Source organism: Geotrypetes seraphini (assembly GCF_902459505.1). NCBI lineage: Eukaryota > Metazoa > Chordata > Amphibia > Gymnophiona > Dermophiidae > Geotrypetes > Geotrypetes seraphini. The sequence continues at coordinate 396,383,862 of NC_047085.1, read as the reverse complement.
GGTCTACCATAATAACAGTTTATGGACTCTACCTCCAGAAATTTGTCTAAGCTGTTTTCAAACCCAGCCTAATTAACTGCTTTTACCATTTGCTCCAGCAATGAGTTCCAGAGTAGAGAATGACACAGGGACAAATTTCTCCCCATCCCCGAGGGAACACATTTTCCCATCCCATTCCTGCGAGTTCTTTTCCTGTCCCTGCCCCATTCCTGCAAGCTCTATCCTCATCTGCACAAGCCTCAAACACTTTAAAATCATAAGTGTTCGAGGCTTGTGCGGTTAAGGCAGAGCTTACAGGAATGGGGCAGGGACAGCAACAAAAGTCACGGGGGCGGGACGGGGAAATTGAGTTCCTGTGGGGACGGGAACAAATTTGTCCCCTTGTCATTCTCTATTCCAGAGCTTAACTACAGGCTGATTGAAAAATTATTTTCTCCTATTTGTACTGAATGTGTTACACATAACTTCATGGAGTGCCCCTATTTATATGTTTTGAAAGAGTGAACAATCAGTTTATGTTAACTCTTTCTATTCCATTCAGAATTTTGCAGACCTCTATCATATCGAAGTTTATTCACGTTTGATATGCTACTCAACAGAAACCTTTTGGGAAGTCTACATTCATCAGATTTGTAGGAAAAGAAACATAATTATAGCTATGATAGAGGAAAAGGTGAGGAAGGAGGAGAGAGCAAAGGAGGAAAGGGGATTTTTTTTTATTTTTATTTTTTTTTTTACTATTCTGGATATCTCAGCCATCTCTTCCCTAAGGTGAAGTGCCCCAAACTCTTAAACATTTCCTCATATGGAAAGTTGTTCCATTCCCTTAATCATTTTAGTCACTTTTCTCTGCATTTTTTTTCCAATTCTGCCATTTCTCTTTTGAGATGCAACAGCCAGAATTGAACAAAATACCAGTACTTCAGATGAGGTCGCACCATAGAATAATACAGAGATATTGCCAGAAGGGGCATTTTTAGAAAATGTCTAAGTAAACACCAAAAAGTACAAACAGTACGAAAGGAAGTGGGAACGGACAATGAACACTCCACTGAAGATCACTGATGGAAAACCAACTTGTTTCTTTCTTAAAAGGATACAAGCTGGTTGGTTTGACATCAGTGATCTTCAGTGGAGTGTTCATTGTCCGTTCCCACTTAAAAATGTCTAAGCCAGAATTGGAACTTTTAGCTCATTATGCCTTGAAAAATGCCCATTTTAGAACCATTTTTCAACAGGAAAAATGTCTGGATTTCCCTTTTTTAAAAATGGCTTTAAGATGGACATAATTGCATAGAAGACATCTAAAAAGAAGAGCCATCTTCCAAAGTGAAAAACAGGAAAGGGCGTAAAGGCTTTTGCAAGGAGCAGTAATTTACAGGCTCTGTGTCACATTTAAAATCATGCATGCTAAATTAAGATTTATTGATGTAATTTTATTTTTAAACAATGCAATTCAGCCTGAAGCTTCAGAAACAAGTAATATAAATGATCTGTTACTCTTTCTTGTTCAAGATATTTTATTTCTGGGCTTGGCCGCTATCACCAATATACAACAAACGCAGTAAATCAGGATATTATACAGCCTGTGACTAGCAAGCAATGCTCCAAGAAAGGTGTGGGCACCGTCCCGCCCCCGTGACTTTTGTCGCTGTCCCTGCCCCATTCCTGTAAGCTCTGCCTTAACCGCACAAGCCTCGAACACTTATGATTTTAAAGTGTTTGAGGCTTGTGCAGATGAGGATAGAGCTTGCAGGAATGGGGCAGGGACAGGAAAAGAACTCGCAGGAATGGGATGGGAAAATGTGTTCCCGCGGGGATGGGGAGAAATTTGTCCCTGTGTCATTCTCTACTCTGGAACTCATTGCTGGAGCAAATGGTAAAAGCAGTTAATTAGGCTGGGTTTGAAAACAGCTTAGACAAATTTCTGGAGGTAGAGTCCATAAACTGTTATTATGGTCCTGCTGGAGCTAAAATTCATTGCTTTCCATGCGTAGTCTGATGTACCAGATCCTAAATCCAGGGTACAGTGTTCCAACTTGGGGCCCCTTTTACAAAGTCACAGTAGCGATCCCCCCTCCATAGGACTTGAGAGGGTGAGACAGCGAGGAAAGGGGGGAAACATGTATAGTGGGGCTAGAGAGGAGGGGGAGAGTGTGTGTGTGACTGGCGGGGAGAAGGATAAGAATAGAGAGAGAATGTATGTTTGGGGCTAGAGCTCAGAAAGGAAGACTGGGTGAGTAGGGTCAAATAATGAGGACAAAGATGATAGAACAAGAGGAATGGACAGGCTCCTAAAGTGAATTTCACGAGGTATCAGCTAGTTAACCCTGCGATATGCCAGTCAAGCACCTGCACCTTCTATCCCATCTCATTTTTATTATCTAGCATTTCATAATCTTATTTTGGGCATTCTGCCCCCACACATTGCTAACTCCAATGTAGACCATACAGCCTACAAACCCCAGAGCCCTGCTTAGGCTTGCTTATTGCTCTGTATACCGTCAGCAGTTTACACACAGAAAACAATCAAGAGAACGTCAGCCAACCAGGGAATAAGGATTGATGATATCCTGCCACTTTTATGGATCTGGTTTGCAGAAAATTCTGTCCTGACTGCCTTTCAGATGCTGATTCCTCGAGACTTTTATTACAGGCCTTGGCCAAACTGTCGAAATAATCCCCATTATCACCTTTAAACTATGATTCCAGCTTGGCAGAAACATTAATCTTTGCTTATTTGCTTTGCAAGAACAGCAAAAAGCACAGCAAAACTGTCACCTATTCCCCAGCTCTTATACTACGGTCTGCAGATAACCTGCCACAATTATTCATAATGTGAGAAATATGGTTCTATTTAAGCATTATAAATAAGTGAAATAACTTCAAATTCAGACTTGCCTTCATTTTGCAAAGCCTTCCAAAATATTTCTTCCAGGTATATTGGTAATAATTTTCTGTCAGTTTATCTTCAGATGGAATAAACAGATTATATTATGTAGCATAATTTTTGCTCCTGGGCAGTAAGTGCAATTTCACAATTGCTCTTGCCTAAAAAGTATAGAAAATGTCTGTTATTTCCATAAAACTTTCCTTTTATGAAGAGAATAGTCAAATTTTGCAATTTAGATTTAAAACATGAAAACGCCAAATTTTCATCTTTTCATTCTTATAAAGTCAAAAAAGCAACATATGAATCACAAGAATTATTGAGTGATATTTAACAAAGATTATATTAATAAAGAAAATTAACATGTATTTATATTGACGTTATACAAAGATGGCCACAGAAGATATAGAAGTGAGTAGTTTTTGAGATTTGTGATTATAAGTGACTGTCACAAATCTGCCCCCAGATGTAGTCTCCCATCACGTTCTCATTATATTGTCCTTGGTAGCGGCGTTCAAAGTCCAGTATATCCCATTGGAAGTGCTCACCTTGCTCCTCTGAATATGCGCCCATGTTCTCTTTGAATGTCTCAAGATGAGCATCAACAACATGGACTTTGACAGACATCCTATAGCTCATTTTACTGTAATTCTTCATCAGATTGTCAACCAGCTCCATATAGTTTTCAGCCTTATGATTGCAAAAAAGGCCCCCAACCCCTGCAACAAAGCTGTTCCAAGCTGTTTTCTTCTTCCTAGTTAGCTCCATGAGAAATTCATTGCACTCCAGGATCTTCTTTATGTGTGATCTGACGAAGACATCAGTTTTGACCTTTGCCTCAGACAGATTATGGAAGATGTCTTGAAGGAACTTGAAGGCTGCCAACTCCTTATCTAGATTGCTGACAAATTGTTTAATTAGGCCCAATTTGATGTGCAGTGGTGGCTTCAGCATCTTCTAGGAGTCCACCAGTGGTTCCCATTTAACATTGTTTCTCCCCAAAGAGTACACAGTCTGCAAAGGTCAGTCCTGCCTTTGGTAGTGCGCCTTTGTGTCTCTGCTATACCATAGGCAGAAGTAGCAGGGAAACTTGGTAAAACCACATTGGGAAATTCATTAGGAATGCCACCATTTTGAAGTCTCTGATGACCACCCAGCCATACTCATCATACTTCAAGTCACCTAGTAAGGTCTTGATGCTGTTGTAGTCCTCTGAGGTACCCTGAGTGTGCCAGTGGAAGAGATGGATACTTGTTCTCATTATGGAGCAGCACGGCTTTGATGTTACTGTCAATGAAGAGATGCCACTCTTTCGGGTTACCGGCAATTCCATTTGCCTCAAACAGTCTGGTCACATTGTGACAGAAGCAAAGCCATCTTGATGGGTGAAGAAGGTTGAAAAAGCTTGGTGATGCTTCCTCTAATTTGTGACTTGTATATTGTCATCCAACATGTTCCAGTGCTTAAGTCTAGATGTCAATAGGGCCCCTAAGTTTACTTAGCTTGGAATCTGTCTGGAATGTTCTGCAAAAAAAGTAAATTTCAAAATATCAATGTCCTAGTCACAAAAGCAAAGTTTGAGGGGAATGATAGCCATTTTCTATATTTTTGTGGCATATATGCAGTTAAGAAAGAGCACTTATTACCCAGGAATAAAAAAAAAATTGTTACATAATAGTTTTGAACTATTTCCTGCTTAGTTATTTTTGGTCTTTCCATGGAAGTTAACATGTGTCTGTAATGGGGCTAATGTACTAAAGTAGGGCTACTCAATTTGGTCCTCAAGGTCCACAGGTAGGCCAGTTTTTCAGGATATTCACAATGAATATGCATGAGAGAGATTTGCATGCCGAGAAGGAAGTGCATGCAAAACTCTCTCATGCATATTCACTGTGGATATCCTGAAAACTTGGCCTGCCTGTAGTCTTTGAGGACTGGAATTGAGTAGCTCTGTACTAAAGTTTGCTATTGAAGAGGCCCCTGTTAGCTTATATGGAGCACAAATTTGATACATGAGATATTTCACTTCCTATTTAATAAAGAGTTTAGGGGCAATTCTAGAACTGGGCATCACACATTTGGCACCTACATGCAGCGTGCTGAGTGCCAATTCTATAATGGCATTTGCGACCCCAGATTCCATTACAGAATGCTAGCAGAAGCTGGCCTTTATGCACCTACAATTAGATGTGACTGCTTATACCATGTCGATAGCAGGCATAAGTGCAAGTGCATAAATGCGACACTTTAGCATGTAATATATAGTATTCTATAAGTTATGCTCCCAAATGCTGGGAACACTCTTGCCCTATCCTTGCATCTACTTCTATGCATGCCCTCGTGCGGAAATGAAGGGAGAGTGCACTAACCAGCAGACCTGTAACAGAAGCCGGTTAAAGAATCCTGCTTTTAGGTGAAGGACTGGCTCCTCCTTCTCCTAAAAGGTCTTGTTTTGGGCGTTTGGGACTTGGGCGAATTTTTGGTCAGGAATGTGTTATAAGGATACACCTAGTGGCGATCTGGGCGATTAAACTGCTGAACGTAGAGGTAGGCCATTCTAAAAAAAAAAAAAAACAATTAATTTTGGATGTTTTTTTGAGAATGGACATTTCCCTGCTGCCTACTTTCTGCGCCTAGGGACTTAGGCCAAAAGGGGACTTAGATGTTTCTTTTGATTATGCCCCTGCACGTCTTTCTCCACCCTTAAACACGCCAGTTTTGGTGTTAGGCACCAATAGGTACCATGCGATATGTGCCTATGTTTTGTAGACTCGCTCCTAAGACGATTGGTGCCTATCTCCCAATTAAATATTTTTTTCAATTATGAGCTTGTTCAAGCTCATTATTGAAGCCAATTTACTATTAAATTAGGTGCCTATTTATTTAGGCAGCTAGCTTTAGGCACCTTTTAGAGAATTTCCCCCTTTGTGTTGATACATATTCAAAAGGAGAAAATAATTGTTAAATTATACTTGATTTCATCCATGGTTTTGTGGGTGGATATACTTTGTTTCCCCTTCTTTACAGAGGTAATGGTACCAAAACTACTGTACCCAACAGAAATTGTGGCATTGGCAGAACTGAATGGTACCATGAGGTCTTTACAGTGTTGCAGCCTCATGCTTGCTGCAGGGGCTAGAAAATATACTTCTAGCAATCCAAGACTTCAATTAGGCCCCTAGGCTTGCAGTTATAGAGGTATAGTTAGACCACCCACAGATCTCTCCTTATATCAGCGTCTCGAGAAATTCTGATCCTAAACGTTTTCAATGCATTGCTCTGTTATGAAAGCCATTTTTGGATTTACTTAATCTTCTTATTATCAGTTTAAAAAGCACAAAAGAATTATCTTAATTCAACATAGGAGGCTTGTTGATAGCTACATATATATCAGTAATTATCTCAAACCTATCAACACACCATGGTAGAGCTTGAAGGCAATAGAATAGAAGTTGTAAAGGATTTCAATTTCCTGGGCTCTTTTGTAAACAAAGAAGCAACTAGTAGGGAGGAAATACTCTGCAGAATAGCACTTGGTCACTCTTCAATGAAGGCTTTTGACAAAGTATTCAAAGGCAAGGAGGTAACACTCCAAGCGAAGATCGGACTTGTCCACGCACTCATTTTCTCAGTGCCTCCTACTAGCAATGCAATATATTGTTTCATCAAAGCTCAATGTACTTCATTTCATTTAATGATATATTTATATTTCACAGTGGTTAGTGTAGCTGGATTTAAAAAAGGTTTGGACAAGCTCCTGGAGGAAACGTCCATAGTCTGCTATTGAGACAGAAATGGGAGAAGACAAATTTGTGTGTGCTTCTGACGCTTGCCTTGGGATCGATAACATAGAAAGTTTCTACTATTTGGGTTTCTGCACGGCACTTGTGACTTGGATTGGGCAGTGTAGAAACAGGATACTGGGTTAGATGAACCATTGGTCTGACCCAATATGGTTATTCTTAATGTTCTATGATATTTGGTATGAAAATGAGAGCAAAAAGTCAGATTTCTGCAAATAGCAATAAATTACTACTTATAATGACTGGAGTTGCCATTCAGCAGATCACATTTAATTGGAAGGATTGGAGGAGATTAAATTACAACTTCTGGTGGAACTCTTTATGCCATATATATAAAATGGAAAGGTTTATTGCAGTACAGCGGGGTTATTTTAAGAAGTTTCAGGATGTGTGGAAACCATTAACAAAGTATTGTAAAGATTAATTTAAAATTGGTTTCCTTATATTTATTTGTAAATTTAAGGTGCAGGGAAGGGGGGGATTTTATTATTACATGTTTTATATGAGAATGGAATGTATGGGAGGGAGGGTTGGGATAGGGATGGGGAGAAGAATTTGTGAGATGTGTCATTGATTATTTCTAAGTGATATATTTATTGTTTATGTGATTGAATATATTTTAACACTTAATGTAATCTTGAAAATGAATAAAGAATATTAAAAAAATAAAATAAAATAAATTTCAATGTTTTCCATGTATCAAATAAAATACTATTGTCCTTAAAAAAAAAAAAATGTTCTTAAACATGCCATATGGGCAAGGCAAATTTAGTTAGTTAGGTGCCATCAACTCGTGCCTGAGTCCTAGTGACTTGATGAATTACAGATCTAAAAAGAGATCGGTTTTCTGCTAATCCAGTAAGCACCTCCAGCTTTACCCCCATGGTTGTTTTCAACGTGTCCAGCCATCTGATTGTAGGTTGCCCTCTTCGCCTGGTTCCTTCGATCTTCCCAAACATAATGTCCTTCACCAATGATCTTTCTCTTCTGACAGTGTGACCAAACTATGACAGTTGTAACTTCATTTGGGCTTTGTGACATAACCGGTGTGATCTCTTCCAGAATCGATGTTAGTTCTTCTGGCGGTCCACAGCACGCCTAAAATCCTTCTCCAGCACCAAAGCTCAAATGAGTTAATCTTCTTTCTGTCTTGTTTCCTTAGTGTCCAGCTTTTGCATCTGTAATTGACCACTGAGAAAATGAGTGCGTGGACAAGTCTGATCTTCATTTGTAGTGTTATTTCCTTGCCTTTGAATAGTTTGTCAAGTGCCTTCATTAAAGAGCGACCCAGTGCTATTCTGTGAAGTATTTCTTCCCTGCTAGTTGCTTCTTTGTTTACTAAAGAGCCCAGGAGATTGAAATCTTGTTACAACTTCTATTCCAGTGTTTTTCAACCGCTGTTCCGCGGCACACTAGTGTGCCGCGAGATGTTGCCTGGTGTGCCGTACGGTCAGGGCCGCCATCAGGGCAGTACCACCAGTCTAGGGAGAGGGGCGGTCCGCCCCACGTGGACAGGAGAGAGCTGGACGGGGGACCCGCGGAGTTCAATACATCTCGAGCCGCGAGGCTCGTCTTCTGTTCCTGCCTGCCCTGCAGCTAACATATAGCCGATCGCAAGCGTTCCCCGATGTCAGCGCTGACGTTGGAGGGAGGGCTTAAGCAAAGCCTGCCCTCCGACGTCAGCGCTGACGTCGGAGAATACTTCCGTTCGGCTATTTGTGCGCGGCAGGGCAGGCAGGAAGCAGAAGACAAGCCTCGCGGCTTGAGCTTCGTTTTGCTGAGAAAGTTGCAAAGATGGGCTGGGAGACAAACACGGAACACAAAAGGGGGGAGGGAGTGCGTTTTGGACACAAGGCATGAACTTGGGAGAGAGGAAGGGAGGGAAAGAGATGCTGAGGTGGGGGAGGGAATGCGTTTTTGGACACATAAGAAATGGACTTGGGAGAGAGGAAGGGAGGGAAAGAGATGCTGAGGTGGGGGAGGGAATGGGTTTTTGGACACAGAAGGCATGGACTTGGGAGAGAGGAAGGGAGGGAAAGAGATGCTGAGGTGGGGGAGGGAATGCGTTTTTGGACACAGAAGAAATGGACTTGGGAGAGAGGAAGGGAGGGAAAGAGATGCTGAGGTGGGGGAGGGAATGCGTTTTTGGACACAGAAGAAATGGACTTGGGAGAGAGGAAGGGAGGGAAAGAGATGCTGAGGTGGGGGAGGGAATGAGTGTTTGGACACAGAAGGCATGGACTTTGGAGAGAGGAAGGGAGGGAAAGAGATGGTTGTGTACACGGGGAATAGAAGAAAGGAGAATTTTTGGTCATAGGGAGGGAGTGAGGTACAGATAGTGGCATACCAGGGTGGGGGGGGGCGGTCTGCCCCACCCCGGGTTTACGTCCCAAGGGGGTGCACAGCTGGCCACCCTCCAGTGTTGTCCCTAGGCCGGCAAACTGCGGCTCTTTAGCCACTTGAGTGCCACCGCCGCCATTGGGAACAGGCCGGCGCCAAGTTCTCCCTGCTTTTCCCTGTGGGGCTGGCCAACTCTTGCCACTCGCGTCAATTCTGACGTCGGAGAGGACGTTCTGGGCCAGCCAATCGCTGCCTGGCTGACCTAGAACGTCCTCTCCGACTTTAGAATTGACGACGGGTGGCGAGAGTTGGTCGGCCCTGCGGGGAAGAGAAGCAGGGAGAACTCGGTGCCGGCCTGTTCCCGATGGCGGCAGTGGCAGCCTATTCCCCAGTGGTGGTGGCAGCATTATAAAATACTTTCTTTGTGTTTATTTGATTCCTATATATTTATATATAGTCAATATAGGCACAGTTAAATTTTTTAACTTTTTCTAATGGTGGTGTGCCTCGTGATTTTTTTCATGAAACAAGTGTGCCTTTGCCCAAAAAAGGTTGAAAAACACTGTTCTATTCTATCACCTTCAAGCTCAAAATCTTCATCATTTTCCGTGTTCATGATTTTCGTCTTATGTTTAGTTCTAATCCCATGTTATAACTTTCGGCTTTGAATTTTCTCAGTAGATACAGCATGTCATCTTTGCTGCTGGTGATGAGCATTGTATCATTTGCATAGCACAGGTTGTTTATATTTCGGCCACCAACTTGGAAACCAACGCTCTCTTCTTCCAAGTTTGCTTTTCTGAAAACGGCTTTGCCGTAAAGGTTGAACAGGTAAGATGACAAGATGCATCCTTGCCTAATGCCATATTTTATTGGAAACCAATCAGTGTTGCCATATTCTGTTCTCACTGCAGCTTCTTGAATTTCATAGAGGCTCTTCTTTATCAGCTGAGTTATGTGTTTGGGTATTTCCATTTGTGCTAGAGCAGTGTTCTTCAACCTTTTTACACCTATGGACCGGTGAAAATAAAAGAATCATTTTGTGGACTGGCACTGGTCTGCGGACCGACGGTTGAAGAACACTGATATAATCTTATTAACAACACATAATGGTTAATTAAAATACACAAAGCACACTGTATGCTTCTCAACATTCATTCCTACCAGAACACAGATTAACCTCTATGCATATACGGGACCAAAAACTAAAAGTACTAATATATACAAACAAACCCTAAGATGCAAGACTCTGCATGCAGAACAACCCCAGAGGAAAAGAAACAAATGCATTTCTTCCTGAACAGTGCAAAATATATGAAACATTTCAATCCTCTGAAGCAACCCGCTGTACTCTGTAACACCTCTGGACATGTTCAGAAATCCTCTTTTGTAATCCGCCTTGAACCGCAAGGTAATGGAAGAATAAAAATCACTAATGTAATGTAATATAGACAGCAGATGTAAATTCCCAAAATTGACACACTTCAATCACTAAATTGAAAATAAAATCATTCCTCCTCCCTTTGTTGTCTCCCTCCCTCCAAGCTCTGCCTCAATTAGGTGCCTCCCTCTAGAGCAGGGGTGCCCACACTTTTTGGGCTTGCGAGCTACTTTTAAAATGACCAAGTCAAAATGATCTACCAACAATAAAATTTAAAAAAACACAACGCACACTGTACGCATAGAAAATGTTAATTACCATTCCTATTCCAGGGTTTTTCAAAGAGGTCAAAGCAGATGACTCTATGCACTATCACCTCAGTAACAACCATACAAAAATAGACAAATATACCCCCTCCCTTTTTACTAAACCACAATAGCAGTTTTTAGAGCGCAGGGAGCTGCGCTGAATGCCCAGCGCTGCTCTCGACGTCATAGGCTCCCTGCGCTAAAAAACTCTATTGCGGTTTAGTAAAAGGGGACCTTAGTGTAAAATATAGACAGCAGATATAAATTGAGACACATTTTCGATCACTAAATTTAAAATAAAATCATTTTTCCTACCTTGTCTGGTGATTTCATGAGTCTCTGGTTGCACTTTCTTCTTCTGACTGTGCATACAATCTTTCTTCCCTTCTTTTAGTCTGTATGCTTCCTCTCCTCCACACCTCATTCCCTCCCCCAACTTTTCCTTCCTCTCCCCTGCCCTTTCTTTCTCTCTGCCTCCCTTTCCTTTTTTTCTGTTTCTCTTCTTTCCTTCTGTCTCCCTGCCTGCCCTTTTTCTTTCTTTCTTTCTCCCTGCCCTCCCCCAAGACACTGCCACTGCCATCGGGGACCCAAACTGCCATCGGGGACCAGGACCCAAACCGCCACCAATAACACGCCCAAAAGCCGCCGCCGCCCCAACCTCTCCCTGCTTCGGCCGACCAGCATCGCGAGGAACTGTTGGGGGAAATGCTGCCGGGTCCTGCCTTCGCGGAAACAGAAAGTAGGCAGGACCCGGCAGCAAGAAGAGGAAATGCTTCATTTACTTGTCTCCCGCCTTAGCCCGTAGCGAACGCTTGCTTCAGGGCTCTCAACATGTGCGTGCCGGCTTCCCTTCTCTCCCCCCCCCCCCGGACATAACTTCCGGTTTCGGAGGGAAGAGAAGGTAAGCCGGAACGCACACGTTAGAGCCACGGAGCATAAGTTCGCTACGGGCTAAAATCTCCAAGCCGGTTTTTTGGGTATTTTTTTAAAATGTTCAGCAGCGGCAGATGACAGCTGGGTGGACCACCCAGCTAAAAGGCCCTAGGGAGAATACTGGAGAGGAAGGCTGATCGGCCCGTAGATCAGGACGGCAACACGAGTGCGATCGACTCGAGTTGCCTTCCTGAGCTACTGGTCGATCGCGATCGACGCGTTGGGCACCCCTGCTCTAGAGGGTGTCTTACCTTCTGGCCTGCTCCCGCCTAGCTGTTTTATGCTGCCTGTGGTGAGATGCACATTTTCATTGCCGCCCCTGGTGTTATCTTCTGGCCGGCTCCCTCTTCCTCATTGCTGTAGTGCACAAAGCCACATGTGGCGTCTCTTCGCACATCCCACGCCTCATCCAGAAGCTTTCCCTCTGATTGCTGCAAAGTCAGAGAGAAGGCTTCTGGTTCAGGCACAAGACGCTATCCGCTCTTACCACAACCTCTGGCAATGCATTCCAGAGTTTAACTAGTCTCTGAGTGAAAAAATATTTCCTCCTATTGGTTTTAAAAGTATTTCCCTGTATATGCATTACTATTTCTCTTCTTGCACTTGGATTATTTGTTGATTTAGTTGCTTGTTGTATTATACAAATACCAATATAGGGCTAGATTCACTAACCACCTATTCTGTCTCTGATTCATTCCCGATTGCATGCAGGCTGACAAATTCACAAAAGGCCTGCATGCAAATTGGGATGATTGTTGACAAGCCCCCCCCCCCCCCACCCACGGCACGGATCGCTAGAGAGCGAACCTGGAGAATGCGCAGACCCTGACTGTAGTGACAGGAGAAGCAGCCTCATGTCACTTCTGTTAGGGCTTCTGCCAACTTTTTGTATTTTTAATCGGGCAGATAGTTTGCATGTATTACACACGCAAAATAACTGCTTGGTTAAAAAAAGAAATAAAAAAGTCCTCCCCACCAAGTGCCTCCTCCCTCCCCAAACCCCTAAAAATGCCCCCCCCCCCCACCGATGCACCCCCTGTGCCGATGCCCCACAAAAGGCAGGAGGGATACCAACTCCGGCCCACCTCCCTCCCTGTAGCTAAGCTATAGGCCAGCCAGTGGGCAGGGCCTGGCCCACCCCCTCCCCATTCCTTTCAAATCATTGGGAGCAGGAGGGGTGCTCGGTCCCTCCTACTCCTCCAGCCTCCTGCGCAGCAATGACAGCCTTAGGCCATGCCCCGATGCATCATCTGATGCACGGGAGGGGCCTTAGGCCCTGATTGGCTGAGGAGCCTCAGGCTCCTCCCTTGGGAGGGTCCTGTGGTGCCTCAGCCAATCAGGGACTTGCTTAGGGAGGAGTCTAAAGAAGTCTCTGGCCAAAAACATGGCCAATCAGAGACTTCCTTAGACTCTTTCCTAAGGAAGTCCCTGATTGGCTGAGGCGCCCCAGGCTCCTCCCAAGCGAGGAGCCCGAGGTGCCTCAGCCAATCAGGGCCTTAGGCCCCTCCCTGTGCATCAGATGATGCATCAGGGCGTGGCCTAAGACCATCATTGCTGCACAGGAGGGCTGGAAGAGAAAGAGGGATCAAGTACCCCTCCTGCTCCCAACGATTTAAAAGGTACCGGGAGGGGGTGGGCCAGGCCCAGCCAATCGGTGGCTAGGCTGGAGGAGCAGGAGAGATCAAGCACCCCTCCTGCTCCCAATGATTTAAAAGGTACGGGGAGGGGGTGGGCTGGCCCAGAGCTTAGCAACAGGGAGGGAGGTGGGCCGGGCTGGGCCCGACCAGGAGGCGTTTGAGAAGGCAGGAGGGAGTTGGCATCCCTCCTGCCTTTTGTAGGGCATTGGCGCGGAGGGGTGGCATCGCAGGGGGGCATTGGCACGGGGAGGCAGGGATCAGTGTGGGAGGGGCATCAGCGGGGGGGGCGGGTTAAAACCACGGGCTGGCAATTTTTACAGAATATATAAAACAGGAAGAATTCCTTTTTTAATGTACTCTGCAAAAGTGCATTGCCAGCCCATGGTTGTAACAATAAATCATTTTTATTGAACATGAGAAAATACAAATACTGTAATATGAAAAGTGGATATACATATACAGTAAAACCTTGGATTGCAAGTAACTTGGTTTGCAAGTGTTTTGCAAGACCAGCAAAACATTTTATTAAATTTTAACTTGATATACAAGCAATGTCTTGCAATACAAGTACATACAGTATACACGAGTCACATCATCACAACTGAGCCGATGGTTCTTCTCTCTCTGACGCTGCAGGAGTGTAGTGCTTGTTCTAAATGAGCGAGGTCTTGCAATACAAGTACGTATAGTATTTTGTATTAAAGATTTTGGGTTGTGAAACAAATCGTCTGAGTTTTCATTATTTCCTATGGGGAAATTTGCTTTGATATATGAGTGCTTTGGATTACAAGCATGCTTCCAGAACAAATTATGCTCACAAACCAAGGTTTTACTGTATATCTATCTTCTATCTATATCTATATATATAAAATCGGAGGTATGTATGTGTGTATGTATGTATGTGTGTATGTGCCGCGATCACGCAAAAACGGCTTGACCGATTTGAACGAAACTTGGTATGCAGATCCCTCACTACCTGGGGTGATATGTTCTGGGGGTCTCGCGGCCCACCTGCACACGTGGGCGGAGCTACAAACAGAAAATCAGATTTCACCCTTTCATGTCAATGGAAAAAATGTAAAAAGCTGCCATTCTCACAGTAATTCAAAAACGGCTTGACCGATTTGAACGAAACTTGGTATGCAGATCCCTCACTACCTGGGGTGATATGTTCTGGGGGTCTCGCGGCCCACCTGCACATGTGGGCGGAGCTACAAACAGAAAATCAGATTTCACCCATTCATGTCAATGGAAAAAATGTAAAAAGCTGCCATTCTCACAGTAATTCCAACTATAAAACACTTTCTATGACACTATAACCACTAGGGACATCGTTTCTATTCTATCACGGACACCATACATATAGAGTTTGTATGTTCTAACTGTGTTTGTAACTGTTTCCTTCATGCACCCCAGTTCATAATGTTATTACATTACATGAGTACTCATATGCTGAACTAGGAACACAGGTTCCATTCTGAACCGGGGAAAAACTGCATGGAGTTTCTTTTCAACCTGAGTTTCCACATATTGAGTTGTTTAAATCAATACTGAAACTTTTGGATGCCACTTATTCCAACAGATCTTCCTTTTCAGTTTAAGAGATTGCTAATTCCAGTGAGACTTGCATTCTCACAATCAACAAATCACAGGGACAGACTTTTACATACTGTGGAGTGGATTTAAGATCCCCCTGTTTTTCCCATGGACAACTCTATGTTGCTTGCTCAAGGGTGGGTTCACCCAAGAATTTATATGTTCTTGCTCCTGAAGGTGAAACTAAAAATGTTGTTTATAATCAAGTTTTGTGTTAGTTGTATTGTATTCATTTTGTCAAATATTTCACATTATAATTTGAATATTGTACTTTTTATAAAGCTGTAAAAAAATAATTTCATTCACCACTATAAAGTATCTTTATTTGAATCCATTTACAGTGTTATTGCTATAATTAAATACCCGTGCAACGCTGGGGCATCAGCTAGTACAATTATATAAATAAACAGTCAATAATAAATTGAAACAATTTCAGTCTTACAAACCCATTGATCACCACCCACCCAACCACCCAACTTCCCGATTATATAAGCATATGAATATCCTATATAATAATACCCTTAGCGCTCATGCGCACTTCAATTTTCGTGGCTCCGTGCGTCTGTAGCTCCGTGGCCGGCAGAGAAATTGTAAAGCATGCGGCACATGCATATTAGGCACATGACGATTTGCTTTGAGTGGCGGTTTAACCTAATCCAGCAACGGTTACTGTGTGCCAGTTGCCCTTCCCAACACAACGTGTGATTAAAAAAAAAAAAAAAAAAAAAAGGTAGGATGGGGCACAATAATTGACAGGGAGAGAGATTGAAAGAAAAAAAAAACCAGACGGGACACTGACAGACTGACACACTGAAAGAGAGGTAGGTGGGAATGAAAGACACACACAGAAGGACAGGGGGCCAAACAGACAGCAGACAAGGAGAGAGACAGCAAAAAAAGAAAGACAGACAGAAAGCGGCCGAGAGAGAAAGAAAGAAAGACACACACATCTATTCTAGCACCCGTTAATGTAACGGGCTTAAAGACTAGTAAGAATTATAAATAAATAAAAAATAGTTATGATTATAAGTAGAACTATCTATCTATTCTTCCAGGATTACATATTTAATTTTAAAATATATATATATACAAAAATAAATAAATTAATTAAGGTCTACATAAGCCTTTGGTTTTAAAGGGCAGGAGAGTCGGTAAGAAGTGAAGCGATTGGTCCTCAGCAGTCACTTCACTTCGGATCGTCAAGCCCAATGGGTCTTCCTTCTTCAGTTTAGTGAATCGTGCCCCTGCCTGCTCTGCATGCCATTTCCCCTACTTTGCATGCATGGATCGGAAGCGGATCACAGGAGAGGTTAGTGAATCGGGTCGGAGGGAAATCGGGTCACAAAGGGGTCGCAAACCGATTGGTACACGATCGGTTTGCTTTGTGAATCTAGCCCATACTGTTTGAACTAAAAGAAAAAAGAATTTCCCTGTAATGAGGCACAAAACATTAATTAGCAGCATCAAAATGAGAAGCGTCCTTTCAAAATTATAAAATGAGGATTAGTCATTTACCCAATGTTATTATTTAAAGTTTGTATTGTTTTGTCTCTCATTGAATGTATTTTAAATTGTTCATCGCTTAGAATTTGATTAAGCGATTAATCAAGAGAAATATTAAACTTGAAACTTGATTTACACTAACTGAAACCTGGTATAAATCCTTGCACATAAATTAGGCATGTTATTGTTGTTGTTAAGGGAAATCGATATGGATTTGACAATGCTGTGTCGATGATGTTTACGGTTCTGTATCTACCGCTAAGCTGACTGAAGACAGACCTCAAACACCCAAGTGTTTAATCTTCCTCAATAAGTTTTCTATAGCTGTGGCTCTAAACCCAGTCCCTCGGACCTGCCTAGCTAGTCTGATTTTCAGGACATCTGCAATGAATATGCATGAGAAGTATTTGCATTAAAAAAGGAGACAGCATCCATTTTTATTATGGATAACCTGAACACCTGACTGGTCAGGCAGTCACCAAGGACTGGGCTGTGAACTGTTCTGTAGTACACTTCTCCCTCCGTATTCGCTGTGATAGGAGATTAACAGACCCGCGAATACAGAAAACCCGCGAATAACTTTTTCATACATTATTCGCCGTTTTCTTTTAAAAGCCATCGTGAATAGGGTGAAACCGCGAATAACATGGTGGGGAGACCTGGCCTGTTCCTGAAGGAGAGGCAAAACACGGTGAAGAAAGTGCCGGGAATCGGCGATTTTCTCTGTAACCGCTTGGAATCAACGATTTCTCTATGTAATGTAATGTAATTTATTTCTTATATACCGCTACATCCGTTAGGTTCTAAGCGGTTTGAAGAAAATATACATTAAGATTATAAATGAGAAGTAAGAAGGTACTTAAAAAATTCCCTTACTGTCCCGAAGGCTCACAATCTAACTAAAGTACCTGGAAATTAATAAAGAAGAGAAAATAAAGATGGTTGAAAAAAGAAAAATTCTATGCAAGCTGATGTAATTTGGGGGGAGGAGCCAGCAAGCTAAAAATCAGAAATAATCAAAACCATGAGTGCTGAAACCGCGAATATGGAGGGAGAAGTGTACATGTTGTTTTTTTGCATATTCAAATGGATTATTTATTTATTGGGAATTATTAACCACTTTTTCATGAAGAGATTCACCCAAAGTGGTTTACAATACATTGAATAGTAATCAGGTACTCTTAGGTATTAGCACATTGGTAGTGCTACTTTCTTTAAATTATAGCATAAAACTGATGATATTTTTAAGGATAGTTTATTTATTTATTTAATCATTTATATACCACTTATACCACTAAGTGGTTTACATTCAGGTACTACTGTTAGCATACCTACTGTACTTTAACAAGGTAAACAGGTCATTAGTAAGTATAGATATTTTTGCAATGAAGGAAGCGATCAGAGACAAGAAGACTTCATTTAAGAAATGAAAAAGGACAAAAATGGAAGAAAACTGGAAAAAGCACAAACAACATCAAAGCAAGTGCTATAAGGCGGTAAGAGAGGTCAAAAGAGACTATGAAGAAAAAATAGCCACGGAGGCCAAACACTTTAAGCCGTTCTTTCGATATATTAAGGGGAGACGACTTGCGAAGCAAGCGGTGGGGCCGTTAGATGACCAGGGAATAAAGGGAATACTAAAGGAAGACAAAGCCATCTCCGACAAACTGAACACTTTTTCTGCATCTGTATTTACCGAAGAGGATATATCCAATATACTGGAAGCCGACCGGCTATACACAGGAAATGAAGATGGGAAACTGACAGGGTCGACAGTTAGTCTAGAAGAGGTATGCAGACAGATTGATAGGCTTAAAAATGATAAATCCCCGGGACTGGACGGCATCCACCTGAGGGTAATCAAGGAATTGAAAGGGGTTATAACTGAACTGCTCCAACTAATAGCAAATCTGTCGATCAAATCAGGAAAGATTCCAGAAGACTGGAAAGTGGCAAATGTTACGCCAATCTTCAAGAAAGGTTCAAAGGGAGATCCAGGAAACCACAGACTGACTTTGGTACCAGGAAAGATGGTAGACACGCTGATAAAGGACTGCATCATCGATCACCTTGACGGTCGGACACAAACTGATGAGGACCAGCCAGCACGACTTCAGCAAAGGAAGATTTTGCTTGACAAACTTACAGCATTTCAAATGAGTAAATGGGCAGATAGACAAGGGTGACCTGGTCAACATCGTATATCTAGATTTTCAGAAGGCATTCGACAAGGTTCTGCATGAACATCTACTTCAAAAAATTGTGAGCCATGGAATCGAGGGTGATATACTCACATGGATTAAAAACTGGTTGGCGGATAGGAAACAGAGAGTGGGGGTGAATGGACTATACTTGGACTAGAAAAGCGTCGCAAGTGGAGTGCCGCAGGGTTCGGTGCTCGGGCCTGTGCTCTTCAACATATTTATAAACAACCTAGAAATTGGCATGCCGAGTGAGATGATTAAATTTGCGGATGATACAAAGTTATTCAGAGTAGTGAGGATACAAAAGGATTGCGAAGACCTACAAAGAGACATAAATACGTTTGAGAAATGGGCTGCGAAATGGCAAATGAGGTTCAACTTGGATAAGTGCAAGGGGATGCATGTCGGTAACCAAAATCATATGCACGAATACAAGATGTCCAGTGCTATACTGGAGAAAGCCCCCAGGAAAGAGACTTAGGAGTACTTGTAGACAAGTCAATGAAACCATACGCACAATGCGCGGCGGCTGCGAAAAAGGCAAACAGAATGCTAGGAATGATTAAGAAGGGGATCATGAACAGATCTGAAAAGGTTATTATGTCTTATTACCGGGCTATGGTACGCCCCCAACTAGAATACTGCGTCTAACACTGGTTGCCATACATGAAAAATGACATAGTACTACTCGAAAGGGTTCAGAAAAGAACGACAAAAATGGTTAAGGGGATGGGGCAGTTGCCGTACAACGAAAGGCTAGAGAAACTGGGTCTCTTCTCCTTTGAAAAGAGAAGACCGAGAGGGGACATGATCGAAACATTCAAGATATTGAAGGGAATTGACTTAGTAGAGAAAGAGAGATTGTTCACCCTCTCCAAGGTGAAGAAAACAAGAGGGCTCTCGCTAAAGTTAGAAGGGCAAAGATTCTATACAAACGTAAGGAAGTTCTTCTTAGAGTGGTGGAGGTCTGGAACGTTCTCCCGGAGGCAGTGGCGTACCTAGCATATGTGACACCGGGGGCCCATCATTTTTTGATACCCCCACCATCTGTATGAAAAACATGAATTTTAGTAACAAGCCACATGTCACACACTTGAATACCTAGGAAAAGGCAGCATCTTACATACTGCAGTGAGCAGTACAACATCAATACACCCATTGTAAAACTAAACAAGCCAGATTAGTACAGATCAATCCTGCAGTCAATTCTAACAAAAAACCATGTCTTTCGAACACACAGAACACAGAAAACACCTTCGCCTAGTATGGAATATGTAATTACAAACTAATCCCTCCCTCTTTTACAAAACTGTAGTGTGGATTTTAAGCATCAGAGCTGCTACCACCACGGCTGGCGCTAAAAAACGCTCCACAGTTTTGTAAAAGGGGGGGATAAAATAGAAATACATAGACAAAGGTTAAATTGAACCAGTAAGAAGCTGGACTTTGCATACAGTGCACCACAGAAACAGTGACACATGTCTCCTAAAGCAATAAATAAATAGAAAATTTTTTTTCTACTTTTGTCTTCTGTGGTCTCTGCTTTCCTCATCTTCTTTTAACTCTTCCTTCCATCCACTGTCTGCCGTCTCTCTTCCCCTTTATGGCATCTTCTCTCCTTCCATGCCCCTTCCAGAAACTGTATGCCTCCCCCTTCCAGCTCTCCTTTCACCCCCATTGGTCTGGCATCTCTCTCCTCTCCTTCCCTCTCCCACACCTCTCCTCTGCAATCCCTTTCCCTTTTTTCCCTCATTTTCCTTTTCAATTTATTTTCTGCATCTGTCTAGATTACGTTCTTACTACCCTCTCATCAATGTCCTTTTTTATTGTCTACCTAAAGCTTGCCACCTCTTTCCCTCACCCCTCCAGTGTTTTCCTAACTCAATCCTTTTCTCCCCATCATGTGCTCTCCTTTTATTTATCCCCTCCTTCCATCATGTACCCTCTTTCTCCAACCCTTCCATCTAGTACCTTCTCTCTCTTTCCACTTCCATCCAGCGTCTGCTCCCCTCTTTCTCTCCTCCCATTTCCTTCCTGCATTTGCTCCCTTATCTCTCCCATCTGCACTTCCATCCAGCATAGGCTCCCCACTACCATCCAATGTCTGCCCTTTCTCTCGCCATCCACCCCTCTTCAATCAGCATCTGCCCCCTTTCTTTCCCTCCAATATCCTCCCCCTTATGTCTCTCCCCTTTCCCTGTACATCAATTCTATCAGCACCACCCTTCCATACCACCCTGCCCCCTTTCTTTCCATCCACTACTCTTCCATTCCAGCAATCTTGCTCCTTTCTCTCCCTTCAATCAGCAAGGTCCCACGATGACTGTAGCTGTCGGCTGCCAGTCCACCCCACTCTGACGTACTTGCTCTGGAGTGGACTCAGCAGCCGCATGCTGGAAGGTCCTGCGATGACTCGTCTGCTGGCTCTGCTCCAGAAGAAGTAAGTTACGTCGGAGGGGGTGGACCCGGCAGACGCAGGGAGTTGTGGCAAAGTCCCGCAATGACTGCGTCTTCCGGGTGCACCCCTTCCGATATAACTTACTTCTTCCGGAGCAGAGCAGAGTTATCACGGGACCTTCCTGCACCTCAGCACAGCTGCTGATTCTGCTGCAGAAAAAGTAAGTCAGAGGTAACGTGATCATTTATTTTTTTCATCAAAAGGGGACATCTATTAATTGACTGGTTATCCTTTCTTTCATTTCTTTCTTTCTGCACTCAGGCCCTTTCTATTCCCTCCCTCCTTCCTTCCCATGTCCTTAGTGCCCCCAGTGCCTCCTTCCTGTGTCCTTAGTGCCCCCAGTGCCTCCTTCCTGTGTCCATAGTGCCCCCAGTGCCCCGTCCTGTGTCCTTAGTGCCCCCAGTGCCTCCTTCCTGTGTCCTTCGTGCCCCCAGTGCCTCATTATGTTCCCCCCCCCACTGCCTTACAGATTTTCTCCACCCCCAAAGTCAGCCTGCCTGTCTGCCTACCTGCCTACCTATCTCCCTCCCTTCCTGCTGCACTAAAGCCAGCCAGCTTGCCTGCCTACATTCTGCACTACCTACCACGGGAAAAAAAAAAAAAAAGCGCCTCTCCCCTTACTTTCTCCCGGTCCACGCCTGCAATCTTACCCCACCTGCCGACAAGAAGTCTTTCCAATGTCAATTCCAACATCGGAGAGGACATTCCGGGCCAGCCAATCACTGCCTGGCTGGCCTGGAACGTCCTCTCCGACGTCAGAATTGACGTAGGAAAGACTTCTTGTCAGCAGGGGAGGTAGGATTGTAGCGGCGGGGCCTGGGAAAAGGAAGGACAGGAGGACTTGGCCGGCTGTGCACCCCCCCCCAAGCCGTGCACCCGGGGCGGACTTCCCCCCCACCCCTCCCCTTGGTACGCCACTGCCCGGAGGCTGTTATAGGGGATAGCACCCTTCAGGGATTCAAAACAAGGTTGGATAAGTTCCTACTGGAACAGAACATACGCAAGTAAGGCTAGACTCAAATAGAGCACTGGTCTTTGACCTAAGGGACGCTGAGTGAGCGGACTGCTGGGCACGATGGACCACTGGTCTGACCCAGCAGCGGCAAATCTTATGTTCATATAAGTTCCTTAATAGGCTTCCCTAATATACTTTCAACCCTCTAGTGCCCTCTAGTGTTCAATATATAGTATATCAAAAGGGATATGAGTACTGTACAAGTATGGAACAAACGTTTGAGGACACATAGCTGAAATGTAATAATTCGCCCCTGTGAGAGAAGGGTACATCTACAACTTTTATCTTTATATAATAATTTTTTTAAACTTCAGGAAATAGCAATTGATATTGCCTATCTTGTTGGTGTCTATTTTGTTGGCTTTAATTTTTAAAAAATAATAAATTTACATAAACAGGTGTGATAATATAACATGTGATCAATATTTATCACAGAAATAAAGTAGAAAACCAAAAATGTTCCACAAAGTGCAACATAAAGGGCTCCTTTTACGAAGCTGCATTAGCAGTTTAACACATGCAATAGCGCGTGCTACACTGCCGGCCGCGCTAGCCACTACTGCCTCCTCTTGAGCAGGCGGTAGTTTTTCGGCTAGTGCGGGGGTTAGCGCGTGATAAAAAGTCGCGTGCAATAAAGATGCTAACGCGGCTTTGTAAAAGGAGCCCAAAATAATCAAAATGGGTCCCATCTGTATATTTCTACAATAAAGAGATATTTACCTTGGATCCCATATTCAATTGCCTGGTGTTTCCCACTGTATTTTTTTTTTGTGACTAATATTTATCAAACAACTTCTGTCTTTCTGTTATATGCTAGAGCAACATTGAATGGAGAGATGAAAAAGAAGCAGCCATGAGACAAAAACCAAGAATAAGATCTTTAAAGAAAATGTAACAATATGTCAACATGCCACAGACTTTCCAACCCTCCAGCCTTTTGAGGAATATGTATATACCGGTAAGCTATTATTACCATTATGCTGAAAACTGATCATGCTTGTTCAGTATTAATTTAAATGGATTAACATAAGCAGTGCCTCTGCTGGGTCAGACCAGAGGTCCTTCATATCCAGCAGTCCACTCACACGGCGGCCCATCAGGTCCAGGACCTGCATATTAATCCTCTATCTATACCCTTCAATCCCCTTTTCCTTCAGGAAAACATCTAATCCTTTCTTGAACCTCAATACCGTACTCTGTCCTACCACGCCCTCTGGAAGCGAATTCCAGGTGTCCACTACCCTCTTGGTGAAGAAGAACTTCCTAGCATTGGTTCTGAATCTGTCTCCTCTTAATTTATCCGAATGCCCTCTCATTCTTGTAGTTTTCGAAAGTTTGAAGAATCTGTCCCTCTCCACTTTCTCTATGCCCTTCATGATCTTGTAAGTCTCTCTCATGTCCCCTCTAAGCCTCTGCTTTTCCAGGGAAAAGGCCCTAGTTTCTCCAGTCTTTCAGCATAGGAAATGTTTTCCATATCTTTTATCAATCTCATCGCTCTTTTCTGAACCCTCTCGAGTATCGCCATATCCTTCTTAAGGTACGGTGACCAATATTGGATGCAGTACTCTAGATGTGGGTGCACCAATTGACTGACTAAATTTTACGTCCACAATCATACCAATGTCAATCACAACCTTTTACGATTATCTAATGGATTCTAAGATGGCAGCCATCTGAGGATCTATTAGATAATCGTATAAGGTTATGATTGACATTGGTATGAAAACTGATTGTCTAATAATGACTTGTTGGACATTTTGCTGTTTTTAAACATTAAAGTCATCTAGGTAAACCTGGAAGAATTTTTATTATTAACATCCCCCCCTTTTTTTTTTTTTTTTTACATAACCACGAAATTGGTTTTTAGTGCAGCCCGTGTGCTAATGCTCTGAGCTGCTCCCAACAGCCATAGAGGTCCTATGATCATCAGGAGCAGTGCAGAGCATTCAGCACGCCGGTCTGTGCTAAAAACCACTTCCACGGTTTTGTAAAAGGGGGGGTGGGATAATTGTTCATTGTCTGATTGTATGATCTGTTACTAAAAATAGAAAGAAGAATAATTGGCACCTGAGAGAAGACTTTGTGGTTCTATGTTCCATCTTGGTAAATTCATGTTCCATGGTTTATTGTTGCATACGGTCACAGTATTGATTGTTTCTTCTGTTTTGTATAAATTTTTCCCAGGTCTGTAAGCTTAGCTTTATTTAATGCTTTACAGCACACATGTCAAACACAAGGCCCGTAGGCCGAATCCAGCTCGCCTGGCTGTTTTTTGTGGCCTGCAGTGACTGTGCTTCATCCAAGCACCTGACCATGCAGCCCCAGTCCCAGCAGCTCTCCAAGTTCCTCCCCGTGCTGCCTCAGTACACATTACCCAGTCCCAGTGTAAAAACTAGGGCGCTCCACATAAGTGCCTGACCGTGCTTGTTGTTATTTTCAGAACATAATTAATTCATGAGGATGGCGTGTGATATGGTGTCTCAGGGTGAGGAAGGATCTATACCTTTACTAAGACTAAGGGCCTGTTTTACAAAGCCGCACCAGCGGCTGCAGTGCAATAACGGTCCCGAAGCCCATAGAGATTTAAAGGGCTTCGGGGCTGTTGCCGCATGGCAGCCACTAGTGCAGCTTTGTAAAACAGGCCCTAAGGCCCAGATTCTCTAAAAGTGCGTCCCGATTTTAGGCAGCTGTAGGCGTCCTACAGCTGTCTAATCAGCCAATCGGGATGCACGTTTTAAAAAAAAAAAAATGCTCCCCAGGCAGGCCGCCTATATTGAAGGCGAGGCCCGCAAGACACCTAGGCCTTGATTCTGTATAGGACGCCCAGGAGAGGCGTCCTATTCAGAATTGGCCTACACTAAAACCCCGATTCTGTAACCGGCGTCCATGTTACAGACGCTGGTTAGAGAATCGGGTTAGGTTAGATTAGACACGGCCCGCTATACGTATCGCGGCAAGGGATCTCTCTGCCGCTATAAGTATAGCGGGCCGCGGCCTGTCCAATCGGATGCCCCCCCCGACACTACCGACCGCCCCCCCCCGACACTACCAACCGCCCCCCCCCCCCCGACATTACCGATCTCCCTCCCACCCCGACACTACTGATGCTGGCAGGAGAGTGTCCAATCCCTCCTGCCCGAAGACGGCACATCCCCCCCCCCTCCTGCCCGAAGATGGCACATCCCCCCCCCCCGGCGCTAACAACCCCCAAACTAACCTGTTCTTCGGGCCAGACGGTTCTTTCCCGTCTAGCCGGTAAGCCCGTCTCGTCGAAATGAGGTGGGCTCGCCCCTTCCCGGCCCATCCCGCCGAAGCCTAAGGCCTGATTGGCCCAGGCTTTAGAAGCCTGGACCAATCAGGCCTTAGGCATAGCGGGTCCGCCCATCCCCACTAAGTCTAAGGTCTGATTGGCCAAGTGGGGATGGGCGGACCCGCTATGCCTAAGGCCTGATTGGTCCAGGCTTCTAGAGCCTGGGCCAATCAGGCCTTATGTTTCGGCGGGATGGGCCGGGAAGGGGCGAACCCGCCTCATTTCGACGAGGCGGGCTTACCGGCTAGACGGGAAAGAACCGTCTGGCCTGAAGAACAGGTTAGTTTGGGGGTTGATAGCGCCGGGGGGTGGTGTGCAGTCTTCGGGCAGGAGGGGGGGGTGCGCTGTCTTCGGGCAGGAGGGATTGGGCACTCTCCTGCCAGCATCGGTAGTGTCGGGGTGGGAGGGAGATCGGTAATGTCGGGGGGGGGCGGTTGGTAGTGTCGGGGGGGCGGTCGGTAGTGTCGGGGGGGCATCCGAACGGACAGGCCGCGGCCCGCTATACTTATAGCGGCAGAGAGATCCCTTGCCGCGATAAGTATAGCAGCTGCGTCTACTTACACTGTAGACCAGCATTTTGCTGGCCTACATTTTTAAGGTTTCTTCCTCTACTAGGGAGACGCGTAGGGCCACCTAGGTTCGCCTAAGGCCCTTAGGCGAGCTTAGGCGTCTTGCGGGTCTCCCTAGGCTCCCGGAGGTGCCTTCAGGCCTGCCTGGGGAGCATTTTTTTTTTAAAAACGTGCATCCCGATTGGCTGATTAGACAGCTGTAAGACGCCTACAGCTGCCTAAAATCGGGACGCACTTTTTGAGAATCAGGGCCTAAGTATCTTAATAAAAAATTTGGCCTGTGACTTAGCCTGTATTTTAGATTTTGGCCTCTTATGTGATTGCGTTTGACGCCCCTGCTTTACAGAATTGAAAAATAAACTTGGACTAAAAAATAGTATCATGAAAATACTCCACAAGTTATAGAACCAATATATATCTAAAAAACACAATATGCTGTGTAATAGTAATAAATATTCATTAATATAAGTGAAGTGCTCAGTCACCAACCGATCCGTGCATAAAGTACCGTTAAAAATACAACCGCCGGTTGTACAACAGGGACCATCATAGCACTCACAGTCCCTAAACCTTCCTTATACAGTAATAATTGTCAAGAAGAAATGAAAAAACACTTATCTTCAAATAAGCAAAAAGAAGGTAGCAAATGATTTGTTCAAATCCAGCGCTCGTAACAGATATCCATCTCAATAAAGACTCCCCGAATTTGAAACTCCCATAGCCTCCCTACGACTCGAGTTTCGCTAAAAGCGTCGTCAGGAAGGGGGCATCAACTACAGGCTGGAGGCATTCTCCTATCCAAACTCTTTATAGTTTATAAATATTTCCTTTTGGCTGTCTTAATAATAATATTGTAATTTATAGCTACAGAGACATATGATCAAGAAACTGTTTTATTTTACTTTTGTGATTATGATAAACATACTGAGGGCCTCAAAATAGTACCTGGGCGAGTTTGAGACCACTGTTCTAGATGAACTTTCAACAAAACGCTCTCCCCCCCCTCCCCAGGGCATCTCAACACCTTACCTCATGTAGCCCAGCACCTACTCTTTTTTCCCTAATTCTCCTATAGGCAAGCATCTCCCCTTCCCCTTCCTACCCTCCTAGGGGGTCGGTATCCCCCTCTCCCTAACCATACAAACGCACATACACATGAGTGTCTGTCAAGATGCAGTTATATAATGGCTTCACACTGGTTCTGAGTCTGACTGCAACTTTAGCCTAGGTCTGGGAAGAGGTAGGGCAGCAGCAGTGGGGACAAGGAAAATGGGAAGATGCTGGGGACAGGATGGGGGAAAGAAAGGAAGAGGAGATGTTACAGTTTTGTACCCTAAATGCTGCTGCCCTAGGCAGACACTCAGGCCCTGATTCTGCAAAATGTGTCTAAAGTTAGGCCCCATTTAGGTGCCTATGTTAGGCGTCTTTGCAGAGTCATGCTCAGGAGAGTTCAGCACTGTTTAGGCATCTAACTTTTTGGCATCCTTTAGAGAATCAGGTTTTAGGTGAGATTTAGACGTCCAATGTCCTTAATGTTATAATATTTTATTATTATGTTATTAGAATGACGATTTTATGATCTTTTTCATTATAATTGTAATACTAGGGGTTGGATCTGTTTAATGCTTTTATTTATTTCTCTTCCATCAGACAGAGTGACTGGGATTCAAATTAGCAACATTAGGATAGAAAGGTATAGGTTTAACCAGTGTGCTACAGAGTGAGCTAGCAAGCTGCATAGCAATTGTAAAACTGGGTCTTATAGGCATTGTAAGGAAGTCTACTTTTGAGCACAGTTTAAGCTTCAGATAGACCTGAGTTCTATGGATGGAATTTAGGCACATTTTGGATGTCCTTAATGCGATCTGCTAAATAGCTCTGGGCTTTCATTTTTGCTTTATTAAGCTCGAAATACATTTAATAAGCCACCACATCAATACAAAGATATTGCATGCAAAACCTTCTATTTTTCTTCTGGGCAAACAGCAATGCTATTTGCTAATTAGAGGGAAAGCTCCATTAACCGATGCACAGTACATGAAAAAAAAACAAACAAAAAAAAACAGCTTTATGTTTCTTGCTAAAAAGCTACCCTTTTTCTCACTAAACATTGCTCCAATGAGGTCATTCTTAAAACAGGTGGATTCAGAAAATAAAGCACATGACAAAAATATATAGATTGCATACATAACTTGATTTGCAAAAGCTTAAAAACAAGTACAGACCTTAGCATGGCTTCTACTTCATTGCAAATGAAGGTTTGCAGCTGCACAATGGTGACCGCATTGTGAGATCATCAAGGTGCACCTGCAAGGTAGAATGCCACAATTAAAATATGTACTGGGGGAGCTGGTTGGGATTTGAACTTATGACTTCTAGAAGAGGAGCACAGGGCTTTTATTTATTGAGTTATATCAGCTTCCACGCAGATTCTCCACACAATAAAGCTATTATCTCTTAAAGCTCTTTCTTGCTGCTAAGACTTTTACAGTCCTTTTCTTTAAGCTGACATTTCACGGTCTTATAACCGCTTCTTCAGGGCAAAAGAGATTTTCAAATTCATCCATGTAGCTTATATCACTGTCTTCTGATGCCTTCGTTGTTAGCTTTATTGTATGGAGAATCTGGGTTCCTATTTAAGATATTTCAATAGTTGTGACAAATTGTCATTTTCAACGAAAGTTTTTTATGCTGATGGTGTGGTTGGTAGTGGTTAGCTCAACCCACCACCGCCCACACCTTCAGCATAAAAAACTTTCGTTGAAACCTAAGGCTTTCTCTTTCATCTTGTAGTGACTCTTGGCAAATTAGCGGAGAGTTTGGTATTTAATTGGCTATATAGTGGTACCTCGGTTTACGAGTGCACCGGTTTGCGAGTGTTTTGCAAGACGAGCAAAATATTCGCAAAATTGGTGCCTCGCAAACCGAGCTTGCCTCGATGTATGAGCACCTCCCCCCATGATCCGGCACCCCACCCCCCCACCCCCGCAATCTGGCACTCCCCCTCCCCCCCCCACGATCCGGCACCCCCCAACGCCACTATCTGGCACCCCCCACCCACCTGAACACTTCGCTTACCCTCCATCTGGCACCCGGCACCAATGCACAGGACATGCCGGTGCCGGTGCCCGAAGATGTGCAGTCCTTTTTGCTGGGCCTTGAGCATCTGCACATGCTCAAGGCCTTCGAGAATCTCGGAGAGTCCGGGAACTCGAAGGCCTTGAGCATGCACAGATGCTCAAGGCCCAGCAAAAAGGACTGCAGATCTTTGGGCACCGGCACCGGCACCGGCACAGGCATGTCCTGTATGTTGGTGTCGGTGCCGGGTGCCAGATGGAGGGCAAGCGAAGTGTTCGGGTGGGTGGGGGATGCTGGATCATGGCGGGGGGTACCGAATCATGCGGGGGGTGCTGAATCATGTGGGGGATGCCGGATCATGGCGGGGGAGATTCTGGATCATGCGGGGGGGCCTTCTTGAGCGGGGGGAGCAATGCCGGTTCTCGGGGGGGATAGAGCAGTGCTGCTGGCCTCGGGGGGTGGGGAGGGTGGGAACGAATCAAGCGAGTTTCCCTTACTTTCTATGGGGAAACTCGCTTTGATATACGAGCAATTTGGTTTATGAGCATGCTTTTGGAACGAATTATGCTCATAAACCAATGTTCCACTGTATTTTTAAATTTGATTTGCATACACTGCCTCCATTGTATGCAAATTTCTTTCATGCATATTTATTGTGGATATCCTGAAAACCTGACTGGCAAGAGGGTACTCCAGGATCAAGTTGAGAGACACTGGTCTAGAGCAGTGATTTTGAACCCAATGCTCAGGGACCACCTGGCCAGCTGGGTTTACAGGATATCCACAATAAATATGCATGAGATGTATTAGCATGCACTTTCTCCATTGTACATAAATATCTCACATGCATATTCATTGTGGATATCCTGAAAACCTGACTGGTGGTTCCTGAGGAATGGGTTGAAAACTACTAGTCTAGAACATATTTCAGTAAGTGTGATGACCAAAGTATGAACGAACATTTTGGCTTCTTGCTCTTGGTTTAAGCCAACATCACAAAAGAAGCATGTACCAAGTGGTTCTTTTTTCCAGTTCCACCAGCCAATGGCATTGAGTAACTCGGCATATGGGGAATGGAGAAATGAAGGTCACATATACTGTCATAAAGATCAACTCATTACAAAAGCCAGAACAGGAGCCACTTTTAAAATCCTTCATAAAGTGATAATATTCGTTATGCCAGACATAAACAGAACCTCAGAGCAAGCGTTTAATATTGGAAGTGATAACTTAATTCACCAAAGTTTATGAATAAGATTCTACAGGAAACATTTTTTAAAGTCCTGAATGTGTGTGAATGAGACATTTATTGCATACATGACTTTACTTTTGGCAGAAACTCAGTTTGCAGGGCAAATGCTTGGATTACAGATGTTGAAAGCCTCAGGGGATTGCTACAAGTCCCATTATACCCTAAGAAACATGGCTTCAAACAATAGGGTAGGAATTCTATATTTTGATTGGCAAGAGAAGTATATATTTAGAGGAAGTACCTGCTGCGTCCATTACCTTTGGCCACCACATAAAAATTGCATAAAACATTTTTGTAGACTGATGATTTATAATAGTGTAATGGAGCTTAATCTTCCGTTTTGTTGATGATCCAATGGGTGTCCTTCAACCAGGAAATTAACTGGCGGAAACTGCATCCATTTTATTATATTTAGACAGGCGCCAGTTGGGTGGAACATTCTGTTCTACCATACGAGAATCCTGGGTTCTGTTCCAGGATCAGCCTGTGAGTTTGAGGTTGATTCAACAATGATAGGAAAAAGGAGGAAGGCAAAATAAAACATATCCTTGAGCCTTGAATTCTCAGAAGACTGCCACAATTCAAATTTACGAAATATCTCTTAACTAAACATTATTAGCCCTTTCTGAAAACTTAAACAGAGCAGTTTGGAAAGAACCGGTTTTGCTTCTTGGGAAAAAAAGAGAATGAATTTGAGTCTGCTAGACTGTGGGGCTATTGAAATAAACTGTTCTATTCTTTAGCGCAGCAGTTTACTCCCGTTGATGTAAGATTTTGAAACATAGTCTAAGTCACAAAAACCCACCTAAACTCACCAGATAAGCACTGAAAACACATAACACAGATCCCCACACACTACCCCAGTGATCACCAATCCCCTCCCACCCCCATAAAAATTTTATTTACAACTTTAAATTTCAGCCTCCAGACCATCATCACCTGGCAGCCTGGAATAGGAAAGCCTAGTCGTCCAGCCCAGAGGCAGCTTAAGTTATCTTGGGGGTGGGTTAGTGACCCATAGAGAGGAGGACCCATGTCCATAAGCCCCTGTAATCACTGCATTGATACTGAAACATGTGCACTGCCCTATACACCCCCAAAACCCTTTTTTACTTAAATATAAGTGGCTCCTGCAGCCATAAGGGCTATTGGAGTGGTAGATAAGTGGGTCTAAGGGATTCTGGATGTGGTTTGGGGGGCTCACCATCACCTATAAGAGAGCTGTAGTGAGGAGACGCCATGGTACCCTTTTTGTGAAGTTCACAGCAGTGCCCTGTAAAGTACCCCACTATTTAGGTGGCATGTCTGGGTGTGCAGTCCATCACTTTGCAGACCCCTCCCACGTCCAACAGGGCTTGTTCTATGCATTTTGGACTTGGACGGAAAGTTGAATGGAAATGTGGTATAAAGATGGACGATTTAGCAGCTTGGACGATCAGATCGGCAGGACGTATAATTAGATGATTTTCAAAAGTCAAAAAAAGTTGGACGTATCTTTCGAAAATGTGTCTTCGGCTCGTTTTAGCTTTGGACAACTTGCGAGATGGACATAAACGGACTTAGATGTCCTTTTCAATTATGCCCCTCCACGGTTATTATTTTAGAAGCTCTATTCCTGTTTTGGATGGCTGAAAACTAGTAGACGTCCATATTGCATGTGTGCAAAAATCCTGATTTTATAAAGCCAGGATATGGATGCTCCTTGTGACCCTGGGCAAGTCATTTAATCCTCCATGTGCCCCAGGTACATTAGATAGATTGTGAGCCCACTAGAATAGATAGGGAAAATGCTTGAGTACCTATAAGTAAACTACTTTGAATGTGGTTGTGTACTACAAAAAGGTGATATACAAGTCTCTATCCATAAATTAAGATGTGCTCTTATTCCTCTTAGCAGTACACATATTCACTTCTCTCTCTCTGAGAAGTGTGCACACTCACTTTTTGATTCTGCCAAAGCTCAAGGATAGCCACTTTAGTAGCAGGTGTTATTAACCTAGGGCCTCCTTTCATTTCTCAACTCTATGTAGCTTGTTCAAGAGTTAGAAATAGAAAACATATGCAGTGGTGGCTCAGACCTACCCAGCAACAGCACCATACTGCCCCTGGCATCTGCCCTCCTTTCTCCGAACCCCGCCCTTCTCTGGTGTACCTTTCAGGCATTCATTTTTGCTGCTGGTGCCTCCAGGCATCATTCTGCTGCATCCCACCAGACAGGAAATAGGAAGTAATATCAGCAAGAGTGAGACGCGGCAGAGGGAAGCCTAGGGGGCCAATGCTGGGAGCAAAAATGAATCGCTGCTGGCGCCAGGGTTGCCTGTAAGATACACAAGGGAGGGATGAGATTCAGAGGTAGGAGGGCAGATGCCAGGAGACCACAGAGTTGAGAGGAGAGATGCTGGATGTAGGTTCATACCTTCGGTGGGGGAGGGTGGGGATGGAAGGACCCATCCAAAATACTGGGTTCGCTTACACCACTTTTTGTAGGTATTCATCTATAACTCTAAAAAAAAAAAAAACCACCTCATTGCATTTCCCAAAACTTCCTCCAATATTTATTCATAAGAACATAAGAATTTGCCGCTGCTGGGTCAGACCAGTTGTCCATCGTGCCCAGCAGTCCACTCCCGTGGTGGCCCCCAGGTCACACTATCTGTCAAGTTGATGGGAGACATTTCCGACTTGCAATGACCATGGAATTCAAAAAGGCCAAAACACTTTGAACATCAGCAAGAAAGAGAATTGCAACAGAGGAGTCTCTGATGAAATAGTTTCAAAGAAATTAAAGAAGAAAAAAATGAAAATTAATGTGTTTTAGCCTTTCTGACGTCAATAGTTAAAGTGGCTTGTTTATACGTAAATGTATCAGCATGGTAAGAGAAAAAGATAAAACAGAGCAATTTTAGGTTCTTACTTCCTCCAATATTTATTCATAAGAACATAAGAATTTGCCGCTGCTGGGTCAGACCAGTGGTCCATCGTGCCCAGCAGTCCACTCCCGTGTTGGCCCCCAGGTCAAGACCAGTGCCCTGAGACCAGCCCTACCTGCTTACGTTTTGGTTCAACAGGAACCCGTCCAACTTTGTCTTAAATCCCTGGAGGGTGTTTTCCCCTATAAGAGCCTCCGGAAGAGCGTTCCAGTTTTCCACCACTCTCTGGGTGAAGAAGGAACTTCCTTACGTTTGTACAGAATTTATCCCCTTTCAACTTTAGAGAGTGCCCTCTCGTTCTCCCTACTGTTCTTCTCCCAGGAGAGCTCAGAATGGTTTGCATGAGTTTATTCAGATACTCAAGCATTTTTCCCTGTCTGTCCCAGCAAGCTCACAATCTATCTACTGTATCTGGGGCAATGGGGGATTAAGTGACTTGCCCGGGGTTACAAGGAGCAGCGTGGGTTTGAACCCCAACCCCTGGGTGCTAAGGCTGTAGCTTTAACCACTCCACCACACTCTCCCAATAAAGTTGTACAAATACATATTTTCCAAAGTTTATGTGACTTTGATCATTGTCTACTATATCAAGCATTAGATATTAGATTTCCTGAGGAACTCCATTCGTATTCTATTTTTAAAATTTCTGGGCTGATTATACTTCTTTCGTTTCTCTACCAGGCTTGAACATCCTACTGTATTGCACACTATCTGTCAAGTTGATGGGAGACATTTCCGACTTGCAATGACCATGGAATTCAAAAAGGCCAAAACACTTTGAACATCAGCAAGAACGAGAATTGCAACAGAGGAGTCTCTGATGAAATAGTTTCAAAGAAATTAAAGAAGAAAAAAATGAAAATTAATATGTCTTAGCCTTTCTGACGTCAATAGTTAAAGTGGCTTGTTTATATGTAAATGTATCAGCATGGTAAGAGACAAAGATAAAACGGAGCAATTTTAGGTTCTTACTGACTTTCTGCTGATCTTATCTGAAGAGTGAGGATGGGGGTTGCAGTCACCCTTTGCAAGGGCATCTCTGTCAACTTTCCAGAGGAAACACGAGGGTGGTTAGTTCTTGTAACAGCAATGAGGGAAGAGATAGTGAATGAGAACTGAAATCAGAGTGAGGAGAGAGCCAATGCTGAAGTGGGTAGCATGGAAAAGTTAATGTGGAGGTCCCTAAAGATATTTATTTGAGGCAGAATATTCTGATGTGGAACTTTAGTGAAGCTGCCAGGAGGATAAAGAGAAATGAGGAACAGCCGGAGGCCTCTGCTTGAATGTTCTTGATGTCATGTGCATCTTTATAAAATGCTATTAATTTCACCAGGGCTCAATATTCATACAGGGATATATTAAAGCACGATATCCAGATATGTCACAAAACTAAGGCAGCATATCCCTATTAGTTCACATTTATTGAACCTCAGTGACACCAATGTAACAGGGGAAAAGTCTTTTAAAAGCTTAGGCGAAACATATCGGCTGTAATTTATCCCCGACATTGAAGCCATAAGAGTTAAGCTAAATAACATTGAATTTAAATTTAAGTAATATTTATTTATTTATTTAAAAATTTATATACCGCATAAAACTATGTGGTTAACCCAGAGGGGCCGGTCAACAAGGGGGGAGTGGCCACAAGCCATGTGGCCGATGTGTATATTGCCAATATATTTTACAAATTCAAGAAATGGACATCTCACACACCAGAGGAAAAAAGTTTAAATTACTTATGAACACAGATTGTTCTTCAATGGTAGTGGTGTACTATATAAGGTGTCCTTGTGATAAATTGTATATTAGCCACACGAAACACCCCATAAAAATCAGAGTAGTGGAACATTTAAGTAACATTCGGTCCCTCTGGTTTCTCATTGGAGGGATGTGGGTCATATAAGTGAAGATTTGCGTTACACAGTGTTGGTACATTTGCTCTCTTTTAGGGGGGACGTATCACAAATACTTATGGAAAAAGAACACTGATTTATTTATAACTGGCATACATTAAGCCCTGAGGGGCTTAACAATGAAATCGATTGGTTTCATATCTGAGGATAGCAGTCTTTCTTCCCTGTAAGGAGTGTCGGTATTGAATAAGTAATTAGTTTCAGAGGGTAACAACGGAAGTGACGCAGTCCTCTCCATTTAAAATACTGGAGGACAGTGACGGCGTTGCTTTGTCGGTTAGTTACCTGCTAAGTAAGAGCAGTATGGATTGTTCCTTCCTTGGTGGCTGAATCAAGGTAATTTGAGTAGTGATTTGAAAAGGTTGAGATAAGATAATAGATTATTTAGATTAATTTGGAGGAAAAGTGTTTGAGAGGATGGATTTAGGAAGTACTGTATATTGATTGCTTTGTTTTGAATTATTAGATAATCCCTTCCGGAGGAAGCACGCACATCGCGAAACTCAAGTCGAAGGGAGGACTTGTGTTTCTTGGCTTCCAGGCAGGGCCGGATTAAAGGATAGGCCCAGGAGGCACGTGCCTAGGGCCCGGAATTGTCAGGGGGGCCCTAGGCCCTACAGATCCAGGGGGCCCCGCGGTCCAAACTTCTTGATTGAACTCCTCCATTGTTCTATTCAGAGGGGCCCCGACATGGCAGCTGTTCTCACTAGCTGCCGGCGGCTGCCCCAAAGTTTTCCTTCTGCCGCGATATGCCCAGTTGGAAACGGGAAGTTGCGGCAGAGGGAAAACTTTGGGGCAGCCGCTGGCAGCTTGTGAGAACAGCTGCCATGTCGGGGCACCTCTGAAAAGGGCAATTTTGGCTGTAGGGGAGAAGTGATCTCTTTCCTCGCCTCCTCCTCCCCCCGTACTGTCAGAACACCTCATCTTTCCCCCCAAGGCAGGGCCGGCATTAGGGGGGGGGGGGAGCAAGGAGAGCAGCTGCCCTGGGCACTTGCCTTCTCTTTTAAGCCACAAAGGTCATCTGCTTTCCCCCTGCTTCCCCGACGCAGCGGGCCCACAAGCCTTCTTCCTCCTCCCCCCCTCCCCCTCGACATCAATTCTGAAGTTCCGGGCCAACCAGGCAGCGATTGGCTGGCCCATAACTTCTTCTCCGACATCAGATTTGACGTCGGGCAGGAAGGCTTGTGGGCCTGTCGCGTTGGGGAAGCAGGAGAAACTCAAGGGCAGTGGCTTGGCGAAATCAGCAGCAGTAGCAAAAGAAAGAAAGGGGAGGACAGGAAAAAAGAAAGCCTGAAAGAAAGAAAGGGGCAGTGAGAGAGAGAGAAATAAAGAGGGGGCAGGGAGAGAAAGAAAGGGGACAGGGAGAGAGGAAGAAAAAGTTGGACTCATGGAGGGACAGAAAGAGAGATGTTGGTTGGGATGAGGTCTGGAGGAGAGGAAGCATGCAGGAGGATGAAAGAAAGGATGCACAGTCAGAAGGAAGTGCAACCAGAGACTCATGAAATCACCAGACAACAAAGGTAGGAAAAATGATTTTATCTTCAATAGTGATCAAAATGTGTCAGTTTCTTCAAATTTACATCTGCTATATTTATATTTTGCAGAGTATTAGGGGGCTATGTGTCATTGTTTCTGTGGTGTTTCACTGTTTGCAGTTTGGCTTCTTGGTGGTTCAGTTTAACCTTTACTGACAAATTTTTATTTTTAGTTTGTGATTACTTATTCCATACTGGGTGAGGGTGTATCTGTGTTCTGTGAGTATGAAAATCATGGTTTTCTGTTAGTGTTGACTAGCCTTGTTAGACTAAATGCATCGAGCATGGTTCTTGGGAGCACCTTTTTTTCTACCAATCTTCTTTTGATTCATGTTGGATTCTTTGGTGGACCGCTTGCCTTGTTGTTTCATTACAAGTTAACATACATGGAGTGGAACGTACTAGAGGAGTTACAAATTTGGTTGTTTATACATACATATGGGTTACAGTTGGTTGACGTAGAGCAGGGGTGTCAAAGTCTCTCCTCGAGGGCCGCAATCCAGTCGGGTTTTCAGGATTTCCCCAATGAATATGCATGAGATCTATTTGCATGCACTGCTTTCATTGTATGCTAATAGATCTCATGCATATTCATTGCGGAAATCCTGAAAACCCAATTGGATTGCGGCCCTCGAGGAGGGACTTTGACACCCCTGACGTAGAATGAGGCGTTGTAAACATGATTATTAATATAGACTTATATTTTGGATAATATTACTGCTTTACAATATATTTAAACACTTTTATATATGTATGGAAAGGGTTCAGAGTTAAAGTACTGGGTAAGTAGGTGGGAAGGGAAGGCAGGGGAATTTGTTCAGAGATGTTTTGGGGTGGCATAGAAGATAAACTGTGCACTGGTATGCTAATCTTTGCTTGTTTTGAATTAAAAAAAAGAAATACAAGTGGAAATAAAGAAGTAAATAAGAAAACAGATAAATAGGGGTGGGGCAGGAGCAGGGCAAGGCCAGGGGGGGCCCGGTGTACTTGTGTGCCTAGGGGCCCTCGAAGCATTAATCCTGCCCTGCTTCCAGGAGCCTTTTTAAGAATATGCATGGGCACTTTATAACGATGAGCTGCCTGTCACATGACCATCTTGTGCAAAATTATCGTCAGAAAAGATAAGTTCTTAAAGATATTAGTTATATGATTGATTTATAATAACATAAGGTGGTATAGACATAAATGGTGCTATGATGGTCTGATGGCAGCCTGTGTTTTGTTTTATACACTCAAACACTGAAGGTTGTGGGTCTGAGCACTATTTTAAAAAATATTTTAATGAATATTATAAAAATCACAATATTGTAACATATATGTAGTTATTTATTGTATCATCACAATTATAGAATATTATTGTTCCCTAGTAGTAGTGATAACCTATTGGTTATACATATAATATACTGATTGCCCTTTAGTTGCATGGATATGAACAATAAACAAACACTGTATCAATAAAATGTTCTGCAATAAAACTGTAAAAAGTTAAAACCCAGATATTCATTGTCACTATATCTTACAGGAAGAACAAAAGCAGCAACATTTCATAGAAAAGCATTTACAAAGATCTGCGTTTTCAACATTTTCTTAAAATTGATCTTTCCAGCACAAAAATGCCTGGTAGAGCATTCCAAAGTTTAACAAAGTTTAATAGAAATAATAAATAAGATGCCTAGTGGCTGCACTCCGCTAACAGCCCCGAAGCCCATCGAGATTTAAAGGGCTTTGGGGCTGTTGCCGCGCGGCAGCCGCTTGTGCGGCTTTGTAAAAGAAGCCTTATATGTGAGAGGAGAACCAATGACGATTTGGCACGTGAAGCTTGAAGCAATGATAAAGCTTGAGCTTTGAGTGGTGTCACTGAGGTTCAATAAATGTGAACTAATAGGGATATGCTTTATAGTATACTGCAATAGTTTTGTGGCATCTAATATAATAAAACCTTAAGCCGTGCATGCGCACTCCCACCTGCGTGCTCCTGTTTTCTGTGCGCTGTAGGGCACCGCAGGTAGGACTGCGCATATGCGTGAATCTCTCTCTCTTTCTCTCTTCCCCCGAGGCGGATGTTGGCCGCTGCGGCTGTCGGCAGCTGCAGGCCGTGGCGGCTGTCGGCTGCTGGCGACAGCAGGCCGCGGCTGCAGGCTGCGGCGGCTGAGCACGGAGCCACCAGCAGCGGGTGGCGGTCAGCCCGAGAAACCCCTGACCTAAAGGCCGGGCCGAAGTTTAAAGTAGTGAGTGTAGGAGGGGCAGGAGAAGCTAGACTGAGGGAAAAAATGATGCACAGGGAAATGGAGGGAGGGGGAATGCTGCGGCTGCTGCACAGGGAAGTAGGGAAGGAGATAGGAAGAAAGACACAGGGGCAGGGAGAGAGACAGAAAGAGACAGACAAAGGGGGCCAGGGAGGAAGAGAGACAGAAAGAAAGAGAGCGGGAGGAAGAGAGACAGAAAGAAAAAGACAGGGGTAGGGAGAGAAACAGAAAGAAAGACAGACATATATTCTAGCACCAGCGGGAGGGAGACAGAAAGAAAAGACGAAAGACACAGGGACAGGGAGAGACACAGAAAGACAGACAGACAAAGGGGGCCAGGGAGAGAGACAGACAGAAAGAAAGACAGCGGGACAGAGAGAGAAACAGAAATAAAGACAGACAGACATATATTCTAGCACCCGTTAATGTAATGGGCTAAAATACTAGTATCTTTATAAAATGCTAGCATAAAACCAGAAATTGGACC
Organism: Geotrypetes seraphini; assembly: GCF_902459505.1. Classification (NCBI taxonomy): domain Eukaryota; kingdom Metazoa; phylum Chordata; class Amphibia; order Gymnophiona; family Dermophiidae; genus Geotrypetes; species Geotrypetes seraphini. The sequence continues at coordinate 396,344,474 of NC_047085.1, read as the reverse complement.
TAGATAAATGCCTGCTTCTGTGGCTTTATAACTTTCCTGTAAGGAAAGCAGCTGCACACAGGTTCTGAGTCAGGTGTCATCGGTGTACATTCGTGCTGTATTTATTTAAAACTCAGCCCACTCTATCCTTAGTTCAAAATGAATTGCAATGAAATATATACAAGATATCACTAGACAAACACTCTAATTCTGACAGCATAATAATATGCTTCTGCCACTATAGTTGTGGGAATGGGAATTGTATACTGCCTTTTTGTTGTTACATATTCAAAGTGGTTTATATATACAGGTACTTATCTTGTACCTGGGGCTAGTGTGTCATAGCGTGCGCTAAATGTTAATGTGTGCTAACGTGTCCATTGTATCCTATGGACGCGTTAGCATTTAGTGCGCTAAATATACGCACGCGCTAACCGCTAACGTGTCCATAGACTAACATGCACACGTTAGCATTTAGCACATGGTGTAGACTTCGATCATATCTCCCCTCAGCCATCTCTTATCCAAGCTGAAGAACCCTAACCTCTTTAGTCTTTACTCATATGAGAGAAGTTCCATCCCCTTTATCATCTTGGTCACTCTTCTTTGAACCTTTTCGAGTTCCGCTATATCTTTTTTGAAGTAAGGCAACCAGAAATTAAAGTAGTACTCGAGGTGCGGTCACACCATGGAGCGATAGAGACATTATAACATTCTTAGTCTTGTTTACCATCCCTTTTCTAATAATTTTTAGCATCTTGTTTGCTTTATGGCCACCACAACACATTTGGAGGAAGGTTTCAATGTATTGTTTACACCCAGATCTTTTTCATGGGCTTTAACCCCCTAAGGTGGACCCTAGCTTCTAGTAACTCTGATTTGGGTTATTCTTCCCAATGTGTATCACTTTGCATTTGTCCACATTAAAATTTCTTCTGACATTTGTATGCCCAGTCTTCCAATTTCCTAAGGTCTTCCTGCAATTTTTCACATTCTGTATGCATTTTAACAACTTTGAACAGTTTAGTGTCATTTGCAAGTTTAATCACTTCACTCATTGTTCCAATTTCCAGATCATTTATAAATAAGTTAAATAGCCCTGGTCCCAGTACAGATTCATGTGGCATGCCACTATTTACCCTCTTCCATTGAGAAAAATGGCCATTTAACCCTACCATCTATTTTCTGTCTGATAACCAATTCCTAATCCGCAAGTGAACATTGCCTCCTATCCCATGACTCTTTAATTTTCTCAGGAGCTTCTCATGAGGAACTCTGACAAAAGCTTTCAGAAAATCTAGATACAGTACATCAACCGGATCACCTTTATCCACATGTTTATTCACACCTTCAAAGAAGTCAAGCAAATTCGTGAAGGAAAACCTCCCTTGGCTGAACCTATGCTGACTGTCTCATTAAATCATATTTGTCTCTGTTTCACAATGTTATTTTTTTATAATTGTGTCCACTATTTTGCCCAGCACTGAAGTCAGGCATACCAGTCTGTAATTTCCTGGATTTCCCCTGGAACCCTTTTTTTTTTTTTTTTTTTTAAACAGATATTTATTGAAAGTGAAAAAGGTCACAACCAGAGTAAATACAAAGTACACAGCAAGAGTGGAAAAACAGCATATCAGTGTAACGTTGGCTACCCTCCAATTTTCAGGTACTACAAACGATTTTAGTGATAGGTTACAGACCATTAAAAGCAGATCAACAATTTCATGTTTGAGTTCTTCCAGCGATGGGATGTGTACCATCTGGTCCAGGTGATTTATCACTCTTTAACTTGTCAATTTGGCTTAGTATGTCTTCCAGTTACACTGAGATTTCTTTCAGTTCCTCTGCATCATCTTTGAAAACCATTTCTGGTTCAGGTAGATCTTTTGAGAATACTGCTATGATAGCCTAGGACCATTCATACCACGTTAACATGAAACATTCATTAACATCACACCATCAATATACGAAATTATAAAACAACGGAGAAAAATAAACCTCAAGTGTGAGAGGCCGGGACTACACAAGTACCCGAGTCTATTCACATCATCACTGGTTTATAAAAAAACTCCGTGTACATTTAAATCAATACTTCTTCATTCACACTCAATAATTTTTTAAGAGTTTTCAAAGAATATTTTCAAAAGTGTTTCAGGGTGATATATAGAGACCTATTTCATGGCATGAACCAAATCCCAAACTAATCATTAACAGCACGAGGGCTACAGCTCAGCTAAACAGGTGTATGCAATTTGTTGAGGCATGGAAAATTGGAGCACAAGAATGAGAACAAATAACCACTCATCTGAAAAAACCGGAGTGTCCCAAACGATTCTCAGTCCTTTGTCCCGTCCCGACAGAAAAGTCCTTCTGTTTCGCCTGAAAGGCTACATCAGGGGAAAGATCCAATGTCCAAAAAAAACTCCTGCTTCCTTCAACGCCAAACAACCTTGCAGCTGGCTTCTCTCAAAATAGTGTTCTATTTTGAGAGAAGCCAGCTGCAAGGTTGTTTGGCGTTGAAGGAAGCAGGAGTTTTTTTTGGACATTGGATCTTTCCCCTGATGTAGCCTTTCAGGCGAAACAGAAGGACTTTTCTGTCGGGACGGGACAAAGGACTGAGAATCGTTTGGGACACTCCGGTTTTTTCAGATGAGTGGTTATTTGTTCTCATTCTTGTGCTCCAATTTTCCATGCCTCAACAAATTGCATACACCTGTTTAGCTGAGCTGTAGCCCTCGTGCTGTTAATGATTAGTTTGGGATTTGGTTCATGCCATGAAATAGGTCTCTATATATCACCCTGAAACACTTTTGAAAATATTCTTTGAAAACTCTTAAAAAATTATTGAGTGTGAATGAAGAAGTATTGATTTAAATGTACACGGAGTTTTTTTATAAACCAGTGATGATGTGAATAGACTCGGGTACTTGTGTAGTCCCGGCCTCTCACACTTGAGGTTTATTTTTCTCCGTTGTTTTATAATTTCGTATATTGATGGTGTGATGTTAATGAATGTTTCATGTTAACGTGGTATGAATGGTCCTAGGCTATCATAGCAGTATTCTCAATGCGTTTTTACATTTAGTCTGACTTACACGATTGAATTTCCACATATCAGGTAGATCTTTTACATCTTCTTCCATAAAGACCAAAGTACTCAGTTTTACTGATATTAATAGCTAGCCCATTTGCAGGCATCCAATCCTCAATCTAACATGCAAGAAGCTGAGAAGGAATTACTGGAAAAAAGAACATGTTACCATCCACATTGCTTAAAAAGGATAGTAAACAGCTTGCTAAGGAATTATAGCTTTAAAACATAATTGTTTATGATCCTTCATTAGAAGCTGGAACATCTTAGACGTTTATTGTACTCATATATCCACAAACCATTGACTTTGTTAACTCTCGAGGTTGCTATGCATTTATCTGTGATTTATAATATTAATGCAACCATTTGTATTTGTTTTCTTTATTTTGTTACATATTTGTTGGGAATTGATAAAAAAAAAAAAAAAGAATAGTAAACCTTTAGACCAATATTGCGGCAGATTACTACAAAAGAAAATCATATGAGATAATGAACCTATTGAGTTATTACATGACCAACAGATATCAGACGTTTTATGAGGAAGCTTAGCAAGCTGTTTACTATCCTTTTTAAGCAATGTGGATGGTAACATGTTCTTTTTTGTAAAAGATGTAAAAGATGTAAAAGATCTACCTGATATATGTGGAAATTCAATCGTGTAAGTCAGACTAAATGTAAAAACGCATTGAGAATACTGCTATGATAGCCTAGGACCATTCATACCACGTTAACATGAAACATTCATTAACATCACACCATCAATATACGAAATTATAAAACAACGGAGAAAAATAAACCTCAAGTGTGAGAGGCCGGGACTACACAAGTACCCGAGTCTATTCACATCATCACTGGTTTATAAAAAAACTCCGTGTACATTTAAATCAATACTTCTTCATTCACACTCAATAATTTTTTAAGAGTTTTCAAAGAATATTTTCAAAAGTGTTTCAGGGTGATATATAGAGACCTATTTCATGGCATGAACCAGATCCCAAACTAATCATTAACAGCACGAGGGCTACAGCTCAGCTAAACAGGTGTATGCAATTTGTTGAGGCATGGAAAATTGGAGCACAAGAATGAGAACAAATAATTACATTACATTACATTACATTAGTGATTTTTATTCCGCTTGTACCTTGCGGTTCAAAGCGGATTACATAAGAAGAGAACTGGACATTTCCAGGATGGTACATGACAATAGAGAATACAGTTTGAGGATAGAGACTTAATAACAGAATGATAGTAAAGACTTAATAACATCGGAAGATGTTTTGGACGGCAGTGTTTTGGTTTCTTGGGGGATGGGGTGAGGGAGGTTAGGTAGATTGTATATATTTTTTGAACAGCAGTGTTTTGATTTCTTTACGGAATGTCTTGAGGTCTGATGTTGTGGTTAACAATCTGGTGATGGAAGGTTCGAGTTTTGCAGCATGTGTTGCCAGGAGGCTATCATAAAGCTTTTTGCGGTGAGTACCCTTGAGTGGTGGGTATGTGAATGATGTCAGTGTTCTTCTTGTTCTGGTTGGAAGGTTACGGTTTAGGCGGTCATTTAGGTAGGTGGGTGCAGTACCGTTAATTACTTTGAAGAGTAGACAGTATAGTTTGAATTGAATTCTGGCTCGAATCGGTAGCCAGTGTGAGTCTAGGTAGGCATTGGTGATGTGGTCAAATTTTCCGAGTGAGTAAATTAGTCTAAGGGCTGTGTTCTGAACGGTTTGAAGTTTTTTGATCATGTTTGTGGGGCATGGTAGATAAAGGATATTGCAGTAGTCCACGAGACCTAGTACCAGGGATTGTACAATTATCCTGTAGTGTTCTTTGTCAAAGAATTTCCTTATTTTTCTTAAGTTGCGCATTGTGAAGAATGCTTTTTGGGTAGTTTTGTTGATCTGGGTCTGCATAGTGCAGCTTCTGTCTATCAGCACTCCCAAGATTCTGAGTGAGGTCTGGATTGGGTATTTGGTTGCTTTAATTTCTAGGTCTGTTATGGATGGGTTTTTGTCCGTTTCAAGCATTAGGAATTTGGTTTTGTCCGAGTTTAGTTTCAGTTTGTGGTTTGTCATCCATTTTTCTACTTCATCCAGAATTATTTCCAGGTGTCCTGTTGAGGTGTGATCTTGGATTTCAAAGGGGAGGAGAATAGTTATGTCATCTGCGTAGCTGAATGATGTTACATTTAGGTTGTCTAGAGTGGTGCCGAGGGAGGAGATGAAGAGATTGAATAGAATGGGTGATAGTGGTGACCCCTGCGGGACTCCGCATGGATTTGACCATGAGTTAGATTTCGTGTTTGTCTTAACTCTGTACGTTCTTGTTTTAAGGAATCCTTGGAACCAATTGTAAACCACCCCTGAGATCCCGATTGCATCAAGTATCTGGAGTAATATGGTGTGATCGACTAGATCGAAGGCGGCGGAAAGATCCAGTTGAATAATTAGAATCCTGTGTCCTTTACTGAGGTGTTGTCGGGCTATGTCTAGTAGTGTTGCTAGTAGTGTTTCCGTGCTGTGGTGAGATCTAAATCCTGATTGAGAGGAGTGAAGTATATTATGGTCAAATAGGTAGTTGGTGAGGTATTGAGCCACAAGTCCTTCAATCAGTTTGACATATAATGGGATCGAAGCGATAGGTCTGTAGTTGGTAGGAGCGTCTATAGGGCCTTTTTGATCTTTCAGTAGGGGTGTGATTATGATCTCTCCAAGATCTTGTGGGAATTGACCTTCTATGAGAGTGCTTTGAATCCATTGCATGAGGTTGGTTTTGAATTTAAGGGAGGCATTTGTTAGCAGATACGATGGGCAGTAGTTCAAGTCGCATGAGGCGTGGCTGTATTTTTTGTATAGTCGGTTCAAATCAGACCATTGTAGAGTTGGGAATGTGGTCCATGTTCTGTCTGCAGATATGGCTTCTTCCGTTGTGGGGGTTATTATCTCGTAGAGTTTGGTGGTTGAGTTGTTGAGGGTATTTCTGATTGTAGTGATCTTGTGTTTGAAGTGTTCTGCTAGTTGAGAAGTTGTTGGTGGTTTATTGCCTTGAGTGGCAAGGAATGGGTTTGTGTCCGTAAGTTGTTTTACTAAGTTGAAGAGTGTTTTTGTGTCAGAGGTGTTTGTGCCAATTAGTTTAGAGTAGTATGTTTTGCGCTTTTCTTTTAGTTTGATGTTGTATAGTTTGATTTGGGTTCTCCAAGCGGATTTGGTTTGATCATTTTTCTTTTTTTTCCAAGATCTTTCAAGTTGTCTGCAGTGCCTTTTTTGTAGGAGGAGTTCGGAGTCGAACCACTTGTCTGAGGATCTGCAGGTTCTATGTTTGGTTTTTTCAGGGGCTAGCTCGTTCAAGGTTGTTTCACTTAGGATGCGCCAGTGATTTACGAAGTCAGTTGGGTCGATGGGGGCGATTATAGGGTCAACTTTATCCCAGAATGTGGCAGGCTCAATTTTCTGTCTAGATTTGAAGGTTGTTTTTTGTGGCTTGGGTTTTGTGTTATTTTGAGGCCAGTTGATGGTGAAAGTGTATTTGTGGTGGTCTGACCAAAGAGAGGGATGCCAGGTACCATTGGTGATATGAATTTTTGGGGTGTGGAGGTTGTGAGACGTGAATGCTGCTATATCAAGTTGGTGGCCTTTTTCGTGCGTGGGTTCAGGATTGAGGATCTGGTAGGATAGGGCGTCGAGGTACGAGAGTATATCGTCTACTTGTTTGGATGTGTGGTCCTCGAGGTGGAGATTGATGTCTCCTAGGAGCAAATTGTATGTGGAGGTTAGAGAGTTCTGGAATATGAATTCTTCGAGTTCAAGTTTTGAGGTGTTCCATTTTCCTGGAGTGATGTAGCATAATAGACAGTTCAGGGTGTCTGTGAGTGTGTTGTCGGAGAGTTGGCATGCAAGAAGGTCTAAGTGAGGGGTTGAGTGTTTGTGTAGAACTTTTAGGTTGAGGTTGTTTTGTACTAGAATAGCTAGTCCTCCCCCTCGTTTGTTTTCTCGACAAACCAGCTCTAATTTGTACCCTTTGGGGCAGAATTCGGTTATGCATGGGTCCGAATTTGATGTTAGCCAGGTTTCGGCTAGGAAGAGACAGCTTAGTTGTTCTTCAGTCAGCCAGTCTTTGATTAGGTTTGCTTTTGGGCTAATTGATCTTATATTCATGTAGGCACAGGTTAACGAGGTATATTTTGTGTTGGAATTAGGATTGCAATTAAGGTAGAGGATATTTTTTGGTGGTGTGAGTTGTTTTTGAGTAGTGGTCTTGTGCTTTAGTGGAGGTCTTTTTCCCCAGGTGGTGGGAATGTGGTCTTGGCTGGTCAGTGGGCAGGATGTTAGGGTTCTTGTGTTGTGGATTTTTCTGGGTGGTTGTGTTCTATTTTGAGAGAAGCCAGCTGCAAGGTTGTTTGGCGTTGAAGGAAGCAGGAGTTTTTTTTGGACATTGGATCTTTCCCCTGATGTAGCCTTTCAGGCGAAACAGAAGGACTTTTCTGTCGGGACGGGACAAAGGACTGAGAATCGTTTGGGACACTCCGGTTTTTTCAGATGAGTGGTTATTTGTTCTCATTCTTGTGCTCCAATTTTCCATGCCTCAACAAATTGCATACACCTGTTTAGCTGAGCTGTAGCCCTCGTGCTGTTAATGATTAGTTTGGGATCTGGTTCATGCCATGAAATAGGTCTCTATATATCACCCTGAAACACTTTTGAAAATATTCTTTGAAAACTCTTAAAAAATTATTGAGTGTGAATGAAGAAGTATTGATTTAAATGTACACGGAGTTTTTTTATAAACCAGTGATGATGTGAATAGACTCGGGTACTTGTGTAGTCCCGGCCTCTCACACTTGAGGTTTATTTTTCTCCGTTGTTTTATAATTTCGTATATTGATGGTGTGATGTTAATGAATGTTTCATGTTAACGTGGTATGAATGGTCCTAGGCTATCATAGCAGTATTCTCAATGCGTTTTTACATTTAGTCTGACTTACACGATTGAATTTCCACATATATCAGGTAGATCTTTTACATCTTCTTCCATAAAGACCAAAGTACTCAGTTTTACTGATATTAATAGCTAGCCCATTTGCAGGCATCCAATCCTCAATCTAACATGCAAGAAGCTGAGAAGGAATTACTGGAAAAAAGAACATGTTACCATCCACATTGCTTAAAAAGGATAGTAAACAGCTTGCTAAGCTTCCTCATAAAACGTCTGATATCTGTTGGTCATGTAATAACTCAATAGGTTCATTATCTCATATGATTTTCTTTTGTAGTAATCTGCCGCAATATTGGTCTAAAGTATGGTGTACTTTATACTCTGTATTTTCCATATTTGTTCCATTATCATCCCAAGATTGACTTTGCATCCATTAGCTCCAGGTTATTTGATCTTATGGTAGCTTTGGCTCTACATATTGTGATCCTCCATTGGAAGAATAATCAATATGTCTCCTACCATGAATGGTGGAATACTTTATGTGTACATGGGAAGTATGAAGGAATTATAGCTTTAAAACATAATTGTTTATGATCCTTCATTAGAAGCTGGAACATCTTAGACGTTTATTGTACTCATATATCCACAAACCATTGACTTTGTTAACTCTCGAGGTTGCTATGCATTTATCTGTGATTTATAATATTAATGCAACCATTTGTATTTGTTTTCTTTATTTTGTTACATATTTGTTGGGAATTGATAAAAAAAAAAAAAAGAATAGTAAACATCAAGTTGGGCTAAGTGCTTCAGCAGTATATGGAAGCATATATCATCTCATATTAAACCTCCTCTTTTAAGGAGGAATTGCATTTCATAAGAGGAAAAATGTACTATAGGGAAGCCAGATTTGTCTAAAGGATTGGCTTTTTCCCCACACTTTCTCTGACCTAGGTAACCCTAGAGGGACAAGTAGCAAGAAGTTGTAACCTCACCATCATGAGCCATTGCAAGGGTTCTAGGCACCTTAGAGCAGCCTTCAGCCTTACACCCCTCCTTCAGTTATTTTTCAGTTCCCTAGATCGCCCACCTGATTTTGATAATTAAATTCAGCAATCAAGATCACACCAATACCAGAGCTCCCTGGTCGATTCTGTAAACTTGCTTGATTGGACACCATACTTTTAAATATTAAACTTTTATATTAAAAAGGGGGGTTGGTTAATACATTTCGAAGGCAGCACCATCTGGGCTTATGTGAGATTTACTGCATCTGGAGATTCTTCTGAAAATTTAAGCAATGAGGGTACTTCTACATCTGAAGACCCGGATGGGGATCAAGGTCGACACAGGCAAGGGATAGGTTCGATTCAAGGAGGCAGAGGTGCCCGAGGCAGAGGAACACATCGAGGCCGAGCACGAACTCGACCCCAGAGGAAAAGGAATCAATAGTGATGAATATATCAAACCGTAATTTAACATCTGATGAAATAAATATCTTATCAAAAGGTTTAACCTTTGTTCCAACAGTTCCTCATAATTCTTTTCAAGCTCGGATAGATTTAGAGAAATTCTTACGAAGGCTAAATTTATGCTCTTTTTTTCATGAACATCCTAGTATAGAACCTGAGATATCCTGTGTGCGCCCGAAATCTAAATGGAACCCTCCGGGGTCCCCGAACCCTATTATATTAGCCTTTAAGAATTTAATGATTCAAGATTTACAGCGAATGGATGAAGATGCTAAACAACGAAGATATTATAATAATTTGACCCCCGCTGAATGGACAGCATTACAATCTCTACAAAAAGATCCCACAATAATCATTAGACGCGCTGATAAAGGGGGTGCGATTGTAATATGGGGTTTGGAGTTATATTTAGCAGAAGCTAATAATCAACTCTCTAAAAGAGATACATATTTGAAAATGACTAATGATCCTTCATTGGAAATATTTGAAAAAATTGCTCAAAAGAGTTCTGAAGCTTTAAAACAAGGCTTCATAACAAAAAAAGAATATATGTTTTTGACACCAACATTTTAAAATTCCCATATTCTATCTACTTCCCAAAATTCACAAAGACACTCAACATCCCCCTGGACGCCCAATAGTTTCGGCTCGCGATTCCTTGTTGGAGAAGACAAGCAAATATATTGATATAAAGTTGAAGGATCACCTGAAAGATATTAGGTCATATATTCAAGACACTACACAGTTTCTTAAAATGCTAAATGATATTGAACCTGATGCTTTACAAAATTGTACATTAGTCACTTTTGATGTATGCTCGTTATATACCAGCATACCCCAAGATGAAGCCCTTCAAGTCCTGGTTAATCTATGGAATAGGCAATATAATCCTGAGAGTGGTTTTGTACTATTTTTGAAAGAACTAAGTGCCATAGCTTTGAAAAACAACTATTTTATTTTTAACGGGGAATTCTTTAAACAACTTTCCGGCATAGCTATGGGTGCATCGTTTGCCCCAACCATAGCCAATTTATATATGGCATGGTTTGAAGAGACTTTCATCTATAAATTGGCAGGATTTCAATTTGTGTTTAAATGGTGGCGTTTTATAGATGACGTGTTTGTGATATGGCTAGGAACTCAAGTCCAACTCCAAGAATTTGCTTCAGAGCTGAATCAGTGTCATGAATCCATTAAATTTACTATGTCATCTAGTAAAAATAAAATAAGCTTTTTGGATGTATGGATACAATTGGATGGAATCCGTTTAACAACATCGGTATTTCGAAAACCAACGGACAGAAATACGCTGTTGAGATTTGACAGTATGCATCCTGTACATCTGAAAACCAGTATTCCCTTTGCTCAGTTTTTAAGATATAGGAGAATTTGCAATAGTAAAGAAAACTTCCTCCAAGAAGCAAAGGTACTGGAGCAAAGATTAAAATCTAGAAATTATCCAACATCTATAATTAAGAAAGCAAAGAAAAGAGCGCTATTTAATCCCAGAGAGACATTATTGGATTATAACAAATCTCCTGAGAATGAAGAACAATCTGAAATAATTCCCTGCATTATCAAACAGACTTGCGTATCTCCACAGATTATCAAGAAATACAAAAAACATCTTCCACTGCTTAAAACACTTCCATGTTTTGCAAACAAAAGATTTATTTTTCCTCAGTCCAGAAATAGAAATTTAAACGATTGGCTGTGCCATACATCTAAAGAAAAATTTACAGATGAGAGATCAGAATCTACTCTTGGACACAGCCCATGTGGACATTGCACGAATTGTAAAATTATGTCCACTATCTCGAATTTCATAAATCCTGTTGATGGGAAAAATTACATTCTCAAACATACCTCCACCTGTCAAACAGCAAACGTGATCTATATAATACAATGCCCATGTGAATTATTCTATGTGGGCCAAACATCACGCAATTTAACCATAAGAATAACTGAGCATAAAAGTTGCTTGAATACATGTAAAATGACAGCTCCAATAGTGGCTCACTGTTTAAATTTAAAACACAAGTTTGTAAGCCTTAAGTGTTGGGTGGTGGAGAAAGTGATCCCTTCAATGAGACGAGGAGATATGAGAAAGCTTTTATGGCAAAAGGAACAACAATGGATAAACCGCCTCCATACTATAGAACCACAAGGTTTAAATTCTGAATATGAGTGGCAACCTTTCTTATGAATGTGAGGTTCATTTGTTTGGATTGAGTATTGTATGTGAAGCAGTGATGATTGACCTATGACCCTTCGCGTTTGTGCGATGATGTCATGACGCCCGACTCGATTCAGTTTTTAAACGAGTCGGGCGCGTATCTCGGTCTGAGGGCCATTTTGAGAGAGACTGGCCGCCCGTCATACAGCTGACAGCGTGGAGACAACTTTGTTAACGAATCCCCTGAAGTAGCCTGCTTGCAGGCGAAATAGAAGATCTTATCTATCGGGACGAAGATGTTTCTTCAGATGAGTGTTTGACTCTCTTATACACGCTAAGATGCAAAAGTGTTTAACCACGCTACTAGACGTTGTTTAGAATTTATCTACAGCTGTAGCTGATTGCCATATATTTAGTTAGTTTGGGGCTGTCTCACTTACTTATAGAAAATTACAGGACGTTTAATTTCAAATCCTTTGAGAATTTTCTGAAAACTATTCTTCTAAAGAGATGCTGAAGTATGAAAGTAATTTATAACTGTACGGAGTTTTTTTATAAACCCGTGATGAGGTGGTGAGCTTAGGTACTTGTGTAGTCCTGGCGACCCACAATTGAGGTTTATTTTTCTCCGTTTATTTATGATTTTGTCAACTGTCCTGTTTTTGTGATGTTTTGAGTGAATGAACCCCTGCTTTAACTATTTACAACGTACATTTAGTTGTGATTGTTCTTTACTTATACCGATGGACCACTAGACTAATAGGTAAAGGAGATAAAGGGATCTTAGGCCCTCGCTGATGGAGAGGGGACATTTGGTGTCATAGGGAGTGTTCATATGGGGGGGGGGGGTTGGTCAGGTAGTCATGATGGAATGGTTTCATCAGGGATTGGGGGATAGTGATGGGGGTTACCAGCAGCCCCAGGATCCCTTTAAGAATTGGTCCAAGAGTATCAGGCCACGACGTTGAGGCACACAGAATAATGCTTTTACCACAGGATTCAGCAAAATGTGGCAGTGAGATAGCACAGGTTGCTGGATCCCATGGTAAATCAAGGTGTGGCAAAAGCTTAACTTTTACTGCACCTTGATAATATCTCTCCTTAGCCATTCATGTGCCAAACTGCCTGCCCCTCTGCTGAGTTTGTGTGGCTGTCAAGACCTAATTTTTGCCTTGAATGCAGTGTTCTATGCTGCCCTCGAAAGACTGCTGTCATAGGCAACTGCCTAGTAGTTATATTGGCCCTGTCAACATGATGATCTATTCTGATACAAATTCAACAGGAAACTAACAGATTTGTAAATCAAATATATCCTGGTCTGGTCACAGGTATGTCGGTTTCTCAAACATCCAGAGCAATTGTTCTCTTTTATATCCCCTTAGAAACAACCCCTCTTTCATTCCCAGCAGCACAGTCACTGGATACATAGATTGGGCACGATAAGAATCATAGGTATGTAGTTCAGATGTGAAAGGTCACGTCTACCAGACATTTCAGAGCTATGTATTAACCTCAAAGTGTCCCCCACCCTATCTATACATGCACATAGGGACCAGTTCTCTTTTGGATATCTACATCAATTATGTATTGGCGTCCAAAAGAGAATCACGTCTACAGTCTCAGTCAGACGCCCGAAAAGTAGGCCTATATTTTGCAGGTTTAAATATAAAGCATCTGTCTTACTTCTACGTAGATGCGTAGCGATGCTTAAGCCCGCCCAAGGTCACTTCCGGGTGAAGCCATACCCATGACCCGACGTAGGTGTACTTAAGCGGCGCTATGCATTTCCAAAGACACGCTCCGGAGTCCTACAATGTGGGCGTCCTGCCTCGGAGAGTTGAGTTTTTTTAAATGTATGTCCCGATTGGCTGCCAGATAGTGGTAGGACGCCTACTGCCACCTGCCTTCGGGATGCACATTTTCAACAATCAAGCCCTCACTATCTATAAATGGTCAGCTGCTATTTATGATATATGACCTCAGATTGTATGTATAAATTGATAACAATTTGATAACTTTATGTAGCATGCATAATTCTTTGTAACATATTTAACTCTATAGAAGATTCTATGTAACAATATGTTGCCTGTAACCCACTTAGAACTCTAATTAATGAGGATTTGGCGGAATATAAGATTGCATATAACATACCTGCTTATTATATCCCATTGTGATAGAGTCCAATCCAGACCTTCCTGGAGCCCTGCACACAGATATTCAAAACAACACAAACAACCACTTTAGAAGGTGCAACAAAATGTTTTATTGAGACTTCTACCTGAGCCTATTCCCTCATAGGCTCAGGAAAGGCAAAGATATACGTACTTTTAACTTTTATATCTCGTGGCCAGTGCAGAAGCCTTTACACTTTAGGCAGTTAGCCATATCACATTCAGTCCAGCAACCTCAGCTTTTGGGTCAATTTCCCCAGTTCTCTCACAAATCTGGTTCCTACTTCACTTGTTAAATAGTCCAAACAGAAGAACACTTAGGAGAAAAAAACCCTTTTCTCCAACAACAGTCTCAACTTGCTTCAGCTGCCACACCCCAAACACAGAACAGTCACCTTTAACCCAGCAGGTTCAGTTTACAGAGGTCTTGGATTAGAAGCTTACCTCTCTAGTGCTTTCCTGGATGAGTTCTCGGCTAGCTTTCTCACTCCAGGCCTTCCCGGGGCTTGAATGCATCCACGGCTAGGGAAGGTTTCTCTCCTTCAGGATCCTTGCACTCTAGGACCTCTCTGACTGAATCCTGAACTGGAAAAGATATACACATGTCTGCCTGGGTCCCACCCCCGTGACTCAGCAGCTCTTCCATCTCTCCTCATGGAACTCAGCCCTAAGCTGTTGAGCCAAGGGCATCCTGGAGGTTGTAGTTCCTTCTCTCTCTGATTAGTGCCCCATGCCACCTAGTGGTATAATATCATTATTCTTGAGGAAGAATCCTTGACTCTTTCACACACACTGCCAGAAATGTGGGCTGGAATGCCAAAAGTTGAGTTGAAAATGTTGCTGAGCTTCTTAAACAGGAGGGCATTATGATTAACTTTGAGAAAGATACGTTCGGGTCCTTTTACATGTTTATATTTTAGATCACATGCTCTGATATAGCAGCTTTACAGAGCGTCATGGTTGGTTTGAACTACACTACTTGGATTATAGTTACTTGTCAAATTCTTGCAAATTGGTGGAGGTTTTTTTTGTTTCTCCTTTAATGCATTGCTTTGCTTTAAGCTCATTTAAGATGGCATAGCTATATAAGAGCTGTTTTAAATTAAGCATGCCTAAGATTTTTTTTTCTCCAGTATAGTCTTATAAGCATATGGACAGTTAGAGGGCAGTTCTTACCTCATTAGCTACTGAATTAGAACCAATTTGTATTTATTGATTTTCTGTGTCTGAGATTGTTTTCCTCCAATTTGATGTATTTGTATAACTGAAAAATAGAATAGTGCTTAGTGTAGATCCCCGTATGCAACTTTGGGCATGAGATCTTATACCAACTGAAATCTGGTGTAATTCCTGGCACACAAGTTGGAAGCGCAACCCCCAAATTCAGTAACACTGCCTGTAATTTTCTGGAACACCCTGAGCCACCCATAGCCACACCCACTTTTGTTGCACACGAGAACATTTAGAGGTGGTTCTTTATATAATTGTGCATAGGCAGTTGCACGTGCACAATTAACAAGTGCTGGCAGTCAATAATTGAGTGTAAATTATAAATATATCGTATGTTATTTTGTACAATAATAATATTTTTCAGCACTTTCTGAGTCTTAATATTTTGTCTTTTAAGCGATGGAAGGACCAACGGGCACCATTGTTGGGCTGCGCATAGGGCATCAGTTGGACATTAACTAGCCCCGTTGCAACATTTTTGCTCTTTCCAGAAACCAAGACCCTTTTAAAACAAGTCCAAAAGAACAGAATATCCTCAGTGGTAAAATCTGGCTACATATTGAGATTTCTTCTTAAAATCTTGTGAGTCCAATCAGATTCTTCTGTAATGAAGGTATCGAGAAACAGGGAAATTATTCATCAATAAAGTGGAACAATGACTCACATAATTTAAGGGCTCCTTTTACAAAGCCACGTTAGCGGTTTTAGCGCACGCACCGGATTAGCGTGCGCTTTAGTGCGCGTTAGCTGAAAATCTACTGCGTGCTCAAAAGGAGGCGGTAGCAGCTAGCGACAATTTAGAGCGCACTATTCCGCACATTAAGGCCCTAGCGCGCCTTTCTAAAAGGAGCCCTAAATCTGTTACAAAATCAGTCTGTTTTCAGGAAATAGAGAAGCAAAGAAACCCCCCCCCCCCACTCCCCACCATAGTGATTTTGGACAGAGTAAAATTCAGAAAAGCAAATCATCTCATTCTGTGAATGCACAATGAAACCAAAATGTTCATCACATGAAGTCAGCCAACCGTAAAAAGACTGTAATAAACTAAGATTGCTATGACACAGAAGAGAGATACCATCAAACTCCAGAATCTGATGCATTCATTACAAAAATGGAGAGCATTGAATCCACTGAGCTACACATTCAGCCAGGTATAGATTAGCCAGTGAGGAAGCCACAGTGGCTCCCATCCCAGTTCCAGAGATACACAGAAGAATATTGTTTTAAGGATATATTCACCACGGAATTCACCTTCATTTTGGTGACCGTTACATTAAAACAACATTTTTAATGAATACAGCAGATTTTGGATGTCTACCAATAATATTTGTCTTTCATGGCTTGTTAAAATCATTTACAGTTGGCTGATTTCATGTGATGAACATTTGAGTTTCACTGTGCATGCACATAATGAAACTATTGCTTTTGGGGGGATGACACACTTTTCAGAAGCACTTTGAGGGGTTTCTGTACCTCTTTTTTTAATCAGAATTACCGTAATAAAAATTTACATTATGCAAGTCATAATCTTATTTTTTTAAGAATAATTAAGCTTTTTCTCAATTTTTGCATCACAGAATTTCTTTGCGTTCAAAAGGTTTTAAAAAGGAATCTAAAGAATGTACAGTCAGATTTTTAGTAATTAGGTTACTCTCGTGGTCTTTTCTGGAATTTGTTCAACAAGACCTTGAATTCAGACAAGACCAATCTTTAGCATCTTGCATTATTCAGACCTTTCATCTAGGATTGGAATGATAGAAAACACTGGAACATCCTCTCTCTATATGAATGCCTTTGACGTCGTCTTCTTTTTTATTTAATCATAATGTAAAAAGATTTTTTTTTAAATATCAGCCCTCCAATTATTATGATGTCTGCACAAATTCTAGACCAGTGGTTCCCAACCCTGTCCTGGAGGACCACCAGCTTGTTGGGTTTTCAGAATAACCCTAATGAATATGCATGGAGCAGATTTGCATGCCTGGCACCTCCATTATATGCAGATCTCTCTCACGCATATTCATTAAGGCTGTCCTGAAAACCCGACTGGCCTGGTGGCCCTCCAGGACAGGGATAGGAACCACTGGTCTAGATGGAAATAAAGCAGCTGGACATTATGGGCCAAATGGACCATGCAAGTCTTCCCAATTCAGGCTGTAGTTCTTCACAGCTGGAGTCGCCATCTAAACTCCATTCGATACATAAGCACATATGCAACTATTTAAGTTTGGTTTTTTTTTATACCATTCATTTTCCATTTGAGATTGGATATTCCTTCCTTAGCAACTGTGAGACTCACTGGCAATCACAAATCTATGTTATCTGTACAGGGACCGGTTTTGTGGAATGCATTGTCGGATTCAGTGCAATAATTGATCATGCTTTGTCAATTTAGAAAAGAAGTAAAAACCGTGCTATTTGAGCATGCGTTTGACACCAGTTGTGAAGGTGTATGAGATATTGCTGTTTTAGGCTAATTTGTGATTGCTTTAGCATTGAACTGTTTTTGATGCTATTGAATTTTCTTTGAAGACATTGTTAATGATGGTGAAATGAGGGTTTTTGAGGTTTTTATGATATCTTTGATGTGTTTTGTATCTGTATCTTGTTATTTGTCATTTGTTTCATTTTGTATGTCTATTGTCCCTCGCCTACATTTGTAGATAGGTGGGCTATAAATAATTTTAAATAAATAAACAGAGATCCTCTGTGTTCATCCCACATATTTTTTGAATTCCATTACTGTTTTTGTCTCCACCACCTCGCCTGGGAAGGCATTCTAGGCATCAACCGCCCTCTCTGTGAAAAATAATTTCCTGACATTATTCCTAAGCTCCTACCACCTCACAACCTCCATTCATGTCCTCTACTTTTACCATGTTCCCTTCTCTGGAAAAGATTTGTTTCTATATTAATACCTTTCAATTATTTTAACATCTGTATCATATCTACCCTGTCTTTCCTCTCCTCTAGAATATATATATTCAGGTCTTCCAGTCTTTTGACATATACCCTATACTATTTCTGTCACCTTCCTCTGGACCACTTCAAGTCTTTTTACATCCTTAGCCAGATACAACCTTCAAAATTGAACACAATATGCCAAGTGGGGCCTCACCAATGACTCATACAGGGACATCAACATCTCCTTTCTTCTGATGGTTTTGCCTCTCTCTGTAGAGCTTAGCATCCTTTTGAATACAGCCACCACCTTGTCATACTGTTTTGTCACCTTCAGATGTTCAGACACTATCACCCCAAGGTCCTTCTCCCTATTTGTGCATATCAACCTCTCACCTCCTAGCACATATGGCTCCCTCAGATTTCTACTCCCCAAATGCATCACTCTGCACTTCTTTGCATTTTAATTTCCAAAAAATTAAATCATTCTTCTAACTTTAGTAGGCCCTTTTTTTATATTTACTATGCCCTCCAGGGTGTCCACTATGTTACAAATCTTGGTATCACCTGCATAAAAACAAACCTTACCTTCTAACCCTTCAGCGATGTCACTCACAAATATACAGTGATCCCCCATGAATTTGCGGTCCGCAGTCACGGTCATTCGTGGTGAATGACCGGGCAGGAGAGGGCAGTCGAAGAGGCAGGAGAGGGCAGCCAGAATCCCAGCGAGTGAAGGAAATCAATCGCGGTATGCTCCGACCACCTCTTCCTGTACTAAAGTCAGGCCTCACCAATCAGGAGCAGCTTTGACACGCAGTCCTGACTGGTGAAGCCCAACTTTAGTACAGGAAGAGGCAGTCAGAGCATACCGCAAGTGATTTCCTTCACTCGCCGGTGCTCCAGCTGCCCTCTCCTGCCTCTCCGGCTGCTCTTGCCTGTCTTCTCTGCTAAAAACCGTATTTGCGGTTTTTCAACATTCGCGGGGGTTCCTGGAACGAAACCTCTGCGAATATCGGGGGAGTACTGTATTGAACAGAATCAACCACAGCACCGATCCTTGAGGCACTCCACTACTCACTTTTCCTTCTGAAAACAGGTTAAAATTTGACCTATCTAGGAGGTAATGCAGCTACAATATTTATTTTAAGTTGATGAGAAATTCTATTAGAGCAGGGTTATTCATTGGAACAGATAAGCTGTTTTGTAAAGATGCCTGAATGGTCTGTAAGTGTTGGAATGCATGAGAGTGTGCACGTGAGAATTCTGAGAGATAGTGTGCATGTGAGCATTCTCAAGGGTTGTTCAGTGGTGGTTAGAGTCAGAATTTCAGAGGGACAGGACCTGATTTGCTTGGGTAGAGTCAAAAGGGGGTTCTTTTGGCTAATTGTGAGTTTTAAGAATTATTTGATTTAGTGAATTTGATAGTTGGGAAGTGTAGGAAGACATTTCCTGTAGGTTGAAGAAACTGTAAAGCAATTTCTGATCTTAACAAAACGTTTTGAGAAGGGGAAACTCTAAGAAGACTAAAAGAAATAAATAGTAAAGTTGAAGAAGAATTCTCTTTAAAGGAAAACTTCTCTGAGTAAAGCTCAGCAGGAATTTGAGCTGTTTAAATAGGATTAATTTTAGAATTCCTGTTTAAAGGATGAGCTAGGAAATTTAAATTAGAAAATTTAAATTTGAATTAGAAGTTTGGTATTTAAGAGCTAAATAGACTAGAGGGAAACATAGAAAAATTAAAATAAATTGATTTTCTTGGACTGATGACTGAAGGTTTCATTTGCTAAGTTTATAAGAGTAACATATTGGATTTCAACTGTCATATAATTTTGACTAGTGCTGCAGTGACTTGTGCTGTACTGCTGCTGAGAGAGATTTATTTAAATGAACATTGTGAGGAAGGGAAGAGCTTTAAAGAGAAATTAAAGAATAGATTTTTTGAAAAATAATTTTGTTTTTCCACAAGTTTAAAATAATACAATTGGAACCTGGAGAAGAAAAAGGACACAAGCAGTTGCACCACTGAGGGAGGCAAAAACATTTTTTAAAATTTGGTTATACATTATACATAGTAACATAGGAGAAGATGGCAGATAAAGACCCGAACGGTCCATCTAGTCTGCCCAACCTGATTCAATCTAAAAATTTGTTGGGGTTTATTTTTTCTTCTCCTTAGCTATTTCTGGGCAAGGATCTAAAGTTCTGCCCGGTACTGTTCTTAGGTTCCAACTACTGAAATCTCCATCACAGCTCACTCCAGTGCATCTACACCCTCCCAACCATTGGAGCCCTCCCCAGCCCATCCTCCCCCAAACAGCCATATACAGACACAGACCGTCCAAGTCTGCCCATTACTGGCCTTAGTTCTTCAATATTTACTATTATTTTCTGATTCTAGATCCTCTGTATTCATCCCACACGTTTATGAACTCCGTCACCGTTTTCCTCTCCACTACCTCTCTCGGGAGCACATTCCAGGCATCCACCACCCTCTCCATAAAGAAGAATTTCCTTACATTGCTCTTGAGTCTCCCACCCCTCAACCTCAAATTATTTCCTCTGGTTTTACCATTTTCCTTTCTCTGGAAAATATTTTGTTCTACGTTAATATCTTTCAAGTATTTGAATGTCTGAATCATATCTCCCCTGTCCTTCCTTTCCTCTAAGGTATACATATTCAGGGTTTCCAGTCTCTCCTCATACGTCTTTTCTCGCAAACCTCCTATCATTTTCGTCACCCTCCTCTGGACCGCCTCAAGTCTTCTTACGTCCTTCGCCAGATACGGTCTCCAAAACTGAACAAAATACTCCAAGTGGGGCCTCACCAATGACCTGTACAGGGTCATCAACACCTTCATTCTTCTACTGGTTATGCCTTTCTTTATACAGCCCAGTAGCCTTCTGGCAGCAGCCACCATCTTGTCGCACTTTTTTTCACCTTTAGATCTTCGCACACTATCACCCCAAGGTCCCTCTCCCCATATCAGCCTCTCCCCTCCCAGCATATACGTCTCCTTCCGATTATTAATCCCCAAATGCATTACTCTGCATTTCTTTGCATTGAATTTTAGTTGCCAGATTTTAGAGGGAATAAGCATAGAGCTATCAGAAACACTTTTTACTGATCCTGGTTCCGGTGTTTCCTGACTACTTGGTGTTTTCCAGAGTTAAGTCTACAGTCCATTACCAACTGCTTCAAGTGTCCAGTTTCCTGATGGAGTTCTTCCTCAACTAATGCTAGCCACTGCAAGAAAGCCTGAAACCAAAGGAGATGTTTTCTTTTTATCTTCCAGTATGCACACAGTGGTTAAAATTTTGGTTAGTGGTTCACTTAGCTGAAGAACCTTAAATAGGTACCTGCAAAGAAAAGAAGCAATTATTAGTGTTTAATAAAAGAAAGACACATTAGATAAAGAGTAAAGAGAATATATTATTATTAGATCGGAATAATTGGAGATCTAACATACAAATTTACAAACAATTGATAAAAGAAAAACATAAAGCATTTTATTCATCTAAAATATGGGTTCAATGGTTATCAATACAAAAGAACTGTTCAATCTGGTTACAAATTTATTTGATGCCACACTCAATCTATACATAATATTATGTTACCTTTAGCAAATGATTTAGATCAGCAATTTGATTTAAAAATTAAAAATCTAAGAAATAATTGCTTGATAAATGATACTCATGAATATCAAATGCTTAATATAGAAGGAAATGTAATACAAGCTAGAGAATGATACGGTGGCTGTTACCCGCGGCTAGCCACAGGTAGCCACGGGTAACCCACCGAAATGGGGGGGGTGGCAAAGTGCTCACTGTGGGTATGGGGACAAGACCATCCGCCGCCCCATGGAGCAGTGAATGGCCTTGTCCCTGCAGTTAAGGGAGGGAATGTACGCGGTCACCAATCGCGCATGGCCCCCTCCCTCCTTCCTACCTACCCGAATCTATCTATCTCCCTCCCTCCCCCTTACGTTTGCCGCTACTGGAATGGGCCAGGAGGGAGCCCAAACCCCCCTAGCCCCGGCGACCCCCTACCCCCCACCCCCCACTACAATACGGGCAGGAAGGATCCCAGGCCCTCCTGCCCTTGACGCAACCCCCCTCCCCCAATGATCACCCCCCCAGAACCCAATCGCCCCCCCACTGACCCATGACCCCCCCGGCCGACCCCACTACCCCCCCACCCCCACTCCCCTTCCCCGTACCTTTTCCAAGTTGGCCGGGTTGGGCCCATGTGCCTAAGGCCCCACCCACAGGAGGGGCCTAAGGCTCCCGGGCCTATTCTGATTGGCCCAGGCACCTTAGGCCCCACCTGTGGGCAGGGCTTTGGGACGGCTGGGCCAATCCGGAATCGGCTGCCTGCCGGACAGGCAGGTTTGGCATCCGTCTGTCCGGCCAACTTGGAAAAGGTACGGGGAAGGGGGTGGGGGTGGGGGGGTCATGGGGTCGGCCGGGGGGGTTGCAGGTCAGCGGGGGGGCGATCGGGAGTTCTGGGGGTGATCGTTGGGGGGAGGGGGGTTGCGTCGAGGGCAGGAGGGCCTGGGATTCCTCCTGCCCATATTGTAGTGGGGGGTGGAGGGGTAGGGGGTCGCCGGGGCCAGCAGGGTTTGGGCTCCCTCCTGGCCCAATTGAGTCGCGGGGGTGGTCACTGGAGCCAGGAGGGCTTGGGTTCCCTCCTGGCCCGATCGAGTCACGGAGGGTGGTCGCCAGGGCCAGGAGAGCTTGGGCTCTCCCCTGGCCCAATCGAGTCGGGGGTGCCGCAGCTGCCGCGGGGCAAGAGGGCTTGGGCTCCCTCTTGCCCCGATGTTAATTGCGAGGGGGCAGTGATGGATCGCGGCAGGAGAGATGCCTCATCTCCCCTACCGCGATGCCATCACTCCTCTACCGGAACTGCCGTGACCCGCGGCAGGAGAGATAGGGCATCTCTCCTGCCGCGGGTCGCGGCAGTTTGGGTAGAAGAGTGATGGCATCGCGGTAAGGGAGATGAGGCATCTCTCCTGCCGCGATGGTTGCGTTGGGTAGGTTGCCGGGCCGCTGAACTGATGGCGCCAGCGGCCATCAGCTCAGCGGCCCCTTTTTCGGCACTTAGACCTGGTTTGACTGTGTCTAAGTCAAAAAGATCTAAGTGCCGACTAAGCAACCTGTAAATACCTGGTTATACCTGTTGTACACCTAGGTGTAGGTCGGCCCACCTCCCGCCCACTGCCCGCCCTTTTCCCTCCTCTAAACACACCTCTTTTCTCTCTGTGTGTCTAGAGGCAGGGGAAAGGCCTAAGCTGTTTTTAGATACGTCTAAAAAACAGCTTTGGTTATGGGTACTTGGACGATCAGGCTTTTTGATCATCCAAGTAGCCATTTAGGACACTTTTTAGTCTTTTTTTTATTATTACCCCCATAACTTTTAAAAGAGCTTGTAACATAGAATTTTCCCATTTTCCAATCAATTTTGACTCCAAGATCTTAATTTCTTGCTCTAACTTGAAAAATTGCTTTTTTAGTTGTTTTTTAGTATAAGCTGAGAATGATATAATTTGTCCTTTCATGGTTGCCTTAAAGGCATCCCACAAGGTTTCTATAGAGACTTCTTCTGTACTGTTAATTTGAAAATATTCATTAATTTTTAGTTGAAAATCTTCACAAAATTTTGGGTATGCAAGCAGTGCATTATCAAACCTCTAAACAGGCCTAGCATTATCTTGATCAGTAAAATTTAAGCTAATCCACACACCACCATGATCTGATAAAATTATTGGATCTATAGAAGCTTGAATAACATTTTGTATTAACTTATCAGAAACGAAAATATAATCAATTCTAGAAAAAGATTTATAAACATGTGAGCAAAACGAAAATTCTCGATCATTAAAATGAAGAATTCGCCAAATATCCTTTAAATTACAGTAATTTACAAAATTATCCAAACCTAATGACTTTACAATTTTACTAGGTCTTTTATCCAATAAAGGATCCATAACAGCATTAAAATTTCCTACCACTATCAAATTACTAGCAGCCAGTGGTAGAACTATTTGTTGCAGAGTTTTAAAGAATTCAATTTGATTCGAATTAGGGGCATACACATTAAAAAGTGCCACAGTAGTACTGCCCATACTCATATTAACATGCAACCATCTTCCTAGATCAGGGATGTCAAAGTCCCTCCTCGAGGGCCGCAATCCAGTCGGGTTTTCAGGATTTCCCCCAATGAATATGTATGAGATCTATTAGCATACAATGAAAGCAGTGCATGCAAATAGATCTCATGCATATTCATTGGGGGAAATCCTGAAAACCCGACTGGATTGCGGCCCTTGAGGAGGGACTTTGACACCCATGTCCTAGATGATCTGCAGCCACCATATTAAACACTGCAGAGCACTTTTTGTTAATCAGAATAGCTACACCAGCTTTCTTCCCTACTGCAGGTGCAAAGAAACAATCCTTCACCCAATTACCAATTAATTTCTTTGATTCATCTCCAGAAAGGTAAGCCTCCTGTATAAAACAAACATCCGCATTCGGCTGTTTTAAATATAATAGTGTCTTTTTTCTTTTTATCGGATGATTAAGGCCATTAACATTTAAAGAAAAAATTTTGAAATCCATTATACAAAATGAAACATAATAATTACATATATCCACAAAATAATTATTGTACAATCTTTTCCCCCACTCTGAAAATCTAAATTAATCCCCACCCCTTTCCCCCAAACCATCCCACTACTCCCCCAACCCACTCCCACAATTTAACAGTGCCAACTTTGAAACGAACATACTAGATCAAGTAAATGAAAAACTCCCCCCAGGCCAAGATCATAATAATTCTCATAAATATATTAATCATCCTAAATAATATAATGTAAGTCGTTTATTAACCAAAAATCACTTAAATTCTATTCTCAATCAGTGTTTTTCCTCTTCTTTTTTTTCCTAATGATTAACATAAGAAGATATTTGCTATAATCATATAAACAAAGAAATATTCTTATTCTATTTAACCATATAGTTAAGTCTCCAATGTACATAAGAATAACTCAATTAGTGAAATTAATACCTATGAATATTCCCCTTTACCCCTTCCACTCCAAAAACAACATACTCCAATCTCCATGCACTCAAATCACAACTCATTAACATACAAAATCCAACATCCAACATACTACCCCTCATAATGCTCACCTCCACATTCACTCAGACTACAAGACATCCTTCCACACATAGACCTGAAAACAAGTAAGAGATTATACCCAAAAATAAAAACATGTCGAGCTCATCACAAAATAAATTTTGTTACAAAGACAATTAAAGAATCTACTTTCTATTATAACGCTACCATGTAATCTTAAATAAACACAAAGCTATTACATTCTTTCACCTTCAACATGTGACTAATATAATGTTGTTTTATTTATTTATTTATACTTTTTTTTCCCCCCAAACCATAATCAAGTTCAAGTTTAAGTTTAATAATTCTCTTGATTAATCGCTTAATCATATTTCAAAGCGATGAACAATTTAAAATACATTCAATAAAAAACAGTACGGTACACACTTTAAATAATAACATTGGGTTAAAAACTAACACATCATTTTGGGAACATAAGGTAAAAAGGGATTGTGAAATACAATTCTATATAGAAAAGCAATACAGAGGAAAAGTACAAAAGGAAGACAAGTAAAAACATAGATTAATACAGTAAAGTCTTTGGCCTAAGGATTAGTAAATTAAGCACCAAAGGCATCTTTAAAAAGAAATGTTTTTAGATTACTTTTAAATTTTTCTAGATCCTGCTCCTTTCGCAAATAAATTGGGAGGGAGTTCCAAGTCTGTGGGGCAGTTACTGAAAAAATAAACTGCTGTCTAGTATTAATGATCTTAAGCGAAGGAATAGTTAATAAATGTTGTTCATTGGATCTTAAAGTTCTGTTTGGATGATACGGAATTAATAATTTATATATAAATGCTGGAGTTTTGTTGAGAAGAGTTTTAAAGGTAAGCAGACAAAGTTTATATGTTATCCGATGAATAACTGGAAGCCAATGTGCATTTTTTAGAAGAGGTATAACGTGGTCAAATTTTCTAGATTTGGTTATGAGTTTAATGGAGACATTTTGAATAATTTGGAGACGTTTAATTTCATTTAATGATATTCCTTTAAAGAGAGCATTACAATAGTCTATTTTTGAAATCACCAAAGAGTGAATAAGAATATTTAGTGATTTTGGACATAAGAATTTTGAAATTGATCGAATCCTACGTAATCTATAGAAGGTGGATTTAACAATATTGCTGATGTGATCGTGAAAATTCAGCTTGTTGTCGAAAGTAACTCCTAAAATTTTTATATTTTTAACTATTTGGAGGGGGACATTTTTTATAGTAATAAGAGCAATAAGTTCGAGATTTTCTTTCCATGGGAAAAGCATCACATTAGTTTTTTTGATGTTAAGTGCTAGTTTGTTTGTGTTCAGCCAATGATGAATTAGATCAAGCTTCTCACCAATCTCTTGAATATCAGACATTTTATTAGTATCTATAGGATGCAGGAGCTGGATATCATCTACATATGCAAAAACTTGAAAACCCACGGATTGACATAAGGTGATTAGAGGGGCAAGAAAGATATTAAATAATAACGGAGAAAGAATAGACCCTTGAGGAATCCCATAAGTAGTCGATGAAGATTTTGATATTGAGTCTTTAAAGAAAACAGTAGAAGTGCGGTCTGTTAGGTAAGATACAAACCAAGAAAAGACTTGGTCTGAGATACTAATAGATTGGAGTCTGTCAAGGAGGAGTTGATGGTCGATCGTATCGAAGGCTGCAGAAAGGTCAATAGAGATTAACCGTGTTGATTGATGGTGATCTAAAAAGTATTGAATAGAAGTGGTCATACCAATCAATGAAAGTTCAATATTGTGATGATGTCTAAAACCAGTTTGGTTAGGATGCAGAGCGTTGGTTTTTTCTACAAAATCTGAAATTTGATTAAAAACTACCTTTTCTGTCAATTTTGCCAAAAATGGTATATTAGCTATAGGTCTAAAATTAGATAGATCCTCAATACTGCCATTCTTATCTTTGATGATAGGTCGGATAATTGCTTTTTTCCACGTCGTTGGTACCGTATTTTGACTCAAACTCTCAGTAATTAAAGTATGGATAAAAGGTCCAAAGATATGAAAGTAATGCTTTAAAATGAAAGGCGGAATTAGATCAGCAGTAGAGCCCTTCAAATTGATAGATTTAAGAATGGTCTCAATTTATTTTAAACTAGGTAGCTTAAATTTAGAACACCTTGAAATTAGTGATTCCGTATCGGTTTGTTCATGATCATTTGTTACATATTGATTTACTAAAAAAGTTTTTCTAATGTTTTTTCCATGAAATGATCCGCAAGTTCCTGAGCAGAGGGAAAAGAACCAATCACTTTCTATGAAACTTCAGGCTCATACCATCATGGAAGAATCATAATATGGTATATGACAAAATCACTCTTTGCCAGTATTTTGACAGAACACCAAAAAATTAATTATGCTATGCATAGAAATAGCAAGCCAGCAAACTTTTCCAAAGAGCAGCATATAATAGCATTCCATTTTCAACATCTCCATGCAATCCCAATGCAGCGATTCATCCGATCTTCTGAAAACTATCTTCAAGTTCTTCTAAATTCAAGGTGCAGCATCCACAGATCTCCATTTAATTTCTTATGCAGCACCAATCCTTAAATTGGGCAAAGGTCAGATTTAAAGTACTGTATAAGGCAAAGTGAGGATCTAGCCGTATCATACAAGAGACCCTCACAGTCACAGTACTGCACATCATGCCTCACATCTCTCTCCATATTGCCATATCCTTTCACAAATCTTCCATTATTATTTATCCTTTTAAACTTCCACCGACCTTTTTATAATAGAAATACAAACCAAAGAGATGTTTATTCTTCCTTATGACTAACTTTCCAGTATAGCACTGCAGCAAACAACTGTTATAAATGAGCACGTGTCTTTGCCAGAATGTTGAGCCCTTTTCAAAATTAACTGTATCGATTCCATGTTGAAGGATTATTAATCTTGTTATATTCAATTCCTCAGAGAAAAATCTTTAAAGGTATCAATATAAAATAAATAAACAGAAACAATAATAAAATAAAAAGAAATACAGTTACCAGGATATCCTTCAAAAATCCATAGGCAAATCATATTGATCTAAAAATTCCTTCAATTTAACTGCATCTTCAAAATTAAAAATTTTGTTTTCATAGGTCACCCTCATAGTTGTCGGGCATACTAAACCATACCTTGCACCTAATGTTCTTAACTGAGGACGCAAATCCAAAAGCTGCTTCCTTCTATAAGCAGTAGCTTTTGCAAAGTCTGGAACTATAAAGATTTTTGAATCCTGGCACTTGAGATCCTTGTTATCTTTAGCTAATTTTATAATTTCTGCGACTTGCTGGTGCCGAAGCAGCTTGAAAATCAGTGGACGGGGACCCTTTTGACTATTTGATCTTTTTGATGGAATCCGGTGCGCCCTTTCAATTTCTAACGGAAAAGAACTTTTCAACGGTAAAATTTTTGGTATGAAGTTCATCAAAAATGCTATAGAACCGTTCTTTTCAACACCCTCTGGCATCCCAATCAAACGTAAATTATTTTGCCTTTCTCGGTTCGACAAATCCTCCAGTTCTTTTCTTAATATGTCTATTTCTTTATGATCCTTTTTATATGTCATCAATTCTGCCTCTGTCTTTTCAGGGCGTTTCTCTAACTGCTCTAACTTAAAATCAACCGCCTGCATTCTTTTTGTCAGATTTTCCACTTCCTCTTTAACCTCCTTTATGTTCTTAGCACTATCTAGCACAATTTCTTTAATTTTCTGCAGCTCTTTCATTAAGTCTCTATTTTCAATTTCCTCCGATGGCAAAGGGACCATTGACGGGGAGACCGATTCCTACTTCAACCTCTTTACACTTCCCGCACCTAAACCCGCCGAACTGCTTTTATTATGTTTGCCCAAAGCCATTTTAACAACCGATACAATATTTCAACCCGACTTACACAAATTTTAATTAACTTATATTAACAAAATTAGCCTTTCACTGCAGAGCCACTCATTCACCCGACCATCCCAGTACGCCACAAAGCCACGCCCCCCCCCCCCCCCACTACGGGGTTTTAAAGAAGGATTGGATAAATTCCTGAAGGATTCGGAGATTGAGGGATACAGAAAGAGGCAGTTATAGGATTATGAAAGTGTATAGATAGAAGCATAAAGGGGAATAAAGGGTTTTAGACAAGGATCACCTTACAGGTCATGGACCTGGTGGGCCGCCATGGGAGCGGACTGCTGGGCGCAATGGACCTCTGGTCTGACCCAGCGGAGGCAACTTCTTATGTTCTTATTACTATTACTACTACTATTTATTATTTTTGTAGCGCTGAAAGGCTTACGCAGTGCTGTACATTTAGGGCTCCGTTTATGAAGGCGCGTTATAGGCAATTTGATCTGCATTTGGAAACGGATAGAGAACCAATGAAGTGACTTGAGGAGAGGGGTGATGTGAGCATGGCAGCTCTCAGAATATGAGTTGTGCAGCAGCATTTTGAAGGGGAGAGAGATAGTTGAAAAGAAGACCTGAGAGAAGTACATTGTAGTTGTAGAAATCTAAGCGAGAGGTGATGAGATCGTGGATGTGAGTTGTGGATTTATAACTTCACCAGTACACTGATCCCAATACCTGTTTTCATCAAAGGTAGTGTGCTCGGAGAGGAGAGGTCGGATGTTGATAATACGAGTAGTAGTTGAAAGGAGGGATGAGACGGTGGTGGAGAGCATGACAGGGTCAATAGCCTAAAGTTTCTTAAATATATGATTAGTGATTGACCGGGTTTGGGAGGGAGGATGATAAGTTGTGAAGGTTAGCAGAAAATGGTCAGAGAGGGGAAGAGTCGAGGTGCAGAATAGAGAATGATCCGGGGACAAATTTTTCCCCGTCTCCGCAGGAACTCATTTTCCTGTCCCATCCCTGTGAGTTCTTTTTCTGTCCCTGCCGCATTCCTGCAAGCTCCATCCTCATATGCACAAGCCTCAAACCCTTTAAAATCATAAGTGTTTGAGGCTTGTGAGGTTAAGGGAAGGCTTACATGAATGGGGCACGGACACGGACAGTGACAAAACTCATGGGGACGGAACGGGGAAATAGAGTTCCTTCGGGAACGAGGAAAAATTTATCCCCATGTCATTCTCTAGTGCAGAATTCAGTGGTAAAGCAGTTGGAGGAGAAGACAAGGTCAAGGCTTCACCCGCGAGGTGCCGGGAATCGGCCCTCAACCACATACAAGGATTAAATCAGTAGACCCGTTTAGTAATTTCAAATTTACACCCAGCAGCGTCTACTGCGAGCTGTCAAAAATCAAGGTCAACAAGGCAATGGGGCCTGACAACCTACACCCTAGGGTACTCAGGGAGTTGGGAGATGTCTTGGCGGAACCACTATCCGCGCTCTTTAATCTCTCCCTTAGTACAGGTAACGTCCCGATGGACTGGAAGACGGCTAACGTCATTCCACTACACAAGAAAGGCTCCAGGGTGGATATGGCAAACTACAGACCAGTGAGTCTCACTTCAATAGTGAGCAAACTAATGGAAACCCTAATCAAACACCAAATGGATAGGATCATGGACGAGGAGAATCTGCGCGATCCCCGCCAACATGGATTTACTAAGGGGAGATCGTGCCAATCCAACCTGATCGGCTTCTTTGACTGGGTGACGAGGAAGCTGGATGTTGGTGAGTCCCTGGACATCGTCTATCTGGATTTCAGCAAAGCATTTGATAGCGTGCCACACCGCAGGTTGCTGAATAAGATGAGTTCTTTAGGTTTGGGCGACACTTTAACAAAATGGGTTGGGAACTGGCTTGGAGGTAGGCTTCAGAGGGTGATGGTGAATGGCACTCCCTCCGAGATGTCGGAGGTGATAAGTGGAATGCCACAGGGCTCCGTCCTAGGCCCGATCTTGTTCAACATCTATATAAGAGACCTGACAGAAGGGCTTCGAGGTAAAATAACATTGTTTGCCGATGATGCCAAACTGTGCAATGTAGTGAGCAAAAGCACAACAGACAAAAAAGCAATGACAGACGATATGGTGCATGACTTACTTCTGCTGGAGCACTGGTCTAGGTCCTGGCAACTCAGTTTCAATGCCAAAAAATGCAAAGTCATGCACCTGGGAAGCCAGAATCCATGCAAGATCTACACCCTAAATGGCGAGATCCTGACAAGAACTGTAGCAGAAAGAGACTTGGGAGTGATTGTCAGGGAAGACATGAAGTCGGCAAACCAAGTGGAGCAAGCTTCATCCAAAGCAAGGCAAATCATAGGTTGCATACGCAGGAGTTTCATCAGCCGTAAACCTGAAGTCATTATGCCACTATATAGATCCATGGTGAGACCGCACCTGGAGTACTGTGTGCAATTCTGGAGGCCGCATTACCGCAAGGATGTGCTGAGACTGGAGTCGGTCCAGAGAATGGCCACCAGGATGGTCTCGGGACTCAGGGAGCTCCCGTACGAGGAGCGGTTGGGGAATTTGCAGCTCTACTCACTCGAGGAGCGTCGAGAGAGGGGAGACATGATCGAGACATTCAAATATCTCACGGGCCGCATCAAGGTGGAAGAAGACATCTTCTTCTTCAAGGGTCCCGCGGCAACAAGGGGGCATTCGTGGAAAATCAGGGGCGGGAAACTGCACAGTGACACTAGGAAGTTCTTCTTCACTGAAAGGGTGGTTGATCGCTGGAATAGTCTTCCACTTCGGGTTATTGAGGCCACCAGTGTGGCGGATTTTAAGGCCAGATGGGATAGACATGTGGGATCTATCCGCAAAGATAGATAGTGAGGATCACTGGGGTGGGCAGACTTGATGGGCCTTGGCCCTTATCTGCCGTCTATTTCTATGTTTCTATGTTTCTATGTTAAGGCAGTGGGCATTCTGGTGTGAAGGGGTGGTAGAGCACAGCTGGAGATTGTATGAGGATGTTAGAGCGAGAAACCTGGATCTATAGGGGTCATCAGCATGGATGTTGAAGTCACAGAGGATAAGGGAGGGAGATGAAGGTTCAAGAAAGAAGGAGAGCCAGGAGTTAGTCAGAGGAAGGAACTAGGAGAGGACTGGGCCACTAAATCCGAATCACTGAAGTTCTCGGACATTTGATCAAAGTCTACTAGAATGCACTGCTTAGGTCAAATTGGATTATAATTGCACTGTGACCCTTGCTTAGTAATTCTTTGCCATATGTTACTAGTGCTATAACCACTGTCTCAGTACTGTGATTCTTCCTGAATTCCAATTGTGAAGGGTGTATGATATTGAAGCATTGTAAGTAGCATTCAAGTTATTCTGTGGCATATCCAAAAATGGCCGCATAGATGTCTCTGCAAAACAAAGGGGCAGCCTGGTGGTAAGTACGATGGACTTTAAACAACGGGACCCAGGTACAAATGCTACCTTAATTCATTTATATGTTATTGTGAGCCCTTTAGGAACAGATAAAAACCTACTATAGCACTACAATAGCCATCATACTTGCAGGTGTCTTAAAAATCCAGGTACAGTAGGTATTTCTATGATTCAAAAGGGCTCACATATTTATACAGAAATAAGAGTTAAAGTGACCACTACGTTGACCACTAGACTTTTCCTTATACTTGCTTGTTTCCTCTATTAGGAATGGTCATAATATCTGAAGCTCCTATACAGCCCAGTATCCAGTCACTTTCACTTCTTAGGGGGGTGGGAGGGAGTCAGTAACCTCTGAGAGATTAAGGAAGTGGTTATGCCTTCATCCCTCCAGCGGTCAGCTGCTCAATCAGGGCACCTTTTTGTACCCTGGATATGATCAAAACAAGTCTAGAGAAAGACGTACTTCTTTTTCGCCTTGGACGTTTCTTCCCATTCCATTATTGCTGAAATATGTCCAAATTATGTACCCTCCCTAGTCCCACCCAAAACACACCTCCAACACCCACGCTTGGACAAACTGTAATATAAAATTCTGTGTTTCGAAAATTGCAGTGTGGACTTTTTTGACAAATGGACTTTTTCTGGCCATTTTGAAATGTCCATCTGCTTAAAAATGAGTGCCATATCCCCTTAACGTAGTCCACAATCCTGACGGGACAATAGAGATAATACCAGAGGAAGCAGGAAGCTTAAGAAAAGGAAAATAAGAAATTGCAGGTAAACTAGTATAAAAAAATGGCTCAGTTTACAACAGAATAAATCAATTGAAACAAACTAAGGCTTATCTTTAAGAAATCCCCTTACTCTTTAGAAAGAATTGAAGTTGAGATGGCTGGTAGAAAATATCAGAATGATTGTCAAAAACTACCACACATT
Source organism: Geotrypetes seraphini (assembly GCF_902459505.1). Taxonomy (NCBI): domain Eukaryota; kingdom Metazoa; phylum Chordata; class Amphibia; order Gymnophiona; family Dermophiidae; genus Geotrypetes; species Geotrypetes seraphini. Next base: position 396,311,104 of record NC_047085.1, on the reverse strand, counting down.
TAAATGAATATCTACGACAAAATCTTACACCCATGTGTAACAGGAAGAAAAAAATAATAAATTTTGAAGGCTTGTGCAGATGGAGCAGGGATGGAGATAGATCCCGTGGGGACAGGGACAAATTTGTCCTTGTGTCATTCTCTAAATCAGTGGTTCCCAAACCTGTCTTGGAGGACCACCAGCTAGTCAGTTTTTCAGGATAGCCCTAATGAATATGCATGGAGTAGATTTGCATGCCTGTCGCCTCCATTATATGCAAATCTCTCTCATGCATATTCATTAGGATTATCCCAAAAACCCAACTGGCTAGTGGTCCTCCAGGACAGGGTTGGGAACCACTTCTCTATATGAAGCTCCGCCAGCCAAAGAAATTCACTGCCCAAGCCACTTCTGTCTTCCTTGTGCTGCTGCAGTAAAGAGAGTTGGTGGCGTGGCTCCAGATACCAGTGCCGGGACTCTTCACAAGCACTTGGTTCTCACAAAAAGCATGTGCAAGGAGTCTCAGTGTTGGCACCTGGGGGCACGCTACTGGCTTCCCCTTTACTACAGCAGCACAAAAAGGAGACGAGCAGATCAGTGAATCGTTTTGGCTTACAGGGCTACAGGTGCTGCAGGTTTAGAGGGGGCCTGAGCCCAATTGGGGGGGGGGCTCCCAAGGCTCCCTGTGGCCACACCACTGCTGCTAACTATCCAGATAAAGTTAGGTCAGCAAAAAGGCTGTCTTAACTCTATCCAGATATTTATCCATGTAGGGGCCTACATATTGCAGATGAATGCCAGCGGTTTGTTTATACTCAGCTATTCAGCACTGGTATTCAGGTATGGCTTGGAACTGGATATACAAAACCCTCAGTGGCCATTTTAAAAATGCTGGCTGTTGCACCTACATTCTAAAGTACGTCATTGCAAGGGAGAGGGGGTTGGAAATGGGGGAGGTGCTTTTGTTTTCTTTCTGTAATTATTTAAAAAATGCTGGGATTTCCACTGCTACTGTTTTGTATTTGGTTTTACTCGGGGTAATTTGATGTTGATTGATTTTGTTATCTGCTTTTTTTGACTGCTTATGTCTGTTCTCTTTTGTGTTGTATTGAGCCTGGTTTTCAATAAACACTTCCATTTAAATAAAAAAAAAAATTGCTGACTGTTGCAGGCTGAATATTATCCTTATAATTTACTGTGAAGGTATAGGACAAGCAATCAGTTATTTTCTACGACATGTAAAAAGCAAAACACTCTAAAATGTAAACTTCAAAAAACAAACACTAGGTTCTTGTCACTGAAGTTTTCTCCATCCTCTCATTCTCCTCAAAAGCTTCTCCAAAATCCTTTAGCAGGAACTCCCACTCCTTTCTTCTCTGAAATCTGAAATGTCACTTTACATACTTGACCTGAATTTGCAACTCACTTTGAACTCAGATTTGGGAAAAGTAAGTATTTAAATCTCAAATCCAAATTGGAAGCCTGCTCCTCAGGATGGGATCCAATTTATTGACTCTAATCTTCCATTTCTATTCTTTCATTGGCTAAGAATTTGAGGATTATTCTTGACTCCAACTTGACCTTAAAACCCTTGGTGAGAATTCTATTTTATAAATTCAAATTATTTTGATGTATAAAGCATTTTCCCCTTAGAAGAATTTCCAACAATACTTCAGTCATGAGTTCTGTCTAATCTAGATTATTGTAATTCTGTGGATGCATTATATTCTTCAAAGAAGAGCTATTGGGTTCAGCGACAAAAGGAGAGACATAAATGCTAGGGTGAAGAGAAAAAGCACCAGGTGGACTCATGACATTAGGTGAGGAAAGGAAGGGACCAGTGGCGTAGCTGGAACTCAGTGGGCCCTGGGCAGAAGGACTGATATGGGCCCACTACCAGTGTATGAGTGCATCCCCCCCCCCCAGTTCTGGTACCCCCCTCTGAGTCTCATAAACAAACAGTATACAGGCCTGCAGAACTGCAACTAAAATATTCTTTATTTAAAGGACCTGACACTGCCAGTGTTTTGGCGGAAGGTCTGCACCAGGGGTCTGTGAAGTCTTATATATAATTCATGTATGAACACGCAAGTCCCAGTATAAAGGTAATCTGGAATAAATCAACTGGTTAGGAACACAAACGCTAACAGCCTTCTCGAATCTTAAAGGGTTAAAAAAAAAAAGCTGCCTCTGTTCAGTGGGACCTTTCCTCTATCGTGTCCAGGAAGTTGTGTAAGTGAAATGGGATGCAGCAGAAGAAATGTCTGACTGGCCAGAGAGGCAGCCTTTAGCGCTGTCTCTGACACTGTAGCAGGAGATGCCAGATCTTGGCATGGGAAGGAAAGTTCAGCTGCAGACGGCCCCTACCATTGGGTGGCCCTGGGCATTTTTCCGGGCTTGTTCAATGGTAGCTACACCCCTGGAAGGGACATAGAAAAAAGGATGATCCTGGCTTCTACCCAAATCAATCTGTCTCAAATCCACCAATCTCTGCAAAGATCCTATTACCCTCGGTACCAAAGAGTTCTTTGAGTGTAGAAGATCTCTGTAGCACAGCTAAATTTTGACCAGTTTTTTTCTATAACTGAAACAACGATTTCACTTTAGGCTTTTCCATTGCTAAGCTGGGGGTTTTTAACCACTGTATTGTATCTGTTCCTCTTTCGGTCTGAGGCAATATTTGGTGCTATGTTTCTCTTTACCTCTTAATTGACTGTGTTAGATTTCAATTGAGAATTGAAATAAAAATGATGATTAAGGAAGCCGTATTTATTTAGTATGCAAATTTTTTCCAGTCTGTATCTTCTTTAGACAATACTGCTTAAGTTAGCATTGAAACTGCTCTGCTAAATGGAAGAGCCAGAGTTTATTCTCAGCTTAGTTCCCTCCTCCCTAAATTTCCCCAGAATGAGAGACTTCTGGGGAAAGTGGCTGCAGCTGCTAGTTTTATTAGTCACATCTAAACAGCCATCTGAATACTTCTGAAGGGGGACCCCTTGCATTTTCCCTTCATCCGCCATGACCTTGCCTTTGATCTGAAGTTCTAAATTACAAAGCTACTCATGAGAAAAGGTCAGGAGGAAGAAGAACAGCTGTCAACAGGATAGAAAGCCCTCGTAATCCTCTCCTCCGGATTCTATAAAGCTGAACATCCAAATTTCCGACTACTGCACTAATTTGTGCGCACAAATTTATAGAATATTGACAGTTGGCTTTTGGAAATCAATATGGGGCCAAATAAATTGCTTGTTAGAAAGTCCGGTGGCATTATGCTATGATACTGTGTTTTTTGGCATGTCAATGAGAACTAAAATTCAAATATCATCTAAAAACAACAGGCTTTTATTAATAATGACAGGAGTTGCCATACAACAAATTACGAGCAATTGGAAGAATTGGACGAGGCTTAATTATAGTTTTTGGTGAAATTCATTGTGTCATGTGTATAAAATGGAAAGAATATTAGCCATTCAGAAAGGGAATTTTAAGAAATTTCAGGAGATTTGGGAGCCATTAGCAAAATATTGTAATGTTTAATTAATGTTTTTCCCTATGTCATGCACATCCGGGAGGGGGGAGGATGGGGGTCTGTTAGATTAATGAAGTTAGATATATTGGGGTTCATTATAGAAATGTTATGTGATTGCATTGTGATGGTTTAGGAGGGAGGGGGGACTAATTCTGAAATGGATTTAAAAGGAATATTAAGTGTATTATTGATGTATAAAATGTGGTATTTATTGTTACACTTACTGTAAGTTTTGAAAATAATAAAGAATTGGGAAAAAAAGAATATTGTCAGTTGTGTGCCTAACTTAAATGCTAAATTAGACACCAATTGGCTTTAAGCAGCAAAAATAGCCTTTATGTGGCATTAATTGGTGCTAATTTGTAATTATGGACCCCTTTTACATAGGGTTACCAGATGTCCGGATTTCCACAGACATGTTCTCTTTTTGAGGACATATCTGGGGGTCCGGATGGCTTATCAAAACCTTGCACTTTGTCCGGGTTCTGAAAAGCTGTGTCGGGCAGGGAGGACGTCCCGGCTGGCGCACACGATAATGTCATATGCACATGGATGTCCTCCCTGCCTGACAAGAGCAGGCAGCTGGGGGTGGGGGAACGGGGCTAGGGCAGACTTGGGGGTGGGATATGGGCAGGGATGGGCGGAACTAGGTGGGCTTGGGGGCGGGGTTAAGGGGGGGTCCAGATTTTCCCAAAAGGAGAATCTGGTAACCCTACTTAGACAAAGCCACGGTAGTGATTTCCCCGTGGCAAAGGCACCGAAGGAATGGGACCTTTCATTGCCACTGTTTTATCATTCGCCCTTTCATCACAGACCTTTCTGGTGGGGAAGTTGATGTTAGAATTAAAATTAGTAGCTCTGCGAGTTCCTGAAATCGCAATACAGACTGCACTTTAACGCTGAATCATTGGCTTAGTAGCTCTCTCTTTATCTTTCCAGGGGGGCAAGAGAGGGAAATTCCTCCCAATAATACCTCTGGCAGGTATGAATTGTCAGCTTAGTAGCTCTTCCTCCTTTTTCCCTCTGGGGGGGGTGAGGGAGGGAAATGACTCTCCCCCCCATGATACCTCCTTTCTCCTGATTGAACAGCTTGTTTTCCCTCCTTTCTCCTTCCAGGAGGGTAAGAGGGGTGCAATACCGCCCCCCCAAAAAAAAACAACAATCCTCCCCCCTCAAAAAAAACCCCCTCCTTTCTCCTTCTGGGAGAGCTTCAGAGCTTTTTGGGAAAGGTTGGTTGGATGGTCTCCACATGCTGTCAGAACTCTTCCCTGTGATGTAAGAGCTCTTCCAGACTGCTGAACTGGCTCTGCACTGAATTGTCCTAGACCCATGCACCAAAGCCCATTCAATTCCCATGGGCTTTGGTGCATTTGCCACGGGAGAATCGCTATCATGGCTTTGTAAAAAGGGCCCTATGTGCATATCTGTACTTAGGTGCTATTCTATCAATTTAGCACTTTAAATGCTACAGGATGCAACTACAAAGGGGATGTGCACATAGAAGGATGAGGGCATGTCTTGCAGTTGGGAATGTAAGTTATTGAATACTATCACATATGCATGCAATGGCAACTTTAGGAACAACCATTTACATGGGTGGTTTGAAAAGTTTGCTAAAAAAAAAAAATAGAAGAGTTTATCTAATATGTTTTAAAATTTGACAAAATCTATTTTTCCGACAGAATGGGAAAACTGGACACTCACTGAACTAAATATACTGCCTTCAATGGAGACTATACTGAGAAATATAACTGTTTTTAAAAAAATAATATTTGTTGGGGGGGGCGGAGGAGTCAAAGTTGGGGTTTGGGATGTTTGGGAGGGGAGTGTTATAGATTTGTTTTCTTTCTTTCTTTCTCGTTCTCTGCTCCTGTATACTTTTGGAAGCGCATTGTATCTTTCTACACTGCTGGATTATGGTATCATTGTGATGCAGATTCATTGTATTTGACTCGCAATAAAGATGATTTATAAAAAGAAAATATTTGTTTGTTTTTGTACCAAACTTTTCAAGCCACCCTCATACTCCAGCCTTTGACATGGCATAAGGGTTCATGCCTAAAGTTAGGAGCGCACATGCTGACATACAGTCTTTTCTATAACATCAATTTCATGCACAATTGTCATTATAGAATTGGAACTTAGTGCCCATATTTTTTCACGCCTAATTTCTAGTGCCCTTTTTTGAATCTACACGGTGTCTTCTAATCCCCCAGTCTTTCTTCAGCATCTCTTTCCCTTGAAATGGATCATTACCTTATCAAAATTCTAGTTATCTATCTTATGCCACTATATTTTCATACTAAAAAGCTTCCTCAAATATGGCTAAAGTAGTAAATGCTTGTACCAGTCCCAAAATGTGAAGATGAATGAAAATATCAAAAAACTGGACTAGTGCATAACAATTTCAATAACAATGCTTTCAATTTTTCATGAGTATGCCTCAGCCCCACCACTCCACCGCTGTGCTATCTTGTGACTGCGTGGAGATTTATGTGGCACTTCATCATCGGCTGCTCATATATTTTTGATTTTTATAGAATCGTGAAAAATCCTTCATATATATTTGAATACTTAAAAATGGTTAGACTCCCAGACGTTGGCTGATAAGAGCTAAGTATTTACACCACTCTTTATATTAAGAAAAACATTTTTAAGTATTCAAGTATATATGAAGGATTTTTCACGATTCTATAAAAATCAAAAATATATGAGCAGCCGATGATGAAGTGCCACATAAATCTCCACGCAGTCACAAGATAGCACAGCGGTGGAGTGGTGGGGCTGAAGCATACTCATGAAAAATTGAAAGCATTGTTATTGAAATTGTTATGCACTAGTCCAGTTTTTTGATATTTTCACTATATTTTCATACGGCACTCTCAAAAGGCAACAGATCACCTTCAGAGACTATAGGGGAAGGAAATCTAATTGCAGCTCTGGATTCAGATTCTACCCTGTGGGTCACCAAAGCTGTAAGACTAAGGCAATCACTTATGGAGGCTCTCAGTGAAAATCCTCACATAATGAGTGTTCTTCCAAACCAAAATAAACTTTACTACAATGAAAATTAATTTATACAAAAATAACAGAACACAGTCTTTATACAGCCCATAAGAACATAAGAATAGCCTTACTGGGTTAGACCAATGGTCCATCTAGCCCAGTAGCCCGTTCTCATCGTGGCCAATCCAGGTCACTAGTACCTGGAAAAAACTCCAAAAGTAGCAACATTCCATGCTACCAATCCAGGGCAAACAGTGGCTTCACCGATGTCTGTCTCAATAACAGGAAATTGTCCAAACCTTTCTTAAAACCAGCTACGTTAACCGTTCTTACTAGAATCTCTGGCTTACTTATTCTCTCAGTGAAAATATATTTCTTCCTGTTTGTTTTAATAGTATTTCCCTGTAACTTTATCAAATGTCCCCCCAGCTAAAATTTATTGCTAAAAAATACAAGGTCATGCATTTGGGCTGCAAAAACCAGAGGGAACAGTACAGTTTAGAAGGTGAAGAACTTATGTGCATGACGGAAGAGCGGGACTTGGGTGTGATTGTATATGATGATCTTAAGGTGGCCAAACAGGTTGAAAAGGTGACGGCAAAAGTTTGAAGGATGCTAGGTTGCATAGGGAGAGGTATGATCAGTTGGGAAAAGGAGGTATTGATGCCTCTGTAGAAGACTCTGGTGAGACCTCATTTAGAATATTGTGTACAATTCTGGAGGCCGTACCTTCAAAAAGATATAAAAAGGATGGAGTCGGTCCAGAGGACGGCTACTAAAATGGTGTGTGGTCTCTTTGATAAGGTGTATGGGGACAGATTTAAAGATCTCAATCTGTATATTTTGGAGGAAAGGTGGGAGAGGGGAGATATGATAGAGACGTTTAAATGCATACTTAATATAAATGTGCATTTGAAAGGAAACTCTGCAATGCGAGGGCATTGGATGAAGCTAAGAGGTGATAGGCTCCGGAGTAATCTGAGGAAATACATTTTTACAGATGTGTGGAACAGTCTCCCAGAAGAGGTGGTGGAAACAGAGACTGTGAATTCAAGAGGGCCTGGGATAGGCACATGGGATCTCTCAGAGAGAGAAAGAGATAATGGTTACTGAGGATGGGCAGACTAAATAGGCCATCATGTTTCTATGTTTCTAGTCTTTGTAATTTTTTATGGAGTAAAAAATCGATCTACTTGTACCTATATCACTTGTTCTATATCACTCCGGATTTTGTAGACCTCAATCATATCTCCCTTCAGCTGTTTCTTTTCCAAGCTGAAGAGCCCTAACCATTTTAGTCTTTCCTCATATGAGAGGTGTTCCATCCACTTTATCATCTTGGTTGATTTTCTTTGAACCTTTTCCTGGCAAATTGAGCCCCTGAGCTTTATAAGACACTATCCGGAGATCCACCCCAGCCATCCCCAACCTCAAGAATCAAAAAGCTCAACCTATCCTGGAAAATCCCAAACCCCTTCCACCCTACCATAAACCCCCCCCCCCCCCTCCACCCCATACCAACCTTTGGGAACAAAACAGCCTCTCACCAGAACTGAAAGAAGTAACTGTCTCCCAGAGCCCATGACACAGCCAAAAAAACCACCCCTTCAATATCCCCTCCAAAAATACACTCCAACCAACCCATCCATCCAAGCATCACAAACAACCCAAAACCAACCATACATCCATTCCGAAAACCCCCACTCACATCGCTAAACCAACAATTCCATAAACACACACAAAATCTTCCCTGGTATATCCCCAAAATACCACATCCATTACACATACACAAACAACATACATGAGCAGCATACCCCCACAACAACCACAATCAGTAACTACCAACCTCCCAAAGTATCCACCACACAAACAAACAACGACCCTCTGCATCTGAACCACCCCATACACACATATTCTCCCCCTCCCTCTCCTGCACAATCATTACTTGTCATAAATATGGAGGCCAATAATGTCCAACAAAGCCATAGCAGAAAAGTCTAGAATGTTCCACTCAAAAGTTAAGCCACAGCAGAAACACAGTTAATAGAGAGACCTGAATCATGTAGGCCCCACAGTTGAATTCGAGGTTGACGGCACTATGGGCACACGGACCCCACACGCCACCTTTTGCCATCGGAAGCCTGCCAGTTGCTGTCAAGCATTCCGAGCCACAATGTTGTCATCTCCCTTGGCAGGAACCTCCAATACCCTTTTTGCAAGAGCTCCCAGGCTTCTCGTAAAGTAGACACTCTGGTGTGTACTCCATTACAGTCAACAAGCAGTCAAAATGGGAAGGTCCACCAATACTACACATTTGCTTGGGTCAAAACCTGTGTCACCAGTTTAAATGTGTGTCTCTTCTGCAATATAGATGCAGCTAAATCCTGGAATAGTTTAAGCTAGTGCCTCTCCCAAGTCACTATACTCAGTTCTCTAGCTCTGCGCAATAAGCGCTCCTTTAAGGTAAAACTCTGCAGACACACCACCAGAAATCTAGGCCTCTCTGCAGGTCGAGTTCCCAAAGCCCAATGACCCATTTTGATTCCTGGATCCAGTGCCTCATCCTGCAAGAGCCATCATATCAACCAGGCAACCACATCGTGAGCATCCCGATAGGACCCAGATTCACATACATCCTGCACCCTCTTGTGGACTCACTCTAGCTGATGGAACAAGAGGAACCCACTTCCTAAATGGAAAGAAAAGCTACTGCTCTTCATCTCTCTCTGTACCCCTTGAGATCATAGCCCTTTATTGGTGCTTGGTTAGCTGTCAGAAGGACATCAGTATGTTAACCCTGGACACCTGATCTACTGCAACACAAGAACTGCCAAACCCTTGCCTTGGTTTACCAAAAACCTAATAGCTGAAAAACAATCTTGCCGAAGACTTGAGAGGTAATGGCAAAAAAGCAACCTACCAGAACACAAAACAGCCAGAAGGGTTTTAATCAATAAATACAAATTCAATATCTCTGAAGCAAAAAAACGCCACTACATTCATAAAATAGAAAAAAAAAATTGATATCAAAAAACTATTTTGCCTAATGTGCACCATGACTATATCTCAAAATTAGGTCTATCTGATATTAATTCCCAACCAAATACCCAAATACTAGCTTACTTCTTAAACAAGATAAAAAATGCACAAACTAAAGTTGATAAGACAACTATTGCTGCAACACCAGAATACACACTACATCCAAGCACAACAGACCCTTGTATGGCTGACCGTATGTGAAATACCTTCAAGCCACTAACAACATCTGACACAGACTCTCAGCTAAAAAAACCTATCCATTCAGAGCAGCATCCTTATTTGCAAACACCCCAGGATCACATCATATCCTGGCTAACCAAATTCCTAAATAAACTATTACAGAATGGCCCCAACTACCACCTCAAATGGGTCATATTGCCCTCACCCTTATTCCCAAGACCCAAAACACAAATCTCTCAAATCTTTCAAATTACAGACCCATCGCTGGCATCCCTATACTTACTAAACTTCTAGAAGTGCATGTCTGCAAACAATTCTTAAGTTATATAAAAAAAATTATCCTGCCTCCATCCCTCACAGTTCCAGTTTCGCTCACAAACTAACACAAAACTTTTTCTTTTAACCTTAACCACCATAATCAAACAAATCTTAAGCATGGGACGCCAAGCAGTTCTACTCCAATTTGATATTGGTATTAGACCCCTAGTATGTGTCAAGTTAGGATAAAAACTTATATTAATAAACCTTGCCCTGTGACTATGGCAAATTGTAACCTGTTAACTGCATATTATGTATGTTTAACCTTTGGGGAAAATGAATTACATAAATTAATATATTAGCCACCTTTGATTTATGGGGGAGAGTGTGGCGCAGTGGTTAAACGCTACAGCCTCAGCACCCTGGGGTTGTGGGTTCAAACCCACACTGCTCCTTGTGACCCTGGGCAAGTCACTTAATCCCCCCATTTCCCCAGGTACATTAGATAGATTGTGAGTCCACTGGGACAGACAGGGAAAATGCTTGAGTACCTAAATAAATTCATGTAAACCATTCTGAGTTCTCTTGGGAGAACAGAATAGAAAATTGAATAAATAAATAAAAACTACCATTTGATTTTAACCAACCTAAATGAAATAGGCATTGAGGGCACTGTTCTAGGCTGATTCAAAGATTTCCCACAGAAAAGGAAATACCTCATCTGGAAAAATGGAACATTTTCCAGAAGCTAGAAAGCATTCTGTGGCATCCCTTAAGGATCAAATACACAAAAATCCAATGATTCCACAGCATAACGGGAAAAATCAAAACCAAAGAAAAAACACTGTGGTGTAGGTGTTCTTGATGCAGGTGTTTGCTAACGTCCATATCATTCACTGTTTCCTTTTGCTATGTCTGGACTATTTTTATATATTGGATTTTAATAAACACCTGCATCAAGAACATCTATACCATAGTGTTTTTTCTTTGTTTTTGGTTTCTCCCATTATGCTGTGGAATCATTGTTTTTGATCCCTCAAGGATTGCCACACTCTCCAAAACTATACAACCTCTTCATGAGTTCCTTAGGTCACATTAATTTCAACAACAATGAATGCTTACTATTGTATCTTATGCAGATGACATCCTCCTGCTCATCCCGATCAATCATAATGCATATGATGTCTCTCAAAAAATATCCAATGGCATAGACCAGTGTTTTTCAACCTTTTTTGGGCAAAGGCACACTTGTTTCATGAAAAAAATCACGAGGCACACCACCATTAGAAAATGTTAAAAAATTTAACTCTGTGCCTATATTGACTATATATAAAGTAATTCTCTTGAATAGGAATCAAATAAACACAAAGAAAGTATTTTATAATTACTTTATTATGAAATATTAAGTAAACAGAATAGTGAAAAATTATAAAATACTTTATTCAGTGCGAAACCTGGGCCTGTTTGGCTGAACACAAAGCTGATATTCTGGCTGGAATCGAAGAAAGACACACACGTAGCTCTTCGTCAACAGCCGTTCCCTTCACTGCCCCGTCACCGCCATCCCATTCACCGCCCCGTCACCGTCCCCGCTGCATCCATATAAGCCTTAGTACTGTAATATTTAGCTTATTCCTTTCTTATAAATCAAAGTTCCTGCTGCTGAACTAGAGAAAGAGATGTTCAGCTGGCAGGGCTTTGTTTATAAATTTTTATCAACACAACTAATATACTATTTTATCCTAAAACAAAAAATAAATAAATAAATATAATTTTTTTTTTTCTACCTTTGTTGTCTGGTTTCTGCTTTCCACATCTTCTCATTCAATTCCTTCCATCCACTGTGTGTCTTCTCTCTACGTCTTCCATTTGCTGTTACTGTGCCTCTCCCTTCCCCCCCCCCCCCCCAATTGGTCTAGCACCCATCTTCTTCCCTCCGCTCCCCCATAGTCTGGCATCTGTCTTCTTCCCACTCTGTCTTCCACATTTCCCTTCGGGGTCTGTTCCTCTCCACCCTCCTCAATGTCTGTCCTATTCCTTTCCACCACCACCCTTCCCTCCCTCCTTTACCATCTGTTCCTTTCTACTACCCTTCAGCTCCTCTCACGTGGCTTATCTATCTACCTTCCTCCCTCTTATTTTCATGGCACGTTACAATGTAATTTGTGCAAGCCACTGGAGCCTGCGAGCTCGGTCCCTGTCCCATCCCCACAAACCATCTCGCTTCTGTGCTCCTATTTTCTCCATTTCTAATATCTCCCCTATGTATCTGTCATTGCCCCCCCCCCGTGTCCATATACCATCCCCATGGCATGTCCTCTTTATGTCTCTGTCCCTATGCCCCATGCACATAATTTCCCCTCTTTCTGTTACCTTCCTGTGTCCAGATTTCCCCTATCTTCCTCTTCCATACCAGTGTGTCTCTTCTTTTCAACCCCATCTAGCTTTTTTCCCTCTTTCTTCCCCCCCCCCTGCTTCTAGCATCTGGCTCACCTGCCTGTCCTTCCCTTTCTTTCCTGCTGTGGGTTTTTCTTTCCGTCTTCATCCCCTTGGCCCAGAATCCTTTTCCCTTTCACTCCCTCCTTCCAATTTGAGCCGGGAACACGAGCGATCGCACGGTCCCCGCAGCCACCACTCGCCTGCCCAATCGATCCTACTGTTTAGCCAGCTCTCTCCCTTCGCCTCACCTTAGTTTGTAGGTTTTGTTTTTCAGCGACATGCACGCTTTCCCAAAGAGCCGCGCATGCGCGGCTGCTCAGTGTTCAATCTTCTGCTCTGCTGCAACTTCCTGTTTCCGGTTGCGTCAGAGCAGAAGATCGAAACTGAACAGCAGCGGGGACCGGGGGAGTCTCATGGGAGCGCGTGCGGGACCCGGCCTGAGGCCTAATCAGTGTCTGCACCGTACGGCACACCAGGAAACATCTCGCGGCACACTAGTGTGCCGCAGAACAGCGGTTGAAAAACACTGGCATAGACAAAATACATACCTGGTCTATGCACAATCAATAAGTTCAAACGAAACACAACAAAGAGCAAAGTCCTATGGATTCACAACACCTCACAAACGGTTACACTACCCTCAGGAACCTCTCTAAATACAGACAAAACCTCCAAGATCCTAGGAGTTATACTCGACTCTACCCTATCTTATGAACCCCAAATCTCCAACTTCTGTGGGGAAAAAAATCCAACCTTCTATAGCATGAGACAACTAAGACTAATCAGATCCTTCTTCCTTAATCATCACTTCACCATACTGACATAGATGCTTTTACTAGCCCAGCTGGACTACTGTAATTCTCTCTCTATGCTGGTATTAACTCTACCCTCAAGCACAAACTACAACTGATACAAAATACAGCAATAACACTAATATTCAAACTGAAAAAATATGACTCCATCTCACCTTATTACAGTAGACTGCACTGTCTACCTATTAACGCTTGCATCACTTTCAAACTAACCTATGTAATGTTCCATATCATATATGCAAACTCCGAAAAGTCACTTATAAACCTTTTTATCAACTCATGGTCAAAATCAGCCAGAAAACACAAAACATTTCAATTGATCCTTCCCTGTCCCAAAGGTGTAAAATATAAGCGTATATTTAACTCATTATTCACCTACCTTGGCACCAAGACCTGGAACAATCTTCCAATAATTATCAAGACTGGGGTTACCAGATTTTACTATTGTAAAATTTGGACCCATAACCCCTCCTCCAGGCCTGTCTAGTTCTACCCAGCATTGCCCTATTCTGCTCATCACGTTCCATCCAACCCCAGCCTTGCCCCCCTCAGCCCCGTCCCCCTCAACCTATTCTCGTACTCAGAGCCACATCAGGAGGGCATCTGCGCATGCACAGGTGTGATGTGATTACATCAAACACATGCACATGATGTCACTGCATTGCATCTGCCCATGCGCAGATGCCCTCCCGACGCTTTTCAAAACTCGAACAAAGTGCAGGGTTTTGAAAAGCCGGCCAGATGTCCGGACATATCCTCTAAAAAGAAGACATATCTGGATAAATCCGGACGTCTGATAACCCTAATCAAAACAGAACCTAACTACTCCAGATTTCGAAAAAAATGCAAACTTTCCTTTATGAGAACACATATTCCATCGATACTTAACAAGTATGCTCTTCCATAGCAACCTGCACAGCATTTTACCCTTCCAGAACCACAAGAGTTCCCTCCCCAAATTCTACATAACATAGGCAGTGGAACGCTTTTTTGTTTGGGGGGCCTGAAAGCTCTGTCCCTGACCCCGCCCAATCTCTGCCACCAACCCGCCCAATTTCCGCCCCCAGACCCTGCCCCTATAATACTACTAATTGTAATACAATTTTTTCCATTCATTTTTCATATATACATATAATATAATCCTATTAACAACACATAATGGTTAACCACAAAATTAAACTAAACATTCATTCCTACCAGAACATAGATAACCCCTAAGCAAATATGGGACCACAAAATAAAAGTACTAATATATAAAAATGGAACCCTAAGATGTAAGACTCTGCATACAATGCAACACTACAGAAACAGTGACACATGTCCCCTAATACTGTGCAAAATATGAAGACAGTAGATGTAAATAGTAGTAGTAGTAGTAAATTTGAAAAAACTGATATAAAACAATCACCACTTTACAAATTAACAAATAGGAATAAAACAAATAATGAGAAATAAGAAAATACCATTTTATTGGACTAATCCATTTTTCAATTAGCTTTCTGAGGCCAAAACTTTCTTCAGGACAGTACAGTATACTGCTGTTATGGTATCCTGTCCTGACCTGCGGAAAGGGATTTAGTCCCCAAAAAATTACCTTATTTTCATTTCCTACTTTTAAATTTTTATCAGTACAGTTACAATACTACTTGATTCTACAAAAAGCAACAAAAAATTTATTTCTACCTTTTGTCATTTCTGCTTTAATCATCTTCTCTTCGCTCTTCTTTCTATGCAGTGTTTGTCCTCTCTCCCTTCCATACATCTGCCCTCTCTCTGCCCCTTCCATCCAGTGTCTGCCCTCTCTGCCCTTTCCATCCAGTGTCCACCCTCTCTCTCTTCCATACAGCATCTTCCCTCTATGTCCCTTCAATAAACTGTATATCCTGTGCCCCTTCTCTCTTTTGTATATGATTCATTTCAGCTTCACCCCCCTCTCCATTTTTCTGTCTCCACCCCCTCCCCTATGGCATCTATCTCTTCTCCTTTCCTTCCTTCCCACTCTACGCCATGGTCTGGCATCTCTATCTCTTTCACTCCCCCCATGCCATGGCATCTCTCTCCTCTCTTATCTCTCCCTCCATGCTCTGGCACCTCCTCTCCTTCCTTTCCCTCTGGTTTGGCATTTTTCTCCTTAGTTTCCCTTCCCTCCCCCATGCCCTGGCATCTCTCTCCTCTCCTTCCATCTTCCCCTCCCCCTCCATTATCTGGCATCTCCTCTCCTTCCTTTCTCTCCCTCACTCCTTTTTTCCTTTCCCCTGACCTGGCATCTGTCTCCATCCCACCCACCCCCCATGCCCTGGCATCCCTCCCTCCTCCTCCATGGTCTGGTATCACTTTTCCTTTCCTTCCCTCCCATGGACTTGGCATTTCTCATTCCTCTCCTCTCCCTTCCCTAGTCTACCTTCTACCTCTTTCTTTCTCTCTCTCTCTCTCCCCAATTGGGTGCAACAGCAGCATTTCTCTTCCCCCTTCCCTGGTCTTCCTTATCCCTCTTTCTCTCTCTCTTCCCAATTGGGTGCAGCAGCAGCATTTCTCTCCCCCCCCCCCCCCATGGACTTGGCATCTCTCGTTCCTCTCCCTTCCCTGGTCTTCCTTCTCTCCTATTGGATGCAGCATTTCTCTTCCCTCTTCTATCCCTTCTCCCTCCTTCCTCCTTCCCTATCACAGTGCAGCATTCACAACTTGCTGCTCCAGCTTGCTTCAGGCCTTCCTCACTGCAGGGTCCCACTTACTTTCTGTTTCCGCAAAGGCAGGACCCGTCAGCGAGGAAGGCCCAAAGCAAGCAGGAACAGCGAGTTGAATGCCTCCTTCCCCGTCCTGTCTCCTGCCGATGCTGCCCTAACCCGAAATACGCAGGAACAGCGAGTTGAGCTCCTCCCTCCCTGCCCTATCTCCCGCCGATGCTGCCCTAGCCAGCAAGCGACTTCGCCCATGCTCTGGGGCTCTAACACTGTGTTTACTGGCTTTGCTTCTCCTCCCTCCCCCCTCATGACGTAACTTCTGGTTTTGTCAGTGAAGGGTCGGGAAGCTGGCAAGCACAGCGTTAGAACCCCGGAGCATGGGCGAAGTCACTTGTAGGCTACTATGGGAAATAGGGCAGCTGCCCTATTTGCTCCCCCCTAATGCCGGGCAATTTTTGGGGAGGCCACGGCCCTTGTGCCCCCCCCCCCCATTCTGACGCCTATGCTACATAACATAATCACACCAATCTTCTTGTATCTAACTCAACTGTATTATTCTTCAAACTTCTGTAATATAATTCTAATGACAACTCAGTGTTCCCCTCTATTGAATGATTATTACATCTCCAATCTCTGGTAACTACCTCATAGTTTACTATTTACATTATATTTCATTGTTGTAACTCCTAAACATAATGTAAATTTCTTGATTTGTAAGTCGCCTTGAACCTAGATAGGCATAGAGCGATCCAGAAATTAAAGATTAGATTAGATTAAAATTACTCTTTTGCCATTTATGTTTAATATTATTTCCTGTGGGGTTCTGCTGTCTCCTTGGAATAGATCAGTGGTACATCCTTTATTAAAAGCATCAGTCAGGGATCCAAAGGATTCTGTTAATTATAAGGCTATATCTAACTCATTCAGGCAAAACTAGTGGAAAAGGTGATGCTCCAACAGTTAACTGATTATGTTGATGAAGTGGCAGCCCTGGATTCTTATTAATCTGGCTTCAGGGTAGGCTACAGCACTGAGACAGTTTGGCATTGTTGTTAAATAAAATTTAGGATAAGCTGGATGGGGAAAGTGTGGCGCAGTTGGTTTCATTGGACTTGGCCTCTCCATTCAGCTTGCTCAATTATGGCCTTCTATTGTCTGGAACGCTGAATTGTCCTCGACTGGTATTGGGGGCCAAGTTTTGCAATGGTTTACTTGGGTTTCTACTCAGTCTTCAGAACATCACCTGTCATGTGAAGTGCTGCAGAGTTTGGCTTTGTCGTCAGCTGTTTTTACACATCTTGTTGGCACCTCTGGTTGCATTGGTTTATGGGTTTAGAGTGCATGTTTATGCTGATCACATTTTGTTGGTATTCAATTTTAACCTCTCTCCATCGCAGAACTGCCTGGAGGCAGTTAAAGCATGATAAAAATGTGATAAAGCATTCAGACATAATGATGGTAAAAATAATGTTCCAAACCAAATAAACAATTATACATATTTTTGCACTCCACCCAAACTGCATCCATGTATGTGCTCACTGACCAAGAAAACACCATCATGTTGATGTAAATGCTTTTAGACTGGTCAGTATTTTATATGAGGCCATTAACACACATATGTGGCCTAAAATACTAGATTTATGTATATCCATAGTGCCTAAAATTTGCCACCATAGAGTGTATGCACACATCTACACTTTCTTCACAGGTGTGCATGAGGATCTATGCACTACTGGGTTCTCTCTAAGATACATGGCAGGTCCTCCAGCATTCATAGCAGTGGGAGTGGTACAGCAAAGTCCACAGTCGCAAATGGAACACAAATTCTTCAGGATTCCTAGCAGACATATTCTTTTTCGACTGAAACCATAATATTGCTGCACCACTCCCAGTGATAGGAACACAGGTGGGAAACTCCTGCACGTCTTAGAGCAGTGAATCGCAAACTGTGTGCCGTGGCAGATTCCAGGTGTGCTGCGAGACGCCGGCAAGGAGGAGAGGCGCCAGCACCAGCTGTTTACAGGACGTGCCTCTTGCGGCATTGGCATCTCTCCTCTTCTTCCCGCACCTCCCCTCCTTCAGCATCCCCCAACGGTGAAATGACAGGTTCAGGGTCACAGCCGTAGGGCCTCCAAGCATGCACGGATGTTGACATGATGACATCACGCATGCTTGTGATGTCATTGCATCAACATCTGCACACTTCCGGATGCCTTCCATGTTATTAGATCCCTAGTATGTGTCGAGTTAGGATAAAAACTTGTATTGTAAAACTTGTACTGTCATTATGGCAAATTGTAACTTGTTAACTGTAAATTAAGTATGTTTAACCTGTAATCCATTCTGAGCTCTTTGGGGAGAAACAGATAGAAAACAAATTAAATAAACAAAACATTACTGGACATCGATGTGTGGAGGAAGGGGCATGGAGGAAGAGTGGAGTGAAAAAATATTTTTCTATTTATTAAAAACATTCAGGGGCCAATATACAGACTACAGGAGGAAGCCCGCATAAGTTCCGCAGTCAGCGCTGAACCCAGATATTCAATCCCAGGCCATATCCAGTGACCACCATTGAATATTCTTTCTTTTTTTTTTTTTTTGGGTGGCACTAACTTAACTGCCTAAGTCAATATGCATGGCCTGATTCTGTAAAGAACACCGCCAATATTGGTAGCCGCCAATTGCGTTTCAGTCACACATTGGTGCCCTTTACAGAATTGCAGCTAGTTTTCCTGACAGATGCCTTAAATGTAGGCCAATCAATCCATTCATGCAAGACGTTACCTCGCAAGTCTGCCCCACTTCATTCTACGAGTGTTAGTAATGTTGGTTTTTATGGGTCCTCAGAGGGCCACCACGCACTCAAATGTATCTCATAGTGCGGGGCTTTATGCACCCTTTCGTCACTGGACCTATATTTTATATGTCTCATAAATGCTATTAACTTAACTTGAATATAAATATGCTAAAAATACTTAGCTTAGTGACGCTAGTCGGGAGGGTAGAAAACATCAGTTGTCCAACATGTTTCGCCCAAATGACAGGGCTTTATCAAGGCTCCCTCTCCCGTTTGAAATCATATTCTCCCACCAATGCGTCAGAGACATAAAAACCAACATTGTAGGGACATAAAAACCAACATTACTAACGCTCGTAGAATGAAGTGGGGCAGACTTGCGAGGTAACGTCTTGCATGAACGGATTGATCTATGATAAGTACTCTTCATTCAAAATATAGGTGAAGTAAGTGCCTAGGTTTTCATTAAATGTAGGCCAGCATTTTGCAGGCCTACATTTAAGGTGTCTGTCTCATATCTACTGAGATGCAAAGCCATGCTTAAGCACGCACAAGGCCACCTTCAGGTGAAACCATGTCTACGTTCCACACTGAATTGGTGAACTGCACTATCAATTTGTACTGTGAACTTTTGTGAGAGAAAAGTTGAACATGTATGGCTAGGAGAAGGATATATCCTCATACCCTTTTCCGTAGACTCACACTTATCAACAAAATAGTCATAAGGTGTTTCAATGCTAACAGACCCTCAGAGGTACCACCGTGATACTCAAAGTACTTTCACTGTATCAGGCTTCACGTACCATATCTTCACTGGGCCATAATAAATTAGCATTCTTAGTTTTTCAAACTTTATAGTGAGGATTATTTAATGATATTTAATAGTACTTAGCTTATATTAATTAAGCAGTCGAACTTGTAGGGACATTCGTGCCGACATGTTTCACCCAGCGGATTTTTTCAAGGCTCATATCCCTAGATATCAAACAGACAATATAAAATTTAACTAAAGATGAACAAGACATAAAAACCCCAACCAAAAGTTTGCAAAGTGAAATATCTTGAACCAAAAGTTCTTACCTAAACTAGCTTACGCCGCATTATCTGACCACCATAATGTTGTGAACAAAAATGGCCGCGGCGTACTATTTCCTGCTAATTATATCTCCCGGTGCAGCTGATGGTGATGTCATGTTTGACGGAACCATCCCTTCACTAGTGGGGGAAAAGATTTCCTATATCATTCAAAAGAGGAGACTTATATTATTCTTATATTTCAATATTCATCACCCCATTTCATTGAAGAACTTATAGTCAATGGAAGACTCCCCGAAAAAGATCTCATATGAGTAAGCCATTCTAGTTCTAAATTTAAACCAAATGGTACTACAGAGTTTAATCGATAAATCCACTTCTGTTCCAAAAAAATTAAGTCTTTCCTCTTTATTCCCACCCTCCCTCATTCCTGTTAAGTTTGCTATAACCCTCCACTGGATTTGATCAGTGGTATGTTTGAACCGAGTCCAATGCTGGACCAGCAGAGCCTGGAGAGCCCCCATGGTAATCCATGATTTGTGTTCCATGAGCCGCACCTGGATCAAACGTTTCGTGCGCCCCACATATACTAGCGGGCAAGGGCAGACTATAACATATATCACCCAGGCAGTCTTACAATTGGTGTTCTCCCGAGCATGGATGGTCAGTTTAGTCTGGGGGTCTTGCCAGTGGTGGCCCTCAATTGTTTTGTCACACCACTGGCAATGATGACATTTAGAGTGTGTACCATGCTTAGCATCAAAATCAACTTGGGATTCCAAAACCTGGCCGATAGTTCTGCCTTTTGTATAGGCGAACATAGGGAATTCTTCTATGCCCCTTAAAGACCTCAAAATAGGCTAATGTTGTCTTATAGAAGTGATAACTGCTTTAACTGCATCTGAAAATGGGAGGACACAGATTAATTTCCTGCCCTCCTGTTCAATATGCCCTGAACTCGCTTTATCAGTTAATAATAAATCACACTGGGCATATCGTGCTCGTAAATAGGCTTTTTTTTTTTTTGTAAATATATATTTTATTGCTTTTTCAAGATAAACAAAGGCTCAACTATACATGGTGGTCAACAGAAAAAAAAAATGAGTACCAGAACACAGCTCAATTTCACCATATACCCGAGCCACCCCCCCACCCCCCACCCCAGTACCACTCCCCAACCTCTGCCACACCTATGAACAAGAAACTAAGTCCAATCCAGTGCAGTCTCTATAAATTCCTATACATTCAACAGATGACTACGAGCCCGAGGCGTTAAAGTGTCCCAGAATGGTGTCCAGCAGAGACAAAACAACCTGCCCAGAACAGAGTCCAATGAAGAAAAGCAAAGCCTCTCCATGGAAGCTTGTTGTATCATCAAGGATCGCCAGCAGGAGAGCGTCGGTGAGTCAGTGGAAATCCAACTTAGCAAGATCGCTTTCTTCCCCAACAACACTGCTCTAGAGAGAAAGCTCCGAAATCCCTTTGGAGCAGACAATGGAATCCGGTCCAGAGTAAACAACATGTCCGGATCCAACACAAATTTGTAATTCCACATGGTTTGAATATGTCCACATAACTGCTGCCAAAAAGCTGCAATCCGAGTACAGGACCAAAACTGATGTCCAAGAGTGGAAGGAGAGTGAGAACATTTGAGGCATTGGTCTGACAAACACATTTTTGCTCGGTATTGGTAGGAAGTAGAGCGATAAAGCCGGTATAGAAATTTGTAGCTCATTTCAAACAAGAGTACACTGTGTGAGACACAGGCTGTCCGAAAGGCCCCCCTCCGGATCATAGAAGCTGTCACTTCGCAAGAAAGGTCTTGAGACCATTTCAGCGCGCTAGAATCATAGGAAGGCTCACCCAATTGTTCCTGGATATGGCGATGATGAAATCTCAATGGAATCGGTAACTGAGCTGACAGACTCAACGCCTCTGACAAGGAGTCCATTTGGCGGTCTGTAATAGAATCGCATGGTAAAGATCCAACATAAGATGAAAGTTGAAGGTAGGTAAACCAATCTGATGATCTCCAACCAGAATCACGTTGAAGTTGCTCAAAATTCTTCAAGGAGCCATTTGAATGTACCAATTGAAATATATATTGATTAGTTGGTACAGTCCACACCGGAGAGGAGACTGGGTCCATGCCCGCTGGGGAGGCCCCATTGCCCCGCAGGGGTAAATAAGGAGTCACCTGGGAGGATATCCGGAGCTGTGTACACAGTCGTTTCCAAAGACGTCGCAAGGGCAATAAGAAGAGATCTCATGCAGTAGAAGTTTTCCGTGGCAGGTGAGGAGTGTGAAGCAGATAGCTAAAATGGTATGGAGCACAAAGCAATTGTTCCTGACTGGAGGCTGAAAAATGGCCAGTCCCTCGAAACCAATCATTCAGATGTCTGATCTGGCACGCCTGAGACAGTAAACGAAGACCAAAGCCACCTCGGTCTCTAGGACGTGCCAGATGGGACAGGGTCAATCGTGCTCTCTTTCCATTCCATAAATACTGTTGTAAATGTTTACCAAGTAATTTGTCATGGCGGGCAGATAGCAAGACAGGTATCATTTGAAAGACATAAAGCCATTGAGGCACCAATACCATATTATATAATGCTATTTTACCCAGTAAAGAAAGTGGATAGACCCTCCAATTTTCCAACTTATGAACCGTTGTTAAAACTAAAGGGTCTATATTGAGGGCATACAGTTTCGAAGGGTCAGGGGAGATAACAATACCCAAGTATGTAAGGTGTCCCGAAGCCCAAGTAAGGGGAAATTGCCCCTGCCACTGTGTCTGTACCTCCGGAGCCAAAGGTAACACCATGGATTTCAGTTTATTTAACACCATTCCCGAGTACATACTAAATTCATCCAATAGTTCTAATGCCCTAGGAAGAGACAATTCAGGAGATCCCAATGTTAGTAAAAAGTTGTCCGCGTAAGCTAATACTCTCAATTGTGAGTCTCCCTCCGGTAGGCCCAGTAAAGTATCATCCCGCAGGATGGTACGCAGGAAAGGGTCCAAATACAGCAAGAAAAGAAGAGGGGAAAGTGGACTATCCTGCTGGGTCCCACGAGTTATCGGAAAAACAGGCGTGCGGGTACCATTGACCAATATGCAAGCTGTCGGGTCAGTATAAAGCAGATGAAGCATGTCCAGAATCCAGCCATCAAACCCCATATAAGTGAGTACACTGAAGAGGTAGTCCCAGTTAACCTGATCAAAGGCCTTAGCTGCATCTAACCCCACAAGGATCCCCTGAAGTTTAGCATCGTGTGTACACTGCACGGCAGTAAGTAGTCTACGGACATTCAATACCGAGTGTTGGTGTTGCACAAAACCCACTTGTTCCGGTACTATCAAGATGGGCAATAATGTAGCCAATCTATTAGCTAAGATTTTATCCAAAATTTTTATATCCACATTAATTAAGGATATGGGCCAATATGACTCTACGTCCGTCTAAGTTTTACCAGG
This sequence comes from Geotrypetes seraphini, assembly GCF_902459505.1. Classification (NCBI taxonomy): domain Eukaryota; kingdom Metazoa; phylum Chordata; class Amphibia; order Gymnophiona; family Dermophiidae; genus Geotrypetes; species Geotrypetes seraphini. The sequence goes on along the minus strand of NC_047085.1, from coordinate 396,287,868 downwards.
TTTAGGTATTAAAGTTATAAAGGCCTGATTGGCCCCCGGCGGGAACGAGCCTCCCTCGAGGGCTGCTGTGTAGTATGCCTCCAGAGGGCCGCAAAGGGAAGGAAACAGAAGCTTATAAAACTCAGGTGAAAACCCGTCGGGGCCTGGTGATGTACCACCCTTAAGCTGTTTAACCACTCCCTGGAGTTCCTTACCCTGGATAGGGCGATTCAAATGAAGACGATCAGGCGAGGACAATCTGGGAACCCCAGCATCTGTTAAATAGTCTTCCACTTCAGGCCCTCCCCGCCCTTCCCTGGATGCATAAAAATCTGTATAATACTGAAAGAAACTGTCCGCTATAGCCGGGGTAGTGTTAAGGTCTGTACCCGAGGGATGTATAATTCGAGAAATATGACGATTAGGGCGTGGAGGTTTAGTCAAGTTAGCCAAGAGACACCCCGCTCTATTCCCAAATCTGTAGAATTTAAACCTACAGTAATGGAAATAATGCTGCGTGCGTTCATGTAATAAAGAATTCAGAGCAGTCTGTGCCGCCACCATCACCTCCTGGGATTGTGGGGAAGGATGTACAAGATGTGATCACTTCAGGTGTTTATACTCACTCTCTAAATGTATAAGTCCTCGGGAAATACGGGCTCTGTGCGCACTAACATAGGAAATAATATCCCCCCGGAGCACTGACTTTGCTGCCTCCCAAAACAAGAGGGGGGTTTCCTGATGTTGGGAATTGAGCGATGTCCTGGCGAAACCGTTGGCTGAGCTATTCAATCTCTCCCTAAGTAAGGGGAAAGTTCCCCTGGACTGGAAATTAGCTAATGTCGTTCCTCTGCATAAAAAGGGTTGCAGGGCAGAGGCTGCGAATTATAGACCGGTGAGTCTCACATCAATAGTGTGCAAACTCATGGAAACACTAATTAAAAGCAAATTGGACACGATCTTGAATGAAGGGAATCTTCGGGATCCCAGTCAGCATGGATTCACCAAGGGTAGGTCCTGCCAATCCAATCTCATCAGCTTCTTTGACTGGGTAACAAGAAAGTTGGACTTGGGAGAGTCTTTGGACGTCGTGTACCTGGACTTCAGTAAAGCTTTTGACAGTGTCCCACACCGCAGGCTGCTAAGCAAGATGGAATCGATGGGGTTAGGAGAGACACTAACTGCATGGGTCAATGATTGGCTGAGTGGCAGACTTCAGAGGGTGGTGGTTAATGGTACCCTCTCTAAAACATCGGAGGTGACCAGTGGAGTGCCGCAGGGCTCGGTCCTGGGTCCACTCCTTTTCAACATATTCATAGGGGATCTGACTCAAGGGCTTCAAGGTAAAATAACACTATTCGCCGATGACGCCAAACTATGTAATATAGTAAGTGAATGCAGTTTACAGAATTATATGGCGCAGGACCTGCTTACATTGGAAAGTTGGTCCTCAACCTGGCAGCTAGGCTTCAATGCTAAGAAATGTAAGGTCATGCACCTCGGAAGCGGAAATCCATGCAGGACATACTTCTTGAACGGAGAAACTTTAACTAGGACTTCAGCAGAACGAGATTTAGGAGTAATCATCAGTGCAGACATGAAAACTGCCAATCAAGTGGAGAAGGCTTCATCTAAGGCAAGGCAGATATTGGGTTGTATTAATAGAAGTTTCGTCAGCCGAAAGCCTGAAGTCATAATGCCGTTGTACAGGGCCATGGTGAGACCTCATCTGGAGTACTGTGTGCAATTCTGGAGGCCACATTACAGTAAAGATGTGCGCAGAATTGAATCGGTTTAACGGACGGCCAACAGGATGATCTCGGGGCTCAAGGGTCTATTGTACGAAGAGAGACTGAACAAATTGCAGCTCTACACTCTCGAGGAACGTAGGGAGAGGGGAGACATGATCGAAACATTTAAGTACCTCACGGGACGTGTCGAAGTGGAAGATAATATTTTCTTTCTCAAGGGACCCTCGGCCACAAGAGGACACCCGCTCAAACTCAGGGGCGGAAAATGTCATGGCGACACCAGAAAGTATTTCTTCACAGAGAGAGTGGTTGATCATTGGAACAAGCTTCCAGTGCAGGTGATTGAGGCAGACAGCGTGCCAGACTTTAAGAATAAATGGGATACCCATGTGGGATCCCTAAGAGGGTCAAGATAAGGAAATTGGGTCATTAGGGCATAGACAGGGGGTGGGTAAGCAGAGTGGGCAGACTTGATGGGCTGTAGCCCTTTTCTGCCGTCATCTTCTATGTTTCTATGTTTCTATGGGAATTAAAAGCCACATAATCGTCCCATTTCTGTGTAAGATATTTCTGAAAATTTGAATTTTTTGATAAATAGGACGGGAACCGCCAGGTTCCCCCCGGTACACTATCTGTACCACTCAAAATGTCAAGCCAAATAGGACAATGATCAGACACAGAAAGAGGGCCCACCTCCGAGGATTGTATCTTAGGCAAATATGTAGATGAAGTCAAAATGTAATCAATACGGGAAAATGTTTGATGTGCTCTAGATCAGTGGTTCCCAACCCTGTCCTGGAGGACCACCAGGCCAATCAGGTTTTCAGGATAGCCCTAATGAATATGCATGGAACAGATTTGCATGCCTCTCACTTCCATTATATGCAAATCTCTCTCATGCATATTCATTAGGGCTAGCCTGAAAACCCGATTGGCTTGGTGGTCCTCCAGGACAGGGTTGGGAACCACTGCTCTAGATTGATGTGTATAGTCCCGTTCCGTAGAGTGTAACACACGCCATGGGTCTATGAGGTCTAATGTATCACACAAATAAGGTATACCTTTGGAGGGACCAAAAGACTGATTAGAACCCGGCCGTTCTATCTAAAGTAGGATCCAACACCTGGTTGAGGTCTCCCAACAGTATCAGGGGATGAACAGGATCACGTAACCCTACCCCCGCCAATTTAGTAAAGAAGGAGTGATCATATTGGTTGGGAGCATATGTCATTAACAAGTTAAATGTGGAGCCTGACATAGTGACCTTACACATTGGAGTCCTCCCCAATACATCTCTGTAAAGCTGTTCTACCTTACCCGGAAATCCCTTTCGAACCAACAACACCACACCCGCCTTCTTACTTGGGGAGGAAGCATAGAATACCTGTCCCACCCAACCTCTCAAAAGCTTAGAATGTTCAACGTCCGAGAGCCTGGTCTCCTGCAAACATGCCAGATCAGCTCTATGATGTTGAAGACGCTGGAGAATCTTACTTCTCTTAAAAGGGGAAGAAATGCCACACACATTCCAAGAAAATAGTCGGAAAGTGTGAGGGCTCATGTAAATGAGAGAAAACCGCTATTTGCCCAGTTCCTCAAACAGACTCTCCCTGGCTCCCAGCCAGACCGGGGAGAAGCCAATAACAAACAATTCTTGCATATAGGAAAATTACACATACAGGAAATGCACTCAGGGTCTGAACTGGTATGGTACAAGCTAATAGTGGCAACAAGTCCTACCCCCCCAATCCAAACCCAAGACCCCCCCTCCCCTACCCCAACCAACCCAAACTCCCCCCGACCCCCTATCCTACCCCCCCTCCTCCCCACTTGGTTCTGAGCTAACCTAAAACCCCAGGTCCTAGGAAAGCAGATCATGCCATTGAGGCTGTCAGAGCCCTGCCTCCCATAAAAATGATTCAAAAATTGCATACATCGCATGTAACATACAATAAGTCATAACAAACCCCCCTATAACAGCAATGCCAAAGAAGCACAATACAACAGTCAAGTGGCTCCAGCAGTAGTATCTGCACAGTTGATAAATTCACCTGCTGTGTCTGCAGAGTCAAACACATGCCATTTCCCATTATGATGGATTTTTAGAACTGCAGGATAGAGAAACATAAACCGACGCTTCTGTTCTACCAGCTTTGAGCAAAGAGGATGGAATACTTTCCGCCGTTCGGTTAGCGCTGCTGAGTAGTCCTGTCCTATGCGCACCGGTAAGGTCTCATATGTCAGGGGCTCTTTTTTGGCACGAAAGGCACGCAGCAGCTCCACTTTGTGACGATAGTTGTGCAGCTTGCCTATTACCACTCTTGGGCGCTGATCCAATCCTGCTCGAGGGCCCACTCTATGTACCCGTTCAAAATGAGCCGGGCCCAGGGAAGATGGCATAGGGAGCTCACTTGCCAACCAGGACTCCACCACAGAGAGAAGCACTGTGTCCGAAATTGTTTCAGGTAGGCCAATGAAACGCAGGTTTCCGCGGCGGGACCGATTCTCCAGATCTTCGATTTTATCCTGGCAAAAGCGGAGCTGATTGGAAAGGGTTGCCACTGTGGATTCCATTGCTGTGGCCCCATCCTCCACCGCCGAAACCCGCATCTCCAACTCGGTCACTCTCGTGGAATTATCTTCCAATAAAGATTCCAGTTTAGTCAATTGTGTAGAAATTAACTCCATTCGAGGCCCCAGCGCCTGCAAAATAACCTGCTATAATTCCGCTATCATTTCGGGGGTAAAAGCCGCCGCCGGCGCATCCGCACAAGGCGCGGCCGCCATCTTGTCTTCGCTGGGCCGCACCTTCTCCCGGTCTTTTTTGGCAGATTTTGAGGCCATGGGAGCCGTTAAATGCGCAAGGTACCTGTCCATACACTGTAGATAGAATCCGCTGTTAAAGGGGGTGAAATCGCTAGCGATTATGCGCTAATTTTGGCAGTAGGAAGCGCAGGGCTCTGGAGCCGATCGAGTGTGCAGCCGACTAGCTCACAGCATTACGTGATCTCCGTAAATAGGCTTTTTGTATGGACCTCTCAGGTGCCCCCTGTTTCAAAAATGCTCCCTTATGTCCTCAGATACTCTTTTGAATTCATTTAGATCCGAGCATACTCTACGTGCTCTTAAGAACTGGCTGATCGGGAGGCTATATTTAAACTTGTAAGGGTGAAAACTAGCGAAATGAAGAAGGTTGTTCTGAGTCACTGGCTTCCTATATAAAGTGGTAAATAGATGGTTCACCTCTTTTGTTATTTGATTTTTATTATAAGTGGCTATAAACTGTAAGCTAGCATCTCTTGTATTAATCCATGAAATGAATTCTTGCAACTCCTGAAAAGACCCATTCCACATAAAGAAAATATCATCTAGGAAACGCTTCCACATCATTACATGAGTCTGGTAGACTACAGAAGGGTATATTTCCTGCTCTTCAAATTTTCCCACATAAAGGGTAGCTACCGAGGGAGCGAGGGTCGCCCCCCATAGCCACCCCTGGATTTGTTGGTAATAAGCCCCTTGAAATGAAAAATAGTTTTCTTTGATGACCCATTTCGCTAAGGTAGCCAGAAAGTCTGTAGTGATCCTCTGTTGTCCTTCCCTAACTGTTAATACTTCTACTATGGTCTCTATAGCTCCATCCTGAGGTATTTTTGTGGAGAGGGAAACTACATCTAGCGTCACCATCCATGTGTCTTCTGGGATATTCTTAAATTCATCTAATATCCTTAACAAATGAGAGGAATCTTTCAAGTATGACCAGACTTTCATAGCTTCCTTTTTTAGAAAAATGTCTATGAATGCAGCCCAATTTGGCCGCTAAACTTGGCTGGTCAGCGCCGAATATTAGTGGTTATTGTGGGTCTGTTAGCATTGAAACACCTTATGACTATTTCATTGATAAGTGTGAGTCTACGGAAAAGGGTATAGAGGATATATCCTTCTCCTAGCCATATACGTTCCACACTGGACATGCTTAAATGTTCCTATGCGTTTCTGTAGACGCACTACAGACACCTGCAATCGGGACACGTGTTTAGAGAATCAGGCCCTCTGTGCTGTTAAGTTAATAGCAGCCAAAAAGAGGCCTGCTATGTATGCAGCCCAATTTGGCCGCTAAACTTGGCTGGTCAGCGCCGAATATTAGTGGTTATTGTGTGATACAGCTGGTTAATTTTCGGTGCTGACCACAAATATTCAATGGATAGTGTGACACAAGTGGAGAGGGTTCATTCAGAACTGAATATTCTAGACTTCAAAGAAAAAAAACTTTATCAAGATGGGGAAATACCTCAAGGACTTGTTAGCTAAATGGGAATATCTAGGGGAAGCAGAAAAGTAATGAGCAAAACAAAAAGGAGCTATTTTAGTCCACTTCTGTGTATTAATTGCCTCATATAAAATACTGACCAGAGTAAATGCATGCACATTATCATGAAGGAGCTATTTTAAGAGCAACAAATCTTTTTTTTAGAAATATAAATAAAGGGAAGAGGAAAAGAAGGCAGTTTTGGTTCTCAAAAGAAGTAGCTGAAGATGTAAGAAAAAACAAGAGATAAACTACAAAATGTTGCAGAAAGAGGAAGAAAGACAGCAATACTATATCTGGAAAGTCTAGAAGTTGGTAAACTAGGAAAGCAAAGATGCAAATGGAATAAAATAGCCATTACGGTAAAACTGGGGGTAAAATATTTTTTAGATATATTAGTGACAGGAGGAAGTGCAAGTGGCATTATGAGATTCAAGGGTGGGGAGGAATATATAGAAGCTGATAAGGATGAGGTGGAATTGCTTAACAAATATTTCTCTTCTGTGTTCATAGATAAAGGGCAGAAGGTATCACCACAGAAAACAAATGAGAATGAAAGTGAGATAGACCTTGAAGGATTTTCAGAAATCTATGGCAAAGGGTTTATGCTCCTTTCGCTAGCTTTTACAAAGCCATGGGCCAGCGAAGCAAACGCTCCAACACTCATAGAATTCCCATGAGCATCGGAGTATTTAACTCAGCAACCCATGGTAGAAACCTCAACTGCAGCTTTGTAAAAGGAGCCCTTGGAGAGGTACGCTCATAAATTAGGGGTCCTTTTACTAAGGTGCGCTAACCAATTTAGCACATGCTAAAGAATAGCATGTGCTAAATGCTAAAGCATCCATTATATTGTATGGGCACTTTAGCATTTAGTGCATGCTAATCTTTAGTGTGCACTAAATCGATTAGCGTGCTAAATCAGCGCGCCTTAGTAAAAGGACACCTTAATTTCTTTGAAAAACTACTACAGCTGAGTACTTACATTTTTACTCAAAATTTTACTAAACTCTTAAATTTAGGAGCATAAAGCGTTAGTGGTAAAAGAGGTAGATTTACGGTGGAGAAAAAAAAATTATGAGCTTAGTACTAGGTTCAAAAATTACATTCAACCGATTCTGCCGAGTCTGTTCTGGTTGAACAGAATCATCAGAAGTAGCCGCATTGTTTCCATAAGATTCTGTTGATTTAATTTCCCTGACGCAGCGGGAGCTCAGTGTGTCCCGCGAAACGCAGGCCCCATCGGATAGAGGCCATGATAAGGGCTAGCTTATAAGCGATGGTTCCCGGTTCCACAGAGACTGGTATAATAAAAGCGCTCAAAGTTCATGGAGCAGTTATCAAGATAAGTAACAATGTTTAAATCAGGAATGACTAAGGGCTCCTTTTACAAAGGTGCGTTAGGGCCTTAACGCGCGGAATAGCACGCCCTAGCCGCTACCGCCTCCTCATGAGCAGGCGGTAGTTTTTCAGGTAGTGCACGCTATAGTGCTCGCTAATCCAGTGCGTGCGCTAAAAATGCTAGCGCACCTTTGTAAAAGGAGCCCTAAATCTTGAATGACTACAGAGTGTAAAACAGTTTGAATTTTGCTCTACTTTAATCTGACGATTCGGTTTTGAAATGAGCTGTTTGGTTACCAATTTTGAATAAGAGGATATAAGGACCAAGCAGATTGGGTTTTTCAGAATGCACTACACTGTATTTATAAAAAAGGAAGACATAATTAGAGATACAATTAAAAAAAAAAATTTGCATAAAAATTTACATAAAATTAGTGAGAGTGGGGGCGGGGGTAAGGCTGTGAAGTGAGCAGGAGCACATGGAAGAATTCACAGTAAAACCCAAATTGAGTAAATGGCTCCATTTTCTGAGGCGTTGCAACCCCTTTAAAAAGACAAAACCTTCAGTTTCTTTTCTCTTGAGTAGTGTCTTTTTGTGATTTTGATATTTCCCAAAAAAAGAAGACAGATTGAGACATCCAGATTTTATTTCCATTGCTTTCAATGGAAATAAAACCAGGATGTCGTAATCCATTCTCCTTTTCCTGGAGCCATATAGTAACCCACTTACCCACAGAATACCCTATAAAATATTACTTCTAACCTTTAAATCAAGAATGTTCCACTCTCCAGGTTTCATCAATAGATTAATCATTCCCTCTGCAGTTCCCCCAGATCATTACGTTCAAGCTACCAAAATCTCCTAGCCATTAGAGAATGGCATGAGGACAAATTTTTCCCTGTCCCCGCAGGAACTCAATTTCCCCGTTCCGTCCCCATGAGTTTTGTCGCTGACCCTGTCCCTGCCCCATTCCTGTAAGCTCTGCCTTAACTGTACAAGCCTCGAACACTTATGATTTTAAAGTGTTTGATGCCTGTGCAGATGAGGACAGAGCTTGCAGGAATGGGGCAGGGACAGGAAAATGTGTTCCCGTGGGGATGAGGAAAAATTTGCCCCATGTAATTTTCTACTAGCCATCCCTTCACTACGCCAAATAGTCTACCATACCATGCGCAAATCAGTTTTCTCTGTAACTTCACCTTCACTAAGGAATTCATTTTGCCATTGTTCCTTTGTCACTAAATAAATTTAAATCTAATCTTAAAACTTTCTTATTTAAAGATGCATTCACTTACAGACATTCATTAATTTCTTTTACCTCTGACATTACATTACATTTACATTTCTAGACTAAAAAGCTCGTGGATTGATGCGGTTCACAAAAAGATAAAAACTGGACATTCCCAGCGATCGACAAAAATTGTCATAAAGTCATATTAGGGCTATAGAAATTTTGTAAATAGTATTGATTTTAGTAGTTTTCTAAAATGTAAGTAGGAACAAGACTTCATGAATAGAGAACGCAAGTCTCTTATCCAGCTTGCTGCCTGATAAGCAAGCAGGCGTTGTGGGAACCTCTTTTGAGTACAACCTCGAGCTGGAGGGAAGACAAATAAAGTGGAGTTGTGTAATGAACGATTTGGTGTAAACAAAGTGCATAATTCCAATATGTACTCAGGTGCCTGGCCATGTAAGGCCTAGGATTCACTAAACTCACCGGTCTGGATAGTTGTGCAATTTGTGGCCGAGTTCTGCTGTGCGGCCAATTCACTACAGAGTCCTCATGCAAATTATCTGATCGGATGCATGCCCACAAGCGATCCCATGGATTGCTGCAGAGTGATTGCGACACATGTGCAGACCATCCTGGTCGGCTTTAGATGTGATCCGCGCATGCGCTTGCTCTCCGCACAAGCGAGGTCAAAACAAAGGGGGAGAGGTGGCTGCAGTTTACTTGAGTGGACATTTCCATTTAATGGAACAGAACACGCTGTAGCCAGAGTATGGGACAGAACACGCTTTTGACCCGTGGGATAAAACTATGGGTTAAAACCACAGGCTCACACTGCTTTTTGCAGAATTGGGGAGTAATGTACAGTTTTATTTTTTATTTGAGGGTTGTTTTGTATCTTCGATACTGTGATTTCAGGGCGGCAGAGAGCAGGAGAGTTGGCAAAGACAGTAGCGACTGGTCCTCAGCAGTCGCTTCATGTTGGATCGGAAAACCCAATCGGTGTTTCTTCTTCTGTTTAGTGAATCGATATCTTCCTACTTATGCAGGCAATTTGCCCTCATTTGCATGGGCGGATCGGATCGGGTGGGAGATGGATCGGGCACAAGGTTAGTGAATCGGGTCGGGGTCGGGAAACGATCGCAAATTGGTCGGGACACGATCAGGACATGATCGGTACGTTTAGTGAATCTGGCTCTAAGACTATAACAAAGAGTGCCCAGTTTAAATAACACACGAGCCTTGAAGGAAGCCAATGAAGTTCTCTATAATAAAATATGATATGATCTGATTTTTTCAAATCAAAGATCAATCGTACTGTGACATTTTGAATTCTTTGTAGTCTGAGTATATTTATATGATGTCCAGCAATATGAACTAAATTACAATAATCTAAGGTACTAAGGGCTCCTTTTACAAAGGCATGCTGGCGGTTTAACGCGCGTAATACCGTGCACTAAACCGCCGGCCGTGCTAGCCGCTACCGCCTCCTCTTGAGCAGGTGGTAGTTTTAGGTCAGGGCAGGGGTTAACACGTGACGAAAAGTCATGCGCATTAACCCCGCTAGCACGGCTTGATAAAAAGAGCCCTACGTATCAGGGATTGGATAAGGAGTCTGAATGCCATAGGTTCAAAATAAGATTTTATGGTATGCAACTTCCACAAGATGAAGAAACATTTTTTTCACAAACACCGAGATGAATGCTTTCATAGTTAGATTTCTGTCTAAATATACCCCCAAGATTTAAACTTCAGATTCCTATTGTGTTTACCCTTTCTGTTCCTCTGTTCTATCAATCATTGTATTTCCCCCCACCTTACTATGTGTATGAAAACATTTGTCTTTGTCTATGAGTTTGTATTTGACACCCCCATATTTATTCAAATTGTTATTATTATGTACACCACTTAAGATATTTGATAAGCAGAATACCAAATTTTAAATAAACTTGACACATACATGGATAGACCCCCATGACCATTTTATAAAACAAATGTCCATAGTACCTGAAGCTGTCACAGATCCCAATATTCCTTGCCAGTTTTATATTCAGGGTGGACAGCTCTGGGGATTAAGAAGGTGGTATCCCTTAATCCAGGGGTCTTCAAAGTCCCTCTTTTAGGGCCGCAATCCAGTCGGGTTTTCAGGATTTCCCCAATGAATATGCATGAGACCTATTTGCATGCACTTCTTTTATTGTATGCTAATAGATCTCATTGGGGAAATCCTGAAAACCCGACTGGATTTCAGCCCTTGAGGAGGGACTTTGATACCCCTGCTCTAGCCCCTTACTCATCCTGTACGTCTGTTAACTAGATTGTAAGCGCTACTGAGAAGAGACTATCTTTGTATGTCTTAATGTACAGTGCTCTGTAGGTCTAGCAATGCTATGGAAATGATAAGTACATAATAAGGCTCTTGACAAAGTATTCAAAGGCAAGGAAATAACAATACAAAGATCAGACTTGTCCACGCACTCATTTCCTCAGTGGTCAGTTATGATGCGAAAGCTGGCCACTACAAAAACAAGACAGAAAGAAGATTGACTCATTTGAGCTTTGGTGCCGTGGACTGCCAGAAGAACTAACAAATCGATTCTGGAAGAGATCAAACTGGGTATGTCACATAAACAGAAGAGAGAGATCACTGGAGAAGAACATCATGTTTGGGAAGATATAAGGAAGCAGGTGAAGACACAACCTGCAATGAGATGTTTATGTTTATTAGTATTTATGGACCACTGCTCGATATATCATCGTAGCGGTTTACACAGTACGTACCAATATGATACTAACATATCCCCTGATTGAGGTGGAATTAAGGGTATGCCAATCCAAAAAGATGTGTTTTTAACAGATTTCTAGATTTAATATATGAATAATCCCAATGGCAACGAATTCCAAAGATAGGGTACTCGTGCAAAAAAGGCAGAATTGTGTGTAGAGGTTAATCTCACTAAGTGGACTGAAGGTAAGGATAATTGGTTACCATTGATGGAACGCAAGTTTCTTGCTGATTTATACGGGATCAAAAGATTAGCTAAATATTCTGGTTTCCCTGTTCTCAATGCTTTGAAAGTCAGGGTCACAGCTTTATGCATAAGTCTTGACTTTATTGGGTTCAATAAAATTCCTTCAGGAGTGGAGTGATGTGGTCTTATCTACGGACATTTGTTAATATCCTAATGGCAGTATTTTGGAGAGTCTGCAATTTTTTGAGAGCTGCTTTTGGAAGACCAGTGTAAATAATATTGTAATAATCCAACTTGGAGATAACCAAAGTGTGTATCAAAGACTCACAAGTTTTGTCTATGTAAGGACATATCAATTGAATTTGACGTAACGATGCAAAGCAAGGCTGGACACGTTGAAAACAACCATGACGTTGGAGGACTTTTCTGGACTAGCACAAAGCCGATTTCTTTTTAGATCTCTAATTCATCCATTTTGCTAAGACTTGAACACGAGTCGAATGCACCTAACAACACTAGAAGCAGTAAAAAGCTCAGACACCACATTAAACACCAGAAAGCTAACCAGGATGACACTTCTGTGGGAAAACACTTTGCAAGGACTTTATGGTTAGAATACCAATAAATTTTTAAAACAAACCGGGAGCATAAGACATTTGAAGTTAAGATAATGAAATATTTTGACACAAGTAAAAGAAGTCAACAGAAATCTGGGCTTTCACTTGCATTATAAACCATAAAACTATACTAATTTGTCGCCGTCTGACTTTCCTGTTTCTCACCCCTATACCTGCCGTACACTTCCCCCATGAGACTATTAGTGGAATGTTTTTATGTTTCACTTATATATTCTGAGATACCGGGCAAGTCACTTAATCCCCACATTGCCCCAGGTATATAAGATAGATTGTGAGCCCACCGGGACAGACAGGGAGAAATGCTTGAGTACCCGAATTAACTCATGTAAACCATCCTGAGCTCTCCTGGGAGAACAATATAGAAAATTGAATAAATAAATATTGTCATTTTATTTTACTTTTATTTCTGTGGATTATCTTTAAAGGGGACTGAGATATTAGCCTCACAATTTTATCCACGTGTAGGTTTGTAAAACGGGGCAACTACACCTGGCAGCATCAGCATTTACATATGGAAGTTGCCAGATTGCCATTTTCATGTGTAAGTGGCAGTACCTTCACATGAAAGCTGCCAGGTCCCTGCCCTTCATTTCTTTTCCAATGTATATCTTTGTAAAATGTCTACTTTAAGTGGCATGCCAGCAAACAGAGCTCTGCACTGACAAAACCTTTTCTAAAATGCCAACACATTTGAGCGCATCTCGCCCTGGAAATCTTGATTTTGTTATCTATTATTATTATTAGGATTTTTTTTTATATACCGCCTATCAAGGTACATTTTATATAAAACGGGATTTCACAAATCCCAACAAAATAATCTTGGCTTTGAGGTATTCTTTATGGGTTTTCACCAGTATTTATCTTGAAATGTTGGTCCCACTTAATATATTAGTTGGTAACAGAAATGTCACTATTTGGGTGGCATGAACATATGAGATATGGCAGGAACAACCGATATCTGCTAACATAATCGAGGGGGGAAAAAAACCTCCTTTTAGCACTGGCCCACGACACAGGCCTGTCTCTGAAAGACTTTCCCCGGAGATCAGACATCAGAATAAAAGAGACAGGATGCCGTGAAGAAAATACACTATGTGCCAAGATATCACAGTATTGAAAGTTAGAGAGAATTCAGGTTCTGGCTAAGCTGTTGCAATTTCCGAGTTTCGGAGAAAATTGATATCCGCTTAAAGACCTGCCGGACAAGTTGGGAGGTTGTGATGACCTCATTGCGACCTCATTCAGGAGAGCCCGACAATCGTCTTCCCACAATCGCCCCTCCCCCGCCCTTCACTTGCAAAACAAAATGATGGATATCGGACTTTCCCTGGAAAACATGAATAACTCCGGAGCCCAATAAATACAAGAGAAAGGATGGAGCAGGCAGATCACTCTCCTCCGTGGAGCCCAAACCCGGCTGCCAACCCCGAAAGGAAAAGAGCCGAGAAAGCAGCATGGAGTTCCGGCCCAGAAGTAAGTAGGCAGGAGCCTGGGGAGAGGGGGCGGCGGGCGGGAAGGCTGCTGGGTGCTCACTGTGCTCTTCCCTGTGTCTTTTGGCAGGCACCTCCTCCCTGGCAGCCGTGGTCCTTGCGGGGCTCCTGCTCCTGGCTGCCAACCGGAGCCCGGCGCAAGCAGCTGCTCTGTCACCAGCCGATTTCTCCGGGGAGGAGCTGGACGACACCCCGCCTCCCGAGCACTTGTCCTTAGCCTTGCTGATCCAGATCGAGGCGGCTGCCCTGAAAGTCGAGGTGAGTGCATCACAGCTCAGACTAGAAAAAAAAGTTCCTAAATATGCACGGGCATGGCCCACCCAGATTATGCGCCCCCCCCCGACCCTTTGCCCTGTTTCAGAACCCCACCGTGCCCCCCCCCCCCAACAAGGTCGCGGTTGAGATTTTAGAAGGCGGGAGCCAGAGGGCCGCACTGCTACAGCAGGAAGAGAGGAGAAACCTGGAAAGCAGGGAGAGAGACAATCTGGACCAATGGCAGTAGGGAAAGAAAGATGCCGGATCATTTGTATGTATTGATTTCATTCGTTTTCTGTCCTGTCCTCCCCAAAGAGCTCAGAACGGGTTACAGGTTAACATACATAATATACAGGTTGCAGATTGCAATTTGCCATAGTTACAGTTCAAGGTTTTTCAATTCAATGGACATATCCTAACTGGACACATACTAGGGATCTAATACTGCTCACAGAAACTGCCCACAAACGATCCTACAGCCACTTCATTCCACACCTCTGGAACCAACTCCCCCCCCCAACTTAGACAACAGAACTCATTATTAACATTCCGTAAATCGGTAAAGACCCTCCTCTTCAACTAAAGATCTCCTCTGTCTTCTCCCCCCCTTACGCCCCACCCCTCCACTCTCCTATCACCTTCCCAAACTCCAGTATAACCCTCTCTTACTCTCTCCACTAACAATTTGTACCTAAACGCATATAACTTTCCTTAAACTAAACTACTGTATTTCCCCCTTCTCTCTTTCTGCTATACTCTTCCTGTATTAAATTCTCTCCAAAATCTATAAATCCAATCACTAAACCTGTTGTATTACTTATATGTCTAGTTACTCTCCACTGTGTATGTTCATTTGTAGACCGTTCTGAGCTACTGGGAGGACGGGATAAAAATCCAAATAAATAAAATAATAAATAAATATATATATATATATATTATACAGGTTACAAGTTACATTTGTCCGTTTACAGTGCATGGGGGTTGGGAGGATTAATGGAGAGGTGACAGGAAGGAAACAGGAAAAGATTTGAGAAGGAGGCAAAAAAAAATTGAAGAAAGCTGCACCTGAAAGATCACTTCTTATCTTGTGCTGGTTTGGCACTGAAAAAGAAAGGAGGTGAGAAATTGCAGATGCTGAGTATTTATGCTGAGTATCCCGGTGAAAGGGGTTGGGAACTGTGCCTTGTGCCTGTACACAAGAGCTGATCATTAGGCACAGCTCATCTAGGCAGGCCCAATACAGTTCCTGATCACCAGAGCTCTTGGGCAAGTTTAATTTCTTTTTGTTTGAATACAATATGGATGCAGCTGTTATGTGTGTTGTGTGTGTGTCCTGCGCCTAATAGCTGTATTCTGACCATAGGCACGGGATGTACTTTCACACAAAACACGCACAAACAGCCACTGGCAGCGCCAGACCTACCAGAAAATTTTGCCTGGTATGAGGTGGATGTTAGAGAATGACACATGGACAATTTTTTCCTCATCCCCACAGGAACTCAATTTCCCCGTCCCATCCCCATGAGTTTTGTCGCTGTCTCCATCCCTGCCTCCATTCCTGTAAGCTCTGCCTTAACTGCATAAGCCTCAAACACTTATGATTTTAAAGTGTTTTGAGGCTTGTGCAGAACTTGCAGGAATGGGGCAGGGACAGGAAAAGAACTCACCGGAATGGGAAAATGAGCTCCCACAAGGACAGGGAAAAAATTGTCCCCGTGTCATTCTCTAGTGGATGTTCCCTTCTGTGCATTATATAGAAGTGCTCATTTTAATACTAATGAGCTCCTTGTAATGCATTTGCAGAGGGTTTTCAGTGGCTGCTATCCTGATTGGTAAAAGCACCCACCTGAGAACCCTTTTGGGTATCAGAGGCTGAGCTTCCTTATAAGATGGCACAGCAATCTTTCGAGCATCAGGGCCCAAACTATAATAACCATATTCACCGGAATAGAGAAAATATCTGATAATGGTAAACCACTCTCGATATCTTACTCCTTACTCATATAGTACCGATTGAATTTCCTCTGAAGAAGTTCTTGGTTCATAAGTAAAGGGAACTTCTGTAGTTTAAAATATCTCACTTATTCATCTTAAAACTACTTAAAATTGCTTAGTCATAAATTGCCAACCACTACCTTTTTCTTTATTCTTTTTGCTGAGGTCAGTTTAAAAACACCAACCATTTCACATTTCATAGAAGCAAATGTTCATCTTATATCACGTTTCCCAAATGGCACTAAAGGAGTTAAAAAAAAAAAAAAAAAAAAAATCTATCAATTCAGAAAACGTTTGAGATCTGAAAATGGTATGAAGTTGAATTTGGAGGGTAAGATGTTAGTCTCTCCTGTTAAGATTGGAGCAAAAAGGCTGTCTGTACTACTGTAGCAGGTGCCAAGCTTTGGAATGCGCTACCTGGCATTCTGCGATTCTGCGATGGGAGACTGAACTTTTAGAAAATGTTGAAAACGCAATTATTTGTCAATGCCTTCATGTGCTAATACTATTTGCCGTTGAAGCCTTTCCGTCCTGTAAATGTTTTTATGGGATTTTGTCTTTCCATCTTGTAGGATGAATTTGAAAAAAGATTTTAATAATGATACTGTTAGTTAATGTTTTATTGTGTTTGTTCTGTCGAAACATATTTTAGTATTATTTTTTTTAATCTTTATTAATTTTCAAATATTAACAGTGCAATACAATGAATTTAAACATAAACAAATAAAAAAAACGCACTTTAAATATACAAATAATTCTAAAAACAATCATTTTCTCCCCCCTCCTCCCCTTAACTAATAAAAGTAGAAATATATATATAATTTCAATAAAATAGATAAAATAGGTATAGCAAACAATAATGCTTTTCCCACCCTGTTTTAGTATTTTTAATATGTATGCATATAATTTTGTAAACCGCATAGTTTTTATGTGGTATATAAATTTTTAAATAAATAAATAAAAATTACACTAAATTCTTATATAGCACCAGAAATCCATAATTACTGTATAACAATTTTGTATTATCCCTAGCTATGCAATGCAGCAGGAAAATCCTGTAGTCCCCTTGATTCTAAACATGGTACAAGCACTGCCATGTGTTTATTGCTTTGAAAGCCTAGCTCCTGATTCATTTATTTATTTCATTTTCTATACCATTCTCCCAGGGGAGCTTGGAATGGTTTACATGAATTTATTCAGGTACTCAAGTGTTTTTCTTTGTCCGGGTGGGCTCACAATCTGTCTTAATGTACCTGAGGCAATGGGGGGAAGGATTAAGTGACTTGCCCAGAGTCACAAGGAGCAGTGGGGATTTGAACCCACTGCCTCAGAGTGCTAAAGCTGTAGCGTTAACCACTGCGCCAAAGGGTTCATCCATCAAAAAGCTGTGGGCAAAGCAAACCTTTCCCAGTGCTAAAAGAAGGGGGGGAGGGGGAAGTAGGAGCTAATGCAGGACTTGAGTTTGATGGGGAATGGCTATGTCCCTGGGCTTTTTCAGCTGCTCACTGGGTGGCACTGATATCTAGATGACATTCCAGAATGCCCAGGCCTGGTACCCACCCCCTGGTTCTGACACATGAAAGATCTAAATGTTGCCAGAGTAGTGGGCAGTGCCTGGAACCAGAGCCCAGATTCCATTCTGGGTCCTATTCTAGCACCACACAGTGAATTAGAAGAACTGATCCCACAATACCAACTGTGCCTAAAGCAGCTGGACTTATGCTGTGAGATTTTGTTATTAGCATGTATGTTTTCTACTCTGCTTAGATTTTTGTTAGGTGGACTAGAAATATTTTTAATCAGTTTCTGAAACTAGTGTTTCACCTGCTTCTTAGCTTCCCTTAAGGTTCATCCCTTTAAAAAAAAGCCCATAGTTCACATTTTTAAAAACCTGTTCCCCTCAGTCCTTCACAAATATGAAAGTGATACCTATAGGAGGTCAGTGTAGCAGCACTTACTTAGATTCAGAAAGGTGGGAGCAGCTGAGTAAGAGAACTGTTCAGAAACTTCAAATATTAATGCTTCCTCAGAAATTAAAGAATAATCATAATCTATGTTCCCCCTAAGTGGAGCACATTAGCATTTAAAAATCATCATTTTCCGTGTTCGTGTATGTTCAGTTCTAATCCCATTTTATGACTTTTTTAGCTTTGACTTTTACAGCATGTGATGAGCATTGTATTATCTGCATAGTGCAGGTTGTTAGTTTCAGCTACCAACTTTAAAACAGGATACTCTCTTCTTCCAAATTTGCTTTTCTGAAAATGGCTTTCACCATAAAAGTTCAAAAGGTAAGGTGACAAGATGTATCCTTGCCTGACGCCACATTTTATTGGAAACCAATCAGTGCTGCCATATTCAGTTCTCACTGCAGCTTCTTGGTTTTCGTAGAGGTTCTTTATCAGCTGAATCATGTGTTTGGGTATTCTCATTTGTGCTAGAGTTCTCTGTAGTTTATCGTGATCCACACGGTCAAAAGCTTTGTTGTAGCCAAGCAAAAGTATAGGGGCTTTTTGGTATTTGCTCTTCTCCAATATCCAATTAACATTTGCAATGTCTCTCATTCTTTGACCTTTTCTAAAACCAACCTGAACTTTGGGTAGTTCATGCTTAGCATATGATTGTAGCCTTTGTTGTGTTTTCAGCAATATTTTGCTTGCATATGGAATTAATGCACTAGTTAGTCCTTGGCGTCACCTTTCTTAGGTATAGGTATGAACAATGATCTTCTCTAGTTGGCTGGCAATGTTTTTTTTCCTTCCCAGTCTGATAGTCGAGTGAGGGCCACTATGGCACCTTCTGAGCCTTTGATGAATTCAAATGGAATACAATTGATACCAGGCGACTTGTTTTTCAATAAAGCTTTAATTGCTGCTATGTCTTCTTTTAAAATATCTAGTGGTTCTTTGACAGCAGTTTCTAGTTCAATTTTCCCAATGTTATCATTGTTACATTTTTTTTGTATAAATTTTCTGTATATTCTTTTCATCTCCTTTTTAATGCTTTTTGGATCATTCAATATCATTCCATTGGCGTTTAAGCATCTCCAATCGAGTTTGGAATTTCTGCTGCAATCTCTTAACATCCTGATATGCTAATCTGGCTTTTCCATTTTACATGTTAAGCGATCAATCAAATATACAATAAACTTGAAACTTGAAATATCGTTCTTTGTCTTGCTGATCTTGACGTCTTAGGAAGTTGTTCCAAACCTTTTATCATTTTTGTCACCCTTCTTGGTACCTTTTCTAATTCCGCTACATCTTTTATGAGATATGGCGACCAGAACTGTACACAGTATTCAAGTTGCGGCTGTACCTTAGAGCAATACAAGGACATATAACATTTTCATCTTTGTTTTCCATTCCTTTTCTGATAATTTCTAACATTATATTTGCTTTCTTAGCCGTCGCCGCCACACATTGAGCTCATTTGATTGAAAATAGCCCTGTCCTGTCCATTTGAGTTCACTTATCCCTATTGGTGGTGGGAAGGTTTTTTCCATTGGCTTCTAACAACTTCCTTGGTTCATTCTTTGTACATTCCATGTTCCTATGTTGAGAATATCTTTAGATTCTGATCTCCTTTTTCTGTCCAGCAACATCAGTATCAAGATGTCCTGCTGGCTTTGATCTGTTGGCTTCACAAACACTGGGCATACTCTGGGTGATGATCAGCTCTTCCCTAGTAGCATGGCGAGTGCCTTCTGACTTGGGGAACCATCTTCTAGTATTATACTGTAAACCGCGTCGAGCTCTACGAACGTGGAGATGATGTGGTATACAAACCTAAGGATTAGATTAGATTAGATTAGATTAGTTGTTCATACATTTTAGATGGTCATTTCATGGTCGCTCATAAAAATACTGACCTGACCTTCAAACAAAATTAAACTATAAAAAATTAGTTAACACTAAATCAATTACCATATGTGTGATGCTATTTTGTACTTTATACAGAAATGCATTGCTAATACTAGGATTATTGGATTTTAGAACTTGTTCACACAGACACAAAAATTTGCATACATCCGGACACTCCTTAGAGTTAGATAAGGGGGAGAAAGGATTTTTAAAAGAATTTGGTACATTTTATCCACAAATTAAATTATCTATTAAAGCTACAACTGTTGCTTTATGAAATGTAAAAAAAAAACCACCAAAAAAACCTACAGGAGCACTCAGAATTGGGCACATTTTATAAAACAATGTTTGGTGCCAAATTCCATGCCCAAATTTGGGCAGAAGGATTCACACCAACTGAAACCTGGTGTAAATTCTCATGCCTAAATTAGGAGTGGATCTCCTCATTCTGTAACATTGCGTGCAAGTTCCCGGAATGCCCCATGCCCCCCCCCCCAATGTCCATGCCTCCTTTACAGAGCCACATGTAACATTTATGCAAATCCCAGCACCTACACAGGCATGAATATATTTAAATTAATGCTAATTAGTGCCAATAATTATTAGTGCTCATTTATCAGTGCTAATTGGCTCATTTGGCAATTAAATTATGCATGCATCCAAATCTGCACACACAGTTTTAAGCACTATATAGAGAATTAGAGCCCTGGATTAACCATTAAGTATAGAAGTACAGCCCAGATGTCGCAATCCATCCTTCTTTTTCTGGAGCCATATGGTAACTCTGCTTTGGGCACTATGAGAAGGGTTCCCCTTAGCTATCATACCTTAATTTGTTCACTGCTGTCCAGAGTTGGCTCAACCTATGGACCAGGTGAAGCCCTGGCCCAAGGTGCCAGTGATAAAGGACGCTTACATCCCAGTGCAGTCTACCTTCAAGCTTCAAGAGGGATAGATGCCGAACTGAGGTTTTGGTGCTTTTTATCATCAGTGCCCTAAGTCAGCGCCTTGATTGGTCCAGCAAGAGGGGAAGGCTTGAGAGAGAGAGGAGGGGGAGGAGATACTGGATCATAGGTGGAGGGGGAGTGAAGAAGGAGAAAGATATCAGATTGGGGGTAGGGGTGCCAGCTCTACTGCTGTCTGCCACAACCATTATCCAACATGAAATTCAGCGTTTTTCCAATCATTAGAAATATAGCTGATGTTTTGTCTCGTATAATAATGATATTTCTCAGCACATATTGACTCTTAGGGGGGAATTCATCAAAGAGCGCTAAACACATTAGCATGCACTAACTGCTAAAAATGCCCATTCCTAAGGGCATCCTTTGATAAATTTCCCCTAAATGCCTGTCAGTTAAGCAATGGAAGGGCTGAGGAGCACCATTGTTGGCCTGTGCTTAGGACATGAGTTGGCCTATTCCAGCCCTGTATGTGGCACTTTCTCAATCATACTGCTTCCTGAACTTATACTTTGTGACTGTGCAATAATAACTTTTTTTCTCTCTTTCTATCTCTTGTTTTAGCTGTGTAATAGATATACTGTATGTGATAACAGCATGGAAGTACTTTTACAAAACAATCTGGACCTCCCAAAGATTAGAGAGGAAGATGGATGTTTCCGATCTGCGTTTAAACGGGTAAATAAGAAATTGCATATATCCTCTGATTTCCCATGCACTTTGTTCATGTAGAACTTCATGATGCCCAGACTACACATTTGTATTAATATCAATTAATAAAATATGATCACACTATTATTGCAGGAGAAATGCTTGAAAAAGATCTCCAGTGGTCTTAAGGAGTTCAAGAAATACCTTGTCGCTGTGGAGCGCACATTCGCTACTGAAGGGGAACTATCTGTATCCTTACAGCGCAAAACAGAGTATCTAGCAGTGATGGTAAAGCTGCAGGTGAGTTCATTTTTACAATGTATCAAACTAAAAAAAAGAAAAGGGATCGTGTAAAGAAAGTCTTATTTCACTTTAAGATATCATATTTGCCTCTCAGATGGATCACTGTTTCTTTATGGAAGTTTTCCCATTTTGTTTGTCTGTATATACTTGTGTTTCATCAAAAGCAGCTCGAGGGCACTGCTGATAATAAATTCACTTTGATAAGGCTATAGGACATGAAGAGTTGTGCAATTCCTCATTTCTTTACTTTACAATCTATGTCCTCTCAGCAGGCTTATTGAGATTTATTAACTGCCTTTATGAAGAGATTTGCCTCAAGATGTTATACAGCCAGTACAGTTTAACAAAAAGCTTACAATTTTGTTAACAGGTAAACTTGGAATCAGCACATAGGACTACCCGGAAATAGTGTAAATTATATACACATTTAACAGCAGTGAAATTCAAACATCAGAGATATAATGCGAGGGTTGATTCATAAGTCATGGCAACTATTTTTTTTCTCTTGAAAATCTGCCAACACTGGAAATTTAATATATACGTTTGAAAGTAATTCAAATTGACATGTAATTCTTAATATTGCCACTAGATGTCAGATGAGTGCAAGAGTCTCTGTAGGGGAGAAGCAAAAAACATGACATTTGAAATCATTGTTTTAACTGTTAACATCCTTCAAAGTAGTCTCCCAGGTTGTCCACAGTTTGTTGCCATTGATGGAGAAGGCGGTGAACACAATCAGCTCCATTTGGAGCTAAACAGTTTATACTTGCACTTTGTTGTTCATGTTGTACCCTGTATGCCAGTGGTTCTTAAACCTGTCCTGGGGGACCCCCAACCAGTCGGGCTTTCAAGATATCTGTAATGAAAATGCATGAGGCAGATTTGCATATAATAGAAGTGCCAGGCATGCAAATCTGCCTCATGCATATTCATTACAGATATCTTGAAAACCCAACCAGCTGGGAGTCCCTCAGGACAGGTTTAAGAACCACTGCTGTATTGCCATAATAAAATGATGGTTTCAGATGTCATGTTCTTTGCTTCTCCTCTACCAGAGACCCCTGTACTCATCTGGTGGCAATATTAAGAAGTGCATGCCACATACTTTCAAACGCATATATTAGATTTCCAGTGTTGGTGCATTTTTGAGAGAAAAAGTATAGTTGCCAAGACTTATGAATCAACCCTCATACAATGAAACACCCAATAAGCATTAGAACATTCAGATAACATAGCTATGATGCTAATGCTTTTCTACAATAAAGCTTACCATTTAGCCCAGGGACCAAGTGCAGATATATAGGTAGATGGGGACAAGATGGGCAGTACAGAATCAGACATTTGATAGCCAAATTGAGAGCCTCACACATACTATGCAAGTGAAAAACTGCATTTATTTGCTGAAGTTAATAGTTCACACCACAAAAAGGAAACCTACATGAAAAAATAAATAGTACATCAATACATATTTTAATTTTTTAATTTAATCTTTATGAAAGAGAAAGCTGATCTGAAAAATGATTATTTAGAAGTTATTGTAGTCAGGCACATTAAAATTCTGCAGATTATACCCCTCTAAGTTGCAAGACTTCAATCATCTACCTTCGTACTACAGAAAAGTAAATCATAGTGACCCTTTTATAAAGTTCAAATGTACACCAAATATATGAGAGTTCTTCAGAAAGTTTCCACACTTTCATGTTTTCGTGGGAAATGGTTGGGACGGGAGAAGTGGTAAGAGGGGGTGTCATAGAATGTCACCCCCTTTTTGCCTTTCCACCCGTCAAGGGTTGTAAAAGTAAGAAATATCACGATCGGACACTTTCCTTCCAAGCAGCCTTTTACGACAAGGTTTTTCATCATCTTCTTACGTCACATTTTTCTTTTCATTTCAGAAAACAATTAAAAATTCATCTCTCTTCAAAATTTATAATCAACTACTTTCTTTGATCCTAAATATTTTGTTTAACTAATTAACCTTTTGTAAACTGCATTGAAATCCATGGTTATGCGCTATAGAAATCCGATTTTATGTTATGTCAGTCAGGTAAGCCGGCTCACCTTGCAGGTAGTGATGTAATTTGCTTTTGAGATATTTAATAGTGTGCTTAAAAAAAAGTGTTGAAACTTTTTGAAGATATCTCGTATAACAACAACAAGAACAACAAAAACACTACAGCTTTTATTTAAATTATATGAAGCAGCTTCAAAGAACACAAAACAGAAATTCCAGTAAGCTTAATTTAAGGCTGCAGTGTTGTTTGATATACGTTCGGTGTTGTTTTGAACCTTATACGAGGGGGGGGGGCTTTATGATTGTTCATTTTTCTGCAGTATGAAGGTAGATATCAATCTAAGCTTTAATCTGGCTGATTTGAATGTACCAATCTGCAAGCACCATAACATAGGAATCCTTCTACATAATAATTTTTCAGAAAAGCATTCTCTTTCATAGAAATTAAAAGTTTGTATCATTCCAAGTTTCCAAGTTTATTTACATTTTAATATACCGACCATCATTATGTATCTGGCTGGTTTACAAAGCTAAAAACATAAAAGTAAAATGGGGTAAAAAATAAAACATGAAGTAGACGAGGACGATGACATACATGAGTTTGGGGGAGAGAGGGGAGGAAAGTTTATAATTACATCGTAAAAAATAAAAGTAAATGAAGGTATGAGGGAAGGGGAAAATATACCAGGAGAGGGTGTCGCTTCATAGAAGATGTTCTTTATGTGGGCTGATTTGCAGTTGAAAAGGGATATTGACAAGCACTATGAAATGTGTCTTGGAATAAGAAAGTTTTTAGTTTAGTTTTGAATTTATCGAGAAAATTTTCTTGGCGAAGATGAGATTGACTTGCTATCCTTCTATATTGCTTTGTGTGGGCTTAGATGAGGAAATCAATTGTATAGATTTGTGATGAATCTAGAAATATTCAAAACATTTACCCCTTATTCTACAAAACTTCACTAACGGTTTTTAGCGCAGAGTTCCTATGAGCGTCGGGAGCAGCGCGAGCCATTCAGCGCGGCTCCCTGTGCTAAAAACCGTTAGCATTATAAATATGTAGTCATAAACATTCTCATTCACCTTAAATGAATTCCATAAAAACCATATGAATTTAATAAAATTGTTATTAAAGACTTAATTCCATTGATAGGCCATGGCACTATTTAAAAGATAAAAAAATCCATGGATGATATTAAAACAGTGTGAATGATTATTAACGTAAAATATGTAGCCACCAACTGGATGTGATAGAAGTTAACTAAAAACTTTATTAAATCAATAATTATACAAAATTTAAGCTTTGAGTATCTAAACCCACAAATTGGTTATTCAAATATAAATATATAAAAAAATAATAAAAATGTGTCCCATATAGTCATACCTTTTGGTAAATTTATTGGTGCCACTTTCAGAATCAGCGCCTAAAAAATTGGTGACAACTAGAATGGCGTTTAGTGCGATTCTACAAGGTGTGTATACCTTTTCTAGAATCACATTAAGCACCAGTGCATTGCATAACTTTTAGATGCACCCGTTTAAACCATCTTAAATGCCTGCACCTAAGTTGTGTGCGGATTGGTCATATTCTATAACAATGTGCATAACCTTTAGTAATGCCTAGGTCTGTGCCCTGTGACAACACATGGAACATCAGACTAACCTCTCTTGCCTATATTTCCTTATTTCTTTAACATTAAAAAATGAGTTTTGAAAAAATGAGGCATCAGCATCTTACCAAAACATTTGAATTAATACTCATATATAGAGAAACTTTTAATGGTATACTTTGCAGTTCATGGGTTTCCTTTTTATTTATTTTTTTTTTTGGGGGGGGAGAAACAGCCGATGAGAAGTAGCAATGTTGTGCCATCAAAAAAGCAGTATTGATAAGACTACACTTGGGGAGTGTGTGGTGCAATGGTTAGAGAACAGCCTCAGCACCCTGAGGTTGTGGGTTCAAATCCCACACTGCTCCTTATGACCCTGGGCAAGTCACTTAATCCCCCATTACCCCAGGTACATTAGATAGAGTGTGAGCTTGCCGGGACAGATAGGGGAAAATGCTTGAGTACCTGAATGTAAACCACTTAGACTAAAAGTGGTATATAAATGCTTAAATAAATAAATGTAAGGTTCATATAAAAAGACATTTTTATTTTATAGTTCTCATATCTGCATGTCCTTAATATACAGTAATTTTTTTTTTTAAAGAATCAAAAATGTTCAGATTATTTGGTTCCTCCTTTACATAAAGCAAGACTTATTATAAAACCCTTTTAACAGCTTGGTAAAAATAAATAATTTGGGTTTTTTGTCACAGATGAAAAATCCCAGTTCAGTGCCTGTGACAGATGAAGAGGCGTTTACGAATTATTTCCTACCAAAAAATCCCTGGCTGAAGAAAGTCGTCACTCGCCTCATCCTGCGAGACTTCACTCTCTTCATAGAGAAAACCATCAGGGCCATCCGCTTTCTCAGCACAAGGAGAAATCTTGATATATGAATGTTTTAATTTAAGTGAGCTCCTTCTATTATAAATCTGCTAGATTTGGCAGATGAAAAATGTTCTTTAAATGAAACATTCATGCCTATTTGAATTTTATTTATTATATTTAAAATATTTATTCATGCTTATTTATATAATTTATTGCTAGATGTTTTTATTTTTATTCCATCAACTGTGTTACAGTATCATGTGTACTGTATTTTGTTACAAATTTTGGGGTCCTTTTACTAAGCTGTGTATGGTAAATAATAGCAAGAGCTTGCTTTAACTTTAAAGGGCTTACTGTAGGATTCAAACCAAAAGGAAACCAACAATTCACCTTGTATATTTTCTGCAGTTTTGTTTTGGTTCTTACTGTGTAAGATTCACTCAGGCATCCTGTAGTAAGTTCCTAATCTGCATGCACAAACTGTGCACTAAAAACTGTTAATTTTTACACAGGGGGGGGCATGTCGGGGGACAAAGAGTGGACGTTTCTGCACTAATCAGTTAGCACAGCTATATTATTGCATGCCGATAGCACAAAATTTGAAATGAGCCTTTACTGCCTACAAAA
Organism: Geotrypetes seraphini; assembly: GCF_902459505.1. Taxonomy (NCBI): domain Eukaryota; kingdom Metazoa; phylum Chordata; class Amphibia; order Gymnophiona; family Dermophiidae; genus Geotrypetes; species Geotrypetes seraphini. Next base: position 396,261,051 of record NC_047085.1, on the reverse strand, counting down.
TGTGTCAATAAGTGCTCACAGGCTAATATTTTTTCAATGGCCATGCGCTAATGGCAAATTAGAAATACTACTTATATACACTACTACTGTTGAAATAAGACCACAGGGTGAGTGTATTCCGATCAATACTGCAAACATAACAATTGTGAGTGTTCCTCCTACTCTGCAAGATTGTTTGTATAAGGGTTGGAGTTTTTATGCCAATGGTTGTGATTACTAAGAAGTTAAAAAAAACAGACCTAAAAATTACATCTTACCCAGTATAAAACTATGTAATATACCTTGACTTTAAGAATTTCTTTTCAAGTGCTAAAAATAGCTACTACCTTAAATTCTATTTTACACAATTACCAAGAATGTCAAGAAATCTCTCTTTATAACAATTTTATAAAGTTTCTATCTAAAGAATATATATATTTAAACATTTTATATATAAAATAATTTCTCACTTGGGCATAGAGGTGAGCATATCATACATGCTGGATAATCAGATCATAGGACCTCCTATGATCTATATATCATTTCAGGTCCGCATCCTGAATCGAATGTTGTAATCATTTATGCTCCAATCCTCCTATCCACCACTTAAATCCATTATCCACAAGTGCTGAACATTTTTTTACAAAACCTTTTTGAGATTATTCAATATATAAGACAAAAAATATATAGGGCTTCTTATACGAAGGTGCGCAAACATTTTTAGCGCACGCACAAGATTAGCGTGCGCTAGGTGAAAAACTGCCACCTGCTTAAAAGGAGGTGGTAGCGGCTAGCGCACGCTAAAACCGCTAGCGCACCTTTGTAAAAGGAGCCCATAGAGTCTACCTGATAACCATGGAGTTATTCAATAAATATTTTAAGAAAAATACGTATTTTTATAAAGAAGGCAACACATCTTGGATGGAACCAGCCACCACCAACGTTGGCATATTAAATGTAAACTCACAATGCCTGCTGGTAAAGGCGTTTCAATCCTGAACGGATCTTCCTCGGGGGATAGTTGAGTTACTGCCTCTCAAACTGTTCCCACCCAAGAGCCAATGGTTGTGATTACTCCGAGGCTTTTTTTCTTCACCCTGTTATGTTTGCAATATTGATCCGTTATACACTTACCCTGTGCCCTTACTTTCTTTCAATAGTAGTAGTGTATATAAGTAGCAATATTTATTCTGTTGAAACCCTTATTTTTTGTATATTAACATTAGCACTTAGCCATTTTCCAGCTGCCATAAAAATGGACTTAGCGTGCTGGAAAACCACCAGTATGGGTATACTAAGGTCACTTCTACTGCAGCTTAGTAAAAGGACCTCTTTGTTCACGGTTTTGGACAGGCTGTTTTAAATCTCGGAATTATGTTTAAATATTTCATTATAAAAATGTGACTTAATTCTTCCTGCTCATACTTGAAAGATTTTATATACCAAAACGTGCCAATGTATTTGAAAATCTTGAAAGATATTAAGTTTAATATTTTGTATTTATATATTTGTAACAAATAAAAGTCACTTTTGAAACGCATAATTTGTCAGTTATTCTACAATTTGTCAGTTATTCTACAATTTTGACCAAATGAACTTGCCATGTTGCACTATACATATTTTGTACTTTATTTGCCTGGAATTCTAGTATCCTGCAGTGTAAATAATAATTTCTAAAGCCTAGATGCATTAACATATGAGGACAAACCTGGATCAGTCTATAAAGGAGATAGATACAAAGGTGGCCCATGAAGGAAGAGAAATAGGACCATTTGTAGAGGTTCATTTCAGGGTCTCATTTGCATAAGTCAGTAGGAAATGAAAGGTAGGGCTGAAAAGCAGGGGCATTGGTGACAATTACACAATGATAGGACCAGTCTTGGATAGACACAGTTATTATTACACATGGGTTTAGCTACTAAAGTGATAACTACAAAGTAAGCAGCTCTAATAATGGAGACTTTCCTGCTAATTTACAGGTAGGTAAGTATGAAGTATGGTAGAAGTGGTGTGCTCAGCTGCCCAGTTCCCACCTCAGAGCTGAGTTGTAAAAATTTCTCCTGTGAAGATACTTAATGGTTGTTTATAACAAAGACTGGTGCAAGAGACTATAATGTCACTGATTTAACAGAACAGGGCATGGTGAACTGTTAATGTCAAGAGCCGGAGTTGATCCAAAAACTCCACCTGCAGTCCAGAGTTTTTTTTTTCCTTTTAGGCAGAGTTTAAATTAATTTCAATCAGTGATTGAATTGAAATAGTGAAAATCTTTTCCACTAATTTCATTTTTTATAACTTACTAATACAAAGTAACCTCTCTCCAGGCCCAAACTGCCTCCCAGGTCTCAATCTATTGCGGATGATTCATCCCAGGCCTCATCTGTCACTGCCATGTTGTCCTTCCCATCTCTGGCCACTAATCTGATGTTCAAAGGCAGCCAATATTTTCAAACTGCATTGGAAGCAGAGCCAGTGCAAGGGCAGTGGGCGTCCTAGGCAAACCTTCAGTCTTACCTCCCCTCCCCACACACACACATTCATTTTCACACCCTTAGCCTATACTCCACCTCAAGATTTTGATAACTGAACTCATCAATCATAAAAATATAGGTTTAAATATATGCTAGTAGTTTTTCAAGCTTCTGCCCAGCTTTGTCTAATAGTTGGAAGATGTGATCATTTCACACTACAACCAAATTCCTAGAAATAATTTAAGATGTGTAACATCAAGTGGGAAGCTGAAGATTACCAATTGTATGTGGCAATATTCTGATATTTTTATAACAACCCCTTTAGAACTGGAACAATCCTAAATAAGCTAAAAATGTGCAAAGTAAGAAAATTAACACGAGAGAACAAACAAAGCTAATAAAAACAATGTTCTCTGACTCATATTTTATAAATGTTTTTCCACATCTAGCTGCTTTCTTTATGAAATAGATGAATACAGAAAACAAGTCCCTGAAATTATTTCTCATAGTAGCGTGGAGGAGCATAATCGAAAGGAACGTCTAAGTTCATTTTCGCCCAAATTGCAAGTTGTCCAAAGTAATAAAAATAGCTTAGGGCACATTTTCAAAAAATACGTCCAAATATTTTTTTGGTTTTGAAAATCGTCTAAATATACATCTGATTGTCCAAGTTGCTAAATCGTCCAGCTTTATACCACATTTTCGTCCAACTTTTCGTCCAAGTCAAAAACACCTAGAACAAGCCCTGTTGGACATGGGAGGGGTCTCCAAAGTGATGGACTTAACACCCAGACATGGCACCTAAATAGTAGGGTACCTTACAGGGCACTTCTGTGAACTTCACAAAAAGAGTGCCATGTCATCATCTCACTACAGCTCCCTTATAGGTCATGGTGAGCCCCCAAACCACCTCCAGAATCCCTTAGACCCACTTATCTACCACCCCAATAGCCCTTATGGCTGCAGGAGCCACTTATATGCCAGTACAAAAGGGTTTTGGGGGTGTATACTAAACTAAACCTTAAGTTTATACCGCATCCTCTCCATAATTATAGAGCTCGGCACGGTTTACAAGAGTTTAATAAAGGAAGGAGTAGCATAGAGGTGGTTGGATATTGAGTCCAGGGAGGAAGAGAACATTACAATTTTGTGACGAGCCTAGTTTTCAGATCTGCCTTTGCTGAAACCGTGCTGGCTGGTCCTCATCAGACCATGTCCGTCAAGGTGATCAATGATGCGGTCCTTATTCAGCGCCTCTACCATCTTTCCCGGTACCGAGGTCAGACTCACCAGTCTGTAATTTCCCGGGTCTCCCCTCGAACCTTTTTTGAAGATCGGCGTAACATTTGCCACCTTCCAGTCCTCTGGAATCTTTCCCGATTCGATCGACAGATTGGCTAGTAGTTGAAGCAGTCCAGCTATGGTCCCTTTCAGTTCCTTTGATGACCCTCGGATGGATGCCATCCACTCCCAGGAATTTATCGCTTTTAAGCCTATCAATCGGCCTGCATACCTCTTCTAGGACTGACCATTAACCCTGTCAGTTTCACATTTTCACTTCCAGCATATGTCCTCTTCGGTAAAAACAAATGCAAAAAACATGTTCAGTCTGTCGGCGATTGCTTTGTCCTCCTTTAGCGCTCCCTTTATTCCTTGGTCATCCAACAGCCCCACCGCTTCCTTCGCGGGTCGTTTCCCTTTAATATATCGAAAGAACGGCTTGAGGTTTTTCGCCTCCTTGGCTATTGTGTCCTCGTAGTCTCTTTTGGCCCCTTTTACCGCCTTATGGCACCTGCGTTGATGTTGCTTGTGCTTGTTCCAGTTTTCATCTGTTTTTGATCTTTTCCATTCCTTAAATGAGGCTTTTTTGTCTCTGATCACTTCCTTTACCCTCTACAGCAGGGGTGTCCAACCTGCGGCCCCGTGAAGTATGTTGTGCGGCCCCTGCCAAGAGCAATGCAGTGTTTTCCTCTGCTGCCCCTGGGTGTTTATCGTCTTGCTGGCTCCCTCCTCTGTCTTGCTGCAGAAACATTTTTTTCGGCTAATGTGGCCCAGGGAAGCCAAAAGGTTGGACACCCCTGCTCTACAGTGAGCCACGCTGGTTCTTTTTTCTTTTTCCTCTTTGATCCCTTGTTGATACGTGGTATATATAGATTTTGTGCCTCGGTGACTGTATCCTTAAAAAGAGACCAAGCTTGCTCTAGCGTCTTTACATTGTTTATCCTCTTCTTAATCTTCTTCCCCAACATGCATCTAATCTTTTCGTAATTCCCTTTTCGGAAGTTTAACGCCATGGCCATCGTTCTGGATTGATGTTTCGCCTCTATTTCTAGGTTGAAGCACATCGTATTGTGATCGCTGTTTCCCAGCGTCTCTTCTACTTCTATATCTTGTGCCAGCCCTCGCAGTCCATTTAGAATTAGGTCCAGAATTCCGTTTCCTCTTGTATTTTCCTTGACAAGTTGTTCCAGGAAGCAATTGCCTAGTTTCCAGGAACTTGGTCTCTCTAGCACCGCTGGAGGTGCCTAGGTTCCATGCTATCCCCAGATAGTTGAAGTCGCCCATGATAACTGTGATGCCTCCCTTGCAGTTGCATTTAATCTCTTCCATCATTTCTCCATCAATTTCTTCGCACTGCCCTGGGGGTCGGTACTCCTTCCCTTCACACCTGGAATTTCTATCCACACTTCTATCTGTTTCATGTAGAATGCTTATTTTGTTTGACTCAATCCCTTCTTTAACATATAATGCAACTCCCTCCAATTTGATCCACTATCATTGCAATGTAATTTGTACCCTGATGTTTTTAATGGAGTATTGAACAGTAGGAACCTGGGTCTTATTTCATTCAGCTTTGAGTAAAGAAAGAAAATTATCAAAAATAAACCTATTTTATATGGGGACAGATTAACCTCATACTGGAATCAACAATCCCTTTGACGTATGAGGCAATTATAGGTGGAACATTGCTGCATATCAAGCCTCCCATGGATCGCTACAAAGGCAAGCTTTTTTCCTAATTATGACAGGGATCACTATGCAAATGATAACCCACAATTAAAAAAATTGTGACCGCCTCAACTTTCCGTTTTGGTGGGCCAATTTATGTTTAGGTTACAAATAAAAAAAGATGAATGCTGATATGTTGGGGCATAGAAAATTATTTAAATTGGTTTGGGGCCCATTGACATCCTTTGTTACTTTAACATAGTTGTCTTTGTTTAAATTTTTTGTTTCTTTTTTGCACGTCCAGGACAGGGTGGGAGGGTGGGGGGATATCTTTTTGGTTTATTTCTTGATTAAATTGTTGGATGGGAGGGGAGGGATATTTTTCTACTGCATTGTTATTGATGGAATTTAAGTGCTTACGTTGAATATTATCTGTATAATTCCTGGCACTTTGTATTAGTTTTGAAAATTAATAAAGATTTAAAAAAAAAAAATTTTTAAATCACTCTTCAAAGCTTAGGGCTCTTCAGCTTGGAAAAGAGACGGCTGAGGGGAGATTTGATTGAAGTCTACAAAATTCTGAGTGGAGTAGAATGAGTACAAGTGGATTGATTTTTCACTCTGTCAAAAATTACAAAGACTAGGGGACACTCGAAGTTACAGGGAAATACTTTTAAAACCAACAGGAGGAAATATTTTTTTTACTCAAGAGAATAGTTAAGCTCTGGAACGCACTGCCAGAGGTTGTGGTAAGAGTGGATAACATAGCTGGTTTTAAGAAGGGTTTGGAAATTTTCCTAGAGGAAAAGTCCATAGTCTGTTATTTAGAAATACATGGGGGATGCCACTGCTTGCTCTGGATCGGTAGCATGGAATGTTGCTACTTTTTTGGTTTTGGCCAGCTAATAGTGACCTGGGTTGGCCACCGTGAGAACGGGCTACTGGGTTTGATGAACCTTTGGTCTGACCCAGTAAGGCTATTCATATGTTCTTATCCCTATCGTTCTGCCTAGAAGAAAACTCATTATAGTCGATACGGTAGAAAATGAGAAATTGCTGGCCTGACAGGTGAGTATATGTTCAACTGTAAATTACCACATATTATCCCTCCCCCTGTGTACTCAAACTACTCTCCAACCTTAACCCAAAGCTATCTTCTCAGAGCTCAAATATATTTTCCTTTCTAGACACCATATCATTATCAACCCTCTTCCATGCAAGCCAAGATTAGAAAGCCAGTCACTAAAATCTAATATCTCAAATGCATTGCCACCAAATTTATGTCCCTGGCAGTTATGCCTTTCATCATGTTCCTTCATATATCCCACCATTGCAAACCCATCAAATTGGTTGGCATTGTATCTTCTAGACTAGGATGGCTTGAATACCACCTGTTGTCATTGCTTCCTACAGTGACATAAATCAATGCTCCAGAAGCTAACCATTAAATGTACAAAAAAGAAAAAAGGGAGGCCAAAGAATGGCTATTGCTTCAGACTCTGCTTTGCCTCTTCTCTAAAGCCTGCTGTTTGAGATCACAAAAAAACCTTGGGATATACAGTGTACTCTGTAACCTCTGTTTCAGCCTTGCCCAACCTAGGGAGCAGTAGAAAAATAAAGTTCCCACTTGAAATAAAACAGTACTGAAATTCCTTCTCACCTTTTTAGTTTGCTTAAATTCTTATTTCAAAAGAATACTTACTGAAAGCAGAATTCTTGCCAAAAAGAACTATAGCAATTACTCTTAGTAATAAGTTAATCTGTTAAACATATACTCTCCCTTAAAGAATTTAGTGAAGTCCTAACATAATGAAGTGGTTTTCATATATTTAAAAATTTGACAAACCATACCCAAAGAGTTCTAATATGCAGATAGTGCCGACTTCTAATATAGCATTGTCCATGGTTCTCACTGCAAATGCCTGTTGAGGCTCACACTGCCAAATAAAAACCCCTGTAAACCAGGAACTATGTACTAAGTTATGAATTAATGCATATTAAATCAACTAGGGTGCATTAAAAAGTTTAACTTGTATTATATTTTTATTAAAATGTGTGTCATAAAAAAAAAAAAAAAAAATCAAGTTCCAGGTGGATTACAATATATATACATATATATATGGGTTTGTTTCCGGTAATCTGCTTTATTGTAATCCGCCTGGAACTCATAAGGGCTGTGGCAGAATATAAAAAGCTTTGTAATGTAATGTAATCTTTGCCGTATATACACCTGTATTTCTGACACTGTGAAATAGATTTTAGCATACCCCTTAGTAGAAAAATGCATAAGTATTTTAAACTTCTCTCCAAAGAAAAGCAAGAAAAACCTAACCACCGTAGCATATAAATGCACATATATATTTATGCCACACACATACACACACACACACACAGAACTATAGTTTGGAATGGACAACAAAAGCCAGGGTCTACTACACCACTGTTCTTCAACCGCCAGTCTGCGGACCGGTGTCAGTCCACAGAAAATTTCTGCCGGTCTGCGCAGGGCTGGTGAGATCGAGTCGGCAGTTAAATTTCCTGCCGACTGCGGTAGTGTTGGAAGGCTGCTGTTCCTCCCAGCCTAGGCCAATCAAGACAGGCTGCCGACGTCTGGGCCTTCCCTCTGTGAGTCTTGCCTGTTCGGAAACAGGAAGTTGAAATAAAATAGGCGGGACTCAGAGAGGGAAGGTCCCGACGTCGGCATCATGTCTTGATTGCCGCCCCTGCCGAGTTGCCGAAGAGGGCCACGGGGAAGGTGGAGGTGGAATGGAGAGAGCTACAGGTGCAGGTGGAAGGGAGATGGTCAGCATGCGCGGGAGCAAGATCATGGAGAGCCTTCGACAGTGGCCGTCTCCCCTCCCAGCAGCTCTTGTACTTGCCAGATTCATCGGCAATTTCCTCTTTTCCCAGAAGCGTCAACGGACCCAAGGCTGCCTAAGTAAATTGCTGCTGCAGGCAAGTACTGAGAGCTGTTGGAAGGGGAGGAAGCCATTGTTGGAGGCTGGGAAGCTGCTGGATAAAGGGAGAACTGCTACTGGACCTGGAGGGAGGTAGGAGAGATGCTGCTGGGAGGGAAAGGGATGGGAAGAGAGTTACTGTTGGATAGGGGGAGGAGGGACGGAAGAAGGAAAAAAGGAAGGAAACAGCTGGCAGGGAGATTACAGGAGGGGAGGGTGGACTGGAGAGATCAGATAAGGAAAAGGGGAGAGAAAGGAATGAGAAAGTAGAGAGATTGATGCTGGAAAGGGGGGTCAGCAGAGAAATGAGAGAGGATAAATATGCTAGATCTGGTGTAGGAGAGATAAAAATGAAGAAAGCAGTGAAGCTGGAATGAATGATGTAAAAAGGAGAGAGGAGGCACAGGCTGGATGGAAAGGGGAGAGGGGCATAGAAAGAAGTCAGATTCATATGGAAGGGGGAGAGGGCAGACAGTGGATGGAACAGGCAGATGCTGGATTGATGAGACAGGGCAGACACTGGAAGGAAAAGAGTGAAAAGAAGATGAAAGCAGAAACCAGAAACAAAAGGTAGAAAAAAAAAATGTATTCCTATTTTGTCATTAGAATACATCAGATTTTGAAATATATATCCTGCTACAGACATAACTGGGGACTGCAAAGCCCAGGCAGTGCTTCTTTAGCTTCCAGCTGGCTTAGGAATCTCTCGGACCAGGGGTCACTCCCCTAACACTATTCCTGTTATGTGTGACTGCGGTATTCTGTTAGCATGATATTTCTGTGTAGCATTCTGTAATAATTTGGCTTATTCAGTTTTCTTGCTAGTAGAGGGGATATATGTGAAGGGGAGGGGAGACGGGTTTTGTTGATCCTTGCTCTGTATTATTTGTATTTATAAAATAACAATTGTACAGAATATTGTTTCTTTTTATACTTTAATAAAATACACTCAATATAAAATCATAACTGCAGTTTGTGCAGATGGGATCAGACGGTTTGCGGGGACTAAGTTCGCGGAGACGGGGCAGAAATGTTTTTTTTTTAATTTCAGTCTTAGTAGTTTACCGGTCCACAAAATAATTCTTTTATTTCTGCCGGTCCACGGGTGTATAAAGGTTGAAAAACACTGTACTACACAACTAGGAGAATCAAAAAGTACATGAAAAATACCCTTAAATATAAGATTTCAAAAATCAGTACAATTTCAAAAAATCTGATTCTTGTAGTAAGTAAAATGATTTATTTCCAACAACAACAAAAAAATCATTGGTAGTCAGTCACCTTTGAGAATGTCTGTTTTGTACAAAGAAACTCTTATTTCCAAAGTTCTATAAATTGGTGCTAATTAATGATAAAATAAAACCATTTTTTCAGCCTGTTTTTACAGTTAAGTATTTAATATTTAACTAAGAGGGAACCATGAAACTTACAAGTTATTCCACACTTTTGACACTTTTTGTTTGAATGATAAGAAATGAAAATTGTCAAGTAAAGTATGGAATAACTTGTAAGTTTCATGGCTCCACATTATTCTCTTCTTGGTTGGGCTGAGAATTTTTCAGCGGCCCCTCGTGCATGACACAGCACATTATGTTAAACTAGGTACCAAAAGCTCTGGAGCACTTTCAAAAAGCCAATGCAGATTTCCAAATTTACAAGGTTTGAAATTTCAGTTGCTTCTCTTTACTATCTTATTACATCTTAGAAAGAAACAAAAGTGTATGCAGACATTGAATCAGTGGAAAAACAGAAGCTAAATAACAGCAACATTTCATCATGTATCAAAGCAAAAGTTGCTTAACATATACATTGAAGTCTTCTGCCTTACATTCCGGGAAGAACATGACACTGCAGTTACATACTCCCACTGCTAAAAGACTGACAAATGGGGTTATCTTATGAAAGACCTTCATTCATCTATGGGCATCAGTGTACCTTTGAGCTGGTAGAGTCATAAATTAACCTGAAAGCATCATCTAACATTAGTGCCTGATACTAAGACACTGAGGCAAATAAATTAATAAAAAGTCAGCATTAAATACATGTCCATATTCTCTGTGGATTAATGAAGTTGTACAGGCCAGTTGATGAAAACGTTGACAAATGGTTCACTTCCTCATTCTCCCACATTTGCATCGGCATATTTTTTTTCTTTCTGCATGATCAGCTCCAGTCGAGAGCTGTGATAAAAGCTCTCATCCCCAAAGCAGACTAAAGGAAACAAACATTAATTTTAATAAACTTGTATTAAAATATAAAATAAAACATCACTTTATTTTTTTATTTTGTCCTTCTGTTTTGGGAATCATCAACTTACTGCAACATCCACCACCAAAAAGAATATGCAAGAGTAATGTATAGAGCCTTCGGTTTATTCTAGACCCCAGCCTACATTCAGTTCTTTATGACTGTAGAAGATAAATGCTCTCAACAATAAAATTCTAGTATACAGTCAGCACAACGAAGAATATGCTGGAGCTGAACTTGGAAATATGAAAACAAACATACAAGTAGCCACTGAATTAGAGGTGTGCACAGGGACATAGTCTGGTCCCCAACCCAGTCATATTGGTAAGGTCCTCGCACCACCCCCATAGGTTTGTTTCCCATCCCATTACTGTATGTTATGTGTCTTGTAATGTCTTTCTATCTTCCTCTACCCCCAAGGTCCAACTCTCTCCCTCCCTGCTCCCAGCCTCAGGTCCAACTCTCTTCTCTCCCCCCTCCCTCTACCCCTAGGTTCAACTCTCTCTCTATACCCCCTCCCTCTCACCCCAGGTTCAACTCTCTCTCTCCTCCCCCTCTCCCTCTACCCCCAGCCCAACTGTCTCTATGCCTCCTTCTTTCTCTAAACCCTGGTCCAACTCTCCCTATTTCTTCCCTCTCTTCTGTCTTTGCCCTGCTCCAGTATTTTTAATTCCCTCCCACCCACCCACTTGGTCCAGAATCACCTACCTCCCCTCCCTGACCCAAGGCAGCTGCTCTTCTAACCCACGGCCTGCAGACCCACATGGTCTGGCATCACCACCCCTAACCCAAAGTGGCTGCTCTCCACTCCTGCTCATCCATCTGCCACCTACCTTTAAATCCAGTCTTCATCCCTACAAGCCAGCAGCAGCCATAAAGCCTGCCTGCAGCTTACATAGGCCTTTGAACTGGCCTGCCACTCCTATGCAATTTCCTGTTTCAAAAGGGGTGAGCCAGGTCAGAGGGAAAAGGCCTATGAAGTCCGGAGGCAGCCTTTCTATATAGCTGCCACTGGCCTACGGACTGAAGACTGAATTTAAGGGCTGACGATGGAAGAGAGCAGCTGCGTTGAGTCGATGGGGGGCAGTGATGCCAGGTTGGACTGGGTGGGTGGATGGGCAGGCGGATTCCAAAGTTGTGAGGTTGAGGTGTGCATAGAACATAATTTAGATGCCAACCCCTCCTGTTCACTTCAATCAATCCCTTCTCTGCTGTAATACAGTTTTTTTCTCCTCATCCCCGTGCACACCTCTACATTGAATACAAGAAGAGAGCCAAAGAGCAACACTAGAAGTGTATTCTGAATGTGTCCTGGAATGACTGTGGAAGATAGAAACCATTAAAGGATGCAACTTAGTGGGATTAAGTCATGGGTTCACAGTAGCATACCTGCATTATCAATCTGAATGTCATACATATTCAAAGTCAGCAAGTCAGGTCCTGGCAGCCACAAACTGCCAGTGCTTTGAAAACTACATTACGATTAGTATAGGTGAAGATTAACAACTGCACCAAGTACTGTTTTTCATTATAAATTTGTTCTTGTGATTTAGGCTTTGAGGGCTTAGGGAACAAGGTTAAATTCCATGCCTCAAGCACTACAAATTTAGATTAAGTCCTCCGACATGTACCTGAATCTAACATGCCTTCATCTACCAGTGATAATTCAAATAAATTCAAGGTGCATGTGGAGAGTAAAGAGAAGTTAGTTACTATTTCATAAATTGTTTCTCCTTCTCTTCAGCCATGAAAGGACACTAATACTACAGTTCTTCTCCCTTTAAAACTTTCCTTTCCACTTTAACCCTTCATAACTGTTTCCTTGCTGAGTGCCACAAACTTTCTTTGATCACACCTCAACACTCGCTTCTTGATTTGCATGTTGCCTTATTCTTCTATCATTTTGTCAAAGATAGTTAAAAAAAAAAAATTGGCATGTCCTTCAAGTACATCTGTTTTTTTACCACAGTACCTTGTTTTGGGCTCACTTAGAGGAATAATGTAAAATATCAGATAGTATCAACATTTCTATCCCATAGATTTTACTGAACATTAAACGCTTATCTCCCAGGCCACTACAAATAAGGATGATGTGTTGTTTGTCCATTTATTTGGAAAGTATGTATATTGAATAGAACACTCTACCTTACTTTTGTAACACTAATTGAACTGCTATAAAGATTACAACACTAAGCAAGTGGTATCTGCCATCTTTTGCCCCTGTTATCTCATTTATGTTGGCCAAACAAAATCTGGATCCTGAAGCGCCTGAGCCATATTTTTGACAGGGTGCTGAGGAAGCCCCACTGGTTTAACACTGGTAGATTCAGGGCCACTGTATTAAAGAATTACACTTTGCAATATTGAAAGTTTATCACCGTTTCTTACACTGGCAATGTGTCACAGCAACTCTTCTGTAAAGAACAAAGATTCATCTTCAATTGGCAACTGTACACACTGGGTTTACACTGTGAAACTGAATAATAAATCACTCCTACAAAAGATGAACTTTGACAATCAAATTTTCTTTTTTTGGATTTTTATTCCAATTGTTTCACTGCCTCTTGCAATATTTATCAATGCTGTGATTAGCCAATAATATTTGTATCTGACTGGTTGTTTTAAATACACAAATGTTATGACTAACTTCTTAGGATTATCCGATTGGTGCCTTTTCAAATGTACACATAATTTGATTCACTAACTTTCTTATGATTCATCTGATCTGTGACTTTCAAATATATACATACATACATATATACTCTATCTGGCAATTCTGGCCAGTTCTTTAAATGCCTGTAATATGATCATAAGCCATTTTTCAACTCTCCAGCCTTTCAGAGCCCCGGTCTCCCCATACATAACCACCTCCTCCCTAGGAAGACAAAAAGGTGCTCTCTTTTTCTAGTTTACCCATTACTAGCTCAGGTGTTCCTTCACATTTTGAGTTTCATAGAACATCAACACATAACCCTCTCTCAGCCCCTTTACTATTGTATTTACTCTTTAAAGAAATATTCAGCAGGCCAGAATTAGCCAGCTTCTTGCTTTACTTAGCAGATTACATGAGATGGAGGGTTCCACCTTCCATTTTTTATGTCAAACTGTAATCTAGTCTGTTCTGTAAGTGTTAAAGATTCCATAATACATTTTTGTCACTGGGCTCTCTTAATATCCTAGAAAGTATCCCTATGTGACACTATGATTTTGTCTACTCTGTTGCTAGTTCTATCCAGAACTTTTTCTATACATCAACTGGTTGCATTTAAGTGCCATGACACCATTTCTCTTACCTGTAGCCTTTCCTCATTTTGGGCTTCTGAATAACAAAGTCTTTAGGTAAATGTATTGAGCAAGCTATGTTATCCTATTGCTGTTTTCGGAAATTAATTAAGACCACTTTGTTCAATAAGTTTATTACTTAGTGAGTTTTATTACTGAAATTCTATTTTATAAATATTTGTATTTTTTTACTGTATTATTGTATTTCGCTGATTGTCCAGTTCTTTTTAGTGTAAACCGCTTAGAACTTTTGGTTATGGTGGTATAAAAGAATAAAGTTATTATTATTTACCATGCTTTTCCTAGCGTACTAGTCTGTTTCTGTTACTGAATCTAACTAGTACCTTACTGTCCCAAGACATTATGTCAGATTTTCAGGATCCCTTGTGTTTAACAATCCCTGAACTTATAATCCAGTTCTCAGTCTACAGAGGTTATATTCGTAGCCTGCTCTGCAATACAGTACCTGAGGATGTTTGGTTCTGGCATCCCAGGATCTGCACCTCTCTTGAACCCTGGAGGAATAAAAGAAAGAAATACAGAAATGTATAAAATTCAAATGACAAGACAAAAAGCATCACCATGCAAAATAATTGTCCTAACTTCAGTAATATGGTAGTGCAACATCACAAGGATGGGCTAACACCTTCAGAGTTATCACTTTCCTTTCACAGAAACTAAATATTCAGCTATTACATTGGAGAGTACCTTCTGTTAAATGTTTGCTTTCTTCCCAAGTTACACAATAGCCAGATACAAAAAAGAGCAAATTAAGCTATTCAGAGAAATACCCAAAAAAGTAGAAAGTATAATAAATAATCACTACCCCAAATTCATTAATTGAAAACAATAATAGTATAGAAAACAAAAAATAGGGTGGAAATAATTATATGCAAACAATTGTCAAAAATAATAACTAATACACCACATTCTTCAAACATTTTAAAAACTGAAATTCTCAAAAATATATAAAGCAATATAAATTACAAAAAAATGGAGGAGAGAACCATCATACTTGTACTTTCTCATAGGATCATAGGGCCTCCTATATAGCACAATGCTATTTCAGTGCCCACTCCACCAGTCCAAGCCTTTAATTATTTGGTTCTCTTCCTTCTAGATGCCCACAAACTACATACTATTTAGATCACTTTACAAAATTTGTTTAATATAATCAGAAATGGTGTGAAGCAAAACCACTTAGAGGGGATAGAGGACTACTACACAGGTCCTGGACCTGTTGGGCCGCTGCGCGAGCGGACTGCTGGGCACGATGGACCTCTGGTCTGACCCAGCAGAGGCACTTCTTATGTTCTTATGTTTTCCACAAGGACTCCAGCAGTGAAGAAACTTCTCACTCTCAATGCCAAAAGGCCAAACCCACAACTGGCCAACTAATGCGTTTCAGTACCCAGACATGCCTCAGGGGATATATCTGCCACACACATAAACGAACATTTATCTGACACAAACATAAACTAACAATAAAATATAGCAATTCTCAAAACCCACTCAGACATAAAAAATCGAGCAAAACAACACACACTCACCAAAAACGATGACCTTCATGTTCATATTCAAGTACCAGCATCCAACTGCGCTCAAAAAGAATGCAGCTTTGCATGTGCTTTATATAAACTGATTCCCCGACGTCTCCTTTTGACGTCATTAGAACTCCAACCCTCTTTTTATTATTTTTTATATATTCTATTTTTTAGTGTCTAAAATATCTCCACTCAACATTACATTAACTATAAACAACACATAACTACTCTATCCAGCCTAAAAAGACTCAATAATCTCAACACACATATTCAAAAACCGGCACCAAGCCCATTCAAAAAGAATGCAGTTCCACATCAATTAAACACAAACTTCCAAACATCTCATGTGAATTACATCGAAAACTACTCCATTCTCGTTCTAAAAATCTCCTCTTCACATTACATCAGATACACCTGACACATGACTACATTATCCAAATCCTACTGCATTCAAGCCTAAACATTCAAACGCATACCTCTCCCAAACTCACCTATCCAACACTACTACCACAACTCCAAAATCATCATATCACATAGAGAATGACACGGAGGCGGTTTACCCGCGGGCACCGCATTTTAGCCGCGGGTCACCCGCCGAAAACGGGGAAGAAAACTAGCAGTCGCTGCGGCGACGGGGACAAGGCCATTCACCGCCCGCGGGGCGGTGAATGGTCTTGTTCCCCGCAGTGAGGCATGAAGGATCGCGCGGTCCCCGCAGCTCACACCCGCCTGCCCAATCGATTCTAGTGTTTAGCCAGCTCTCTCCCTTCTCCTCACCTTAGTTTGTAGAATTTCTTTTTCGGCGACCCGCACGCTATCAGAGCCGCGCACCCGCTGCTGCTCAGTTTTGAATCGATCTTCTGCTCTGACGCAACCGGAAACAGGAAGTTGCAGCAGAGCAGAAGATTGAACACTGAGCAGCCGCGCATGCGCGGCTCTTTGGGAAAGCGTGCAGGTCGCCGAAAAAGAAAACCTATAAACTAAGGTGAGGAGAAGGGAGAGAGCTGGCTAAACACTAGGATCGATTGGGCAGGCAGGTAGTGGCTGCGGGGACCGTGCGATCACTAGTGTTCCCGGCTCAAATTGGAAGGAGGGAGTGAAAGGGAAAAGGATTCTGGGCCAAGGGGATGAAGTCGGAAAGAAAAACCCACAGCAGGAAAGAAAGGGAAGGACTGGCAGGTGAGCCAGATGCTAGAAGCAGGGGGGGGGGGAAGAAAGAGGGAAAAAAGCTAGATGGGGTTGAAAAGAAGAGACACACTGGTATGGAAGAGGAAGATAGGGGAATAGAACAGACATGGGAATAGAACAGACATTGAAGGAGGGTGGAGAGGAACAGACCCCCAAGGGAAATGTGGAAGACAGAGTGGGAAGAAGACAGATGCCAGACTATGCAAGAGCGGAGGGAAGAAGATGGGTGCTAGACCAATTGGGGGGGGGGGGGTTAAGGGAGAGGCACAGTAACAGCAAATGGAAGACGCAGAGAGAAGACACACAGTGGATGGAAGGAATTCAATGAGAAAATGTGGAAAGCAGAAACCAGACAACAAAGGTAGAAAAAAAAAATTATATTTATTTATTTATTTTTTGCTTTAGGATAAAATAGTATATTAGTTGTGTTGATAAAAATTTATAAACAAAGCCCTGCCAGCTGAACATCTCTTTCTCTAGTTCAGCAGCAGGAACTTTGATTTATAAGAAAGGAATAAGCTAAATATTACAGTACTAAGGCTTATATGGATGCAGCGGGGACGGTGACGGGGCGGTGAATGGGATGGCAGTGGCGGTGACGGGGCGGTGAAAGGGATGGCGGTGACGGTGACGGGGCGGTGAAGGGAACGGCGGTGACGGGGCGGTGCAGAGGATGGTGGGCCGGTGACGGGGACAGATTTTTTCCCCGTGTCATTCTCTAATATCACACAACCATATTACCACATACTCATCACCACAATCTCATTCATATAATTTACCTCAGCCACCCCATTATTGGCAGTAATAATCACATTTGATATTACAGCTGGTCCACGAAAAACAAAGTGCTTATTCCAAGTGGCACATATACTAACCACTCACTTCATCCCTTCACCGAATCATCCAGTATAGTTCATTGCACCAGTTCAAATATGAATGCTTGAGGATATATTACTCCCAAAACTCATCTTCGCCTGTCCAACACTCTATTCTGAAGTCTGCAGTGGCCTCAGGGTCCTTTGGAATGGCCGGAGAGGAGTCTGCTGCTCTGTCGATGAGAGGAGACACCGAAGAACTCGACCTGGAAACAACTCTTTCACCTCCCGGAGTTGTTCCACCATTGAGTCCTGCTCTGTTCGCGGCAGTGCAGGGGAAGTTCCGTGAAGATATTCTCGTGGGGGAAACCCCATATTGAAGGGCACTTGCTGCAAGGAATGTGAAAGAGCAGAGAGAGCTGCAGTTATGGCCTGCTTCCAACCAGAAAAACTCCGGTGGTGACAATGGAGAGCATATGGATGGATCTCCAGAACCTGAACACAATAGTTGCCAAGTCCTCCCAGGATACTTCTCAACTTGTGAGTACTGTTGCAGCTTTAGATAAAAAAAATGGCAGGAATAAAAGAAGATTTTGCCACTGACTTAAAGTTAGTCATGGACAATGTGAAAAGCCTTCAAGACTTGGTTTCCGACACTATAAAGGATAAGATTTCTCTTAACAGAAAGATAGACCAATTAGAGAACTTTAATCGTAGATTGAATATGCATTTGCTGAATTTTCCTAAATTTATAGTAATTATTCCTTTGGATTTATTCAAAAAATACCTGATTGAAATTTTGAAATTTCCTTCTCAAGCTATTCCGCCTATCAACAAAACTCATTAAATTTAACACTCACTTTCAACTCTCTCCCCATTCACTCCAACCCAACACAAAGAGTCTCACAATATGAATCATTATACTAATGCCCCTCAAACATAAATGTAAAATAGCCTTTTATCCTGATGAATGAAAATAACACATACCAACAAAAAAATTCTTAATAACCCTAAGGCTTCAACTATCAAACTCTTGATTCAAACCTGAAGGTATCACAGTATCCAACCAAAAAATCCATCTTCTCTTTTTGTATAAAAAAATAACCCATCTATATCTCCTCCCCTTGGTGACAGCAATACCTCCTCCAGAGCTACAAACTGTAAATCATTGAAAGAGTGATTCAGGTACAAACAATGGGCAACTAAAGGTGCATTTCTATCCTGCCATTGTAAATGGCTGTGGTGTTCAATAAGCTTTATTTTTAGCTGCAATATGGTCTTTCCTTTATAGGCCAATGAACACGGACACCAAATGTCATAAATCACTCTAGATGATGTGCGTGAATTTAAATTCCTCAAACAAATAAAATGCTGATTCAACTTGAGGCTCATTTCCAAAAAAGAGGATCTACAGACACTACATTTGTCACAAGGAAAGTGACCTACCCTAGTGATGTCACTTAAATTCCTAGATACAGGTTGCAAATAAGGCTCTAACATATCCTTCAAATTTCTCTCTCGCTTAAAAGCAGATCATCATGAAGTTGTACCACATGCCAGTACTTTAAACTACATTGCTTAACAAAATGTACTGAAGAAGAATATGGTATGTGGTTCAACCATGTAAAAAAACTGTGACAAATGCTCACTAGAGCCCTGCCATAACAAAAACACATCATCAGTGAAATGTTTGCAAAGAACTATATCACAATTAAATGGTGAAGATGTCAAAAACTTGTTTTCAAATTGACTCAAATATAAATTAGCCACATCATGGGCAACCATGGCCCCCATGCTGTTCTCTTTACTTGTAAATAATATTTGTCCTGAAACATAAAATTTTTTTTGAAGAACCAAATATAACAAAGTTGTCTTTATCTGCCATCATTTACTATGCTACTATGTTATCAAAAAACTAATAGGAGAGTGTCTAGGCACAGTGCGAGATTCTAAAATGTTGGCAAATAATTTCAATTACTGTGTTTTCTGTAGGATGTTTGTATATAGAGCCTGAATATCAACTGTGACCAAAATCAAAGAGGATGGCAAATCCTTACAAGTATCCAAATGTTGAGTGGAGATATTTTAGACCCTAAAAAATAGACTATATAAAAAATAATAAATAAAGAGAGGGTTGGAGTTTTTAATGACGTCAACAGAAGTCATCAGGAAGTCAGTTTATATAGAGCAGATCTAAAGCTGTGTTCTTTTTGAGCGCAGTTGGACGCCCGTACTTGAATATGAACATGAAGGTCATCGTTTTTGGTGAGTGTGTGTTTTCTTTGCTCAATTTTGAATGTCTGAGTGGGTTTTGAGAATTGTTATATTTATTGTTCATTTATGCTTGTGGCAGATAAATGTTTGTTTACGTGTATGGCAGATAAATCCCAAGGCAGGTTCGGGTTCCGAAATGCTTTGGCTGGCCAATTGTGGGTTTGGCCTTTCGGCGTCGGGAATGAGAAGTTTCTTCACTGCTGGAGTCCTTGTGGACAAGCTAAGTGGTTTTACCTCACCCCATTTCTGATTAAACAAATTTTGTAAATTGATCTAAATAGCACGTAGTTTGTAGGCATCAGTATTTAAAAGGAAGAGAACCAAATGATTAAAGGCTTGGATCGGTAGAGTGGGTACTGAAATAACATTGTGCTATAGGAACCCTATGATCCTATGAGAAAGTACAAGTCTGATGGTTCTCTCCTCCTTGTTTTTGTATATTGCTTTATGTATTTATTTTTGAGGATTTCTGCTTTCAATTTTTTTAAAGAATGTGATATATGTTGTTACTATCTTTGATAATTGTTTGCATATAACTTTTTCTACCTTATTTTTTGTTTTCTATACTATTTGGTGAAATACTAGCAGGCCAGATCTTTATTCTTCCTCCTGATTTGCGGTAGAAAGCATGACTGTATCAGTCACAAAAACCAGAGCTGCTTTTAACAGGCTATTAATACTATATAAAAGACTAAAGTTATCATTCTTTAATGCAAGGCTTGAGGGTCAGTGGTTGTGCCCATTCATGCTGATTCTTCCCTCTCTCCTTAAAGCATGACATTGGGATGGTTTCCCGCTGTTATCTGCAGGGACAGGAACGGTGATGAATTCTTTCATTGTGTCATTCCCTAATTAAAAGCCCTCTGCAGAGCTCAACATATCTCTGAAGCCAAGACAAAATGACACCTAGAAATGACCCTGATGTTCAGAATTCCATATCCAGTTTCTTTTTTTCTCTGAAAAACATGGCAATCTGCAAATTTGGTGCTGCAGAGCAATCCATACTGGTCTCAAGAGTCTCAAATCTCACAAGACTAGTGGGAGTTCATGCAGAATGTGGCTCAAACTCACAAATCATGCTGTGCAAACAGAAAAAAAGGCTCTTACAGTAGCAGTGGCAGCTCAAGATGAAGATCAAGGCAAAAAGTTGGCCTAATATTATTTTTTTGCAGGTATTCTGCACATAACTTCATAGAAATGGGTGGAAATAGAGCATGAATACATTCTTTATCCCACACCCTTTTGTTTTACCCCTTTCCTCTTCTCCTATACCTAGATTTAATTGAAAGCAATCCATATTTTTCTTTCCTTCATGTTTCTTATGTTTGTTCAGTGGTATTTATCAGTTTGTGCTTGTCCTCCTCCCTTTTATATTTTTATATTGTAAACCGTTTAGATTTTAACTTTGATTTTATATATGCAGTATATTAAATAAACTAGTATTTTAGCCCGTTACATTAACGGGTGCTAGAATATATGTCTGTCTGTCTTTATTTCCGTGTCTCTCTCTCTCTGTCCTGCTGTCTTTCTTTCTGTCTCTCTCTGTCCCTGGCCCCCTTTGTCTGTCTGTCTTTCTGTGTCTCTCCATGTCCCTGTGTCTTTCTTCTTTTCTTTCAGTCTCCCTTCCTCCCCCTGGTGGTAGAATATATGTCTGTCTTTCTTTCTGTTTCTCTCCATACCCCTGTTTTTCTTTCTGTCTCTCTTCCTCCCGCTGTCTTTCTTTCTGTCTCTCTCCCTCCCTGGCCCCCTTTGTCTGTCTGTCTTTCTGTCTCTCTCCCTGCCCCTGTGTCTTTCTTCCTATCTCCTTCCCTACTTCCCTGTCCAGCAGCCGCAGCATTCCCTCTCCCTCTATTTACCGCGAGAGGAGCCTGCACGGACCTAACAGCCCAAGCCCCCAGCAGTGTAACTTCCCAGCGGCTCCTCTCACGATCGCCGCCTTCTCCGATGCAGGAGCGGCTCATTAGAGGAGCCGCTGCAGCGTCTTTGAGAAGTTGAAAAAAAAAAACTTTGGCCCATCTCCATGCTCGGCCGCGGCGGGCTACAGCTGCCACGGCCAGCAGCCGCCGACAGCTGCGGCGGCCGACATCCGCCTTGCCGTATTTTTTTGTTTTATTTGAAAGACGCGGCGGTGGCTCCTCTCATGATCCCCACCTGCGTCGAAAGTCCGACGCAGGCGGGGATCGTGAGAGTAGCCACCGCTGAGTCTTTCAAAGAATCGTAAGCCGCGCATGCGCACTTCCTATGGGTCGCTACAGCTCATGGAAAACGGACCCACGCGATGGGAGTGCGCATGCATGGCCTAGCGTTTTATTTTATTAGATTGAACTTGAACTTGAGTATAGAATTGGAAGGAGATCGACTGGCTTTCTAGGGCTCATTTGGGACAGAAACTAATGGGGGAAGAGCGATATAAGACAGCAAGTATGGGTGATGAAGGGGGTGGGGTGGAGACAATGAAATTGGGCAACAAGAGGTTGGTCAAGAGAAAGAGGGACAGAGAATGGTGCTAGCTACACACTGATTTCTGAAAGTGGCCTAAGGTGGTGGTATTATGGACTTGATTTACTAATGTTTCTTTTCCTTAGAAATGTTAATTGGAAAATAACCTTAGTAAATTCATCCCTAAAAGGAGCTCTCATCCCACCCCACCCCACCTGCTCTTCAACTAGTGAAAACATGGAGGGGAGGTGAAAGGTCTCAGCTCCAAAGAAAAATAATTTGTCAAAACCCAGCCCTCTGGAGCAGAAATCTGCCTAATGTACCCGAGTTATTACTTGTTTTCAGCCCAAATCTGGAAAGGCAAACAATTAAAACCCAAATCCACATCTCTATGAACATGTAGGCATACAAGTCAGGATTAAAGATTTGACAGAAAGAAAAGGATAAAGAACCCCATGTAAATCAAGACATGACAAAAGAATAAGACAATCTTCAGGTGATCTGTAAAACCCTGCCACAAGAAATGGGTTTGGGGATGGAAAGGGGAATCCCTACATTTAAGGTGCTGTTTATATCTGTAATCCCACTAAGATGGTTAAATCTTCAATAGTATTCTAACTTGGAATCGCATATAGCTAATACCTCTTATTCCAAGTGATAAATTCCAATTAGGATAAAAAAGTAGGCCAGTGAGGAAACATGTTAAGTTATCACTATGATAAACATTTGAGCGATGAATGGTGTTTCTGAGGTCCGAAGCTTCAGTAAAATTATGAAATTTATAGCTATTAAAAGTAGTTGAATCATATATCACAATGGATATTTATCACTTGGAATAAGAGATTTGTAATCCCAGCATAATTACCAAGACATCTCTAGTCTAGATATAGAAACACAGTGCACAATGACATGTGCACTTCACATTTGGGCGAGTCTGCATCAATAAATTTTAAGCCTTATGCATTCGTATCCAAGGGTCCCATATTCAATTTTCATTCCATATTCAAAATGGATCAGCAGTGTCAATTATGTCACAATGTTCATCCTGCATTCCCCTTTAAACCAACTAAACTTCAATTAATTATTCAGAAAACTATTTTATACAAATACTTCTGCATATAGGGTGAGTCCCCCTTCCATTGAAAAATATAAGAGCTTCCTTTACTACAGTGTGAACTCCCAAGTATGAATATCACTAGACAAACCAATAATTATTTTCCATTTTCCAGCACTACATCCTTTAAATTTTCAGACACATTTGATACCTTATTCTCTTGACCAATAATGTAGAATGTTGTAACTTCAAGGATAAAAAATTCACAACACACATTTTCACTAATGCTGCTGGCAAAAAAAATGCTTCACCCACGTCAGTTCAATTGCATGACAACATAGGTCTTGGGAAAGAACAAATCCCTCTATTCCCATTCCAGGAGTTACAATATATTACTGTATTACCCTTCACTACAAGTGCAATTACTACAGTTTGAGCAGAAGGCAATCTTCAGCAGATAAAATTACTGAGGAAAACAATGACAATCAGCATATTAATAATCACAACTTGACAAAACATACCAAATTCTTAAACTAATTGGTCTCTTCCTGTCTGTTTAGATTAGATATAAATGTGCTCTTAAGCTAATGAAGTCTATCTTTAAAATGTTTCTTCCCTTTGAACAAAGGCCTTTAGTTTATTTAAAGCAAGATTTATAGACAGTCTCTGAAACCAATTCAACATTACTGTCTTCTGGACACTAGAGTTAAAGGTTTCACTTTTGTACTTTCAGTTCCCCTCATCAAGGCTGATTTCAAAATACCAGCATATAAAATAATCATGTCATCAAACAATAGAAATGCTGTCTTACAGCAATCAGTGATGCTAATGTGCAAATCAGTTTTGTATAGGAGTACCACAGCCGCCTTGAGTTCCCTTAGTTCAACTTTCCTATGAATGAGTTCATGCACTAAAATAGAAAGAGGTAATCCTCTCTAGGAGTTCCCTTCTTAAAGTTTTGAATATGATGAAAGTGGATGTTACCAGCCCTTGTAATTGCTCAATCAGTGTTCTCTCTCTCTCTTTCTGTCAAAATCTCTATATCCTGCTTATTATAAAGAACTGCAGAGGGAAAAAGCACAGTTACTTACAATAAAGCACAGTTACTTACTGTAATAGGTATTATCCAGGGACAGCAGGCAAATATTCTAACATGTGGGTGACATCATTCACACAGCCCGGATGCGGACAGCTTCACAAGCAGACTTGCTTGAAGAACTTTAGAAAGTTTGCGACTGCCGCAACGCACATGCTCAAGTGCCTTCCCGCCCGATGCAGGGCACTTATCCTCAGTTCAGATAGCTACCAAAGAAGCCAACCAGTGGAAGTGGGTGGGTTGTGAGAATATCTGCCTGCTGTCCCTGGATAACACCTGTTACGGTAAGTAATTGTGCTTTATTCCAGGACAAGCAGGCAGCATATTCTCACATGTGGTTGACCTCTAAGCTAACCAGAATGGGATGGTGGGAGTGTGGCAACTTAGGAGAATAAATTTTGTAAAACTGCCTGGCCGAAATGGCCATCCCATCTGGAAAAAGTATCCAGACAATAATGAGAAGTGAATGTATGAACCGAAGACCAAGTGGCTGCTTTGCAGATTTCCTCAATAGCAGTAGATATGAGGAAAGCCACTGATGCTGCCATGGCTCTGACTTTGTGGGCTGTGACTTGACTCTGTAGATGCAATCTAGCCTGACCATAGCAGAAAGAGATGAAAGCAGCTAACCAGTTGGAGATGGTGCGCTTGGAAATTGGATGTCCCAACTTCGTTGGATCGAAAGAGACAAAAAGTTGAGGTGCAGATCTATGTGGTTGAGTGCATTGCAAGTAGAAAGCCAAAGCACGCTTACAGTCCAGAGTATGAAGAGCTGTTTCTCCAGGATGAGAATGAGGTTTTGGAAAAAAAACACTGGATTGATTGAGATGAAATTCTGAAATCATTTTAGGTAAGAATTTAGGACGAGTACGATGAGTACGGAGGACCACCTTGTCATGATGGAATACTGTAAAAGGTGGGTCTGCAACTAAAGCTTGGAGCTCGCTGACCTTGCGAGCGGACGCGAGAGCAACAAGAAAAACCACTTTCCAAGTGAGATATTTAAGATGAGCCGAATCCATTGGTTCAAAAGGAGGCTTCTTCAATTGAGCAAGAACAACATTGAGATCCCAAACCACTGGAGGCAGTTTGAGAGGTGGTTTGAAACTGAAAAGTCCTTTCATAAATCTGGAAACCATAGGATGAGCAGAGAGGGGTTTTCCTTCGATAGGCTGATGGTAAGAAGCAATTGCACTGAGATGGACTCGAATGGATGTGGATTTGAGGCCTGAATGAGACAAATGGAACAGGTAATCCAATACTGAAGACAAGGAGGTAGATTGAGGATCCTTGTGATGAATGGTGCACCAAGCAGAAAATCTAGTCCATTTTTGTAGAATTGTCTGGTGGTAGGCTTCCTAGAAGCCTCTAAAACAGGGGTCTTAAAGTCCCTCCTTGAAGGCCGCAATCCAGTCGGGTTTTCAGGATTTCCCCAATAAATATGCATTAGATCTATGTGCATGCACTGCTTTCAATGCATATTCATTGGGGATATCCTGAAAACCCGACTGGATTGCGGCCCTCAAGGAGGGACTTTGAGATCCCTGCTCTAAAACATCTTGTACAGATTGAGAAAACTGTAAAGTGGTAGTTAAGTTGAGAGGTGCCAAGCCAGATATAGAGACTGCAGGTTTGGGATGAAGTAGAGACCCCTGTGTAAGCAGAGAGGGAAAAACTGGTAGAAGCAATGGCTCCCTGCTGCTGAGTTAAAGTAGAAGGGAGTACCAAGGTTGCCTGGGCCACCGAGGCGCTATCAGAATCATGGTGGCATGTTCCTGTTTGAGTTTGACAAGTGTCTTGAGAATGAGAGGGAATGGAGGGAACGCATAGAGAAACTGATTCCAGTGGCCGGGACATATATGGGA
Source organism: Geotrypetes seraphini (assembly GCF_902459505.1). Classification (NCBI taxonomy): domain Eukaryota; kingdom Metazoa; phylum Chordata; class Amphibia; order Gymnophiona; family Dermophiidae; genus Geotrypetes; species Geotrypetes seraphini. The sequence goes on along the minus strand of NC_047085.1, from coordinate 396,234,891 downwards.
AGATAGCTGCAGCTAAGTCGAAACCCGCCGGTTGAGGCCGCAAGGCAGGCCCCGCCATGACTGAAAGAAAAACTAAAGTCTTTTTTTTTTGTTTGTTTTTAATGAAACGCGCAAGAAATACACAGCGACCCTGATAAAGAAATAGAACACGAGCCACGGTAAGAGAAGGCACGAAGTAGAACTAAGTCTAGCGCAGAGCGTTGAAATAGGATTTCTCGGCTCCACAGAAAACTGAGAACTTGCCCTTCGTGAGGATGAGCAGTGAGAGGCTTTCCCTGAACTGATATATGAAAAGCTGTAATAGCACTGAGATGGACCCTGACCGATGTAGATTTGAGTCCAGTCAGAAAGATGAAGTAGATAATACAACACCAATTCTACTGATAAGGAAGTTGGATTGTGATGATGATGAAGACACCAGGAAGAAAGTAGAACACTGTCAAAATACACCACATCTAGCATACAACCAGGAAGAAAGTAGAACACTGTCAAAATACACCACATCTAGCATACAACCTTTATCTAATTCTCTGGTCTCCCAGTCAAAGAAATTGATCAGATTTGTCTGACAAAGACCTACCGCTAGTGAATCCATGTTGCCTCCGGTCCTGTAATCCACAGGATTCCAGAAACTTGACCATTTTCTGCTTTAAAAGCGTTTCCATTAATTTTCTTGCCACAGAAGTCAGGCTTACTGGCCTGTAATTCCCTACTTCTTCCTTACTTCCACTTTTGTGGAGAGGGACAATATCCGCCCGTCGCCAGTCCTCCGGTACCACTCCTGACTCAGACTCATTGAAAAGGTCAGTCAGCAGAGCTACCAGAACTTCCATAAGTTCCTTCAGCACCCTAGGATGTACACCATCCAGCCCCATTGCTTTGTCTACCTTTATTTTAGCTAGCTCCTTACAAACACAACCCTCTGAAAATCAATCAGGATCTATTACTCCTCCATCCCTTTTCACATTTGTCATCTGCGGTCCCACTCCTGGCACTTCAACCGTGAACACAGAACAGAAATATCTGTTAAGCAATTCAGCCTTTTCTTTATCAGCTTCTACATATTCCTCCCCTTTGAGTCTCACAATGCCCCTTTTGCACTTCTTCCTATCACTAATATATCTAAAAAAATGTCTTGTCTCCCCATTTTACCGTGTCAGCTATTTTTTTCTTCCATTTGCATTTTTACTTTCATGACTACAAGACCAGCCTCTCTTAACTTTTCCAGATATTTTTGCCTGTCTTCCTCTTTCTGTGATCTTTTGTAGTTTATGAAAGCTAATCTCTTATTCCTTACCCTCTCAGCTACTACTTTTGAGAACCAAAGTGGCCTTCTTTTCCTCTTACTTTTACTTACTTGCCTCACAAAAAGGTTTGTTGCCCTTATAGTCGCTCCTTTCAGTTTTGCCCACCGCATTTCCACTCTTTACATAGGATTTTAGCTAGTGCTGGGGAGAAGCCAGCTATATTGGTACTTGTGGAAGGGAGGTTCTGGAAGCTAAATTTAGGCTCTTAGGCAGAAAGCTGAAATCCAGATCCTCAAGGGTAGCATTTTCAGAAATGCTCCCATGTGTAGGATCCAAGAGGCAGGCAGAGCTCTGAAGTCTTTTAGCGTTGTTGAGAAGATGGTGCAGAGATGATGGATTTAGATTTGTTAGGAACTGGGCAACCTTCTGGGAAAGGGGGAACTTGTTCTAAAAAGATGGACTCCACCTTAACCGGGATGGACCCAGGCTGCTGGCGGTAACGTTTGAAAAGGAGATAGAGCAGCTTTAAAATTGAGTTGCGGGGGAAAGCCGACAGTTGCCCAGGAGCAGATGGTTCAGTGTGAGATATCCTTGAAGGATACTATTGAAACAGGATATTTAGGGAGTCCCAGTAGAGAGGTTCAATAATGGTGACTCAAATTTTCCCTATCTTCTCAGCAGCTTGTAGTTACAAGGAAAAAAAACACAATTTGAAGTGTCTGTATACGAATGATAGAAGCCTAAAAAATAAAATAGGAGAATTAGAGTATATAGCACTGAATGATGAGGTAGATATAATAGGCATCTCAGAGACCTGGTGGAAGGAGGACAATCAAGGGGACACTATTACCTGGGTACAAATTATATTGCAAGAATAGAGTGGATTAAATTGATGGGGGGGTTGCACTATATGTTAAAGAGGGAATTGAATCAAATAAAATAAACATTCTGCATGACATAGATAACAGTGTGGAAATCATATGGATAGAAATTCCACGTGTGAAGGGAAGGAACATAAAGGCAGAGTTACACTAATGTGCCCCGGGACAAAATGAGCAGACAGATGAAGAAAAGAGAAGGCTGAGAAATGACTGAAGTCTACAAATTTCTGAGTGGAGTATAACAAATACAAGTGGATCAATTTTTCACTCCATCAAAAATTACAAAGACTAGGGGACACTCAATGAAATTACAGGGAAATACTTTTAAAACCAATAAGAGGAAATATTTTTTCACTCAGAGAATAGTTACACTCTGGAACGCATTGCTAGAGGTTGTGGTAAGAGCAGATAGCGTAGCTGATCTTAAGAAAGATTTGGACAGTTTCCAGAAAGAAAAGTCCATAGTCTGTTATTGAGACAGACATGCGGGAAGCCATTGCTTGCCCTGGATCAGTAGCATGGAATGTTGCTGCTCCTTGGGTTTTGGCCAGGTACTAGGGACCTGGATTAGCCACCGTGAGAACGGGCTACTGGACTTGATGGACCATAGGTCTGCCGGTAAGACTATTCTTATGTTTTCAGAGATTAGGAAAGCTGGTGAGAATTGGGCAACAGTATAATAATGGGTGATTTCAATTACTCCAACATTGACTAGTTAAATGTTACCTCAGGGAGTGCTAGGGCGGTAAAATTCCTAGATGTCATAAATGACTGCTTCTTCGAGCAACTGGTTCAGGAAACAAGAGAGGGAGCTATTTTAGATTTGGTCCTTAGTGGAATGCAAGGCATAGTACAGGAGTTAACTGTGTTGGGTCTACTGGGAAACAGTGATCATAACGTGATCAAATTTGAGCAGATACCTGGAGTGACATCGCAAAAGAGTAGAGGCATTTAATTTTCGAAAGAGCGACGAAGATAAAATGAAGAAAATGGATCAATTGCAAAGGTTAGGACTAAATGGCTGCCGCGAGTTCTCAGAGTCCCGCAAGAAATAGAGGCAGCCATTCAGCAAGTGGCTTAGTGCAGGCAGCAGCGAGAAAAGCTCGCTCATGCCCGGTATACCGCTGGGCCAGGAGAACTCGAGGTGGCCATTCAGGAGGGGCTCAGCATGGGGCAGGAGCACAGAATACTCGTTCCTGCCGGTTCACCACTGGACCACCAGGGATTCAAAAAGGTACCCGAGGGGAGGCGGGAGGGAAGTAAAAAAAAAAAATTGGCAGTCAGCCAGGACAGCAGACATCCCTCCTGTCTCGGCCAACTGCACCAGGCCATACGGCAGGCCCGGTGGAGGCTTGTAACAGGTCCAGGAGGGGGGCGGGCGGACGATGACCCAAATATAAGCTTAAACCCCCATTTTTTTTGTGACATCAGATAGAAGGCTTCCGGTTCAGGCACAGGATGCGCAAGGAGCCACTTCACGTGGCTTCGTGCACACTGCGGCTGTGAGGAAGGAGCCAGCCACACGATAACACTGGGGGCATTGAGCCGCATAAAACGGCAAGGCGGGAGCTGGCCAGAAGATCTAGTTGAGGCACAGCATGGATGGAGGGAAACACCAAAGGTAGGGGGTATGAGTTTTATTTTTAATTGTGTCAATTTTGAGAATTTTAATCTGCTGTCTATATTTTGCACTGCTCAGGAAGAAATACTTTTGTTTCTTTTTCTCTGGGAGTTCTACTGCATGCAGAGTTTTGAATTTTAGGGTTTCGTTTTTTATATACAGTGGAACCTTGGTTTACGAGCATATTTCATTCCAGAAGGATGCTAGGCCAGCCAAGGGGGACTGCAAGCAGCACGTGGTGACTGGAGAGTGAGGCTGCTTGCAGGGACAGTGAAGGGAGCAGGCTGAGATAGCGGCAAGGGAAGAGAGAGGAGCGTGAAGGCAGTTAAGCAACAGAGCTTGCAGAGAGGCGGAGGCAGTGGGAAAGAGGAACAGAAAGCAGTCGGGGAGGCAGAGGACTGCTGTAGAGAGGAGCGGAGAGAAGCGCAGCAGATCGGGACACAGAGAGGGAAGAGGCGGGTTGTAACTCCGCCCACCTCCCGACGTCACAGCCGATCTCCCCCTTAAAAGGGGGCGAGCCACCGGAGACTTCCCAGCGCTAGGCCAGCCAAGGGGGACTGCAAGCAGCACGTGGTGACTGGAGAGTGAGGCTGCTTGCAGGGACAGTGAAGGGAGCAGGCTGAGATAGCGGCAAGGGAAGAGAGAGGAGCGTGAAGGCAGTTAAGCAACAGAGCTTGCAGAGAGGCGGAGGCAGTGGGAAAGAGGAACAGAAAGCAGTCGGGGAGGCAGAGGACTGCTGTAGAGAGGAGCGGAGAGAAGCGCAGCAGATCGGGACACAGAGAGGGAAGAGGCGGGTTGTAACTCCGCCCACCTCCCGACGTCACAGCCGATCTCCCCCTTAAAAGGGGGCGAGCCACCGGAGACTTCCCAGCGCTAGGCCAGCCAAGGGGGACTGCAAGCAGCACGTGGTGACTGGAGAGTGAGGCTGCTTGCAGGGACAGTGAAGGGAGCAGGCTGAGATAGCGGCAAGGGAAGAGAGAGGAGCGTGAAGGCAGTTAAGCAACAGAGCTTGCAGAGAGGCGGAGGCAGTGGGAAAGAGGAACAGAAAGCAGTCGGGGAGGCAGAGGACTGCTGTAGAGAGGAGCGGAGAGAAGCGCAGCAGATCGGGACACAGAGAGGGAAGAGGCGGGTTGTAACTCCGCCCACCTCCCGACGTCACAGCCGATCTCCCCCTTAAAAGGGGGCGAGCCACCGGAGACTTCCCAGCGCTAGGCCAGCCAAGGGGGACTGCAAGCAGCACGTGGTGACTGGAGAGTGAGGCTGCTTGCAGGGACAGTGAAGGGAGCAGGCTGAGATAGCGGCAAGGGAAGAGAGAGGAGCGTGAAGGCAGTTAAGCAACAGAGCTTGCAGAGAGGCGGAGGCAGTGGGAAAGAGGAACAGAAAGCAGTCGGGGAGGCAGAGGACTGCTGTAGAGAGGAGCGGAGAGAAGCGCAGCAGATCGGGACACAGAGAGGGAAGAGGCGGGTTGTAATAGTAACAATAAACCTTTGTAATGGCAGGTAGGACTAGAAGCAAGACTTCAATCAAAACAGGCAGTTCAGTCACCGAGAGCACCCAGGGGATGGCTATGGTGCGAGTACAGATGGAAGGGGAACCAGGACGGAGGGCAGAGGTCTCTGTACAGACCGAGGCCATCCCCTCAAAGAGGTCTACAGTCTCAACGCAGACAGAAGTAATGGATCAACCGGAAGAAAGCCTTTTGATGGAGCTGAAGAGCCTGAGAGAGGAGGTTCAGCGTCTAAGGAGCATCCGAGACGACGAGACCTTCATCGATGGAGTCATCCAGGAGCTGTCTCAGATCGCTGAGCAGGAACCTGACAAGACCACCCTGGGAACACCCAAAGCGTCCAAAACGGCCACCTTGAGACAAACCACTGGAATGCAGGAAGTGGTTGGGGACGTTGACTCCTGGCAGCTGGTGACTTCCTCCACAAGAAAAAGCAGAGGACCTAACTCTGTCTCTTTTTCTCTCACACAGGACAGCTCTACATCGACACCACAAATCGCCCTGAGGAACAGATATCAACTGCTACAGGATGGTCCAGAGACAGAGGTACAAGAAGATGTTCAGCAGACGTTTCCAGCTCCGGAATCAACAGTACGGCGTACCCCTAAGAAGCGCAGAGTGGTGGTCATCGGAGATTCACTGCTGAGAGGCACCGAGGGACCAATCTGCAGACCAGACCTACATTCAAGAGAGGTCTGCTGTTTGCCAGGAGCCAGGATCCGGGATGTCACTGCTTGCCTTGACAGACTCATCAAGCCCCGAGACCACTTCCCCATGATTCTAATCCACGTCGGAACCAACGACACCGCCAGGAGCACCCCATAGGAAGTAAGGGAAACTCGCTTGATACGCTCTCCCCCCCAAGGCCAACGGTGCTGCTCCACCCCCACCCCCCGCTCACAAACACCCCCCCCCGCCCGAACAGCATTCAGTCTTACCCCCCATTTGGCACCAGCATGCAGCCCACAGGATGTGCCAGTGCTGGTGAAAGAAGTTCCTGCCTCTTGCCTAGGCTTTGAGCATCTGAGCATGCTCAAGGCCTTCTGGTTCTCGCTCTCTCCGAGATTTTCGGAGATCTCCGAAAGAGGCAGGAACTTCTTTAACCGGCATGTCCTGTGGACTGCAAGCCGGTGCCAGATGGGGGGTAAGACTGAATGCTTTTCGAGCGGGTGGTGCGTGTGCGTGGGGGAGGGGGGGCAATGCCAGTTCTTGGGGGGGTGCTTGGAAATCGAGTCAACAGTTTGCGAGACAAGATTTGTGAGAATGTTTTGCTCGTCTTAACAAAACACTTGGAAACAGCGGTTTGACTGTATTAGTACTTTTAATTTTTTGGTCCCGTATTTGCGGGTAGGAATGACTGTTGAGAAACATACAGTGTGTTTTGTGTAGTTTAATTTTGTGGTTAGCTATTATGTATTAACTAGTGTTTAAGCCCGTTACATTAATGGGTGCTAGAATATATGTGTAAACCTTTAGCACAATGGGGCGCTGAGGCGTTCGTTTCTTTTTTCTTTCTGTCTCTCTCCCTCACCCCCTGTCTGTCTTTCTTCGAAGGTACGGATGAACAGAGGCACAGAGTTTCAAGTGTGCATGCATGCTTATTATTGATAAAATCATTTTCCCTACCTTTGTTGTCTGGTGACTTTATTTTTCAGTGCTTTTAACTATGTTTCCAGGGCCTCCTGCATGCTTCTCTTCTAGTCCTCCTTCCCTATCTTCTCCCTTCCTTTTACCTTCTCCTCCTTGTCCAGCAGTACCCCCTATCCCTTCCCTGCTCCCCTGTCCAGCAGTAGCCCTTCTCTCTTCCTTTTACCTCCCCCCTGTCCAGCAGTACCTCTCCCCAGCTCCCCCTGTCCAGCAGTAGCCCTTCTCCCCCTGTCCAGCAGTAGCCCTTCTCCCTTCCTTTTACCTTCCCTCTGTTCAGCAGTACCCCTTCCCTGCACCCCCTGTCCAGCAGTAGCTCTTCTCCCTTCCTTTTACCTCCCCCATGTACAGCAGCACCCCTTCCCTGCTCCCCCCTGTCCAGCGTCGCAGAGGGAAGGCAATCTGTAGCACATGGAGAAGTCTCCTGGTTTTTGTGGTGGTCTGCAGTGGTTCCAGACTCGCAGCGTCATGGAGGGAAGACAATCTTTAAGTTGTCGCAGGCTCCTTGCGATGAGGAAACCGCCAAACGAAACAGCCACACTCTCTTTCTGCCTCCTTCTTCTGCCCATGCAGAGGCATGTAACACGGAGATTGAAGTGCAAATGCACACTAAGGGTTTTATTATAGCTGATAAGATTATATTGTGTGTACATGTATGAAAATTGAATAGAAAAAACAGTTATAATTAGTACTATTAGGGGGCGGTGTCTGGGGTGGAGATTGGGCGGGGTCTGGCCCGCAACTTAGCCTGTGTTTTGGATTTCAGCCCCTGTGCTACAGTATGCAACTGATGTCACTCCTTGTGTGCCTGTTAACTACAGTTACTTCTTCCAATAAAGGCCTGGGTGAAGAGGAAAGCTTCCATCTGTTTCCTGAAGTAGAAGCAGTCTTATGTTAAGCAGACTAGAAACATAATTTAAACAGGGGCACTATCACTGCAGAAACTCTTCTTTTTAAAAAAAAAAAAATTTCAATTGTTACACATAATTTAAAAAAAAAAAAGGAAAAATGATTATCAATACAAAATAACAATAAAAGAAAAGAGAGTACAAAGAAATCCAACAAGCCCTCGTCAAGAGAGAAATTATTCCCTAAACTTATAAAGCGGAAAAAAATTAATCCTATCAATATAACAGCGTTGCACTAATGGCTTTAATATTCCTGTAAGGGCTGTTTATTCTCAGAAACTTTTCTTATTCTTCGTTTTCCTTGTTGTTATATATTAAAGCCCATACTTTTATTTTCAGCACTTTACTTTTACGTGACCGATAGTAGTATTAGCTATTGCACTTTAGACAGAATTTCTATGGTGTCACATTAGCAGAACTTCCTGAAACGTGACAGCAAGGGTCGCTCGGGCGCACGTTGTGGCTCTTTGACCGTGTTGTCCTCTGAGCCTAGAGCGCGCGCTCCTCGCCCCGCCCCCATTTCACCGGCTACTTTAGGGAGGCTGCCTTCACACACTCACCCAAATAGAGAATGGTGGGGATGAAGCCCCAGCGGAGAGTGAACTGCCCGCAGCGGAAGAGCTGCTGAAGCCGCTGCTTGCTCTCTTTGCTCAGCTTGCTCATAGCGGCGACGGAGGAAAGCGACCACCATCTACCGGGCCAGAAACAGGAAAGAAAGGACCGGCCACGAGACAGCGAGGAGATGCGCGCAAGAGGGCGAGGGAGAAGGGGATGGGCTCAGGAAGAGCGCCCCCTGCAGCTGTACCTCCGGAGACGCAGTTAGCGCGTGACTTGCTCTGACCAGAATTTGCCTCTTACTACGTCCTCAGGTTCTAATACCGGTAGGGGCTGTTCGTCAGCATGCATTGAAAAGTTCTTCCGGAAGTTAACAATTAGAGCGTGACTGGATAGGAGAGGGGACTCGCATCCGCCACCTTGTTAATTGGAGGAGCCAAACATACCCGAAGCTCTGTATAGTTGGTGGCGCTGTTATGTTGGGCAAAGTATCAGACTGCTGCCAGTTGTTTCATTCCCTGTCACTCTCACCTTCAAGGTGGTCATACTTTCAGGCTAACATGAGCATACCTGTCTTTTTGAGTTAGTCTGTGAGTTTCCCATCAAGCAAATGGCAGAGGAAAAGGGAGGGACAACAAAAGCAGCAAAGCACCATTTTGTTTAGTGGTTATATAAAGCTTTTTTACCTTTTTTTTTTTTTTTTTTTTTAGCGGTTTACAGGCTAGATAAGAAATAGAAAAAAATGTCAATTGAAGATAGGAAAGACGCATAAAAATAGCCTTACTGGTCCATCTTCCCTAGTAGCCCATGTTAATGGTGTACATGATTAAAAACAAAGTCACAGGATGTGGACCTGGAATAATATATAAATTATAAGAGGTCCTATGATCTGACCCTTTGTGGTTATGATATGCCTGCCCTCTGTTTAGATAAGTGTATGGGGAGAGTACATTGGATATATTTCAGTAAAAAGCCTCTATATGAAGGTTTGTTTATTTATAAATAGAAGCTCCCTGAGCTCTGTATTAAGGATTTAAAAATATTGGACAAAATTTATTTGTTTTTTATTTTCTTTATTAAAGTTTTTCAAAATACAAAAGCTTTAAAATCCTATTTCTTAACAACCATATACACTATTAAGATATTAATAACACTTTCCTTCATTCCAATCAAAATTCCAACATAAATCACAATTAAATAAAAGAAAGAACAGATAATCAACATGTTCTTAGACATATGTTCTTGCCTTCTCTCCCCCATGCCTTGTCATCTCCCTCCTATCTCTCCCTCTGGCACCTCCTCTCTTTTCTTTCCCTCTGGTCTGGCATTTTTGTCTCCTTTAGTTTCCCTTCCTTACCCCCATGCCCTGGCATCTCTCTCCTCTCCTTCCGTCTCCCCCTCCCAATCCATTATCTAGCATCTCTTCTTCCTTTCTCTCCTTCCTTCCACCTGGTCTGGCATCTGCCTCCTCCCCCTCCCCCCTGACATCTCTCCCCTCCCCCTCCATGGTCTTGTAGCTCCTTTCCTTTCCTCCCATGGTCTTGGTATCTCTTTCCTCTCCCTTCTCTGGTGTTCCTTATCCCCTCTCTCTCCCCAATTGGGTGCTGCAGCAGCAGCCCTTCTCTTCCCCTCCCCCTCCCCAATTGGGTAAAGCAGCAGCACATATCTTCCCCTCCCCAACTGGGTGCTGCAGCATTTCTCTTTCCCTCCCCCCCAAAAAATTGGGTGCAGCAGCAGAACATTTCTTTTCCCCCTCCCCTCCCCCATTGGGTGCAGCAGCATATCTCTTCCCCCTCCCCCCCTTGGGTGCAGCAGCAGCAGCACTTCTCTTCCCCCTCCCCCTCCCCAATTGGGTGCAGCAGCAGCACTTCTCTTCCCCCTCCCCCCTTGGGTGCCGCAACAGCATCTCTCTTCCCCCCTCCCCCCTCCTTTGGTGCAGCAGCAGCATTTCTCTTCCCATCTCTCCCATTGGTGGAGTCGCAAGCTTCCCTCAATCGCTGACCTTTTCTTTGCTTCGGGCCTTCCTCGTTGCCGGGTCCTGCCATTGCAGAAACAGAAAGTAGGCAGGACCTGGCAGCCAGGAAGGCCCTTAGCAAGGAAGAGCAGCAAGACAAGTTTTAACTTCCCTCTGTCGCTGACCTTAGCCCTAATGAACTTATGCTCCGGGGCTCGAACGTATGCGTGCCTTCTCTTCTCCTCACCATCCCCCCTCCCCCCGGAACGTAACTTCCGGTTTTGGAGGGAAGAGAAGGGAAGCTGGCATGCACACCTTAAATCCCCAAAGCATGAGTTCGCTATGGGCTAAGGTGGGAAATCGCCAAGCCGGTGAGAGGGCAGGGTGAAACAAAGAAAAAGTTGGGGGAGGGAATGAGGTCTGGAGGAGAGGAAGCATACAGGAGTCTGAAAGAAGGGAAGAAAGAATAAAGTGCAACCAGAAACTGATGAAATTACCAAAGGTAGGAAAAATGATTTTATTTTCAATTTAGTGATCAAAATGTGTCCGTTTTGCGAATTTATATCTGCTGTCTATATTTTGCACTATGGCCCCCTTTTACTAAACTGCAATAGCGTTTTTTAGCGCAGGAAGCCTATGAGCGTTGAGAGCAGTGCGGGGCATTCAGCACAGCTCCCTGTGCTAAAAACTGTTATCACGGTTTAGCAAAAAGGGAGGGGTATATTTGTCTATTTTTGTATGGTTGTTACTGAGGTGACAGTGCATAGAGTCATCTGCCTTGACCTCTTTGAAAAAACCCCGCAGAATATAAATGATAATTAACATTTTTTCTGCGTACAGTGTACTTTGTGGGTTTTTTAAATTTTATTGTTGGTTAACTTGGTCATTTTAAAAGTAGCTTGCAAGTCGAAAAAGTGTGGGCACCCCTGCTATAAGTGGTATTGAATAGTGGTGCTGGCTGGCTGGTAGGGGGTGTTATAATGCTGTAATGGAATGGATAGTGTGCACAACATGTTTGTGGAGTATGTTGTAGATTTTTCTACATATGACACCTGCTTTTCATGTGATTCTGGGTAAATCTAGTTAGATGCATATGTGATAGTTAAGGCCATGCCCAATAGAAACTTATGAAAAGTTAGTACATAAATATAAACAAATTGAATATAGATTGCAGCAAAGGCCAGAACAATGACATTAGAGAATAACAGAAAAACACTAGGCAGGGGTGTCCAACCTTTTGGTTTCACTGGGCCGCATTGGCTGAAAAAAAAGTTTCTGGGGCCGCACAAACTTTCAAACACCGCAGCAAGACACAGGAGGGAGCTGGCAAGATGGTAAACACCTGGGGGAAGCAGAGAAAAACACTGCATCGCCCTCGACCGAGGCTGCACAAAATACTTCATGGGGCCGCAGGTTGGACACCGCTGCACTAGGAGTTACTAGGAGGGAAAAAGTATAGTTATTTTGCTGAATTAAGCCAGATCATAAGGGAAATACAGTATTAGATATACATAACACACTTATAGAGGTATTAAGAACTCCATTTTGTATTAATCTGCCTCCATTTTGGTTTTCTGTCTTTCTCTGTTCTTTGTCTAAAGAATTTGCGCCAAAAGATCCTCATGGCCTAATTGATAACAGATGTTCTTGAGCTAGTCAGCTTGGAGCATATCTGATTTCACAATCCAATGCTGGGTATAGAAGAAAGTGAATATGTTCTATGGTTTATGAATGTTTGGGACCCCGAATGTATGTGAAAATGTGTTTGATTATGTGTGTGAATATATGTTTAAACATGATAAATGGTTTTGACAATTGTATTTTTATAATATTTTAAATCTGAAGAAATCCTGAAAGACATCTGCAGTTTGACCTCTCTGACCTTTAAGCTAGGCAACTCTCTCTGTGACATTAGGGGGGGCTCACACACAGAGGCTGTCGTTTTCTGTACAGCCTTTGAGTTCCTGACACAGAAAGCTGGGTTGATGCAAAGTTTGTTTTGGGTATATATATAAAGTTCTATGAAAAAAAATATATAATTTGTAAAACTTTTCTTAAGCCTGGTAACTATGTTAAAAGGAATTTTCTTTGTTCATACCTAAGGACGGCCTCTCTGTTGGCTGATTGATTGACAGGTGTGATGTCATACTAAGCACTGCAAAAGTATATAAGTGAACCTTGTGGGAGTGGTTCTCTGAGTTCATATTTGTCAGGAGAGATGTACTTTGACATGTCTGACTATATATGATTCCTTGCACAAATTACCTTTTGAACTTTGAATTCTGGTAAAGCTAATAAAAAATAACTGATTGGAAAAGATTTGTGCAATTGTCATTATTCCTGAATACCTAAGAGCAGGGCTAGCTGCTTAAATGGCACCCCAGATGGGACTGTCACTTTAGGGCGAGGTTAGGTTAGGTTTACCCTGCTTAGTATATAAATGCTTAAATAAATATATAAAAATAAATATTTTTTGAAATGTAGATATCTGGTTTCTTCGCATAGCAGTTAGTTTAGACATATTATTTATTTTACATTGGATTATCTTAATAGATGGTAGATCTTTTTTCTTCCATTGTGCAGAGAAGGGGGTGGGACCGCAGCAGAGAGAAGACTACTGGGACGTCATATGGCAGCTTACAAAGATCGGTAGAGCCAGTGGCGATCTTCTGCAGGGCAGGCTGCTGAATTTAGATAAGTTGACCAGGCAGGCCTTCCAGGGGACAGGGGTATAGTCCTTCGTGGGAGGGGGGGGTGTAGTCCTCTGTGTGTGGGGGGTGCAGGCTTTCCGGGGGGAGGGGGTGTAGTCCTTTGGGGGGTGCAACCTTCTAGTGGGGATACAGGCCTTCACAAGGGATAGGCTGGCCTTCAGGGGTGGGGTGTAGGCCTTCAGGGGGGTGCAGACGTTCAGGGGAGGGAGCCCTGGTGTACAAGTACACGGAGGGAGGGAGAGAAGGGGGGGTTCAAAGAGACATGCATATGCTGGACTTTGGGGGGAAGAAATTATGGGTCTAAAAACAGAGGAGAGGGAGAGAGATGTGGACAATGGGATTTAGGGATGAAAGGAACAGAAAGGGAGACATGGTGGACCCTGGGGTGGTGGGGAAGGAAGGAGAGATTCTGGATGAAAGGGTAGTTAAGAAAAGGTGGATCTGTTGAGGGAGACGAAAAAAAGGAAAGATGCCAGACCTCCGGGGGAGAGAAGGGAAACGGAAGGGGAGGACAGAGATGGCAAATGGATGGTTAGCATGGAGAAAGAAGAAAGAAGGAAACCCTGGCAAGCAAGTTATCAGAAGACAACCAGAGCCTGGGATCAACAAGATTTGAATAATGACTAGTCAACAAAAGGTAGAAAAACTAATTGTATTTTCTGTTTTGTGATTACAATATTTTCTGTTTTGTGATTACAATATTCAGATTTGAAACGTGTATCCTGCCAGAGCTGGTATTAGACCGCAAACATGAGCTAGGATTTAACAGAGAGGAAAAGTCTTTTTTGTTTCTTTATTTTGTTTGCACCACGGTGCCAGTGTGGTTAGGAGAGGGCAAAGGAGGTGAAGAGGCTATAAAAGGGATGAAGAGACTATAAAATAAACCCTTTAAGTTTAATTTTTCCAATTATTTAAAAAAAGTTGAAGACACCATTGAATATAGTTCTTTTGTATCACAGTTAATACAATTTTGCAAGTTTTTTTCAACGATTCTTTCTACCGATAAAGATGGTGCAGTGATAGAGCATTGAAACACTTACAGGTGTTTGTCCCCGGTTCATGATTTCACCACCTATTCAAGGTTCTGAGCACCACTATGGTTAAAAGTTTTTTCTTATAAATATAGCTTACCTCTTTTTTTGTTAGTTGTATAAAATAAACCCACCAGGATGTTTTAAAAAAACACCAAATTGGGCAGGAAAATCTAATCGAATTGAATCGAAAAATCGATTCAATAGGCTGAATCGAATCAAAATTTTTTTTTTCCTGAATCGGGCAGCTCTAGTGTAAGCCGTTATCCTCCAGCAAGGCTGGGCCAGAGGGGGAGAGCTGGGGGAGAAAAACAGCTGAGAGAGAGAGCTGAATAGCAATGGCTGGGAGAGTCCAGGGGAGGAGTCCTGGGAACAGTAAGGATGGAGATTTCCCTGTTGAGGAGTTGCCTTTGCTAGCAGCCATGCATGGTAGCATAGCATGTAAAGCAGGTCAGAGTTTCAAAGTTATCATTGAGTAAGTTTACTGCTCTGCTTGCTGACCGTGTGTAATTCTCTCTGGGATGAAACCTGAGCCCAAGGCACATGAGTAATGCCATTTGAAACGGACCCAGATGAACAGTATAAGTTAAGCTAGAAGCTTCAGGCATTCTGTGGGACATTAAGAGAAGCTTGGGGTTTTTGAATGTTTTTTCTCTCAAATAACTGAGCCTGTGTTTATGAGGATGAGGACTGGAAGTATTGAGAAAGTTATTTTTGCCTTTTTATGTTTCTTTCCATGTTTTCTGCTTGGAACTTGTGTGACCCAGGGAAGTGGTTACAAAACCTGAACTGGACTTTCCAAAGTAAAAAGACTGGGGCTAGGTTTTCTTTTGGGTAAGTTTTAAGCCCGGACTGGTTTTCTTCAAGGCTGCTTATTTTACTGGATTGTTCATAAGAGACTGTAGTAATAAGACCTCCAGGAGTGAGGGGAAAGGTTCTTTATTCAGCATTATGTTTCTTGCTGGGAAACAGCCTGACCCACAGGACAAACAGAAGGTCTATTAAGCCCAGTATCTTCTTTCCAACAGTGGCCAACCAAGGTCCCAAGTACCTAGCTAGATCCCAAGTAGTAAAACAGATTTTATGCTGCTTATCCTATGGATAAGCAGTGACTTTCCCAAAGCCATCTCAATAATGGCCTATGGACTTTTCTTTTGAAAATGCTACCCTGGAGGTTCTGGACTTTAACTTTCTACCTAAGAGCCTAAATTTGGCTTCCAGAACCTCCCTACCACATTTCCCTATATCATTGGTACCCACATGAACCATGACAGCAGTTCCTCCCCAGCACCTTCGGTCTATTCCAGTATGGCAATTCTTATGTTGTTTCCTTTTTTTAATGCATTAACCTTTAAGTGCCTAAACATGGCTACACAAACTACAAGATATTGAATAAAGAGGAAGTAATAGTATCTGCAAAAATAAGAGAAACTGTGAAAGTAGTCAGGAAAGCAAAAAATTCAAATGGAAGAGAAAATAGCTAATAGTAAAATGGGGAGGGGGAGGGACTTTCTTTTGGGGATATGATAGTGACAGGAGTACAGAGGTGGCATTGTGAGATTTAAAAGTGAAGGGGAAGAATATATAAAGGCTGATAAGGAATAAGCTGAAGTACTTAAGAAGTATTTCTGTTCAATATTCACTAAGGAAGGCCTGGAAATGGGTCCACAGAAGACAGAAACAAGAATGAAAGTGAGATAGACCTCAGACAATTTTCAAAAAACTGTTCATGAGGAATTAGGTAAAGGTAGAAAAAGTGATGGGGCTGGATGAGATATATCAACAGGTATCCGCAGTAGCTTCTCCGGTGTCTGACCTTTTCAGTGCTTTAGAGTCATTAGTGGTCTCAGGGGATTAGAGACAGGTGGATGTGGTTTCTTTTATACAAAAGCAGACATAAAGAGAAGGCAGGGAACTACAAGCCAATTAGTCTGACCTCTCTGATGAGTAAATTAATGGAAATACTGCCAAAACAGAGAAAAGTGAAACCACAAAATACAGGGTAATAAATTTTACTGTAATTAGAGGGAAAAATCACAAGATTGCCATCAATAAATTCCCAAACTAGTATTGAAGCAATCAAATATAATAGAAAAAAGGTTTTTAAGTGCTCATAATTAGTGAGAGGAAAAACAGCACCTCTTAGGGGTTTCAATCCTTGCACTAAACCATTATAAATCATTCAGACCTAATTGGTTTTTAAATTGCAACACTTCAAAAAATAAAAATCTGATTTATAGTAAAACCATCCAAAGTGCACTGAATATCCAATGATACCATTTCAAATAGATAAATACTGAGCCAAGGAATACTCACTAGACTGATACCCTCCGAACATATCAAAACTGACTTCATAGTTATGTGAGAGAAGGTGAAGCAGATAGGTGTGCAGGAGATGTTCTTGTCATTCCTCCCTGTCAAGGGTAAAGGCCAAGGCAGAGAAGCTCACATCATGGAGATGAATATGTGGCTCTGCGGATTAATGCTGCCCGATTAAGGAAAAAAATTTCGATTTGATTCACACTGTTGAATCGATTTTTTGATTTGATTCACTTTCAATGACACAGCTTTTTAAGTTTAAACATTTTATTTAACCAAGGCAAAGATCTGCAACGTGACACAAACACGCTCAAGAAATGGGCCACAACATGGCAAATGAGGTTCAACGTGGATAAGTGTAAGGTGATGCATGTTGGTAACAAAACTTTTATACATGAATACAGGATGTCCGGAGCGGTATTTGGAGAGACCTCCCAGGAAAGAGACTTGGGCTGACAAGTCGATGAAGCTGTCCATGCAATGTGCAGCGGCAGTGAAAAGGGTGAATAGAATGCTAGGAATGATTAAGAAGGGGATCACAAACAGATCGGAGAATGTTATCATGCTGCTGTACCAGGCCATGGTACGCCCTCACCTGGAATTATGTGTCCAGCACTGGTTGCCGTACATGAAGGACACAGTACTACTCGAAAGGGTCTAGAGAAGAGCGACTAAAATGGTTAAGGGGCTGGAGGAGTTGCTGTACAGAGAGAGATTAGAGAAACTGGGCCTCTTCTCCCTTGAAAAGAGGAGACTGAGAGGGGACATGAACGAGACATTCAAGATTCTGAAGAGAATAGACTTAGTAGATAAGACAGGTTGTTCACCCTCTCCAAGGTAAAAAGAACGAGAGGGCACTCACTAAAGTTAAAATGGGATTGATTCCATACAAACGTAAGGAAGTTCTTCACCCAGAGAGTGGTGGAAAACTGAAACGCTCTTCCGGAGGCTGTTATAGGGGAAAACACCCTCCAGGGATTCAAGACAAAGTTAGACAAGTTCCCTCTGAACCAGAATGTACGCAGGTAGAGCTGGTCTCAGTTAGGGCACTGGTCTTTGACCTAGGGGCCGCTGCGGGAGCGGACTGCTGGGCACGATGGACCACTGATCTGACCCAGCAGCAGCAATTCTTATTTTCTTATAAGGCAATATCATGTAAAAAATAGGAACATCCAAATTATAACAGAGCTGTAAAATTAGTTAGAAACATGGATTCACAGCTTCCCCAAAGCTTCGCCAGCCCCCCTTCCTGGGCCTCAGCTTCCCCCTCCCCCCAATTCCTAGATGGCCTCGGGAAAAGAAGAGAGCAGCACTGCAGCGAGATTCTTTACTTACACTCAGTTATATGCGGGGAGGAGAGGAGAAATGCTTTTGGAGTACTGGGAACGAGCCAGCCAACAAATACCAAAAATCAACGTGCTTGCCGTCGCCGCATATCCGCACAGGTGCACAAAGAGGTCCCTTTGCCCACAGTCCTTTCTTCTGATATAACTTCTGGTTTCGCAAAATGTAGGCGTTGCAAAACCAGGTCTACTTATGGACATGAGTTGGGTGCTAGCTAGGCACAAGTTAGGTGTGGGTTAGGCGTGCTGGAGGCGTCCAGTAAAGAATGCTCCAGTTTGATATTAAGGTAAAAATATATTTAATAATGCATTACTCAAGCAAAGCACATGAAAAAATGTATTGCATACTAAACCTCATTCCCAAAAGGTTTTGGGTTTTGTTTTTTGGGGGGTAAACAGTACTACAGTTTGATATTGTGAGAAAAGCGCTGCCCACAAGATGAATAAGACTCAGGGACTTTGAGTAAAGTAATGTAATTAAAATTTATTTACTTTTTGGGCCCAAAAAGGGAGCCCTCTGCACAAAAATTGGCAAGATGGACACACCTGGCATAGTACATTCATTGAATATATAGTAAGTACAATCTTCAGTTAGCCCCTCCTGTCTGTCTGCTCATTGGATAGAGCATTACAGTTCATAACCTCTCAAATCATTCACACCTACTTCCTGTCTCTCCTCCCCTAATTACTTTCTCCTATTCCTCTTGTTCTTAAGACCCTTGACCATATTTACAATAGTCCTTATAGTTAGTTCTGCTAACACCTCTGCTACAGTGTTCACTTGACTGTAGGCATTGTATTCTGTGTCCCAGGAATGCTCCCCTTCCCACCTTTTGAGTCAGCAAATGCTTGTTACTTGTATGTCCACACAGTGTTAGACAAACTCCTTCTGGAATTTTACCAGTATTTCATTTAGTTTTTCATTACCACTTTATTAATATATTCTTTATAATGTTACCTCTTCAGAGTATTGATTATATTACCCCGCCTTATTAGAATAATATGTATTAGTAATATCTGTATAGTTTCTCTGTAGTTATTTAACCACACCTGATTAGATGTATTATATGAAAGCGTTATACCCTTTAAGTGTTCACCCCCGTTGTGTTATTCTGCAACAATTAACACCATATGAAATTATTAGTATTTTCATTTCTCACAATTCCCTCCTCTTTTTATATTAATGTTAATTTTGCATTATTTATTGTAATGAACTGCTTTCAGTTCTGATTCCCATTATCAGGTAGTTTGTTAATTCTCCCTTATAATAACATCACTTTTACCAAATTTTTATGTACAGATGATTCTTTTTCTTATTCCTTCTTTTTTTCCCCTAATAGGAGCATATTACTTACTGACTGCTGTGTTTTCAATGTAATTTGTTTGTTTATTGCAGTTTCTTTTAGCTTTTGTGTCATACCTCTTATACATAGAATTATACAATACCCTAGAGCAGGGGTGTCAAACTCAATCACATTAAGGGGCCGAAATCCAAAACACAGGCTAAGTCATGGGCCAGACCCCGCCCCCATAATAATACTAATTATAACACCATTTTTTCCATTCATTTTTCATATATACACACACAATATAATCTTATTAACACATAATGGTAATGGTTAACCACAAATTAAACTATACAAAACATACTGTATGCTTCTCAACATTCATTCCTACCAGAAAACAGATAACCCCTATGCAAATCAGGACCAAAAACTAAGGGCTCCTTTTACGAAGGTGCGCTAAGCGTTTTAGCACACGCACCGGATTAGCGCGCGCTAGCTGAAAATCTACCGCCTGCTCAAAAGGAGGCGGTAGCGGCTAGAACGTGCGGCAATTTAGTGCACTTTATTCCGCGCATTAACGCTCTAGCGCACCTTTGTAAAAGGAGCCCTAAAAGTACTAATTTTTTAATTTTTTTTAAACACCCTAAGATTCAAGATTCTGCATGCAGTACAACCCCCAGAGAAAAAGAAACAAAAGTATTTCTTCCTGAGCAGTGCAAAAGATAGATAGCAAATTAAAATGCTCAAAATTGACACAATTCAAACACTAACTTGAAAATAAAACCATTACCCCTACCTTTGTTGTCTCCCTCCCTCCATGCTGTGTCTCCCTCCGGTGATTGTCTAACCTTTTGGTCGGCTCCAACCTGGCCGTTTTATGCGGACTGATGCCCCTCGGTGTCATCTTGTGGCCGGCTCCCTCCTCCTCACAGTCGTAGTGTGCACGGAACCGCGTGTAGCGGCTCCTCATGTGTCCTGCACCTGAACTGGAAACCTTCTCTCTGATGTCACAACGTCAGAGGGAATGCTTCTGGATGAGGTGTGGGATGTGTGAGGAGCCGCTCCATGCACACTACGGCTGTGAGGAGGAGGGAGTTGGCCACAAGGTAAAACTGAGGGCATCGGACCATGGGCCACATAAAATGACCAGGCAGGCCGGATTTGCCCCACGGGCCTTGAGTTTGACACCTGTGCCCTACAGATATTAGTACCCCAATTCCCACAACTAATGAAGTAAGTGCATGTATTACCACTCCTTTCCATTTCCCAAACCAGGCATCCAGCCATCCTGTGAGTGAGATGTCTATACCCAAATTCTCAGCTAATGTGTTTAAACCTTGCAAAGTCCTAGTAATTGTTCCATCAGGTGCTGTGTTATTGGGAATGAAAACATGTCCCCTTTTTCAGCTAACATTATGTCTAAAATCATTCTATTTTCACAAACCAGTCAGCTAGTGGCATCAAATTGTTCAGATATACCTTTTACTGCATCCTTTGTGTAGTTTATAAATCCGGTTGATTGTAACAACTGTAATTTATCCAATCTACATTTTTATTTATTGTAACCCACCAAAAGAGTGACTCAAATCCTGTTGCTATTTGAGTTCTTCCTTTAAACTCATCTGGGAACCCCCTGGGAACCCCTATAGCATCTATGTATATGCTATTATCAAATTCTAGTGTGCGTCTCACTCTGATTTTTCTCAAATGCTAGTGTGAATGATCTAGACAGTTGTACAAATGCACAAGTACTCTTCCATTTTGGGGGAAGTATTGGTCTTAGGATCTTCCCTCCACAATACCACCACAAGTCAGCTTTTGTCTTCTTTTCCTGTAACATAAAAGGTATTAATGCAAATTTTTAGTTCACCCAGGTTCTGTGTGAACTCTTCCCCCTGCTGTGAGAGGCAGGTGTGGTTCCCACTTACCATGGAGAACACAGGTGGCACCTTTCTATCATTTGGGTGCAATGCAGGCAACATCCGGGAAAGTGCCTGGCATTCTCCCTTATCCCAGGCATTAGTGTCTTGATACAGTGTCATCATCTACTGCATTCTATGGTTTTTCCTTTCCCACCCCAAAGGGAAAGGTACTACTTGAGCCACTGGACACCCAGAGGCACAAGCATAGCAATCGCTCTTGTGCAAACTTTTCACAGTAATTGAACCCATTTTACTTGAGCATTTGAGCCTCTCTATTTCTATGGTCTGTTTCAAGCATTTTACCTCCATGACCTGAACTACCTTTGGATCCTCAGGAGGCTGGAAAGGTGTATGCTTGTGTTGAAAAAATTGTTTCTCAGTGTGTTTGACTACCTTACTTTTATTGATCCTAAGAGGTGAGGTAAAGCAAGCAGCCTTTCACTTCATTCTGAAAGAACATGTTCTAGGATCTCGCCCTGTATGTTGAATCAATTTTTATTATCAAATAACAGAGGACAAACCAACAGGCCAGAACTACAATAACAAAAGAGAACAATCAGGTACATAATATCAGATCCAACAATCCCACCCACACCCCACACCCCCCAAACCCCCTAGTCTGAAGTGCGAAAGTACCATAGTGCAGTAGGCTTGGACTCAGATAACCCACTGCCAAAGATAAAGAGTGAACTCCAACACTGAAGAAGAGAGAAGAAAGAAAGAAAAAAAAAAAAGGGAAGAGGGAAGTATACCTGGTGCCCCCCTCATGGAGGAAACAAGCCCGGGTCTCAGAGAGAGCTACAATGAATTCAGAATGTCACTTCGAGCCCGTGGTGATAATGAAAAAAGGTAAGAATCCCAGATCCGAAGAAATTGCTGCTTTCTTCACAAGCTAAAAGACGCATCTTTCCTCTCCAGCAGCAGCAGAGCATGCAAACGATTCCTCCAAGCCCAAAAGGAGGGCAAAGTATCTCCAATCCAAACAGATAGAATCACCTTCTTCCCCAAGACACCCACCCGTCTCATAAACTGCCGCTGACATAAACAGAAGGCAGGATCTCGCCCTATAACCAAAATCCCCATCCAAAATAAAGTGTCATTAATACTTTGTTCCTGATTCTCTCCCTCAATTTGTTCTTGTCATGAGGTTTGCTTAATGGTCATATAAATTGTGCTACACTGTTTAGTTTCACATTT
Source organism: Geotrypetes seraphini (assembly GCF_902459505.1). Lineage (NCBI taxonomy): Eukaryota > Metazoa > Chordata > Amphibia > Gymnophiona > Dermophiidae > Geotrypetes > Geotrypetes seraphini. Next base: position 396,212,765 of record NC_047085.1, on the reverse strand, counting down.
AGAATTCAGATATCCCTTTACAATGGAAATTATATATTTTATCCTAGAATGTGTTTGAGATGTCCACCTTGATGCTTGGGTGGTCTACCTTACCTGTTCCCAATTAGGACATGAAGTGTCTAGACACATATATTTTTCTTCTGGACTGTACCTTTTTTTTTTTTGTCTTGACACATCTCCACAGTCTATTAAGGAGCATGCATCGAAGTGTATTACCTGTGGAATATTACTCTCTTTTACCATGATAGTAAATTGTACCTATTCAGAGAGTTCAGTGTGTGGGTCCCTCTGTACTTCCATATTGAGGCTGCAATACTTGCTCGGCTCCCCTCCAGCATGGAAAACCACAGAATCAATTTCATCTTGTTGTGCACTAAGCCTGACATGTTTCCTTAGTTTCACACACAACCTCTTAATGTTAAACCAGAAAAATATGGATATTCCCCCCCCCAAACTCAACAACACAAACATTACTATTTCAGCAGTTGTAGTTTCTTTATCCCACATTCCCCAAATCCCATATGTGTGAGACTAACTCTATTAGCAATGAAACAATGTCCAACAAATGTCCAAAGCAAAAATTCAAAGAAATTCAGAGCAGCATAAAACATTAAAATATAAAAGGATTTTTTTTCCTAAGATAAGTCACTTTGATGAATCCACAGGTCTCCTAATAGTGAGGCTTAGAGAATTCTCTTCAGATTGCTGCATACACCACTCAGCAGGCACTTCAACGAGTGCCTTGACTCTGGTGTGATGAGTCCATCCTTTTTCTCCTGTTTTCACAGCAGTCTCTGTAGTGAGTAGTATTTGGAACAGCCCTTCCCACTCAGGCTGTAACTTGGTTTCTCTCTGGAATGTGTAATCTCTAAGGACGGTGGTTGAGCCAGAAATCCCTTCTCCCCTGAGGAGAGACAGAGGCAAAGACAACACCAGTATAAGAAACTGGTCCCCTGTTCTAAACAATGAGAGCCTTTTTGCTCAAGACAATTTGGATAATTATCTCTATATCATTTGATTCCCCTGTTCCACCCATCCTCATGAGGGTGGATACCAGGGAGTATGAAACTCCCATGATACTGCCATTGGAGCACCCTGGAAATGAAATGAGATCCCTGACCTCAATCTATGTTCCCCACTATCCCATATTGTGGGGTAATTTGTTCCAACACAATTTTAGCCACACCTGTTCCTGTGGCTGTAATCATGGGATAGGCCTCCAGCCACCCAGTTAAATGGTCTACTAAACTAAACTAAACTAAATTAAACCTTAGGTTTGTATACCGCATCCTCTCCACAATCATAGAGCTCGGCACGGTTTACAGGAATTGGGATAGAAAGGAACTACAATGAAGGTTAAAGGTCAGAGTAAGAAGAATATTTGAAGGGCTTAGTATGACAGAGATGGAGTAAGTATCACATTTTTGAGAATAACCAGGTTTTCAAATGCTTGTGGAAAAGTTGGAGGGAGCTCAGGTTCCAAAGAGGGGAAGTAAGGTTGTTCCAGAGCTCAGTGATTCTGAAGGGGAGGGAGGTCCCTAGTTTTCCTGCATGGGAAATGCCTTTTAATGAGGGGAAGGATAGTTTTAATTTGTGGGTGGGTCTGATGGTAATAGGGTTTGGGGAGTTCCAAGAAAGTGGGATAAAAGGAGGGAGGATGCCGTGTAGGATTTTAAAAGCTAGACGTGCATTTAAAGTGGACCCTGGCGATTATCGGAAGCCAGTGAAGCTTAGACAAGAGTGGAGGGACATGGTCAAATTTGCTTTTTACGAAGATAAGCTTGGCCGCGGCATTCTGAATCCGCTGAAGTCTGTGAAGGTTTTTCTTAGTTAGGCTTAAGTAGATAGAGTTGCAATAATCCAATCTGGAAAGGATGATGGATTGGACAAGGACAGAAAAGTGTTTTTGATGGAAACAAGATCTTACTTTCCTCAGCATGTGGAGGCTGAAAAAGCATTTTTTTTTTACTAAGGAATTGAGGTGGTCGTTGAAGGACAATGTAGAGTCAATGATGGTGCCCAGGACCTTGCTTGAGAACTCAAGCTGCAGAGTGGAGCCAGAGGGCAGTGTGATGGAGGTGGGTAGTTGGTCTAGTTTTGGGCCGAGCCAAAGTAGTTTTGTTTTGGACTCATTCAGTTTCATTTGCACAGTGTGGGCCCAGGATTGGAGGTTCATTATACAGGAGGATATGTTCTCAGGTAGGTTGATGAGGTTCGAGTCGGTCTTGAGGAGGACGAGGATGTCATCAGCGTAAGTGTAAATTGTTTCTAGGGGGGATAGATGGAGGAGTTTTAGGGAGGACATATAGATGTTGAAAAGAATAGGAGATAGAGGTGAGCCTTGCGGGACTCCACATATCGGTTTCCAGGGGGGGGGATGAGGTGCCATTCATATTGACAGTGTAAGAACGAGAACATAGGAATTTTGAGAACCAGTCTAGGACTGTGGAGTTAATGCCTATCTCAGAGAGTTGGTAAACTAGAATATCATGATGGACAACGTCAAAAGCAGTGGAGAGGTCAAATTGTAGGAGGACGGTGAACTTATTACGAGAATGAAGCTGTTGAACCTTTGAGATTAAGGAGGATAATAGGGATTTGGTGCTGAAGTTGGGACGAAAGCCATATTGGTAAGGAAGGAGAATAGCGAATCTCTCTAAATATGATGAGAGTTGGGTAGATATGATGGACTCTAGCATTTTGGTAAGGAGAGGGATATTTGCTATTGGGCGATAGCTGGATTGTGTGGAAGGGTCTAGGTCAGATTTTTTCAATAATGGGGTCAAGACAATGTGACCCATTTCTGGGGAAAAAAGGCCCGAATGTAGGGCGGAGTTTATGAGCTTGGTAATAGATAAGATGGCCTGAGCGGGGATTTTCTCGTATAGGTAGGAGGGGAATGGGTCCAAGGAACAATTTCAGGATTTCAGTTTGAGGCAGAGTTTGAGGACCAGGGGATTTGGATACATGCTCAAAGGTAGTCCAGGATCTGTCCACTGGGATAGGGTTGGGGACCGTTAGGGTAGAATTGGAGACGGTGGGTACCAGAGAGTTGTAGGAGACTGCAGGTGGGAAGGAGCATCTCAAGGAAGTGACCTTGTCATTGAAGAATTTTGCCAGAATCTCGGCTGAGGGAGAGGAGGGGAGCAAGGTGGAGTCTTTTTTGGAGGATAAGGAGCACCAGATGTTGAATAGCGTACTACTCTGGTTGTTGGATCTGGATATTTTGTCACCGTAGAAGTTCTTCCTTGCTTTTTTTAGTGCTGTATTGTACAACTTAATATTGACTCTCCAGGACTGTCTGTCTTTAGGGGATTTAGATTTTTTCCATTTGCGCTCCTGGGCTCGACATTTCTGTTTTAGGTCTCTATGATATGGGAGGTACCAAGGAGCCTTACGGGAGTAGGAGATGGTTTTAGTGGAAAGGGGGGCGAGGGAGTGGAAGGTGGACTCAGAGAGAGTGACCCAGTTGTGCCAGTTGGTTTCTGAGTCTGAAGGCTTAGGAGTGGAGGGGCATAGGCTGAGAAATTTGGTCCAGAATAGATCGCTCGTAATTTTTTTGCGGAAAGTAATGGAATTGGAAGAACGGGATGAAGCTCCAAGATGCGACATGAAAATGGGGAGACAGAAAGTCCCTAAGAAGTGGTCGGACCAGGGGACATGCTCCCAGCGAGTGTCTACCAGCTCTTGCATATCTTTGAACCTACCCTCTGGGGGCAGTTCAGTAAAATCTACTTGGATGTTCTGAAATGGCTGCACTCCCAGCTGCCGCCTTTCTTTTTTTACTTTTTTGCAAATTGCACAGCGGTCACAAACTTGTTTTGCCACCATGCAAATTCCTAGGCATCCATATTCTCTGAGAACCGAGTCACAAAGTGCCTGAACACCCCAAGACTGACAGCCCCTTTCATATGAGCTGTCTATTTAACATTTGCCTTCCATCAGGCAATATCCGTATTCCCTTTTCAATTTTGAGTGCTCCCAATTTAGTCATTTCCTGTATTTCTTGCTCTGTGAATACAGGAACTTCTGTGCACTCCAGTACTCTGAGTACCAGAGCATATAAGGTCTCCTCCTTTGCTGTCTCATCTACTACCTTTGGGGTATGTTTCTCTGGTGTCCACTAATATGGATCCCTGCAATCTCCTCAGGCAAGAGAAGATTCTATAATCCTTGTCTGATCAGCTCTCCATGCATCAGACTTTTTCCCTTGCCATTTATTATTCCCCTTTCCTCCCAAATTTTCCCAAACGTTTGGACCACTCAAAACACATATCTAGAATCTGTGTATATAGTGCCCTCCTCCTCTTACTGGAGGGCTTAGTTGAAAGCGTATAGATCCCAAACTTATACTGACCAGGCATTCGGTAATTGCCCAGCCTCTTGAATGGAGCTTTTCCCCGTCTATTGTAACATATGTTGTTCCCCTGCTACTATCCTTGAGGACCCGTCGATAAATAATCGACACTTCTTGGCAGAGGAGTATCTTTCAAGTCAGGATGTCTTTTTTTTCACCAGGAGAGCTGTAGCTGCAAAAACGTGCACACCTTCAGACCCTCCTTGTGAAACAGAATCTAATAATTTGAATAGAAAACCCACAATGCTGGCCCCTTGTGTAGCAAATAAATGAAAAGGCTTGTCAAGAGAGAGCAATGCTAATATTGGGGCTGTGATCAGACTCTCCTTTAAGTCTGTCACCGAGTTTTCTTCCTCACTAGTGAATGTGAGAATTGCTGTGCATTCTGGTATTTTCAGGGTTAAGGCACACATTCTTATCTTTTCAGATTCCAAGGCAACTGTCTGGTCAGCTTAAACTATCTCCCTTGCTTCTAGCATGTGTTCTTGCTGGCGGGTTACCTTATAGGTAATGTGCATCTACCTTTCTAATTATTCCTCAACTCCTGTTCTCAATATCTTTATTATTTACGCTGTAAAGGACTAAACTTTGTGGGTCCTTGCTTTGGAAATTCTTTTTGCATTAGCTCAGCTGCTAAAGCTTTCTTTCTGTCTTCCTGAAAATATCTATTCAGCTTACCACTCCCCCTTCCTATTCTGTATCTGAGAAAGTACTGAAGTGTAATAAGTTTGCTTCATTCTTTTTCTGTATGTTGTGTGTGAATTAGCTAGAAAACCTTTGGAATGCTAGAGGAATAAATTCTTCTAATTAGGATCTAAGCTAGGAAATTTTTTTTCTCCCCTGTGGGTCCTCCCTGTCCCACGGGATGAGCATTTTGCCACTGCATCAGAGCAGCTCTTCTAATCATTCCCTGTTCCTTTCCGCTAAACAAAAATAATCTCTTGCCAGGTATATAAATTAGGTCCTAAGCACTGGTCAAATTGTTCAACTAAATCAATAGGATCTTCAATTAAGGATTTCATTTCCTTTTTAAAACTTTCTGATTTCAGTATTAGTTGGCAGAGAGCTTACAAATTTCACTGCTTTTTTTTTTTTTTTCAGAGGAGAATCTTTTCAGCTCCTCCCTTCTTTGTTTAAGGCACTGTCTTGTGGGGTAGTATATTTTTGCTCTATGGAGGCGACGTTTGACTCCCACACCTAGAGCTCTTTTTGGGATTTATATGATAGCTTCTCCTAAGCCAAGAGGATTGTCTGCATTTGTGGCTAGAGTGGTATTGATGGGAAAAAAGGCCATTTTGACCAACTGGTTGTCTACTGACCCGCTGACTAGTCAGTGGAGGTCTATGATGATTGCCAATGCTTTCTTGGAGCGCTGGCAGTTTGGGGACCTGGACACTATGGAAGGCCATCATTTCTGTTCAATTTGGGAACATTTTTGGATAGATCTCACTCCACATGCTCGCAGCAGATTGTTGAATATTTGCAGTTAACTGTTTTCTTCTTCTTTTTGTGCTCAATATTGTTTCATGGGCGGGGGGGGAGAGGAGGAGGGATGTACTTTGGTGCATATATAAAAGAAAATTGTTGTATTTTGTTTGGCACACTGTCTTGCACTTTTCTATTCAATAAATACATTTAAACATAAGGCACTGTCTTGAAATCACAGAGAAGTTCACTGTCTCTTCTCTGCTGCATTGTTAGAGGAAATAATTTTACCTCTGACACCTCTCTGGATTGTGGCTTTTCCCTCCCGTCCTTTATTGGGACTTTTTCTTAATAGATTGCTCGGTATCACTCCCCCATCCATTCTAAGGAGGGGCAATCCCGAAGGCATAGGAAAATTCTTCAGATCTTTCTGGCACCTCTCTTTCCCTATACAGTGGTGCCTCACACAACGGACGCCTCGCACAGCGCACGCTGCGCACAACGAACTTTATGTCTTGATTCGTACAACGAACTTCGTTTCACACAACGAAGTCGCCCGAGCTGCATCCTTCCGCGCAGGCACTGCGCTTAACTGCCCTCTCTCCGCCTGGCTCCCTCTTGCCCCCCCGACTCCCCGACACGATCGGGGCAAAAAGGAGCCCAAGCCCTCTTGCCTCGCCGATTCCCCAACTCCCCGACAATATCGGGCCAGGAGGGAGCCCAAGTCCTCCTGGCCACGGCGACCCCCCTAACCCCACCCTGCACTACATTACGGGCAGGAGGGATCCCAGGCCCTCCTGCCCTCGACGCAAACCCCCCCTCCCCCCCAACGACCGCCCCCCCCAAGAACCTCCGACCGCCCCCCCAGCCGACCCCCCTGGCCGACCCCCACGGCCCCCCCAACCCCCTTCCCCGTACCTTTCTGTAGTTGGCCGGACAGACGGGAGCCAAACCCGCCTGTCCGGCAGGCAGCCAACGACGGAATGAGGCCGGATTGGCCCATCTGTCCCAAAGCTCCGCCTACTGGTGGGGCCTAAGGCGCCTGGGCCAATCAGAATAGGCCCGGGAGCCTTAGGTCCCTCCTGGGGGCGGGGCCTGAGGCACATGGGCCCAACCCGACCATGTGCCTCAGGCCCTGCCCCCAGGAGGGACCTAAGGCTCCCGGGCCTATTCTGATTGGCCCAGGCGCCTTAGGCCCCACCAGTAGGCGGAGCTTTGGGACGGATGGGCCAATCCGGCCTCATTCCGTCGTTGGCTGCCTGCCGGACAGGCGGGGTTGGCTCCCGTCTGTCCGGCCAACTACAGAAAGGTACGGGGAAGGGGGTTGGGGGTGTCGTGGGGGTCGGCCAGGGGGGTCGCGGGTCGGCTGGGGGGGCGGTCGGAGGTTCTTGGGGGGGGCGGTCGTTGGGGGGAGGGGGGGTTTGCGTCGAGGGCAGGAGGGCCTGGGATCCCTCCTGCCCGTAATGTAGTGCAGGGTGGGGTTAGGGGGTCGCCGTGGGCCAGGAGGACTTGGGCTCCCCCCTGGCCCGATATTGTCGGGGAGTTGGGGAATCGGCGGGGCAAGAGGGCTTGGGCTACCTTTTGCCCCGATCGTGTCGGGGAGTCGGGGGGGCAAGAGGGCTTGAGCTCCCTCTTGCCCCGATCGTGTCGGGGAGTCGGGGGGGCAAGAGGGCTTGAGCTCCCTCTTGCCCCGATCGTGTCGGGGAGTCGGGGGGGCAAGAGGGCTTGAGCTCCCTCTTGCCCCGATCGTGTCGGGGGTGCCAGGGACCACACGGAGTCACCCACCGTACCACCCGATTCGGGTAAGCGCAGGTATCGGTGGGTGGCTTATTTGCGGGGGGGTGCCTTATTTTACATTTTTTTCTAAAAAGGGGGGGCTGTCTTATTTGATGGCCCTGCCTTATCATCGGGGAAACACGGTAGAAAAAAAAAAATGAACAGTTAAGTCCCAGTTTTTGCCACTGAGACTCTGCCCTCTCTCACTGTAAAATTAGACTCTACTTAGTCTGTCTTTAAATTTAAAAAATGTGTGTTGTTTTAAAAAACAATTATGTTTTTAGATGTATCTAAATAAAAATAATAACCAAAAATTTATCTTTTTTTATGTCATCTTAGCATATTTTATGCTACAGAACGAATTATTTTTTTTTACATGTATTGTTATGGGAAAACGCGTTTCACATAACGAACTTTTCGCATAACAAACTTGCTCCTGGAACGAATTAAGTTCGTTGTGTGAGGCACCACTGTATAGCTTAGAATTCATGGCTGCCTTCTCTTCTAAGGCAGCAGATGAATCTATCGGTTCACTCTCCTGCTGTTCTCTCACTAACAACCCCTGTCCCCTGTGAGTTCTACAGGGGTCTCATGAGCAGACTTCTACTTCTGTAGACTAATTTTCTCTCATCCTCTGTATGTATAGGAAAGAGTTTCAACCCTCTCCCTTTCCAACAAGGAAGCATTTCTAGCTTCCTTTGTGAATAGTGCTGCTTGCTATTCATCTACAAATTTAGAATTTGATATAGCCAATTTTCCTCCGTACTAAACTTTGGCCAGAAGATAGTTGGAGATTTGCTAGTCTCTAGAGTTTAAACAAAATATCAATACTTAATAATTTCCTTCTTATCTTTTGTCTTAGTGCTGGACATACTGTCTTAACACTCCAGCAACATCCCTAAGGGGCTTTTCTGAAGGAATGCTTCTGTGGTGTAGGAATGCCCCACAAAGGAAACACACACACGCAGTCTTAGAGTCGGGAGGAGGCGCTAGCAGGGGCTAGCTCCGAGTCCCTATTTATTATGCTTCTAAGCTAATGACATCATAGTAACTCCCTCGTTTACACATCTCATGATTGGTGGGTACATGGTTTTACTTTGGTGGATACAAAGATAGGTACATGCTTTTACTTCGTGATCACTCCATTCAGTTTTTATCTTTGCTGCTGCTATTGAGATATCATCCATGTAATGATATATTAATGCTTCAGGTGTATTTGCTCTGAAACTTTGCAGTGCTTGAGAAACATATATTTGACACAGAGTGGGACTGTTTAACATTCCTTGTGGCAACACTGTCCATTGATACCTCTGGGTCGGCTGACTATGATTAAGAACAGGCACAGTAAATGCAATTTTTTCTCTATCATCTGGATGCAGAGGAATGGTAAAGAAACAGTCTTTAAGATCTATTACAAAAACCTCCTAATTTATCGGAAGTATGTTAGGATTTGGAGTGCCACACTGTAAAGGACCCATTGGTTGATTTAGTTTCATAAGATTTCCCAAATGTTATATTGCATTCTTTGCTCCCATGCTTCCCTAACAGAAGGTGAAGGAAGGCTAAGAAAAGTTAGCAAGCAAATAACAATCATTAAAGAATGACAAGTTAATTGTGCAAAAATAACAGCAGTAAAATTGTCTGGTGTCATTTCTTTATTACAAACACTGGAGAATTCCAGAAGCCAGCATTTTCTTTATGAATCAGTAATTCGTTCTTCCATCAGATTACCAAAGTACAATTAATATCCAAATTTTTATTTGTGACCATTCGTTGAGGAGGCTATTAATTCTTGTAATAACATGACTCAGAAAAAGCTTACCATAATTGCAATTAACTGGAAAGGCGTTCCATATCAGGGCACAATTCATTCAGTGACGTAATCACTTACCCACTTTTTTCTGTAATAAACTTAGATTGCAAGTTGATTAATATGTAAACATTAATATCACCATAGAAGGCTCCTATCTTAAAGAGATTACCTGTCAGAAAAGTTTAAATTCACCTCTGAGTGAGTCCTGCCATTCAGTTAATAATTGTCTTAACACATCCTTCATATCTTATTTGGGACAAACCTAGATAACATCAAAGTCATCAGTACTGAAGAGTTGCAAACAAAGGACCTGGGCTAAAGCATGTCAATAAACTTGATAAGAAGTGCAAAGGTCAGGTAGTTTGGGGAAGAGATGACTCTAGCCATAATGTCAGTGAATCTAGAAATTTAACAGTGACTCTAATTTATGAGGGATAATTAGCACCCCACATATTAGTCACCAGGATTTCATAAACAAACCTTCTTACTGGCAGACAGTCCTATTTTTCTCACTCACAGAAGCAGTATCTATATCCACTCTGTATTTTAATATTTCTCGGTTCTATTAAACTAATTCCTGCATCTACAACAAGTTTCAAGTGGTCATCCTAACCTGTTTATAAGTTCAGCTTCCTGTTTGATGCTTGCATAATTTTTAACTGGTATTCCTGAGGCTAACTGTTCTGGGGTATAAAGCCTTCCAGACTGTAAAGCTCTCCGTTGAGCCTCCTTATTATTTTCACTATCCCACATAACATATTGCCCCGTAGTCAATACCATGCGTATAACGTCTGGTATGAAAGTATGCGCTCCAGCCATGGATTCAAAGAACTCGGCTGTGAAATTACTTCTTAAACCTGTCTCTGAGATATATTGTGCTAATGTTTCTGCCTTTTTTTCCTGTAAAGGAGCTGGGGATACCTGTGCTGGAGGTATGATTTTTGGATATGTGTTCTGACTTGAGTAGTCAGTGGGAGGGGAACGGTTAGCGAAACCGTTGTCACATTGGAATGCGTCTCTGTCCCTACAGTTTCCAAGGCACACTCACACTGAGACCATACCCATATGGCTGCCGATGCCAGAGGCTCTGCATACAAAACTTTCCCGACTCTAAGCCAATCTTCTAATGTTAATAATCCTTTGTCCGGATACTGGGAGCAGTGCTCTCCTATCTCTTGTACTAAACAGTTTAACTGTGAATCAGAGGCCTCTCTGTCTGTATGTCTCAGAATTTTTTTCAATTCTGTCACATGAGCACGCTGTAAATCTGACAGGGAATTGCCCATACTTACTCGAAGGGACCCCAGAGGATGAGGTGCACCAAGTCTAATCGTCAGACGGAGCAAGCAGGGCGAGGGTCGTCGAGAGTCACTGTTTCCCGGTGCCATTTGTAGGAATGCCCCACAAAGGAAACACACACACGCAGTCTTAAAGTTGGGAGGAAGCGCTAGCAGGGGCTAGCTCCGAGTCCCTATTTATTATACTTCTAAGCTAATGACATCATAGTAACTCCCTCGTTTACACATCTCATGATTGGTGGGTACAAAGGTACATGGTTTTACATTGGTGGATACAAAGATAGGTACATGCTTTTACTTCGTGATCACCCTCCCTTTACCTCGTGCTTTTACCTCGTGATAATCCTCCAACTCAGCACTTAGACAAGGGCCTGATTAACACGTGGACAGAGCCTGAGTCTTTGCACGTCTTCAAGGCCTGTCAGCTGATGCCCTTACCTAATAAGGACTGCTCAAATAAGATAAGCATGTGACAGTCCAAAGGTTATAATGCATACTCCTTAAGCTATCTTAATTAGTCTTAAGCTCAGGGCCTGCATATAGGCAGAGTCTGATTGCTGCCCATATAAGGAATAAGGGATAAGGGTAAACTTGTGACAAGATGCTAGCATTTTCCTTTACTTAGAAGTGCTGTATGGCAAGAAGAGAGAGGAATGGGAATAATTCATAATTCTTCACAGGGCCTCATAATTCTTTCACAGGGGCGGTGAAATCAATGTGCCGATCTCGCCCTGTTTCAGAATGGCGTCCCTACATTGGGGGGGGGGGTCTCTACCATCCCCCTCATCATTTCTGCTAGCTTTTTACTCCCCATTCTGGCACCTTCACTCAGAAAACAAAAAAAACTTTCCCTTAGTCTGCAAGACTTCACTTTCTCTCCATGTCATTGACACATCTCACACACACACACACTAGTAAGGTACTCCCAGAATGTATCCATCACCTAAAATAGCCCGAATTTCTTACCTTGGCCAATGCGCATAGGTTGCTGGGTGGTTATATGCTTATGACTCTCGCTTACTTTATCAAAGCCCTTTCTTAGAAAAAACTCTCGGGCTACTTGTCAGTACATTACTGGACCCCACTTCGGGAACTGCAAGACCACTGAACTCAGCAGGATGCGTCTCCTCACTGCTCTACAACGCTGGCCCCAAGCAATGATGACATCATCCAGGAAATGAGCCCCCAATCTGTGAGAAAAGCACTGCCCACAAGATGAGTAACACTGAGAGACTTTGAGTAAAGTAATGCAATTAAAATTTATTTACTTTTTGGGCCCAAAAAGGGTGCCCTCTGCACAGAAATTGGCAAGATGGACACACCTGGCATAGTACATTCATTGAAAATATAGTAAGTACAATCTTCAGTTAGCCCCTCCTGCCTGTCTGCTCATTGGATAGAGCAGTACAGTTCACAACCTCTCAAATCCTTCACACCTACTTCCTGTCTCTCCACTCCTAAGTACTTTCTCCCATTCCTCTTATTCTTAAGACCCTTAACCATATTTACGATTGCCCATATTTTGGCACTGTTCCCTTGCTTCACACACTCACCCCTCAAGTGACATGCTTAGACCATCTTTTTAAACAATAGTCCTTATGGTTAGTTTTGCTGAGACCTCTGATACAATGTTCACTTGACTGTAGGCATTGTATTCAGTGCCCCAGGAATGCTCCTCCTTCCACCTTTTGAGTTAGCAAATGCTTGTTACTTGTATGTGCCCCCTTGGGAGGCACCATAGACACCTGAGCCAATCAGGGCTTAAGGCACCGGGAAGGGGAAGGCCTACCATATAGAAGAGGCGGGCCTGCTGGCAGGAGGGACTGGGCATCCTTCTTTCTGTCTTCTGTATAAGGTACGGGCACAGGTTGGGGGTGTGGGGCGGATCCAGTTGGCTGAGGCAGGAGGGAGTGGGCATCTTCACAGAGGGATTGGGACTGTGTGCGAGGGTCTGGATGGCTGCAATTTTCGCTTGGGGGATTTGGAAGTGGGGGGGGGGGGGTCCAGATGGTTGTGAGTTTAATGGGGTTTGGGATTAGGGGGGTCCAGGTAGCCGAGGCAGGAGGGAATGGGCATCCCTCCTGACCTCATTTTAATACTAATGAGCTTGTTTGCATAGCAGAGTCAGAGAACATAAGAACATAAGAACATAAGCAGTGCCTCTGCCGGGTCAGACCACAGGTCCATCCTGCCCAGCAGTCCGCTCCCGCGGCGGCCCAAACAGGTCAAGACCTGTCTGAATCATCAGAAGGGGCTCCCTTGCCAACTTGGTTTCCCATTTAAGTCCTGCCTTCCTATCGAAGTCCTAGCCCTCCGGTCTTGCACATGCACGACCTGGTTGGTTTGTACTCATTACCTGGGTAACTTCCTATACTTGTGTTACATCCCAGCTCCTCCCTCAGTATCCCACGATCCCTTTATCCCTCAGGAATCCATCCAATCCCTTTTTGAATCCTTGTACCGTACTCTGCCTGATCACTTCTTCCGGTAGCACATTCCACGTGTCCACGACCCTTTGTGTGAAAAAAAACTTCCTTGCATTTGTTTTGAACCTGTCTCCCTTCAGTTTCTCCGAATGCCCCCTCGTACTTGTTGCCCCCTTCAGTCTGAAGAATCTGTCCCTATCCACCCTCTCTATGCCCCTCATGATCTTGAAGGTCTCTATCATATCTCCCCTGAGCCTCCTTTTCTCCAGAGAGAAGAGCCCCAGCCTATCCAGCCTCTCGGCGTATGAGCAGTGTTCCAGCCCTCTTACCATTTTCGTTGCTCTCCTTTGGACTCTCTCAAGTACCGCCATGTCCTTCTTGAGGTGCGGCGACCAATATTGAACGCAGTATTCTAGATGTGGACGCACCATCGCTCGATACAATGGCATGATGACTTCCCGTGATCTGGATACTATGCCCTTCTTTATGATTCCCAGCATCCTGTTGGCTTTTTTTTAGAGGCTGCTGCGCACTGTGCAGATGGCTTCAGTGATGCATCTACCAGCACACCCAAGTCTCTCTCGAGTCTGCTGTCTCCCAACAATACCCCCCCCCAATTTGTAGTTGAACAATGGGTTCTTTTTCCCTATATGCATGACCTTGCATTTGTCCACGTTGAAGCGCATTTGCCATTTGTTTGCCCAGTCTTCCAGCTTGTCCAGGTCTCTTTGCATGTCCTCACACTCCTCCCTGGTCCTAACTCTGCCGCACAGTTTGGTATCGTCTGCAAATTTTATAACCTCACATTTTGCCTCCTTTTCCAGGTCATTGATGAATATGTTAAAGAGTAAAGGCCCTAGCACCGATCCCTGTGGCACACCGCTCGTGACTCCCCGCCAGTCAGAATATTGACCTTTTACTCCAACCCTCTGCAGTTTACCCGACAACCAGTGCTTGATCCATCTGTGCACATCCCCTCCCACCCCGTGGTTCCACAGCTTCTTAAGCAGCCTTTCATGTGGCACCTTGTCGAAAGCCTTTTGAAAGTCGAGGTAAATGATGTCTATGGGCTCCCCATTGTCCACCCGACTGCTTATTCCCTCAAAGAAGTACAGAAGGTTCGTTAGGCACGACCTTCCCTTACAGAATCCATGCTGGCTTGTTCTCAGTAGGCCATTCCTCTCGATGTGCTCGCAAATGTCGTCCTTGATCATAGCTTCCACCATCTTCCCTATAATTGAAGTCAGGCTCACCGGCCTGTAGTTCCCGGGGTCACCCCTCGATCCCTTCTTGAAGATGGGTGTGACATTTGCCAATTTCCAGTCCTCTGGTACCTCACCAGTTTTCAAGGATAGGTTGCAAACATGTTGGATTGTGCCCGCTATTTCCTGTCTTAGTTCTTTCAGAACCCTTGGGTGGATCCCGTCCGGGCCTGGTGATTTGCCACATTTTAACCTGTCTATCTGTTTGAGGACATCCTCCCTACTTACCTCTATGTGCTCTAATTTTTCAGCCTGTTCCCCACTCATGAGCTCCTCTGAGTCTGGTATATTAGATGTGTCTTCGCTCGTGAAGACTGACGAGAAGAACGTGTTCAACCTCTCAGCTACCTCTTTTTCCTCCTTAATCACTCCCTTCCTGTCCCCATCGTCCAACGGCCCTACCTCCTCTCTCGCTGGTCGTTTCCCCTTAACGTAACTGAAGAATGCCTTGAAGTTTTTCGCCTCCCTGGCCAGCCCCTCTTCGTACTTCCCCTTTGCTAGTCTAACCTCCCGGTGGCATTCCTTTTGGCATTTCCTATGCGCCTGATGATTATCCTCTGTTGGGTCCTTTTTCCATCTCCGGAAAGATACTTTTTTGTCCTTTATCGCCCTCTTTACTTCTATTGACATCCAAACCGGGTCCTTTGATCGTTTGTTCTTGCAGCCTTTCCTGAAATTGGGGACATACATTCTCTGTGCTTCCTGCAGGGTGTCCCTGAATAGGGTCCAGGCGCTTCCCACAGTCTCCATCCTAGAGATTTTTCTGAGCTTCCTCCCCACCATTTCCCTCATAGCAACATAGTTCCCTTTCTTGAAGTTCAGCACAGTTGTTGCGGTCCTCCTAACTATGGGTGTCCCTCTTTCTAATGTGAATTTGATCGTGTTGTGGTCACTGTTGCCTAGTGGTCCTCCCACTTCTACCTCTCTTGCAGGTTGCAACAAACGCATGGAAAAGCCCACAATGAGCCATTGTGTGCATCAGTCAGTAAATTATTTCAACACTATATCAGTTCAAAGTGGTTTAGTGATGATCGTTAAATGAACTTTGAGTTTAATGCATCCAGGCCTAGGTACTTCTCAAGTCAACATCATTTTCCTTTAGTTTAGTCTTCTCTCGTCCATAAGGTGACCATACGTCCCATTTTGAGACCCCCTGTCCCGTTGTCCCCACACACAGCTTCAGGATGCCAAAATGTCCCGTTTTCAGGGACAGCATCCCGAAGCTGTGCTCGGGGACAACGGGACAGGCGATCACTTCCTGTCCCTTCTTGCCGCACGCAAAAAAAAAGCTTCCCTCGGAGTCCCTCCTTCCTTTCTCCCAGTCCGCTGCTATCTACCTCCCTGCTGCAGGCTGCTGCTAATCGCCGACACGAAGTCTTCTTGCCGACGTCAATTCTGACGGAGAGAACGTTCTGGGCCAGCCAGGCAGCAATTGGCGATTAGCGGCAGCAGCAGCAGGGAGGTAGATAGCAGCGGGCCGGGGAAAAGGAAGGAGGGAGGCTTTTTTTTGCATGCGGTAGGGAGGGAAGGAGGTAGGCAGACAAACGGGCTGGCTTTGGCCAGGGAGGGAGGGAGTTAGACAGGCAGGCAGGCTGGCTTCGGGGGTGGGACAAAGTCTGGAAGGCAGTGAGAGGGACATAGGAAGGAGGCACTGGGGGCACTAAGGACATGGAAGGAGGCACTGGGGCACTAAGGACATAGGAAGGAGGCACTGGGGGCACTAAGGACATGGAAGGAGGCACTGGGGCACTAAGGACATAGGAAGGAGGCACTGGGGGCACTAAGGACATAGGAAGGAGGCACTGGGGGCACTAAGGACATGGGAAGGAGCACCGGGGACACTAAGGACATAGGAAGGAAGGAGGGAGGGAATAGAAAGAGACAATTGTTGGGCCTGAGTTCAGAAAAAAAGAAATGAAAGAAAGGATACACAGTCAGAAGGAAACGCAACCAGAGACTCATGAAATCACCAGACAAAGGTAAGAAAAATGATTTTATTTTCAATTTAGTGATCAAAATGTTTTGAGAATGTATATCTTCTATCTATATTTTGCAATAAATTTGTCTATTTTTCTATAGTTACTGAGGTGACATTGTATATTTTAAAGTCATCTGCCTTGACATCTTTAGAAAAAACCCGAAACTCGTAAATGATAATTAACATTTTCTCTGTGTACAGTGTGCTTTGTTGTTTGTTTGTTTGTTTTTTAAATTATGGCTACCATTATGAATTAATAAGATATTATGTGTACATGAAAAATGAATGGAAAAAATGGGGGGCGGGTTTGGGGCAGGGCTAGGGCGGGATTGGGGGCAGGACTGACAATTAATAGATGTCCCCTTTTGATGAAAAAAAAATGGTCACGTTACTCATCCATCCTCTCCAATTCCCCTTACCTCAGGCACACCTGTTACTGTAATTTATAGTCATTTAATCCCAGTTAAAAGGACAAGAGGAAATTTATTACCACAGGGTATATTCAACAGCAAGTGATTTACCCTAAAGAACAAGCATAAAATATAAGAGCATAAGTATAGCTATACTGAGTCAGACCAATGGTTCATCTAGCCTAGTATCCTCATTCCATAGTGGCCAATCCAAGTCACAAATACCTGGCAAAAACCCAAATAGCAGTATTCCACACTACTGATCCCAGGGCAAGCAGTAGCTTCCCTCATGTCTGTCTCAATAGCAGAATATGGTCTTGTCTCCAGGAACTTGTTCATATTAGCCACTGTTATCATATCCTCTGGCAATGAGTTCCAGAATTTAACCGTTCTTTGAGTGAAAAAATATTTCCTCCAATTGGTTTTAAAAAGTATTTCTCTGTAACTTCATTTAGTGTCCCCTAGTCTTTATTTTTTGATGCAGTAAAATAATTCATTGACTTGTATCTGTTCTATGCCACTCAGGATTTTGAAGACCTCAATCATATCTCCCCTCAGCTGTCTCTTTTCCATACTGAAGAGCCCTAATCTCTTTAGCCTTTCCTCATATAAGAGTTGTTCCATCTCCTTTACCATCTTTATTGTTCTTCTCTGAATCTTTTTTAATTCTGCTATATCTTTTTTGAGATACAGTGACCAGAACTGAATTCAGTAATCAAAGTGAGGTCACACCATGGAAAGATACAGAAGCATTGTAACATGGAGAAACCCATCAGGCGTTCCACAGGGGTCCCCTCTATCCCCACTACTCTTCAACGTCTATATATCTTCACTAGGCATGTAGCTGGCCCAACAGGGTATAAAAGTATTCAGCTACGCGGATGACTTCACAATCATTATCCCATTCAATACGTCTCCCTCCGAAATCACCCCCACAGCAACACAAGCACTAAACCTGATGGAACAATGGACCTCAGAATTTAAACTGAAACTCAATTCAGATAAAACTAAATTCTTTATAGCCTCGCCACTCTCAAATATCACAACAAAATCACTACGCATAAACAATCTTAACTACCCCATTCAACCAACAATGAAGGTTCTGGGGGTAATACTAGACCAAGGTCTAACTATGAAAGACCATGTGGACTCCCTAGTCAAAAAAGGGTTCTTCACTCTCTGGAAACTTAGGTCCATAAGAGTATACTTCGACGCTTCAGCATTCAGACTACTGGTACAATCCCTAATATTAAACCACCTTGATTATTGTAACATCACCCACCTGGCAATTTCCCAGAAGCAAATGCAGAGACTACAACTGATACAAAATGCAGCAGTCAGGCTGATTTTCGGGCTGAAGAAGTCCGATCATATAACCCCTTCCTACCGACTCCTGCACTGGCTACCAATGGAGGCACGTACGAAGTTCAAGCTGGGATGTCTATGCTTCAAAGTACTATCAGGTCTAGCCCCTAAATACATAACAGACCTCTTCTCATATCCAACCAACAGACATGAGAGAAGAATATACCTGAAATTCGTCTCCCCACCAGCCAGAGGATGCAAATATAAGAGATACCATCAACAACTTCTATCCTATCAAGCAGCCTTATGGGGCAAAGACTTAGATAAACTAATTACACACACAAACAACTATGGAGAATTCAGGAAACACCTGAAAACATACCTGTTCACAAAATACCTAGGCAACGAACAAGGACAATAACCCCCTTCATAATCACTCCCCAAATCTGTTCTTGTAAACTGTTAACCCCAATCACTAACTTCCAACCCTGTGCAAACCACAAGGTACTTCATGACCCTACGGTACATAAACTGTTGTTATCATTAATGCTGTTACTATCAGATGTACACTGCAATATTCTGTTAAGTCGCCGTCTGTACAATTTCTCTTTACTGTAAACCGCCTAGAAGTCGCAAGATTGTTGGCGGTATATAAGAATAAAGTTATTATTATTATTATTATTATTTACCATCCCTTTCCAAATAATTCCTAGCATCCTGTTTGCTTTTTTGGCCGCAGCTGCACATTGGGCAGAAAGTTTCAGCATATTGTTCATGACGACACCTTGCATCTGGTAACCATGATTTGGATTATTCTTCCCAATTTGCATCACTTTGCATTTGTCCACATTAAATTTCATCTGCCATTTGGATATCCAGTCTTCTAATTTCATAAGATCTTCCTGCAATTTTTCAATGCATTTTAACAACTTTGAACAGTTTTGTGTCATCTGCAAATTTAATCACCTCATTTGTTGTTCCAATTTCCAAATCATTTATAAATATGTTATATAGCACTGGTCAAGTACTGATCTCTGTGGCAGTCATCTATTCACCCTCCTCTATTGAGAAAAATTACCATTTAACCCTAAGCTCTGATTTCTGTCTAATAACTAATTCTTAATCCATAACAGAACATTGCCTCCTATCCCATGACTGTTTAATTTTCTCAGGAGTCTCTCATGAGGAACTTTGTTGAAAGCTTTCTGAAAGTCTAGATACACTCTGCCAACTGTCTCACCTTTATCCATATGTTTATTCATAGTTTCAAAGAAATGAAGCAAGTTGGTGAGGCAAGTCTTCCCTTGGCTGAACCCATGCTGACTCTGATGCATTAAACCATGTTTGTCTATGTGTGCCATGATTTTATTTTTTTATAATAGTTTTCACTATCTTGTCTGGCACTGAAGTCAGGCTCACTGGTTTTTAATTTCCCGGATCACCCCTGGAGTCCATTTTAAAAATTGGCATTACATTGGCCACCCTCAAATCTTCATTGCGTGGCAATAAAAAGTCACATTATAATTACTAGGACCACTAGAGGGCACCATATTCACAAGAATAGCCATATTGGTTCAGAGTGTTAGCACTTCTTAGAAAAATTAACTAATATGCATGGGTGAATTATACCAGTTTATTTTTACATAGACATACAATCTGTGTGCATTATACCCATGGGTGCATTATATGCATAAAAATACAGTAGTCCCCTATGGCAAGGCTTCCCGAATTGTGGGTTGCAATGCCAAACAGAGTAATCCTCCCCCCCCCCCACTCATTTGGGGTTGTGACCTGGGAAAGCCATCCATAGAGACAGCGTGTGACCTCCAGAGTGTGGTCAGGTTAATGAGGTTGTAGCATAATGTGATGAGTTTGCTGGGTTATTAATTTTGCTGGATCTAGGAATTGTAAAAATTATTGCTGACTGGAACTGATCAGATTAACTCAATCAGATCTGGCCCCCTCCTCTTTCAGAGTATTGCTGGCTGAAACAATAGGACTTAAATGATCAACGACTGCCTAACAAAAGCAGAGTGGATACAAAGGAGGATCATTAAAAACTGATGCAAATACTCCTCAACTTGACAGTGCTCAAGAGAACCTGGGTGTCACAAAAGAAAAGACCAGCTCCCTGAAACTCTTCTAGACAATGGCCTAGATTCACTAAGCCCACTGATCTTACCCGTCTGTGGGCGATCGGAGGCAGGCCGACCGATTCTCCAACCCTCTGAATGTAAATGGGGGCGATCGGAGGCACGCTCCTCACCGACGAGACGGATCGCTGGAGAGCGATCCCGACGCATGTGGGAAAGGAGCGCCTCCAGTCATCTGCTAATTCTCCTTCAAGTGGCTGCTATCCCTTTGTCTCTTCTCCTCTCTCCAGTCTATTCCCTCACTACACCTGCCTCTTTCATAGTATTCCTTTTTAGCTCTTTTCTGCTTCTTTCTTACCCTTCTCCTCTTTTTCACTTTTCAGCTACCTAACAAATTTCCATCTTCTCTCCCATTCCCCATCTCATTCCTTCCTCAGCCCTCCATTCCCTTTCATCTTCAATGTAACTCCATTGCCATATTTCTATCTTCTGCTATATCTATCCTCTCAACTGTTTCCTTGCCACCCCCTCCTCACCCTCAGGGTACCACCATTCTCAGAGTCTTCCTTCCGCCACCCTTATAGCCCAGCATCTGCTCTCTCTCTTCCTTCCCTCCCCACCCTCGTAGCCTGACATCTCCCTATCTCTTCCCTGCTGCACTCTCCTCCACGGTACAGCATTTCTTCCACTCTCTTCCATTTCCAGGCATCTTTCCATCACTCCATTCTGCTCCTGGATCAATCTCCCTCCATCTCCCCCTCTACCTCCTGTGTATCTCTCCCTCCTTCTCATCCACCCCCATGTTTAACATCTTTCTCCCGTCCTTGTGCCCTGTGTCAAATTTCTCTATATCCCTCCATGCACCATCTCTCCCTTCCTCCCCTCCATTATGTGCAATTTCATCCTCTCCCTTCACTATGCATGTCTCCCTCTTCTCCCCCTGTGCCAATATCTTTCCTTCCTCTCACCCTTCCCCTCCCCCTGTGCCAGCAATTTTCCTTCCTCTCACCCCTTCCTTCTCCATGCTAGCATCTTTCCTTCCTTCCCTCCCCTGTACTCTAAGGCTTGCTTCTTCGGGTTGTGGTTTAGGCAGTGATTCTTACACACTGCATACCGCTAAACCCAGAAGCCTCCCCTCTGCCATGGAAAGACTTTCGGGTTAGAGGCAGGCAGCATGTGTGAATTACTGCTGATACTGCAACCTGAAGAAGCTGACATCGTCGAGATTCTGTGTGAGAAAAGGGAATTCTGCAGAAATTCCATGTTGCACAGTCAAGAAGAATTTCACCAGGAGTAAATATTGGCCAAACTTTTTGACCATTTAGCACCCCCAATCATTTTGAAATGTTGGCTCCTATGTTATGGCCAACTCTGCCTCCCCCTCCTCCCAGGTGAGGATACAACACAGTAGCACTGTAAATGATGGCAGATAAAAACTTACATGGTTCATTCAGTCTATCCAATAAGGTGAACTGAGCCAAGCATGCCATAAAGATGGCAAGTTACCCACTTCTAGAAGGATATTTTAGGCCAGGTCTGGATTTAGGACAACCTTTCCCAATAGTGCAGTAAGGGGGGGGCATGTGCTGAGTTAGCAGGGATGCCACCCAGCACAGTAGCAATCTAGCTGACAAAGATCCCCAAATCTGTAAGCTGAAGATCCCAGTAGCTCTCCTCTCAAGCAACGGTGGATCACATAACTGCACTCTGTTCCATTCCCCACCAAAAAAACCCAACACCTTTTTAAATCCTTCTATTCTTAACCAGCAGGAAGCAGGGACTCTATTCACTGCTCACACAGGCCTTCCGTCTGATGTAACTTCCTCTTTATAGGATCAAGAAGTTACATCAGAGGGATGGCTCAAACCAGCAGACTGTAGGAATCCCTGCTTGCTGCTGGTGAAGAACACAGAGCAGAAGGAATTAAAATGCAGAGGGGGGGAGAGTGCAAAGAGACCCCCCCAATCGTGTGTGTGTGTATGGGGTGGGGGAATACCAGGAGCCATTCTCCCTTACTATGCAACTAGGACAATCCCAACCTGATGCATTATGGGAGCTTCAGTACAGATTTCAGTGGATAGAATGGAAGACCACAAATCCCAT
This sequence comes from Geotrypetes seraphini, assembly GCF_902459505.1. NCBI lineage: Eukaryota > Metazoa > Chordata > Amphibia > Gymnophiona > Dermophiidae > Geotrypetes > Geotrypetes seraphini. Next base: position 396,190,519 of record NC_047085.1, on the reverse strand, counting down.
ACTGCTTTGGAACATAAAATTAGGACTGCCCACAAAGTATCTCTCCTAAAATCGGGTGCTCTGCAGACCCCCCCCCCCCCCCCCCCCCCCGGTTACACACAAAACAACCCAGCCCAACACAACACACAATGCAAGCATACCTAATTTAAACACAAAACAACCCCCTCCCCCTCCATATTCTAAGAAAAACTGGCTATTTATTTGAATTTGCTAGGGCTCTTCCTAACGTTTCGAATATTACCAAACCTAGCCTCTGATCTGTGGGGAAGAGAGGGTCTACCTAAGATGTGACTAATGTTATTCACGAAAGTAGACCAATAACTTTCTGAGGGGAAAACTTTTGCAATTTAAATCCTACATGAATGAGTAGAATCAGAGCAATCCATGCGCAGTTTTGCATCTCTAAAACCAGTCAGAAAAGGGAAGGAAGGGGGAAACCAGTTCCGCCTCTTTCCTTTTGTAGCTGGGAGGGTGGGGCTCGTTTTGTGTGTTGGGGGGAGGTTGGTTTTTCACGCACTTTAGTGCTGTTTGTAGTTAAAAAAAAAAAAAAAAAGTTAGGACTTTGTCTAAGAGGTGGAGCTGCCACGTGGCAGATCTCCCCTTCCTCGCGTAGCTTGACTCTCCTGGAGGTTTTTGTGGGGGACATATTGCAAGGTGGACGGAGGACGGTGAGTCTCCGGTACGCGGTTGGAGCGCGGCTCGGTAAGTTGTTGGAAGAAAGGGGGGGGGGGGTCAGTTCTTGTCTGCTTCTTTCTAGTTATTGCTGCGACATTTTGGGTGGATTTACCGAGGCTTTTATGGGTGTGGTGTTAAACCAAGCCAAACATTTAGCTCTCCAGCCCCTTCTTGTCCTTCGGAGATCCTGCCTCCCTGCTTTCTTGGGTTCAGATCCTGGCCTCGCCCGCACCAACAATAAGAAGGCGTCAGTGTTGTGCTTTTGGAGTTTCCAGTGGGATTCCAGGCCAAGTGCTGTGCTTAGTTAGCTCTGGGGGCTGCACCTTGGGAGGAAGGTGCTGAATGTACAAAGTCTGCAATGTACACACTGCAAGAGGGAAAGTAATGTAAGGGGGATGGCACTTGATATACCGCTTACACACAATCAAAGGGCAATGAAAAGTTAAATGACTTAGGCCTAGATTCACTAAACTCACTGATCCGATCCGTGGGCGATCTGTGGCCGGGCGACTGTGGGCTAGATTAGGGATCTCAAAGTCCCTCCTTGAGGGCCGCAATCCAGTCGGGTTTTCAGGATTTCCCCAATGAATATGCATTGAAAGCAGTGCATGCACATAGATCTCGTGCATATTCATTGGAGAAATCCTGAAAACCCGACTGGATTGTGGCCCTCAAGGAGGGACTTTGAGACCCCTGGCTAGATTCACGAACTTGCCTGGTCAGGCCCGATCCGGTTAATTCAGGAAACCCTAATATGCAGATGGGGGCAATCGGAGGAACGCCCCTATCTGCCTGCCCAGATCGCTCAGTAGTGATCCCAGTGTATGCGCTGGACCTCCGGGCCCGGTATAGATTTTTTTCTTCTTCTTTTTTTAAGGAGCCTGTGCACTATGGGGAAGGGTGGGAGAGTCGGGGCAGGCAGCGAGCCCATGGTTTTAACCCATTTTAAACCCACGGGTTAAAACCATGGGGGCAGTGCGGGGAAGAGCAGCAAAGATGGGGCGCGGCAGCATTCGGGGTGAGCAGGCAGGAGACACATCGGGGCAGAGCAGGGCGGCATTCGGGGAGAGCAGGCAGGAGACAAATTGGAGCAGAGCAGGGCTTCTATTGAGCCGGAGAGTCGGAAAGACGTTTTCAACTGGTCCCTAGCAGTCGCTTCTTGGGATGATCAGCCAGCCCAATCAGTTTGGAAAATTGGTGTTTGAATCGCGTCCTTGCCTACTTTGCATGTGTTTCTCCTTATTTGCATGCATGGATTTGAATCGGATCACAGGAGAGGTTAGTGAATGGGGCCAAGGGAAATCTGGTCGCTAACCGATCGGTACACGATCGGTTTACTTTGTGAATCTAGCCCTATGAGTCCTTATGCAAATTAACGCAATCGGAGGCACACCCCACACCTCACGGAATGCTGCAGAGCGATCCTGACGCATGCGCAGACCATCTTCTTTGCCTGTAGATGCGGTCTGCGCATGCATTTGCTCTCCACACAAGGGGAGGGCCTTTAATGGAACAGAACATGCTTTAGCCAGAGCTGTATAACAGAACACGCTGCAGCTAGGAACAAAACACACTTTTAACCTGTGGGCTAAAATCATGGGCTTGCGCTGCAGGGAAGGGTGGTAGAGAGTCGGCAGGGCCAGGGCGGCAGAGAGCAGGAGAGTCGGCAAGGACGTGAATGACTGGTCCTCAGCAGTTGCTTCTTTTTGGATCGGCCAACCCAATTAGTGTTCCTTCTTCTGTTTAGTGAATCATTGCCTTCCTACTTTGCATGCCATTTCCCCTCATTTGCATGCGCAGATTGGATCGGGTGGGAGGTTAGTGAATCGGGTTGGAGAAGGCTCGCAAAGCTTAGAGAATCTAGCCCTTACTCAGTCACAGGTTGCTGCAGTGGGAATAGAACTCACAATCTCGGGGGTGCTGATGCAGCTGCTCTGACCACTAGTAGGCTACTCGAAAGTAATAGTAGAAACTTTCACATTTTTAGCAGCCTTACTAGGTCAGACCAATGGTCCATCTTGCCCAGTATCCTGCCTTCATGGTGGCCAACCCAGGTCACAAGTACCTGACAAAAACCCATGCTACTGATCCCCATGTCTCTCAATAGCTACATTAACCACTCTTACCACTAGTAATAATCCACAGCTCACACAACAAGAGTATAGTATACCCTGGAAAAGGCAGCATCTTACACACTGTTGTAAAACTAAACAAGCCAGCTTAGTACAGATCGATTCTGTATAGTCCAGGGATAGGCAATTCCGGTCCTCGAGAGCCGGAGCCAGGTCAAGTTTTCTGTATATCCACAATGAATATGTATGAGATGGATTTGCATGCACTGCCTCCATGAGATGCAAATCTATCTCATGCATATTTATTGTGGATTTCCTGAAAACCTGACCTGGCTCCAGCTCTCAAGGACCGGAATTGCCTACCCCTGGTATAGTCAATACTAACAGAAAACCATGTCTTTCTTACACATAGAAATGTCCTCTCCCAGTATGGAATAATAATCGCAAAGGTAAATTTCTCATCTGTATGCAAGGGGGCACCTGAATTTGAACCAGTGGCATCTTGAAGTCAAATGCTCTACCACCGAGCTATGCCCCCCATAATATATTTTGCTTAAAAAAAAAAAAATCAGGCATAAACGAGTCCTGATACAAGCTGGAGTTGAAGAAAAATATGCAGAAAAATATGATGAGAGCATAGAAATGCTTGGGAAAAGCCGAATCTGATGCATTCCACTTTAAAAGATCCAGAGGATCTAGTTTGTGCCCATTTTAATAAAGCTGGATGGAGCTGCTAGACTGGCAACTTCTAGGAGATCAGAAGAGCTGGCTTTTACCCAGGGCTGGCTGAGCCATTAGGCAAGATTAGGGAGATGTCTTAAGGCAACTGGGAGGGGGGGGGGGATTGCAGCAGGATTTCATGATTAAAATCTTGAACGGGGGCATGGCAAGGGACTTGAAAATTTACTGAGAAAGGGGGGGTTAAGGTTGAAGTTTCAGCTATGGCACCCAGTTTTCTTAAACTAACCCTGATTTTACACATTTTGGTAGAAGCTGATCCTCCTGTAATGTGGAATGCCGCTTCTACCTATTTCTAGATGAATGCCTGTATTAGCTTGCCCTGAATCCTAGCTGGAACTGTGCCACACTTTAAGCATGCTTAGATTAGAATTAATTAGGAGATTCAAAAAAATTAAAAAACATATCTCACATCTACCCCACAAAATGCATATCATCAAAAAGAAGCACCAGGGAACATTTCACTTCTTTTCACTTCTTAAAAACACTCAAATTGTTCTTACATAGACCACTTGATTATTTATATTATATACTAAAATGGTTCCAAATAACAGTATTCAAAAAAAATTATTTTCAGTATCCCATAGACTGGGTGGATTAGTTGCACAGTGGAATAGTAGCACAGGCAGGGGATTGTGAAAGCCTATATGATAGCAATTGGATGACCAGTTGGAACAGCAAAAGGCTAAAAAAAAAAAAAAGCCAGTGTGTGCAAAAACAGTTGTCTTCCTTGATGCAACATGACATGGAAACAGGGTTTGATATATTTCTAGATAAATGTGGAGGTGGCCTGTCCTGGGCTACAGACTGATTTCATTACACCTAGCAAAAAGGGACACACTGAATGTGGGTGCTAAGCATGTCAGGGAGACAGCTAAGAGATGGCGTTACCACTCTGAGGTGAGGGTGGAAGGAAGTGTAAAGAAAAAAAAGTGGTCAAGCGTGCATGGCAGAGAGAGCTGCATTATACCATCAGCTAGAGTAAGAGGGCAGTTTGGGAGACAGAAGAAAGCCCTCCAGGGACACAGGAATCCTACTGTAGCTGAGTGTAGCTCACTGACTAGATCATTTTTTCTTTTGCTGGATGTTATTTCTTATCTATTTATGGAGCTCTCTTCCTTTAAAAAAATGTGGTTTTTTTAATATTTACTGCAGTACATCAGTATATTGGCTTTTTTTAAAGTAAAAATACACCTTTTTCTGTGGTAGTACAACATTTATGTATTTAGATTTAACTTAAAACAGGAACTAGCAATCCCAATGTTAATTGTTTTTCATTAATGGCCGATTGTTCCTTGCTTCAAATTCTAATTGGTTAATATTCAGCTGGTGGCAGTTGATGATTTTTAAATAATGACCACAACAAGCAGAGCTAGACCTTTGTATTCAAAGAGGTGAGGAGTGGCCTAGTGGCAGAGTTGCTGCCTCGGCACCCTGAGGTTGTGGGATCAATCCCAGTGCTGCTCCTTTTGACCTTGGGCAAGTCACTTAATCTTCCATTGCTCCGGGTACAAAATAAGTACCTGTACTGTATATATGTAAACCACTTTGATGTGTAACCACAAAAAGGAGATATACAAGTCTCATGCCCCCTTTCCCTCCCTATACTGGGCTATGCTGGCAGGTACTAGCTGCCAGAGCTTATGTAGGTTTCAGGAAGTAGGTGCCCTAACCCCCTCCAAATTCTCCCTTTCCTCTCCCTCGATTGTGATCCCCCTTTTAAAAACAAGAACCTGTGACCCATCTCCCCACTCCTTGTAGGCCTCCCCTGACCTATCTTTGATAGCCCTGATGATTTAGTGGATCCTAATTCTCCTGGCCATTGTGGTTCTGGTCTCAAAATGGCCACCTTGACTTCTAGCAGCAACATAATATGGCCACCTTGACTTCTAGCAGCAACATAATGGTTGGTATTCACTAGAAATTGTGGAGGCCATTTTGAGGCAAGAACCACAATGGCAGGAGCAGGTGGCATTGCTCAGGACCAGCAAGGGGAGACTTGTTGGGGGGGAGTAGCGGGGTTTGTTGGTACTGTTTTTGTCTTTGGGAGAGAGGAAACACCAGAAACCTCTCGGACTACTACTCAAAAGCTATCCAGGTACCAGCGTGAGTGTCTGGATAGCCAACTGGGCAAAGGACTACATAAAAGGCAGTTTTATCTATTTGCCTGGTTAGCTGTGGGGGAACTGCATAACTGCTGGCTTCTCCCCCAACTCCACCCTTCCTAATGCACCTCTCCTACCCAGTTTCAGTTTGGCTAATTAGAATTTGAAGCAAGGAACAATCGGCCATTAATGAAAAACAATTAACATTGGGATTGCTAGTTCCTGTTTTAAGTTAAATCTAAATACATAAATGTTGTACTACCACAGAAAAAGGTGTGGTTCTGGCTGGCTAAGTGCTGATGAATATTGGTGACCAGTCTACTGAGCTTGGGCATGAGCCTCTTCTATGTATCTGGATTGCTCTGAATATTGTCCCCTAAAAGTCTTATTCTTGCATTTGAGCATTGGCTGGAATTGAGCCAAAACTATTTGCAAGAAAAGATTGTGAAAACATACTTACAAGAGTGTTGCAGTCTATTTGAGAACATGTCTTACCTTGCTTGTTCTTGGTAAAAGGATTATCCAAAATATTTAGATAACTGAGGGCAGGATTCTCAAAATTTACCATGCCCTTAACATGGTCGCTAAACCAGTTCTAGCTGGTTTTTACCAGCCAATTATTAGAATGGACTTTTCTGAGCTTCCTAGCAGTCTCTGACTCTCTGCTATGCAAGTGTAGTATAATGAGGTCATTAATATTAAAATAGTAGTAAAATGGCCTCATCAGTATTTAAAGAAGCACTCCAGGTGATTCCCTAACTTTGTTGTGCCACATTTGCATCCAAAATTTTCTGACAATGTCTGAGCTGTCATAGCCTTACTTACCTTACTTTTATGTCAGTGCCTGAGCACTGATTGGCTCAGGCACTGACAGGAAAGTAAGGCTTGACAGATCAGAATCCCCCCATCAAATTAAAAAAAACCCACCCAAATTGAAGGACAGCAGGAGGGATGCCCTTTCCCTCCTACAGCCGGAGTCTCCGTCTCCCCCTCCTTGCAGGAGGGATGCTCACTCCTTCCTGCCACCGCTAGGGTCCCCCACCACCCCCCTAACCTATCTGATGATGGCCGGTCAAAGGGATGCCTACTCCCTCAGCCTGGCAGGCCTGCCTCTTCAAAATGGTGGGCCTTCCCCTTCCCAGTGCATTCTGGGATACACAACAGAGGGGCCTAAGGCGCCGATTCACCCAGATGCTTAAGGCCCCTCCTATTGGAGGAGGCGTTTGGCATCTGGGCTAATAAGAGACTTAGAGGGAGGGGGGTGGGGGTTGTTGGGAGATGGTAATCACCAGTTATGGGAAGTAGTGGGCATCCAACTCCTATAACTTTCTCACTTACATTCAAGCAATGATTTACTTATGCCACAATTTCATTGAAAGTTTCATGCACATCACATCTGAATGAGGGGAGAGCCTCAGAACCCCATGCGTAATAATGTCAATTACTGCACTAGAAAGGGAAAAGATCTTCACCGGCTCTTGACCCCCTTCCTACCTACAGCAGACACAGTAAATGTTTCAAAATGGTGTACTACCACAGAAAAAGGTGTGGTTCTGGCTGGCTAAGTGCTGATGAATATTGGTGACCAGTCTACTGAGCTTGGGCATGAGCCTCTTCTATGTATCTGGATTGCTCTGAATATTGTCCCCTAAAAGTCTTATTCTTGCATTTGAGCATTGGCTGGAATTGAGCCAAAACTATTTGCAAGAAAAGATTGTGAAAACATACTTACAAGAGTGTTGCAGTCTATTTGAGAACATGTCTTACCTTGCTTGTTCTTGGTAAAAGGATTATCCAAAATATTTAGATAACTGAGGGCAGGATTCTCAAAATTTACCATGCCCTTAACATGGTCGCTAAACCAGTTCTAGCTGGTTTTTACCAGCCAATTATTAGAATGGACTTTTCTGAGCTTCCTAGCAGTCTCTGACTCTCTGCTATGCAAGTGTAGTATAATGAGGTCATTAATATTAAAATAGTAGTAAAATGGCCTCATCAGTATTTAAAGAAGCACTCCAGGTGATTCCCTAACTTTGTTGTGCCACATTTGCATCCAAAATTTTCTGACAATGTCTGAGCTGTCATAGCCTTACTTATCTTACTTTTATGTCAGTGCCTGAGCACTGATTGGCTCAGGCACTGACAGGAAAGTAAGGCTTGACAGATCAGAATCCCCCCATCAAATTAAAAAAAACCCACCCAAATTGAAGGACAGCAGGAGGGATGCCCTTTCCCTCCTACAGCCGGAGTCTCCGTCTCCCCCTCCTTGCAGGAGGGATGCTCACTCCTTCCTGCCACCGCTAGGGTCCCCCACCACCCCCCTAACCTATCTGATGATGGCCGGTCAAAGGGATGCCTACTCCCTCAGCCTGGCAGGCCTGCCTCTTCAAAATGGTGGGCCTTCCCCTTCCCAGTGCATTCTGGGATACACAACAGAGGGGCCTAAGGCGCCGATTCACCCAGATGCTTAAGGCCCCTCCTATTGGAGGAGGCGTTTGGCATCTGGGCTAATAAGAGACTTAGAGGGAGGGGGGTGGGGGTTGTTGGGAGATGGTAATCACCAGTTATCCCAGGACAAGCAGGCATGATATTCTCACATGTGGGTGACGTCATCTACGGAGCCCCGATGCGGAAGCATTTTCAAGCAAACTTGATTGAAGATTTAAGTTTGCTCTACTGCTCCACGCATGCGTGCCTTCCTGCTCCACTAGGGGGTGCATCCCCTCGTGGTCTCCAGTTCAAAATTTTCCGCGAGCCTAGAAGACGTGTTTTTCAGGCTCTGCCCCAACTGCCTTCTAGCACCGCAATTTTTTTCTTGTTTTTTCACGATTAAGTCGCTGTGCGCGAATTCCTTACCTTTTTACTTGATTCCTGCTTCGTTTTCAAATACCCGGAGGCTTCTGGGTCCCCGTGGCCGCGTGGCTAATCGAGCCGCGGCTACTTTCGATTTAATGTCCCGGCCTTTGACCGGCTTTAAAAAGTGCACCCGGTGCGAGCGGCTTCTTTCTCTCACAGACCCGCATCGCCGGTGCATCCTTTGCCTGGGGGCGACTCATCCAACCGACTCCTGCCCCCAGTGCGCTATTTTCCAAAACCGGGCCCTCCGCCGTAGAAAAGCCCGCATGGCGGATCTCTTCACCCCGGACCAACTCTCCACTTCGGCCTCGAGGTCGGCCCTGGCCTCGGCCCCGGCCTTGACCTCGGCCCCGGAAACCTCGGCATCGCCTCGAGACTCGACCCCGAAGCCCTCGGGACAACAGAAAGCCTCGGCTCCGGGTAAGTCCCCTCTTCCCTCTTCAGGTTCTGTAACAGCGAAGAAGCCAGCCTCGGGGACAACGGCAACGCATGGCGGAAGCCCCATGCTTACAGCCCCGTCTAAACCCTCCAAGCCTTCAGGCCGTGCCTCCACCACACGGGAATACTCTGATACGAGGTCGCCCCCGGTGGAGCGCACCGAGGCAGGGGACATGCCTTCGATGCTGTCCGTGCCCGTCTTCCAGGACCTACTCCGAGCGATGATCACGTCGGAGCTGTCCGCTGCAATGGCCCAGTTTCAATCGACCTCGACCTCGAATGTGCCAGACCAGCCTGAACGAGGAAAGGTGCGCAATCCTCGCCGCATCCCATCCTCCTCGGACTCCTCGCCGAGACGCCCGAGACGTTCCCCCTCTGCGGACCGCCGAGGGGCAAAACGTCGGGCTAGAACGACAGAAACCTCGAACCGCCGTACCTCCAAGAAGGCCCGAGGTTCACCAACCCTACGAGGCCGTTCTCCCACACTTCGTACAGGACCACTAAGGGTGGCTGAGTTATCACTCTACAACCCACGCATCCTCCGAACTCCCCCTCGGACGCATTCTCCGAGGGAGTCCGGATCGAGATCACCAATCCGACATCGATCGGTACCCCTAACCCCGGCATCGTCCCCGAGGGGCTCCTCGAGACGCCGAAGATCGACAACCCCGGAACACTCTCACAGTGCTTCCCCAGCCTCGGAGCATGGATCAGAGCATGAACCTCGATACTCGAGGGAAGCCTCCTTATCCTTCTCCATCCATCCTTCTCCACCCGTTCCCCGACCCCACACGGGGCCCCGGGGACATCTCGTCCATCCTTCACTCGCTTTGTCCAAGACATGGGCCACGCATTGGACTTAGACCTCCAGTCCGACTCCAGATACTTGAAGGAGTACCTGGCGGAGCTGGATATGCCATCATTGCCCAGAGAGTCCCTTCGCTTACCACCTAACCTGGTACTCCAACAGGCCTTCTTCAGGAACCTGGAGACCCCTTACATGGTCATGGCCGTACCCTCCAAAATGGAGGCCAAGTACTGCACAGTACCTTATCCCGGATTCGAGCAACCACAGCTCTCCCACCAATCGCTGCTAGTGGAATCCTCCTTGAAAAAGGCTTACCCGTCCCGGGTCTCAGCAGTGGTCCCCCCAGGCCGAGAAGGCCGAACCCTGGACAAGTTCGGCAGGAGACTATACCAAAACGCAATGATGGCCTCTAGGGTGCAAAGCTACACTTTCACCTTCACTTCATACCTCAAACATCTCATTGGACTATTGAGAACCTTTGAGACTGACCTACCGGCCTCCCGGCAGGGAACATTCAGCCTGCTTCTAGAGTCCCTCTCCAACCTGCGCCTTCACCTATTCCACGCGGCCTACGATGGCTTCGAACTCTCCTCCAGGGAAGCAGCCTTCGCTATCGCCATGCGCCGACTAGCTTGGCTGCGCCTGGTCGACATGGACCCCAACTTACAGGACCGGTTGGCTAACCTCCCCTGCGTGGGAAAGGAATTGTTCGATGACACTATCGAGGCGGCGACAAAACGCCTCTCCGAACATGAACGCTCATTTGCCTCCCTTGTCCGGCAAAAGCCCAAACCGCCAGCGCCCAGGCCATACAGGGCCCCTCCGCGCCGCTACCCACAAAAGTCCACCCCTGCTTTCTCGCGGCCCCCACCCAGACGTCCGCAAGCCCATCACAGGGCCATGCCCAAGTCTCAACCACCCGCGACCACCAAACCATCCCCGTCCTTTTGACGGGACACGCGGAAGGGGGCGGGCCCCCCTCCGCCATAGTCCCAGGCCGCCTTCCCATCGGAGGTCGACTCAAAGCCTTTTACCCTCGCTGGGAACAACTCACGTCGGACGCATGGGTCCTTGGCGTGATCTCATCAGGGTACTCTCTCAACTTTCGGGCCATTCCCCCGGACAATCCCCCAAGGAATTGCCCTCCCAACCGGACTCAGCTACCTCTACTCCTCTCCGAAGCTCGAGCCCTGCTTCGCCTGAAAGCAGTGGAGAAGGTCCCCCCCGACCAACGGGGGAAGGGCTTCTACTCCCGTTACTTCCTGGTACCGAAAAAAACAGGAGACATACGCCCAATACTAGACTTGAGACGCCTCAACAAATTCCTGGTACGGGAAAAGTTTCGGATGCTCTCACTACCAACACTCTACCCCTTGATCGACGAGGGCGACTGGCTCTGCTCCCTCGATCTCAAGGAGGCGTACACACATGTCCCAGTGCACCCCGCCCACCGCAAGTTTTTGCGTTTCCAAGTAGGGGACTGGCACCTACAATACCGAGTCCTCCCCTTCGGACTAGCATCATCACCTCGGGTCTTCACCAAGTGCCTCGTGGTGGTAGCAGCAACCTTACGTTCCCAGGGCCTCCAGGTATTCCCCTACCTGGACGACTGGCTAATCAAAGCCCCGTCCAAGGAAGGGGTTATCTCAGCGACCCAACAGACTATTACCTACCTACAAAGTCTGGGGTTCGAAATAAACTTCCCAAAATCTCAACTACGCCCCTCGCAGTCCCTACAGTTCATCGGGGCCACGCTGGACACGGTTCGCCTCCGTTCCTTCCTCCCCCCTCCGCGCCTGGAGGCGTTAGTAAGTCTGAGCCGAAGGATCTCTCGGCTGACCTCAGTATCAGCTCGACAGATGATGACCCTTCTGGGCCACATGGCCTCCACCGTCCATGTCACACCATTCGCCCGCCTCCATCTGAGAATCCCTCAATGGACCCTGGCGTCCCAATGGCATCAAGACCGGGACCCGATCGACCACTCCGTGACAGTGACTCCTTCATTGCAACGATCGCTCCGCTGGTGGGCCGACTCTTCAAATCTTTCCAAAGGTTTGCTCTTCCTCACCCCACCCCACAGCAAGGTACTCACCACGGACTCGTCGGAGTACGCTTGGGGAGCCCATCTGGACGGCCTACGCACCCAAGGAATGTGGTCAGCACAAGACCGTCGCTGCCACATCAACGTGCTAGAACCTCGCAGCTGTAGCCTTCCAACATCTGCTCCGCGACCGAGTGGTTCTCATCCGAACCGACAACCAAGTAGCGATGTACTACGTAAACAAACAAGGGGGCACAGGGTCTTGGCCCCTTTGTCGGGAAGCCCTACGCCTCTGGAAATGGGCAATCTCCAACAACACCTTCCTTCGGGCGGTGTACATACAAGGAGAACAAAACTGCCTGGCGGACAGACTCAGCCGCCTCCTCCAGCCACACGAGTGGTCACTACACTCTCAGGCCCTACGAGGAGTGTTCGAACGGTGGGGGACGCCTCAAATAGACCTGTTCGCGTCCCCTCACAATCACAAGCTGCCTCTCTTCTGCTCCCGGATATACTCCCCGGACCGGCTCGAGGCCGACGCCTTCCTCCTCGACTGGGAGGGAAGGTCCCTGTACGCGTTCCCGCCGTTTCCTCTGATACTGCGGACGCTTGTCCACCTGAAAACAGTACAAGCCACCCTGATCCTGATTGCCCCTCGCTGGCCACGCCAGCCGTGGTTTTCCCTTCTACTTCAACTCAGTGTCAGAGATCCACTGCCTCTGCCTCTGTTTCCCTCTCTACTGTCACAGGGTCAGGGTTCACTGTTACATCCCAATCTTCAATCTCTTCATCTAAATGCGTGGTTTCTCTCCCCCTGACTGCTCTCCCCGTGTCTCAATCAGTCAAGGAGATATTGGAGGCCTCCAGAAAAACCTCGACGAGAACCTGCTACTCCCAAAAGTGGACCAGATTCTCAACCTGGTGCTCCTCCCACAGCCAGGACCCGGTGTCGGTCCCCGTCCCCCTGGTCCTTGACTATCTACTTCAACTATCTCATTCCTGCCTAAAGACCAACTCCATTCGAGTACACCTCAGTGCGATTGCGGCCTTTCATCAGCCCCTGGAAGGGAAAGCCCTCTCGCTCCATCCCTTAGTCACTCGCTTCATGAAGGGCCTGCTGAACGTCCACCCCCCTCTCAAACCTCCCCCGGTGGTTTGGGACCTTAACGTGGTTCTGGCTCAACTAATGAAACCTCCATTTGAGCCCCTAGACAAATGCCATCCAAAATTCCTCACTTGGAAGGTAATTTTCCTACTCGTGCTCACGTCCGCACGGCGGGTTAGTGAGCTACAAGCTCTGGTAGCGGACCCACCCTTCACGGTATTCCATCACGACAAGGTGGTACTCCGCACCCATCCAAAGTTCCTACCTAAAGTAGTGTCTGATTTCCATCTCAATCAGTCCATTGTCTTACCTGTGTTTTTTCCCAAGCCCCACTCTCACCCCGGAGAAGTGGAGCTCCACACTCTTGACTGCAAAAGAGCGTTGGCCTTTTACCTCCAACGCACTCAGTCACACCGGAAAGTCCCACAACTGTTTTTGTCCTTCGACCCAAACCGGCTAGGTCACCCAGTTTCCAAACGCACCTTGTCCAACTGGTTGGCCGATTGCATCTCCTTTTGCTACGCTCAGACTGGTCTCGCGCTGCATGGTCGAGTAACGGGACACAAAGTCCGAGCGATGGCAGCCTCCGTAGCCTTCCTCAGGTCCACACCTATTGAGGAAATCTGCAAGGCTGCCACGTGGTCTTCGGTTCATACCTTCACCTCCCACTACTGTCTGGACTCCCTGTCCAGAAGCGATGGCCGGTTCGGCCAATCGGTGTTGCGAAATCTGTTTGCTTAAATTGCCAACTTCCCTCCATCCCTCTTCAGTAAGCTTGGAGGTCACCCACATTTGAGAATATCATGCCTGCTTGTCCTGGGATAAAGCACAGTTACTTACCGTAACAGGTGTTATCCAGGGACAGCAGGCATATATTCTCACAACCCGCCCACCTCCCCGAGGTTGGCTTCTTGGCTAGTTAAGTGAACTGGAGACCACGAGGGGATGCACCCCCTAGTGGAGCAGGAAGGCACGCATGCGTGGAGCAGTAGAGCAAACTTAAATCTTCAATCAAGTTTGCTTGAAAATGCTTCCGCATCGGGGCTCCGTAGATGACGTCACCCACATGTGAGAATATATGCCTGCTGTCCCTGGATAACACCTGTTACGGTAAGTAACTGTGCTTTATGGGAAGTAGTGGGCATCCAACTCCTATAACTTTCTCACTTACATTCAAGCAATGATTTACTTATGCCACAATTTCATTGAAAGTTTCATGCACATCACATCTGAATGAGGGGAGAGCCTCAGAACCCCATGCGTAATAATGTCAATTACTGCACTAGAAAGGGAAAAGATCTTCACCGGCTCTTGACCCCCTTCCTACCTACAGCAGACACAGTAAATGTTTCAAAATGGTGTCAGAAAAGTCAAAACTACTTAGCTTGTAGGTAGAATGTTCAATGGTATTGAAAATGTGTTATGTCTCTGCCATAATGAAATTGTGGCATAAGTAAATCATTGCTTGAATATAAGTGAGAAAGTTATAGGAGTTGGATTTGATTTTCTTTCTCATTCCTGTATAGATTTTTTTAAGTAGTGGGTATCCCTCATGCTGGGTTTCTTGGGGGGGTTGTGGGGTGGTGGCAGCAGGAGAGAATGGGCATCCCTCCTGCCGATCTTGTTCAGTGTGGTGGGGGGTCCAGGCAGCAACATGCGAGGGAGGGGTGTTTGGCAGGAGGGGGGACTCTTCTTTCTGTTGCTTTCCCTGCCAGTTAATCAGCTGAGCTGGCAGGACTTGGGGAGACCTGCGACTCAGTTGATTGGGGCAAGGAGAGCAGTTTTGACAGGAGGGAGCTGTGCTTAGCGATTGCTCATCTCCTGACTTTTATGATGCTTTGTTACTTGATTGGACTTAACTGTTTCACGTTTAAACAGCTATATTGAAACAGTTAAAGAAATAGTTGTAAATTTCTTTGTGTATTATTATTATTATTATTTTTTATTTAGCTCATACCTTTTTTTCATTTACTCAAAGTGAGTTACATTCAGGTACACTAGGATTTCCCTGTCCTTTGAGAAGGGCTCATACACAATTATTTCAAATTGAAAGAGTAAAAATGGTGTGTTAGCCGTGTTTTCCACTTTTAAAGGTAAATCAAAAAGTAAAGGCAAACTACATTTAACAGCTTTGATAGCTGTTAGCAATTGAACATAGCTTTAAGCACCATCCCCATGCTAGATGCAATTGTTGTATCGTTTACTAGCTTCTGCATTGCTGCAGAGAAGTTTTTCTACTGCTCCATACACTGTTACTTGTACAGATCAGTAAGCTGTTTAGGAACCCGTGTGCAGACTTCCTGTATCCCAAGTCGTCATGTATTATGGCAAATGCAGATTCATAGCTAATATCCAAATCTGCAGCCAACTGAGACACCGTTATCCGTCGGTCTTCTCTAATCAAGGCATCTGCCCTGTCAACGTGCTCTTGTGTGTGTGATGTTGATGAGCAACCAGAACGACCATTGTCAGTTACACCTGTTGTTCTGCTTTAAACCTTCCATTGATTCATGGTGCTTTGTCCATACTGAGTCAATATCCGACAGTGAATTTCTATAGGCTTCACTCCCTCTGCCCAAAGAGAGCGCACTACTGCACATTGTTCTTTCATAGTGCAATCTTGTAATGGAGTGTCCATGTTTCTAACCTCTAGCTGCCACACGACTAAAGACCAAGCACTGCACTGTGCGTGGACAAACGAGTACATATGTTGTATTTTGCTAGCTGTGTACCGGTTACCATGCAACCACAAATCAACAAAATAATAAAAACATCATTCGCAACAATGAGAAACTAAGACAAATTTGAAAATTCTTCGACAGGAAACAATTCCAACTTTGGTACAATCTCTTATCCTTGGACTAATAGACTACTGCGACATACCATACCTCCCCTGCCCAGCGACCATGATAAAGCAGCTACAAACAATACAAAATACAGCCCTAAGATATCACGGAGGCATACCACGACTCACATTGGCTCCCAATACAAGCAAGAGTACACTTCAAATTCTGTTCAAAGCTATAAACGGAGACAGCCCAACCTACTTGAACAACCGACTAACTCAATCCACCTCAACCAGACACAGGAGAATCCACTCATTATTCACATACCCGCTATCCAAAAATATCAAACGAAGAAAACTATGACAGCCTAATGGCCACCAGAACAGCAAAACTAGACAAGACAACTCACCAATCTGCTGTCTTCGACCACAGATTACAAAACCTTCAAAAAAGAAACAAAACCCTACTCTTCAAAAAAATACATAAAACCTATTTAACACGACCAGATCCAACCCAAGCTCCACCTACTATACTATCTATTCCTTATCAAATCTAAAATGTTCAAATTACCCATCATGTATTACCTAATTTCACGACAATTCTTATGTAATCCGCCTTGAACTGCAAGGTAATAGCAGAATAGAAATCACTAATGTAATGTAACTTAACAATTGCCTTTAATTTTTGATTTGTTCTCGTATATAGAAATAAAACAAAAAGGAAATAGTCCAGTAAAAAAGGTATTGCCTTAACTTAATGTATTTTTTCACTAGCTTTCAATGGTGACCTTTCTTTGGATCAGAAATGAGCTAATGTTGACAAATATTAGTAAATATTCTTCGGAGAAATCAATTACAGAACTATAACACCATTTGGAGTGCTTATGAAATCTGGAATAACTCAAAATGATAACCCCAATTGATCTTTGGTATATAATTTTATGCCATATCTTATAAATCTCCTGCACACTTCTCTTCACTGGGGTGGGAGGGGGAATAGGGATGGGAGGATGGGATATATTAGCTATTATAGATTATTTAAAAATCATAGCATTTGTTATGAAATAAGATATAAAAAGAGTTAATGTATTTTATCCCAGGACAAGCAGGCATGATATTCTCACATGTGGGGTGACGTCATCTACGGAGCCCCGGCGCGGACAGCTTTTCAAGCAAACTTGATTGAAGTTTCAAGTTTGCACACTGCACCACGCATGTGCATGCCTTCTCGCCCACTAGAGGGCGCATCCCACCTCGTGGTCCTCAGTTCAATTTTTTCCGCGGAGCAAGAAAGCCCTGTGGATCTGAGCTCCAGTGTTTTTGCCTTCTAGCTGCCGCGTTTAGTTTGTTTTCCCATCGAATTAGTTCGCGGTGCTGTTTTTCCTTTCGGTTCTTCTCAAAAAAAAAAAAAAAAAAAAAAAAGGTTTTCATTTTTCGTCTGGCTCCGGGGGCTCCCGGAAGCCGCGGCCGCGGGACGTCGGTACGTTCCCGGCCTTCTTTTTTTCCTTCTTCTTCTTTTTCTTCGTGGATGTCCCGTCCTGTTACGGGATTCAAAAAGTGCAGCCGGTGTGAGAGGTTGCTTTCCATCACTGACCCTCACCGGTGGTGCATTGTCTGTCTTGGGCCCGAACATCCGACAGAATCGTGTGATCGCTGTGCTACCTTCCAAAACAGGGCCCTCCGTCGCCGCAAGGCCAGAATGGCGGAATTGTTCGCCGTCGACGCGCCGCCTAAGGCCTCGACGTCGGCCTCGGCTTCGGCCCCGGCCTTGACCTCGGCCTCGGCGTCCTCGGGGGCCTCGGCCTCGCCTCGGCCCTCCTCCTCGAAGGCGTCTTCAGTGAAGCAAGCTTCGGGTAAGTCCTCTGTTCCATCCCCTTCAGCAAAGAAGCCATCCTCGAGTCAGGCCAAGGCGGGTGGGTCGACCCCGGCCCCGCATCGGACCTCGACTCCGCACACCCCGAGGGAATACTCGAGACCGAGGTCGCCCTCCAGGGAGTGTGCCCCGGACTCGGAACTCCCCACCTTCGTGGGGATTCCGGCCTTCCAGGATCTCCTCCGAGCTCTGATCTCATCGGAGCTGTCGGGAGCCCTGGAAGTGTTGCAACGTGCTGCGGTTCCGGCGGCCTCGACCTCGGCCGGGGCGCCTTCGGTCTCGGAGGCCCCGGCCTCGGCTCCCTCGACCACGGGAGCCCCGGCCTCGGCGACCTCGGTCTCGGGTACTGTGGCCCCGTTCACCTCGGTCTCGGCCCCGCCCCGGACCTCGACCTCGGGGGAACCCCCTGAGCGGAGTGTAAGGCCCAAAGAAAAGTTGCGCAGAGTGCGCCGTCTTTCCTCCTCTTCCTCCGGGTCTTCCAGGCACGCCTCGCCCTCGACGCGACATCGGACGGGGCGTCGATCGAGGAAGTCTAAGCGGCCCCGAGGCTCCCCTCGGCGCGACCGTTCCTCGTCGTTCGGGGGCGAGGCGCTGCAGGTGTCGGAGTTGCGCCTCGACAATCCGAGGCTCCTCCGCTCACCTCGTGGGAAGTCTTCCCGGGCCGCCTCGCCGAGGAAACGGGAGAGTGTCCCACGAACCCCGGGGTCCTCACCCAAGGGTCCTGCGAGGAGGACAACTTCCCCTTCCCCCTCGAGGGCCCTCGAGAGGGGATCCTGGGATTCGGGATCTGTTAGGGACCCTCATTATTCCCATGAGGCCTCCCCCCTCTCCTCGGTGGGGCGGTCGAGAACCCCGTCTCCCCAGGCTAGGCCGTCCTCTTTTTCATCCTTCGTTCAGGACATGGCCCAAGCCCTGGGGATTGACCTGATGGTAAGTTCTCGGTATTCCAAAGAATTTTTGGAGGAACAGGACCTCCCCACCCCTCCTAGAGAGGTGCCTAGACTCCCTCTCAACAGTGTCCTTCTGCAGACCTGGCTGAAGAACTTGTCGAACCCTCTTACAGTCACGTCTGTACCCTCAAAAATGGAATCGAAATATAGGACGATTCCTCCTAAAGGGTTCGATAAGGCGCAGCTCTCACACCAATCTCTTCTGGTGGAGTCTGCTCTCAAAAAATCACAGCCCTCACGGGTTTCTGCGGCGGTTCCACCAGGCAGGGAGGGGCGGACCCTGGACAAGTTTGGCCGTCGCCTCTATTCAAATTCCCTGATGGCCACCAGGGTTCTAAATTACGCCTTCACCTTCTCCTCCTATTTGCGTGGTATGGTGAAGGACCTTCCACAATATCGAAACTCGTTACCGGACTCCCAAAGAGCAGGATTCGATAAGTTTATGTCCAACCTGTCTCAATTGCGGTTGTACCTATTCCATGCAGTGTACGACGCCTTTGAGCTGGTTTCGAGGGTGTCGGCCCTCGCAGTGGCCATGCGCCGCTTGGCCTGGCTTCGCACCCTCGACATGGACCCAAACCTGCAGGAACGCCTTGCAGACTTGCCTTGTGTGGGGTCCGAGTTGTTTGACGAGTCATTGGATGCGGCGACCAAGCGCTTGTCAGAGCAGGAGCGCTCTCTAGCATCCCTGGTCCGCCCCAAACCTAGGCCCCCGCCGCAGAAACCCTTTCGGCCTCCACCGCGCCGATACCCTCAGAAATCGACCCCGGCTTTCTCCAGACCGCCTCCGAGACGTCCGTCTCAGCGAGGCAGAGGGGGACAAACCCAAGCCCCGGCGCAGGGCCCTTCTAAGCCCGCGCCTTCCTTTTGACGGGCAGAGCGGACGGGGCGGGTTCCCCTCCGCACTTTCACAGCAACCCCTTCCTATCGGGGGCCGTCTTCGGTCCTTCCGGGAGGCATGGACCGGGATTACCTCAGACGCTTGGGTGCTCCGGATCGTCTCCGAGGGCTACTCGCTCAACTTTGTGTCCTCGCCACCGGACAGTCCCCCAAGTTTAGTCCCCTGCAACCGTTCGCAGCTACCGACCCTTATAACCGAAGCCAAAGCCCTCTTGAAGCTTCGGGCGGTCGAACCGGTCCCCAAGGACCAGTGGGGTACGGGGTTTTACTCCCGCTACTTTTTGGTTCCAAAAAAGACCGGGGACCTGCGCCCCATACTGGACCTCAGGAAGCTCAACAAATTCCTGGCCCGGGAGAAGTTTCGAATGCTATCTCTCCCGGTTTTGTATCCTCTCTTGGAGGAAGGGGACTGGATGTGCTCCCTCGACCTGAAGGAAGCATACACCCATGTTCCGGTGCACCCCGCCTGCCGAAAGTTCTTACGATTCCAGGTGGGGGACCTCCACCTCCAGTACAGGGTACTGCCCTTCGGCCTGGCCGCGTCCCCACGAGTATTCACGAAGTGCATGGTGGTGGTTGCGGCAGCCCTGAGGTCACGTGGACTCCATGTGTTCCCTTACCTGGACGATTGGCTCATCAAAGCCCCGACCAGGGAGGGGGTTATCTCAGCGACCCGACAGTCTATTGCCTTCCTGCAAACTCTCGGGTTCGAGATAAACTTTCCAAAGTCTCAGTTGAGACCGTCTCAGTCTCTTCAATTCATAGGTGCGGTGCTGGACACGGTGCGCCTGCGCTCCTACCTGCCGACCCAGCGGTTGGAAGCCTTGGTACGGATGAGCCGCCAGGTCTCTCAACTATCGAGGGTGTCGGCCAAGCACATGATGATGCTGCTGGGCCATATGGCCTCGACGGTACATGTCACGCCGTTTGCGAGGCTACATCTGAGGATCCCTCAGTGGACCCTCGCGTCCCAGTGGCGTCAGGAGTGCGACCCGGTGTCCCGCCTCATTTCGGTGACTCCGCTTTTGCGGAAATCGCTGCGTTGGTGGACAGACTCTTCAAATCTGTCCATGGGGCTAATGTTCCGCACTCCGCCTTTTCGCAAGATCCTGACCACGGACTCCTCGGAGTACGCGTGGGGAGCCCATCTCGACGGTCTTCGCACGCAGGGCCTGTGGTCGGCAGAAGACCGTCGGTGTCATATCAACGTGCTGGAGCTGCGGGCCATCTTCCTAGCACTTCGAGCCTTCGTTCACATATTGCAGGACCAGGTGGTCCTCGTCCGCACGGACAATCAGGTGGCAATGTACTATGTGAACAAGCAGGGGGGAACGGGGTCTTGGCCCCTCTGTTCCGAGGCTCTTCGCCTTTGGGAATGGGCGGCCTCCCGGAACATCTTCCTCCGGGCGGTCTACATCCAAGGAGAACGGAATTGCCTGGCGGACAAACTCAGTCGACTTCTGCAACCGCACGAGTGGACCCTACACCCAGCAGTTCTGCGCGAGGTTTTCGCTCGCTGGGGAACGCCACAGGTGGATCTGTTTGCCTCTCCGGAGACACACAAACTACCACTATATTGTTCTCGGATGTACTCGCGGGACCGTCTGGAAGCGGATGCCTTCCTACTCGACTGGGAAGGGAGGTTCCTGTATGCATTCCCTCCGTTCCCTCTGATCATGCGAACGTTGGTACACCTAAAATCGTCCACGGCCACGATGATTCTCATAGCACCTCGGTGGCCGCGTCAGCACTGGTTCTCCCTGCTGCTCCAGCTCAGTGCCAGGGAGCCTCTTCCCCTGCCTGTCTCTCCTTCTCTGCTGTCTCAGAGTCAAGGATCCATGTTACATCCCAATCTGCAGTCATTGCACCTGACAGCTTGGTTTCTTGTTCCCTGACTCCTCTGGACCTGTCTCAATCGGTGAGGGAGGTGTTGGAAGCCTCCCGCAAGATCTCGACGAGGCTTTGCTATGCGCAGAAATGGACCAGGTTTTCCACCTGGTGTTCGTCTTTTCACCTGGATCCGGTATCAGTCCCGGTATCCTCGGTTTTGGACTATTTATTTCATTTGTCGCGCTCTGGCTTGAAAACCACTTCGGTGCGGGTTCATCTCAGTGCGATTTCTGCTTTCCACCAACCGCTGGATGGACGCCCTCTGTCACTCCATCCCTTGGTGACACGCTTCATGAAAGGGTTACTCAGGGTTTGTCCCCCTCTCAAGCCTCCGTCTGTCGTGTGGAATTTGAATGTGGTCCTGGCTCAACTGATGAAACCCCCTTTTGAGCCACTCAACAAGTCCCTCTTGAAATTTCTGACTTGGAAGGTGGTGTTTCTGATCGCCCTCACCTCCGCCAGGCGGATTGGGGAGTTGCAAGCCTTGGTTGCGGACCCTCCTTTCACTGTCTTTCACCACGACAAGGTGGTTCTCCGCACCCATCCTAAGTTTTTACCTAAAGTTGTTTCTGACTTCCACCTCAATCAGTCCATTGTCCTTCCTGTGTTCTTCCCGAAGCCCCACTCCCATCCTGGCGAGACGGCGCTTCACACGCTTGACTGTAAGAGGGCGTTGGCATATTATCTTCAACGCACCAGGTCTCATCGGAAGGTTCCTCAATTGTTTTTGTCCTTCGATCCCAATCGATTAGGGCATCCAGTTTCCAAGCGCACTCTGTCTAACTGGTTGGCCGCTTGCATTTCCTTTTGCTACGCTCAGGCTGGCCTTCCTCCCCCGGGTCGAGTCACGGGGCACAAGGTCCGAGCAATGGCAGCTTCGATAGCCTTTCTCCGATCCACTCCGATGGAGGACATATGTAAGGCTGCCACTTGGTCTTCGGTTCATACATTCACCTCTCATTACTGTCTGGACACTCTATCCAGGAGTGACGGCCGGTTTGGCCAGTCAGTTTTGCAAAATCTGTTTTCCTAAATTGCCATCCTCCCACCTGCCCTGGTTTGGTTAGCTTGGAGGTCACCCACATGTGAGAATATCATGCCTGCTTGTCCTGGGATAAAGCACAGTTACTTACCGTAACAGGTGTTATCCAGGGACAGCAGGCATATATTCTCACAACCCGCCCGCCTCCCCGGGGATGGCTTCCTTGCTAGTTATGGAACTGAGGACCACGAGGTGGGATGCGCCCTCTAGTGGGCGAGAAGGCATGCACATGCGTGGTGCAGTGTGCAAACTTGAAACTTCAATCAAGTTTGCTTGAAAAGCTGTCCGCGCCGGGGCTCCGTAGATGACGTCACCCCACATGTGAGAATATATGCCTGCTGTCCCTGGATAACACCTGTTACGGTAAGTAACTGTGCTATTTTGTACACAATTGTGTTATTAAGATTTGTTTTAATTGCATTATTCTTTAATAAATAAAAAATATATGTATTAGTAAATATAAGTGAAACATAAAAGCATTTCATGATAGTCTCGTAGGAAGAGGGGAGGGGTGGGTGGGTAGATGAGATAAGGATGGATGATAAGGTGACAAACAGTATAATTTTGTGGTTTTAAATGAGATAGAAAACCAAGGTCTTTGTCTGGTGGGTCTTAGGTTCTTGGATTGTTTTAAAATGTCTCTTTAGTATTCTCACCATAAAATCATTGATGTAGATTGGAAGAAGAGTAGCTGGAAGTCAGAAGTGCTGCCATTATGGCTCCATAATGTAATATATTTATTCTGATCCCTCTGAGAGACACTCCAATCTTGAGAAACTGACGGACCCAATGAAGTGAGAAAGCAGATTAGCAGCTCCCAGGTAAAACCATTTTAAAAATATCAAGGCTCTATAGCCTCTTCTAAACAATGGTGCCAACCTCTCACAGGCTTGGTGTACCTACAGCCCCCTAATCTCGAATTCTAACCAGCAACCACAACTGTTCACAAATGATACCACTGGGAGATTAGACCCTGCCAGAAACCCAGATGCTAATCAATGTCTTTGTTGTCTACAGAAAATAAACAGGTCAGTCCTTAAGAAAAAATAATAAACGGACATACATCTGATAAAAGGCAGGAGTGATGCCCACTCCCTCCTGCCACCAGAGGTCCCCGCCCCCTCAGGCACCGTGCCTTAAAATTGGGAACAGGAGGTATTGAAAACACCTCCTGTTACTCTGCGACAGCACTGGGCCTTAGGCCCCTCCCTGGTGCATCATGTGATGCAGGGGCAAGGATCTAAGGCCCTGATTGGCTCAGATGGCATCTGAGCCACCAGAGGACCCCGCCCCCCTCCAGGCCCCATGCTTTAAAGTTGGGAGCAGGAGGTACTGAAAACACCTCCTGTTCCTCCATGATGAAACTGGGCCTTGGGCCCCTCCCTGGTGTATCATGTGATGCAGGGGCAAGGACCTAAGGCCCTGATTGGCTCAGACGCCTCAGGCTCCTCCCTTGGGGGAGGGGCCAGAGGCATCTGAGCCAATCAGGGATTTCCTTAGGAAGAGCCTAAGAAAGTCCCTGATTGGCCAAAACAATATTAAAAATCAGATATTTTTTTATTTAAATTGTATTTTTTTTTTTTAAATGCTTGTTTTGAAGAAAATATCTATTTAAGATATATTATAGTCCAAAAGTTATTCATCACAAAATAAGGATTAGTTTTTAATTATGTAGCATGTATTCATGTAATGTTTAAATTTTTTAGTAAATTAATTCCATTAATCCATTCATAATGTTACGGGTGTGATTTAAATCAAGTCTTTCTGACTAGTGATTTAAATCAAATCCACTCTAAGCACAACCAAGATGAAGCTACACCGAGCTTCTGAAAGACTGAAAAGCTAGCCAAAGCTGACCCTCTCTGTGAACAATTAATACCTTAATGTGTTTTTTTGTGATATTCACATGCCTTTTACTTCAGAGAGGATCCTTAATTAAACTGGCACCAGATCAAGTTTCTGATACTTCATCTCGTTACAAGCCAGAAAACACCAAAGGTGATAATATAGAACATTGGCTATATTAGCGTTTAAGACAGATATAATTCTCCTGAAGAAGCTCTATACAGAGTGAAACGAAGATGCTCCATCAAGCACTTGAGTACTTCAAAGAGCACTTTAGTACTTTTAAGCTAACACTTGAGCACTTTAAGGCTTTTGTCTAATCCAGGGATCTCAAAGTCCCTCCTTGAGGGCCGCAATCCAGTCGGGTTTTCAAGATTACCCCAATGAACATGCATTGAACGCATAGATCTCATGCATATTCATTGGGAAAATCCTGAAAACCCGACTGGATTGCGGCCCTCAAGGAGGGACTTTGAGACCACTGGTCTAATCCAACTAGAAGACTGCCCATAACTGTGGTCGAGAAAAGAAAGCTAATTACAAAAGTTAAAATCAAAAACGTGCATTTCTTTAATATTGTTTGCTAACATTATCACATTGGTATTTATAAATAAAATAATACATATAACAACATAAATGAATAATAAAGGAGAATTTAAAGGGACCAATGATAGCTTGCATTAAGGCTATGTTGACAAGACTAGCTCTAACGTCATAAATAGCTGCAGGCACTTGAGGTATCCCTTCTCCAACATCAAAGAATATACCAGAATGGTTGTTGAATGAAAAACTCACAATATTAATAATTAGAAGGAGGAACACTCTTAAGCATAGTCCATCTATTTTTTGATAAGAGTAATTAACCAGATCAAGTTTTCCATATGAAGAAAATCGGTGCACTTGGAAGTGGGTGCTGGAAAGCCAGAAGTGGCATGCATGGAGGAATAGGAACCCATTCACTTGGATCTTTTTGCATTAGATGTGTAACTCACTTAGCAGAATTCCAGTACATCATTCTCTTCCTTATGTTGTGCTTAACAAAATGTATGATCTAGGCATAGTTACTGGTGGCACATTGAATTCCTGAAACAGTTGCAGCCACACATCAGACTTTCCTCACTGCATATCCTGGCTTGGGAGCAAGGTTCATTACTGTTATGGTAGGCAGAAAAATAATGCTACAGCTATATTTAACTTGTTACCAAGCCAGGCAGTGGAAAGAACTTAGAGTATCTAGCAATCACAAACATGTGGAGAGAAGAGCCTCAACCTTAATAGCAGCATAAAGATTTAAGGCAGCTAGAAGTTTATCATTGGCATAAAAAAAGCCTCCACAGAGAACTTGCTCCATATCTCAACTGTCTGTGTATAAGTATATGAGGCTTGTGTGGTTAAGGCAGAGCTTGCAGGAATGGGACAGGGTCAGAACTTGTGGGGACGGGATGGGGACAAATTTGTCCCCGTGTCAATCCTCTAGTTTCAGTGTATGAAGTGACCCAGTCTCATGAATGGAGGACTAGCCTAATAGTGCAGTGGTTTGAGACCCTGGGGAATCGGGTCGGTTTCTCATTGCAGTTCCTTGTGACTGGGTAGGTCACTCAACCCTCCATTGTCCCAGGTACTAGAGAATGACACGAGGGAAAAATTTGTCCCAGTCCCCACAAGCTCAGTACCCGTACTCGCAAACCATCTGATCCCATCCGCACAAGCCTTAAATAGTTTTATGCTGAACTTATTATATTAAAATATAAAAAGAAACAATATTCTGTACAATTGTCATTTTATAAATCAAAGTTCTGGCTGCCGAAATAGAGAAAGATCTTCAGCTGGCAGGGCTTTGTTTATAAATGTTTATCAACACAACTTAAATACTATTTTATCCTAAAGCAAAAAAAAGAAAAGAAAATTTTTTTCTACCTTTGTTGTCTGGTTTCTACTTTCCTCATCTTCTCGTCATTCTATGCCTTCCATCCACTGTTTGCCTTCTCTCTGCCTCTTTCATATGGCATCTGCTCTGTTACTGTGCCTCTCCCTTCCATCTCTCCCTCCCTCTCCCCCCCATTGGTTTGGCACCCATCTTATATTAAGACCTACCCCGAAAATCATGCTAGGTTTGCGGCGATCGCTGATGTTTAATCTGTCCCCCAGCTTAGCTAGTATTTGAATTGGTGGCCTGGAGGCGATACATTTCTATGGCTGTGACCATTCCCTGAGCCATTCCATCCCCACTAGGTTAAGGGAGGCTAGGTGATATCCCATTGCTAACTGGATCCTTAGTATATCTACTCATTTGGATTTTGCTGCCTTGCTTATTATAGTGTTTTTAATAAAGTGAATTTATTTTGAACTTCTGCTTTCATCCTATTAATTGTGGCTTTTCCACTCTTTGCATTTTGATTTGATTTTTATGGTTTGCCCTCCTTTGTTTTGTTGTTGTTTTTTTTTGTTTGTTTTTAAATTAAAGGTGTATATCCAGAGCAATTGCCTGGGGGCTACCCTACCTTGGGGGCCCTCAAGCCTGCTTGAATCAGAAGAAATTATAAGTGGCCAGTGTTCTTGAGGTGAAGATTTTTTGCCCTGGGCTTTGCCATGTCTAGTGCTGGCTGTGGCTTGGATACGAACGTATAATATACTAGCGAAAGTCTAAATCTCAGTTCATTGTTTTATTTTTGTAGGTGGCTGCCTCAACCGAGGGATCTGTTTCTGCATCTGAAGCAATTTGTGAATATTGGTGTATGCCAATACCAAAACATGGAAAGAGGTATTAGAACATCTTGTATTGAGAAATGCTGATAAGCAGTCATAGTGCTTAAGGACTGGTTCAGTACTGTGGCCAAGGATGAAAAATGGAGCTGACTGGGAACTCTGCCCGCTCTGATGGTTTAAAGGATTTATCTGAGGCCCAGTAAGCACTAACCTTTCTCCTGTTAAAAGAGGAAATGTTGCAGGCACTTAATTGTATGGGTTCCAGGTAGTTGCTAGCAGGGGAATTCTATAAATGGTGCTTAAGTTTATGCGTGCATTTTAACTGAGTAAGGGGAGAGTGTGGCGCAGTAGTTAAAGCTACAGCCTCAGCACCCTGAGGTTGTGGGTTCAAACCCATGCTACTCATTGTGACCCTGGGCAAGTCACTTAATCCCCCCATTACCCCAGGTACATTAGATTGTGAGCCTACCAGGACAGTCAGGGAAAAATGCTTGAGTATCTGAATAAATTGATGTAAACCGTTCTGAGAACCAGTATAGAAAAATGAATGACTAAATAAACAAACAAGCCTATTACTGCCAATAATTGCTTGCTTTCAATCGGTTATTGGCATTAATTGGGCAACAATTTAGATTTATGTGTGCATCTTGCTAAGCACTATTCTATAAAGGTGCACGTACAAATCCTTTTGCGTGCAACTGAAAAGGGGTGTGGCCCTCGGGGCGTGACAGGTCAGGAGTGTTCACTAAAGATCAGGGCTGCCCAAGTCCGGTCCTCGAGATCTACTGGCAGGCCAGGTTTTCAGGATATCCACAATGAATATGCATGAGAGAGATTTGCCTGCACTGCCTTCTTGGGATGCAAATCTCTCTCTCATGCATATTCATTGTGGATATCCTGAAAACCTGGCCTGCCAGTAGATCTCGAGGACCGGACTTGGGCAGCCCTGCTAAAAATGTTTCCACTATTACAGAATTTGAGGGATCTATGCAGAACTTTTAGGCGTGAGGATTTATACCACGGTTCAGTTTCCTCAAAGTTGGGGGTGGGGATCCCGCACTACACACTCTTCATAAACAGCACCTAACTTGGAGTTCCATTTATAGAATGACGCCCGGCTTGCATGAGTTTTTTTGTGGGGAGAGGGGTTCCAAATTTAGGCAACATTTACTGAATTTGGTCATAGATGTGGAGGAAGGATGTGTTGAGTAAGCAGTAGGCAATTATTTCATTTTGCCCAATGGTAGTGGTGGTGAACAGGAACTGCACTATTGTGCTAAGATTGTGGGAACTGCAGTGTTTCCCCTTCACAGGTAGGGCAGTATGCCTGCGAGTGGCTACACTATTCACGACAATCTGTGGTACTGTCTGAAATGCTGGGGCAGTTCTCTGAAGGATAAGAATTGCTGTACTGGGACAGACCAAAGTTCCATCAAGCCTAGTATCCTGCTTCCAACATTGGCGGTTTATCCTAGGAATAAGTAGTGGATTTCCCCAAGCCAAATTAATAATAGCCTATGGACTTCTCTTTTAGGAAATTATCCAAGCCTTTTTTTAAACCCTACAAAGATAACTGATTTCACCACATTCTCTGGCAATGAATTCCAGAGTTTAATTACACATTGTGTGAAGAAATATTTTCTCCGGTTTGTTTTAAATCTATTTAGCTACATCGCATGCCCCTAGTCCTATTATTTTTTGAAAGAGTGAACAAGCAATTTCATATCTACCTTTTCCACTCCAATCCACTCAGTATTTTATAGACCTCTATCATATCAAACCTGAGTAGTCTCTTCTTCAAGCTAAAGAGCCCTGTCATAGGGAAGTCGTCTCAAATCTTTTATCATTTGTGTCGCCGTTCTCTGTACCTTTTCTAATTCCGCTATATCTTTTTAGAGATACATCAACCAGAACTGTCCAAGGTATTCAAGTTGCGGCCGTACTATAGAGCGATACAAGGGCATTATAATATTTTCACCTTTGTTTTCCATTCCTTTCCTGATAATTCTATTTGCTTTCTTAGCTGCTGCCCATACATTGAGCTGAGGATTTCAACATATCCTCCAACAATGACACCTAGATCCTTTTACTGGGCAATGACTCCTAACATAGAACCCAGCATTAGAGAATGACACAGTGATAGTTACCCGCAGGTAATCCGCCAAAATGGTGGGGGTGGGGGAGGGGAAGTGCTTATTATCCCAGGACAAGCAGGCATGATATTCTCACATGTGGGTGACGTCATCTATGGAGCCCCGATGCGGAAGCATTTTCAAGCAAACTTGATTGAAGATTTAAGTTTGCTCTGCTGCTCCACGCATGTGTGCCTTCCTGCTCCACTAGGGGGCGCATCCCCTCGTGGTCTCCAGTTCAAAATTTTCCGCTGAGCCTAGAAGTCGTGTTTTTTCAGGCTCTGCCCCAACTGCCTTCTAGCACCGCAATTTTCTTGCTTTTCCTCGATTAAGTTGCTGTGCGCGAAATTTTTCTTTTTCAATTTGATTCCTGCTTCGTTTTTGACCGACCCGGAGGCTTCCGGGTCCCCGTGGCCGCGTGGCTATTCGAGCCGCGGCCACTTTAGATTCTATGTCCCGGCCTTTGACCGGCTTTAAAAAGTGCACCCGGTGTGAGCGGCTTCTTTCCATCACAGACCCGCATCGCCGGTGCATCCTCTGCCTGGGGGCCGCTCATCCAACCGACTCCTGCCCCCAGTGCGCTACTTTCCAGAACCGGGCCCTCCGTCGAAGGAAAGCCCGCATGGCGGATCTTTTCGCCCCAGACCAACCCTCTACCTCGGCCTCGAGGTCGGCCCCGGCCTCGGCCCCGAATACCTCGGCATCGCCTCGAGACTCGACTCCGAAGTCCTCGGCACAACAGAAAGCCTTGGCTCCGGGTAAGTCCCCTCTTCAGGTTCTGTACCAGCGAAGAAACCAACCTCGGGGACACCGGCGACGCATGGCGGAAGTCCCATGCTTACAGCCCCGGCGAAACCCTCCAAGCCTTCGGGCCGTGCCTCCACCACACGGGAATACTCTGATACGAGGTCGCCCTCGGTGGAGTGCACCGAGGCAGTGGACATGCCTTCGATGCTGTCCGTGCCCGTCTTCCAGAACCTACTCCGAGCAATGATCTCGTCGGAGCTGTCCGCTGCAATGGCCCATCTACAACCGGCTTCGACCTCGACCATGCATGTGCCAGACCAGCCTGAGCCTCGCATCGAGCCACCTTGGGGAAAAGTGTGCAAGCTTCGCCGCATCTCATCCTCCTCGGACTCCTCGCCAAGGCACCCGAGGCGCTCTCCCTCCACAGACCGCCACAGGGCAAAACGTCGTGCTAAACCGACAGAAACCTCGAACCGCCGTACCTCCAAGAAGGCCCGGGGTTTCCCCCACTCTACGAGGCCGTTCCCCTACACCTCGTACGGGACCGCTCAGGGTGGCGGAGTTATCACTCTCCAACCCGCGCATCCTCCGAACTCCCCCTTGGACCGGGGCTCCGATCCGAGGTGCCAGGCTTTCACCGAGGGAGTCCGGGTCGAGGTCACCGATTCGACATCGATCAGTACCCCGAACCCCGGCATCGTCTACGAGGGGCTCCTCGAGACATCGGAGATCCCCGACTCCGGAACACTTTCACAGTGCTTCCCCGGCCTCGGAACGTGGATCGGAGCAGGAACCTCGATACTCAAGAGAAGCCTCCCCGTCCTTCTCCACCCGACGGATGTCTCGTTTACCGACCCCACACGGGACCTTGGGAACATCCCGCCCATCCTTAACTCGCTTTATCCAGGACATGGGCCACGCTTTGGACTTAGACCTCCAGTCCGACTCCAGATACTCAAAAGAGTACCTAGCGGAGCTGGACATGCCATCACTGCCCAGAGAGTCCCTTCGCTTACCGCCTAATCCGGTACTCCAACAGGCTTTCTTCAGGAACCTGGAGACCCCCTATATGGTCACAGCCGTCCCCTCCAAAATGGAGGCCAAGTACCGTACGGTACCCTACCCAGGGTTTGAACAACCGCAGCTCTCCCACCAGTCGCTGTTGGTAGAATCGTCCCTGAAAAAGGCTCACCCCTCCCGGGTCTCAGCCACGGTCCCCCCAGGTCGGGAAGGCTGAACCCTGGACAAGTTCGGCAGGAGACTATATCAAAATGCGATGATGGCCTCTAGGGTGCAAAGCTACACTTTCACCTTCACATCCTACCTCAAACACCTCATCGGACTACTGAGAGCCTTTGAGACTGACTTACCAGCCTCTCGCCAAGGAGCGTGTAGCCTGCTTGTAGAGTCCCTCTCCAACCTACGCCTCCATCTATTCCACGCGGCCTACGATGGCTTCGAACTCTCCTCCAGAGAGGCAGCCTTTGCTGTCGCCATGCGCCGACTAGCTTGGCTGCGCCTGGTCGACATGGACCCCAACTTCCAGGACCGGTTGGCTAACCTCCCCTGCGTGGGAAAAGAGCTGTTTGACGACACTATCGAGGCGGCTACAAAACGCCTCTCTGAACACGAACACTCATTTGCCTCCCTCGTCCGGCAAAAGCCAAAACCGCCCGCGTCCAGGCTGTTCAGGGCCCCTCCGTGCCGCTATCCGCAAAAATCCACTCCTGCCTTCTCCCGGCCTCTGCCCAGGCGTCCGCAAGCCCACCATCGGGCCCCACCCAAATCCCAACCGCCTGCAACTACCAAACCATCCCCGTCCTTTTGACAGAGTCCCAGGCTCCCTGCCCATCGGGGGCCGCCTCAGAGCTTTTTACTCTCACTGGGAACAACTCACGTCGGACGCATGGGTCCTTGGCGTGATCTCATCAGGATACTCTCTCAACTTTCGAGCCATTCCTCCAGACAACCCCCCAGGGAAGTGCCCTCCCAACCGAACGCTGCTACCCCTACTCCTCTCAGAAGCTCGAGATCTGCTTCGCCTGCGAGCAGTGGAGGAGGTTCCCCCCGATCAACGGGGGAAGGGCTTCTACTCCCGTTACTTCCTGGTACCGAAGAAAACGGGAGACCTACGCCCAATACTAGACTTGAGACGACTCAACAAATTTCTGGTACGGGAAAAATTTCGGATGCTTTCCCTACCGATCCTCTACCCCCTGATCGAAAAAGGCGATTGGCTCTGCTCCCTCAATCTGAAGGAGGCGTACACACATGTTCCAGTGCACCCCGCTCACCGCAAATTCTTGCGTTTCTAAGTACACCTGCACCTACAATACCGAGTCCTCCTCTTCGGCCTAGCATCGTCACCCCGGATCTTCACCAAGTGCCTCGTGGTGGTCGCAGCTGCCTTACGCTCCCAGGGTCTTCAGGTATTCCCCTACCTGGACGACTGGCTGATCAAAGCACCGTCCAGGGAAGGGGTTATCTCAGCGACCCAACAGACTGTTATCTACCTACAGAGTCTGGGGTTCGAGGTAAACTTCCCAAAATCCCAACTGAGCCCCTCGCAGTTCCTGCAGTTCATCGGGGCCACGCTGGACACGGTTCGCCTCCGTTCCTTCCTCCCCCCTCCACGTCTAGAGGCGTTAGTAAATCTGAGTCGAAGGATCTCACTGCTACCCTCGGTATCAGCTCGACAGATGATGACTCTACTAGGCCACATGGCCTCCACTGTCCATGTCACACCCTTCGCCCGCCTCCATCTGAGAATCCCTCAATGGACCCTGGCCTCTCAATGGCGTCAAGACCGGGACCCGATCGACCGCCCCGTGACAGTGACTCCTTCCTTGCAGAGATCGCTCCGCTGGTGGGCCGACTCTTCAAATCTTTCCAAAGGTTTACTCTTCCTCGCCCCTCATCACAGCAAGGTACTCGCCACGGACTCGTCAGAGTACGCTTGGGGAGCCCATCTGGAAGGCCTACGCACACAGGGGATGTGGTCAGCGGAAGACCGCCGCTGTCACATCAACGTGCTAGAGCTCCGGGCCATCTATATCGCAGCTGTAGCCTTTCAACACCTGCTCCACGACCGGGTTGTCCTCATCCGAACCGACAACCAGGTTGCA
Organism: Geotrypetes seraphini; assembly: GCF_902459505.1. Lineage (NCBI taxonomy): Eukaryota > Metazoa > Chordata > Amphibia > Gymnophiona > Dermophiidae > Geotrypetes > Geotrypetes seraphini. The sequence continues at coordinate 396,157,683 of NC_047085.1, read as the reverse complement.
ATGTACTATGTAAACAAACAAGGAGAAACAGGGTCTTGGTCCCTCTGTCGGGAAGCCCTGCGCCTCTGGAAATGGGCAATCTCCAACAACACCTTCCTTCGAACGGTGTACATACAAGGAGAACAAAACTGCCTGGCGGACAGACTCAGCTGCCTCCTCCAGCCACACGAGTGGTCACTGCACTCTCAAACCCTACGACAGGTGTTCAAACAGTGGGGGACACCTCAAATAGATCTGTTCGCATCCCCCAACAATCACAAACTGCCTCTCTTCTGCTCCCGGATGTACTCCCCGGAACGGCTCGAGGCCGACGCCTTCCTCCTAGACTGGGAGGGAAGGTTCCTGTACGCGTTTCCGCCGTTTCCTCTGATCCTGCGGACGCTTGTCCACCTGAAAACAGTACAAGCCACCCTGATCCTGATTGCTCCTCGCTGGCCACACCAGCCTTGGTTTTCCCTTCTACTTCAACTCAGTGTCAGAGATCCACTGCCTCTGCCTCTGTTTCCCTCTCTACTGTCACAAGGTCAGGGTTCGCTGTTACATCCCAATCTTCAATCTCTTCATCTGAATGCTTGGTTTCTTTCCCCCTGACTGCTCTCCCCGTGTCTCAATCAGTCAAGGAGATATTGGAGGCCTCTAGAAAGACCTCGACGAGAACCTGCTACTCCCAAAAGTGGACCAGATTCTCAACCTGGTGCTCCGCCCACAGTCAGGACCCGATGTCGATCCCCGTCCCTCTGGTCCTTGACTATTTACTTCAATTATCTCATTCCGGCCTAAAGACCAACTCCATTCGAGTACACCTCAGTGCGATTGCGGCCTTTCATCAGCCCCTGGAAGGGAAAGCCCTCTCGCTCCATCCCTTAATTTCTCGCTTCATGAAGGGTCTTCTGAATGTCCACCCTCCTCTCAATCCCCCTCCGGAGGTTTGGGACCTTAACGTGGTTCTGGCTCAACTAATGAAACCTCCATTTGAGCCCCTAGACAAATGCCATCCAAAATTCCTCACTTGGAAGGTAATTTTCCTGCTCGCGCTCACTTCAGCCCGACGGGTTAGAGAGTTACAAGCTCTGGTAGCGGACCCACCCTTCACGGTATTCCACCACGACAAGGTGGTACTCCGCACCCATCCAAAGTTCTTGCCTAAAGTAGTGTCTGATTTTTACCTCAATCAGTCCATTGTCTTGCCTGTATTTTTTCCCAAGCCCCACTCTCACCCCGGAGAGGTGGCGCTCCATACTCTTGACTGTAAGAGAGCGTTGGCCTTCTACCTCCAACGCACTCAGTCACACCGGAAAGTCCCACAATTGTTTTTGTCCTTCGACCCAAACCGGTTAGGTCACCCAGTCTCCAAGCGCACCTTGTCCAACTGGTTGGCCGATTGCATCTCCTTCTGCTACGCTCAGGCTGGTCTCACACTGCATGGTCGAGTAACGGGACACAAGGTCCGAGCGATGGCAGCCTCCGTAGCGTTCCTCAGGTCCACACCTATTGAGGAAATCTGCAAGGCTGCCACGTGGTCTTCGGTTCATACTTTCACCTCCCACTACTGTCTGGACTCACTGTCCAGGAGCGATGGCCGGTTCGGCCAATCGGTTTTGCAAAATCTATTTGCTTAAATTGCCAACTTCCCTCCATCCCTTTTCAGTTAGCTTGGAGGTCACCCACATGTGAGAATATCATGCCTGCTTGTCCTGGGATAAAGCACAGTTACTTACCGTAACAGGTATTATCCAGGGACAGCAGGCATATATTCTCACAACCCGCCCACCTCCCCGAGGTTGGCTTCTTTGCTAGTTAAGTGAACTGGAGACCACGAGGGGATGCGCCCCCCTAGTGGAGCAGGAAGGCACGCATGCGTGGAGCAGCAGAGCAAACTTAAATCTTCAATCAAGTTTGCTTGAAAATGCTTCCGCATCGGGGCTCCGTAGATGACGTCACCCACATGTGAGAATATATGCCTGCTGTCCCTGGATAACACCTGTTATGATAAGTAACTGTGCTCTGCGGGCACGGGGACAAAGCCATCGACCGCCCCGTGGAGCGGTGAATGGCCTTGTTCCCACAGTTAAGGGAGAGAAGGCGTGTGGTCACTCATCACGCGCAGCCCCCCTTCCTACCTCTGGCCAAATCTATCTCCCTCCCTCCCTTCCCTTACCTTCGCAGTGCTTTAGAAAATAAACTCAAGCCGGCAAAGCCTGCCTGTGCCGCCCTGCAGTCGCTGTTTGTGGGCGGAAGCTTCTCCTCTGACGCCCACACACATGTGACTGCAGGGCAGCACAGGCAGGCTTCGTCGGCATGTTTCTTTTCAAAAGTACCATGAAGGTAAGGGGGAGGGAGGGAGATAGATTTGACCGTGCGTGCGATCGGTGACCGTGCACTTTCCCTCCCTTAAGTTTCTTTATGCCGGGAAGATAAGGGGGAGGGAGGAAGATTCTCGGGCCACTGAAGGGCGGTGAGGTGGCGAGAGGGAAGGGTCGATGTTACAGGGACAGGGCAGTGAAGGGGACGGCGGGTTCAGGGATGGGGCGGTGAAGGAGACGGCGGGGACGGTGGTCCAGTGACGGGGAAAGATTTTTCCCCGTGTCATTCTCTGCCCAGCATCACGTAGCTATAGTTCAGGTTTCTCTTTCCCACATGCATCACTGCAGTACAGTTAATATAGGTAGTTACCACATGTGATTCAATTTGCAGATGATACAAAGTTATTCAGAGTAGTGAAGATGCAGGAGGATTGCGAACATCTGCAACGTCACATAAACACGCTCGAGAAATGGGGAGCGACATGGCAGATGAGGTTCAATGTGGATAAGTGTAAGGTGATGCATGTTAGTAACAAAAATCTTATACACAAATACAGGATGTCTGGGGCAGTACTTGGAGAGACCCCCTGGGAAAGAGACTTGGGAGTACTGGTTGACAAAACGACGAAGCCGTCCGCGCAATGTGCTGCGGTGACGAAAAGGACAAACAGAATGCTGGGAATGATTAAGAAGGGGATCACAAACAGATCGGAGAGGGTTGTCATGCCGCTGTACTGGGCCATGGTGCGCCCTCACCTGGAGTGCTGCGTCCAGCACTGGTCGCCGTACATGAAGGACACGGTACTACTCGAAAGGGTCCAGAAAAGAGCGACTAAGATGGTAAAGGGGCTGGAATAGTTGCTGTACAGTGAGAGATTAGAGAAACTGGGCCTATTGTCCCTTGAAAAGAGGAGACTGAGAGGGGACATGATAGAAACATTCAAGATACCGAAGGGAATAGACTTAGTAGATAAAGACAGGTTGTTCACCCTCTCCAAAGTAGAGAGAACGAGAGGGCACTCTATAAAGTTAAAAGGGGATAGATTCTGTACAAACGTAAGGAAATTCTTCTTCACCCAGAGAGTGGTGGAAATTGGAATACTCTTCTGGAGGCTGTTATAGAGGAAAACACCCTCCAGGGATTTAAGACAAAGTTGGACGGGTTCCTGTTGAACCAGAACGTAAGCAGGTAGGGCTGGTCTCAGGGCACTGGTCTTTGACCTTGGGGCCTCCGCGGGAGCGGCTGGGCATGATGGACCACTGGTCTGACCCAGCAGTGGCAAATTCTTATGTTCATTATCTGCTGTGTTAAATTAGATGTTGTAAACAAGACAGACTGACTCTGTAACAGTATCACAACCCCGGAGGAGGACCCGTTGCACAAAAAAACTTAGCTCAGAGACACAAAACTCTGAAGAGGGAGAGGTAACCCCCTCTTAGGGAAAGAGTTTATCTTCCAATCATTGCTTCATAAAATGTAACAAACGAGTCCAGCTCAAAGGTATAAAAATTTTTTACTGTGTATATATCTTAGTAATGATGCATTGTGCATTCCAAATACTTTCAAAAAAATCAGATAAATTTTGCATTCAGGTAGGCACTGAAATATTCATGAATTTCTTATAGATAAGTCTCAACAATACTTATCAGGGTCCCGACGCGGCCCCGTTTCGGTGTCTACTTCAGGAGACCCCGTCTGATTAATAGAATTCTACCATAGGTAAATAACTATGGAAAATTTTCACAACAGGTTCGTAGCACAGAGATTTTTTCAACTGCAGAACGAACCTGTTGTGAAAATTTTCCATAGTTATTTACCTATGGTAGAATTCTATTAATCAGACGGGGTCTCCTGAAGTAGACACCGAAACGGGGCCGCGTCGGGACCCTGATAAGTATTGTTGAGACTTATCTATAAGAAATTCATGAATATTTCAGTGCCTACCTGAATGCAAAATTTATCTGATTTTTTTGAAAGTATTTGGAATGCACAATGCATCATTACTAAGATATATACACAGTAAAAAATTTTTATACCTTTGAGCTGGACTCGTTTGTTACATTTTATGAAGCAATGATTGGAAGATAAACTCTTTCCCTAAGAGGGGGTTACCTCTCCCTCTTCAGAGTTTTGTGTCTCTGAGCTAAGTTTTTTGTGCAACGGGTCCTCCTCCGGGGTTGTGATACTGTTACAGAGTCAGTCTGTCTTGTTTACAGCATAGTGTTTTTCTGACTCTTGGTTATACTCTTCCTGCTTATAGTGGAAACAGTGTTAAATTAGATGTCAGCTACCTCACGCAGTGTAGCTAATTCTGTGCCATTCATTAACCTGTGAGAACCAAATTTCCCGAGTGTTTAACTAAATAGCAAAATCCTGGGCACATCTCCAACAGTTTATAGTGTGGTAGGTTTAGCAATTAATGTGCAGTAACCACAAACTTACCACACTCCAAAGTGCTTTGGAATCTCTGAAGCTTAAAGAACTGAAGGAATGTGGCATCCTTCATTAACACAATGTGGCTGTTCGCACAAATTACTTGATGAAGCAGAGATGCCAAGTTACCCAGTTCCCGGTGGAGGTTTTCACCAGTCCTTGTGTTTAACTTACATCCCAAAGCAGTATGGGATTTGTAGTGTCTGATGCTGCACATTGAATCGGTGCTGCAAGTTCCATAATGCAAAGGAGGGGTGGTCAGAAATTCAGGACTGTTCCAAAATCTGCAGCCTGGAACTGGGTAACTTGGCTTCTGTGGTGACTTTTTTTTAAAAAAGGAAGAGGTTTTTAGATCTTAAGTAAATTCAGTGAGTTGTTGAGAAGGAAGATGTTTGTTTTATTTGTTCTTATTTAAATATCTGTCTTTACAATTTTTGTAATGAATTTTATTTTTGGGGAAGTTCTCGAATGGGTTATTTTATCACAAGTTGTGCTTTGTAACAATGAGACCCTGTAGTAAAAATAACACACGTTAACCCCTAGCCTACCCTAAAGCTTTCCTCCTAATTGCTATAACCCAGGGGAAGGGAACTCCGGTCCTTGAGAGCTGTATTCCAGTCGGGTTTTCAGGATTTCCCCAATGAATATGCATTGAAAGCAGTGCATGCAAATAGATCTCATGCATATTCATTGGGGAAATCCTGAAAAGCCGACTGGAATACAGCTCTCGAGGACCGGAGTTCCCTACCCCTGCAATAACCCATCTCATTAACTAATGCACATTAACTCAAGTTATGCACACAGTAAATTGACCTCATTGGGAATAATGTGCCTTGCCTTATGCAATCTCTGTTTTTTAATACATAGTAACATAGTAGATGACGGCAGATAAAGACCCAAATGGTCATCCAGTCTGCCCAACCTGATTCAATTTAAATTTCTTCTTCTTAGCTATATCTGGGCAAGAATCCAAAGCTCTACCCGGTACTGTGCTTGGGTTCCAACTGCCAAAATCGCCATTAAAACCTACTCCAGCCCATCTAAACCCTCCCAGCCATTGAAGCCCTCTCCAGCCCATCCTCCCCCAAACGGCCATATACAGACACAAACCGTGCAAGTCTACCCTGTACTGTCTTTAGTTCAATATTTAATATTGTTTTCTGATTAATATTTGTTAATTAACACATTAATGCAGCTATACATGAGGGATGTAATGTTTGTAAATAAAATTCTGAACTTAAAAAACTATTGGCAGAGGTAGTGAAAGGAACCAGCACTAGGTGGAGGGTGGGAAGAGATGCTGGGATGAGCAGGCAAGGACAACACGGGTAAATCGAGAGGGATGGGGCAAACGCGTGCTACATAATGGAGAAGCTGCTGTTTTGCAAGGCCGGCAGAACCATGAGCTCCCTGTTCTGCTATGATGGTTTATTTAAAATTTTATATACTGCCCTTTATCCCAGGACAAGCAGGCAGGTATTCTCACTAGTGGGTGATGTCATCAGACAGAGCCCCGGTACGGACGTCTCACAAGCACGTGTTGCTTGTAGAAACTTAAAAGTTTCTAGATGCCCGCACCGCGCATGCGCCGGTGCCTTCCCGCCCGGAGGTCCGGGCGTGTCTCCTCAGTTCTTTTCTTTCCGCGGAGCTGAGAAGTTCAACTTCATCATGCGCTAGCTGAATTCAGTTAAAATTGCCTTCCTTGTCCGCGTTTTCGCTTTCTTTTAATTACAGTTAACAGTACTTTTCTTTTTCAGTAAAAAAAAAGAAGATTATTTCCTCCGGCGGGTCGAACGGGCCGGCCACGTGGCTCAGGCCCACTGGCTTCGACCTCGCGGCGGAGATTTTCCGGCCTATGTCCCGGCCAATCACCGGGTTTAAAAAGTGCAGCAAGTGCCAACGCGCGATTTCACTCACGGACCCTCACCGGCGCTGTTTGCAGTGTTTGGGCCCTGACCACATTCCGAAATCGTGCAGGCCTTGCTCTACCCTTACGGCACGCTCATTCAAGCGGCGTTGCCTATTGTGGGAATCGATGTTCAAGATGGACGCAGCTAAGGATCCCTCAGCCTCCACTTCATCTGATACCTCCCCGGTTCGGGCGAAACCGGTATCGACCCCTCCTGCATCGAGTGTGGTGAAACCGGCATCGTTCATCCCGACACCATCCACGAGCTCGACGTCGGTGCCTGCCCCGGTCTCCTCGGTTCAGGTACCTCTTCCTTCCACAGTGCCACCAGTGGTCATCAAAGTGCCGAAAGCTACTAAGCAGAAGCACTCGGCCTCGAAGGAGCGCAATGACCGTGCAGGAGGACCCCCTTTCGGTGCGGATCCCTCCCTATCGGCTTCGCTACGGTCCGTGCTGGAAGCTCAATTCGTTGAGCTCATGCAGACCATCGGACCCGGGCTCATCGCTGCCATACAGGGTGACCTCCCGGTACCGGCCCAAAGGGGCGGTCCGCCCCCTCCTCCACACCGTTCGACCTCGAAAACCGATGAGGACGAACGGGGGAGGGCGGCGATGCCCATGCGGCAAGCCTCGCTTACCGATATGCCGCCATTAGAACCCATTACGCCTCCGCGCCAACATGGGACCAGACCTCCGATCGATACTCAAAGCCCTGGGCATAGTCAGGAAGAGTTCTTCCGTACTCCTTACCAGACTTGGGTAGCATCGCAAGAATCCGCATCGCAACCCCAGTTGCGATCCACCGCTTCCAGCCCTATCCACCACTTGGGGGCCTCGGGAGACCATGCGATGCACAGACGATCCCGATCCCCGTCCCGCCACCGAGACGGGCACCGATCAAGACACTCATCCTGGCACTCTTCACGCCACTCGGAGGTGTCACCGCAGAAAAAACTGCAACGTATGGGATACTCCTCCTTGGAGGTGTCCCCTCCGGAGGGACCGGAGTACGAGGAGACACCCGTACCCGATTCTCCTTGCCACTCCCCGATGTCCATGGATCCGGAGGCCTCTTCCTCCTCCAGCCCGTCCCACAGACCGACGCTGGCGGATCAATTGTCTTTCTCATCATTCCTCCGACAAATGGCGGATGATCTGGATGTGACCCTTGACACGGGCTCCCGATACTCCAAAGAGTACCTGGACACCATGCATTTACCTAATCCTCCAACGGAGTCGCTTCGGCTCCCCCTGCATAAATTGCTGGATCAGACCTTCATGCAGTGTTTCGAAACACCGTACTCCATACCGGCGATTCCCAGCAAACTCGATGCTCGATACCGCATCGTGCACCATAAAGGGTTTGAGGGCCCTCAACTCTCCCACCAATCCCTACTGGTCGAGTCCTCTCTTAAACGCTCTCATCCCTCCCAGGTCTACGCCTCTGTACCGCCGGGCCGAGAAGGGAGAACGATGGACAAATTTGGTAGAAAATTCTATCAAAACTCCATGATGGCGTCACGGGTACTGAACTACAATTTCTTTTTCTCTTCCTATCTGGAGTTCTTCTTGCCGGTGCTGCGCAAGTTCACTCCGTTCATAGACAACCAAGCTCGATTCGAGTTCGAGGAAGTGATAGCCTCCCTCTCCCAATTACGCCTCCAGCTGATGCAATCCTCCTTCGATGCATTCGAACTCTCGGCACGTGCTGCCGCAAGCGCGGTAGCCATGCGTCGCCTGGCATGGCTCCGTACAATCGATATGGATCCCAACCTCCAGGACAGACTCGCCAACGTACCATGTGCTGGAGCTGACCTGTTCGATGAGTCTATCGAAACTGTTACCAAGAAGCTGTCGGATCATGAAAAATCTTTTCAATCCATCCTGCGGCCCAAACCCAAACCTCAACAGTCTCGACCTTCCAGGCCACCCCTGATTTACCAGCGGCGTTACATGCCCAGACAAGCGCCTGCTGCGAGACAACCTGCGAAGAGACAACCTCCCCAGAAGTCTCAGCAAAAACCTCAGCCACCGGCTGCACCTAAGGCTCCCCAGCCCTTTTGACTCCCCTCCCGGGAGCATAACCGACACCGTTCTGCACTCAGCCTATCCCATAGGGGGCCGCCTCCATCTTTTTTACCATCGATGGGAGGCCATAACCACGGACCTATGGGTCCTTACCATCATAAGAGAAGGATACTCCCTTCAATTCCATCGGGTCCCCCCGGACCATCCTCCAAGAGAGTATCCTTCAAGCTCGACGCAGACCGCCCTTCTTCTTCAGGAAGTCCAAACCTTACTTCAGCTTCGGGCTGTCGAGCCGGTCCCGTCAGACCAATTGAACCGAGGGTTTTACTCCCGGTACTTCCTCGTCCCGAAGAAAACGGGCGACCTGCGACCCATTTTAGACCTTCGGGCCCTCAACAAGTTCCTGGTCAAAGAGAAGTTTCGCATGTTGACTTTGGCTTCTCTATACCCCCTCCTCGAGCAGAACGACTGGTTATGCTCCCTGGATCTCAAGGAGGCCTACACTCACATCCCCATTCACCCGGCCTCCCGAAAGTTCCTCAGATTTCGGGTGGGAAATCTGCACCTACAGTATCGAGTGCTACCATTCGGCCTATCTTCGTCCCCCAGAGTCTTCACAAAGTGCCTGGTGGTAGTGGCCGCGGCACTCCGGGACAGGGGTCTACAGGTGTTCCCATACCTCGACGACTGGCTCATCAAGGCCCCGTCAGCCCCAGAGGTCACTTCGGCGGCCTTGGCTACAACCTACTTCCTCCAGAATTTGGGCTTCGAGATCAACTTTTCCAAGTCTCATCTACAACCCACCCAGTCCCTCCCCTTCATCGGAGCGGTCCTGGACACCACCCGACTCCGAGCATTCCTGCCTCTGCAACGCATGGAGTCTCTTCTTCACCCCTGCCAGTCGGTGTCTACTCGCCAAACCCTACCGGCGAGACAACTGATGGTGCTCCTGGGCCATATGGCCTCCACAGTACATGTGACACCCTTTGCCAGACTCCATCTCAGGATCCCCCAGTGGACCCTGGCATCACAGTGGAATCAGACGTCCGATCCACTATCCAAACACATCTTAGTCACACCTGCTCTTTGGCAGTCTCTACTTTGGTGGATGACCTCTTCGAATCTATCCAGAGGTTTGCTGATGCACTCTCCCCCCCATCAGAAAGTTCTCACAACCGATTCGTCGAACTATGCATGGGGGGCCCACCTGGATGGTCTCCGCACCCAAGGATTCTGGACCAGTGCGGAAAGACTACACCAAATCAATCTACTGGAACTCAGAGCCATCTTCAATGCGCTCCAAGCTTTCCAGCACCTACTTCACGACATGGTAATCCTCATTCGCACAGACAATCAGGCCGCCATGTATTATATCAACAAGCAAGGAGGCACGGGCTCGGCCCTCCTTTGCCAGGAAGCTCTACGAGTCTGGGACTGGGCAGTGCGCCACAACGCCCTCCTCAGAGCAGTCTACATTCAGGGGGAGAACAACGTCTTAGCAGACAAACTGAGTCGTCTACTACAACCGCACGAATGGACTCTCCATTCCAGCCCCCTTCACCAAATCTTCACACAGTGGGGGACGCCTCAGATAGACCTCTTTGCGGCCCCCCACAACTCCAAACTGCCTCAGTTTTGCTCCAGGATCTACACCCCTCATCGCCTCGAGGCAGATGCTTTTCTACTGAACTGGGGGAAACGATTTCTATATGCGTTCCCACCATTCCCGCTGATCCAGAAGACTCTGGTCAAGCTGAAACTCGAACAGGCCACCATGATCCTAATAGCTCCTCGGTGGCCCAGACAACCTTGGTTCCCCCTCCTACTTCAACTCAGCAGCAGGGAACCAGTACCACTTCCAGTGTTTCCTTCACTACTTACTCAACATCAAGGATCACTGCTTCATCCCAACCTGCAGTCTCTCCACCTGACAGCTTGGTTCCTCTCAACGTAACCCCTCACCACTTCTCTCAAGAAGTGAGGGAGGTCTTGGAAGCTTCCAGGAAGCCCGCCACTCGACAATGCTACTCCCAGAAATGGACTAGATTCTCCTCATGGTGTGTTTCTAAATCAAAGGAACCTCAGCGAGCTTCCTTATCCTCCGTGCTGGACTATCTCCTACACCTATCTCAATCCGGGCTCAAGTCTACATCCATACGAGTCCACCTGAGCGCTATTGCGGCGTTCCACCAGCCCCTACAAGGGAAACCCCTCTCGGCCCATCCGGTGGTCGCCAGATTTATGAAAGGACTCTTCCATGTTAACCCTCCTCTCAAACCACCCCCAGTAGTTTGGGACCTCAATGTAGTCCTTTCCCGTCTCATGAAGCCCCCGTTTGAACCACTCAACAGGGCCCCTCTTAAGTATCTCACCTGGAAAGTGCTTTTCCTGGTAGCCCTTACGTCCGCTCGCAGAGTCAGCGAACTCCAGGCACTGATGGCGGATCCACCATTCACAGTATTCCATCATGACAAGGTGGTCCTCCGCACTCACCCGAAATTCCTGCCTAAGGTGGTCTCCGAATTTCATCTCAACCAATCCATTGTACTTCCAGTATTCTTCCCTAAGCCCCATTCTCACCACGGAGAATCAGCCCTTCACACTCTAGACTGTAAACGTGCGCTGGCTTTCTACCTGGATCGCACCAAGCCACACAGAACCACTCCTCAACTTTTTATCTCCTTCGACCCTAATAAGTTAGGAAGACCCGTATCAAAGCGCACCATCTCTAATTGGATGGCGGCTTGTATCTCTTTCTGCTATGCCCAGGCTGGATTATCACTTCCTTGTAAGGTCACAGCCCATAAGATCAGAGCAATGGCAGCCTCAGTAGCATTCCTTAGATCAACACCAATCGAGGAAATTTGTAAGGCTGCCACCTGGTCCTCGGTTCACACATTCACCTCACATTATTGTCTGGATACTTTCTCCAGACGGGATGGACAGTTTGGCCAAACAGTATTGAAAAATTTATTCTCTTAAGTCGCCAACTCCCCCTCCATCCCACTGAGGTTAGCTTGGAGGTCACCCACTAGTGAGAATACCTGCCTGCTTGTCCTGGGATAAAGCAATGTTACTTACCGTAACAGTTGTTATCCAGGGACAGCAGGCAGCTATTCTCACGTCCCACCCACCTCCCCTGGGTTGGCTTCTCAGGCTAGCTACCTGAACTGAGGAGACACGCCCGGACCTCCGGGCGGGAAGGCACCGGCGCATGCGCGGTGCGGGCATCTAGAAACTTTTAAGTTTCTACAAGCAACACGTGCTTGTGAGACGTCCGTACCAGGGCTCTGTCTGATGACATCACCCACTAGTGAAAATAGCTGCCTGCTGTCCCTGGATAACAACTGTTACGGTAAGTAACATTGCTTTCTGCAAGCATCACAGGGTGGTTTACATTAAAATAAAGGAACACTATTCACACAACACAGAAGGAAGACAAATAATAAACAGATAATTTAAGGTTTAACACAGTGTCTCGCAAACGTTTTGAAGCCATGGCACATTAAACTATGGGCGGTTTCTGGAGAGCACAGACGTCAACGCGATGACATCACACGTGTATGATGTCATCACATTGATATCTGCACATGCACGAAGGCCCTCCAGACAGGGTCCTGAGCTTGCTATTATGAGTGAATAAGGTGGAAACCTTAATAGTGTTCAAAGAACAAGAATCCTCAGATCACCATATAATATAGAGCACTCAAATGATATAAAATGCACAATAATATTAACACAGGAAAAAGATCTCAAAACACCCCTGGAGTCCGATCAATAGAAGGACACCAATTTGGGATTAGGGTATCATCATTGATCAAAACCTTTGAAAATTTGTTAATATATCAATAATTTAATCTGGTTTTTTATTATTTTTCTAAATATTTGTATGATTTCAAATATGTTTCAACAAATTCCTATTTCTCTCATGGATAGGAATTTAAAGAGCTGGCAACAATCACAATGTAACAAAGGACATAAAGTCTGGCATACTTTGACTGACAACAAACAAGCACTTATCTTTTAACATTATTGTGCATTTTATATCATTTGAGTGCTCTATATCATATGGTGATCTAAGGATTCTTGCTATTATAATGCCAGTGGGCATGGGGGGGGTGCGAGAAGAGGAGAGGTGCCAGCTGGCTGACTACAGGATGTGTTTCTCGCACTCCAGTGCCTCTTTTCAGTGGTGTCTTGCAGCACACAGTTTGCGATGCACTGATTTGGTAGGTCAGTGATATAAGGGAGCCTGTAGACTGGGTGAAGCAGGCTTCCAGGTAGATAGTGTTATGGGATAGGGTGGTAATTAGCTATGGTTATGGATGTACAGCAGGAAATAGTTTGGACAAGTAGATGACATTTGAAGGAGAGTGCAGAATTATTCCATAAAGGGCTTATATCTCTTTCTATCTTTTATTTTGTAAGGGGACCATTCTTCAATGCAGGAATGAAGCTGGTTATATTAAGGTATGTACATATAAATTGAATTTCCATCTTGTAATGTTCCTGAGTCTCCCTTTTAATTTTAATGCTAATTGTGCAATAAAGGGGAGGTACTTGGAACTGAGTGATGAACAAAAGATTCATGTTTAGACAACAACATGAATCAAAAATCTTTCTTTCCTGCCGGGGATGAAAATCTTGATCTGACAGGTCTTGTTTATTCTAGTGAGCATCCTGTGATGATTAAAGGATTTACCTGAGGCTTTTATTTTATCTGCTGTGAAAATTATGTGGTGGTATAAAACTGTAGTTTGGGATTTTTTTTTAATTGGGTTGCAAATTCTTAAATTTTATTATTTTTTTTTTGCAAGCAAACATAACTTCAAAAGGTGCAAGCAAGATGTAAGGAGAGGACAGAAGTGGACCTGATTTTTGAAGATAATTTAAATCTTTTCAGGGTCTTTAACTGCCTAGGAAGACAGTGGAGTGGGAGGGGGTATACTCCTAGCATATAATAATTGGAAATCTGAGTCTTCAATGGTGTACTTGCATTAAATCAATTTGAAATTACCATAGTCCTTCAGTAAAACAGAATGTCTGATGTTTTTGGCTCACCTGACAAAAAAATGGAGCTTATGGCAAATGGTTGACTCACTAATTAGTAGTTTTATGGTGAGAAATATAGTAAATTTGATAAAGGAAGTAAAAAAAAAAAAATCTGTATCAAGTATTGTATTCCTCTTCAGTCCAATTTTTCTGATGCTTTTTCTCCCCTTGAATTTTGCAGTCAATATCCTTTTTTTGATGTAAAGCAGTGTAGAAACTTCCAGGTGTCTTTACTGCCTAGATCGATGGTTCCCAAACCTGTCCTTCCGAAACCCCAGCCAGTCTTCCATTATTTGCAAATCTAACTCATTAATAATCATTTTGGATATCCTGAAAACCTGACTGCCTGGCAGTTCCCCCCCCCCAGGATGGGTTTGGGAACCACTGGCATAGATTCTGGCCGCAGCAAGAGTGGCTGTGAGTTAGTGCACCTTGGATTTGCAGTGTCCCAGTTAAAATAAAATGGAATTGTGATTCTTTAGACCAGGGCTGCCCACACTTTTTTGGCTTGCGAGCTACTTTTAAAATGACCAAGTCAAAATGATCTACCAACAATAAAATTTTAAAAAAACACAAAGCACACTGTACGCAGAGAAAATGTTAATTATCATTTGTATTCGGGGGTTTTTTCAGAGGTCAAGGCAGATGACTTTAAAATATGCAATGTCACCTCAGTAACAACTATACAAAATAGACAAATATACCCCTCCCCTTTTACTAAACCGCGATAGCGGTTTTTAGCGCAGGGAGCTGCGCTGAATGCCCTGCGCTGCTCTCAATACTCATAGGCTCCCTGTGCTAAAAAACGCTATTGCGGTTTAGTAAATGGGGGGGCCATAGTGCAAAATATAGACAGCAGATATAAATTCTCCAAACGGATACATTTTGATCACTAAATTGAAAAAATAATTTTTCCTACCTTTTTGTCTGGTGATTTCATGAGTCTCTGGTTGCACTTCCTTCTTCTGTAAAGCCAATATTTCATTCTTTCTGCCTGCCTTTCTCTCTCCCCCTTCCCCCTCTTTCTTTCTCTCTCCCCCTGCCCCCTCAAGCCATCTTGCCGATTTCTCCACTTTCCCGATTCTTTCCCTATCCCCACCCACAAGCCACCAACGCGATTTTTCCCTGCTGCTTCCCCGATCCAGGCCTGGTGCGTACAAGCGCCGGGTCCACAAGACTTCACCTATGATGTCAATTCTAACATCGGGGAGGAAGTTCCAGGCCAGCCAGGCGATTGGCTGACCCAGAACTTCCTCTCCAACGTCAGAATAGACATCAGAGGTGAAGTTTTGTAAGTCCTGTGCTTGTACGCACCAGGCCTGACTTGGGGAAGCAGCAGGGAGAAAAAGATCAAAGGCAACGCGATCGACTCGCGTTGCCTTTGCGATCTACTGATCGACCATTTGGGCACCCCTGCTTTAGACTATCACCTCAGCTTATTTGTTACTTTTACAAAGGGTTTTAGCCACATAGCCCCTTTAAAAAGTACCCGAGACTGAGCAGCTTAATTAGCCCCAGCAAGAATGGGTTTTGGAGGCAGATTAGGTCAGAGGTGACCTTCATGGTACACCTGCATGTTTTAAGTGGTGATAGGTAGTATATTGCACATTCGCTATGCATGTTACATATCTCTCTGGCATTGTATATGCACAGTCCATAGGGGCCTATGACAAGGGATAGGTATGGGTTGGGGGAACACTGGTGTTTTATGTGAGGTGATTGGAAGAAGAGTTCATATTATAACGTATAAGTTCAAGGGGAGGGAGCAGTGGTGGTGGGTGCATCATGGAAAGGACTGCTGGATGGGAGGAAGGGTATTTGAAAGATATTGGGGCTGTTTCATCAAACAATCTACTTGCTAATGTGAGGATTTAGGTGGGTAGATTTCTATAAATCCCTCCGTAGCCAACTGGATAAGGTAAATTCTTAAGCTAAACATTTGTCACAGCTTACCCGTTAGACTGTGGCTGAAAATGAGAACAAAAAAAGAGTTAGATGGGTTGTCCACTGAGAAACTTTCTAATACTAGGCTCTCAGGAGACCATCAGTAATACCTTTGCTCAATAGCCTGGTCGGCTTCTGAGAGAATTATTCAGTGCTTTTGGATTTTGTTACATATACACAGGGGCCCATACTTTAGCTGTTGATTCCTACTTCCCATGAAACTGCAGAAGGGTATCACTTTAAGATCTTGAACTCCTCCCCTCTGCAGTGGAGAACAGCTCCCTCTTCAGTTTTTCCTTTTGCAAGCAAACTCAGAAGGTGTGTTCTGACCTGCTCTGCTTCTTTTTGTTTTCAAGAAGTTCATTTGCCTGCCTTTCATCCTACGGGTTCCACCAAACAGGACAAACCTTTGCGCAAGCTGGATGTGCGCAAAGCCCTACTACCTGGAAAGGCCTAATGACTCCAGGCTTTCTGATCATCTTTTTGTGCTGAACAGTTCAAACATGGCAGACCAGTTTCCATTGCCAGATGGATCCGCATGGCGATTTCTTCCTACATTGCCTGAGGGAAAAAAGTCCTCTTTCTCTACTGCAGCACATTCAACAAGAGGTGTAGCAACATCCTGGGCGTAGTCGCAGGCTGTCTCACCTGATGAAATCTGTAGAGCAGTTTCTTGGACTACTCTTCACACCTTTACAAAGTTCTACAGAATGAATATGATGGCTCGAAGATGCCGCTTTTGGATCCTTAGTTCTGCGGGCAAGCTCATCTTGTCACTGCTTTGGGACTTCAGCTAAAGTACAGACTCCTGTGTATATGTAACAGAACAACAAATTAGGTTCTGACTTTGATAATCTGGATTCTGTTAAGATACTGTCTGAACTACCTTCCTGTGTGGACTTTTGATTCACCTGATTTCCAGCCATCTATCGTAAATAAGGTAATGGGGGAAAAGGTGGGGGATATCGGAGGCACGGGGAGTGGGTATCTCTCCCGCTGCTGAGGGTGGGGTGGCAGGGGTGTTGCTTGGTGGTGGGAGTGAGTGGCCATCTCTCCCGCTTCCTTGGGGTGGGGGAGTTAGCAGTGTTGAGTGATTGTGCGATGTGGCAGGAGAGAGTGGGCATCTCTCCTGCTGATCTTCAATTTGGTGGTGGCATTTTTTATTTTAATTTGCGTAGGTGGGGGAGGGATCTGAGCTATCGAGCCTTACTTTCCTGTCGGTGCCTAAGCCAATCAATGCTCAGGCACTGATCAGAAAGTAAGGCAATGACAGCTCAGACCTATTGGCAAATTTTGGCCACAACGAGGTTAGAGAATCATTCGGAGTGCTCATTTTAATAGTAATGACCTCATTGTATTACATTTACATGGCAGTATCGGAGACTGCCAGAAAACTCAAAAAAGACCACGGTAAGCCATTTTAATAATCTGCTGCTAAAATACATGCACTCTAATCTGGCTGGAACTGGTTTAGCGAGCACGTTAAAGGCAGTTTTTAGATTTGAGAATCTGGCCCTAAGAGGCTCTCAAAGTGCAATAAAGTTTGCCCTTTCCATGTAGCAACTTGATAAGCTGTCAGAAATTCCAGCACTTGCCATGCAATAAAAATGTTTCCTCTGTGGCAATTGCATGGACCATTGCAGGGATGATGCAGATCACTTATTGCCTCCTGTTTAGGAGGTGGTGAATACGTTTGTCTGTACCGGTGACATGATGCGGCTTAGTAAGTCTATTATATGCTAACTACAGGGTGCAGTCCACGCTAATATCCTGTCTCGTGCATGAACCATATGGCCCAAAATGAATTAGTTTGCATATCTGCGCAGTACCACACACATACTCTCTCTTCTCTCCAAGATCTATAGGTATGCTGGCTAATAAATGAGGTTTGTTTTTTTAACTTTTCTGGCTGTGCCAAGAGACTGCTATATGTAATCCTATTTTTTTTTTTTTTTTTTTTTTTATAAGAGGAAAATATAATTTTACAAATTGTTCTAAGAGTGTCACAATCTGGAGCATTTGGCTGCAGTTTCACTGGTAATGAGCAACAGCTTGATTTTCTTCGTACTTAACACTATTTACTTATATTCCTTATTTATAACATCTTTTTATTATTGTTTTAAAGCTGGTTTTTATGTTTTTCTCACTGTTATGCTTTGAGCTTAAGAGAAGCCTTTCTGGGAACTGTTGCCTGTCCTTCCCCCCCCCCCCTTTCTTTGTAGTAAGAATAATGAGCAGTCCTACCCATCAGTCAAATGATTAGCTTCTCTCAGTATGAATAGTATATAACAGCTCACTTTGTGGTGCATTTTTGAACAGACAGGGAGATTATGAGACAGTATGACTTGAAGCGAGCCACAGTTTCATAACTTCTTTCTTGGCGTACTGTCTCTCCCCCCACCCCCAATATGCCAGTGCTACCAATAATGACTCAGATTTGGTTTAACTGAATTTTAGACTTCAGATGTATCCTCCTGCTGTTCTTTCGTTGATCTGCAGCTGCATAGATATTAGCCACTTTTAAAATTTATTTCAATCCTCCTTTATTACATTTCTGTTAATTTTTCATAAAACAGAGCTGTACATCATTTTTAGTGAACTCCTTCAAAAAGGAGGTGAATAAATCCAAATAAACTAACAGCTGTCAATTCACAATTTGTCCATAAACCAGTACAGAAAGGCATTACCCATTCTCAATATAGAGCAATAAAGTTTGTAATCTTATTGCCTTTGGAAACAGCAATATCAGATATGGGGGATAATTAACAGCTCAACAAAGGAAAACTGATGAAAAATACAAATCAATGTAGAGGATAAGAAAACCCTCTTGCTATAGTAAACTGATAATACAAAAGAGTAATAACAGAACAAGTTAATGCATTATCATATCTTGCTATTGTATAGACAGGAACAAATGTGATGTGTTATTGCCAGATATATGCTCACTTTTTGGGATTTTATTACAGAGTAATTCTAATGTTTGTGCCTTGCTTTGAGTTTCTGGTGTTTAATTCTGTCTTGATTCTAAAAGCCTGGAGATGTCCATCTGTAAAACACAATGGTGATAAAGGAAGGTAAAGAGAATAGTGCTGATAAATGGATTGTAGGGGGGTGAGATCATCTGGTATAGTGGTGGAGGTCAAAGGAAGAAGTGGGGCTGGTTTGCCGAAGGTGGAAGGGAGAGCTGGCAGTTGGGTTTGATTTGAAGGGTTGAAAGCAAGGGGGATGGCAATAAACAATTAGAAATCATTGTGTGACGCTATTAATAGAAAGTGCTTTTGATTCATTTTCAAATCAAATGCATTCTTTTCCTAATGATGGGAATGGCAATAGTAGTCTTATATATGGAAACATTGGCAAATATTGTATTCCATGTCTTGCTTGGAATTTTCACATCTGAAAGATGCCAATGTATTGCAGGTCCAGAGTCTAGGCTGGTCAGCAAATGCGCGGAATTTAAGCCAAAAACATTCAGCAGCTCGGGCACAGGAGCACAGGTAATGGATTTTGGGGGTCAACTATAGCTGGGGCTTGGCATGTCTTACAGGACAGGAAATGGGAGGGGCAAGGGTATCAATAGAAGATGAGAGAATGGAGTTATAGGAGAGGCCAACTTCATCGGTAGACTTGTTCGACATAGTAGTAGAAAGGCGAGATGAGACAGTGGTAGAGTGTGTGTCAGGGTCAATAGCCTGAAGGTTCCTAAATGTACGGGTAGTGATCAGTCGGGGTTGGGGAAGAGGGTGAGGAGTCATGAAGGTTTAACAGCTGATGGTCGGAAATGTAAGATTTGAGGTTCAGAATTCTGTGATAGAGCAGTTGGAGGAGAGGATGCGGTTAAGGCAATGGCCTTTCTGGTGAGTAGGGGTGGTGGAGCACAGCTGGAGGTCATATGAGGACGTTAGAGCTAGAAACCTGGATGTGTAGGAGTCAGAAAGTTCATCGGCATGGATGTTGAAGTCACCGAGGAAAAGGGAGGGAGATGAGGGTTCAAGAAAGAAGGAGAGCCAGGAGTCAAACTCAGTGAGGAAAGAGAAGGATTTGTCAAGGGGGGTCAGTAAATAACTGCTACTCTGAGAGACAGGGGGCGAATAGACGGATGGAGTGAACTTCAAAGGAAGGAGAACAGTGAGATTGAGGCAGAAGAAGGGGTTGATATTTACAAGATGGTGAGAGTAAGAGTCCAACACTGCCTCCATGACCATCTGAGCGAGGCGTGTATGAGAAAAGGTACCCTCCATGACACAGGGCGGCAGCTGAAATGGAGTCTTCAGGGCAGATCTAGGTTTCAGTTAGTGCTAGCAGGTGGAGCTTTCTAGAGATAAAGAAGTCATGGATGAAGGTAAGTTTGTTGGATACGGAGCGGGCGTTTCACAGGGCACATGAGAAGGGCATGGAGGAACGAGGGAGGTAAGGAAAAGAAATAAGATTTGTTAGATTGCGGTGTGATCCCCATGAGTAGGCTGAGGGATGATTGGGAGGACCGAGATTAGGATCGATGTCCCCAGCAGAGAGCAAGAGAAGGAGTAGGAGGATATGAGAGAGTGTGGGAGAGGCATGGGCTATGCCATGGTAGAGATGCATATAAGTAGAGTGGGGATCTCTGTATGAAAGGGAGAGAGTGTAGTAGTTGTAAGGCTAAGAAAAGGGTGGGGGAGAAGAGAGAGGGTGAGGTGGTAAAGCTGAAATGTGACTGGTGTGGTGGTTGGAGGTTAAGTGGTTTAGGATAGGGGGCGGTGATGGGTCAGGTCAGTAGCAGTAAGAGGAATTGTTGAACAGGAGTCATTGGGGAGGGAGTGAGAATTGTCCTGGATATGATGGAAGATAGATGAGAGGTGCCAAGTCTCATAAGATGAAAGGAGGATAAATTTTTAAAGTAAATTCACCATGGAGAGAACATATATGAATGCCATGGTCATGTGTCACAGATAAGGACGGGTGAAAATTTTTATTTTTAGTTTTTATAAATTGTCTGATATGTGGACCATTGAAAATTCCTACCTTCGGTTTTTCCATGGTAAGTCAACGTAGCGCATGCACTATATATTCAATGCACAAACCATCTTTATTCAAAACCTTTACAAATTTTCATCAGGCCTAGCTTTATATGTAATGGTGGCAGTATGATTCTGTCTTGAGCTACCAAAGGTTCATTGCTTACATTTTGTCCTCCAACCACCATTCCTTTGGCGGCCAATCTTTTTTTTTTTTTTTGCCCAGTGTTCATGTTGGGCTCTGCTATCCCAAAGGCATAAAAGCAAAGATACTTTGTGGAGCCACTTTGCTGACCAAGAAGAAAATTAACCATCTTGAAGTCTACACAGATCACCCATTGATGGTCTTGGTAATTTTATCTTTTCCAAGACTAAAGTGATGGTCTTGTACTCTTCTTTCATCCTGGTAGGGTGACCGATTGGAATAGAACCATATTTGTTGCCATTATTTAAAAGAACACATTTCACATTACAGTTTGAACTGTCGATGAAAAGAAACCATTCACTTGGGTTATATTCTGAAAGACCCCTTTTTCTCAGAAGGTTTCTGATGTCATTGCAGAATACAAAGTTGTTGTCTTCGGTAAAGAATGACAGCAAGTCCTTTTCTCTCCTTTTGATAAAATGTAATTTTTGTTCCAGGCTTCAGTACATTCTCTTTCTTTAGGCTGGAGGCAAGCAATTCAGATGACTCATTGGAAAGATTTGTCTCTGATCAGCATCAGATCACTCAATTCATTCTAGTCAAAACGTTCACTGTGTGAAGTTGTCTGGGAATTACTGTTACTGCCGGCACTTTCTTTACCTTGTACAACAGTGATTCTGAACCTTGTCCTGGAGGACCATCAGGCCAGTCAGGTTTTCCGGATAACCCTAATGAATATGCATGGAGCAGTTTTGCATGCCTGGCACCTCTATTATATGCAGATCTATCTCATACATATTCATTAGGGCTATCCTGAAAACATGACTGACCTGGTGGTCCTTTAGGACAGGGTTGGGGACCACTGTTGTACAAGCTCAGACATGCAAGACTCATCTTATGAGATGCTGAAAGCTGTAGTAGTTCACAGAAAGGTGGAACAGGTACAAGATCCAAATGCAGAACAGGTCTGGGTAAGACCACTTGTCATAATTATTTCAATTGATGCCTATCATATTAACAATACAAAAATAACAGTCATCAAAGTGGGTTTTTGGTTCCCTCCAAACTATTGGTACTCCAAATTTCAGGCAGCTTCTCTTTCCATTTGTCCACTGGTGTAAATGCTCTGTACAAGTTATGCATACACCAGTTAAGTTTGGTATCAAGTTAAGCTTGACACCAAAATGGTGTCAGGTCAAAAGCGCGCCAGGACAAAGGCGCGCGCAGACAACTGAGCGCAACGCGGAGGCGTGCGCCGAAGAAAATGACTGTTTTAAAAGGGCTCCGACGGGGGTGTGGGGGGGGAACCCCCCACTTTACTTTATACAGATCGTGCCGCGTTGTGGGGGGCTTGGGGGGTTGTAACCCCCCACATTTTACTGAAAACTTCACTTTTTCCCTAAAAAACAGGGAAACAGTTAAGTTTCCAGTATAATGAGGGCGGTTACAACCCCCCTCCCCACAACGCCGCCGTGATCTGTATTAAGTAAAGTGGGGGGGTTCCCCAACAAAACCCCCCGTCGGAGCCCCTAAAAACACTCTTTTTCTTCGGCGCATGCCTTTGTCTTCGGCGATTTTGTCTATGAACCCACCAAAATAACTTAAATATGCTCTTTTTAGAAATAAGTTTCCTACTTGCTTGCAATGTGTATGCCCACAAATATAGCAAAATATGTTGGAATGATTCAAGCAGCTCCGTTTTGCAGTAGCCATAACCTCTACGGCAGGGGTGTCAAAGTCCCTCCTCGAGGGCCGCAATCCAGTCAGGTTTTCAGGATTTCCCCAATGAATAAGCATGAGATCTATTTGCATGCACTACTTTCATTGTATGCTAATAGATCTCATGCATATTCATTGGGGAGGAGAAAGGAATTTAAAATGTAAAGCTAGCTATCCTCTTCATAACCTCTAATTTCTTATGTCCTTTCCTCATTTATTGAATTACCTGTAAACTGTGTCGAGCTCTATCTTTATGGAGATGATGCGGTATACAAACTTAAGGTTTAGTTTAGTTTAGAAAAAGAATTATTGGGCATGGGGTAGAGGAGAGGAAGGGGGGAGGGAGAAATCCTGCATATGGTGGAGGGGAGGGAGACATGCTTGGAGAAGAGAGAGAGAAATGTTGATGGAGGGCAGGGAGAGATGGTGCGTGGGGAGAAAAATTGTTGCACATAATAATGGAGGGGAGGAAGAGAGAGATACTGCATGGAGGGGATAGAGAGGTTTGACCCAGGGCTCAAGGCAGAGAGAGAGAGAGAGAGAGATGGTAGACAGTGGGAAAGTAACAGAAATGTTGAATATGGCAGTGGAAGCGAAGGTTTAAACATGGAAGATGGATGGTGAGCACAGAGAAAAAAAGAAAAGGTCAAATGGGCAAGAAACCAGAGCTGAGGCCCAACATGATTGAATAATAAAGTGACCAGAAAACAAAAGGTAGAAAAATATTATTTTCTATTTTGTGATTACAATATGTCAGAATTGAAATATGTATCCTGCCAGAGCTGGTGTTAGACAGTGAGCATGAGCTAGGACCTAACAGAGAGAGAAAAAGTATTTTTTTGTTTTGTTTACACCACAGCACCAGTGGGGTTGGAAAGGGCAAAGGGGGATGGGGTGTGGTGGGGTGGGTAAAGGGTCTACACAATAAACCCACCAAGCTATTTGGAAGAAACACATGATTGGGTGAGAAAAGTGAATCGAATCGAAAAATCAATTCAATTTTAAAATTTTTTGTCCCTGAATTGGGCAGCACTACCCAGTACCCTTCAACCAGATGCCAACATTAGAACTGACAGAAGATACCTGAGCCAGAGTTGCCAAGGGGACTGACAGTATCATTGGGAGATTTAGGGTCTGCCCCCAGCCTGCTCCACTCCATCCATTGCTTTGCCTTTGGCATATTCGATTGTGGCTAGAGGCAAATAAAATAGCCTTTTCATCTAGAGGCAGCAGGAAACACCTTCATAGAACATCATCTCCTGCTGCTTCAGGTTTATCAGCAGCAGAGACGATGTTTTTATGAAGGTGTTTCCTGCTGCCACTGGACAGGGAGACCACTCAATGGAAAATTGCAGCTGCTTGGCAGAAGTGTGCAAGAAGACAGGTCTGGACAGTAGTCTTTTACAAGACAAATTGGCTGTTAACAATTTGGAGGAGCCACAAATGATGCAAGTGTCAGATTGCGAAATGCAATCAAATCAAAAGTGGAAGATTTTGGAGCCTGTAAGAAGCTTGTGTGTGGGAAGAATACCAGGAAAGTTGAGAAGCACTGTGCCTATGCGGCATGCATTCTAGACTGATATTTATAGAATGACTCATTTTAGAAGCACCTTTCATTTATTTCTATTTGTTCAATTATTTGTATTCCTCCATATTTTGAAACTGAAGTATCAATGTTTTATAATGAACAAATATATATATATATACCCTGTATATTTTTTTTATTTTTAAATACCATATTTGCTTATAATTTTGTTCAGTAGCTGTAAGTTTCATCTGTTAAGAATCTATTTTAAATTAGGGTCAGATGACTTCATTGGCCATTCTAGGGAAAATTATAGCTAGTTCTAGCGTCATAAAAATACATTTTAGTTACAAATGCTTTGAGGCTTAATTAAGCTTAGTAATATTCTTGGCAGCAGATAGTTGCAGTAAGCAATCTGTGCCAGATTGGTTCAATGTCACTTTTATAAGTGAAAGTTTGTGCAAGGCTTACACTGCAAGTCATGAGATGTGAATGGGCAGCGATGCCTGGGCAACTGAAAAAAAGCAGTCAGCATTTTAAAAGACAAAAACTGTTGGATCCATGAGCAAGGCAGATTATAAAATAATGTGGCCAGCCAAATTGTCCTATGGTCCTGCGCAACCCCAATAAATGCCAGCATTCATCCAAAACTCTTATTGTGGATGCAAGAGAAGTGGAATAAAGTGGAGGCCTTGCTGTACGGTTGCTATGGTAACTGCATGATCCACTTGCTGGAGTTCAGGGCAGAGGAGGTAGGCCAAATCAGTTATAAAGTAGAGAAAGCTTTTTGCAAGTGAAGCTAGCAGAAAAATATACAGACACAGTACACTACAATCTTAAACCACTCAGTTAAATATAGTTATGTGACAGAAGTAGACCACCAAGCTGCAGGCTAAAAATAAGGCTTGATATTATGTATTAAAGATGTTTCTGGCTGTTAAAATCCTGTTACATTAGTTTGTTTTAACTAGGTTTTTTTCTTCTTTGATAGATTCCAAGCAGAACATTGGAGTGCTTAGTTGAAGATGGGCAATACAAGAGCAGTTATTACCCTACTGCCCAACCTAATGTGGGATCCATCATTGACTGAAAAACTATTTCCTACAATGGGCTCTTCAGACATCTGTGTGCTACGGCACATTTGTCAATATAGGAGAACATAGTTTTGAATAATACAGAGCTGCCAAGTTACCCAAGTCTGATATGGAGGCTTTGCTCAGACTGATTTTGAGCTTTCATTCTAATGCAGTGTGATATTTGCATTCTCTGATTCTCTCCACCAAAATCAAAGCAGCCTGTCTCGTAATGCATCAGGATGGGAATGCTGGAAATGCAGCCTGGATCTCGGTAACTTGGCAGATCAGATAAAGCTTACTGTGTTCCAAAGAGCAGGAAGTGATTTTTGGTATTCACTGGAACCACTTTAGGTTTCAGCAGATTGATTTAGGTGTTAATGATCCCTAAACTCAGGTATCAACTTAAAAAAAGGCTTCAAATGCAAATTGCCAACATGATTTAAAAATTATGATTGTGAATCTACTATTCACAATTTTATTATGAAAAAAATCTGTCATGCTTTGGATGTGGGAAAGAATAACAGCCTATTGTGAGCTTCTATAGCGCTACTAATGACGGGGGAGACAATTCAGAGTGGTTTGCAGGAGCTGTAAAGGTTTTACAATACAGAGTTACTAAGCTATTTATGGATGCCTACTTATGATACAGTATGTGAACTGTCCTTTTTGAAATTATGCTACTTTCTTTTGTATTACAGTTGATGAGTAGATGCTGAGAGTACTCCAAGTATATTACTGTTATCCCAGGACAAGCAGGCAGCATATTCTCACATGTGGGTGACGTCATCTACGGAGCCCCAGCGCGGACAGCATTTCAAGCAAACTTGATTGAAGTTTCAAGTTTGCTACACTGCACCACGCATGTGCATGCCTTCTTGCCCACTAGAGGGCGCATCCCACCTCGTGGTCCTCAGTTCAGTTTTTTCCGCGGAGCCAGAAGCCCTGTGGAAATTGAGCTATTTTTCTGCCTTCTGACACCACGTCTGGGTTATTTTGCTCGGTCGCTGTGCTTTATTTCTTGTTTTTCCCTCATTGTCACGTCGTTTATCGTCGGAAAAAAAAAAAAACCCAAAACCTGTTTTATTACTTCCGTTCGGCTCCGGGGGCTCCCGAGAGCCGCGGCCGCAGGACGTCGTTCGTTCCCGGCCCCTTTTCATTTTCATGTCCCGTCCCTTGACGGGCTTTAAGAAATGCACCCGGTGTGAGCAGTTACTATCTATCACTGACCCCCACCAGTGGTGCTTGCTCTGCCTTGGACCCGAGCATCCGACTAATTCCTGCGACCGGTGTTCCACTTTTCAGGCCAGAACGCTCCGTCGACGCCGCGCCAGGATGGCAGAGCTTTTCGCATTTGACTCCGCGCCCGGGAAGGCCTCGACGTCGGCCTCGGCTTCGGCCCCGGCCTTGACCTCGGCGCCTTCGGCTTCGCCGCGTCCCTCGACTTCGACCTCGAAGCCGACGCCTGCGACCAAGCCCGCCTTGGGTAAGTCCTCTTTTCCATCCCCGACTCCAGGGTCATCGAAGAAGCCATCCTCGAGCTCCTCTGCGGCGGGTGGGTCGTCCTCGGCCCCGCCCAGGACTCCGGCCACTAATGCCCCGAGGGAATACTCGAGACCGAGGTCGCCCTCCAGGGAGCAGCCCCCGGCCTCGGACCTGCCTACAATGGTCGGGATTCCGGCGTTCCAAGACCTGCTCCGAGCATTGATTTCCTCGGAGCTGTCTGGCGCCCTCGAACAACTGCAGCGGGCTGCGACCTCGACTGCTTTGGCCTCGGGGGTACCGACCTCGGCGACCTCGGTCTCGACTCCCTCGGTCTCGGGTACCGGGGCACCACCGACCTCGGCCTCGACCTTGCCCTCGGCCTCGGGGGCCCCGCCTGAGAGCAGCGTACGGCCCCGGGACAAGGTACGCAGAGTGAGACGGATTTCCTCCTCCTCCTCCTCCTCGAGGTCCTCCCGGGGTTCCTCGCCCTCGGGCCGGCCTCGAGCGAGGCACCGCCCGAGGAAGCCGAAGCGTTCGCGAGGCTCTCCTCGGCGACGTGGTCGCTCCTCGCCGCTCGGGGGCGAGGCCTTGCGGGTTTCGGAGCTTCGTCTCGACAACCCGAGGCTTCTCCGTTCCCCTGCGAGAGGGGGTTCTCGTGACTCCTCGCCGAGGAAAAGGGGGCGTGCCTCGATCCCTCAGACGCCTGGGACGTCTCCCAGGGGTTCTTCGAGGCGGAGACGTTCCTCGACCCCCTCGAGACCATTAGATCTGGCCTCATCGGGCTCGGGGTCCGGTAGGGAGCCACGTTATTCTCACGAGGCGTCCCCCTTCTGTTCGGCAGAGAGGTCGAGAACTCCCTCCCCGCCTGCCAGGCCGTCCTCCTTCTCCAGCTTTGTGCAGGACATGGCGCGTGCCTTGGGCCTGGACCTCATGGCTGGGTCGCAATATACTAAAGAGTTCCTCGAGGAGCAGGACCTTCCCACTCCCCCAAGGGAATCCCCTCGGCTGCCCTTGAATAAGGTCCTTCATCAGACCTTGCTTAAGAACCTGACTTCACCTCTTACAGTCACAGCGGTGCCGTCTAAGATGGAGTCAAAGTACAGGACAATACCACCCAAGGGTTTTGAGAAGGCTCAACTCTCCCACCAGTCTCTACTGGTCGAGTCTGTGCTCAAAAAGACGCAACCCTCCCGAGTTTCTGCGGCGGTTCCGCCCGGCAGGGAGGGTCGGACCCTTGACAAGTTTGGTCGTCGCCTCTATGCCAATTCCTTCATGGCAACCAGGGTGTTAAATTATGCCTTTACCTTTTCCTCCTATCTGCGTGGCATGGTAAAGGATCTGCCCCAATATCGTGAGGCCTTGCCGGACTCCCGCAAGGAAGGGTTCGACAGGTTTATGTTCAACCTGTCTCAATTGCGTTTGTACCTTTTCCATGCGGTGTACGATACATTTGAGCTGGTATCGAGGGTGTCGGCTTTTGCGGTAGCTATGCGCCGGTTGGCGTGGCTACGCACCCTCGATATGGACCCAAACCTGCAAGAACGCCTTGCGGACTTGCCTTGCGTGGGGTCCGAATTATTCGATGAATCCCTGGAGGCGGCGACCAAACGTCTCTTGGAACAGGAGCGCTCGTTAGCCTCCTTGGTCCGTCCGAAACCTCGAGCCACGCCGCAGAAACCCTTCCGGCCTCCCCCGAGGCGGTACCCTCAAAAGTCGACCCCGGTTTTTTCGAGGCCACCGCCTCGGCGCCCCCCTCGACAGGGCAGAGGGGGACAAACCAAAACTCCAGCGCAGGGTCCTGCCAAGCCAGCGCCGTCCTTTTGACGGGATAGGCGGATGGGGCCGGCCCCCCTCCGCGATCGCGCCGGACCCCCTTCCCATAGGGGGTCGACTCCGGTCCTTTTACGCGGCCTGGACCGAGATAACATCCGACGCTTGGGTGCTCCGGACCGTCTCCGAGGGCTACTCTCTCAACTTTTGCTCTGCGCCGCCGGAACAGTCACCGGGGGCTTGCCCATGCAACCGGACCCAGCTCCCCGTCCTCATGGCCGAGGCCAGGGCCTTGTTGAGGCTTTGGGCGGTGGAACCTGTACCCCCCGAACAGCGGGGGCGGGGGTTTTACTCCCGTTACTTTTTGGTCCCAAAGAAGACCGGGGACTTGCGCCCCATTCTAGACCTCAGGAAGCTCAACAAGTTCCTGGTCCGGGAGAAGTTCCGGATGTTGTCACTTCCGGTATTATATCCTCTCTTGGAGGAAGGGGACTGGATGTGCTCCCTGGACCTGAAGGAAGCGTACACCCATGTTCCGGTGCATCCCGCTTTCCGCAAATTCTTACGGTTCCAGGTGGGCGAGCTACACCTGCAGTACAGGGTCCTCCCCTTCGGCCTGGCCTCGTCCCCTCGAGTCTTCACGAAGTGTATGGTGGTAGTCGCTGCAGCACTGAGGTCTCGGGGGTTTCAGGTCTTCCCTTACCTGGACGATTGGCTGATCAAGGCCCCGACCAGGGAAGGGGTTATCTCAGCGACCCTACAGTCTATCACCTTCCTTCAGCGACTAGGGTTCGAAGTGAACTTTCCCAAGTCACAGTTGTGCCCGACCCAATCATTTCAGTTTATAGGCGCAGTGCTGGACACTGTTCGCCTCCGTTCATTCCTCCCTCCTCCTCGGTTGGAGGCTTTGGTTCGGTTGGGCCGTCTGATCTCTCAGCTACCGGTGGTGTCGGCTCAGCGCATGATGATGCTTCTGGGCCACATGGCTTCTACGGTCCACGTCACTCCGTTCGCCAGACTGCACATGAGAATTCCTCAGTGGACTCTGGCCTCTCAGTGGCGCCAGGAGTGCGATCCTGTCTCTTCTCGCATAACGGTGACTCCTTCTTTGAGACGCTCGCTCCGTTGGTGGACCGACTCTTCGAATCTTTCCGGGGGTTTGCTCTTTCTCGTCCCTCCACATCGCAAGGTTCTGACCACGGACTCCTCGGAGTACGCGTGGGGGGCCCATCTCGACGGTCTGCGGACCCAGGGCCTGTGGTCGGCGGAGGACCGACGCTGTCACATCAATGTGTTGGAGCTTCGCGCCATCTTTCTGGCGGCTCGGGCGTTCTACCACCTGCTCCGCGATCAGGTAGTCCTCGTGCAAACGGACAACCAGGTGGCCATGTATTATGTCAACAAGCAAGGTGGGACAGGCTCTTGGTCCCTTTGCCGGGAAGCTCTGCGTCTTTGGGAATGGGCGATCTCCCAGAACATCTTCCTACAGGCGGTCTATATTCAAAGGGGAACAGAACTGCTTGGCAGACAAACTCAGTCGGCTTCTCCAGCCGCACGAGTGGTCCCTCAACGCCAGAGTCCTGCGCGAGGTCTTCGACCGCTGGGGGACTCCACAGGTGGATCTGTTTGCCTCCCCGGAGACGCGCAAACTACCTCTGTATTGTTCTCGGATGTACACCCCGGACCGTCTAGAAGCGGATGCCTTTCTTCTCGACTGGGGAGGGAGGTTCCTTTATGCGTTTCCTCCTATTCCCCTGATCTTGAGGACGTTGGTTCGTCTCAAATCATCCAGAGCCACTATGATTCTCATTGCGCCTCGGTGGCCTCGTCAACACTGGTTCTCCCTGCTTCTTCAACTCAGTATCAGGGAGCCTCTGCTTCTGCCTGTGTTTCCCTCTCTGCTATCTCAGTCGGGGTTCGCTGTTGCATCCCAATCTTCAGTCGTTACACCTGACCGTTTGGTTCCTTTCCCCTTGACTTCGGTTCCGGTTTCTCAGTCGGTGCGGGACGTTTTGGAAGCCTCGCGCAAGGTCTCGACCAGGCTTTGTTATTCCCAGAAGTGGACCAGGTTTTCCTCCTGGTGTTCCTCGCGTCATCTGGATCCGGATTCGGTCCCGGTGTCTTCGGTACTGGACTGTTTGTTACATCTGTCTAATTCCGGCCTGAAGACGACATCTGTCCGGGTACATCTCAGTGCCATTTCGGCTTTCCATCGGCATTTGGACGGACGTCCTCTTTCGCTTCATCCTCTGGTGACGCGTTTCATGAAGGGTCTAATCAATGTTTGTCCCCCTCTGAAGCCTCCTCCTGTCGTTTGGGATTTGAATGTTGTCTTAGCTCAACTGATGAAACCTCCCTTTGAGCCTATTGACAAGTCTCTCCTGAAATTTCTTACTTGGAAGGTGGTATTTCTCATTGCCCTCACATCTGCTCGACGGATTAGTGAGTTGCAAGCTTTGGTTGCGGATCCGCCTTTCACTGTGTTCCATCATGACAAGGTAGTTCTCCGCACCCATCCTAAATTTTTACCTAAAGTTGTGTCTGATTTCCACCTCAATCAGTCCATTGTCCTTCCTGTGTTCTTTCCTAAGCCCCACTCCCATCCTGGCGAGACGGCGCTCCACACGCTTGACTGTAAGAGGGCGTTGGCTTTTTATCTCCAACGTACCAGGTCTCATAGGAAGGTTCCTCAATTGTTTTTGTCCTTTGATCCTAATCGTTTAGAACATCCTGTTTCCAAGCGCACCTTGTCCAACTGATTGGCTGCTTGTATTTCTTTTTGCTACGCTCAGGCTGGCCTTACGCTCCCGGGTCGAGTCACGGGGCATAAGGTCCGGGCGAAGGCAGCTTCGGTTGCTTTCCTCCGATCTACTCCTATGGAGGACATATGTAAAGCTGCCACTTGGTCTTCGGTTCATACGTTCACCTCCCACTACTGTCTGGACACTTTGTCCAGAAGCGACGGCCAGTTTGGCCAGTCGGTGTTACGTAATCTGTTTTCCTAAATTGCCATCCTCCCACCTGCCCTTTGGCTTGGAGGTCACCCACATGTGAGAATATGCTGCCTGCTTGTCCTGGGATAAAGCACAGTTACTTACCGTAACAGGTGTTATCCAGAGACAGCAGGCAGATATTCTCACAACCCGCCCGCCTCCCCGAGGATGGCTTCTTTGCTAGTTATGGAACTGAGGACTACGAGGTGGGATGCGCCCTCTAGTGGGCAAGAAGGCATGCACATGCGTGGTGCAGTGTAGCAAACTTGAAACTTCAATCAAGTTTGCTTGAAAAGCTGTCTGCGCTGGGGCTCCGTAGATGACATCACCCACATGTGAGAATATCTGCCTGCTGTCCCTGGATAACACCTGTTACGGTAAGTAACTGTGCTTTCAAAACCTGTCATCCATGCAGCAGCACCTCCACCATATAATCAATCATATGATCTGGAGATCCTCTGTGGTGGACTATATGGAGTCTTTACAATGAGTAGTTATCCACCAGAAGAATGCATAATCCCGACAAGCAATGTTCCCTTTAAGGACCGAGTTTATGTGAGCAAAAATTTTTATTCGCAAGCAAAGACTGTTGATGTGAGCAAAAATTTTCTGTCACATTACCCTGATGGTATTATACTCACTGTACTTAACAAATTAAGAATTGCAAATATTAATTTAAAAATGGAAAATAAGATGATATTTGATTGAAAGGACTTTAAAACATTTTTCATTTAGCTCTCAGAGACCAACACCTCCTTCCCCAGGTGAAGACTGTAGCTGAGAAAGGAGGTCTTGGTCTCTGACAATTGATCAAAAATGTATTAAAATTAGTTCAATGAAAAGATATTGTCATTCTGTTTATATTTTTTAACCTTTATAGACACAGGTATCGCACTACTTTATCCTAAATTAAAAATAAAACTATTTTTTGTACCCCTGGTTTTTTTGGCCATTTACTTCTCTGGTTTCTTCTGCTTTCCTCCATCTTAAGTCTATTTCCAAGGTTTTTTTCTCTCCTCCTTTTCTTTTTGACTTTCTTCGATTTATTTTTCTACCTCTATGTCCAAATTTATCTCATTCTTACTATCTAGTCAAGTTCACTTTTACAGTCTACCGACCACTTTCCATCTCTTTCCTTCACCCTGGCTCTATTTTACTTTCCCTTATTTTGAGTCTTTTGCTAATTCTGATTTCTTTCTCTCCCCCATCTATAGTGTTTGCCCCCTATAGCTGCCCTTTCTTTCCCATTCCATCATTATTGCCCTCCTTTCTGTCTCTTTCCCAAAATATCTGCTCATTTCTGTTCCTATACAGTGTCAGCCTCCTCTCTCCCCCTGTTTCTTTTTAACCAGTAATTAGAACATAGGAAACTGCAGGATTCCTTTGATCTCTGCATAAGATAAAGGGACACCTGGAAGGAGAGCACTTGGCCACTAGGTGGCAAATTAACAGCCGGGCACAAACGCTCTAAGAATGATATCTTCACTTCCCCATACTAGTGCTGCCTGATTCACGATTTGAATCGGTTCACCGATTCACTTCGGGTGAATCGATTCAAACAAAAAAAAAAATTGGTTCCCGATTCGGCTGACCCTCCTACCTTGCCCCCTAAAGCAGGGGTGGCAGCCAGTGTTCCCGCTAAGCTGCGCTGGCGTGCGCTGGCGCACAAAATATTACATCGCAGCGCACAAGTTTCTCGTCACAGCGCACACACGCGTCGCAAAGGTAAGGGGAGGCTGGGGGAGGAATCGGACGTCGGGGTGGGGGTGCGAGGGTTCACGGTCCTCTGTTCTCCCTAGAGTGCGGCTCGTCTAGAGCAGTGGTGCCCAACCTGCTTCCCTTCCCTTCTCACTGCTGCCATCGGGGATCAGGCCGACACCGTGTCTTTGATCTCCCTGCTTCTCTTCCCTGCTGGGCTGACCAACTCTCGTGGCGGCCCGACGTCAATTCTGACGTCAAGAGGACGTTCTGGCTAGCCAATCGCTGCCTGGCTGCCCGGAACGTCCTTTCCGACGTTAGAATAGACGTCGGGTGGCGAGAGTTGATAGGCCCTGTGCAGAAGAGAAGCAGGGAGATTTCGGCCTGTTCCCGATTGCGGCAGCAGCAGCCTATTCCGCGGCGGTGGTGGCATGGGGGAGGTAGGAAGGAAGAAAGAAAGAAAGAAGGTGGGGTGGGGGGGACAGGGAGCCAGAAAAAAAAGCAAAAAATGGGGCACGGAGGAAGGAAGGAAGAAAGAAAGAAGGGGGGGGGACAGGGAACCAGAAACAAAGCAAAAAAATGGGGCATAGAATCAGAGAAAGACAGAGAAAGAAAGAAAAAGTTGGGGGAGGGAATGAGGTCTGGAGGAGAGGAAGCATACAGGAGGCTGAAAGAAGGGAAGAAATATTGGATGCACAGTCAGAAGAATAAAGTGCAACCAGATGAAATTACCAAACAAAGGTAGGAAAATGATTATATTTTTAATTTAGTGATCAAAATGTGTCTGAATTTATATATGCTGTCTATATTTTGCACTATGGCCCCCTTTTACTAAATTGCAATAGTGTTTTTTAGCGCAGGGAGCCTATGAGCGTCGAGAGCAGCGCTGGGCATTTAGCACAGTTCCCTGCGCTAAAAACTGCTATTGTGGTTTAATAAAAAGGATGGGGGGTATATTTGTCTATTTTTGTATGGTTGTTACTGAGGTGACAATGCATAGAGTCATCTGCCTTGACTTCTTTGAAAAAAAACCCAGAATAGGAATGATAATTAACATTTTCTCAGCATATAGTGTGCTTTGTGTTTTTTAATTTTATTTTTGGTAGATCATTTTGACTTGGTCATTTTAAAGTAGCTCGCAAGCCCAAAAAGTTTGGGCATCTCTGAGCTAGAGCGTTGAAACTGTGTATTTCTATTTTATCCCCCCTTTTACAAAACTGTGGAGCGTTTTTTAGCGCCAGCCGTGGTGGTAGCAGCTCTGATGCTCAGAATTCTATGAGCGTCAGGGCTGTTACCACCGTGGCTAAAATCCACAGTACAGTTTTGTAAAAGGGGGAGGGGTTAGTTTGTGATGACATATTCCATACTAGGCGAAGGTGTTTTCTGTGTTCTGTGTGTTTGAAAGACATGGTTTTCATTAGCAGTTCCAATACTCTGGATCCTTTCACTATTTTGGTTGTATACAAATGATTGTAGATATGGATTTTTTCTACACCAAATGTTTTTACTCTGATTCTATGTGTTTGAACTGCTTTCTGTATATTTCTCATAATATTCAATAAAATTATTGAACTAAAAAAAAAAAAAGACATGGTTTTCTGTTAGGATTGACAATGTAGGATTGATCTGTGCTGGTCTGGCTTGTTTAGTTTTACAATGGGTGTATTGATGTACTGCTCACTGCAATATGTAAGATGCTGCCTTTTCCTAGGTACTCATGTGTGACGTGTGGTTTGTTACTAAAAATCATGTTTTTCTTACAGATGGGGGGGGTGCCAAAAAATGATGGGCCCCGGATGTTACATATGCTAGGTACGCCACTGTATGTAAAGATACCAGAAAGCTGGCGTAGCAAAAACTTCTAAGTTTTGAGTATTTAACCCTCCCACAATCTCACGGGCACTCGTTTCAAGTTTATTGAGATTTTGATTTAAACGCAATATCAAATATTTTCAATGCGTATAACAAAAATAAATTTGGGGAAATAAATAAAACCATTTGAACAATAAACATACAAACATATCCATAGATGATTAAAATTACATAAGTAGTACAAGGATAAACTACATTTGTTTAAAAATGCATCCTCCGCACCTGCTCATAAATTTGTGGAGTATGTAACTTGTCGCTCATGCATATTTTTTTTTGCACACACCTCATCAAACCTTAGAGGGAACATTGGTGGCAGCACTGCTCTGGCTAGCCGGCCACTGCCGCACCTGCTTTAGAGGGGGAGGGTCAGTCGAGAAGTGCTGCTGTCCAGCTTCCCCCCTGGCGTCCCCGCACCGTTTACCTTTGAGAAGCAGCCTGTAGATAAGATCGCGATGCTAGCAATCTTTGTACTGCTTCTGAGCTATTTCCTCTGCTGTGATCCTGCCTCTGACATCGGAGGAGGGGCAGGACTGCGGCAGAGGAAACAGCTCGGAAGTAGTACAAAGATCGCTTGCATCGCGATCTTATCTGCAGGCTGTTTCTCAAAGGTAAACAGAGCGGGAAGGCCAGGGGAGAAGCTGGACACCAGTAGGAGGCCAGGGGGAACATGCAGGCCTTCTGGAGGGGAGGGGGGGAGCAGTCCTTTGGGGTGGGGGGTGGGACAGGCCTTCAGAAGGGACAGGCAGGCAGGCCTTCAAGGGTGGGATGCAGGCCTTTAAGGGGGGACAGACCTTCAAAGGAGGGGGACAGGCAGGCCTTCGGGGGGATGCAGGCCTTCAAGGGGGGGTGGGCCTTTAGGGGTGGGGTGCAGACCTTCAGGGGAAGGGGGCCCTGGTGTAGAAGTACACAGGGAGGGAGGGTTCAAAGTGATGTGTATATGCCGGACTTTGGGGGGGGGGAAGAAATAATGGGTCTGAAAATAGAGGAGAGGGAGGGAGATGATGGACAATGGGATTTAGGGAGAGAAGGAACAGAAAGGGAGAGAAGTTGGACACAAGGGTTGGTGTGGAGGGGGGATAGAGATACTGGATAGGAGGGTAGTTGGGAAAAGAAAGGGAGAGATGGTGGACCCTGAGGTGGTGGGGAAGGAGGGAGAGATGCTGGATGAAAGGGTAGTTAAGAAAAAGGTGGATCTGTGGAGGGAGACAAAAAAAAAGGAAAGATGCCAGACCTCCTGGGGAGGGAAGGGGAGGCCAGAGATGGCAGATGGATGGTTAGCATGAAGAAAGAAGGAGACCCTGGCAAGCAAGTTATCGGAAGACAACCAGAGCCTGGGACCAACAAGATTTGAATATTGACCAGATAACAAAAGGTAGAAAAATAATTTTATTTTCTGTTTTGTGATTACAATATGTCAGATTTGAAATATGTATCCTGCCAGAGCTGGTATTAGACTGTGAACTTGAGCTAGGATTTAACAGAGAGAGGAAAAGTCTTTTTTGTTTATTTTGTTTATACCACAGCGCCAGTGTGGGTAGGAGAGGGCAAAAGGGGTGAAGATGCTATAAAATAAACCCTCCAGGATGTTTTATAAAACACCCAACTGAGCAGGAAAATCAAATTGAATCGAAAAATTGATTCAATAGGCTGAATTGAATCAAATCAAAAAAATTTTTCCTGAATCGGGCAGCACCACCCCATACTGCCTCATCTTTTAGCCTTCCTGTAAACATGGTTTTATGTCGGAGAAATTCCAACAAATAAAAATTCACAGTAAAGCATTTCTACTTTCCCAGAGGAAAAGATATGAATTATCACACAGTCATAATAAGAGTAACAATCTGTTTTGCCTCCTGAAGAAGGCAACTCTGTTGCCAAAACTCAGATCCAAGTTGGGACCTTTTCTGGATTCTTGTATGCAAGTACTTTGGGACTTATTCTGACATATGTGTTCATTACCTTTTGTTGAACTACAGGTATTTAATTTCAATAAATGTAACTGTGGGTTGCTTTTAGACATCTCACTTGCCTCTTCTGTTATTCTGGTAAAAGCAGTTAGTGCAGCAGGGTTTAAAAAAGGTTTGGCTACTTTAAAAAAAAAAAAAAAAAGTCCAGAAGCTATTATTAAGATCAGGGGTCTTAAAGTCCTTCCTCGAGGGCCGCAATCCAGTCGGGTTTTCAGGATTTCCCCAGTGAATATGCATGAGATCTATTAGCATACAATGAAGCAGTTCATGCAAATAGATCTCATGCATATTTATTGGGGAAATCCTGAAAATCCAACTGGATTGTGGCCCTTGAGGAGGGACTTTGACACCTGTGCCCTAGAAGATCTGGGACACTGGTTTTATGGCATGGTTCTTAAGCGCACAATGCTAGTCAAGAAAGGATATTCAGGAGGAGTCATTGCTACTCTCCCTCAAGAGCCAACAACAGTTTCAGTATATGCTAAGGTGTGGGAGATGTTTCTGTGCTGGTGTAGCAGAGAAAAGTTTGAGCCAGGCACTGCCCTAATCTCATTGGTCCTGGTGTGCTTCCAAGATGGCCTTGACAAGTGCTTGGCAGTGGTCTCTAGAGCAGTGGTTCCCAACCCTGTCCTGGAGGACCACCAGGCCAGTCAGGTTTTCAGGATAGCTCTAATGAATATACATGGAGCAGATTTGCATGCCTGGCACCTCCATTAGATGCAGATCTCTCTCATGCATATTCAATAGGGTTATCCTGAAAACCTGACTGGCTTGGTGGTCCTCCAGGAGAGGGTTGGTAACCACTGCTCTAGAGTTCAAGTAGCAAGGAAGATAAACAACTGCACAGCTGAATTTATGA
The DNA here is from genome assembly GCF_902459505.1 of Geotrypetes seraphini. Lineage (NCBI taxonomy): Eukaryota > Metazoa > Chordata > Amphibia > Gymnophiona > Dermophiidae > Geotrypetes > Geotrypetes seraphini. The sequence continues at coordinate 396,119,913 of NC_047085.1, read as the reverse complement.
CAAGCATAATAATCTACAATAACTCCATCTTAAATGTTGCTGTTCAGGAACTACAACTTGCCTGTGTTTATTGAATTAGTTATTGATTGGCCAAACAGGAACAGGGGTGAGTTGGGTCTCTTTGAAGCAGAGATGAGGCTGAAGCTGGGTGCAGACCTTGGTGAATGGACATATGTCTCTACCATAAAAGACTTCTGATTATCCCATGGAAAACTTTACTGTCCACTTGCATGCTAGAGTCTTGAATGAGGAAGTCTCCTAGTCTGGTTTTAAAACTGAAGGTATTTTACATTCTTGCATCGGTTCTCAAAGACATTCATACAGAGTTTGCCATCGGATGAAAAATTGTTACAACAATATTCCAATTTACTGTTTTCTTTCTGTGTAATTGGACATCACAATGATGAAGATAACTATGCAAGTGATGACAGGCAGCACTACATCTAATGCCACTGATGGAAAAAAAAAAAAAAAAAAAAAGCTTTCTTTTTGATGAGGAAGTAAAGATAACATCCCTCCAGATATGTGGGGCATACTAAAGCAGATCCATCAAAGCCAGGAATGAATGAGATCAGTAGTCTAAGAAAATACTTTTTTACAGAAAGGTTGGTAGATGCATGGAATAGGCTCCTGGTAGAGGTGGTGGAGACAAAGACTGTCTGAATTCAAGCAAGTGTGGGACAGGCACATGGGATCTCATAGGGTGAGGAGGAGATATGGATGGGCAGACTGGATGAGCCACTGTGACCTTTATCTGCCATCAAATTTCTAGGTTTCAATATCTAAAACTTACACACTGAATTCTGCATCTCCAGAAGTCTGAAGGATCCAGATGGTAGTATTTAATAAATGAACATAAGGAAGCCCAAGTGGCAGCTTTGCAAATGTTCTGTGGAGGAATACGAGTGTGTTGTACCTGAGAAGCCTGAACTCCAATAAAATGTGCCTTTAGAATGTCAGGAATTGGTTGGTTCTAAAGCATATGAGCAGACAACTGCCTGCTTTACATCACACACTATGTCTCTTATTTTTGTCATCTTTCCTGAGTATTTGATCTTGCCTAACTTATTTGGAGTTGTTTTTTTTCTTTTGTATACAGTATATTCTGTTATCCAGCACCCATGGGGATTGGTAGATGCTAGATAAATCTAGTTTCTGGTTGCTTGAGAGTTACTCTAAAAATAGTTTTGTTTCCCTTCCCATCTCACTCACTTCCTCCTCCCTGCACACACATATACATGCTTGTAGGTCCAGCATCTGTTCTTCCCTTCCAGTCTGGGTCACTTTCCATCCACACTTATGGGTCCAGCATTCATCCAACTCCCCTCCCCTTAACCCAGTGGTGTAGCAAGGGTGAGTGGCACACCTCCCCCCTTTCCCTTGTACATTTAGTTGAAGTTGTTGCTTGCAGCGGTCAACAATGTGCATCTCGTGACCCCCATTGGTTCTCCTCCTAATGTCACTTCCTATGTTCGGTACCCAGAAGTGATGTTAACGGGAGAGCTGATGCGGTCATGAAGAGCACGTTGCTGACCACCACAAACAACTTCAACTAGAGGTATGGGAGAGGGGGAAGGGATGCATGCATGGAGGGGAGGAATGGGAAGAGGTGAGGGGGGCCAGAAAGGAGGGATGCTTAGCTTTATTGAGTGCTCATCCTCTTATCGCCAACACGTTTCACAAGTGTTTCTCAAGGTAGGGGAGTGCATTACAGGTTTAAACTAAATGTTCACTGCTGCCAACACAGAGCCAAGACAGCAGTGAACATTTAGTTTAAACCTGTAATGCACTCCCCTATCTTGAGAAACACTTGCGAAACGTGTTGGCGATAAGGGGATGAGCACTCAATAATGCTAAGTATCATTTAATAATGGAGAATATAATAATGCAACCATTAAGATATATATATGGATTTAGTTATTGATTATAAACAAAGTTAAATCAAAATGAAAAAAAATATATAAAAAAATAAAGAAGAAAAATTGTGGTTTAGTAACAGCTTGTTGAGACTAATGAGGATTGATACCACTTGAAGTTACATTACTCGGTGATGGTCTGAAGATCCCAGAAGAGCAAAAGCCTGTGTTTGATTCTGTATTATAGTGGGATGAAATGTGATAAAGACTTATTACAAAATAAAATGGAGGTCACCAAACGTAGTGGGCCACAATCTCCTGTTGGAAATATACGTTTGGTGGTAGCAACCCGCTCCACTCCATAATACCACAAGAAATGTCCAGATAACTCTTTATGATTTCCTAAATGTCCAAATAACTCCTTATGTAATCCGTCATGAACCGCAAGGTAATGGCGGAATAGAAATCACTAATGTAATGTAACACGGTTAACAAGGCTCCAGAAAAAAGAGGACAGATTAAGACATCCGGGTTTCAATGGAAGTAACACCCAGCTGTCTCAATCCATCCTATTTTCTGGAGCCACTACTCATCTTCCTGGCACTCCCAGTGAACTCAGACACCTTACTTCAACCCCTTGTCTCGAACAGAAACTCAGGGCTAGATATACTGAAGTGCAGTAAGAATGCTAGCGTGATTTATTTGTACACAAGCCCCAATGCATAAAATGGGGCCAGTAGTAATAATGCTGTTAGTGCCTTTTCATAGATCTAAGCCTTTTTGCTGTGAGCTTTTTTTTACATGAAAGTAGTAAAGTGTCACGCTTTAGTCAGGATGCTACATATCAGAGTTTTACCCCAAGAGAGACACTCATGGTCTAAGAGTCTGGAAACCAGTTTAATCATACAGATTTTATTTCAACAAAACTAGAAAGAGAAACAAAAAAATAGGATGTGTGGAACATACCTGTATGTACAGAGCATATATATAAAAACAACTTCTAAAACATATCAAAACCTAATACACATACAGGACAGAATACAAACCCATTATTCCTACATTTGTCAAACTACAACTGTACAAAAAATATATTTGAAAAAATGGTATTTACTTCATAAAAAAGCAGCAATGTTCAAGAGACAACAGGCGAGAGGGGTGGATACACTACAGAATGCATGGAATACATATGAAAATATGGCACATTTGAAATTCCATATTTAAGTTTTGCTCAATATAAAAAAAAGTCTACAAATGATGGAAATGGTTTACATGTAAAGATCATGCCTGAGACTCCATGGGCATCCACACTGGCAGTGAAAAGCACCATCCCAGTGACATATTGACATCTCAAGAGGAAGAATAATGTAATTACATATACTCACATAATCCTATACTATGAATGCCACACACCATTTCAAATCCTTGAAAAATGCAAATAAATAAAAATCTAAGTTACAGTTGCACAGAATTTAACATTTTACCATATAAAATCTTGCTAGTCTTTTGTGCTTTATTTTTGAATTAAAATTCTCCATGAAATAATTACTCATTTTTAATGGTTATTTCATCCACTCTTACCTTTTGCAAATGTTAAAAAAAAAATTCCCAATCCCTCCACCCTGTTTAAAATCAACATCTTCTGGGAACTGCAAAATAAGGACAAGAATCTAATTTATACCAAATGCTTTATCTTTTAAAGCAGGCTGGATCATCAGTCAGCTCAGAATGGAAATGCAATGCAGTAAACATTTACTAAGGATCCCTTTTACAAAGCTGTGGAAATGCTTCTATGGTAAATGCAGAGTCACCTTAGGAATTTAATAGGCTTTTGTGCATTAACCTTGGCAGCATCCCTACCACTGCTTTGTAAAAGAGGCACTAAATAAAGCAGTGTCATTTGCCAAGTTGGCAAATAAGGCAGGGATGAAGTCGTGGGATGAATTTATGAAGAAACTAAAAACAAATCATCTGAGAGAGACGACTTAAAGGTAAGTTTTCCACGCTCTTTTCGACTTGTGCTAGAATTTAGACATCTTTTCCCCCAGCTATAGCTATTGCAAAGTTTCATGCAGCGTGAACCACTTCTCTACCCAGCTTAAAAAGAAAGAGAAAAAACGTTTTGAAAAATATGTTTATTTAAATTGATGAGAGATTGACATATTATTGTTTTCAGACCTGTGATGATACGGACAGCTTAGGGTACAGTGCAGTCCTGGCTGTCTGTGTATGAGGTCTGTTTCTCTCTGTTTTATATATTTATGATTTTGTGTCGTTTTGAATATTGTTTTGGATGAATGTGGTTTGCTGCTAGACTGATCCACTGCATTTGGTTGTTTGTTTTTAGCCCAGTTCCTACCTAGTTTATACGACTGTATCACTTCAATTATTAGGTGGTGTGATCCTCGTGGGGGGGGAGGGGGAGGGTGGCCCAGGCAGGAGGTAGTGGGCATCATCCTTCCCGTCTCTCTTTTTTTTTGTTTTGGGGTGTCATGGGGGGCGGGGCAGTCAGATGGCGTGGGTGGCACAACTTTATTTTATGGGGACACATATTGTGCATGTGTAACACAAGCACATCTGTACTCATTAAAAAAAAAAAAAAAGAAAAAATATGGCAGACCTGTCAGTAACAGTTAGACAGGTCTACTATACCTGTCAGTAATTTTGGGTCCTTAGCAGCCATCGCTAAATTTAGTGCATGCCTTAGCAATGTTAGAGCATTGATCGGAGGGCTCATTTTAATATTAATGACCTCATTTTAATACTGAGGTCATTTGCATGGCAGTCTCGGAGAATATAGAAATGCACACAGAAAAGTACGCAGCGAGCCATTGCGGACACTGGTCAGCAAATTAGGTCATCGCTAAACAAGTTCAAACTGATTTAGCGACAAAAGTTAGTCACTCAGTGAGTTTAGTGCATCCAGGCCTTAGTCCTCAATTATCCATCATACTGTACTGCTGCATGGCCCCATCACTGTAATAACTAAAGTTAAGTTGAAATGACATAAATTTAAGGGGGGGTGGAAATACATCCTTGACTGAATCTTGGTCCTGGTTCTCAATGAGCTCCACCCCCCCCCAAAAAAAAAAAAAAAACAAAAAACAACCCAACAAAAAAAAGTATATGGTACCCTGCTGGAGCACAAGGCGTAAGAAACATGTGGCAGCATTGTTGCCCAGTTTAAATTAAAAAAAAAAAGAGGGAGGTAGCAGACTACAATGATTTAGTATGAGATAAGTGTATTGCAGCCTAGCAGAAGGGCTAGGAAGAATGATGAGTGTTGCATGCCCAATGAGGAACCATAATTTCTACATTAAAATTTTTGCAAAAACCCCAAATAATCCACTCATTGTTGACCTTCAATTTTTTTCAACAAACTACAGCTAACTTTCTATTACAATATTCCTAATTTCAAAAGGAGAATTCTTCCTGAGGTTATTACGTAGCTTCCCTAGTTTTCCACAGGTTAAAAACAAAGCTCCAATAACATGGTATTTATGCGGTAAAAAGGGGGAGAAACAGTGCCTGGTGCTTGCTCAAAAGAGTAATCGTTAGGCACTGCTCCTTCCCCATCCCTCCTGTCACAAAAAAAAAAATCCCACCCAATTCTCTTCTGCCATTGCTGCTTCTCCCTACTGACACAGCCAATCATGGCAGGGGATTCCTCTGCCACAGTTAGCTGAGCCAGCAGGGAGAGCAGAGCTGCCCCTCCCCCCTGATTCTTTTCCCCAATGATAGCTCCCCCAGCTTCCCATCCCCCCTACCACTCCAAAGCCTGGTGGTCCCTTAGGCTGGGCCATTCCTCCCCCATCTAGCCATACTAGTCAGACCCCCCTCCCCCATACCTTCAATGGAAGAAGGGCAGGAGGGATGCCTACTGCCTCCTCAAAATGGTTGCCCTGGCCCTCCTGATGTATTATGTGATGTAGTGGGAGGGGCCTAAGGCCCTGATTGGCTTAAGCCCCTCCCAGCCAATTGGCAACTTCAGGGAGTCCTGCTGGCTCAGCTGATAGGGGATTCTCCTGCTGCAATCAGTTGAGCTTGCAAGGACAGCAGGGGCTGCTGGCTTGTCACTTTTTTTTTTTTATGTGGACGCAGTAGTTGCATAGCATTCCCTTATGCACATCGCAAGAGCAGCACATTACAATACTAATGAGCGCCTTCTGGTGCAGTTACATAGGGTTCTTAATGGCTGCTATAAGGATCGTTAGCAGCCACAGAGAATCCTTTTGTGCATCGGGAGGGGAGCTTTCCACGACAGTAAGACTCATTAAACAGACTTACTGCCACAGAAAGCTTTTATGCATTAGGGCCTCAGATAATTGAACTCACTACTGTTACCCCAACAGCAAGCATCTGGCACTATGCCACAGCTAGTCACAACTCAGCTTGCTTGCTATAAAAAAAACAATGCATCTGTTGACAAATCCTTGTTTTTGATTCAATTACATTAGATTACATTAAAATACATTTCTAGACCGCAATAGCTTCCAGATCAATGCAGTTTACATCATCAAGACACATCTAGAAAAATAATGCTTGAAAACTGGGATATATATATATATATATATAATTATTATTATTTTTTAATTAATTCCTTTAAGTATATATAGAGCGGGTTTGTACCATAGTTGTACATTTCTCCCAACATAAAGTCAATTGCATTTACATAACTCCAAGCCCCATTCAGTACACTTGCACATAGTGTGCAGGCCTCAGTCTGCAATTCTGGAAAGATTACACTGCTTGACAGGCCAGGTCAGACCTCATCCATGGTGTCATTTTTTTCCAGTGCTCACTAAAATACCAGCACTTAAGGAGTGATCTGGTCTCTATTTATCCTTAGCACTCAGTTTTACCAAAAACCTTCCTCTCCTTTTATATCTATAGAGAAAACTCTTAGAACTAGATGTACTAAAAAAGGTTTGTAATACCACATGGGTCCACTGTGATCCAATTTTTGTCCGATTCCAAAAGAGCAACTGATGCACTAACAAGTTTGTATGCAAATGATTTGTGCAGAGATTCACTGTATTCCTGTCCGATGGATTGCTGTGAGAGCGACTCTCACACTTGTGCAGAGCCGACAAGGGAAGCCCGAACAGCTGAGAGGCTGTGCATGTTACTTACGCATAATATCTATCCCCATTTTTTTAAAAAAAGGTTGTACCAGTTTCCCTCCCTCGCAACCCTCCCACACATCATGATGCACCAGGGAGGGGAAGGCCTGCCATTTTGGACTGACTTCCCTCCTGCTCAATTTCAGACAAAGTTACAGGGTGGGGGAGAGGGATTCGGGGGAGAGCGTCTGGTGGGGGAGGGGGCATCTGGTGGCAGGAGGGATTGGGCATCTCTCCTGTCAATTTTGACTTGGCCTCTTTTTTTTTTTATGGGGCAGATATTGAGCATAACACACACACAGCATCTGTGCCCATTAAAAAAAAATAAGGTATGGCATGTTATAAATATATTAATTTGTATGGGTAGGACAGGTAAGCGACTGGTCTTGACCAGTCGCTTTTTCGGATCACTAAAAGTAATCACTTTTTTTTTGTGCATCGAGAAGTCAAGTTAGAGCCTCAATCGCTCTGCTAGTTTACATGGCATTTCAATATTAATGACCTTATTTGCATGGCCGGATCGGAAAATAGGTGATCATGCACAAAACCACGCAGTGAGCCATTTTGTGCTTTGGGTCGGCAAATCCGATCATCACTAAAGGAGTCAAAACTGGTTTAGCGATGGCTGACTTTAGTGCACCTAGCTCTTATACAGGGCACTAATGCCATTTCAGATTACTAACTGGCTTTCAATTCTATGGGTAAAATGGTAGGGTAGCCATGTTGTTCCACTTTTAAAGGGTAATAAACAGAAATAAAGCCAAAGAAAATAAGATTATACTTTTATTGGACTAACTTAATACAGTTTTGATGAGCTTTTGCTTTATTACCTTTAATCCTGTGTGTGTTTTTGTTGTTCACAGCTGCTGTAACCAGTGCATTAAAGTGATTAAAGTGGAAAATGGGATAACCAAGTATTTCACAAAGGGAATCTCCTAACTTTATGAAACCATTGATATGGATTACAGAAACAGCCCCAAATCCCACCCTAAATTTTGCTAGGCAGCAGAACCTCACTTAAATTTTCATGCCTCATTTTTTTCATATAAGAACTTAAGAATACCTTAATGAGTCAGACTAATGGTCCATCAAGCGCAGTAGCCCATTCTCACCGTGGCCAATCCAGTTCACTAGTACCTGGCCAAAACCCAAAGAGTAGCAACATTCCAGATAACAGTATTGAATTGTTTGCCACTCATTATCCCTTTTTATATAAGTTTGTATACCGCATCATCTTCATAAAGACAGAGCTCGACACGGTTTACAGGTAATTCAATAAATAAGGGAAGGACATAATAAGAAATTAGAGGTTATGAAGAGGATAGCTAGCTTTACATTTTAAATAGATAGCTTTACGTTTTGGAGAAAAGCCAGGTTTTCAGATGCTTTCGGAATAATTGGAATGAGCCTAGGTTCCGCAGCGGGGCAGGGAGGTTGTTCCAAAGCTCAGTGAATTTGAAGAAAAGGGATTTCCCTAATTTATCTGCATACATGACACCTTTTAACAAGGGGAAAGACAGTTTAAGTATGTGGGCGGATCTGGTAGTGTCAGGTCTCGAAGAATTCCAGGAAAGTGGGATTAGGGGAGGAAGAATACCATTGAGGATCTTGAAAATTAGGCAGGTACATTTAAAGTCAATCCTAGAAATCACCGGAAGCCAGTGAAGTTTACTGGACATCCAAAGCATTTGTTATATCGGAACTTGATTGTTATAACCAATATTACACAATTTTGCTACTATCCACCGACCTCATTCACATGCGCAATTATTTACTAAGGAACTAGAATAGAAGCCCCTGGGTAAAATCTGCCACACACTCCAGTGTCACCAAATACACAATTCATCTTCAGTGATAAGTGATTTTATTCTTACTGGCTTTTAAGAAAATTAGAACAAGCACCGTCTAACTTGTAAGGCTTCAAAGACAAAAGGTGGTAGTGTTCCACCAGAACTCTCACCCACACTGACCTTCCCCTTCAGTCCTGCCAGACAAGCTCTGCCCAGGACTCCAGGGAACCTGCCTCTCTAAGGATTGAAAATACGACACTGAAGCACTGCTAGCACTGGCAGCAATGTAGTTGGAGGATTCCCAAGCTGTGCTCACCCACACAGAACCAGTAGCAAAATAATTTTCAAAGTGATTTAGTGACAGGTCTTAAAATGTCCCTCACTCAGCTCAACAAAAAATGCGTGTGGCTTTCCCAAGCAGATTCAGGGCCAGATTCTCAAAACTTTAATGCCGTCGCTAAACTGTTTTCCGATTGTTTAGCCTGCATGCATTTCAGCAGCAGATTATCAAAATGAATTATCTGTCTTTAGTGAGCTTTCGAGCAGTCTCCGACAATGACATGCAAATGAAACATTGAAGTGATTATTGAAAAAAGCTGAGCTATTTTCTAAGATCGGCATTGGCTTTTGGCGATAAAAATCAGCGACTGGTCCAGGGGTGCCAGTACTGTTAAAAGTGCATCTTGTGGTGTGCTTTTTACATTGGCTAATGAAAAAAACTAAAAAAAAGTTACATGATTCTCATAAACTGTAGTTAGTTTGCTTTTTTTTTTCTTTGTGGGAGAGGTAAAAGCACGCTTCTTGAGCGCACATATGATACCCGCATCTTATGTGTTTCTGGCTGTGGTTCATGATAAAATTAATAACATAATAGCCTTACTGGGTCAGACCGATGGTTCATCAAGCCCAATAGCCTGTTCACACGGTGGCCAATCTAGGTCACTAGTACCTGGCTAAAACCCAATATTCCAAGCTACCAATACAGGCTTCCCCCATGTCTTTCTCAATAAGAGACTATGGACTTTTCCTCCAGGAACTTGTCCAAACCTTTCTTAAAACCAGCTAGGCTATCTGCTCTTACCACATCCTCTGGCAACGCGTTCTAGAGTTTAACTATTCTCTGAGTGAAAAAAAATTTCCTCCTATTGGTTTTAAAAGTATTTCCGTGTAACTTCATTGAGTATCTCCTAGTCTTTGTAATTTTTGACAGAGCGAAAAATCGATCCACTTGTACCTATTCTACACTCAGGTTTTTAATAGACTTCAGTCATATCTCCCCTCAGCCGTCTCTTTTCCAAGCTGAAGAGCCTTAACTGTTTTAGTCTTTCCTCATACGAGAGGGGTTCCATCCCCTTTACCATCTTGGTCGCTCTTCTTTGAACCTTTTCTAGCGCCACTATATCTTTCTTACAAATTACAAGAGCTACCTGAATTATAGTAATTTTGGGGAGAGAAAGGCATGTTTTAAGCATGCTTGTTAAAAGCAGACATTGCTTCTTTCCTCCTCTCCCTTCCTTTCTGACTTTATTTTCATGCTGGGCTTTGCAACAAGAATAGCTCACGCTGTGCTTATTGCGTTGCTTTCACGCCTCTTTCCTGCACATGTGCCGATCACCATCAGCAGTGACTCGACATGTAAATTTAACAAATTTTTGCTACTATCCACCGATCTCATTCACATGCGCAATTTTTTTGAGAATGACTCGAGCTTTTGAATTCGCTACATCGCCTGTGACAGCGCACTGCCGGTTTTTCACGTGGGTTTTTTTTAGAATCCTGGCCCCAGGTCTGGCTGGCTTGTGAGCACGAGCTCTAGTCTGAGGATGGTGCACATAAATGACATTTTCACAAGTATATGCTTTGTTTTACTGTCTTTGGCTACTTGCACAGAACACTGAATGCCAAATAAGCAGACGTTTAAAAGGTATGTAGATCATACTAATCATCACGTTGTTTTATCATGGAAATTTTCAAGTGGGCATTACTAGCTCAGTGGGCTATTGGAAACTGCTCCTATATATTCTCTTAGGCTTCTGTGGCTGGCGTTGTTGTCCGGGTCTCACTACATCTGGGTAGGCAGAATCGACGTTTCAGCCATCATGCTGAGGCTTTCTTTAACATGATGGCTGAAACGTCAGTTCTACCTCCTCAGGCGCAGCGAGACCCGGACAACTGCAACAATCATGCTCCAATATACACTGCACTTGCTTAGCTGACTCAGACATGTGTTACAAATGTTATCAGCCTGTAACAGATGGAACCACAACTGACAAGGAGAGGCACTTAAGTACAGTACATGGTGTTTAAAAAAGTTGAACCTGTACACGAACTGCTTTAGCTGAAACACGTGTTAATGAAGAGCTGACATGAGCAACTTAATATACTGAAAGCCAGGGCAGGATTAATTCTTTGGTGGGCCCTATGCACCCAAGTACACTAGGCCCCCTGGACCCGCCCCTGCCCCCTCTCCTGTTAAGAGTGTACCTGTGGACCCAGCTCCAAAAGTCCAAGTAGCACTTTCTCCCTCCTTCTTCATTATTCAGTGCAGCAGAACTAACAGTCTTCAAAAGGCTTCCCTTTGATGCAAAATCCCAGCGTCAGAAGAAAGGTTTCTGGGTCAGCCAAGGGCAGTGTGTAGAAACTGCTGCCCGCAGTCTTTTGAAGACTGTTAGATCTGCTGCACTGGAGCTAGGCACGGAAGCAGGTACACAGATGTCATCAGAGCAGGCACATTTCGCTGTGCGGGTGCAAACCATAAGGCGATCTTGGACATTTTTTGAAATTATTTATGTGCAATAGCTTACGGAAGCACAGCCCCTGATGAAAAATGTGAAACAGTTGGGCAGCCGTTGGGCGAGTATGATTAGTGCTTTCTTCTTTTGGGCACTTCATGCACTTTATTCTTCTTTTTTAATAATACATCTTTTGCACAGCACAAATCACTTTACCAGAAGACTATGAATTGATGGTTTATCCCAATAAGGGCAACGAATGTTTTGAATAAATTGATGCCTTGGGAAACTTAAGGTCTGGTAGTTTAATGTTTACTTGATTCTATTTTTGTCCTCTGTCGTATGAGATTTTTGTTTTTTGGACAATTTTTTGTTTTCTTCATTTTTTGTTGATCTACTCTTTAATCCTGCCCTGCTGAAGGCTGACAGGCTTGTTGCATGCATGGGCTGCCATGCTAACATGTGTGACTGAGCCATGTACATTCTTCTAATTATATGGCAATGACTCCTAAAAGACAACATGGGTTCTTTAATCTGGCTAGAAGTAAAACACCAGTGCTGGAGTGTACAGGAACTGATCACCATGAACTATTGAAATGCCAGCAAGGTGAACTGTTGGCAATTCCATTTACAAAGTATCGATAGTGAAACACTTCCTGAAAATATACTAACAAGGAGAGCGAAACAGCCTAAGGACTGAGGAAGTCAAAATTCAAATTCTGGGCAACTCACTTCATCCTTCATTGCCTTAGGTACAAACTTAAGACCCCAATTTACAAAGATGCACTAAGGCAATAGTAGAGTTTACTGGCAAAAACAGCTATTTTTCAATAACAGTTTAATGTGGGATTTAATGCAATGCAAATTAAATAATGAACTGCATGCAAAACATCTAACAAAAGTGGTGGCCACCACCACTTCTCTCATAGCTGTGTTATTCATGCAAAGTCACCACATCAAGAAGTAGTGTTAAACTTTTCTTTGGCAAGCATCTTGACAAGGGCTACTTGTTTTGCAGAAAGCTGCTTCAGGAGGAGGAAATTCCACATTATTATTTCTGTCAACAAGATGGAGCCAGGCCTTAAAAAGATGCCAAACTAGTGTCGACCAATCAGATTAAGCCAATGAATTTAAAGCAACCGAGCCTCAAAATAAGGCATGCCATTCTATAGCGGCATTCAAACCATCAGGTTTCAGCGTCGTCAGTAAACCCATCGTTGCTCCCATTGTCTCAGGCATTTAACATTACCACCAGAAGGAACTGCCCTCATCTGTCTTAATAACTTATTTCTTCCAGTGAAAAAAGGGTAAGCAAACTATCCAATTGAGGAGTTTGACTATATGCAAGTCTAGGAATGTCATTTCTATAAGAGTTTGCTGCCCTCATGACTTACTAAACGTGGGGCCAGATGTCTTGCCAATTTAAGATCAGGATAATTTAACATCGCCCTTGCATAAATTCAGGGAATATGGAAGCCCCTATAGTTAGACATAGCTTGCAGTCTAACTATATATAGTGATATATATAGTGATTGATCAACCTCAACCTATTCTTTGGTAATGTTAAGAAATGCCTGAGACAACAGGAGCAATGGTGGATTTAGACTTGACACTGTGAAACCCAATTGTTTGAATGTTGCTATAAAATGGAATTTTATTTTATTTTTTTACTTATTTGCTTTAATTTCAGAGGCTTAATCTGACTGGTTGATGCTGGCTTGGCTTAAGACCCGACTCCATCTTGTTGCAAGAAGTAATACTTAAATGTGGAAATTCCTGATTCTGTGAAACAAATGGCTCTTGTCTTGTCGAGATGAATTGTGACTTATGCAAGAGAGAATTTGGACTGTGAAGCAAAGTTTGAAACTGATCAAAGTGAGCGGTGAAAGGCATTCCATGTTGTTATGATGCAGTTTTGGAACAAGAGAACCTTTATAACCTTTCAGATAAGTGTTTGGCTCTGCTTTTGCACTGCACATTTTTGCTGTTGTTGTGATTTTGGGATTTTATATTGAACTTTATCGAGTGAGCCTGAGAGTAATGGATTGTTGCATATGGCTTTTTTTTTTTGTTTTGCACATGGGCTTTTCTCCATTATATACTACTTATCGGGAAAACAATGATAGTACTGGAGTCTCTTATTGGGCTTTAAGATTTTGAAAGAATAATGTATTTTAAAATTTCCAGCCCACATAAATCATGTCAGTTACAATTTAAAAAAACAAAACATCACATCAACTTTACGTCATCAATTCGAGTTGGCAGTCCTCCTCACCATGTGTTTTGAGCTTTCTTCATTGAACGGCTTTTTGTTGAAGTGTACCGATGTTCAGTCTCTCTCAATGAATGTAAACTTTTTTGTGAATGATTTTTTCTATAAATATAGTTTCTTGGGTTTTGATTTTTTTTGGTAGCGGAAATATCTCAGCCCCCTAGCAATAATACCACAAGATCACAACTATACAACTATGGGGCTGAAGCCACCATTTGATGAAGGGAGCCTCTGTGGCAAGGGGTATTCCTGCTCCCCTAATCAGATCCTTCTCCCGATAGATCCAATTGCGGTCGTAAATCGACGACTACCTGTACTTTCCAAAAGATAAAAAATTAAAGCGTCTCTGCAAGAACAGTGATCTGAACAGCAGCTGCTGTCCTAACAAGAATATTGCTAGGTGTACCACATCCGTCTATTCCAAGAGGTGTACAAAAGGGGCTTTAGTACACAGGCAATGCAGATAAAAGACACTAAGGACTAGAGTTAATGCATGCTAATGCAATTAACACAGCATAGTTCAACATGCATTAGGCAACATTCTGGGCCTGATGCTCAAAGCGTATCGGGCTTGCAATGTTTCATTTAGACTGGTTTTAGGCAGTCTAAATGAAAAGCTGTTTGTTTTTTTGCTGCTAATGCACAGAGGCTTTTGGCCACTGCTTTGCTGTGCATGGAAGCAGTGACCAAAAGTCCTATGCTAATGAGCAGGTCTGTATTAAAATGAGAACAAGAGCAAAGAGCAATGCGGGCTACTTTAATTACTAAAACCTACGCTTACCGCACAGCTCTTGTGGGCATGCACCAGGAACATTCCCAGCCCTTTACTGGCCAATCAATGCTCAACATTAACAGAGTGCACAGAATCTGAGCCCTGGCTGCTAAAATTGGTGCTTCGCCCAATGTTTTCTGAACACCGCCGGAGTTCTGTTCATCCAGCCCTAACTCCCAATGTACAATACAGGACATATGGTAAACAGCACAGTAATGCCTTTTAGTAACCACTGCCTTTAGTTTTCATGGACATGATAAAACAGAAACTTCTGTTCCAAATTCAGAGCTTGTGCAACTCAAAATCATGCAACCCTTAGATTCCCGAAGGTCAGGGAGCCTTGCCTCAGTTACCAGCAACTCTATTGACTCAAAAATTAAAATGTAATACACATGGAAGGAGCGACAAGAGATCTTGCACCCCAGAGTCTATCCGGAGAGAGGCTGTTTTATCTCTGTGCTCTTCCCACAATAACTTGCAGTCCCAGCAGTAGATCTAAAAATACTGGATCATAAAACACTCAGCATAAAATCTGTTAAATGTATAGCTTTGGTAAAGATGACAAAAGGTTTCTACTCACATTAGCTACAAAGTTAACACTGGAGTGCACACAAACGCCCACAGAAGAAAATATTTTATAATTTTAGCCCACTTATTAGAGAGAAAAGGGCTCAAAGCTGTAAAATTTAACACAAATGTAATGGCATATTACATTTAAAACTATTTCCCTTTAGGCTTTAACATACATTTGGAACTTCCTTTCCCAACTTTTTAGTGGGTTCTTCAGTCTCTTTTCGCCTTACTCGTTCATGCACACCACCTTACCAAGCCCCAGCTTCTGCAATTGCCTACGTGCATGCGTCAATAAACTGAATCTAACCCCGTGTCTTAAACAGTGGAGGACAGATTGCAGAAGAAAGCTGTGACTTATTTGCACCTCTGGCCCTTGTGCATGCAACACAGGCTATGCTGCCAAGTATAGCCTACCATAGAGATAATATGTAATAAG
Source organism: Geotrypetes seraphini (assembly GCF_902459505.1). Lineage (NCBI taxonomy): Eukaryota > Metazoa > Chordata > Amphibia > Gymnophiona > Dermophiidae > Geotrypetes > Geotrypetes seraphini. The sequence continues at coordinate 396,104,362 of NC_047085.1, read as the reverse complement.
GCCTTAAATATATATCATCCCTAAGACTCAAATAATTGATAACAAGAGAAATTGAAAGGGAAGATGATATAATGTATAAATGAAATTTATTGAAGCAATCAATTCTGACTATGCTCATAACTGCATCTAATAAGTAAAGTTTTAGATCAATGTTTTCTAAAGGCTATATGTGTATTCATAAAAGTATTAATACTGAATCACAATTCCTATTAAATATTTAAAGCAAAAATGGTGGCTATATCATAAATTATACAGACTTCAGTTTTTGGAACCTCTTATGATGTATACCATTACAGGTACCTGTCTTGTATATTGTTATAATCATCTATGTCCAACCCCCCCTGCCAAAAAGTATTTTATTATTCAACTACTTAATTTTAAATTTTATTCCCTAATAAATTTATTAACACTTTGTTCCCTAATGAATTTATTATTACTAAATTTATTATAACTGATTTTAATATATACTATTTTTGATGATAACTAATTTTGATATTATAATATGTATTATTTTTGATGATAAATAGAATGAGCCAAATAGATAAGACACTTAAAATATTAATTCGTATTAATGTGATAAATTCATATAAATTTTAAAAGTTCTTTTGGAAATTCAATGAATTTATAGCTTGAAAAAACTTTTTTTTAAAGTTTAAAACTTTAAAATAGGAATTGTGATTCAGTATTAATACTTTTATGAATACACATATAGCCTTTAGAAATCATTGATCTAAAACTTTACTTATTAGATGCTATGATGGCTTTGATACAGTTATGAGCATAGTCAGAATTGATTTCTTCAATAAATTTCATTTATACATTATATCATCTTCCCTTCCAATTTCTCTTGTTATCAAGTATAGCCTACCATGCAGGATGTAGGGCAAAGTTCTGATGAACAACTACTCTTTCTAGCCTGGTCACCTCATGACAAAAGCAGAGGACAACCGGGCACTAAAGCAATAGAGAAAAAGGGATTGAATGCTTCTGGTTTGTCAAACTTTCCCCCCTGCAAGAATATCCCATATAAATATCAGGCTAGAGGAGAAATGGAAGTTGACTTTAATGCCAACCAACTTCGTTCCCATTCACAAGTGTTCAAGTGATATTCAAAGCAAGAGATTGATGTTTATGAGCCTTGCAAGACAGAGTCATCTAAATTTTAAAATGTTTTCCTACCAGTGGCTTCTGTTTTATAAAAGACTGTTCATGTTTTCTTCTGCTGTACCCTGGGGGTCATACCCATTCATATTTCTATGAATGGGTACTAGAGGTTTACAATTTCACACGTGTTAGGTTGGCAAGCTGTACACCAGGGAAGACTTTGGGAGCAATGCTTGCCACAAAAGGTTAAAAATGAGTTCACTGATTACTCCGGCCAGACTCACCCTGATGATGGAGTATGGCTTCTTCCCACCAGCACCTGCATCAGTAAACAAGAGCCCCCCCACACACAATTTCCCCCTACACACAAAAAAAAAAATCACTGTGACTAGTGCAAGATAAATTTTCCTCTAAAAGCTGATAATCTCAAATAACCAACCAGCTGTTACCAGTAAAGAATCCAGCAGAAGATGTGCTCAGCAGTTACTCTTAACTTCATAGCCAGCAGCTCTACAGATGTACCAGAGAATGCGAAGTGCAGTCCAGGTGCAAACAAGCACAATCCCTGACAGTAGGTTAACTGCTACACACAAGATAACCTGCTTCTCCGCTAATCTGTTGATAGCGTGATACAGATGCTAGGAGACCGCTGCTGGTTGGACTGGTGTTTGCCTGGACCCGGAAGCTCTGTCCTTTCTGAGATGTAGATCAGTTTCTCCTCCTGTAGGCTACAAGCTGAAAATCTATTCGCCTCTGTGCCAGTGTCTCCACATCCGCTTCCAGCAGTGCCGATACCAACTGGATTGCTGGACACATTCGAGCCACTCACGTGTTCAAAGGACTTACTGAACACAGTAGTAGCAGTATGGACCAGGCTGTGGCTGCCAGGCTTGGGAAGGGACTGGCTGGTGGTTAAAGTCAGTCTTTTCATAGAAACCAGCTCCAGGTTGTCACTCAGGGCTCTCTGGGTTTGCTTTCGAGCTAGGTAGTCTCGGCAGGATTCTCCAGGAGCATCTCTTTCCCTCCCTCCAGCTCTTCCTCCTGCAGACCTGCGCTGGCTCTTCCCTACAGCCATCTTGTTGCAGCTGTTGCTGCTGCTGCAATTGCTCGATAAGGCAGACTGACTTGTACTAGAGGTCGCCCAAGAACAAAATCCTTCATCCACCTCAGAAATTTCCATTAGCTCTTCTTGAAGTGTTAGATCGGTAACATCTGAACAAAGGGGGGGCAAAAAAAAAAAAAAATCAGTCCACATTCAAAACATGTATTAAACAAGAGGAGAGAGAGTGATAGATAATTTCAAGCCTGAAGCAACTGAATGCACCCAAGCAAAATATTAAAAAAAAATAAAAAGAAGCAGCATCAAAAGGTTTACCGGCTCTCCCTGTAGAAAGTGATAAATGAACAGTATATTATTTAAACAGTAACTAAAGCTAGATGGATCAACCAAAAGAGCATGCCAGCTTAAATCACTTGCCGATTATACCTAAATTTATTCCATTATTCATGCAGGTTAGCAAGATTAGAATGGCTAGTGCCAATATGAAAATATAAAGGCCACTCAAGGACAGTAAGCATATTCAACTATCCAAGCTAAATTAAAATCACACTGGATAGTAAATAGACATCCGTTGGTTCTTTCCCCACCACCAAGTCTATTCTTTCAGCTTTAATAAACTCTACAGCCACTGCACTGCCAAAGAATGAAAAGGTCAAACCGCATGGGAAATGCTCGCTGCCAACTCTGCCCATTCTAGGGGCCTCATTCTAGAATAAGCCTACGTCCAAAAAGGGAGGCTGCAGACTTTAAATTCAAAATGATCCCTGTTCAGCAATTAGGAAAAACATTTTGAATCAAGTTCAGTAAATTCTCGCAAACATTTAAGGTGACTTTAAAATCCTCTCTCTTTAATAAGGTCTTCAACCATTATTAGCTTGTTGCGGCAAACTGTGAGCTCAGGAGCCTTTGCAGCATGTATTTGGAATATACAAAAAAATAATCCATCCTTTTCTCTATCTATAATTATTGTAACTTTTCTCTTGTTCTGTGAATGAGAATGCTTTGATCCCCCCCCTTTTCTTAGTCCAACCATAAATATTGTAAATTGCTTAGTTGTGTATATCGAGCAATAGGGAGACTTGAGACTTTCAGTATTGTTTATTTTTCTTCATAAAATTTAGTTCAGTGTATTGCAAACTGTGTGCTGCGGGACACCTGTGAGGAGAGGTGCTGGCTGACTGCTTATAGGATGTGCGTCTCTCAGCAAGAGGCACGTCCTGTAGGCAGTCATCCAGCCCCAGCACCTCTCCTCTTTGCCCACACCTCTCCTCCCAGGGTTAGTAAGCTCAGGGCCCTGTATGGAGGGTCTCTGCGCACGTCGAAGGCCCTCCAGCCATGGCCCCGAGTTTAGTGTGCCGCGGCTTCAAAAAGTTTGCGAGACACTGGTTTAGTTACATACTCATTCCAAAACATGCCAAGAGGGGAACTGAGTCAGGTTTTCAGAAAGGCATGCAGGTTATTTTTCATTTCTTTTGAATGGGGAAGGAAAATATTAGACAATATCATGCATATCTACTGCAGAGCTCTTTCAAAAAAAGGGAAGGCAACAGCTTTTCTTCAAACCAGAAAATCCATGCAGCAGTGACCCTTTCACCCTCGGGTACCTTGGAGCACAGCTAGTACTGCACTCTGCCAGCCAAGTTTACTCCATCCTCCAGCATTTTCCTTACAGATTTTTGCCTTCTGATCTCTGCCACGCCTCTGCCCTCAGCAGCTGTGTCCTGCACTCCCTGTATGTGTTGTGCCTCATTGTCTGTGAATGCTCTGCCTCTCTCCCCATTACCGCTCCTCTCGCCAGTCACACCTGTGATACTAATCTCAGGTATGACTAAGGTGCCAAGCTCAGACGTGTCATTAGACGTGTCGGGTTGTTCTAGAATGGAAGATGACAGAACAAAAAAAAAAACAAACACCAAAAGAACAAAAATCAAATCAAAGATGAGTGAAACATAAAAGGTGGTGAAAACAACAAAAAATAAAAGCCAAAAAAGGGTGCCAACATGGAAACAGTAAAAACAGCAAAAGAAAACTGTAATGAAACGTAAGGGGTTTTCATACCCAATTATACACAAATGTTAAAAGTAAACTGAAAATGGAGAATGGCAGTTACCAGTACAATGATGTGCACAGGATGATTCTCTCTCAAACTCCAGTCCTTGAAATCTAGCCTCCCCCCCCCCCCCCCCCGCGCTTACAGCCCTCAAACATAATAACCAATCCAGGTTTAACATAACCAAAATTATGCAAATAAGCTTGAGTTAGGAAACATGTAAGCTAATCTCACACCCAGATGTGTTCTGGCTAGCAAGATGTTATTTTTTTTTTAGATGCCTTATGAGACAGAGAGCCTGAAACCTTGCCCCACCCCTGATGAACTGCTTACGTACACCCAATAAGCAGAGCCTAAGCAGAAGGCATCTAGTCTTCATTAGGCCAATAAAAAAATTAAGGATAACTGATATTTCTATGGGTTTACATCTCATACAAGCAGACAGGACCAATAATAATGGATGTACAACTCAATTCTGATGTCTATTTTTTCTTTTCTTTTGAGAAATCCTTTGGAGTTTTAGGTGTAATTTTGGACCCTATGCCAACTATGGATTTATAAGTTTCTGTCTTCCTTGCAAGTGGGGGTTTTTTTTTGAGGGGGGAATTTAAGAATTTGAGGAGGATCAGACATTTCCATATTGAACATTATATACTTTGGATCATGATTTGGTTTTAATACAGCTTGATTATTGTTAACAGTGTACATGTGGGCTGTTCCCAGTTGCTTCAGAACAATGCAGCCAGATTAATACACTCTAATTTAAGTATGATAAGGTCTCACCATTATTAATGAGACTGCATCGGTTACCAACTGTGAGCACCTTTAGCTTTCAAGATCTCGCAAGTGCTGCTCCATGCTACTGAAATCAGTTGATTATCAGGCCACAAAACTACCCGATTTGTTGCCGTCTTCTCAAAATATAAAGTTATACTTCCCAGATGTTAAGGCTTTAAAATATCAAATACATTTGGTATAATCAATTCCTTATTAAGCCACTTGGGAGACTTGAATTTGATTCTAAATGCTTTAGGGTTAAGCTGAAGACTTGTATTAGGGGGATTAGCAACATGGAGGAAATAGCAGGCTGCTTGGAACATAAGGGTGAATTCACAAATAATACAAAGAAGGATGACTATATGATATACAGAAACTATAACAATAGTATAGGTACAAAGATGGTATAAATAGTAAGATATAGCTGAAGGACACACTGCATACTCCTCTTTATTGGTGGATAGCAGAAGGCTGGGGGGAGGGGGTTGGTAGGGGATAGGGGGGATGGAGCTGGTTTCACGTTGAGAATGGGAGCGGGGGAGGGGGTTAATATATGGTCTCAGTTTACCTGTTCAGTAAGGCATACTCTCTATTAGTTAGGACAGATCTGGGATGGGGAACATTTTTTTATGTATGTGCTATTCCGCTAAAATATTGCAAAAGGTGAAATGTGGAAATATAAATAAAGTAGTACAAAAAACCTCCACTTAAAGGTAGCTGAGAGTCTGCTCAAATGGAAGAAAAAGCCTCAGGTTTTATTGGCAGAGCTCAAGCTCAAACCACCACCATCATTGGGTAAAAAACTTCCATAGAATGACAACTCGCTGTTGAGGTTTAAAATAATTGAGGACTGAGATATTTTGCAACTGAAACCACTGTTAGAGTTTAAAGCAGTCTGTTAAAATGCCAACGTTTCACAGCTCTAAGCCGTTTCTTCAGGGCTAATATGACTTTGCTTGAATCTTCAGAGTGACAGTGTTGTGCTCACGATCTTACCAGTGCTATTCCGCTTGCATTCTGTTATGAGTTGTTATATGATTATCAAAACTTAATAAAAATTTAATTTTTTATTTTTTAAAAAATATCTTTATTCATTTTAAAGCTAACACTAAGTGCAACATATTATACAAACATTTTACACTTTAAACAGCACTTAAATTCAATCAAATTATATTTCATAACAAATACATGACCCTTCCCACCCCTTTTATACACACAAAATTGCAATCAACAAGAAAATAAATTAAAAGTATTTTCCCACCCTCTAAGGAGTGATTTTTGGATTTAGCCCTTTGATTATAAAAATTTAATTAAAAAAAAAGGCAAGATATACATATATTTAACTCATTAACCATTACTAAGGCTCAAGCAAACCTCTCTAAATTGATTCCCCAGTCATTAGTAGAGGTATAGAAGCTGCCAATAAACAATATTTTGTAACTGTTGAGCATGCTGCTTTAATTATAGCTAGGTTGTCTATCTGCTTAAATCATCTTCAATTATGTATATGAGATTTTTTTTTTTTTTTTAATTCCTACATATATTCTAATTTATTCTTTTGTAATCCACATTAAGCCTTGTTGACATTTACGGAATAGAAACTGCTATCTGTATTTAGGCACCCAAGCAAACCTCCTATTTTGGGCTCCCCTCTAAACTTTCAGCACCCCCTCCCAAGACTATGATAATTTAGTTTAATTTAAATAGCACATTTATAACCATCAACATAGCTCGAATTATATAAAATAGCCAAGGTCAAAGAATACTTCACCTTACAAAAATAAATAAAAATCACTAAAAATCAAAATAGGAAAGACTACACACTTATAATACATATATAGGTAGTGGTTAATGGAATTTGCTCGGAGGAAGGAAGGATGAGTAGTAGAGTGCCTCAGGGATCAGTGCTGGAGCCAATTGTGTTCAATATGTTTGTGAGTGACATTGCTGTAGGGTTAGAAAGTAAGGTTAGCTTTTTTGCAGATGATACCAAGATTTGTAACAGGGTGGACACTCCAGAGGGAGTGGAAAACATGAAAAAGGATCTACAAAAGTCCAGCAAAAGGTGACAAAGATGGTAGGAGGTTTGAACCAAAAGACATACAAGGACAGACTGGAAGACCTGAATATGTATACTCTAGAGTCTAGAGGATAGGAGGGACAGGTGAGATGACAACTTTCCGAGATTGGAATCGACTCCACCGTCCTAATGTGGTTCTCAAACTTCTTACGCTCCCGTTCCTACACCGTCAACACAAATGGCACCATGTCCACTCCTTGGACTCCATCTTGCGGTGTCCCTCAAAGATCACCCCTTTCCCCTATTCTCTTTAACATCTACATGTCCTCCCTGAAACTCTTTCAACTATCCCCCCTGGAAACAATCTACACTTATGCAGATGACATCCTTGTCCTCCTTGAGACTGACCAGAACCTCACCAACCTCCACGAAAACATTACAGCTTGCATAATGAGACTCAGTGCCTGGTCCCTCTCGGTACAGATGAAACTAAACAAATCTAAAACAAAACTACTCTGGCTCGGCCCAAAATTTGAACACCTGCCCACACTTTTCACATTACCCACAGGCGATACACTACAGCTCGAGTTCTCATGCAAGGTCCTTGGTATCACTATCGATTCCTCTCTCTCCCTCAATGACCACCTCAACTCCTTGGCAAAATCATGCTTTTTCAGCCTTCACATGCTGAGGAAAGCTAGATCCTACTTCAGCCAACAACACTTTGCCATCCTTGTCCAATCCATCATCCTCTCCAAACTAGATTACTGCAACGCCATCTACTTAAATCTATCAAAAAAAAGTATTCTAAGACTCCAGCTAATCCAGAATACTGCAGCCAAACTGATCTTCTCAAAACGCAAGTCTGACCATGCCTCTCCACTCCTTGCCAAACTTCATTGGCTCCCAATAATCTCCAGAATCCATTTCAAATGTTCCTGCCTGGCTTTCAAGATCATTCACGGAATCCTGCCTCCTCTTATCCCACTGTCTTTCAACTCCTCCAGTCCCGACTCCTCCAGAACTGCCCAAAGGCTTAAACTAGCCTTCCCCTCTCCACGCGGCATCCACTATTCAGGCAAACTGGGAAAATCCCTTATCTTCAAAATCACATGTCTTTGGAACGACCTCACCACCCCGCTGCGGAACCTGAGCTCCCTTCAGTTATTCCGCAAACAACTGAAAACCTGGCTTTTCAGCAAATTGTAGCTCTATCCTTCCCCCCTTTCTCTCCCCCCTTCTACACATAAGTTCATGTAATCCTTTTTCTTCTTCTCTATCCACTATTTTAAGTTCTTGTAAACCGTGTCGAGCTCCATTCTCATGGAGATGATGCGGTATATAAACTTAAGGTTTAGATTAGATTAGATTAGATGATACAGATGTTTAAATACTTAAAAAAGTATTAATATAGAACCAAATCTTTTCCAGAGAAAGGAAAATGGTAAAACTAGAGGACATAAATTGAGGTTGCGAGATAGTGGTACTATTAGGAATTCTTTATCACGGAGAAGATGATGGATGCCTGGAATGCCCTCCCAAGGGAGGTAGTGGAGAAGAAAACAGTGACAGAATTCAAAAGAACTTTGGACAAACACAGAGGATCTCTAATCAGAAAATAACTGGAAGAACCAAGGCCAGTACTGGGCAGACTTGAACGGTGTGTGTTCTGTATATGGCTATTTGGCTTAGGATGGGCTGGGAAGAGCTTTGATGGGAACTCCAGCAATTTGGGAAGGTCTAGATAGGTTGGCGTGAGCTTTGATGGCAACTACAGTAGTTGGAACCTAAGCACATTACCGGGCAGACTTCTACAGTCTATAACCCAGAAATATCAATGAACAAAGACAATTGAATTTAATCATGGATTTGTAATGCATGCACCTATTGGGCAGACTGGATGGACCATTCAGGTCTTTATCTTCTGTCATTTACTATGTTAAAATTGAACAGCATAACCCTGTAAAAATGCAAAATACAATAGGATTCTGGTTTTTTTCCCCACCAATTTCCTCACCCACAAATGCCTTCCCATCCAGTATCTCTCTCTTCCTTCCTTCCCTCCCCTCCCCCCCCCAGAGTCCACCACATGTCCTCCCTTCAAGCATCCCTCCCTTCATTTAAAAGTCAGCTGCTCAAGGAGGCCCCCCCCCCTGTAGGCCAGAATTTCCTTCCCTTCTCCCCACCCTGCTCCTAAGCCCTCCCATCACCTTTTAAAATGTAAATGGGTCGCTGCCACAAATTCTCTAACATTGCTCACAGATTCCTCAGCACTGTTCTCCCGTCGCAGTCCACCCCCTCTGATGCAACTTCCTGTTTTCACTGGGCAGACCCTGTTTGCCCCAGCCCTGTCTACATTAACTGCAAGGCAGAGTCCCCACCCAATTCACAACCTTTGTCAAGCTAAAAACATGAGCTGGTATTTTCCACTGTTTCCAATCCGACAGCTGAACTAGAGAATGACACAGGGACAAATGTTTCCCTGTCTCTGCGGGAACTCATTTTCCTATCCCGGCAAGTTCTTTTCCTGTCCCTGCCCCATTCCTGCAAGCTTTGTCCACATCTGCACAAGCCTCAAACACTTTAAAATCATAAGTGTTCGAAACCTGTGCAGTTAAGGCAGAGCTTACAGGAATGGGAAAGGGAAATTGAGTTCCTGTGGGGACGGGAAACAATTTTGTCCCCGTGCCAATCTCTAAGCTGAACTACAAAAGCCCTGTAAAAAAGAAAAAGCTTGTACTGTTTGGAATTTTTCTCTGCTTCAAGACCTTTGCTGCTGTGCTTATAGGTTCTTTGTGATTCTTTTACTAGCACACCAGACTGCCAAAAAAGGGTTGGCCAGACACACAGAAAACATGTACAACAGGGGATCATCACATTAAGGGGATTGTTTTTGAAGTGTTCATAGTAAAGCAGATTCCTGCACATAGTACTTTTAAAAGTAAAACTCTTTTGCCCCGCTGAGGAACATCCTTTCCTTGAAAACCATCTTGCAGCAATTGTTCAAAGCTATTAATAGGTTTTCTTTATACATAAAGCAGTACTTACCAAAACTGTATGCATGTGACCCCCCTTATCATGCCTCAGAAAGGAAACAACCCCAGGAGATCTACCTTTTCATCTGTGCAGTAGCTCCCTGCCTCCTACAACATCACAGCTAATATTGACCCAGATTCATTAAGGGCACGGATTCACTAAGGGCACAATATCAGCCCCATTTCAAAAAGAAGAAAAAAAAGCACACCCCCTCTCCCCCCCCCCCTGCTGCCGATGACGGCCCTCCCTGACGAACTGGCACTGCAAACTGACACCACCACCCCCCACCCCCCGCGGCAGTGAAAACGGCAGGAAGAATGACTACTTCCCCGCAAAAGAAAATTGGTAGGAGGGAAGGCCACTCCCTCCCGCCATGGCGACTCCCACCTCACACAAAAGAAAATTGACAGCCCACGCCCTTCTGCCAACGGAGGGCCCCTTTTACCTATATACTGGATGGGAAATTTTGTAGAAGCCTATTTCTGCAGGTAAAGCACTGTCTTACCTATGGAAATGACCTCAAAGTTTACTCACTGTGCATAGAAATCAAACTTTCCTCTGCCTACCATAAAGGACCAGTCTAATTGTAATTAACATCCTAGGCAAACCTACAGGCAGGCATACTCTTAAGTTTCCTGTCCTTGCCAGACTCTGGCATTTTTTTTGCATCCCTAAGCAATTGTTCAGGAAAGAGAAGAAGCTCATGCCAGCTGCTCCACAAATTCCTCTAAATTAAGGGCAATGTTTGGATTCAGGTTCAAACTGTATTTACATTCAGACAAAACTGATTCTGTAAAGAAACCGATTCCCTCCTCCCCACAGCACAGAATTCGTTTCATAGCAATCAAACCATATAGAAGAAAAATATGCAGTCTGGCTTGATCCCTGGAATTAATCAGTATGTATCATCCTGATGCCCTGCCAAATGGCAAACAGAAATCACAGAGCACATAATCATACCTCCAGTTTCCCTGGATGTCTCCATTCTTTCTCATCACTACAGTTTTATTATTCCAAATGTTGCCCACGTCTACATTCTCATGCACTCTCTCCTTGCTTCTTTACTTTGCAGAAATATTGGTTCATTTATGCTAGGCCTCCAGAATTTATAGCACTTTTAATTCTCTTTTTACCTTTAAGCTCTTACCCTCCTATTGTTTTTGCCTTCTATGTCCTCTTTACTATGCTTATTGTACTTCTTCCCACTTTCCTCGTGTGTACATAAGAACTGCCGCTGCTGGGTCAGACCAGTGGTCCATCCTGCCCAGCAGTCTGCTCACGCGATGGCCCCCAGGTCAAAGACCAGTGCTCTAAATGAGTCCAGCCTCACCTGCGTACCTTCAAGCTTAGCAGGAACTTGTCCAACTTTGTCTTGAATCCCTGGAGGGTGTTTTCCCCAATAACAGACTCCGGAAGAGCGTTCCAGATTTCTACCACTCTGGGTGAAGAAGAACTTCCTTACGTTTGTACGGAATCTATCCCCTTTCAACTTTAGAGAGTGCCCTCTCGTTCTCCCTACCTTGGAGAGGGTGAACAATCTGTATTTATCTGCTATGTCTATTTCCTTCAGTATTTTGAATGTTTCGATCATGTCTCCTCTCAGTAAGTTTGCAATATCTACGTTTTTGTTGTATTCAATAATCTGGACCCCATTTTAATTGTAAATTGCTTTGAATTTTTGATACTGCGCTACATCAAAATTTTAATAGAACTTGAAGACTTGATTTATTATGTAAAAAAAAGGAAATACAATTCAGTGTTCAAAGTCATGGAATAATTTTACCCCCGAGGTAACACGGGGAACAGCACATTAATGAATTCAGGGGGTGGGAGAACTCCAACTGTGATTCTATCAGTGATGTACACCTTAGGCAAAATTAAGCCTTTGATTAGGTCACAGGCACTGTTCTCTCTATGCCGAGTGGAAGCCCTTCACTTACAGTCCTGCCAGTGTGGGGGGGGGGCAGGGGGGGGCTTTTTCACTATCACATTTTCAATATTGAGGGACAGGTGAGCTTTGCAGAATTTCAGGGATCCTGCACTGTCCCCAATCATTGAAAACACAATATTTAAGCACCTCCCCTCACTGACAGTAATGCAGTTCGAAGACTCCCACTCAGCTTAGAGTCCAGTCGGGTTTTCAGGATTTCCCCAATGAATGTGCTTCACAGTGGGCGGAAGGTTTCATCGTATTGTCTACAATGATACCCAGATCCTTTTCTTGGGCGCTAATCCCCAAGGTGGACCCTAGCATCTGGTAACTGTGATTCAGGCTATTCTTCTCAAAGTGCATTCGTCCACTTTAAATTTCATCTGCCATTTGGACGCCCAGTCTTCCAATACTTTTATACTTTAAATGAGCAATCCTGGGATGGAGTTCAGAGGTCACACATTTGCATTTTCCTCTGAGGCACAGCACTGGGAACTAGGGGCATAGCCATAGATGAGCCTGGGTCCATCTACTTTTTGACTCAGGCCCACTCAGCAAGAGAACTGGACATGTACATAGTGACTGTCGTGACAGCTTGGGGTTCAGAATTTCTTCTGCTGGTGGTGCTTGGGGATCCACACCTGTCAAGATATTCTTTACAAAACAAAAGGTTTGGGAGTCAAGGTATTCATTAAAAAAAAAAAAAGTTTGGGGGATGGAGGCCTCAGAGAGGAACTGTACCGTGCCCACCTATAGCGCCTATTGACTCACTCAAAATTACCTTCTGGTGCCACTGCTGGGTACAACACATTACTGAACTCCAAAACATATAAGTCCTGAGAGACATGTATATTTACATCTGCTACAGGTAGATATACATGTGTGTCTTCTGCTATGACTGGCAAATTTAAGAGTAACCTGATGACATTCACTTATATGGCCAGTTCTAAAACCTCCCTTATGTTACATTTGAAGGAAGGGGAAACATAAAAAAGATTCTTGTGCTAGGAGAAATGAAAATACCCGATAGATGAATGCCAAGAGTTTGTGGTTTGCATCCTGTAGTGAGTCGATATGCTTCATATCCCCCGAGCCTCAGTTTATTTAACGGTACTGGGACAATAATGCTAATAGTAATATTGCTCCTTTATTCTTCAGTCTGTCATTCACACCCAGTACCAAACTGTTAGACAGATCACTTGCTGTGCACACGTGCTAGAAAACTAGAAGCACTCTGGGATGCCAGTTAGGTGATGGATGCTGTACAAACAAATTATTAGTAGCAGTGGCAGTGAAATAAAGAAGATAGAATTCTTATGCTTAAAAAGAAAATCTTTAGGAAAAGAACACTCGGTTATGTATTGTCACATCAGAGGAAGTCTCCCCAGTGCTCACTCCTGCTCAGTACAAAGCCCCTTATTTGCTCAAGCTTTACCAACAATAGCAGCATGCACATCTGTTCTATTTTGGAATGTTATATTTAACAGGCACAATGTGATTCTAGATTATCGTCTTAAAACACCATCTGTCATCCAGGGCTTTCTTCCTCAGCCCACTTCCGTTATCTTCTCATGCCACGAAAGCCCATCTCAACGGATTATAATGTTTCCCAGTGTTAACAAAAGACAACTAGCAAGGGCTGACTCGCCTATTACCCAGGTAAGGTGGCTAGAATTGTTAACCATTGTTCTGGGCTGCCTATGCCTACTCCCATCTTAAAATGCGCAAAATATCAATATTCTGTGGATCACAAATTTAAGCAGGGTTTTCCTCCCCCCCAAAAAAAAAAATTAACCTGAAAACGAATCCCCTGGAGGCATATGGAAAGTATAAAAGCTGACTAGATCTCATCTATCTTCTAAACTTTTCCAGCTTCTGTCTCCTGACCTGAGCTCATTCTGCGCTACGTATTTTGACCATTCTTTAAAAATGAAGGGCAAGGCGCCAGTTCCAGCTCCTCACATAAAGGGGGGGGTTTGCAGCATCTAAAAGCAATCTACATGAGCACCTGGAAAAGAGCAGGTCCGAGAGGTGTTTTATTAAAACAAACAAATTAGTGCAATCTACACACAAAATACGAGGCTATCTGGAAAACTATCATGGCATGGGTTCCCTGGATTTCAGTTTCAAATTAGATATGTAATCCATACACAAACCCTTTAAACACATATTATTCTGCTGACAAAAAGGGACCCTGCTGCCTAAACTGCAGGCACCCAGTTGCTGAAGGGTTGTGTGTTTAGTTAGAAGGGCACATTTCTTACCATGTCTCTTCCACCTATGGCCTCGGATTGACATGCTAGTCACAGCGTTTCTCGATATCCTAGATGAAGAGGGTGCAATTTCTACCTGAATACTTCTTGTGCCTTCCTTATTAGATTTCATGGCGCCTTGGGGCAAAGATGCCTTTATTGCATTAGCAACCTGAAATGGGAAAGAGGGAAAAAAATGCTTTTTCAACTTTAATGTCAGGCATTAATTTCAGCAACATAATACTGACCATTTAGCATACTGTGAAGAAAATAGCAGCACCGCAGTGAGTAAAATGAGCATTTATTCTATTTTTATATGATGCTAGCAACACAGGGCTCAAGAAGCTCGCTCCTGCGTGTCTGTGCACCGCGAGCCACGATTGGTGAGTGAAAGGAGGTGCGCAGGGCAGGAGTGCAGTCTAGAGAGTTGCGCGGGGACAGAAATCCCACCCGTCCCCACCCGTCCCCGTGAGGATTCCCTCCGTCCCCACCCGTCCCCGTGAGGATTCCCTCCGTCCCCACCCGTCCCCGCGAGGAATCCCCTCCGTCCCCACCCGTCCCTATAAACTTCAGAAATAGTTATTTCATTTAATTATGCTACTGAATTAAAGGCTCTGGTAGAAACCCATTTACAAATAAGCAAAAAGACTTTATTAATTTGAAAATATTAATTGGGAAGAATACATACTTTGCAAATGGGTTTCTACCAGAGCCTCTAATGTTTATAAATTTTTATCAACACAACTAATATACTACTTTATCCTGAAGCAAAATAAAAAAAAAAGAAATATAATTCTTTTCCTACCTTTGTTGCCTGGTTTCTGCTTTCCTCATGTTCTCATTCAATTCCTTCCATCCACTGTCTCTCTTCCTTCTGCATCTTCCATTTGCTCTGTTACTGTGCCTCTCCCTTTCTTCCCCCTTCCAAATTGGTCTGGCACCCATCTTCTTCTCTCCGCTCCCCCCATAGTCTGGCATTTGTCTTCTTCCCTGCCAGCGTCTTCTCCCTACTCTCTCTTCCCCATTTCCTTTCAGCGTCCTTCTCCCCCCATCTTCCCCATGTCCTGTCAGCGTCCTTCTCCCCCCTCTGTCTTCCACATGTGCTTTCAGTGTCCTTCTCCCCCCTCTGCTTCCCCATGTCCTTTCAGCGTCCTTCTCCATCTCTGTCTTCCCCATGGCCTTTCAGCGTCCTTCTCCAACCCCCCCCGGTCTTCCCCATGTCCTTTCAGCGTCCTTCTCCACCCCTTTGTCTTCCCCATGTGCTTTCAGCATCCTTCTCCCCCCTCTGTCTTCCACAAGTGCTTTCAGAGTCCTCCCCCCCCGCCCTTCCCATGGCCTTTCAGCGTCCTTCTCCACCCCTTTGTATTCCCCATGTGCTTTCAGCGTCCTTCTCCCTCCTGTCTTCAAGTGCTTTCAGAGTCCTTCCCCCCCTCCCGTCTTCCCCATGGCCTTTCAGCGTCCTTCTCCCCACTCCTTCTCTACCGCCCCGGGTGCAGCACAGCCGGCCAGGTCCCCTTACTTTTGTGGCACTTCCCCGACCGACTGACAACAGCCCCGGTCCGACAAACCTCCCTGCCCTTAACTGCGAATCTAAATTACCTTATTACAGCTGCTGTAAGAAGATAATTTAGATTCGCGGCTACAGGGCAGGGAGGATTGTCGGACCGGGGCTGTTGTCGGTCGGTCGGGGAAGTGCCACAAAAGTAAGGGGACCTGGCCGGCTGTGCTGCAACCAGGGCGGGGTGTGGCGGGGCAGACCGCCCCCTCCCTTGGTAGCCACTCGAACCGCGAGGCTACTCTCCTCCTTACCTGCACTGCCTGCAGCACAGAGCCAAACGGAAGTCTTCCCGACGTCAGCGCTGACGTCGGAAGGAGGGAGGGCTTTGTTTAAGCCCTCCCTCCCCTCCGACGTCAGCGCTGACGTCGGGAAGACTTCCGTTCGGCTCTGTGCTGCAAGCAGAGAAGGTAGGGAGAAGAGCCGCGCGACTGAGTACATCCAGCCCCGCAGGAACCCCGCGACCCTCGGAGGCGTCCCCACGGGATCCCCGCGACCCTAGGGGGCGTCCCCACGGGATCCCCGCGACCCTAGGGGGCGTCCCCACGGGATCCCCGTGACCCAAAGGGGGAACCCGTGGGATGCCCGCGGGTCCCGCGGGATTCCCGTCGTCCCCGTTCCCGTGCAGCTCTCTAGTGCAGTCCTGCCCATACACCGCTGGACCACCAGGGATATCTAAAAAGGTACCGGGGGGGGGTGTTTAATAGAAAAGGTGCACGGGGGGGTTGAATTATTTGCAGCGGCTGGGACAGGAGATGGGCGGGATCTCTCCTGTCCCGGCCCTATTAGAGGCCTGTATCAAGTCAAGGAGGGGGGTCGGGTGATGACCCGAATATAGGACAAGACCCCCATTTTAAAAAATCTCGTCCTATATTCGAGTATATACGGTACTTCGCTGGGCTCTTTAGCTTCACCTTCAGTTAGTACCCAAGCACATAGAGCCACCTAACACACGTGAAGTAGAGGCACCTGTAGCAACAGGTGTAAACAAATTGTTCTGCTCAAAAAGTATCTAAACAGTATATTAACTGCCAAAACAGACTCTAAAGGAGCTCAGAAACTACACCCCAATAAACTGAAACATCTATACAAATTCTTCCCAGCCCTCCAGGACTGACAGGCATCCAAGAATGAGCTTGGAGAAGCATTAAACAGACTGAAAACTGAAAGCAGGTGCAGGAAGGACAGGGAGGGAGTCTAGAATGTCTCATCTATCCACTGGAAAAGAACTTACCAGGGTAAGTACATAATCTCTTTTTCCAGTGCAATAGGCGAGACATTGTAGACAAACACGTACAAAAGCAGTCCCCCAAAAAGCTAGGGCGGGTTTGTTGTGCCAACCCTTTAGATCGAAGACCCAAAGGTGGAGTCTTGTCTTGCCACCACATCCACTCTGTAGAACTTGGCAAACATGTGAAGAGAAGACCATGTTGCCACTCTGCAAATCTCCTCAAGAGAGACGGACCTAGCTTCAGTCCATGAAGAAGCCATACTCCTGGTAGAATGCAACTTGATGGAAACTAGAGACTGTTTCCCAGAAAGAAGGTAGGCTGACAATATAGCCCTTTGGATCCATCTGGAAATCGTGGTCTCACTTAACTGAATGAGTCAGCACAAGCAAATGGTTAGAGAGACTAAATTCTTGAATGGCCTCTAGATAATGCAGAAGAATTCTGCGCACATCCAGGATGCAGTCGACCATGCATCCTGAAACCAGTAGGCTGAAAGGCAGTCAAACGCATTTCCTGATTAAACATGGAAAGCTGAAAACACCTTTGGCAGGAATGAAGGAACTATCCAAAGGGAAGCCCCAGTCTCCAAAATCTGGAGGAATGGTTCTCTGCAAGACAGAGCTGTAGTTCCTATACACATCATGCCAAAGTAATGACAACCAGAAAAATGGATTTGAGTGTCAAGTCCAAGAGGAAAGCATCTCTAAGGGCTCAAAAGGAACCTTGGCAAGACTACATAGCAACCAAACCTGATTGGGAGATTTTCCACTTCTAATACTGAATTCCCCGAATCAATCACCATCTATTTGGAATTCTGAAATTAATAATCAGCAAAATATCTTAAAAAATAATAAAAATAATAAAAAAAATGTAGAAAAACAACAAAATATCAATTAAATATATAAATGTGCTCAATTGCCAAACACCTATCCCACACCAGCAGTGGTGTATGTAGGTGTTATTTATAACATCATAGAACCCTCCTACCTACCAGTTGTCAATACTATATTATATCAACCATTAAAAACGATCTTAAATATATGAATGATAAAATAATAGCACTTATCTCTCGGATAATCAGCTTATAGTCATCCAGGTTGATGGGCGTATGTATGTCCAGTCTGTAATGTAACACTGCTGGGATAATCCATGTGTTAAATAAGTGAAAAAATATAGAATAATCCAATCACGAAAGTTCCACAATCAATCCACACAGCACAAGATTAAGTTCCCAAGAAGGGAAAAGTAGCTTAACTAGCAGGCTGACATAAAGATCCCCTTCAGAAATCTAGTGATATCAGGATGAGATGCCAATGAGGATCGATGCTTCCAGGATCTAGAAGAAGAGAGCCTGGCCACCTGGACCCGAAAAGAAGCAACAGTGAGGTTGTTATCCAACCAGCCTGAAGAAAGGCGAGAGTCAGCAAGATCGGAGCTGAATAAGGGTCCACCTAGTCCTGGGTGCACCAAAGTTAGAAGGCCTTCCATGCCTTAGCGTAAGCCAAAACCATAGATGACTTCTTAGACTTTAGAAGAATATGAACAACCATAGCAGAATATCCTTTGTAATCTAAGGCTGCATGCTCAAGAGTCATGCCGTAAGAGCAAAGTGACCCAGATCCTCCATGGCCACTGGACTCAGAAGGAGGTCCGAATAGGCGAAGCTGAAGGCCGCAACTCCTACACAGACTTATCAGATCTGTGAACTATGTCCTGCAAGGCCAATCTGGAGCCACCAGAATGAAGTGGCCTAGATGGGCTGTGATCCATCGAAGGACCCGCCGAACATCGGCCGAGGAAAGACATACAGGAGACTCTCCTGAAGTCACAGCTGCACCAGAGTGTCAAGCACCTAGCTTCTGGGCTCGGATCTTCAACTAAAGAAACGAACTGCTTTCTTGTTTCTTGAAATGGACATGAAGTTGAAGTGGGCCTGTCCCTAGCGCCGCACTATTGCTCTGAACCCTGCTGCTGAAGAAGTCTACTTGAACATGGTCTACTCCTTCCATATGCACTGCCATCAGTGCTAGGAGGTGATGTTCCACTGAAAGCAAAAGAAGAAAGGCTTTTTGAGCAAAGAGTGCTCTTGGTCTGTTCCTGGCAACTGACATAGGCTACTGCAGTTGCATTGTTGGAGAAGACCCTGACCGCTTGGCTCTCCAGAGTCTTCTGCAATCTCATCACAGTTAGTTGGTTGGATAGGCTGGGGCTCTTCTCTCTGGAAAAAAGGAGGCTCAGGGGTGATATGATAGAGACCTTCAAGATCATGAGGGGCATAGAGAGGGTGGATAGGGACAGATTCTTCAGGCTGAAGGGGACAACAGGTACGAGGGGGCATTCGGAGAAACTGAAGGGAGATAGGTTCAAAATGAATGCAAGGAAGTTTTTTTTCACCCAAAGGGTCGTGGACACTTGGAATGCGCTACCGGAGGACGTGATTGGGCAGAGTACGGTACAAGGATTCAAACAGAGACTGGACGGATTCCTGAGGGATAAAGGGATCGTGGGATACTGAGAAAGCTAACCAGAAAATAAGTATAGAAACCCGACCAGGTCGTGCATGTGCAAGACCGGAGGGCTAGGACTTTGATGGGAAGATAGGACTCAATAGGAAACCAAGGTGGCATGGGGGCCCCTTCTGGTGATTTGGACAGGTCGTGACCTGTTTGGGCCGCCGCGGGAGCGGACTGCTGGGCAGGATGGACCTATGGTCTGACCCGGCGGAGGCACTGCTTATGTTCTTATGTTCTCTAAGCTCCAACCGGTTGATTTTCCATGTTTGCTGATAGGGCATCAGACTCCCCTGAACAGGAGAATGATTGCAATGGGCTCCCCAGCCCCAAAGGATAGCAAACTTTTCAAACCTCCCCCAATTCCTCTCATAGGCTGTCACAGCCTGTGTACTCACTGTGACCTGACAGGATCTGTGCTGTAGCCTGCTTTCAGCTCTCTCACAGTGGCTGAATGAGAAAATTCACTGTCAAAATGCTGGGAATGGTTCTGTAAAGCTGATCTTCGGGCTGCTGGTCAGACTCTCATGTCTGACTACACCTCCACCCCTGCGGACCACCGGATGCACAATAGGATGGGTGGAGGCATGACGGCGCTGAGACACCACTGAGCCTAAGGGCACCTAACAGCCTGTGCTTAACCCCTAATTAACAGTAGGTGAGATCATCTTAGGGACGACCCTGAGCTCCGGAGTAAACTATGCAGGCTGGCTAATAGGTACCCAGTGGGATCGGCCTGTCAGCTACAGACTGAAGTCTGTGAATTCTCAAGCAGGCAGAGCTTCATATTAGCTCCAAGCATCAAATTACCTGAAAAGGGGACGAAATTACATTGAATTAAAAATAATAAAATGGGGAGAGCAGAACAATCACTCCTGCCGGCACACATGCAGAAGGAAAGAGCTGATGGTGGAACTAAAGAGCCCAGTGAAGTACAACAGAGGCTAAATCCGGAGTGAATTCCTTCTGCAGCAACACGCAGCTATAGGGAAATAACTCTACTGTCTAGAATTGCACGGGAAAGGTTTTTTTTGAAGACCTGCATAATAAATGATATTGCAATAATCCAAAGCACTGAGAATCAGAGATTGCACTAATCTAAAGGAGGAAGTGTCAAAATAATATACGAATAATATAAGGGCTGGTACCAGCAGAAATATTTTGGAATGAGCACAGAGAAGGGAAGAACAAGTTTCGTTAGTCTTGGCTTTTTCAGGAGGGGACACTCACTATAAAATACAAATAAAACAGACCATCAAAACATGACCTGTTATAAAACCCCAATCCAATTCATTGAAACAAGCTCTGTAGAAAAGAGCTTCCATGCTTGGCCCTCTGACCCTCCTCCTTGCTGGACTGATGTTTTTGTCGCCTCCTCCTCCTCCTCCTCCTTCTGACCTGCCACCTTGGCATTCTTCCTTCTCCTTGGCCTCCTCCTTTGGAAGTATGGAAAGCTTTGAGCTAGGCAACAACTGCAGTTGCACAATGGAATGATGGTGTGGCAATAAGCACATATCAAAAGCGAATGCGCATGTTGCCATCTTTCACCAGTTGCAACGGCTCTAGTGAGAGATACTTTTAATAGCTCTTATATGAAAGACAGCAACTTGTGGATTTCTTCCAAATGGTCAATATGAAGGGCCTGTGCTTGATTGGTGGCTTTCATAGACAGATCTACTGTGCAGCTTAATAGATACTGGTGTACAGAAGGCTCCAAATTTAATTTCCAGGCATCATATGGTTTATGTATCTATTTTGGCTTTAGCTCACACCTTTGTCAGTAGCAGCTCAAGCTAAGTTACACTTCAGGTATTCTAGCTATTTACCTCTCTCCATAGGGCTTACAATGTTATTTTGGTGTCTGAGACAATGGAGAATTAAATGACTTGCCCAAGACCACAAGGACCGGCAGCAGGATTTGAGCTGGGATTCCGTGGCTGTCACCTTGGTGGTCTTACCACTAGGTCAGGGGTAGGCAATTCCAGTCCTTGAGAGCCAGAGCCAGCTCAGGTTTTCAGGATATCCACAATAAATATGCATGAGATAGATTTGCATCTCAAGGAGGCAGTGCATGCAAATCCATCTCATACATATTCATTGTGGATATCCTGAAAACCTGACTTGGCTCCGGCTCTCAAGGACCGGAATTGCCTACCCCTGGTCTAGGTTATTATGCCACATCCCTGATTATGTGCTGTTGATTACTCTGAGCAGCGAGATATTGATCAGCAGGTGTGTCATCAATCTTGCTGATGGATGTGTAGAAGCGTATTGGTCAGTGGCGCAGTAAGCGGGGTGCCAGCACCCCCCCTCCTATCTGCCCCCCACCTCTTCCCACTCCTCCCCTTGCCACACATGCGCCCTCATTACCCGTCCCTCTAGTTGCCCACCACCGCGAGCAACAACTTCCAACGTGCTCCTCGCGACCGCATCGTCTCTCCCGCTGACGCTAATAGGAAGTGACGTCAGAGGGAGAGTCGACGGGGTCGTGAGGAGAACGTTGAAGTCCTTGTTGCTTGTGGTGGTGAACAACTAGAGGTACAGGGGAAGGGAAGGGCGGAGGAAGGATGCTACCACCCTGGGCACCTCTCACCCTTACTATGCCACTGATATTGGCTGCTCCCTTCCTCCCTTCCCCCCTCCCCCCGAGTGAATGCCAAGGTTGCAGCTGTGTGCACATCTTATAAGGGGTCAGTGTCTAGTTGCATGCTGTCAGTATACATCTAATTACTTGACTCGGTACAGTCCTTCATATTTTGCTGCCATTACTGATATGAGATGCACCCACTTTCTAATGTAGATACTTTTATGGCTATTACATATCTTTGTCTCCCAGCTGCTGTGAAGAGCTGCTGCAGCAGGTCAGTCTAAGTCCCCCAGATAGCCTGAACCTGGTTTTGAGGGCCTTATTGGCCCCATCGCCCCCAAAGATCTTGACAATATTTAGAACAGAAGAGAAAAAAAAAGCATGATTAGTAGGTATATATTTTCCAATCACTGCTTCCTCAGATCAGCAAATTATGAGAGTGGTGTTGGTGTTGCTGCTAGAGTGAGCGCTTGGGCACATTAACAAACAGGGTTTGATTCCTGCTCAACCCAACACCAAATATTTGATACAGGAAAAGATGCCTTGCACTCCTGGCTCTTGTATTAACTTCAGCCAAATGGCTGTGTTATATTGTTTCTGTGTTTCACACTTTAAAATGCTGAGCACAAAGATTTGCTCTGCTACACTAATGACTATGGCATGTGTTATTTAATCTTACTCTTTTTAGAGGAATGTGTGGGAGGATTCAGCCTGCATGCCTTGATAGCTGCTGCCCAAGCCAGATTCAGCGCGAGCTTCACCTATGTTTTTATTGCTCTCTGAAGTATGTAAATCCGAGATACCACCGCACTATTTTGTTGTGGGTATGTGACGCAGGATGCCAGAGTATTTCTGGCGATGGCTGCTTCTGTGCTATTCTCATAGCTGGCATCCTTCTGCTATATGGGTATCTAGAAGGTCTTTGTGTAGGTCCATGGTGGCACTTATTGTGCTTAACTTGTCAGGGTCATTTAGATTGATTCCCAGACCTTCTCTGCTGTAGCCTGGCCTCTGTCTCCTGGGCACCAGACGTGCCAGGTGGTTGCTCTCTGTGTCAAAGTTTCTCTTCCAACTGGCTGCCATGCTGGTGCTCTCTAAAGATCACATAACATGGAACCAGAAAAACATCTTGGATTTGCAAGCAGGGCCAGCCCAAGGTGAACCTTTGGCCATGTGCCCATTACTCATGCATCTTCTCTAACTTCCATACCCACCACCAGGCCGAAGTCTCTCCCTTCTCTTTCCTTCCTCCTCTTCCATCCACTGGCTCTGTATCTACCATCTCTTCCCCATCACCCCCAATACCCCTCTTATCACTCTTTCTTCCTTTCCCAGGTACAAAAGTACTTCACACCAGTGTAGAGTTGCAGCACTCATGCTCTGCTGCTCGGCCCTGCCATTATCTTAATGCATTTCCTTTTGGAGGGAGAGGGCAGAACAGGACACAGGAACAGGGACTGGTTGTCCCTGCAGTGATCCAGGGAGTATTAGAGCAACAATGACAGCAAGGAAAGAAGAGAACGTGTACTGGCTATGAGACCTAGGCAAAGAAAGGGAAATAAGATGATACTTTGCTGACACATCATTATCCATGAATGCTGCCCCCCTAGGTGGGTGCTTAGTCTGTCTAATGACAGGGCAAGCTGTGCTATGCATATGGGGCGTGCACTACTATCTGCATATGGATGCAACCATAGGTCATTTTCCACATGCAGGTCATCTGCTATTCTGAGATCCTCCTGCATCCCGATCTTCAAATGCCATGCATATCCTGCCATCCTGTTGGGCATGAGTATTATACACGCATTAGTTGTCTGCCAGTGCAAAATTTTACATGCTGATGTCAACCACTCAAGTTTTTTTCCCCTCCCACATCATTGTCAAGGGGTGGAAATACCCATATTTTAGACGGATCTTCACGTTCACCATTGCTTTTTAAAAAAAAAAAAAAAACTACTGCCTCCAGCCTCCATTTGCACATCTAAACATCACTTTCTTCTTGTATGTTTTCTAAAATGGGCTTTTCATTAAAATATGCCCAGGGAATTTGCCATTATGCAATAGAGGATGAGGATGTATGCATTTTCCTCAAGATGAAGAGTTATTTTTCTTAATGGCCATTTTTTCATAATGGAAGTTACAAAAAGCTCAACATTAGAAATGAGATTTTAAAAAAATGCTAAACCCTGCCCACCACTTGCATAGTAGGTGATGAGCAGAACACAATCCCTCTTTATTATAAGCTTCAAATATCTGAGTCCACACTATTACACTCACACTGATAAGCACCAGAAACTGGCAAATACCTACATCAGAAGCAGAGCTCGGAGAGTGACAGTGGCCAATTAAGATTATCTGACCTCTCATAAAAACCAAAAAATCCAATTCCTACTTGCTACAAAAACATCTTAGATGTATATGTGAACACCAGCTCTTAGAGAAATAATAGTGTATAGGAAATTAATATGCCAACTGAAAAATATAAAATGCACACAAAGGTGAAGGCTAAAGGCAACTCTGCCTCTCCAAGTCACTATGATCTTTCAACAAGGTGAGGTGCTCTTACAGCAATTATGCCATCACAGTGACTACTGATGGGGATGTAAACAATGACCCTACCAATCTCTTCTTGTTAGGTAACTACTCTAATTCTAATACATATGTTGGAGGTGAGAGCAGTGGTCAGAAATCAATTACTTTATGATAGATTAACAGCGAGAGTCAGATAAAAGGGCAATTTACCACAGTAAAATGCGTTTTAATAGCTACTGATCACATGACAGCCGCTTAATCTATTAATATACAGCAAAGACTAACTACTACAAGATAAGTAATATGATATAAATAATATTGAAGAAATAAAAATATAAAAGTATATATATAAAAAATCATTTTAGGTTGAGAATAGTTTGAATATATTTATAGTACTTTCAACTTTGACCTATGAGGATTTAACACATAAGTCTCCCCGAAAGTGAACCAAACATATGGGATGGAGGAGTGGTGTTTCTGAGGCCTTTTGTTGGAATTAAGATAAGATGATATATAATACGAAGAAGAAGAGTTGTAACAAAAGATTTGTACTTAGAGCGATATATTGTGGAAGTCTACATTATCTGGCATTTAGTTTAAGTTATACACCATACAAGCTCTTTTTTTTAATTAGGATTTTTTTTATATACCGCCTATCAAGGTTAGCTAAGCGGTTTTTACAATCAGGTACTCAAGCATTTTCTCTTAACTGCATGATCACCTAGGGCAGAGGTAGGCAATTCCGGTCCTCAAGAGCCAGAGCCAGGTCAGGTTTTTAGGATATCCACAATAAATATGCATGAAATAGATTTGCATCTCAAGGAGGCAGTGCATGCAAATCCATCTCATACATATTCATTGTGGATATCCTGAACACCTGACCTGGCTCTGGCTCTCGAGGACCGGAATTGCCTACCCCAGACCTAGGGCAATGTTTCCTGACCCTCTCCTAGAGGCACACTAATCAAGCTGTGTTTGCAGGACAATATTAATATGTACGAGACAGGTCTGCATTCACTGGGTCTCCAAGGATGCAAATTTCTCTTACAGATGCATTACAGGTATTTTGAAAACTAGACTAATCAGGGATGCCAAAACACTGATCTAGAGATTCATCCCCTTGCATTCTCTCTCAAAATAGTCCTGAAGTATCTTCTAGCTGCTCTAGCCCAGATTCTCTAAACAGTGCCACTGTCGGCAGCCGCCTTAAAAGCGGCGGCTGATCACGTGTCAATCACACATGTTTAGAGAATCACGCTTTTGGGAAAGGTAGGCACCAGACATAAGCCAGGGATTTCAAGGCCTACATTTCCGGCACCTACCTTTGATATGAATCATACCTATGGAGGCGCTTTAAGGCACCTAATGCCACTTCTGGCGTTAGGCATTGTAATGTGCCTCCTTAGGTGTGATTCCAGCGCCGTTTCTTTAGGCGCCTTGAAATTTGGTTTTAAAAGTTCTTTTAAATGGCGTTTTTCACTTAACTTAGGTGCCAAGAATATGGGCCTCTGCGTTTCAGGATGTTCAGAATTAATTTGCATAGCCAGATCTGAATACAAGGTGTGCAGTGCATTCAAATTTAATCTTGCACATCATGTCTGGGGAAGTCCTGAAAATCAGAATGGCAAAAGGATTTCCAGGTAGAGAATGAGACAGGGACAAATTTTTCCCCATCCCTGCAAGAACTCATTTTCCCGTCCCATCCCCGCCCCATTTCTGCAAGCTCCATCCTCATCTGCACAAGCTTCAATCACTTTAAAATCATAAGTGTTCGAGACTTGTGTGGTTAAGGCAGAGCTTATAGGAATGGGGCAGGGATAGCGACAAAACTCACGGGGACGAGACGGGGAAATTGAGTTCCTGCGGGGACGGGGAAAAAAATTTGACACCCCCCCCATGTCATTCTCTAATTCCAGGCCTGATTATGCTTGCAAAAATTCTCACAACAGTTAATATTAGTGGTCTAAAACATTACATACAAAAAACATTGCACAAATGGCAAAAAAAAAGACCCTACCAGCAGTGGCTCTGGATACAGCTCCAGCTGGGCTCTATATACAACATCATCCAAAGCTTTCCGGGCAGGATCCCATGCTCCATTGTAACTATGAAAGGGAAGATATCACCCCCACCCCCAAAGAATATATATTAAAACCATAGGAAAACAAACAAATCTGTGCCCTCTTTTCTCCTGCAATTCTGCACAATTCAATTTGTCTTTTGCTGGCAGCTGAGTGTGGGGAAAAGGGGTGCTAGAGAAGTCTTTAGGATAAAAAGCATTTCCAAAAGCTCCTGAACAATTAAGAAGCAAGAAGTTAAAAGACTTGGGTAAACAAATGAATGTGTACCACTACTGGGAGCCAAAGCAGTGTTTACTGAATTAGAATGTGAAGCCAGGGATCAGGAGAGTTTCCACAATAAATAAGCAGGAGAAAAATTTTGCATATACCGCATCTCCAGTTTTGCAGGTTCAGCAGGATAGGTTTGGAAATCACTGTCACAGTAAACCTGGTTACCTCTCACTGTGTACAAGAGACTTGTCTAAATAGACGTCAGGTTTAAATAAATGTGCCTTTGTTTATGCTAGGTAGTGCATTACAATTAGGACACCTATTCTTAGCTGTTTATAAATTGTAAATTTAGGGGTTTCATTTTCCAGCTAAATTATGGATTCTTTACAGGTACAAAAAAAAAATAAATCTGGTATTTAATAATAATAATAATAACAGGTTATATACCGCAATACCGTGAAGTTCTATGCGGTTTACAAAGATTAAGCAAAGGTACAAATTGATTGACTTTAAGAGGGGAGGAAGAAAGAGGGTTAATAGGACAGGAAATCCATTTTTGAGGAGAGAGGATCAGTTGATTTAGGAACAGGTGTGTTTACTGCTCTCAATCCACAGGTCCCGGCTACCTCTTCCAGCAGAATCAAAGACATGTATCATAGGTGTTGTCAGTATAAAAAAGGTGTTGTCAGTATAAAAAAAGGGTAGAAAAATTGAGTTAAGGGTAAAAGAAAAGCAGGAGGGGGTGACAGTGTTAAGGGAAATGGTATTTTTTCCAGTGTTTATTGTACGAACACCTAGGGCTCCTTTTACGAAGGTACGGTAGCGTTTTTAGCGCGCGCTATCTGAAAATCTACCGCCTGCTCAAAAGGAAGCGGTAACGGCTAGCGCACGCGCTATTCCGCGCGTTAAGGCCCTAGCGTACCATCGTAAAAGGAGCCCCTAGTTTCTTTTTTTTTTTATCAGGAGCATTTTATCCATGTTTTATCAACTAAAACTAGGGCTTGCAGCACCTTGTAACTCTGGGCAAGTCATTTATTGCCATTAATTGCGCAATTATATCACAATGCAGCCCTAAAAAAAATGAAAGATTAAAAAGTAACAAAAGGATAAGAAATATGAAATGCAGATTGAAAAATTAAGATCCTCTTTTACTAAGCTGCGGTAGAGGTTTCTACCACAGCCCGGGGCACTAAACGCTCCGACGCTCATAGGAATTCTAGGAGCGTCAGAGCAGCGTGGGAGGAATTAGCACTCTGAGCTGCGGTAGAAAGCTCTACGGCAGCTTAGTTTAAAAAAAAAAAAAAAAAAAAAGGGGTGTGTGGTGGTAAAGAATCTAAGTAAACACCAAAAAGTCCAACAGGACAGAGAACCCACGGGTATAAAAGGGTACAAAAGGAAGTGGGAACAGTCAATGAACATTCCGCTGAAGATCACTGATGTAAAACCAACTTGTTTATTTCAGAAAAGGACACAAGCGGAAGCTGTGGGCCCGACACAGCACTGTGTTTCGGCGTCTGAGGAACGCCTGCATCAGGGGTCACTCGGTCCAACTAACAAGCCAGAGTAACCAAAACCATTGAAAAGCTATGGAAGCATTTACAAAAAGGTAAAGAATCTAAAACAGCATGTATAATAGCTATAAATAGCCTTACAGTTTTCACAGCTTACTTCAGAAAAATCAAGCCTAATTTAAACCTAACACCTCTCAAACTTACAAAGCATAATAAATTCCTGTTAACATCTGCACCATAAATTCTGGCGAGATTGATATCCTGCTCTTCATTCCTTTATATTTCCTGACGTGTTGCCGAGGATATCCACAAACACATATTCTAAGAAAGAAAAAAAAGTTAACATTAACAAGTAATAAAAGTCCTCATGAATATAATGAATGCTTGCTGTGCACAGTGTGATCAGAGTTAGCCTGGACCATACATACTCAAATATACATTTTTTTTTTTTGCCAAAAACACATCAAAAACTGCATCTTGTTTTGTTCAAGCCTTCCCCCCCCCCAGGTGGTGTCCCTTCTCTACTGCTGCAACACCCTCCCCCACCAAACTGAATGAGCTCTTACTTCCTCTATCCTTTCCCCTCCTTGAACTACGTATAGACCCCCCCTCCCCTTGGGCCTATTGTATCATCCTGATGGTCTAGTAGCAAATCAGGGCAGGAGCAATGGCTGCTGCGAGTTCCAGCGACAATCTTGAGAAATTGCCGTCAAAATGGATACAATGACCTTCAGTGGCACTCTCATAAAGATTGTTGCTAGAGGTCGCAGCAGCCATTTTTACCACATATGTGGCATGGGCAGGAACAAGTGGGGATTAGAGCTGTCTGATTCAGGAAAAAATTTTGATTCGATTCAATTTTGCCAATTGAACTGATTTTTCAATTTGATACGATTCAATTTCTATGATACAGCTTTAAAATTAGCTGGCACCCCACCCTACCCACCCCCCTTTGTCCTCTCCAACCCCATGTCGTTGCTGTCATGTGTAAACAAACAAACACTGTTAGGTCCTAGTTTATTCTCGCCGTCTAACACCAGCTCTGGCAGGATACACATTTCAAATCAGATATATTGTAATCATAAAATAGAAAATAAAAATTATTTTTTTTCTATTTTTTGTTGTCTGATCATTTTATTCAAATCATGTTGGTCTCAGACTTTGATTTCTGTTTATCTTCTATTAACTTGCTTACCAGGGTCTACTGCCCATATGACATTTTCTTCTTTCTCCATTTTCCATCTCTGTACTTTCCCTTTCCTTATCTCTCCTCTTCCCTGCAGGTTCAGCAACCCCCAAGGGTCCAGCATCCTCTCTCTCTCCCTTCTCCTCCAGCTCCAGTTCCCAGTCCAGTGTCTCTCTCTCCCTTCTCTTTAGCACCCACTCCACCCCATGTGGCCAGCACCCTCTCTTCCTTCCCCTTCAGCTCCCAGTCCAGCGTCTCTCTCTTCCTTCCCTCCAGCCTTCCACCCTATGTGTCCAAGACCCTCTCTCTCGCTTCTCTTTCCTCCAGCCCACTCCCAACCCATAATCTGCCATCTTTCTCCTCTCCCTCCCCATCTATGCTCTGGCATCTCCTCTCCTTCCCTACCTCCCTCCTCCATGGTCTGGCATCACTCTCTCCTCTCCCTTTCCTTCCTTCTCCCTCCCTTCCAACTGGACAACTATCTTTCTTACTCTCCCTCCCCCCAATCAAGTGCAGCTTTACTCTAACCCCCTACCCCCCACACACACACTAGGGCTATCCTGAAGGTCAAGCATTTCTCCCCCTTCCCTCGGTTCCAGTGTCTCTCTATCCTGCCGGCTCCTCGTGGTCCAATGGTGCTACTGTGATTCAATCACTACCAGCAGGGGCACTGCAGTGATTGAAAGAAGCTGCTGTAGAGCCTCCCATCTTCCTTGCGATGTGTCCTGCGCCTCCTCCGATTCAACTTCCTTTGCTGCTTGAGCAGGATCAGTCGCAGGGAAGACAAGAGGTCCCGGGGCAGCTCTTTCAATCACTGCAGTGTCCCTGCATTGAACCACAGGGAGCAGGAGGATGAGCAAGAGAGAGAGAGGAAAGCTGCTAGCAGCTCAGGACAGTAGGTGAGTGAAAGTCAGGGAGATTGTGGGATGCAGCATAGAAGAGCTGGCTCACAGTGGGTGCCTGCATAACTGACAGTGCCAACATATCTGAGAAATGGAGGTGCCGTGTGGAGGGGGGCGAGGAGGAACAGCACTGCCGGCATCGGGCCTTCCTCTTTGCTGGTACCGCCTACTGCCTGTTTCCGCAAAGGATATTGCAGAGAAGGGCCGACAAATGTTGAAGGCTGCTTTTGCCATCGGCACTGCTGTCGTTGGAAGGGGAAGAAGTTTGGATGCCAATGCTGACCCCAGGAGTACCCACCTGGTCTGCAGCCAGGGTGAACTGCCCCCCCTCCATGGTTCCTGAATCGGCGAAAAATTGATTCAGCCAAACTGAATCAAGTGAATCGATTTGAATTAGACAGCACTAGTGGGGATTGCTCCTGCTTCGACTTGCCACTAGACCGTGCCTGGAGAAGAGGGCCTAGGGTGGGGGAGTCCAAAAAGAATGAGCTCTTCAGCAGTGGCAGAAGGTCACCATGGGGGAAGAATTCTGGACACTAAAGAGGAGAAGTAGAATAATTCCGGAATATAAACCCCAGTAAAAAGGTGAAGGACAAAAGGAAGGGTTTATATTCGAGTATGTATAGTATTCCCCTCTTTTTGTTCATTTTATATACAAAATTTTCCTTGTACAAGTTATTCTGTATAAATATTCAGAAACCACACTTTCTCCTCCTCACTAAGCTCTCACTAGTCCATAATGTTGCTACTATGAGGGTGTGCAGAAAAGTTCTCATCCCAGCCAACTTCCTAAATTTTGAGCATTATTTTGGCACTGTAGCTGAAAACAGTGTTATTTTATAATGCAAAGTGTCAATTTGCAGAATTGTAATGCTATGTTTTGACATTGTTTTAGATCGTTAATCGAACCATGTCAATGAAAAGTGTGGAATTTTCAAATGTGGAATTCTGAGTAGTCATGATGTTCCTATTCCTGCAGAAGAACACACCAAAGGAAATACATGAATGTATGAAGCAAACATTTAGTGACAAATGTCCATTATACTCCACAGTGAAGAAGTGGTACGCAAACCTTCAGCGTGGAAATTTTTAGAACAAAGATACAGCAAGGTTTGTGAGGTCTCAATTGGTGTCAGCTCCTAAAAGCGGGTTAAAACAATTGCTGAGACACTACAGATATCCAGGGAACATGTTGGGTGTATAATCCATGAGCAGCTAGGTAGGCAGCTGTTGTCAGCCAAGAAGGTGCCCAAATGTTTGAATGCTGCCGAGAAATGTTGTCAAAGTGGACACTTCCAAAGTTGATTTTGCAGTATTTTCAGCAAGCTGGTGCCAACTTTTTAGAACTAGTTACCGTTGATAAAACAGTTACATCACTATGATCCTGAGACAAAAAAAAATAGTCCATGCAATGGCAGCACTCAGGTTCTCCAAGGCCAAGGAAATTCAAGACCCAAAAAACTCATCAGGAAAGGTCATGGCCACAGTGTTGGGATCGGGAATATACTGTAATGCCATAGGAGGGGCCTTAGGTGCCTGGGCCAATCAGGCCCTAGGATCCTGTGGGTTGGGCAGGGGAGGGGCGGGCCCATCTCATTTGGACAGAGCCAGGACTGCTGGCCGGACATGCGAGGACCTGTCCGGCCAACTTGTGAGTAAGCCCAAGGGGGGGTTCTGGGGGTGGGGTGTTTCATTGGGGGGGGGGTCCGGGGAGGGGGTTTGGGGCATTTTGATGGGGGGGTCCGGCAGGAGGGGTTGGGTACCCTCCTGCCAGCGATCTTCGGGGGAGGGGGGCAGGGCCTACCGGCAGGAAGGGTTGAGCACCTTCCTGCTGGCGATTGTGGGGAGGAGGGGTTGGGCACCCTCCTGGCATGATCGTCAGGGAGGAGAGGGGAGATTGGTGGCTGTAGCCAAGGCTGCTATACTAATCGCAGCAGGGAGATCCTTTGCCGTGTTTAAGTATAGCGGCCGTGTCTAAAGTAACCCGATTCTGTAACCGGCGTCTGCAACATGGATGTCGGTTACAGAATCAGGTTTAGTTTGAGTGGGTATAGGCCCGATTCTGTATAGGACACCCGGGACGGGTGTCCTATACAGACTCCGGGCCAATGTGCCAAGTGTGTTGAACTTAGGGGTGAATATGTGGAATAACTTGGAAGTTTCATGGCTCCACGTCATTCCCTTCTTCGTTGGCTGAGAACTTTTCAGCACCTCCTCATATTTGGGCTTTTCCAGACATTTGTGATCTAGACTGGCCACTGTAGGAAACAGGATACTGGGCTAAAAGGACAGGATACTGGGCTAAAAGGACCATTGGTCATATCCAGAATGGCTAATTGTATGTTCTTATGTACACCATTTAACTTTAAATATGAACCAAAAATTGCTAACATTATTTTAACAGACAATAAGAAGATGGCACAAATGGGAGGAAAGATGCTAGATCACACCAAGGACAAAGACTGGGAGTGGAAGAGAGCAAAAGAGATATCTGGAGGAGACAGGAGATGCTGCAACATGAATCATTTTCTTAATCATGATTATTTTTTTAAAATCATGATTACTAATTAATGCATTAATCACAGAGTTAACTGTGATTAACTTGCAGCCCTCGTTTTAACCTCTAAGTCCACCCCAGTATTTGGCTAATCTTCTGATTCTATACTGTCCTCTCAGGACTTTGAGATCTCTAAACTAAAATTGGCTAATCATGCCTCCTTTGTGTACAGCAAGGTTCAACTCCACTTGGGGTCTTCCTTTTATTATCATATCTCCTGCCCATCTTCAACTAGAACAGCCACAAAACTTAAGAAAAATTTTAAACTACTATCACCCATATATATATATATATATATATATTTTTCCATTAGTCTTTTCTTAGTGGAGGAGTAGCCTAATGGTTAACGCAATGGTCTGAGAACCAGGGGAGCTGGATTCGATTCCCACTCTGCTCCTTGCGACTCCGTGCAAATCACTTAACCCTGCATTGCCTCAGCTATAAAATGAGTACCTGAATATCCTATATAATAAAACCCTAAGCGCGCATGCGCACTTAGGATTTCGTGTTCCCTGCCGCCGTGTTTTCTAATCCGTGGCCAGATTCTATTTTAGAATGCGGCGGCAGGGAACACTCTGGCCACTCCCCTCCTCCTGCCCTCACTCACCAACCGCTGGAGAAGCACAGGCAAGCTCTCTCCCTGCATGCGTCCTGGCCGCCCTGATTGCCCTCTGTGGCTGTATTCGGCGTCGGCGGAGGCGGCTCTCAGTCCTTCCTGCCAGGTGTTGCCGGAGGAGCATCTCTAATCTTCCCGCAGCGGACCCGGGGGGGGGGGAGCTGACATTGCGCCTTAGAGCCCGGGCACGAGCTGGCCATGGCTCTTGGTGCGGGCCCGAAGGCGGTTCGCTGAACGCAAGAAAGCGCCCCATGGCTGGAAGCCTTCGTCAGCCTGCTGAACGCAGGTAAGGTGCGTGGCCCCCTTTGCTTCTAACCTTGCTGTGAGGAGGGGGGAAGCCCCGAGCCTTTAAATGCGCTGGGTTTGGAGCTGGGGCTGAAAATTTGGGGACATGTGAGGGAAGGAGGCTTTACTAGCACCCGTTAATGTAACGGGCTTAAACACTAGTAGTATATAAACTACTTCGATTGTAACCACAGGAAGGCAGTTTATGAACCCCCATCTCCATTCTCTTTAAATTTGGGTTGCTTATTTATCTTCAGGTCAGATCTGCAAAGGGTCTCCACCCTTTTCTGGTTTTTAATCTAGTAATTGGTTTTGTGATTTTTTTTTTTTTCCTCAGTATAACATAACATATCATACTTCTTAACCGCATAACCATGAGTTCTACACGGTTTACAAAAGATTATAAACTAAAAACAATTTAAGGATGACAAAAAAAAAATTATTTGACCAAGTATTTTGAAAAAAGAGATAAGTTTTCAGTTGAGTTCCGAAATATTTTATAAGAACAAGCTCCAAGCAATAACAATCGAAATTCTGTCGTGTGAAGATGCTTGGAATGCTAATGTATGGTCCAGAAATTTCTTACTTTTACTGCCCTGTACTGACGGAAAGGTGAATAGGGCATGAGACTTTCTACTATTTTTATACGATGCTAGAGAGAATCTATTAACCATATAAAACGGAGAGGTACCATACTTAACCTTATAGCAAAAGCAACCCAACTTAAACAAAACCCGAGCCTCCATTGGCAGCCAATGCAATTCACAATAAAATGGAGTCATATGATCATATTTTTTAAGACCGTAGGTTACAATCTAAACCACTGTATTGTAAACTGCTTTGATGCATTTCTTTCCCCGAAGGGTGGTGTATCAAATGAGAAAAATAAATAAATTAGGCTACTTATCCAATCACTAAAAGATATCCAATAAAAGCAAAGAAAGAAACCCAGAGACTCAAAATGTTAGAAACGCAATTAAATTTCTAAAACCATCAAGAACCAGAAAACAAGGCAGTACTTTAACGTCTGACCAACACCCCAGTGAAAGTCTAAACAAGTTAACATTTCTAATGTTAAGAGAGCCTAGCTTTCTGTTCCTTATGCTCCAAAGATCTGAGAGATCAGAGTTGAACAGAACTCTCGCTCCTTGAGACAACTGTTTAAGAGTCACGTCCAAACGGTGGCAATCAAAATATAAGGACATACTGGGTCAAAACAAAGGTCAAACTAGCCCAGTATCCCGTCTTCTTGGTGGCCAATCCAGGTCACAAGTACCTGGCAAAAAATCCAAATAATAGCAACATTCCATCCACAAAATTGTCCAAACCTTTTTTAAAGCCAGTTACGTTAACCGCTCTTACCACATCCTCTGGCAACACGTTCCAGAGCTTAACTATTCTCTGAGTGAAAAATATTTCCTTCTATTGGTTTTAAAAGTATTTCCCTTTAACGTCGTTGAGTGTCCCCTAGTCTTTGTAATTTTTGATGGAATAAAATAAATTGATCCACTTGCACCCTTTCTACATCACTCAAGATTTTGTAGATTTCAATCATATCTCTCCCCCCCCTCAGCTATCTTTTTTGCCAGCTGAAGAGCCGTAACCTCTTTTGAGCAAAACAACAAAACTAATTCACAAGCACAAAGGATGTTTAATAAAACATCTCTATTACTGCTATATCATGAAAATAAAATAATTATAGTGTAAACAGAAAAATAACAGGAAAATATTGTACTGTATAATTACAGGATGAGTAAATGGAGGGTCTGCTTTTAAAGAATGAAGCAGTTTAATTATCTACTCTCTCTAGAAGGTGACCTCAGCAGAGTAACTTTGGCAGCAAATACAACTCTTATGACTTACTCATCTTAAGAATTAACATGAATCTGGTCCAAAAAAATCACATTCTAAACAGAAAAAAAATTGAGAAGAAGCAGCTGTAGGGACTGCAGGAAAAGAACAAATATTTGTTTAAAAAATACTGTTAATGCAAAGGAAATTGTTACAGAAAAATAAAAAGTATACTGTACTTGGGCAGGAAGGTCACCTTTTAAATTAGTTTAATATCTATATTTCGCCTTTAAACAAGGCAGATTGCAACCATGCATACATAATTAAAACTGACAAAAACAGAAACCAAAACAAAAAAGAAAATGCTTCCAAATGCAGATTTTCAGGACCACTAAAGGTCCTTTCTTTGCAAACCAGCAGATGACATAAAACACTAGCGCTGGAGATGTGCTTCACAGATCAAATTCATCTGTACCATGTCCATGAAACCCAGATCCATTTTCAGCATTTGGAGTCATGCATCCCCTGTATGAAACAGGCCAAGGCTGGAATCTTGAAGCATCTACTGCAGAAAACACACAGATTTCTCCCTCCTACACAAAAAGGCCATCTCCCTCAAGTATTACTCATGACTCTTCTCCATTACCCTTCTCCATTCAAGAGAAAACATCCGTCAACACATATACCCTGGAGCCAGACAAACAGTTAACTTCTGCTCCCTTGCCTGCAATTTAGCAACTCTTAATAATACCTTTGCATTATTCCAGTCAAAAGACTTATGCAATTTATATGAGTTGGCCAGCACCATTCAAGTTATGTCAATATACAGAAGATGAATCCTTTGGGCCAAGGGCCAAATTGAACTCTTAGTTTAGATCATGAAAAGAGTTGTGGAGTAGAGGGTGATGCGGGGGGTGAGGGACAAAGATTCATCCCCATCCCCTCACCGCCGTCCCTGCAGTGAACCACATTTTTCATTCCCGTCTCCATCCCCTCACTGACCGCAGAGGCTAGTGCTGCCCGATTCACGATTCGAATCGATTCACCGATTCATTTCGGGTGAATCGATTCGAATTGATTTACCCCAACAAAAAAATTGGCTTCCCGATTCATTGACTGACCCTCCCCACTCGCCCTCTAAAGCAGGAACGGCAGCGCTGCCTTTTGCTGACCTGCCGCTCCTGCTTTAGAGGGCAAGTGGGGGAGGGTCAGTCGGGAAGTGGCTTACCCGCTGGCCTCCTGCTGCTGTGCTGTCCGTCTTCTCCACTGGCCTCCCGAATCAATCTTCCTAACTTCAGCAGCCTGCAATAAGATCGTTGGCGCTAGCGATCTTTGCAAGCTGCTGTACAGCTTTGGAGCGTCTTCTCTCTGCCGCGGTCCCACCCCTTTTCTGACGTCAGAGAAGGGGTGGGACCGCGGCAGAGAGAAGACACTCTGAAACCGTACAGCAGCTTGCAAAGATTGCTAGCGCCAGCGAGCTTATTGCAGGCTGCTGAAGTTAGGAAGATTGATTCGGGAGGCCAGTGGAGAAGACGGACAGCACAGCACTGATGGAATGATGGAAGCACTGATTAAGGACAGTATCTGTGAACACATAGAAAACAATGGACAGCTAAAGTCGAGCCAGCACGGCT
Organism: Geotrypetes seraphini; assembly: GCF_902459505.1. Lineage (NCBI taxonomy): Eukaryota > Metazoa > Chordata > Amphibia > Gymnophiona > Dermophiidae > Geotrypetes > Geotrypetes seraphini. The sequence continues at coordinate 396,066,944 of NC_047085.1, read as the reverse complement.
TCTGCAAGGGTAGGTCATGCCTCACAAACTTATTGTACTTCTTTGAGGGGGTAAACAGACAGGTGGATAAAGGGGAATCCATTGACATCATTTACCTTGACTTTCAAAAAGCCTTTGACAAAGTACCGCACGAAAGACTGCTTAAAAAGCTGTGGAGACACGGGATGCAAGGGGAGGTCCACCGATGGATCAAAAACTGGCTGGCAGGCAGGAAACAGAGGGTTGGAGTGAAGGGCCATTACTCAGACTGGCATGGGGTCACGAGCGGAGTTCCGCAGGGGTCGGTGCTGGGACCGCTCCTGTTCAATATATTTATTAATGACCTGGAGGCGGGAACAAATTGCGAAGTTATTAAATTTGCGGATGACACCAAACTCTACCGCAGGGTTGAAACCATGGAAGACTGCGAAGATCTGCAAAGGGACCTAACGACGCTAGAAGAATGGGCCAAAAAATGGCAAATGAACTTTAATGTAGGGAAATGCAAGGTCATGCATGTAGGGAAAAAGAACCCGATGTTCAGCTACAAAATGGGAGGATCACTGCTAGGGGTAAGTAACCTTGAAAGAGACCTGGGAGTGATGGTGGACACGTCTTTAAAGGCGTCGGCACAGTGCGCCACAGCCTCAAGAAAAGCAAACAAAATGTTGGGTATCATTAAGAAGGGTATCACGACCAGGACAAAGGAGGTCATCCTGCCACTGTATCGTGCAATGGTGCGACCGCATCTGGAGTACTGTGTCCAATATTGGTCGCCGTACCTCAAAAAGGACATGGCGGTACTTGAGGGAGTCCAGAGAAGAGCAACTAAACTGATAAGAGGTATGGAAAACCTCTCATATACTGACAGACTGAAAAAGCTGGGGCTGTTCTCCCTGGAAAAGCGGAGACTTAGAGGAGACATGATAGAAACCTTCAAGATCCTGAAGGGTATAGAAAAAGTAGACAGGGACAGATTTTTCAGATTACGGGGAACCACAAGTACAAGGGGGCACTCGGAAAAATTAAAAGGAGACAGGTTTAAAACAAATGCCAGAAAGTTCTTTTTCACCCAGAGGGTTGTGGACACATGGAACGCGCTTCCGGAGGCTGTGATAGGCCGGAGCACGTTACAAGGCTTCAAAGAAGGTTTGGATAGGTTCCTAGAGGATAAAGGAATTGAAGGGTACAGATAAGAGTAGCGGTAGGTTATAGGGATAGTCTGGGACCATTGCTCAGGCAATGGGCCTGATGGGCCGCCGTGGGAGCGGACCGCTGGGCGAGATGGACCTCTGGTCTGCCTCAGCGGAGGCAACTTCTTATGTTCTTATGTTCTTACCATGTTCAACATTCCTCCATCTGTCCCACCCTTCCCTTTTCACCACAACTAATATTTATTCTTCCCTCCTCTCCACCTCCATCATGCCCAACAATTCTCTTTCTTTCTTCCTTTCCTCCTATGCACATCTCTTTTTTCCTCCCGCGCCACACAACTATGTCCAACAAGTTTCTCTTTCTCTTCCCACCCCCTCACCCTGTATAGCATTTGTCCTTTCCTACCTTCTCAACCCATCTCCCACCCCCAGCCAGTGCAGCATTTGTCCTTGCCTGATTTCTCAATCACTCTGCTCATGCAGGATCTCTTTCCCTCCCTTTGCTCCCTTGTCCCACTAGCTGCACTTTTCTTCACAGGCCACCAGCAGCAGTTCCTACACACTGCCAGCGGCTGACCTTAAAGAGTTCCCTCTAAAGCATTTGCATCAGAGAGAAGGCTTCTGGGTCAGCCACAGACAGAATATAGAAACTGCTGCCAGCAGCCTGTGAAGATAAGTACATTGCCCCCCCACCCCACCCCCTGCCTCTACCATTCCCACAGCCTTCCCGGGGGATTTGAAAAAGTGCTTCCCATTACCACAGTAATGGTTTCCGCATCACTCTCTACTGTGGAGTCTGCTGAGAGGTAGATGGTGGAGAGGTGGGAAGGAGGAGGAGGAGGTTTTGGAATTTCCAACCTAAGAAATTAATAATTACCATCCTGGGACAGCATTAAGGCCTATCAAGCCTAGTATCCTGTTTTCAACAGTGGCCAATCCAGGTCAAAGTACCCGGTGAGATCCCTAAATAATAACTTCAACTGCTCAACATTGTCCCCTCTTCTACCCTCTTCCCAAATGCTCCAGAATGTTGTGAGGCTCAAAGTTAACACAAGTGGGTATTATCTGAGCATCCTGTCAGCTAACAGTCTAAACATGGAGGAGAGCTAGAGTGTCAAATAGACCATACATGTGGTTTGGCAGAGATGGGGTTAAAGATTCCCATAGTAAAAATGAGGGTACAGAAACCATGCTTGCTGTGGCTGTCTTTACTAAATGACTGAAGTAGGTTCGGTTTTCCAAATATAAAAGAGTCAGATATCATTGTGTAACAATAAACTTTTATTGATCATGACTGGAGTTGCCATCCAACATATTACTAATAACTGGATATACCACAGTAGGCTTAATTTTAATTTCTGGTGGAATTCGTTATGTCACATGTATGGAATGGAAAGATCACTGGCGGTACAGAATGGAAATTATAAAAATTTTATAAAAATATGGAAGCCATTAACATCTTTTTGTCATGATTAAATGACATTTTTCTATTAATTATACACCACTTAGTGTTGGGTGGGGGGAGGGTTTCAATTGGAGGGTTAATGATCTTATAATGAATAATGGGCTTAGAGGGAGGGTGGCGGAGGGTTGCATTTATATTTATAAGATACACTGATAAGACGTTCAAGTGGTCTAATTAATAGTGTTTATTATGAATTTTGTACACTTGATGAAAGTTTTAAAATGAATAAAAAAATTTTTTAAAAAAAGGCAGAAGCCAAAAGAAAGGAAGGCGACTGGCCTAGTTTTCCTTTCCAATTGACCAGCTGCTGCGTCCTTCTGTGGCCTGATGCAGCAGCAAACATGGCTTAGGCTTTGCAGTAGCAGCCAGAATGAATCAATCAATCCATGGCTTCTTTCGTCACAAAAGTGATATGTAGAGGCAACACGGTAGAAAAGGATTAAGGCACTTCATGGCATGACTTGTGCACTGGAAGAAGCCACTCAGTCATGTTTTGACCATTACTGCGGAGCCTTATCCACTTCTGGCCGCAGGTAACCACCATGCTGGAGCACCAAGAGGGCCAGGGAAAGTGCCCCCATAGGCTAGTTCTGGCCCACAGGCCACATAGCTTTGAAACCCCTTTTACAGAACATCAGCTACTCTATGGCTCTCCTCCATCCTGGCTGACTTGTATATGCTCCTGATAACAGAACAAAGTGTTTTACTTAACAATCATACTGCCATCTGATCCCACAGTAGTACATGCGGAAGAGACAGCAGTTCTTCCGCATAATCCAAGTCCCCCATTTACCTCTCTACAGCTAGAGGTTGGCAAGCCTGGTGTCATGGGTGCCATAGACGTCTGCTGAGACATTATGAAAGTAGAACACATGGTATTTGCCAATACTCCATCAAAATATCCTGTCACTTCTTGGAAGCTATTCGTGTCTCTGGGGAGAGAAGCGCATTCCTTTGCAATCTTTTCAGAATGATTTCCCTGACTTGGCTGGCTCAAATCCCTCATCCCAAATCACTCTGGATTTTTTTAATTTTTACCTTTTAAAGGCATTGGTTTACATTCTGTCAACAATGATCTATATTCCATTGACAATCAGAATTTTTTTTAAAGTCTTTATTCATTTTTAAAACTTTCAATAAGTGTAACATAAGATACAATCATTTTTACTTTAACATCACTTAAAATGCCATCAAAGTATAACTCACATCAAATATTCCCTCTTCCTTATACCCAACAATTGTTCTTAAGCATAAGAAATCATAAAGTATTCCCTCCCACCTCCCCACCCTGGACGTGTATGAACAAAAGGGAAAAGATAATATTCATTCTGTACAGTATTTTATTAATGACTCCCAAACATCCCTAAATTTCTTAAAATGCCCCTGCTGTATGGCTATTGCCCGTTCCATTTTATAGATTTGGCATAACGAATTCCACCAAAAATTATAATTCAGTCGATCCCAATTTTTCCCGTTTTTCATAATTTGCTGTATGGCAACCCCTGTCATGATGAGCAAAAATTTATGAAAACCATATTTTTTTCAGCATAAGATTTCATTCTGCTTTAGCACCAATCATGTCCCAAAGCAGCTGAGGTGGCAAGACATTAGCCCCCAATACTGTATAGGTTTTCAGTAAAAATACCAAGGTATATCCTTGACCCTCTGCTTGATCATACTATAAAAGAGCACAAGAATCATATGTAGAGCTTAAGGATTGTAGCTTTATGCATTGCCCTTGAAATATTAAGAGTTTGGCTTCTATTTACAATTCGAATGAGATGTGTATGTTCATACATAAAGATGAATAGCCAAGTAACATATCGTTTGTTTAACCAACTCGAACCAGCTGAATTGCTATGCCAGTGCAGCCAGGGAGACATTAAAATATAAGCCTGTAATCATAAATAAACGTGTGCTTTCCCCTCAGGGAGCAATTAGCAGTTCTTTTCTCTTTCCTGTCTACCCTCTGGGGGGAACCCTGGCAGAAGTTTGCTAATACTTTTAAATTAACAATGTGGTCTCATTCTGAGAAATGAAGTTTTATGTTCTTTAAGACAGGACCTTCGAAATACTGTGAGCAGAAGTGCCTGGTGTACCCACACATTACTAAGGCACGCCTAAAAATTCCAGATACGTTCCTAAAACGTATTCCAGATACGTTCCTATCTGTTCCAGATACGTTGCCTAAAAATTGGCGCTGACTAGGTCAGGGGTAGGCAATTCCGGTCCTCAAGAGTCGGAGCCAGGTCAGGTTTTCAGGATATCCACAATAAATATGCATGAGATAGATTTGCATCTCAAGGAGGCAGTGCATGCAAATCCATCTCATATATATTCATGGTGGAGATCCTGAAAACCTGACCTGGCTCCGGCTCTCGAGGACCGGAACTGCCTACCCCTGGACTAGAGCGGTGATAAAACACGACTCTATAAAGCTTAGGCACACTGTATAGAATCATGCTGGGCACTGCTAGGCATCCTAACGTTTAAGTGCACCACATTTACACCAGGGCTTTCTTGGCCTAAATGCCAGTGGCTAGGTTAGGTGCCTAACTCAAAACACGCCCACGATCTGTCCCCCTAACCACGCCCACTGAGGCGATAATTGCAAAATTATCTGCGCCAATTTAGCCTTATCAATCAATCTAGGTGCCTGCACGGGCTAGGCGCAACGATGGCGGTGCCTAACATTAGGTGGACTTTTTTAGAATTTGGGCGACAATGCATAAAAATGGGTCAGCAAAGAACTTAACTCGTGCAAGTTTCAAGTTTATTTTTAACTTGTTGAATCGCTTAATTTAAATTGCTAAGCGATTTACAGATAAAAAATAGATACAACAGAGTAATTATAAATGTATACATAAATTTAATACATTATCATAAAGTCAAACAAACTAACTAACAGACACACGGGGAAAGAAAGGGTAGAACTACAATCGTATATATTAAAGAGAACATAAATGGAAAATACACCAGGTAGGGGAAATCACAGGGGAATAAAAGATAAAAAAGTAAAAAAATTTTATAAAAATCCTTAATAAAATTCACACATCAAACGCATCTTTAAAAAGGAAACTCTTTAAGCTGCTTTTAAACTGTTTCAAATCACTTTCTATTCTAAGATACTGGGGTAAACTGTTCCATAATTGTGGGGCTATAACGGAGAAAATATCAGTGCGACGAGTTCCAATAACTTTTAATGATGGAACCGTTAGAAGTTTTTGATCAGTGGATCTTAATGAGCGTGAAGTACTATATGGAATGAGTAATCTATTAATGAATTGAGGTTCATTTGTAAGTAATGTTTTAAAAACATAAGTGAGCGCAGTATGGAGTCTTTTCACTAAGCTGCAGTACACGGGGGGGGGGGGGAATGGCTTTGGCACACCCTTACTTGGCTCTCTCTCACGCACTAAGGCCATTTTTAATGCAGCTATTAAAACCCTGCTTTTCTATTTTTTTCTCCATTAATGGCAGTGCACTAATGCTACAGTCATTTATAAAGTTACCCCGGCACCACTTACTACCACCTATTTTGTATGCGGAAAGGGCTCCCGCATTATCTATGCGCCAACGTAAATGTGCTAACTGGTTAGCGCAGGAAGGCCTCTCTTCACTCCCGACATGTGCCCCCTCAAAAAAAAAAAAAAAAAAAAAAAAGACAGAATTAGCGCACAGTACACAGTCGCACATTCAAAAGCTATTGCGGTATGTCCCATCGCAGTCCATTTTAGTGCTACAATGATTGTAAACTGTTTAGCTATGGGCAGCATATCAAATTTTTCCTAAATAAATAAAAGACCAACATATTACTGCTCAGTGAGGGTGGCTAATTTAGATCCAGACTTTGTGGCTCAAGATCGCCACAATCTGAGATTCTACTTCCTCTGCCGGACAACACTTTGGGAAAAATTGACCACTGCACCAATGATTTTATGGTAAGAATACTATAATAATAATAATAACTTTATTTTTGTATACCGCATTACCTTGGAAGTTCTATGCGGTTAACAGATGAAGAGACTGTACATTTACAGTGAAGTTACAATTTTTTATTTTTTTTTGGTATAGCAACATTTACATTTTCAGTGACGCTACATTTACGGTGAAGTTATTTTTCAGCTAGGTTACAAATTGCAGAGAAGTTACATTTGCTGTAAGTTACATATATATAGCGGAGTTCATACAGTAGTATTACATATGGCGGTGATAACATACTGCGGTGTTCGATAAGGCAGAGCAGAGGCATTTAGTATGGGAGGTAACGAAGAAGGGGTGATTAGTTGGATAGGGTGATCCATTTTATTTAACCATTTGGTGGGAACTTTTAAGACAATCCAAGAACTTAAAACCTTTGAAATTAAAATGATGAAATATATTAACAACTACCAGACAGGACTTCCGCCAGGTGGTCGAGGCCAGTAGCGTGCTCGACTTCAAGAGTCGATGGGACAAACAGGTGGGAGTACTACAGAGTTATGCTCAATCGATAGATACTCCAAGCAGACTAGTTGGAGGGAGGGTTCTCGAGTGGGCAGACTTGTTGGGCCATCGGCCCTTTTCTGCCGTCATATTCTATGTTTCTATGACTTAAACATCTGGGCTTCCTTTCCCATTATAAAGACATTTAAAATTGCTTTGGCACCTGTCTCCTGCTCACTCATCCCTCCCATCTTCCCGTGAAGCTATCCCTGAAATGCTTTCATGATCTCCTTATACAGTGGTACCTTGGTTTGCGAGCCTAATTCGTTCCAGAAGCATGCTCGTAATCCAAAGCGCTCATATATCAAAGCGAATAATGGAAACTCAGACGATTCGTTCCACATCTCAAAAACTTTAATATAAAATATACTGTATATACTTGTATTGCAAGACCTCGCTCGTTTAGAACAGTCACTACACTCCCACAGCGTACTGATATTAGGTGGGAACTCAGAACTGGGTAGGACAATGTAGACTTTGAGCCAAATGGGATGGAACTGGGCACTGGCAGAATGAGTAGGGGTTCAGGGACTGTGCGACAGTGAAGGCAAGGCCAGGATGTACCGGGCTAGGGTCTATTGTACTGCAGGTAAATTGTGTGTGTGTACGCTATGCATGCTTGTATTACGCTTAATTGCTGTGTGCTCTGCGATGTGACGCTTATATGTTGTGCGTACTGTGATGACGTGGCGTGCAAAGTGCTTGTATTGCAAGACAATGCTCGTTGATCAAGTTAAAATTTTATCAAAACGTTTTGCTCATCTTGCAAAACACTCGCAAACCACGTTACTCGCAATCCAAGGTTTTACTGTATATACTGATACACTCCCCCCCTCCGTATTCATGAATTCCATAGCTACGGATTCGCTTATTCACGGTTTTAAACCAAAAAAATGCATTTTCATTTTTCAGGCTATTTTAAGCCCTGAAAGCGGCCACCCCCCCCCCCCATAAGCCTTACCTGGTGGTCTAGCGGGTTTTCGGGGCAGGAGCGATCTTCCCTCGCTCCTGCCCCGTGCAGATCGCTCACAGGAAATGGCTCGAGAAACTACGGGAGCTCAAGGCAGCCATTTCCTGTGAGCGATCTGCACGGGGCAGGAGCGAGGGAAGATCGCTCCTGCCCCGAAAACCCGCTAGACCACCAGGTAAGGCTTAAGGGGGGGCTTTCAGGGCTTAAAATAGCTGGGGGAAGCGGGGGTTAGGGCCGAACCGGCCCGAATATTATTCGCGATTTTTTAACATTCGCGGGCCGGCTCTGCCCCTAACTCCCGTGAATACGGAGGGGGAAGTGTATTTGTCAACATTTGCTCGCTTCTGATCTGAAGAAGGGTTACCTTCGAAAGCTCATCATAAAATGCATCGAGTTAGTCCAATAAAAAAAGGTATTACCTTATTTCCACATATTACCTTAGAAAGTGGACTAACATGGCCACCACACCATTCTACTTCTGAAAGGAAACAGAGCTCATTCCAGACATACCAGAGAGAAAAATGGAAACTAGTTAAGAAGTGCCTTTTAAAATGACAGCACATGAGGCCATTTTGGAAGCGTGAGACTTACTGGTCCCTCATTCTCCTCTGGCTAGCTTTGAACCCACAGCATCTCTCATTACAATGACATACAAGGCTGGCTAATACTAGAAAAGGGATAGTGTGCCTAAAAACCACATGCCCGATACAGGAATTTCATCCAGCCTTTGGCTCACAACTTTTTCATCACACATTCATGCTCTCTAACAGCTTATAGAACTCTGTCCAATCCTACTGTATGTAAATACCTATATGTGTGGGGGGTGGGGGTACATGCTCGTGTCTGTACACGTGTGTGTTCGCTGATCAGGAAGAGAGATGACGGAGGAAGGAACTGAACCTTTGAAACTGTCTTTATCACAATGTTACAGTGAATCAGTGTATGTATACCGCAGCTGTGAGTGTTGCTTCTCTCAGAGAAATGGGATTGTGGCATTTTTATTTTTGGAGTTTATTATCTTCTGCCTCCCACCACATGCAGAAATGTCAACTTCTATAGCACTGAAACTTTCTACAGATCTTCCTGCCTTCCTGCAATTAGAGCTGCCATCCAGTCCTTCACCCTCAACTGCCAGTGGAAAAGGAGTTGGGGGGAGGACAGCAGAACTACAGACAGAGGGTTTTTTTTTTGGGTGGGGTTAAACTTTAAATTTATTTATTTATACATTTTCAAGAAATATACAATTTAACAATAGTTGTGCTAATAATATAAATTGCAAATGTATCTATAATAATAAAACCCTAGAGCGCGCATGCGCGGTCGAAAGTCCGTGAGTCCTGGTGGCGTGAGGTGTGCTTCTGTGCCAGTCCTCACGGCGCCTGCGCTAGCTGGAGGCGCGTGTGCCAGGGACTCCTCCCTCCCGCTACCGGTCCTCTTCAAAGCGGCCTGCTGAGGTTCGCCAGCCGCTGTAGCGAACCTTGCAGGCCGCTCTCCAAAGGATCGGTGAAGAAAACTATAAGAAGGCGAAGGCAGGACAGAGGCTGCGATCGGCAGTGGCTGCTGCTACTCCTGCAGCCGCCTAGCTCCTCTCCGCCGGCCCCGGCCGGCAGCCCCCTCCACCCCATCCTCTCTGCTCTGGTGGCCCACGCAGGAGAAGGAGCGGACGATGCAAGGGGGTTGAAAAAGCGAAAGGTGGGACGAGAAGGGGAAAGGGAGGGGGAGGAAGTCTAAAATGAAAAAAAAACCCAAAAAACAACTTTATACAGGAAGAAGAGTCTCTAGCACCCATTAATGTAACGGGCTTAAAGACTAGTACATAACAACCTCCAAAGTTAACCATGTCAATGAGAACAAAATGTGTTTAAGATGTTCCAGTTTCTAATAAAGGATGATTTATGACAGAGGTTTCAAACTCAGAAAAATGACCAGACATCCTGTTGATTTCTGAAACAAGTCAAAGTTGGAAATCCTATCCTTCTGGGTCCTGAGCACATCTCACAGGGCTGCTTAAGCATGTGGGCACGAAGCATGTGCAAAGTTTGCCAATGGCTCTATCTGACCCAGCCCACAGTTAACAGATGTTACTTTGCAATACACATAATAACCAATATTGAGATGGTTTGGGGAAATCCACTGCTTATTCCTAGAACAAGTGTTCCCATGTGCCTGTCCCATGCTTTCTTGAACTCAGACAGTTGTCTTTGTCTCTACCACCTCTATTCCACACATTTACCATCTTTTCTGCAAAAAAAAAAAAAAAAAAAAAAAAAAAGTAATTCCTTAGATTATTCCTGAGCTTATGACCTCTTAACTTCATCCCCTGCCCTCTCTTGCTGGAGTTTCCTTTCAATTGAAAGACTTGCCTAATGCATATTTATGTTAAGTAAGTATATTAACATTCCCTATGTGTATGTGTGGGGGGGAAGGGTGCATATATCGCTGCTGTGTGTTGTGTGTGGCATGTGTTGTGTCTGTGACGGGGGAGTGGGGGCAGCGGCGCAGTTTGTAAGGTGATATGGCAGATGTGGTGGGGGTTGTTAAGGGAGTGAAAGAACGGGGAACGCCTAAACTTCCTTACCCTGTTCTCTGCTACATTTCACAGAGCTTCTACGACTACAAAAGTTGGAACCTCTTTTGCCAATGAAGCACACTGGGCCATTTCTTCATTTCTCTGTAACTCCCAGCCCAATCTAGCCTATTTTTTAACTTGTGGTGTCTTTTTACTAATTTTTCCTCTCATGCCAAGTTTCACCCTATTCTGTTAAAATTTTTGAAGAGTTATTTTACCAAAAAAGACATTCAACCTCTTTTCTCTAATTCTTTCCAACTTCTGCTGGGTCGGAAAGAATAAACAAAACGTCCTCTAAAATTAGCTCTCCGTGTGTTTTAGAAATTCCATAAAGGGAAGCAAAACACAATTTCAACATAAAGCATTCATGGGATCTGAAATACATCCTATTTTACTTGTAAAGGAACCCATTAACACAAGGATCTAAGAGCACTGGAGCTCATAATGAACGAAGCTCCATTGCCACACAATGGAGAACAGTGCCCTACTGTGAACACCACCTCACTGCTCAGTAGTGAAAATTCACTTACAGATGAAGAACGCACAGATTTATGAGCGAAAGGAATTCATTTTGGAGAATGACAGTTTTGTGCAAAGGAATCAATTCCAGCCTGGCAAACAGACGCACACTTATGTCCCAGGAACTGAATGCAGGGTCCCAGACAGCAAAGGTTCAGGGGGCATGACAAGTGCTTTAATGGTTTGAAACTAGTGCCACTGCACTAAAAGCATAAAAGCGATCCTACCCAATATGTTTTTCCCCATCCCCACTATTTCCCTCTCTTCTCCAAAATATGTAACTTTCCCCCCCCCCTTTCCCTCATATCCTCACTTTCATGTTAGTCAAGTTATGTCTTTAATGTTCACCCACTACATTTTATATTTTAAATTTTTTCTTCTTCTTTTTTCCTCTGTATAAATTTTATTGTGAACCAGCCAGATACTTGGTGATGGTCGGTATATTAAAAAGTTAATAAACTTGAAACTTGACCCTGGCATACAAACCCTATCCTCTTCCTACAGGACTTTCTGAAAACTAGTTCCTCTGGCAGTACTAAGACTAAATTCATCATTTTAACAAGTGGATGTTTGTTGTCCAAAAATATAGTATGAATAATAAATACAATATGAGAAATTTAGGGTTAGCTTAGAAATCCAGTCAAAGATTAGTTTGTGATCAAGACACCAGATGAAATGAAATCTGTAGCGCTCATGGCTCTTCATATTATCAAGGAGGAGAAAACAATTCTTGCGCGGAATCGCACGAAAGCATTCATAGCTATGAAATGACTTTCCTTGAAAAATATTTTTATAAGATCGCTCGATCGTGATTTGCTTCGTCTAAAAAGATGCAGCTGGCTGGGTCTGTCCATAGGTTTTATTCCACTCAGTAGTGCTCATTAAGCAGAAAGCTATGCAGGGGTATAAAGAGGCACTTGAGTAGGAATCTGCTGATGAAGCTCCCACTCATTTGTGCATTAGTCTCTCAGCCATGAGAAAGCAAATCACACTCTTGGAACACAGCACTGCAAAAGGTGATACTCTGGAAGTAAACTTTGCAATGTTTATCTGTGAAGTGAGATTTGTACTTAAAGGGGAAAGATTACATAAGCAAAAAAAAACTCATTCCTTTCCCCCTTAATAACTCATCTGCTCCCCAATATGTATTTTTCCACATACGTTGGTCACTATATCACAATCTTATTCCAGCGGTCTGAGAATCTCCCTCCCTCTCCCTTACCTTCACGGCGTAAAGAAACTTAAGGGAGGGAAGGCGCACAGTCACCGATTGCACACGAGGCCCCTTCCCTCCCTCCCTACCTCCGGCTAAATCTATCTCCCTCCCCCTTACCTTTGCGGCGCTTTAGAAAAGAAACTGATGCCGGCGAAGCCTGCCTGTGCCGCCCTGCAGTCACGCGTGTATAGGCAGAAGCTTCTCCTCTGACCATTGTTATTTTATAAACACAAATAAAACAGAGCAAGGTTCAACAAAACCCATCTCCCCTACCTTTCACAAATATCCCCTTCACTATTGTGAAAACTAAACAAACCAAATTACTACAGAATGCTACATAGAAAAATCAAGCTAACAGAATACTTTAGTCACACATGGCAAGAATAATGTTAGGGGAGTGCAACTAGGGCAACTGCCTCCTGGTCAGAGAGAGAGCCCTAAGTCAGCTGGAAGCTAAAGAAGCACAGCCTGGACTTTGCAGTCCCCAGTTTGTCTAACACCAGCTCTAGCAGGATACATATTTCAAATCTGAAATATTCTAATCACAATATATAAAATAAATTTATTTTTTTTTCTTTTTGTTGTCTGGTAATTTTATTCTTCAAATCACAATGGTCTCAGGCTTTGGTTTTAGGTTCCTTCTGTCTTCATCGTGACATGGCTGGCTCCTGAAGGTAAAATAGACGCAAGAGGAGCTGAGGAGAAGATGCCGAGTCTGACACAGGCGCAATTTTTTTTTTACCACAGGAGTAAGACTTTTACAGCTCCCACAGGGCGGTAAAAGGTCTTGTCCCCATTCCTGCGGGGCGGTGAAAGGTCTTGTCCCCATTCCTGCGGTAAACCAGTTGCAAAAGTCTCCATTCCTGCGGATTTACTGCGGTAAACGGTCCCCGTGTCATTCTCTAGCTGTGACGTCCTGGTTTAAAAGTCCAACAGAAGAACTCTTTTCAAAGGGTTAAAGTTACTGCAGGAAAAGTGGATGTAGCTATCAGGGGACTATATTGAAAAATTTAAAAAAAACATTTTTTTGAAAACTCTTTTCTTTCCTACTGAGGTAGATAAATTATTGAACGCCCCTCGTATACTTCTTTCCCAATCAAAATGCCCTTAAAAGTAGAGAATAAAAGTATAAAACTACAGCAATAATTGCTATCAATAGCCTTTGAATTTTGGCTCTTCTCTTTTTAGTTATGTAGTCCTTTTTTAGCCTATGCTGTTGGCATTTGTTAAAAAGTAAATGGTCACAGTTAAAAATACATCAGATATTTAGCAATAGTATCCAAACACTGGCCAACAATGAATATCAAGTAATCAGCACCAACCAGCATTAATATCTATTAGTGGCAATATTCAAAGTTAGGATAGCCTCTTTGTTTTGCTTAACAAATTACAAATTTTTTAAAGTAGAAACTAGGGTACTGGAGCTGGCCTAAAGATCTAGTGATAAACGTGCAGAATTAAGTAGTTCTAACTGTGCTCAAGAAACATTTAAAATCACTTAACCAAAACTACTTTCTAAAAATAATGTGGAAGTAAAAAAAAGCAACCTACAGCACTTTTCAAACACATGTAAGAGAAAGCAAGCTTTATGAAGCAGAACTATTTAATCAAACCATTCAGGGCTTAATCCCCAAAGCTTCTTCCTGGTATCTGTTGGGGAAGCTGAGAATGACACGGGGACAACTTTTTCCCCGCAAGTTTTTTTTAATGCCCCTGCCCCATTCCTGCAAGCTCCTTCCTCAACTGCACAAGTCTTAAACCAGGGCTGCCCAAGTCCGGTCCTCGAGATCTACTGACAGGCCAGGTTTTCAGGTTATCCACAATGAATATGCATGAGAGAGATTTGCCTGCACTGCCTTCTTGGTATGCAAATCTCCTCTCTCATGCATATTCATTGTGGATATCCTGAAAAACTGGCCTGCCAGTAGATCTCGAGGACCGGACTTGGGCAGCCCTGCCTTAAACATTTTAAAATCATAAGTGTTCGAGGCTTGAGCAGTTAAGGCAGAGCTTACAGAAATGGGGCATGGACGGGGACAAAACTCAAGGGGACGGGACGGAGAAACTGAGTTCCTGCAGGGACAGGGAAAAATTTGTCCCCATGTCATTCTCTAATTCACAGCTCAGGAAGGGAACTCCAGGTCATTACAGCACTTAGGGCTAGATGCACTAAAGTCAGTCGGTATTAAGAACTGGATTGCTGTTTTGTTGATTCTAGACAGGCAACTGATACGCTACCATGTTTGCATGCAAATGATTTGATTTTTTTTTTTTTTTTTAATGGAACAGATATTTTGCATGTGTAACACATGCAAAATATCTGTGCCATTGAAAAAAAAAACAGGCAGACCTGTTGGTAACACAGTTACCAATAGCTAAAACCCCTGTTTGTTTTTTGCATAGCCAAGTAATGTTAGTGCATCAATCGCTTGGGTACTTTGCATGGGGTTTTAGCTAATTTGCATGGAGGGATCAGAAAATGGGCGATCGAGGGGAAAAACACACGGTGAGCCATTTTGTGCATCGGGTCGGTAAAAGCGATTGTCACTAAAGCTGTGAAAACAGGCTTAGCGATGATCGCTGACTTTAGTGCAGGGATCTCAAAGTCCCTCCTTGAGGGCCGCAATCCAGTCGGGTTTTCAGGATTTCCCCCGTGAATATGCATTGAAAGCAGTGCATGCACATAGATCTCATGCATAGTCATTGGGGAAATCCTGAAAACCCGACTGGATTGCGGCCCTCAAGGAGGAACTTTGAGATCCCTGCTTTAGTGCATTTAGCCCTTAGTGACTGGTTAAAGTCAGCACAAGAACAGGATTGCCGTAATGGCTGTGATCCATGCTTCCGAGACACAAGAACTTGGAGGCTAAGACTGAGGGATCAAATATGGTGATGTCCAGGAAGGTCAACAGTAAGAACCTGAGGAGCTGAAAGTCTAAAAAAGTAGAAGACCCACACCAGAAAAACACACACACACATAAGTATTAGTGCTTTCATATTTTATCTTCCCTGTTGAATACATCACACTTTTCCTCAGTTTGCCTACATTTGATTCTAAGTATTTTGTAAACCCCAAACACTCCCCCTTCCCCCCCTGTTATCGAAGGACCAGAATCTCTAAAAAATATATGGGATAACATGACTGCAATTTGGAAGGTCCTAAAACCACAAACTCATATTTGAATGTCTTTTGTCTTTCCAGTGCCTCTCCTAAAAAGCAATAAAGGTAGGAAATTAGAATACAATTTAAACCATGGAATGTTGCAACTATTTGGGTTTTTGCAAGGTACGAGTGGCCTGGTTTGACCACTACGAGGACAGGCTATTGGGCTAGATGGACCATTGGTCTGACCCAGTAAGGCTATTCTTATGATCTTATGTTCTCTTTCACTGGTTGATTTTCAAAGCACAACTGAAGCATAATTGAATGCTCTTTAGTTTGAATATTTAATTAAGTGAAGAATAATGAAATAATAAAATCAGAGCACACAATGAACAAGCTTTAACTTGCATACAATTCATTCTATGCCATCCAAGAGATTACCAGAAACAGGGATTATTACATTTAAAAGATCAAGGGTCATTGTCGCAGCCATTATTGTAGCAAATTAAAAAAAAAAAAAAAAAAAAAAATCAAACCATTCTCCAAGAAATGGTCATGTAAATAAGGTTGGCAGAGTTTACTAAATTGCATGTGCCCATCACTGGTGATAGCAATGGGCACATGCGCAGAATAAACGCTTTTTTAAAAAAAAAGTCGAGCTGCCGAAGTCATGCAACCCCCTACCCAACCACATACCCCCCCCCGGCAGCGGGACAGATGCCCACTCCTTCCCATCACACAACCCCTCCACCCCCTCCCATCCAACGAACCCCCCTTCCCCTTACTTATGACGGCTGGCTGGTTTAGCGAGCACATTAAATGCAGACTTTAGTTTTGAGAATCTGCCCCCAAGTGTGCTCTCAGATAAACACATGTTATATGATGGCAGCTCTGCTCTTCCAAAGAAAAACACCGACCCGTAAAATGCTCCATATACTGGCCTCGTTTCTCTAGGTAATCCTTAATAATGCAAATGTGCTCACTTAATCTAAAAGTGAACAGTTCTGCCCTCATACAATGCCAGCCATGAGAAACCACTATCGAGACCAATTGCCACTGCAAAGCTATCATCATCCCTCCCCACTAAATGAACATACAGGCTCAGAAGGATCCTACAGCAACATATCAGAAAACACAAATGGCATTGTGGTTTATGAACAGAGGTTTACTAGTACATTTACTTATCTTCAAAGCATTATAACTAATCCTGACAAAGGCCTAGATTCACTAAACCTTCCGATCCTGTCCCGATGATCGCAAAACCAGTTTTACGATTGCTCCCCGACACAATTCACTAAACTTCTGCCCAAACAATCTCCTACCCGATCCGATCATGGAAATGAGGGCAAATGGCATGCAAAAGTAGGAAGCGATCGATTCACTAAGCAGAAGAAGAAACATCGATTGGGTTTGCCGATCTGAAAAGAAGTGACCGCTGAGGACCAGTCGCTTACTATCCTTGCTGACTCTCCTGCCCTGAAATATCAGTATCGAGGTTACAACCCCATATAAAACAACCATCAAAATTAAAAATAAAACTGTAAATTAACTTTACATATGCATAAGAATTCCTTTTTTTATATATATTCTGTAAAAAGCGCATTGCGAGCCCTCGGGTTTAAAGCGTGTTCTGTTCGATAATCCAGCTTCACTGCGTCGGTCACAAATCATTTCTTTTTAAAAATGTCCAACTCGTAGGGCCAGCAAAAGTAAACTGCGGCCACCTCTCCCCCTTTCTTTTGAGCTCGCTTGTGCTTTGCGGGCGGCGCATTCGACACCCGCCAATGATGTGCAGGAATAAACCCCACCCACTAACTATGTAGTAAAGGGCAAAGAGCAAACACATTCATAAATTGCATCACTAACCAACAAGGATACTCTGCGCGTTTCGATCGCCATAGGGCGCACGTCCGATCATATCATTTGCATGTAGAATCTGTTGTGAATCGATTGCTCGGCAGAACTCAGCCAAGAATCGTCCAAGAACGATCCAGATTGGTAAGTTTAGTGAATCTAGGCCAAAATCTTCTGCAATAGTAAATAACAACTTTGTGCTGGACCAGAAGCACCAGTGATAAGAAATAGGGAAGTGATTCTTCTTTGCCTTCAGCAATCAACTTTTAATTAAAATAAAAAAAAAAAAAAAGACAGATGCGCAGCTTCTGTTACTTCCTGTTAATATGCTGTGGTTGAGAAATAGCCAGACCCATGAGCAGAAACAGTGAGGCACTTCCAATGTAAACAAGAAGTTCTACAGTAGAAAATGGCACGGAGACAAATTTGTCCCCGTCGGATCTTAATATCCCTGTGCGATTCCTGCAAGCTCTGCCTTAACCACATAAGCCTCAAACACTTATGATTTTAAAGTGTTCAAGGCTTGTGCAAAAGAGGACAGAGCTTGCTGGAATGGGTCAGGGATAGAGAGATCCTGCAGGGATGGGGACAATTTGGCCCAGCGTCATTCTGTATTCCACAGCACACTTCTACCCCTCTCCTGTACTTTAATAGCACCTTCTGCATAGCATCTCCAAACCCAAATATCTGCATACCCAGCCTATGTGGAAATAACAAGGTCTCAGATTTAAGTGGCATAAAACAGCAGCATTTCTGGCTCCAAGCTCACTTGACTATCCCACAGAGATTGTCACATGAACATTTCTTTAAATACAGAACCAAGGCCAAGATGAAACAACTTACTTTTAAGTTGGCAATGTTGCCTTGAGACGGCACACCCAGCCTGACCATCCAAATAAATCCTGTCAGTTATTTCAAAATTTGCCCTACACAAAAGGTGTATATAGTCCAAAATAGATGAGTTGTGGGTTTTGGGGGGGGGGGGTTTTGTTCTTTAAAGGAAACAACCTGTACAAATTTAGAAAAAAAAAAAACAAACAACCCAAAAACCTTCCTAATCATTTTCAAAAACAAAATTTATCTTGGGTGAAGATAATTCTTTCAGAAGTACAAATATACTATATCCTCTACCCTACACCCAAAAGAATCCATATTCTCTAATAAAAAAATATTTTAAAAAAACTGAATCCAAGACACTTATAGTGCGCCATGCTGGTTTTATTACACTGCACACCATTTATCACCACTACTTACCTAGAACATATGTGGCACAAGGACTGTAGAGACAACAAGGGCACATAGGATAAAGCAGCATTGTAACAAAGTAAGAGAAATGCCAACACTTCAAACCTAGAAAGAAAAAAAAATATTTTCATGTTAAGATCTCAAATTGGTCTTCTGAAATAGCTCCATGTTACCCAATAGAAAACCCACTACCAACTCCTGCTTTCACTTGCAATTTTGACTCTCATGTAGAGCTTAAAGTACCTGGCCTAAAACTTAGAGGACAGCCTCATGCTTCCAATTGCAGCTGTAAGTTTCCAGAGCAAGCCACTTATATATACAGCCTCAAGTCCAACACAAGGCAGCAAAACCACATCACGATATTTATTTATTCAATTTTCTATACTGCTCTCCCAAGGGAGCTCAGAACGGTTTACATGAATTTATTCAGATATTCAAGCATGTTTCTCTGTCTGTCCGGCGGGCTCCCCAATCTATCTAATGTACCTGGGGCAATGGGAGGATTAAGTGACTTGCCCAGGGTCACAAGGAGCAGCGTGGGTTTGAACCCACAACCCCAGGGTGCTGAGGTTGTAGCTTTAACCACTGCGTCACACACTCCTCCAGGAAGAACTGCATGATGTTACAGTTGTGAAACCACACACATTTTGAGTCCTCCTCTGAGAAAATAAAGCAGTAAAATTAGTTCAATTTTTAGCCTAATGTATCTTTATGTAAGAATTATCATCAATACGTTCAAATTTCTGCGACGCTCCTCCCGACATGAATTCATGTTTCATCCACTTCATCAGGGTCAAGGTGGTCGTTTTGTGTTGCACCTCGACCCTGATGAAATGGATGAAACATGAATTTATGTTGGGTGGAGCGCCGCTGAAATTTGAACGTGCTGAAGATAATTCATCTTACATAAAGATAATAAATATTAATAACTTAAGATGAAGCAACAAGAAAAATATTGATAAAAATATATATGGATCAATGAAGAATTGGACTGTATATGAGTAATGTACTCAAACGGTGCGCCGACAACCGAGCGTGGACAACTGAGCGCAGGACTTCATCGCGCCGAAGAAAAAACGTATTTTAAAGGGCTCCGACAGGAGGGTGTTGGTGGGGAACCCCCCCCCACTTTACTTAATAGAGATTGCGCTGGCGTTGTGGGGGGTTTGGGGGGTTGTAAGCAGTGTTCCCGCTAAGCTGCGTTGGCCTGCGCTCACGCACAAAATATTACATCGCAGCGCAAAGTTTCTCTTCACAGCGCACACACGCGTCGGTAAGGTAAGGGGACGCATTGGGGGGATTGCACTTCCCCACAATTGCCATGCTTCGGTTCCTCTTCTTCCTTCCTTCCTCCCCCCCCCCCCCCGCGGGACCCTGCGGCACCATCAACTCTTACTCCCTCTAATGTCGGCCCTGCAGCTCCAGACTTCCTCGCACCTTCTCCCCTCCCCCTTTGGATCGCTATTATTTTAAATGTTATAGCCGCGGAGCTGTATCCATCAGTGGAGATGTCTAACCTCGGCCTGCCCCGGAACTCTTACTGCAACAGTGACTTCCTGTTCCTGCCTAGACGGGCGTCTGCTGCAGTAAGAGTTCCGGGGCAGGCCGAGGTTAGACATCTCCACTGATGGATACAGCTCCGCGGCTATAACATTTAAAATAATAGCGATCCAAAGGGGGAGGGGAGAAGGTGCGAGGAAGTCTGGAGCTGCAGGGCCGACATTAGAGGGAGTAAGAGTTGATGGTGCCGCAGGGTCCCGCGGGGGGGGGGGAGGAAGGAAGGAAGAAGAGGAACCGAAGCATGGCAATTGTGGGGAAGTGCAGAGCTGCAGGGAAGAGTGTTGCGGTACCCAGCTGGAGGGAGAAGGAAGATGAGGGAGGGAATTAAAGGAGATGCCAGGGCTTGGAGCGTAGGAGGAAGGTATGCCAGTCTAAGGGAAAAGGAAGGGGGAGATGTGAGAGCATGGAGGGGGAGCGAAAGATGGAAGAAAAGGAAAGGAGAGAGATGCCAGAGAATCAGGGAAGGGGAGATACCAGACTATGAGGAGAGGTGTGGGAGAGGGAAGGCGAGGAGAGAGATGCCAGACCAATGGGGTGAAAGGAGAGATGGAAGGGGGAGGCATACAGTTTCTGGAAGGGGCATAGAAGGAGAGAAGATGCCATATAGGGGAAGAGAGACGGCAGACAGTGGATGGAAGGAAGAGAGTTACAAGAAGATGAGGAAAGGAGAAACCACAGAAGACAAAGGTAGAAAAAAATTTCTATTTATTTATTGCTTTAGGAGACATGTGTCACTGTTTCTGTGAAGCATTGTATGCAGAGTCCAGCTTCTTGCTGGTTCAATTTAACCTTTGTCTATGTATTTTTATTTTATCCCCCCTTTTACAAAACTGTGAAGCGTTTTTAGCACCAGCCTTGGTGGTAGCAGCTCTGATGCTCAGAATTTTATGAGCATCAGAGCTGTTACCTCCGTAGCTAAAATCCACACTACAGTTTTGTAAAAGAGGGAGGGGTTAGTTTGTGATTACATATTCCTTACTAGGCGAAGGTGTTTTCTGTGTTCTGTGTGTTCGAAAGACATGGTTTTCTGTTAGGATTGACGGTGTAGGATTGATCTGTGCTGGTCTGGCTTGTTTAGTTTTACAATGGGTGTATTGATGTACTGCTCACTGCAATATGTAAGATGCTGCCTTTTCCTAGGTACTCATGTGTGACGTGTGGTTTGTTACTAAAAATCATGTTTTTCTTACAGATGGGGGGGGTGCCAAAAAATGATGGGCCCCGGATGTTACATATGCTAGGTACGCCACTGTATGTAAAGATACCAGAAAGCTGGCGTAGCAAAAACTTCTAAGTTTTGAGTATTTAACCCTCCCACAATCTCACGGGCACTCGTTTCAAGTTTATTGAGATTTTGATTTAAACGCAATATCAAATATTTTCAATGCGTATAACAAAAATAAATTTGGGGAAATAAATAAAACCATTTGAACCAGTGTTCCCGCTAAGCTGCGCTGGCGTGCGCTGGCGCACAAAATATTACATCGCAGCGCACACGTTTCTCGTCACAGCGCACGATCGGAAGAGGCGTAAGGCAGATGGCAGGGCGGCGAGAGGAGAATCGGGCGAGTTGGCTCATAACTTGCTGGCGCCCGATATTTTTGGCTCACGGTGAAAAAAGTTTGCTCACAACACCCGCCCGCTTAGAGGGAACACTGGTTGTAACCCCCCTCATTATACTGGAAACAACTTTTTCCCTGTTTTTAGGGAAAAAGTTAAGTTTTCAGTATAATGGGGGGGTTACACCCCCCACATCCCCCCCAACATGGCAGCGTGAGGCAGCGGGATCCCTATTAAGTAGAGGGGGGTCCCCCCCATCAGAGCCCTTTAAAATACGGGTTTTCTTCGGCGCGATGAAGTCCTGCACTCAGTTGTCCGCGCTCGGTTGTCGGCGTGCCTTTGTCCTCACGCGCTTTTGACCCGTCACCACTCAAACAGCTTGCTAAAGTCATATCAGGCTATGGAGGAGCGAAACAGGCTTCAATCCCAGTGCTGTGCCGAGGCTCTCTGTGAAGCTGGCCAAATCAATTCACTCTCCAGTGCTTTAGGTACAAACCAAGATCTTCATTTACCATCAAGCACGGACAACGCACATCAATTCAAATTCAGCACAGTTAGTGACGGGAGTGAAAGAGAATCGAGGCTTGAGTTACTTAAGGTATATTAAATCACATTAACACATGTTAACAGAGCCTTTAGGGCTCCTTTTACAAAATCACGGTAGCAATTCCCATGAGGCAGATGTGACGTAGCCCATTCAATTCCCACTCATTTGCCATTCCAAGACTCGCTACATAGCTTTGTAAAAGGGGTCCTTAGGTCATAAATCCTCTAAGAATAGAGATATACTTACTGTACCCAAATATAACATACAGTTCATTTTCATTGATAGCTCTAGATAAGAGCTACGTACAAAAAAAAAAAAAAGGGCACAGCTAAAGCTTAAATGTGGTACAAAACAGAAGAGAGTAGTGGGAGAAAACTGAATCGTACTGAAACTGTGTACAAGAAAAATACAGTACAAAGCAGAAATGGCATTTAATACCTGAAAAGAGGACAATCTGAAATAAGATCAAAAGGTAAACGCAATAAAGTTTGCAATAGAGTCACACTTTTGACACTCAGCACACAGCTTCTTAATGAGATCTTATCAAAATTTGAGCTCCTCGAAAGTAATATGCAAATTGCCACTGCATTAAATGTGTGGCGTTAGAAAAAGCAGCACACAAACACACAGCCATTTGCTAAAGAGTAAAATGTCTCTTTTCCTGTCACTCCTGAATATATATGCCACGGTTGTAAACTCAATATAATTGTGTCTCACAGCAAATCCTATTGATTGGTATAGAACTGGAGCCCAAATATCTTTTCAACAGAGCTAAAGATAAGAAGTCATCAATTTATTGTACACAGTTTTTATGATTTTTATAATTTTTGTATGGACCTTCAGAACGCAGCTGGGCACCAAATGCTACCGGTTGCTACCTTCGTCAGTCCAACTTTTATTGAATTTTATTAATTTTTATCTCTTCAAGTATTCTTTTCACTTTTAATATAAAACAAAAGAGAGCCACTTAGCTTTATAGTGGACTATCACTCGTCATTACTTCATATAAATTATAAAAATATAAATCATAAAAAATTGTGTACAATAAATTGATAACTTCTATAGCTCTGTTGAAAAGATATTTGGGCTCCAATTCTATACCAATCAATAGGATTTCCCTTCCTGTCAGTGCATGAGCAATGATTGACACACACACACCCGACATGAAGGAAAACATGGAAACTGCCCCCCTCCTTAAATTCATGCTGCCTTAGCTCAGGTTCCCCCTATACTCCCTAAAATAAATACCTGGTAGTTTAGTGAACCCCAAAGCATACCCTCAAGACCCTTATTTGGCAGACTGACCCAACACTGTGTTTGTCTCAGTATTAACCATGGTAATACACTGACAGTTAGAAGATCAAACAATTAAAAACAAAAAATAAGCAAAAAAAAAATATATACGCGTAAATGTGAAAATAGTGCTCAGTTAAAGATTAAACACCATCTCTCACTGGCAGTGGTGCAACCACAATCATAGCATCTCCTGCCTACCGCCTTAAAAGATAAGTATTACTTATCTTGCTTGATCTTGTATATAGGAGGCAGGAAAGAAGATGGAGATGTAAAGCTCTACTACAGCAAACTGCCAGTGCCTGTGACTTCTCCAGGTGCACAATTCCAAAGTAAAAAATAAAAAATATATACTCAAAATGTATAAAAATCCAATAAAGTTCATATAACTCCCAATCCCCAAGTTAAACAAGTTCAGTCGAATGGGCAGATAGGAAAAAAAAAAAAAATCATCTCCTCCGATCGCCCCCATCTGCATATTGTAGTTTGGGGAATCCATCGGACCTGCCCAGATCAGGCACGGATCAGTCCCGATCGGGCAGGTTTGGGAATCTAGCCCCAAGTGCTGTAAATAGTTGCTTCCTGTGAGCATGCCAGAATGTTGCAAATAAAGACAAGCCGCACTCTGCAAATCAAATTATCTTTTGCAAATAAAAGCACAGGGTCATCTGTATATGTGATCAGATTTGGAGAAATGCCAATCTTTCTATATACAACCTTTTCTTCAGTACCTGATGAGGAAAAGAGGCAATGCAAATAATTCTGGACAAATCTCTACTCTGGGAGTATTATAAACAAACCTGAAATGGAACGTGCTAAATGCTTTTAATCACTCTTTCAACGTCTGATAAGACTATATTTAATCAGTTTTTACTGAACACCAATAAAGAAACAAAAGCAAAACAAGAAAAAGGTTTGTTCAAAAAGATTTTACATTACAGTAAAACATTTCAGACTTCCCCCTTTCCTACTATTCTTGCAGATACAATTCCACACCTCCCCCCCCAACTAAGAAAGGTCCTCCATACCACCCTT
Source organism: Geotrypetes seraphini (assembly GCF_902459505.1). Lineage (NCBI taxonomy): Eukaryota > Metazoa > Chordata > Amphibia > Gymnophiona > Dermophiidae > Geotrypetes > Geotrypetes seraphini. The sequence continues at coordinate 396,042,390 of NC_047085.1, read as the reverse complement.
ATTACCTCTCCCCCCAGCTCCTTAGAGTCCTGATAAAATTTTAATACCTTATCTATCAAGGCAAGAAAGTCACAGTAAAAGCTAAAGCCTGGCAAAATCTACTACTCTATACACACGTCTACAATAATTTTCTTCTTGTGACTGCCTATCAAAGATTACCTGTTTTGAGCTGTTAACATTTCCCGCTGTGGATGAGGCCCACTGTACACAACCCTGCTGAGTCCATGCTGGGAGAGTGCCCCCTCAGTAAGCACCATGGATCCAATGCTGGAAGGCTAGACAAGAAAAAAAAAAGTCTTTGACTCATAAATCCACTAGGTCAGGTTTCAAAGCAAGCACAACCCACAAAGATAAGCAGAGAAGAGATTCTACAATTATAACTGCATCATATACATAGGTGTCAACATTATTTATCGATTGACAAATGTCCTTTTGAAAGGGCGGGAGGGAGGTGGTCAGAAGATCCCTACCAAAAGCTTGCAAAAATTGGTTTTTTGGCCCCCAACATATGGTAACTGATAAAGCAATACTGAAGTCTCAAAGCCTAAGTGACATGCTGAAAGCTGAAGTGCTGGAGTGTCACTCCTGTTTAGCTGTATGTGATATGTCTGTTAAGTCCCCAAGGAGCAGCAGAAAGAAAGGAGAGCCTTGCAAAGATGGTGGCCTGGTGGGGGGAGGGAAGAGGAGGCAGCAGTGACGCCCACTCAACATAATCACATAAATTTCCAAAAGTATAACAGCTGCACTGAAAGATCGGATGAATGAGCTCCTGTTGGTGGAAGAAATTAGAGAAAAGTTTTATTCTTAAGTGTTATCACACAGCAGAAGTGAAGCAAAGGATTGACATGACACAAAATGAGGTGGACCACATTAATGAGCAGACTGCAGAGCTAAGAGGAGAAAATGCCATACTACTGGGCAGAAGAGGAATATCAGAAAAAAAAAAAAATAGAAACAATGATTGGCTTACCGGAAGTTATGAAGGATCAAGAGTTGGACAAGATTTGAGGGAGATGGCTTCTAGCAAAACATATCAAGTGCGTTGAGAAAGAGTGCAAAGAAATCAGGTCACTGAGGTAGCAGGAACAGAGACCGCATCCTCAGCTACAGCGGATAGAGTGGCAATTACGAGAGTGCTTGGGAAGCAAAAAGAAGTGAGTTACAACAGACAAACTACTATTGTTCAATGAGTATTCAACGAGATAGGCAGCACTCGGTTGGGAAATGGCTCTGCTCTGCACAGCTGTGGGGTCAGGTATGTGTTATTCTCAGTGAATCTAATCTAATCTAATGCTTAGTTTTGTATACCGAGCCTTCAATCCAGGAACTCTTGACTCGGTTTACATTGGCTAAATTAGGTCAATAAAGGCAAATAAAAAATTATCAAGAAAGATTAGTTTCCAAAATGTTTAGTAAACAAAATGGTTTTCAAAGACTTATGTAAAAAAAGGAAGGGAGCCAAAACTTCTTAAGCGAAGTGGAAGGTCGTTCCAAAGTCAAGTAAACATAAAAGATAGAGATTGACCAAAAGTCTTGATTCTTTTAATACCTTTACTAGATGGACAGGACAGCTTGAATTGTTGGTCACCCCTTGCAAAAGAGAATCTATAAGAGTTCCAAGATAAAGGAACTAGGGGAGTAAAAATGCTACAGAGAATTTTAAAAGTGACACAGGCACATTTGAATTGGACTCTAAAATATACAGGGAGCCAGCGAAGATTGTAGAGCAGTGGGGTACATGATCAAACTTGCACTTCCCGAAAATCAATCTAGCAGCTGTATTCTGGACCAACTGTAGTCTAGAAAGACAGGTTTTAGTAATAGTAAGGTAAAGGGCATTGCAGTAGTCAAGGTGAGATAAAATAATCGACTGAAGCAAGATGGAAAAAGGTGTCTGACCTTCCTCAGCATGCATAAGTTGAAAGAACATTTCTTAATCACAGCGTTGATTTGGTCCTTGAAAAAGTGAGGAGTCGAAAAGGACTCCTAGGATCTTGGTAGAAAACTCAATTTGTAGTGGGGATCCAGAAGCCAGTACTACAGAACTAGGGAGACAATCCGATTTTGGGCCAAGCCACAATAGTTTCGTCTTAGACGCATTCAATTTCATCCAAACAGACTGGGCTCACATTAGAAGTTTAGAGATACAAAGATTTATTTTAGGTACTAAATCAGCAGTATCCGGATCTATCTCTATCAGGATAAAAATGTCATCAGCATACGTGAGTAAGGTTTCACAAGTGGACAATTAATGAATATTAAGAGTGGTCATATAGAGGTTAAATAATATCGGTGAGAGTGGAGAACCTTGAGGAACTCCACAAGAGGGTTACCATGAAGCAGAAGCAGATGTATTACCGTCAAGGCTCAATGAATAGGAACGCTACAAAAGGAATTTGGAGAACCAGTCCAGGACTACTTGGTGAAGACCTATATCTGAAAGCAAGTGGAGAAGAATATCATGATGAACCACATAAAATGCTGCAGAAAGATTAAATTGGAGTAAGACAGAATATTTATTTTGGGATTGAATTTGTTGGATTTTAGAAAGGAGAGAGATCAGTAGGGTTTCGGTACTAAAATTAGAACGGAATCCATGTTGAAATGGCTGGAGAAGGGAAAATTTATCAAGGTAGTCAGTAAGTTGACTAGCTACAATTGATTCTAACATTTTTGTCAGTGTGGGTATGTTAGCAATCGGGCGATAATGAGAAGAAACAGTGGGATCTAGGTCTCAAAATACGAGAGTAAATCTGAAAATACGAGAGGGAGGTGCGGCAAGATTCCCGACCAAGGAGGTGACAGCAGCAAGACAGTTATCTGGATCAGCTCAAGACAGAAGAATAGGGTCCGTGGAGTGGATGGAAGGAAGCAGCAGCAGGACTCTGGGACTTTGGCAGGTATAATTGTTGGTTGGTGTGTTAACTTGCTCAATTGCTCAATTTAACTGAATGGAGAGTTAATTTGTTCTCCTTCCCTTTCACCAACACTGCCAGATTAAGATGGTTTGCAAAGAAAGGTAATAGGGTAACAATGGGACGCATGGGGATGGAACATTGGGGGGGGGGTGATTGGTTGAAAAGGAATTGCTCACATCACCCTGTAAAGAGCCCTAAGAGAAAATGGCAGTCACCAGGACATTAAATGAACAGTAGCGAAGCTCGGAGACAGGTAAAGAGCTGCAAGGAAGGAGGACCCTTGCTAGTGAGGGGTAGAAAAGATTTAAAGCTGCGCAAAATGCATCAAAGCCAGCATAAAAACTGAACATAAATTTAGGAACAAGCGCAGGGATGATAAGAACATAAGAATATCCTTACTGGGTCAGACCAATAGTCCATCTAGCCCAGTATCGTGTCTTCACAGTGGCCAATCCAGGTCACAAGCAACTGTTAAAAACCCAAATAGTAGCAACATTCCATGCTACATATCCAGGGCAAGCAGTGGCTTCCCCCATGTCTGTCTCAACAGCAGACTATGGACTTTTCCTCCAGGAGCTTATCCAAACCTTTTTTGAAACCAGCTAGATAACCATTCTTACCACATCCTCTGGTAATGTGTTCCAGAGCTTAACTATTCTCTCTGAGTGAAAACATATTTCTTCCTATTGGTTTTAAAAGTATCTCCCTGTACCTTCATCAATTGTCCCCTAGTCTTTGTAATTTGAGGGGGGGGAAATACTCAAATCAACCCACTTGTACCTGTTCTATACCACTCAGGATTTTATAGACGTCAATCATATCTCCCCTAACCTCTTTAGTCTTTCCTCATAAGAGAGGCATTCCATCCCTTTTATCATTATGACCATTCCTCTTTGAAACTTTTCTAGTTCCGCTATATCTTTTTCTGAGGTAATATGACCAAAATTGAACACAGTACTCAAGGTGAGGTTGCACCATGGAGCAATACAGAGGCATTATAACATATAAGTCCTAGCATATTGTCTGCTTTTTTGACTACTGTCATACAATGGGTGCTGAGGCTGTAGCTTTAACCACTGCGCCACACTTCTAAATAATATTATATATGTATAAATTAGTGTATATGTGAAGTGTTCAGAACCCAATTCTCCTGCAACAGAGCCGCAAAAGAATCTTTTAATTTGTTGACACGACGTAAGTGAGAATTTTTTTTTACAGATCAAAGTGGGGGGCTTGGTATGTTTGATCTCCCCTCAGGTACGATTCAAGCAGGTTTTGAGAAAAGGTTTAATTGTGTGAAAATTTGCGATATTAGACATAAAACTTGTGAGAATGCTCAGAACATGATTTTTTTTTTTTTAGTGGGAGGGGGTATTTATTTATTTATATTCTGTTTCATTTCATTGCAATGTGTCACAACATTTTGCAACCCCTCCTGAAGGGCGAAACTTAGGTCTGGCTAGAGGGGAGCAAATGAGGGAAGAAAACTTAAGACTACACTATTGAATAAGCACATGTTTCCAAGCAGGGACCATCTATAAATGTCAAAATGTACAGCGATGTGTACGCCTTTCTGTGCTATATAAGCGATAAGTAGTAGTAGTAGTGTGCACTGGAAGAAGCTTTTCCTGCTGAGCTGCTTGGATTTATAATATGCATTATTCATGAATGGAACTGGAGCAACATAAAAACTAAATATTTGCAGATAAAGTGCCTTAGCTCCAATTAGTAATTTCAGTAATACAATCTTAATGCGAAACTAGAATCAGCAAAGGGACATTGGAATGTGGTGATGGTCCCTAATCAATTCTTTTGCGGCTTTGTTGCAGAATTGGGTTCTGAACACTTCACATATACACTAATTTATACATATATAAATAATATTTAGATTTATTTCCCATATTTCAATTTTTGTGTGGCGTATTTTAGAACTACATGTGTAATTTGTGCCTACACCCAAGTCGGCGATCTACCTGTAACAGTGCATATTTGTATGTGGGGAGGACAGGTAATTTTATAAAAAGGCATTTTAAAAAATATATATATGTGTACGAGACACACACACACAAAAAAAAGTTTACAAAATGAATCCTCCTAAATACACAGTGTTGACATCTATTCTGGCTGGTACAATTCATATCTGCTAGGATAGGTTTTTACTATTGACACATTGCGGCATTCTGAAACAGAATCATACACACACAAGAAAAACAATTCTTCCTGCATACTTCTAGTTCTGAGATTTGAGAGCTACAAGAAATAAGATAGCATGGGCCCTTTAAGTAAAGCTATCTCCCTCAGCTGTGTAGCACATCAGGGATTGAGACTAGCAGATATGTCATTGCCTCATTTTAACCTCCATGAGATGACTGACACTATTCTACTGCTGGAGAAACACTATCGCTAGTCAAAACCACAGCAGGACACTTCGCACAACTCAACCATGGAAATACAGAATACAAGTTGAAAATAATCACAGCTACCCAAAGCCTCAAAGACCTCAAATGATTTTCTGCTATGGAGAAAATGAGCCACTCAGCTGTAACATTCTTTTGTTTAAAAAATAAAAAAAAGATTGCCTAACTCTCATGCGGAACTGATCAATTCTCTCCACATGCTCCTCTTAAAACAAAAGGAAGGATTTGGGCCCCAAGGCAAGCTACATTGAGCCAGGACTGTTCCAAAAAATATATATATAGCTTACCTCATGGTACACTGAAGGTTTTGACAGAGAAGGGACGGTGAAAGAGAGCACCTTGCTTTGTCCATCTTTGTCCACAATTTCCTAAGGCAGAAAACAAAACCAAATAAAAATGTACCTTTTAAAAAGGGCAGCTGCTCAGGAAAAGATTTGGTTCCAAACTACAAGTTACCCACACCTCCAGGTACTCAGCCACTTTTAATTGTAAATGGCAAGTGCATTAATTATTCAAGTGGTCAATCCGGCAACAGAAAAATATGCCATTAAAATAAAGCAATGGAAAATAAACTGGTAGCAGCTTTGTCTTAATTTTTTTTTTCACAAAGAACAGTGGGGGAAAAACAAAAACACCATTTAAAAACAAGGTGGAAAAGTTCAAGAAATCCAGGAGGCTTGCAAATTACTTTCTAACCTGATTTTGGTATACTCAATTGTACCAGGGCAACTTAACCAGTTTTGGAGAGTCATTCTTATATAGAGACGCAGGATCAAGGAGTGTGGACTAATCAAAAATTGATAGAATTACAAAATACCTCAACTACCTTCACCTGGACAGGGCCAACTGTTAATAATCCTTGAAATAACCAATACTTAAGAACATAAGAATTGTCATATTGGGATAGACCGAAGGTCCATCAAGCCCAGTATCCCATTTCCAACAGTGGCTAACCCAGGTCCCAAGTACCTAGCTAGATCTCAAGTAGTAAAACAGATTTTATTCTGCTTATCTTAAAAATAAGCAGTGGATTTCCCCAAGCCATCTGAATAACAGCCTATGGACTTCTCTTTTAGGAAATTATCCAAATCTTTTTTAAACCCTGCAGAGCTAACCGATTTCACCACATTCTCCGGCAATGAATTACAGAATTTAATTACATGTTGTGTGAAGAAATATTTTCTCCTGTTTGTTTTATATTTACTACTTAGTAGCTTCATCGCATGCCCCCTAGTCCTAGTATTTTTGAACAGAGTAAACAAGCGATTCACATCTACCCTTTCCATTCCACTCAGTATTTTATAGGCATAGCATTCTTCATAAAGTCTCCCAAATAAAACTAAGATATACATTATAAAAAAGGAACCCAGAAGTAAAAATATGCTACCCTGAGACCCGCTTCCGGTGTGGACCATTGCACCGCAATGAGTTCCTGCATGACCTCATGCACAGAAAATGTTTTGGGCGGTTTTCTAGTGCCAGTCATGAGAGGGTTGGGAGCTGCCGTCGACTGAGGGTCAGCCTGTGAAATATTAAAAGACCCTGCAGCGCCTTAGACATGAAAGGTGACAACTCCTCCCTATGAAACAGAACAAATGCCGTGGGATCATCCGCCTCCCCCACCAGTGTGTTGTCTAACTCACCCTCAGACAAATTTGTACCACTTGAACTTGAAGCAACCAGAGAGGGAAAAAAGATCTACACTAAACCGAGGGTCCACAGCCACCGCGGGAACCACCCTGCGGCATGTAGCCTCCTGTTGACCCTAAGCGTCTTCCCCTGTGGCTGGAGAGCAGGGACCTGAGCAGAAACCCCCAAAGAATCCCCCCCAGGCAGAACGGATCCAGCACTCTGTAAATGAAACACCCTGTGCAACACCATCACAAACTCTGGAGAAAAGGGCATCACCAGTGTTCTTGATGGCACGGCTGCCGCGTTAGAAGCTCCCTGCGAAGCAGCATCCCCCGAAACCACAGAAACTCCGAGCATAAGATCTGCACATTCGGAAAGTGGCGATTAGGCTTGTGCCGACAAGGGCACCGGAGAGTAAGGGGAAGCATGAACAAGCACCATTTGCACGGGAAAGTGGTGGCACCTCCAACGCCATGATGGGATCCTCGCCAGCCCCCTCCGTGCAGCCTGCCACACACAACCCTGATGGTGTTCCGCGCTTTCCACAGTGTGAACACCGTTTCATCGATTCAGCCGCCATGTTCCCGGTCAACACAAATGTGCTGAGAAAAAACAACACCGACGCCAATTAACTTTTTAAAGGCACACACACACTCTCTCACTCGGCTCCAGATAGGAAAAACACAGTTATAACTGGTAGTTGCAGCCTAAGACTGATAGATCAAAACAGATCTGACCCAGTGAAGCCAAAGTTGGTTTCCTATAGGAAAAAGAAAACACAGAGAACCAACAGATCCCTTAAGCCATGGGGAGAGGGTGGGGAAGGGACCTGGGGGGCACATGCACAATCCCCAAAGCCTGCACTGCTCACCCCTATACTCACTGAAGAACAAATCAACAGGAGAAAGAGCCAATAAATCCAAAGAAGCCAGGTGCTAGAGGAATGGCATCCATCCACCTGCTAGGGATAGAGCATACTGATTGGCCAGGAGAAGTTAGAGAGGAGCACCTGCAAATCAGTTCTCTATTTCCTCATGCTGGTAGATGTGTGCCATCCCACTAGTCTCTGGATTCATTTGCTGCTGTAGCTAAGGAAAAGTGGGGTTTAAACTGAGATCAGATGGGAGATAGTGAGTGTACATTTTGAACTTCAGAAGGTCGTGGGCATTATCATTTTTACTGACCGACACTAAAAAGAAGCAGAGAGAATGAAATTCCCTGCAAAAAGTCCTGTTTCACAACTTGGGATTTAGCTAGGTACTTCGGACCAGTGGTGTAGAGAGGGTGAGAGGCGCCCCTCCCCGCCTCCTCCCCCGCCCACAACGCATGCAACACCCTTCTCATTCCCTGTACCTTTTTAACTTCTGACGCAAGCAGCATGCCCGCGTTGGTATCGGCTTGCCCTTTGACGTCACTTCCTAGGTGCTGGACCAGGAAGTGATGTCAGAGAGGACACCGATGTCGACATGGGCAGCAACGTTGCTCACACCAGAGAAGTAAAATAGGTACGAGGGAAAGCAAGGGATGCAGAGAGGAGGAGGGCTGCCGGTGCCCCTAGCAAGACGGAACCCAGAGCAGATGGCCTCCCATTACTACACCACTGCTTCAGACCTTGTGTTTGCCACTGTTGGAAACAGGATGCTGGGCTTGATGGACCTTCGGTCTGTCCCAGTATGGCAATTCTTATGTTATGTTCTCTCTGAACAATATTTAATCAAATCTAGTCTACAATATAATCTCGTTATAACGGACTTCAAGGGACCTGGAAAAACGGTCCGTTATATCCAGAGTTGCATTTTTAAAAAACTTTATTTAGGTCAACTTGAAACAACGTTTAATCAATGAACAACAGTCACTGCATAACCATATCAGCAACATCAAGAACAAAACTCAGCAAAACATTGGTATGGCACGAAATGATTGCAAAACCAGAACACTAAAAGATGTTCTAAAGCATTATGTCGTACTGTACTGGAAAGAAAAATACTCTGTCATTTTCTTCTGGGCTGCATTTTGATACTATATCACTGTCACGCCACACGCCTTGTAGGCGGAGCCTGCTTGTCCTTTATAGCCGAAAGTCCGCTATATGCGAGTCCGCTATATGCGATGATTTTCTGTATGTTTATAATGGCGACCAGCGGACCTCGTCCGCTATAGGCAAGGTTCCATTATAAGCGAGTCCGTTATAACGAGATTATACTGTAGTTTTTGTAAAGACAACCTTCCCTGAACAAAATGTTTGAAAAATGCACCTTTGGTAACAAATATCAATGCTAATTCATATTATGTGGGATATAATGAGAAGTGTACCAAGCATGTTCCCCATAAAAGTAGAAAAAGACTTGTAAAGCCTACAACCTACAAATCTACATCAAGATTCAAAATGAAGAAGATGAAAAAGCATTTCACAGATCATTAGCAATGCAAACTATGAGCATATTCATTATACTGTATATTTAAAAAACAAAACACCTTGCCCCCTTACACCTGAACAGCAAACCTTATACTTGCAGGCAGTACACACCATCTTTCTACCACGTATGAAATTTTTTAAATGTAATCTAATGCCTTTGGTTGATTATCTTATGGCGATTTCTGTTGCCAAAAATGCATTGTAACAGACATCAGTTAAAAGGGATTATTTCCATCATCTGGATTTGGATTTTTAGCTCACCATTTCAAGTCACATTGAGTTTTGCACCATGATTACAATAAGCCCCTTCCACACAGCATTTAGAATGTATGAGGACATCCAAGGCAAGAGAAGACAGTGATTTGCCCAGTATCATGCTGAATATCAGTGGCAGAGTAAGGTGCAATTTAAACCCTGGTTCTCAACCCAATACTCTAATCATTAGGGGCTCCTTTTACTAAGGTGCATTAGGGCCTTAACGCGCGGAATAACACGTGCGAAATTGCCCCGCGCGCTAGACCTTAATGTCAGCATTGAGCTGGCGTTATTCTAGAAGCGTACCGCGCGGAATAGTGGGCGGTAATTTTGTGCGTGCGCTAAAAACGCTAGCGCACCTTAGTTAAAAGGAGCCCTAGGTCACGCCTCTTCCTAAATGCAGGGCAAAATGAACTGTGCGGTCAACCCTGTTTTGAGAAACAGGGAGAGGTCCACTGCTAAATCAGAGCCTCAGGGTGGACGTCAAGGTACAGGCCCAGCCCCAGTATAGGAGAAAAAAAAGCTTCTGCTGAAGAAAATCTTTCACTCCACAGCTATGACACCTAAAAGCTCCTGGCAGAGATGATTTATTTTCCATTTACCAAAACAGTAATCCTGGAATGACTCACAGCTGAAGGTTCACAGTTAAGCCATCCCATTTCTATAAGCGTGCCACTGTCTCTAGACTTAGACAAAAGGAGTCATGTTTCCAGCGTTTCCAACAAGCATATTCTCATTTGAAAACTGTGCTGCTTTATGAACCCGGGCGAAGACATGCCACTTCCAAGGAATGACAGCAGTTGGCTTCCACAAAGGCAAGCCCCTCTCTTTTCTTCCCCTCACACAGTCCACATTTTGTTTTCTGCCATTTGCGCATATGCATGCGAGTCTATGCATGTTGAGGATGATGGCTGGAAAATACAAACCAGATTGTAGACGCCAAGGAGGAGAGCCTCGATGCAGCCACTGCTCTGCAGATCCCTGCTGGCTGAGACCGCCAGGTAGCACCACATCAGTTCTGGAAGAAACTGCAATGTGAATCGGCGCAACCGCTCTTCACCACTGCGATAGAATTCAAACAGCTGGTGGCAGATGGGTTCCAACAGCTAAAAAGATCACAGCAAGCTAATTAAAGTGGCAAATCAAAACACGGACTCTACACAAATTGAAAACAAAAATAAAAAGTGTTTAAAATATACACTTCAAGTTTTTGGACACATTCACCTCTTATTAGCTGTTTATAAGCAGTTTCAAGCATAAGCATTCTAGCATGTGATGTTCAGTAAATCCTCCCCCAAAATACATATAAATCATTTTAGCTTTAGATTTTTCTCATAACTTTACAGCAGTAGTTCATGGCAAGTTACATGTCAATCAATATGAAAGGCAGAGAAGCACCTCCCATCTGGTACAAGATACATAGGGTGAGAAAGGAAATGCAGAAATCAATGTTCCCAGTTGCCTTTCAGCTCCACAGTACACATTGATTTAGCTGAAAGACAACCCAAGGTCTGCAAGAATCCAGCCTCCTTCTGAAGTGACAAGCTTTCTGAACACGGCAAACAGAGCAAAAGCAGAAAACAAACACTACAACCTCTGCAACTGCAGCCATGAAAATAAGATACATTTTACTGACCCAAACAAAGTCACCTTATGTTAACAGAGCAAAATTTACCCTTACAATCTAACCAACTTATTCTGCTTACTTGTCTTTTCTTATCTAAAAACCTGCAAACTTAGCTTTTGAAGTTGTAAAAGTACTGTAGAAGAGCCAATCCATAATTTCATTGCTCTAAGGAATTCTTAAGGTGCACCGATAAGCCAATAGAAAAAAAGGACTAACTACAGGCCCTTTTACGAAGCCACGGTAGCGATTCTTGTGTGGAAAATGTGATGTAGCCCACTGAATTCCCATGGACTGCGTTGCATTTCCTGCACCTCCACTACCGTGGCTTTGTAAAAGGGCCCTATATTTTTAGCATTCATGATGCACAACACCAAACCAAAGGCTCAAGACAGTGTTAAGGCCGGATAAGGGTTCTCGTAGCAATGACTCATCCTTTGCTATCCTTTCAGGTATCTCTGCAACCTTCATTTTAGGGATTTTCTGGTTTTCATTTTTATGAAGAGTTGTATATTGTTACCGACTCTGAAACCCTTGACATTTGTCTGGCTTGACAAAAAAAAAAACAAAACCAAACCCAAATAGAAACACACTAAAGCACCAGCTCAGGACAATGCAGAGCAGTTTCCCCTCTTCTTAATCTGTACAAAAATGCAAAACCTGGAAAACCAATGGAAGGCTGAGCAAGGCTCTTCAAAAATCTGTGCAATCCTACATTAAAACATGTCTTTGACCTATAAGTGGTCAGGCACAATATACAGAAGGTGTCTAAGAGGACAAGACTGATTCCATGCAAACCAAGAGAGTCAAGTACCAATGAACTTGTCTAACCTCTAATGCAGTGTCTCTCAAACTTTCTCAAGCCAGGGCACACTAAAGGTAGTGGCCACGACTCGAGGCACCCGGAAGTGCGTGGATGACACCATGATGACATCCACGCATGCGCAGAGGTCCTCCAGACAGGCCCTGAAATGCCAGCAGGGAAGTCTATCAATATCAACTCAGTACCCCTAACCACAGACCTCCCAAGCTCAACCCTAGACCCCGCCCCTTTACTAATTGTAATGCCATTTTTTCCATTCATTTTTCCTATACACACAATATACACAGCAGATATATATTCTCAAAACTGACATTTCTATCATTTTATTGAAAATAAAATCATTTTTCCTACCTTTTTTGTCTGGTGACTTTATTTTTCTGCTTTATTCTCAAAATCTACTTTTCTATGTCTTACCTTCCCTTCCCCTTCCTCTCTTTCTCTCTCTCTCTCTCTCTCTCCTTCCCTCACTGTTTCCATGGTCTGACCTCTCTCTCCTTCCCTCTTTTCCCCCCAGTAGTCCTTCCTTTCTCCCTTCCCAGTCTGGCATCTCTCTCTATTATTACTACTACTACTATTATTATTTCTATTGCGCTACCAGACTCCCCTCCTTCCCTTCTATCCCTGGTATCTCTCCCTTCCTTTAGTCATCTCTCCTCCCCCCCACCCCCCATGTAACATTTTTCTCTCCCTTCCTCCTTTCTGACCCCTGCAGGCCATCTCCCTTCTCGTCCTCCTTTCTGGCCCCACTCCCAGTCCAACATTTCTCCCTCCTTTCCACCAGTCCAACATTTCTTTCTCTCTTCCTCCTGCATGCTTCTTCTCCTTCGGCCCTCCTTCCCTCCCCTAACCAACATGTATTTCTCTCCCTCCCTCCACGAGTCCAATTTTTCATCCACTGCCCTCTCCTCCTTCCCCCGAGTGCGATATTTCTCCTTCCTTCCCCCATCCATATCACCCTCTCCATTAGTCCAACACTTTCTGCCTCCTGCACACTTTTTCTCTCTCTCCTTGCTTATTCCCTCGAGTGACATCGTTCCCACTCCCCAACCCATGTTCTTTCCCCGTGCATCATTTCTCCCTCTCCTCCACCGCATGTCCATTTCTACCTCTCTCATCACTCACTACTCCTGTATCAATTTTCCTTCCTTCCTTCCCTCCCCCAACCCCACTCACAGCTAATATGCTCTCTCCCCATCTACCATCTCACCCTCCCCTCCAGTGTGTAGCTTCTTTCCTTTCCCTCCCCTTCTACCAGGTCCAGCAGCACCTCTTCTCCCTTCCCTTTCCCTGCCCCCTGTCCAGCAGCACCTCTTCCTCTCCCTATGTACAGCAGTACCCATTCTCCCTAATACAATTTCTCCCTTCCCTTCTCCAGTACTTCTCCCATCTCTAGCGGCAGCTCACTGTGTGCTTTTTAACTTGGTCACACAACTGCCGCTAGGATTAATTTAGAGGTGGTTTCATCCAGGAGCCTTGGGGCCTTTGCTAGGCTGGCCCGTTTCGATGGTCGGGGTGGGGGGGATGCAGTGAGAAACGCAAAGTCAGCAGGAAGATGCAGTGCTAGCACTGCAGGAGATGCCTTACAGCGAGAGGCAAGTGAGTTGGTCGGTGCTTCTCTTCCTCCTCAGTGTGCCGTGGCATACTTGGAATCTCAGGAGGCACACAGTTTGCGATACACTGCTCTAATGACTCAACATATTGCCAGCACAGAGCTTAATCAAGAAAGAAAGATGGGATGTTATATACAAGCAGAAGCCTGAAGAATAAACATTCATTCTAAGTTAAACCTCCAGTGGCAGTCTGCACCTTTAAGGTGGGGGCAGGGGGAGATCTAGCAATTTACATACCTCGCTCTGAGGCTCCTGGATAACTTTGTACAAAGCAGAAACCAGAGAACCCTTGTCCATCAGACTGAGCGCATAGCTAGAAATGGATGCTTCAGGAAGGGTCTGAAACCAAAAGCAGAAAAAAAAGTGTGGTATTTTCCTTTTGCAGAAAAGCCCTCGCTCAAGCCGCATAGTGCCACTGAGCTGTCAATCTAAGGCAGTGGTCTCAAACTCAAACTCTTTGCAGGGCCACATTTTGGGATTTGTAGGTACTTGGAGGGCCTCAGAAAAAATAGTTAATATCTTATTAAAGAAATGACAATTTTGCATGAGGTAAAACTTGCACAAATTACATTGTAACATTTATAGTATATAAATCTTTCCTTTTGGCCAAGTCTTAATAATATTGTCATTTATAGCTAAAGAGACATATGATCAAGAAACTATTTTATTTTACTTTTGTGATTATGATAAACATACTGAGGGCCTCAAAACTGTACCTGAAGGGCCGCATGTGGCCCCCGGGCTGCGTGTTTGAGACCTCTGATCTAAGGTAATGCAATACACTTTAGATGAGTTTGTATAATCAGGGAAGGGGAAGCATGGAATAAGCATGGCAAGGGAATTTTACAACTAGTTTCTTGGAAAGGGGTCATGAGATCAACATTTCTACCAAATAACCGACAATCCCAGCCATTACAGTATTATCCTTTTGGAAGTACCAGTTCCACATTACCTTTAACAGTAGTTCCCCCAACTTGTGCCACCTAACCTGCCCAATTTCCCTGCTGATTCAACCGCCAGATCCCGCTTCTCCCACTCTAAAAAAAGGCTCTCGGTGTTTGTTACACATCATCTTGAATCTGGATACTATTTTTGCCCCAGTTAAGGCAACAGTAAACAGTGCCAAATTTAAGGTAAACCATTCTACTTATTCTTCCCAACCAAGTGGAGAAAGAATTATATGAAATTTGTCGCTCATATCCTGAGTTCACCACAGCCTGGGAGGGGGTGGGTGTAGAGCCGTTACCCAACTGTTGGTTAATCCAGAGTGTTGGATAAACAGAAGGTCAGTTAATCGTAACTTTACTGTACTTTGTCAAATGCCTTCTAAAATTCCAGATACACAGCATCTGGATTGAAGGAGTCATCCAATGGTTGGGACAGGGGTTCTCAATACAGTCCTAGGGACACACCAAGCCAATTTGGTTTTCAGGATATCCGCAATGAATATGAATGAGAGAAATCTGCATACAATGAAGGAAGTGCATGCAAATTTCTCTAAGTGTATTATATAGTTATGTGCAAGAGGAGAATTAATTGAATTGATGTTTAAAAGTATTAGGTACAAGATAGCTTTATTGTAAACTTGGGTGCATATTTATTAGGGATATCATAAAAACTTGGTTTGCTTACCGCCCTTGAGGACTGAACTTGGACAAGCCTGCCTGAAATCATAGCCCCCTGCTCAGGTCCATTCCTGACATGACCTGACTAGGCAGGTTGGGACTTTCACTCATATTTTATATCTTGCAGCCTAGATGATTGTGAATCAGTGCTTCTAAGCCCAGTTCTTGAGGTACACCCAGCCAGTCATGTTTGCAGGATATCTGAGGAGGCGTGCATGCAAATCTCTCATGCATATTCATTGTGGATATTGTGAAAACCAGACCGGTAGGAGAACCCCTAAGTGAGAGGGTCAAAGAAATTCAAAAGAAAATTTAAAAAACCCACCCTTCATGAGGATCTAAACTTAAACCTATCGTTTTTGCTATGAAATACACAATGAGAAAGCAAAAAGAACAATTTCCACTAGATTTTACTCAAATAGCCATGATTCTTATGACTGCTTTCTGGCTCAAAAACATTTTCAGGAATAACATGCATGTTTCTATTCCAGGAGATTCTTTCAAAAAGCAAACACACCAGGAGGTAGTAATGTACTTACTGATGAAATTTTTCTATTTCACTTTAAAAGATATGTGATGTGCAGGATGGAGTTAAAAACAGAGATTATTACTAATGAAAAAAAGGTGGTAAGCATCTGTTAAAAAGCAGTCACTTTTCCTTCCTGCACTTAACCACATATATCCTCACAGCTGTTTCCTTACTTTGGACTATGGTAAGCACCAAGTTAGGCAGAGCACCATAAGCAAGTGACAGTACTGATGAGGAAAGGCCTGGAGAATAGTTTCAGGAAAATAAACCCAGAGAAAGGTTAATTTCCTTAGTGGCCCTTCAAGTTTACAATGG
The DNA here is from genome assembly GCF_902459505.1 of Geotrypetes seraphini. Classification (NCBI taxonomy): domain Eukaryota; kingdom Metazoa; phylum Chordata; class Amphibia; order Gymnophiona; family Dermophiidae; genus Geotrypetes; species Geotrypetes seraphini. The sequence goes on along the minus strand of NC_047085.1, from coordinate 396,026,226 downwards.
ATGACAGATGACTTAACTTGCAACAGTAGGGTAATTGGGCAGGTTAGGTAGCACAACTACCCAGATCCCACTGTTTGCTCTGAATGAACAGGTTACACTAAGCCAGGGGAGTCAAACTCAGTCACAATAAAGCGCCAAAATACCAAAACACAGGTTAAGTCGCAGGCCAGACCTCACCCAATTTCCGCCTCAGACCCCGCCCCCATAATAGTACTAATTGTAACACCATTTTTTTCCATGTATACACACACAATATAATCTTATTAACACATAATGGTTAACCACAAAATTAAACTTCACAAAGCACACTGTATACTTCTCAATATTCATTCCTTCCAGAACACAGATAGCCCCTATGCAAATACGGGACCAAAATCTAAAAGTACTAATATATACAAAGGAAACCCTAAGATTCAAGACTCTGCATGTAGTACAACCCCAGAGAAAAAGAAACAAATGCATTTCTTCCTGAACAATGCAAAATATAGACAAGATGTAAAGTCTCAAAATTGACACAATTCAATCACTAAATTGAAAATAAAATCATTCCCCCTACCTTTGTTGTTTCCCTCCCTCCATGCTGCGCATCCCTCCAGCAGGCATATTACCTTCTGGTCGGCTCCCACCTGGCCGTTTTATGTGGCCCGTGGTGTGGATGCAGCATTTTCATTGCCGCCCCTGGTGTTATCTCCTGGCCAGCTCCCTCCTCCTTACTGCCGAAGTGTGCAAAAAGCCTCGGACAGCGGCCCCTCGCGTGTCCCGCGCCTCATCTGGAAGCATTCCTTCTGACGTTGCAACCTCAGAGAGAAGGCTTCTGGTTCAGGCACAGGATGTGCGTAGGGCCACAGCCGCCGCCCAAGGCTTTGTGCACACTGCGGCAGTGAGGAGGAGGGAGCCGGCCAGAAGACAACATGGGGGTGGCAATGAAAATGCTGCATCACAACGTGGGCTGCATAAAGCAGCCAGGTGGGCTTGATTTGGCCCTCAGGCCTCGAGTTTGACACCTGTTCCCTAAGCTCTTTCTTCTGTCTCTGGAGGAGGCCAAGGAAAACTACAAAAGTGTAGTTTAAACATTCAAGGCCTTGGGAATCCTTGACGCTCTATTAAAGGTAGAATACTAACCAAGCATCTCTCCGAATTATAAGTGACAAGCCACTTTATTGGGATTACAACATCAGCTAATTCATTATTAAACATATGTAGTTGGTACATCTTCCGATTATATTACAATTGCTTCATTAAGATCCAGTGATAAATTGCATACTCCAGCAATGTTCTATTGGCTAGTTTCAAATTACAGGGTTTCTCATTAATCATATTTCATTAGTAATTTTCCCTAGCAACAATAATGACTTAGTTATCACATGCTATTGGTTTCACCCCTGTCAGCAATAGAGGGTGTATCAACATGTTCACTTAGGACATAATGACCTACTAGGACTCATCTATTCCCCAATCTTACAGGAATCTGACAAGAAATAGCAGCTGTGACATACATCTATTTTAAAACTTTAACATTTGCTAAACAAGCAATAATATTTTTACTATAACTCTGAAGCATTTCTATCCTTCAGCTTTATCTATCTATCTATCTATATACATACATACATATACACACACATTATATATATAAATTAGTGTCTTTTCAAGTTCCCCGGAAAGGGGTGTCTCATACATATTGGGTTATTGCCCCCCCCCCAATATCCTGCCTAATACAATTATCACCATCACTGCTTCTTCAATTGTAAAAGGCTCTCAGTGCTTGTCACACAACTTCTTGAATTTGGATACTGTTTTTGCCCTAAGGCAAACCATTCTATTTATTCTCTCTAACCCAACAGAAGTGGAGAAAGAATCATATGAAAGGAATCGAGAACATCTGTGTCTCCTTTCACCTGGGGGCAAATGGAACAGAGAATGAAATTTGGCACAATGCGAAAAAAAAATTCAAAAATGGGCCAAATCTGATTGGTGTTTCCACAGAACTAAGCCCCCCCCCCCCGTCCCCAAAAATGCTGCAATGCATTTCTAAGCAAGGAGTTCCAGCTTCTGTAGCTTAAAAACACATACAGTACAGTGAAACATGACAGTTAAGGAATTCCTGCTTTCAAAATGCCACGCCCTTTTTTCTGCTTTTCAAATCCCCTAAACTACCCTATCCAAAAAATAAATCCCTGCATAAATTGACTCCATTCCCAAAAACTACAACTGCCCACCATCCCACATATTGCTGTAACCCCTAAAAAAAAAGATAGTCAGGAATGTTTAAGGGGAGAACAGAGGGAAGGATACAAATGATCCCTGTTCATTTCTAAGCAGCTTGTAGATGCAAAGAAAACACACAATTTTAAGTATCTGTATACAAATGCTAGAAGCCAAAAAAATTAAGAAGGGAGATTTAGAGTTAGAGTATATAGCACTAAATGAAGAGGTAGATATAATGGGCATTTCCAATACCTGATAGAAAGAGGACAATTAATGAGACACTCTTTTACCCGAGTACAAATTATATTGCAATGATAGAGTGGGAATTAAATCAAACAAAATAAGCATTCATGAAACAGATAGCAGCGTGGAATCCTTAGGGATAAAAATTCCATATATAAAAGGAAGGAGTATACTGGTAAAACTGTACTGTACTATTACCTGCTATAACAGAACAAAGACATATGAAGAACTGTTTACAGAAATTAGGAAAGCTGGCAAATTAGGCAACAGTTTAATAATGGGCAATTTCAATTATCCCAATATTGACTGAATAAATGTTACATTGGGGACTGCTAAGGAGGTAAAATTACTAGATGTAATAAACGACTGCTTCTTGGAGCAATAGGTCCAAGGAAAAGGCAAGCGGGGGAGCTATTTTAGACCAGTTCCTTAGTGAAATGCAGGGTATAGTAAGAGAGGTAACAGTGTTGGCCTACTGCAGGGGTAGGCAATTCCGGTCCTTGAGAGCCAAGCCAGGTTTTCAGGATATCCACAATGAATATGCATGAGATGTATTTGCATGCATTGCCTCCTTGAGATGCAAATCTATCTTATGCATATTTATTGTGGATATCCTGAAAACCTGACCTGGCTCCGGCTCTCGATGACCGGAATTGCCTACCCCTGGTCCACTGGGAAACAGTTATCATAACACGATCAAATTTGAGCCAATATCTGGAGTAAAGTCACTAAGGAATCTACTGTAGGAGCATTTATTCAAAAGGATAACTATGATTAACCCCTTCTTTTACTAAGGCGCACTAACCGATTTAGCGCGTGCTAAATGCTAACTCGCCCACGTAGGGTCCAGTTATTTGCATATCCAACAGTCAAATCGTGTCGTTTTAAGAGATTTCTCGATAGAACTCTCTCTTTCCAGGCAGCCAAGATGAATGCCTGGTTTGGCAAAATTATGCCAGGAGTCTCATCCTATTACATTTTTAGAAAATTATAAAAAACACAACTATTTGACAAATTTGTAACCTAAGCTCCCTAATGCTTTTTAAAATATGTTATTTTAGAAACTGATGTCTTTTTTTTATGAACTGTATATTTGCTGGATGTTCAGCCTTATCTGCTGTGAACTGCCTAGAAACATTTGTGGTCTGGCGGTATATAAGAATAAAATTATTATTATTATATTCTATGGACGCGTTAGCATTTAGAACACGCTAAATCGGTTAGCACGCCATAGTAAAAGGACCCCTGAATGAGGAAAAATGGTCAAAAAGCAGCTAAAAGGATCGGCTGCAAAAGTTAAGCCTTTAAATCAAGTATGAAGGTTGTTTAAAAATACCATCTTTGAAGCTCACACTAGATGTATTCCACATTTTAACATAGATGGAAAGAAGAGAAAAACGACAGCCAGGATGGTTAAAAGCCGATGTGAAAGACGCTATTAGAGCCAAAAGAACATCCTTCAAAGAATGGAAAAAGGATCCATTGGCCAAGGTGGGAACACATACGAGAGATCCCTTGTAGGCCAAGGTTGTACTAGTGTATACACACCGGTGGTTCCCTGCTCGTACCTTCAACAAGTAGCGTGTCATCAGGTCAAATGAGATGGTTCTCTGCCCAGCAAAATAAACAGCTGGGCCTCCAGTTTTAACAGCACACTCTTGTCTGTTGATATAAGCCACTGCTGTGTCATTGTCTGAGAAAACTCCGATTGCTTTCTTTTCCAGGGTCTGACTCTAGCAGTAGCCGCACTGTACTACTTCTCGGGTTTAGGCTTCTATATCAGAAGACCACCATTAAAGGTTGGAGCCACAGGAACCAGCTCTGTGGGTGCTTGAGCACCCCAATATTGAGCAAATTCTTAACTGTGTCCATGGAGCACTAATTTCCATTGGGTTCAAATTGTTCTGTAAAGTTTGCTCCCATGGTTGGAGCCATCATTCTGCACTCAAGCCAGTGATAGGTCAGGAACATCCAGGGATTGCTTTTGCCCCCCAGCCCTTCTGTGTGGCAGACTGAGGATAGAGGTGGTGACAGACACACAGACTGAAGTATTGGGAAAGGGGAAATCAGAGCTGTTAGAGCATAAGTGAACTTAAACATCTCTTCCGGACAAGGCATTGCATGCATTCATGAATTAGCATGAGTCTTCCATGATCTCCTCCACCCAGGTCCTGCCCCATAAGGTGGCATACAGTACAGAATAACATAGGGACATATTTGTCCCTGTCCCCGCGTGGGAGATCTTTCTCCATCTCCATCCCATCCCCACCCCTGAAAGCTCAATCCTCTTAAGTGTTGGAGGCCTATGCAAATGAGGACAGAGCTTGCAGGGATAGAGATAGATCCCACAGGGAGACACAAATTTGTCCCCATGTAACTCTCTAGATACAGTTAAAGCATGCTGTCATTTGTGCACATTCGTAAGTTAACAGTACACTTTACTAAACAAACTGCTTTATGCTATCATTCAGAGTTAAAAACTACACAATATTAAAGTGACTACACATAAAAACATTCCTACAAAATAAGGAAACAATTTAGGTATGTGCAAAAACACCACATTTGGTTCCTTATATTCTCTGACTAAATCAGCCATTCATTTTTTCCCCTAAAGATAATACATCAGAGCAGACTGAATAATTTAAATTCTCATTTGCATCAGAAGACATCTTACAAAGCTAATATTGTTTGCTTTTAGTCACAAAAATTAAAAGCCTAGTTGAAAACAAGCTCTGATTTTCTCATACTTTAGAATATCCAGGCATTTTAGAAGCAGCTCACCTAGGCAATACACTAACTCAGATTCACAAGAACACTGCACATGCATGGGAAAATGTAGTAACTATAGAAAATCAGCTACTGTATATACATTTTAAATAAGATCCTGAAATTATGTGTATTTTATTGCATGACTGAGCTTTATTTATTGCGACATTTAACTTTTGCTGAATCTCTTGCATCCTATATGGAAATGTCATTCCCATCACTGGTTTTCCACTCATCTGGTTTCATTTCTTAATATGCACTGGTTATCTCTCCTTCTCTTTCCACATATTACAACAACTATCTGTTGCTTCATTCAATAATAATAAACGCAACAGAAACATCAAGGTGACCGTTTTAAAAGTTACCAGTCACAAAAATCTAAAGAAACCATCGGACAAAATCAGGCTGAATAAGGTCCGAAAGGAAAAAGGGGGGGGGGGAGAGATAAAATAAAAAGCAATAGAAAGATACGTGCAAAAATAAAATAAAAAGGGAAGGCACTTTCTTAAAGAAAAACAAGGAAAAAAAGAGAGAGGGGAGCTGAAGAGCGTGTAAAAGTGCGCTGATTTTGCGCTCTCGCGCTGGCAGATTTGGCTCCAGTCCTCTCATTACACAGAAGCACGTTACCTTAAACTCGGAGAGCCACTCCTGCACTTCCCCTCTCTCCGCCGCCTGCATCTTCCCGCATGGGGCTCCGCAGTCCGCCGCCTTACGCGGGAGGGAAAGAGAACAGCGGTCAGACTCTTAACAAGCCGGAAAACCACGCAAGCGCCCGTTCCTCCCTGCCCCGCTGCCAACTACTCCCGGCGCGCGCGCGCGCACACAGCCAGCACGAACCAGCGCGTGCGCATCCTGCCGAGCATCTCCCCTCCCCTCCGTCAACACATCCTCGGACTCGTGGTCAGTGCCGCGGAGGAAGGAGGAGGCTGGAGAAAAAGCAGCGGCGTCTGGTTAAAAAAAAAAAAAAACAACCAAAAACACACAAGTCCCGCCCTTTCCTGGGGGAGGGAGCACTGGCGCTGTCTTTCAAAGAAAGCTCCGCCCCTTTCCGGAGGAGACTGAGGGACTGTTCGTGCAATCGCGCAGCGGAAGCAGGGGAACTCCAGCTCAGAGGCAAAGGGACAGAATTAAAGAAGCCCCCACTGCGTTACTAGGCATTCCTTTGGAGAGAAGTGTGTAGGTGCATGTTCCCTTTGTTTCCCGAAGTCCGTGGGAACCGCAGCTAACTTATTCGGGTTTAGTCACAGAGCCTTCAGACAAGCTGCCATCCCCAAATAAAATTCAAAGCACAAACGGGAAAAAAGTACTTTGGAAAGCAGTACTCCGAGTAGCTATGATTTCTATAAAAGATAGATGAGAGGTACTTTTAAGCACTAGTGGTTCATTGCTTAGCTGTCAGGACTTGCGATTAATCATGTTCCTCCACAGTACTCCTCTCCCTATTGTGCCTATGAAACCCCAAAGTCCTGCAACCGTTGGCAAGTGTAAAAAAGTGAAAACAGAATAACATTTATTCAAAGAACACTTGACACCGATTAATCTGCTTGTGTCTACTTCTCCATGAGTTCTTTGATAGGATTTCTCAATAGAGGGCTGGCATTAGACAATGGGACCAAGGGCAAAAGTAAAGTATGTGCCCAGGTTGCTCATTTTTGCTAAGTCACAGTCTCTTTGTAGTGTTAGGGTCCTGGCCAATTCCCTAATTGTTCCCCTAAAATTGATCCTAAGTGATTTTTTTAAGGGGAGGAATGAACCATGTCAGAAATGGAAGTACAGTACGTCCTGAAGTTACAGACGCCCAACTAAGTACAACTTGGGGGGGGGGGAGTAACAGAGTAGCGGATCCTGCTCTGGATAGGTCTTCCTCCAGCATGGCTGAATACCTTACCTTACAATTGCTGGACTTATGGAGGACCCTCCACCTACTTGATAGGGATTATACCCATTGCCCTACAGTAGTCTCAGATCATGCGTTTGTTTGGCTCACCCTTGTGCTTCAGACAGATTCTTCTACCACTCCTCAATGGAGATTTCCTTTAGACCAGGGCTGCCCAAGTCCGGTCCTTGAGATCTACTGGCAGGCCAGGTTTTCAGGATATCCACAATGAATATGCATGAGAGAGATTTGCATACCAAGAAGGCAGTGCAGGCAAATCTCTCTCATGCATATTCATTGTGGCTATCCTGAAAACCTGGCCTGCCAGTAGATCTTGAGGACCGGACTTGAGCAGCCCTGCTTTAGACCTTTATAAGGACCCTAAATTCATAGATTATATACGTGCTCACTGATCTTATTATAAAGAGTGTAATGCACAACACCTTACTGAGCTCACCCTTTTCTGGGAAACTGCAAAGGCAGTTTTACGAGGGGATATAATCGCATATTCCAGTAACAAAAAGCGTATGAGAAATAGGGCTATTTTAAAACTGGAGAGCTCATGGGGCATCCCTTACTACAGTTAATAAAGAATATTTATTAACTTTGCAGACAGAAGTCAGCCAAGTGATGTTAGTGCATCAATTGCTTGGCTAGTTTACATAGGGTTTTAGCTAATTTGCATGGCCGGATTGGAAAATGGGCGATTGAGACGAAAAACATGCACTGAGCTGTTTTGTGTATCAGGTTGGCAAATGCAATCTGTGCTAAAGCAGTCAAAACTGGTTTAGCGACGATCGCTGACTTTAGTGCATCTGGGCCTAAGTGCTTCCTCATTAACTCTACATTATCTATTTAGCACCAATCATAATGTGTTAGCTGGATAATGTGGGAATGCTCACTCTCCACCCCTAACACCCCCTGCAAAAATATTTTTAAAAATCAGTAATAAGCATGCACAGATAGGCAAAATACCTCAAAACACTTTAACACAGTTCTGTGGTAGCCTATGTGCATTAAGTGCCTGATTTTCAAAACAGATGTCCCAATTGCAGGTGGCAGTAGGTGTCCTGCCACCATCTGGCAGCCAATCAGGACGCACGTTTAAAAAAAAGTATCTGAGGCAGGATACCTATATTGCAGGCCTCTGTTTCACGTGTGCGGAGGCGCATACCCATGCTTAAGTACTCCAAAGGCGGAACATGGGCTTGGTATTGCACGTAAGTGACCGTGGGCTGGCTTAAGCGTTAGTATGCATCTCTGTAGACAAGAGATGCCTACATTTTGTAAAAGGTCCCTAAATTGTTTAGTATATAAGGAGCCACCTGCCTCTGTCAATACAGGCCATGTCAAAAGGTGCCCACCTGCAGCTTACACTTTAAGGCTAAAGGTGGGAGTAGAATTAGTACAAGACTTCAGGAAATGATCACAGCTCTGTTGCACCAATAGGCCATGGTGAACTGTTTAGCAAAATTAAAACCACAGAAACGTTAATTACACATTTTGGTGGGCAAATGTGTGTACCACATATAAATATGAGAGAATGAATGCGGAATGTATGGGGTTTAATAGTTCATTTAATAAAGTGTGGAACCCATCGACTACATTTGTTACCTCGCAATAAGGGTCATATATCTCTCCTTTTCTTAGATTTCCTTACACATCCAGGGTGGGTGGGTGAGGGGAGGGAAATGTATTTTGAGGATTAAAATTACTTAATTATAATATTGTAATCACATTATATAATAATAATAATAATAATTTTATTCTTATATACCGCCATACCCAGCGAGTTCTAGGCGGTTTACATCAATTAGATAATGATCTGCATTGACAAGCAAATTTACAACAATCTGCAACAATCTACAATATGTCATATTGTATTAATAATTGGGAGGAGGGTGGGAGAAAATGATTGTTTTATATATTATTTGTGTAGTTAATAGTGCGTTTTATGCAGTATTTTATGTTCAATTAATTGTATTGCACTGTCAAAGTTTGAAAATCAATAAAGATTTTTAAAAAAACACCCCACAGAAACGAATGAAAAAGTTTACTAAAAGTGGTTATGTAGACCCCTAAAAATAAGAGATATTTGTACTGCTACTATTATGCCACAAATTTCAATATGTGTTCTGTAGTAAATTACGTTGCCACCTCCCTCCTCCCCAGGTATCATCACCCTCAATCACAGTCTATTATTAGGTCACTTCTTGGCTTATCGCAGGATTAAGTTTAACCCATGCAAATTTGAAGCTGTGTGGTTTCCTAGAACAAATACTGTCTTACCCTGCTATTCTGAATATTTCAATTTCTTTCCAGAGTTCAGTTCAGACTTCGGGTATTCACACTGATTCTCATCTCTCCTCTAAAAGTTCAGATTTTAAGCATAGTCTACCTTTCCTTTCTCATCTTATAAAAAATGTGATATTTCCACTTCTTCCTTGGAAAAAAAAAGGATTTGTATGCGATAATCCTTGCATTAGTACTTAATCATTTGGATTACTATAATACTTTTTATCATAATTTCAAAATCTCCTTGCTGAAACACTTGCAAATAGTGCAAAGTACCATTGCCAAAATGTTGCTTAATTCCAAGAATTATGTTCATACCCCTTTACTCCCTATAGAGCTTCACTGGCTTCTAATTTCTTGTATGCTTTGATTTAAGATCCTAATCTTAGACACAAGCACCCCAAGATATCTTTTGAATCTGCTTCTCCTACACTGGAACCTACATTTTCATTCCTCTGCTCAGTCATCTTAAAATTCACCCCCATTGTTTCAAATCCATTCTCGGTTTGGCCCCTCTATACCTGGTCTCCCACTTTAAACTAGAATGCTCCACCAGGCCTACACGCAGAATACGTATGTTTAGCCACCCTACATTAAAAACCTGCCGATACAAAAGTTTCCTTGACAGAACGGTTGCCTTCCAAGCAAGTCTGCAGAACGACTGGCTAAGCAGCATCATCAAGCACTCTTCATCCTACCTCAACTTCAGAAAACTAGTTAAAACCAACCTGTTCAACTGATTTGTGAGCTAGGATGCCTAAAGTCTTCACTGCTTACCCCACGCTGTATGACCAACCCTTCTTATTGTAAACTGCCTTGACCTACTTCTTATTGTAAACCCGCCCCTACAATGTAACCTTACTCTGTACAAATATTCATGTACTCAAAGACTTCATTGATTTTTCGCTGAATGTCCAGCTCTTCTTTATTGTAAACCGCCTCGAACTACTTTGGCTTTGGTGGTATATAAACAATAAATTATTATTATTATCCATCTTGATGTCACTAGGCATTACTCATTTAGGGGTGCTTTTACTAAGCTGCAGTACATGTTAGTGCATGCTTACTGCATGTTAAAAAGGCTTACCATGGTATGTACGCTGACATCTCTGTAAAATTGACAATTTATGTGCACACACTGTGTGCTAAAAATATTTTTTGTTTTATCAGAAGAAGGCATGTTAGGGGATGGGGAGTGGCTGTGATAGCGTTAATCAACATGTGAGGCATTGTCGTACGCTAATTGGTTAGCACGGGAGCCCTTACCTCCAACAAAATAAGTGGTGGAAGGGGCCAAGTACGTTTTCTTTTTTAATGATTACTCACTAATAACAAAATTAGCACATGGCCATTTATTTGAAAAATGGGAAAAATCAGCTAATACCCGGCTACGGCAAAAGTGGCCTTAGCGCACAGGAAAGACCCTTGTAAGGGGTGAACTAAGGCCATTTTTGCCATGGCTTTAGTAAAGGCCCTTTAGTTTCCTTTACATTCTGGAATACTCAGAGCTTAGCACACATATTCTAAGGTGAAATCCAATCTTTAATTGATTATACGTTTCCCCACTTTTATTGTAAATTGCTTAGAATTTTATGTAAAGCACTCAAACAAATTTTTAATAAACTCGAAACTTGAAGACTTGACTTTTCACTCAAACTTTCAGCTATTTAAGAGCAATAATTCAATCCATGGGTTTTGGATGACTGCAGGTTTTTCAGCAGAATGGGGTTTTCTTTCCCCTTATCTTATTGCTTTCAGTTGTTATGTTGTAAACTGCTTTGGTTTGCTGGTATATTTGACAACTTAGAGGTTAATTTTATAACAGGAGTAGATCTAAATATCTGCACATAAAGTACTTGGGAAAATCACAACTCGTCCACCCAAAATCTGCCCTCAAACACACCTACACCTGAGGGGCCTTCAACAACCTGGGACAATTAGAGCCCCTAACCCCTCTTCAGTGCATCCTAGGATGCACAGGAGAAGGGAAGGCCCATTTTGGAACAGGCGGGTCAGCTGGCTGAAGGGAGTAGGCATCCCTCCAGTCAGCCATCTAATTAAAGGTATGGGGGGGAGGAGTCAGAGGCAGGGGGAGTATTGTGATGCAGCGGAAGAGAATGGGCATCTCTCCCACTGCTGGGGGGTTCACTTGGCAGCAGGAGAGAGTGGGCATCTCTTCCGCTGCAGGGGTGTGTTGTATGGCAGCAGGATAGAATGGGCATCTCTCCCACTACTGGGGGGAGTCGCTTCTCAAAACAGCTTTTCTAGCAGTCTCTGACACTGCTGTGCCCCTGGATCTAATCCTTAATGGGCTAAGAGGACCTGCAAAGGAAGTGGAAGTAGTGGGACCATTGGGAAACAGCGATCACAACATGATCAAGTTCAAAGTTGAAGTAGGAATACCGAAGGGAAAGAGAACCACAGCAACAACTTTTAACTTCAAGAAAGGAAACTACGAAGCAATGAGGGTAATGGTAAGGAAGAAACTTAGGAACAGCCCATAGAAATGGCAGACTGTAGAACAAGCCTGGTCTTTATTCAAGGACACAGTGAGCGAGGCGCAAAATCTGTATATCCCCAGATTGAGAAAAGGGTGCAAAAAGAGACGAACAAAAGACCCAACGTGGATAACTAAAGAAGTGAAGAAAGCGATAGGTGATAAGAAGAATTCATTCAAGAAATGGAAAAAGGGCAAAACCAAGGAGAACTGGAAAGAACACAGGAAGTATAAAAAAAGAATGTCACCTCGTGGTTGGAAAAGCAAAAAGAGAATATGAAGAGAGGCTAGCCAGGTAAGCACGAAATTTCAAACCGTTCTTCAGATATGTTAAAGGGAAACAGCCAGCTAGGGAGGAAGTGGGACCGCTGGATGACGGAGTTAGGAAAGGAGTGGTGAAGGAGGAGAAAGAAGTGGCGGAAAGACTAAACGTTCTTTTCGTCAGTATTTACAAAAGAGGACACATCCAACATACCAGAACCTGAACAAATCTTCAAAAGAGACCAAGCAGAAAAATTAACATCCATAGAAGTAAGTCTTGAAGACATACACAGGCAGATAGAAAATTGTACTTCACTAGAAACTAAGGGCTCCTTTTACTAAGCTGCAGTAACGTTTTTAGCGCGTGCTGCAGATTAGCGCGCGCTAACCACCGCGCTGTGTGAATAAATAATGCCAGCTCAATGAAGGCATTAGCGTGTAGTGCGCGCGGTAATGTAGCACACACTATGCGTGCGCTAAAACCTCTAGCACAGCTTAGTAAAAGGAGCCCTAAATATAAGCCGATACCGGAATTAAAACAACTTAGAGCAGTGGTCTCAAACTTGCGGCCCGCCAGGTACTATTTTGAGGCCCTCGGTATGTTTATCATAATCACAAAAGTAAAATAAAACAGCTTCTTGATCATATGTCTCTTTAGCTATAAATTACAATATTATTATTAAGACTTAGCCAAAAGGAAAGATTTATAAACTATAAAGAGTTTTACCTCATGCAAAATTGTCATTTCTTTATTAAGACATTAACTATTTTTTTCTGAGGCCCTCCAAGTACCTACAAATCCAAAATGTGGCCCTACAGGTTTTGAGTTTGAGACTAGAGAATGACATGGTGACAAAATTCATCACAGTTCCCGTCCCCACGGATAACCGCGGGAAATAATCCCATGTCATTTTCTAGTGTCTATTTCAGCCTCAGTCCTTCTACACCAGCATTCTTCAAAGCAAAGCTTGAGGGTCAGTGGTTGTGGCCATTCATACTCTGATTCTTCCCTCTCTCCTTAAAGAATGGCATGAAGATGGTTTCCCTCGGTTATCCGCGGGGACGGGAACGGTGATGAATTTTGTCACCGTGTCATTCTCTATTTGAGACCACTGACTTAGAGCATATTTGAATATTCGCAAGCTTTGGACTCCTGATGCAGGTCTTTGGCCAAAACACGACTCGTGTCGAGTCACATTGTGATATTGAATAAAGTATTCAAAGACATGCAGTTAAGAACAGCCTATTCAAGGTTGAGGAACCTGAAGGAGATTTTGAGCCCATCGGGCATTCTTTCTTTTAATCCATGTAGCTTGTTGGTCATCATATGGTATGTGCAAAAATTGCGAGGTGACTGTACAAACCACGTCTTTCACAAACCCGGTAGATGGAAGAACGTATGCACTAAATCATTTCAGCAATTGCAACAGTAAATATGTTGTGTATATTATCACCTGTCCCTGTAACAAAGTTTATGTAGGCCAAGACGATTCGTTGTCTTAAAATCAGATTAAATGAACATCGATCAAATGTAACCTGTATTAGGACAGAGACACCATTAGTATCACACTACATTGATAAAGGACTCTGTTTCAATCAACTGAAATGTTTTATTATACAGTTTGTTGAAAATAACAGGCAGGGAGGCTGCCCCAAGCAGAATAGAGATGGATATTCAGGTTGCATTCCCTAGAACCGCAAGGACTAAACAACTGCATAGAATGGAAGGCTTTTCTATAGGTTAATGGTATTTGAACATCCAATCAAGACGGTCTGTTTTGTGCTGCTCACTTATTGGGTGAATCATTGATGGCGTCTTATTTAAAAGCAGACACCATCTTTTTTTGAATGAGTGTGTAGCGGCAATGTGTATCTGTTTTCATAATCACACAAGGTCAAGTAAAAACAAGTTTTAAAAATGAATAGTTTAAAATCTTTTAAACAGTATGATTCATTATCAGATGGATTAGAAAGCTTTTTTTTTTACCGCTACCAGGATTTACACTCAATCATTGGTTACATTTATTCAAAAAATGCAGAACTGTGTTGTGAGTTTCCATGATCTCACAAGACTACAACAGGCTTCAAACAAGAAATTAAAGTCTTTGTTATAAGCTTATTTTTTTCAACATGTGTTTGGTATTAGATGGCAGCATTACTCAGGGATATTTAGAAATGGTTGGTTGAGGTATTGTACTTTTTCTTGTGTACTTGTGCTTTCCTACAATGAAGTAGTTCCTTTCTTTAAGATGTATTTTGTTGTACACCACCTTGACCTTTATACATTTGGCAGTATTTCAAGTTTTATTTATTTATTTAAAATATTTGTTAACCACCTAAGACCTAGGCAGTTTGCATAAATACATACTCCAATTAAAACAATAAACAAACATTTAAAACAAGCCCCTCTTTGCTCCATCAAATTCACAGTATCGGACAAAAGCCTTCTTTGAGGAGAGAATAAACCTTAATTCAGTAAAATGCCTGAACAAACAAAGAAATGTGTTTTTAACAATTTTCTAAACCTCAAAACCTCAACAAAGAGTCCAAATTCCCTGGTAGGGCATTCTACATCACCGGCCCTGCCACTAAAAAGGCAGATTTTACTGTTTAAACATAATGAACCCCATCCCGTATTCCCTCATCTAACAACATCTTTTGTTCTGATCTCAATGTACGTCTTGCAGGGCCGCTGAATATCAGCTTTGATAGGGCCATGTGCAAAGTAGGAAAGTCCCTCTCTTCCTTCCTCATTGATTTTCACTTCTAGCTTTCTTTCTTTCTTGAATATTCATCTCCCTCCCTCATTCTTGTTGATTGGAATAATTGTGAGGTGCACAAGGAGTTTGCTTCTTGTGACACACAATAGTATTTCAATAATAGACCATGTGCCATTACCCAACATGCAACTACATATAGACATGGAAAAACCTCTGAAATCTGGACCTCTCTCTTAATGTAAACAACCCACAAAGGGCAATTCTGTAAACTGGTGTCTCAATGCCATGTGCTTAGTGTCAATTCTATAAAAGCATCTTGGCACCAAGATTCCCTTATAGAATACTAGCATAAGGTTGACAGTCATACCCATGTGAAGGCGCACTCTCTTATGTCATGTCAATGGCATGCCAAAGTGCACCAAGTGACACACATGGTTTATAGTATTCTATAAAGAATCCACCCAGTAGTCAAAGTGATTTAATCAGTGGCACTTAACTGGACAGGGCCACTGAATATCAGCTTTGATAGGGCCATGTGCAAAGTAGGCAAGTCCCTCTCTTCCTTCCTCATTGACTTTCACTTCTGGCTTTCCTTCTTTCTTGAATATTCATCTCCCTCCCTCATTCTTGGTGATTTTAATATTCACACACACTGACAACCCCTTTAACTCTTAATCTTCTAGGTTTCTAGCCCTAACATCCTCATTTGATCTTCAGCTGTGCTCTATCACTCCTACCCACCAGAACAACAACTGCCTTGATCTGATCATCTTCTCCCACTGCTCTATCACAAATTTCTCCATCAAAGTCCTTTCCCTCTCTGACCATCATCTGATAACTTTCACAATCCATCACCCTGCCCCCCCCCCCCCCCCCCCGCCGATCTCTGCCTATACATTTAGCAATCTTCATGCCATTGACCCCTGGACTCCGCTGCTGTTTCACCCTCCTCTCTACCACTATGCTACATAAATCGTTAAACAAGGTTGCCTCCTCCTATAATACCACTCTCTCCTCTGTTCTAAATACCCTTGCTCCTCCCCCCACCTCATGCTCTATAAGGCTTGCCAAACCCCAGCCCTGGGTAAACTCCAAAATTTGCTACCTATGCTCCTGTGCCAGGTCTGCTAAACATCTCTGGCTCAAATCCTGCACTCTTTCAGAATTCACTTCATATTCCTCCTGACCTCTTTCCAGTCTGCTCTCTCACTTGCCAAACAAGACTACTATACCTGTCTAACTGACTCCCAGTTCCAACCCTTGCCATCTCTTTGCCACACTCAAGGTCCCCTTATCTCCAACACCTCCATCACTCTCTCCCCAGACTATAGCTGAGTACTTCTGCAACAAGGTTCACAAAATTAACCTTGAGTTCTCAACCAAGCCACCTCCCACAGTCCACTCTATCAATCCCCCTTTGGCCCTCACCACCTTCTCTTCCTTTCCTGAAATCACTGAAGAGGAACCAGCTAATTTTATTTTCTCCTCAAAGCTCACCACTTGTTCCTCTGATCCCCATCCATCTACTTTTCATAATCTCTTCTACTGTCGTTCCCTCTATCTGCCATATCCTCATCCTATCACTTTCCACTGCAACTGTACCTGACACTTTCAAACATGCCGTTGTTATGCCGCTCTTCAAAAAACCCTCACTGGACCCTATCTGCCCCTCCAACTATCACCCCCATCTCCCTCCTCCCCTTCTTATCCAAGTTATTTGAACGTGCTGTTCACCACCATTGTCTTGACTTTCTTTCATCTTGAGCTATCCTTGACCCGCTTCAATTGGGCTTTCACCATTTTCATTCTGTAGGAGGAGTGTGTGGTGCAGTGGTTGGATCTACAGCCTCAGCACCCTGGGGTTGTGGGTTCAAACCCCGCGCTGCTCCTTGTGACCCTGGGCAAGTCACTTAATCCTCCATAGCCCCAGGTACGTTAGATAGATTGTGAGCCCACCAGGACAGAGAGGGAAAATGCTTGAATACCTGATTGTAAAACCGCTTAGATAACCTTGATAGGCGGTATATAAAATTCTAATAAACTTGAAACTTGCCTTAACTAAAGTCTCCAATGATCTTCTCCTGGCCAAATTCAAAGGCCTCTACTCCATCCTCATCCTCCTTATTCTATCTGTGACTTTTGACACAGTAAATCACCACGTACTCATCAATACACTGTCACTTGTTTCAAGGCTCTTATCTCATGGTTTTCTTCCTATCTCTCTCATTGCACTTTTAGCGTATGCTCCCCTGCCGTCATCCCACTATCGGTCAGTGTATCTCGGGACTATGTCCTGAGACCACTTCTTTGTTCCATCTTTACTTCTTCCTTTGGTATTCTAATCTCCTCCCATGGCTTTCAGTATCACCTCTCTGCCAACGACTCACAGATCTACGGTATATCTCTCTACACCTGAAATTTCAGCCTGCCTGTCTAACATCGCTACCTGGATATCTCACCACCATCTAAAATTAAACATGGCCAAGAATAAGCTCCTTATCTTTCCTCCTAAACCCGCCTTTCCTCTTTCCCTGTTCTCTGTTTCTATGGATAATGCCCTCATCCTCTCTGTCTTGTAAGCTTGCAAACTTAGGGTAATCTTTGACTCATCTCTCTCCTTCTCTTCACAAATCCAAACAGACCACCAAAACCTGTCATTTCTTTCTCTACAATATTGCTAAAATCTGACCCTTCCTTTCTGAGCGCACTGCTAAGACCATCATCACCTCTTACCTAGATTACCGCTAAACCATTTTTCTCAGGAGTACCACAGGATTTCATACTTTGACCTATCCTCTTTAATATATTTCTCTCCCCCCTTGTGATACTGATTTAGGCTTTGGAACTTTAATTTTTATAGGTGCTGATGATAAACAGATTCTTGCCCTTATGATGGCCAAACTTAATCTATGATTGCAATTTCCTTTAAACTTGACACAGTTGCTGACTGGTTACCTTCTAATCATATGAAACTTAATCCTTCCAAATCAGGTGCCCAACTGTCAATGTGTGATGGTGTCTTTGATGTGTATAAGTGGTGCCTAGGTGCCACTTTGCAGAATTGCCCCCATAGATCATTATATTATCCATATAAATTTGAAAATATACATGATGGGTTTGTATGATCTCATACAATGGACTTAGGTAGATATTAAATAATAAAGACTTCCGGCGGAAGCATGGGGCTGTGAGGTTGAGTGCTTCACGGCTCCGATTTGTCCGCCACAGCCTTTTTTTTTGTTAATCGGCGCTTTTAACCGGACACTGCTCCCCCGGGCTGTGGGATCACCACGCTTGGTCCTCGAGCCGTTTTCGCTGCGGGTGAAGGAGGGATAGCCGCTAAGACGCCGGCAAAGAGCCGCGAGCGTGGGAAGCCGCATGACAACAAGATGGCGGCGCACGCGGCTCCTGCCTCGCCGGAGTCCCCTAGCTCGCTTTGGGTGGCTGAGGTGTCGGCGGAGGTGCAGGCCGCGCTGGAGGGCACGCTCGGTGCCAAACTGCAGTGGATCTTGGACAAGCTGGACTCGATGGACCAGTGTTTTGCTGCTCTCACCTCCGAGGTCCGGGATACCCAGCAGAGGGTCAGCAATGCGGAGGATTCGGTTCTCCGGCTGACTCAGGAACAGAGGGTGCAGGCTTCTTCTCTGGCGGCGCTGAAGGCCAAGGTGGAGGACCTTGAAAACCGGTCCCGCCGGAACAACTTGCGGTTCGTCGGCCTGCCGGAGACTATTGCGGAGAGCGACCTGGGGGACGTCTTGGAGCATTGGCTGACGGAGTCCCTGGCTTTACCGCAAAAATTGGGTCCCCTGCATATTGAACGGGCCCATCGTTTGGGATGGCGCAGAGACGGCGCTGATCGTCCGCGGGTGGTGATCTGCAGGATTTTGAATTACCGGCATAAGATGGAGGTCCTTCGAGCTTTGCGGCAGGGGAAGAAGCTGCAATATAACAACGTCTCCATCCTCTGTTTTCAAGACTACTCTGCGGAGGTTTCCCAGGCTCGTCGCAAGTTTTCTTCTCTTTGCTCTGCGCTGGTTCGCCGCCATGTTCCTTTTTCTCTGCAATACCCGGCACGTCTGCGGGTGATGTTCTCTGGCTCAGCTCATCACTTTGACTCTCCTGAGGCCGCTCAGAAATTTGTGGATGAACACTTTCCTGCTGCCTCCTCCTAGCTTTTGAAGACTTTGCTGTTGCATTGTTGGAGATCCTTTCGAGCTCTGGCCTTTTGGGGCTGGGGTTTCCGGGGACGCCTCCGTAGACCAACTTCTCTGCCTCCCTTTGGTCTTCTGTTGGACTCGCTCTGGCTTCTGGACTCTTTAGGGGCATGAGCTCCGTGTTGTTGGGGTGCTTTTGATATCTCTTGGTGTGGATGGATGGGAGTGTGAGAGTGGGTTTGGTTGTTTGTTGTCTGGGGGCTCCTTTGTTTTCGGTGGGCTGGTGGGTGGGTGTGGCTAGGCCGGGGGTTGAGAGTCGGGGGGGGGGGGGTTTGGTGTCTGGATATCCTGCTGATCCTGTGGTGGGCGTATCTTGCTTTCAGGAAGTGGCAACCGTTGGGTTGTGGTGTGGCTGGTGGGTAGGGGGTAAGCGGGGGGTTGGGGAAGGTGGGGATTTTCTGGGAGGGGGAGGGGTAGGTTTTTTGGGGGTTGGGGTATTCCTAGGTTCAGACTGGTGGGGGTCAGGAGGGCTTCTTGGTGGTTGATATGGCTGGGGGGGTGGTGGCTGGGACACTCCTCTGGTTCTGCTCAAAGGGTTCTATTGTACTTGCTATGTTATCTCTATCTTGTTTTTTGTGGAACATAAACTGATTTCCTGGAATGTGGGGGGTATTCATTCCCCAATTAAACGCTTTAAAATATTACAGCAGCTTAATCGGAGACGAGCTTCCTTGGCTTTTCTACAGGAAACTCGGTTAACCTCTGTGGAACATGCTAAGCTCTGTACATGGTGGGTGGGTGATCATCTGGAGGCTCCGGCTCTGGGGGGGAAGGGAGGTGTTGTGATTCTCTTTCGTAAGGGCCTTTTGCTACAGACTCACAGGGTTCTCAAGGAACCTGGGGGCCGGTATTTGATCGCTTCGGTTACTCTTAACAATAAACCTCTGCTTTTATGTAACCTCTACGCTCCTAATAATCCCTCCGCCAAATTTTTTAGAAAGCTGCGTTCTCATTTGTTGCAATTTGGTGATATCCCTTTGTTGCTTGGGGGGGATTTTAATGAGGTTCCGGACCCGAGGCTGGACCGCTCTTCCTCAGCGGGAAGGGAGGCCCACAAAACTTGTACGGGGGCTCAGCTTTTGGCTTCTTCACTTGATTTGTTGGATGTTTGGCGGGTTTTGCACCCGGTGGAACGGGATTATTCCCACCTTTCTAGGGCCCATGGTACACTTTCTAGGATCGATCTGGTTCTCTTGTCCAGGGAGTTGCTTCCGGTGGTTCAGGACGCAGTGATTGGCCCCATTGAGATATCCGATCACGCATGGGTGAGTCTGGACTGGCAGTGGGGGCCCTCTAGAGGGGGTGGCGCCCGGTGGGTGTTCCCTTGTCATTTGTATCGGAATGCTCAATTTCATGATTTTCTGTTGCGTAAGTGGGGGGGATTTCCAACATACAAATTTGGAGCATAGAGCCGATCCCATCCTGTATTGGGAAACGGCGAAAGCCGTATTACGCGGGGAGATCTTGGCGTTTGTGGCCCACGAAACTAAACTGCGGCACCGGGCAGTATTGGCGCTGGAGCGTCGGGTTTTGCTTTTGCAGAGACGGTATGCTGGTGGTGGCTCTTTGGGGCTCCGGACGCAGCTTTTAGAGGCTCAGCAGGATTTGAATGAGCTCTTACATCGGGGAGCAATGAGATCACGGGATCACTATAAATTCCAATTATTTCAGTTTGCCAATAAGAGTAGCCGGCTGTTGGCTCGGTTGGCCCGCTCTCATCGGGGGGCGTCCGGTGTGGCGGCGTTGAGAGACTCAGGGGGGGTTCTACATCATAAGTCTGAAGATGTTAGTCATATTTTACGTGATTTTTTTTGCCGCTTTGTATGATTCGCCTGACCCGGACCTCCTTGATGGTAAGGTCTATTTGGATAGTTTGGATTTGTCCCGCCTATCGATCCTTGACTCGGATATGTTGGACTGTCCTCTTACTGCTGAGAAGGTGGAGAGTGTGATTCATGCGTGCCCGTTGGGCAAGGCGCCGGGGCCCGATGGTTTTCGAGGGGAGTTTTATAAGTTGCTCGCTTCCGAGATTGCCCCGGTTTTGTCGGAGATTTTTAATTTGAGCGTTGCTAAAGGTTTTTTTCCCAGTTATTTGAATCTTGCGCAGATTATCGTTCTTCCCAAGCCGGATCGGGATCCGGTTTTGCCAGAATCCTATAGACCCATTTCCTTGCTGAATTTTGAGACGAAATTGATGGCTAAAGTGCTGGCCAATCGTTTGGCCCGGGTACTGCCTTCGTTGGTGTCTGACCAGCAGGTGGGCTTTGTACGTGCTCGTCCGGTGTCTAAAAACATTCGTCGTATTCTGTTGGCTTTGGAGAAAGCTGGCGTGGAGGGCACCCCCGCCCTACTTATTAGTTTTAATGCTGAAAAGGCCTTTGATCGAGTGGGGTGGGGGTTCCTCTTTGCTGTGCTTCGTGCGTACGGGTTTGGCCCTTTCTTTTTCAATGCTCTCCAAGCGCTGTATAGTGATCCAGCGGCGCAGATCTCGGTGAACGGGGGCCTTTCGGCCTCCTTTCCGATTCGGAGGGGTACCCGCCAGGGCTGCCCTTTATCGCCCTTGCTTTTTGCTCTTTATTTGGATCTGTTGATTCGGGAGCTGCAAGCTAATGAGGACATCTGTGGCCTTCACTTGGGTGCCACTCATTTTAAGGTGGCAGCTTTTGCTGATGATCTTTTGGTCTTTTTGTCTGATCCACACCGCTCCTTGTCTACTCTCTTGGAGAGTGTTCGGGAATTTGGGGACTTTTCGGGGTTTGCATTGAATCTGACTAAATCTGAGGCATTGGCTTCTTCGGCGGGGCTCCGGGCATCTTGGGGAGGGACTTTTCCATTGAAATGGGCTGATTCTTCCTTTCGATATTTGGGAATCCGGCTTTCTATGGATGTGCGGGAACTTTATAGGTTGAACGTTACGCGTCTCTTGTCTTCTATGGGATCGGTTCTGGCTGCTTGGCGGGAGTTGCCGCTCTCCTTGATGGGAAGAGTGCATCTCTTTCGGATGGTGCTCTTTCCTCGATGGTTGTACGTCCTGCAGTTAGTTACTTATAGTTAATTTATTTGATATGCCGCTTTTCTTAACAAGTGTTGTCAAATCAAGATGGTTAACAAAGTTAAAAGCAATGGGTTCAAAATAATAAAAACTAACCCCCAAACCAGATAGGGGGAAATACAGGCAAACTGGGAAATAAGTAACACTAGATGCTTAGAACTTCCCTATCTGTCCAAAAGGCTTACAATCTAACTAAAGCACCTGAATAAACATTTATTAACATATTAAAGGTATAACAGGATAGAAAATAAAATTCATAATCAGCTTCAGCCTTAGGACAGGGAAGGCAGCATACTATTTCCTCTTCTGTTTACCACTAGCTTTCCTTCCATCACGTTGTTCGGTACCAGGCCTGCGAGTCTTGTGCTTTGTCACTGGCACTGCTGGGTAGCTTTCATCTAGCGATTCTTCAGACAATTCAGCTTGTTCAAGATCTCATAAAATGTCTGAACTTGAAGATACTCACTGTGAATTTCATCTATTTCTTTCACAGTCTGGTCCTATGTGAAAGTCATGGCAGGCTGAGTGGACTTAGACTCCAGTAAGGTACGCGTCTTCTCACTGCACTCAATCTCTTTCACAATTTAAAGAATCACACTGGGCATTGTATATGTGTAAAAATTCCTGATATCGTTTAATCAGCTGTTGCCTTGATCCTTGAACAGACAATCCAACATCCTTTAATTTTTTCCTCAAGTCACAAATAGTAAGTAAGTTGCATACAACTTTGGCCATGGGCTTCCTTTTATGCACAGAACTGGCAAACTGGAAGTTTTTGACACGCTCATCTAATATTTGGTTATTCCTCAGGTCAGGTTCCACTAGACACACAAGTTGGGCACTGTGTTTTGTAGGATAAAAATTTCTGTTAATTTGAACTACTGTTTTGTTTTTTTTATAGATTTTGTGAAGTGACTGTATTGTATTTTGATAAGATTTTTATTGTATACTACTAAATACTTATGTCAATAGTAAATAATAAATCCAGTCCAATTCAATTCCCCATTGTAGTTCCTTGTGACTCTGAGCAAGTCACAACCATCCATTGCCCCAGGTACAAAATAAGTACCTGTATGTAATATGTAAACTGCTTTGACTGTAGCCACAGAAAAGTGGTATAAATCCCATCCCCCTTCCCTTCCATACAGGACTGATAATCTCCCTCCCTCCTATCCCCATATTACCACCTCGGCCATAGGCGCCCCGTATAAGAGGCTTGGGGAGAGCAAGTCTCCCCAGCTGTAAGAGCAACCTAACAAAGTTAAAATAAGCCCTTGCACACAAACACCTCAGGTCCAGAGAACCACTCTTTCCACCGCCCTGCCCTCCTCAGGTGCCAGCATCTCTCCTTCTCCCTGTGATCTTTCTGCTGCTGTTAATCACCTGCCAGTACCTGCACCTCAGTGAGTAAAGCAGGGCTGCTGCAAGGCCTCGGCCTTCTCTGTGACATGTCTCACCCTCATGGAAACAGGAAATTACATCAGAGGAGGGTAAAACCTGTCACAGAGAAGGCTGAACAGATTTGCACGCCTGTTACCTCCATTATATGCAAATCGCTCTCATTCATATTCATTAGGGCTATCCCGAAAACCCAACTGGCTGGTGGTCCTCCAGGACAGGGTTGGGAACCACTGATCTATAGGAATTAATTTATCTAGATAGCACCTGAATATTACTGCTGTGTGGCTTTGCCTCTGGTCCCTCCTAAAGTTGTGCAGATACTTGTGGCCATATATTAACATGCTGTATAACATTTTGGCTATCTTCCTGGGGAATTTAAATGAGAACACTTATGTAGCTAGGACACTGAGTTGGCTGCATAAGTGTGCTTTTGAAGATCAACCCTGCGACGCGCCACAAGCTCTGAGGCTGTTTCTCACATTTTGGGCTGTTGCTCATGGTAAATGATTACAAAATGTATGTCTTTGTTCTGCCAGCAACTCCTCTCTCCGCTGCCTTTTTTTTTCAGAACATTGTTCTATCACGTCCCCTATTACAGATCTGTGTGAAGAAAAGGATGGAAGTACAGATATGACTCTGGCATTCATTTTCTCCCTAATGACAGCCACATATGTAGCATTTTATTTCTCATCTGTTGCAACTTTAGCTGTTCAGGGCACAGGAAACTAAGAGAGAATCCATAAGACAGGGAAACACACCACAGAGGGGAAGTCCAGAGAATAGCTGCAGAGTTGAGCCAGGCAAGGGTCTTTCACTGGTCTAGCACACTTTATTATTAGATACACTGTGTGGCATTTGGACCCTCAGCCCTTATGGTTCAGAGATGCTAAGATGGAGCAATTTTTGATAGGAAAACTGTGGTACACACACCCTGCCTCCTAGCACCACTCCCTGCCACATTAGAGAAACTACTCACCCAATCATTTGATGCTGTTTTCCCTATTCTCATCCTCTCTCACTGACCCAGTGAATCTTTTCCCTACTTTCTTACCCCCACTCATCCACTGGATGTTTTTCCCTCTCCTTCCCACCCCCACCCATCCCATTCATCTGCTCACTCATTCACATGACAACCCACTAGAGCAGGGGTAGAGAACTCCGGTCCTCGAGAGCCGTATTCCAGTCGGGTTTTCAGGATTTCCGCAGTGCATGCAAATAGATCTCATGCATATTCATTGGGGAAATCCTGAAAACCCGACTGGAATATGGCTTTCGAGGACCGGAGTTCCCTACCCCTGCACTAGAGATACCCCCTTTCCTCCAGAGGTGTTCTCTCCTCTTCCTTCTCACCCACCGATTCTTCATGGCATCAGCATGCTGCCTCACCCCCCAGTAGCAACAGTAAATGCATTAATAAGTTATCATCTCCCGCTGCTGTGGGACCAGTTTCACAATAAGAATTATGAGATTTAGCAAGACTGGTCATGAGTTGATTTCAGCAGGAGATGATTTCATCTGCTGCTGGCAAAGGGAAAGGCTGCTGCAGCATGCCAGACCTGCTGAACGGGAGTTTGATTCCTCAGTGGGAGGCACGGCAGATGACCCAAGAAAGTGGAAGTCTACTGCAAATGTGAGAGACTCGGCAAAAGAAGTGGTTGATGAATTTCAACTAATGTACTAGGATGAACAGAAAGTGGATGAATTGATTTTCAATCACTAGAGTTTTGGGACACACAACACAATCACTTGGTTATGGGGATCCGGTCATGCTGATTGAGGACCCGATACCAAGTAAATCTTGAGTTTGAGCCGATAGTGACTCTCAACGGATCAGATAAGTACCCAATTCTTATTGATCGCTGCTTCCTGAATTTCACAACTGCTGTCAATATTATTATAACATTTAGTAAGGCACATAAAGACACTGGACAATATATTAGGAAAGGTGGTAATTGGGAACAAGTGAGTGCTATGATGGTTCCTTTGATAGTCGTGGTCTTATTATCTGCGGATATGACTGTGATGTTGGTGAACTGAGCACTTTACACACATTTATATATTTATATATAAATATTTGCACATTGGCATCTTCAATAAGTCATCACATTGGCAATTAATTAATTTGCTTTAAATAATCTTTAGAGCAGTTTTAGTAGGTTATTATGATTTTTGATTTACATAGTAGCTACTCTACAGCCACATTGGTTGGTGATTCCTATCTTTCTGGAGCTATACTGAGTGCTCAGATTCACCATACACCAGACAAAAGGTCAGCTGCCCTTTCAGGATTCAGGGGATCCTCTCTTAGGTTCTTTTGAACCCAGATGTCTTCCCTCACAGATATGGAGTGCATTCTGGATGGTCCTGAGGCCCTTGTCTCTCTGGCTGCTCCAGCAGAGGGCAGCATGTTCTGGCTTGTGGGAAGCACAACTGCAGCCCCCTTCACTGAGAGCAGAAGCTAAAAATCATGCAGCTTGGTGGCAGAGCAGGCTCAATTGCAATAGCTTCAAACCTGTTGATTCTTTCCCCAATAAAAGTTTGCTATGCAAAGTTAGATAGCAGTGGTATCTCTCAATATAGTGGCTGCTCAACTACAGCTTGGAATCTATGGTGTGGAGCCCATTGACTGCATTTATTGAGTCACAATAACTGCCTTGTACCTTTCCTTTTATTTGACTTCCTTACACATCCAGGATGGGTGGGTGGGGGGAGGGGATGTATTATTGTTTGCTATACTTAATTATCTATATTATTGAAATTAAATATGTACTTCTTCTATTAATTATGGGGAGGAGGGGGGAGAAAATGATTGTTTTTTGAATTATTTCTGTATTTAAAGTGTGTTCTGTGTAGTATTTATGTTTAAATTCATTGTATGGCACTGTTAACATTTGAAAATTAATAAAGATTTATAAATAAAAAAAAGAATCTATGTCTTAAGGGACTCATCACAGTCCCTAGTGATCTTCAAGGAAAGACCGACATATAAGCTTTTTCACTGGATTTCCTTAGTTGTCGTTTGTCTGTACAAGTTAGATTGTAAGCTCTTCCGAGAAGGGACCATCTATAAATGTCAAAATGTACAGCGCTATGTATGCCTTTCAGCACTATATAAGTGATAAGTAGTAGTAGTACTCAAAACTTATTTCCCAGATTTTAAATTTTGATTTTATGTGTTTTATTTGTGTACTTATTTCATTGTGATGTTCACCATCTTGAATGACAATTTGTTTGCCAAGAAGAGGGTATCTAAACTTGAACTAAGGCCAGCACTGGGCAGACTTGCACGGTCTGTGTCTGTATATGGCCATTTGGTGGAGGATGGGCTGGGGAGGGCTATTAACGTAGAACATAATCTTTTCCAGAGAAAGGAAAATGGTAAAACCAGAGGACATAATTGAGGTTGAGGGGTGGTAGATTCAAAGGCAATGTTAGGAAATTCTACTTTACGGAGAGGGTGGTGGATGCCTGGAATGCGCTCCCGAGAGAGGTGGTGGAGAGTAAAACTGTGACTTAGTTCAAAGAAGCGTGGGATGAACACAGAGGATCTAGAATCAGAAAATAATATAAAAAATTGAACTAAGGCCAGTACTGGGCAGACTTGCACGGTCTGTGTTTGTATATGGCCATTTGGTGGAGGAGGGGAGGGCTTCAATGGCTGGGAGGGCTTCAATGGCTGGGAGGGTGTAGATGGGCTGGAGTAGGTTTTAACAGAGATTTCGGCAGTAGGAACCCAAGCACAGTACCGGGTAGAGCTTTGGATTCTTACCCAGAAATAGCTAAGAAGAAAAAATTAAAATATTTAAATTGAATCAGGTTGGACAGACTGGATGGACCATTCGGGTCTTTATCTGCCGTCATCTACTATGTTACTATGTTTATGAATAAATAAATAATTGACTTTCTGTCTACACATGGCTAGATACACTGGCCAAGCAGCTTATTTCTCTTTCCATTTGCTGGTGAGAGGGATATAACTCATTGGTCTAGACCAGGGGTAGGCAATTCCAGTCCTCGAGAGCCGGAGCCAGGTCAAGTTTTCAGGATATCCACAATAAATATGCATGAGATAGATTTGCATCTCAAGGAGGCAGTGCATGCAAATCCATCTCATATATATTCATTGTGGATATCCTGAAAACCTGACCTGGCTCTGGCTCTCAAGGACCAGAATTGCCTACCCCTGGTCTAGACTGGTCTAGCAGAACTTAAGGAATAACAGTTATCAAGTAAGCATAAATGTACTTTTTTTTTAACACTTACCCCCTCTCCTACAAAGCCACACTAGCGACTACTGTGCGGCAACAGCCCCAAAGCCCTATAAATCTCTATGGGCTTCAGGGCCGCTAGTGTGGCTTTGTAGAAGAGGGGGTTAGTGGGGCAATAATAAAGCAACTATAACTTCTAAAGCTCATGCTTGTTAGGGTAGCTGAGCTGGCTGGGGAGAATGGGATAGAGAACAAAATAAATAAATACTTTAAAGGAAGTCTTAAAAGCAAGAACCTTGGCAACTCTTCACCTTTAAATGTGAAAAGATACTGTGTACTCAACTACCTTCTAACTTCCCCGGATAACATTCCACATGTTCCAATTCTGGAGGAAGCAGGTTCAAATGAGACTAAAAATAAAAAGGGACTAAAGAAATACTAGAATGTAACTCGCCTCAGAAAAAGGGGTGAGCTAAATCCAAATTATCAGTGGAAATCTAAATCTAAAGGCACAGTGCATAGAATGAACCCAAGAATGGGAACACCAGTGCAGAACCAGACCACCTATTGTACCAGCAGGAAACAAAGCACAGGGTAGATTGACTCCAGTGGGAAAATATCTAAATCACAGGTTGTGACTTAAATTTGGTCCCATCATCAAAAATAATTTGTCTATTGAACATCATTTAAGTGACATGCTGTAGAAAAGGTGACTGCACACATTGATTGCAAAGTCGTAAGCTCACACACTGCCAAATGGTAACCCTATGAATGTCAAATTCTACTGTCTACTATTTAAGACCTTAAACGGAGACTGCCCAGCCTACTTGAACAACCGACTAATCCAAACAACCACAACCAAACATAGGAGAACCCGCACTCCATTCACGCACCCTCCAATCAGAAACGTCAAATGAAAAAAAATGTACGATGGCCTCCTAGCCACTCAAGCAGCAAAACTAGACCACCAACTCTCCAATTTACTGATCTCGACCTCAGACTACAAAACCTTCAGAAAAGAAATAAAAACCCTGCTATTCAAGAAATCCTTAAAGACAAACTAACACAGCAAGAATCATCTCAATAGCAACCCACTTCACTATGTAATACCACCAAAATTGTCCAGATAACTCCTTTATGTAATCCGCCTTGAACCGCAGGGTAATGGCGGAATAGAAACCACTAATGTAATGTAATATAACTGTAACCCTATGTAATGTTCTCAGTTGTCTGGGGAGGACGGGATATAAAACCAAATAAATAAATAGAAGTTATGCTGTAGAGGCCAGATGACAGTGGTGTCAGCTCTCATTTTGAAGATTTCATAGATTATACAAATTCATAACTAATAGAGGTGGTCGTGGAGGCTCATAGCTTTGAAAGGTGAAAATTAACATTTTTCAAGAATTATTCTTCAGGGCTTATGAGGGAACACATGCTTAATTTTAAAAAGTACTTTAATATCAGCACATACCAAAAAAACACTGAGTGTAAGATTCAAACTTCTTTACAGCATGGATCAAACACTGTGGACTTTGTATAGGCAGTTTAAATATTACCTTAAACAGGTTTCTATTTGTCGTCCATAAAGTATTGATTGACAGTAAGTTATGTTGTACTGTGTGTTTGACAGAAACAAAGAAAATCAGCATTTAAGCAAGCTGCGAGGAACCAAGTATTCAGAAGAACAAATGTATTATGCCAAATCTTAAAGTCTTGTGCAACTGCCAGCAATCATTTCTCCTCCCTGGCCTGTTTTTTCATAAAAACAGTCACATATATTAAGTTAATTCAATATAAATGTATTTACATACAAAATGTTTTCTCATAGAAACAAGCAGTCCAATAGTCATCGGCATATATCCAAGACACCTGGATTTGTGGCTTATCTGGGTAATTGCACTGAAAATCTCTGCATATCACCCTGGCGCTAACCAGATAGCAGTGGGGCAGTTGGGAGCAGAGCCAGGTGTTACCCAGAGACTGGCGATATTCAGCACCAGTATCTGGATAACTCAGGACAGCACAAAGGTAAAGAGCATTGAATATCACAGTGAGTTATCCAGGTAACTCCCAGCTCTGACTGCCTGTAATACCCACACAGGAAGAATTGCAAAAGTGGCACTGTGAGACTCAAAAGTGAAGGGGAGGAATATGTAGAAACTGATAAAGAAAAGGCTGAATTGCTTAACAAATATTTTTGATTTGTGTTCACACAGCTGAAGCACTGGTTGCAGAAGCCCAAATGCGAATAGGGATAGAGGAGTGGTAGACCCTGATCAATTTTCAGAGGGTTGTGCTTAAGAGGAGCTAGCTAAATTAAAGGTAGACAAAGAAATGGGGCCGGATGGTATACATTCGAGGGTGCTGAAGGAACTTAGGGAAGGTCTGGTGGCTCCGCTGACTGACCTTTTCAGTGCTTCTCTAGAGTCAGGAGTGGTAACGGAGGACTGGAGAAGGGTGGATGTGGTCCCTCTCCACAAAAGTGGAAGTAAGGAAGAAGTAGGGAATTACAGGCCAGTAAGTCTGACTTCTGTGATAAGCAAATGAATGGAAATGCTTTTAAAACAGAGAATGGTGAATTTTCTGGAATCCTGTGGATTACAGGACTGGAGGCAACATGGATTCACTAGAGGTAGGTCTTATCTGACAAATCTGATCAATTTCTTTGGGTGACCGCAGAATTGGGTAGAGGGAGTGCGCTAGATGTGGTGTATTTAGATTTTAGCAAAGCCTTTGACATTGTTCCACACAGACGTCTAATAAATAAACTGAGTGCTCTTGGGATGGACCCCAAAGTGACGGGCTGTGTCAAGAACTGGTTGAGGTGAAGAAGACAGAAGGTGGTGGTTTATGGAGATCGCTTTGAGGAAAGGGATGTTACCAGTGGTGTGCCTCAAGGTTCTGTTCTTGGGCATGTTCTTTTTAACATTTTTATAAGCGATATTGCTGAAGGGCTGTCGGGTAAGATTTGCCTCTTTGCGGATGATACCAAAATCTGCAATGGAGTAATGGGGTGAATAACACTGGATGGTGAATTGGACAGCTCTAGTGCCCAAGTTAGTTGAGCAGGAAGATGAAGAGGCATTTTCCGTATGAAATCTAAGACCAAAATGTTTCAAGCACATCTAGCTCTTAGCCATAACTGAACCAGAAAAACATTTAAATTTCTGGTTGATTATTTAGAGCTAAATGTTTTTAGGCTCAACACATCCATCTGTGACTACCATTAAAGAAAAAGTCCCAGGGAAAACCATAGGGATATCTTTCTGACAGCATGCCTAGTAAAATGGCTACACAGACATTCCCGCAGTGCAGAGAACTTCACATTAAAGGACCCAGGTACAAATCCCACTTTTGGTAAACCCTTTCATATTGTTTGGTGAGCCCTCCATGAACAGAGAAAACCTATTGTACATAAAGGTCCACCACTACAATAGTCCCCCAGGCTTGCAGGTCACTTATATATTTAGGTACAGGAGGTATTTCTATGTTCCAGGAAGGTTTATCTATTTGTAATGAAACGAAAGAGTTAAAGTGGGAATTGAACTTGGATTCCATTGTTTACTGTCAACTGCACTGACCAATAGGCCACTTCGTTCACTTACTTGCTGCTTTCTTACGAATGGCAATAATATCTGGGGTTGTCAAAGAGTCTGGTACCTATTGTCACTGTGGAAGGGGATCAGACGTAGGAGTAATGCTAGTAAATTCTTTTTCATGAAAGGGTGGTAGATACTTGGAATGCCTTTCCGAGGGAGGTGATGGAGAGGAAAACCCTGATGAAATTCAAAACGGGAGCCCCAGCAACATTAGGATGGTATTTGGCAGACTTGCACAGGCTGCAAACGATGAGATGGTTTGGATAGGCTGGAGTGAGCTTCAACTGAAACTCCAGTAGCTGGAACCTAAGGACAGTACTGGGTGGACTTCTAAGGTCTATGGCACAGAAATAACAAAGAAAAAAAAAACATTTTAATTGTAATCATGAAATTGTAATGCATGTAATTATAGAGAAGGTTGGATGGAGCCTTCAGATATTTATCTGCTCTCATTTACTATATTACTATGGGGCTCATTTTCATAACACAAAGACGTCCAAAAAATGGCATAAATCGGCATTTGGAATGTTTTTCTCACCAAAATGTTTCCTTCAGTACATCAGTGGCATTGGATGTAGCCAATGGTCCAACCTCCTCCATTGCCAAGATCACCTGAGTTTTCAGACAATGGGGTCATTGCTGTTACCGGTGCCATACTGCATGAAAGCTGGCTAGAATTACTGAATAGTAGATCTCATGAAGACTTAGGGCTTACTTCTCTGGAACACACATATGAAATCTGCCCAACTTACTACGTGAAGGTCTCCTCACAATTAGGGCTACCGGATGTCCAGATTTCCCTGGTCATGTCCTACTTTTGAGGACATTTCCAGGGGTCTGGACGGCTTTTCAAAACCCAGCACTTTGTCCAGGTTTTGAAAAGCCTCCTCTCATTCGCATGCATGGATTGCCTCCTGCCTGACCAAAGCAGGCTCCAGTCAAATATGAAGAGGGGAACAAGTTACAAACAATGTAACAAGAGTGATAAAGTGCATATATTGAAATGAGAAAAAATCACTCCATAGACCTATTCAAAGTATTATATGGATGATATAACAAAGTTCACAGGTTTGCTCAGAATCATGGAGGGGAAAACTGGGGCGAACCCCAGGAAAAACCACCTCACAGCCCAATCATCGCATGGAAAGTAAACAAAACGTTATATCATTTCATATATGTTTTTGATGTGAAAAAAACTACTGTTTACTAAACTTGTAGTCGAAGAACTAGACAAACTTAACTTGCAGCTTGCGGGTTCCGACATGCATGTTTCGATCCTGCCTCAGGGAACGCACAGGAAAAGATGGAAAAAACGCTCATGCGATGGGTGTAAAGAGATTCCACGGCCACCCCGCTGGCTTCCGTTCGGCAGAGGCAGAGCTAGTACAGGACTGGGGCAGAGCTAGTACAGGACTGGGGCGGAGATAGGTGGGCCTAGGGGCAGATCTAGGGTGTCTGGATTTTACAATCGTAAAATCTGGCAACCCTACTCACAATGGCACCAGCCCTCCAGGTCAGTGGCTCCCAACCCTGTCCTGGAGGACCACCAGCCAGTCAGGTTTGTGGAATAGCCCTAATGAAAATGCATGGGGCAGATTTGCATGCCTGCCACCTCCATTATATGCAAATCTGCATTTTCATTAGGGCTATTCCACAAACCTGACTGGCTGGTGGTCCTCCAGGATAGGGTTGGGAATCACTGCTCCAGGTTACATGTGCAGTCCTCTGCATGTGCTCTGATGCTGGCCAATTGGGTGGGCATGAACACATGGTGGTGATGTCGTGCCTTTCAGCACAAAATTGCTTTCAATGGAAGTATAACCCGGATGACTCAATCCATCCTCCTTTTTCTGGAGTGTAAAAGGCTCAGGATTTAACTAAGGCTGTATTTCTCTCACTAGGCAGCAGGAAGCAGTTTCAAGTTTATTAGGTTTTTTGGGTTTTTTTTAAATATACTGCCTATCAAGATTATCTTTGCAGTTTTACAATCAGGTACTCAAGTATTTTCCTTATCTGTCCCGGTGGGCTCACAATCTATCTAATGTACCTGGGGCTATGGAGGACTGAGTGACTTGCCCAGGGTCACAAGGAGCAGCACAGGCTTTGAACCCACAACCCCAGGGTGCTGAGGCTGTAGTTCCAACCACTGCACAGTAGATAACCTATGGGAACTAAATGTCCCAGAGTGCCCTGAGCTCTGGAGTGCTGAGTCAGAGAGGTGGGACTCACAGAGAGGAATATTTCTGCCTCAAGCTGTATTCATGAGGGAGAGGTCCCCTGAGAGCAAGAAGATCCCGAAGAAGAGAGACTGTCCCTAGTTGTGGTTGCATTCAAGCTTTGGGAAGTTAACTGAGAATTTATCCAGGAAAATACTAACGAAATGAGCTTCTAATCCAAGACCTCCTGCAAACCGAACCTGCAGGTTTAAAGGTGACTGTCCCGTGTTTGGGGTGTGGCAGCTAAGCTGAAGCCAGTTGGAGAAAAGGGGTTTCTTTTTCTTAAATATCCTTCTGATTGGACTGTTTAACATGTGAAGTAAGCCCAACTTATTGTACCAATATATTCATGAGTCTGGAGAAGGGCTGTTTATTTTGAATGAAGAAACTGCTTACCCTGAGCCTGTAAATAGACTCAGCAGAGTACAGAAATAAAAGTTTTCCTTAGACTTTCCACGTGTGTTGCTGCTGTTTGTGTGAAGGTGAACAAAGGGGGGAATCCTGGACCTCCCAAATGGTAACCCTAATCATACATGTCCATACCATTTTAGCTCCTGTGGCAGCCCTCAGTACAGAATGGAATTACTCTTCCTGTGAAACTATCACTGAAATGTTTTCGTGTTTCCCTTATACGAGCATACAGTATACTGATATTTATCAATACAGTATTTGCTTATTTCTGATCTGAAGAAGAAGGGTTACCTTCGAAAACTAATCATAAAATGCATTGAGTTAGTCCAATAAAAGATATTTCCTTTGTTTTTGTTTTATTTCTAAATATTAGTGAAAAGTGAACTAACACAGCCACCACACCATTTCACCCGTAAGTCCTAGAGAGCAAATACCGTGTTTCCCCGATGATAAGGCAGGGCCATCAAATAAGACAACCCCCCCTTTTTAGAAAAAAATGTAAAATAAGGCACCCCCCCGCAAATAAGCCACCCACCGATACCTGCGCTTACCCGAATCGGGTGGTACAGTGGGTGACTCCGTGTGGTCCCTCCGTCTACCTTATTTGCCTCCATGGCTGCGTGCCGCGCCTCGTCATGAAGTGAAGAGGAGGAAGTGACAGGACTGCAGCGCGCGCACGTGACTCCGCGCAAGGAAACACAGGCAGCTTCCCTCATCCCTCCCTAACGGAGACTGCAGGAGTTTGTTCACGGCCAGAACATCCAAAAGTGAGACACGCCATATACAGGTAATAAAATTCTGGTTTTTTTCAACAATAACTGTGTACTGTAGTCTTCTTCATGGGTAAATAAGGCATCCCCCCGAAAATAAGCCCTAGAGCATATTTTGGCCTTCCAAAAAAAATAAGACAGTGTCTTACCATCGGGGAAACAGGGTATGAGTCAAGATGGGGGGGGGGGGGGAAGAGCAGTAGATAAACTCTAACCATGATCTGGCATAGATTCCAATGGGGGGGGGCCTCAAAAGCAGAATTCTCATCACCCGCAGCCTTTCTTTGAAATCTTAAGGCATCCTGTCTCCAAGGAGACCAGAATGAATAGCAAATAATGCAGCTCCACTATGCATACAGTTTCTTAGCCGAGTTGCTGTTCCGTGATTGTTACACATTGTTGCTGCATTTCTCCATACTGTCAAATGTTACTCATTTGTCATAAATAGAAAAACACAGAATGGCTAATAAAGATCACACAGCCCATCCATTCCATCTAGTTTCTCCGCTTGTTTCAACACTATATCATCTGAATCCGCAGTCAATCTTTGCCTTTTTACTGCTAAGGATTCTCTGTGCTTGTTTCTGTT
This sequence comes from Geotrypetes seraphini, assembly GCF_902459505.1. Taxonomy (NCBI): domain Eukaryota; kingdom Metazoa; phylum Chordata; class Amphibia; order Gymnophiona; family Dermophiidae; genus Geotrypetes; species Geotrypetes seraphini. The sequence goes on along the minus strand of NC_047085.1, from coordinate 395,990,900 downwards.
TTCTTAAATTCCAAAATTGATGTGTGGCTGCAAGAGTAGCTTCCTACAATTCATGATTAGCATGTATCTCAGTGGGCAAACTCTCCAAATTGATTAGTTTTGCAAATACCACGTAAATAATGGACTTTAAATCTAAGCCAGGGTACATAAGAGTGTGATCTTGGCCTCTCATATTTACTTCTAACACTCACAGTAACACAATACATGATGGCAGAAAAAGATCTTCATGGCTCATCCAGTCTGCCCAACAAGGTGGCAGCCACGCCTGCTACTCTGTGCAGGCCTCAGTCACCCACATTCAAGTGGATGTGAAGTCACCACCATGCCAGCCATATAGACAGCTAAACATAATGGGTATGATTATAACTAAAACTGCAAGTATTGCTGACAGTATTTAGCTTACTAATTAAGATGATTTCCCCTCCCCCCTAAACTGCACAGCACCTCCACTTCATCTGTCTCATGTCATTTGCAGAACATAAATCATAGAAATCTGACTGGCATGGACCTCAGTTCCCCCACCTGGATTTGGCTAATCTTTCAGTCTTTTATTATTTGTGGGACACAGACAGTAGAAGTCTGTCCAACATCAGCCTCAGTTCTCACTACTGCCCCCAGTCGCCCAGAAGCGAATGGTTCTGATTGGAGTATCCTGGAAGGATACTATTGAAACATAATATTTAGGAAGTCCCAATGGAGAGGTTTCAATAATGGTGAAAGCCGGTAGTGCTTAATAGGAAGGCAGAGTAAAGGACTAAAATTATCCCTGTCATCTTCTCAGAAGCCTATAGATACAAGTAAAAAACACAATTTGAAGTGTTTGTATGCAAATGCTAGAAGCCTAAAAAATAAAATAGGAGAGTTAGAGTACATAGCACTGAATGATGAGGTACGATATAATAGACTTCTCAGATGTGGTGGAAGGAGGACAATTAATGGGACACTGTGTTACAAATCATATTGAAAGGATAGAGTAGATCAAATTGGAGGGAGGTTGTGCTATCTACTATAATAAAATGCTAAGCGCACATGCGCACTTTTACCTGCGTGATCTGTGATCCGTAGGTCCGTGGCCGGCAGAAGTGCGCCTGCGCGCTTCGACTACCCCTTCACTCACTGTAAGGCAGCACTCACTGTAAGGCAGTTTATCGTCATTGCCCCCCAGTCGCACCCAAACCCTCGTTGACCCTCCCATCCGACCCTCCCACCACGAGACGATCACAAACCTCCAGGCTCCAGCAGCATCCGCAGTACTCTAAACTCGCTGCTTCGCGGCCTTCTACTGCCCTTATTTCCTCTGCCGCATCCCTGATGACATCGAGGCAGAGACGCGGCAGAGGAAATCACGGGCAGTAGAAGGCCGCGAAGCAGCGTGTTTAGAGTGCTGTGGATGCTGCTGGAGCCGGGAGGTTTGTAGGTCATCTCACGGTGGGAGGGTCAGATGGGAGGGTCAGTGGGGTCTGCAGCATGGCGGCGGTATTGGCGGGGGGGGGAGATGGAAACATACTACTCAATGGTTTTACTGCACAGGGGGATGGAAGGGAGGGATAGAAAAATGCTGGGTTCTTCTGTACGGAGGGATGGGGTAGAAATGGAAAGATGCTGCTCAAGGGTTCTACTGCACAGGGGGATTGTAGGGAGGCAGGCAGGCTGGCTTCGGGGTTGGGACAAAGTCTGGAAGGCAGTGAGGGGGACATAAGAAGGAGACACTGGGGGCACTAAGGACATAGGAAGGGGAACTGAGGGCACTAAGGACACAGGACGGAGGCACTGGGGACACTAAGGACATAGGAAGGAGACACTAGGGGCACTAAGTACGTAGGAAGGGGTACTAAGGACACGGGAAGGAGGCACTGGGGGCACTAAGGACAGGAGGGGGCACTAAGGACATAGGAAAGGGCACTAAGGACATAGGAAGGAGGCATTGAGGGCACTAAGGACATAGGAGGCACTGAGGGCACTAATGACATAGGAAGGAGGCACTAAGGGCACTAAGGACATAGGATGGGACACTAAGGACATAGGAAAGCGGAACTGGGGACACTAAGGACATAGGAAGGAGGCACTGAGGTCACTAAGGACATAGGATGGGACACTATGAACATATGAAGGGGGTCACAGTGAGACAGGCAGGCATGGCGCAACAGAGAAATACAGGCAGGCAGGGGGCCAGGGAGAGACACAGACAGCGTCCAAGGAGAGAGAGAGACAAAGAAAAAAACCCCAGACAGACAGACATCTACTCTAGCACCCATTAATGTAAAGGGCTTAAACACTAATACAGTATATTAAAGTAGGAATTGAATCATATAAAATAAACATTCTGCATGACATAGATAGCAGTGTGGAAACCATATGGATAGAAATTCCATGTGTAAAGCTTAGGAATATATAGGTAGGGTTATACTACCATCCCCCGGGACAGAATAAGCAAATGAAGAAATGTTTTCAGAGATTAGGAAAGGTGGCAAATTGGGCAACAGTATATTAATGGGTGATTTCAATTATCCCAACATTGACTGGATAAATGTTACATCAGGGACTGCTAGGGAGGTAAAATTTGTAGATGTCATAAATGACTGCTTCTTGGAGCAACTGGTTTAGGAACCAACAAGAGGGTCCTTAACACCTCATTAGCTTAAATGAAAGTTAGACACCCGACTCAAAAAAAAAGTGAATTCTGTACAAATAGGCACCTAAGGCTAGATTCACGAACATCTGGGCAGGTCCGATGAATTCTCCAAAGCCCAATATGCAGATGGGGGCGATCGGAGGGGGATGTTTTAGTTAGATTAGGTCCTTAGTGCAATGCAGAGCATAGTACGGGAGGTAACTGTTGAGTCTGCTGGGAAACAGTGATCATAATATGATCAAATTTGAGCTATCTGGAATGGCATCGATAAAAAAAAATCTACTGTGGTGGCATTTAATTTTTTGAAAGGGTGGCTATGATAAAATGAGGAGAATGGTTAAAAAGAAGCTAAAAGGAATGGTGGCAAAGGTTAGGATTGTAAACCAGGCATGGATGTTATTTAAAAATACCATTGTGGAAGCCCAGACCATATGTATTCCATGTATTAACAAAGGTGGAAAGAAGAAAAAATGAGAGCCAGCATGGCTAAAAGTTGAAGTGAAAGAGGCTATTAGAACCCACAATAACATCCTTGAATGAATGGAAACAGGATCCAAATGAAAATAAGAAGAGACATAAGCACTGGCAAATTAGACTCAAAGCATTGATAAAGAAAGCTAAAAAAAGAATATGAAGAGAAACCTGCTAAAGAGACAATAACTCAGAATTTTTTTAGGTACATCAGAAGCAGAAAATCTGTGATGGAATCCATGGGACTGTTGGATGATCAAGGAGCAAAAGGGGTGCTCAAGGAGGATAAGGCCTGATAATCTTAGTAAAAAGCTGTTTAATTTAAGAAGGGACATTTATATGAAATAACTTATCCCAGTATATTCTTACATGTCATCCATAGAGGTCGGTATGGACAGTGCAAAAGTATACTGTCACTTTAAAAATTTCAAGACCGGTCGTACTGTGCATGTGCTGGTGCCTTGCTGCCCAACATCAGCTCACAGGATAATCAGTTCTCAGTTTTCCATGGAGCTCAGAAGCTGAGATTTTTCCTTATACTGCTTTCTCATTCGTTTTTTGTCTTAGTTTTCTTTATTATTTTGTTTTCTTTTTCCTTAACTTTGGGACCTTCGGGCTAACATCAGTCTGTTTTCAGGCCAGAAGCATTGACCTGTTTTCAGTATTACATTATTTCAACCTCCCCAGACAATTGGTCCTTTGATTTTGTGTCGGTGGTTTTTCCCCTCGATGTCCAAACCTTCCAGTGGCTTCAAGCAGTGCACTTATTGACCCACACAACTGGTGTGTCCAGTGCCTAGGTCCTCAATGCTGGCATGATTCTTGCCTGTGCTGTTCTAAATTAGAGAATGCAAATTACGAAAAATTGGTATTAATAGAAGTGATCTCTCCTTGAAAGTCCCTGGGGATGATAGAGAAAAAAAGAAAAATATACTTCCCCGAATAGGGATTGAAGAAAACAAAACAAGTAAAAGGATCAATCAGTACGGGCCCGGTGCCCTCGTTTTAACCATTGGCCCCGGGCAGGTATTTATGCAGTGACAAGCACTTAGAAATGAATCTAGATAAACCCTGCCCCGTACATCATATTCTCCCTTTAGTGTGTGTAGTTTGTGTAGAAAATTATAAATAATTATTACCAAGTAATTAAAAGCACTATCATCCCCAGATTGAGACCACAGGAGAGAAAATCACTCCAAAAAGAAAATCTCCCTGAAACCACATATAAAGTAACACAAAATGTGAAAGTAAAAAATGAAAAAACTGAAGATAAAAAGTGACCAAAAATCGTCAAAAAATCAAAAAGAATGTAAGTAACAATGTGATGTCCTCAGTCTGTTTCAACAGACTGTAATACCAAAAAATCTTGTGTGCCTGTCATTGATAATACAAAAAAGTAGAGGTGAAAAGTGAAAAATGGTGAGAAACAAAAACAAATACAATAAGAAATACTTAGCTCAGCAAATCCAGAACGGGACAAAGTTCAAAGTTCGCCAATAATGGCTGTGTAGTTCCTCTCATAAATCAATCCTGCTCATAAGGAAATGCTCATTGAAAAGTTAAAGCTATCGGTCCATTTGTCGTAGCACTTGAATCAATCAATCCCGATCTCATACAGTCAGAAGAGCCATTCAATAATATACGCTAAACATTTTACTCGTTCTTCAGTAAAGTTCATTGCTCAATTTGCTCTCTCTCTTCAATAAAGTTCACTGCTCCATTTGCTCACTCGACAGGTCCTGTTTCAATGTCCTCATCAGGAGGGAGCAAGAAAATTAATAGAATGACTGAAGATTTGTTACAAAAACGCCCGGTCCTAAAATATAAAGGACGGAGTAATCCCCGGCAGCGGCACAATCAAGCTGTTCTATTAATACCAATTTTTTGTAATTTGCATTGTTGTTGATATTGGTATTCATATTTTGGTATCTTTTTGGCCATTTTTGCTAAATTAGAGAATGACATGGGGACCATTTACCACGGTAAACTGTGGTCACCGAAGTAAATCCGCAGGAATGGGGACAAGGCCTTTCACTGCCCCGCAGGAATGGGGACAAAACCTTTTACCACCCTGTGGGAGTGGTGAAAAGTCTTGCTCCTGTAGTAAAAAAAAAATTGTGCCTCTGTCATACTCGGCATCTCCTCCCCAGCTCCTCTTGCACCTATTTTACCTTCAGGAGCCAGTCATGCCATGATGAAGATAGAAGGAACCAAAAAACAAAGCCTGAGACGAATGTGATTTGAAGAATAAAATTACCAGACAACAAAAGGTAGAAAAAATAAATTTATTTTATATTTTATGATTAGAATATTTCAGATTTGAAATATGTATCCTGCTATAGCTGATATTAGACATAACTGGGGACCACAAAGCCCAGGCTGTGATTCTTTAGTTTCCAGCTGGCTTAGGGCTCTCTCTCTGACCAGGAAGCAGTTGCCCTCCCCTAACACTATTCCTGCCATGTGTGACTGAAGTATTCTATTAGCTTGATTTTTCTATGTAGCATTGTGTAGTAATTTGGTTTGTTCAGTTTTCACAATAGTGGAGGGGATATTTGTGAAAGGGAGGGGAGACAGGGGTTTTGTTGATCCTTGCTCTGTATTATTTGTGTTTATAAAATGACAATTGTAAAGAATATTGCCTCTCTTTAAACTTTAATAAAATAAGTTTAGTATAAAATCATAACTATTCGAGGCTTGTGCGGATGGGATCTGACAGTTTGCAGGGAGGGGATGGGGACCGAGCTTGCAGGGCAGGGACTGAGTTTGCGGGGACAGAGACTGAGCTCACAAGGACAGGGCAGGGACGGGGACTGAGCTCACGGGGACAGGGACAAGTTCGCGGGGAAGGAGCAGGAACAGTGATACATTTTTTACCCGTGTCATTCTCTATTCTAAATTACAGAAGAGGTGACAAGGCCTGTCAGCTCCAATTTGAAAAACTTTTTATTTATGGCCTTCAATAACTGACCTCACCACACTCAATATGCTGGTATAAGTAATATATATATTTTATTAATAAACAATAACAGGTTACAAGAACAAGTCTTTCAGCATATGGAGTCGACAGATAATATACATCAAGCGCTTGAGTATACCTAGGTGTCTGTCCTGAAACAGGCCTCAAGAGACTGTCCTTTCATATATTTTTGACAGTCTGAGACCATGTTGGTATATATTACATTTTTAGTTTCCATTGGTTATTTACAATCGTCATTTCACTTATCAGTTTCTTAATTGGTTAGTAATTTTACTTTTCTTGAGTCATACTGTGCTTAACGCCCATTTACTAAAAATGCTATCTATTTCTCGACAGATGCCATTTTAACATCAAGGTCATCAATTTCTGGGCAAGGGTCCCCCATTTCAGGACTTTTCTTGTATAACAGTTAATTTTATATTCTTGGTCAATAGTATGTGCTAATCCTCTTATGTTTGCTTCCTTATTTTTATGATACATCAACAGATGTTCATGTCAGTCGCTATGTGAAAGAATAAGTTCTACTTGACTTGCTTTCTCAGCATTTCGCTTGGCTTGCTTATCTCAACAAGAATAGATTGTATAAAAGCTGACAGTTTTATTCAGGGTGTCTTTTAGGCCTACTTTCAGGCCTATAAAATATATTGTCATATTTCTATTATTCTGGGGATATCAGGAGATCTGTCTTTACCTCCAGTATCATGGAGGGCTTACCTATCTTCACCTGTACGTACCTGCACAGGTCTCCTTCCTCACACTTCAGGAACATCAAGGATGTCTGCTGACTCTGATTCCAATACCCTTAGACCACCGCGTTCAACATCTGCATCATTGATGTTCCCTCCATTGGGGGAATCAGCTAAAAAGGCTAAGAAGCAAAAATGCTTTTTCCCATGCAAGCGCACTTCAGCATCCTCTCAAGTGCCTACACTTTTTGGGCTTGCGAGCTACTTTTAAAATGACCAAGTCAAAATGATCTATCAACAATAAAATTTAACAAAACACAAAGCATACTGTACGCAGAGAAAATGTTAATTATGTATATTCCAGGGTTTTTTCAAAGAGGTCAAGGCAGATGACTTTATGCAATGTCACCTCAGTAACGACTATACAAAAATAGACAAAAATACCCCCTCCCTTTTTACTAAACCGTGATAGCATTTTTTAATGCAGGGAGCTGCGCTGAATGCCCTGTGCTGCTCTCGATGCTCATGGGCTCCCTGTGCTAAAAACCACTATTGCGGTTTAGTATAAGGGGGCCATAGTGTAAAATATAGGCAGCAGATATAAATTCTCAAAACGGACATATTTTGATCACTACATTGAAAATAAAATCATTTTTCCTACCTTTGTTGTCTGGTGATTTCATGAGTCTCTGGATTCACTTTCTTCTTCTGACTGTGCATCCAATATTTCTTCCCTTCTTTCAGCCTCCTGTAAGCTTCCTCTCCTCCAGACCTCATTCCCTCCCCCAACTTTTTCTTCTCTCCCTGCCCCCCTCCTCTTTCTTTCTTTCTCCCTGCCTGTCTTTCTCCATGCCCCCTTTCTTTTTCTGTCTTTCTCCATGCCCCCTTTCTTTCTTTCTGCCTGTCTCTCTCTCCATGCCCCCTTTCTTTCTCTCTGTCTTTCTCTCTCCATACCCCCTTTCTTTCTGTCCCCCCTTTCTTTATGTTTACCTTCTTTCTTTCTGTCTCCCTGCCTGTCCCCTTTCTTTCTTTGTCTTTCTTTCTCCCTGCCCTCCCCCAAACCACCACCGCTGCCATCGGGGAACAGGCCCCCAAACCACCAAGTTCTGCTCTCCCTGCTTCCCGATTCTGTAACAAGGATGCAGGAGTGCTGGGCTGAGCAGCCTTCCCCACCCGATCTCAATTCTAATGTCGGAGAGGAAATTATGAGCCAGCCAAGCAGCAATTGACTGGCCCGGAACTTCCTCTCTGATGTCAGAATTGACATTGGGTGGGGAAGGCTGCTCGACCTGGTGCTTCTGCGTCCTTTATACAACATTAGGAAGCAGGTAGATTGCGAAGGCAATGTGAGTCTATCATGGAGCCTGGGATGGGCTCTGCGATTGACTCGCGTTGCATTCGCGATTTACTGATCGATCACGATTGACCTTTTGGGCACCCCTGGTCTACACCATCATTGCATCCCAAGCATCAATGCAACGAGGCAAGATTACCTTCTCTTCAAATTGTGTCACCTTTGAGGCATGCCTTGTCATCAAGGTCACCAATGCCTCATCTGTACCATCTGTACCATCTGTACCATCTGTACCAATGACTTCCATGGTATCAGTACCATCCTTACAGGACTAAACATGAGAGTTGGTTCAGAAGGAGTTGGCTAGTATGTTACAATTCCATGCAGTGCAAGCACTTGCCACAACACATCCTGTGCCAGTCCAGTCCAAGCAATGATCCAAGGTACAATCCAAAGCTAGATCTCTGACCCCATACCACTGGCTCGTAAGGTCCAGGAGAGCTGTATCACAAGCAGCATCAGCAGTAGCCAGGTTTCATGTGGGGAAAAGACAGGAGAAAAATCTGATGAAAGGAGGAGGAGATGAAAGAGAGGAAGATACTAGATGGGAAAAGAGAGCAGGGGCTTATGCTTTATGGAAGAGGGAGAGACACTAGGAGATATTGATGGAAAGGGAGAGAGAGGGCAGATGCTTTATAGAAGGGTATGGGGGAGACAGAGGGCAGATCCTGGATGGAAGAGGGGAGAGAAAGATGAGAGATGCTGGATGGAAGTGGGGGAGGAGAGAAACAAAAGAGGTGGCCGATACTGGATGGAAGGGGAGACAGACAGGAGAAAGATATGGATGGATGGGGAGAGAGAGAGAAGAAAGAAGCTGTATAGATGGAGAGAGACAGCGGCCTGGATGGAAGAGGAGAGAGACAGGAGAGAGATGTGATGAAAGGGTGGCCATGGGAGGGGAAGTGCTGTTCTTGGTGTACAGCATAAGAAGCAGCAGCAACAGCTGGGTGTCAGGTGGAGAAGAGACAGGAGTGAGATCTGATGAAAGAGGAGGAGGTGAAAGAGAGGAAGATACTGAACAGAAAGAGAGAGGGGGCTGATGCTATATGGAAGGGGCAATACTAGGAGATACTGATGGAAAGGGTGAGAGGGGACAGATGCTTTATAGAAAGGGATGGAGGAGACAGGGCAGATATTGGACAGAAGAGGGGATATTTGGTGTGGGAAAGAGCAACTGGCTCTGCTTTCTAGATCTCAAAAAGCCTACACACATAATTCCCATCCTGCCAACCCACAGAAATATCTGCGCTTTTGAGTGGGAACACGCCATTTCCAATACAAAGTACTCCTATTTGGACTGGCTTCTGCACCCAGAGTATTCACAAAATGCTTAGTCATAGTGGCTGCAACCCTCCAATCGTGACTTTCATGTGTCCCCTTATCTGGACGCCTAGTTAATCAAAGCTTCAACACCTCAACAAGCTCACCAGGCCATGAATGCAACAATTCAGCTGTTAGAACTTCTAGGATTTGCAATTAACTACCAGAAATCCCATCTACAGGTTATTCAAACTCTAGATTTAATTGAGGTGCTGCTAGACATTACTCAAACTCATGTCTTTCTATCACAGCAGATTCAATAATCTGATTCATATCTGTCAGAAGGTCTCCTCTCTTCAACACCTCATGGCATGTCAAATGATGCATCTTACAAGGTTTTTTGAAAAATAGATCTTATCAAGTATTTAGTGCTGGTAAATATTCATCTTCGTGGAGTAATCCGCGTGGTGTTCCACAAGGTTCGCCACTTTTGCCAATACTATTTATCATCTATCTTGTGTCATTCGGAAATCTATTACATAGTTTGCAGGTAACATTTTACATCTATGCCAACAATATAACTATACATATTCCTTTAACATCATTCACGACTGAAGTAAAAAGAGAGATTTGCCAGTAATTTTGGTAAATTCTGAAAGTTTAAAAGGGATATAGTTCTTGAAAGAATGAGAGATTATAATACATTTCAGAAATTTGTAATAAGATCCCTTTAAATAAAATTCATATTTCGAAGGAACTTTTAAGGATAATTGTAAATAACTGGTGAAATCTGAGTAAGTGAAATGGTTGAAGTGAACAGCACAGAAGTTGAAAAGCCCTGAAGACTCCTTAGTGCAGTTCAGGGAAATTGTAAGTATTATTATAGCAAGGTTTTAAGATACGTATCTTTTTTTTTAACGTTTTATTTATATTAGAAACACAGCATTCATATACATAATATAGTAATACAAAATACACATTCGCTGTTCAACGCATAACTATACATAACTATCCAGAAAGCTCAATATAATACGAAGAAAAAAACAAATAAAGAAAATAAAAATAAAAGCAAACAAAACACACACACACACACAAAAAAAAAACCCAAACCCCTGGTTCACCCCCATCTTGTTATAAAATACCCTTTATTATATTGCAGAGACTTCACTAGTCAGAAACCGCTCTCCAAGATAAATACTTGTCCTATATTTAATGAAAGGCAACAATCCTACCATTTTTATAGGCAGTAAGTTAAGACATCAAGCACACATAATCCAATTTTGTCAAAACCATGGCTAAGGAAGGAGCTTGTGCATGTTTCCAATGATGGGCCAAGACCAATTTAGCTGCTACAAACAGAGAAATCATGAATTTATGCATAGTGGAAGAAGCCCCCACTGGTCTAACATGTAACAAACAGATATCAGGGGAAGAGGGATATACACAGCCCATTATATCACCCAGTGCTGTCAATACTTGAGCCCAAAAGGAACAATCAAGGGACATGTCCACCAATTATGCAAAATGGTGCCCCATTGAGCACATTTCCTCCAACAACCATAAGATACGTATCTTAAGTTGAAATTTGGTAAAAGGTAAGAGATACAGTAAGCTCTTGGGAATTTGGTGTTTACACCAATCAGGGCTGACAATGCTTTTGTTGCTTCTCAGGCCCCCAATGAAGAACCCCCCCCCCTGCAGAGCTATTCAGTGACAGAAGAGGGGGATATGTCTGGTGTAGCTGGTACTGCTGCAATATTTATTTAGTTTTATAACCCGTCCTCCCCAGAAGCCTAGAACAGGTTACAGCGGTACATGCACAATATATAGGAGTCAGAGGATTAAGTTATACAGTCATAATATACTGAATTGGAATAAGAGTTACAGAGGTACATTTACAATTAGACTGGAGCCGTTAGATTAATGAGACCATAGTAGATATTAGAAGCAGTACAGGTTACAGAGGTATATTCACAGTGTACTGGAGTCATTGGATTAGGGTACATTTGCAATACAGTCAACTCCACCTATGTCCACGTTGGTTAAGCGCACACTTCAGTTATCCGCACCCGACCACCATGGTCCAATTTTTTTTACATTAAAGTCAATGAACGTAAACTCTGGATATTTGCAATTCTGATAAGCACACAATCCGCTTATGCGCACTGATGTTATAGGTCCCACCTCTATTTGTTCACTCCAGTTAAAAGCAATCACGTTCTGACGTGGATGAGCCATGTGTTTCAAAACAGCTGTCTAGGCCTGGCCAGGTGTTCAAACTTTCGGCATCGCATGGACAAAAATCATTGTCTTTGGCTGAACATGTCCATCATGCTGGACAAAAGTCATTGTCTTTGGCTGAACGTGTCGATGTCTTAAAGACACTTGACCAACGGGAGAGTCAGGTCTCTACTGCAAAACATTACAGCGTTCATCCTATCCAGATTTCTTGGATTTACAAAAAAATAGCAAGCCATATTGAAAGACTGGTAAAACAACAGCAATCTTACCAGCATACGGAAAAGAATTGGGAAGGCTGGAGACGTTGAACAGGCGTTGCTGCGATGGTTTGCTGAAGCTAGAAGTCAACAACTTACTGCCAATCAGTGGACCTCTGCTGATGGAGAAAGCAGCACAATTATCTGAAGAACTTGGTGTAGAAGACTTCAAAGCAACAAACGGATGGTTAGAGAGGTGGAAAGTTCATAACGGCATAAAATTTATGAAGCAGCATGGCAAAAAACAAGACACGGATGGTTTGGTGCAGAAAGATGGGTCATGGAAGTGCTATCATAGGTGGATATGAACCATGTGACATTTTCAACGCCGATGAGACGGGCCTGTACTGGCGTGCCATCCCTGACGGAACATTGGCTTTCAAACATAGCAAAACTGTTGCTATGTTTGAAAGGTGCCAAAAGAATGATTGACATTGCTGTAATATGGACTGTAATGAAAAGCTTGAGCCACTGGTGATTGGGAAGAATCGAAATCCTTGGTGCTTCAAAAACATTAAATGCCTGTCTGTTGAATATGAAAGCAACAAAAATGCATGGATGACAGCGGCACTGTGGATTAAATGGTTGCAGAAGCTTGACAATCTGATGAGAAGGCGTAGGAGGCACATTGTAATGCTGTGTGATAACTGTGCTAACATATCTTCACTTTAAGTCAATATACATTTTTATTTCAATTCTCTGTTCCTTTGTACAAATCTTCATTCTTTCTTAAACCAAAGACCTCAGAAACACCACTCCACCGCCCAATATATAATTTTTCTTAGTGGAGAGATTTAAGTGTTAAATCCTCATAGATATAGGTTCTTAAATTTCTTTTATTTCTTTATCATTTCATAAACAGTTTTTTAAAGAGTTTTTAAATAAACTTTTACTTATCTCAATAGTTGTTAGGATCTTTTCATATTTATAAACAGTTTAAGTGGCTGGACCCGACATGTTTCGCAACAGCTTAGTCAGGGATACGCCTACTGCCGCTGTCATCTGACCCTTTTGAAAAATTTTAAGTAAGAACAGAGAATTGAAATAAAAATGTATATTGACTTAGAGTGAAGATATGTTAGTATGGTGATTTAATAGCTCTAAGTATAAATAGTGATTTGGACCATTTTAGAAAGTAGTGTGATAACTGTGCAGCACACAGCAATGACTTAAGACTAACCAACATCAAACTCGTGTTTCTGCCGCCAAACACGACCTCTTTGAACCAGCCGATGGACCAAGGGATAATCGCAAACTTCAAACGTCATTACAGGTCATTCGTCCTATGATATGTGATAGCAGTGATTGATGCAAGCATGGAATCCAGCCACCGAGCTGCTGAGCTCGTGAGAAAAATAACGGTGCTTGACTCTTTTCATATAGTATGGGAGGCATGGAGTCGAGTCTCATCATCAACGATTTCTGCTATCAACGGGTGAGCTTCGTTCACACATCTGATGAGACAACTGAAGCTGACACTTCATCCATTGAACTCCCAGTTGGACTCTTGCCACAAGAGTTTGAGCTGTATGTCGCCGTTGACAACAATGTGCCCACATCATCTGACAGCATTAATTCTAATATCTGTACAGTCATAAAGGACACTACAGACAACCAAGAGTCTGATGAGGACGGAGATACTGCTGCGGTCATCACGACTAATGAAACACCTGCAAAGATTGTTTCCTTATCGGATGCACTGAAGTCCCTACACACGCTGGTTATTATCTGGAGATAAATGGCTGTCACGACTATGGACAGTTTTACAGCATCAGTAGTCAGATACACAGCCTCAATCGTGCAATCTGCATGCAGAAAACAATGACTGATTATTTCAGTAGAATGTCGGTTTAAAAAAAGGTTTACAGTGTGCGTATTGCATTAGACAGAATAGTGCTGTTTCTATAACTGAACCGTTTTACATTGTATTCGGTGTGTTTTTTGTTTAATAAAAGTTTTGTTGCATCTGACTACAGCGCACTGTGATTTTTCATGACTAAAAAGTGGTACTCCAATTAAGTGCACACTCCGTTTATGTGCACGTGGCGGTCCGGTCCGGTCCAAAGGGCTTGCATTTAAGCGGAGTCGACTGTATACTCAAGGCATTGGATTGAGGGTAACAGTGGTACATTCTTAGCTAGACTGGAGGCAGTCATTCTGGTTGTCCTGCAACCCACCTCCACCAGCTATTTCCTTCTCTTAATATCACAGGGATTCTTCAGCCTTTCTCCATAAGGTGCTGGCATTCAAACTCAACATAGTGATCGGGTGAATGCATTTGTAAAAACTTGAATGTGTCAATATCTTTATATAATCTGCCATTTCTACCAGATAAGTATCTGTAATGTACTGTATCTATTGCTGTATTTATGATTGCTACTGTAAAATGTATGTTTCTACTAACAGTTTTTATTTAAAAAGTTCCAGTACAGTGTAATTGCAAAAAATGTCTTTATACAAATGTTTTACATTTGTTTTAACCGTATCCATATCCCAAGACATAGATGGAACTAGTTTATATCAAAAATAATTTTAAACTCAGTTTGGACATACTCCAACTCCCAAAAATAAAGGCCTTGAGACTTTCTTCTATGCTACATATTTATGGTAATTTGCAGGTTTCAATGAGAGTACTACACAGTAGCTATTCTTGCAAGGTCTCGCTGATTGTCCTTGAGTATCCTAAATTGATTAACATTAGATATAACATTTTCAGCAGCCCAATCAACTAGAAATTCACTGAGCAGAATCATAACAATGTTTATAAAGAATTTCATTCATTAAAGAGACAAAGCTGGTCTAAAGTCTGCATTAACAGCCAATGGCGTAGCGACAGAAGGGGGTGCCCGGGGTGGAGGTGCACTTATGCGCCTCCTTCCCGCTAAGTGTGCGCACCTCCTCCCTCGCTGCCAAAACCAGGACCCCCTAACATCCCCTCCTGACATCATGTGCCACCCATCTTCCAATCACCCGTCCCCCAACCACAAAATCATGGTGGTCTAGTGGGCAGGGGGGGTCAGAACAGACCCCCACAGATCAAGAACCATCTACCCCAACACCGCTCCCCAATACTTTTTGTCAACAATCGGACAGAAGGGATGCCCACTCCCTCCTGCCTTGAAGGGCCACCTCTTCAAAATGGCAACCCTTCTCTAACGTGACCATTTATTTTTTTCCTCAAAATGGGACAGGACCCCTGGATTCACCCCCCCCCCCAGATCCAGGATCCCATTAAATATAGTGCAAAATATAGACAGCAGATATAAATTGTCAAAAGTGACACATTTTGATCACTAAATTTAAAATAAAATCATTTTTCCTACCTTTAGCTGGTGATTTCATGACTCTCTGGTTGCACTTCCTTCTGATTGTGCATCCTCTCTTTCAATTCTTTCTTTTTCTTTCTGTCTCCCTGACCCCCCAAGCCACCCTGCTTCCCCAAGCAGCCTGCTTTCCCTGCCCTCCTGACAAGCCAAGCCACCCTGCTTCCCCGACGCACCCTGCTTCCTCTGCCCCCCCACAAGCCAAGCCACCCTGCTTCCCCTGCCCCCCGACGCACCCTAGCCAAGCCACCCTACTTCCCCGATGCAGCCTGCTTTCCCTGCCCCCCCGACAAGCCAAGCCAACCTGCTTCCCCGATGCACCCTAGCCAAATCACCCTGCTTCACTGACACAGCCTGCTTCCCCTGCCCCTCGACAAGCCAAGCCACCCTGCTTTCCCTGCCCCCCGACAAGCCAAGCCACCCTGCTTCCCTGACCCAGCAACATCAAGGCGTATGCAGCGACTGAACTGCACAAGCACCAGGCCTACAAGTCTTCTTTCCCCCCCTCCATGTCAATTCTGATGTCGGAGAGGAATTTCCAGGCCAGCCAATTGCTGCCTGACTGGCCCGGAACTTCCTCTCCAATGTCAGAATTGACGTCGGGAAGAAGGCTTCTGGGTGGCAAGCAGCAGCGGCGGCGGACTGGTGGGGGTGTTTGAATCGGCGCTGGAGGGAGGCTGGTAAGCAGCGATAATGGTGGACTGGGGAGGGGGATTGAATCAGGCGCTGGAGGTAGGCTAGCTTTGGCGCGGCAGGGAGGGAGGGGAAGCAATCGCCTGTCCCATTGTCCCCGCGCACAGCTTCAGGACGCTATCACTGAAAATGGGATATTTCGGCATCCCATAGCTGTGTGTGGGGACAACGGGACAGGGATCCAAAAACGGGATGGTGCATCCTGGATACACTGGAAGGGACCTAAAGCTCCTTCCCTAGGGGAGGGGCCTTAGGTACCTGAGCCAATCGGGGCCTTAGGTTCTTCCTAGTGCAGTATCTCTCAAACTTTTATAGCTCTGGCACACTAAACGGAGCAAATGTTTTTCACAGCACACCACATGGAGCAAATGTTTTGCACGGCTCATTATAATTGAAATCATAAAATTGCAAAACCAACAAGCATTAAATTTGAGCATTATTTATTTATTTATTTATTTTAGTTCAATAATTTTATTGAATATTATAAATAATATACAGAAAGCAGTTCAAGTACATGAAAATTGAATAAGAAATAGTGATGTAGAAACAAAAGAAACTGTAATTGCATTCATTTGCATATAACAAATTATTAAGAAGAATTCAGAGTATTTGAAACTGCTAAGAAAAGAAATAGAAAGGGTAGATAAGCAGAGCATTATTTATTTAAAGTTCTTTAAGCTATATATGGGTAATTGTAACGATGGTGAAACTAAAGCAGGTAGAATTGCTAATCAATGTGATGGATGTGCTTGGTTTTGAATGCAAATTAACTCAAAATGCAGCTCTATAGTCCACAAGCAAACACGCATTTCATCATCCACCATCTGCAATCGTGTTTTGGGCATGTTCCTGAAGCTACGAAGTCTTGAAGAATCCCCTGACGTAGCTCAAACAAGCCGTCAGGAAAAGACGACAGAGCTCAAGTTAAATGCTGTGCCTTAGAAAATCTGTTCCAGTTACTAAGATAAGTTTTGTTGCATATATTTATTCCTGGACAGTGCTCAAAATATATTCATATAGGTTTCATGCCAGCCTCATATTACACTGTTTTTTTGTGAATTGCTACACTTCTCCCTCCGTATTCGCTGTGATAGGAGATTAACAGAACCGCAAATACAGAAAAACCATGAATAACTTTTTCATATGTTATTCGCTGTTTTCTATTAAAAATCAATGTGAATATGGTGAAACCGCAAATAACATGCTGGGAGACCTGGCCTGTCCCTGAAGGAGAGGCAAAACATGGTGAAGAAAGTGCTGGGAATTTGCGATTTTTCTCTGTAAACACTTAGAATCAGTGATTTCTCTATGCAAGCTGATGTCATTTGGGGGGAGGAGCCAGCAAGCTAAAAACCATGAATAATCGAAACTGCGATTGCTGAAACTGCGAATACGGAGGGAGAAGTGTATATTGTTCTCACTATTGTAGCCCTCATACACAAGTCTATTGGTGTGAAGTCTAAAATTCAACAAGTTTATAACATTGAAGAAGTTTCTTTATTTTTGAATGATTGAACTATATTCATGTTGTGGGGATTTTTTCATTCCAGTGATGATACAGGTTTTTGGGGGTACCTTGCAGCACAAGAATCACTGTATTGAGGTTTGTTTTTCTCCACAATTTATTTTTATTTTTGATGATTTATATTTATTTGTTTGAATGATTGCAGTTGCTTCCTCCAATACTTGCTAGCAGTGTGTTTTGATATATTAGTGTGTGCTTTCAGCTATACCACTGCTCCCAATTTTTGTTAGTGTGATATAATTGCCTCCAACAAGGGTAAACATGGCTTCTACGTCACATTTCTTTTGAGATCAACTCACTCCGATTGGATTAATTTTCATCTGTATACTAGGTATTTCTTCTGCCACAGATTATGCAGTCTTATCACTGTGGTCTCTGTTACCTCTCTGAATATCATTTACCTGTTTTTCACTGAATGTTAAAGGTCTCCATAATCCAATCAAACGCAGTAAAATATTGAATTACGCTGAACAGTTTCAACCTGACCTTTTATGCCTACAGGAATCACTTCTATCTGCTGTAGAGTCTGCCAAACTGGTCACAAAATGCTACTACAAAGGAAAGACAAAAACAAGAAGACCCAAATTTCCACAGGAAAAGAAGAGCAAATCCAAACAAACGAGACTGTGGAAAGTCAATGTTCTCGGACCTTGAGAGTAATTTATTCAAAGTATTCTTGACAATAACAATAGAAACAATAAGCACAATAAAAATTCTATCCACATTTATCATAAGAGGACCCAACACGGGCCAATTGTGAAAGTCAAAAAATGAGCGTGAGATAGTAGTGCTGAAGGCAATACTAAAGCTTTAGTATTGCCTTCAGCACTGTTATCTCACACTCATTTTTTGGCTTTCACAATTGGCTTGTCCAGTTTTTTGTCTACATTTATCAAAGACTGCATAAATACATCTTGGATCCCTGAAGAAGGCATGTTTTGCCGAAACACGGCCCGTGTTGGGTCCTCATATGATAAATGTGGATAGAGTTTTTATTGTGCTTATTGCTTCTATTGTTATTGTCAAGAATACTTTGAATAAATTACAACTCAAGGTGTGAGAACATTGACTTTCCAGCTATTGTTAAAAAAAAAAAAATTGAGTCATTACGATGGTAAGGAAAAGACCTGACCTCAAAATTTTGTCTCATTCCATTGACTCAGAAGGCAAATGGATAAAAAACAATTTGGACATTGACTCTACTATAATTACTGCCATCAACATTTACGCACCAAACATTGATAACCCTTTCTTTTTTTGATACAATAGCAGATATGATCTTGCTCTCTTGGGACACCCCATGCATATTAGGCGGTGACTTTAATTTGATCTTGAATTCTGACTTAAACAGAAAATCTAAGGTACTATATAAAAAAATCCAAATCTTGATATCGGCTACAAGATATTATTTTTCAGTTAAAACATGTTGACCCTTGGAGATTGCTGGACCAACAGGACTGTACTTTTACTTTCTTTTCTCCTCCTCACTCCTCGTACTCTGGCAGATAAATTGCATTTTACTGACATACGTGAAACAGCAATCTCAGATCATGCTCCTATCTTGATAACATTCAAAAACCTTGGTAAACAGAGAAACAAAGGTTTATGGAGATTTAATTCTTCGCTACTGTCAGATAACAATTTTATAATAACCACTATTTCTAACATATAGGAATTTTTTCAACATAATAAAATTGATGCCCCAGCGGGGCAGGCCAGGAGCAGCCTGTTCCAAGCACTGCCCTTCCTGCCAGTCACCGCCACTGTTGCTGCTGCTTTAGGAGACCCGGAGAAGTCAGGATTCACTGAATCGGTAAGTCTGATTTTTTTTTATAGAAAGTGAATGAATCGTGCAGCACTAGTACACAGTGCTGTATAGAGTCACAAAGGAGACAATCCCTGCTCAAATGAGCTTACAATCAAGACAGACAAACAAGATGCCAGGGTAGGGGTTACAGTTAGAGTGGATGGTTAAACTGCTGGCTAGGGTGGTGAGCAGAGGGTAGAGGGGAGTAGGGTTGTTGAAGGCTGTCTCAGAAATGTGGGTTTTCAGCCTACTTTTGAACAAGGAAAGGGGTGTTGCGGACAGACTCAGGTAGTTTATTCTAGGCATATGGGGCAGCGAGCTGAAAGAAACAAAGTCTGGAGTTGGAAGTGGAAAAGAAGAGTACAGATAAAAGCAATTTTTCTGAGAAACAGAGTTCTCGGGGAGGTGTATAAGGAGAGGCAAGAGAGGTGAGATACTGAAGAGCTGCAGAATGAACACACTTGTACATTAGTAATAAGAGTTTGAACTGTGTATGCAAAGGCGGATAGAGAACCAGTGAAGTGATCTGAGGAGAGGGATAACATGAGTGTAGTGAGGTTGGCAGAAGATAAGTCAGGCAGCAGAGTTTCGTACAGATTGCAGGGGGGAGAGGCGGCTCAGCAGGAGACCTGTTGGAAATAGATTGCAGTAGTCTAAGCGTGAGGTTACAAGAGTGCTCAGAGAGGAAGGGGCAAATTTTGGTAATGTTGTAGAGATAGAAGTGACAGGCTTTAGCAGTCTGTTGGACGTGTGTAGAAAATGAGAGGTCGGCGTCAAAGACAACTCCAAGGTTACGAGCAGAGGAAACAGGAATGATAACAGTATTATTTGCAGAGATGGAGAACGGAGGTAGAGGAGCATAGGGTGTAGGAGGAAAGAAGAGCAGTTCAGTCTTGGATATGTTTAGTTTCAGGTGGCAGTAGGACATCCAGGCAGCAATATCAGCCAGACAGGCTGAGACTTTTTCTTGAATTTTAGGTGTAGAGAGGTAGATCTGGGACTCATCAGCATATAGGTGATACTGGAAGCTCTTGGAGGAGATCAGGGCACCGAAGGAAGAGGTATAGAGAAGAGCTCCTAAGGCAGAGCCCTGGGGTACACCAACCACTAGCAAAATAGCAGCAGAGGAGGACCCACCAGCGCAACACTTCATAGGAAAAACAATTTTTATATCTATGCAGCAAATCTAAAGAGAAAAAGACTTATTCCTCAGAAAAGGAATTTCTAGCTGTCTGCTGTACATTTCTATTACAAATCTATTTCATTTTCTCTGTTTATCAGGCAAGCCCTCTAAAGTCATGCCCATATTGGGCGTTTAGCTTTCTTCCAATGGAACTGACTAGTCTGCTTGTGTTTATACAATCAATTTGAAACCACAGACATTTCCATTTGTAGAGCAGAACATTTTCCAAATGAATCATATATCACTGTGGTTCTCAATTGGTATGTCATGGAGCCAGAACACATAGCTTTTTTTTTTTTTTTTCTGTGCACATTTTCTCCTGTTCTGCAGCAGATCCAGCACTTCTCCAATCCCTCATTCATCCCCTTGTCTTCCTGAGCACCCTGGTCCTCAATAACCTGTGGTTTTTTTCACTAATTACTGGCAGCAGCAACTGTAGCAGACTGCTGGAACCGAATGGATCCTTCCTTCTGCAGCATCCCATGACCATTAATTTTTCTCACCAAAATGGGACATCTATTAATTGTCTACCCCGCCTCCAATTTCTTTCATTCATTTTTCATGTTCACATGGAGGGGCATAATCAATAAAAAGTCTAAGTCCCCTTTTGGCCTAAGGCCCTAAACATTGAAAGTAGAAGCAGGGAAAATGTCCATTATCAAAACAAACGTCCAAAAGGAGGTTTTTTAAAATAATGGCCTGCCTCTACGTTCAGCTGTTTAAATGCCCAGACCACCGCTACATTTAAACTTACACCATATAATCAACCTAAAAAAAAGCCTAAGTCCCAAACCTCCAAAACAGGTGCTTTTAGATGATGGAGGGGCCAGTCCTTCGCCTAAAAGCTGGATTCTGTAACCAGTGTCTGTCAAAGAACACCGGTTACACCTCCCCCCCCAGCAACGATTGGGCCAGGAGGGAGCCCAACCTCTCCTGCCCAGGTGATCCCCCCTACCCCCACCTCCACTAAGATATGGGCAAGAGGGATCCCAGGCCCTCCTGTCCTCGACGCACCCCCTCCCACGATCACCCCCCTGAACCCCCGATCAGCCCCCCCTGCTGACCCCTCGACCCCCCACCCCAATCCCCCTCCCCGTACCTATATAAATAGTTGGACGGATGGACGGGTCCAAAGCCTATCCGTCCGGCAGGCCCACCATCCCTCGAATGGCGGGCCTTAGGGCCTGATTGATTCAGGCAGCTCAAATTCCGCCCACAGGTGGGGTCTGGTGATTTCATGAGTCTCTGGTTGCGTTTCCTTTTGACTGTGCATCCTTTCTTTCATTTTTTCTTTCTGCACTCAGGCCCAACAATTGTCCCTTTCTATTCCCTCCCTCCTTCCTTCCTATGTCCTTAGTGCCCTCAGTGCCTCCTTCCCATGTCCTTAGTGCCCTCAGTGCCTCCTTCCCATGTCCTTAGTGCCCCCAGTGCCTCCTTCCTTTGTCCTTAGTTCCCCTTCCTGTGTCCTTATTGCCCCCAGTGCCTCCTTCCTATGTTCTTAGTGTCCTCAATGCCTCCTTCCTATGTCCCCCTCACTGCCTTCCAGCCTTTGTCCCACCCCCTCCCTCGAAGTCAGCCTGCCTGGCCAAAGCCTGCCTACCTCCCTCCCTCCCTGCTGTGCCTGCCTCTCTCCTTCCCTCCCTCCAGCACCCGATTTAACCCACCCCAGACCCCAACCCACCCCACCCCACTGCCTGCTAGCCTCCCTCCTTCCCTTCCTCCAGCACCGATTCAGACCCCCCACCCGTCCACCGCCGCTGCACCCTCTTCTTGCCGCCCAGAAGCCTTCTTCCTGACGTCAATTCTGACATCGGAGAGGAAGTTCTGGGCCAACCAATCGCTGCCTGGCTGGCCTGGAGCTTCCTCTCCGACGTCAGGATTGATGGGAAGAAGGCTTCTGAGCGGCAAGAAGAAGGTGCAGCGGCGGCGGGCAGATGGGGGTTTGAATCAGTGCTGGTGGGAGGGGTAGCGATAATCTGTCCCGTTGTCCCCATGCACAGCTTTGGGACGCTGTCCCTGAAAACGGGACATTTTGGCTACCCGAAGTTGTGGGTCGGGACAACAGGACGGCCGGTCCAATAACGGGACGGTTCCGTTGAAAACGAGATGTATGGTCACATTTGTGCCCACACATAAATAGGAAGTTACCACTGCTGATGGAAAAATAGATTTTTGTGGGCCAGGATGCTCAGGAACATGAGGAAGAGGGGAAGGAGGGAAAGGGAAGGGAAGGGAGATGTGCTGGGAAGCGATGAAAGGCAGAGGGCATAGTAGAAACATAGAAAAATTAAGCTTTCCAGGGCCTTTTTTGGTGCTAAAACACTGCTGCAGTGACCATCTTGGATTTTCTAATTTTATTTTAAAAGCCTTTATGTGTCTCAAAACACCTTGATTTGGCTAATAAACAATTTCTATTGACTCCCCAGGCCTTTCTACCCCTATATCAGGCCAGCTTTGAAAAGCATCCATGTGCCACTTGCTGTGGGGACATGTGAGGGAGCAGTAGCACTTGGCTTAGCCCCCTCTGGTCCCTCCAGGGTCCTAGAGTCACAGGATTGAAACATGAACTTATTTTGCTTAAATTCTTCTTTGTTGCCCAATCTTTGCTGTGCCTCCGGTCCACTGCCAATAAGGACTAGCAGGCATTTTACTGAAAAACTGCGTCAGGGCCAAGAAATTGAATGCACCTTTGAAAAAGGACAGAAACACTTAGCAACATTGAATCCTCATTGACTTAGTAAGAACAAAGAGCTCGAGTGTTCCATATATTTACTGAACACTCATTACCGGCGCTTGTTCTTAGCGCTCACAAAAGCGTCAAAGATGGTTGCGGTTCAGAACGGCTCTGCTTTGGAGTAGCGTCTGACATCACCAATGATGTAATTTCAGTTCAAGCAATGTGATGACACAAAGGATTTCCCCATATTACTCCTTAATCCTGACAGTGTGTTCAGACTACAAAGTATGCTGACTAAACATTTTTCTTGACAATTTATTAAGATAGTCCAGTCATTCTCCTACAGGTTCTAAGGTGTTGAGCTCCCTCTTGCCCCGATGTTGTCGGGGAGGGGGGGTTGGATTCTGTAACCGGTGTTGTTCTTGACAGACACCAGTTACAGAATCCAGCTTTTAGGCAAAGGACTGGCTCCTCCTTCGCCTAAAAGCCCTTGTTTTGGACTGGTCTGAGGAAAACAAATGGGATGTGGTCATACCAGGGTACAAACTTTACAGGAGAGACAGGGCACACAAGAAGGGTGGAAGAATAGCGCTATATATAAAGGACTCCATACCCTCAACCAGGATGGAAACAGCAGTAGGGGAGGACAACTTGGAATCACTATGGGTAAAGCTACCAGGAGGAAATGGAGCAGACATAAAATTGGGACTGTACTATCGCCCACCAGGACAACCGGAAGCAAACGACCAGGACCTGGAGGCTGAATTAAGGCAGGTATGCAAAAGCGGAAGTGTTGCGGTGATGGGGGATTTCAACTACCTTGGAATAGACTGGAGTATTGGACACTCAAACTGCACGAGGGAAACAAAATTCCTGGAGGCTTCATGGAACAACTGGTCACGGAACCAACACGAGGAGATGCCACTCTTGACTTAATCCTCAACGGGCTAGGGGGACCTGCAAAGGAGGTGGCAGTACTAGTGCCACTAGGAAACAGCGATCACAACATGATGTACAAGCTAGAAATAGGAACACCAAAGGCGAAAAGAACCACAACGACAGCACTCAATTTCAGAAAGGGGAACTATGAGGCCATGAGGAAAATGGTGGGAAAGAAACTCAGTAGCAGCTCAGAGAAGATGGAGACCGTAGAAAAAACCTGGTCCCTACTTAAGGGCACGGTGCACGAAGCACAGAACCTGCACGTCCCCAGGTTCAGGAAAGGTTGCAAAAAGAATCGATCAAAAAACCCGTTGTGGATAACAAATGCAGTGAAAAAGGCAATAAGTGACAAGAAAACATCATTCAGAAAATGGAAAAGGGACCAAACCAAGGACAACCAAAATGAGCACAAAAAGCACCAAAAGGAATGTCACCAAGTGGTAAGGAAAGCAAAAAGAGAATATGAGGAGAGACTGGCAGAAAAAGCAGGAAACTTCAAATCATTCTTCAAGTATGTGAAGGGGAGGCAACCAGCCAGGGAGGAAGTGGGACCCTTGGATGATGGAGACAGGAAGGGAGTGGTAAGGGAGGAAAAAGAGATAGCTGACAGGTTAAACAAGTTCTTCTCGTCAGTCTTCACGAGAGAAGACATATCCAATATTCCAGAACCCGAGGAGATCATAAATGGAGACCGGGATGGGAAGCTGATCCAACTAGAGGTGAGCCGGGAGGATGTCCTCCGACAGATAGACAGACTGAAGAGCGACAAATCACCCAAGGGTACTAAAAGAACTGAGAAACGAAATAGCGGAAACACTATGCCAAATATATAACCTATCCTTAAAAACCGGGGAGATTCCAGAGGACTGGAAAATAGCAAATGTCACGCCCATCTTCAAGAAGGGATCAAGGGGTGACCCGGGAAACTACAGGCCAGTGAGCTTGACCTCGGTTCCAGGAAAGATGATGGAAGCATTGATTAAGGACACCATCTGCGATCACAAAGAAAACAATGGGCAGCTGAAGGCAAGCCAGCATGGCTTCTGCAAGGGAAGGTCATGCCTCACAAACTTGCTGTACTTCTTTGAGGGAATAAACAGCCAGATGGATAAAGGGGAATCCATAGACATCATTTACCTTGACTTCCAAAAAGCCTTCGACAAGGTACCCCACAAACGGCTGCTAAAGAAGCTGTGGAACCATGGGGTGCAAGGGGATATCCACCGATGGATCAAACATTGGCTGGCAGACAGGAAACAGAGGGTTGGAGTAAAGGGCCATTACTCAGAATGGCAATGGGTCACGAGCGGAGTTCCACAGGGGTCGGTGCTGGGACCGCTCCTGTTCAATATATTTATTAATGACTTAGAGACGGGAACGAACTGCGAGGATATTAAATTTGCGGACGACACCAAACTCTGCAGCAGAGTTAGAACCACGGAAGACTGTGAAGACCTGCAAAGGGACCTAACGAGATTGGAAGAGTGGGCAAGAAAATGGCAAATGAGTTTTAACATTGAGAAATTCAAGGTCATGCATGTAGGGAAAAAGAACCCAATGTTCAACTATAAAATGGGGGGATCATTGCTAGGGGTGAGCAACCTTGAAAGAGACCTGGGGGTCTTGGTGGACACAACATTGAAAGCATCAGCACAGTGTGCGACAGCCGCAAAGAAAGCGAACAGAATGTTGGGCATCATTAAAAAGGGTACCACGACCAGGACGAAGGAAGTCATCTTGCCGCTGTATCGGGCAATGGTGCGCCCACATCTGGAGTACTGTGTCCAGTACTGGTCGCCATACCTCAAGAAGGACATGGCAGTACTTGAGGGAGTCCAGAGAAGAGCGACAAAACTGATAAAGGGTATGGAAAAATTCTCATTCACTGACAGGTTGGAAATGCTGGGGCTATTCTCCCTGGAAAAGCGAAGACTTAGAGGAGACATGATAGAAACCTTCAAAATCCTGAAGGGCATAGAGAGGGTAGACAGGGACAGATTCTTCAGACTGTGGGGAACCACAAGTACAAGGGGGCACTCGGAGAAATTGAAAAAGGACAGGTTTAGAACAAATGCCAGAAAGTTCTTTTTTACTCAGAGGATGGTGGACACATGGAACGCACTCCCGGAGGTTGTGATAGGCCATAGCACGCTACAAGGGTTCAAGGAGGGTCTAGATAGGTTCCTAAAGGATAAGGGGATTGAGGGGTACAGATAGAAGTAGAGGTAGGTTATGGAAATAGTCAGAAACCACTTCACAGGTCATGGGCCTGATGGGCCGTCGCGGGAGGGAACCGCTGGGCACGATGGACCTCTGGTCTGACCCAGTGGAGACAACTTCTTATGTTCTTATGTTCTTAAGTTTAGACGTAGTGGTGGCGTTTAAATAGGCCATTATCAAAAAAACCTCCTTTTGGACATTTTTTTTTTATAATGGACATTTTCCCTGCTTCTACTTTCAATGTTTAAGGCCTTAGGCCAAAAGGGGACTTAGACTTTTTTTTTATTATGCCCCTCCACAAGCTTAAAATGTTTATTTGCAATGCATTAAGCCCATAAAATTGCATAGTCATCTTTCTGGGGAAGAAAATTGAGACTTCTGGAAATCAATATGGGGACAAATTAATTTGATACTGGAATCTTCAATTCTGTTATCCTATGAGATGGTAATCTGTGGGACATTATTAATGACTAAACCTCCATTAGAAACATATAAAAACAGATTTTTTCTCATTATGACTGGGATAGCCATGCAGATGATTACTAAAAACTGGAAAAATTGGGACAGACTTAATTTTTCTTTTTGATGGGGATCTTTATGTTTATGTTATAAATATGAAAAAATGAATTCAGAAATATCGTGTCATAATAAGATATTTAAATTAATATGGGGTCCATTGACAAATTTTGTTAATTCTGATTAGTTGAATTATGCCTTTATTTTCTATTTGATTTGCACATCCAGGGAGGGGGGAGGGAGGTAATATATTTTGTAGTATTCATTGATCAAATATAAGTGCTGTTTTCTGATTTTATAAGTATATATAATTTAATGCACTTTGTTTCTGTTGGGAGGGGGGAAAAATATTTTGTAATATTCTTTGCTGATTGTAAGTGCTGTTTATGAAGTTAATTGTATGTATATTTCATTGCACTGTTCTTGAATTGAAAATTAGTAAAGATTTATTAAAAAAAAAAAAAAGACTGTGGGGAAGGAGATGAAAAATGCAAGGATGAGGATGAAAAATTTGTTTCACTGTGGGGACAGTGAGGAGATGGGGATGAATCTTTGTCCCCACGTCACTGTCTTAGAGCCATTTGGCTAATCCTGAAGGCCTTCGAAAAGTATCTGAAAGGCAAAATGGTCAGGGTTTTCTTGGACAAGGCCACAGCAGAAGCATACCTCAATTGACAAGGGGGAACCAGGAGTGCTCAGTTAAAATTGGAGGCCCAATTGTTATTTCATTGGGTGTAAGTGCACCTAGAAGCTATATCTGTGGCACATGTTGTGGGAATGAACAATGTTCAAGCCGATTTTCAGAGTAACCAGACCCTGGATCTGGGGGAGTGGTCGCTGTCCTAGAGTGTGTTCAACAAAATTGTGAAGCACTGGGGACAGCTGACAATTGACCTGATGGTGTCAGCACACAACATGAAAATACCTCGTTACTTCAGCCGATGATTCGAGCCAGGCAGCACCAGTGTAGACACTCTAGTCCAGCCTTGACCAAATGAAGAGCTGTTGTACATGTTTCCTCCATGGCCAGTGATAGGCTGGTCATTCAAAGAATAGCGACCCATTGCAAGTCGGTAATTCTAGTGGTCTTTGACCGCATCAATCATCATGGTACACGATCCTAGTATGGCTACAGCAGGACAGATCCCTCAGGCTACCCTTTATGGCCAACGCTTCTGTCACAGGGGGCAATTGTCCTGGAGGATCTGGAACACTTTGGTCTTACAGCGAGCTCTTGAATGTACAGCCTTAGCACAGAAAGGATATGCAAAGGTAGTCATAACTACCCTTCTAAAATCCAAGAAACCAGTGGCTGTTGCAGCTTATGCTAAATACTGGAAAACGTTTCAGCACTGGTTTGATGACTCCTAGATCCCTAGTTACCCAAAGAGGTCAAGACAGGATTCCTAACCTTCAAAACTAAAGTAAGACAAGGCCATAGGGAAGAAGGCTGTGCCAGATAAGCCCCAAGGACAACTCTGTACATTGGGAATTGACTGAAGCTCAGTTAAAAAGGGTTGTAGAGAAGCAGGAAGCAGGTCAAAACAATCTGAAAGCTAACCAGCCCACAGACTATTGCACTTCCTGTGAGTGGAGTCTTTTTTTTTGTTGTCTCTCTCTTGACTTGCTTTCTCACTCCAGTCTCAGTTCTGCAGGTCTAGTGTAATTCTACTCTTTTGGTCCTAAAGATATCTGGGTGACTCAGCCAGTTTTTGAATATCAGCTTCCTGTTTCATTCCAGCTCTGAAGATTAATGCCAGCTATGCATTGTTCACTAATCTTTAATTAGTTTGTCTTATAATCACATCATTTAGTTTGTTGATGAGGAACCCTGCCTTGAGCAAAGGGATACAATGGCATAGTTCTATAGAGGGACCATAGCCCCCAAGGTAGATTAGCTGTTCTTTTCACAGATTGAGTTAGGTCTCTTCTTTCCGTGACATTTAATTTTCCATGTGAAAGTGGCCAGTAGTTGATAAGTATTTTCTTTTATGATGGTGATGATGATTATCATTATTTATAGTTCTAATCCCTCTCTCAACCCCAAGTGGGCAGCCCCAGTGCCCCATTAGACATGTATGCCTTGTAGGTTGGATTTTTGTTTACAATTAATTGTTACACTCCCCAGCTTCTATGCAGAAGCATTCTTGGCCCAGCAGTGAGTTATTATTTTACACATTTCTTCTACAGAAAGGGACATAAGAGCTGAAATCATTGCATCTGCTGATGATCTTAAGACAACTGTATCTAGGGCTTAAATTCTCAAACTCTTTGCCCACACTTTTTTTCTTCCTACCTGCCCCAACTAAATCTTACCCTATCATCCTGTCAAATCGAGCATTTGCCTTGCCCTGTTCAGCAGATCCCTTCAGTGACCATAGTACACCCCCCTCTGTCAGGATCACCCCTCTGTCTCTGTCAACTCTATATATCCAGCACTGTGTCCTTAATCCTCCCTCTGATCAGCTTCTTCCCTTACTCTTCCTTCCACACAGACCACACTCCCTTGGGCCAGCATCTCTCCATCATTCTTCCTTCTTTCCTTTCTCTCCCCCTCCCCCCCCCCCCCACATGGATCAGCATCTCTCTTCCTTCCCTTCTGCCCTTCCAAGAGCCAGCATCCCTTCGATACCGGGAAAGATGGTAGAGGCGCTGATAAAGGACCACATCATTGATCACCTTGATGGACACAAACTGATGAGGACCAGCCAGCATGGCTTCAGCAAAGGAATATCTTGCTTGAAAAACTTACTGCACTTCTTCGAAGGAGTAAATGGGCAGATAGACAAGGGTAATCCAGTTGACATCGTATATCTAGATTTTTAGAAGGCGTTCAACAAAGTTCCGCATAAACATTTACTTTGAAAAATTGCGAGCCATGGAATCGAGGGTGATATACTCACATGGATTAAAAATTGGTTGGCGGATAGGAAACAGAGAGTGGGGGTGAATGGACAATACTCGGACTGGAAAAGCGTCATGAGTGGAGTGCCGCAGGGTTCGGTGCTCGGGTCTGTGCTCTTCAACATATTTATAAATGACCTAGAAATTGGCACAACGAGTGAGGTGATTAAATTTGCGGACAATACAAAGTTATTCAGAGTAGTAAGGACACAGAAGGATTGCGAAGACCTACAAAGAGACATAAATACGCTTGAGGAATAGGGTACTGGTCTTTGACCTAAAGGCCGCCACGTGAGCAGACTGCTGGGCACAATGGACCACTGGTCTGACCCAGCAATGGCAAATCTTATGTTCTTATGTTCTCTCTTCTCTCCCTCCTGTACTCCTACAGCCCTCCCTAGGGGTCCAGCAAGTATCCTTCTTTCTTCCCTCTCACCCCCACCTCACCCCCGGGAGTCCAGCCTCTCTCCCTCTTCCTTTTTCCCTCATAGGTCGCAGCATCTCTTCCTCTTCCTTCCCCCATGGATTCAGCAAATCTCGCTCTCTTCTCTCACTCCTATTTCGCCCTTCCCCCCTTCCCTGTAAGTCCAACATTGCTCCCTCCTCTCCAAATCTCAGCATCTATTCCTCTTCCTCTCCCCTCCACCCTGTGAATCTAGCACTTTTTCCTCCTTCCTCCTTCCCCCTTCCCCCTTCCCCTCAATCTTGCATTTGTAGCAGGCAGTGCTGAAGACATGCTACTTCTGGCTGGTACAGCACCTTCCCTCTGCTACTTCCTGCCTGCCAGAAATAGGAAATTGTGGTAAAGGAGACGGCATGGAAGCAGCATACCATGAGCACTGCCAGCCACAAATGCAAGAATGGCGGGATGAAGAGGGGGGAAGGAAAGAGTTGTTTTCTCCTGTGGGGGAGGGAGAGAACAGGGGAGAGAGATGCTAGACCAGTGATGGCTAACCTTTTTGAGCCCGAGTGCCCAAACTGCTGCACAAAACCAAAGAATTTCCTCAAAGTGCCAGCACGTCAATTAAACCTTAATAACAAGATTTTAGTATCTAAAAACTCTTTATAAAGTTGCCTGAACTATGTAACATCATTTTTAAAGGTTGGAATCTTTGTATTGTCAGAGAATCAATTTGATTCACAATCCTTTGGTTTTCATTTCAATTTATTGGCAATTTATAATGTTTTAATGATTTCATTCAATTTAATGAATTTAGGAAGAATTTGATTCAGTTACACAATATATTTTAAATGTATTATTCACATAACATGTCAAATGTATCCTGAGTAAAAAAAAAGATAAACTTCTTAAAACTGTTAACTGTGTCAAGACTCGGTGTGTATTCCCAAAGAGTCTATACATGTTTTATTGTAAAATTTACAATCAAATTAGAAAATAGTTAAATCATTACATTTCTAATAATATGATGTAAAGAAAACAAAAGAGCTTTCAATTAAACCAACCGTTTTTATTGGAAATTCCAGATTGGAATACAACAGGGCCATGTAAAGTCCCTTTTTTAAATAACATCTTTAAATAATATTTAAATAACTTAGAAAGTGTCTTAACTGCAAACTGAAAACACTGCTTCATGTAAACATATGCATTGGGCATGCTCTGAAAAAAATTAATGTAATTTTTGTTGTTGCATGCATGCTGATAACTTGTCAATCCTTGGCTCATAGTGCGTTAATTTCAGAGCAACACATGCAGCACTCATGTCATCCATTAATCTGTTTCTAGCATCAGATTTTATATGATTCAAAGCGGAAAACAGCTGCTCACAAGCATAGGATGACCCAAACAAAGTAAGAAGAGCAATCCCAAGTGCTTTCATGGACTTAAAATTGTCTGGCAGAGAATTCCACGCTTTTAGGATTTCATTTTCAGAACTGCTAGCAGTGATTTCATTTGTCACCCTTTCACACTCAATACGTTCAAGAGCCGCACACAGGTCATTGAATTTACTTTTCCAGATAGAGCTTTCTTGAAATTCCAGTAGCTCCATTTCCAAATTTTGAATATCCAACCACTGTAAGCAGGAAAGATCAAGATCTTCAAATGTGGACTTTTCTGGGGAAGTTATAAATGAAAGGGTTGTCTCCATCTTATGGAACTGAGAAAATCTTTTACTAAAATTCTCCTTTGCTTCGGCTACAATGGTGGAATATGCTTTGTGGATTTCCTGGTGTTTTTTATGACTGTCCACAAATGTTGTAGAATTATCCAAATGTATTTTTAGGTTGGGAAAATATTTTAGCTGTCCACTCTCAAGGTCTTTTTCAAAAACATGCAATTTTCTCTCAAAAGCTTTGATGTCACTAAACATGCTTTCTGCTGTTTTTCCCATGCCTTGTAATTTTTTGTTTAGTACATTAAAGTGGTTAGTAAAATCTGTAAAGAACATGAGGTTGGTAAGCCAGGCCATGTTGGTGAGTTGAGGATAGTCTTCCCCCTTTTCGTTCATAAATAGCCTAACTTCTTCCAAGCAGGCCACAAATCTCTCTAACACTCGTCCTCTGCTCAGCCACCGGACATTATTGTACATCAGTAAAGTGTTATATTGTGCCTGAACCTCATCAAGAAGGGCTTGAAATTGTCGAAAATTAAGAGCACGTGCCATGATGAAGTTCACCATTTTTGTTACATCTTTGAGGACATCGTCAAGTTTTTTGCTGCTTTCTTTGGCGCAGAGAGCCTCTTGATGTATTATGCAGTGAAATTGAATCAGTGGATGTTTTGCTTCCTTAGCAAAGAAATGAATGAATCCTGATGTTGTCCCCACCATGCTAGGTGCTCCATCGCTAGTAACTGAAACCACTTTTTCTGGACTTATGTCTAGTGATAAAAAAGCCTCCATCACAGCATTGTGGATATCTATCCCTTGTGTTCTTCCAGGCAAAGACAGCAGTTTTACCAGCTCTTCTCTCATGATGTCACCAGTAGCATAACGCAAAATGAGCGCTAGTCTTGCATGGTTAGTAATATCTGTACTTTCATCCAAGCACATGGAGTAGAAGGGTGCTTTTTGTAAGTTGCAAGTAAGCTGTTGACTAACATCAGCAGCCATTCGCAGAACCCTATCTTTTGCAGTATTTCTGCTTAGCGGCATCTCAGAGATGCGCTGCACAATTTTATCCTTGTTTTGGAAATCATGGAAGAGTGAATTACTCCCAGCCAAAATTGCCTTTTTGATAAAATCTCCATCAGAGAGGGGCTTACCATGTTTTGCCATGCACAGTGAAATTTGAAAGCTGGCAACTGTAAGATGATTAGTTTTTGAAAGATAGTTGCTAAAACTAAGAGACTGGGAGTGATATTTCTTTAATTTTCCTACAAGGAACTCTTTTCTTTGAGCTAAACCAAGTTCAGCAACACTGTTATGGTTGGTCTCAAAGTGACGTTTGACACTTGATGTGCGAGACACAACACTTTAATTACACATAATACATAATGCTTTCCCACTGCGTTCAATCACTCTATATGTCTCTGTCCAGGCCTCTTGGAATGGTCTTCCACTATCTGTTTTTGCTTTTTTTGCTGTACTCATTTTCTTTGTTCAAGACTTCAAGTCTACAAAAAGATAAAATTTGTATAATAAAAAAAATCTAATGAAGTGCTGTATACAAATCCGTCCCCATAAAAAAATATGTGATTGGGGAATTTTACTAATTGTAGACATCTGTTTTGGTCAAAAAATATACTGTCTCACAGCCCCGCGGCGGTTCAGGGCCGGACTGGGACAAAAAATAGGCCCGGGCATTTTAGGTTGAGCAGCCCAATCACATGACCTCACGCAGGCCCCGCCCATTGAAGTCCAGGGGCAGGGCTAAAATGCAGAAGCACACTTGAGAGGCACGGCCAGCCACTAATAAGAAGTGACTGCGATTCCCCAAATAAAATGACCTGCAAACTGGATTAATCGCATTAATGACTATACAACATTGGATTCATCACAATAACAACTAATTAAGAGGTGACCTGAGTGTATAGGAAAAGGACTTTTATTTTTCATTATTGGAGCCTTTGTTATTTTATTATGATGTTTACAAAAGCACTGTGAAGGGCCACATATACACTTTACTGTTTTTTGCTATATTGAGTTTTCCATAAGGTACAGCGCAGAGGATTAGTGTGTTGGTTGTTCACAGAGAGCCCAGCCCTCCTCTCAGCTTACTGAACTTCTCTATGCAATCATCATAAGCAGCTTTTTTATTTCCTCGAATTTAGCATGTCCCCCATGGAAGATACAGAGGTTTTTACAGAGGAGCACATTATTAGACACATTAACATCCCCCCATATTCTCACCTCTCTAGCATGGGAGCACTAGGAACTGTTCCTGATTACAGATGTCACATGTGGAGTCACACTACAGCCTCACTGAGTTCCTGTGACAGACTCAGTGTGAAGCTTCTCTTCCTCCCCCAACTCCCCTCACACACTGCCTGGCTCATAGGATACTAAGGGGAAGACAGGCAGGCTAAACATCCACTCACAGGACTGCAGCCAGCACAGGAGGATGGGCCGCGGCCCACCGGGACAATGCCCGGTCCTCCCAATGGCCAGTCTGACCCTGTTGCCAGGTGAGCTGCAAAGCAGACACCGGCACACTCGCCTCCCGCCGCGCCGCATATCTTAATTGCGGACCTTCCCGCGTGCCAGCTGCAAGGCCTTCGCGTGCCATAGGTTCGCCATCGCTGTGCTAGACCATAGGAGCAGGGAACAAATGCAGGTGAGGAGAGCACTCAGGCATATGATGTGGAGTAGGTGCTTATATGTATGTGTAACACACCTAATGTATGTCACTTGGCATGTCTGAATTGATTCTTGCTTCCTGCTACCTCTTTTTCTGCAATTCCTCTAGGAGAGGCAAATATATCCACAGGCCACAACAGTGCTTCTCAGTCCAGTCCTCAGGGCACACCAAGCCAGTCAAGTTTTCAGGATATCCACAATGAATATATATAAATCCTAAGTTGGGGGGGGGGGGGGGGTTTCCAGTTAATTAAATAGCTGCCTATTGGATGACTCAAATTCTTAAAACCAGCTATTAAATCTTTAATACAAACAAGCTCAATTCAATTTTAATATTATCTCCCACAATTAATTTCATTACAGTACATCTTATCAATACTTAATTTATCCTTTATAATAAAAGGCTAACTAGCGCATGCGCATTCCTATCCGCGTGCTTCCATGATCAGTAGTTCTGTGGCTGCAGGAATGCGCATGCGCGGACCCCAGGCTGGACATCCTGCTCTCCTGTTACCAGCGTTACAATGGCCGCACAAATTTTTTTGCGGTGGCGGCTCCTCAATCTCGGCAGTCGGCCGGCGAGGGAGGCGGGGAAGGCAGCCGCTGCTCCCGGAATCCACTGTTGTTGCCGTTGCCGCCACCGCCTCCTCCCCGGCCTGGGTTCGCAGCGTGGGGAGCGGGGCAGCAACGGATGCAGCAGTAGTGGCGGCTCAGGGAGGTGGTGATAGCGGCGACGCCGGCGGCGGTTCCCCCCGCGCAGGGAGTCTCCAGGTAGGTTCAGGGCGGCTGTATTTGGCTGTTTGTCGGACCCCTATTACTTGCGCTTAGAGGACCGGCAGGAGAGTGGCGGTTGCGGTGGTGGTTTCACAATGGCGGCGCCGGCAGTTTGTCCACTGTTGGAGGTTTCTTAAGGTCATCTTGCTGGGAGGGAGACATAAGAGAGTTACCGAGGGCTGGGAGGGGAGAGAAGCGATCTGCCTCGGGTGATTCAGCCAGCAGCAGCGTTTACAATTTGCTGCTGTTACCGGCTTCAGGCCTTCTTCTCTGGCGGGTCCTGCCTACTTCCTGTTTTCATGAAGACAGAACCCGCCAGAGAGGAAGACCTGAAGCCGGCAACAGCAATGAATTGTGAATGCTGCTGCTGCTGCTGCCAAGAGGAAAGGTAGCAGAGTGGGAGAGAATGGCTTGGAGGGAAGAAGAGATGGCAGGGCATGGAGGGAAGGAGGAAGGTATGCCAGACCAAGGGAAAAGGAAGGGGGAAAGGAAGGAGGAGATGCCATATGGAACAGATAGAGAGAGAACAGACAATGGATGGAAAGAGAAGAGAGGGCAGTGAATGGAAGGGGCAAGACAGAGGGTGAATAGTAGATGGAATGGTTAGAGAGAGGGAGACAGACACTGAATGGAAGTGTGGGGGACAGGGGAAGCAGACATTGGAAGGAAGTGGAGAGGAGAAATAAAAAAGGTCACATGCAGGATTGAGGGAAGAGCATAGAGTTAGAAATAAAGATAGACAAACAGGGGGCCAGGGACAGACACAGACAGAAAGAATGACAGACAGACAGAGAGCGTCCAAGGAGAAAGAGACAAATAAAAAACAAAACAAAACCAGACATACAGACATCTACTCTAGCATCCGTTAATGGAGAGAGAATCAGGGAGGAACTGGAGGGGGAGAGGGAAAAGGCGCTGCTTTCTAGCACCCGTTAATGTAACGGGCTTAAAGACTAGTTAATAAATATCAGAATAATTTAGTCAGTGAACCTAATCCCCATCAAATCACACTCACTTCCCAACTTTCACACACATACTACAGTCATTGTGATTATCCAAAACTGGATCTGAGTTCATTAGTCCAGTGTTCTTCAACTGGTCCATGGACCAGTGCCGGTCCACAGAAATTTCCTGCCGGTCCACAGGGCCAGCACATGCATCAGGCCCAAAACAGTGTTCTTCAACCGCTGGTCCACGGTGCGATCGATGCGGCGTTATCTTCGAGCCAGCTCCCTCTTTCTAACTGATTCAGTGCACAAAGCCATGGGCAGTGGCTCCTATGGGCATCCTGCGCCTGAACCGGAAGCCTTCTCTCTGACGTTAAAACGTCAGAGGGAAGGCTTTCAGATGAGGCACGGGACGTGCAAGGTGCAATTAGTACTATTATGGGGTGGGGTCTGGGGTGGAGATTGGGTAGAGATGGGCAGGGTCTGGCCCACGACTTAGCCCAGTGTTCTTCAACTGCTGGTCCACGGACTGATGCCGGTCCACAGAATAATTATTTTATTTCTGCCGGTCCATAGATGTAAAAAGTTTGAAAAACACTGCATTAGTCCATGATCATCTAGTCAGAGATGCTTCAAAATGAGAGTTGCACAACAGCCTATCACATGAGAATCACAGTTTCTTAAACACAATTGGCAGGCCTATCTGTCCTCATGATGGTCCTGTTCTATAATTCAATGTTTTATGAATTGAGACGTGGCAGAGCAAATCAGGGCAGTAGAAGGCCGCGAATCAGCGTGTTTAGAGTGCTGTGGACGCTGTGGAGCCGGGAGGTTTGTGGTCATCTCATGGTGGGAGGGTCAACGGGGGTTCAGGTGCACCGGAGGGGGGGGGGGGGCGATGACATAGAACTGCCTTACAGTAAGTGAGGGGGGAGTCGAAGCGCGCATGCGCACTCCTACCTGCCATGGACATACGGATCACAGAACACGCAGATAGGAGTGCGCATGCGCGCTTAGGATTTTATTATTATAGATGACAAATACATATATCATCCCCCCCTTTTTACATATCCAACAATTGCACTCAAATTAAAAGTATCTCCCCACCCACCCACCCTGGATGTGTATGATCAAAGGACAAAATCAGTAATCATTCCTTACAGAATTTTGTCAATGGCTCCCAAACATCCATAAATTTCCTATAATGTCCCTGTTGAATGGCCATCCTACGTTCCATTTTAAAAGTGTGGCATAGAGATTCCCACCAGAAAGTATAATTTAACCGATCCCAGTTTTTCCAGTTCTTCTAAATAAGTTGTATGGCAACCCCTGTCATTATAAAGAGAAGTTTGTTATTATGAGAAGCAAGGTTCAAGGGCTGGTCCCAGTCAGACCCACACATAGTCTACAATCCTCAGTATAACAAGGTTGGCTTACCTTGACCAGCCATGTATCAAAAGTCTCACACTGTTAACTCTTCTAACAGTCCTTGCCAGATTTCTTGATTTCCCAGGGATTTTCCTCAGCCCACAACTAGGGATGGGTTCTCTCTCTCAGTCTCATAAGAATTCCTCCACTTCCCAGGGTTCTTCTCAACCCATAGCTAGGGAAGGGTTCTCTAGTGGAAGTCTCTTTCTTGAGCCCTGCTCTCAGGGACCTCTCTTGAATGATTCTAGTCTGGAGCAGAAGTACTCCACCTTGCCTAAGTCTCAACCCTCTAATTCAACAGGGCTGTATCCCTTCCCTACTGAAAAGCTCAGGGTATTCTGGTACAAGTAGTTTTCCCCAGTTTGTCTGACACCCCTTCTGCCCAATGGCATAACTGCAGTCTTAGTGAGGAAAAAACCCTTAATTCCTCACAGTGGGTTACCCATGCACTGATGCCACTTTTTTATCATGGCTCTATAATGGCCGCATTTGGCTTTCCCTATTAATGATACGCGCTTATTTTGAAACAGGCACTGCCATGTTCCTTTCCCTCTGACATAGGAGCTCCTGTCAAGAAGAGGGTAGGACATAGAATTATCAGTTCTACCTAACCAGATGAGGCGAGTCCCAGAAAAATGTAACAATCATGATGTCATCCCCGGAAACCTAACAGATCACATAACCAGGTTTTATGCAGAGAACATCTTTAAAATTCAGATTTTTGACCAATGGACTTTCCCACCAAAATTCAAATTTGTGACCAGTGGACTCTCCTGTCAAGATTCAAATTCTTGACCAATGAACTTTCCTGCCTCAATCACCTCAAGCCCCAGCCAATCAGGTTTAAGGACCCACTATATATAAAGAGAAACTGCAGACCTCAGTGACCTCACGCAGCGCAATAGAAACCCTGTGCCAAGTGCCCAGCAAGTCCCTATTCCATCCACAGAACCTAGGTTTAAACCAGAAACATTGCAGTACAGAAAACTACAAATCCTTAGAGCCTCTAGGTTTATCCCTGTGCCATTAGGAAAGAGCAGGGCAGAACCCCTGATAGAGGGGGATGTTCCTTTAAGAATTCTCCTGTGTTAGCTAAGGGGGTGAGGTGTGTTAATTTAATTTAATTTAATTCTTATATACCGCTAAATAACCGTGAGGTTTAGGCAAACCCTTTTACTCCCAATAGCAGGGAGAAGCAGGAGAGATGAGACAAGGAGGAAGGAAGTCCTCATGCTCTCTCACCCCAGCTTGCTGACTGGGAAATGGAAGACATCAGCCCAGAGCCAAGGAGATCTAGGGAGGAAACTTATGCAGACGTTCCCATGCAATGGCAAAGTAGCTCACCATCAGAGCTGGAAACAGAGGATATCATGGAATTGTAACTCCAGCATAACAGGTGTGAGGTTTCCTGTAATTTTGTTAGAATACTAGTTTGCTTTATGAGAGTGCTATGTAAGCACCTAAGTAACCAGGAGAAAAGGAAAGCCTGAGTTTTGCCTTTTTGTGTTTCTTTCTGTGTTTCTACTTGGACATTGTGTGACCCAGGGAAGTGGTTACAAAACCTGAACTGAACTTTCCAAATTGATATCTCTGGAACTCTGGAGAGGGTTCTAGGGAAAGGAAAATGCTATTTAAGTTTTAGTGTTTTTTTTTTTCTGGGGTTAGACCTGTATTCCCCAGCACTGCTTATTCTTCAAACTGTGCCACAAAAGACTGTAGCGGTGAAGCCTTACAGAGAGGGAGTAGTATCTCTGTTTAGCCTGATGTTTTTTCTGGAAAGCAGAGCCATCTGCAAGCTTAAGGCGGGGCTGCTGCTTTAGCACTGTGTTTAAAAGGGGAAAAAATCTGTGTGTGCATATTCGAAACATGTGGAATTACAACTTTTCCTTAGATCAACAGATGCTGTTTACCCTTGACTCTGTGCCTCTGTCAGCTCCTAAGGGGTTTAGAAGCTTTCTTGCCCACTCTGTACTATTGGGGAAGAAGACTATTCTACTTAATTGGATTTCGTCTGAATCTCCGACGCTTTCTCGCTGGCGGACATTGATGATACAGCACGCCTCCATGGAGCGCCTTTGTTTTGCTAGTCTGGACTCTGCACAGGGCAGATTGTTCTGTCATTGTTGGGCTCCCTTCTGGGATACTTTAACATCTAGAGCTCGAAGTCATTTGTTAAATGTTTGACTATAGGATTTGGACTGTACTAGAGTGGACCTTTGTTATGATTTGTTTGTTTGGGTTATGGGAGGGGGGTGGGAGTGGGTGGGATGGGGGGGAGGGCTCAAGATTGTGTTGGTGAATTTGAGCAGAATTTTGGTATTCATGACATTTGTTGTACACCATGTGCACTTGAGTGCTTGGTTCTTTTCTTATTGAAAAATTTAATAAAACATACTTTTCAAAAAAAAAAAAAAAAGGGGAAAAAATCCACCCTGTGTTTTGAGGGTTTTTTCTCTGTTGGAAAAGTTTGTAAGATTGCCAAAGCCTGAAAATATAGGTTCTTATTTTGAACTGTTGGCAGCCTTAAGGCATAAGACTTATTTTGTTGTGAATTGCTCATTTTTACCATCAGATGGGAATTTGGATTTAATTAATGCACACCAGTTAAACTGAGCATTGGTTTGGTTTGAAACTCAGTGTGGCGAATTTATTTTATGCACTCAGTGAAAAGCATAGCCAGAGCACACCAGTGGGATTAAAGGTCACAAACCTTTAATCCTTGTGGCATGGGACCAATGTTCCCTCTAAGGATTGATGAGGTGTGTGCAAAAAAAAAATATGCATGAGCGACAAGTTACATACTCCACAAATTTATGAGCAGGCGCGGAGGACAAGTGCCCGTGAGATTGTGGGAGGGTTAAATACTCAAAACTTAGAAGAATAACAATTTACTTAAAGTTTTTGCTTCGCCAGCTTTCTGGTATCTTTACATACAGTGGCGTATCTAGCATATGTAACACCTGGGGCCCATCATTTTTTGGCACCCCCCCCATCTGTACGAAAAACATGATTTTTAGTAACAAGCCACACGTCACACATGAGTATCTAGGAAAAGGCAGCATCTTACATATTGCAGTGAGCAGTACATCAATACACCCATTGTAAAACTAAACAAGCCAGACCAGCACAGATCAATCCTACACCGTCAATCCTAACAGAAAACCATGTCTTTCGAACACACAGAACACCTTCGCCTAGTATGGAATATATCATCACAAACTAACCCCTCCCCCTTTTACAAAACTGTAGTGTGGATTTTAGCCACGGTGGTAACAGCTCTGACGCTCATAGAATTCTGAGCATCAGAGCTGCTACCATCACAGCTGGCGCTAAAAAATGCTCCACAGTTTTGTAAAAGGGGGGATAAAATAGAAATACACAGCTTCAACGCTCTAGCTCAGGGGTGCCCAAACTTTTTGGGCTTGCGAGCTACTGTAAAATGACCAAGTCAAAATGATCTACCAACAATAAAATTAAAAAACACAAAGCACACTATACGCTGAGAAAATGTTAATTATCATTCCTATTCTGGGTTTTTTTCAAAGAGG
Source organism: Geotrypetes seraphini (assembly GCF_902459505.1). Taxonomy (NCBI): domain Eukaryota; kingdom Metazoa; phylum Chordata; class Amphibia; order Gymnophiona; family Dermophiidae; genus Geotrypetes; species Geotrypetes seraphini. The sequence goes on along the minus strand of NC_047085.1, from coordinate 395,949,775 downwards.
TCAAGGCAGATGACTCTATGCATTGTCACCTCAGTAACAACCATACAAAAATAGACAAATATACCCCCCTTCCTTTTTATTAAACCACAATAGCAGTTTTTAGCGCAGGGAACTGCGCTAAATGCCCAGTGCTGCTCTCGACGCTCATAGGCTCCCTGCGCTAAAAAACACTATTGCGGTTTAGTAAAAGGGGGCCATAGTGCAAAATATAGACAGCATATATAAATTCAGACACATTTTGATCACTAAATTTAAAATAAAATCATTTTTCCTACCTTGTCTGGTGATTTCATGAGTCTCTGGTTGCACTTTCATCTTCTGACTGTGCATCCAATCTTTCTTCCCTTCTTTCAGCCTGTATGCTTCCTCTCCTCCAGACCTCATTCCATCCCCTAACTTTTTCTTCCTCTTTCCCTGCCCTTTCTTTCTTTTTTCTCTCTTGATGCCCCCTTTCTTTTTTTCTGTTTCCCTTCTGTCTCCCTTCCTGCCCCCTTTCTTTCTTTTTTCTTTCTTTCTTTCTCCCTACCCTCCACAAAGCCACTGCTGCCACCATCGGGGGAAATATGCCCCAAAGCCACCGCCGTGGCTGCCCCAAGCTCTCTCTGCTTCCCACCGTCGGGCCGACCAGCATTCCCCCGACGTCAATTCTGCCGTCGGAGAGGAAGTTCTGCCCAGCCAGGCAGCGATTGGCTGGCCCGAACTTCCTCTCCGACGGCAGCCTTAGGGGGGTGCACAGCCGGCCAGATCCGGACCTGGCCGGCTGTGCACCCCCCCCTAAGGCTGCACCCGCGCTCCCTTTGGTACACCACTGAAGACGTGGCAGCGGCTCCTCTCACGATCCCCACCTGCGTCGGAAGTGCGTTGGGGATCTTACTATGCAGTCCTCAGTTTCCCATTGCAGTATTTTAGTGAGCGACACGAGAAAAATTATGAGCGACGCCAATGAAAATAGTGAGCGATCGCTCATGCGCTCAGCTTAGAGGGAACATTGCATGGGACCTTGGGGGGTCACTCCGGCCTAGCCCAAGCATCCCTGCCACACTACACAGATGCGGTGAGACCTGGAAAACTGCAACAATCATAGAAGCATTTGATTGTGGGCCTATGTTTAAAGGCCACATGTTGAGTCAAATAGTTAGATGGGACAACTTATGTAAGACCCTATTGGATAAACTAGCCCCAACAATAACAAAAATTATTACTGCCACAAAACAAAACAAAAATCCCTGGTATACTGCAGAATTGTCCTATATTAAAAAACAATTGCGATCCTTAGAAAGAAAATGGCGTTGGGAAAAACCACTCACTAATCAATTAAAATACCAAAATCAAGTACAATATTATAAAAACAAAATCAATGAGGCACAGAAAAAATATTATGCTTCCCACATTCTTCAACATTATTCTCCATCTTAAAATCTCTAACAACATTCAAACTACGTCCAGCTCAGAGAGCAATTAGTATTCTAACTGCTCAAGATTTGGCTAACTCTTGTAGGAAAAATACAGGGGATTAGAAAAAAAATTCACAAATACCTCAAACCCTGATCCTGATTATTCTACTTTAGATTCTTTTATCCCAGTTTCAAAATGCACTCAGTTTACACCGCATATACTTTCTGACTTATGACTGTTTCACACGATGAATATAAAAAGCATAGATGCAGATTTGCTTCCACCATGCATTTTGAAAAAAATTTTCAATATTTTCGGCAAATACATTCACAAAATTATTTCAACTTCCTTGGAGGAAGGAACCATCTGCAAAAAATGGAAAAACTCAACTATTCACTCAATACCGAAAAATCCAAAGGGAAATCTGAATGATCCCACTAACTTTCATCCGATAGCAAAAATACCCTTTATAGCAAAAATGTTGGAAAAAATAGTTTTTAATCAGGTCTCTGAATTCTTTGAGAAAACGGGAGCTCTGCACCCACATCAAACAGGCTTTTGACAACATCATTCAACTGAACACTCTCTAATAGGCCTGACATCCTCTGTTCTATACTTTTTGGACCATCATCAATCTGTTCTCCTCCTATCCTAAGATTTATCATCAGCCTTTGACACTATAGATCATCATCTCCTTCTAAGTAGAGTCAGATCCTTAGGAATAACTGATAACATCTTTCAATGGTTTCAGTCATATTTTTCGGAATGTTCATCAAAGATAATATTCAATAACTCACCTTCCAATACAATCTCAACAAGTTTTGGGATTCCTCAAGGCTCAGTTTTATCACCCTTATTGTTTAACGTATTTTTGGCTCCTCTGTTAACTCTTAGTCAATCAATTGGATTTACACCATTTGCATATGCTGATGATGTTCAACTTTTGTATCCCCTAGATTCAAACTCAACCGAAGAAATCTTATCAGTCAATGAGAAATTATTGAAAATTTACAATTGGTTACACAATAACAAACTAGCTCTTAATACATCTAAAACAGATGTTATGCTATTTCCATGTAGGGAGGGACATAAACTAGGATCCTGCATAAACATAAACAAAACAATAATAAAGGAAGTTGTAAAGGTTAAGATACTAGGGGTCATTTTGGACCAGAAATTGAATTATCACGAGCAAATAAGTTCACTGATTAGAAACTGTTTTTATAGGCTATGGATGATTAGATCATTATCCTCATTCCTTGATCATCATTGAATATCTTAATACACTTGTCAGTCATATCAAAAATAGATTATTGTAATGCCTTGTACAAGGTAATAACCTTAAAAGAAATACGTAGATTACAAATCCTACAAAATACTGCAATAAAAATAATTACCAAAAGGAAAAAATTTGATCATGTGACTCCCCTATTAAAAGAAAAACATTGGTTACCCGTAAATTATAGAATTACATATAAAATAGCATTACTTATACACAAAACGTTAATGAATAAAGCTCCTGCATTCTTAATCCCTTACATTCCAATAAGATCTTTAAGATCTGAGGATAAATCTCTCCTCTTAGTCCCCTCACTGAGATTCATTTACTCAAGGAGAGATACGATTGTCTCTGTTATGGCACCTCAAACCTGCTTCCAATTTATATAAGGGAAGAAAAATCACTTAGTAAGTTCAAAGGTCTCCTGAAAAGCTAGCTTTTTAAGGATGCTTTCAATTGAGATGCTCGAATTCTATATAACTCAAGCATCCTATAGCGTACTAAAATTTTTATTTTTATGAAAATTAAATGGGTAACTCTTTCCCATCCTATTTGAAAACAAACCGAGTCCGTTTCTTGGTCCCGAAACTGCCCTGCACACACTCTGTCCCCTGATCGGATATCCGGAGGCAATTTCCTTAGGAAAGAAGGATTCACAGAAGTCCCAAAGAGATTGCCTAATCTTTTATTAGTTTACATCCAGCTTTATTCTTTTTTTGTACAAGGGTCAGTGTAACCAATACAGGAAAAGGGGGTTGGACAAGAGAGGGGAGTGGGTTGACGAGCAGGATATGTGCTTCATTATTTAAATCTAAAGGTGTTAAAGCTTCCCTTATCTCTCTCAACCGGTACATGGCAGTGGGGGGTCGAACCTCCATTGTCTCCATTGCTAACTTCATTAACAAGATTAAATGGCCTTTTCCCAGAACATTAAGAGAACAACCACACACACACTGTCTGTGTTTGAGCACCTCCAGCACAGACAGAGACAGAAGACTTATCTTTTCAAATGTGTCCTTTCACTATTGTCTTAACACCTATGTTCATTTTATTTGTTTATGAATGGTATTTAAACCTATCCTCCTCTTGTATCCTACCTTTATTAATTGTGTTGTTTTTATTCTTAGATGTTTTTTTACTTTTACCCTGATTTTATTTGTAAATCGCATTGGATTGTGATATTGCGATCAAATCAAACTTTTAAATAAACTTGAAACTTGAAACTTTGACTTGAGTCCAGGAAGAGATAGAGCAGTAGTGACAAGTGCAAAAGAGAAAGTGAGGATGTTGAGCATGGAATGGAGGGAGGGAAAGAGAGGAGATATTGCTCTCCTGCTCCCCCTAAATGCCTCCACCCTAGGTGGACACCTATTCTTCCCAATGGCAGGACCGGCCCTGAGCCCTGGTAGGTATCTCACCCTGTGAACACTCAAGAAAATTGATAAGGTCTAAACTTCCCTATAGATAGACAGTCTTGGAGAGTCAATATTAAGTTGTACAATACAGCGCTAAAAAAAGCAAGAAAGAACTTCTACGGTGACAAAATCTCCAGATCCAACAACCAGAGTAGTACTCTATTCAATATCTGGCACTCCTTAACCTCCAAAAAAGACCCAATCTCGCTCCCCTCCTCTCCCTCAGCCGATGTTCTGGCAAAATTCTTCAACGAAAAGGTCTCTACCTTGAGATGCTCTTTCCCACCTTCAGTCTCCTACAACGCCCTGGTAACCACCAACTCCAATTCTACCCAAACGGTCTCCAACCCTATCCCAGTTGACAGGTCCTGGACTACCTTTGAGCATGTATCTGAATCCCTGGTTCTCAAACTCTGCCTCAAACTGAAATCCTGCAACTGTTCCTTGGACCTGTTCCCCTCCTACCTATACGAGAAAATTCCCGCACAGGCCATCTCTTCTATTACCAAACTCATAAACTCCGCCCTACATCCGGGCCTTTTTTCCCCAGAAATGGGTCATATTGCCTTGACCCCACTACTGAAAAAATCTGACCTAGACCCTTCCACACCATCCAGCTATCACCCAATAGCAAATATCCCTCTCCTAACCAAGATGCTAGAGTCCATCATATCTACCCAACTCTCATCATACTTAGAGAAATTCTCTATTCTCCTTCCTTACCAATATGGTTTTCATCCCAACTTCAGCACCGAATCCCTATTGACCTTGATCTCAAAGGTTCAACAACTTCACTCTCAAAATAAGTTTGCTGTCCTCCTTTCCGCTGCTTTCGACGTTGTCCATCATGACATTCTCGTTTACCAACTCTCTGAGATTGGCATCAACTCCACAGTCCTAAACTGGTTCTCAAAATTCCTACGTTCTCATTCTTACACTGTCAACATGAATGGCACCTCATCCTCCCCCTGGAAACCGATATGTGGAGTCCCGCAAGGCTCACCTCTATCTCCCATCCTTTTCAACATTTATATGTCTTCCCTAAAACTCCTCCATCTATCCCCCCTTGAAACAATTTACACTTATGCTGACGACATCCTCGTCCTCCTCGAGACTGACTCGAACCTCACTAACCTTTCTGAGAACATAGCCTCCTGCATAATGAACCTCCAATCCTGGACCCGCACTGTTCCAATGAAACTGAACGAGTCCAAAACAAGACTCCTTTGGCTCGGTCCAAAACTAGACCAACTACCCTCCTCCATCTCACTGCCCTCTGGCTTCACTCTGCAGCTTGAGTTCTCAAGCAATGTTCTGGGCATCATTATTGATTCTACATTGTCCTTCAACGACCACCTCAATTCCTTGGTAAAAAAATGCTTTTTCAGTCTTCACATGCTGAGGAAAGTTAGATCCTGCTTCCATCAAAATCACTTTACCGTCCTTGTCCAATCCATCATACTTTCCAGATTGGACTATTGCAACTCTATCTACTGTGGCAGGGAAGCCCCTGTCCCAGTGAAAAGGACTGTTAAACCTCCCCAGCATGCAGCACGGGGCTCTGTAAAACCTGGCCTGGAGCAAGGACAGCAGGCTCAGCCAGGAGGGAAAGTGCATAAACAGGTTATAGCACAGCCCAAAAGCCAGGTGGGGAGAGCACTGAAAACTAATTATCTCCCCTATCAATCCTTTCCTCAAGCCCAGAAGCATAAACCCAACCTAGGAGGGGGTGGGGTCAGCCTCTGTAGGGAGCAGGTTGAAAAGCCTCAGGGAGGAAATCAGCTGGGGAAGGAGAAAGACACAGCTGGCTCTGATTGCGTGAGCCAAACAACCCACAATGTGCCTAGCTTCCACAGGCAGCCCAATCCTCAGCTGGGACGTCTTGCCAGAGGCCAGTTCACAAGGAGGGGCAGTGTAAATCTCAGAAGGTATGGGGACTGGCCCAGCAATACTCGGGGAGAATAGCTGGGAGTTTATCCTGAGGTAAATGTTCCAGGAGAGCCAGCCAGCCTGCAGAGAGGGGGATGGGAGGAAAAGCTTGGAGTGGATGTGGGAATGGAAAGCCAGGATTCCCAAGAGTGTAAGTGGGAAATGTGTAGTGACCCTGGGGATAGTGTGTGTGAGGAAGACATGGACCTGGAAGGGTACAGTGTGTGAGGGTCCCATCCATTCTTATAAAGAAAGTTTTCTGTTTCGATTAAACTCAAGCCAGAGTATGGCTGCAAGCAGGGCTGAGGCAGCCTGCTTATTTATGTGAGAATGCTTCTGTAAATAAACCTGTATCCAGACTCCCTAGGAGCAGAAGATAAAGCAGATAAGGGTCATTTCGGGAGGGCCTGAGGACCTTAAATCAAAAGGGAGGCATGGCCCACACAACCTGTCAGGCAGGGCTGTGAAGGTTCCTTGGGAGCAGGGTGGGTTAAAGCAAGAAGCAAAGTTAATCTTATTTGTATTTGTGACTATGAAAAATAGCTGAGATGTGAGGAGGCTGGCACGAGCGGTGCTCAGCTGTAAAGCCAGAAGTAACTGTGGTCAGGAGAGCCTGATAAATCCCAAAAGGGAATATGAGACAGTGAAAGCCCTGGACTACCGTGAAATCTTAGTTTTGAATTATGTTTATTTTGATAAAGATGGACTATCCAGTTCCTGAGCCAAGCTCCATATGACTCCCCGGGACTGAGCTAGTCTCGAGACTACAACGGGAACTCATGGCAGCCATTTTGATGACGGCTTTGCACGGGGCAGGAGCATAGGAAGATCGCTCCTGCCCCGCGTCACCACTAGACCACTAGGTAAGGTCGGGGACGCAGGAGGGAGGCAGGGTGGGTCAGAGCCGGCCCAAAAAATTGTTTGTGATTTTTCCCTATTCACAGGCCGCTCTGCACCTAACCCCCGCGAATACGGAGGGAGAAGTGTATTGAGAAATGTTGCAGATAAAATAGTGCTCTAACTTTTCTCAACATACGTAGGCTAAACAAAAATTTCACTAGATGGTTTATCTGATCCTGAAGTGAAAGAGATGAGTCCAGAATAATGCCCAAAATCTTAGTGGCAAATTCAATTGGCCGAGTTTAAAGTAACAGAACAGGGAAGTTCTTCTCTCAGTATTGGATACTGTACAGAGTGGGCTCGATTACAGAAAATCATATTTCATGGTGTTCTTAGACATCTCTGTGGCATTTCACATGATTAACCATAAAATTTTATTGGCAAGACTGCAATCGTTAGGAATCTCCGGGAAAGTTTTGCTGGAAGATTGTTCCTTTTGTGTGGAGGCCAATCAGAAGAGGTCAAATTGGTCATCCTTGTTGTGTGGGGTTCCACAAGGATCTGCTTTATCAGCAGTGCTGTTTAACATTTACCTGCTTCCGTTATGTAAGGCATTAGCTTTTATTTGTATGTGGACGATATTTAATTTTTGATCCCTGTTGAAAAATCGCAGGATGAAGTGGTTTCACATCTGAATGATTGTTTTGATGTGATTGGGGAGTGGATGGCGCAAAACCATCTAAAATTGAATGTTTCAAAAACTGAAGTATTATTTTTGGCCTGTGGGAAGAACTTGGCTTCATGTCCCACTGAAATTTATTTAGCAGGGGAGGCCGTTGTACGTCAGCAATGTTGATATCTGGAAGTTATGCTAGATTCAACCTTGTCTTTTAAGGCTCATATCAAGGGTGTGATTTCCAGTGTGTTTTTTAAGTTGCGGCTACTGAGGAGGCTGCGTGATTATTTATCAGATGACAACATTCGGACAGTTGTTACATTATTGATAACACCATTGTTGGATTACTGCACTCTATTATGTAGGGTTGCCTAAATGTGTTTTGCACAGAATGCCGCTGCTCGCCTTATTGCACATGTGTCCAAATTTGACCATATCACCCCGATATTATGCGCGCTTCATTGGCTGCCTATTGAAATGCGGATAGATTTTAAGATCTTGTGTTTGATGTTCAAGGTGCTTCAAAGCAATTGTCCTATAGCTGTTCGCTCACTTTTTCAATGGAACTCTTCTACCCATGAGTTGCAGTCTGCTGATAGTTTGAGATTGGAAATTCCATCCTTGGTAACAGTGAAACTTGCTGGTAATAGAAATCCCATGTTGTTGGTTCCGGGCCCGGTTCTATGGAATGTCTTGTCAGTTTCTATGCATCAATTGACCATGCTTTGTCAGTTTAGAAAACAGGTAAAAACTGTATTATTTGCACGTGCTTTTGACACAAGCAGTGGAGGCGTATGAGATTCTATTTTTAGTATTAGGCTGTGGTTGGACCCAACTTTGAACCGTCTTTTTGAAGATGTATTTTATAATTATGTAAAGATGCTCAGATGTTTTATGATTTTTTTGTGTGTATTGCTATTGTATTTTGTTGTTTGTTATTTGCTGATTGTGTATGTTTGCATTGTAGATAGGCGGGCTACAAATAATTTAAAATAAATAAATAAAAACTTCAGACCTATCCATAACAATCTTGTATTAGCAGCATTAAGTTTCATTTGAATGGATATTACCCATGCTTGAAGTTTGGAAACACATTGATCAACATTTGCTGCTAAATTATTTAAACTAGAGTCTACTTCAAGAAGAATGAAAATGTCTGCTCCTAAGTTATTTGTACTTGTAACCTCACGTCATCATCTCTCATGTACGATCTTGAACTTAATTCCTGTTAACCGCATCAAACTTCATGGTGTATTGCGGTATACAAATAAAATTTTATGTTAAGTTGCAGGGGAGTTTCAATTAAAGGACTTAGAGCAGGTTGACGGCATAACTGGCAGACTTCTTTCCCAAAGTCTTTCTATCATTAGCATTTCTCAGTAACCTAGGGCTCCCCTGCCAAAATCCATGCTCTCACAGAAGATAGTCAAGGTGATTAACAAAGCAGTGTTTATGAGTAAAAGAAGTTTTTTGAAAAATTCCTGAAAGAAAAGTCCATAAAAATTATTAGCCAGATGTACTTGGGGAGAGCCTTTGATTATCCCTAGGTATGTTTTCCATTCCTTTCCTAACATTCTATTTGCTTTCTTAGCTACTCCTGTACACTGTGTAGAGGGTTTTGACATAACATTAACAATGACACCTAGATCCTTTTCCTGGGTGGTGATGTCTAATGTGGAAATAGAGAATGACATGGTGGCAGTTACCCACGGGTAGCTGTGGGTAACCCACCAAAATGGTGGAGGGGGAAAAGTGCTCACTGCGGGCACAGGGACAAGGCCATCCACCGCCCTGTGGAGCGGTGAATGGCCTTGTCTCTGCAGTTAAGGGAGGGAATGCGTGCGGTCACTGATCACGCGCAGCCCCTTCCCTCCTTCCTACCTACCGAATCTATCTCCCTCCCCTTACCTTCGCGGCACGTTAGTAAAGTAACTCGCTGAAGCCAGCTGAGCCTGCCTGCAGTCGCATGTGTGTGTGGGCGGAAGCTTGTCCTCTGACACAACTTCTGGTTGCGTCAAAGGAGAAGCTTCCGCCCACACACATGTGACTGCAGGCAGGCTCAGCCGTCTTCAGTGAGTTACTTTACTAATGCGCCACGAAGGTAAGGGGGAGGGAGGGAGATTCTCGGGCCACGCGAGGAGTACTGAAGGGCGGTGAGGTGGCGAGAGGGAAGGGTGATGGGGTTGGGAGGAAGACGCGCTGAAGGGGATGACAGAGTGGGGAGAAGACGCTGAAGGGACAGTGATCATGGGGGCGGAAACAGTGGTTGTGGGGAAAGTGGTCGCGGGGATGGGGCGGTGACAGGGGACAATGATGGGGACAAATTTTTTTCCCATGTCATTCTCTATGTGAAACCATGCATTATGCAGCTATAATTTGGGGGTTTGAATCAGGCACTGGAGGGAAGGAGGGAGGGAGGCAGGCAGTGGCGGTACATGGGCCTGGGGTAGGGGTTTGAATAAGGCACTGGAGGGAGGGAGGGAGGGAAGGAGGTAGCAGGCAGGCTGGCTTTGAGGGAGGGATGGGACAAAGGCTGGAAGGCAAGACATAGGAAGGAGACACTGGGGGCACTAAGGACATGGGAAGGAGGCACTAGGGACACTAAGGACACGGGACAGAGGCACTGGGGGCACTAAGGACACAGGACGGAGGCACTGGGGGCACTAAGGACACAGGACAGAGGCACTGGGGGCACTATGGACATGGGAAGAAGGCACTGGGGGCACTAAAGACATAGGGAGGGAATAGAAAGGGACAATTGTTGGGCCTGAGAGCAGAAATAAAGAAATGAAAGAAAGGATACACGGTCAGAAGGAAACGCAACCAGAGACTCATGAAATCACCAGACAGCAAAGGTAGGAAAAATGATTTTATTTTCAATTTAGTGATCAAAATGTGTCAGTTTTGAGAATTTATATCTGCTGTCTATATTTTGCACTATATTTGTCTATTTTTCTATAGTTACTGAGGTGACATTGCATATTTTAAAGTCATCTGCCTTTAATATCTTTGAAACACCCCCAAATACAAATGATAATTAACATTTTCTCTGCGTATAGTGTGCTTTGTAGTTTTTTAAAAAAAATTTATGGTTATCATTATGAATTAATAAGATATTATGTGTACATGAAAAATGAATGGAAGAAATTGGGGGCAGGGCTAGGGTGGGATTGGGGGCAGGACTGACAATTAATAGATGTCCCCTTTTGATGAAAAAAATAAATGGTCACGTTATGTTTGGCTATGTCTAGGAGGGAGACTAGTAGTGCTTCTGTGCTGTAGTTGCCTCTGAAGCCTGATTGTGAGAGGTGGAGTATTCGGTGAGAAGTTTTGCTATGAGGCCTTCCATTAGCTTGAAACTTTTTGGCTACCCTCAGATAGGTCAAATAGCTTGACATAAAGTGGTATGGAGGCTATAGGTCTATAATTGGATGGCTGATCTGTAGCTCCCTATGGGTCTTTCAGGATAGGGGTTATGATGATTTCGGATAAGTCCCATCCCTTGAGTTCTTTTCCTGTCCCTGCCCCATTCCTGCAAGCTCTGTCCTCATTTACACAAGCCTCAACCACTTTAAAATCATAAGTGGAGGCTTGTGTGGTTAAGGCAGAGCTTACAGGAATGAGGCAGGGACAAGAACAGCAATGAAACTCATGGAGATGGGATGGTGAAATGAAGTTCCTGTGGGGACAGGGACAAATCTGTCCCCATATCATTCTCTAATTCCCATCTCTTATAAATATGTTAAAAAGCCATGATGTCTGTAAGAAGGAACTAGGCAAAAGAAGCAACTAGGAGGGTCAGAACATTTGGAACCTTTGCCGTGATTCCTCCACTGGTGGTATATTCCATAGCAAACAGGAAACCCTGAAAATAATATCTGATTGCAACAGCAAAGGATGGTCAGCATCACACCCTGTGAGATGTGTCCGTTTTAAAATCTCGAAAGCGCTTCACAAACCATTACTCTTCTTGGTGCATGCACAGAACTCTAATTATTTACATTCCAAAGCCCAGTGGCAAATCTGAAATGCTCTAATGATTTTTCATCTCTGTAAGTATTCCCAGAACAGCACTCTCTCATGACTAATAGCATTTCATTTGCTCACAGTGTCAAAAAATGGTTTTTCCTTAGCAACATACCCACCATATTTATTTCTTTATTTATAGTATTTATACACCATTTATAGCTTAAGTGGTTTATATTCAGGAACGTTGTTTCTGTGCACACATGTTGCAGGCACACTGCATTTTCTCTTGTAATCACATAAAGGGATTTATGAAGTTTTCTAATCTGATATACAAAAGGTTAAGGCTGCAAATTAAATTCATTAGCTGCTGAGCATCAAAAACTGTTTTTGCTCTTGTTTAATTACCTGGTGGGTTGTTATTATTCCAAAAGGCATTTGCAAATATTTTCTTTGTGCATCATGGTGTTTGCTTCCTTTTACGTTTCACAGGCATTTTCAGCTGCCATCACAGTTGGGGATCACTGCCAGAGACCCTAAGTTTTTGCAGTAACATGTAATAATGATTCTGCAGTTTAACTGCAGTGTCTTTGATCTTTAGAGAGGCAAAATGACTCCTTTCTAGTTCCTAAGAGATGAAACATTAGACTTAGCTTTATGCTTTGTTGAAGTGCAATCCTATGTATCCCGACAGAAGCACTGGACAAGAAATTCTACAAACACATAGCTTTAGCACAGAAGAAGCCAACATTAGTAGCAAGCATAGCATCAATCTGTACTGTGCCATTAGTGAAAAGTTATTTTTTCTTCTAAAGGGAAGGAGCTGGAAAACCTTTTTTTGTATAACATTCATTAAGTAGATTGGCTTCTGTGGGGAGTAATGTAACAGCTTAATGGCAAGATTGGAAATAGTTCTCCATAGTGGCATAAGAACATAAGAATAGGGCCAGACCAAAGGTCCCTCTAGCCTAGTAACCCGTCTTCATTGTAGCCCATCCAGGTCACAAGTACCTGGCAGAAACCTAAATAGTAGCAACATTCCATGCTACTGATCCCAGAGCAAGCAGTGGTTTCCCCTGTGTCTTCCTCAATAGCAGACTATGGATTTTTCCTCCAGGAATTTGTCCAAACCTTTTTTAAAACCAGCTACATTAACCACTCTTACCACATCCTCTGGCAATGTGCTCCAGAGCTTAACTATTCTTGAGTAAAAAAAATATTTCCTCCTATTGGTTTTAAAAGTATTTCCCTGTAACTTCATCGAGTGTCTCCTAGTCTATAATTATTGACGAAGTAAAAAATTGATCCACTTGTACCCATTCTACTCTACTCAGGATTTTGTAGACTTCAATTATATCTCTCTTCAGCCATCTCTTTTCCAAGCTGAAGAGTGCTAGTCTCTTTAGTCTTTCCTCATATGAGAAGAGTTCCATCCCCTTTATCATCTTGGTCACTCTTCTTTGAATGTTTTCTAGTTCTGCTATCAAGTTTATCAAGTTTCAAGTTTATTTAAAAATTTGATTAATCACCTAATCATAAATTCAAGGCGATGTACAATACTAAAATTATTTTACTACGTATATGGGGAAAATACAAATGCTATAAACATGACTTACGGGACTAACAGAACCACTAGGAAAGGCAGGGATAAAAATACATTAATTGATAGAAAGTAAGACAATTAAGGGAAGCAACACAAGGAGGGGTTTTAAAAAAAATCAGAAATTTTAAGATGGGCTAAAAAACAGGTATGTAAAATAAAGTGTGCAGTCTTGACTAAGGTATCTAACAGTCAAAAGAATCTTTAAAAAGAAAGCATTTTAACTTGCCCTTGAAACTATCTATATGTCTCTTCCCTTCTATAAATAGGTAAGGCATTCTACAATTGAGGGGCCGTAACTGAAAAAATGTTTTGTCTGCGGGTATTGATTTAATGAAGGAACAGTCAATAAGTGTTGATCACTGGATCAAAATGTGTTCTGGTAGGAAAGTAAGAGATCAGGACCCTATCATTGAAGGCTGGGCTTTGTACAACAGCGATTTAAGAGTTAGCAGACATATTTTATAATTTATTCGGTGTGACACCAGAAGTCAATGAGATTTTTTAAGAAGTGGTGAGACATGATCAAATTTCTTTGCTTTCATAATAATTTTAATAGAGGTGTTTTGGATTAATTGGAGGCGTCTAATCTCCTTTTGGGCAATACCCTGAAATAGTGCATTACAATAATCGATTTTGGAGATGACCAACGAGTGGATCAATATGTTAAGCAATTTTGGTTCTAGCCATTTAGCTATATCTTTTTTGAAATAAGGCAACCATAATTGAATGCAGTACTCAAGGTGAGGTTGCATTGCGAGAACTGAATGGGCTTTAATCAGAAAAATTAAGATGGCCCACATAATGCCTTCTCTCTCAAGGTGCCAGGGAGTGGGGGGGGGGGGGGGGTTGAGGGAAATCCTTCAGAGTTTTTGTAACGGGTTGCGCATCGTGCCTCAACATACAGGGTGTTTCATGCTAATAACTCATACACAGACATGTAATTTAATCAAAATAATATTTATTCAATTTATATCCAATTAAGCTTGAGGTTCAAATTAGAATTAAGACGACATTGCCAATTAATTATATGCATTACATTCATTGCCAAAACATTCTGTGTGTGAGGGGCATCAGGTCGGTCTCTCCCAATGCTAACTGGCACATATGGAGAGAGAGGAATCTCCCTCCTGAGCAGAAGCTCGTTCCTGCTTATGTACTCTTGCACTGACCAATTCTACTTCACTCCAGTCTGCCTATGTTCAGCTAGCACATCACTGTACAAGGTTGGACTTATTTGAACAAAGGAAATCCTTTTAGCTCTTATAGGTAACAGGTTTAAAGAAAAGTTTTACTGAATTATATATTTGTTTACAGCAATTTCTGAATATGCATAAAACATTATAATATACCCAAAGAAAACTCTTTTACCCAGTATCTTTAAGAATTTGAATCAAAAGTAGTTCTCTGACCAAGTTGTCTGCAAAGCTGAAGCCTGGGGAACTGACAAGTTTCATAGACCTACAAAAGAAAGCCCATACCAAGTAAACCCCCCCCCCCCCCCCCCGAATGAAAATAATGTGCAGACCAGATGTTCTTTATCTGCCGTCATTTACCATGTAACTTCTCTACCTCCTGGAAAAACTAACAGGTTCTTTAATACCTTTGTTTAAAGTTACAAGGCTTTTCTCAGACCAGTCGGTAACCTTACAGCATTCTTGCATTTATAAGAAGCTTCCATTTTAAAGTTAGTTCCATCTCATTTTCCTATACCAAGTAAGGTCAAAATATCTGCCCTTTAAGGCCTCTCAAAGACTGGAATTTCCATGGTAACCATTCCTTCAGCCTTAATTTAACAATTTCCATATGTTGTATCTCAGAATTTCTAAAAGTTTAAAATATAAAGTTTGCAAAACAGTTTTATAGTTCAAGAAATTTTATTGATTTTATGAAATACAATATGAGAAAAAACTATGTTCCGCTTTTGGAACATTCATATTGTTGGTTTTTTCTCATATTGCAAAACAGTTTTATATTTAAATACACATATACAATCACACACATTCTGGGATCCCAAACATTCATTCAAGAATTCTTAAAGTTTTATATATATATAGATAGATAGATAGATTACTATTTATGTAATTTCCTCCTCAAACGAGGCCTCTCGCTAGTATGCAGCTGCGACAGGCCAGAGTAAAAACAGGTACTTCTCTATAGCAACCAGACCAAAGGCCAACCCAAGTCTGCCAGTTAGTCCCTTGGACATGGCCTTAAACACTAGACAAAGAAACCTAAAAAAGGCGGCCTTTTTCCTATACTGGCATCTGGTATCGGGGTTTTAGGCACAAAACTGAAATGTTTAGACAAAGAAAAAGGAGAACGAAGAATCCTTATTTTTCCTTCACCTCTATAAATATTTATATATCTATTTTCCCTAAGTCCAGTTTAAGCAGCAAACTACAGAAATAACATATTATGCTCTTCTCAATATATAATTTCCTTATCGCTTGCTAATTATCCTGATATGGATTTATTATGTTCGCTTATAACACATTTTGTCCAGATTTAGAAAGGTCTTTCAGACTACTGGTCTTTATGTATCATGCCATTAGTCCTTATATATAATCCATTCACATCTTTGTTTCATTCATTTTATGGTTGCATATTTCATCATGACCTTGCTTTACATATCTCGTATCATTTAACTTTAAAATTACAACATGAAATGATTTGTCTAGTAATTTGATAGCTCTTATTGTCCTGCTGTCTTAGAACTAAGTCATTTTATTCTGTTATTTTAACTGCATTATTCTATGTGTTTATGTCCTTTTTTTTTCTCCCTTCCTTGAGTTATTTTTCCCTTTAATGTATTTCTTCTTCTACAAACATATTGTAACTTTCCCCTTTAATCCTCACGGTTCATGTATGTTAACCCAGTATGTTTTTATTTAAAGTCAGTGTATTTGTATTTCTATTTTACTTGAATTGTACATCGCTTAGATATTCAATAAGCGATTTATCAAGCACTAATAAAACTTGAAACTATTATGGTTTCTTCATGTTTGAATATGATATCTTTTTTATATAGTTTAAAGACAATAGACTGTTTTCAGTTCAATTCTTTATATGTGAGTTTGCAAACCATTGGTATGTATAATGGCTTCTCGTTATTACTTTGTGTCATATATCGCTTCATGTTTTCAAAATCAGACACGCACTATGGTTTCTTTATCCTATTAACTTTTCATTCTTATGGTTTCTTTTAGGCACTTTATAGATTTCTGTGCTTAATCTTATACTCTAATACACACTATGGCACTTTTTCGGCACATTTTTTCCTCTTATGTCTCTTGTCGATGTTTCAAGCCTCTCTATATAGCACACACTTGGCTCACTTGTTTTATCTTGTAGTCGAGTATAGACACTAATATGCATGCTCCAGATTAGCATCACAGTCACTTCTTATCTTTCTATCTTTCTCTTTATCATTATTCATCATTACCTCTTCCTTGTAGGACCCCTGAGGAAGGTGTGTTTGCCAAAACACGGACCGTGTAGGGTCCGGTTGGATTTTTATCACTGTATTTTTTATCATTGTACTTTTTAAATTGAATTTTCATGTTTTTCTATGTCAGCGTTTAATAAATTATCTTCAGAACATCTGTATCCACAGTTTTTTGTTTTTGTTTTCATCGGTGGATTGTTTTCACTGTGGATTAATGGGTCTCCCCGTTTTTCTTTGTTAAATTTACTAATGATACCATATATGCTGGAGCTTCCCCATAACAAATTTGAAATACATAATACAATTTAAATCTGATCCTGGCTTCAATCGACAGCTAGTGCAATTTTATCAAATATGACTTTTTGGTTACAAAAATATTAAGGCCCCCTTTTATCAAGCTGCGTTAGGGTTTTTTTTTAAATCATGGGTCGCTGTGGTAAAAGCTCTAACACACATAGGAATTCTATGAGCATTGGAGCTTTTACCACAGCGGCCTGCGATAAAAACCCTTAACGCAGCTTGATAAATTAATTGCAATATTTTGTAACACCTGCAATTTCTAAAGCATAGATCTAGAACAATCTAAATAAATAACATTATAATCCATAAGAGAATAAAATAGATTGAGCCAGTAATTCAAAATGATGTGTGAAATATTTCCTAATTCTTCTCAATCTCCAAAAAAGAGCAAATTCCTTTTTTATCAACAAGGTTCCAGAGACAAGGATTTATCTATTTGCACACCAAAAATACTAAATACCAAAGACAAAACATAATCTAAATCATTTAACCTAAGTATTGCACATTTCATCAACACTTTGAGGGGTTCAACTAACATTAATTTGGTTTTCTCTTTATTTAATTTCAAATGAAAATTCCACATCCAATCTTCCAAAATATTCATACAGTTAACATTTTTGATGCTTCCTCTAAAGTTGATTGAATTGGTAAAAGTACTGTTAGGTCATCAGCATAAATTAATATTTGGAAATTTGCTTTTTCCAATGTAAATCCTAAAAGATGTAGAAAAACATTGAATAGTATTGGCGACAGTGGGGAACCCTGAGGGACTCCATTTGATAAATGGCAACTGTTTGACATAGAAGAATGCATCTTAGCCTTATAAATCTTGATAGAAAACCCTTAGTTAGGTGCCATCAACTCATGTTTGGGTCCTAGCGACTTGATGAATTACAGATCTAAAAAGAAATCAATTTTGTGCTGGTTTTGTGCTAGTCTGATAAGGTCCTCTAGTGTCATCTCCATGGTTGTTTTCAACATGTCTAGCCATCTGATTGCAGGTCACCCTCTTTGTATGGTTCCTTCGATCTTTTCAAACATGATATCCTTTTCCAATTATCTTTTTTGACAGTGTGACCAAAATAAGACAGTCATAACTTCATCATTTGGGCTTCGAGTGACATAGCCGGTTTGATCTCTTCCAGAATTGATTTGATAGTTCTTGCGGTCCATGGCATGCATAAAATCCTTCTCAAGCACCAAAGCTCAAATGAGTCCATCTTTCTGTCTTGTTTCCATAGAGGGGCATTTTCGATAGTGTGTCTAAGTCTGACTTTGGACATTTCCCACTAAATGTCCAAAACTGGACTTCTAGAAGTGTCCATTTTTGAAAATGCGGGATGTCCAAAATTTTTTTTGAAAATCATCTAGTTGGATGTCTTGTCCATCAGGATATTTAATTTTATACTCCATTTTCGACAACAAAACCATCTACATTGAAAACGTTCAAATGAAGCCCATTTGGATGTGGGAGGGGCCAGTCTTCTAAAGGACATGCCAACAGAACATTGGGCCACACTAGAAGGCTTTGCTGTGAACTTCACATAAACAGTGTCAGAAGTACCATAACCCCTTCTAATGTATGATGAGCTCTGCAAAACTCCCCTAAAACCTAATATATCCACCTGTCCATCAGCCCAATAGCCTTTATGGCTGTAGGTAGCACCTATACAGCAGTTTTGTAGGGTTTTGACGGGTTTTTGTGGGCTTACACTGTCCACCATAAATGTAGTAGTTTAGAGTGGATTATGGACCTGTCTCCACCTCTCTATGGTTCACTAGCCCACTCATCTGACTACTTATGATACTTATATGTAGGGTTACCAGATTTTATGTATGTAAAATCCGGATCCATAGACACGCCCCCAGGTCCACCCAACTCCACCCATACCCACCCTGTTATGCCCACATCATGCCCCAGCCTCGCTCTTAGCCCTGCCCCCCTAAGCCTGCTCATTTTGGTCGGGAGGGCAGCCATGCATACACGGATGCCCTTCCCGACATGATCTGCTTTTTAAAACCCAAAGTGCTGGATTTTGAAAAGCCTTTCGGAAGCCTGGAAATGCCCTCTAAAAAGAGGATATGTCCAGGAAAATCCGGACATCTGGTAACCCTACTTATGTGATGCTCTACTAGGCTTTCACATACTAAGTGCTACTGTTCTAAAGCCAGGTATGTACTGTTTTATTCAAAGTTTTTGGGTGTGGGAAGGGGGTCAATAACTACTGGGAGAGTATGTGGGGATCATTACTTAATTCTTTCAGTAGTCATCTGGTCAGTTTGGGTACTCTTTTGGCACTTCTCAAACAGGTCTAGGTGAAAATATTTAAAGTTCTGTCCAAGACAGCCAGAGAAAGGTTTGATTATAGCTGTAGGACCTACAAGTCTAAGTCCGCCCAAATCCCACCCATTCTCCACCTCCCAACACATCCATTTCTACTCTGGATGTACAGTGGGTTAGAAGTTCTGCTAGACATCCAGAAAGTCAACTTTGAAAATGCCCACTTGGACGTTTTGTCTAGTAAGACGTCCAAGTGCTGGTTTATGCTGCCTTTTGGATGTCTACCTTTATTGAAAATGAGCCCCATTGTGTCCAGCTTTTGACTCCATAATTGACCACTGAAAAAATGAGTGCATGGACAAGTCTGATTTTTGTTTGCAGTGTTATTTCCTTGCCATTGAATACTTTGTCAAGAGCCTTAAACCAAGTTAATACCTCCCCCTCTACTCCTAAATAACAGGATCTCATGATCAATTAGATCAAAGGCACTAGAAAGGTCAAACTGCATAATTAACATACATCTTAGTCCCTGCTGATACTTCCCATCTAATTATATCTAACAGTGTTCACATTATTGTTTCCTTACTATACAACGTTCTGAATCCTGACTTTGAGGAATGTAAAATCTCAAATTTATCTATAAAACTAACTACACTGATTTCCTACCAACCCTTCCATGATCTTCACAATAAAAGGGATCTAGGATACTGGTCTATAATTAGAAGGCTAACGGAATACCTCCCTTCTCTTATTCTTGCTGAATACAGACAGAGCCTTAACTACAGACAACCTGTAACTAGAAATTGGAGCTCCGAGAAGTCTGAATGGCCAGCGCAACACTGGGGAACAGAAATGTTATTTCCTTCTGTATAAAATACAAATTTATGAGGGTTACACATTTCAAGATGACATATTCCAGTCACTTAGCTGAAAATACTGTAAAATGTATTCTACTTTTGTTGTCTGGGCATTTTATTGTACTAATCCACTTGATCCCAATCTCTCTTTTCATTTTTTCTTCATCTAAGTTCTTTTCCAAATTCGCAAGTGTTTTTGTGAGTGACACTCCTAGAATGTATGAACAATTGCTCACATGCTCAACTTTAGAGGAAGCATAGGTGCTGGGTACCTCTCTTCAGTGTGCATGTGCCCTTTAAAATTTCAGCCCAATACAGACTTGGGCCCTCCTGACCTTTGGGGAGCTTTCTGGAGTTTCCCCACACTGTCTGCCATTCTCTTTCTACTCCCAGGATCTAAATTACCCCCCTCTCACTGCTCCAACAAGACCCTCTGGCACTCAGCCTGACTCCTCTCCCCACCAAGACTCACCAGCTGGTACTGCGACCCAATGCAGCCACATCGCAATCCAGACCCCCAAACCCACCAGATAGTTAATTTTTTTAAACCCTACAAGGGTTACATTATGCTAAATGATATTCACTGAAGTTATACAAAAAAAGAAAATATTTTTTACTGGTTCACTGGGAAAATGAGGCCTAGCCTTCCTTGAGTCAAGTACTATATACAGTACACTGTAGCAGATGTATAATTGTATTTTGATCATTTGGAATTTTTTGTATTTTGCCAACACTCACTTGTACACCCCTCACAGTTCCTCCATTACCTGGTTCTTCCCCATTTTGCCTTCTATTCCCCTTCTGAGTTCCAATAACATTTCTCAAAGTTGTTCTATTCACACCTCCTTGCTGATCCATTCTCTTTTCTGGGAAATCGTGTTTGTATAGTAGGCTGCCAAAATGCTCTGTCTTTGCAGTAATACATTCTGGAGTATATTTCACATTAAACAGGAATAAACAAAAATCCAGTTATCATTCCAAATCAATTATAGTTTTTTAGTAGATCCTCAGTGGGCTCTTAAGTTGCCTTTCTAGATTATGCAAAAAAAAAAAAAATCACATGAACCACAGTTGTCATAGGATCAATATTATAATTTTCAATTTTTTTCAATTTCTTTATTCATTTTAAAGCCTTAAGTAAGTGTAAAATACAATCATATAATTCTATAAAAGCACTTAAATACAATTACAGTTATAATGTATGACAAAAAGATTATCACCCCCCTAATTATATCTAAGAACTACACTCAAATTGAGAATTGAAAAATACATTACAACCCACCCTGGACGTGTATGACCAAAGGGCATAATCAGCAATCACTCTTTGCAAGATTTTGTCAATGGCTCCCAAATCTTCAGAAACTTCTTGTAATATCCCTGATGTATGGCCATATTACGTTCCATCTTAAAAACATGACAGAGAGACTCCCACCAAAAGGAATAGTTCAGTCTATCCTAGTTTTTCCAATTCCTTAGAATAAGCTGTATGGCAACCCCTGTCATAATAAATAGTAGTTTATTATTATGGGATGATATTTGGCTTTTAGCTCTCATCGTAGTGCCAAATAGCACAGTGTCATATGTTAGTGCCACTGGATTTTCCATTACTTTGTTTACCTGATCCCAAATGGATCTCCAAAATTGAAGTATCAAGGGACAATAAAATAATAAATGATCTAATGTCCTGGTTCGAGATGACAGTGCCAACACCTATTAGACTTGGAACTATCTAATTTCTGTAACCAAACCGGGGTCCAAACAGCTCTATGTGGTTGAAACTGGATCCAAGATGGCGATCTGAGAGCAGGACGCGCTGAGCTGCGTGTCCCAGGATTATATTACATTCGTTTGAATTTTTCCTAGCGGTTTTCACTCACCGCGATGCCGAAGAGACGGGGCCGGAGTGCCGCTTCTGCCTCGCGGCGTCCTGGAGCCCCGGGTCTCGGAAACATACAAGAACTCCTGAGGCGCATGCAAGAGGCCACAGCGACGTCGGATGGCGGCCCGCAGAGGACACAGGGAGGTGAACCCGTTGTGGATACTCCTGGGCCTGATACCACACTGAGCCCTGACGTTAGGGCACCGCCCCCGCAGCCCCAGACGACCAGCTCTCCCAGGGGCGGGGAAACCCCGGATTCACTGGTTTTCTCCTCTCCAGAGGCAAGGAAGGATTTACTGGAGAGCTTGGAGGTTGGGGCCCACTTTTCCAGGGCCCCCATGGAGATGTCTGGGGGAACACCATCTCAATATGAGGGGGAAGGACAGAAGACTCCCCTCGAAGGACTTCAGGACGGTGAGCAATTTACACTTACACAAACTCCAATTGTACTGATTAAACCTGCAGTAGTGACTTTAGACTCTATTTGGGACTTAATGGCTGGTTTTGTTAAAAATATTACTCCTACATTTCAACAAATCGAAGAGAAAATTAAGGAACATGATAAGGAACTGAAGAACTTAAGAGAAGAAACAAATACTTCTTATTCATCAATTCAAAAAATAGAAAAAGAAATTGAATCATCGAAACAAATTCAAGAGACCTTAGTTAAAGACAATATTAACCTAAGGAAGAAGATTGAAATGCTTGAGAATAACTCACGTAGCAATAATTTAAGGTTAATTAATTTTCCAAGACTCGAGTTAGTAACACCTAGAGATATGCTTAAGAGATATCTAATGGAAAATTTAGAGATATCCGAGGATTCATTACCACCATTTTCAAGGGTTTATTACTTGCCTGATAAAGAACAAAATCAACAACCAAAAGTAAAATCTTCAGATCAAGAACCTTTAAATATTTCACAGGTTTTAGAAACATCTGAGAAGGATTTAGCATCACCAGCCACTATGATTATCACTTTAGCTTTGCCAATTGACAAAACATGGTTGTTAAAACTTTACTTTAAAAATAGACAAAAAAGCTTTCTTGGTTATAAAATATTAATGTTCCCAGATCTGGCACGGGAGACGCAAAGGCGCCGCCGTGAATTTCTTCTTTTGAAACCTGGGGTTTTATCGTTGGGGGCAACTTTTTATTTGAGACATCCGTGTAAGTGTATTGTATATTATCGTACGTTTAAATATGTGTTTTTTGAACCATCACAACTGACCAACTTCGTGGCTATGTCTCGTCTGAATGTTAACAATCTTTGAGCCCTATAATTTAGATATTGTGACCCCTATCTCAATGCTATAGCTCTCAGTTTTCTGTTATTATTACTGTTCTTTTTTTTTTTTTTATTCGCCAAGTTTCTTTATTCTTGGATCTTAATTTGTGGACTTGAGCATAAATAGTATATTTGTTAACTTAGGAATTATATTACTATTGTATTTGATATCCATTCTATTCTTGCTTTCTGTACAAGTGTAATACTTGAAATTTAAGTTGAAAACAATAAAAATATAATAATAATAAAAAAAAAAAAAACAGCTCTATGTAACAAAAAAAACCAAGTTTGTCTCATAGATGCAGACACCATACATCTCATCCTCCAAGTCCAGATTCATGGCCACTGAGACGCAGTAATCTGATGCTTTGTCTCAATGCTCCAAATGTCACGAAGACCAGTTTTTGGTTTCTTATTAAAAAATCTAGATATTAATTTATACCACTGAGTGGCCTGGTGACCCGGGAAATCCGCCTGGAAGCACAGGAATGGCAAACTATACTGATTTTTAAGATTTTTCTAGTCAGGGAACCCCTCCTGAATGGACTGCCTCAACTGCAACCACCTATAACTTTGAGTTTTAGCAATACCAAATTTTTGTTGCAGTCATGAAAACTCAAGCAGCTTTCCCTCTGATACTACATCGTCTAAAGTATGTATGCCCACCTTCATCCAGTACTTCCAGATGACCTTAAACCTGCCAATTTGAATTTTGGGGTTCAACCAAAGGGACTGACAAGTGGATTTATGAATTGGAATATCTGTTAAATGAGTAATAAATTTTAATGTCTTCCAAGTGTCCATTAAAATTCTATTGTCCTTATACAGCCTAGGCATCTTGATAATCAAAACGTGACACAATCTCATTGGAGACAGGAGTTGCCATTCCAACCTTAACCAGTCTGGAAGATTTTCCATGAGCTCGGGGAGGACCCAATACATACCCTGACACATTATATAGGCTTGATGGTACCTATAAAAATTTGGAAAATTTACCCCACCCTCCACAATTGGCTTTTTAACAATTTAACAATTTTTAACAATGAATAATTTTAAACAGCACTTATCATCGAAATTTTCATTCATTCAGGGAAGCGCCTCCACTGACATGTCCATGTTTCAATAGTTTTTCTTCAGGGTTGAGGCTCCAGATATTAACTATAAAAGAGACAATAATTATCCCTTAAGATCCATTTAGGAGCAGAGGAAATATTTCTCTTATTCAACAGTAGTAAAAACGCTAACTCAAGACGATTACAGAGATTCCAAGCCTCACTCATTAAAAGTGAGTCACACTTAGGTTTGCCAGATTTTGTTCTCGGAAAAAGAGGGTGCGTGGCCCCACCCTGTTCTGTCCCCAATCCTGCCCTGTTCCGCCCATAGCCCTGATCCATTCTTCCCCCAACCCCACACAAATCCTGTCTCTTCGGGGCCACGAATGGAGGGCTTCTGCGCATGTGCTGATACTTCCAGACGTGGTCCCAAGCTCAATGGTTTTCAAAACCCAGACAGAGTGCCAAAACCCGTCCGGATGCCTAGACAATCCTCTAAAAAGAGGACACGTCTGGGTAAATCTGGACATCCGATAACCCTAGTCACACTAATTTGAAAGCTTTCTCACTCTCATACTCTTTGAGCCCTATTTCTCACTCATCAGAGCTTCAGTACCAGTGCACTGATACTGATCACTGTTTTCATGAGAGGGTGGCCTTAGAGAAGTAAACCAAGTGTCCAACCAGTAAGAAGAAATCTGAGCACACCTTCTTCCTGCCTACTGCTTTCCCTTGTCCTGTCCTTTTCTCTTTAATGCAAGTTAGGGTTACCAAACGTCTGGATTTCCCCAAACATGTCCTCCTTTTCAAGGACATGTCCGGGGGTCCGGATGGCTTTTCAAAACCTGGCACTTTGTCCAGGTTTTGAAAAGCTTCCTCTAAATCGCGTTAGGCAGGAAATCTGTGCATGACGTCATCGCGTGGCATCTGTGCATGCGTGGATTTCCTCCTGCCTGATGAGAGCAGGCAGCAGGGGGTGGGGCTGGGGGGGACTGGGGCATAATGGGGTGAGGATGGGTGGAGCTAGGCGGGCCTGGGGATGTGTCTAGGGGGTCCAGATTTTACTATAGTAAAATCTGGCAACCCTAATGCAAGTACCTGTGCTCTGAAACCAATTTAATCACTAGGTGAAAGACAATTTTCAGCTCAAAATATTTACCCAAATTGCTCCGCACTTTATCTGTATATTTTCAGAGGCTCCAACCAAAAGTCAGTACCATAGTAGATGACAGCAGATAAAGACCCGAATGGTCCATCCAGTCTGCCCAACCTGATTCAATTTAAATTTTTTCTTCTTAGCTATTTCTGGGCAAGAATCCAAAGCTCTACTCGGTACTGTGCTTGGATTCCAACTGCCGAAATCTCCGTTAAAACCTATTCCAGCCCATCTACACCCTCCGAGCCACTGAAGCCAGTGTCATTTAGGGCTCCTTTTACTAAGGTGCGCTAGGGCTTTAATGCGCAGAATAACGTGTGCTACATTGCTGCGCGCGCTAGACCTTAAAGCCAGCATTGAGCTGGCGTTAGTTCTAGAAGTGTAGCGTGTGGTGTAGTACGTGATAATTTCCTCCGTGTGCTAAAAACACTAGCGCACCTTAGTAAAATGAGCCCTTAATGTTGCCTTGATTCATCTGCAAAGCAATACCACAGTTAAATCTCATTCTTTGGGATGGTTCACCCTTGGCATCTCTGTAGTAATGCATCAGCTTCTGCTATGCAGAGCCATTTTCATTGTATGAGCTGCAAGATCCCATAATCTCACAGCTCATACTGCTTTACTACTACTAATCATTCATCTAGTACAGGGATCTCAAAGTCCCTCCTTGAGGGCCACAATCCAGTCAGATGTTCAGAATTTCCTCAATGAATATGTATTGAAAGCAGTGCATGCACATAGATCTCATGCATATTCATTGGGGAAATCCTGAAAACCCGACTGGATTGCGTCCCTCAAGGAGGGACTTTGAGACTCCTGATCTAGCGCTACTAGACATACACAGCGCTGTACATCAAAACACAGAAGAGACAGTCCATGCTCGAAAGAGCTTACAATCTAGTCAAGACAGACAAACTGGACAAGAAGGTGCATCTATACATAGTGCTCAGCTGAGGGAATTACAGAGGGAATGATAAAACAGATTTTGGTGCTTAGCAGATAGGGAAATTACAGAGGGAAAGATAAGATAAATATTGGTGCTTAGTGGGTGGGCTGGAGTTTGAACTTGAAAGCAGCTTCAAATTGGGCTTTGAGTCTGGATTTGAATACTGCCAGAGACTGATACATTATGAAGTACCATTCATCCTGCCAATCATTGGGGGGGGGGGGTGAAGAGAAGCACCTCAAGTAATAAGATAGGGGGGAGGAAAATAAAATTAAAATACTGAATCCATGCTTTCTACTGCTTCCAGAACCCTGGCATACTAGGTGCCCAAGTGAATCACCTGATTGAAGTATTGACCCTGTCACTATATCTTTCCATAGATTTTCAGCTGAGAGTCAGATAAAGGACTGCCCTGTAGAAAAGAAGTCTTCTCAGTTGTGGTTTTTCAAGATTTCCCTGGAGATCAGCTGCTATGTCTGTTGGAAGAAGAGAGTCTCTTACCATCTAGTTTGCAATCAGGATTTGCTTGTACTCAGAAGAGTCAAGGAAGGGTCGCAAATGCCCTGAGGAATGCCTCATTTGGTAGAGGGGAAAATAACTTGTGCATGGCTTGTGCACTTTCTACTCTTTTGCTATTTATGGTCTGTAAGTGCTAGATCTGTTTTGGGATTTCTGGGCTATATATCTTGGAATTGTATCAAGCCTAAGAGCACGCTGCCTGTATTGATTTTTCCACTTGAACCAAGTACCAATAAAAGTTTTATGTCTGAATCACTCTGTAGTTGTTGTTTTTTTTATAATGGACTCAGACCCTAACATTCCTTTCTTTCACCATATTCACAAAGAATATTATGAAGCATAAGGATTCAGCTTGCCTCCATCTATCCTGAATGTGACACTCAGATTCGTCTAGCTAGGCATAAAGGGGCCTACAGAGACATTTGAAGCAAGCAACCCATACTTTTCATTAGAGAGTGATATGGGGGCAAAAATTCATCCCCGTCCCCTCACCGTTCCTGCAGTGAAATGCATTTTTCATTCCCATCCCTGCAGTCTTAATTTTCTTCCCCACATCTCTCTGCTCAAAGCTGAAACATGATTTTATGCGATTTTATGAGCATGCTTTCCCTACTTATTCACATGTAGTTTATAGTTACTCTGAATAAAATTCAGATACTGGGTGTTTAGTGCAGCTTAAAAAGAATACTGCTCCCTCCTGTATGAGCACCACTCTTTAAAAAAAATGGGGCAGTACTTCTGTTACTTATTGCTTTATGTGCACTGTATGCACTCCAGAGAATTATGTATCAAAAAAAAAAAAATCAAAACAATGTACAAAAAAATATATTGAACAGAATATTTGCAGTATTCTGGAAATATATGTTGGTATTTGAATACTTAGCTTACCAGTCCAGTATCTCCTGTTGGCCACGTAAGCAGTGATATTTTGGTAGCACTAACCAAAAATCCTGAGGTTACTAGCAACCATGAACTTTAGTGTTTTTGGTAGGTTGCCAAATGGCCACCAGGCTTCAGCTCTGATAGCCTTTAGTAAGGGGCTGAGTTACCAAAGATTAGGTACAGCTAATGTAGATTAACATGTGCTATCTGTATTAGATGTACCTAATAGAGCTGCAGGCTGAGAACCAGGGATGTCACTGCTGCTCCTTGAAATCTTGGACAAATCATTCAATCATCCATTGAGTCAGGTACAAAAGTTAAAATGTTAGCCCTCCAGGATGATGAAAATATTTACTGTACCTGAATGAAACTTGCTTTAACCTATTACTGAAAAAGGTAGGATCTAATTCCAAATCCAAAATCCAGTAACAGGCATAACACTACAAATGTCACCCAGGACCTGAAGAGCAATTCTACCATACCATAATAGCAGTAACATCTATGAGTAACGTAACAAGGACCTACTTAGGAAAACACAGCACCAAACACTACAATACTAGAACATCAATAAACCTATTTGAAAACAGAAAACCATATCTCTTTGATATGCGCAGATCACAGACAGACCTTCACCCTAACCACAAATTAAAATCTGTCCTGGGGGACTCCTGTTGGGTTTTCATGCCATCCCTAATGAATATGCAAGAGGCAGATTTGCATGTCTATCACCTCTATTATATACAAATCCCTAATGAATATGCACCAGGCAGATTTGCATGCCTGTCACCTCTATTATATGCAAATCTGCCTCGTGCATATTCATTACATTAGGGATATCTTGAAAATCTGACTGGCTGGGGATCCCCCAGAACAGGTTTAGGAACCACTAGTTTGTGTTTCCTGTTTCTTTTCCTTCTTTCTTTTCTCTGTTTATTGAATTTAATTTATCATGATCCATAATAATAGAGTATAATATTGGATTATTAAGGAGGTATTATAATAGTCTAGACCAGTGGTCTCAAACTCAAACCCTTTGCAGGGCCACATTTTGGATTTGTAGGTACTTGGAGGGCCTCAGAAAAAAATAGTTAATGTCTTATTAAAGAAATGACAATTTAGCATGAGGCAAAACTCTTTATAGTATATAAATCTTTCCTTTTGGCTAAGTCTTAATAATAATATTGTCATTTATAGCTAAAGAGACATTTGATCAAGAAACTGTTTTATTTTACTTTGTGATTATGATAAACATACCGAGGGCCTCAAAATAGTATCTGGTGGGCCGCATGTGGCTCCCGGGCCATGAGTTTGAGACCACTGGTCTAGACTGAGTTAGTGATAGCATTTTGTGATGGTCTACAAATTTCAATATTGTACTTTACCACTGATCTCTTAATATAAACTTGCTATTACATTTTCTACATACAGGAAGGTCTGATACCTTATAATGGCACTGCCAGCTCCACAATAATGGTGAACCTTAGATGCAGCTACAAAGTAGTTTGTCTTGACGCAGGAACTAATTAAAATGGATAGTCTTATCCTAGAATTATTCCGAAAACAAAACTATTTAAGTGCCAAAATTATCTGACCACTTGTGGAAATCCATTAGACTGATCCCCTAGCTATGGAGCAGTAATTTGTTGTTTGTTAATAACAATAATTTGTTAAGGACAGCATGAATGTTCTGCATTTTCTACCTAATAATATCATCCAGTCCAACATTTAAGTAGTTTTTTATGTTCATTAAAATATACTTTTTTGTGATAGTATTCCTATGTTACAAAAATGCTGCAGTCCACTCTGCAATTCCCATAGGGCCAGAATTAGCAGCTTGTAACGTCTTTTTCATTTCATAAGTGGTAGCAGCTTATAAATCCTACATGATTAATTGGGTTGTTGTTTTTTTATTTAACCTTTCTTTATTTCCCCTTTTGACTAGATTTAATTGGCAGTACTGAGAAAGAATATATTCTTATAGAACACATTAACTAACAGTTTCTAACACGTATCCCTTTCATTTACATAGTACTCACTGGGGGAGAAATGTACTTGACATATACTCCCACTCTTTTTAATTTGTTTCGGAGGTAGTATATATTTTCAGAGGTAGTATATTATATTTCTTCCCCCACCTCTTACCCCTTGCAGCCCTCCCACTCTCCCCTAGTCACCATTCTACCCAGCTGCACACTGCTCTTCTCATCTCTGCCTTCTCAGTCCTCTCACTCTCCTTCCCTCTCCTGAAGACTTCCCTCCTTCTCAGCCATTCTTCTTTCTTTAGCCACCCACACCCTGGTGCTCAGAACTCTGGTGCAATATGTAACAGCCCTCAATCAATATCGCAGGATCAGTACATACAAATAGCTCCCCAGTGCTCACTCATACAAAGATGCAAATGACGTGCATGCTTTGTAACCAAAAGCAAGGGGGAGGAGCATACCTGGCGCATGCATGCAAGAGTTTCACAGTAAACAGAGATCTTCTATGCATGCAACAGGCAAAGCACACACTGACACCATACTCAGTGGTGTAGTAAAGGGGGCGGGGGGGGGGGGTCAGTCCGCCCCAAGCGCCCTTTTGGTGGGGGTGCCAGCACCCATCCTCTTCTCTGCCCCCCCCCCACTATCACACGTGCCGCTTCCCTTCCCCTGTACCTTTTCAACATTTGCGGCGCAAGCAGCAACCCAACCTGCTCCTCACGCCAGTGTCAGCTCTTCTTCTGAGGTCACTCCCTGGACCCGGGCCTAGGAAGGTTGGGGGTTGCTGCTTGCGATATAAATGTTAAAAAGGTATGGGGGAAGGGAAGGGGCACGCAAGCATGATAGAAGGGGGCGGGGAAGGAGCTTTTCACGCTGTTTTTGCCTGAGAAACTTATATTTAAATGCAGAACAGAGGTGCCAATATGTGCATTCACTTTCATAAAAATAAACTTACTGGGTCAGACCAATGGTCCATCTGGCACAAGTTCCTGTTTCCAACAGCAGCCAATCCAGGTCACAGTGCCTGGCAGAAACTCAAATAATAGCATGATTCCATGCTACCGAGCCAGGGCAAGCTGTGGCTTCCCCCATGTCTGTCTATAGACTTTTCCACCAGGAACTTGTCCAAACCTTTCTTAAACCCAGTTACGCTAACGGCTGTAACCACATCCTCCAGCAATGAGTTCCAGAGCTTAACTATTCATTGAGTAAAAAAATATTTCCTTCTATTTATTTTAAAAGTACAGTGTTCCCCTGTGAATTTGCAGTTCACAAATTGCAGACTCGCTCATTCGCGGTCTGCTCCAACCACCTCTTCCTGTAGTAAAATTGGGCTATACCAATCAGGAGCTGCGTGATTGGTGTAGCCCGACTTTACTACAGGAAGAGGCGGTCAGAGCAGACCGCGAGTGATTTTCTTCACCCGCCGGCGCTCCAGCTGCTCTCTCCTGCCTCTCCAGCTGCTGTATTCCCATGTAATTTAATTGAGTGTCCCCTATTTTTTGTACTTTTTGAAAGGGTGAAATATTGATTCACTTTTACCCGTTCTAACTCGCACACATTTGTCTCTCGTTACCAGCACTTAGGTGCTTGCACAGGCTTCCTTCTGCTTCCAAATTAAATAAAAACCAGAAGATTTTAAAAAAAGAACCCCAGCTTTGAGCTGGCATTAGGTTTTTAGTGGTAAAGGTGGCTTTGTTTTGTAACTGTTCTCTGAGTATTGGGAAGGAATAGAAAATCACTATGTTAACATTCATTTAACTTCATTTAAATTCTCTTTGTGCTAATCTTTGACACACACGTTGTTTCCCATGCTAGAGCCCTCTGAATATTCTGCACACATTAATGCCAGCACTAGTCGGATCTAGCGCCGGCCTTAGGTTCTAAACATCAGCCCACCAATTAGATCAGGAGATGCTTCAAACTTTGTTTCCAATGGATGTTCAAAGCCCTGGCTATTAAAATTATTCAATATGAAACATCTAATTAGATCATCTTTAATTATTCAGTGAACAAATTACTGTCTCTAGATATCTTTTTGATACTTAAAAACTAAGGCCTGGAATGAAT
This sequence comes from Geotrypetes seraphini, assembly GCF_902459505.1. Lineage (NCBI taxonomy): Eukaryota > Metazoa > Chordata > Amphibia > Gymnophiona > Dermophiidae > Geotrypetes > Geotrypetes seraphini. The sequence goes on along the minus strand of NC_047085.1, from coordinate 395,918,015 downwards.
TATGCTGTTATCTCACCACAATCAATTAATTTGAGACAAAGAGATATATAGAGCATGCAATTGTCAAAGGAATACTCATCTGAATAATGAGAAGCTCTGAATATTTATTTACCTTTTGGCTCATCAGTTCCTCCAGTATGTTGGGCTTTCCAGTTGGAACTGAGCTTTACTGAGACAACACTACAATGACAATTCATTTGCAATTACCTAGGATTTTTCCACAATTTTAAACCTCTACATTTCCATCAGTCTCAACTATTAGAATAAGAGTTCTCAGCTCTAGGTCACAGACTGCAGCGCCCTTTGAAACCTGGTAAATGTGTCCCTGTGGCATCTACCTCCATCACAGCCCTGACCCCAAGAGTTCTCTCCCTATCCCGCTATAATAAAACACTTAGCGAGCATGCGTATTTCAAACTCGGTGGATCCGTGATCCGTGGCGCAGTGCCTGCCTCAGCTGATTTCCTGCCCCGATCTCTGACGCCAGCCTCAGCTGATTTCCTGCCTCGATCTTCGATGCCGATTCACTTCCTGCCTTCTGACTAGCTGCTGCTGCCAGGACACCTCTTCTTCTCACTCCTGTACCAGCAGCGGCAGCAGCTGCGGTTTCAACAAGCAGCCACGGGCCATTTGCTAAGCCAGCCCACTTCGATAATGCAATCCGAGCCGGCCTAGCAAAAGCCCCGAGGCTGCCCAGCCTAGCGGATGCTGGACAGGGGGAGCAAGGAAGGGATAAGAGTGTTGCTGGACAGGGGGAGCAGGGAAGGGGTGCTGCTGGACGGGGGGAGATAAAAGGAAGGGGGTACAGCTACTGTAGGACAGGGGGAGCAGGGAAGGGGTGCTGCTGGACAGGAGGAAGTTAAAAGGAAGGGAGAAGGGGTGCTGCTGGACAGGGGGGAGGTAAAAGGAAGGGAGGACTATTGCTGGACAGGGGGAGCAGGGAAGAGGTGCTGATGGACGGGGGAGGTAAAATGAAGGGAAAAGGGCTACTGCTGGACAGGGGGAGCAGGGAAGGGGTGCTGCTGGACAGGGGGGAGGTAAGGGAGAGATACAGAAATAAAGATAGACATAAAGAAAGGGGGTAGAGAGAGAGAAAGAAAGACAGACAAGAAAGAAACAGAAAGAAATGCCTAAGTCTACACATCTATTCTAGCACCCTTTTCCCAACTGACCTCAACGAAATCATCATCACCCCGATCCAAAAAGACCCAAAAGAACCAACTGACCAACCATCCAACTACAGACCCATTGCTTCAATACCTTTATATGTCAAACTAACAGAAGGACTAGTAGCCAAACTCCTCACCAACTATCTAGAAGACCACAACATACTTCACCCCACACAGTCTGGCTTCAGAACCAACTTCAGCACAGAGACATTACTGGGATCCCTTATGGACACAGCCAGACAACATCTTAGCACAGGGAAAAAAATGCTGCTCATACAACTGGACCTGACCGCAGCATTTGACCTAGTAGACCATAACATCTTACTGCAAATTCTGGACACAATAGGTATCTCTGAAAAAGTATACTCATGGTTTGAAGGCTTCCTAAAATCCAGAACATACAGAGTAAAATCGGATAAAGTAAAATCTGAACCTTGGTCCAACCCCTGCGGCGTACCTCAAGGATCCCCACTATCCCCTACTCTCTTCAACCTATACACTGCCTCCCTCAGAACATACCTGGACAATCTAGACATTACCTCCTTTAGCTATGCAGACAACATTACCATCCTCATACCGTTCGATCAACCAAAGACCGTCATGATAGACACACTATATCGAACACTAGAAGCAGTAGCGACCTGGATGAATGATCACAAATTGAAACTCAACCCAGACAAAACAAAATTCATCCTCCTCAAAAATAACAAAGCCCCAACCTTAACCAATATAGAAATCAACTCAATCAACTACCCTATTCAAACCACCCTAAAACTATTAGGAATGGCCATGCAGCCACAAATAAACAAAACAATACAGAAATCTTTCGCAGTTATGAGACATTTAAGACAACTACGAAAATTCTTCGAAAGACCACAATTCCAGCTCATAGTTCAATCCCTTATACTAGGCCTACTGGATTACTGCAACATCCTTTACCTCCCCTGCTCTGCAACAATGACTAAACAAGTACAAACGATCCAAAATACAGCTCTGAGACTCATCTACTCACTGAAGAAACACGACCATATTACAGAGGCATACATCGACTCACACTGGCTACCAATTCAAGAAAGAATACTATTTAAATTCTACTGCATGCTGTTTAAATCTTTAAATGGAGAAAGGCCAATCTACCTAAACAACCGCCTCTACCAAACAACGTCACCCAAACATAGAAAAACACACACCCCTTTCACACACCCTCCAATCAAAGAAGTCAAATGGAAAACACTGTACAACGGCCTCCTAGCAACACATACAGCAAAACTAGATAAACAAATCTCCAACCTACTGATAACTACCCCCGAATACAAGATATTCATGAAAGAAATAAAAACGATACTCTTCAAGAAATCACTGAAACACTCTTAACATCTCAATTACCTTCCATCCTCCCGTCTTCACCCCGCCCCACAGGTACTATCTGTTCTCCTCAACTTCTCTTGAATTCACCAATGATCTTCTATTGTAACCCACCATTTATAACGCTTTTGTAATCTGCTTAGAACCGCAAGGTAATGGCGGAATAGAAATCTCTAATGTAATGTGATGTAAACCCTAAGATGCAAGACTCTGCATACAATACAAGCCCAAGAGAAATAGAAACAAATGCATTTCTTCCTGAACAGTGCTAAATATAGACAGCAGATGTAATTTCTGAAATCTGACACAATTCAATCACTAAATTGAAAATAAAATCATATCCCCTACCTTTGTTGCCTGGTGATTTTGGTTTTCAACCATCTTTCCCAGTCTCTGGCTGCACTTCCTTCTGCCTGTGCTCTTTAACTGTGTATCCAGGGCCACCTTATCCATTTGCTGTTTTTCTCTCCTTCACTTTCTGCCATACATCCATCTTTGATCCAAACAGACTGGGGATTTTAAATTACAGTCCACTTGAGGGGGCAATACTTTCAAAATAGAACAAAACACAAAAGACCCCCCCTCTCATCAATACGGGCAAGTTTCTCAAATAATATCATCATATAACATTTAAAGGCTTTTAAATGTGCTCATAAGCTCTTCAGCAAGGCGCCACAGCAGCGGTACAATGTCGCTGGAAAGGTGCTTGAATTTTAATCATAACACATTGCATGGAGCAAGGAATCTTGCTTCTACTGGAGTGGCAAATGTTATGGCTCTACAAAAGCTGTTTAACAGTAGACCACTTATCTGAAAAGGTCAGTTCACGGCTCCAACACAGACTTTGTTTCGCTAAGCTACATCAGGAAGCCGGAAGGATAAGCTTTTTATATTGATTTTATTTGTAGTGTGCAGTGCCTGAGTCCTTTGGTCTACACACTGCAAATAAAATCAATATAAAAGCTTATCCTTCCAGCTTCCTGATGTAGCATAGCGAAACACAGACTGACCTTTTCAGATAAGTGGGCTACTGTTAAACAGCTTTTGTAGAGCCATAACATTTGCCATTCCAGTAGAAGCGAGAATCCTTGCTCCATGCAATGTGTTATGATTAAAATTCAAGCACCTTTCCAGCAACATTGTACTGCTGCTGTGGCGCCTTGCTGAAGAGCTTATGAGCACATTTAAAAGCTTTTGTTATATGATGATATTATTTGAGAAACTTGCCCAGTATTGATGAGGGGGGTCTTTTGTGTTTTGTTTTATACATCCATCTTTAGCATTAACTTTTAACATTCAACTTTCTTCCATTTTTCTGCTGTCTTCTCAAAATCTGCTTTTCCATACCTTCCCCTCTATCCATGTGTACCATCTCCTCCCTCTTTCTTCTCCCCTACTCCCATCTATCCATAAGAAGCATTTCTTCTTATCTCTTCCCTGCTGCACCCATTGCTGTGCACCATATCCTCCCTCTGTCTCCACTTCCCCTCCATCCCTATACACCATCTCATTCCTCTCCCATGGTCAGACATCTCTGTCTTCCCCCTTCCCCCTCATATGGTCTGGCATCTTTCTCCTCTCCTTCTCATAGCCTGGAATCTCTCTCCTCTCCCATGGTCTGGCATCTCTCTCTCCTTCCCTCCCTCTTCTCGAGGTTTAACATCTCTCTCTCTCTCCTTCCCATTCCAGTGGTCTGACATCTCTCCTGTCTTTGGGTCATCTCTCCTCCCTCTCGGGGTAACATTTCTCCCTCCCTCCTCTCCACCACTATCACATTCAATAATTTTCCTTCTTTCTTCCTTTCCCCATATACATTATCTCTTTCTCTCTCACACCACACACCTATGTCCAACAATTCTCTGATCCTTTTCCCTCCCCCACCAGCAGTATTTCTTTCACTCCCTTCCCACTACTCCACCTGTCAAGCATCTCTCTTTTCCTCCTTTCCTACCCCCCGCCCCTGCATTTGTCTTTCCTAACCCTCTCCCAGTATGTGCAGTATCTGTTTTCCCAACCCCCTAAGCATCTGTCCTCCCTGCTTTCCCAATTCCCTACCCTCTGCACTCAGCCTCTCCCTATCAGGCTCAGCACCCAGCTCCCCTTCCCTTCCCTCCCCCCTGTCAGACTCCAGCCCCCTTCCCTCCCCCCTGTCAGACTCCAGCCCCCTTCCCTCTCCCCCCATCAGACTCTTCACCCGTGGAATTGGGTTTTTCAATGAACACTGCCCCAGTGCCAATTTTTGGGGAGGCCATGGCCCCTATGAAAGTTCCAGCAAAATGTAAGGAACACATCCGAATGTCTAGAATTGATGAAAACAATGTGAAACAAAGAAAGCAAGTTACATAAGTACAAGGAAATCCTGTTCATTGCTGGACCTGATTTGTGGAATGCCCTTTCAGGAATTTTGATTCTGTGGAAATTTATTGCAGTTCAGGAAATTATTGAAAACAAATCTTTTTGCACAAACGTTTTTCATGAGAGGATTATATTAATTGCAGGTGATGTATCTTGATAATTTCCTCATCTTTGTAAAGTACATGATGCATAGTATTCTTCTTTGCCTTCTATGCTTTTATTGGATTAGTTTTTATTATTAACTAGTATTTTAGCCCGTTACATTAACGGGTGCTAGAATATATGTCTGTCTGTCTTTATTTCTGTCTCTCTCTCCCTCCCGCTGTCTTTCTGTCTGTCTCTCTCCCTGGCCCCCTTTGTCTGTCTGTCTTTCTGTGTCTCTCCCTGCCCCTGTGTCAGAGATGCGGCAGAGCAAATCAGGGCAGTAGAAGGCCCCAAAGCAGCGTGTGTAGAGTGCTGCAGACGCTGCTGGAGTCGGCAGGTTTGTAGTCGGGACCGCGGGAAGGGAAGGGGGGGGGGGCGGCAAAGGACTAAGTGAGCCGGTCAGACATCGGGAAGGGATGGGAGGGTCAGACTGCGAAAAAACTTACGGAGTGAGTGGGGAGCCGGCAAAGGAGTTATTTTGGTCAGCGCTTCTCTTCCCGGGCCGCTAACGGGTGCTAGAATATATGTCTGTCTTTCTTTCTGTCTCTCTCCCTACCCCTGTCTTTTTCTTTCTGTCTCCCTTCCTCCCGCTGTCTTTCTTTCTGTCTGTCTCACTCCCTGGCCCCCTTTGTCTGTCTGTCTTTCTGTCTCTCTCCCTGCCCCTGTGTCTTTCTTCCTATCTCCTTCCCTACTTCCCTTTGCAGCAGCCGCAGCATTCCCTCTCCCTCCATTTCCCTGTGCAGCAGCATTTTTTCCCCTCCCCCCACTTCCCTGTGCAGAAGCCGAAGCAGAATTCCCTCCCCTTTCTATTTCCCTGAAGCTTCAGTCTGGCCTTCTCCCTGCTCACCTTGCCGTAGTGTATTTTTTAGTTGAAAGACGCGGTGGCGGCTCCTCTCACGATCCCCACCTGCGTCCAAAGTCCGACGCAGATGGGGATCGTGAGAGGAGCCACCGCCGCGTCTTTCAACTAAAAAATACACTACGGCAAGGTGAGCAGGGAGCAGGCCAGACAGACCGATCAACAGCACAGAAAACAGGGAGCAAGGCAGAACTTAAAACATAAAACTTTAGGTCAGCGGGTGTGCTTAGACGCAAACCTTTGCAGAATTATTAGTAAGTTTGAACTTAAAAATACAATCCAAAAATACATTAAGGGAGCAGGGAGCACAAAGAACTTTAGAAAAGATGTTCCTAAGCAATTTATTTATAGAAAACAACACCTGAAAACATCACCTTCTGGTGCGCGAGTGTTCTTACTGGGAAACAGAATCCTAAGCGCGCATACGCACTGTTGCCTGCTGGGGCCCTACAGCTCACGGAAAACGGGAGCACGCAGGTAAGAGTGCGCATGCGCGGCTTAGGGTTTTATTATATTAGATGATTGTTATGGAAATGTGTTTTATTCCATACTGTGTATGTTTACTGTGAGCCGCTTTGGTTTAAAGCAGATTATAAATGTTTTAAATAAATAAATAAATAAATCATAAAGAAACAAGATTATTGCTAGAAATATGCCCTTTCATGAATCCCCCCTCCCCCTTAATGTTCTTCTTTGGGAATGAAATGATGTTACAGAAAAATGTAATGGTATAGATAATGTTTAGATGTAAAGAAATTTGTTAACACGGTTTACTTTAAAAATATTCCCTGGTAATAAGAAGATAATTTTTATTTTTGATGTTCTGATGCACATTACATTTACTGCAATGTTTTCAAAGGATTTTTTCCCCAGGAATTCAGTATGGTGAAAATGAAATGCACAGCATATGAGTGCCACCTATTGGACTCCTTTTCAGCTGAGCATCTTTAAAAGTATATTATAGGGCTGAAAATGTTCACCCATCACAGCCCTCACATACCATTGAATGTGCTGCTTAAAGCCCAATTTTGTATAGGCCATCCAGATCACTTTAGGAATGTCCATATCAGGATTTGCACAATTAGCAGTGTAATTTACCAAACGCTTGCTGAACATGAACCTTTGTGTAAAATACATTTTATGGCAGCATGAACAATATTGGGCCCATTTCCAAAAGAGAACCACAACCAAAAAATGGCATGTTTTACTTGCCAAAATGTTCAAATCGCCTAATCAAGTCTTCTAGGCGGTGTACAAAAATGCCAAATTAATTTACAATATAAATAAAGACAAATCGGGGAAAATGACAAATTTTTATAGACATTGATGAACGGGAATGAAAGGGAAGAAGGGTTGGAACTACAATTGATAGAGAGAAAAGGAACATTCAAGGAAAAGAACAAAGGGAAGGGAAACTGAAGGTAAAAACCTTTCCTGAATCTAAGTCGCCCTTAAAAGGAGAGTTTAAGTTACAAAGGCATCAAGGAATAAAAATGTCTTTAATTTTGCCTTAAAATTGGCAAGACTGGTTATTTCGCGTAAGTAATTTGGGATACTGTTCCAAAGAGAGGGGGCAGTAACGGAGAAAATTGTAGCCCTCATTATACTGATATATTTCAGCAAGGGAATAGTAAGAAGGTTGTGAGCTGTGGACCTTAACGTCATAGTTTGATTATATGGAATAAGTAAATTGTTTATAAATTCAGGTTGGTTATTTGCTCTGGTTTTAAAAATAAGTAAAAGAATTTTGCAAGTGATCCTATGTTCTATTGGAAGCCAGTGAGCTTTCTGTAGAAGGGGAGTGACATGGTCATACTTTTTTGAGTTAAATATGATTTTTTACGGCCGTGTTTTGTACTATTTGAAGTCTTCTTATTTCCTTTTTTGTAATGCCTTTGAGGAGGGTATTACAGTAATCTATGCATGAGATAACAAGTGAATGAATTAAAATGTTGAAGGAAGAAGGCTCTAACAGTTTTGCTAAGGCTTTAATCATACATAATCGATGGAAACAGCGTTGAATAATTATACTAATATGTAAGTGATAAGTAAATTTGCTATCGAATGTAACTCCCAGTAATTTTAGAGAGGGCACCACTTTGATAGGTAGATTTTTTTAAGTATTAAAGAGGATTGAAGAGAAAGGCCATCTGTAAATGGAAAAAATATTAATTTTGACTTGTTTACATTCAAGGAGAGCTTATGTGCGTCAAGCCAAGAGTTAATCTTTTCTAATTTTTGATTAATGCGAATAATTTTGTTAGGGTTATTTAGGTCTATTGGGTGAACTAGTTGGACATCATCTGCATAGGCGAATGTTGTAAAACCAATAGATTGGCCTAAGGTTAGGAGAGGGGCTAAAAAGATGTTGAAGAGTAAGGGAGATAGAATTGAGCCTTGTGGAATACCATATGCAGTTGTTATGAGGTCAGAAGATGTTGCGTTAAAAACAACCTTGGAGATCCGATCAGAAAAAAATGAAGAGAACCAGTCAAGAACTTGATCTGAGAAACCAATATCATATAATCGCGAGAGAAGGAGTTTATGATCTATGGTATCAAAAGCTGATGAAAGATCCAATGAAATAAGTAATACCGACTGGTGATGGTCTAGGTGATAAAGAATTTTGGTGGTCAGCCCAATAAGTGAAAGTTCGGTGGGGTGGTGTTGATGAAATTCGGTCTGATTTGGATGTAACAGCTTTGTTTGTTCGATAAAATCTGAGATTTGTCGAAAGACAATTTTTTCCGTAAGTTTGGCCAAAAAAGGAATATTCGTGACTGGGAGATAATTAGAGACATCAAGTAGACTGATTTTATGGTCTTTAAGTATTGGATAAATGATAGATTCTTTCCACCTTTTAAGGACTATTCCTGTGGACAAAGTGGTATGGATCAAATTTAAGATGTCAGGACCAAAAAATGAGAAAAAATGTTTCAGTATAAATGGTGGAAGAACTTCAGTATTAGAACCTTTTGGATTTAGTGAATTCAAAGTTTGTTGAAGATCTTGAAGAGTGGGTAATGTAAATCTTGAGCATTTTGAAAACGAAAGACATGAGGGCGAGGACAAATTTTCTATGACTCCTGAGCTAGAAAGAGTTGAAGTTGTATTTGATGACCTGTGTTTGTGAGAAAGAGGATCTAATGCTTTGATTTTATTGATTTAAGTAAGAAGCAATTGATTGGGCTGTTGGTAATGAGACTGACAAGCATTGCTCAGTCTTCTGCATAGTAAGAGATCTAACGATAGTATATAGTGTAGAAGTGTTTCTTGCTTTTTTTATTTGTTTAGAATAATAATCTTTTTTTAATCTGTTAATTTCAGATTTGTAATAATTTGCTTGTTCCTTAAATTTATTTAAATTATATAGAGCAGGGGTGTCCAACCTTTTGGCTTCCCTGGGCTGCATTGGCCGAAAAAAATGTTTCTGGGGCCACACAAATGCACAAACGCAAGACAGAGGAGGGAGCCGGCCAGCCGGTAAACACCCGGGGGCAGCAGAGGAAAACATTGCATCACCCTGGTGACGGGACTAAATCGTGCGAGACAACGGCACACCGACAACTGAGCGCAGACAACTGAGTGCAAGGTTGACGGTGCGCCGAAGAAAAGCACTATTTTAAAGGGCTCCGATGGGGGAGTGGGGTGTGTGTGGGGTGTGTGTGTGTGGGGGGACCCCCCCACTTTACTTAACAGACATTGCGCTGGCGTTGTGGGGGTTTGGGGGGTTGTAACCCCCCACATTATACTTAAAACTGAACTTTTTCCCTAAAAAACAGGCAAAAAGTTCGGTTTCAAATATAATGAGGGGGGTTACAACCCCCCCAAATCCCCCACAACGCCAGCGCGATGTCTGTTAAGTAAAATAGGGGGGTTCCCCACCAACACCCCCGTCGGAACCCTTTAAAATAGTGCTTTTTTTCGGCACGCCGTCAACCTTGTGCTCAGTTGTCTGCGCGTCGTTGTCTCGCGCGATTTTGTCTATGAACCCATCACCCTCGACCGGGGCCGCACAAAATACTTCACGGGGCTGCATGCGGCCCTTGGGGCCACAGGTTGGACACCCCGATCTAGAGTTTTGTTATGCCACCATTTTCTTTCCAGAGAATGCAACTGTTTCTTAACAAGTCTTAAATTGGAATTGAACCAGGGATTTTTCTGCTTATGTGGGGAAATATACTGAGTAAAAATAGGAGCAATAGCATCTAAAAGTTCAGTTATAGAGTTAGTCCATGAAGTTACTTTCTCCTCAATTGAGGTTTCTAATGATTTTGCTATATTAGACTGGTAATGAGTAGAGATGGATGCATCATCTAATTTAGTATAGTCTCGTGAACTTCTGATCTTGGGACTAAGGTTTAAAGAATTGGGCTTAGTAAGCTGGGAAAAAGAAATAAGGAAATGATCAGACCAAGGCAATGGTGTGCAAGATTTGATTTGGAATCGGTCCTTCTGAGAAGTTGGCATGAGAATCATATCTAAGGAATGGCCTGCTATATGTGTAGGACATTGTAACGGAGGAAAAAGGTTTAAATCCTTCAACAGGATCAATAGTTCAGAAGTGACATGGTTAGAGGGGTCGTCAAAATGGACATTAAAAAAAGCAGATCCTCTGCCTCAACAAGCCTTGAAACCTGGACTGCTGATCTTCTGACTGCCACTCCAGACCGCCACCTCGGCTGGAGACCTCTACTGTCTCCAGAAACACACCATGTACATAACTGGGCGGAGGAATGCAGTCAGCCCTGATCCTGAACACACCTCCACAGAGCTACGCAGCCTGCGCTCAGTCCCACTAGCAGACAAACTTGGGGTGAGCCAGCTCCCAAGGGAACGGTCCCAGAGTCTCGATCTGAGAATGCTGGCTGTCCAGGCAGGTGCACTGCAAAGCAGCCAATGTCCTGGAAGCAGGCTTTACCATTAAAGTCTGTGATGTCCTGCAGCCAGAGCTGTACCTGTGGGGAACCTCTACAGTGCAAAGACACGAAGCATGTAAAAATACTGAGTAGAAAGTAGAGAATGACATGGGGAAAAAATCTGTCCCCCCATCACTGCACCACCGTCCCCATCATCGCCCCGCCGTCCCCTTCACTGCCCCGTCTCTGTCCCCGCCGTCCCCTTCACCACCCCATCCCCATCCCTGCAGCATCCATACAAGCCTCAGTACTGCAATATTTAGCTTATTGCTTCCTTATAAATCAAAGTTCTGGCTGCTGAACTGGAGAAAGAGATCTTCAGCTGGCAGGGCTTTGTTTATAAATTTTTATCAACACAATATACTAAACTAAACTAAACTAAACTAAATCTTGGGTTTATATACCGCGCCATCTCCACATTTGTGGAGCTCGGCACGGTTTACAGGAATTATAAAGAGAAAGGAATTCCAAGGAAGGGTTGGGTGAAGATCGGAGAAGGAAGAGTGTTAGCGGGCTAGGATGTCGGAAGGAGGGAGAGTTAGATTTTTGAGAAAAGCCAGGTTTTCAGACGCTTGCGGAAGAGTTGGAGAGCACTCAGGTTCTGGAGAGGGGAGGCAAGGCCGTTCCAGAGCTCGATGAATCTGAAGAGGAGGGAAGTCCCCAGTTTTCCAGGGTGGGAAATGTCTTTTAGTGAGGGGAAGGATAATTTCGATTTTTGGATAGGTCTGGTGGTATTAAGATTTGAGGAATTCCAAGAAAGAGGAATTAATGGAGGGAGGATGCCGTGGAGGATCTTGAAAGTTAGGCAGATGCATTTGAAGTGAATTCTGGGAATCATCGGGAGCCAATGGAGCTTGGAAAGGAACGGTGAGACATGGTCGAATTTACTTTTTGCAAAGATGAGTTTGGCCGCGGCATTTTGAATCCGTTGGAATTTGTGAAGGTTTTTCTTCGTTAGGCTGATGAAGATAGAATTGCAGTAGTCCAGTCTGGAGAGGATGATGGACTGGACGAGAACAGCAAAATGTTTTTGATGGAAACAGGATCTTACTTTCCTCAGCATGTGTAGGCTGAAGTAGCATTTTTTTACCAGGGAGTTGAGGTGGTCAGTGAAGGACAGTGTAGAGTCTATGATGACGCCCAGGACCTTGCTGGAGAATTCGAGCTGCAGAGTGGAGCCAGAGGACAGTGGAATTGAGGTGGGTAGCTGAGCTAATTTTGGGCCGAGCCAAAGTAGTTTTGTCTTGGATTCATTCAGTTTCATTTGGACGGTGTTGGCCCAAGATTGGAGATTCGAGATACAAGAGGATATGTTCTCTGAGAGATTGGTGAGGTTCGAGTCAGTCTCGAGAAGGACGAGGATGTCATCAGCGTAGGTGTAAATTGTTTCAAGGGGGGATAGATGGAGGAGTTTTAGAGAGGTCATGTAAATGTTGAAAAGAATAGGAGATAGAGGTGAGCCTTGCGGGACTCCGCAGATTGGTGACCAGGGGGGGGGGGGGGGGATGAGGTGCCATTCCTATTGACAATGTAGGATCGGGAACGGAGGAATTTAGAGAACCATTCAAGGACTATGGAGGTGATACCGATCTCGGAGAGTTGGTAGATCAGAATATCATGGTGAACAACGTCGAAAGCGGCGGAGAAATCAAATTGCAGGAGGACGGCGAACTTGTTACGGGAGTGAAGTTGTTGAACCTTGGAGATTAGGGAGGTCAATAGGGATTCGGTGCTGAAATTGGGGCGAAAGCCATATTGGTAAGGTAGGAGAATTTCTCAAGATAGGATGAGAGTTGGGTCGATATGATGGTCTCGAGCATCTTGGTTAGGAGAGGAATATTTGCTATTGGGCGATAGCTGGATGGAGAGGAGGGGTCGAGGTCGGGTTTTTTCAATAGAGGGGTTAAGGCGATATGACCCATTTCTGGGGAGAAAAGGCCCGAATGCAGGGCGGAGTTTAGAAGTATGGTAATGGAAGAGATGGCCTGAGTGGGTATTTCTTCGTAGAGGTAGGAGGGGAAAGGGTCTAAAGAACAGTTGCAAGATTTCAGTTTGGAACAGAGTTTAAGGATGATACTACTTTATCCTAAAGCAAAAAAAAGAAAATAAATAATTAGAATTTTTTTTTCTAACTTTGTTGTCTGGTTTCTGCTTTTCTCATCTTCTCATTCAATTCCTTCCATCCATTGTCTGTGTTCTCTCTGCGCCTTCCATTTGCTCTGTTACTGTGCCTCTCCCTTCACCCCCTCCAATTGGTCTGGCACCCATCTTCTTCCCTCCACTCCCCCATAGTCTGGCATCTCTGTCTTCTTCCCTTCCAGCGTCTTTTCCCCACTCTCTCTTCCCCATTCCCTTCAGCGTCTTCTCTCCACTCTCTGTTCCCCATTTCCCTTCAGCGTCTTATCCCCACCCTCTCTTCCCCATTTCCCAGTGTGGTGGGGAGGCGACGCCAGAGTGAGGCTTGAAACGCACTGGGAGAAGCTAGGAACGAGACTTGGAAAACAACAATTGGAATACCAAAATGAGGCTTGATATTCACACAGACAGCCCAAACAGCTGAAGTTTGAAGAACACTCAGTTGAATACTGCTCACTCCAAAAAATTTCCGCTTCCACCCTTCAAAGGTGGAAAACCCGCCCACCTGGTAACTTCACACACGGAACAGCGCAAGCTAACAGAGGCGCTCGCGGACTCTTATGACCAGTCCAGCCTCCTTCCCGCCCTATTGTTGCGTACGACTCGCTGCTTTTGCTTGAAAGGTAAACTGTATCGTCACCGCGCGCGTCTGGAATTCCCGTCTCGTGTAACAATGCCCCGTGGAACGGAGCTCGCACGGTAGCTTTAAGAAGTGGAATGGCGGTGACACCGAGGAGCGGTAACTGAGTGAACCCTTCCTTTTCCTGGCCTGCCACCGCCCCGCGTCCCCTTCCTTTTTCACCCAGCTCCGGCTGCGCCGCCGTTCTCGGGAGAATGGCAGCCTCGGCGGCGGACAAGACTCCCAACAAGAAGAAGACGGAGAAGAAATTTGCGGCGCGGGAAGAAGCGAAGCTGCTGGCCAGCTTCATGGGGGTTATGAACAGCATGCGCAAACAGGTGAGAGGACTCCGGCGGGGATGGAAGGGGCGGTTTGTCGTCTTTCGTGTGTGGCCTGAATAATGAAAGCCGTTCCGAAGACATTTGGGATCCGAGTGCCTTCACCGCGTTTGTCATCCAGAGAGCCGGTTCGCCGTAACCCCCTTCTTCTGTGGAGTGTTAGTTTGGCTTTATTCTCGGAAAGCCCTGGACGGGGCCCTACTCTTATCTTGAATACACTCGCTTTCTCTTATGTCTTAGTGTTCATACGTTTCACGCAAATGTATTGATGTTCAGACCTCGCTCCTGGTCCCATACCATAGATCTCACTGGGTGTGAGATACAGATAATTCATTTAAATCGTAACGATTGAAGGGGCAATGCTTGTTTGTGTGCTTCACAACGTTGTTGTTGTTAATGTGAGCCATGGCAGAAGGATGGCACTCCTTGGTGCTGTGTCTGACTGATTTTAAAGCAAAGTGCGAACGAATATGGCTTTCTTCCCTGCTACTGTATGCTCCTATAACGTAGGTGATTGTGTTGGGGAAGGGGTACAGAGACGTGGGCACTACTGGGGTCTGAAATGGGTCACTAGTTATTCATAGTATGTCTCTATGGGGGGGAGGGGAGGAGTGCTAACTGCAGTGTTATATATAACTGGGATATGTCCACATCTCTGAATGCTCAGCCAAGACAGGCCGATCCTTAGATTAAAAACGATTGGGAGAGTAGAGAAAAAAAAAAAGGTGTGATATTGGTGTTACTTACCTTCCTTCATCCCCTGACCCAGATCTAATTCTCTACACCAGAAATTTTTACAAATATCTAGGTCCAAGTCTCAGCCTGCTTGTCCAACATTGCTGCCTGGATGTCTCACTGTCTTTTAAGACTGAGATGCTTTTATTTCCACCTAAACCCGCCTCTCCTCTTTCCCTCATTCTCTATTTCTTTGACTAACACGCTTATTTTCTGTCTTGTCAGCTTGCAACTTAAGTCATTTTTGTCTCCTGCATAGTAACATAAGAATTGCCGCTGCTGAGTCAGACCAGTGGTCCATCGTGCCCAGCAGTCCGCTCACGCGGCGGCCCTTAGTTCAAAGACCAGTGCCCTGAGTCTAGCCTTACCTGTGTATGTTCTGGTTCAACAGGAACTTGTCTGACTTTGTCTTGAATCCTTGGAGGGTGTTTTCTCCTGTAACTGCCTCTGAAGGAGTGTTCCAGTTTTCTACCACTCTGGGTGAAGAAAAAGAGGATAGATTCCTTACGTTTGTATGGAATCTATCCTCTTTTAACTTTAGAGAGTGCCCTCTCGTTCTCTCTACCTTGGAGAGGGTGAACAACCTGTCTTTATCTACTAAGTCTATTCCATTCATTATCTTGAATGTTTCGATCATGTCCCCTCTCCGTCTCCTCTTTTAAAGGGAGAAGAGGCCCAGTTTCTCTAATCTCTCACTGTACGGCAACTCCTCCAGTTTCTTAACCATTTTAGTCGCTCTTCTCTGGACCCTCTTGAGTAGTACCGTGTCCTTCTTTATGTGCAACGACCAGTGCTGGATGCAGTATTCCAGGTGGGGGCGTACCATGGCCCAGTACAGCGGCATGATAACCTTCTCTGATCTTTTTGTGATCCCCTTCTTAATCATTCCTAGCATTCTGTTCGCTCTTTTCGCCGCTGCCACACATTGCACAGACGGCTTCATTGACTTGTTGACCAGTACTCCCAAGTCTCTTTCCTGGGGGGGGTCTCTCCATGTACTGCACTGGACATCCTGTATTCATGTATAAGATTTTTGTTACCGACATGCATCACTTTACACTTATCCACGTAAACCTCATTTGCCATGTCATGGCCCATTGCTTGAGCGTGTTTGTCACATTGCAGGTCTTCACAATCCTTCTACGTCCTCACTACTCTGAATAACTTTATATTGTCTGCAAATTTAATCACCTCACTCGTCGTACCAATTTCCAGGTCATTTATAAATATGTTGAAGAGCACAGTTCCAAGCACCGAACCTTGCAGCACTCCACTCATGACGCTTTTCCAGTCCGAGTATTGTCCATTTACCCCCACTCTCTGTTTCCTATCTGCCAACCAGTTTTAATCCACGTGAGTATTTCACCCTCGATTACATGGCTCTCAATTTTTCAAAGTAGTCGTTCATGCGGGACCTTATCGAATGCCTTCTGAAAATCCAGATATACAATGTCAACTGGGTCACCCTTGCACAAATCCAACAGACCTCTAAAGCCTGTCATTTCTTTCTCTATAATATCACCAAAATCCAACTTTTCCTTTCTGAATACTCTACCAAAACACTTATCCACATACTTATCACCTCTTACCTAGACTACTGCAACTTGCTTCTTGCAGGTCTTCCCTCAACCATGGTGACAATTTCTCTGGCCTTCAATCTGTTCAAAATTCTGCTGCACAACTTATATTCCGCCAAAGTCGCTATCAGGGTGGATATGATTTAAATCTATTTAACTCATGATTTGAATCATGGTTCTCATTCTTGGTATAATCTTTTCAACCAGATGAAGGTTTGCATTTTGCACGCATGCCTGCTTTACCTATAGATAGAGGAACTTCATTAAAATATTTCCAAACTGGGTCTCTTTCACAGCCTGCTGCCAACGTAGAGTTTTCTCCTCCAAGGAGAGAATAATATGATAAACCTCAGGTTGTATACACAAAGATCCCAAGACTTGAGGGGTTTTCTTTTCAAAGGTTTCAGTTTCAGTTTTATTGCTTGCCCCCTCCCTCCTCACACTTAGCTCCTTGTGCAATACGATATATAAACTGAGTACAGTGGAATCTTGGTTTACGAGCATAATTAGTTCCAGAAGCATGCTCGTAAACCAAAATAATCTTATATCAAAGCGAGTTTCCCCATAGGAAATAATGGAAACTCGTTTGATATGTTCCCACCCCCGGCTCGCAAAGGCCCCTCCCCCGCGCGAATCGGCACCCCCCCGCCTGGATAACTTGAAACTTAACCCCCGTCCAGCATGGCACGCAGCCAACAGGACGTGCCGGTGCCGCTGCCGCTTGAAGAATTTCCTGCCTCTGCCGGGCCTTAAGCATGCATCTGCACATGCTCAAGGCCTTCTAATTCTCCCTCTCGGTTTGCGAGACAAGTTTTGTGAGAATGTTTTGCTCATCTTGCAAAATACTCGCAAACCGGGTTACTCGCAAACCGAGGTTTGATTGTATTTAAGAATTAAGGAGTTGACTCTGTATTAGAGAATAACACGGTGGCTAGCCGCGGGTAACCCGCCAATACGGTGGGGGGGGGGAAAAATAGTCACTGCCGGTATGGGGAGAAGGCCATTCACCGATCCTAGAGCAGTGAATGGCCTTGTCTCCGCAGTTAAAGGAGAGAATGCGCACGGTTACCGATCACGCGCAGCCCCCTCCCTCCTTTCTAAAGGCTGCCTTCGCCGTCCATCCGGGCATCTCCCTCCCTTCCCCTTACCTTCAGGTGATTTAGAATTTTTTTTCTACAAGCTGTTGGAGCTGCATGTGGCTGCCGGAATGTCCTCCTCTGACTCAACCGGAAGTTGCATCAGAGGAGGACTTTCCGGCAGCCACACGCGACTCCGGCTGTTTGTAGAAAAAAATTCTAAATTGCCTGAAGGTAAGGGGAAGGGAGGTAGATGCCTGGACAGACGGCTGTGGCTGAGGCGATGACAACGTCCAAGAGACATTAGCAGCACTCACGCCCTCGATAAAGAAGCAGACTTTGGAGAAGAAAGCTAAGTTATTATGGGGGACACTTTCCTTTCTCTTCTCTATGTGCAGTTTTAGAAAAGGTCTCTGGATAAATTTGTCTTCCGTTGACTTAAGTAAACATGCCAGACAAATAATAGAAGGGGGAGGAGGACTATAGTGTTATTAGTCCTGCATGAAGGGCTCTTAGCTACATCATGAGGTCACCACTGACATTCTATTAGCTTGGCATTCAGTCAGTGTTTGCAAACACACATGCAGAACAGAATAAACAGTAAGGGTTTGGCTGTGGGGGAATGAGGGGAAGGTGCAGGCGGGGAGCTGACTCTGCATTAGAGAATGACACGGTGGCGGTTTACCCGCGGCCACCGCATTTTAGCCGCGGGTCACCCGCCGAAAACGGAGAAGAAAACTAGCAGTCGCTGCGGCGACGGGGACAAGGCCATTCACCGCCCGCGGGGCGGTGAATGGTCTTGTCCCCGCATTGAGGCATGAAGGATCGCGCGGTCCCCACAACTCATACCCGCCTGCCCAATCGATTCTAGTGTTTAGCCAGCTCTCTCCCTTCTCCTCACCTTAGTTTGTAGATTTTCTTTTTCGGTGACCCATACGCTATCAGAGAGCCGCGCACCCGCTGCTGCTCAGTTTCGATCTTCTGCTCTGACGCAACCGGAAACAGGAAGTTGCAGCAGAGCAGAAGATTGAACACTGAGCAGCCGCGCGTGCGCGGCTCTTTGGGAAAGCGTGCAGGTCGCCGAAAAAGAAAACCTATAAACTAAGGTGAGGAGAAGGGAGAGAGCTGGCTAAACACTAGGATCGATTGGGCAGGCAGGTAGTGGCTGCGGGGACCGTGCGATCGCTTGTGTTCCCGGCTCAAATTGGAAGGAGGGAGTGAAAGGGAAAAGGATTCTGGGCCAAGGGGATGAAGTCGGAAAGAAAAACCCACAGCAGGAAAGAAAGGGAAGGACTGGCAGGTGAGCCAGATGCTAGAAGCAGGGGGGGGGGGAAGAAAGAGGGAAAAAAGCTAGATGGGGTTGAAAAGAAGAGACACACTGGTATGGAAGAGGAAGATAGGGGAAATCTGGACACAGGAAGGTAACAGAAAGAGGGGAAATTATGTGCATGGGGCATAGGGACAGAGACATAAAGGGGACATGCCATGGGGATGGTATATGGACACAGGGGGGGCAATGACAGATACATAGGGGAGATATTAGAAATGGAGAAAATAGGAGCACAGAAGCGAGATGGTTTGTGGGAATGGGACAGGGACCGAGCTTGCAGGCTCCAGTGGCTTGCACAAATTACATTGTAACGTGCCATGAAAATAAGAGGAAGGAAGGTAGATAGGCCACGCGAGAGGGGCTGAAGGGTAGTAGAAAGGAACAGATGGTAAAGGAGGGAGGGAAGGGTGGTGGTGGAAAGGAATAGAACAGACATTGAAGGAGGGTGGAGAGGAACTGACCCCCAAGGGAAATGTGGAAGACAGAGTGGGAAGAAGACGGATGCCAGACTATGCGGGAGCGGAGGGAAGAAGATGGGTGCTAGACCAATTTTGGGGGGGGGGTTAAGGGAGAGGCACAGTAACAGCAAATGGAAGACGCAGAGAGAAGACACACAGTGGATGGAAGGAATTCAATGAGAAGATGTGGAAAGCAGAAACCAGACAACAAAGGTAGAAAAAAAAATTATATTTATTTATTTATTTTTTGCTTTAGGATAAAATAGTATATTAGTTGTGTTGATAAAAATTTATAAACAAAGCCCTGCCAGCTGAACATCTCTTTCTCTAGTTCAGCAGCAGGAACTTTGATTTATAAGAAAGGAATAAGCTAAATATTACAGTACTAAAGCTTATATGGATGCAGTGGGGACGGTGACGGGGCGGTGAATGGGATGGCAGTGGCGGTGACGGGGCAGTGAAAGGGATGGCGGTGACGGTGACGGGGCGGTGAAGGGAACGACGGGGCGGTGCAGAGGATGGTGGGCCGGTAACGGGGACAGATTTTTTCCCCGTGTCATTCTCTACTCTGCATCTCTGACACTTTCCAGAAACAAAAAGTAACAGCCGAAACATCTCAAGAGCCACACTTAGCTAGCCAGCCAAACCCTGAGACAGGAAATTCCCTTACTGTAAGGGGAAGGGAGGGAGGGAGATGCTTGGATCGCATGAAGGGTGCTGAGGAACTTTGATTTATAAAATGTACAGAATATTGTTTCTTTTTATACTTTAATAAAATAAGTTCAGTATAAAACTATTTGAGGCTGTGTGGATGGGATCAGATGGTTTGCGGGGATGGTGATGGGGACCGAGGTTGCGGGGATGGGACGGTGACGAGCTTGCTGAGACGGGGACAGATTTTTCCCCGTGTCATTCTCTACTCTGTATACTTGGTATGTTGATTTACAAAAGAACAATGGTGCTAAACTCATGCTATATAATTAAAAATGAATCCTTATTTCAGGGGTGTTGAACTCAATTATATAAGGGGCCAAAATCTAAAATGCAGGCTAAGTCACGGGCCACATTTTTTATTAAGATACGTGTCTTAGAAGAAGTAAAGATCCTTTCTCACCCTCAGACACCTTTGGTGCGGTCAGGCACTTGTGTGGAATGCCCTGATCCAATCTAGTTTTTACACTGGGACTGGGTCTTGCTGTCTGCAAATGGATACTGAGGCAGCATGGTAAGGAGCTTGGAACACTGCTGGGAATGGGGCAGCGCATTCAGGCACTTGGAGCGCGACTGGGGCTGCACAGTCAGGCACTTAGATGTGGTACAGTCGCTGCGGGCCACATAAAATGGCCAGGTGGGCCGGACTTTGCCCCCCAGGCCTTGTATTTGACATGTGTGCCTTATTTCATGATGATTAACTTCTGAACTATAGTGTATCTTAAATAGAAAACTATCATTATAGTGCGACAGACCTGAACCTGTGGATGGTCTATCCCTTCTTGCGAGAATTCTTGTAGAGAGCTTCATTAGCATTCATTTGCTTTCCCTCCCCTCCCTCTGGGCTGTCCTCCAGTTCCTCAGTTGTCTCTATAACCGAGATGGTAAGAGCCAGTGTTTTCTGCTCATGTTTATTTTTCAATTATATTTTATTTTTGGACCGTAGGAGAGCGCAAACTCGTAAAGTCAAGGGTCTGCTTCCAGTGAATAGGCAGCTTTGCAGTATACCCACTTGGACAGCCTGCACTACCAGTTCGGGAGCTCAGGGACTGTTCTCTTGGAAGCAATGCTTGCCACAGGTTCGTCCACAGTGGGCTTAAGCACAGGCTGAGTGGCTCCATAGTAGTTTTTCCTGTATTAGGGCTGACTGCTTCTCCCTGTTTGCTTGTATGAGATTCAGTGGGGGTTGAGGTCTCCTGTCAGTTTGTTGGGCCTGAGAGGCAGTTCCGAAGACACAAGTAGTCCAGATTCCAAGCTTGTTGAGTCAAAAGTTTTTCCTTTAAGCTGTTTTCAGCTTCAGCACACAGCATGGCACAGTGAGTAACAGACTGACAGGCTGAATAATAAAATTGGGAGGGTGTGGGGTTCTTAAAGTTGTTTTATTTGGGGTTATGTGGTTAGTCAAGTTCCCCCACCTCTAGAATCCCCAAATTGCTAGTTTTTGGACCCCAGTGTAGCTCCCCCGAGCTGTTTTTGGTGCTAAAATTGCAGGCATGACAGCCATCTTGTATTTACGAATTTGAAAATAAAAGCCTCTATCTGCCTCAAAACACTTCAATTTTGCTTAAAACAAGTGTGATGGACTCCTCAGGCCAGGATACCTTGAATTCATGCCAATTTGTGATGAATGGCCGTCTGAGGATCATCTGTGTCCCATGTGCTGCATGGCATGTGAGGGGTGATGGGAGCCAATGGCTTAGTCTCCCGTATTCCCTCAGGAGATGTTAGTGCCTAGATGGTGCGAAGGTCAAGAAAAAAGTCCAGATTTGAGCAGGGGAGCAGTGCAAGTGCGTCCCCAGTGAAGCGCAGCCATGGCATGGCCGCAAAACCCCAGAAAGGAGCTCATGAGCATCCACAGGGGCTTTCTGGACGTCCTGGGCAAGGGTATCCCCCTGCATTCATCACTATGATGATTGAAGCTTACAGGATTATTAAGGGCCAGATGAAACCCTCGGGGATCCAAGCCATACTGTCACTGGGGGTTCCCCCCATGAGTGCAATTCCCCAACAACACTGCCATGTGCAAGCAGGGAGGTCCAGTCTGAGGAAGACTGGGCTGGAGAGAGCTCTCTTTCAATGTCTTTACTCTCCCATTCGGGATACTCTGTACCAGGAGATGCTGCTTCATCTCTTGGGGAGGCTGGATCCGGTGGAGGCCCCCCTGATCTTGGAGAGGAGCCAACTGTATTCAGGCTGTTCATGTCTTCAGCAGTTTTGCAGGTGATCACGGAATCTCTCCAGGAATTAAAGATACAGACACAATAGTCCTCTATTACACAGTGCTATCTTATTAACAGCATAAAAGCACAGACCACCTGTTTTCCCTCATCAAGACATTACAAATATACTCATGACCCATTTGGAGGTCTTAGAGGGGCCCCTTTGGGTGGCCCAAACCATGGAACATTGCGGACCATTAAAAAATATTTCTGCATTGTTTAGACCAGTGTTCTGCAACCTTTTTACACTTATGGACCAACGAAAATAAAATAATTATTTTGTGGACCGTCAAACTACTAAGGCTGAAATAAAAACCACCATTTCCGCTCCGTCCTTGCGAACTCGGTCCCTGCAAACCATCTGATCCCATCCACACAAGCCTCAGTTATGATTTTATATTGAACTTATTTTATTAAAGTATAAAAAGAAACAATATTCTGTACAATTGTCATTTTATAAATACAAATAATACAGAGCAAGGATCAACAAAACCCCTGGCTCCCCTCCCCTTCACATATATCCCCTCTACTATCAAGAAAACTGAATAAGCCAAATTATTACAGAATTCTACACAGAAATATCATGCTAACAGTATACTGCAGTCACACATGACAGGAATAGTGTTAGGGGAGTGCAACTAGGGCAACTGCCCCCTAATCAGAGAGAGCCCTAAGCCAGCTAGAATCTAAAGAAGCACTGCAAGGGCTTTGCAGGCCCCAGTTATGTCTAACACCAGCTCTAGCAGGATGCATATTTCAAATCTGATATATTCTAATCTGTACTTATTTTAGTCAGTATTATGTTATCCTTATTCATTAGTTTTAATGCTTGTATTAGTTACTCTGATTTTATTATGTATGATATTATTGTGTTGTATTGTATTCTGAGTACCTAATTGTGTAAATTGCTATGAACTGCTGGTTAGACGTTATAGAAAAATCAATTATTATTATTATTTTTCTACCTTTTGTAGTCTCTGGTTTCTCTTTTCATCTTCTTTTCACTCTCTTCCTTCCAGCGTCTGCCCTCTCTGTCTCTCTTCAATCCAGCATCTGCCCCTTCCATCCACTGTCTGCCCTTCTCCCCTTTCCATCCAGCCTGCGTCCCCTTTCCTCTTTTTACATGATTCTTTCCGCTATGGCCTTATCCTCCCATTTGCTCCTTGATCATCCAACAGTCCCACAGATTCCCTCACAGGTTTTCTGCTTCTGATGTACCTAAAAATAAATGAGTTTTTGCCTCTTTTGTAAGTTTCTCAGGACCAACTGGGAAAAATGCTTGGGTACCTGAATAATTTAATGTAAACTGTTTTGAGCTCCCTTGGGAGAACGGTATAGAAAACTGAATAAATACATTAAAAATAAATAAATAATGGAAAGAAAATTCAGGTAAGACCTAATTTTTCCTTGGCTTCTGAATGCTAAAATAGATCTAGAAGAGCTTTCTCACCAAAATGATGACATGGTCAGTCATGAAGAGGGTGTTGCAGTTTGCCTTCAGTATTGCTCACTTTTAATTGTAACTTAATGTATTACATTGTACTTGTTCTGTGAGCACACAACTGCTTAGATTTTGTAGGCCCATTCAGTACAAGTAGTGCCCGAGGAATGCAGTAAATGTAGAAATGTGGAGGGGTGTTTGAGGGTTTTTTTCTCCCCTGAGAATTGTCTCAACTTGTGCCTTTTTTTCTTGCTTTCCTTTTTATGCCTTGCAAGCAGAAGACTCTGTGTGATGTCATTCTCATGGTACAAGAGAGGAAGATTGCAGCACACCGTGTAGTACTGGCTGCAGCCAGTCACTTTTTCAATCTGATGTTTACCAGTGAGTAACTTTGTGATCATCTTGGGGGGGGGAGGTGACTAAAGTAGCTGATTA
This sequence comes from Geotrypetes seraphini, assembly GCF_902459505.1. Classification (NCBI taxonomy): domain Eukaryota; kingdom Metazoa; phylum Chordata; class Amphibia; order Gymnophiona; family Dermophiidae; genus Geotrypetes; species Geotrypetes seraphini. Next base: position 395,894,129 of record NC_047085.1, on the reverse strand, counting down.
ATGGCCAGTTTTTCATGTCATGTCTGCAAGAAGTCTTAAAAAATTACATGTTTGAACTTCTGTAACTTGTTTTATTTTTCACATAAAAGTGTGCAGTTTGGACTGTTTTGTATTTACTTCTGGTGAAATTCTGTGCAAAAAAAATCCAAATTCTGCACACACAATTTGAAATTCTGTAAGTTTGAAATTTAAACAATATTTTTGCTAATTATGCAGAATTTCAGTACAATTTGGTATTTTCATTAAATTATACTAGAGAAAGAGCTTTCAAGTTTTTCTCACAGTTTTCTTCTAGCAACACACCTTTGTAAAAGACCACCTTAGTGAAGTTTGGATGATTTGTTGTTGAAAAACATTTCTGAAAGCTGACATCTTTCAGTAAATTTAGAATAAAAATTTTTTTCTATCTTTTGTTGTCTGAACAGTTTATTTTTCTATTCACTTAGGTCCCAGGGTCCCTTTTCTGCTTTTCTTTGTTTTTTTCGTAATGGATCGCCTGTCCATTCTACATTTTGTACCCATCTGTCTGTTGAAGATTTTGAGCTTGAAGGCGATAGAATAGAAGTTGTAAAAGATTTCAATCTCCTGGGCTCTTTTGTAAACAAAGAAGCAACTAGCAGGATGGAAATACTCCACAGAATACCACTTGGTCGCTCTTCAGTGAAGGCTCTCAACAAAGTATTGAAAGACAAGGAGGTAACACTCCAAATGAAGATCAGACTTGTCCACGTACTCATTTTCTCAGTGGTCAGTTATGGATGTGAAAACTGGACATGACAGAAAGAAGATTGTCTCATTTGAGGTTTGGTGCTGAAGAAGGATTTTAGGCGTGCTGTGGACTGCCAGAAGAACTAACAAATCTATTCTGGAAGAGATAAAACCAGCTATGTCACTCGAAGCCCAAATGATGAAGTTATGACTGTCTTAATTTGATCACACTATCAGAAGAGAGAAATCACTGGAGAAGGATATCATGTTTGGGAAGATCAAAGGAACCAGGCTAAGAGGGCAACCTGCAATCAGATGGCTGGACACGTTGAACATAAGAATAGCTTTAATGGGTCAGACCAAAGGTCCATCAAGCCCAGTAGCCCGTTATCACGGTGGCCAATCCAGGTCACTAGTACCTGGCCAAAACCCAAAAAGTAGCAACATTCCATACTAAGCAGTGGCTTCCTTCATGTTTTTCTCTAACAGAATATGGACTTTCCTCCAGGAAATTGCCCAAACTCTTCTTAAAAACAGCTATGCTATCCACTCTTACCACTACCTCTTGAAAATCCAACGGGAGTAAAACTTTGTGGTAGTAAAATTTTGTGGTCAGTACGTGATTTTCTGAAACTACATGAGACTTCATTACCCAACGTTGAGGGATGCAGTAGAGTTACATCGGTTCCCTGAAGCAGGATCCAAATGTGACATGTCAGAACCAGTGAATTCCGAAGCTAAGTTCTATCTCCTTAAGCTACATATATAAGATGATAAAGTTGTAGCCAGCTTGGCCTTTAAAAATCCAGTAGTGATTAATATCATCATCTTGACACTGTATTGAACAATGCAATGATTGGGTGGTGAGGCGGTATCTTCACCTTCATGTCTCTGAGCATAAGTTTCAATTACAGCAAAAGAAGCATTATCAGCATATTGTGTGTTGTTAAGGCATACAGAGTGACTTTTCTATTTTTGTTGATGCATGTTCTTTAGTCACTCAACTTTTTTATACGGTTGAGATTGTTTGCTTCTTTTCTATTTTTGTCCAGTTTACAAGCTGGCATGATAGCAAAACTTTTTGCAACTCCTGAAAGTTCCTCCCCCAGGGCTCTATATAAGCATCTCCATGGGAGGCAAACCGCCACTCCCCTTTAAATGTAAAAGCTGCAGGTAATGTCGGTGCATCCTGCAGCAGAAAACGTGCAGAGACCTTCAACAGAGGAACTCCTTCACTGCCGGCCTTCACTTTGCCGACGTTTGGAGGGCCCTCAGTATTTACTTCATCTGGCCAACAGAACACTGAGAAAAAAATTTCTTCAGGCCTGATATTAGTTTCAAAGTCCTTGTCTTCCTCCTCCTCAACGGGTCAAGGTAAGTCCCCAAAACAGTCACAGTTCTTCAAAATCGGTTTCAAAGAGTAAGTGTGCAGTGCAAGTAGATCAGCGTCCAGCAGATCCTCCATCCCCAAAGTAAGCAACTCTGCCAGCTTTAATACCACAACTACTATCAGAGCCTGCTCCACAAAAAACCCTATTCCCAACTTAGTATCGGCATTTTTTAGTCTTTTCTAGCGTTTCATGTCAGACAGTGCTACTCTCTTCCAGTCAGCTATTCCTCCTCATCCTGTGCAGTTTCCAGAGGCAACTCTACTACCAAAACAGGAGATTCTTGATCATCTCTCTCAGACTGAGTCTTCTTTATTTTTACAGTTGCTTCACCCTGTTCAACCCCTCCTCTACCTTGTGCAACAACAGGGGTTTGATCTGACCCAGATGTTCACTAAATAGATGTCCAAGACCTACATCCTCCATCTTCTCAACAAACAAAGAAGTACTCTTATCCAAGATTTATTCAAAAGTGTTCTACCTGCCTCAGTCAAGATTTTCAAGCTATTCAAGTTTATTATATATTGATATGCCACCTATCATTATGTCTAGACAAGTGTTCTTCAACCTTTTTTACCCTAAGGACCGGTGGAAATAAAAGAATTATTTTGTGGACCGGCAAACTACTAAGACTGAAATAAAAACCCCCATCTGCCCAATCACCGCAGCTCGGTCCCCGTCCCGTCCCCGTGAACTCAGTCCCTGTCTCCATCCCGTGTACAGGGAATGGGGAAAGAGTGAGAGAGAGACCTATGATATATCTCTCCCACTCCCTTTACTGCCATATCCACAACATTTTTCCCTCTCTCATTTCCCGGATCATGTTCAGCATTTTTCACTATTGCCCACCAGCCCAACACTTGTCAATAGTAGATAACTTCCCACCCAATGCTCCGCCCTATTTATCATTCTTGACACCAGGCAATAACAGCATAGCTGTTCCTGACTTCTCCAGCTCTGCCCCTGGCTCTCACACCCGTCAACAAGTGTGACTTTTGCAAGGCGGCAGGAGGGTTAGCAATTGTAGAATAGAAGGAAGACAGACATGCGCTTGCAGGGGACACTGATCCTTTATGGACCGGCAGGAAATTTTTGCAGACCAGCAGTTGAAGAACACCGGTCTAGATGGTTTGCAATAAAAGTTTAAAACCAAAGGGGGGGAAGATCTCTCTCTGTTTCTTGTGCAAGTGATTTAACTTGTAATTAATAATAAATAAAATAATTTTTAAAAACTAACTAAGGGAAGAACACCCCCCAGTACATAACGATAAATCATTCTGTAAAAGTCAATTATAAAAGCAGAAGACAAGAGACATATAGAAGAAGTAGGGAAAAAATACAATATTTAAAAAAAAAACACCCCCAAAAAACCTAAAAAATAAAGGCCTGCTATATTGGGAAGGAGTAAGAGTAATGAATTGCACTGCCTACCGGAAGGAATTTCTGCAGTCATGCCAAATGCCAACCAAAGAAGCTTTGCATTAAGTTCTACCTGTGCATCAAGTTCTTCAAGACCTCCAACTTTCCAACTGGCAGAAGCCTCCTTCCACTTCTGCATTCGTAGAACTTTAAATACAAAGTGCAAAAAGCTCCAGGTCATGAACTGCAACAGTTACCTCATTCAATGGTTTGAGTCAACTATTAAAAAGACCAACACTCAAAAAGTGCAATTCATTGTCCCTCTTGGGAAGGACTGTAGAATATTAGGGGGCTATGATTTTGTCCAAGATCATAGTGCATCAACTTCAGATCCTTCATTTTCAACACCCACTACTACAACAGCTTGAAGGAGCTTCTCCAGAAGTAAGAACAATATTTTTACTTCTCTTCATGAATCTACTTATCATCTTATCAAAACCAAATTTGATGCCTATGATATGATTCCTAGGACGGCAGCAGGGCCCAACCCGACCATATGCCCAAGGCCCCGCCCCCAGGAGGGACCTAAGGCTCCCGGGCCTATTCTGATTGGCCCAGGCGCCTTAGGCCCCACCAGTAGGCGGAGCTTTGGGACGGATGGGCCAATCCGGCCTCATTCCGTCGTTGGCTGCCTGCCGGACAAGCGGGTTTGGCTCCCATCTGTCCGGCCAACTACACAAAGGTACGGGGAAGGGGGTGGGGGTGTCGTGGGGGTCGGCCAGGGGGGTCGTGGGTCGGCTGGGGGGGCGGTCGGAGGTTCTTGGGGGGGCGGTCGTTGGGGGGAGGGGGTTTGCGTCGAGGGCAGGAGGGCCTGGGATCCCTCCTGCCCGTAAGGTAGTGCGGGGTGGGGGTAGGGGGTCGCCGTGGCTCCCTCCTGGCCCGATATTGTCTGGGAGTTGGGGAGTCGGTGGGGCAAGAGGGCTTGGGCTCCCTTTTGCCCCGATCGTATCGCGGGGGGGGGGCAAGAGGGCTTGAGCTCTCTCTTGCCCCGATCGTGTCGGGGGTGCCGCGGTTGGCTCGGTCAAGAGGGCTTGAGCTCCCTCTTGCCCCGATCGTGTCGGGGGGTGCCGCGGTTGGCTGGGGCAAGAGGGCGGGAGTGCGTGCGAGCGGTCCTTCAGGGTGGGGGTGGGAGTGCGTGCGAGCGGTCCTTCAAGGTGGGGATGTGGGTGCGGGTGGGAGCGCGTGCGAGCGGTCCTTCGGGGTGGGGGTGCGAGCGGTCCTGCGGCGGGGGGGGGGGGGTGAATCGGACTCCGGGGGGGGGGGGGGAACTATGTAAAAAAAGTTTTGTACAACGCGCTCACGCGTATACCGCGCAAGGTTATGCACGGTTTGTAAAAACACGTATAACGCGCGCGTTATATGCGTGAAAATACGGTAGTTCTGCTCCTTCCTACCATCTAGTCAAGCTATAACACAGGATGCATTCTCCATCCCTTGGTAGGGCCCATTGCTTTTACGCTTTTCCACCATTCTTCTAATTTCTAGAGTTCTTCCTTTTCCCTTTACCTTTTGTTGTCTTCCCCTTTTGTTCTTCCCCATAATATATTGTTAATCTTTCCTTCCCTTTATTAACCTATCTCTGCTGATTTTTTTTTTTTTTTTGTCATGGTTGACTTACCCTGTCATTATTTTTCTTTTTTTTAATGTTACCCCTTAGTTTTTTTTTTTATTGTAAACCACTTTGGCTTAACATTGTTAATAATTGTGGTATATCAAATAAAGTAACTGTAACTGTTAACTGGTTAGCAGTGGAGGTGGCTGTGTGATCTTGGTCACATTTGCACACATCTTTTGGAAGATCTTGGATTTGATTGACATGTTAATGGTGAATAAGAATTTTTGTTGTGAATATTTGTAGAGGACTTCATAGCTAGTGAAAAGGAAAGTGTATCAAATTCAGCTTGCCTTAATTGAGGACCCCAAAAGACCTAGGCAAGTTTTCTGTGGTATTGAGGGCGTCGACAACAAAAGCCTGAAAAGAGTTTGCACTAATTTTAAAGGAGGCAGACACAATTGATATGTTTTACTTTTCTGGGTGGTTCTTGGAATTGAAGAAGAGTAAATGGTGTTTACAGAAAGCAGCTGCAGTTATCTGCTGGCTCTGTTTCATGCATTCACAAAAGTATAGAGGAGAAGCCAGATGTCAGCCTAAAGGACTAGTGACCTAGTCTCCAATAATAAGCAAATAAACCATGAAAATCAGCGTGTACCTCCACCCTCTGACAAGCCTACATATTGACGTGCTTTTCAGTAACAGTACCTCACTGAAATCCATATTACTAACTGGAATCCATATTACTAACTTAAAGAGCATGAAAAGCAGGCAAATGCACTATCCTTTACTTGTCTTATCAAGAGCCTCTAGATTTAAAAGAAAGTGGAATTTGATCAGAATTGCATCTTTACTTATCTAAATACCACACAAACAAGTCCATTTTATTCAGCTGCAGGCCTGGAGTCCATGTGGTTAGGTTGTGCTCCCTGACACAGTAGCCCAGTATACCATGGGGGAAATTGGTCTTCTAAAATTACATTATCCCAGGACAAGCAGGCAGGTATTCTCACTAGTGGGTGATGTCATCCGACAGAGCCCCGACACGGACATCTTGAAAGCATGTCTTGCTTGAAGAAACTTAGAAGTTTCGAGATGCCCGCATCGCGCATGCGCCAGTGCCTTCCCGCCCGATGTACCGGGCGTGTCTCCTCAGTTCTTTTCTTTCCGCGGAGCTGAGAAGTTATCTTCAATCTGCGCTGACTGAATTTCAGTTTTTCTTTGCCTTCTTTGACCCGCGTTTTGGTTTATTTCTTTGAATTTACTTTACTTTACTTTATTTAAAAAAAAAAAAAAAAAAGTTCAAAATTATTTCTTCCGGCGGTTCGGCCGGCCCGGCCTCGTGGCTGCGGCCTACCTCTTTCGACATTGCAGCGTCGATTTTCCGGCCTATGTCACGGCCAATCACCGGTTTTAAAAAGTGCAGCAAGTGCCAGCGTGCGATTTCGTTGACGGACCCGCATCGACGCTGTCTCCAGTGTCTTGGTCCGGACCACGTTCCGAAATCGTGCAGGCCTTGTTCCACGCTCACTGCGCGCTCGTTCAAGCGGCGTTGCTTACTTTGGGAGTCGATGTTCAAGATGGAGACTGCCAAGGATCTGTCTGCTTCTACATCTGCTGAGGTTTCGCCGGTCCGCTCGAAACCTGCATCGACGACTTCCGCATCCAGCATCGTGAAGCCAGCATCGTTTACACCGGCTGCGGCTTCCAGTTCCGCTGCGGCGCCTGCCTCTGTCTCTTCAGTTCAGGTACCGCCTTCCACTGTCCCTCCCGTGGTCATCAAGGTGCCCAAAGCTACTAAGCAGAAGCACTTGGCCACGAAGGAGCGCGAAGACCGTGCAGGAGGACCCCCTTTCGGTGCGGATCCCTCCATATCGGCTTCGCTTCGATCCCTGCTGGAAGCTCAGTTTGTCGAGCTTATGCAAACTATGGGACCCCGGCTTATCGCCAACATTCAGGGTGAAGTCCGAGCACCGGTCCCTGAGGGCGGTCCGCCCCCTCCCCCTCCCCCTCGCCGTTCGATCTCGCTGCTCGACGAGGGGGATCGGCGGAGGGCGGTGGATGCCTCCAGGAGGGCTTCCCTTCCTGATATGCCACCTTTAGAGCCCATTACTCCTCCAAGGCAACAGGGCGCTGGGACGGTCCCTGATATTCGGAGTCCTGGGCATACTGCATCGCAGGAAGAGTTCTTCCGCACTCCATACCAGACTTGGGTGGCGCTGCGTGAGTCCGCGTCCTTGCCACCTCTGCGATCCACCGCTTCGAGCCCCATCCATTCCTTAGAGGCTTCGGGGGATCGTGCGATGCACAGAAGTTCTCGCTCCCCATCCCGGCACCGGGAGGGGCATCGTTCTCGTCATTCATCTCGACACTCCTCACGTCATTCGGAAGTGTCCCCACAGAAAAAGATGCAACGTTTGGGATACTCATCGTCCGATGTTTCCCAACCGGAGGGACCAGAGTATGAGGAACCATCTACCTCTTATTCTCCATGCCGGTCTCAGCTCTCCCTAGACCCGGAGGCTTCCACTTCGTCTAGTCCGTCTCGGCGGCCGGCCTTGGCGGACCAATTGTCTTTCTCATCTTTTCTCCGACAGATAGCGGATGACTTAGATGTGACTTTGGATACTGGATCTAAATATTCTAAAGAGTATTTGGATACGATGCATTTGCCTCACCCTCCGGCGGAGACTCTTCGGCTTCCTTTGCATAAATTGCTGGACCAGACTTTCATGCGCTGTTTTGAGACACCGTATTCTATCCCTGCGGTTCCCAGCAAGCTGGATGCTCGATACCGCATCGTTCACCACAAGGGGTTTGAGGGAGCTCAACTTTCTCATCAGTCTCTGCTGGTCGAGTCTTCTCTCAAGCGTTCTCACCCTTCCCAGGTCTACGCTTCTGTGCCTCCGGGCAGGGAAGGGAGAACGATGGACAAGTTTGGTAGACGAGTTTACCAAAATTCGATGATGGCGACTCGAGTGCTCAATTACAATTTCTTCTTCTCTTCTTATTTGGATTTCTTCTTGCCGGTCCTCCGCAAGTTCGTCCCTTTCATCGATGCTGAAGCTCGTTTCCAGTTTGAGGAGGTGGTGGCAACCCTGTCCCAGTTGCGGCTGCAGCTGATGCAATCCTCCTACGATGCCTTCGAGCTCTCGGCACGTGCTGCGGCCTGCTCAGTCGCCATGCGTCGCCTGGCCTGGCTTCGCACTATTGATATGGATCCGAACCTCCAAGACAGATTGGCTAATGTGCCTTGTGCGGGAGCGGATCTCTTCGATGAGTCTATCGAGACTGTCACTAAAAAGCTTTCGGACCACGAGAAGTCTTTTCAATCCATTCTGCGTCCTAAGCCTAAGCCTCAACAGTCTCGTCCATCTAGACCGCCTCAAATCTACCAGAGGCGTTATCAACCACGACAGGCTCCCCTAGCGAGACAGCCTGCGAAGAGGCAGCCTCCACAGAAGTCTCAGCAGAAGCCTCAGATGCCGGCTGCATCCAAGGCCACTCAGCCCTTTTGACTCTCTTCCAGGGAGCATAACCGACGTTCTGTCTTCCCTTGTTTTTCCCATCGGGGGTCGACTCCACCATTTTTATCATCAATGGGAGTCGATCACCTCGGACCTTTGGGTCCTTACCATCGTAAGAGAGGGATACTCTCTTCATTTCCAACGGGTCCCCCCGGACCACCCTCCAAGAGAGTATCCTTCCAACTCGATGCAGACCGCTCTTCTTCTTCAGGAGGCGCAGGCCCTGCTTCGGCTTCGAGCCGGTGCCAGTAGATCAGCAAAACCAGGGGTTCTACTCCCGGTATTTCTTGGTTCCGAAGAAGACGGGCGATCTGCGTCCCATTTTGGACCTTCGAGTCCTCAACAAGTTTTTGGTCAAGGAGCGGTTCCGCATGCTGACCCTTGCCTCTCTCTACCCCCTACTCGAGCAGAACGATTGGTTATGCTCTCTGGACCTCAAGGAGGCCTACACTCACATCCCGATTCATCCGGCCTCTCGCAAGTTCCTCAGATTTCGGGTGGGACATCTACATCTGCAGTATCGAGTGCTTCCATTTGGCCTTTCCTCTTCGCCCAGAGTCTTCACAAAGTGTCTGGTGGTGGTGGCCGCTGCACTCCGGAACATGGGTCTTCAGGTGTTTCCATACCTCGACGACTGGCTCATCAAGGCCCCGTCGGCCCCAGAGGTCATTTCGGCGACCTTGACCACGATTTGTTTTCTGCAGAGCTTGGGCTTCGAGATCAACTTTCCCAAGTCACATCTTCAGCCCACCCAGACTCTCCCCTTCATCGGGGCGGTCCTGGATACCATCCAACTTCGAGCGTTCCTCCCTCCTCAGCGCATGGATGCTCTTCTTCTACTCTGCCAGTCGGTGTCTTCTCGCCCGTTCATCTCAGCGAGACACATGATGGTCCTCTTGGGTCACATGGCATCCACAGTTCATGTGACGCCTTTTGCCAGACTACATCTCAGAATTCCTCAATGGACCTTGGCATCTCAGTGGACTCAGGTCTCCGACCCATTGTCCCGGCACATTGTAGTCACTCCTGCTCTACGGCAGTCTCTTCTTTGGTGGATGACCTCTTCGAATCTATCCAGAGGTTTGCTGTTTCACTCTCCTCCCCACCAGAAGGTTCTCACGACCGATTCATCGAACTATGCATGGGGAGCTCATCTGGATGGTCTCCGCACTCAGGGGTTCTGGACCAGTGCGGAACGACTCCATCAAATCAATCTTCTGGAGCTCAGAGCCATCTTCAATGCTCTTCAGGCTTTTCAACATCTCCTTCACGACCTGGTGGTCCTAATTCGCACCGACAATCAGGTCGCCATGTATTATGTAAACAAGCAAGGAGGCACGGGCTCGGCCTCCCTTTGCCAGGAAGCTCTTCGAGTCTGGGATTGGGCGGTCCGCCACAACACCTTCCTCAGGGCTGTCTACATTCAGGGGAAGGACAATGTCTTGGCAGACAAATTGAGCCGTCTTCTCCAACCTCACGAATGGACGCTCAATTCCAAACCCCTTCATCAGATTTTTGCACAATGGGGGACGCCTCAGATAGACCTCTTTGCAGCCCCCCACAACTTCAAGCTGCCTCAGTTTTGCTCCAGGATCTACACTCCTCTCCGCCTCGAGGCAGACGCCTTTCTACTGGAGTGGGGGAATCGCTTCCTTTATGCGTTTCCTCCCTTTCCTCTCATTCAGAAGACTCTGGTCAAGCTAAGATCAGACCGTGCCACCATGATCCTGATTGCTCCTCGGTGGCCCAGACAACCTTGGTTCTCCCTTCTACTTCAACTCAGCAGCAGGGAACCAATACTTCTTCCAGTGTTTCCTTCACTGCTTACTCAACATCAAGGTTCACTGCTTCATCCCAACCTGCAGTCTCTCCACCTGACAGCTTGGTTCCTTTCAACATAACCCCTCACCAGTTCTCTCAGGCTGTGAGGGAGGTCTTGGAGGCTTCCAGGAAGCCTGCTACTCGACAATGCTATTCCCAAAAATGGACGAGATTCTCGACCTGGTGTATTTCCAATGCTACAGAACCTCAGAAAGCTTCTCTATCGTCTGTATTGGACTATCTTCTACACCTGTCCCAGTCTGGTCTCAAGTCTACCTCTATACGAGTCCACCTGAGTGCTATTGCGGCTTTCCATCAGCCTCTACAGGGGAAACCTTTGTCTGCTCATCCTGTGGTTTCCAAATTTATGAAAGGACTTTTTCATGTCAATCCTCCTATCAAACCTCCTCCTGTGGTTTGGGATCTCAATGTTGTCCTGTCTCATCTTATGAAGCCTCCGTTTGAACCTCTCAAAACGGCTCCTCTTAAGTATCTCACCTGGAAGGTGGTTTTCCTGGTGGCCCTCACGTCGGCTCGCCGAGTCAGTGAGCTTCAGGCCCTAGTGGCAGATCCACCCTTCACTGTATTCCATCATGACAAGGTGGTTCTCCGTACTCATCCAAAATTCTTACCTAAAGTGGTCTCTGAATTTCACATCAATCAATCCATCGTGCTTCCAGTGTTTTTTCCAAAGCCTCATTCTCATCCTGGGGAATCTGCTTTGCACACTCTGGACTGTAAACGTGCTCTGGCTTTCTACTTGGATCGCACAAAGCCACACAGAACTGCACCTCAACTTTTCGTCTCCTTTGATCCAAACAAGTTGGGACGACCTGTATCGAAGCGCACCATCTCTAACTGGATGGCGGCTTGTATCTCTTCCTGCTATGCCCAGGCTGGATTATCCCTTCCCTGTAAGGTCACAGCCCACAAGGTCAGAGCAATGGCAGCCTCTGTAGCCTTTCTCAGATCGACACCGATTGAGGAGATTTGTAAGGCTGCCACTTGGTCCTCGGTTCATACCTTCACCTCTCATTATTGTCTGGATACTTTCTCCAGACGGGATGGACAGTTTGGCCAAACTGTATTACAAAATTTGTTTTCTTAAGTTGCCAACTCTCCCACCATCCCATTGGGGTTAGCTTGGAGGTCACCCACTAGTGAGAATACCTGCCTGCTTGTCCTGGGATAAAGCAATGTTACTTACCGTAACAGTTGTTATCCAGGGACAGCAGGCAGCTATTCTCACGTCCCACCCACCTCCCCTGGGTTGGCTTCTCAGGCTAGCTACCTGAACTGAGGAGACATGCCCGGTACATCGGGCGGGAAGGCACTGGCGCATGCGCGGTGCGGGCATCTCGAAACTTCTAAGTTTCTTCAAGCAAGACATGCTTTCAAGATGTCCGTGTCGGGGCTCTGTCGGATGACATCACCCACTAGTGAGAATAGCTGCCTGCTGTCCCTGGATAACAACTGTTACGGTAAGTAACATTGCTGTATTTTTCACTCTAAGACGCACCTGACCATAAGACACACCTACCTGTAGAGGAGGAAAAATTAAGAAAAAATAATTCTGAACCAAATGGTGTGCCCTGTCCCGTTCCCTCCCCCCCCCGGTGGTCTAGTAGTAGGACAGGGCAAGTAGGCAGGCCTAGTGGCAGGCAGGCTCCCCCCCCATACCTTTTTTTTAATTCTGGCGGTCCAGCGCTGTTTCGACAGGAGCTTTCCGCGCTCCAGCCCTTCCTCACTGGACGGCTGCCTCGGAATTTTCATCCCTTGTGGCGCACAAGGCAGGCACGAGCTTTACGCACTCCTGCCAGGTCCCGCGCCGCTCCCTGAATGGCTGCGAACTGATAGCAGCCATTCAGGGAGCGGCGCAACAAGGCAGCCGTCCAGCGAGGGAAGGGCAGGAGCACAGAAAGCTCCTGCTGATACAGCACTGGACCGCCGGAATTTTTTAAAAAAGGGGGGAGTATATTTGCTCCATAAGATGCACCTTCATTTCCACTCACTTTTTGGGGGGGAAAAAGTGCATTTTATGGAGCAAAAAAAATATGGTATCTTTCTGTGTTTCTCCCTCCTAATAACTTTTGAGCTTTTAATTCATATTGTGCTATAGACAGTAGAGCTCTGCCTAAGTCCTGGCTTCCATGTATCGTGCACTCCTGTTGTTATCTATTCTTTATATGGAAGTGGATCAGGTGGGAGCACACTGATGTCATCAAGCATTTAGAAAGCTGACTTGCCGGACATCACGTGTCTGATCACAAGATGGCTGCTTAGCGATTTCGCTCCGTTATAGCCCGTCTCACAAAGAACATTTTTCAGCCCCAAACACGATCGTACAGGTCAGTATATCATGAGAAAAACTTCTGAAATGTCCACTAAGCCACTTCTGCTGGCACTTCCTCGACGCACAATGTATCCAAACGCTCTAAGCATGAACTGCCATCGCCCATTAAGGCCTGCTCATCCAGCTCTATGGAGCAAGGCGCCTCTATCTCTAACGATCTGCAAATCTTGCGAAGCCTCATGCAAGAAAATTTGGCCACTACTGCAGATATAAAAACTGAGATAAGCAACATCATGGCACAATTGAAACAACATAATGCTTGTATATTTCTTACTGTGGAACGTCTTGCGGCTCACGATTCTCAATAACTGGATATCCAGCGCGATTTTCGCAAAATGTCTTTACTGCAAAACGATTTGGAAGATATCTCCAATAGAATGTGTCGGAATAACGTATGCATAATATAGGTCTTCCGGAAAATACTGAAGGTAAAGATACTTTGGAATTTCTACACACCTTCATTCCTAAAATTTTGAAACTCCAATTTACTCCTCCGCTAAAAATAGAGCGAGCACACAGAGTACCATCGGGCCTTCCATTTCCCTCTAAACCTCTGAGACCCATTGTTCTTAAAGTGCTGTGCTATCCACAAACTCAACAGATTCTGCAAGCTGCAAAGGCTATTCCCTCGCTGACAGTGGAAGGTAAAAGAATTTTATTTGTTCCAGACTTGTCAAAATCGTCAGCGCAGAAACACAAGACTTTTCTCTCATGTGACCCCAACTCAAGAGCATTGGCGCGTAATATGGGCTATTTTACCCAGCCAGAATGAGAATAACATATCGCAACACCACAAAAAATTTTGATGATCCACTTGAGCTTCAGAAATTCCTTGATGATAAAGTGAGTGATATGACCTGAATCACCTGTATCTCTGCAATATGCTTCTTTTTGGGGCTTGATTCATTTCCACACTCTCTCGGGCTGAGGAGTGAGTTTGCTGAGTACATCTTGTCAGCTTGTGATCCCACTTTTGGATCTTTATTTGTTACTTGTTCCTGTGCACTATCAGCATGAAAAGTCAATTTATTTCATGTTTGTACTTTTTCCTTTTTTTTTCCCTCTACATCATGGAGCTTATTTTTCAATCTGCTTATATCCCCAGTTTTGAAAAATTATCTACACCTTCAACCTTTTTGCATATTTTCGTCTACAGAGTTCCTCATTTTGCTCTCTACAGTTATCTATCATCGCATGGTTAACATTAACCTTGTTTGTCTTAATGTTAACGGTATTAACAGTCCCATTAAGAGAAAAAAGATACTTCATTATTTTAAACATCTTGGAGCGGACATATGCTTAATTCAGGAATCCCACCTTTAGTTCAAAGGAAGCTCAAAAGCTATCCGGAGGTTGGATACAACACTGCTTCGCTGCTCCAGCTTCCGGTAAAAAAAACGAAGTCCCTAAACTTTCATCTTTCATCTCATAAATTCGATCCTAATGGTCGATGGTCCTTCATTGAAGAATCTATTGAAGGAAAATCTCTGAAACTCTTCAATGTCTACGCCTCGAATGCAGACGACCCTTCCTTTTTTCAATCCTTCCATACTATTTGCAATTCCTCACTGTCTTCAGATACCATCTTAGCTGGTGATTTTTAATTTCCCACTGGACCCATTCATCGACAGATCTTCGTCCTGTCGACCTCCCAAACTCAGAGTCAGAACTGCTGTTTCCAATTTGATGCAAACTTAGGTTGGTCTGACATCTGGAGAATCTTTCATCCCATCGCCAATGATTTCATTTTCTACTCTGCTCCACATCACTCATTCTCTAGGATTGACTACATTTTGGGTTCTAAAGACTTTGTAAACATCACCTCCTCTGCACAAATACATGATATTACCATCTCTGATCATGCAGCTGTTTCCTGCTCTCTAAACTGGTCTAACAACTCCAACTTGAGGCAATGGAGGATGAATAATTTTCTTCTTCAAGATGAATCCTTTATTTCCCATATCAAGCAAGATTCTCAGGCTTTCTTCACCAACAACCTTTCTTCAGTTTCTGACTTTTCCTTCATATGGGAGGCATGCAAAGCATGGTTAAGAGGTAAATCGATTAGCTTCGCGGTCTCTCATCTCAAAGAAAAGAAGTCAACCTTACATCAATTAGAATCTGACATTCACACCTATGAATCCCAACTATATCATCGGTTTGATTCAGCCTCATACAAGAAATTACAACAACTTAAATTTCAATATAATGAAATCTTTAGCTCCCTTGCTTCTGCTTCTATATTTCGTCGCACCATAACATATTATACATCTTCTAACAAATCCATCTGTTAGCTACGTACCTTAAAGGTAGATGATCCAAACAACGGATTACTCATATTAAATCCTCAACCGGTCACTTGCACACCAACACAAAGGATATCCTGGAAGACTTCCGCATCTTCTATGAAGCCTTATATACCTCCGAATCCTCAGCATCACAGAATTTCTTCAATCCATTAACCTGCCTTTCCTCAATGAATCTCAACAATAGTCACTGCAACAACCTTTATCTCCGAATGAAATTGCCAAGGCCATCTCCTCATTACCTCCAGCCAAGGCACCTGGTCCCGACGACCTTCCCTCAGAATTTTACAAATCGCTCTCCCCTTTTCTAATGCCACATCTACTTTCCTATTATCAAGGATTATTGGACTCTCCTGACACTTTGCATTGTTTCCTTGAAGCGAACATTATTGTCCTACTGAAGCCGAATCGTGATCCTCAATTGGTGAAAAATTATCGTTCCATATCCCTACTGAACTTGGACTATAAAATTTTTGCTAAACTCTTGGTATTCCGATTGGATAAAGTTAGGTCTAGTTTGATTCTTAGAGACCAAGTAGGCTTCCTAAAAGGAAGATATGGGGCTGACAATACCAGGCTTTTATGTCATGTACTCCACTCCGCCCTGTCGGTCATGCACCCGTCAGTGATTGTTTCTCTCGATGCTGAGAAGGCATTTGACAGGGTGGAGTGGAGATACCTTTTTTGTGTCTTATCTCACTTTGGCCTTCCCCAGCCCTTTATCCATATGATCTCTCTACTATATAATAATCCCATTGCCAAATTGATAGTTAATGATGACATTTTCAGCCCCTTTCACCCTATATCGAGGGACAAGACAAGATTGCCCTATGTCCCCGCTGTTATTCAACCTTGCCCTAGAGCCCCTTCTTGCAGCCATCCAACAATCTCCCAATATTAAGGGTACTACAATTGCCAATATAGAATTTAAGATATTGGCTTATGCCGATGATGTTTTATTGTATCTAGCTGATCCACAATCATCTCTATCTTCTTTGGTTCACTTAATTTCCTCTTTTTCTGCGATGTCTGGTTATAAGATTAATTGGGACAAGTCCGAAATTATGCCCCTTAAAGATTCTTGTATCCCCTTTACCACTACCTCCCACCCTTTTACTTGGGTTACCTCAGGCATAAAATATCTTGGTTTACAATTTGATAAAGATATTAAATCGTCCACACAAGCAATCTCTGTCAAACTTCTTACCCAGGTTAAAGATACCTTAGCCTCATGGTCCCCTCTACACTTCTCCTGGTGGGGAAGACTTGGCACTTTGAAAATGATGGTGGTTCCTAAGATTACTTATATTTTTCAACATGTTCCCCCTTTTATTTCTTATCTCCCTCTATAAACATCTAGAAACTCTACTGCTCTACTTTCTTTGGAATAAAAACCTCACCGAATCTCACTTCAAAAACTGAAAGCTCCTAAACATCTCTTGGTGGTGTCAATTTTCCTGACCTTTACTGCTACCACAAAGCATTCATTTTACGGCAAGGAGCGGAATGGCTTTCCTCATCTAATTTTTCTGATATACCCAACTGGCTCCACTTGGATATAGCTTATATGCAACCCTATCCGCTGCTCAGACTTCTGGGCTCCACTCTCACCTCACGCTTCTCCCAAAACCCAATAATCCTGACTAATAAGATCCTCGCAGACCTTGATACACACCTAGATATACACTGGCGTCAATCTGCCTACTGCCCTTTATGGAGCAATCGTCAATTCCTGATAAATTAAAAAAAAAAAAAAACATTTCATGGCCCGCCTGGTTTACTAAACACATTTGGACTATAGAATCCGTCTGTCATCCTGATGGTTCTTGGCTCACCTTCAATGAACTAATGACATCTTTTTCGCTTGTTGACACACAGTTTTACCAGTGGTTACAGTTAAGATCCTCCATTAAAAAATCAGGTTTCAATATGGCTGTCTCCAACTCTATCCCCACTTTCTTCACCCTCTTAAAACAATTTTTAGCTATCGGCCACACTGCCTCTCATTTCTACAAACTTCTTAAAACTTTTTTCCCAACCCGACCCTCACCCTCCAAAAATCTTGGGAACTGGATCTAGAAATGTCCATCTCTAAAGAAGATTGGTCACAAATCTTTAGATCCACCTTTCATACCTCCAGATCGGCCTCATTTCTCCAGAGCATGTCTTTCCTTTTACATAGAGCTCAATGGACCCCTATAAAATCCCATAACATTAATCCTTCTTACTCAAAAAACTGTTGGACCTGTCATAGAGAAGTGGATTCTCTGAAACATTCTCCTCTTTTGCTGCTCCACGATACATTCCTTTTGGAATGACATCTGGGACACAATTTGCTCCATTTTTCACATTAATATTGCTTTAACCTATCAAATGCTGTTATTGAAATCCTCTGCCCTGACGAACACACTTGCAGAAGATGATGCTTTCCTTATGGACATTGGTATTCTTAGCTCTGAAAATTCTCATTGGTTCTTGGAAAGACCTTTCTAAAGCTTCCCATTCACAATGGTGGAATTTAGAACCGAAGCTTATTTAGCCAAATCCACCAATAGATTTTCTCAGTTTAAGATTAAATGGAACTCATTGAAAATGCATCTACATGTTTCTGTTTCTTAATATCCTCGCTCCTTTCTACTGCTTTTCTTTTATGTATTTTTTCTTTTCTGTATAGTTTCATTTCTATCTTATTTCAATTTGATTCATGCTACCGACATATCCTCATCTTTTGTATGAATGTGAGTTCTACAAGTATTGACTGTACCATTTCTTATGATGACACTTTCGCTAAGTTGTTCCTTTGCATTGACCATTACTTGAATAATTTGTATATCTCTTGTTTCTAGTTCATATGATTGTACATATATTTTTGTCAAAAATTTTCAATAAATAAACCTTGACTTAAAAAAAGAAAGCTGACTTGCCATTAATTAGGAAACCAGATATTGTGAAATGCTCACATACCTCTTATTATATGATTTAAGGACTGTCTAGCAGGTGCCATGAGAAGATGGCAACCTGAGAAATCTGCGAGAGAAGCTTTGAAACTTGAAATCCCTGACACCCTAGAAATAGAAAAGACAATTCTATGACGAATTAGAGCATTAATTAAAACTTACAAGCATCCTACTCTATTTCATCATTCTGGGCTTGCCGGAATCATCTCCATGCGCTTTTATTGCTGGAACATAAATTGGCTAAAACTACCCCTAACAGGAAAAAAGCGTTTTTTTCTATTTGGAATCCATATATCTAGTCATTGAGTCCCCGAGCTCACAGTGACATCTTAAACGTCTTATGATTTGCTCTGTTTTGAAGCCCTTTCAAGGGGTTGTTGGGGGAGCCCATGAGAGATGCAAAGGTCTTTCTTTTTTTCCTTTATCGTTGTGTTTTGGTTTTTTTTCCTTTCTTTTCTCTCTTAATTTCTCTTTCCTTAGCAACAGCAGCAGATGAATCCAGAGACCAATGGGATAGCACACATCTACCAGCAAATGGAGATAGAGAAACAGATTAACAGGTGATCCTATTGGCTGGCATGCCTCCTACATCTTCAGTATGCTCTATCTCCCAGCAGGTAAAGGTTGCTGCTATTCCAACTAGCTCCTGGATTCTGGTTGTGATTGGGCAATTATTTTCTTCTGTTGTTTCTCTTCAGTGAGACAGGGGTGACCGACTGAACAGTGCCGGCTTTAGGGGTTACACCTGCCCCCCCCCCCCCAGCACTCTGCCTCACCCTCCCTCCAATGATAGTTTGACTGGGTCTCGATTTTTCTTCTTCGCTTCACTGTAAAAAAAAAAAACAAAAAACAAACCCACAGAATGACTATTAAACATTTCTGCCCTCATAGTGCGAGCAACCGGCATTTAATAATACTACTACTAATAATAACAGTTTATATACCGCAGGACTGTGAAGTTCTATGCGGTTTACAATGATTATAAATGTTACAGATTGAGTAGAATTAACATAGTTAATATCTATTGATTAACAGCTCTAAAGATCAATTATTGTGGGAGAGATTGTGCAAATCAGTTTCATATGTACTTTTAAGAACAGATATGTTTTCAGGTGTCTCCTAAATTCCCCATAGGTATTGGCAAACGTAAGTAGTTGTTTCAGATCATTGCCCCATAATGCTGCTTGATAAGAGAGAAGATGTTGGTGATGTCATTTGAATTTACATCCTCTAATCGGGAGGGGGGAGAGACAAAATTCAAGTTTGAGCTTCTCTTATGTCTATTGGTTGAAAAGGAGAGTAGGTCGGTTATGTATTTGGGGGCTAGGCCAAATAGTACCTTAAAGCAAAAGCAGCCAAATTTAAACTTCACACGTGCCTCCATTGGCAGTCAATGCAGGAGTCGGTAGGAGGGAGTTATATGATCGAACTTCTTCAACCCAAAGATCAGCCTGACTGCCGCATTTACTGGCATCTGCCAGCACTCTCAACAAAGTTGTGAGTGTGTTTTATTTGAACTTCTTTTCTGGTTTCTAGTTGTGGTGGAGCTGCGGGTTCTACAGAAGGAATATGTTTTTTATCAAACACTATCTTTTGTAGAGTTGTGGAAATGGTTTAGCAACTGATGAGCAAATTTACATTTGTATGGAGTTTATTCAGTAAAGGGCTTTGGGTGTATGGATAGAGCTCCGTTGACGGAGCTGGTGCCTTCCCGCGTGTTGTAGGTGTGTGCTTATTTTCATACACTGGCGGTAGCACCACAGCGGTGGTGGAATTTCTCTCCGAGGCAGACTCTGCTTGGGAGTTCCTGCGGCTGGGTGGAGGTGAATATTTGGACAGCTCCGGGTGTGTTCTTCACATAGCCAGTTCCTGACTGAGCGCAAGAGGCGTGCGCTTATTTTCCTAAGTTGAGGAGAACGAAGCAGCATTCTTTTATTTCTCTGAGGTTTATTTTAAGCATTTTATGCCATGACGGTGGTAAAAATATTTTAATGTTTGGCTCTAGGTAGGTTTTTAAATCACTTTTGATAGAGCCGGCTCATTTCGGTGTGAAACAGGCACACGCTTGGGTCTCAGGTGCTAGCGGGAGCACCGCAGCATTCACGGGGTTTATTTTGCAGCTGACTTTGGTCACTGTATCCCATGGCTTCCCTGTTTTTGGGGTTCTATGTGTCGAAGTATTTCAACAGCTTTTGCCACTGTTGAAGTGATATACCTTGTGTGTATATGTTTTCCCACTCTCTCAACTTGAAAAGATTCAACTACTTTAATCGGGACTGTACTGTTACGCCTCACAGTGCTTAAGAAAGAGATTCTGCCCTGTGCTCAGCCACCCAATCTCAGTTTTTTGCCATTATGGGTTGACAGAAGGCAAATTGCCGCACAGTAATGTCAGCAGCATGAGAGTACTCTGTGTTTCATACGGGAATCTTCTTGTCTCTTGGAATCCCGGAAGGGTGAGTCTATGGAGGTTTAGAGATTTTCTTTTTCTTTGTGCCTCTGTGCAGCGCTGTGTGCGTCTGGTAGCACTATAGAATTGATACCTGAATGTAGTACAAATAGATTACAAATTGGGGGAGTCTCTAGGGTCATAACGGCACTGCACATCTTTCTGTGGGCAGAATTGTCTTTTCTATTTCTAGAGTGCCAGGGATTGCAAGTTTCAAAGCTTCTCGCGCAGATTTCTCAGGTTGCAATCTTCTCATGGCACCTGCTAGACAGTCCTTCAAACTGGCAGAAATAGCTGTGTGGCTCCTTCTAACTAGGGACAAGTTACACCCACAGAATGCAAATGCTGTGTGGCTGTTGGAATCATCCCTGAAGCTCTCTTTAGGTATGTGAGCTTTACCTGATAACAATTAGGGTGCAGATTGTTTCCCATGGGGCGGTCAATGCAGCTTCTAGATTATGTCTAGTACATCTTCACTTTAAAGGCAGTAAGGTTTTGGCTAACATTGCATGGAGTTAGTACTGTTTTCAGAATTTCAACTTACTCCATCTTACAGGAACAGCAGCAGATGAATCCAGAGACCAATGGGGATAGCACCCATCTATCAGCAGGCGGAAATAGAAAAACTGATTAACAGGTGGTCCTATTGGCTGGCACTCCTCCTGTATCTTCAGTATGCTCTATCTCCCAGCAAGTGATGGTCACTATTCAACTAGCTCCTGAATTCTGGCTGTGACTGGAAAATTATTTTCTCCTGTTGAGGTTTCTCTTCAGTGAGACTGTCATTCTATTTCTCCTGTTGAGGTTTCTCCAGTGAGATGGCAATTTTATTCTCCTGTTGAGGTTTCTCTTCAGTGAGATAGGGGTGACCGGCTGAATGGTGCCGGCTTTAGGGGTTACACCTGGGCCCCCCCATTGCAAGAGGGTGCCTCACCCTCCCTCCATTGCAAGAGGGTCTAACTAGGTCTCGATTTTTTTCTTCTTTCCCTTCTCTGTTAAAAAAAAAAAAAAAGGGAGACCACAGTTGCTACATTCTGCCCTGTTAGTGCTGCACAACCAGCTCTTACTGGCTTTAACTGGCCCTAACAACAATCTTGTGAGTATGTTTGTGTTTTTTACTGTTGTTTGAACTTCAGGTTCTGTTTGGGAGTCTTAGTACTGTGGATTCGTTCAACGTACATTTAAGGAATGAATATTTTATTGAGGCTAAGTTTTATGACTAGAAATTTGTTGAGGGAGTCGGGACTTTCCCGCTCTTTGCATGCACGTGCTTGGTTTCCTTGGTTACAGCGCGGCAGTAGCGGTGTGATTTCATGCTCGCACTTGTTCTCCTTGTTGGGTTTCAGTGCAGCAGTAGTAGTCCTGTTTATTCCGAGACTCTCTTTCGTCGGTGTTTAGCGAAAACTGTTTTTTTATTAAACAACGAACTACAACAAGTACCAACAGTAGGCAAAAAGGCAAATATTGATTACATAACTCCCCTCCCCAAGAGGACTGGACTCTTATGTCCCCTCAGGTTACACTGTACCCCATCCCCCCAACCCCCCCCCCAAGCACACCCCCTCCCCCCCCAGAACCCCACACCCCCAACCCTCCCCCACCCCCCAGATCAGACAGGCGGAATGGCATACATCTGCAATCTATTTAAGATACGACTACGTATCCGGGGAGACAAACTGTCCAAATATGGAGTCCAAATATGAACAAAGTCTCTGCTGCGGCGGCGAGAAGCAGAAACCAACGTGGCCTCCCACCCTAAAAGTTCATGTAATTTATTTCTCCAGTACCAGAAAGAGGGCGGGGTATCCGCCAGCCAGAAGTTCAATATACATTTCTTCCCCAAAATATAACATTTGCTCAAAAACATTTTCTCTGCCGAGGTATACACTGAAAACAAAGAAAAATGAGCGAACAGCATATGGTATGCAGAGACAGGAACAGACACCCGTAGGAGACCCTGAAGATAGGAAGCCAAGGCCCCCTTTCGTCGGTGTTTGTTGCAGCCATGTGCAGCTGATTGTGCAGGTGCCGGTTTATAGCAGCGCGCATGAGATGGGACATATTTTTTCCGGTGCTGTGGGAAGCACCACACCATTCTTCTAGTTATTCCCTGTGTCTGATTTTCTTTCTATGCAGGCTGCAGCAGGGTAAATTTTGTGGGGCTTGAATCTGACTGTCGGTGAGAATCAGGTGCGCGCTTGGTTCTCCGGCGATGGCAGGAGAGCTGCAGCGTTCCGGTATTGTATTTCTAGCTGACTTTGGTCAGGGTATGCTGCGGCTTCTCTCCTTTCCGGTTCAGACAAGTTGTACGTGTTTCACCAGCTTTGGGACAAGCTTGGGCAGATTTATATGTCTGTCTGTGTTCCTGCTGTATTCACTAGAAGGAAGCTGCTAGTTTAATCGGACTCTGGGGTTAGCACTCAAGGGGATTACCAGATAGACTCTGACTGTGCTAGGTTTGTCTTCGGACTGGGTCGACATACAGTAAATCACGGCACAGTGAGATCAGCAGTAAAATAGTGCCCTGTATTTCACAAGGGTATCCCATTGTCTCTCTTGAGGTCCCTGCAGATTGAGCCTTTGTCTGTAGGTAACTGTCCTTCTTATTTGGGCCTCTGTGCTGCGCTCCATGTGTCTAGTAGTGGCATAGGATATATATGCCTAAAGGTAGTACAAACAGTTTCAAAGTTTGGGCTGTCTCTATGGGCATAATGACACTTCACATCTTCCTGCAGCCAGGACTCTTCTTTCTCTATTTATGAGGGGGCCTGGACTTCAGATTTCCATGCTTATCACGCTGGTTTCTCCTGTCGCCATTTTCTCATGGCACATGCTAGACGGACCCCCCAACCAGACAGGAAGGGCTGTACAGCTCCTTCTAACCAGGAGCCAGTTACCTATTCTATCAAATCCGTGGATGAGCACGTGCTATGTGGTTGTTAGCTTTATCCCTGAAGCTCTCATTAGCGATGTGAGCTTTGTCTGATACCTGTTAGGATGCTGTTGTTTTCCACGGGGCGGTAGATGCAGCAACTTGATCGCGTCTAGTACATATTCACTTTAAAGGACATACGTATTTTGCTTACGTTGCATGAAGTTAGTACTATTTTCATGGTTCCAGTATACTCCTCTTTACATTGCGAAACTTGATTTGCCTAGGAGAATTTCTTTCTTCTTACAGATCCTACAGTTCTCATCCTGCCGTTCCCTGACCTTCTGCACTTCATTCTGAGGGGATCTTGACTTCTTCCAATGATTCATAGGGCTTTTTCATGAGGGGGAAGAAGCTATAGTGTCAGGTCAGGGGGCTGTGAACATTTTTCAGGATGCTTGCAACTTTGCATCCTCCTCAGGTTTCCAGTTCGTTCTTGGAGTCTCTATGTTTTGTGTTTCCCTTTTAAGTGTTCCTCAGGGCAGTTCTTGTAGTTCTTCAGGAACTAAGGGACGTTGTTCCACTTACTGCATGGTGCCCAAGACGGGGGCATTGGGCAAGCTGGATCCCATTCTGCTGACTTAGTTTCTCAGGGTTACACATTTCTGCAGAAAAACTGGGAGAATATTTACATTTTCATTATGGACTCCGAATTGGCACTAGGTTTGCTTGCCTCTCTTGGAGCAGCGCTTTCGTTTTTGGCACATGCCATTTCACTTACCCAGGGCTTCATGAACATTTTAGAAAATGTGAGTAGTGGTACCGTTTTGGCACTACCAGGCGATTCACCTACTTTCTTCTTGACTAACTGCTTGATTCGGACGTCTTCTAGTCGGGCCATTTGACTGACACGAAAAGGGTGGTTTCTTTTCCTCAGTTCTTTGGACGTGAATCTTTGAATTTGCACAGCGCTCTTTTCTCCTGTACTATTTATAGGTATATCGGGGAGATGTTTTTATTCATATAGGAGAGAAATGTGTTTCTTCCCAGAGACTAGGGCGATGGGTCACAGTCTCAGGTTTGCATTCTTCTTCAGTCACCATGACCAAGAGTATGGGATTCTGTACAGGTTCTAGGATCCATGTTGCTGATTCCACTGGGAACTTCGGCTTGCTTTCCCATTATAACGCTATAGCAGTCGCTTTTGTTCTGGTGGTTCCCGGTATCTCAGGGCTCCAATTATTTGGTAGGCTCCTCAAGCATCACTTTGTATGATTTGGTGGCTCAGCGAGATTTCTCTTTTCAAAGGAATGCCTCTGTCTTTGCTGGACTAGCTCATGGTCACCAAACATCCCAGGCTGTTGGGTTGGGGGGCTCGGTGTCTTCCATCCTCAGCTCCAAGAGTCTGGTCTTAAGAGGCGACTCGGTACTTGTTCATTCTTCTACTCTGGAGCATGACGCTGAAGGTCTTTTCAGTCAGTATTATGATGGGGGTATTTCTCTACAGCCTGGGCAGTAGGTGATGTTCTCAGTTTGCGAGTAAAGTTGTGGTTCTACTTCAATGGGTGGACCCTCATCTTCCTCTTCTGTTGGCAGATCATTTTATGGGTCAGGAAAAGTTTGGAAAGACTTTCTCTCCGCAAAATCTGAGCATGGCCCATTTATTGTATGTTATAGTGTACATCGCTGTGTACGCTCTAGAAAGTGTAAATGTTAGTAACAGTGAAATCTTCTACATCTTGGATATTGAAAATTTTGGCTCGGGCATTCCAGCTCTTTTTATGGAAGTGAAATCTTCTACATCCTGGATATTGAAAATTTTGGCTCGGGCATTCCAGCTCTTTTTATGGAAGTGAGATCTCCTGGAACTAGACCTCATGGCCTCGTCTCGAAATTCTAAGTTTCCTAGCTTCTTCAGCGGGCACAGGGAGTGGGAGTCAGAGGGGGTAACAGCGTGGCTTCTTTCTCCCCTCTGGTTTCTCTTTTTTCAGTGTTTTCCCCTGGCTGATGATTGCTTGGATTTGCCATCTCAAGCTCGCTTTCAGGGCACAGTATTTGTAGAATCTCTGGATTGGCTGCGCAATCCTTGCTACACGGATCTGATGAGTCTTTCGACAGCTGGACTGTTGAGTTTCCTGGTATCTCCAGATTTGCTCACCTAAAGCCCGATCAACATGGATATTCGTACTACTTTGGTATTATGTCCTAGCTTTTGAAAAGTCATGGCTGATGTGTAAGGGTTATGCGAAGCAGGTTGTTTCTTCTCTTATCCAGGCAATACAGATGTCTTCACCTGTGGCTTCTGCTTCCTTTTGGAGGTTTTTCCTTTCTTGGGTACTTCTCAACATTTGCATCCTTCCAGAGTTCTTTTTTGGTACAAGTGTATTGCCAAGGGCTTAGCGTTCAATTCCCTTCAGCTTCAAGTGCCATTCTTAGCTTGTTACAAGGGCTAGGTATATTGCTCTTCGCTTACTTCTCAGCTTCATGTAGTTCAGTTCCTAAATGGAGTACGGTATATTCATACACCTCTTAGAAAGCCCTGTCCGGAGTACAGTCTTAAGGTACTTCTTCGCAGTTTACCGAAGGCTTCATTTCATCCTTGTCTTTTGAGACTCTAAAGGGCTGTGCCGTTGAACACGGGGTTTCTTGTGGCCATGGCTTCAGAAGCTCGGCGGTTTTCTGAGTTGCAGGCCTTGTTCAGGGATTCCTATTTCTGATTTACAAAATCTGGGGGGTCAGTTCGGACGGTACCACAATTTCTTTCTAAGGAGGTGTCAGCCTTTCTTTTATGACACTCTCACTTTTCCTTCCTTCTTCCTGGGAGGAGAAATGGGGAGACTTGCTTTTATTCACTGCATTTTTTGAAAGTGCATAGCGTTCTCCGCGAGCTAGGTTTCTAACGACTTTTAGTTTAGATCACCTTTTTGTATTCTTCAAGGGACGCCTCAAACGTATGGTGGTGTGCAAAGCCTCCATCGCTCGATGGGTCCAGGAGGACATTATTTACGCTTGCTTGATGGCAGGAAAGCAGTTGGTGAAAGAACTTCATGACCATTCCACCAGAGCGATAGCTACTTCTTGAACTCGGTCCAGAGGTTTTTTCCTTGGAGGCGTTTTGTCTCGTGGCTACTTGGTCTTCTGAGAGTGCTTTATCTCAGCATTACCGGTTGGATGTGGGGGCGCATGCGGTGGATGCGTTTAGTGCTTCGGTTGTTGCAGAAGGGGCGTTTGCTTCCCACCCAGATTGAGGATTGCTTTGTTACATCCCATCGGTCTCTGGATTCATCTGCTGCTGTTGCTAAGGAAGGAAAAATTATGTTCTTACCTGTTAATTTTCTTTCCTTTAGACGCAGCAGATGAATCCAGAGCCCCACCCTTTCTGGATATTGTCTGTCGGTTGTTTCTTTTGCAACTTTCAAAGTTTGTTATTATTGATGGTTGTATTCTGTATTATTGCCTTTTGAGATTTGTTATGTGAAAGAAGATTTTTACATGCTATGCCTATTGATGGTTACGGATGCTTGGGCAAGGAGCTATACTGAAGATACAGGAGGAGTGCCAGCCAATAGGACCACCTGTTAATCAGTTTCTCTATCTCTGCCTGCTGGTAGATGTGTGCTATCCCCATTGGTCTCTGGATTCATCTGCTGTGTCTAAAGGAAAGAAAATTAACAGGTAAGAACTTAATTTTTCCTTCTTTCTTGGAGTCACCATGTATTGAGCTTCCAAAGGGTAGGTTCGTGCGAGACCCCCTTAAAGTATTACTGGTATTCGGGCAGTAGTTTTAGTTCTTATGGAACTAAGGGAAGTTATTCCATTTACTTCATAGTGCCCAAGACGGGGGAATTGTCAGATGGGGGCTGGATCTCATTCTGGTAAATTAGTTTCTCAGAGTTAGAAATTTCTGGAGAAAAACTGTGAGAATATTTACAAGTTCCCTATGGACACCAAATTAGCACTTTCTTCGCTTGGCTCTCATCGAGCAGCGCTATCAGTTTTGGCAGATGCCTTTTGGCCTAGCCACAGCTCCATGAACATTTTAGAAAATGAGGGCAGTCGTGGCGTTTTGGTGGAAACAGGATATTCAGGTACTTTTTTCTTAGATGACTGCTTGATTTGGACGTCTTCCAGCCAGGTCAATTTGTCAGCCACTAATGAGTGATTTTCTTTTCTTCAATTCTTTGGATGTGAATCCTCAAATTTCCAAAGAGCTCTTTTCTGCTGTACTAATTCTTGGAATATCGGGGGATGTTGTTCACGTAGGAGAGGAATGTGTTTCTTCCCAGAGACTGGAGCGACAGGTTACAGTCTCAGGTTTGCCTTTTTCAGTCACCAAGAACAAGAGTATGGAATTCTGTACAGGTTCTAGGATCCATGGTGGTGACTCCACTGGGAACTTTGGCTCGCTTTCACGTGAGAATGCTACAGCAGTCGCTTTTGTTCGGTGGTGTACTCAGTTGGCGAGTAAAGTAACTGTTCTACTTCAATGGGTGAAATCTCTTCGTCCTCTTCTGTCGTCGCATCATTTAACAGGGCAGGAAAAGGGTTTAGATAGGCTTTCTCACCACAAAATCTTTTACATCCTGGAAATTGGGAACTATTCGCTCAGGTGTTCCAGCTCTTTGTATAAAGGTGAGATCCTAGAACTGGACCTCATGGCCTCATCTCAAAATTCAAAACTTCCTAACTTCTTCAGCAGTCGCAGGGAGTGGCAGTCAGAGGGGGTTGCTTTTTTCTCGCCTCTGGTTTCTCTTTTTTAAGTGTTTTCCCCTTGCTGATGATTGCATGGATTTGCCATCTCAAGCTCACTTTTAGGGCACAGTTATAAGAGAATCTCAGGATTGGTCACACTGTCCTTGCTATGCAGATCTGATGAGTCTTTCAACGGCCAAACTGTTGAGTATCTCCAGATTTACTCTCCCAGGGTCCGATCAACATGGATATTCGGCCTACTTTGGTATTACGGCCTAGCTTTTGAAAAGTCATTGCAGACATATTAAGGTTATGCGAAGCAGGTTATTTCTTCTCTTCTCCAGGCGATACAGATGTAGCTTATGCTACCATTAGGAGGTATTTCCTTTCTTGGGTACTTCTCAACATTTGGCACCCTTCTGGACTTCTATGTTTTATATTCTTTCTTTTTTGGCACAAGCGCTTATCGTTCAATTCCCTTCAGCTTCAAGTGACAATCTTAGCTTGTTACAAGGGCTATGTATCACGCTCTTCGCTTACTTCTCAGCTTCATGTAGTTTGGTTCCTAAATGGAGTACAGTATATTCGTATACCTCTTAAGAAGCCCTCTCTGGAGTACAGTCTTAAGGTACTTCTTCGCAGTTTACAGAAGGCTCCGTTTCAACCTTGTCTTTTGAGACTCTAAAAGGCTTTGATGTTGAACACGATGTTTCTTGTGGCCATGGCTTCAGCTTGGCGGTTTTCAGAGTTGCAGGCCTTGTACGGCAGGGATTCTTATTTCTGATTTACGAATTCTGGGGTGTCAGTTCGGACAGTACCACGGTTTATTTGTAAGATAATGTCATCCTTTCTTTTATGCCGCTCTCACATGTCCTTCCTTCGTGGGAGGAGGAATGGGGAGGCGAGCTTTTCTTCACTGCGTTTCTTAAAAGTGCGTAGCATTTTCCGCAATCTGTAGGTTTCTAATGACTTTTAGTTGTTTAGATCACCTCTTTGTATGCTTCAAGAGACGTAACAAACGTATGGCAGCATCCAAAGCCTCCATTGCTCGAAGGGTCCAGGAGGACATTCTGTATGCTTACTTGAAGACAGGGAAGCGGTTGGCGGAAGAACTTCATGACCATTCAGCCAGAGCGCGATGGCTGTTTCTTGGACTCAGTTCAGAGGTTTTATCCTTGGAGGAGTTTTGTCATGCAGCTACTTGGTCTTCCAAGAATACTTTATCTCAGCATTACCAGTTGGATGTGGGGGCGCGTGCGGAGGCTGCATTTAGTGCTTCGGTTGTTGCGGAGGCAACATTTGCTTCCCACCCAGATTGAAGATTGCTTTGCTACATCCCATTAGTCTCTGGATTCATATGCTGCTGTTGCTTAGGAAGGAAAAATTATGTTCTTACCTGTTAATGACGCAGCAAATGAATCCAGAGCCCCACCCTTTCTAGATATTGATGGTCAGTTTTTTCTTTTGCAACTTTCGAAGTCTGTTGTTATGCTTTTTTTTTTAATTCTTTATTCATTTTAAAACTACTTACAATAAGTGTGACAGTAAGTTAAAACATTTGAACACTAAATATCACTTAATACACAGCAATAAATCAAATCACATAACATTATCTCCCTCCCATCCCACCCATTCATAACACATATAAAATATAAATACCATATGATAAAATGTTTCCATATCCTTATTATATATTTAGATAATATACTAAAAATTACCCTCTCCCCTTCCCTAAATATTGAACTTATAAATTTAAGTCTGTTGTTATTGATAGTTGTATTCTGTGTTATTACCTTTTGAAATTTGTTATGGGAAAGTTTTTTACATGCTAAGCATATTGATGGTTATGGATGCTTGGGCAAGGAGCAATACTGAAGATGGAGAAGGCGTGCCAGCCAATAGGACCACCTGTTAATCAGTTTCTCTATCTCCACCTGTTGGTAGATGTGTGCTATCACATTGGTCTCTGGTTTCATCTGCTGCGTCTAAAGCAGGGATTTCAAAGTCCCTCCTTGAGGGCCGCAATCCAGTTGAGTTTTCAGGATTTCCCCAATGAATATGCATTGAAAGCAGTGCATGCACATAGATCTCATGCATATTCATTGGGGAAATCCTGAAAACCCGACTGGATTGCGGCCCTCAAGGAGGGACTTTGAGATCCCTGGTCTAAAGGAAAGAAAACTAACAGGTAAGAATATAATTTTTCCTTCTTCTGTACAGTGGTTTGATATTGCTTCCCCTTGTATCTCTTAAGTTGTTCTCTGGGGGGGAGGGTGTAGCACCATACAACTAATGGACAATTTGTATTGTATTGTATTTTACTATGTTTGTGTTACACACTCGGTTATTAATACAGATTGTTTGAAAGGGAAATTTTGAGCCCGTCCACAAGGTTTTCCAGATCCCATAAGAGTCCAGGGTCTTGGAACACTATACACTGTATTTTTATTTACAACATGGTTATGTTTAAGGGACGGGGGATAGGGCAAAGCTGTTACTCCACTTTTATTTATTTCAACTGACAATAACCAGTTTAACATGTCCCTACAGTAGCTATATGACTTGTTCTATATGTGTTGCTTGTATATTTTATTGATTTTTCTGGTTGCACTGCTCTGCATGATCATTCTTAACAGTTGTTTGATTATAATGGATAGCACCTTATGAAGGGAGGGAGAGTTAATAGGCTGATGGAATTGATAGATATATACTGTATGTTTATATTTTTAGTCTTATTGAATATTTATACAGGCATTAATGCTTTAGTTCCTTGTTCCGTGGGTGGGGGAGGGAACTTCTGATGGGCTATTGGGGGTGGGGGAAATGGATAACAAGTTATATTGTATTCTGTTTATTGTTGTCTTTTTGTGCAGTCATCAATAAAAACTGTTAAACATTAAAACTTACAAGCATCCTTAAACGGTAGTTGAAAAAGGGGGAGGTACTTTGGACAGTAAATATAAAATCATTCTGAGCATTCTGATGACTGATGTTGGGTTTTATTTCGCCTTGCAGCAAATATGCTGGAATCAAAGTCCTTTGAAGTGGAACTAAAGGACGCAGAGCCTGATATTATAGAGCAGCTCGTGGAATTTGCTTACACTGCAAGGTACTCTCTCTGTTTTAATCTTTCTACCTGAGGCAGGAGTGATGCTGATTATGGTTTCCTCTTAGAGTAATCTTTTGTAAAAGCTCAGTCTCTTCAGCAAATTTTAGGGGAGGGGTAGATGGACTGTGGCAAGCCTGCTATAGTATAGCAAGGTGGTGCTTCCTGTCTTTATAGTGGTGGAATTGCATCACAGTCCTCACAACTGTGAAAATGCTGCAGCTGACATCACTTATGAGTATAACGGGTTACTTCAGGATACATAAGAGCAGCATGCTTCTGTGTATCTGAAAAGTTCCCTTTAAGTTATACAGCAGATGTAGATAAAAGTGGTTGGTATACCAAATGCCATTTAGTGCTGTATCAAAAATTCCTCTAAGTTCACTGTTTCCACTCATTTGCAGCAAACCAAGGAGGGATTCTGGTGGGTGATTTGCACAAGGTGCAGTTATATGCTTGGCTGGCCTGGACTTTCTCTCCAATGTCAGTGATGTCAGAATTGACATTGGGGAGAGAAGGCTTGTGGGCTGGTGGCATACAATCGCTGCACGTGCCAGGCTCTTCCCGGAGTTGCAGCAGCGGGGGATAATTAAATGGAGCAGGTGGGTGGCAGACCAGGGGAGAGGAGGAATCGGCGGCAGGTCTGTTTGGGGGCAGGCAGACTTTGGTGCGGCTTCGGGGGAGGGAGGAAGGGGGTGGGACAGAGGCTGGAAGAGGCACTAAGATTGGACATAGAAAGGAGGGAGGGAATAGAAAGGGACAATTGTTGGGCTTGAGTGTGTGAGTGAGAAGGAAAAGGTGCACATGGGGAAAGGGTGCACATGGGGAAAGGAAGGGGAAAATTGGGACATAGAGAGAAGTGAGGTAGAGATGCATGGGGAATAGAAGGATGAGCGGGAAAAATATTGGATATGGTGGTGGAGAGGGGACAGAGGGATAGATTGAAGGGAATGCAAGGGGGAGAAATGTTGGGCATAGTGATGGAGGGAGAAATGTTGGATATGGTGTTGGAGAGGGGTGATAGAAGGAAAAATGGGCAGTGGTGAAAATTGATCTGGGGATGAGAGAGGAAGAAAAGTTGGACTCATGGAGAGACAGAGAGATGTTGGTTGGGGAATGAAATGAGATCTGGAGGAGAGGAAGCATGAAAGATATAGATATACAGTGGAACCTAGGTTTACGAACATAATTCGTTCCAGAAGCATGCTTGTAAACCAAATTACTCGTATATCAAAGCGGGTTTCTCCATAGGAAGTAAGGGAAACTCGCTTGATTGGTTCCACATCCTCACCCCTCCCCCCCCCCCTCGCGGCCACTGGCGCTGCTCCACCCCACCCCATCCCCAAAAGACCCCCCAACCCCGAGGTCACTGGTGTGCTTCCACATCCCCCCTCCCGCGAACTGGCATTGCTCGCAAACGCCGCTCCCCCCTCTCCCGTGAACCAGCATCACCCCCCTCGCGAAAGCCAGCCTGCCCAAACTTAAGCCTTATTCCCATGTGGCACCGGCACGCAGCACCAACCCACAGGAAATGCTGGTGCCAGAATATCGTGCTGCTTGCTGGACTGGGCCATGAGCATCTGCGCATTCTCAAGGCCTTCTGGCTCCCACCTCTCTCAGAGATTCTTGGAGAGAACGAGAGCCATAAGGCCTTGAGCATGCGCTGATGCTCAAGGCCCAGTCCAGCAAGTGGCATGATCTTCGGGCACCGGCACCTCCTGTGGGTTGGTGCTGTGTGCCAGTGCCAGATGAGGGTAAGGCTTCAGTTTGGGTAGGTGTTGGAGTGGGGGGGCGATGCAGGTTAGCAGGGGGGTGGCGTTTGCGGGCGGGGGGGTGATGCAAGTTCGAGGGGGGGGGGAGTTGCAAATCGAGTCAACGCTCGGTTTGCGAGTCACAATTTGCAAAAATGTTTTGCTCATCTTGCAAAACACTCGCAAACTGCGTTACTCGCAAACTGAGGTTTGACTGTATAGATATATATTGGATGCACAGTCAGAAGGAAGTGCAGCCAGAGACTCATGAAATCACCAGACAACAAAGGTAGGAAAAATGATTTTATTCAGTTTAGTGATCAAAATGTGTACGTTTTGAGAATTTATATCTGCTGTCTATATTTTGCACTATATTTGTCTATTTTTCTATAGTTGTTACTGAGGTGACATTGCATATTTTAGTCATCTGCCTTCACATCTTTGAAAAACCCCTGAATATAAATGATAATTAACATTTTCTCTGCGTACAGTGTGCTTTGTGGTTTTGTTTTGTTTGTTTGTTTTTTTTAATTTTGTGGTTACCATTATGTAGTAATAAGATTATATTGTGTGTGTATGAAAAATGGATGGAAGAAATTGCGTTACAATTAGTATCATTATTATTGAGATTGAGTCTTGGCTGGGGGTACATGGTTGGTATTTGTTAGGCTTAGGGGTACTTGGCTTGAGAAGGTTGAGAAACACTGTTCTAGTAGAAAGACAAATGAGTCTTGAAGGCCTTACCTGTCAGATTTCAGTTAGCCTGCTTGCTGTCACAGGCATGTATGTGCAGTATTTCCAGATGGTGTCTGCCAGACAGATCCGAAGGGTACTGTTTGATCTCTGTTCCAATGAGAAAAGAGAGAGGCTTGAGAGCCACCAGTATTTAGTGCTGTTGCATGCATCCAGGTAGGTGGCTTGTTCATTTCTACCTTGTTGCCAGTTATAATTATATTGTCATTGATTTGTTGCCTTTCACTTGTTACAGATCAGAACAATTGGCTGGTCGGGGAGTACCCCGTTTCCCGCCTCCTCATCTTTCCTCTTGTAGGAATTGTCAACTGTTTCGATATGAACTGAGGAAATGGGGCACAACCCAGAGATGCAGGAGGCGGAGCCAAGAGAAAAAAAAAGTAAATGCCTTCTACAACCTTGCGAGTAAAGGAGAATAACCCAGTGGTTCAAGACTCGTATGCCTTTCTACTAGAAAGAAGATTATCGAGGTAAGAACCTAATCTTCCCTTCCTGATCCATGCACATCATCCTCTTTCCTCCTGTTTATAGCTCCTTTGGATTTTTGCACCCAAAGTGCATCACTTTGCATTAACCTTTGGCCTATGCTTCTAATTTTTATAGATCACTTCAGGGGTGTCCACTCTACTGCAAATCTTTGTTCCTATTTCTTCACAAAAACAGTTTATTGCTAGACTAGGTTCAGTTCCTCTGTTGAGATCTTAAAAGTGCAGATTTCTGTTAATAGCAAAATCCACCTCTTGAATTATAAATATTGTTTAAAACTGAGAAAATACAATGTATTGATGCTTTACACGCTGCAATAGAGGAGGATTTAACTATTACGCCATTGCATGCATGTGATCTTATGGGGGTTTTTTTAAGTGAGAAAATTATAAGATTTGACTTTCATTTATTTGCAGAATTTCTGTCAATAGCAACAATGTTCAGAGTCTGTTAGATGCAGCCAACCAGTATCAGATTGAACCAGTGAAGAAAATGTGCGTTGATTTCCTGAAAGAACAAGTGGATGCTTCAAATTGTCTGGGTAAGATCAAATTTCACACAACAGTGGGTTCACCAAATATGGCATTTATTTTACTTTTCTTCATGTTCCACTATCTTGATTCAATTTGAGTAGAATATATAAAATTTTACTCCTGTTAGCAGAAGTGTCTCATATGTTTGCTATAAATGGTCATGGATTGGATATTTTAAATGTCATTAACTCCTCCCCCCGGAAAAGGTAATAAATCATTAAAATAAAGAGAACCTAATTGTGGTGACAAAGTGAGGTGTCATGTTCCTTCTCTGATCTCTATTCTCCTTGTTTATTCATCAGTAGATGGAAAATAGTACATAGCCTGCAACTGCCTTGTAGCAGCCAGGCAGATGCACAGCTCTGAAGGATCTCTATTTAACTAAAGGAGCTGCAGATTATTTTGTGCTGTTTGAGTTCATCAGTGTTTGAGGCAGCTGCCTGTAGTAGTTTTATCAGATAGAATTCTAATACATTTCTTGGGTTGACTGGTGGCTAAGCAGCAGAAGGGATCCTGGTTAGTTTCCTGGGTCTGGGTTGGCCAAGGATTCTGGGCAGGGAGTGCCAGCAATTTATACAATGGTGATACCTAGGGCTTCTTTTACAAAGGCGCGTTAGGGCCTTAACGTGCAGAATAACGCGCGCACTAGTTGCTACCGCCTCCTCTTGAGCAGGCGGTAGTTTTTCGGCTAGCGCACGCTAATCCGATGAGTGTGCTAAAAAGAACATAAGAACATAAGCAGTGCCTCTACTGGGTCAGACCTGAGGTCCATCGCGCCCAGCAGTCCGCTCACGCGGCGGCCCAACAGGTCCAGGACCTGTGCAGTAGCCCTCTATCCCTTTTTCCAGCAGGAAATTGTCCAATCCTTTCTTGAACTCCAGTACTGTACTCTGTCCTATTACGTCTTCTGGAAGCGCATTCCAGGTGTCCACCACACGCTGGGTAAAGAAAAACTTCCTAGCATTCGTTCTGAATCTGTCTCCTTCCAACTTTTCCGAATGCCCTCTTGTTCTTTTATGTTTTGAAAGTTTGAAGAATCTGTCCCTCTCTACTCTCTCTATGCCCTTCATGATCTTGTAGGTCTCTATCATGTCTCCTCTGAGCCTCCGCTTTTCCAGGGAGAAGAGCCCCAGTCTCTCCAATCTTTCAGTGTGTGAAAGGTTTTCCTTGCCCTTAATCATTCGTGTCGCTCTCCTCTGGACCCTCTCAAATATTGCCATATCCTTCTTAACCAATACTGAACCAATACTGAACCAATACTGACCAATACTGACCAATACTGAACACAGTACTCCAGGTGCGGGCGCACCATTGCCCGATACAACGGCAGGATGACTTCTCTCGTTCTGGTCATGATACCCTTCTTAATACCCAACATTCTGTTTGCCTTCTTCGCGGCTGCTGCGCATTGTGCTGTTGACTTCGTTGTTTTGTCCACCAGTACACCCAAATCTCTTTCAAGGCTACTTCTCTCTAACACTAATCCCCCCATTTGGTAGCTGAACATCGGGTTTTTTCTCCCTAAATGCATGACCTTGCATTTCCCCACATTGAAGTCCATCTGCCATTTATTCGCCCACTCCTCCAGTTTGCTTAGGTCCCTTTGTAGGTACTCACACTCTTCCGCATTTCTAACCCTTCTACAGAGTTTAGTGTCATCCGCAAATTTGATAACTTCACACTTCGTCCCCGTTTCCAGGTCATTGATAAATACATTGAACAGCAGCGGTCCTAGTACAGACCCCTGCGGAACCCCGCTCGTGACCTTCCTCCAGCTTGAGTAATGACCCTTCACTCCAACCCTCTGCCTTCTGCCTGCCAACCAGTGTTTGACCCATCTGTGCACGTCCCCTTCCACCCCGTGGTTCCACAGCTTCCTAAGTAGCCGCTCATGGGGTACCTTGTCAAAGGCCTTTTTGAAGTCGAGGTAAATGATGTCTACGGGTTCCCCTTTGTCCAACTGACTGTTTACCCCCTCAAAGAAGTGCAGTAAGTTTGTTTGGCACGATCTTCCCTTGCAGAAGCCATGTTGGCTCGCTTTCATCAGCCCATTTTTTTCGATGTGCTCACAGATGCTGTCCTTTATCAGTGCTTCTACCATCTTGCCCGCAACCGATGTCAAACTGACCGGCCTATAGTTTCCCGGGTCTCCTCTTGACCCCTTTTTAAAGATAGGTGTAACATTTGCTATCTTCCAGTCCTCCGGGATCTCTCCAGTTTTTAAGGATAGGTTGCAAACTCGTTGGAGTATTCCCGCTATCTTATTTCTTAGTTCTTTTAGTACCCTAGGGTGGATACCATCCGGGCCTGGTGATTTGTCGCTTTTCAATCTATCTATCTGTTGGAGGACATCCTCATGGCTCACTTCTATTGTTGACAGTTTTTCTTCTTGGTCTCCATGGAAGATCACGTCGGGTTCTGGTACACTGGATGTGTCCTCGCTTGTGAAGACTGACGAGAAAAATTTGTTTAACCTGTCGGCTACCTCTTTTTCCTCCTTTATCACTCCCTTTCTGTCTCCATCATCCAAAGGTCCTACTTCCTCCCTCGCTGGTTGCTTCCCTTTAACATATCTGAAGAATGATTTGAAGTTTTTTGCCTCCCTGGCCAGCCTCTCTTCGTATTTTCTTTTCGCTCTCCTAACCACTTGATGACACTCTTTTTTACTTTTCCTGTGTTCTTTCCAGTTCTCCCCAGTTTGGTCCTTTTTCCATTTCCAGAATGATTTTTTCTTGTCTCCTATCGCTTTCTTCACCTCATCGTTTATCCATGCGGGATCTTTTGCTCGGTTTTTTTTTTTGCAACCTTTACTAAATCTGGGGATGTACATATGTTGTGCTTCTTGCACTGTGCCCTTGAATAGAGACCAGGCTTGCTCTACGGTTTCTGTTTTTCTTGAGCTCTTTCTGAGTTTTTTCCTAGCGCACCTTCGTAAAAGGAGTCTCAAGTGGCTGAGTTTAGGGCCCATTCTTGCAGGGTTCCAGAAAGAGCCTAAGGGTGTGGTCCTGTTCATCAAAACTGAAAACATGATGACCGAATTCGGAAGTTGGAAGGAAGGCTAAATGGCATTCAGATGTTGCTTTGGTTTCAGCTAAGTAGAAAGCACAAAAGAACAAGAGGAAACTGCCAGGGCAAAAAAAAAAATTCCTTTCTCAATTTAATCTACAGTATATTGAATTTTCAGAAATTGTAGTATAACTTTTTTTTTATTTATTTATTTATTTAGATTTTTATCCCGTCCTCCCAATAGCTCAGAACGGTTTACAAATGAACATACACAGTGGGGAGCTTCTGGGTGAAAATCCTTTAATCTTCATGACAAACAGAAAAGCAAACAACAAAATAAAAATTCTGTCTTATCTTTCCAAAAAAGCAAACTTTTTTTTCCCCCTTGTTGTAAATACCAACAAGAACAATCCTTGAGTTAGGTTTTGTATGGGGAATGGAAAAAGGATCAAATTATCAGAATCAAAAATCCCAATATGAAAGAGAAAAAGAATTTTGGGAACATACTTGCTCTTCAAGTGTTGGAAGAGAGCCTGGTGAAATTAAAGGATTACATGATTTACGAAAAAAAATGTACACAAAATAAAACAGCAATTCTTCATGATTGTCACATCTAGAGAGTCACAATCATAGGAGAAAACTGTAAATATTCATGTCTTTAAAAGAAAAGAAACAAATAACAAAAACCATTCACAAAACTCAAAAAAGAGACACCGATTCCAAAATAATTTATTAAAATTTACTGTGAACCTTAAATCTAGTTATTTAGAATATTACAATTATTAATTAATTATTACGGGGAAATGCCTCAGACTTACGAGTAGATCATTCCAACTGGAACTATTCAAGAGAAGAATGAATTAATTTCTTGCCTCCTTATGATATCACAGGCTAATTCCCCACCTCCCTACCAAAATATTTATTTTATTACTTTAATTAATTAACTTACAACTTTTAATCTAATATTAATTAATTTAGTAGAGAATCAACATATAACTTATCTTTTTTAAATTACTTAAATTTAATTTACTTAAATTCAAAATTTAAAAATTTAATTAAAGAATCAGCATATCATTTTTTGAGACGCGAGACCAACCTCTATTAGAGTGTATATCTTAAGATATACTTGAAACATAATGAAAGAAATTGAAATGTAAGAAGATAATTAAATTGACACTCTAATAGAGGTTGGTCTAACGAGGGAGGGATACCACTGTTAAAAAAAAGGAACCAACGATGGCGGCAGTGTTGGGGAGGGAGGGTTTGAAAAGGTGCGGCGGTGCTGGGGGGGTTTGAAAAGCTGCTCACTCCTGACCTGAGTGAAAGCCGTCAACTTTGGTCATTTAAATTTCCTGCGGCGGCTCCTATCTTGATCCCCACCTTCGTAAACTTTGGCCGTGGAGCATGCCACCTGCATCGACTTTGGCTGTGGAGTATGGGGTCTGCGACAGAGGGAACTTTGTAAGCGTGTATGCGCACTCTTGCCAGCCACAGACCTACAGTCTGTGGCTGGCAAGAGTGCGCATCAGGAATCAGGGAACACGCTGGTAAGAGTGCGCATGCGCGCTTAGGGTTTTATTATTATAGATAATTCGTTTTTAAATTTAGCCTGTGAAAAGTTCTTCGGCACCTGATATCAAATGTGTGTTTCCAAGTTTTCACTATTAATTGAGGGGGGGGGTTGGGAAAGGGTGGGATAGGGTTATGAAGGAAGGGGATGGGGGATAAGGGGGGGGTTAATTTCAGTTTTTAGATTAGGGAAAAATGATTATTTAATGAATATTCATTACAATTTGAATTATGGGAAGATATCTATAAGTATTATGCATAAACTGTATAATGGATTTTAAAATATTTTCCCTAAATGTTAATGGTCTCAACCATCTGATTAAAAGGAAAAAAACATTATTATTTTTAAAACAGAATGCGGATATTTGTTATATCCAAGAGACACATTTATCTATTATAGAATCTACAAAACTAGAGGGAGGTTGGGTAAAGCATTGTTTTTTTGCCCCTGCAGTAGGGAAGAAGGCTGGAGTAGCTATTTTAATGAATAGGATATGTACTGCTTTATTTAAATTAGTTGCTTCTGATTCTTTAGGAAGATGGGTACATGTAGAAGTGAGCATGGGAAATACTACAATGGCGCTCTTTAATGTATATGCCCCAAACTCGAACCAAAATGAATTTTTTAAGTCTCTACAACAACTGATACTACCACTGGCTGCCTCTAACTTAGTGGTGGCTGGGGATTTTAATGCTGTTATGGATCCTTTGTTGGATAAAAAACCTAGTAAAATTATGAAATCATTGGGTTTGGATAATTTTGTAAATTCTTGTGATTTGAAAGATATATGGTGACTACTTCATTTTGATGGACGGGAATTTTCTTTTTGCTCCCATGTTCACAAATCATTTCCAAGAATAGATTACATTTTTGTTTCAAATCAATTAGTACAACAGATAACACAAGCCTCCATAGACCCAATTATTTTATCTGATCATGGAGGGGTGTTGGTTGAACTTAAAATGGGAGATTAAAACAATGGTAGACCTGTATGGAGATTTGATAATACACTGCTTGCTGATCCAAATTTTTGTGAAAATTTTCATATAAAAATGAATGAATATTTCCAAATTAATGCCATTGAAGGAATCTCTATTGAAACTTTATGGGATGCTTTTAAGGCAACCATGAAAGGACAAATTATTTCTTTTTCGGCATATATTAGGAAACAGGTCAAGCAATAATTTTCCAATCTGGAGCAAGAAATTAAATTTTTGGAATCAAAATTGATTGATAAATGGAAATATTCTGTATTCCAGGATCTTTTAAAGGCTAAATGTAAATATAATGAGATTTCTTCCAAATTGGTAAGGAATGATTTATTTTCTCAACAAGCTTTGTATTATGAAAATTCAAATAAGGCGGGAAGATTATTGGCAAATTATCTTAAAGCAAAAAAAAGAAAGTCAAAAATAATTACCATTAAAGATGAGAAAGGTGATACCTACACTCAAGTTGAACCTATTTTAAAACAATTTTTAAAATTTTATAAAGCTCTTTATTCTTCTGAGCCTTATTTGGATAAAGAAAAAGATGGTTTAGAATTTTTTTAATTATTAGAGGGACCTTAAATTCCTGAACATATAAAAGGAAGTCTTGAAGAGTCTATATCATTAAAAGAATTGCTAACAGCGTTGAAGTCCCTTAGAGTTGGATCCGCTCCAGGTGGTGATGGTTTCATGGTAGAATTATGCCCTATTACCATATTTGTTAAATTTATATCAGGCTCAACTACATAAAGGTTGTTTTGTAGGCACTATTGCAGAGTCTTTAACTATAGTTTTGCCAAAACCAAATAAAGATCCTACACTGGTCTCAAATTACAGGCCTATTTCTTTAATTAATGTAGATGGCAAACTTTTGGCTTTACGCTTAGCCAAGGCATTCTCCCTTATATTATTGGTATGCACCAAACTGGGTTTGTTGCTCAGAAACATTCCTCTAATAACACCAGACTGGCTTTTCAAAAGTTATATTTAACAAAAGCCACGAATGATCCAGCTTTTTCTGTTTCCTTGGATTCAGAGAAGGCATTTGATCGGGTGGAATGAACCTTCATGTATCAAGCTATGGAGTGGTTTGGTATAGGGACAGGTTTTATGCAAATGATTCAATCTTTGTATAGCTCCCCGACTGCTACATTATATATTACCGTATTTTCACGCATATAACGCGTGCGTTATACATGTTTTTACAAACCGTGCATAACCTTGCGCGGTATACGCGTGAGTGCGCTATATAAAATTTTTTTTACATAGTTCCCCCCGACGTCTGATTCACCCCCCCTCCGCAGGACCGCTCGCATGCACCCCCACCCCGAAGGACCGCTCGCATGCACCCCCACCCCGAAGGACCGCTCACACGCACTCCCACCCGCACCCCCACCCTGAAGGACCGCTCACACCCCCACAGCCTCCCGACCCCCCCCCCCCATCATGTAGAAGCTCCTACCGGTGTCCTGCTGCTTCCTCTTGGCGGTCCCGGCCCTTCTGTGAGCCCTGCGCCTGCTGCTTCCTCTTCCGGCGGTT
This sequence comes from Geotrypetes seraphini, assembly GCF_902459505.1. Taxonomy (NCBI): domain Eukaryota; kingdom Metazoa; phylum Chordata; class Amphibia; order Gymnophiona; family Dermophiidae; genus Geotrypetes; species Geotrypetes seraphini. The sequence continues at coordinate 395,852,352 of NC_047085.1, read as the reverse complement.
CGTCCTTTCTCTAACGTCAAGCCCTCTTGCCCCGCCGACTCCCCGACACGATCGGGGCAAGAGGGAGCTCAAGCTTTCTTGCCCCAGCCAACCGCGGCACCCCCGACACGATCGGGGCAAGAGGGAGCTCAAGCCCTCTTGCCCCAGCCAACGGCGGCACCCCCGACACGATCGGGGCAAAAGGGAGCCCAAGCCCTCTTGCCCCGCCGACTCCCCAACTCCCCCACAATATCTGGCCAGGAGGGAGCCCAAACCCTCCTGGCCACAGCGACCCCCTACCCCCACCCCGCACTACATTACGGGCAAGAGGGATCCCAGGCCCTCCTGCCCTCGACGCAAACCCCCCTCCCCCCAACGACCGCCCCCCCCAAGAACCTCTGACTGCCCCCCCCAGCCGACCTGCGACCCCCTGGCCGAACCCCACAACACCCTCACCCCCCTTCCCCGTACCTTTGTGTAGTTGGCCGGACAGACGGGAGCCAAACCCGCCTGTCCGGCAGGCAGCCAACGACGGAATGAGGCCGGATTGGCCTATCCGTCCCAAAGCTCCGCCTACTGGTGGGGCCTAAGGCGCCTGGGCCAATCAGAATAGGCCCGGGAGCCTTAGGTCCCTCCTGGGGGCGGGGCCTTGGGCACATGTGATAGATAAAAATGATGGCAACAAACTGCTAGAGTGGCTGTTCTGAAAGCATTTGCAAAATACATAAATACTTCCCAAAGTCTCTCAGGCCTCATAAAATTCAATGGTGGACCATAGGTTGCCCACCCCTTCTCTAGGAGAACTGTTTTCAAAGCCTTCCGCTTAGGTAAACCAGTGATTTTTCTCAGGACAGAATAACTTAGCTGAAAATTGCTGTGTTCTGCCTGATCAAAGCTTTCATAGTGAACATTTCATTGGGCATGATCAAATCAGAGTAGAACAACAAGCTTACCTGATGTTTTTAATGCAAACATACTGTATTACTCTCTCTATTACTCACATACAATGTGTCCTAGTATTTTGTACTAATCTATCTTGCATAGTTTACTTACTAATATTAAATGGGAAGCAATTCATTTTTCTGTTTGTATTTTCAAGTTAAATGTACCCATGTGTGCTGCAAATAACATGGGCTATTCCCTTTCCATTCCATAAATATTGCTTTATAATTTATTTATTTTTTCTCCCCTGATTAGGCAGTTCCTTACTGCTTTTTTTAAATTTTAGCTAAGTCAGAACTAGGGCTGGAATGTGAAGCTGTGAGCCTTTTATTTGCAATAGATAATGGATGTACAACTCATATCAAATGAAATTAAAATAATGGGTTTATAGCCTTATGTTTTCAGTTTTTAATCATGTTAGCTATATACTGTATAAAAACATTCATCCAATCTATAATTGGTTAACACTCTTAATCCCTTGGGGAGAATGTTTGGACTTAATTAAGAAAAATTGAAATAATAGTCATCAGTATGGGCCCATTACATACAAATGAGGGCTCGGGCAGTAACTCGTAGATGACCAGCACCAGACCATAAGTCTAAATAAGAACTGGCCCATATCATTTGGTCCAATTTTGTGCAATTGATTTAACCAAGATACTATATAAGTCACAAGCAAGCAATCGCACCAGGGATAAGGAAAATAAAAGCTTAATAAACTCCCAAAACCAATATGTCAATTATTAAAGTGCTCAACTCAAATGGTGCATTCTGGAACAGGTTCCCACATGTTTCAATGGTGACAGAAGTACTTATCTTCTCAGACGGGAAAACTTTTGGGGCTCAATGAAAACATGGACAGATGTTTCACCAGCTAATCCCTGTATTTCATTTCACATTTTTAATAATTCTTACATATTATGTAGAATGGGACCTTATTAATTTCACAGTTGCTTATTTTTTTTCCTCTTTTTTCTTTCCATCTTTCTTTATTTCTTTTTAACGCTTCGGTGATTTACATTCGGATGTTATTGTGTCAACATGCGCTGTTCTCGCGGGGCTCCAGGGCGTTTTTAAACTCCTGAGACGCCATTATTATTTTTGACTTACCCTGAAGCGTAGGTTTGATTGCACTACGCAACAGAGGATTGCGCTGACAGATTCAAGTAGTTCTTGCCGCCCTGCCTGGACATTGTTCTTTTGGCGGTTTATTGCACTAGCACTTTAATCTCCACTCCTGATTAAAGTGTCAAAACGGAGTTCTGTCAAGTGATATGATACTATTGTGTGGCAGCACAAACTTTCAGCAAGATTCAGCTAAATACTCATTAGTGAAAAATATTTTCAGATGAAATTTTCCACGAATTGAGTAGCGATATTAATTATGTGGCAGCATGAATTCTCAATAGGATTCTGCCAAGCATTTATTAGTGATAAATATTCCTTTATGGACTTTTACTTTACATACCAACTTTTCTATGAACTTTTTTAGTATTTTAATGCACTTTGAAAGTCAACTGTTGAGTGATACTATGAAATTTAAATGAGACTCAGTTCAGCACAGCACTCTCTATTAAACTATTTGACTCAATCAGGAAATCCATTTGCCGCTATTCACTCTATGGGGGGTCTAAGGAAAAGGATAAAGCATTGCATTTGCTGGATGTCAAGCGAGTGTTTCTCTGGTACCTCGAAGTTACCAATGAGTTTTGTGTGTTATGTGGACATTTTCTCTGTTCTTTTATAAATCAAGTGTATGAGATGTGTAAGCAAAGTATGCTTTGTGGTCTCAAATCCCCAGTAGACTTTGCTTCTCCCAGAGAGCCAGGCTGCTACCAGAGAACTTAAGCCTGCCCTTCTTTAACCAAGTTTCCAAGTTTATTATTTCTTTGATATACTTGTTATCAAAAAGGTATCTAGACAGTTTACAATCATTAAAAAGCATTTAAACAAAAATACAGTACAAGCCATTAAAATTTATAAAAAGGAGGGAAATACAAGACCATGATAGACTAACATGATAAGAAGGAAGGAACAAGAGGTGGTAAAAAATACATAGAGATTTAAAAAAATTCAAATATTGGAGGGGGAGGAGACAATTGGGTGGGTTTTGCTTTGAGAAAAGTGTTTGGTGAGGAGAGAACAGTATCAATTTTGTTACACCGCTTGGCTGCATGAAAACTTGGGTCTAGCATTGTCCTTTCACCAGGTTTTCGCCCTTTATTTCCGCTAGCCTAATACAGCTTTGGTTCAATATCTAAGTCTGGAGCACAGTGTTATTTCCCACAAGGTGTGTGGACACACGCCCAGCTTCCCTTTGAATAGAATGTGCTGGTAGAGTAAGAAGATTCTGTATAAAAAGTTGGTCTGCCTTGAAGTCATCAAATTGTAAGTGTTTATTCTTTATTTCAAGTTATTAAAGAAAGTTGTTCAAAACAATAACAGAGTATGGCTGATAACACTAAGGTTACAGAAGTAAGGGTTAACTGAAATGCCATCCTAATTCAGTGTGTTTTTAACAGTGCTTGGCCATTTTGAGAAGTCCCTGCTTTTCAGTACAAAACCTGAGGAGGTTTCAGTGAAATTCTATGGTAAAGACTGTCCAGTAAATCTGTTCCCAGCACACGGATCACATTTTTACTCTGACCAGCCTTGCCAAGAAAGGGAGGCCGGTGTCTATAAGCCTCGATTTCCAGATGGATTAAAATGGCTATCTTCTTTGCATATGTGGGCTGCAATATGCAAAGAAGTTGAAAGTGCACTCCGCTAGAGGAGTTGCTGCTTTATGGGCGAAGACTCAATAGTTTCACCAAAGGAAATATGTAGAACAGCTACTTGGTCTACCCTAGAGAATAGAAAAAATACAAGAGCAGGAGAAAAAATATTTCTTTCACTTCAATTTTAGATTTTCCAATATAAGAACTATAAACAAACCAAAAAAAATCTCACACAGACTAAAATGGAATAAAATCTTAGTGCTCAGTGTGCTATACTTGCCAGGCAGCAGCAGTATAGATAAACCATCATGGCACCAGCCCTTCCTACCTACCACAGTACATATATAGACATAGCAAAAAACCTACTGGAAAAAAATAATAGAAAAAAAACTTATCTGGTTGGTGATGACTTCATATTCTTTTTCGGTAGTCCTGCCGGTGACAACAAAAAACAATGTTGCTGAGCCTGGTTGAAAGTCCCAAGTGCAGAACAAACAGTCATTGAGTCCAAAGTGCAAAATAGTTCCTCAGCCTCTATACGCTGTGCGTTTCACACACGTTGCTTCATCAGGAGGAGAGAATACTCCCGGAGGAGAAAACCACGGGTTCTACTGCTATCACGCTGAAACACATCACATGGGAGAATAAAAACGTCCTACCCTAGAGAATGACACAGTGACTGTAACCTGCAGGAACGGGGGAAGAAATTAGTTAATTGCTATGGGTACGGGGAAAGCCATTCACCACCCCATAGAGCGGTGAATGGCATTGTCCCCGAAGTAAACGATCTGCTGTAAATTGCCTCCCTTCTCACCCCTCCCAGTCAGCGATCGTGGGTGGTAACAGCAGCCTCCCTTGCGAGTCCAGCTGTCCCCCTCCCTCCCCCACTATCGCTTTGGTAGGTCCCTAGACACTAGGGTAGAAAGGAAAATTAGGTTCTTACCTTGGTAATCTTCTCTCTTACATATGTCTAGTGGTCCTGAAGCCCCTCCATGTCAGTGGGCTTCACCTGCCTTTAAGAATTCTCTGTCTCTCAGATGATCTGAGAGGATATGTTGATAGAAAAAGGAAAACACTCGAACAAACAGTCTGGTTTAAGTCTGTTCTTGATAGCAGGACATGTGAGTAGTTGTGAGCTCTTTATATAATTGGTTACTTGAATATTATAATGTTAATGAATATGTTTGTTACAGAGCAGAACAGAATTGTAATGTCAGGGATTTTTCCCTGTTTCCCTCCTTTCGGTTATGTCTATCATTACAGTGTTTCTTGATTGTTTTTGTACAAATTGAGGGAGCAGCTCCCTGGGAAGGAGGTGGAGTTCAAAAGATGATTCACAGCATTCTGCATGCAACTTGCTGGTTCAGATGCGTACCCTTAGTATTCATTTCCACTAGACAACATCTACAAGAAAAAGAAGATTACTGAGTTAAGAACCTAATCTTTCTTTTGTTTCAGCTGAAAATGCATTGGCATTTTTAGCTGAAACTAAAACAAGGTTAAATGTGAATTTTGGGCCTGTTTCAGCACCGAAGCTGAAATTCAGTTGACCTCTACTATTTATACCCCCATAAGTCTCCTCCCTCCAAATAGCAATAGTTCATTAGTGGGGACCATGCATCAACTGCACAAGGACTCCTGAATCCCTGTGATTGAGCCCTGGATCTGTCCATTGGGTATTGCCTTTAAACAGTGACCCTTTGCTTTAGATATGAATGCTTCCTTAGCAACAGCAGCAGATGAATCCAGAGACCAATGGGATAGCACACATCTACCAGCAGGCGGAGATAGAGAAACTGATTAATAGGTGGTCCTATTGGCTGGCACTCCTGTATCTTCAATATGCTCTATCTCCCAGCAGGTGATGGTCGCTATTCACCTAGCTCCTAGATTCTGGCTGAATCTGGAACCTTCTTTTCTCCTGTCGAGATTTTCTCTTCAGTGAGCCCACAATGCTATTTCTCCTGTTGAGGTTTTCTCTTCAGTGAGACAGGGGTGTCTGGCTGAATGGTGCCGGCTTTAGAGGTTACACCTGGGCCCCCCCAGGTCCCTGCCTCACCCTCCCTCCAGTGATAGAGGGTTTGACTTAGTCCCTGTTTTTCTTCATTCCCTTATTTAAAAAAAACAACAAAAAACAACCCAAAAGGGACGACACAGTTACATTTCTGCCCTGCTTGTACTGAGCAACCGGCATTTGCCGGCATTTTCTGGCACTACTAACAAGGTTGTGAGTATATGTTTAGTTCTCTTTGTATTTGAACTGCGGGTGCTGTTTTGTGCTGGTGTGAGCGTTGGTGGTTCACCATTGAGTGGTTTTTCTTTTCTTTTGTTAAAAGCTGTTTTATTGTGGGATAAAAACTTTAGTTTTCTCCAGAGTGGCTTCAGTGAAGGGCTACCTTCCCGCGCGGCAGAAGCTTGAGCTTCTTTTCTTTCCGGGGACAATGAAGCTGCAGCGTTTGTAGGTTCGGGGGCTGTTCCTTGTCAGTGTTGCCGCGGCCAGTGGGGGAGGCCATATTTGAACGGCTCCTGGTGTTGACTTGGGGAGGAGGTGCATGATTGCACGACTCCCAGTGTGACCGCGGGGAGGTAAGATTGGCTCCGGGTGTGTTCTTCGGTCACTGTCCAGGAGTCGGGTCTTTCCTGAGCGCAAGAGGCACACACTGGTTCTCAAATGCTGTTGAGACCGAGCAACTTTGATTCATTTCCTCCCTGAGATGAATTTTCAAATATTTGGGCCACGGCTGTGTGTGTGTGTGTATGTTTCATTGCGGGGCTCCGGGTCTGTTTTTGCAGCGCTGTTCTAGGAGCCGGCATATTTTGGCGTGAAACTTCCCGCGCTTGGGTCTCCTAAGCGAGTGGGACTGCCGCAGCATTCAGGGAGCTATTTTATACTGCTGAATTTCTCAGCGTGTACCATGGCTTCTCCTTTTCGGGGTCTGATACATCAGGGCTGTTAAGACAGCTTTGGCCATTGTGGCGGTGCTCAAGTTTGGTGTACGTGTGTGTGTATTCCACTAGCTTCGCTTGAAGATAGGCAGCTAGTTTTTTTGGATCTGTTCTGTTATGTCTCAGGGGACTTCAAGAGGAAGATTCTGCCATGTGTGGCCGCCTACGCTCAGTTTTTCTACGTCATGGGTTGTCAGTAGGCAAGGTGAAGTGCCCGGAGAGTTCCTGTGTTTCCTACACGGGGTCCCTGAAGGGTGGAACTATGTAGGTTGGAGGTTTCATTGATGTTTCTTCCTATGTGCAGTGCTGCGTGTGTCTGGTAGTGCTATAGACCTACATATTTTGTTTGGTTTCCCAGTGAGGGGACTCTCTTGGGGCCTGTTGACTCTTCACTTCTTCCTGTGGGTATGGGTGTCACTGAGATCTGCAGGTCTTTAAGGCTTATTGCGTGAAGGTCGCCATCTACTCCTGGCACGTGCTAGGCAGCCCTCCTATCTAGCAGAGAGGTCTCTGAGGCTGATGATGACTAGGGGCAAGTTTCCTCTTCTTCCACATGTTTAGGGTGACATACGCTATATGCCTGTTGACATCATCCTTGAAGCTCTCTCTTAGCTTGGGAGCGTTGTCTGCTATACGTCATGGTGCAGATAGTTTTCTATGAGGAGGCGAATGATACTTAAGGATAATGCCTAGTGCGTCTTGTCTTCCCTTGGCAGGCATGAAGTTGATGCTGTTTGCGGGCTTTAGACATACTCCTTTTTACTTCGCATGCCGGGGTTTTTTAGGGAGAGTTTCTTTTTCTGAAACTTACAGCTCTCGAACAGCCCATTTCTTATTTTCCTGCACTTCACTTTGAAGGGGTCTTGACTTCCTCTTATATTCTTTAGGCTTCCTCGCGGAGGGGAGATTCTATATTGTCGGGTCAAAGGGCTTTGAACATTATTCAGGAGGTTTGCAACTTTGAATCGTCTTCTTCTCTTTTAGATTCTTTCTTGGGATCATGGTGTTTTGGGCTTCCAACGATTATGTTGGTACGAGAACCCCATTTGTGTGTAACTGGAACTTGGAGCCATAGTTTTAGTTCTTCCGGAACTAACAAGTTATTCTATTTACTTCATACTGCCTGAGAAGGTGAAGTTGATCAGCTTGGGGCTGGATCTCATACTGGTCAATATGTTTTTCAGAGTTAGACATTTCCGCCCTGAAACTGAGTTTATTTCCTATTCCTGGTGGCCATGGCGTCAGCAATGTCTCCGCTTGTCTGTTCTTGGGCAGCGCTATCTATTTTGGTGCATACCATTTGTCCTAGCCACGATTCCAGGAACTCTTTATGGGTTGAGGCCCGTAGAGGCGGTATTTTGGCAAACAGGGGGAATTCAGGGGTTTGTTTTCTTGGACGTCTGCTTCTTAGGCCATCTTGCCAACAAATCAATTTGGTAGACACCATCGGATGATTTCCTTTCTTCATTCTATTTCCAAAGATCTCTCTTAACCCCTGACACTTGTTGGAATGTCTGGCTGTGTTGTTAGCCAAGTGGGGGCACAGTGTGTTTCTTCCCAGATACTGGGGTGATGGGTTACGGTCTCAGGTTCCCCTTCTTTTTAGTCACGTAGATCAACATTCTGATTTTATGTATAGGTGCTGGAATCTATAGTGGTGTCTCCACTGTCCCCTTAGGCTCGCCTTCGCATGTGCCTGCTGCAGCAGCCACTTTGGTTCTGGTGGTTTCCGGTATCTCAGTAATCTAGTGGTGGTATCCACTAGGATCCTCACACTTCGCTTTGCTTAGTTTGGAGGCTCAGCGAGATCAGCGTATTAAATGTCATGTTATGGTCTTTGCTGGATTGTCACATAGTAGCCCAACGTACCAAGCTGTTGGGTTAGGGGGCTCAGGGCCTTCGTCCTCAACTCCAGGAGTCTGGTCTTAGGAGGCGACTCAGTACTTGTTCATTCTTCTACTCTGGAGCATGATCAGGCTGCGGTTTCTGGAGCTTTGGACCATTCTTCCGGAATGACGCTGAAGATCCTTTCAGTCGGTATTATGATGGGGGTATTTCTCTACAGCCTGGGCAGTAGGTGATGTACTCAGTTGGCGGGTAAAGTTGTGGTTCTACTTCAATGGGTGGACCCTCGTCTTCCGCTTCTGTTGGCAGATCCTTTTACGGGTCAGGAATGTGTTTGGCTAGACTTTCTCTCTGCAGAATCTGAGCATGGCCCATTTCTTGTATGCTACAGTGTACGGCCCTGGGTGCGCTCTAGAAAGTGTAAATGTTACTACATCCTGGATATTGAGAATTTTGGCTCAGGCATTCCAGCTCTTTTTATGGAAGTGAGATCTCCTGGAACTAGACCTCATGGCCTCGTCTCGAACTTCTACGCTTCCTAGCTTCTTCGGCGGGCACAGGGAGTGGGAGTCGGGGGGGGGGGGGTATCAATGTGGCTTCTGTCTCGCCTCTGATTTCTCCTTTTTCAGTGTTTTCCCCTGGCTGATGGGGACTTGGATTTGCCATCTCTAGCTCGCTTTCAGTGCACAGTATTTGTATAATCTCTGGATTGGCTGTGCCATCCTTGCTATGCGGATCTGATGAGTCTTTCGACAGCTGGCCTGTTGAGTTTCCTGATATCTCCGGATTTACTCACCTTGGATATTCGTAATACTTTGATATTACTACCTAGGTTTTGAAAAGTGAAGGCTGATGTGTACGGATTATGCGAAGCAGATTATTTCTGCTCTTCTCTAGGTGATACAGACGTCTTCACTTTTGGCTTCTGCTTCCTTTTGGAGGTTTGTCCTTTCTTGGGTACTTCTCAACAATTTCACCCTTCCAGAGTTCTATTTTGGCACAAGTGTATTGCCCAGGGCTTAGCGGTCAATTCCCTTCAGCTTCAAGTGCCGTTCTTAGCTTGTTATGAGGGCTAGGTATATTGCTCTTCGCTTGCTTCTTAGTTTCATGTAGTTCGGTTCCTAATCGGAGTACGATATATTTGTACACCTTTTAGAAAGCCCTGTCTGGTGTACAGTCTTAAGGTACTTCTTCGCAGTTTACCGAAGGCTTCATTTCATCCTTGTCTTTTGAGACTCTAAAAAGCTGTGCCGTTGCACGTGGGGTTTCATGTGGTCATGGCTTCAGTTTGGCGGTTTTCTGAGTTGCCCGCCTTGTTCGGCGGGGATTCCTATTTCTGATTTATAAAATCTGGGGTGTCAGTTCGGACAGTGCCACAATTTCTTTCTAAGGAGATGGCATCCTTTCTTTTATGACACTCTCTTTTCCTTCCTTCTTCCTGGGAGGAGAAATGGGGAGACGTGTTTTTATTCAATGCATTTTTTTTGTCAGTGCGTAGCGTTCTCCACGAGCTGGGTTTCTAACAACTTTTAGTTGTTTAGATCACCTTTTTGTCTTCTTCAAGGGACGCCTCCAGTGTATGGTGGTGTCCAATGCCTCAATCGCTCAATGGGTCCAGGAGGACATTCTTTACGCTTGCTTGATGGCAGGGAAGCGGTTGGCAAACTGACTTCATGACCATTCCACCAGAGCGATGGCTACTTCTTGGACTCGGTCCAGAGGTTTTTTCCTTGGAGGAGTTTTATCTCGCGGCTATTTGGTATTCCGAGAGTGCTTTATCTCAGCTTTACCGGTTGGATGTGGGGGCTTCGGGTTTCGTGCTTTGGTTGTTGCAGAGGTGGCGTTTGCTTCCCACCCAGATTAAGGATTGCTTTGCTACATCCCATTGGTCTCTGGATTCATCTGCTGCTGTTGCTAAGAAAGGAAAAATTATGTTCTTACCTGTTAATTTTCTTTCCTTTAGACGCAGCAGATGAATCCAGAGCCCAACCTTTCTGGATGTTGTCTGTCGGTTTTTCGTTTGCAACTTTCGGAGTTTGTTGTTCTTGATGGTTGTATTCTGTATTATTGCCTTTTGAGATTTGTTATTGGAAAAAAGTTTTTTACATGCTATGCCTATTGGTGGTTACGGATGCTTGGGCAAGGAGCTATACTGATGATACAAGAGGAGTGCCAGCCAATAGGACCACCTATTAATCAGTTTCTCTATCTCCGCCTGCTGGTAGATATGTGCTATCCCATTGGTCTCTGGATTCATCTGCTGCGTTTAAAGGAAAGAAAATTAACAGGTAAGAACTTAATTTTTCCTTCCTTCAGCGTAACTTCATTAGAACCAGGGCGGTTTACACTGCTGCCACTTAACCATGCCACAGTTTTATAATTCTGTAGCATTTTAAATGACAGTGTCTTTTTCTGTTTCCCTGTCTGGGTATGTAGGTATTAGTGTGTTAGCAGAGTGCCTGGACTGTCCAGAGCTGAAGGCCACTGCTGATGATTTTATCCATCAACATTTCACAGAGGTTTACAAAACAGATGAATTTCTGCAGCTGGACGTGAAACGTGTGACACAGCTCCTGAACCAGGATACTCTAACTGTACGAGCAGAGGATCAGGTAAGATGATTTCATCCTTTTGTTTGACAGGTGCCCTCAGCAGCCTCACTCTGCATCAGGTGGTGCACCTTAAAGCAGTTTCATTTATTGAGGTTTCTGCTTGGCTAGTGGGACAGATGTGGAGGCACCATTCAGTAGCAGATAGAAGACTTGGTTATTGCTGAGCAGTAACTTGTCTGGTGGATATGTGTATATATAAACCAAAAAAGAAGTGGGGGAGGGGACACAGTCAACTAACTTCAGGGAAAATCAATTTATTGAAATTATATAAATAAATGATACATATATAACATCTATATATCAGTCTGCCAGACTATTTGAAAAAATGCTTAACGTTGTACATGTCACCGCGGAAGCTAAGATCAGAGAATCACAGGTTGTTAGACACAAAGAGAGAACAATGCTAATTATTTACGAACAAAGTGTTCCTGTTTCTCCATAGCAGGACCATTGATGTGGAATGCTTTTTCCGGAACGTTACGATTTTGAGGAAATCTTTTGCAATTTAGAAAATTGCTTAAAACTTACTTATTTGTTTAAGCTTTCTTTGAGTGAATATATAACTTGTGTTTTGAGTTATTACTAGAAAGCTATGTACTGTATTGAAGAATGATGTTTGAGATTTGCTTAGACGTTGTTCTTTTGAAGATGTGATGTTATACTAGCCTGCTCTCTGCTTTCCCTACTTAATGTATGTCTCCTTTGAAATGTGTATTTTGTTATGTATGGAAATTTTGTGAGCCGCCTTGGAGAAAGGCAGATTAGAAGTGTTTTAAATAAATAAATCTACATTAAAAAATGCAGGCATAACAAGGAATGTTTTAATTTTTTTTTCATGCTGGACCCCAACACAGACCGTGTTTCGGTTAAGAAAGCCTTCCTCAGGGGGTGTATGAGTAAAGCCTAAAAGGATGCAGAAGATGAAGAAGTGAGGCAAAACTGGAAACAACCACAGCAACCGCACACCTCACTGGTTCGGGTTCACTTAGAGGATGGCAAAAGGGCCTTCAAAGCCATTTACATCAATAAACAAAATATGTGTGAATGTCCGGCTTTGGCTCATCTAATTGCCTCCTTTTAAAATGTAGCATGTTTGCTTACTGCTGTATTACTTTCTGTTATTATTCAAAAATAAAGACTAAGGGCTTCTTTTACGAAGGTGCGCTAAGCATTCTAGCACATGCACTGGATTAGCGCGTGCTAGCCAAAAATCTACCGCCTGCTCAAAAGGAGGAAGTAGTGGCTAGCGCGCGGGGCAATTTAATGCACGCTATTCCGCACATTAAGGCTTTGTAAAAGGAGCCCTAATTAACAGCACACGTTTCTTTTTTACTTATCCTTTTAATGCAGTGTCTCTAGTATGCCCCGACGGGACCCGTTTCGCCGAAAAGGGCTTTTTCAAGGGTTCATAAAGGAGCTCTGCATGATACAAAAACATTATTTACAAAACCAATTATAGCATACAATATTGACACCCTTTAGACCAGTGGTCTCAAACTCGCGGCCCGGGGGGCCACATGCGGCCCCCCAGGTCCTATTTTGAGGCCCTCGGTATATTTATCATAATCACAAAAGTAAAATAAAACCGTTTTGATCATATGTCTCTTTACCTATAAATTGCAATATTATTATTAAAACTTAGCCAAAAGGAAAGATTTATAAACTATAAAGAGTTTTACCTCATGCAAAATTGTCATTTCTTTAATAAGAAGAAATTAACTATTCTTTCTGCGGCCCTCCACTTACCTACAAATCCAAAATGTGGCCCTGCAAAGGGTTTGAGTTTGAGACCACTGCTTTAGACTGTGTTAAACTTCTACTAATTCAATACATAATTTATAAATGAATCATAGTTCATAACATATATAACATTAACATTTTCAAATACTGTATAAAATTATTAAATATTAAATGTCATTCCATCTTATGATAACATACAATAATAAATTATTTCATATATGGCACACTATCGATTTAAATAAATAACCATAAATAAAATTCATGAATAAATACTTTCAATCAAATAAATGCTCTCATTAAGAAGATGTATTGTACTTTCACTTTATATTAACTAGTAATGAGTTATATTTATTTTTAAAGTCACTAATTTAGTTACTCTAGAGTTGTTCGATGAATTTTACAATACATCTTATCTGTGTTCTGACACCATCTACTGGTCTTTACTCATACACCCCTGAGGAAGGCTTTCTTAGCCAAAACACAGACTGTTTGGGGTCCAGCATGAAAAAGGATTGAAACACTCCTTATTATGCCTGCATTTTTTTAATGTAGATGTTATATATGTATCAGTTATTTATATAGTTTCAATAAATTAATTGTTCCTGAAGTTGGTTGACTGTGTCCCTTCCCCACTTCTTTTTTTGGTTAACATTTTTACACGTGGGGTTGTGCGTTTCCTTTGTATTGTGGGATACATATACAGTATATGACTGCTGGTGATTCTGTCTTGGGATAGACACATGACAGGAAGAGGAGAAAAGTCAAAAGTGCAGATACCCAATAAACAGTAAGCAAAGTCTTGGGGTACAGTGGTGTCTAATCTCGCAGGGTTTGGAAAACCTCAAGTTCTCTCAGCCCAGTTCTAAGAAATATGAATCCATTGGTTTTATAGTTTATTAAAACTTGATATACCACCAAGCCAGCATAGATTTAGGCAGCTTACAGTGAAACAGTAAGATAAGCTATTAGGCAGCAACTCCCAATGAGAAACCGTTGTAAAGAATATCTTAAGCTATATTGCTGCTGTTGAGAAAATGGTTTTACTGTAATTTGTATGTTAAAAAAAAAGATAAAAGCTTTGAGTCATGTGAGGTCATAAGGTGTGCTGGCATAGAGGCTATTTCTAGAAAGAGAGCAAAGTTCATCAGTAGGTTGATATTTACTGTGTTAATACAGTTACGCATTCAACCCCCCACCCCTTTTTACAAAACCGTAGCACAGTTTTTAGCACCGGCTGCAACGGTAACAGCTTCAAAGCTCATAATTCCTATGAGCATCGGAGCTGTTACCACTACGGCCATTGCTAAAAACTGTGCTACAGTTTTGTAAAAAAGCATGTGTGTGGAGGGGGGGGTAAATGTTTAACTTTCATTAAAAGTTTTAATGTATGTTAACGACAGGTCTCTTCCCCTCACCCGCAGCCATCCAGCATTGCTCTGTTTCCCTCCTCACCCATACTAAATAAAAAATTGGGCTTGTCTGAACTGCAGACACTGGCTGCTGGGTCCTGAGTTGACCCTGTTGCTGTGAAAAGAGGCAGCTGCCAGTTAGAAGAAGTCCCGAGTAGACTGGTGGTGTGGGGAAGTCAGAGCTATGTACCTGTTATATGAGTCCATGGCACTTTGGGTTCAGGGCAACACATGAGAGGCTCAGGCAACAGTATTGGGGCACAGAAGAAATGACCCTTTGGAGTAGAAGTCTGCAGCCCCTTGCTGGCAGTCTGCATTCTCTCACTCTCCTTCTACCCAGTCTTCTAACATTGCCATTAGCGCTGCAGCGTTGAAGGCATGCTGCTTCTCGTAACCATCCAAAGCTCCTATGTAGCATCAGTTCTGTCAGAGGAGGCAGGACACTATTGAGAGAGAGGCTTTGGGCAGATGAGAGAAGCAATATGCCTTTAGCACTGGAGGGCCAAGAGGGGCAAGTAGAAGGAGCATTAGAGAAAGATCGTGATGGGGGGGTGGTCAGTCATGCAGGAAGAGATGCTAGGAGAAACAGATGTGGGGGTGGGGGGTTTATTAGAAAGGGACAGATGATGGAAATAGGGGATGGAGGAAAATCAAGAAAGAAATGGAGAGGGAAGAAATGGTGATGGTGGAGTGGTGGGGGGAGGGTAAGAAAAGATAGGAAATGGTGGACCATGGATAGAGGGAACGAAAGTGATACCCCATGTAGGGGAACCATGGATAGAGGGAAGGAAAGTGATGCCCCACGTAGGGGAAGAGAAAGAAAAGGAAGATGGAGAGGGGATAGTGCCCATGGAGAGGAAGGGAAGAGATAAACTACATAGATTTGAGAAGGAGGAATTAAAATGGAAGAAAGATGAATGTGATAGATGGTTATCCCAGGACAAGCAGGCAACATATTCTTAACGTATGGATGACGTCACCGACGGAGCCCCGGTACGGACACTTTTTACTAGAAAGTTCTAGTTGGCTGCACCGCGCATGCGCGAGTGCCTTCCCGCCCGACGGAGGAGTGCGTGGTCCCCAGTTTCTTCGTTTCCGCGGAGCGAAGAAGTCGCATGTGGTTTCAACGGCCGTTGAAAACATCCTTTTTGCCTTCCCGCTCGCATTTTTTTCTCGTTTTTTCTCTTTTTCCCACTTCGGGTTCTCTTTTTTTCTTCGATTCAAAAAAAAAAAAATCTCTCGATTTTCTCTATTTTTTGAAACCGGCCCCAGCGGGGCCTGTTGTCACCATACAGGCCTCCGGTTTTGATTTTGCGGAGGCCGTGTTTCCCTTCATGCCCCGCAACTGGACTTTAAGAAGTGCCAGCGGTATGCACGCCCGATCTCCCTCACTGACCCACACAATTGGTGCCTACAGTGTTTGAGTCCAGAGCATCGGGCTGACACCTGCACCCGCTGTGCCACTCTTAAGAAACGCACTTTAAAAAATCGGCAGATCCAGCAGAACATCCTTTTCGGTACCGGATCTGCTATGGAACCTGCCGCGACGTCGACGGTACCGCAAAAGACCGCACCGACTACTTCGACGACGCCCGATCCTTCCTCGGGGTCGCTGGCACCAGGTAAGCCGGCTAAGAAGCCTTCCACCTCCCTTGAGCAGCCACCTGCCACAGTGGCGACGCCGGTCCTCCCGGCCTCACGCCGACCCCGCAAACGCTCCGCCCCGATCTCGGTGAGTGCCTCGTCATCGGCCTCCTCATCGCCGGGGCGTGGAGCAGCACCTATGGAACCGAAAAAGAAAAAAGCGGTACCGGTGCCACCCCTGGATGACCGCATCGCGGCCATACTCCAAGACAAATTGCAGGAACAGCTGCAGCAACAACTCCAGCACCTGTTACCGACCCTTTTGGCACCACTCCTTTTGGTACCAGACCGGCCCGAGCCTCGCACCATCCCACCGGTGTTCACCCCCTCGGTGCCACTCAACACCTCCATGCCAGTCCTCTCGGCTGAGCCACTCTGTTCTCATCCTGTGGTACAGACCCGCTCTGAGGCCGATCCTCCTCGGGACCAGGAAGGGCACCGGTCTCCCCGGGACCGAGAACGGCACCGCTCTTCCCGGGACCAGGATCAGCACCGGTCTTCCTCTCCCGGTACCGTCTCAATGCGCTCTGGCAAGTCTCTTTCTAAGACCCGCCACACCGAGCCTTCCACCCCAATATCTCGGCGTGCGCACACTGATATCAGGGACCCGGACTTATGGGAAGAATCCCCACCCGGTACCGAGGAGGACGCATCGTCAACAGACGAGGAACCCTCAGTGACCGATACCGCTTCCAAGCCTGAGCAATCCTCTTTCACCAAATTCCTCAGGGAGATGTCGGCGGCTCTTTCTATTCCTTTAGAGTCCGACTCTAAAAAGTCCCAGGCCTTTCTGGATGCCTTAGACTTTGAACAACCTCCCAAAGAATTTCTCAAGTTACCCGTCCATGACATACTGCGGGAAACTTTTTATAAAAATTGGGAGAATCCACTCACTGTCCCCGGAGCCCCTCGTAAGCTAGATAGCCTATACCGGGTCATCCCAATTCCGGGTTTTGACAAACCTCAATTGCCCCATGAGTCTCTCCTAGTTGAGTCTACATTAAAGAAAACTCAGGGCTCCAGTGTTTATGCCTCCACCCCTCCTGGCAGAGAAGGCAAAACGATGGATAAGTTTGGCAAACGCCTTTATCAAAATGCAATGCTAGCCAATAGGGCGAATAATTACACCTTTCACGTCTCATTTTATATGAAGCATCTTGTACAACAACTATCCGCCCTACAGAAATACATCCCTGAACGCAAAGTTCCACTCTTTCAACAACAAATTTCCAGCCTCCTTCAACTGCGGAACTTCATGGTGCGCTCTATTTATGATTCATTTGAGCTGATCTCCCGAGCATCTGCCATAGCTGTTGCCATGCGGCGTCTGGCCTGGTTGAGGGTATCTGATCTTGATATCAACCACCAAGACCGCCTAGCTAATGCACCCTGTCTTGGGGGTGAACTTTTTGGGGAGTCCCTGGATTCAACCACCCAGAAGCTCTCAGCCCATGAGACCAGATGGGACACTCTGGTGAAACCTAAAAAGAAGGCTCCACCTGCTCGTCCTTACAGACCACAGTCCTCTTACCAGCACAGGTTCTCGGCCAGACCTCTCAACCCGCCCCAGCAGCAGCCTCGCAGACATCGTCAACAACAACACACTCAGGCTCGCTCTCAATCTCACCAACCTGCCAAGCCTCTTCCTCCGTCAAAACCATCTCAGCCCTTTTGACTCCTTTCTCCAGGGCATAGCCAGTCTCCCACCATCATTACCTCTTCCTCAACCAATCGGAGGACGTCTCCAACTCTTCCTCAACCGTTGGGAGGTCATCACATCAGACCTGTGGGTCCTCAACATCATTCGCCACGGCTACTCTCTCAACTTCCAGACTCTCCCACCAGACAATCCTCCAATAGAGTCTGCGTCTCACTCCTCCCAGTCCCTTCTCCTCCTAAGGGAGGTCCAATCCCTCCTTCTCCTCAATGCCATCGAAGAGGTTCCCACAGACCAAAGGGGTCAGGGATTCTACTCCCGCTACTTCCTGGTTCCCAAGAAGACAGGAGACCTCTGTCCCATCCTCGATCTCCGGGACCTCAACAAGTGTCTGGTCAAGGAAAAGTTCAGAATGCTCTCCCTGGCCATGCTTTATCCTCTTCTCTCTCAACACGACTGGCTATGTTCCCTGGACCTCAAAGAGGCCTACACTCACATTCCAATCCATCTGAATTCACGTCGCTACCTCCGATTTCAGATACAGCACCGCCACTATCAGTACAAAGTGCTACCCTTTGGCCTCGCATCATCGCCCAGGGTGTTCACCAAGTGCCTTATTGTGGTGGCGGCCTTTCTCAGGTCCCACAACCTCCATGTGTTCCCCTACTTGGACGATTGGTTGGTGAAAGCACCTACGTCTCCACTTGTGCTTCAAGCCACTCAGCACACCATCTCCTTCCTCCATATCCTGGGGTTCGAGATCAACTACCCCAAGTCGCATCTGCTTCCCACACAGCGACTTCAGTTTATTGGAGCCGTTCTCGACACCACTCTGATGAGGGCGTTTCTCCCCTCCTACCGCCAACGGACCCTGCTCCACCTCTGCCGTCAGGTGCTCCTCCGTCACTCCATTCCAACTCGGCAGATGATGGTCCTCCTGGGCCACATGGCCTCAACGGTCCATGTGCTTCCTCTGGCGCGACTCCACCTCAGGACACCTCAATGGATTCTAGCCAACCAATGGTCACAGACCACGGATCCCCTTTCTCATCCCATCTCTGTGACATCGTCTCTTCAGCAATCTCTTCAATGGTGGTTGAACTCCTCCAATCTTTCCAGGGGTCTACTCTTTCATCTACCCCCTCACTCCATGATCATAACCACAGATGCCTCCCCCTATGCATGGGGAGCTCACCTGGGAGAACTTCGCACTCAGGGACTCTGGACCCCTCAGGAGCGTCAACATCACATCAATTTCCTGGAACTCCGGGCCATGTTCTATGCCCTCAAGGCCTTCCAGCACCTTCTCTACCCTCAGGTTATACTCCTGTGCACAGACAACCAAGTCGCCATGTACTACATAAACAAGCAAGGCGGCACCGGATCTCCCCTCCTCTGTCAGGAGGCCATCCGCATCTGGACCTGGGCCACGGCCCGCAGTCTCTTCCTCAAGGCTGTCTATATCCAGGGCGAACAGAACTCCCTGGCCGACAATCTCAGCCGCATCCTTCAACCTCACGAGTGGACTCTGGATCCCCCCACACTCCGCTCCATCTTTGCTCGGTGGGGCACTCCTCAGGTGGACCTCTTTGCAGCTCCTCACAACCATCAGCTGCCCCTTTTCTGTTCCAGACTCTTCTCTCCTCATCGTCTGGCCCCGGATGCATTCCTGCTCAGCTGGACGGATCGGTTCCTCTATGCCTTTCCTCCACTCCCTCTGATGTTGCGGACGTTATTCAAACTCCGCAGGGACAAAGCCACCATGATTCTCATCGCTCCTCGGTGGCCTCGTCAACACTGGTTCTCCCTCCTGCTCCAGCTCAGCTCCAGAGAACCCATTCCTCTTCCTGTTTCCTACTCTACTTACACAGCAGCATCAGTCTCTACTACATCCCAATCTGTCCTCGCTCCACCTGACAGCTTGGTTTCTCTCGGGCTGACCTCTCCAGGGAATCTGTCTCAGCCTGTCCGTCGCATTTTGGATGCCTCCAGGAAACCGGCCACCCTCCAATGTTACCATCAGAAGTGGACCAGGTTCTCCTCTTGGTGTCTCCTACATCACCACGATCCCACCTCTTTGGCGGTGGAAACTGTACTGGACTATTTGCTCTCTCTGTCCGACGCTGGCCTCAAGTCTACCTCAATCGGAGTCCACCTCAGCGCCATCACTGCGTTTCATGAGCCTATCCTCGGAAAACCTCTCACGGCTCATCCACTGGTTTCCCGGTTCATGAGAGGCCTCTTCAATGTCAAACCACCTCTGAAGCCTCCTCCAGTCGTCTGGGACCTGAATGTGGTTTTATCAGCCCTCATGAAACCTCCGTTTGAGCCTCTTGCCACATCTTCACTCAAATTTCTTACATGGAAGGTGCTTTTCCTCATTGCCATCACCTCTGCCAGGAGGGTTAGAGAGCTGCATGCACTGGTTGCCGACCCACCTTTCACCGTTTTTCACCATGACAAGGTGGTTCTGCGTACCCATCCGAAATTCCTCCCCAAGGTGGTCTCAGACTTTCATCTCAACTAGTCCATTGTGTTGCCTGTCTTTTTCCCTAAACCCCATTCTCATCCTGGGGAACAGGCATTGCACACGCTGGACTGTAAGCGTGCCCTTGCTTACTACCTTGACCTTACCAGGGCTCACCGCTCGTCTCCTCAGCTCTTTTTGTCCTTCGACCCTAACCGTCTAGGTCGTCCTGTCTCTAAACGGAGGCTTTCCAACTAGCTTGCTGCCTGCATTGCGTTCTGTTATGCTCGGGCCGGTCTCTCACTGGAAGGTGCTGTCACGGCCCACAGGGTCAGAGCTATGGCTGCTTCTGTGGCTTTCCTCCATTCCACGCCCATCGAGGAAATCTGCAAGGCTGCCACTTGGTCCTCAGTTCACACGTTCACTACTCACTACTGTCTGGATACTTTCTCCAGACGGGATGGGCACTTCGGCCAATCTGTGTTACACAATTTATTTTCCTAATGGCCAACCATCCCTCCTCCCTCTCTGTTAGCTTGGAGGTCACCCATATGTTAAGAATATGCTGCCTGCTTGTCCTGGGATAAAGCACAGTTACTTACCGTAATAGGTGTTATCCAGAGACAGCAGGCAGATATTCTTACGACCCACCCACCTCCCCGGGTTGGCTTCTTAGCTGGCTTATCTTAACTGGGGACCACGCACTCCTTCGTCGGGCGGGAAGGCACTCGCGCATGCGCGGTGCGGCCAACTAGAACTTTCTAGTAAAAAGTGTCCGTACCGGGGCTCCGTCGGTGACGTCACACATACGTTAAGAATATCTGCCTGCTGTCCCTGGATAACACCTGTTACGGTAAGTAACTGTGCTATATAGGGTGGGAAGTGAAGGAGAAAAAAAATGGTGTGATAGATATAAGGCAGAAAGTGAAGGAGGAAAAAAAAAAAGAAATGGTAAATAGACAAGAGGCCCTGGAAATGAGTTCACAGCACAGAATTGTGCTAGGAGTAGAGAGTTGCGCGGGGACAGAAATCCCACCCGTCCCCGCCAAAGTCCCACCTGTCCCCACCCGTTCCCGCGAGGAATCCCCTCCGTCCCCACCCGTCCCTATAAACTTCAGAAATAGTTATTTCATTTAATTATGCTACTGAATTAAAGGCTCTGGTAGAAACCCATTTACAAATAAGCAAAATGACTTTATTAATTTGAAAATATTAATTGGGAAGAATACATACTTTGTAAACGGGTTTCTACCAGAGTCTCTAATGTTTATAAATTTTTATCAACACAACTAATATACTACTTTATCCTGAAGCAAAAAAAAAAAAAAAAGAAATAGAATTCTTTTCCTACCTTTGTTGCCTGGTTTCTGCTTTCCTCATGTTCTCATTCAATTCCTTCCATCCACTGTCTCTCTTCCTTCTGCATCTTCCATTTGCTCTGTTACTGTGCCTCTCCCTTTCTTCCCCCTTCCAAATTGGTCTGGCACCCATCTTCTTCTCTCCGCTCCCCCCATAGTCTAGCATCTGTCTTCTTCCCTGCCAGCGTCTTCTCCCTACTCTCTCTTCCTCATTTCCTTTCAGTGTCCTTCTCCCCCCCCATCTTCCCCATGTGCTTTCAGCATCCTTCTCCCCCCTCTGTCTTCCACAAGTGCTTTCAGAGTCCTTCCCCCCCGCCCTTCCCATGGCCTTTCAGCGTCCTTCTCCACCCCTTTGTATTCCCCCCATGTGCTTTCAGCATCCTTCTCCCCCCTCTGTCTTCCACAAGTGCTTTCAGAATCCTTCCCCCCCCCGCCTTTCCCATGGCCTTTCAGCGTCCTTCTCCACCCCTTTGTATTCCCCCCATGTGCTTTCAGCATCCTTCTCCCCCCTCTGTCTTCCACAAGTGCTTTCAGAGTCCTTCCCACCCCCGCTTTTCCCATGGCCTTTCAGCGTCCTTCTCCACCCCCTTTGTATTCCCCCATGTGCTTTCAGAGTCCTTCCCCCCACCTCCTGTCTTCACCATGGCCTTTCAGCGTCCTTCTCCCCCCTCCTTCGCTACCGCCCCGGGTGCAGCACAGCTGGCCAGGTCCCCTTACTTTTGTGGCACTTCACCGACCGACCGACAACAGCCCCGGTCCGACAAACCTCCCTGCCCTTAACCGCGAATCTAAATTACCTTCTTACAGCTGCTGTAAGAAGATAATTTAGATTCGCAGCTACAGGGCAGGGAGGATTGTCGGACCCGGGCTGTTATCGGTCGGTCGGGGAAGTGCCACAAAAGTAAGGGGACCTGGCCGGCTGTGCTGCACCCGGGGTGGGGCGGGGCGGACCGCCCCCCTCCCTTGGTAGCCACTCGAACCGCGAGGCTACTCTCCTTCTCCTTACCTGCCCTGTCTGCAGCACAGAGCCGAACGGAAGTCTTCCCGACGTCAGCGCTGACGTCGGAGGGAGGGCTTTGTTTAAGCTTTGTTTAAGCCCTCCCTCCCCTCCGACGTCAGTGCTGACGTCGGGAAGACTTCCGTTCGGCTCTGTGCTGCAAGCAGAGAAGGTAGGGAGAAGAAGAGCCGCGCGACTGAGTACATGCAGCCCCGCAGGATCCCCGCGACCCTAGGGGGCGTCCCCACGGGATCCCCGCGACCCTAGGGGCGTCCCCACGGGATCCCCGTGACCCGAAGGGGGAACCCGCGGGATGCCCGTCGTCCCCGTTCCCGTGCAGCTCTCTAGCTAGGAGCACATGGAAGCAGAACCTGAGACAGAATGAGATGATTAGAAAGATAAAACCACCAGTCAAAGGTAAGAGAAATGATTTGATTTTTATTTTAGTAATCAAAATGTTGGTTTTGAGAATTTACATGTACTATCTCTATATTGCATTGTACAGAAAGAAATGTGAGGAGAGGTACTTTGTGATCATGCAATTATATATTTTAATTGATGTACAGCCCTAATATTTATGGCTGCTAATTTCTAGTTGTATACAGACCTGATACTGTAGTGAAATTTGAAAGAACTGGATTAACTTTGTTTGTATGTAGGCTGTTGTAACTGGTTCAATAGCACACCTCTGGGGCTAATGAAAAGCTTATCAAGTTGCACTTCGTTTAGAACCATCTTGATACAGCAAGGAACTTTTAGATTCAGATAATATGGGTCTACTCGTCCAATGAGATTTATGTTGATTCAATTTAAATTTTTATCTGCCTTAGAAAAAAACAGTATGGTAGATGAATTACAAGGCCTAACTACATGGCAAACAAATTCACCTAAGAAAATTTAGCAGAATTCAAGATTGTAAGGGTCTGGCAGGACTGACTTATATACTGCGTCCTTTTCTAGTAGAGAGGTCTGCCAAAGCTTCTTGCTAATGCATTTGTGTGTCTGAAATAGTTGAAAAATGTGTTTATACGTTGCTGAAGGCCTGGCTGACAACCTGGATGCTGCTGAAGAAGTTCAGCCATGTCACTTTGGCAATCTGGTCCCATGTGGCAGAGCTCTGTTCTTGCTAATGCCCTACAATATGGCTCTCTAAAAACAATTTGTGGTTTCAGGATATCCACAAGAATATTCTGCTACGTCCCTTCCGGATTCCATATGCTAGGTGTTCAGTCCCAACCTGCAATCGTGGAGTTGCAGAAATCCAGCACTTTTTGTGAGCACATGCTCCTCCCTCTTAGACTGAGTTCTAGAGCCATATTCAGTTTCAATTTCTGCAAGCAATCCATGCAGAAGTCTTTTGACTTGCTCTGCTTATTTTTCTTATTTTTTTGCTTAGTCTTTCTCGGTGTCTTCAGTGCCTTAAGACCCCTTTCCAATGGTTCCAAGTTTCCAGGTTTATTTAGAGTTTAATATACCGACCATCTATGTGTATCTCATCGGTTTACAATGCTAAAAGTATAAAAATAAATGAATGGGTTAAATAAAAATTATACAATAAAAATACTAAGGACTTCTTTTACTAAGCTGTAGAGAATGACACGGGGAAAAAATCTGTCCCGTCACCGCCCCCATCCCACCATCCTCTGCACCGCCGTTCCCTTCACCGCCACCGCCATCCCTTTCACCGCCCCGTCACCGTCCCCGCTGCATCCATATAAGCCTTAGTACTGTAATATTTAGCTTATTCCTTTCTTATAAATCAAAGTTCCTGCTGCTGAACTAGAGAAAGAGATGTTCAGCTGGCAGGGCTTTGTTTATAAATTTTTATCAACACAACTAATATACTATTTTATCCTAAAGCAAAAAAATAAATAAATAAATATAATTTTTTTTTCTACCTTTGTTGTCTGGTTTCTGCTTTCCACATCTTCTCATTCAATTCCTTCCATCCACTGTGTGTCTTCTCTCTGCGTCTTCCATTTGCTGTTACTGTGCCTCTCCCTTCACCCCCCCAATTGGTCTAGCACCCATCTTCTTCCCTCCGCTCCCCCATAGTCTGGCATCTGTCTTCTTCCCACTCTGTCTTCCACATTTCCCTTCGGGGTCTGTTCCTCTCCATCCTCCTTCAATGTCTGTCCTATTCCTTTCCACCACCACCCTTCCCTCCCTCCTTTACCATCTGTTCCTTTCTACTACCCTTCAGCTCCTCTCGCGTGGCCTATCTATCTACCTTCCTCCCTCTTATTTTCATGGCACGTTACAATGTAATTTGTGCAAGCCACTGGAGCCTGCGAGCTCGGTCCCTATCCCATCCCCACAAATCATCTCGATTCTGTGCTCCTATTTTCCCCATTTCTAATATCTCCTCTATGTATCTGCCATTGCCCCCCCCCCCCCCGTGTCCATATACCATCCCCATGGCATGTCCCCTTTATGTCTCTGTCCCTATGCCCCATGCACATAATTTCCCCTCTTTCTGTTACCTTCCTGTGTCCAGATTTCCCCTATCTTCCTCTTCCATACCAGTGTGTCTCTTCTTTTCAACCCCATCTAGCTTTTTTCCCTCTTTCTTCCCCTCCTCCCCCCTGCTTCTAGCATCTGGCTCACCTGCCTGTCCTTCCCTTTCTTTCCTGCTGTGGGTTTTTCTTTCCGTCTTCATTCCCTTGGCCCAGAATCCTTTTCCCTTTCACTCCCTCCTTCCAGTTTGAGCTGGGAACACGAGCGATCGCACGGTCCCCGCAGCCACCACCCGCCTGCCCAGTCGATCCTAGTGTTTAGCCACATCTCTCCCTTCTCCTCACCTTAGTTTGTAGGTTTTCTTTTTCGGCGACCTGCACGCTTTCCCAAAGAGCCGCGCATGCGCGGCTGCTCAGTGTTCAATCTTCTTCTCTGCTGCAACTTCCTGTTTCCGGTTGCATCAGAGCAGAAGATCGAAACTGAGCAGCAGCGGGTGCGCGGCTCTCTGATAGCGTGCGGGTCGCCGAAAAAGAAAACCTACAAACTAAGGTGAGGAGAAGGGAGAGAGCTGGCTAAACACTAGGATCGATTGGGCAGGCGGGTGTGGGCTGCGGGGACCGCACGATCCTTCATGCCTCACTGAGGGGACAAGACTATTCACCGCCCCAAGGGGCAGTGAATGGCCTTGTCCCCGTCGCCGCAGCGACTGCTAGTTTTCGTTCCTCGTTTTGGCAGTTCACCCGCGGCTAAACGCAGTGGTCGTGGGTAAACCGCCACCGTGTCATTCTCTACTAAGCTGCGCTACATTGCTGCGCGCTACACGCTAATGCCTCCATAGAGCTGGCGTTAGTAATTTTTGTGTAGTGCAGGGTTAGCGTGTGCTAATCTGTAGTGCGCGCTAAAAATGCTAACCCAGCTTAGTAAAAAGAGCACTAAGACAATGACGTGACTGGATACAAGAGGAGTAGGGGGAGAAGAAAGCTAATAATTATTACATTGTCAAAAATAAAGATAAAAGGAGGTACGAGGGGATGGGATAAAACAACATGGAATGAGGGTTGCTTCAGAGAAGCAGTTCTTTATATGGAGTGTACTGCCATTAAAAAAAGTTCCTATTTTGTACTATGGAATGCGTCTTGGAATAAAAAGGTTTTGAGTTTAGTTTTGAATTTGAGAGAATTTTCGTGGCAGAGATGAGATGGCATAGAATTCCATAGAGCGGGAGATGTGACAGAAAAGATTGTATTTTTAGTATAATAGAGTTCTTTGATTGGAAAAACGGTCAGTAAGTTTTGGTCTGCTGATCTGAGTGCTCTAGATGAGGAATAAGGAATAATGTGTTTATCAAGAAATGCTGGAGAGCACATTAGTTTTATTTTGAAGACGAGCAAGAAGATTTGGTATGTGGTGCGATGTGATGTGAGATGGGTAACCAGTGCGCTTCTCAGAGAAGAGGAGTGATGTGGTCATATTTTTTTGCTTTGTATATAAGTTTAATGGCCTAGAAGGCCTCCACAGCAACGACAGCAGAAGGCTCAGACTCCTGCTGCGACTAAACCTGCTCAGTCTTTTTGACATTCCCAGTCTGAACATGCCAACCTCCTTGCATCAAAATTCTCTTCTGTCCATAGGAGGTCGTCTTCACCAATTTTATCACCAGTGGGAGAGGATCACCTCAGATCTTTGGGTTCTCACCATCCTTCAGGAGGGATACTCACTTCACTTTCTTCAGGTGCTTCCAGATCGCCTTCCAAGAGTGTCCTTCCAATTCGTCGCAACTTCCCCTTCTTCTTCAGGAAGCTCAGGCTCCTCAAGCTGTTGAGGAGGTTCCTCTCAACCAACGGGACATGGGCTTTTATTCCCGTTATTTTCTAGTCCCAAAGAAGATGGGGGATTTGCTACCCATTCTGGACCTCAGCCCTCAACAAATTTCTAGTCAAAGAAAAGTTTTGGATGCTTTTTTTACCAACCTTATATTCCCTGATGGATCAAGGAGATTGGCTATGCTCTCTGGATCTCAAAGAGGCTTACACTCATATCCCGATTCATCCAGCCTCTCGCAAATATCTTCGATTCCGGGTGGGGAATCTTCTTCTACAATACAGGAGGGTGCCTAACTCCTCCTGCCGGACCCCCCAATGTCCCCCCTAAGATTGCCGGCAGGAAGGTGCTCAACCCTTCCTGCCGACAGAACCCGCCCCCCCCAATGATCACCAGAAGGAAGGTGCTCAGCCCTTCCTGCTGACAGAACCTGCCCCCCAATGATCACGGTAGGAGGGTACCCAACCCCTCCTGCCGACCCCCCCATGGCCCTCCCGACAATCGTGGCAGGAAGGTACCCAACCCCTCCTGCCAACCCCCCCAATGGCCCTCCCAACAATTGCGGCAGGAGGGAACCCAACCCCTCCTGCCGACCCCCCCCATCGGCCCTCCTGACAATCGTGGCAGGCGGGTACCCAACCCCTCCTGCCTGCCCCCCCAACGGCCCCCTCTAAGATCACCAGCTGGAGGGTGCCCAACCCCTCCTGCTGGAACCCCCAATGAACCCCCACCCCAGAACCCCATCCTTTTAGACTCGCCTCATCCCCCAGAGTCTTCACGAAATGTCTGGTGGTGGTGGCTGCAGCCCTCCATGCCCAGGGTCTTCAAGTTTTTCCATACCTGGACGACTGGCTCATCAAGGCCCCCTCTCAACAAGGGGTTATTGCAGCGACACAATAGACTATTATGTTCCTCCAATGTCTGGGGTTCAAAGTAAACTTTCCAAAATCCCAGTTGACCCCATCTCAGTCTCTTCAGTTCATTGGGGCCACTCTGGACACTGTCCAACTCAGAGCGTTTCTACCTCCACCACATCGAGATACCCTCATTCGCCTTTGCCATCAAGTGCCTCATCTCGCATAAATTTCAGCAAGACAAATGATGGTTCTGCTTGGTCACATGGCTTCTACAGTTCATGTGCCACCTTTTGCCAGACTTCACCTTCACATCCCTCAGTGGACCTTGGCATCTCAGTGGCAGCAAGCTACCGATCCACTTTCTCAACAAATTACAGTAACCCCTTTGTTGAAGCAGTCTCTCCACTGGTGGATTCTCTCTTCCAATCTTTCCAGAGGTTTGCTGTTCCACACTCTCCCTCATCAGAAGGTTCTCACAACAGACTCGTCAACCTACACATGGGGAGCCCATCTAGATGGTCTCCGTACCCAAGGTCATTGGTCTCCTGCGGACCGTCTTTGTCACATCAATCTGTTGGAACTCGGAGCGATCTTCAATGCTCTCAAAGCTGTTCAACACCTTCTTCACGACCAGGTAGTCATTGTCCGGACGAACAACCAAGTCGCCATGTACTATGTCAACAAACAGGGAGATACAGGATCTCACTCCCTTTGTCAAGAAGCTCTGAAGCTGTGGGATTGGGCAATCCATCACAACATCTTTCTCAGAGCTGTCTACATTCAAGGTCAGCACAACTGTCTGGCGGACAAATTGAGTTGTCTTCTGCAACCATACAAATGGACACTCAATTCCTCACCTCTATGTCAGGTGTTTGCTCGCTGGGGGACTCCTCAAATAGACCTCTTTGCCTCCCCCCTCAACAACAAGCTGCCTTGGTTCTGCTCTCAAATATACTCTCCCCAGCATCTCGAGACAGATGCCTTCCTCCTGGATTGGACGGGTCAGTTTCTCTATGCTTTCCCTCCATTCCCTCTGATTCTCAAGACTCTTGTCAAACTCAAGACCGAACATGCCACCATGATTCTGATAGCTTTTCGGTGGCCCAGACAACCATCGTACTCCCTTCTACTTAAGCTCAGCATCAGGGAGCCTCTGCTTCTACCAGTTTTTCCCTCTCTGCTTACTCAGAGTCAAGGGTCCTTGCTACATCCCAACCTGCAGTCTCTACACTTAACAGCTTGGTACCTTTCAACCTAACAGACTCTCTACAGTTCTCTTAGTCTGTACAGGATATTTTGGTAGCTTCCAGAAAGCCATCCACTAGGCAATGTTACGGCCAGAAATGGACTAGATTTTCCGCTTGGTGTTCCACTCGCCATATGGAGCCAATGTTTACCTCTTTGGCTTCTGTTTTGGATTATTTACTTCACTTATCACAATCTGGACTCCAGCCTACATCTATCCATGTCCATCTCAGCGCAATTGCTGCTTTTCATCAGCCTCTTGATGGGAAACCTCTGTCTTAATACCCTGTAGTTTCCCGCTTTATGAAAGGACTTTTTAATGTTCATCCACCACTCAAACCACCTCCAGTGGTCTGGGATCTCAATGTTGTCTTGGCTCAATTGATGAAGCCTCCATTTGAACCAATTGATAAGGCTCATCTCAAGTACCTTACTTGGAAAGTAGTTTTCCTGATTGCCCTCACGTCAGCTCGAAGAGTCAGTGAGTTACAAGCTTTGGTTGCGGATCCACCTTTCACAGTTTTCCACCATGACAAAGTGGTCCTCCGTACTCATCCCAAATTCTTGCCTAAAGTTGTGTCAGAATTTCACATCGATCAATCTATTGTTCTTCCAGTATTTTTTCCAAAGCCTCATTCTCACCCTGGAGAAGTGACTCTCCATACTTTGGACTGCAAGCTTGCCTTGGCTTTCTACTTGCAACGCACTCAACCTCACAGAACAGCCCCACAACTTTTCATCTCCTTCAATCCAAATAAGTTGGGGCATCCTGTCTCGAAGCGAACCATCTCCAACTGGATGGCTGCTTTCTTCTCTTTCTGCTATGCTCAGGCTGGTCTCCCTCTGCAGGGTCGAGTCACGGGCCACAGAGTTCGAGCAATAGTGGTATGTGTAGCTTTCCTCAGATCAACTCCTATTGAGGAAATCTGCAAGGTTCATACATTCACCTCTCATCATTACTGTCTGGATACTTTCTCCAGAAGGGATGGCCATTTTGGCCAATCTGTTTTGCAACATCTCTTTTCTTAACTTGCCAACTCTCCCTCCATCCCATTATGCTTAGCTTGGAGGTCACCCAATGTTGAGAATATGCTGCCTGCTTGTCCTGGGATAAAATCAAAATCAACAAATCAACAAAAATTCCAGTGATGTGACTAAAGGTAAAGAACTTCCACTATGGGATGTCAGATTGACCATATAGAGTAATATACCTCTTAGGCCTGTCAACTCTTCACTCATCCCAAAATATTTTTTTCATGCTATATATTTTCTTCTTTTGATGTGCATTTTTCAAATCTTATACAACTAGAATAAATTATGTAATTAAAATGGCTTAGCTTTTTTTTAGATGTGTATATTATTTAGATCATGTTGCATATGTTTTCTCCAGCATTGAAAAGAACGCTCCCCTCTGCCAACGCGTTTTGCCACTCTTTATCAAGGCTGGGGGCAGTACATAGCTGAGTATTCCTGTTTATCATGCCAATCGGCATCTGGGATAAAGCACAGTTACTTACTGTAACAGTTGTTATCCAGGGACAGCAGGCAAATATTCTCACAACCCACCCTCCTCCCCTGGTTGGCTTCTTAGCTAGGTATCTGAACTGAGGTACCTCACAGGAGATGCGCACCCTAACTCGGGTGGGAAGGCACTCGCGCATGCACTGTGCAGCACTCAGAAGCTCTTACAAAGATCTTCAAGCAAGTCTGCTTTCGAGGCTGTCCGCTGCGGGGCTCTGTCGGTCACCCACTGTTGAGAATATCTGCCTGCTGTCCCTGGATAACAACTGTTATGGTAAGTAACTGTGCCTTAGCACACATGGTCTGAACATCAGACCTGTTTATAGTCCTCATGGACTAGAGTTTGAGTGCTATGCTTTGTGAGAGTTCCTGCATAGATTTTTCTGGCAATGTATTGCTTTATTTGGTGTCTCCTGTTAAGCTGATAAGAGTTTGAATTTCTTCTCTGCACTGCTAAGTTTTTGTTTTGTTTTGTGGCTTGTTCCTATGCTGTTGTAGGTTTATGACGCAGCAGTCAGATGGTTGAAGTATGATGAGCCAAACCGTCAGCCGTATATGGTTGACATTCTTGCAAAAGTCCGATTTCCACTGATATCGAAGAATTTCTTGAGTAAAACTGTACAAGCTGAGCCCCTTATCCAGGACAACCCTGAATGCCTTAAGATGGTTATCAGTAAGTAAAGCATCTAGCTCCATCTCTCTTCTACTGGGGTAGTTTACTCTGCCAGTATGTGTGTTGTCCTTACGGAGATGATCCAAATCTGAAAGAATGTTTTTGTGTGTGTGTGGATGTCTGTCTTGCTTGATGCATTAAATTCACTTGGAAAAGAGATAATTGCTTTTACAGGCAAGCAACTGCAGTAATATGACTGAAGACTACAGCTATAAGAACTTAAAAAAAAGCCTTACTGGGTCAGATCAATGGTTTATCTAGCCCAGTAGCCTGTCCTCCTCGCCAATCCAGGTCACTAGTAACATAACATAACATAAAAATCAACTTATAGACCGCATTACTGTGAGAATTTTAGCGGTTTACAAAAGATTAAATTATAATTACAATAGTACCTGGCAAAAATCCAAATAGTAACAATATTCCTTGCTACTGTTCCAGGGCAAGTAATGGCTTCTCCCACATCTGTCTCAATAACAGACTATGGACTTTTCCTCCAGGAAATTGTCCAAACCTTTCTTTAAAACCAGCTACATTAACTGCTCTTACCACAACCTCTAGCAACGTGTTCCAAAGCTTAACTATTGTCTGAGTGAAAAAATATTTCCTCCTATTGAATTTAAAAGTATTTCCCTGTAACTTTGAGAGTCCCCTAGTCTTTGTAATTTTTGATGGAGTAAAAAATTGATCCACTTGTACCTGTTCTACACCACTCAGGATTTTGTAGACTTCAATCATATCTTCACTTAGCTGTCTCTTTTCTAAGCTGAAGAACCATAACTTTTTTAGTCTTTCCTCATATGAGAGGAGTTCCATCCCTTTATCATCTTGGTTGCTGTTCTTTGAACCTTTTCTAGTTTCGCTGTATCCTTCTTGAGATAAAGCAATCAGAATTGAATGCAATACTCCAGGTGAGGTTCACCAGTGGGGTTCCTAAGTAGTATCTTTGTAGTTTTGCTTCTTTGTGTGTGGTGAGAGATGGTGCTTTTGAATACCAGTTGTTGCAAAGCCCATCCCAAAAACAGCCTGTGGTAATATAGTTATGTTGTAGAGGGATTAGTGCTAAAAAGTTGAGCTTTGTTTTGTAGATAATGCCAAAATCAGGTGGGCTAGCCAATCAGCCTCCAACTTGAATTATACATTGGCTAATAGCTGCAGCTTTTTTGTTCCTGGGGAAGGATTATGCTTTCTGAGCTGGTTGGGAATGCTGTAGAGAAGCATTCAGAGCTGCTAGAGGGGAGGCAGTCCAATTCATTACACAGTGGCAGCTGCTCTAGGGGATAATTTTGTGAAAGTAGGCTGAACATGAAAACAAACATCAGTCAAGTTGCAGGAAAGCAGACAAATATAAAAGGCTCCATAAACAAGCTTTTCACTAGAGAATGGCAAGAGGGCAAAATTTTCCCCATCCCCGCAGGAACTCAATTTCCCTGTTCCGTCCCAACGAGTTTTGTTGCTGTCCCTGCCATTGCCCCATTCCTGTAAGCTCTACCTTAACCGCACAAGCCTTGAACACTTATTATTTTATAGTGTTTGAGGCTTGTGCAGATGAAGACAGAGCTTGCAGGAACGGGACAGGGAAAGGTAAAGAACTTGCCAGGAAGGGAAAAGTTTGTCCCTGTGTCATTCTCTACTTTTCACAAAACATATACAGCAACAACTGAAGTTGCCTGGCAAATGCACAGAAGTGCTGGTGAGTTTTATAAACAAACTTGTTCAAATTACTACTACTACTATTAATTATTTCTATAGCACTCCCAGACCAGTCTGTTTCCAGTCCAGGGACATAGTTCCATTTACACATGCATGCATAATAGCCATGAAGAAAGGCCGTCTCAAGAAGTCGAACTTTGTTGTAAGGGCCTATCTGATAGTCAGCAATGAGCAAATTTCCGTCAAGCACTTGTTCAAGTTCCATGTCTCCAAAAGCAGGTTAATTAGGTTGTGTGATTGCCAGTGGGTAAAAGGGCTGAGGTAGATCACTGCTATAAAGAATGGTATACTTGTGTACTTAAACTGCCTAGACCACACCTCCTTTTTAAGCGCATAGATTTGTGTTTTGCGGAATGCAGATATGAGTGTCTCTTTATAAAGTCACCAGGTATATATGCTGTTGGGTAACATGGATAACTGGCCTAGTTTTATATGTGTACCTGGTGTCTACAGTTTCTAAAATTAGAAGGGACCTTGATGCTTGTCCACTGACTGAGAACTGCCACCATGGTGTCTGGATTAAGTGAAGTCAAAGATGTAAAGTGGAGAATCTCCAGGCAAGGTTCTGAATCACAAGCCTGATTTCTGTTTGAAACTAGGAACACAGAGGCGCAGAAGGAAACTGCCAAGCAAAACAAAAGAAAGCCAAGCAACAGGGTGGGCATTCTGAGAGAGTACATCAGTTGAAAAGTGGTTACGACTTAGACCAGCCATGGAGAAAAGCCTTCCAAGGATTGCTTCCCATAAGTTGTACATATGAGAATATACACATAACTTCTTTCAGAAGGTTCAAGGATTTTCTTCAAACACGCTCTGAATTAGTCGCCACTTTATGTGAAATAGATGAGCATGGAACTTGGTTTCATTTAGCTCGTGATATTTTGACACTTCCAGAAGAATATCTGTATTAGCCATTACAGCCAGATTTGCTTGGCTACAGGCATTTGGTCAGTGGCAGGAAGTACATCCCTAAGAAGAGTAGTAGTTATACGTCCCTAAGAAGTTACTTATAAACGAAGGGCCAATGGGTTCCTATTTGTAGCCTATACATATTCACAAAATACAAGATTGTGAGCAAAATGAATACATGTACAGTAACTCATACGCAGACGTGAATGCACATGGATGCCATAGAAAGTTCTGCATAAATTGCAGTCTGCCTGCACTTTACCCAGCATATTACAAAAACAAGAAACTTGGGCACAAGTATGCATGTGTTTTGTAAATCCTTCAGGGTAGTTCTTGTAAGAGGCTGTTTATAAGACTATATTAACAAATATGCAAAAAACACCTTCATAAAATTATCCTGTATGTAGCAGAGGAGATGCCATGTGTTGAAAAAGTTACAGATAGGGAAACCATTGGAGATGTATTTTTCATATTACCTTTTTTGCTTTAACAACAGCACAGCCCAGTGTATGAGGATCCTTTGCATGCTGAATCATCAATTCTCAGCACAAGGCAGTGCTCTTAGAGGAACTCTCCGCCCTTCTAAAGACCAATACGGTTAAAATAATTCTACCAGTTGAAAAGGAGAACAGATTCTATTCCAAGTACTTTCTTGCCCCCCAAAATGGAGGATTTCATACAATCTAAACCTAGGGGTTCTGAACAGTGCAATACTGAAAACGAAAGTGACTATATTATTGCACTGTTACAGACTGCTACAGGACCATTTCTAGTCCTGCAACCACACTGTTACAGATAGGCTGTATTTCTTATGGTTTCCCATGATTGAGGTTTTATGACATCTTGGACCTCTGAGGAAGACGTTTCATCAAAACGCGGACCATGTCGGGTCCCAGTTTCTAACATTGAGAACCACATTGTGGGAAAAGAGTAGTTTTTTTGTCGTCAATAAAGTTCCTGTATCACGTAGTAATAATAATAATAATAATAATAATCAGCTTATATACCACAAGGCCATAAAGCTTTATGCGGTTTACAATAGTTAAAAAAAACAATAAAAGAAGTTGAATAGAACTAAAAAAGTTAAAAGCCAATAATTAAAGACACTAAAATAATCAAAATAGTGCATAATAAAATTTTTATGAATTGGCTGCCTAAATACTTTGAAAACAGATATGTTTTTAGATGTCTCCTAAATTCCCCATAAGTACATCATCTATGCAGTTTCCCTTTTTTATTTAGTTGCTTGCTCTTCACTGCTGAACTGTTGGACTTCCCTTTGGCATGTTACACATGCACAATATCTGCACCATTATAAAAAAAGTGAACCCCGCCAACAACTGACTCCCGAAACAAAAAAAATTGGCAGGAGGGTTGCCCACTCCCTTCTGCTACCGTGAACCCCCCTCCCTGCAAGAACCCCCGAACAGACCCCTCCCCTCCTCCACTTTCCCAAAAATCAGCAAGAGAGATGCTTACTTCCTCCTGCCGCCACAACCCCTCCCCTCTCCCCGGCAGGGACCTCACAAACTGACCCCTCACCTCCCCTTCCTCACTCCCCTTCCTTTAAAAAAAAATAGGTAGGAGGGATGCCCACTCCCTCCTGCCTTCCAATGTCCACCACACCCCCATGCCTCAAACTAGATGACAGCAGTAGGGATTCCCCGCCACTCCAAAATGGCGGGTCTTCCTGGTGTATCCAGGATGCATGGGGAGGGGCCTAAGGCTCTGATTGGCTTAGACACCTAAGGCCCCTCCCAGGGGAGGGGTCTTAGGCATCTGAACCAATCAGGGGCTTAGACTCCTCCCTCTGTATTCCGAAAGGGAAGTAGGAATATAAGCATGGGCAGTGTGTGGGGGGGGGGAATGGGAATAGAAACATGATGGCTAATAAAGGCCAAATGGTCCATTCATTCTGTCAGTCTGCAGTATCCACTATCTCTTCTTACTCTTCCTAAGAGATCCCATGTGCCTATCCCACACTTTCTTGAATTCAGACTGTCTTTGTCTCCATCACCTCTGCTGAGAAACTTCCACAAATCAACCACCCTTTCTATAAAAACAAATAATTTCCTTAGATTACTCCTGAGCCTATCAACTAGAGAATGACACAAGGACAAATTTGTCCCCATCCCTGCGAGTTCTATCTCCATTTCCATCCTGTCCCCATGAGTCCTGTTCCTGTCCCTGCCCCATCTCTGCAAGCTCTGTCCTCATTTGCACAAGCCTTGGACATTTAAGTGTCCGAGGCTTGTGCAGATGAGGACAGAGCTTCAAGGGATGGAATTAGATTTCGTAAAGACATGCTAGGTAGAGAATAGCACCTCTTAACTTCATTCTAGGCCCTCTCATTCCGGATTTTTTTTTTTTTTTTTTTATTTGAAAAAAAACTCACCTCCTTTGCATTAATGCCACGGAGATAGAGGAATATCTCTATCATATCCCCTCTCTAATGTCTTTCTTCTAGAATATAGATATTGAGGTCTATAAATCTGTCCCCATATGCTTTGTGACAAACCACTAACCAATGCCTTCTGGACTGACTCCATTCTATTTATATTTTTTTTGAAGGTGTGGTCTCCAGAATTGCACATAGTATTCGAAATTGGGCCTCACCAGAGACTTACACAGCAGCACTATCACATCCTTTTTCCTACTGGCCATTCCTCTCCCTGTGCACCTGAGCATCCTCCTGGATTTGACTGTCTTCTATCTGTTTTGTTACCTTAAGATCATCAGACACAGTTGCCCCCAAATCCCGCTCTTCTTTCAAACACAGAAGTACTTTACCCCTATATTATACCGTTTTCTTGGATTTTTGCAGCCCAAGTGCATGGCACTACATTTTTTAACATGAAATCTTAGTTGCAAATTACCTGATCATCCTTCAAGCTTTTCTAGATCCCACCTCATGTTATCCACTCCCTTCGGAGTGTCTACTCTTACAGAGTTTGGTATCATCCACTAAAAGACTAACTTTACCAGGCAGTCTTTTCACAATATCACTCGCAAAGATGTTAAAAAGACCCGGCCCAAGGACAGATCCCTGCAACACTCCACTCCACTCCACTGACAACATCCTTTTTCTCAGAGCAAACTTCATTTACCACTACACTCTGCCCCCTTAACCAGTTTTTAATCCAGTTTGACACTTTAGGACTCATATTGAGGGCATTCAGTTTATTTATCAACTACATATGTGGCACTGCATCAAAGGCTTTGCTTAAATCCAAGTACATCACATCTAGCGCCCCTCCCATATCCAACTGTTTGGTCACCTGGTCAAAGAACTCAAACACATTTGTCTGACAAGATCTGGCTGTTGTAAAACCATGCTGCCTCGGATTCAGACTAACTGGCCTGTTGTGCAGAGGAACCACATCTGCAGGAATTGTGCAGGAGGAAGCCAGAATTCTCTTTGCAGTTGGGAAATTAGCCTTGCACAGTTCTGACAGTAGAAGGCCCTCAAGATACCTCCTTGTTTTTCTTTATTCACTTTGTTTTATTGGTCTGAGATGGGGGTTTTTTTTTGTTTGTTTTTTTGCAAACCTTGAATTATATTTCTTTGCTATACATAATTACTGCATCTTTATGTTTTTTTTGGTATGCTTATACCAAATACTTACTTGGTGATGTACCATATATCCTAATTCAATAAATATTTATGGAAACGATATTTAACGGCCAGAAAGGACTCCTGGCTGTTTAAATAGCCTGTTTGGGATTTAACAAATCATTTTCTGTGGCACTTCACCGGTTTGCGCCACTGAAAATAACCAGTTAGCACCAAACTCAAAATTCAGTTATTTTGAGGGTGGAGTCAGGCCAGTTAAGTGCTGATGATGTTCAGCATTTAACCATCCAGAGTAACTGCATAAATGGGGTTGACTATTATGCTGTCCTATCTTTTTGCAGTAACTCATAGCTGGTTAAATGCTGAATATTGCACTTAGCTGACTCTGCAAACCTAGAAATTCAGTGCTGGTGCCCAGATATGGCTCAGCATTGCATTTCTGGATTTAACGGCAGTCAGCAAAACGCTGATCGCTGCTGGCTGGCTATCAACCTCCCACATATATAGTATATATGTGTATATATGTCTATGAAATAAATGGTAATGGAGAGAGGTTTGTACATTTAGATTGTTTAAATCTAGGCTGCCCTCTGACCTGCAGATCTGTTTCTTGGCACAGGTGGGATGCGGTATCACCTCTTGTCCCCAGAGGACAGGGAGGAGCTGGTGGAAGGCACACGGCCAAGAAGGAAAAAACATGACTACCGCATTGCCTTGTTTGGTGGGTCACAGCCCCAGTCGTGTCGATACTTTAACCCAAAGGTAATTAAATTTCAGAGTATAATCTTATTTGTTAAATGGATATTTTCTGTCTTCAATATGATTGTAACTGCAGACCAAAGAATAGTGACAAGATAAAAGGCAGGAAATCATGCTGCGAATACTACAGTTTCTTTAGCAACTATCCAGACCGGCATAGGTTAATCTTGCAAGCGGGTATATATCTCATCATGACCAGCAGGTGGAGACTGAAACAAAACTCTGGAATAGCATAATAGGTACCTTTCTCTATTCCTTTCAGTCTTCTCAGTCTCCAGTAGGTGTGAGTGAGCTGTACCCATCTCCCTTGGTAGGGCTTTTGGAATTTGTTTAGGGATCCTGGTTCCCTGTTTTTATGCCGGATTGAGCTTGGGTGGATCCTGTTTTAGGGTCCGTCCAACCTTGAGGGTGTCACACCAGGCGGGTCTCATGCTGGGTCCCTCCCCCTTTTCCTCCACCTCCCCAACATTTTTGTAGAGGTGCCTCAGCAGAAAGCCTTGTCCCTAGTTCAGGCAAGGCATACTACTTTGAGAGCCAGTGGAGTCTGTTCGGTAAAAAAATCCTGAGGTAATGCCGGTCTGAAGGGTTGTTTTCCCTTTAAATTTGCTGTATTTTACTTTATTTTCAACAAACTGGCACTTCTAGCTAGGTTGCGTATTGAGAAATGAGCACTTTAGAAGGGAAAAAAGTGCTCATTGTGCTCCAGACGTGAGGCACTCACGGCCGGCTTGTGTAAGCAGTATACAAGCCGGTGCAGTAAAGGAGCCTTGTCGGCAGTGGGTGCCGGCATCCAAAGCTCCCAGCCACTAGTGCCTCGCGTGTTGGCGGGGAGCAGTGGGGAAGTCCGGTCTTCCCCCACTGCCCACGGAGGGATTTCCTTAGCCGCCGACGGTAAGGGTAAAAAGGATTCCCTTACTGCTGGTTCGGCTGGGGATTCCCTCTCAGCTGTTTCTTTAACAGCTGATACTAGTTTGCCTGCTTTAGTGGCTGGGACAGTTTCAGGCTTCCCAGCCACTACAGGCCCTGAAGGGGTTGTTTTTGGCGGGAACTTCACCATTTTTGACGGCAGGCCCCTCCATTTTGTCTGCAACCTCAGGTGACCTTCCCCCTGTATTGGATAAACAGGGGCAGGTTTCTGCTGGGTCCCCTGCTGTGGCAGGGAGTCTCATGGGACCTCCAGAGGTTTTTTCCCCTGATTTAATTTTTGCTTTGTGCAGAGCCTAATTTTAGGTGGCTGGGGGTCCCGCGTGTGCTGAGGGGAAGGAGGATTCCCTCTGCACTCCCCTGTGACTTCCCTCCGCACCTACACCTTTGGCGTCCCCTCTTCCTCTTCCCTCGTCCAAGCGCCTGAGGGTGGTTTGGGATGAGGATTTGTGGTCAGAGGAGTGTGGTGGCCTGGATCAGGACCTGGACCCTTTTGAGGAATTCCAGGATCCTCTTGAGGGGACAGCCGCTGGTGGCAGGGCGTTGGATTTCCCGCTTTCTGGCAAGGAGGCATCCGTGGTGCGCCTTTTTCAGAAGAATGAGCTGCCAGACTTGATTCAGCAGGTCTCCTCAGTACTGCGTTTTGAAGAGTTGCCACCGGAGGCCCCGTGTGTGGGGAACCCTCTTCTTAGAGGGATCCGCGCTGCTTCCCGCTCTTTTCCTATGCATCAGGATATTTGGCATCTCGTCCTGGCGCAGTGGAATACACCAGAGGTGCCGTTTTGGTTTGGCGCTCCATGGCTTGTTTGTATCCCATCCTGGAGGGGGATAGGGCTACCTAGAAGTCGCCAGTGGTGGACACAATGGTCTCACCGATTGCTAAGCGTCATACCATGCCTGTTGAGGGTGGTTCTGCCTTAAAGGACTCTGAGGAGCGTAAGTTGGAGACCCTTCTTAAACAGAATTTTGATGTCTCTGCCTTGGGGGTCCAGGTAGCTATTTTGGGAGGGGGGAGCTGGTGGCTTGGGCCGTTTTTTGGTGGGCTGAGCATGTCCTAGATCGTGAGTCTGATGACTGGTCCTTGGTGGGTCAGGAGGTGGAAAAGATTGAGATGGCTGCCTCGTTCCTCTCGGATGCCCTTTATGACTTGGTGCGGACATCTGCCAAGTCTATACTTTTTGGAGTGGCCACGCGTCGTACCTTGTGGCTTCAAACTTTGTCGGCGGATGCAGCGTCCAAGACTAAACTCATTAAATATCCCTTTCGGGGGTCTTTTCTATTTGGAGAGAATTTGGGTAGGTTGGGTCAGACTCTTATGGACTCTAAAGTGCCCCGCCTGCCTGAGGACCGTGCCCACCCGGCGGTTCGTGGTGGCACTGCTCGGAAGCGTCTGCAGGAGTTCCGCAGATACCGCCCTGGGCGTGGGGCTGCTCCCTTCTCGGCTTCAGGGTTTTCCTGAGGTCGTTTTTATCAGCGCATGCAGTTCTATCGGGGGGCTGGAAATCGCTCCACTAGTTTCCCCGCTGCCCGTCCTGCCCAATGACTCCTTGCTGGCGCCCCCTCTGGTTCTGTTGGGTGCCCAGCTGCGTGAGTGTGGGGTTTTTTTCCAAAATGGGCCGAGATCACATCCGATCAGTGAGTCCTGGAGATGTTGCAGAAAGGCTATGCTCTGGAGTTTGCCCGCTCCCTGCCAGATCATTTTCTAGCTTCTCCGTGTCAGGCGGCTTGGAAGACGCAGGCATTTCGCCAGACCCTTCAACACTTGCTAGATCTCAGAACGGTTGTTCCAGTACCCCCTCACGAGTGTGGCACCGGCAGGTACTCAATTTACTTTGTGTTGCCCAAGAAGGAGGGGACCTTTCGGCCAATCTTAGATTTAAAAGGGGTCAACAGGGCTCTCAAAATTCCATCTTTTCGCATGGAGACTTCAGTCTATCATTCTGGCGGTTCAGCCGGGAGAGTATCTGATTTCTCTTGATCTGACTTAGGCCTACTTGTATGTCACAATACAGGCCTCCCATCAACACCTGGTTAGTAGTCACAACTATATGCAGATTGTGTATGAAAGAAGAAAATCAGGGGTCATGAAATGCTTATGCATTTCCTTGTCTTCTTACAAGTTTGTGCTTAAATGTAAAATCAGTGGTAGAATCAAAAGTAGAATCGAGAGAATTGCCAGCAGCCCCCAGTCCCACTCAACTTGTATCCGCCCTCTCCCCTTGTACTTGACGATGTCACTGTAATTATTTTTGCTGATTATCCAGCTCTTCTTGTTGTAAACCGCCTCGCATGGCTTTGGCGATATATAAGGATAAAATTATTATTATTATATTCTCACGTGTGGTGACTGTCATCCATGGAGCCTTGTATGGACAGTATTAAAGTGTACTGCCACTTTAAAAATTTTCAGTCTCAAGGCTGCCTGTGCCAGTGCCTTCCTCCCTACGCTTGGCTCATGGAACCATCAATTCTTAGTTTTCCACAGAGCTAAGAAGCTGTGTTCTTGGAATCCCTCAAAGTGCATCAATTTTTTTTCCCTTTATTTTTGCCTTCCTGTTCATTTTTTCCTCAGTATTTTTTTTCTTTTATCCCAGTAAGCTTTATTTAATTTGAACAAACTTTTTTTTTTTTTTTTTTTTTTTCATTTTGGGCCTTTTTTCCATTTTGGGCCCATCATGCTTGTTTGCGAACCAAAAGCATTGAGGTTTTTTTCAGATTCACTCTTGACGTCCTTCGGACCATTTGAGTGCTGCAATGTTCCCCTCCATGTCCAAAGCTCCAAGTGGTTTTAAGCAGTGTACTTGGTGTAATCGGACCATATTGGTCACTGACCCACACAGTTTGTGTATTTAGTGCCTTGGTACCCAACACTGACTAGATTCCTGCACTTGCTGTTCTATCCTTCAAAAGCAATTCCTGAGAGCCCACCAACTGCAGTTTGAAAAAGTGTGTGGGTGAACATTGAGAACACCAGCTATGTCTGCTGACTCGGACTCCGGTACTAATGTTCAACCTTCAGTGTCAGCTTCTGTACCCATGACACCCACTCCTCACCAGACGACGTCCTCGTCATCACTGCCTCCATCAGAAGTACATAAAAAAGTTAAGAAGCATAAACATCCTTCTCCCACCAGGCATACCTTGGTGTCATCACATGTATCTTTGACACATTCAAAGCAATGACATACAAACCCAGGTCCATCCATGCATCTGATGTCTCCTTGAGGCATGCCTTGAAATCGAGATCACCAACACTCAAATACCAAGTACAACCTGCACCATTGGTACCGCTAGCTGCTCTGGTACTGGTGCTCTCCTTACAAGAGCAAATTTGAGAACTCTTGCAAAGGAGTTGGTGGAGATGCTGCATAAGTCTACAAAACCGGTACCTATCTCGACACACGTACCAGCCCAGTCCAAGCAAAGCTCTCAACTGCTACCTAGGGCCAGGTAGCATCATCGAACGGCACCTTTATGATTATCCAGGGACCAAAGTTCATCATGCTTCAGCCACTCTAGATCTTGGCACTGACACTGCATGAAGAACGTCATAAAGTACCTCACAGAACAGTCCTCGATATTCCCATTCTTGATATTCTTCTCGTAAGTCATCACCTCAATGACCATCTCAATCTGTTTCAACACTCCTCAGATCATTAATTTCTATTAGACCAGGATTCTTATGGCATCCCTTCAGACCCATCTCCATCTCATCCTCAATGGAGTTCACCACTAGAAAGTCTGTCTTTCGCCAGATTTATAAGACAGATGGGTAATGCCTTACCAATAAAGATGGAATCTTAAACCGAGCCCAGGGCTGAGTTTATGGATGCTCTGGATTATGAAGAATGGCCTAAGGATAGTCTTAAGCTCCCATTTCACAGTCTAATGCTGGCTTCATGAAATGCACACATCAAGGAGGTACTGCTCCAAGAATCGTGAGTGTGTTTTTGATGCACTCATGATGGTCATCACGTGGTAGAAGTATTGAGCCACTACTTATTAGGACTGCAGTCAGTAACTCGACAACCTTGTTTCTAGTGTCTACTAACCAAGGTTCATCATCTTTCAGTGTCAGTTTCACATCCTGCTTGTCTAGTGTGTCCCACAGTTTCTTGAAATTTGAAAATGGTTCATTTTCTGGCTATGTAGCTTTACCAAACTATCCCAATAACTACTTCAAAGATATATCTACAGGCCAAATAGAAAAGCTTCTTAACAATTTTGTCTTTCAATAGTTTTTGCAGCACCTTTCTTAACACCATTATTGCTAGCAGTAGTATCAAAGACCAGTGCCACTATATTGCCATAGTTCAAGTAACTCGTAAGATGCGTCAGATAGGTTTGGCACACTCAAGAGAACCTTATTCTGGAGCATCAGATACAACCACAGCAAGTTGTTCATGATATTCTCTGAGATGATCTTTAATCACTTTACCATTCCAGTGAAGAGCAGTGTAGTGTTGAGGATTCTCTCGTACAATGGCAATAAAACCACAGCAATTTTTTGGTTTGTTAGCCATTCTTCTGCAGTGCATAGTTTATCACGAGATGTCGGTCACTAAGGTCACCATTGTCAGACTTAATGAGACAATGAGAGTGGTCTGATTGTCTTATAGTTTGTCAGCTGCAGCAGTTATTTCATTGCACTGCAGTATTTTCTGTGGAAGTTGAATTGTTATGAAGTTGTCTGCCGTGGTCTTTTCTCTAGGTATGAAGTTGTCAACCTCCATGTCACTTTCTTCAGTATTCCTTCAATATCCATCTCACCACTGTCATATACTTTAACATTAAACAACCTTGCCTATCTACAATAGAGTAAACAAGCCTGCTGGTGTGAATAACACGAAGAAAGACCTGGCAAAGCTTGAAGAATGGTCTGAAATTTAATGCTGAGAAATGCAATGTCATGCATTTGGGCTGCAAAAACCCAAGGGAATGGTACAGTTTAGGGGGTAAAGAACTTATGTGTACGACTGAAGAGTAGAACTTGGGTGTGATTGTATGTGATGATCTTAGGTGGCCAAAACAGGTTGAAAAGGTGACATCAAAAGCTAGAAGGATGCTAGGTTGCATACTACTACTACCCTCATTTAAAATATTGTGTACAATTCTGGAAGGCCGCACCTTCAAAAGGATATAAAAAGGATGGAGTCGATCCAGGGGAAGGCTACTAAAATGGTGTGTAGCCTTCATCATAAAGCTTATGGTGACAGACTTAAAGATCTCAATCTGTATACTTTGGAGGAAAGGCAGGAGAGAGGAGATATGATAGACGTTTAAATACCTACATAATGAGTCGAGTCTCTTTCATTTGAAAGGAAACTCTGCAATGAGAGGGCATAGGATGAAGTTAAGAGGTGATAGGTTCCGGAGTAATCTGAGGAAATACTGTTTGACGGAAAGGGTGGTAGATACATGGAACAGTCTCCTGGAGAGGTGATG
This sequence comes from Geotrypetes seraphini, assembly GCF_902459505.1. Taxonomy (NCBI): domain Eukaryota; kingdom Metazoa; phylum Chordata; class Amphibia; order Gymnophiona; family Dermophiidae; genus Geotrypetes; species Geotrypetes seraphini. Next base: position 395,808,144 of record NC_047085.1, on the reverse strand, counting down.
GAGACAGAGATTGTGTCTGAATTCAAGAGGGCCTGGGATAGGCACATGGGATATCTGAGAGAGGAAGAGATAATGGTTACTGCGGATGGGCCATTTGGCCTTTATCTGCCATCATGTTTCTATGTTTCTTTATCAGTCTTTCGCTTTTCATTTTCCTGTCTAAACATTTGCAAATATCTTGTCATGTACCAGACATAGTTGCCTGTCTTATCTCTTTGGTCAAGGTAGAAGTCCAAGTCTGCAATAAGAGTAGACATGCCGGATGTTGTGAATAACATGAAGAAAGACCTGGTGAAGCTTGAAGAATGGTCTGAAATTTGGCAGCTAAAATTTAATGCTAAGAAGTGCAAGATCATGCATTTGGGCTGCAAAAACCTGAGGGAACAGTACAGTTTAGGGGGTGAAGAACTTATGTGCACAGCGGAAAAGCGGGACTTGGGTGTGATCGTATGTGATGATCTTAAGGTGGCCAAACAGGTTAAAAAGGTAATGGTGAAAGATAGAAGGATGCTAGGTTGCATAGGGAGAGGTATGGCCAGTAGGAAAAAAGGAGGTATTGATGCCTCTGTATAAGACTTTCCTAAGACCTCATTTAGAATATTGTGTACAATTCTGGAGGCCGCACCTTAAAAAAAATATAAAAAGGATGGAGTCGGTCCAGAGGAAGGCTACTAAAATGGTGTGTGGTCTTCGTGATAAGGTGTATGGGGACAGACTTTTTTTTTTTAATATTTAAACTTTTTATTGAAATTTTAAGATCAAACATATACATGCACAGCAACAAATTACAAATACAACTAAGCACCTTAATCAACTAGTGCAATCTCGATAAGTATGGGGACAGACTTAAAGATCTCAGTCTGTATACTTTGGAGGAAAGGCGGGAGAGGGGAGATATGATAGTCATTTAAATACCTACATAATATAAATGTGCATGAGTTGAGTCTCTTTCGTTTGAAAGGAAACTCTGCAATGAGAGGGCATAGGATGAAGTTAAGAGGTGATAGGCTCTGGAGTAATCTGAGGAATTACTTTTTTACGGAAAGAGTGGTAGATGCGTGGAACAGTCTCCCAGAAGAGGTGGTGGAGACAGAGACTGTGTCTGAATTCAAAAGGGCCTGGGAAATCAGTGTTCCCTCTAAGCGGGCGGGTGTTGTGAGCAAACTTTTTTCACTGTGAGCTAAAAATATCGGGCGCCAGCAAGTTATGAGCCAAATAAATATGTTGCTTTCTACCACAGAACTTCCTTACGTTTGTATGGAATCTATCCCCTTTCAACTTTAGAGAGTGCCCTCTCGTTCTCCCTGCCTTAGCTACTAAGTCTATTCCCTTCAGTACCTTGAATGTTTCTATCATGTCCCCTCTCAATCTCCTCTGCTCAAGGGAGAAGAGGCCCAGTTTCTCTAATCTTTCGCTGTACGGCAACTCCTCCAGCCCCTTAACCATTTTAGTTGCTCTTCTCTGGATCCTTTCGAGTAGTACCGTGTCCTTCTTAAAGTACCAGTGCTGGACGCAGTACTCCAGGTGAGGGCGTACCATGGCCCGGTACAGCAGCATGATAACCTTCTCTGTCTCTTCAGTCCAGCATCTGCCCCTTCCATTCACTGTCTGTCTTTCTCTGCCATCTCTCCTCCTGCCCCCCCCACCCCCCAATTTGGTCTAGCATCCATCATCTTCCTTCTGTTCCCCTCATGGTCTGGCATCTCTATCCTTCCCTCCCCCCTGTGGTTTTTAGCATATCTCTCTTCTCATTTCCTCCACTCAGATCTGATCATTCTCTGCTCTCTCTTCCCTTTTCTTCTCTGGTCTTCCTTCTCTATTTTCTGCCTCCATCTAAATTAAATTCTTTCTTACTATTTAGTCCCGTTTCCCTCTTTTCACTGTGTCTACACACAGCTTGTCACCCCTTTCCCTCACCCCTCCATTATCTTACTATTTTCTTCCCCCTTTATTTATCTCCTCCTTCCATCCAGTATGTGTTCTTTCCCCACTTCCATTCAGCATCTGCTCTCCCTTCTCAACTGACATCCATCTGCCTTCTGCTCTCTCTCCCTTCTTCTCACTTCCATCATCTGTCCCCTTCTCTCTCTCTCTCATCTCCTCCATTCCATCATCTGCCCCTTCTCTCTCTCTCTCTCTCTCTCCCCCCCCCCAACTTCCATCATCTGCCCCCCTTCCCCTCACCTTTGTGGGTCACTTTCTTTCCCCTGAGGGTGGCTCATGTCACAGGGGAAGCTTTGGCCGAGCAGAACCGCTTGATTGACAGTGGAACTTACTTGATTGATGTCGATGCTGGGGCCCGTTGCCGTTTGAAGGAAAAAAAAAAAGGTGGAAAAAAGGAACCTGTAAAGGCGAGAGGAAGGGAAACCTCCAGGACAGCTGCTTTTTGCCCTCCTTCAGCGGCCCAAGAGTTCAGACCAGCAGCGGCAGCTCTGTATGCTTTTAACTCCGGCACAGAGCTGCCCCTAATCAATAGTTTAGCGCGGTTTCATGAGGCAGCCTCGGGGCCTTTGATAGCCGGCCCGCTTCGATGATGCGATGTGGGCCGGCCTAGCAAAGGCCCCGAGGCTGCCTTATGAAACCGCGCTAAACTATTGATTAGGGGCAGCTCTGTGCCGAAGTTAAAAGCATACACAGCTGCCGCTGCTGGTCTGGAGGTGCGGAGACAAGGCAGGAGGCAAACGCGGTGGAAGGCAGGAGTCCCGGCGAAGGCAGGAGTCCCGGCACAGCGACTGCAACAGGAAGTTGCAAGTCAGCTGACGCCGGCCTTTCGTTGCGGCGGGGACCGAATCCTTCGCGGACCGGCAAGATTTTGTTTGCGGACCGGCGGTTGAAGAACTGTGCTCTACACTGTGTGCGCTGTGACGAGAAACTTGTGCGCTGCGAGGTAATATTTTGTGCGCCAGCGCACCCCAGCGCAGCTTAGCGGGAACACTGCCTGGGATAGGCACGTGGGATTTCTCAGAGAGAGAGAAAGAAATAATGGTTACTGTGGATGGGCAGACTAGATGGGCCATTTGGCCTTTATCTGCTGTCATGCTTCTTGTGTTCACTTGACAGCAGTCGAGAACTACATTATAGTTTCAGTGGCATCTGGAGCACCAGTATCAAAAAGTGTGTCCAGCTTCGTAGTAAAGTTTTCTGTTTTTCCTTCTGGATCACTTTCATATCCTTTTTTTTTTTTTAAGACTACTCCATTCACGCCAGAGAGTCATAACATCCAGCATACAGTTATGTCTGGTCTTTATCTTGATGCAGGCCATTTTCCAAAATACAGTGACAGTGTCAGCAACACTGTAAGCAATTTCTTCATTTAAAATGCTCTTTTTGTTATTTTCCTGATCATGGCGGAGATGCAAAAAACATATTTCATGAATTGTCTACAAGTAAGCAACATAGACCCTGTCCAGTGAGTCAAAATTCACTCACTACTCTGATAACTGGCCTTGAGGATTTCTCAGATGATGAACTTCATAAACCAGGAACATCATCTTTAGTTTCATAGGTTTTTCTACTTCTAGTTGACTTGCTCAATTACTAAAGAATTTGCAATACTGTATTTAGAAACTTAGAAATATACCACAGTACCACAGCAAAACTCAAACACTGCATTGAATAAAAGTGAACTCACACTTACCCGATATTGGATTTATATAGGTGTTGACATTAGATGCAACAAGTCATTCTTGGCCATGGAAGTTTAGAACAGGCCTAGAACTAGAACTAACTGATGTTTTAGTAAAGGTGGGGTCACTCAAAAGCTTTTCTCAGGCAGCAGGTCAGCTGCCTGTCTAGAAAAGCCCAATCAATCATGTGACAGTCAAATATTTAGTTGTTCTATGAATTTGTTTGATTTCTGTATTAAATTATTTATTTATTTAAAAAAATTATATACCGTCTAAAATCTGAGCAGTTTCCAAAACAAATATACATATTGTAAAATCATCACAACACATTATATATAAACATTGTCTGATCATTCCCTTCTTAAGCACTGTTTAACACACTACACAATTGCCAGGTATTCTTTCACATATGTCTTATATCATATTTACTTATATTTACATGTTTAATTTATGTCGTAGCATAATGATAATTTTGCACTAAACGGGTGATAATGCTATCAGCCGATTTTAAGGGGAAAACCAAAACAAATTTTGGTGGTGCTTATATTCGTTGGCTTTGAGCAACCCCATGATGGGCCTAAAAAATATTATCCCAGGACAAGCAGGCATGATATTCTCACATGTGGGTGACGTCATCTACGGAGCCCCGATGCGGAAGCATTTTCAAGCAAACTTGATTGAAGATTTAAGTTTGCTCTGCTGCTCCACGCATGCGTGCCTTCCTGCTCCACTAGGGGGCGCATCCCCTCGTAGTCTCCAGTTCAAAATTTTCTGCTGAGCCTAGAAGTCGTGCTTTTTCAGGCTCTGCCCCAACTGCCTTCTAGCACCGCGATTTTTCTTGTTTTTCCTCGTTTAAGTTGCTGTGTGCGAAATTTTTTTCTTCTTCAACTTGATTCCTGCTTCGTTTTGACCGACCCGGAGGCTTCCGTGGCCGCGTGGCTACTCGAGCCGCGGCCACTTCGATTCTATGTCCCGGCCTTTGACCGGCTTTAAAAAGTGCACCTGGTGCGAGCGGCTTCTTTCCATCACAGACCCGCATCGCCGGTGCATCCTCTGCCTGGGGGCCGCTCATCCAACCGACTCCTGCCCCCAGTGCGCTACTTTCCAGAACCGAGCCCTCCGTCGAAGGAAAGCCCGCATGGCGGATCTTTTCGCCCACCTCCGAACTCCCCCTCGGACCGGGGCCCCGGTCCGAGTTGCCAGGCTTTCACGGAGGGAGTCCGGGTCGAGGTCACCGATTCGACATCGATCGGTACCCCGAACCCCGGCATCGTCTACGAGGGGCTCCTCGAGACGTCGGAGATCCCCGACCCCGGAACACTTTCACAGTGCTTCCCCGGTCTCGGAACGTGGATCGGAGCAGGAACCTCGATACTCGAGGGAAGCCTCCCCGTCCTTCTCCACCCGACGGATGTCGCGTTCACCGACCCCACACGGGGCCTCGGGAACATCCCGCCCGTCCTTCACTCGCTTTATCCAGGACATGGGCCACGCTTTGGACTTAGACCTCCAGTCCGACTCCAGCTGTAGATTTTCAACATCTGCTCCACGACGGGTGGTTCTCATCCGAACCGACAACCAGGTAGCAATATACTACGTAAACAAACAAGGGGGAACAGGGTCTTGGCCCCTCTGTCGGGAAGCCCTGCGCCTCTGGAAATGGGCAATCTCCAACAACACCTTCCTCCGAGCGGTGTACATACAAGGAGAACAAAACTGTCTGGCGGACAGACTCAGCCGCCTCCTCCAGCCACACGAGTGGTCACTGCACTCTCAGACCCTACGACAGGTGTTCGAACAGTGGGGGACACCTCAAATAGATCTGTTCGCATCCCCCCACAATCACAAACTGCCTCTCTTCTGCTCCCGGATGTACTCCCCGGACCGGCTCGAGGCCGACGCCTTCCTCCTCGACTGGGAGGGAAGGTTCCTGTACGCGTTCCCACCGTTTCCTCTGATCCTGCGGACGCTTGTCCACCTGAAAACAGTACAAGCCACCCTGATCCTGATTGCTCCTCGCTGGCCACGCCAGCCTTGGTTTTCCCTTCTACTTCAACTCAGTGTCAGAGATCCACTGCCTCTGCCTCTGTTTCCCTCTCTACTGTCACAAGGTCAGGGTTCGCTGTTACATCCCAATCTTCAATCTCTTCATCTGAATGCTTGGTTTCTTTCCCCCTGACTGCTCTCCCCGTGTCTCAATCAGTCAAGGAGATATTGGAGGCCTCTAGAAAGACCTCGACGAGAACCTGCTACTCCCAAAAGTGGACCAGATTCTCAACCTGGTGCTCCTTCCACAGCCAGGACCCGGTGTCGGTCCCCGTCCCTCTGGTCCTTGACTATTTACTTCAATTATCTCATTCCGGCCTAAAGACCAACTCCATTCGAGTACACCTCAGTGCGATTGCGGCCTTTCATCAGCCCCTGGAAGGGAAAGCCCTCTCACTCCATCCCTTAGTCTCTCGCTTCATGAAGGGTCTTCTGAATGTCCACCCTCCTCTCAAACCCCCTCCGGTGGTTTGGGACCTTAACGTGGTTCTGGCTCAACTAATGAAACCTCCATTTGAGCCCCTAGACAAATGCCATCCAAAATTCCTCACTTGGAAGGTAATTTTCCTGCTCGCGCTCACTTCCGCCCGGCGGGTTAGTGAGTTACAAGCTCTGGTAGCGGACCCACCCTTCACGGTATTCCATCACGACAAGGTGGTACTCCGCACCCATCCAAAGTTCTTGCCTAAAGTAGTGTCTGATTTTCACCTCAATCAGTCCATTGTCTTGCCTGTGTTTTTTCCCAAGCCCCACTCTCACCCCGGAGAGGTGGCGCTCCATACTCTTGACTGTAAGAGAGCGTTGGCCTTCTACCTCCAACGCACTCAGTCACACCGGAAAGTCCCACAATTGTTTTTGTCCTTCGACCCAAACCGGTTAGGTCACCCAGTCTCCAAGCACACCTTGTCCAACTGGTTGGCCGATTGCATCTCCTTCTGCTACGTTCAGGCTGGTCTCACACTGCATGGTCGAGTAACGGGACACAAGGTCCGAGCGATGGCAGCCTCCGTAGCATTCCTCAGGTCCACACCTATTGAGGAAATCTGCAAGGCTGCCACGTGGTCTTCGGTTCATACTTTCACCTCCCACTACTGTCTGGACTCACTGTCCAGGAGCGATGGCCGGTTCGGCCAATCGGTTTTGCAAAATCTATTTGCTTAAATTGCCAACTTCCCTCCATCCCTTTTCAGTTAGCTTGGAGGTCACCCACATGTGAGAATATCATGCCTGCTTTTCCTGGGATAAAGCACAGTTACTTACCGTAACAGGTGTTATCCAGGGACAGCAGGCATATATTCTCACAACCCGCCCACCTCCCCGAGGTTGGCTTCTTTGCTAGTTAAGTGAACTGGAGACCACGAGGGGATGCGCCCCCTAGTGGAGCAGGAAGGCACGCATGCGTGGAGCAGCAGAGCAAACTTAAATCTTCAATCAAGTTTGCTTGAAAATGCTTCCGCATCGGGGCTCCGTAGATGACGTCACCCACATGTGAGAATATATGCCTGCTGTCCCTGGATAACACCTGTTACGGTAAGTAACTGTGCTTTTTGTGATCAAGCATACAAATTCATGGGTAAAACTTTAATTACGAAATAGTGAAGAACTCTCAGATACCTGTGCTGTTAAATCATAAGCGATTCTTTCTTAACAGCAAATGTATAGGTTGAAGATATCATTCATTGAGTTCTTTAAGTTCTTTTTTAGTCTACATTTTTCTAAAGTGCAAATGCTTAGTGCAACCAACTTAAATATAAAGTGCTATTGTGCTACTGAAATCCAAAACTGCACTTATCTTTGTAAATTGACTGTAGTAGTATGTTATACTCGGTTGTGCTCAACGGGACCCGTTTCACCTTGTATTCGGCTTCTTCAGAGGTCTTAATATAAGGGGTCTTAACAGCTACAAGAAACATAAGAATGTTAAACGATTGAATAACATTGTAAATATTTATCAGTTAAAACACTTACTTACTGGGCAGCTCTACTCCTCTGTTACAGAGTAGAAAATGGCACTGACACTGCTAGTACGCCACGCATGCGCTTAAGACAACACTTCATTAATTATTCATGATGCGCAAGTTTCGTTGTAACTGCAACCAACTGATGTTAAAAAATATTATAGAACATGTTGAAAAAAATATTATACAATCTAAACAATGATTAGAAAACTTGCGTGTCATGAATAATTAATGAAGTGTTGTCTTAAGCGCATGCGTGGCGTACTAGCAGTGTCAGCGCCATTTTCTACTCTGTAACAGAGGAGTAGAGCTGCCCAGTAAGTAAGTGTTTTAACTGATAAATATTTACAATGTTGTTCATTTGTTTAACATTCTTATATGTTTCTTGTAGTTGTTAAAGCCTTATATTAAGACCCCTGAAGAAGCCGAATACAAGGTGAAACGGGTCCCGTTGGGCACAACCGAGTATAACATACTACTACAGTCAATTTACAAAGATAAGTGCAGTTTTGGATTTCAGTAGCACAATAGCACTTTATATTTAAGTTGGTTGCACTAAGAATTTGCACTTTAGAAAAACGTAGAATAAAAAAGAACTTGAAGAACTCAATGAATGATATCTTCAACCTGTACATTTGCTGTTAAGAAAGAATTGTTTATGATTTAACAGCACAGGTATCTGAGAGTTTTTCACTATTTTGTAAATATTATCCTATCACAAGTCCTTATGCTTTGTTGATCTGTCGATTTGTGGACTTGTTTCCATTGTTTATTTTTGAGTGTTAAAACTTTAATTAGCAAGGTTTCTCCAAATTTAGGTTTTTCCGGTCAACCCTATTGTATCAGTGTTCCTTTGCAATTAATGTACTTTGTATGGGCTGCACACTGTCTGGAAAAAAGCAGTAATCTGGTTTCTCAGAAGCTCTTTCTAGACTGCCTGGGGCTAGATCCTGTAACTCAGCTGCTAAGGGTCTTCTGTTCTGCCCCATCCAGGATTATAGCTGGACTGACATTCGGTGCCCCTTTGAAAAGCGACGGGATGCAGCTTGCGTCTTTTGGGATAACGTGGTTTATATACTGGGTGGCTCGCAGCTTTTCCCAATCAAGCGGATGGATTGCTACAATGTTGTGAAGGACAGCTGGTATTCCAAACTGGGACCACCAACACCACGAGACAGTCTAGCTGCTTGTGCTGCCGAGGGCAAAATTTATACATCTGGTGGCTCAGAAGTAGGTATGTGCAATTTTGTTTTCTCTCTGTGCTTAATTAACTATTCTTAGTTTTTTGCCATTAAAGATTTAGTAATACTTTTGAATCTTACCTTCACCTATGGCTGATCCTGTGTTGTTTGCTGGAAGAACACAGGGTGGTGGCATGCTTGCTAGGTGATCCATAGAAGTGCTTTGTGCAGCACTGTGCTTCAGGCAGATGATAAAAACTTGGGATGTTTGTCAGGTTTTATGTGCAGTCAATAAAAATAATGTGAGCACCGTGATCCCATTTCTGTCAAGTCATAAAAAACTGACCAGAGCTATTCATAGCTGATTAAGTACAAGTAAATCAGGCTATTATGCTTAGTGTGGTCTTTACTGGCAGAGTTATAAACGCTCCAGCATGATTGTATTATGGCAGTTAATACCATAAGAATTCCATTAATGACTGGCCTGAAACGAGGCCCATCATTCATCTTAATGCCACCACCCTGCATTGGTGCTGCAGGATCAGTGTTTCAAACACTATCTACTCTTTGCTGAAAGAAAATCAATTTTAAAGCCAGTTTTCTGTGAAGAAGGGCAATTTACTCTCTGGAACTCTTTTCTTTCAGTTCTAAGCAACTGAACTGATGTTGCTGTTCCAGAGGTTCCTTCTCTGAGCAGGCTTCTATTTTGGCTAGAGAGATGTCCACTGTCTTCAGTTTTGTTTTGGCTGGAGTCAGATTTGTATGTCCAGCTAGTTAAGCCAGTTTGTGATTAATTGCATGTCTCCTTACCCCCCTCCTCTCATTTCTGTCACATAGATAGTCATCTGGAGTTGGTCTAAGCTCTATAGGTAGCTGGTCTGGTCATTGTCAATTTGACAGTTTTTAACTAGAGTGTTTTCCTATGTATTAAGTATAGCATTGATGCCTGCTAAGTAAAGTTTGTTAGATATTCTGTATGAACAGAGAAATTTTTGAGTAAGGATATTCATTTTATTTCTGTAGAAATGAGTCCTTTGTCAATCAGAACTTTGATGGAAGCTTTAAAAACAAATCTGAAGAAATGTGATGCAGTGTTTCCTCAAAGTTGTTTTATTGGCTAGATTTTACATGTTGTTGTAAGTGAAGACTGCCAATCAAGTGGAAAAAGCTTCATCCAAGGCCAGACAAATCATGGGTTGTATCCGTAGAAGCTTCGTCAGCTGTAAGCCCGAGGTCATAATGCCTTTGTACAGATCCATGCTGAGACCCCATCTGGAATATTGTGTACAATTCTGGAGGCCACATTATCAAAAAGACGTGCTGAGAGTTGAGTTGGTTCAGCAAATGGCCACCAGGATGGTCTAGGACTCAAGGATCTCCCATATGAGGAACAGCTGGGTAAGTTGCAGCTATACTCACTCAAGGAACGCAGAGAGAGGGGAGACATGATCGAGACATTCAAATATGTCACGGGCCGTATCAAGGTGGAAGAAGATCTCTTTTTTCTTAATAAACCCACGGCAACAAGAGGACATCCGTTGAAAATCAGGGGAGGGAAATTTCATGGCGATGCCAGAAAATATTTCTTCACCGAAAGGGTGGTTGATCGCTGGAATAATCTTCCACTAAAGGTAATTGAGGCCAGCAGTGTGCCAGATTTTAAGAAAAGATGGGATTGGCATGTGGGATCTCTTCATGGAGGAAGTTAGGGGGTGGGTCATTAGTGTGGGAAGACTAGATGGGCCGTGGCCCTTTTCTGCCATTATTTTCTATGTTTCTATATTTATATACCGTATAAGGCCTATACGGTTTACATAAAAACATACATAAGATTGGACATTACATTACATTACATTACGGATTTCTATTCCGCCTATACCTTGCAGTTCAAGGCGGATTACAAAAGATTTGACTGGACATTTTCCAGTGAAGATACACTTTTTTTTTTTTTTTTTAAACAGAAGAGATATAGCTGGAAAGATTCCGAGGGGATTTACAAGTTGGATAGCAAATTGACAGTGCAGAACTGTGTGATATAAACAAATAGATTACATTTGGAGTAGGTAAGATTACAATACTTTTCAGGGATCTGTTTACTTGGTAGGTGATTTGGGGAGGATTTTATAGGGGAGAATTATCTGGAGGTAGGTGAAGAGGGGTTAAGATATTTGGATGAATTTTTTGAAAAGCAGGGTTTTGATTTCTCCGGAATGTTTTGAGGTCGCCCATTGTCATCAGCAGGTTAGAGATGGAATGGTCGAGTTTTGCTGCTTGTGTTGCCAGAAGGTTGTCAAACATTTTCTTGCGCTGTGTGCCTTTGAGTGGGGGGAAGGCAAAAGGGTTCAGGGTTCTTGAGGTGAAGATCTGGTTTAAGCGGTTGTTTAGGTAGGAGGGGGAAGAGCCATTTAACGCTTTGAATAATAGGCAGTAGAATTTGAATTGAATTCGTGCTTGTATGGGTAGCCAGTGAGAGTCTAAGAAGGCAGTTGTAATGTGATCATATTTTCTCAGGGAGTAGATCAGTCTGAGGGCAGTGTTTTGTATGGTCTGAAGTTGTTTTATCATCATGGCAGGACAAGGTAGATAGAGGGAGTTGCAATAGTCCATTAAACCTAAGACTAGGGATTGGGTAATTAGTCTGAATTGTGCTGGATTGAAAAATTTTCTGACTTAACGTAGATTTCTCATAGTTAGAAAAGCTTTCTGGGTTGTCTTGTTGATTTGGGATTGCATTGTGCAGCATCTGTCTATCGTTACTCCTAGGAGTTTGAGTTCGGGTTGTATTGGGTATTTGGTATTTTTGATTTTCAGTTCTGTGATGGTAGGAGTTTTGGCCTTTTCGAGCAAAAGGAATTTTGTTTTTTCTGAGTTTAGTTTCAGTTTGTGGTCCATCATCCATTTATCCACTGTATCTAGGGTTGTTTCTAGCTTTGTTGTGGTGGTGGTCTCTGATGGGTCGAAGGGGAGGAGTATGGTGATATCGTCTGTGTAGCTGAAGGATGTGACATTTAGGTTGTCTAAAGTGGCTCCTAGGGAGGAAATAAAGAGGTTGAAGAGCATAGGTGAGAGAGGTGATCCTTGTGGAACTCCGCAGGGATTGGACCATGGTTCTGATTTGATATCATTGGATTTTACCCTATAGGTTCTTGATTTGAGGAATCCTTGAAACCAATTGTGGACCTTGCCTGAGATCCCTATGGCGTCAAGTATCTATAGTAATAAGGAGTGGTCAACTAGGTCAAATGCTGCGGAGAGGTCAAGCTGAATTAACATCATCTTTTTTCCTTTACTGATGTGTTGTCGGGCTGTATCTAGTAGTGAGACAAGTAATGTTTCTGTGCTGTGGTTGGTTCGAAATCCTGATTGTGAGGGGTGAAGAAGGTTGTGTTTTTCCAGGTAGTTGGTGAGGTATTGTGCAACTAGGCCTTCTATTATTTTAACGTATATCGGTATTGAAGCGATAGGTCTGTAGTTGGAGGGGCTATCTATTGGGCCTTTGTGATCTTTCATGATTGGGGTGATTAAGATCTCACCTAGGTCCTGAGGGAATTGGCCTTCTGTCAATGTGGTTTGAATCCATAGCATAAAGTTGGCTTTGAAAGTGGTGGAAGCGTTTGATAACAGGTAGGTGGGGCAATTATTTAGGTCGCTGGAAGCATGGCTGTATTTATTGTAGAGTCTGTTCATATCCGACCAAAGTAGGATTGGGAAGTTGGACCAGCTTCTGTCTGCTACGATGGCTTCACCTGTTGAGGGGTTTGTTGTTATCTTTTCGAGATGGGTGTGTGTGTTGATGAATGCGGTTCTGATATTGGTGATCTTGTTTTTGAAATGGTCTGCTAGTTGGATGGCTGTCGGTGGGTAGGTTCCTTGAGTAGCTAGGTAAGGTTTGGTGTCAGTGAGGTTCTTTACTAGATTGAATAGCTTTTTTGTGTCTGGGGTTTTTGTGCCTATCAATTTGGAGTAGTAGGCTTTCCGTTTTTCCTTGAGTTTGGTCTTGTATTGGTTAATTTGATTTCTCCATGCTGTTTTAGTGTGTTCTAAGCTCTTATTTTTTTTCCATTCTCTTTCTAGTTGTCTGCAGAGCTTTTTTGATTGGTGAAGTTCGGAGTCGAACCATTTATCTGATTGTCTGCAGATTTTGAATTTTGATTTTTCTGGGGCTAGCTCATTCAGGATGGTTTCGCTTATGGCTCGCCATTGGGGTATGAATTCGTTGGGGGCTATATTGGTGATAACGGGGTCTGCTTTGTCCCAGAATGTGGAGGGTTCGGTTTTTTGGCGTGCTTTGAAGGAAGTTTTGGGTGGAGGTAGCTTGTTATTGCGTTGAGGCCAGTTGATGTTAAAGATGTATTTATAGTGATCTGACCAGAGGGAGGGGTGCCAGGCCCCATTTGAGATATGGATTTCGGGTTTGTGAGGGTGTTGGGTCATGTAAGCAGCGACATCTAGTTGGTGGCCTTTTTCGTGTGTGGGTTGGGGGTTGAGGATCTGGTAGTTAAGTGCTTTGAGGTGTGATCTTCTAGATGGAGGTTTATGTCTCCTAGGAGTAGGTTATGAGGTGATGTTAGGGAGTTCTGGTAAATAAATTCTTCAAGAGCTTGTTTGTTATCATTCCATTTTACTGGTGTTGAGTAACAAAGGATGCATGTTAGTGTTCCTATGAGAGAGTCGTCGGATAGTTGACAGGCTAGGAGGTCTAGGTGGGGGATGGAATGTTTGTTTAGGGTCTTTATATTGATGTTGTTTTTGAGTATGATGGCTAGACCTCCACCACGGTTTTTTTCTCTGCAGACCAATTCTATTTTGTAACCCATTGGGCAGAATTCTGTGATGTTGGGATCGAAGTCCGAGGTTAGCCAGGTTTCGGATAGGAATAAGCAGCTTAGTTGTTTTTTAACTATCCAGTCCTTAATAAGGTCTGCTTTTGTGCTTATTGATCTGATGTTCATATATGCACAGGATAATGTGGTGTTGAATGTTTGAGGAGAGGGTGTGCAGTTTGGCTGAAGGAGATTTTTTTTGGTTTGTGGATGATAGTTGTGGTCTGATGTTCTTGGTTTTGGGGGTGGTCTTTTTCCCCAGCTAGTAGGTATGCTGATATGGTTGAATGAGGAGCAATCTATCAAGTTTCTGGGAGAGTATAGTTTTCTGGTAGGTAGAGGGAGCCTGTAGGATTCTGATAAGGTTGGGATAGAGGATGTATGATACCCTTCTGTTTTTCTGTTGGTTAGCAGTAGGAAAAGCAGAAGGTGGACGAGTACGCTTGTAGAAAAACCTGGAGACATAGTGATTTTTGTGTGGAGAGCGGGAGGTTCTGCAGTTTGGTACTTGGTGTGAGGAGCGAGAGTCTGGGAGGTGTAGGGAGGTTGCTATATAGGAATAAGTAGAACTAACAATGGAATATAAGAGTTTCAGCTATAGCAGTTTGTCTATGCTTGTCCAGTTATTTTGGAGATAAACAGTACTATCAACTTATCAGGCTATTTGGAAGACAGAAATGCTATACAGGAATATGCAGAAACTATCAAAGTTATATCAGGCTATTTTGGAAGACAGACAATGCTATATAGGAAAATGCAGAAACTATCAGAGTTACACAGGAGTGTCAGCATTGATGGGTGCAGTATATTGATGTCGGTTTTAGTGGATTGATATACTTATCAGAACGTTTTTTCGCTTCAACAAGTGTCGCTTCACAAAGGCGCTCACTAAGGCACATGCGCCTTTGCTGTGCGCCTTAGCTGGCGCGCCGAACGGCTGCGCACCATTCCCTTGGTGTAGTTTTGCCGACCTGGGGGGGCGGAGCTGGCTCACACGCCCGGCTGGAGGGGGGACGGTTTCAGTGTAGGCTCCGTGGAGGAGCCCGGCCCCGATCTTCAATTAGCTGCCGATTGCAGCTTGAGGTAGCCCGAGGAGCTCTGTGGAAGAGCCAGAAGCAAAAAGAAAAAAAAGAAAAAAAAAAAAAACAAAAGAAACTCTGTGGAGGAGCTGGAACAGAGTTTCTGAACGCTGCCGACTACAGGTTCAATTGTGGGAGCTGTTCCCTTGGTGTAGTTTCGCCGATCTGGGGGGGCGGAGCTGGCTCACATGCCCGGCTGGAGGGGGGGGGCGGTTTTAGTGTAGGCTCCGTGGAGGAGCCCGGCCCCGATCTTCAATTAGCTGCCAATTGCATGCATGTTCAATAAAGAGAAGAACACTTTACTCTTCAAAAATCATATCATACAAATCAAAAAAATCTATTGCGTTACGGCATAAGCAGGTACAGTATAATCTCGTTATAACGGACTTCAAGGGACCTGGAAAAACAGTCCGTTGTATCCAGAGTCCATTATATCCAGAGTTGCATTTTTTTTAAAACTTTATTTAGGTCAACTTGAAACAACGTACAATCAATGAACAACAGTCACTGCACAAGTACATTGGCAACATCAATAACAAAACTTAGCAAAACATTGGTATGGTACGAAATGATTGCAAAACCAGAACACTAAAAGATGTTCTAAAGCAGTGTTCTTCAACTGCTGGTCCGTGGACTGGTGCCGGTCCGCAGAAATTTCCTTCCGTTCCACAGGGCTGGCAGTGCATTGGGCCCGAGACAGTGTTCTTCAGCCGCCGGTCCACAGTGCGATCGATGCGTTATCTTCGGGCCTGCTCCCTCTTCCTAAGTGCTGCAGTGCACAAAGACATAGGCAGCGGCTCCTAAGCACTTCCTGTGCCTGAACCGGAAGCCTTCTCTCTGACTTTGCAATGTCAGAGAGAAGACTTCTGAATGAGGCGCGTAGAGCCACTGCCCACATCTTTGTGCACTGCAGCACATTGAGGAAAGAGGAAGCTGGCCCGAAGATAACACCGGGGGCAGCATAAAATGGCCAGGAGGGAGAAGGCCAGAAGGTAAGGCACAGCATGGAGGGAGGGAGACAACAAAGGTAGGGGGAATGATTTTAGTTTTAAATTTAGTGATTGAATTGTGTCAGTTTTGAGAATTTTCATCTGCTGTCTATATTTTGCATTGTTCAGGAAGGAATGCATTTGTTTCTTTTTCTCTGGGGTTGTACTACATGCAGAGTCTTGAATCTTAGAGTTTGGTTTTTATAAATTTTTTTTTTTTTTTTTTTTTTTTAAAGACAATCCAAACTTTATTGATATTGATTCTCATTTTAAACAATTCAAAAAAATTGCAAAAAAAAACCAAACAAAAAACCCCAAACCCTCCCCCCCAACCAATTCGATATTTAAGTCAGAATAAAGAATGCATAAAGACTGAATCAAAGGATTCTGCTTTAACTGAACTGCCACAGGCAGAAATTAGTATATCTATTCTAACAAGCCATGTGTTAAATTTACATTTTTGTACAGTTTTCAACTAAAGATATGCACCAGTTTCATATATCTGGAAGAGAACTACACTTTAATCTTCATGCACTTTGGCCTCCAGCGGTTTCAGGTTCTTTAATTGCTTGAGGATCTCCTGCCAATCCTTCAGTGTACTCTCTTGAGTTAGTGGTAGTTAAAATTTCCTCACACAAATTGTTTCTCTGTTGCTCTTCTACTATTTTCTCCATCATATCTGTCATAACAGTTGTTATCCAGGGACAGCAGGCAGCTATTACCACATATGGGTGACGACATGGTTTGTATATATTAGTACTTTTAGTGTTTGGTCCTGTATTTGCATGGGGTTCTGTTTTCTGGTAGGAATGAATGTTGAGAAGCATACAGTATGCTTTTTGTAGTTTAATTTTGTGGTTAACCATTATGTGTTGTTAATAAGATTATATTGTGTGTGTGTATTTATGAAAAATGAATGGGAAAAATGGTGTTACAATTAGTACTATTATGAGGGCAGGATCTGGGGTGGAGATTGAGTAGAGATGGGCGGAGTCTGGCCCATGACTTAGCCTAGTGTTCTTCAACTGCCGGTTTGTGTGCCGGTCCACGAAATAATTATTTTTTTTCCGCCGGTCCATAGGTGTCAAAAGGTTGAAGAACACTGTTCTAAAGCATTTTCGCACTGTACTGAAAAGAAAAATAATCTATCATTTTCTTCTGGGATGCATTTTGATACTGTAGCACCGGCACGCCATGCGTCTTTTAGGTGGAGCCTGCATGTCCATTATAGCCGAACAAACTACAGCTAAAAGGGGCTCTGGGGATCAAATTGGTTGGCCGTTATATCTGAAAGTCCATTATATGTGAGTCCACTGTATGCGATGATTTTCTGTATGTTTATAAAGGCGCATGGCCGGGACCAGCGGACCTCATCCGCTATAGGCGAGGTTCTGTTATAAGCGAGTCCGTTATAATGAGATTATACTGTAGTAACATTTATACATTATCTCATCATAAGAAAGCATTTACAAATAGTTGCGTTTTCAACAGTTTTTTTGAATCCTAACCTAACTGCACATAAGCGTAGAGCTCCCAGCAAAGCAATCCAAAGCTTTGCACCCCCCTGCTGACAGCTTAGTGTCACCAATTTGGAATGGGAGATTATCATCCTAGTACCCAGACTTAATTTCATACTATGTTCTGACCTCAAACACCTTCTAGGATGATACATTTAAAATATTCATTGTAAAACAATAGGGGATGCATGATATAATATCTGATGTACTATCAACAGAATTTTATAGTGCACTCTTTGTTAGATTGGCAGCCAACGTAACTGCTTTAAAATGGGCGTACCGGTAATTAATCTTGCTGCAGAATTAACAAGATGCTGCAGTGCCCTTATCTTCACTTTTGCTACTTCCAAATACAGTGGTACCTTGGATTACAAGCATAATCCGTTCCAGGAGCATGCTCGTAATCCAAAATGCTCGTTTATCAAAGCAGTTCCCCCTAGAAAATAGTGGCAACACCAAAGATTCATTAAAAAACCCGGGGTCTGTACCTGTCAGATGCCGGGTGCTGCAGCGCCGTCTCCTCCATCCACCTCCTCTGTCCGTCATCCGAAGAAGAACCCCACAGTGCCGCTTCGGAGGGGATGCCTCTAATATCTGCCAGCCGCCGGAGAATCCCGCAGTGCCGCTTCAGAGGGATGCCTCCTCCATCTGCTGGCTAGCCCTCCATGTCGGATGCCAGCCGCATGCAGGAGAGCCCCCACCCGAGCCCACGCAGCCGAGCGCCACCCCACCCGCATACCACGCACGACACGCACCTTGTGTCACACACAACGGCACCCGGCCGTGCAGGCCCAGACAGAGGTCCTCCAACCTGCGGAAGGCACCCGACGTGGAAGGCTGACCAGAAGACGGAAGAGGAATCCCCTGAAGTGGCGCTTCCTGGACTGCAAGTGCTCGTTTATTGGGGCAGTGCTCGGTTTGTGAGTCAAAAGTTTGCTGAGTGTTTTGCAAAACACTCGCAAACCAGGTTACTCGCAAACCGAGGTTCCACTGTACAATGCATTGCAATAGTCTACCCCAGTGTTATTCAACTACCGGTCTGTGGACTGGTGTCAGTCCACAGAAATTTCCTGCCAGTCCACAGGGCCAGCACGTGCATCGGACCTGAGACAGTGGTCTTCAACCGCTGGTCCACAGTGCGATCAATGCAGCGTTATTTTCTGGCCAGCTCTCTTTTCCTCACTGCTGCAGTGCACAAAGCCACAAGCAGCAGTTCCTACGCGCATCCTGCGCCTGAACCAGAAGCCTTCTCTCTGACATCGCAACGTCAGATGGAAGGCTTCCAGATGAGCTGCAGGACGTATGAGGAGCCGCTGCCCACGGGCTTTGTACACTGCAGCAATGAGGAAGAGGGAGCAGGCCAGAAGATAACACCGGGAGCGGCATAAAATAGCCAGGTGGGAGCAGGCCAGAAGGTAAGGCACCTTATTGAAGCACAGCATGGGGGGAGGGAGACAACAAAGGTAGGGGGAATGATTTTATTTTTGAATTTAGTGATTCATTTGTGTCAATTTTGAGAATGTACATCTGTTGTCTGTATTTGGCACTGTTCAGGAAGAAATGCATTTGTTTCTTTTTTTTCTGGGGTTGTACTGCATGCAAAGTCTTACATCTTAGGGGTTTTTTTTGTATATATTAGTACTTTTAGTTTTTGATCCCATATTTGCATAGGGGTTATCTATTTTCTGGTAGGAATGACTGTTGAGAAGCATACAGTGTGCTTTCTGTAGTTTAATTTTGTGGTTAACCATTATGTGTTGTTAATAAGATTATATTGTGTGTATATATGAAAAATGAATGGATAAAATAGTGCTGCAATTATTACTATTATAGGGGCGGAGATTGGGTGGGGTCTGACAGCAGAAAAGGGCCACTGGCCCAACAAGTCTGCCCACTCTAAGGACCCTCCGCCTAAGCACTCCGCCTAAGCCAAGTTGCAGACCATTGTTCCAGTAAGAGTAGGTCCTGTGTCATACTGTCGGGCATTGTGCTTTTGCCCACTATGTTGCACGGTTTAGCGTCGTTGGCAAATAATGCAATTTTACCTCGAAGTCCGTGAGGCAGGTCCTGTACAAAGATATTAAATAGGATGGGACCCAAGACCGAGCCCTGCGGCACTCCACTTCGCCTGTGTTTTGGATTTTATCTCAAAATCCGTGAGGCAGGTCCTGTACAAAGATATTAAATAGGATGGGACCCAAGATCGAGCCCTGCGGCACTCCACTTCGCCTGTGTTTTGGATTTTATCTCAAAGTCCGTGAGGCAGGTCCTGTACAAAGATATTAAATAGGATGGAACCCAAGACCGAGTCCTGCGGCACTCCACTTAGCCTGTGTTTTGGATTTCGGCCGCTTAATGTGGAGAAGCTATGTCTGTGCAATACAGAAGCAAACACGCCAGTAAGCAGAACAGTGTCTGAAGGGGGAGGTTAAAGGAGATTTAAAGTGATTTTTGTAGAATAGGAGATTTGGTTGGTTTTGTTGTAATAAACTCCATAATTACTTTCAAATTTAAATCTACAAAGCAGGACTATGACAAGGGTTATGCTATATACCAGTGTTCTTCAACCGCCGGTCCACCACGAAATAATTCTTTTATTTCCGCTGGTCCATAGGTGTAAAAAGGTTGAAGAACACTGGTCTACCCTACTTAAAATTAATGCTTGTACCACAGTACGAAAATCATAATTTTGAAGTGTTGGTTTTAACTTGTACAACATTTGCAAATGCATATATCCTACCTGAATTGTCTTCAGTATTTGTTTTTCCATGGTCAATGCACTATCCAAACACCCCCCCCCCAGCACATTCATCTCTTTTTTAACCACCAATCGATCTCCTGTCACAGTTGCACTTTATATCAAATCTATCTCGTTGATTTTTAATTTTTTTTTTTACAATCATCACCTCTGTTTTGTTCACGTTCAGTTTGAGATCATGCTTATTCATCCATTCCACAATCTGTTCCATATAACCATACAGACTGCTCTACTTTGGGAACATCGTCAAAGACAGGAGAGGGGGAGTATATCATCTGTGTACAACCTGTACTGTACTCCTAAAAGTATGGCAGAGAGGGCCGAGCCCTGAGGTACGCCTCTATTGACTTCCACGATCCTAAAAACATCTACTCCACTTCTTACTCTGAATGATCTGCCTCCTAAATAGGAGGCAAACCATTGCAAAACCTCCTCATCGAATCCTAATTTCTTCAACTTCAATAAGAAAATGTCCATATTAACTGTATCAAAAGCTCCAGATACATCAAGTGACACTACATCAAGCGGAGCCTCCCAGAGCCATCTGAGGTTTCTTTTCCAGACTTTGGAGTCTGGTTCTATTTTGATTCCTTGACTGTTTAAAGAACGCAGCTTCCAAACCTCAGATGTGGTTTCAGTGCTGTAGAGAGCTATAGTAGTTAAAAATTAGCCTGGCTACACTGTATGTTATACAACTGACAATTTTCAGGAATACAATCGTAATAGCTAATAAATATATGTCAAACACGTATTGTAGATACTATTATCTACAATACGTGTTTGACATATATTTATTATACACTGTATGTTATACATGCCACAGATCTGCCACTTAGTTTATGAATTTTGTTCTGCTGTACTGGGGGGTATAATTTCCTCTGGTGTGGAAGTCGATGAGTAAGACATTGTTACCACACTGGCTTTCCCATGGCAGGCTCAGTTGCTGGGGTGCAGAAGGAAGTGCTGTTATCAGTTGATGATTGTGCTGTTGACTTTTGTCACACATTTCAATGTCATCAATTGAGGTCCCTTCGGTCACTCAATGACTGTCACTTCTGGTCATTCAACTCCTCTCTGTAAAAGGCACTAGGGATCTTGGTCAGACTCAGGCTGTCTTCCTATAAGTCCCTTAGTAGTGGGTGATAGAACATACATCCTGTCACATACCCTCCCCCTCAGCTCAACTGCTGGGGTTGAGTTCTCATCCTCATGGTCTGCTATTCGGGATAAGTAATCAGCATTCACATGCGCTTTTTCTTCTGTATGAACTGCCTTAAATCAATAAGCCCTGGAAGGTTAAATATCACTTCATCAATTGGGCATTACAATTTTTCATTAGGTGAAGCATCTTAAGGAGGGCCTGATTACAACAGTAAATTGTTGATCCAGGAGGTAGTATTACAAAGTTTCTACAGCCCAGTTAACTTCTAAGTGCTTTCTTTCTGTAGTGGAGTGCCATTGCTCCACCTTGGATAATTTTCGACTAAGAAACATCACAGGATGTTCATTGAACTCGTTCCCCTGGCTCAGTATGGCTCCCAAACCAGCCCCCGAGCCATCTGTCTGTAAGATAAATTCTTGGTTGAAAATGTTTCTTAAAACAGGTTCCACAAACTTATTTTTTAAAAATCCCCTAATGCCTCTCTCCCTGTATGGGGGAGGCTTTGTATTGTCCAATTTTAAGTATCTTCAAAGGTATTTTATTCTATATTACCAGCCCTGTACACCAGCTCCTGGTTTCATCTGATGCTTAGTGTGGTCTGAAAGCAGTGGCTTGGTCCAGCTATTGTTTTGACTCTAACTCAGTGAACAAGAGAATTAAGCACACCACTGGTGAAATCCCTTTCCTCAAAGCAATCTCCATTTACCACTACCCTCTGTTGTCTTCCACTCAACCAGTTCCTGACCCAGCCCGTCACTTTGGGGGTTCATCCCGAGGGAACTCAGTTTATTTATTAGACATCTATGTGGAAAACTGTCAAAGGCTTTGCTACATTTAGCGCACTCCCTCTGTCTAATTCTCTGGTCACCCAGTCAAAGAAATTGATCAGATTTGTCTGACAAGACCTACCTCTAGTGAATCCATGTTGCCTCCGGTCCTGTAATCCACCGAATTCCAGCCTGAGATCTTTACAGGCCTTTCTGGTGGAGTGACCTTTTCTTAGGTTCCCTTCTCACTTCCTTAGCCTCCTGAAGGGACATTCAGTGCCTACTCTTGGCATTTCTGTTTGCTTGTGTTGTCTGCATCTTCCTGGGCTGCCTGGCTGGCTATGGGATTCTTTTCTTCTCCAGGCTGGGTCCGATAGTCTGGCCTGTGGACTTCAGTGAGGATTCCTATCTCTGGGGTTTTCTTGTTTCCCTCACCTTTATGGCTGGTCATAACTTGGTCTCTGCTAGGGGTAACGCAGTCTGTGGGCAGTTTTACTGACCAAGTGAGACTGGTTCCAGATAATCTAAATGTCCTTCAGACATCTTTCCGGTGCTTCTAGTTGGCCATAGCTTTCTAGTGCATTCTGCTGCTTTGGAGGAGGAAACAAGTGCAATTTAGAGAAGGCATTATGATACCTCTTGGTCTTCTGCACTTAAGTTTCATTTTGGCACTGCACAAGACTATCGCATCTTTCAGATGCAGCTGTGGCTCCTTTGCTTAGCACAGGGCCTGTGTGTTTATTGGCTGTTTACAGACAGCATCTTAAATTGGTAGGGTGTGCCTTTACAGCATGGTTTCTCCTTTTTCTTTCCTTGATATTGTCCCTACGTCCTGTTTTACAATGTGGTTCTTCTATTCTCTCAGGTGCTCGGCCTCTTCTGTATTGTGGTTCTTCCCTCCTTGCAGTGATTCCTTACCTGTGGCATGTGCCCGCATGGTGATCTACAGGAATTGCTGTGTCCTGTCGGCAACAATTCTTTGTTGCTCTGTGGTTTGGCTGCAATGGGATTTCTTCAGCTCCAAAGCTGGCAGCTGGCCTTTCCATCTTACGGAGTTTCTAGGATACTCCCCAATTCCGTTGCATGCGCTTAGCATTCCTGGGTAGCAGAGTTAGTCGGGTCATGAGTGCCTCCTAACAGGTGGCTGCCTGCCTTTCCATCATCTTGTTCATGTCTAAGGTTTTCAGTGCCACTTTCTTCAACAGTGGCTTCAGAGGCGGCATACATTTAAATGACTTCCTGTGTGGCATCATTAGCGTTGACTACAGATGTGGCTTTAGATTCGATAGAAGCTGGTGCCTTCATGTGCAGGGCCTGTGCAATGTCTGTGTATGTATGGTCCTTCGGCATTTACAGCCACGGTATGTTAAGTTGTCAGAAGCGGCATTGCCTGCAGACTTATTTTGTTAAACATCCGATACAGTACATTACATTACATTAGGGATTTCTATTCCGTTATTACCTTGTGGTTCAAGGCGGATTACAAATGGTTTGTCCGGAGATTAGAAGTATTTAGGGAGTAGTTTGTACATTTCTTTGAGTTGTTAAGGATTACATATGAGTTGTCATGAAATTAGAAGTTCATATGTAGTAGTTGCAGGTGATGCTTGGGACATTTCTGATTGTGTTAGTTCAGTTTTATGTGTTTTATGAATAGAAGGGTTTTTATTTCTTTTTTGAAGGTTTTGTAGTCTATGGTAGTAGTCACCAGTATCGCACCAGTTGCCATATCCTATTCCTTTCAAAGCGGTGGGTTGTTTCTTCAGCTGTGATGAATCGGGGGGCAATTTTCACTCTAACACCTTGCTATACAAGTTGTACCCTCAACTGACTTGCCTATCAGCAGCAATATGGAGCCAAACTGTGCCAAAAAATTTCATTCGTGAATTTTTTTGCCTACTTTGCTGACCTATAGAAATGGAAGCACGTTCGCAAAAGATTTCAAACTTGGCACAGAACCTTGCCCCAAGGTGTTGTACCAAACTGCAAAATTTCAGACTCCTAGGTAGTTTCCTTCTGCCGCAGTGCTTAAGCAAAGTTGGTGTTTTAGGTCACACGAGGCATGGGAATGGATCAATTGCTTTTGTTCAACTACCCCTAGCACCTGACCAAATTGAGATAGATCAAAAAATATTTTCAGAGTTTCATTTGAGACCCTAGACAACACCCCTGTAAAATTTGGTTGGATTTCAAGGGGTCGAGCGTGGGCTCCTGCTCCACTTGACATGGAATGACTCAAATGGCAAGCATCTCCAATTTGAGCAGTGTTTTTATTCAGTTACTGTCCATTAAGTGTAGGGCATTGACTCTCCTGTCCTGGAGGAACACCTGATGCTCAAGTTTATGGGATATCCACAAATAATATGCATGAGAGAGGTGTTTATACTGCCCCCATTGCATGCACATTTATTTCATGCATACTTATTGCCTGAAACCTCAGGCAGCAGGTGCTCTTCAAGAGCAGGTTTGAGAACTCCTCTTCTCATTGGTAAGTGATTTCTTTAACTAAACTTGTAAAAATTTCTTCCCTCACTCATAAGTGAAATCTGTATGGCAAGGGAGGTGAGGCACGATATCAGTGGTAATGAAATTGCATGTCCTACTTTTTCTTGTAAAGGAAACTCAGCTCTGTATTTATTCGAGTGTTACGACACAAGGACAGAGAGCTGGCACACAAAGCCCAGCATGCTGACCCAGCGGTGCAGCCATGGCATGGTGGAGGCCAACGGGCTCATCTACGTCTGCGGTGGCAGCTTGGGAAACAACGTCTCTGGCAGAGTACTGAATAGCTGTGAAGTTTATGACCCAGCAACAGAAACGTATGTAACTATGCTAAGGTCAAATGGCTATCACCAGATTTACATTAAAAAAAACAGGAAAAACAAAATAAAAGGGTTGGGAAAAAAAAGGAAATTTAAGATACCTTTTTTTAGACTATGAACAAAAATGGCAATATCAGATTATATATATGTGAAACACAGACTCAAGATAAAATGGTTGGGGTGACAGCATTAGAATTTTATGGTTTATAATGAGATTGGATTTTAAAGATCTGAGTTTTCTTTCTTGTTGTTGAAGTATTTTATCATCTTAACTTCAAACATATTTCTTTCTCTTTATTGTTAATTTTATTTAACAATTGTTTGCACCATTCTGTTCTGTCAGCACAGAAGAATTAGCATTTTGAGGTCCAGAAAAGGTGGGGGGTTTATCCCCCTGGGGCTTTAGAACAAGAAACCATGCATAGTTTCATGCAGCCTTCCTGTTCAAGTTGAATATATAGTTTATAGTGCAGCTAGTATTTAGAAAGAAATAGTCTGAGAATCTCGGAGAGAACAAGAGCCAGAAGGCCTTGAACATGCGCAGATGCTCAAATCCCAGCCCAGGCAAGAGGTGGAATCTTAATTCACTGGCACCAGCACGTCCTGTGGGTTGGTGCTGTGTGCCGGTGCCAGATGGGGTAAGGGGCTTGTTTGGGCGGGCGGGGGATGCCGCTTCCAGCAAGGGGGTGCAATGCCGGTTCTCGGGGGGGGGAGGCATCCACGGGTGGGAGTGATGCCGGTTCAAGCAGAGGGGGTGCAATGCCAGTTCTTGGTGAGGCGTTTGCAGGAGGGGGGGAGCAGCACCAGTGGCCTCGGGGGGGGAGGGGCTTGGAACCGATCAAGGGAATTTCCCTTACTTTCTATGGGGAAACTCGCTTTGATATACGAGCAATTTGGTATATGAGCATGCTTCTGGAACGAATTACGCTCGTAAACCAAGGTTCCACTGTGTGTGTGTGTGTGTATATATATAAATAAATAGACAATTATATAGAAACGCTATGAATGCAGCTACAAGCGCAGAAATACCGAAGGGAAGAGGGGGGAAATAAAATATATTAAAAGAGAAAGTAATGGTAGAGGGGAGACACAAATGGAAGATGGGAAGTATTGTAATAGGGCCTATCATGATCTTTTTCCTTCATGTATGATATGCATCTTTAAATAGAAAGAATTTTAGGTTTGTTTTAAATTTGGATTTGGAATTTTCATGTCTAAGATGAGGGCATAGCGTTCCATAATGTCAGTGCTATGACTGAAAAAATATGTTTTGAATGGGCCAGCAGAGGTATATAGTGGGTGGGAATAGTGGGACTACTTTGGTAGTGCTGGAAAATGGAGGGTGTTAGCGGGCCTGTAATAAAGGGGGTGGTGAGTAAAATGTTATGGATGTTACAGATCTCCATTCTCTATAAGCCTCAGTACCCCAGACAGGGCAGATTTTGCTTTAAAAATACTATCCTATCCATTGTTATATCCAGTTATCCTCTGGTCACTGGTGCTAGGTCGAATGTGAAAATAACTCAGGAGAATGATGGGACATGAGTGTGTATGTAATTTCTCTCTCATTTTATTTTTATTTATGCTTTTTTTTCCAGATGGACAGAGCTGTGTCCAATGATTGAAGCCAGGAAGAACCATGGACTGGTGTTTGTAAAAGATAAAATATTTGCAGTTGGTGGACAAAATGGCCTAGGTAGCTAGTTTTGTTTTTTATTTCTCAATTTGTACCGGTAAACATATTTTGCTTCCAGT
Source organism: Geotrypetes seraphini (assembly GCF_902459505.1). NCBI lineage: Eukaryota > Metazoa > Chordata > Amphibia > Gymnophiona > Dermophiidae > Geotrypetes > Geotrypetes seraphini. Next base: position 395,781,661 of record NC_047085.1, on the reverse strand, counting down.
CCCTTTCCCTTCCCCTCTTCTGCTGCTGAAAGTGGAGATCATTTCTGTAAAGCAAAAAGAAGGGCATTTAGGGAGCAAGAAGGGGAAAAACTAAAGGAATTGGTGCAGTAGGACACAGGTATAAATCTAGGGTGGGGCTGGATATTAGAATGATGAGGAGTGGGGGACAAAAGGACAAGAAGAGAGGGTTTGGTGGGTGCAGGAATGTTTTTGGGTGCAGAGGGGAGAATTTGGAGTGGCAAGAGGGGATGATGGGGTAGGGGTAGGGGCAGGATGGAAAGATAAGAGTGGTCGAAAAAAGAGAGAACATAAGAACATAAGCAGTGCCTCTGCCGGGTCAGACCACAGGTCCATCCTGCCCAGCAGTCCGCTCCCGCGGCGGCCCAAACAGGTCACGACCTGTCTGTATCACCAGAAGGGGCTCCCTTGCCACCTTGGTTTCTCATTTAAGTCCTGTCTTCCTATCGAAGTCCTAACCCTCCGGTCTTGCACATGCACGACCTGGTTTGGTTTCTATACTCATTACCTGATTAGCTTTCTATACTTGTGTTACATCCCAGCTCCTCCCTCAGTATCCCATGATCCCTTTATCCTTCAGGAATCCGTCCAATCCCTGTTTGAATCCCTGTACCGTACTCTGCCTGATCACTTCCTCTGGTAGCGCATTCCAAGTGTCCACGACCCTTTGGGTGAAAAAAAACTTCCTTGCGTTTGTTTTGAACCTATCTCCCTTCAGTTTCTCCGAATGCCCCCTCATACCTGTTGTCCCCTTCAGTCTGAAGAATCTGTCCCTATCCACCCTCTCTATGCCCCTCATGATCTTGAAGGTCTCTATCATATCTCCCCTGAGCCTCCTCTTTTCCAGAGAGAAGAGCCCCAGCCTATCCAACCTCTCGGCGTATGGGCAGTGTTCCAGCCCTTTTACCATTTTCGTTGCTCTCCTTTGGACTCTCTCAAATACCGCCATGTCCTTCTTGAGATGCGGCGACCAATACTGAACGCAGTATTCCAGATGTGGACGCACCATCGCTCGATACAATGGCATGATGACTTCCCGTGTTCTGGTTGTTATGCCCTTCTTTATGATGCCAAGCATCCTGTTGGCTTTTTTTGAGGCTGCTGCGCACTGTGCAGATGGCTTCAGTGATGCATCCACCAGCACACCCAAGTCTCTCTCAAGTCTGCTGTCTCCCAACAATACCCCCCCAAATTTGTAGTTGAACAACGGGTTCTTTTTCCCTATATGCATGACCTTGCATTTGTCCACGTTAAAGCGCATTTGCCATTTGTTTGCCCAGTCTTCTAGCTTGTCCAGGTCTCTTTGTAGGTCCTCACACTCCTCCCTGGTCCTAACTCTGCCGCACAGTTTGGTATCGTCTGCAAATTTTATAACCTCGCACTTTGCCTCCTTTTCCAGGTCATTGATAAATATGTTAAAGAGTAATGGCCCCAGCACCGACCCCTGTGGTACACCGCTTGTGACTCCCCGCCAGTCAGAATATTGACCCTTTACTCCGACCCTCTGCAGTCTGCCCGACAACCAGTGCTTGATCCATCTGTGCACATCCCCTCCCACCCCGTGGTTCCACAGCTTCTTAAGCAGCCTTTCATGTGGCACCTTGTCGAAAGCCTTTTGAAAATCGAGGTAAATGATGTCTATGGGTTCCCCATTGTCCACCCGACTGCTTATTCCCTCAAAGAAGTACAGAAGGTTCGTTAGGCACGACCTTCCCTTACAGAATCCATGCTGGCTTGTTCTCAGTAGGCCATTCCTCTCGATGTGCTCGCAAATGCCGTCCTTGATCATAGCTTCCACCATCTTCCTTATAATTGAAGTCAGGCTCACCGGCCTGTAGTTCCCGGGGTCACCCCTCGATCCCTTCTTGAAGATAGGTGTGACATTCGCCAATTTCCAGTAGTTGGCAAAGTGAGGAAAGTATGGGGCACAAGACGGGAAGGACAAGGGGATAGGGCAGAGAGGGATTTGTGATATGCAATGGCATATCACTGGAGGCCAGTCTTTATACATGTGTCCCTTGCCAATACATACCACATCACAAAGGCTTTGTTCTTTTGTGTTTTGACTTTATAGCTCCTCCTCTAGTGTTCCCTTCAGACTGGCACCTGGGGGCATACCTCCTCTCAAACCCCTTGTCAGTGCAGCACTGATGGGTCAGGAAGAGAGAATATATGGCAACAGGAAAGAAAGAGAAGGCGGAGGGAAGTTAAGTGCACATCAGGATAAGGGAGAGAGGCGTATAAGTTGAAGGAACGAGATATCAGAGTGGGGGACTTAAGTTACATGAGAGAGAAGTTGAAGCTGGGTGGAAGAGAACTAGGAGGAGTGTGTGGCACAGTGGTTGGAGCTACAGCCTCAGCACCCTGGGGCTGTGGGTTCAAACTCCGCGCTACTCCTTGTGACCCAGGGCAAGTCATTCAGTCCTTCATAGCCTCAAGTACGTTAGATAGATTGTGAGCCCACCAGGACAGATAGGGAAAATACTTGAGTACCTAATTGTAAAACCGCTCAGATAATCTTGATAGATGGTATATAAAAACCTAATTCACTTGAAACTTGATCATTGTCAGGGTAGTAAGTGTTTCATTAGGGATGCCAGGCTCCTCCTTGTTTTTGTTTAGGTGGTTAGTGTTGTGTTGATACTACCAAGTCCCTCTTTTTCTTGTTGGGGGGGAAGGTATTATGTTGGTGCTGCCAAGCCCTTCCTATTGTTTGGCCCAATTTACTGAATCTCCTACTTCAAATGTCATTGCACACCACTGCTCCCCTTCCACCCTCTTCACCCACTTGCTTTTAATATATCTGCAGGTAAAATGACAGTTCATGTGAAAAATGTGTGATACCCCTAAGTGATCAAGGTTTGTTGTTGGTTCCCAGCATTATCAAGAATGAAGTTTAAGATTCTGTTATTAATATTTAATGTTTTACAAAATGATACTGCTAAATATTTAAGGTCTAGATCAGTTTTTTTTTCAACCTTTTTACACCTGTGGACCGGCGTGAAAAAAGATTTATTTTGTGGACCGGCAAACTACTAGGACTGAAATTTTAAAAACCCCGTTTCCGCCCCATCTCCGCAAGCTCGGTCCTCGCAAACCATCTGATCCCATCCACATAAGCCTCAGTTATGATTTTATATTGAATGTATTTTATTAAAGTATAAAAAGAAACAATTCTGTACAATTGTCATTTTATAAATACAAATAATACAGAGCAAGGATCAACAAAACTCCTGTCTCCCCTCCTCTTCACATATATCCCCTCTACTTTCAAGAAAACTGAATAAGCCAAATTATTACAGAATGCTACACAGAAATATCATGCTAACAGAATACCGCAGTCACACATAGCAGGAATAGGGTTAGGGGAGTGCAACTAGGGTAACTGTCCCCCTGGTCAGAGAGAGCCCTAAGCCACTGCCTGGACTTTGCAGTCCCCAATTATGTCCAACACCAGCTCTAGCAGGATATATATTTCAAATCTGATATATTCTAATCACAAAATAAGAAATAAAATTATTTGTTTCTACCTTTTGTCTCTGGATTCTGCTTTCATCTTTTCACTCTCTTCCTTCCAGCATCTCCTTTCTGTCTCTTCAGTCCAGCATCTGCCCCTTCCATCTACTGTCTGCCCTCTCCCCCTTCCAAATGGTATCTGTTTTCTTTCTGTGCCCCTCTCCCCTTTCCATCCAGCCTGTGCCCCCTCTCTCCTTTTTACATGATTCATTCCAGCTTCACTGCTCTGCTCTCTTCATTTCTATCTCTCTTACACCAGATCTAGCATCTTTATCCCTTCCCATCTCATTCCTGTCTCTCCCCTTCCCCTCCTCTAATCTTTGAACTCACGGTATAGCGGTATACAAGAAATAAAATTATTATTATTATTAATCTCCCTGCCAGCTGTTTCTTCCTTTTTCCTTCTCCCTTCCCTTTCCCTCCTCCTCTCCCAGCAGCATCTCTCCTTATCCTTCCCTCCAGGTCCAGTTGCAGCTGTCCCTTTTTTTCCCTTGCCCAGCAGCTTCCCAGACTTCTTTCCCTCCTCCCTTCTCAGCGGCATCTCTTCTTCTCCCTCTTCAGATCCAGTAGCAGCTGTCCCTTTTTTTTTTTTTTTTTTTTTTTACCATGCCTAGAAGCTTCCCAGCCTCAAACAGTGGCTTTCTCCCCTTCCAACAGCTCTCCTTACTTGCCAGCGCAGCGATTCAGGAAGGCAACCTTGGGTCGCGCCGTCTCTGAGGAAAGAGGAAGTTGCATCATCAGAGGCGGCCGTGACTCAGCAAAAGCCCCAAGGCTGCCTTCCTGAATCGCTGTGCTGGTAAGTAAGGAGAGCTGCTGAGAGGGGAGAAAGCCACTGTCGGAGGCTCCCCATGATCTCTCCGGCCCTGTGCGGACTTCAGCTTGTCGATCTTGCTGGCCCTGCGTGGACCAGCAGGAAATTGCAGATGTCGATTTCGCTGGCCCTGCGTGGACTGGCAGGAATTTTCTGCGGACCAGCACCAGTTCGCGAACCGGCGGTTGAAGAACAAAGGTCTAGATTGAATATGTATCTTCCAAAGTAAATGTTAAAATCAAGTCAGAATATTATTTTAGGGGAGGTTCCAACAGTTAATAAGATAAAATGTGAGGAATTTAGGTCAAGAATGTCCTCTGTTATGGCACCAGTATGGTGGGAACACTTTACCTGAGTAAATAAGGCAGAAGAACAGTGTTAAAAACATTTAAGAGACTGTTGAAACGTGACTATTTACAGTGCAGTAGTCTAGTTGACCACTGGTAGTTCCTATGGGGCATGAAGTTGTTTGTTTAGATTTCTATATTTTATTTTGTCTTGTATTGAATTTTATGGATGTGTTTTTATGTAAACTGCTTTGGCTGTATTGTTTGAAGTAGGGAGATTGTGGATGCCTCTCAAGAGACTCTGCAGGGAGATTGTGGATGCCTTTCAAGAGGCTCTGCTCAGACAAATGGTGACGGAACCCATGAGGGAAAAAGCGATATTGGATCTGGCCCTTACAAATGGGGAGAGTATCTCTAATGTTGAAGTGGGTGCTCACCTGGGAAGTAGCGATCATCAAACGGTTTGGTTTGATATAACAGCTAAAGTGGAGAGCAGCTGCACAATACTTAAAGTCCTAGATTTCAAATGTATGGACTTTAATAAAATGGGAAAGTACCTGAAGAAAGAGCTGTTAGGATGAGAGGACATAAGAGAAGTGGAAAAACAGTGGTCTAAGCTGAAAGGAGCAATAAAAGTGGCTACGGACCTTTATGTGAAGAAAATAAATAAAAACAAGAGAAAAAGGAAACATATATGGTTCTCCAAACTAGTGGCGGAGAAAATAAAGGCAAAAGAGTTGGTGTTCCTGAAATATTAAAAAAACCCAAGAAGAGGAGTATAGAAAGGACTACCCGGTGAAACTGAAAGAAGCCAAGAGAGAGATACGTCTGGCAAAAGCGCAGGCGGAAAAGCAAATGGCTAAAAATGTAAAAAAGGGAAACAAAAATTTTTTCAGATATATTAGTGACAGGAGGAAGATGAAAAATGGAATTGCTAAACTAAGAAATGCTAGGAACCAATATGTGGAGAGCGATGAGGAAGAAGCAAACATGCTAAACAAATACTTCTGTTCTGTGTTCACGGAATAAAATCTCAGAGAAGGACCGAGATTGTGTGGCAAAGTTACACAAAAAAATGGAGTAGATTCTGTGCCGTTCACAGAGGAAAGTGTTTATGAGCAACTTGAAAAACTGAAGGTGGATAAAGCGATGGGACCCGATGGGATCATCCCAGGATACTGAGGGAGCTCAGAGAGGTTCTGGCGGGTCTATTAAAGACTTGTTCAACAAATCTCTGGAGATGGGAGTGGTTCCTGGGGATTGGAGAAGAGCGGATGTGGTCCCTATTCACAAAAGTGGTCACAGAGATGAAGCGATACTACAGGCCAGTAAGCCTCACTTCAGTTGTTGGAAAAATAATGGAATGTTGCAGAAAGAAAGGATAGTGAACTTCCTAGAATCTAATGGGTTACAGGATCCGAGGCAACATGGCTTTACTAAAGGTAAATTGTGCCAAACGAACCTGATTGAATTTTTTGATTGGGTGGCCAGAGAACTGGATCAAGGGCATATGCTAGATGTCATTTACTTAGATTTCAGCAAAGCCTTTGACACGGTTCCTCATAGGAGGCTCTTGAACAAACTTGAAGGGCTGAACTTAGGACCCAAAGTGGTGAACTGGATTAGAAACTGGTTGTTGGACAGATGCCAGAGGGTGGTGGTTAATGGAAGTCGCTCAGAGGAAGGAAAGTTGAGTAGTGGAGTCACTCAGGGTTCGGTGCTGGGGCCAGTCCTTCAATCATCAGCCCAAAATCTTCTCTCTGTTCCGTCACTAAAATATATAAACACAAAGTGATCTTCCATTTTTTCCGTGACTGCTCCTTCTCTTTGGAATAGTATCCCAGCTTATTTACATGAAGAATCAATTCAAGACAAAGCTAAAGACATTTCTTTTCATTGATGCCTTTGAGATTTAACTGCCCTTTTAAGGGCGATCTAGAATGACTTTATTTCTACTTTCCCCTCCTACTGTTTTTCCCCTAAATTATTATCTTTTATCTTTAAAATTGTAGTTCTTGCCCATTATCCTCTTGTTCCACTCGTTATGGTTTTATGTCTCCAAAAGTCTTTGTCGTCCCCTGTTTTCTTAAATTTGTATTTTAGATATTGTATGCTTTTATGATTTTGTACACCGCCTAGAAGGCTGATTAGGCAGTATAAGAAATTTTAATTAAACTTGAAACTTAAGTGACATTGCTGAAGGGATAGAAGGTAAGGTTTGCCTTTTTTGCGGATGATACCAAGATTTGTAACAGTAGACACTAAGGAGGGAGTGGAAAACATGAAAAAGGATTTGCAAAAGTTAGAGGAATGGTCTAATATCTGACAACTAAAATTCAATGCAAAGAAATGCAGAGTAATGCATTTGGGGATTAATAATCGGAAGGAACCGTATGTGCTGGGAGGTGAGAGGCTGATTTGCACGGATGGGGAGATGGACCTTGGGGTGATAGTGTCCGAATATCTAAAGGTGAAAAAACAGTGTGACAAGGCAGTGACTGCTGCCAGAAGGATGCTGGGCTGTATAAAAAGAGGTGTAAGCAGTAGAAGAAAGAAGGTGTTGATGCCCCTGTACAGGTCGTTGGTGAGGCCCCAGTTGGAGTATTGTGTTCAGTTTTGGAGACTGTATCTGGTGAAGGAAAGACTTGAAGCTGTCCAGAGGAGGGCGAAAAAAATGATAGGAAGTTTGCGCCAAAAGACGTATGTGGAGAGACTGGAAGCCCTGAATATGTATACCCTAGAGGAAAGGAGGGACAGGAGAGAGATGATTCAGACTTTCAAGTACTTGAAAGGTATTAATGTAGAACATAATCTTTTCCAGAGAAAGGAAAATGGTAAAGCTAGAGGGCATAATTTGAGGCTGAGGGGTGGTAGACTCAAGAGCAATGTAAGGAAATTCTTCTTTATGGAGAAGGTGGTGGATGCCTGGAATGCGCTCCCGAGAGAGGTGGTGGAGAGGGAAATGGTGACATTTCAAAAAGCGTGGGATGAATACAGAGGATCGAGAAGCAGAAAATAATAATAAATATTGAAGAACTAAGGCCACTACTGAGCAGACATGCACGGTCTGGGGAGGGCTTCAGTGGCTTGGATGGTGTAGATGGGCTGGAGTGAGCTTTGACAGGGATTTCAGTAGTCGGCTCGGAACCTAAACACAGTACCAGGCAGAGCTTTGGATTCTTGCCCAGATAATAGCTAAGAAGAAGAAAAAAAATTTTTTAATTGAATCAGGTTGGGCAGACTGGATGTACCATTTGGGTCTTTATCTGCCATCATCTACTATGTTGCTATATAAAGCAGATCCACCAAAAAAGCAAAAAGCCATCTATATAGATGACCTATATACTAAAGTCAACATGAAGGAAAAGATCTCAGAATTGCCACTCCTGCGGATTATAATGTTATAACCCACATGAGGAATTGTGGCGTGGTTATCTTTCATCGATCAAAAAATCTTCATGATTGTTATGTGACTTAATTTGTCATAAATCTTAATATTTCACTACTCATCATAATTTAGATAAAATAGTCAAGAAAAATTTTTTATCCTGTCATTAATATATATTTTTTAACCAAAATTTATCTTTTACTTTTTTTCTTTTTTCAAAAAACTGTGCAAATTTGCAAATTTTAACAAGTGCAAAACGGCAACTGCCAAATAGTAGTTTTAACTGTGCAAATAAGCAATAGTTTTAACTGTGCAAATTAGCAAAACACAGAAATTGCAGCAAAACTGCTGCTTTGGTGCAAATAGGCAAAATAGAGCAAAGACATATCAGTAAGCTAAAAGGCACTTATCTTGTAATTTAGTAGTGCAAGATATATTGCTGAGTTCCCATGAGCTGTATCTGACGGGAACCGACGCAATCATGCGGCTTCCTCAGGGTTTTAATTTATTTACGGGCTAGAAAAAAGCACAAGAACGTAAAAAATAAAGTTTATAAAGGATATGTCATATTCACCAAAACATTTTAGAAGTATAGTACTTACTTAAAGCATTTGTCATTTGAGTTGTTATCACACAAACCTGCACTGAAAAATGGCGCTTATAAGCATAAGACGCCGGTACATGTGCAGTAGGCAAAAAACCATTAGGCATAAAGATAAAGGCATCTATTTGGAACTTGAGTTTAGCCTTAGGGGATCAAGCCTTGCAAGGTACCAGCAATTTAAGTCTTGGAGCAGACATTGATCTCCTTGAGCAATTTTAAAGGAAAGGAAATCTCATCTATATATTTCTCCCAGCTAAATCCTGGGTGACTCCCAGGTCCACCCCAATCCACTCGGGCCTCTACTACTGCTACCCCTAATGATATGTGTCTCATTCTATTTTCCATTCTACTACACTTATTCCCAATACTAACCCTTTCCAGTCTTATTTCCCATTTCAAACCACTGTTCCTCAAGACCACATTGCACATTATCTGCTTTCATCATCTCACTATTTATTTTGTCATCTCTCTTCTCAGCTTTCAAACTTCAACATTTACTTCCTTTCAACCATCGCTATCTGAACACATCTCATCTTTGTTACTCTCAGCATGCCTATCCTACTGTTTGTATTCTTGCTATTCGTGTTCTCTGCTGGGGATATTAACTTGCCTTATCTCTGCAGGTCAAACCGTGTCGCCAATCTTATTTCTATTTCTCTCCTTCTTCCTTATCTTCCTTTTTTGTGTGCCCTGTGGAAGATCTGCTCTGTCTCCAACAGGCTTGTCCATTATGACCTCTTTATCTCTAGTACTCTCCATCTTGCTTTAACTGAGACTTGGTTTTTCCTGGAAGACTCTACTTCATTTGCCACCCTATATCATGGTGGTTACCTTTCTTCCGCACACCTCACCCAGTTGGCCACAGTGATTTGGGGATGTTACTTTCAGTTTGTAGACTTAAACATCTTCCACCTCAAATTTACCTGCTTTTCTTCCTTTGATGTCCACTTGACTCACCTATTCACTCCACTACCTCTCCAGATAGGAGTCTTTTGCTGACCCCCCCTGATAAGTCCCTCTCCTTCTCACCAACTCCAACTCATGGATTTCTTTGTTTTGTGAGCCATCCTCCATTTCCCTCATTCTTGGAGACCTTAACATTTACTTCTGACTCTTATGCCTCCTAAATTTCTGTTTAATCTCCTCATTCAATCTCCAGCTATGCTTCACTATACTTACCCTCCAGCATTGCCACTACCTTGGTCTTGTATTCTCCAACTGCTCACTTTCTCATTTATCCACTTCAGTTTTTCTTCTCTCTATCATCTGATAACCTTCAGACTTAATTACCCTCTACCTCAGTCTCTTCCAGTCCTAACCAACATTTTTAGGAATATTCAGTCTATTGCCCATTGTACTCTCTCCCTTCTTACCTCTCTTCTCATCCATTAGGTACGTCCCTACAGTTTAGCATATCATCTCTATTGCACTGGGAAATGAAATTAGATTCTTACCTTGATACTATCTTTTATCCCAGGACAAGCAGGAAGCATATTCTCACATGTGAGTGACGTCATCCATGGAGCCCCAGTACGGACAGCTTCTAAAGTGTATGTGCACTTTAAGAACTTTAGAAAGTTTGCGACTGACTGCGCATGCGCAAGTGCCTTCCCGCCTGACGTAGGCGCATGGCTCCTCAGTTCAGATAGCCAGCTAAGAAGCTAACCAGGGTAGGTGGGTGGGTTGTGAGAATATCTGCCTGCTGTCCCTGGATAACACCTGTTATGGTAAGTAAATGTGCTTTATCCCAGGATAAGCATGCAGCATATTCTCACATGTGGGTGACCTCCAAACTAACCAGAAATGGGATGGTGGGAGTGTTGGCCGTTAAGAAAATAAATTTTGTAATACTTCTTGGCTGAAATGTCCATCCTGTCTGAAATAGGATGCCAGACAGTAATGAGAGGTGAAAGTATGAATCAACGACCAAATAGCAGCTTTGTAGATTTCATCAATAGGAGTAGAGCAGGGAAAAGCTACTGAAGTTGCCATAGCTTGTGGACTATGACATTTCTAGGTTAATCTGATCTATTTGTTTCAAGGTGCAGCACCAGTTTTCTCTGGTACTGCTTTACATAACTTTGCTCACTACAAAAGTTGGTGACAGCTCTGTAGATATCATCTTCTCACTTTTGGGGAACAGGCCTATGTTTTCTGTATTATTGTCCCTCAGACACACTGTGATTTCTATTAGTTAAATAGTAGGAGGTGCATTGTACACTTTGTGAGCTCTTTCAGTATTCTGTAATATTTATTTCCTGCATTTCTGTTTCGCACTATTCAAAGTTCTAGGCAGAATGTAACAGACATACACAGCATTAAATAAAATAGACAATGAACAGTTAGTGATCATTAACAAAAACACTGAACCAAGGCAGGTAGACATTGGGTACACTCTTAAAGACCCCATAGGCACAAAGGAAATGAACAGTCTTGAACTTTTTCTTGAAAAATCCAAAATTGTACAATGTACAGAGAGTTGAAAGCATAGCGTTCCAAAATTCAGGTCCTGTGACACCAAAGAGAGATCTATAAGTTTTTCTAGCTGGACCAATCGTATGGAGGGAGCTACCAGGTGAAAATCATCAGAGGAACATAGCGTACTATGCAGAAATTGACCAATGGGGGGGGGGGGGAGGTTAAGTTATTAAGAGCTTTGTAAGTTAGGCAGAGAAGCATAAAGATGATTTTCTGTTCAATTGGAAGCCAGTGAAGTAAGATTAAAGTCTGAGTTATATGGTCAAACTTCCCAATACTAGTGAGTATACCCCACTAGATATCATTACCTAATCTCATCTCTCATCTTTATATGGTCTTTTCATGGTAATTCTATTCTCCACTGTGTGCTTTCTGTATTAGTGGAAGTCTTGATGGGTTGTTTAGGTGAATAAGGTAGTAAGTACAAGAAGGAACACTATGCTTGCTGTTCAGCTTTTTGCTGGAGTAGGCACTGATTCAGCAGTGTTACTTCATAATCACAGCAAGTACAAATCCACAAGGTTTCACTCTAAGGAAAACATATTTTTGCTTGATAATGCTGACATATATAGGAGATATAAGGCATCCATTAGTAGCTATTAGGATAGATAATTTACTTTATCCCAGGACAAGCAGGCAGCATATTCTCTACATGTGGGTGACGTCACCAACGGAGCCCCCTAGCAGATGTTTTCGCAAGCAGACTTGCTTGAAGACCTTCAAGCTTGCGATTGGCCCGCGCATGCACGCGTGCCCCTCCCGGCTGACCTAGGACATGCGTCTCCTCAGCGTGGCCTCAGTTCTATGTTTTCCACGGAGCCAGAAGCACTGCTCCCTTTCTTTGCGCGCTCTCATAGTCCCTCTTGCACCGTGGCTTATTTGGTTACTTTTAGTTTAGTCGCTGTGCCCTTGTCTTTATTTTTCTTTTCTTTTCCGTTTGTATATTGTTCTGGCCGCCTGGCCTTGCGGGGCCACGGCTGTCCTTTTTCTTATGTCCAGGCCTCGTTCCGGGTTTAAAAACTGTACTCAGTGCAACCAGGTTATCTCCATCACCAACCCTCATTGTTGGTGTGTGGAGCACACGCTGAGTTGTGTCCATGTTGTGCGACTTTGCAACTGCAGGCTCTTTGTTGGAGGGTGGCCAAGATTCTTCAACTGTTTGGCCCCATGGATCCTGCGGGACAGGCCTCGAGCTCGGCCTCGGCGCCCTCGTTGGGTGCCTCAGCCTCAAAGTCCTCAGCCTCGAAGTCCCCCTCGGCCTCAAAGGCTCCGGCCTCAGCTCCTCCTGCTACTCCGGTCTCGGGTAAGTCTCCTCTTTCCTCCTCAGGCAAAGAAGCCTGCCTCAGAGTCTCATGTCAGTGCCGCCTCATCGGCGTCTTCGAGAGATCATTCTAAGCATGCCTCCTCACTTAGGGAATACTCTTCCTTGAGGTCGCCCCCAAAGGAGCGCACTGCTGCACCTACGATTCAACAGCCTTTGGTCTCGGTGCCTATGTTCGAGGACATGCTTAAGGCTTCTTGCCTTCGGGCAGTTGAGGAGGTTCCTCCGGATCAGTGGAATACAGGATTTTATTCCCGGTACTTTCTGGTACCCAAGAAGACAGAGGATCTGCGTCCGATACTGGACCTCCATGCTCTGAACAAGTTTCTGGTCAGGGAATGATTCAGAATGCTCACCCTTCCTACCTTGTACCCCCTCTTGGACAGGGGGACTGGCTGTGCTCACTGGACCTCAAGGAGGCGTACACGCACATTCCGATACACCCGGCCTCTCGCCGGTATATGAGATCTCCACCTATAATACAGTGTTCTTCCCTTCGGCCTGGTGGCCTCTCCAAGGGTTTTCACAAAGTGTCTAGTTGTGGTAGCTGCGGCCCTGCATCTCGGCGACCTGCAGGTGTTTCCCTACATCGACGACTGGTTGATCAAAACGTCCTCGTGCCATGAAGTTCTGCGAGTGACGAATCAGACCATCTTGCTCCTTCAGAGTCTCGACTTCAAGGTGAACTTCCCCCATGTCCCACCTCTGTCCATCCCAGTCTCTGGAATTAATCGGAGTGGTTCTGGACATGGTTATTCTCCGCTCCTTCTTGCCGAGGCCCTTGTTCGTTGGCCCTTGTTCGTTTATGCTTGAGGGTGGCCCATCTGTCTTCGGCCCCGGCTCGGCTCCTGATGGTCCTCCTAGGGTACATGGCCTCCACGGTTCACGTGACTCTTTTTGCCAGACTTCACCTCCGTATTCCACAATGGACTCTTGCGTCTCAATGGAACCAGGATCGAGATCCTGTCTCTCGACTCATTGTCGTGACTCCTTTGTTGAAGTCTCTCCGTTGGTGGATGCTCTCTTCCAATCTTTCCAGAGGTTTTTTGTTTCATGCCCCCCTTCCGCAGAAGGTCCTCACGACAGACTCGTCGACCTATGCTTGGGGGGCTCATCTGGACAGTCTTTGCACTCAGGGTCTTTGGTCCAGTGCCGACCGCCTTTATCACATCAATCTTCTGTAGCTTCGAGTGATTTTCCTCGCCCTGAAGGCTTTTTGTCAACTGCTTCGCGACCAAGTGGTGCTGATCCGCACGGACAACCAGTTCACTATGTATTATATCAGCAAACAAGGGGGCACGGGGTCCCTGTCCCTGTGCCAAGAGGCAATGCGGCTCTGGGATTGGGCCATCTGCCGCAACATATTCCTTCGAGCGGTCTACATTCAGGGCCAGCACAATTGTCTGGCAGACAGGTTGAGTCGTCTTCTGCAGCCTCATAAGTGGTCCATCCATTCCTTGACCCTGTATCAAGTGTTTGCTCATTGGGGGACTCCGGACATAGATCTGTTCGCATCCTCCTCAATCACAAGTTGCCCCGCTTTTGCTCCAGGGTTTACACCCCTCTCAGGCTCGAAGCGGATGCTTTTCTGCTGGACTGGACGAATCTGTTTCTGTATGCGTTCCCTCCATTCCCTCTGATTCTGAAGACTCTCGTCAAGCTCAAGTCCACAAGGGCCACCATGATTCTGATAGCTCCTCGGTGGCCCCGACAGCCGTGGTTCTCCCTTCTGTTGCAACTCAGTTCCAGGGAGCCTCTTCTTCTGCCTGTTTTTCCTTCTCTGCTTACGCAGAGTCACGGTTCTCTACTTCATCCCAACCTTCAGTCTCTGCACTTAATGGCTTGGTTCCTCGAGACTTAATGCCCTCATTCCAGTTCTCACAGCCTGTGCTGGATGTCCTGGAGGCATTTCGGAAGGAGTCCACTTGCCAATGTTACCATCAGAACCTGCTTTACTTCCTGGTGTGCTACTCGGCAGTTGGAGCCACTATCTGCCTCCTTATCTGCTGTCCTGGATTATCTGTTACACTTGTCTGGCGCAGGACACAAGTCCTCTTCGGTTCGAGTCCACCTTAGTGCCATTGCTGCTTTTCATCCGCCAATTGATGGGAAGCCTATCTCTGTTCATCCTGTGGTTTCCCACTTCATGAGAGGCCTTTTCCACGTTCATCCGCCCCTTAAACCTGTGGTTTGAGATCTTAACGTGGTCCTTGCTCGTTAGATGAAACCCCCGTTCGAGCCACTAGTGCGGGCTCACTTGAAGTATCTTACTTGGAAGGTTGTGTCTCTTATTGCTCTCAGTTCTGCCTGTCGGGTCAGTGAGCTTTCAAGCCTTGGTGGCAGACCCACCCTTCACTGTCTTCCATCATGATAAGGTGGTTCTCCGTACACATCCTAAGTTCTTGCTTAAGGTTGTTTCTGAGTTTCACATCGACCTATCCATTGTTTTTCCCGAAGCCCCATTCTCACCCTGGAGAAGCAGCTCTGCATTCTCTTGATTGTAAGCGTGCGCTGGCCTTCTACTTGAAGCGCACCACTCCTCACCGTTCTGCTCCCCAGTTGTTCCTCTCCTTCGATCCTAATCGCTTGGGTCGCTCTGTTTCTAAGTGGACCATTTCTAACTGGTTGGCCGCTTGTATCTCTTTCTGTTAAGCTCAGGCTGGTCTCTCCCTGCCGGGTCGAGTCATAGGCCATAAGGTCAGAGCGATAGCGGCATCTGTTGCTTTCCTCCACTCGACTCCGATTGAGGAAATCTGTAAGGCTGCCACTTAGTCCTCGGTTCATACGTTTACCTCACACTACTGTCTGGATGCTTTCTCCAGACGTGACGGCCATTTTGGCCAGTCCATTTTGCAAAATCTGTTCTCCTAAATTGCCAACTCTCCCTCCATCCCATTCTGGTTAGTTGGAAGGTCTCCCACATGTAGAGAATATGCTGCCTGCTTGTCCTGGGATAAAGCACAGTTACTTACCGTAACAGGTGTTATCCAGGGACAGCAGGCAGATATTCTCGCAACCCACCCACCTCCCTGTAGTTGGCTTCTTTGCTAGCTATTTGAACTGAGGCCACGCGGGAGGGGCATGCGCGCATGCGCAGGCCAATTGCAAGCTTGAAGGTCTTCAAGCAAGTCTGCTTGCAAAAACGTCTGCTAGGGGGCTCCGTTGGTGACGTCACCCACATGTAGAGAATAACTGCCTGCTGTTCCTGGATAACACCTGTTAGTTAAGTAACTGTGCTATCTGGCTATATATGTATTTTCTTTTTGTTTCAGGTGGTCTTGACAGTGTGGAGTATTATGACATCAAACTGAATGAGTGGAAGATGGTGTCACCCATGCCGTGGAAAGGTGTGACTGTGAAATGTGCAGCTGTGAGCACAGTGGTTTACGTCCTGGCAGGATTTCAGGGTGTGGGACGCTTGGGACACATCCTTGAATACAACACTGAAATGGACAAATGGATAGCCAACTCCAAAGTGCGGGCTTTCCCAGTAACCAGTTGCTTAATCTGTGTTGTTGACACTTGTGGGGCTAATGAGGAAACCCTAGAAATATGAAGACTTTCTGGAAAGCAGATGGACACTCATGAAAGATGTGGCTACAGAGCTTTGCTTTCACATTTTTAATAAGTCATCTGAAAAACTGAGAACTTATCGTTCCGTAGAACGTGTGCATCTGCACAAGCCAGCTTTATTGGTTACATATATAAAGTATTTCAAAGGCCTGCACCATGAAAAGAAAATGGTGGAACTGGATCCCCAGACTACATATAGTACCCCTCTGGGCTCTAGTAATGAGAACTTACTCTTCCCCTAGTCTTCCCTCCCCCTTCAAAAAAAAAAAAAAGGTTGTCGTGGTAGAAAAAAATTGTGTAGGAGGTTTTGCACTGTAGCATTCTTAGCATTCACATGCAGACTTAGCAGTGCAGGAATAAGAAGCATTATCCATAAGTGATTCCTCTGAAGATTATGTGAAGCCACTAGAGATAACAGAGTTGCACTGGAAACCAAACAAGTTATCTCTTTCCTGGTGACTGCCAGCCAAGAGAACATGGAGCCCCGTTCATGGACAACACAAACCAGCACAAAAATGTAATCATTATTAAAAAAGAAGTGTTAAAACACAAGTGTTTGGTTTTGGACTTTTGTACTGGGACTGTGAAATTTTTTGTTTTAATTAGTGAGCCCAAAGGACAGCGACATGCTTACTGTTAACAAAGTATAACTTTGATTTTTGGGAAGCATCCTGTGGTTCTATAGGAAGTGCACCCCATCATGCATAATGTCAAATTGTTCATACCTGTGACCATTAATTCTTGGCTCTCCATTCACTGGAGCCCATTCAGGAGCCCTCAAACTTATCACCTACTCCACAATTGCTTTTACCAAAGTTTGTTTGTGGGGATTTTGTTTTGGGGGTGGGTTTTTTTTGTTTTTTGTTTTTTTTGCATAATTATAAAACTCAGGAAGCTATACAAATTTATAAGTAGAGCAACTCTGGTAGATCTAGCAACTTGATTTTAATGTTTCAAAAATGTAGAAACAAAAGAAACCAGCTACCTGACTTCCTAGGTCTTCAGTTTGCCTGCAAACTTGGTAGTGCATCAATTGCTCATCCAGAATTGGCCCACAGCAATTCAGTCAGTTTCTTTAGTGTATCCAGGTCACTACACTTAGGTCCCATGACTGCAGGGTTCCAGAAGAGAGTGCAATTGAATGCCCCCCCCCTAATTAGTTGGGAGGGGGATGTTAAATAGAGGAGAAAATCCTTAGGCAGTTGTAAATGAGTTTGATAACAGATTAGATATTCAGTTTGAAATCTCTTTCTATATTCTGTCCTTTTTGGATCCTGAAGACCACCAACCAATTTTATTGGTAATAATTAACACAAATATTGTATAAATTACAAGTCAATAAAACCCAATATAGCTATATTTCAGCATTCACCTGCATCAGGGGCAGGAATAAACTAGGTATTCTGAAAAAACAGTATCCAAGGACTTATAAATTAACTTTGCAAAATCATAAATGATTAAATTTTCACTCACTCTACAATTCTACAGATTACAGCCACCTTCTACAAAAAGAATAGAATTCTACTTAATTTTAAATCAAGAAACTAACATCTTCTACTAGAGAGCATGCAAAATTAAAAGATTTCAAAAGGGTCCTTTATAACCAAGGGAGGCTTGAGTAATTATATATGGTATTCTAAATTATTAAGAATAAATGTTAAATTGTATAAACACACCATCATTAGGATTATTCAAAATAAATATTCTCCTGTCACTACTGTCAGGGTGTGCGCATGAGCGGGGATCGCTCTGGCCGTGGGTAGGGGGCGTGCTAACGATCGTCTCCATTTACATGCAGGCCTTTACTGAATCAGTCGGACGGCATGCAACCGGAAACGGATCGTGCACGGTTTGGAGGTTTAGTGAATCCTGGCCTAATTGCTCTCGCATTACCATGCACTAACACAGTTAAATATAATGCATTAACTGGATAACATTTCCATATTCATTCCTCACCCATTCTGTGCAAAATTGTATCTAGTATGTCTTCCTGACATTAGTTTGGGAGGGTGGGATGTTCATTTATTTTTGCTGGTTAATAGGAAACAGACTACCAGTTCTTCTGCTGTTGGAATTTTTTTCACTATTTGAGATAGTATTGATATAATTTCCCAGATATTGAGGCTTTACAACATGTTGCTATGGTAGTAATATGAAAGTTGTTATAATTTAAGTACAGGTTTTGGTGCTTGTATATAACACATCATTATTTTTTCTGTTTAATCTCTTATATTCTGCAATTTTCCACTTGGATTCAATGCGATTCACAGATGAAAAAGTCCTGAGAGGAGAAACTACAGATGCCCACTATTTAAAATACAACAGCCATTAAGACATTTCGATAGTTTTCATTTAATCAATTCACATATGAATTACTTTGGTGCAAGATATTTTCTGAGCTAACATTGATTTTCCCCTTAAAATGCAATTTGTAGCTGTTCACATATTTCTTCTTACTTGAGCTTCCGTTGCTGATAAAGATTATTTTCAAATTTGCCAAACATTGGTAAACAGTAGTGCTGCCCGTTTCACGATTCGAATCGGTTCACCGATTCACTTCGGGTGAATCGATTCGAATCGATTTAAAATAAAAAAATATCGGCTTCCCAATTCGGCTGATCCTCCCCCCCTCGCCCCCTAAAGCAGGAGTGGCAGCGCAGCTCTTGTTGGCCGGCCACTGCCTCACCTGCTTTAGAGGGCAAGGGAGGAGGGTCAGTCGCAAAGTGCTGCTGTCCAGTTCTCCCCCTGGTGTCCGGTTTCCCCCCCTTAGCGTCTGCTTCCCTCCCCCTTGGCGTCTGGCTTCTCCGCATGGTTTACCTTTGAAGAGCAGCCTGCACAGAAGATTGCGGTGTTAGTGATGTTTGCAAACAGCTTCGGAGCTGTTTCCTCTGCCGTGATCCTGCCTCTGACGCCAGAGGAGGTGCGGGACCACGGCAGAGGAAACAGCTCCGAAGCTGTTTGCAAACATCGCTAACACCATGATCTTCTGTGCAGGCTACTCTTCAAAGGTAAACGGTGCGGGAAGGCCAGGGAGGAAGCCGGACACCAGTGGGAGGCCAGGGGGAACTCGCAAGCCTTCCGGGGGGGGGGGGGGGGGTGAGCAGTCCTTCAGTGTGGGGGGTGGGACAGGCCTTCAGGGGAGACAGGCAGGCAGGCCTTTAGGGGGGAACAGGCAGGCAGGCCTTCAGAGGTAGGATGCAGGCCTTCAAGGGGGGGGAGACAGGCCGTTAAGGGGGTGACCAGGCCTTTAGGGGGAACAGACATTCAAGGCAGGGGGCCCTGGTGTAGAAGTACACGGAGGGAGGGAGAGAAGGGGATTCAAAGAGACGTGCATATGCTGGACTTTGGGGGGGAAGAAATAATGTGTCTAAAAATAGAGAAGAAGAGAGATGATGGACAATGGGATTTAGGGAGGGAAAGAACAGAAAGGGAGAGAAGTTGGACACAAGGGATGGTGTGGAAGGGGGATAGAGATACTGGATAGGAGGGTAGTTGAGAAAAGAAAAGAAAGGGACCCTTGGGTGGTGGGGAAGGAGGGAGAGGTGCTGGATGAAAAGGTAGTTAAGAAAAGGTGGATCTGTGGAGGGAGACGAAAAAAGGAAAGATGCCAGAGGACAGAGATGGCAGGTGGATGGTTAGCACGGAGAAAGAAGGAGACCCTGGCAAGCAAGTTATCAGAAGACAACCAGAGCCTGAGACCAACAAGATTTGAATAATGACCAAATAACAAAAGGTAGGAAAAATAATTTTATTTTCTGTTTTGTGATTATAATTTGTCAGATTTGAAATGTGTATCCTGCCAGAGCTGGTGTTAGATCGCAAACATGAGCTAGGATTTAACAGAGAGATGAAAAGTCTTTTTTGTTTGTTGATTTTTTGTTTGTTAATTTTGTTTACACCAGTGTGGTTAGGAGAAGGCAAAGGGGTGTGAAGAGGCTATAAAATAAACCCACCAGGATGTTTGAAAAAAAACACCCAATTGGGAAGCAAAATGGAATCGAATCAAAAAACCAATTCAATAGGCTGAATCAAATCGAAATTTTTTTTCCTGAATTGGGCAGCACTAGTAAACAGAAATTTCTAATACATTTGTCCTCTAGTAGGAGATAGTTAGCTTCTTGATTCAATGAAAATTTAAATACAATGCATTCTGAATTTATCTGTTGCTTTTTCCGAAGTTAGACTGCAGTATCTGTAGAACTTTAGAGTAATTGAAAATAGCTGTACATATGAGTTTGCTGTTTGTATATTATTGTAAAAGTTAGTTTATACAAGTCCTTATATTGTTTTCCAGAATATCAATTTTATCATACCCTCTGATGCAGGAAGAAGATGAAACATGGCAATCTTTGGTTTTATGTAGTTTTATTGACTTGTAATTTATACTGTATAAGTTAATTACTAAAATTTGTGGGTTTACTCCTTTTTTTCTGTACTGGTTATAAAACATTGTCTCTTTTCTGTATCCTGTTGAAGAAAGGCCTTCTTTTTGTCAGCTTTGTGGACTCTTTGTCTTTTGGGTAGCTTTAAATACTCTGAGGGTGTGGCTTTTTCAGTAGGATTTCAATTTTCCCAGAAGTAGGAGTTGATGCCATTCTAATACTACCTGCAGATTGATGTGATCAACAAGCAGTGTTCCTCTTGTTTTTGGTGCTGCTACCTCTGATATCTGGAACATTTAAGTATGCATCTTATCTGTATTTTAGAATTGACAGGCAGCTCCTTTCTGACCAGCAGAAAAGATGCCTCTTTGTGGCATATTTATTTCATAATGGAACATTGTGAGTAAACAAATATATATGTATATTTAATTTGTTAATAATAATACTGTTAAAATAGCTATATATTCAGAATCTTTTCTTTTTAATTGAATATATATGTACGATGTTAACACAGTGCAAAATAGCATGGGCCACCAGCTCTCAAATGAACTCTACAGTTTTAAAACAGGGCAGCAACTGAGAAGTTAACTGTTCCTACTTTCCTAGTTCTGTGAACTGGATTTCATATTCGCTATTATGTGTGGTCCTCAGCTTGTGCTGTAAATTTATTTTCAGTAATTCACTGCTGGTAGAAGGTTCAGCCTGAATGCATTGATTGGTGTTGTTATAAAATTGTTGGCCACAAAGTTAGCTGTGTGGTGTTTCTACAAATGAAATGGAAGCTTTGGTGCTGTCTTCACTGGACTGTGCAATTTTTTTGGTCCTTTTCTCCAACAATGGCAGTTGGGAGGGGGCAATGGTGGGAAATAGGAATTCTTTTTTTGCCACTGGTGTGCCAAAATTCCTGTATCCTTGTGTATATTCATTTTATAGGAAAATACAGTGGATTGTCATCAGTCAAAAATGTGCATCTCTTTGCATATAAAGGAAGTGTGTATAATCATGGCCATCATTGTGAGTTTCATTTTAAGCTGTTGCAAATGGGTTTAGATTATTTTAAAAAAAAGTCTCATACACAAAAGCATGTATCTTATCCACCCTTACTCTGCATTGTATTCAAATAAGAGTCAATAACCAGTTGATTGAGGGGAAGATTCTCAAAACTTTTTAACGTGGTCTCTAAATCAGTTCCAGCCAGTTTAGCGTTCATGTATTTTAGCGGTGGATTATTAAGTTTCAAGTTTATTAGGCATTTATATACTGCCTATCAAGGTTATCTAAGCGGTTTTACAATCAGGTATTCGAGCATTTTCCCTATCTGTCCTGGTGGACTCACAGTCTATCTAATATATCAAAACAACTTACCATGGTCTTTTCCAAGCTTCCTAGCAGTCTCTGATTTTTGGCTTGCAAGTGTATTACGAGGTCATTAATATTTAAATGAGTACTCCAGGCAATTCTCTTTTATCTCTTTTATTCCATAACCTTGTCCTACATCTGTGAGCAAAATTTTCCAGGTCTGAGCTGTCCTAGCTTTCCTGGTCAGTGCCCAAGCACTAATTGACTTAGACATTGACAGAAAAGTTAGTCTTGACAGCTCAGATCTGCCAGAAAATTTTGCCATGGTCAAGCAACCCCCCCCCACCCCCCGGTAAAGGGATACCCAGTTCCTCCAACTGCTGCTGTTAAGCAAACGCCTACCTGACTCTCCCCCTGGCAGTAGGAGAGATGCCCATTCCCTCCCCCCTAGCAGTGGAAGGGATGCCCACTCCCTGCTGCCAAGCAATAACCCCCCCCCCCCGACAGCAGGAGAGATACCCACCCCCTCCCAATGAACCCCACCCCCCCTTACCTTGTTTACAAAGACCAGCCAGAGGGGTGATGCCTACCTCCAGCTAGCAGGCCCACCTACCTCTTCAAAATGGCGGGCCTTCTCCCTGGTGCATCCTAGGATGTGCCAGGGAGGGGCCTAAGGTTCTGATTGGCCCAGGCTTGCTTAAGGCCCCTGGACCAATCAGAGCCTTAGGCCCCCTCCCTGGTGCATCCAGGGAGGGGCCTAAGGCTCTGATTGGGCTAGATGCCAAAGGCCCCTCCTATGGGGGGGCATTGAGTAAACTGGGCCAGTCGGAGCCTTAGGCCTCTCCTCAGCGCATCCCAGGATGCACCGGGAAGGCCCGCCATTTTGAAGAAGTGGTGGGCCTGCTGGCTGGAGGTAGGAGGCATCCCTCAGGCCGGTCTTCGTAAAACGGCAGCAGGAAAGAGTGGATATCCCTCCTGCTGCTAGGGGTGGTGGGGTTTGCATAATTACTCATTTTGGATACAGGAAACTAAAGGTATCTGTACCTGCTAGAAAGGCCAGGTTTTGGCAAATGGACAGAAAATGGGTTAATAAAATAAAATGGGTTAATAAGTGAGGGCAATGCCATATTGCTCTATTTTTTAACAAACCCCAAACTTTCAAAGATGAAGAAATTGCTCTTTTTGTCTTCTATAACAGTGATTACCAACCCTGTCCTGAAGGAACACCAGGCCAATCGGGTTTTCAGGCTAGCCCTAATGAATATGCATGAGAGAGATTTGCATATGATGGAAATGATAGGCATGCAAATTTGCTTCATGCATATTCATTAGGGCTAGCCTGAAAACCCAATTGGCCTGGTGTTCCTCCAGGACAGGGTTGGGAACCACTGTTCTATAATAATTAAGCAATTCAAATGTTCTGTCTCTAAGAAACTGGTTCCATGGAGGTGATGGAGAAATCTTGGTTACCATGATTGGTTGTTGTCCCATGCTGCAGACTATGGTTAAAATAATATACACTCAATAAACCCAGATTACATTTACAGGGGTCTGAATTGTGACCATTGACAAGTGAGCATGTATGTGTCTCCTGGCAAAAATAGACTTGCAAATGGCTATGGAAGATCTTCTCATCTTTTACTTGCCAACATATGGGAAGAATTTCAAAAACATATAACCAATCAATATCATGTTAAATAACTATATTCCCAAACAAAGTGAGAGGATAAGCTTGCCATTCAACTTTAATTTAAAAATCTTAAATCAAAGGTTGTACATATAGTGGTATATAAAAGAGTCAGATCAGCTGTTATGATCATCCCATCTGCCCAACACAATGCAAAAACATGTCACCATACAGTCTTCACACTGGACTGCAGTGCTGAGGCCACTGACTTCTGCAGATTTATTTTGAATCGAGAGAGGTGCCTATAAAGTTCAACTCTATTACATCCCTTTCAGATTCCATATGCTAGGTGTTCATTCCCAACCCGCAATCTGAGAGTTGCAGAAATCCTACACTTTTCTGAGCACATGCTCCACTCCCTTAGCCTGAGAGCTAGCAAACAGTTACAGTTTCTGCAAGCAATCCATGCAGAAGTCTCTTGCAGTTGCTCTGCTGCTTTTCTTGTTTATTTCGTTTAAGGTTTGCTTTCTCGGTGGCTTCAGTGCCTTGAGACCCTTCCAGGTGGTCCCCCTGTCTGAGGAAAGACGCAGTCCTGAAGTGCTGGACTGCTACTTCATAGTAGTGCTGCCTGATTCAGGAAAAAAATTTTGATTCGATTCAGCCTTTTGAATCGATCTTTTTTTTTTTTTTTTTTAATTCAATTTTCCTGTCCAATTGGGTCGTTTGGTTTTTTGGGTTTTGATTTTTTTTTTTTTTTTTTTTTTGCAAACATCCTGGTGGGTTTATTTTGTAGCCTTTTCACCCACCCCACCCCCTTTGCCCTCTCCTACCCACACTGGCGCTGTGGTATAAACAAAATAAACAAAAAATACTTTTTCCCCTCTCTGTTAAATTCTAGCTCACGTTCGCAGTCTAATACCAGCTCTGGCAGGATACACATTTCAAATCTGACATATTGTAATCACAAAACAGAAAATAAAATTATTTTTTCTATATTTTGTTGTCTGGTCATTATTCAAATCATTTTGGTCCCAGGCTCTGCGACAAACATCTTCTGATAACTTGCTTGCTGGGTCTCCTGCCGATTTGTCGTTTTCTTCTTTCTCCGTGCTAACCATCCATTTTCCATCTCTGTCCTCCTCTTCTGTTTCCCTTCTCTCCCCCAGAGGTCTGGCATCTTTCCTTTTTTCATCTCTATCCCCACAGCTGCAGTGATGGACCCCACCATCCCCAGATCCACCATCTCTCCTTTTCTTAACTACCCTTTCATCTAGCATCTCTCCCCTCTTCCCCATCACCCCAGGGTCCACCAGCTCTCCCTTTCTCTTCCCAACTACCCTCCTATCTAGTATCTGTATCCCCTCCTTCTCTACACCATCCCTTGTGTCCAACTTCTCTCCCTTTCTGTTCCTTCCCTCCCTAAATTCCATTGTCCACCATCTCTCCCCCTCCTCTGTTTTTTAAACCCATTATTTGTTCCCCCTCCCCCTGTCAGAGAGGAAGTTCCAGGCCAGGGGAAGGGAAGGAGTGTGGTAGTTATTCAGAGTAGTAAAGACACAGGGGGATTGCGAAGATCTGCAATGTGACATAATCAAGCTCGCAAAATGGGCATCTACATGGCAAATGAGGTTCAACGTGGATAAGTGTAAAGTGATGCATGTCAGTAACAAAAATCTCATGAATATAGGATGTCCAGGGCGGTACTTGGAAATACCTCCCAGGAACGAGACTTGGGAGTTCTGATCGACAAATTAATGAAGCCGCCTGCGCAATGTGCGGCGGCGGCGAAAAGGGCGAACAGAATGCTAGGAATGATAAAGAAGGGGACCACGAATAGATTGGAGAAGGTTATCATGCCGCTGTACCGGGCCATGATTCACCCTCACCTGGAGTACTGCATCCAGCACTGGTCGCCATACATGAAGAAGGACACGGTACTACTTGAAAGGATCCATAGAAGAGCAACTAAAATGGTTAAGGGGCTGGAAGAGTTGCCATACAGTGAGAGATTGGAGAAACTGGGCCTCTTCTCCCTTGAAAAGAGGAGACTGAGAGGGGACATGATTGAAACATTCAAAATACTGAAGGGAATAGACTTAGCAGATAAAGACAGATTTTCACCCTTTCCAAGGTAGGGAGAACGAGAGGGCACTCTCTAAAGTTGAAAAGGGATAGATTCTGTACAAACATAAGGAAGTTCTTCACCCAGAGAGTGGTAGAAAATTGGAATGCTCTTCCGGTGTCTGTTATAGGTGAAAACACCCTCCAGGGATTCAAGACAAAGTTGGACATGGTCCTGCTAAACTGGGATGTATGCATGTGAGGCTGGACTCATTTAGAGCACTGGTCTTTGACCTGGGGGCCGCCACATGAGCGGACTGCTGGGCACAATGGACCGCTGGTCTGACCCAGCAGCGGCAATTCTTATGTCCCTCAGTCTGACATATGCACGTCTCTTTGGACCCTCCCTTCCTCTGTGTACTTCTACACCAGGGCCCCCCCTTTCTAGTGTTCTCCGGCTTCCCCTTGGCCTCCCAGTCTCACCTTCAGCTAATTAGGGCAGCCTGCAGAGGATCGCCGGTGTTGTAGAGACTAAGGCTTTCTTTATCATTGGTGTCAGCAACTATATGAACATTCTAAGCTGACTTGCAGATGCTGGCAAAAATTTTTTTTTTTAATGTAAATGTACATTTTTAAAATGTAAATGTACATTTTTAAAACGTAAATGTACATTTTTTTAAAATGTAAATGTGATTAATAATCACCTGCAGTCCACTTTCTGCCTGCCTTCCTCCTCTCAGTACAGTCCTGCATCTCTTCTCTCCCTACCTACAGCCTTTCAGGAGATACAGGAAGTTGTGTCATTAGGGAGCAGGCTGGGTCAGAGGGAAAGGCCTGGTGCAGGCCACCATTCACTAGAGCTGCCAGGCCAAAGACTGGCTTAACGCTAAGCTGGCTGCAGGAAGGGGAAATGTTGGCTGGAGAGAGAGAGATTTTGCCTGGGACGATGGACCTGGGTGTGAAAGAAAGAAAGTTATTCTAGGACAAGCAAGCAGCACATTCTCACATATGGGTAAAGTCATCCACGGAGCCCCAAGATGGACAGTATGAAAAGTGAACTGTCACTTTAAGAAACTTTGCAACTGTCTTCCCACCCACTGAGGTTCGTGGCATCTCAATTCTTCATTTTCTGTAGAGTGAAAAAGTATCGTTTGGTTGGACTTCGTTCAGTCTAAGTTTGCCTTCCCGCTTTCGTAAATTTTTATTTTTCTTGACAATTCAATTTCATAGAAACATGATGGCAGATAAAAGACCAGATGGCCCATCTAGTCTGCCCACCCACAGTAACCATTATCTAAACTGTGTAATATAGTAAGTGAAAGCAATCTCAAGGATAGTATGACGCAGGATCTGATCACGTTGGAAAACTGGTCCTCGACATGGCAGCTGGGCTTCAACGCTAAGAAATGTAAGGTCATGCATCTCGGCTGCGGAAATCCATGCAAAACTTACACCTTAAACGGGGAAACACTAGCTAGGACTTAAGAAGAACGGGACTTGGGAGTAATCGTCAGTGCAGATATGAAGGCTGCCAAACAAGTGGAGCAGGCCTCATCCAAGGCAGATGTTGGGATGTATCAATAGAGGCTTCATCAGCCGCAAACCTGAAGTCATAATGCCGCTTTACAGAACCATGGTGAGACCTCACCTGGAATACTGTGTGCAATTTTGGAGACCACACTACCAAAAAGATGTGCTTCGAGCTGAATCTGTCCAGCGAATGGCCACTAGAATGGTCTCTGGACTCAAGAGTCTCTCATACGAAGAAAGACTGGGCAAACTACAGTTATATACTCTTGAGGAGCGTAGAGAAAGGGGAGACATGATTGAGACATTTAAGTACATCACAGGTCGTGTCGAGGCGGAAAGCGATATATTCTTCCCCAGGGGACCCTCGGTCACAAGGGGGCACCCGCTCAAACTCAGAGGAGGGAAATTTAATGGTGACACCAGGAAGTATTTCTTCACAGAAAGGGTTGTAGATCACTGGAACAAACTTCCGGTGCAGGTGGTCAAGGCCACCAGCGTGCTCGATTTTATGAATAAATGGGACATCCACGTGGGATCCCTATGGGGGTCAAGCTAAGGATCTGGGTCATTAGCACTCAGACTTGATGGGGTGGGTCAGAAGAGTGGGCAGACTTGATGGGCTGTAGCCCTTTTCTGCCGTCATCTTTCTATGTTTCTATGTTTTCTTTCTCTCTCCAAGAGATCCCACATACTTATCCCAGGCCCTCTTGAATTCAGACAGTCTCCATTTCCACCACCTCTTCTGGGAGACTGTTCCATGCATCTACCACCCTTTCTGTAAAAAAAGTATTTTCTTAGATTACTCCGGAGCTTATCACCTCTTAACTTCATCCTATGCCCTCTCATTGCAGAGTTTCCTTTCAAATTAAAGAGACTTGACTCATGGCGCATTTACATTACGTAGGTATTTAAACATCTTTATCATATCTCCCCTCTCAAACATCTTTATCATATCTCCCCTCTCCCACCTTTCCTCCAAAGTATACAGATTGAGATCTTTAAGTCTGTCCCCATACACCTTTTGATGAAGCCCACATACCATTTTAGTAGCTATCCTCTGGACCGACTCCATCCTTTTTATATCTTTTTGAAGGTGTGGGCTCCAGAATTGTATGCAATATTCTAAATGAGATCTCACCAAAGTCTTTTATACAGGGGCATCAATACCTCCTTTTTCCTACTAGCCATACCTCTCCCTATGCAACCTAGCATCCTTCTAACTTTCGCCATTACCCTTTCAACCTGTTTGGCCATCTTAACATCATCATATACAATCACACCCAAGTCCCGCTCTTCTGTTGTGCATATAAGCTCTTCATTCCCTAATCTGTACCGTTCCCTTGAGTTTTTGCAGCCCAAATGCATGACCTTGCATTTCTTAGCATTAAATTTTAGCTGCCAAATTTCAGACCATTCTTCAAGTTTCACCAAGTCTTTCGTCATGTTATTCACGTCATCTGGCGGGTCTACTCTAGTGCAGATTTTCATATCATTCGAAAAGAGGCAAATCTTACCCAACAACCCTTCAGCAATATCGTTTATAAAAATGTTAAAAAGAACAGGCCCAAGAACAGAACCTTGAGGCACACCACTGGTAACGTCCCTTTCCTCAGAGCGATCTCCATTGATCACTACCCTCTGTTGCCTTCCACTCAACCGGTTCTTGACCCAGCCCGTCACTTTGGGACCAATCCCAAGGGCACTCAGTTTATTTATTAGACATCTGTGTGGAACACTGTCAAAGGCTTTGCTAAAATCTAAATACACCACATCTAGCGCACATCCTCTATCCAATTCTCTGGTCACCCAATCAAAAAAATTGATCAGATTTGTCTGACAAGACCTACCTCTAGTGAATCCATGTTGCTTCCAGTCCTGGATTCTCTCATACAAAGAAAGACTGGGCAAACTACAGTTATACACTCTTGAGGAGCGTAGAGAAAGGGGAGACATGATTGGTCATTCTCTGTTTTAAGTGTTTCCATTAATTTGCTTACCACAGAAGTCAGACTTACCGGCCTGCAATTCCCTACTTCCACTTTTGTAGAGAGGGACCACATCCACAGCCAGTCCTCCAGTACCACTCCGGACTCTAGAGAGTCATTGAAAAGGTCAGTCAGCGGAGCTACTAGAACTTCCCTAAGTTTTTCAGCACCCTAGGATGTACACCATCTGGCCCCATTGCTTTGTCTACCTTTATTTTAGCTAGGTCCTCACAAACACAACCCTCTAAAAATCGATCAGGTTCTATTACTCCTCCATCCCTCTTCATGTTTATCTTCTGTGGTCCCACTCCTGGCGCTTCAGTCATGAACATAGAACAGAAATATCTGTTAAGCAATTCGGCCTTTTCTTTGTCAGTTTCTACAAATTCTTCCCCTTCACCTTAGAATCTCATAATGCCACTTTTGCACTTCTTCCTATCACTAATATATCTAAAAAATGTCTTGTCTCCCTATTTTACCGTCAGTTATTTTATTTTCCATTTGCATCTTTGCTTTCCTGACTACAAGACCAGCCTCTCTTAACTTTTCCAGATATTTTTTGCCTGTCTTTCTCTTTCTGCGATCTTTTGTAGTTTATGAAAAATAACCTCTTATTCCTTACCTTTTCAGCTACTACTTTTGAGAACCAAAGTGGCCTTCTATTCCTCTTACTTTATTTACTCGCCTCACAAAAAGGTTTGTCGCTCCTTTCAATTTTGCCCACTGCATTTCCACTCCTTCCAGACATTCTCATCCAGACAATAATTCCTTTATGTAAATCCCCATCTAAACAAAGTTATAGTTTTTTTAAAAAAAGTCTAGAACCTTTGCTTTTGAATGAGCCCTGTCTGCTCCCATCTTAATATTAAACTGTACCAATCAGTGATCATTGGATGCCAGATGATCACCCACTGTAACATCAGAAACACTTTTCCCATTTGTAAGCACTAAGTCCAGTATGACCCCATTCTGTTAAGTTCCATTGCCAACTGCTGGAACAATTCTCCTTGTAGAGAATCCAGAATCTCCCTACTTCTAGAAGACCCTGCAATAGGTGTACCCCCAATCAACATCTGGTATGTTAAAATCACCTATTAGTAAGACTTCCCCTTTTTTAGATATATTCTGAATGTCTACTAGTACATTTCTGTCTACTTCTTCCGTCTGTAAAGGAGGCCTGTATATCACCATTCCCTCTTTCCAAATTGATCCACAGTGCCTCTTCCTTGCCCTATAGATCCTGCAATTGTGTGGTTTTAATATGTTCTTTTAAACACCAAAAAGTCCAACAGAACAGAAGAACCCATGAGTATAAAACAGTACTACTCTAATCTGTTCTTTAACATACAATGCTATTCCTCCTCCTTTTCTTCCTACCCTGTCTTTTCTGAACAGATTGTAGGCCAATATAACTACAGCCTAGTCACGGTTCTCTGTGAACCATATCTGTCATTGCCACTCTATCCAACTCCTCTTTTTCCATCATAGCTTCTAGATACAGAATCTTGTTTCCCATACTTTGAGCATTAGTATATACTGCTTTCCAGACATTGCCCCCTTTTCCCATCCGTGTAGAGCAGGGGTCTCAAAGTCCCTCCTGGAGGGCTGCAATCCAGTTGGGTTTTCAGGATTTCCCCAATGAATATGCATGAGATCTATGTGCATGCACTGCTTTCAATGCATATTCATTGGGGAAATCCTGAAACCCGACTGGATTGCGGCCCTCAAGGAGGGACTCTGAGATCCCTGGTGTAGAGGTATTAAGTGTTTTACTTACCTGAGGTCTTATACTCACCCAGGTGCTTTGATCACCCTGCCCCATTACTTCTAGTTTAAAGCCCTGTTTAGTAGATTAGCCAGCCTGCTGGCAAAGACACTTCTTTCCTTCTTTGATAGATACACACCATCCCTGCTCAGCAGCCCTTGTAAGATCATCCCATGATTTAGGAAGTTTCCAAGTTTATTATATAATTTGATTAATCGCCTATCACAATTTCTAGGTGATGTACAATTTCATAAATAATCAAATATGGGCAACAAATCAGGCAAACAATAGTCATATCAAATTAAAATAACAAATACAAACATTTCTATACATAGTTTAACTTATACATATAATATCAAAGCAGAGGGAAAATTATTAATGGGTTACAATCAATATTAATTTTAAAACGTTTAAGGAAAAAACAATAGGAGGGGCAACAGATAAAATTTATAATAATATATAAAATAAAAAGAGACCGAATCTTTGAAATTTATTCACTAAAAGCATCTATAAAAAGGAAACTCTTAAGTTTGGACTTTAATTTATCTAAGTGCTTTTCCTCTCTAATAAATAGTGGGAGGTCATTCCAAGATTGAGGAGCTGTTATTGAGAAAATAGTGTGACGCCTCGTATTGATAACTTTCAATAAGTGTTGATCTTGTGATCTTAACTGTCTTGAGGTGAGATGAGGAATTAAAACTAAAAATAAAAGCAGGGGTTTTAAATAATAATGATTTAAAAGTAAGTAAGCATAATTTGATTAAGATACGGTGTGCAACTGGGAGCCAATGTGCCTTTTTAAGTAATGGAGAGACGTGATCAAATTTTTTGGCTTTATAAATAATTTTAACGGAGGCGTTCTGAATAATTTGAAGACGTCTGATTTCTTTTTGCGGTAGACCTTTAAATAGTGCATTACAATAATCAATTTTGGAAATTACTAAAGAATGAATTAAAATATTCAGGGATTTTGCACATAAAAATTTGGCCACTGAACGAATTTGGCGGAGTCTGTAGAAAGTGGATTTGACCACATGGCTTATGTGATCATGATAAGTTAGTTTATTATCAAATATTACTCCAAGAATCCTAATATTGTGTGCCATCTGCAAAGGAATACCTTTAATAGAAATGGGAGAAAGAAGTCTACTGCAGTCCTTCCATGGAAAGAGCATAACGGTAGTTTTATTGATATTCAAGGCTAGTCTATTGGTATCTAGGCAATGATGAATTTGATCCAGCTTTCCGTTTATTGCTGTTATTTCTTGTAAATTAATAGACTGGCAGAGAGTCATAAGGGGGGCAAGAAAAGTGTTGAACAGTAAAGGTGAAAGTATTGATCCTTGAGGAATGCCATATGGAAATGAATAACTATCTGAAGATGAATTATTGAAAAAGACATTTGATGAACGGTTTTCGAAGTAAGACTTGAACCAGAGCAAAACCTGGTCTGTCACACCAATAGATTGAAGCCTGTTTATTAGAAGGGTATGGTAAGTAATTTTTTTTCTGTCTGTCAAGATTTTTGATGAGTTTTAAAAAGTGTGACAAAGCGTCAGCAGTGTATTTCAGCTGCAGACTCCCATAAATGGTGTCTACAGTGTTTAGGCCCTAAACACAAAATAGAGACTTCTTCTCACTGTTCCATTTTAAAATCTGCTCTCTTAAAGCCTATTGCACTCAACAAGAGCAGTTATTCAGTGCTGCTATGAATGTTGCTAAATCTTCACAGGTGTTGACATCGAAGACTTCGACATCGATATTGCAAGAAATTCCAGCATCAGGGAAGCCAGCTAAGAAGCCACCCAAACAAACATCGCTCTCAAGCTTTGTAGGTTGTCACTCCTACAAGATGTGCATCCTTACTGTGGTCACCCACTCTGAGACAACCTGCTGCACCCATGCCTTCTTTTAGGGAGAAACTGGACGAGTTCTCCCAGAGAGAGCTCTGTAATATATTTACATTGCATTGCAGGCCCGTGCTACCATTGACTTCCTTAGTACCGGCCCAGCTTGAGTATAGCGTTACAATGCCTCAAAGTACTGTTGTCAGCTATCCATTGGCACATCAAACTCATCAAGGATCTCCTGTGAGACACTGTTATTCCCTTGCTAAATGATATTCAAGACATTGATCTTCCCACCAATGTTCTCACCGACGCTCCTCGTCGAAGCATTGCCACTCTTCTTCAGGGTGATCAACCTCAAGATAGCATCACATCGCGTTCATGTTTTGAAGAGTAAGAGGTGGCCATTCATTGGTGGTCTAAATCAGATTGGTATTGAAGATGTCAAAAATCTTCAAGTAGACATCGTTCTCCTCAACACACAGTGTCTCCAAGTCCTCTATATGATTCAGATTTTTGTTCGTCTGCCAGAGCCAGAAAGGGGCACGGACCTCAGTTTTTTAAGGACGTGCGGTTTTAGATCCGCGTTTTACCCCTTCCCGGAGAAGAGCTACATTGAAGATACAGCTGACAGCAAACGAAGAAAGCAGTATGAGAAATAGCATTTGTTTGACACACATAAAACGTCCACCATAAAAGAAAAGGCAGCCCGTACGGTCCACTCCTTCTCCGGCCAGTCCTACTCCCGTGTATTTTAGCCGCTCGGAGACGCAGGTGCGACGCGGGTGTTCCGGCCGGTCTGGATCAAAGATGGCCGTCGTCGTGCACTTCCGGGTCACGCGAGGCGCGGGGAGCGGGCTGCTTGCACTTTACCCGCAGATACAGTTAGTGCGGGAAGGAGATGCCGGTGTGCCAGTTCTTCTTGCAGGGCCGCTGCCGGTTTGGGGAACGCTGCTGGAATGAGCACCCGCGGGGAGGCCGCCAGCCTCCGTCGCTCGGTGAGTATGAGCAGCGTTTTCAGGGGGAGAATCTGGCTCGCTAAGGAGTGAGGGACCTCGTTAGTTAAACTGAGGTTTTCCGATTTTGCGGCGTCAGCTGCTGCGACGCCTCCACGCTCCTGGTGGGCGCAGAAGCGTATCTTGCTTTTCGGCTCATTCGTCTGGTTGGTATCTTCGGTCTCCTCAGATCAGGGAACAAGTCAAGCCTACGGGCTGTTGCAGGGCTCTGTACTACAGCAGAAGTGAAGTATCGGATAAATCCGAGTAGACTGAGCAAATTGATATAGACTGAGAAAAGATGGGTCATATTGAGATCCTGTTCCCTGATGGATAAAGTGTATCAAGAAAATTCAAGTGCAATAGATATGCCCTGGATAGTAGGGTATTCTCCCCATGCTCGGGAGCCGTTTAGATGGAATCCACTTCCGTTTTTTTTTTATTTATTTAATTTGTTTTCTATCCCATTGTCCCCAAAGAGCTCAGAATGGGTTACAGGTTATTTCAACTCTTCCTCCTTCTCCTACGAGCTCCATGTCCATTCCTATCACCCCTCTCCAGCTCCATGTCACATCTCTCTCTCGCTCCAACACTATGTTCAGTATTCCCCCACCTTGCATCCCCTTCTATCTGTTCCTCTCCACCACCATATCCAACATTTCTCCCTCTCGTCCTTCTTCTCCCTCCCTGCCTTCCAGCCTTTGTCATTAAAGATCATGTCCGCCCACCAGCGCTGAAGCCGCTTCCGACAATCTCTGCTACCCCCCCCCAGCACTGAAGCCACTTCTGACAATCTATGCTACCCCCCCCCAGCACTGAAGCCACTTCTGACAATCTCTGCTACCCCCCCAGCACTGAAGCCACTTCTGACAATCTCTGCTACCCCCCCAGCACTGAAGCCACTTCTGACAATCTCTGCTACCCCCCCCCCCCAGCACTGAAGCCACTTCTGACAATCTATGCTACCCCCCCCCCCAGCACTGAAGCCACTTCTGACAATCTCTGCTACCCCCCCAGCACTGAAGCCACTTCTGACAATCTCTGCTACCCCCCCCCAGCACTGAAGCCACTTCTGACAATCTCTGCTACCCCCCCAGCACTGAAGCCACTTCTGACAATCTCTGCTACCCCCCCCCCCAGCACTGAAGCCACTTCTGACAATCTCTGCTACCCCCCCAGCACTGAAGCCACTTCTGACAATCTCCGCACTGCCCCCCACGCTAAACACTTCCGACGATCTCCACCCCCATGCCCAAAGCTGACACAGAAACCTTCTTCAAGCCTCACTTGCTCCTTCGGTCTTCACCCTTCAGCAGCACTCCCTGCATGGACGGCGCAAGCAGTGACTCGCATGCTGCACGTGGCTGACCCACAAGCTTTCGCCCTAAAATCAACTCTTGACATCAGAGAGAAGGTTTCTGGGTCAGCCACTTGCACGCACCACCCATGCAAGGAAGGCCACTGAAGACGGAAGAAGTGAGTGCAGCTCGAATAAGGTTTCTGTGTTGTCTTCGAGAGCAGGGACGGGGCGGAGAATATCAGAAGCGGCAATGGGGGGCGGAGATCGTCGGAAGCAGCTTCAGCCCGGGGGGGGGGGCGGAGATGTTGGATGTGGCTTCAGCTGGGGGGGGGGGAGTGGACAGAGGAATATGGGATCCCCGTTGGGGGCGGCCACCACTGCTTCTTCTACAGATTGATGGCCAGGCGGCGTACCCCCTAGAGTACACGTACCGTATTTTAAGAAATACTGTCGTAGAGCAGAGAGGTACCATGGGTGCTTTTGAAAAATCCAGAGTTTTTCATTCTGAAAACAGTGTACAGAGCATAGTTGCCAGGGCCGAGGTTTTCTCACCCAATTGAGCTGCTTTGAAACGCTGGTTGTGGGAAATTTCGAGTAGTTGCAGATTTGGGGGCTGGTTTTAGATTTTTGTGTGGTAATTTGGGCTGCATCATGGCACAACCTGTGTTGAATGGAAAGAAGAAGGAAAGCTGCGAACTTGTTGTGGGCAATCTCATGAGTTTGACAGTAGGATGGGGAAGAGTATGCGGGAGAGGTGCCAGATCGCATACAGGGAAGAGAGCAGAAGCAAAAGGGAGGGATGGGAGACCACAGGGAGGGAAGACTAGTCCTCCTCTGGTTCATGATTCACTGCTCTTGTCAGCCTTGGGCCTTCCTCTCTCCCAGGTCCCATCTACTTCCTGTTTCCATGAAGGCAGGACCTGGCAGAGAGGAAGGCCCGATGCTGGCCATAGCAGCAAATTGCAAACGGTGCGCTGCTAACTGCAGAGTGACAAAGGGAGAGGGGAGAAAAATGCACTCAATTGGGGAGAGGGAGGGAGAAGAAAAAGAGATGCCAGACCACGGGGAGGGGAGGGGAAGGAAAGGAGATGCCAGGCCATGAAGGGAGAGGAAGAGATTCCAGGGAATGGGGAGGAAGGAAGGGAAGGTGACAGAGATGCCAGACCCAGGGAGATAGGGAAAGGAAAGAGAGGAGATACCAGAGCATGGAGGGGGAAGGAGAGGAGAAAGAGATGCTAGGGCATGGAGGAGGGAAGGGAAAGAAACTGAAATGCTAGACCATCAGGGAGGGAAAGGAAGGAAAGGAGATGCCAGAGCATGGAGGGACAGATGGAAGGAGAAGAGAGATCCCAGTGCATGGGGGAAGGGAAGCCAGAGTATGTGGTGAGTTGGGATGGGAAGAAGGAAAGGAGAAGGGAGAAATGCCAGATATTGGGAAGGGTGTGGAGACAGAGAAAAATAGAAGGGACTGATAAAGAGGGCAGATGCTGGATGGAATAGAGAGTGAAGAAAAGATGAGGAAAACAGACACCAGAGATAAAAGGTAGAAAAAAAGTATTTTGTTGTTGTTGCTTTTAGACTAAAGTAGTATTGTAGCTGTATTGATAAACATTTATAAATAGAAAATAAAAATAATCTTTTTATTGGACTCATTTTAATATATTTTTTACTAACTTTTGGAGACCAAAATTCCCTTCCTCAGGCAGTGGCGTACTGGGGGAGGGGGGGGGCAGTCCACCCCGGGTGCTGCAGGGGGATGGCTCATCCAATCCCTTTTTATATTTGGGAGGGGTGTTAAAAAATGATCAGCCCCGGGTGTCACGTCCCCTAGGTACACCACTGCCCAATCCCTTCCCCGTAGAGTATTAGGGAACTTCCAGAGCAATTTGAATCCAATTAGAAAAGGTTGTTTTATGTCTGTGAATTTTGTTTTGTATCTTCTGTGAGTACGTTCAGATGCTACTTTGTAGAGAGTGTCCCAACTGAAGTTAGTTGGACTGAGAACTTTTCAGCACCCCCCTCATACATTGGGCTGTTTTGAGGCTGCTGTTTTTTGGTTGCTTTCAAGGTAATTGGGCGAGATTATAAAAAAGTATCTGGCAACACTAGTACCAAGTTCAGAAGGCAGTTGGAGTCAGAAGGGGAAAGCAGTAGGGAGAAACAGCCTGTCTTTCTCTGGTTAATAGTTTTGTGGGAGCTGGCAGAGAATGTCTCGGACTACTTCTGTGCATATAGCTCAGGGGATCAGTGTCCCAGAATCCTGAATATTCTGGTAAAGGGGGAATTTCTTTTTTTTTTTTTTAAGTTCAAAATGTTTATTAAGGTTTTGTAATACAAACACAAAGAAATACAGAATAAAATACAATGAATACTATTATATAGACATCCAGAGGATGTTTATCTAAACAACAATTATCTGCAAGCTAAGGTATCAGCTCAATAGAATACTGTAACACGTAAGAAGAGGAGAATAAAGTAACGAATGAATGAAAGAAACGGGAAGGGTATAGACTGAAAAGAGGAGATTTGGAGTGGTCAGGTATGAAATTGAGATTGCACAAATTGGTCTAGAAATTGCCATGGCGAATTATTGGTGGAAAATTAAGAAGAGATTCTAGAAATGCAAAGTTTTTCAGCAGCATATTGTTCATGTCTATTATAAAGACATAATGAGTTCCACCAGAAAGAGTAATCAGAGAGAGGCTGATTTTCAATTTTTAATATGCATAAGAACAGTTGCAAACATACTATCAATCAGCCTGGGAGGGCAATCCGAACTGGCAAAGCAGGGGTGTTGAGATCGAAGTATGATCATGTCGAAAGTAAGAGCACAATTACTTATTGTAATATTTTTCATAGTGTTCCATATATGAGACCAGAAGGAATGAACAACAGTGCAGTGAAACAACATATGATCTAGAGTCCCATCCACAACGAGACAGTGCCATCATTTAGGATTCGGTCTCAATTTTGCTTTCCACATACGGTGAGCGGTCCACACAGCTTGCCACATGACGAAGTATAAGGATTGTGAAACTCTAGAGGAGTGGAGGGGTCGATTGGTTTTGCTCCAGTAAGATTTCCAGTCTATTGCGGAGATAGGAGATGTCATCATATTTGACCATTGGTTTAGATCCTGAGGCGAGAAAGTGTATCGATGATCACGTAGAATTTTGTAGAAAGTAAAGACAGCTCTACCTCGGGATATCATAAAGTCACTCCAGCGATGAAATGTGTTCAGAGAGAGGGTTGCTTCCGTATGAAGAGTCAAAGAGTTGATAGCAGAAGACAACAATAGCCACTGAGGAAATTGAGTACATATTACAGAGAATGGTACAAGCAAGTTTTTATACAGTAATTGTTCTACATACCATATTCCAGCTTTTTGCCATTTTTTCCAACAGAAAGTTTTACCATTATGTTTGAGTTTGGAATTATTCAAAATGGACATTAACAGTAGAACAGTTAAATAGTGATATGTCTGCCACACCATCTAGATATCGAATAACTTGCTGTGTCACACTTAGTAGGGTGTATCCTTTTAGTTGCTTAGGGATATTCATAATGCACAGGACTTGTAAAGGATAAGGATGACATATATGTGTTTCCATTTCCAACCAGGGGGATAGGTCCTGCTGAGGCTGGATGTGAGCCCAGTACACTCCATATTTAGCAAGGGAAGCTAAAGAATAAAATTGGAAATCAGAGAGATTCATACCACCATTTTCTTTTGATGCTTTCAGTTTGGTAAGGGCAATACAGGGTTTTTTATTATTCCAAATGAACAAGAAGAGCTTTTGGTTAATCCACTGAAATAAAGGTTTCTTACATTGAGAGGGTAGCATGGATAGGACATATGTGAGTCTAGGTGCTAAGGTCATTTTTATTGATGCTATCCTGCCCCACCTTGATAAGAACAGTGGGAACCAGTTGGAAACTGACTGAGTAACCATTTGTTTGATCCTTGATACATTCATTTCCATTATCAATGCAGGGTCCTTATGAATCATGATACCCAGGTATTTAACAGCTGCATCTGACCAATGGAACTGGAAGTTAGATAGATCAGATAATGTTATAAGATCATTTAAGGAGAATAATTCAGATTTTTAATAATTCATTTAATTATTAATAATATAATATATAATAATTAATAATTCAGTGTCCCAGAACCCTGAATATACTGGTAAAGGGGGAATTTCTATTTGTCCTTTTTACATTTTTAACCTGATAGTGTTCTTCTGGCCTGCCTCCTGTGCACATAACCAGCCACAGGGTCTGCCACTCTCCTACCTTTGTCTTATACCGATGTCGCCAGCCTAAGTGAAGATGGTTTACCTTTAAGTAAATCTGACTTGCAGAAGGCCCAGAGAAATGATCCAGGTTTAGATCCAGTGTGGAAAGTAAAGAAGTACTACAAACCTATTGAGTCTTTAATGTCAAATCACCCAGAAGTACCTCTTCTACTTCATGAATGGGATCATCTAGTTATGTAAGATGATATATTATATTGAACCACCCAAGATGCCACCAGCTGCCCCAAAAAACAGTTGGTGCCGCCCCAGAAATTTTGTGGTCCTGTATTAAGAAGTTTACATGATGAGACCAGCCATATGGGTGTGGATCATACCGCTGAGCTGATCTGATCAAGGCCCGGTTCTTCTGGCCCAGATTGTCTGCTAACATTGAACAGTATGTTAAGACCTGTGAGAAGTGTATTAAGACATTGCCTACTCGAGCTACACCTCTAATGCATATTACCAGCAATGGATGACTAGACCTAGTGTGCGTCAATTTTCTGCGTCTGGAAAATGACAGCCATAACATTGATAATATTTTGATGGTCACTGATTATTTTACCCAGTATGCCTAAGCCTACCCTACTAAAAAATAACAAGCAGACAGTTGCAAAAGTGTTATGGGAGAAATATTTTGTACTCTGACCAAGGTAGAGATTTTGAAAGCAGGTTAATTAGAGAGGTGGCATCAAAAAGTCACATACCACTCCTACCACCCACAGGGAGAACCACAACTAGAAAGATTCAATAGAACTTTGTTAAAACATGTTGTATACTTTAGACCCAAAACAGAAACAACAGTGGAGTCAACAGATTGGTACATGCTTATAGCTGCACAATGAATATTCCCCTTATTATCTTATGTTTGGCCAAGAAGCTAGACTACCTATGGATGTATGTTTTGGGATCACACTAGATGGGTCACTCTTCAGGAAACCATCTCAGATACATTCAGAATCTCAAGCAGCCGAGGAGACAGCTGACAGACAAAATACAGGCAATAAACTCCGCTATGATGAGTCAAAAAACAAGAGCTGCAAGCTGGGGACAGAGTACTAATCAGAGCTTTAGGTATCCCAGGCATGCATACACAAGCTATCAAATTGCTGGTGCAGGAGTCCTTTGTGGTAAACCTTAGTTGCCAAACTTAGTTGCCAAAGGTAAACCTTTGTGGCAACCTTAGTTGCCAAACCTGCCAGTGTACAAGCTGATACCAGAAAGTAGAAAAGGTCTTGAGAAAACTCTACACAGAAATCATCTACCCCCTTAGGTCAATCAGTCCAATTGCCACAAATTGAAAATTCTACAACATCCAGGCCTATAGCAAAATGCAAACAAAAGTTAAGACATCAAACTTGTTTGCAGAATGAACAAGAAAGCTGTGACTCTGACCACTCTGCAGAATTTTCAACGTCTTGAAGATTCCACATTTCAGTTGGAATACTGTATGGACCCACCAGCATCATAAGGCCTAGATCCAATTGAGTTAGTGGGATGCTTCACAAATAGGTCAGTATCTAAGACAGTAACTGAAAGAAATGCTAGCAGTGCAGAGGATCTTAGTGACCCCTCTCTCACAAAACATACACATACATGACACACCTCATGTACATCTTATACATGGATTACAACAAACTCCAAAAACAAAATTGCCAAAGAACCTTACAAAGAGACCCACAAAAAGGTCAAAGGTTCCCAAGAGTGGTAGTGAAACGGTGTCCCCAGCAAAGATTAAAGCAATAACCAACACAATAATGTGTATAAGGTAAATAACTATCAGAATTTTACAAGACTTAGGTACCCTCAGTGCGAAGGGACAGCGACGGGAGCGTAGCTCCAACGCTTCACGCATCAAGGTGGCGCTGAGAAGGCGTACACCTACACACCATCATAGGGTACCAGAATGTGTGTTTTTAAATCAAAATGACACTATCACCAACAAAAGCAGTGCAAAATAAACACAGGGCACTATTACAGCAACCAATCGGGGAACCCCCCAGCCAACTCCCAAAAAATGAAAAAGCAAAACTTAGCTTCAAAAGATTTTCATCCAATGTCCAAGGGAAGTGAGACAGGGCAGATGGAATGCCAGAAGACCAGGTTCAACCAGCCTGGTTTCGGGAACAAGTCCCTTCCTCAGGAACCCATAACTGAACAAATCAATGGCAGTCCTCCAGGAGAGCGTGTTAGATCCTGTATCCCTAGCGGACTAGGTCCTTTAAGGCTTTTATGTGGATGATTTATTTTTATGTGGATGAAATTATTTTATGTGGATGATTTCAGTGTACCTTTGGAACTTTGACACTTTCAAATAAAGTCCATTTAGGAACATCGTCACTCCACATAATTTTTTTGGTTTACCCTACAGGTCCTACAATCTTTTCCTCTTATGTTTCTTCTCAGTGATTTTAGCCACCTTACACAGCATGGTCACACTTGGCACACTCTTTTTTCATCTTGTGGTCAAGTTTAGCTACTAATTTGCATGTATAAGGTTGGCACCACAGTCACTTTTATGCCATTTATCAATTATTTTTCATTTTATTCTTCCTCAATCCCTCTAGGACCCCTGAGGAAGATGTGTTTGCCGAAACACAGACCGTTTAGGGTCCGATTGGATTTGTATTTTAATGGTTTTATTGTGAAGAGCATATAATAAATCATCTTTCAGAACATCTAAATCCACAGTCTTTTGTTTTTATCGCTGGTTTGATTTCACTGTGGATTATTGGGTCTTCTTTTTGTTTTTTATTGTGTTAACTTCAAGCACATGCCACACTCCTTTCTATCCGTTATATGATAATTATTATCAAAGTACATTTAAGAGATACAAGCTCCCTTTCTCTACCCAGCAATGAAATGCTAGATCATATGTCTTCTGAGCCAGCAAGCTTAGGAATCAAATATCATCTGAACTACCATCAGGTATTAATTAAACCATGACGCTTCAGGCGGGAAACTGTTTTAAACAAAGAAAGAAAGAGGCAAAGAAGATTAAACAGAGAGAGGAGATAGAGAAAGAGCATTTATAATTGTAATACCTCTCCAGATGTGTTATATATGCATTAGAGAAAGACATAATAGTTGTTACCCGCAGTTAGCCGTGGAGCGGTGAATGGGCTTGTCTCCGCAGTTAAAAAAGTGAGCACGCAAGGTGAATGAGCGTGCGGTCTGGCAGCCTCCTCTCTCCCACCATCCGGCCGGCCGTGCATCTCCCTCCCTTTCCCTTACCTTCTCTTTGTGGTGATTTCTATAAGGCTATGTGTTATATTGCAGCCGGAGCCTTGAAGTCGCGTTGCATGTGGCTGTTGGAAAAGTCTCCTCTGACTCAACTTCCTGTTTCCAGTTGCATCAGAGAAGACTTTTCCAGCAGCCAACACGATGCAACTTCAAGGCACTGGCTGCAATACAAGGCATAGCCTTATAGAAATCACCACGAAGAGAATGTGAGAGGGAGAGAGATACATGGCTGGCCGGCGGGAGGGAGCTGCTGGACCGCGCAAAGGGTGCTGGGGGGATGTAGAGGAGAAGATGCTGAAGCAGCCTGAAGGGAACTAGGGAAGAAAAAGAGGGGAGAAGATGCTGGGAAATGGGGAAGAGACAGTGGGGAGAAGATGCTGAAGGGAAATGGGGAAGGGAGAGTGGGGAGAAGACGCTAGAAGGGAAGAAGACAGAGATGCCAGACTTTGGAGGAGCGGAGGGAAGAAGATGGGTACCAGACCAATTGGGGGAGGGGTGAAGGGAGAGGCATAGTATCAGAGCAAATGGAAGGCCCAGAGAGAAGACAGACAGTGGATGGAAGGAATTGAATGAGAAGATGAGGGAAGCAGAAACTAGACAACAAAGGTAGAAAAAAAATTTTTATTTATTTATTTTGCTTTAGGATAAAGTAGTATATTAATTGTGTTTATAAAAATTTATAAACAAAGCCCTGCCAGCTGAAAATCTCTTTTCTAGTTCAGCAGCCAGAACTTTGATTATAAGGAAGGAATAAGCTAAATATTGCAATACTGAGGCTTGTATGGATGCTGCGGGGACAGTGGTCGCAGGGATGGGGACGGGGCGGTGACTGTGACAAATTTTTTCCCCGTGTCATTCTCTAATATGCATCCAATTATAATTTTGCTTATCCAGCAATATTTACATAAATACTGAATTCCCATTTTCCTTCGCTATATAAATTCCTGATCTTTTGTTAATTATCCTGACATAAATCTTATTTATGTTCACTATGTACACTCTCTCTGTCCATGGAAAGATCTCTGCACTATTCATGCTAGACAGCAAAACTCCTCAATGTTCCAAGTTTCCATGCAAATGATTTGCACAGAGGTTCGCCGTAATCCCATCCCACCAATTGCTCTCAAAGCAACTTCCATATATGCACAGAGCCAGTATGGAAAGCCCAAACAGCTGAGTGGCAGGGAAAGCCCTAAAGCAGCCTTCTGCCACTCATTTGTTGGGATGTTTTTTCTTTTCTTTTTTTTTTTTTTTTATGGCACAGATGTTATACATATGTTACTCACACATGCAATATCTGCCCCATTTAAAAAAAAAGAGCCTCCCCCACCCACCTGACACTCCACCCCTGGATGAACGATCCCTGGTATGAAAAAATCAGAAAGGATGGCTACCCCTCCTGCCACTGTGAACCTCCCCTGCACTGACCCCTCGCAAGGACCTCCTGAACCAATCTCTCCCCTCCCCCCCCAGTACCTTAAAATAGATGTTAGCAGGAGGGATACCCAGCCCCTCATGCTCTCCAGGCCTGCCACGCCAAAATGGCGGGCCTTCCCTTTCCTGGTGCATCCTGGGATGCATGTAGAATCAGAGAATGTAGGACCGCACGGAAAACCATGCGGTGAGCCATTTGAGCATCGGGTCAGCAAATATGATCAGTCGCGAAACCGGTTTAATGACAATCGTTAGATGATCGGACACTTTAGTTCATCTAGCCCTGAGTTTTGACCAGCACTCTATCCTATGATGCTGTCATCATTTCTTTACAGAGCTTCAGAGGTTAAAAAGACCACCAAATCAGTCAAGAGCCTTTTAATGGCAGCACCTCTTTAGCAAATTCTCTTATCTGCATACTTGTGATTGGAAATAAAGGACAAATTCGTAGAGAAAGTGCAGAAACTAAATGTGCCCCAATCCCTCTAACATCATATTTTACATTTTCTCTCAACTTCAAGGTGGTGGCAGAGGTGGCTGGGGTGGCCAGCCTCAACTACAAGGTGG
This sequence comes from Geotrypetes seraphini, assembly GCF_902459505.1. Taxonomy (NCBI): domain Eukaryota; kingdom Metazoa; phylum Chordata; class Amphibia; order Gymnophiona; family Dermophiidae; genus Geotrypetes; species Geotrypetes seraphini. Next base: position 395,737,335 of record NC_047085.1, on the reverse strand, counting down.
TGGCAGAGGTGGCTGGGGTGGCCAGCCTCAGAGATTTGTACAATTCATCCAACCTTCTGGCCTGCATAAGCCACCATCATGGAGCAGCAACAGAGAGAGTAGACGTCCATCCTTTGGATCATATTCTAGGTCCAGAGCACAGGACGGTGGACTTGGCTTTTCTCAGAATGCATTCTCGGCTTTAAATTCTTCACAAGATATCGATGATAGCCATAAAGATGATGATCAGAAACTTATGTAAGTATTATGTTTCTTTTTGGGGCACTTACTGGAAACATGTAGCACAATAAATTTAAGGGTCTATATTCAAAACGATTTAATCAGCCAGGAATTGCTCTTGTTTGGTCAAATCGCATGTGCAGGGCTATCCTCTGATTTAGAGATTGACACATTGACTGAATACCACGGCAAACCACGATGGACCGCGGTTTAACCATGGGGATGGGAAAAATTTGGGCCATCTACCGCCGGAATGGGAATAAGGCCTTTTTCCACCCTGTGGGAGGTAAAAGGTCTTGCTCCCCCATTTAAAAAAAAAATTGCATCTGAGTCCAGTAGTCCTCTCCCCCCATGTGAGTCAGCACACCTAAACTTTTCTCCTCAACTCCCCTCTCGGCCCACACTTATTTTATCTTTAGCCTCAACCGCCATGGAAAACAATCTTCAAAGGCCTGCACCAAAATCTTCCCTCTGCTTAGTCCCTCACTGATGTAACTTCGGTTTCGTGAAGCCAGAAGTTACTTCAGCGAGGGACTCGGCAGAGGGAAGGCCTCAGTGCAGGCCTCTGAAGATTGTTTTCTGTAGTGGTTGAGGCTAAAGGTAAAATAAACGCGGGCCGAGAGGGGAGTTGAGGAGGAACGTTTAGATGGGGGACAGTGCTGGACTCGCGGGAGAGGATTCTGCTGCTTGTGGGAGCTGCTGGGCTTCTGGGGGGGAATTCTACATGTGTGGGTCTGCTGGACTAAAGGGGGGATTTTGCTGCTTGGGGGAGCTGCTGGGCTCGGGGGAGAATTCTGCTTGGGTGGGAGCTGCTGGGCTCGCTGGGGGATTCTGTTGCTTGGGGGGAGTTTGCTGAACTCGCAGGGATTCTGCTACATATATATGGGGGGGCTGCTGGACTTGGAGGGGGGATTCTACTGCTATGGACTTGTCTGGGGTTTGAATGGAAGGCAGATGGGAGCTGGACCTGGTCTGGGGGTTGAGTGGAAGGGAGATGGGGGCTGGAGCTGGTCTAGGGGCTATGTGGACGGCAGATGGAAGCTAGGACAGGACCTAGTCTGGGGGGCTGAGTGGAAGGGAGATAGGGGCTAGAACTAGAAGGAATTTAAAGAGGTGCTGGACCGATGTGGATGTGGCTGGAGGGGACAGAGGGACTGGACCCATGTTTCGGGGTGACTGGAGCTGGAGGAAAAGGAGAGAGATGTTGGACCTACAGGAAGGAGGAGAGAGATGAGAAAGAGAAGATGCTGAGCCAAGGGGATGAAGGAAGTGAAATACTGAACACAGCAAAGGGAGGGAGGAAAGAGAACAAAAGACATATTGGTGTAAGAGACTAAGACAGAGAAGAAGCTGGACACAGGGAGATAATACGAAAGAAAGGGGACACCCTGGCAAGTGTGTCAAGCAAAGACAGAAAAGAAACAGAAACCAGAACCTGAGATCAACATGATTTGAAAAGTAAAATGACCAGACAACAAAAGGAGCGGTATATAAACCCAAGGTTTAGTTTAGTTTAGTTTAGAAAAAAGCTTGCATTTTTTATTTTGCGATTAGAATGTATGGGATTTGAAATGTGTATCCTGCCAGAGCTGGTATTAGATATAGATGGGGACCACAAAGCCCACTAACAGGCTGTACCTTCTTCAACTTCCTAGTTGCATTACCCTAACACTTTTCCTGCCATGTGTGACTGCGGTATTCTGTTAGCATGATTTTTCTATGTAGCATTCTGTAGTAATTTGACTTGTTCAGTTTTTTCGATAATGGAGGGGATTTTTGTGAAAGGGATGGGAGACAGGAGTTTTGTTGATCCGTGTTCTGTATTATATGTGGTTTATAAAATAACAATTGTACAGAATATTCTTTTTATGCTTTAAGTTCAATAGAAAATCATAACTATTTGAGGCTTGTGCGGATGGGATCAAACGGTTTGCAGGGATGGGGACTGAGCTCGCCAGGATTTAGCAAGAACGAGACAGGGATAAAATTTTTCCCTGTATCATTCTCTTCCTCTGATATTCAGCGACACTTAACTGGTTAGTGCAGTTGAATATCAACACTAACTGCCAATCACAAAAACAGCTATTTTGTGGGCAGTCCAGGGGCAGAGTCAGCATTTTCTGTGCTTAAGTGCCAGTATTTCGCACTTAAACCATATAAAGTGACCATATAAATAGGACATGCCAGCAAAGGGTCTTGATCTGCTTTGCAGCCGATGTCATCACTTGTGGCCTTGCCTGGTGATCTCGACCTGGAGCTGCCTCCTGCATCAGCTTGGTGTTTGTTCGTGGCCTTGCCTGGTGGCCTCAGCATGGATCTGCTCTCCTCATCTGTTCGGTATCTATTTGCCCTGTTGACCTGTGAAGTTCATTTTTTAATTCTTCATTGCTTTAACAGCCTGCATAGAATGAAGATGGTGCTCTATTGGACTGGTCTGAAGAAGAAGAATAGGTATAAGGTTAGAGCAATTGCACATGTTGGGAAGCAGATGGTATGGAAGGCCAGGGTTGGGATTGACATCCCCAGCAGTGAGCAGAGGAAGGAGAGTGTGCCGAAGCAAAGGGGAACAATGACGAAGACGAGAAGTGCTCAGAGAAAGGAGGTGGATGTTTGAAAGGAGGAGAATGTTTGAGCTTGAGAGCGGAGAATAAGGTAGATGACAAGATGGATGGTGAGGGGATAGGAAAAGCAGAAAGATAGTGAGGACTTGTGGTGTCCCTTTTCTTTCATTTTCTATCTCGATGTATTTTTTTATTTCCCTGTTCCCCCTTTCCTATTTAATTCAGTCAGTTTATTTTGTTTAATAAACCCCAGCAGTTTTATTTCTAATTTTTACCTGATACTGGGTTTATTTTTGTTGTTGGGTTTTTTCTTCTTTTAGCTGTATTTTACTAAAATATTGTAAACCATTTAGTTATTCTTTGATAGACAGTATATCAAGTTACAGACTTGGAAAGGGAATGAGATTGGGGAGAAGGAGAAGCAGAAAGTGAATGGGAGCCATAAGGAGAAGAATAGAGAAAGGAAATAGAAATATACAGGAAGTGAAGTATAATAGGGAGGTGCACAAAGGAGTGCCTTCACACCGCTTAAATAGATAGCAAGGCTAGTCTTTTGTACTTTGTTATTTCTGGGCCATAGACCTAAGAAGTCCACCTGGTATTGTCCTTGTGTTTCAACTAATGGAGTTACTGTCAAAGCTATCCAAACCATCTCAAACTTTTGCGGGATCAAAACCATGAAATTCTGCCCAGCATCGTCTTCATGTTTCAAATTGCTGGAACTTCTGAAGCCCTCCCAAGTCCATCCTAAACCAAATTGCCATATACTGCAACTCTGCCCAGTACCGGCCTTTGTACTTCAATTTATACCAATCATATTCTAATAAGAGATCCTTGGGGTTATCTCACACTTTCTTGAATTCTGTCACTGTTTTCTTCACCACCGCCTCCCCCAGGCATCTACCTCTCCGAGAAAAATAATTTTCTAACATTACCAACCCACAACCTCAATTTATGCACTCTAGTTTTACCAATTTCCCTTTTCTGGAATAAATTTGGTTCTTCAAGTAATTCAATGTCTGTATCATATCACCCTTGTCCCTTCTCTCCTCTAGATTATACATGTTCAGGTTTTGCAGTCTCTTATGATGCAAACCCCCCTACAATTTTTGTCGCCTTCCTCTGGTCAGCTTCAAATCTTCTTTTGTTCTTAGCCAGATGCAGCCTCCAAAATTGAATACAAAACTTTAAGTGGGGCCTCACCAGTGACCTAGCCAAGGGCATCAGCACCTCTCTTTTGCTGGTTACGCCTCTCTCTATACAGCCTAGCATTCTTCTGGCACTGTTTTGTCGTCTTCAAATTCTCAAACACTAACAGATGAGTGGTATTCTACAGGCAGAGGGATCTGGTCCAACTGGATAGACTGGTTGATCTTTCTGTGTCTTGTTACTGTAACAGCATATCCAGGGCGCTATGGAGCATCAGTTGAGAGGGAGAAGACACATGCTGCTGCTTATCAACCATTGCTTTGCAAAAAAATGGCTCAACCAGAAAGGGCACCCAAGTAACCGGGAAAAGTGTTGAGAAAGAGGTGTGGAATGAAGTGGCAAAGAGAAAAGATTATAATTTGATTATAATTCTTCTTAAAGAAAAATAACAATATTAGCAAGATTGATCAGCTTGGATGTTTTAGCTCCAGCTTCCTTGGTGGGGATTTTCTTCTGATATAATTTTTCCTAGTGGTTTTGGAAAACAAGATATGGCCAAAAGCAGAGTACTGTTTTTCTTCAAAATATCAGCTTGGATGTTGTGGTGGTCTTTGAGTGCTGCTTTTGATCTGATCTTGAGTCTTGTTTTCATGTTTTTATATATTTGTAACAGTTTTTTGAAATGTGGCTTCCTTATTTTTTGCTCAGATAAGGCCTCCTGAATGAAATCTTTGGTCTTTATATTCTAAGGAATCCTTTTTACCAAGCTGCAGTAAGCACTAACACACAGCTTAAAAGGGCTACCATGGGGCATGCTGAGATTTCCCACAGTAAAATCCTAATGTGCATTCTGCTACCCACACGCTTAAAAATAAATGTTATTTTTTGGCCTGGGGCATGTCTGGAGCTAGAGAGTGGGCATGCTAACTGATTAGCATGCAAGCCCTTATGTCTATAAAATAGGTGGCAATAAGGGCCCATGCGTTACTTCATAAGTACAGGGTGCTCAGCAGAGCATTCATGTCATAGAACACGAGGAAGTTTCTTTTCCCTTTTGAATTAGGAGGATTTATTTTTTAAGGTCACACACAGCATTAGCGGGTTCTTTGAGGAAGCCAGGAAGGCGAAACGCGTCAGAACCCCGCTGGGTCACCGCTGCAGAGACATTGAAACTAAATCTGTTTACTTATATTAGCTTTTCACAAAACTTTGGACTTTGGACTTTATTTTCACATTATGGAGATTTAAGAATTACTTATGAATCTATGAAGTTATTTAAAAATCATTTATTCTAACAAGATGGTGCAATGATTGATTCTATGAAAGTTTATAAAAGGGTTTTTCCCTATGCTGAGTTATTTTACTCTACTTTTGGATTCTAAATGCCATTTTTGAAACTGTATTAATAACTATTATTGTTCCTTTTTTGCTGTTTGTGCTACATTTCCTTTGGAACAATATTCAATTTATTCAATTACCCAGTTGTATTATATTGAACATTAGAACATGGCCAGTAATGCTGAAAATAGAAAATCTGCCATTTTTCGGCTGTGACAAAAAAGCGGTCTTAGTGCACAGGAAAGACTCATATAAGGGTGTACTAAGACCGCTTTTTGTTGCAACTTTGTAAAAGGGCCCCTAAATTTCTCCTGTTTGGTATGACAATGCCCATTCTACTTGGATACAGTATAACATGAAGAGCTTTCAAAAATTTGAAATGTGAATATTTTCTCAGGTGTTCAGTAAAATTCAAAATATTAAAAAGTATATTTTGTTGTGATAAAGCTAGAGGAATGGTTTTTAGGTGCCCTTCTTCAAAGGTCAAAGAGACTATTATATATATACTGTACCTTGCTAAACTTCTGTTTTTTACAATTTTTTAGAGATGTTATAATTAAAGACATGGAGACATGGGAATCTTCTGGACAATGGAAGTTCTCCTCTTATTCTGTTGCAAAGGAAAAACTCAACCTCTCAGGTAGAGAAATATTTAATGCTTGCTCCTTACAGTATTCACAATATAAGCAATTAAAGGCTGGATTTATTACAGCCCAGATCTGCCAAAGTCACTTCTGTATCTAAAACTTGGACAGCCGATAACCTCAAATTCAGAAAAGCAAATGCTGAAAGTGTTTGTATGTGTGTGTGTGTATATGTATATATATATATATATATATATATATATATATATATATATATATATAATACACTCACACACTTGGCAACGGCAGCAGATGAATCCAGAGACTAGTGGGATAGCACACATCGACCAGCAGGTGGACGTAGAGAACTGATTAACAGGTGGTCATCTTGGATGGAATGTCTCCTGTAGCGTCTCCTGCAGCTTCAGTATGCTCTATCTCCCAGCAGGTCATGGTCGCTATCCTGATAGCTCCTGAATTCTGGCTGTTTTGGGTCATCTGCTCTCCTGTTGAGAATCCTCTTCAGTGAGAAAGGGGTGTTCGGCTGAGCGGTGCTGACTTTAGAGGTTACATCTGGGCCCCCCCAGTTCCCTGCCTCACCCTCCCCTCAGAGCCAGTGAGGGGGATTCGCTCCCTGTATTTCTTTCCCTTATTAAAAAAAAAAAAAAAAAGACAGGGAGCTTTCAATTTTGCTGTGGCTGTGTTTTACTTTGTATGCAGGCTACAACTTATCTATGCAAAACTTCCTGTGTGCAGCAGTTTTGTCAGGGTAAGACTCTGGTTCATTTGTTCTGTTCTTTGGGTTTTATATTTCTTTTTGGTGGTGTATTATGGCAGCTGAAGCTGTTAAACGATGTTCCCGCTGTGGGAAGCGGAGAACACCGTCAGGTGTGTGCTCTACAGGGTGCGCGGACGCGGCAGGGGAGGAAGTAAATATGGCACTGGTTCACGCAGCCCTTTCCCGCCCGAAAGACGCAAGTTTGTTTTCATCGGCGGATGCGGCCTCGGCGGTTCTGAGCGGTCCGATGCAACATTGCAGAGTTTGAATATGTCTCCAGCGGATCCACAGGCCTCTGGATCTGCTAACTCTCTTATGGCGGGCACGAAGAAACAGCCTAAGGTGTTTCCGGTACACGAGGCTATGACGGAACTTATTTCCGCCCAATGGGACACGCCAGAGGCAGGTCTCCGTGTGGCCAAAGCTATGAGGCAGTTATATCCAGTAGGACAGGAGGAGCTGGAGAAATTTAAGCTCCCGAGGGTTGATGCTTTGGTAGCCGCGGTTACAAAGAAGACTACTTTACCGGTTGAGGGAGGTGTGGCGCTCAAAGACTCCCAGGATAGGAAACTTGAATCTACGCTGAAACTTTCCTTTGATGTAGCAGCGCTTACGTTGCAGGCGGCTGTTTGTAGTTCCTATGCGGCGAGAGCATGTTTGCAATGGGCTCAGCATATGGTGGATGCCATGTTGGAGTCAGGGCTTACTGTTCCATCTGAATTTCCGGATATAGAAATGGGTTTGGCTTATTTGGCGGCTGCCTTGTATGATATAATTCGTGCTTCTGCAAAACAAATGTCTCTTTCGGTTGTTTCTCGCAGATCTTTATGGCTCCGTCATTGGGCGGTGGATGCGGCCTCTTTATTTACGGCTCGTGAGCTTCCTTTAAAGGGTCGTCTTTTGTTTGGTGAGGATTTAGACAAGTTGGTCAAGGATTTCGGGGATTCCAAAACGCAGAGATTGCCTGAAGATAAACCTCGGGGGCCTTTGAAGCCTCTAGCTTCCAAGCCCCGCTTCCGGGATGTTAGGAGATATAGACCTGGGAAGCCGTACTTTCCGCCGGCTTCTGGGTCCTCTTTTAGTTCCAGGCAGAGGTATCAACAAAAGAATTCCTTTCGTCCTTCGAAACCCCCAACCGCTCAACCAGCCTGTACCCCAGCCTTGCGCAATGCTCAATGACAGGGACTCTGCTCTCTCCGCCATTCCTATCGGGGGTCGGCCATCTTCCTTCTTGGCGGAGTGGGCAAAGGTAACTTCCGATCAATGGGTGTTGGACATTGTTCGAGAAGGTTACAAATTATAATTTTCCTCTCCCGTCGCAGATTCTTTCTTGGTGTCCCCGTGTTCACTGCAAGTCACTCTTCAGATTCTTCTGGAACTTGGGGCAGCAGTTCCAGTTCCTCCGGAGCAAAGGGGCCAGAGACGTTATTCCATTTACTTTGTGGTGCCCAAAAAGGGGGAATCGGTCAAACTGGTGCTCAATCTCAAGCGGGTCAATCAGTTTCTCCACATCAGACATTTCCGCATGGGAAACGATCAGATCGGTTATTGCGGTGGTTCAGCCAGGAGAGTTCCTCATGACGCTGGATCTAAAGGAAGCCTGCTTGCATATTCCCATTTGGCCACCGCATCAGCGGTATCTTCGGTTTGCCATTCTGGGCCAGCACTTCCAGTTTTGAGCAATGCCATTTGGCCTGGCAACGGCTCCCAGGACATTTTTAAAGATGATGGTGGTTGTGGTGGTGTTTCTTTGCAAGGAGGGCATTCGTGTTCATCCGTACCTGGACGACTGGTTGATTCGGGCCTCCTCAAGGCAAGAGAGTCTTGTCAGTGACCCAAACAGTAATTTCACTTCTTCAATCTTTGGGATGGGTAGTCAATTTTCCAAAGAGCTGTCTTGTTCCCTCCCAGTCTTTGGAACATCTGGGGGTATTGTTCGATACAAAGGTGGGGAAAAGTCTTCCTGCCCAGGGCTCGGGGAGAGAAGTTACAGTCTCAGGTTCGTCATCTTCTGTGATCTCCCGCTCCGAAAGTATGGGATTATGTGCAAGTGCTCGGATAAATGGTGGCATCTCTGGAAGTGGTGCCTTGGGCTCGCTTTCACATGAGACCGCTACAACAATCGCTTCTCGCCCGGTGGTCCCCAGCGTCTCGGGATTACAATCGTCGTCTTCGTTGGACTCCTCAAGCGTCGCTCAGCATGAATTGGTGGATCAGCGGGACCAATCTGTTCAAAGGTATGCCTCTAGAGTCGCCGGAATGGATCGTCATTTCTACGGATGACAGTCCGTTGGGTTGGGGGGGCTCAGTGCCTTCAGTCCTCAGCTCAAGGGGTCTGGTCTCAAGACGAGGCTCAGTGCTCCATCAATCTGCTTGAGTTGTGGGCGATCCGGCTGGCGCTTCTAGAATTTCAGGCCCTGATTCAGAATCGGCCGACCAGGGTCTTTTCGGACAGTGTCACGGCAGTGGCTTATATCAACAGACAGGGGGGTACCCGCAGTCCTCAGTTGGCGAGCGAGGTTCTGCTTCAGTGGGCGGAAGCTCACCTTCCTCTTCTCTCGGCGGCTCACATTGCGGGACAGGTAAATGTTCAGGCAGACTTCCTCAGCAGAAAGCTTCTAGATCCCGGAGAATGGGAACTCTCCACAGCAGCGTTGCAGCTGCTGGTGCAGCGCTGGGGCGCTCCAGAAATAGAACTCATAGCATCATCTCAAAATGCAAAGCTTCCTCGGTTCTTCAGCAGACACAGGGAGCGGGAGTCGGAGGGGGTGGATGCGTTGGCGCTGTCTTGGCCTCGCGGTCGTCTTCTTTATGTATTTCCCCCTTGGCCGATGATAGGTCGTGTGCTCTATCGTGTAGCTCGATTTCCGGACTCGGTGATATTGGTAGCTCCGGACTGGCCATGACGACCATGGTATGCAGATCTGATGCGCCTCTAGGTGGGCGAACCGTTGTGGTTTCCGGTGATCTCAGATTTACTACATCAGGGGCCGATCAACATGGAAAATCCGTCCCACTTTGGTCTTACGGCCTGGCTCTTGAAAGGTCGCGACTGAGGCGTAAGGGTTATTAAGAGCAAGTCATTTCTACCCTTCTCCAAGCTAAAAAGAGATCTACTTCTGCGTCTTATGCTAGAGTATGGAGAGTGTTTGATTCTTGGTGCAGTGCTCAGGGTATTTCTCCTTTCCATGCTTCTTTAGCTAACATTCTGTCTTTTCTCCAAGATGGCGTGACCAAGGGCTTGGCTTACAATTCTCTTAAAGTTCAAGTAGCGGCGATTGCTTGTTACAGGGGCCGCCTGTCTCGTTCTTCCCTTGCGGCTCAACCTGATGTAGTTCGATTTCTGAAAGGAGTACAACATATTCGTCCGCCTGTTAAGAAGTGAAGCCTTAAGGTAGTCCTTGGTGGCTTACAGAAGGTGCCATTTGAGCCTTTGTACACTGCAACTCTAAAAGATGTCACGTTGAAAGCAGTGTTTCTTGTAGCTATGGCTTTAGCCCGGCGGGTTTCTGAGTTGCAGACATTGTCATGCAAAGACCCTTTTTTTGCGAATTTCGGATTCGGGGGTCGCGATTCGGATTGTGCCTTCGTTTCTTCCGAAGGTTGTCTCTTCCTTCCAAGTTAACCAGGCTCTCTTCCTTCCTACTTTTCAGAAGCAGGATTGGGGGTGCGCGCTTTTCTTCGCTCCGTTTCCTGGATGTGCGTAGGATTCTTCTTTACTATCTGCAGGTTACTAATGACTTTTGCCATTCAAATCATCTCTTTGTGCTGTTTGCGGGACGCAACAAAGGTATGGCGGCGTCCAAAGATTCCATTTCTAGGTGGATCTGGGAGACCATTGCTTTCACTTACTTGGTGGCGAGGAAGTGATTACCGGAAGGTCTTCATGCTCATTCCACTAGATCGTTGGCTACTTCCTTGGCTGAGTCTAGAGGGTTTTCCTTGGAGGAGATTTGTCGTGCTGCTACTTGGTCTTCTAAGAATACCTTTTCGAAACATTACCGGTTGGACGTGGTGGCACGTGCAGAGGCTGCTTTCAGTGCTTCGGTCCTCACGGAGGCGGCTTTTGCTTCCCACCCGGTTTGAGGATTGCTTTGCTACATCCCACTAGTCTCTGGATTCATCTGCTGCCGTTGCTAAGGAAGGAAAAATTATGTTCTTACCTGTTAATTTTCTTTCCTTTAGACGCAGCAGATGAATCCAGAGCCCCGCCCTTTCTGGATATGGTATGTTGGTTTCTCTTTTGCGTGTTTTGGAAGTTTTGTTATGGTTGATAGTTGTGTTCTGCATTGTTATCTTTGAAGTTTATTATGGGAAAGAAGTTTTTTGCATTCTGAGAATTTTCGGGTTCCGTATGCTTGGGCAAGGAACTATACTGAAGCTGCAGGAGACGTTCCATCCAAGACGATCACCTGTTAATCAGTTCTCTATCTCCACCTGCAGGTCGATGTGTGCTATCCCACTAGTCTCTGGATTCATCTGCTGTGTCTAAAGGAAAGAAAATTAACAGGTAAGAACATAATTTTTCCATACCATATATACTTGAATGTAAGTTGAGACCCCCATTTCCCCGCCTAAAAGGAGGAAAAATGGTTGATTCGCATATAAGTTGGGCAGTTTAATATTCAAGTGCCCTGCCCTGTCAGGCTCTGCACCCAGCCCTCTTCGCTTCCTCCCTCCCCTGTCCGGCACTGCATCCAGCCCCCTTCCTGCCAGGCACTTCACCCAGCCCCCTTCCCTCCCAACCCCTGTCAGGCTCTGCACCCTGCCTCCCTCATGCCCTGTCCTCGTACCTCCTCTGCTGATCTCTGGTGGTCCAGAGGTGCAGTAGGCAGGAGGAGCGAGCTTTCTGCGCTCCTGCCCCGCTGCTAACCTGGTCGGTGGTGGCCTACCAGAGATCGGGATTCTTCAGCTGCTAAGCGGCACCAGGCAGGAGCGTGCTTTGCTGCTGCTGCTTGGCGCTGAGCAGCTTCTTGACTGGCTCCCACGAGAATTCGAGAACCAGGCATGCTGGTATTCTTTATTACGATTGCAGTGGTTGAAATGAGGCAAGATTCAGCTGACGTTTTATCATGCAGTCAAATTGTGCTGGCCAATTATGTAGCTACAGGCCTGGCAGTTTAATTACAGTACACGTTGTGTGAAGAAATATTTTCTCCGGTTTGTTTTAAATCTACTACTTAACTTCATCCTAGTATTTTTGGACAGAGTAAACAAGTGATAACATCTATCCTTTCCACGCCACTCATTATTTTATAGACCTCTTATCATATCACCCCTGAGCTGTCTCTCATCCAAGCTGAAGAGCTTTAGCTGCTTTAGCCTCTCATAGTGAAGTTGTCCCATCCCTTTTTATCATTTTCGGCACCCTTCTCTGTACCTTTTTCTATATTTATATCTTTTTCTGAGACACGGCAACCAGAACTGCACACAGTATTCGAGGTGTAGCCATACTATAGAGCAATACAAGGGCTTTATAACATTTTCATCTTTGTTTTCCATTCCTTTCCTGATAATTCCTAACATTCTATTTGCTTTCTTAGCCACTGCTGCACATTGAGCTGAGGGGGGTTTTTTTGTTTGTTTTTTTTAATTTCTTTATTCTTTTTCAAACTTACATCAAGTGCACAAAAAGAACAACATGAAATACTATCATATAACACTTGAACATCATACATTATATTCTTAATATGTAAATTAATTAAAAACCCTCCCCCTCCCATCTTTCTATACAATCATTAAAACTATCATATTCCTTCAAAATTTCAATTTCGCTACATCTTATCTTCCAATCCCCCCACCCCCTATGTATATTATCAAAGAAAAATGATGCCTATTCACTACAAAAATCAACCATCGGTCTCCATATCTTTAAAAAAATTTTTAAACTTCCTTTCTGTATTGCTATTGCTCTTTCCATCTTGTAAATATGACACAGGAAATTCCACCAAAACGTATAATTGAGATTACTATAATTTTTCCAGTTGTTAGTAATATGTTGCATAGCAACACCCGTCATTATCATCAAAAGCTTATTGTTATGTGCTGATAATTGACTTTTTTTCCTCATAGACATACCGAACAGAACAGTATCATATGATATTTCCACATGATTTTCCAATAAGCAATTTATTTGAGACCAAATTGAATTCCAAAAATTCCTAATGCAGAGGCAATAAAAAATTAGATGATCCAATGTCCCCACTTCTAGATTACAGTGCCAGCATCTATTAGATTTAGAGCTATCCAACTTTTGTAAACGAACTGGGGTCCAAAAAGCTCTATGTAATAAAAAGAACCAAGTTTGTCTCATAGATGCTGACACTATACATCTCATTCTCCAAGACCAAATTCGTGGCCATTGAGAAGCAGAAATATTATGCTTAATCTCAATGCTCCAAATGTCTCTCAGGCCAGTTTTTGGCTTTTTATTTAAAAATCCAGATAATAATTTATACCACTGTGCGACTAGGTGTCCCATGAAATCAGCCTGGAAACATAGAAACTCCAAACTATATTGAGTATTAAGAGTTTTCCATTCAGGGAACCCCACCTGAATAGCCTGCTTCAGCTGCAACCATTTAAAACTCTGTGATTTATCAAGACCAAATCTAATTTGCAACTGTGAAAAGTCAAGCAGTTTACCATTTAAAATAACATCATTTAAAGAGCTGAAGGTTTTAATGTATCCTCAACAATATGACACTGTAATGCCACGTATCTATTTAACAAGGGTGTGAAATAGTAACATCCAAAGAAAGCATCAGAAGAATATGATATAAACATCAGATAAACACCAGATAATACAGATACACCAGATAATACAGATTATATATACATATTGAAAAACATCACCATGCCTGCCATGTCTGTCCCTCACAATCGGGAACCCTTTCGATTGATGGGTCAGTACAGTTCACAGGGCTTCCCTTTGCTGCAGCTGGATTCAAAGAACAAAGTCCCAGGGTTGCCTTTTATATACTTTTTCTCGCCACGTCTCACACACTGCTGTTTCTGCAGTAAACCAATAGGTGTCTTTCTTATCTCCCAGCTCTTACAGCTGGAATGTTAACCGCTGCTCGAACCCTCCCATATCACAGTACCAGTATCGAGGAGCGCAGAGAGAGGGGGGACATGATCGAGACGTTCAAGTATCTCACGGGCCACATCGAGGCGGAGGAGGATATCTTCTTTTTCAAGGGACCCGCGGCAACAAGAGGGCATCCGTGGAAAATCAGGGGCAGGAAACTACGAGGTGACACCAGGAAATTCTTTTTCACTGAAAGGGTGGTTGATCGCTGGAATAGTCTTCCACTGGAGAGATTGAGGCCAGCAGCGTGCCTGATTTTAAGGCCAAATGGGATCGACACATGGGATCTATTCACAAGGCAAAGATAGGGGAGGGTCATTAGGGTGGGCAGACTGGATGGGCCTTGGCCCTTATCTCCATCTATTTCTATGTTTCTACCATGAGAATCCTTCCTCGGTAGACATGAAACAGTACAGGATGTGCCCACGTATGTTCTCGGTAACATAGTTGAAACAAGTTAAAATCAGAGTTGAGGCAGGCATGAAGATTCACACAGACCATTACGTACACTATACCCTGGCCATAGGCACAACAAACACCTAGATCCTTTTCTTGGGCAGTGACTCCTAACATAGAACCCGGCATCACATAGCTATAGTTCGGGTTCCTCTTTTCCACATCCATCACTTTCCACCTGCTTACATTAAACATCATCTGCCACTTTGTCTCCCAGTCTCACATGGTCCTCTTGCAATTTTTCACAATCCTCTTGCGATTAAACAATTTGGAACAACTTTGTGTCATCAGCAAATTAAATTATCTTTATTCTCATCTCTAGATCAGTGATAAATAGGTTAAAAAGCAGCGGTCCCAGCACAGACCCCTGAGGAACCCCACTATTTACCCTCTCCGGTCAGAATATTGAGCATGTAAACCTGCTCTCTTGTTTTCTGTCTTTCAACCAGTTCTTAATCCATAATAGGACATTACCACCTATCCCTTGACTTTCTAATTTCCTCAGAAGTCTTTCATGAGGTACTTTGTCAAATGCCTTTTGAAAATCGAAATATACAATATCAACCGGTTCATCTTTATCTACATGCTCATTCACCCCTTCAAAGAAATGCAGTAGATTGTTGAGGCAAGATTTCCCGTGACTAAAATCCATATTGGGTTTTCTCATTAATCCATGTTTATTTATATGTCTGTCATTTTGTTCTTTGTATTAGTTTCTACCTTTAGCCCGGCACCAACGTCAAACTCACCGGTCTATAATTTCCGGATCACCTCTTGAACCCTTTTTAAAAATTTTTGTCACATTGGCCACCCTCCAGCCTTCCAGTACTATGCTGGATTTTAGAGAAAAATTACAAATTACTAACAATAGCTATGCAAGTTCATTTTTCAATTCAATCGGCACTCTGGGATGTATACCGTCTGGTCCAGGCGAATTACTACTGTTCAGTTTGTCAAATTGACCCATTACATCATCCAGTGTTATAGATAGTCAAATGTTCACACCCTCCTTAATGGATTTTCCTGCTTTTGTAAAACATACCTAAAAATGTTTTTGTGATTTGTTGTATGAAGATTGTACTTATGTAACTTTTTAAGATGTTTAATTTTGCTGTTTTGATTTCATCTTGCAGTTTTCTGAGAATTATTATAATCCAACTTAAACTGATTGGTTAATCAGCCTATAAATGCTATATTAGAATAACATACAAAGGATACATTACTGGTGCAATTTTGTTTGTTTCATTGAAGTACATAAAGATGATGGCTTGATTTTTGTCACCTCCTCCCACAGGTTTTTCAGATTTCTCTCCAGAAGAGTTACATCTTGAGTATTATAAGTGTAGAAGTGATGGGAACCTGCAGAATTATGTAAGCTAGTTTTATCAATAGTATGCACATATATTTTTTCTGAGTTCTGTAGTTCATATAATCTATTTAGTTGCTGCTGATATCTTGTTTAGCTTACTATTTTTTAATGTTCTGATGATCCACAAAAGCTTTATAAAAATAGTGGGTGAATTAAGGGATTTATTGGCATGAGGGAATTTAATATATATATAGTACATATATAAATACAAAAGACTCTCTCATAAAAGTGTGCATCATAAAAATAAACGTTTCCTCTTACCACAAAAAAGCTACAGGACAGTCCTATAAAGACAAACTCTAACAATGCCATCACCTGCAGAAAACAAGGAGTAATGCAAAAAGTGTTTTGTATTGCTTGTACCCTGATACCCCCCCCTCCCCCGCGTTTGGTCAATTCATGCTGTCAAGCTGAGCGTGTTCATAGATGATCGAGATATGCTAGGCTGGAGAAAAAGCCAATATAAAGGAAAGACTAAACGTGTTCTTTTCATCTGTATTTACAAAAGAGGACACATCCAACATACTGGAACCTGAGCAAATCTTCAAAGAAGACCAAACAGAAAAATTAACATCCATGGAAGTAAGCCTTAAAGACGCATGCAGGCAGATAGAAAAATTAAAAACTGACAAATCGCCGGGCCCGGACGGAATTCACCCAAGGGTTCTGAAAGAACTAAAGGAGGAAATAGCGGGACTACTGCAGGAAATTTGCAATCTATCCCTAAAAACAGGCGTAATCCCGGAGGATTGGAAGATAGCCAATGTTACGCCCATCTTTAAAAAGGGATCAAGAGGTGACCTGGAAAATTACAGACCTCAGTTCCAGGAAAAATGGCGGAAGCACTGATAAAAGACAGCATCAATGAGCATTTTGAAAGAAATAAACTTCTGATAACCAGCCAACATGGCTTCTGCAAGGGGAGATCGTGCCTAACGAACTTATTGCACTTCTTCGAAGGAATTAACAAACGGATGGACAAAGGGGACCCCATAGATAGCGTATATTTAGATTTCCAAAAAGCCTTTGAACAGGTACCCCATGAACGCCTACTTCGGAAATTGAAGAACCATGGGGTGGAAGGAGACGTACATAGATGGATCAGAAATTGGTTGTCGGGAAGGAAGCAGAAGGTAGGAGTAAAGAGCCACTACTCGGACTGGAGGAGGGTCATGAGTGGTGTTCCGCAGGGGTCGATGCTTGGACCGCTGCTATTTAATATATTTATAAATGATCTAGAAACAGGGATGAAGTGCGAAATAATAAAATTCGCAGACGACACCAAACTATTTAGTGTTGCTCGGACTAAAGAGGACTGCGAAGAATTACAAAGGGACTTGAACAAACTAGAGAGTGGGCGACGAGATGGCAGATGAAGTTCAACGTAGAGAAATGTAAAGTATTACATGTAGGAAGCAGAAACCCGAGGTACAGCTATATGATGGGAGGGATGTTATTAATGAGAGTACCCAAGAAAGGGACTTGGGGGTAATGGTGGACAAGACACTGAAGCTGACTGCACAGTGCGCAGCGACTGCTAAGAAAGCGAATAGAATGCTAGGTATAATCAACCAGAACGAAAGAAGTTATCCTGCCGTTGTATCAGGCGATGGTGCGTCCACATCTGGAGTACTGCGTCCAATATTGGTCGCCTTACCTTAAGAAGGATATGGCGATACTCAAGAGGGTTCAGAGGAGAGTGACACGTTTGATAAAAGGTATGGAAAACCTTTCATACACTGAGAGATTGGAGAAACTGGGGCTCTTTTCCCTGGAGAAGAGGAGACTTAGAGGGGATATGATAGAGACTTGCAAGATCATAAAGGGCATAGAGAAAGTGGAAAGAGACAGATTCTTCAAACTTTCGAAAACTACAAGAACAAGAGGGCATTTGGAAAAGTTGAAAGGGACAGATTCAAAACAAATGCTAGGAAGTTTTTCTTCACCCAATGTGTGGTGGACACAGAGTATGGTATTGGAGTTCAAGAAGGGATTGGACAGATTTATGTTGGAAAAGGGGATAGAGGGGTATAGATAGAGGATTGCTACACAGGTCCTGGACCTGTTGGGCCGCCGCATGAGCAGACTGCTGGGCACGATGGACCTCGGGTCTGACTCAGTAGAGGCACTACTTATGTTCTTATGTTTTAAGCGCTTATGGCAGGAGGGAGTTGGCATCCCTCCTGCTTGGGGGGCACGTTTGTGTGTGAGTGGGGGTACATTTTTTTGACAGGCCTGCCTGTAAAACCCAATTTGAAATAACCAAGCAATTGTTAGTGAATCAATCGCTTGGCTATTTTGCATGGGGTTTTGCTAATTTGCATGGGAGGATTGGGGTCGGATCGCTACAGGCGTTAGTGAATGAGGTTGGAGGGAAATTTGGTCGCAAAGGGCTCGCAAACCGATCAGTACACGATTGGTTTGCTTAGTGAATCTAGCCCAAATAAACTTTTTCTACAAATGGAAAGATTATACAGTAGAACTAAAGGATATGAAATGAAGCTGCAAGGGGTAGAGTAAAAAGCAGCATCAGGAAATATTTTTCATAATGGGTGGTAGATGCCTGGAGGTGATGGGGGTGTATATTTCATGCTTTTTTGGAATTTATGAGAGATGAGAATGGAATAAAATTACAAATTATTCCACTCGGGGTAAAACATAAATGACTCAGATCAGAGGGGGGGAGGTTAATCTGCACAAAGCAGCAAATACAACCCCAACAAAGGGGGAATGCTAGTTTGCACTCCTGCACAGTGTAGGAGGTTCAACCCTGGCTGCCTTTCCATGCAGACCAGATGCATCATGCTGGTTTTTGTCTGCCATCATTTACTATGTTAATTGAAAACAATTAATACGTCAATTAATTGAAGCTTACCATTCGAATAGGCCTAGTTCCTGACACATTTTGTAAAAAATATCCAAAATTATAACATGGAAATTATTTCCCCAAGAGTGTACAGTATAGTAGTAATTTTAGCTATATTACATGCATTATTAGATTATGTTCTGTATAATTTTGGTGCAAGCCTCTTCGTTCCAGGGTCTTTTATTGATTTACCTTCAAATTCTATATATGGCATCCAAAAAATCATGCTAACTATTTTATATCTGTGCTGGGGCCAGGATGACATCTGTTCTCTGCCTGTTTTCTATAGGGAACCAGTGTCATTGGAGTATCTGTTTCCCGAAATAACATAGGACTAGATGCACTGAAGATACCAACTCGATAACTGTTGGCTGATTCTCTCCAGCAACGATCAAGTTTGCATGCAAATCATTTATATGCAAATGTGACTGATCAATTGCTCAGTGAGCGATTGACACATGTGCAGAGCCCAAACAGCAGTGACAGTGGAAGCAGCCTCTTATCACTGCTTTTAGGACTTTTTTTAATGGCACAGATTTTGTGTATATATTACACATGCACAATCTGTCCCATTAACCCTCCCCCCAGCGCCAGACACCCCCGAGCTACTGAACCCCCCAAAAAAATGGCAGGAGGGAGTCTTAGGTGTCTGAGCCAATCAGGGACTGCCCTAGGCTCCTTCCTCAGGGCCTTAGGTCCCCAATTGGGCCTTGGACTCCTCCCCCTTGTAGCCGGGATACAGAGGAAGGCGCCTAAGGCAGTCCCTGATTGGCTCAGATGCTTAAGACCCCCTCCCAAGGGGAGGGGATTAAGGTATCTGAGCCAATCAGGGCCTTAGGCCCCTCCCCATGCATCACATGATGCACTGGTAGGGGAAGGCTGGCATTGTAGATTAGAGAATAACACAGGGACAAATTTCCCCAAACCCACAGGATCGCAATTTCTCTGTTCCGTCCCTGCCCCATTCCTGTAAACTCTGCCTTAATTGCACAAATCTCGAACACTTATGATTTTAAAGTGTTTGAGGCTTGTACAGATGAGGACAGAGCTTGCCGGAACGGGGCAGGAAAAGAACTCGCTGGGATGGGAAAATGAGTTCCCGTGGGGATGGGGAAAAATTTGTCCCCATGTCATTCTCTACTGTAGAGATGGTATCCTCAGAGAAGGAGGGACTGAGCACCCTTCCTGCTCCCAACTTAAAAGGTACGGGGGGAGGTTGAGGGGGGACCTCTGGTGGCAGGATGGAGTGGGCATCCCTCTTGCTTTTTTTTTTCAGGAGGGAGGAGAGGTGATTGGCGCAAGGGACCTTCTTAGCAGGAGGAAGTGGGTATCCCTCCTGCCCTTTTTTGGTGGGGAGGGGGAGGGTTGGGGATGATTGGCGGGGGGCATTCGTGGCAGGAGAGAGTGGGCATCCCTCCAGTTTTGCTGTGGGGGGTGTCATCAGGATGGCAGGAGGGAGTGGGCATCCCTCCTGCCATTTGTCTTGGGTTCAGGGGTTGTGCTTGTTAGGGGTCATCAGGGAGGGCTGTCATTGGTGGTGGGGGACTTTTTTTCATTTTTAAAAAATGGAACATATTTTGCATGTATAATAGACACAAAATATCTGTGCCATTGAAAAAAGGAAAAAAAAAACAGGCAGACCTCTCTAACACAGTTACAGACAGGTCTAGCCCAGTCGGTTTTTACGATCCCTAAAACCTCAATTTGCATGGTCTAATCAAAAAATGAGCGATCAAAGGGAAAAACATGTGGTGGGCCGTTTTGTGTATCGGATTGTTAACAGCAATCGTCGCTAAAGCTGTGAAAACAGGTTTAGCGACTATCGCTGACTTTAGTGCATCTAGCCCATAGTTTGTGCATAATAATTCATTCTGTACTTGAGCCTGCCACCTGCAAATACCCCATTATATGCTTATTAGCAGGCACTTCACTGCCACTTGGCCTCTCATGCAGCCTCTTCTTATAGAATCACGGTTTCATTTGTTGATCCTCTCAAATAACTTTTCACTCGTTCAAGTTTTGTCCTTCCAGTTTTATGAGCCCTTGTAACAGTTATCCTAATCTGGGTCCTGCAGTATATAAACTGTTATTATTATTATGCTATTTTTATTTTACAGCATTTGATTTAGCCAAATAAGTTCAAGGCTAACTACAATTAAAGTATATGAACATACCAAAAGATAACCCAATCCCAGCAATAAATCATCTCTCAACAGCATTTGACAATAGTGCAAGAAATTGATACTAAATTCACAACCAGATAAAAGCTAATCCCGTGTAATTTGTTCTTAAAGAGTTGCATTTTCATGGGGAGGAGGAGTTGCTTGTGTTAAATACATATACATGAAGATGAGGATGACTTATTTGCAGCTCTGAAGGATTACTGTAATGTTTAGCTGTGCCAGTGAGTTGGGTCCATCAATGTGTGTTTTTCTTCCTCCTCCTAGATTAATTCAGTGCAGCAGTTGGTGACCCATTGGAAAAACCGAATTCTGCAGCTGAAGTGCCTTGATTCTTCAACCAGGGCAGCACTGGTAAGTGTCTGATCCTGTAGCTCCAAATAAATTTAAGATGCTCTTGGTTCCAAAACATTTAAAATTAAACATTAGTCATCTCAGTAAAGCAGATATCTGGAGCATAGATCGTATTATGAATCTATTATGTATATATTTTAAAGAACATTGAAATTAGCATTGCATTCAAGTCTCCTCTCTTTCACCACATTGCATACCTCTCCTCCCTTTCTATTCAGACCTTAGGATGGCTCTGTGTCTTCGCAGAAAAAAACTGCTTGATTGAGACCTTAACCCAGCTATTGTATTGCAGACTCCTTCACTCATTCTACCCAACTGTCAGCTTTCTCACTTGAAATATCAGCTCAGAACTCTCCTAACTCTGCTTCTTCTACCAGAGATATTTACTTCTAGAAAAATGCTTCCTTGACAAAATATATGCTAGCTTCTAGGAGACCTCTTGAAATAATCTCCACAGCCACACTGTGAACCCAGCCTAGGCCCTCCCATCCACCAATCACCCTCCACCTGAAACCCAACCAAATTCTTCAAAGGCTCTGTAATCTAAACCTAACCACCACATTCATTCTTAATTACACTGCCTTCATAATACCAATGCCACAATTTCTGCTCTCTTCTTTCATGCCAATTACTCTCCTTACCGGCATATATTCCTCAATCCCAGTCATCACAGGCCAAGGTGCATATGGTGACCTAAGTCACCTTCCCCACAATAAATCCTTTGCACACAAATCCCGCTATCACACAAACCCCATCACTCACCCACACCCAACAACCTCAGGATTGCACTGGCAAATGCAAAGTCTGTAAACAAAAAAGATACTATACTAAATGATCTCCTCACAGACAATAACTGGGACATCTTTCTAATTACCAGAACTTGGCTTAAAGACAATGACAGAGCTACCTTGAGTATGCTTTGTCCACCAGGATACCAAGTGTTAGCTTGCTCACACAGCAACAACTAGAGGTGGAGGTGGAGCTGCCATCATTAAATCCAGTCTCAATCCAAGACTGATAGCCAACCATCACACTAGACATGCTAGAGTACCTCACAGTCTCAGTGGGTCACAACAGAAACCTAACTTTTGCCTTGATATACAGAGCACCACACTCTCCAATGGTCATCTTAGATGATCTACTATCTGTCCTTAGCAAACTGGTAATCACATACAACTGAGTCGTCATACTTGGAGACTTCAACTTCACAAGCTACCCAAACAAGACCGGATCACCGGCAACTTCATCACTTCACTATCAGACCTAGGCCTCCAGCAAATGTTTCCCTCACCGACTCATTCTGCGGGCCACATCCTGGACATAATCTTTATTCAAAAAGATACTCCACTCACCCCAGGAACTCCTGGCTGCACCACCAAACTGATGCCCTGGTCCAACCACCATCTGATCACATTCAACCACACCCACACAATGAATCAACTGTCAACCAAGAAGCAAACCCAACATAAAAAGATATACAATGACAACGCTATCAACTCAGAGGATATCTCCACAGGGGTGATGGGTCTTAAGCGCGCAAGACAGACGCACGCCAACAAACGAGCACTGACAATTCAGCGCAGGACTTCATCGCGCCAAAGAAAAACCTTATAAAGGGCTCCGACAGGGGGTGTGGGGGGGAAACCCCCCCACTCTACTTAATAAGGATCGTGCTGGCGTTGGGGTGGTGTGGGGGTGTAACCCCCCATTATAATGAAAACAACTTTTTCCCTAAAAAATAGAGAAAAAGTTAAGTTTACAGTATAATGTGGGGTTACAACCCCCCAAAACTCCCCCCCAACGCCAGCGTGATCACTATTAAGTAGAGTGGGGGGGTTCCCCACCAAGACCCCCCCCCCGTCGGAACCCTTTAAAAGAAGGTTTTTCTTCAGTGCAATGAAGTCCTGCGCTGTATTGTCAGCACTCGTTTGTCGGCGCATGTCAGTCTCGCACGCTTAAGACTATGAACCCTCCACAGGCCTTTCCAACCTAGAGGAATCATCAAAACCCAGTTCTGAATCTGTTGGTTTAAACCCAATACAAAGAGCTAGCACCAGTCAAAGAGATCAAATACTATCCACACAAATACTCCTCCCTCTGGTTTACTGACAACCTAAGAACTAAGGAAAGCGGAAAGGAAATGGTGCAAATCCAGGCTTAACATTGATAGGTACAAATGGAAGGAACTGCATAAATAATATAAAAAAGCCACCCTAGAGGCTAACAAGATATACTACTCCCAACAACTATTAAAGACCCCCAATAAATCAAAAAACCTTTTTAAGCTAACGAAAAAGATACAACATTGCAAGGAGAAAGTCAATGCCTTAATACCGAACTCAACAGCGAAACACTCTCTAACTACTCACTGATTAAAGTAGACAAAATATGGTCTCGCCTCAATTCTGCCACACTACAGATGTTGTACCCCCATGATTCAGACAAGCTGATTAAAACTACAACTGGGAACTTAACTCACTTCAAAACTGTCTCCCACGATAATATCATCTAGATACTAGACATTATTTGTCCTTCCAGCTCCAATTTGGACCCCTGTCTGCCACGCCTCCTGGTGGCTATGAAAGACACCTTTGTAGACTCCATCCTTCCCTTCATCAACACCTCTCTACAAACAGGCATAGTGCCTGCAAACTGGAAGTCAGCAGTCATCATACCAATCTTGAAAAAACCCGCACACGACCCTAACATGCCCAGCAACTTTAGACCTTTCTCCAACCTACCCTTCATCTACAAGATCCTGGAAAAAACAATGTTAAACCAATTGCACTCCTTCATCAACGAACAAGGTGCCCTTCTAATTGGGATTCAGAAAATTCCACAGTACTGAAATGGTCCTTCTCGACATCATTGCACGACTCTCTGAAATTGGAATCCAATACACTGTGTTACGATGGTTTGCCTCCTTCCTGAACAATAGATCCCAAAGCATACTGCCAATGAGCTATTGAAACTGATCAAATACAGTGTTCCGCGGGGGGGGTTCAGCTATTCCCTCCCTCCCAATTATTCATTCTCTGCATTAGACCTGTCCTAGACATAGCCCACAAATACCAAATACATATTTACTCCTTTGTATATGACATCCAACTATACCTACCGCTAGGAGAAAAACTAGGACGCCCAAATCACGAAACTCCTAAACTGCCTCTCAGAAATCATGTCTGTCAACAAATTGCAAATTAAACACCTCCAAAACGGAACTCCTTTGGATCAGCAAAGAACGCTGCAACTTCATCCGTCCCTCGCTGCACTGGGACTTGACTTCCATAACTGCAAAAGACCAGGTACGCAGCTTAGGAATACTCTTTGACTCTAACCCAGTGGTTCCCAACCCTGTCCTGGAGGAACACTAGGCCAATCGGGTTTTCAGGCTAGCCCTAATGAATATGCATGAAGCAAATTTGCATGCCTATCACTTCCATCATATGCAAATCTCTCTCATGCATATTCATTAGGGCTAGCCTGAAAACCCGATTGGCCTAGTGTTCCTCCAGGACAGGGTTGGGAATCACTGCTCTAACCTATCGCTCTCCAATCATATCTTTCAGGTGGTATCTTCCTCATTTTACTACCTGTGACAACTCTGAAAAATAAGGAACTACTTTTCAGAGTCTAACTTCACCCAACTACTCTGTGCCTTAGTACTCTCCTGCATGGATTACTGCAATGTGCTATTCAACAGTCTCATGGCTAAGCATATACAACGTCTCTAGTTTGTACAAAACACGGCAATCAAACTTCTAAAAAAACCTCCACACCCATGGCCCTGTCTCCCAGGCTCTATTGGCAGCTCACTGACTGCCCATAGCCAAACATTGTGTCTTCAAGGGCCTGATGCTAACGTTCAAATCTTTGTACGACATTGTGCCGGGCTATGGGACGACCAAGCTCCCTCTGTACGTGCCGAACAGTTCCCTCCACACCCAGGATGAAATATGCCTCAAAACTCCCCCCTGAGCCACTGGAATCGACTGCCCCCACAGATCAGATCCCTTGAAGGACTCCTCAACTTTAGGAAAGCAATAAAACCATGCGTCTTTATCTAACACTCCTGCCCACGGCCAAAGGATTACAAAGAAATATACATTGGTATTAGATTCCGGTATGTGTCACATTAGGATAAAAACTTGTATCTAAAAATCTTGCACTGTAACTATGGCTAATTTAACCTGTAAACTGTATATTGGTATTAGATCCTTAGTATGTGTCAAGTTAGGATAAAAGCTTCTATCGTAAAATTTGTACTGAATCTGTGGCAACTGTACATTATGCATGTTTAACCTGTAACCTGTTCTGAGCTCTTTGGAGAAAACAGGATAGAACAGTGTTCTTCAACCTTTTTACACCTATGGACCGGCGGAAATAAAATAATTATTTCGTGGACCGGCAAACTAGTAAGACTGAAATTTTTAAAAACCCCATTGCCGCCCTGTCCCCGCGAGCTCGGTCCCGTTAACCATCTGATCCCATCCGAACAAGCCTCAAATAGTTATGATTTTATATTGAA
The DNA here is from genome assembly GCF_902459505.1 of Geotrypetes seraphini. Taxonomy (NCBI): domain Eukaryota; kingdom Metazoa; phylum Chordata; class Amphibia; order Gymnophiona; family Dermophiidae; genus Geotrypetes; species Geotrypetes seraphini. Next base: position 395,711,863 of record NC_047085.1, on the reverse strand, counting down.
CATATTTTATTAAAGTATAAAGAGAAACAATATTCTGTACAATTGTCATTTTATAAATATAAATAATACAGGGCAAAGATCAACAAAACCCCCGTCTCCCCTCCCCTTCACATATATCCCCTCTACTATCAAGAAAACTGAATAAGCCAAATTATTACAGAATGCTACACAAATATCATGCTAACAGAATACCGCAGTCACACATGGCAGGAATGGTGTTAGGGGGAGTGCAACTAGGGCAACTGCCTCCTGGTCAGAGAGAGCCTTAAGCCAGCTGGAAGCTAAAGACGCACTGCCTGGGCTTTGCACTCCCCAGTTATATCTAACATCAGCTCTAGCAGGATACATATTTTAAATCTGATATATTCTAATCAAAAGATAGAAATAAAATTATTTTTTCCTACCTTTTGTCGTCTCTGGTTTCTGCTTTCATCGTCTTTTCGCTCTCTTCCATCCAGCGTCTGCCCTCTGACTCTTCAATCCAGCATCTGCCTCTTCCATCCACTGTCTGCCCTCTACCCCTCCCCCTCCCATATGATATCTGCGTTCTTTCTATGCCCCTCTCTCCTACACCGATCTAGCATCTTTGTCCCTCTTTCCTTATTTTTCATCTGACCCCCCTTCCCAGCATCAATCTCTCTCTACCTTGTCATTCCTCTGTCTCTCCCCTTTCCCTCATCTGATCTCTCAATTCCATCCTAACTCCTTCCCCTCCTCTAATCTCCCTGCCAGCTGTTTCCTTCCAATGTTCCTCCTCCCCTGTCCAGCAGTACCTTCTCCCTTTCTTCCTCCCCTTATCCAACAGTATCTCTCTTCCCTTTCCCTTCTCCCCTGCCAGAAGTAGCCCCTTCCCCTCCCTTGTCCAGGAGCACCCCTACTCCCTTCCCTCCTTCCCTCTCCAGCAAATGTTTCCTCTTTGTAGGTTAGCGGCAACTCTGTGTGCTTTTAACTTCGGCACACAGCTGCCCCTAGGCAGTATTTTAGCGCGGTTTCATGAGGCAGCCTTGGGGCCTTTGGTAGGTCGGCCCGCTTCGATGATGCGATGTGGTCCGGCCTACCAAAGGCCCCGAGGCTGCCTCATGAAACCGTGCTAAAATACTGCCTAGGGGCAGCTGTGTGCTGAAGTTAAAAGCACACAGACCTGCTGCTGCTTTTCTGGGGGTGCGAAGAAGCCGATGGTGGCAGGCAGGAGTGCTGGCATAGCGACGACAACAGGAAGTTGCATGTCAGCTGACGCCGGCACCTTTTGCTGCGGCGGGGTCTGAATCCTTCGCAGACCGGCAAGATTTATTTACGGACCGGCGGTTGAAGAACTGTGGGTTAGAAAACAAATTAAATAAATAAACAACTTGTCACCTTAAAATCTTCCTTTTTTGCTGCTGAGTTGTACAGAATTGTGACTTGAAAGGGCAGTTAAGCTTTTCTGTTTGAAAAGGTGTCCTCTACTATACAATTTAAGTAGCATATATAACTATATAATTAAAAGAGACATGGGCTGGAGGGGGGAGAGAAAAGTATGTGTTGCTCATAGAGGCCAGCTTTTTCCCCCCTATCACACTGGCTGCTTAGCACTTGGGAGCATCACAAGTTCATTTGTTGCAGCCTGTGAGCAGGAACTGATGTGAGTTCTGGAGGAAGCAGTGTTCTTTGACTCTTGGCCAAGTACTTTCACCATATTAGCTGAAAGATGGGGAGGTTATAAAACAAGGGGAAGGCCCCCTCCACAGGAGGATGAGCTGTAGTACTATAAGCCTTCATTCACAATAGAAACCAGTTCCATAGGATCAGGTGGAAAGTGATGAGCAAAGAGCAAGGAAGCTGCCTCTTTGCCTATAATTAAAAATGGAAAGAGAGGGATTTATGAGTGTTTTGCTGTACCTTGATTTTCTCATTTAAAAATCCGTGTTTTCAATGATGAATGTGGAAAAGTTTTCACATGACATTCCACCCTTGTTACCTCATAACTTTCTTCACTTTGGTTTAATAATCATTTTTTTCTTCCCCAAGTTACAGGAGTTACAGCATTCCAGTGATGACGCAAAGCCTGCTTTTGGATTTGGCGTACAGCAGACAGTAACTTTTGGGTCATCAAGTAAGTTAGTTGGCACTAGTACCTCCCCCTCAGCAGTATCTGACATGTAAAGGTTCTTTTGAATATGCCAGTCTTGTGTACAAAAGAGGAACGTGACTTGCATATGATAGTATGTGATGATCTTAAGGTGGTCAAACAGAAAAGGCGAAAGCTAGAAGGATGCTTGTGTGCATTGGTAAAAGGAGGTAATGATGCCCTGTATAAGACTCTGGTGAGACCTTCTTTAGAATATAGTGTACAATTCTGTAGACCGCATCTTTAAAAAGATTTAAACAGGATGGAATCAGTCCAGCAGACAACTACTAAAATGGTTGGTGGTCTTCATCATAAAGTGTATGGGGACAGACTTTAAGATCTCAATATGTATACTTCAGAGGAAAGGCAGAAGAGAATAGAAGTGACAGATGTTTAAATACCTCCATGCATTTAGATTTAGATTTATTTCCATTTATAATCTGCCTTTATCCAAGGAGGAGTACAAAATAACATATAGTCATAAAAACAATATAACACATGACAAGCAAAGCCAAGTACTTTCATAGCAATGAATCTCATACAGTCACCAAGAATAGAGAGATCTTATGGTAGTGTCTTGAAGCCAAATGCGCATCTGCAGAAAATGCACACGAGGCGAGTCTCAGTTGAAAGGAATGAGGGGGGCATAGGATAAAGGTGAAAGGGGACAGACTCAGAAGTAACCTCAGAAAATACTTTTTCATGGAAAGGGTGGTGAATCCATGGAACAGCCTCCTAGTGGAAATGAAAAATGTACCTGAATTCAAGAAAGCCTGGGCCAGGTACATTGGGAGAGGGAAGGATAATAGATGACAAAGATAAAGCAGACTAGATAGGCCATATGATCTTCATCTGCCTTCATGTTTATTTTTTTTCTGTGTATCTGTTTTCACATCTCTTTGTTTTATTTCTCTAATTTCCTGCAGGTTTTCCCACGAGCAGTGGCAACAATAGCAGTAATGTTAAGACATTTACCTTCAAACCAACTTCGGGACTTGTGGATACTTCTGAAGCAAGTGCCACCATATTTGGAAATACCATGACCCTCGGTTCAAAAGCATTTGGTGCTTTACCGGCATCTAATGCTTCTAGTTCTGTTGGTTTTGGGAACTTCACAGCCCCACCTGCAGCTTCCTTTGGATTTGGTAGTGCTCCCGTGTCAAACTTTGGCTTACCAGCAACATCAGGTTTTGACATGGGCAATTCAGCACAAGCCCCTCCAGCCGGCTTTGGGAATTTAAGCTCCAGTGTAGGTCCTTCCGTGTTTGGACATAGCACAGGACAAGCTGCCAGTGGTGCTGAGAGCAGTGCATCCATAACACAACTTGTAGCAACAAGCAGCACAGCGGGGTCACTCTTCACGCCTCGCAGTGAACTTTCTGCTGAAGACCTAAAGCAGTTTCAAGCAAAGAGGTTCGCGCTGGGTAGGATTCCTCTGAAGCCCCCACCTACAGATCTTTTAGTTGATTAATAGAATTTGACATCCAGCTTGGGAATCTTTTACAGACTTTGTAAGGCAGTGATGCAACAGAGACTCTGGGGAATTGTCTTAACCATATTCTTTGCATACCAAAAATTCACTTAAATTTATTGGGAAGCTAATGTGAAAAAGATTTTATTTTATTTTTTTTTTTACTTTTGGAGTCTTTTAATATCTTGGACTTGGATGGAACTTGTTCTATCCTCATACTTATCCTTAAAGCTGGAAGGGCCTGAGACTGAAATACTATGGACTCTTAATATCTGTTTTCCAGTGATTGTTCTCACCCTCCCAGTCCCTCTCTAATAATTCAGTCCCCAGATTAGTTCTGGGTAATTAGATGCTTACTTAATTTTGGCACCAAAGCCAGTCCGAAATCTGGGTTCAGCCATGCTTTGGTTTCAGCTGAAACCAAACCCCCACTCTCTGACTGCTGCCCTCCCTGGACCTAACTTTAGAAGTCCTGGTGATCTAATGGCCTCTTCAGGGCAAGGATGACCCTGTCACCTCTACTAGTTCTGGCTCCAGCTGGTTACAGCAGTCATTTCGACATTGGAGCTGGCACAAGCAGGAGTGCACTAGATCATCAGGGCTTCTGTAGGTCGATCTGGGGAGGGCCTTTGGGTTGTGTGAGGGTGGAGTTTAGTTATGGGGTGGGCAACCTAGGGAAGCCCTGCTCTCTGCCAGGAGACGAGAGCTTCAGTTTTGGCCAAAACTCATACAGCAAATTTCAACCATAGATTTGGTTTCATTTACTCTTTATAAGTCATCTAACTTGGGTAACCTAGGGAATTGGAATATCTGTAAGACATCTGTCCCAACCTCCAGCTCAAGATCCTTGCTTCAACAGTAGTCCTTGCTAGAATACAGTACTTTTAACACTTCCAGAGATTGAAACAAACATGACTGAACCTTCAGCACTATATTTGTGTCCTGGCACTGACTCTCAGGTCAGCCCTTGCAATTTTGTCTGCCGAGGCTCTTCCTAATGTACGAATGTAGTTGGTGAAAGTATCTCTGACTGTTGGAGGGAAGGCACTGTTATATTTTGAATTCCCATTATCTGTACAAGGGGTACATGTGTAGCCCATACAAGTAGATCATCTATGTAAATTAACCTGTGCATTTCCCATTTAAAATGAGTATTCAGGCTACATAGTTTAAAACAAAAAATGTTATGTGCAGAACTGATTTTTTGAAAAATGATGAGAAAACAGTGATGTCTTCCTTCCAACTTTCCTCTTCAGAGTCCTGTGTATCCAGACTTTTTGTTGCAGTGCTGAATCCTTAGGGAATTAAGTGTCTATTTCGAGCAACAAATTTACTTTTTTCTTTAGCATCTCTCCAGACCGGTACAGTTCACTGATGGGTAATAGCTCACCATTACCAGCAGGTGGAGACTGAAACAAAACTTTGGCTGTAATACTAATAGCTGCTTCCCTCTAGTCCAGGGGTGTCAAAATCCCTCCTCAAGGGCCGCAATCCAATCGGGTTTTCAGGATTTCCCCAATGAATATGCATGAGCTCTATTAGCATACAATGAAAGCAGTGCATGCAAATAGATCTCATGCATATTCATTGGGGAAATCCTGAAAACCCGACTGGTCTATGGCCCTCGAGGAGGGTCTTTGACACCCCTGCTCTTGTCTAACCAGTCTCCAGCAGGTGTGGTAAGCTGTGCCAGTCTTCCCTGAAAATGGTTAGCATAGGCCTGTTGGAAATTGTTTAGTGGCCTTCTTGTCCCTGTTTGGTGCCAGATTGAGCTTGTGGGGACCCTATCGGGGGTCCATCCGACCTTGGGGGTGTCGCACTCGATGGGTCACGAGTTGAGTCCTCCCCCCATTTCTTCCACCTCCCCAAAATATTTCTAGAGGTGCCTCAGCTGCAAGCCTTGACACCGATACCGGCAAGGCATATATATGGCTTAGAGAGTTAGTAGAGTCTGTTCTGACAGAAAAAAAAAAATCCAGAGTCAGTGCCAGTCTGAAGGGAGCCTTCAGTTCATTATTATTGCTTTTTATTGCTAACCGGTACTTTTTCCTTTAGCTAGGTCACATATTGCGCAATGAACACTTTTATAGGGGAAAAGTGCTCATTGTGCTACAGACACAAAGTCAATGTGGCTGGCCTGTGCGTGTGGTGTACTAGCTGCCACAAAGGGAAATCCTCAGCTTTGAAGTGTTGGCGTCCAGGGATCCCTATCGCGAGTCCCTCACCACCCGCACAGTGATTCCCCCAGCTGCCGACTGTTAGGGAAATAAGGTTTCCCTTACTGCCGATGCTGCTGGGGACTCAGCTTGTCTGCTTTAGCAGATGGGATAGTTCAGGCTTCTCAGCTGCTACAGGCCTCAGGGGCATGTTTTTTGGCGGGCTTTGCTCTGATTTTGGCGGGAAGTGCCTCCATTTTGTCTGTAGCCTCAGGTAACCTTCCCACCTGTATTAGCGAGACAGGGGCAGGTTTCTGCTGGGTCTTCTGCTTTGGCAGTGAATCCCATTGGGTCACCAGGGGATTTTTTTCCCCCTGATTTTGTTTTTGCCTTGTGTAAGACTTATCTACAGGCAGCCGGGGTCTCGCTTCCACCCTAGGGATCTTAGGGGTTTTTTTCCCTCTGTGTCCACTCCAGTTCAGTCCCCTCAGCGCCAGTTTCATCTCCGTCTCCTCCTCTCTCGTTCAAGCGTCCGAGAGTCTCTTGGGACAATGATTTTTTTTCTATGGGGAGCAATTTTCTCTTGATGAGGACCTGGACTGTTTGAGAGACCTCCAGGATCCTCTCAGGGGGAGCTTATTCTTCAGGTCTCTTCAGTGTTGCATTTCGAGGAAGACACGAAGGAGCCCCTGCGTGTGGTGGACCCTCTGCTTCGTGGGATCCGCTCAGTGTCTCGCTCTTGTCCTATGCATCAGGATATTCGGGATATTGTGCTTGCACAGTGGAAAGCGCCGGAGGCGCCCTTTTGTTTTTTGTGCTCTATGGCTCGCCTGTATCCAATCCTAGAGGGGGATAGGGATACCTTGAAGTCTCCGGTAGTGAATGCGGTGGTCTCGGCCATCGCAAAGTGGCATACAGTACCCATTAAGGGTGGCTCAGCTTTGAGGGACTCTGAGGAGACTAGGTTAGAGTCCCTCCATGAGCAGAATTTTGATGTCACTGCCTTTGCAGTCCAGGCAGCAATGTGTGGCGGTCTGGTAGCTCGTGCTTGTTTTCAGTGGGCCAAGCATGTCCTTTACCGTGAATCTGATGACTTGTCTTTGGTGGAACAGGAAGTAGCCGAAATTGAGATGGGTGCTTCTTATCTCTCTGATCCCATGTATGACCTGTTGCGAGCGTCGGCCAAGTCCGTGGCTCTCGGGGTGGTGTTCATCGTACCTTGTGGCTCTGGGCTTGGTCGGCAGATGCAGCATCTAAGGTTAAGCTAACAAAATTTCCTTTTCGGAGGTCTTTTTTGTTTGGCAAGGATTTGGGCAGGTTGGTTCAGACCTTAATGGACTCTAAGATGCCCCATCTTTCTGAAGACTGTGCCCATTTGCTTGCGCAGGGTGGCATTGCTTGGGGGCATTTACGTGATTTCCGCAGTTATCGCCCTGGTTGGGGGGCTGCTTCTTTTCCTGCTTCTGGGTCTCCCCGGAGCTGTTTCTTTCAACTCCTGCAGTCCTTTCAGGGGGCCCATCGGGGCTGAGAAGACTTGTTCCTCTGGCTCTGCAGCGTTGTGCCTTCTCTTCACCGCAGCTGGGACTTTTTTTCACGGTCGCTGTGTACGTTTTTTCTTCTTATTTTTTTTGTGTAAAAAAAAAAAAAAATTAAAACTTTTGTTTCTTTCGTTCATTTTTGGGCTGGGTATGGAGGCTTGGGGCCTAGATCTTCTCTCCAGTACGGACTTTGTACTTTCTATGTCCCGGCCCTTGACCGGGTTCAAGCGTTGCTACCAGTGCGGCAGGACGATCTCTATTACCGACCCTCATAGTCGGTGTATGGTCTGTTTGGGGGACAGTCATCAACCCGAGGATTGTGTACGCTGTCTGACCCTTCAGCCTCGTGCTTTTCGCCGCTGCTGTGACCGGTTCCTTCAGCTTTTTCCACTTATGGAGCCGGAGAAAACCTCGGCCTCGGTCGAGGCGACATCCAAGACCTCGACATCGGGGGCGTCCTCGGGTGCCAAGACCTCGCCCTCGACTCCTGTGCCGGCCTCGGCCTCGAAGACCTCCGGGTCCTCGGCCTTGAAGGCCTCGTCGGTCTTGTCCTCGAAGCCTGCGACTGGGGGTAAGTCTCCTGCTTCCTTTTCAGGTACCATCCCCAAGAAGCCTCCAGAGTCTGTCCATGCAACCCAGGGCTCCGTGTGTGACTCCGTCTTCGAGGCCTTCTGCTAAACCTGCCTCCAAGTCTCGAGAATACTCTCGATCGAGGTCGCCCTCCTTGGAGCGCATGGGAGCACCTACGAGACCGAATCCCTTGGTCTTGGTGCCCATGTTTGAAGATATGCTAAAGTCCATCTTGACTACCCAAATTTCTTCTATTGTGGCTCAGTTGATTCCGGCCTCGACTTTGCCTCCGGTGGACCAGCCTGAGCAGCAGCCTGAGACCCTTCTGCAGCCTCCCCGGGGCAGGTCTCGCAAGAGGGTTTCTTCTTCGGACTCCTCGCCGGATCCTCCTTCGAGATCCTCTTTGCCTCGTCCGAAGCTTTCCTCGAGGTAGCTTCCTCGTTCTCAGGTCAGGGTCGCCTCGTCACCTCTATCTTTGAGGCATTTGAGGTTGAGGACTCCCTCAAGGCCTTTGCTTCGAGTCTCGTCTCCTCCTGCTTCGAGGCATTCCATGCCTCGGACTCTGAGGACGTCGCCGTCGAGGAGTCTGAAGAGGAAATATTCTTTCACTCCGCCACAAACTGGGAGTGGGGCTTCTTCGGTGACGGTGCACTTGGAGTCGGAGCCGGTGTCTCAATACTCCCGTGAGGCTTCCTCATCCTATTTGGTGGCTCCTCGATCCTGTTTGGCCTCTTCTGAGGAGGCTTCATCTTCAAAGTCGTCTTCGTTTGCCAAGTTTTTTTTTGACATGGAGCAAGCTCTTCATTTGGACTTGCACTCGGATTCCAAAACACCCCGGAATACTTGGCAGACATGGAACTCCCAAGGAGACTTTGAGGTTGCCCATGACTCCAGTGCTTAAGCAAACCTTCATGAGAAATATGGAAACTCCTTACTCTGTCACAGCTATCCCTTCTAAGTTGGAGTCACGATATTGCACTGTCCCCTGTAAGCGCTTCGAAAAGTCTCAACTCTCACACCAATCATTGGTGGTTGAGTCCTTCCTGAAGAAAGCTCAGCCATCTAAGATTTCTGCAATGGTTCCCCCCCGGCCGAGAGGGTCGAACCATGGACAAATTTGGCCATAGATTATATCAAAATTCCATGATGGCTAACAGGATCTTAAACTACAACTATGTTTTTACATCCTACTTCAACCATTTCCTGAAAATGCTGCCATCCTTCTATCAGGACCTGTCCAAAGCCGCCTATCGGAATTTAAGCAAATCCTTCAAACTCTTTCACAGTTGCGGCTTTTCATGTTGCAGGCATCTTATGATGCCTTTGAGCTTTCTTCTAGGGTGTCGGCTTTTGCGGTCACCATGCGTCGTCTTGCCTGGCTCCGCATAGTCGACATGGACCCTAACTTGCAGGACATGGACAGCCAACTTGCCCTGTCAAGGGAATGAGCTGTTCGACGACTCAATTGAAGCTGCCACCAAGCGACTCTCCGAGCATGAGCGCTCTTTTGCTTCTCTGCTTAGGTTGAAGGCCAAGCCGTCTACTGCTCGAACTTACAAACCACCGGCTTGTCATTATCCTATGAAGACGACTCCTGCCTTTTCTAGGCCTCCTCCTCGACGTCCTCAACAGCATCAACGTCCTCAGAAGCCTCAGGCGCCTGCTGCTGCCAAACCGGCTCCATCTTTTTGACGTTCCGGTCTTGAGCATTCCATCCTCCCTGCAAAATTCTCATCTACCCATTGGAGGTCGTCTTTCCCTGTTTTCTTCCCGTTGGGAAAGTATCACATCGGATCTCTGGGTGCTGACAACTATCCGTGAGGGATACTCTCTGCGCCTTCTTCAGGTGCTCCCAGATCACCCTCCCCCTTCTTCAGGAAGCTCAGGCTCTTCTTCGCCTTCGAGCGGTGGAGCAGATTCCTCCCTCCCAACAAAACCTGGGGTTCTATTCCAGGTACTTTCTAGTGCCAAAGAAGACGGGGGACTTGCGACCCATTCTGGATCTTCGAGCCCTCAACAAATTTCTGGTCAAAGAGAAGATTCGCATGCTCTCATTGCCAATCCTGTACTCCCTCATGGATCAGGAGGATTGGATGTGCTCACTTGATCTCAAAGAGGCTTATACTCATATCCCTGTTCATCCGAACTTTCGCAAATATCTCAGATTCAAGGTGGGGAATCTTCATCTTCAATACAGGGTTCTTCCCTTCGGTCTGGCGGCCTCCCCCAGGGTTTTTACCAAATGTTTGGTCGTCGTAGCTGCGGCCCTTCGCTCTCGAGATCTTCAGGTTTTTCCATACCTCGACGACTGGCTTATCAAGGCTCCTTCTCTTCCAGAGGTTATTGCAGCGACCCATCAGACTATTAAGTTTCTTCAAAGTCTGGGGTTCCATATCAACTTTCCCAAGTCTCAGCTGATTCCAGCCTAGTCTCTGCAGTTCATTAGCACAACTCTGGATTCTGTCAACATGAGAGCGTATCTTCCGCTAGCTCGTCAATCGACCCTCCTTCGGCTCTGTTGGTAGGTGTCTTCTCTTCCAAACATCTCTGCCCGACAGATGATGGTTTTGCTCGGTCACATGGCTTCTACGATTCATGTGACCCCCCTTTGCCAGACTTCACCTTCGCATCCCTCAGTGGATCCTGGCATCTCAATGGCAACAGGCGCTGGACCCACCTTCTCGCAGGATTGCGGTGACTCCTTTATTGAGGAATTCTCTCCTCTGGTGGATGCTCTCTTCCAATCTTTCCAGAGGTTTGCAGTTTCACGATCTTCCTCATCAGAAAGTTCTCACCACAGATTTGTCCGCCTACGCATGGGGAGCCCACGTCGATGGTCTCCGTACTCAAGGGTTGTGGACTTCCACAGACCGTCGGTGTCATATCAATCTATTGGAACTCAGAGCGATTTTCCTTGCTCTCAAAGCTTTTCATCATCTTCTTCACGACCAGGTGGTCCTTGTTCGAACAGACAATCAGGTGGCCATGTATTATGTCAACAAGCAGGGAGGGACGGGGTCTCACTCCCTTTGCCAGGAAGCTCTTCGGGGGTGGCAGTGGACGATTTCTCACAACATCTTTCTCAGAGCTATCTACATACAAGTTCAACAGAACTGTCTGGCAGACAAACTGAGTCATCTGCTGTAACCTCACGAATAGTCGCTCAATTCCCCCACGCTTCGTCAAGTATTTGCTTGGTGGGGGATGCCTCAGATAGACCTTTTTTCGTCGCCCAGCAACTTCAAACTGCCTCAATTTTGCTTCCACATTTTCTCGCCTCACCGTCTCGAGGCAGATGCTTTTCTTCTGGACTGGAGGAATCAGTTTCTTTATGCCTTCCCTCCGTTTCCTCTGATTCTCAGGACTCTTGTCAAACTGAAGTCGGAACGTGCCGCCATGATTCTGATAGCTCCTCGGTGGCCCAGATAACCGTGGTACTCCCTTCTACTTCAACTCAGCGTCAGGGAGCCTCTTCTTCTGCCAGTTTTTCCTTCTCTGCTCACTCAGAGTCAAGGGTCCTTGCTTCATCCCAATCTGCAGTCTCTACACTTGACAGCTTGGTACCTTTCTGCATGACTGACTCTTCTCAATTCTCTCGGTCTGTTCAAGATGTTTTCCTTGCTTCTAGGAAGCCGTCCACTCGTCAATGTTACGGCCAGAAGTGGACTAGATTTTCTGCTTGGTGCTCCACTCATCAGCTTCATCCGATGTCTTCCTCCTTAGCATCAGTTCTGGACTATTTGCTTCACTTGTCACAATCGGGCCTTCAATCTACATCTCATTTGATCCGAATAGGTTGGGTCGCCCTATCTCGAAGCGTACCATCTCCAACTGGATGGCTGCTTGCATCTCTTTCTGCTATGCTCAGGCTGGTCTTCCTCTGCAAGGTCGAGTGACGGGCCACAAAGTTCAAGCTATGGCGGCATCTGTAGCTTTCCTCAGATCAACTTATTGAGGAAATCTGCAAGGCTGCCACTTGGTCCTCGGTTCATACTTTCACCTCTCATTACTGTCTGGATACTTTATCCAGGAGGGATGGCCATTTTGGCCAATCTGTTTTGCAAAATCTTTTTTCTTAACTTGCCAACTTCCCTCCATCCCTTTTTGCTTAGCTTGGAGGTCACCCATGTGTGAGAATATGCTGCCTGCTTGTCCTGGGATAAAGCACAGTTACTTACCGTAACAGTTGTTATCCAGGGACAGCAGGCAGATATTCTCACAACCCTCCCACCTCCCCTGGTTGGCTTCTTGGCTAGGTATTTGAACTGAGGATCCTCACAGGAGATGCGCCCCCTAGTTTGGGCGGGAAGGCACGCACGCATGCGCGGTGCAGCACTCGAAAGCTCGAGATCTTCAAGCAAGTTTGCTTTCGAGGCTGTCCGCTGCGGGGCTCCGTCAGTGACGTCACCCATGTGTGAGAATATCTGCCTGCTGTCCCTGGATAACAACTGTTACGGTAAGTAACTGTGCTTTCTGGTTCATCCCTATCTGGACAACTGGATGATCTGAGCAAAGTCTTAAGGAGAGTTCCCGAGTTACGGCTTGGGTTATGGAGTTCTGCATTGCTGAGATGGGTAGTCAACCTGTCCAAGAGCCGGTTGGCTCCGTCTCAGTGCCTGGAGTACCTTGGGGTTCTCTTCGACACTAGCCTGGGGAAGGTCTTCCTGCCAGAGGCCCAAGTGGTCAAGTTGCAGTTGCAGATTCGTATGCTAATGGCTTCCCGGTGTCTTCAGGTGCAAGTTTTTCTTCCAGGTCTTGTGGTCGATGGCAGCTTCCATGGATGTGGTTCGGTGGGCCCAGGCTCACATTCACCCGCTTCAGCATGCTCTGCTTCAGCAATGGTTGCCCTGGGTGCAAATTTAGACTCTCCCATTCCTCTTCAGGGGTTAGTTCATCGCAGTTTCCATTGGTGGCTACAGTCTTTCAATCTGGTGCAGGGAGTGAGTCTGGATCAGCCCCAGTGAACAGTGCTTCTCACAGACACCAGTCTTCTCAGTTAGGGAGCTCAGTGTCTTGGTCATTCCACTCAGGGCAGCTGGTCTCCAGAGGAGATGCCGTGGTCGATCAATGTTCTGGAGACCAGAGCCATCCGGCTGGTGTTGCTAGCATTGATTGGCAGGTCTGGATAGGAGCTTTGTCTGCTTTTTGTGGTTTGCTGCAAGGTAAGCATTTAACTTCTTTTCTGGATGTGGTTTGCTTTTTGAGGGCGGCTAAATTACTTCGGCTTCCAGTGTGGCCTTCAGTTCCGGGCTGGGATCTCAATCTGGTCCTGTCCATGCTAGTGCGCCCTCCCTTTGAGCCACTGGGTTCCTGCTCATTGAAGGACCTTACTCTCGAGGCGGTTTTTCTGGTGGCCATTACTTCTGCAAGTCAGATCTCTTGAGCTGCAGGCTTTCTCTTGTAGGCCTCCCTTCCTGGAGTTTTCTAGGGAGTGGGTAGTGCTACGGCCTGTTCCTTCCTTTCTGCCTTAGGTGGTCTTGCCTTTTAATGTCAACCAGTCCGTTGTCCTCTCGGTCTTGGGTTGCCGGGAGGGTTCTTCAGAACAGAGGCAGTTGCGCAAGTTGGATGTCTGTCAGATCCTTCGCTCTTATGTTCAGTGGACTCAGGAGTTCTGGAAGTTGGATCATCTTTTTGTCCTCTTAGCGGGTCCTTGTAAGGGGGACAGTGCTTCCAAGGCTACCATTGTGCCCTGGATCAAAGAGACTATCACTTCCATCTATCTTCAGAAGAAGCCTGTTCTGGATTTTCTCAAGGCTCATTCCACTTGGGGTCAGGCAGCTTCTTGGGCAGAGTCTTCTCTGGTACCTCCAGTGGTTATCTGTAAGGCCGCGGTTTGGTCTTCTCTGCATTCTTTTGTGTGATACTACTATGTAGATATCCAGGCGTATCGGGAAGCAGTGTTTCTTTGAGCGTGTTCTGGTGGTGGCCCTCCAGGGGTCCCACCCATGATGGATACTGCTTTGGTACGTCCCATCAGTGAACTGTACTGGCCTGGAGAGATGCTAAAGAAGGAGAAATTAGGTTCTTACCTGCTAATTTTCTTTCTTTTAGACTCTCCAGACTGGTACACGTCTCCAGACCTGTCTATCTGTCGTACTTACAGGATTCATGTGAAAAGAGTGTTTTTTTCTGTTTGTTCTAGTATTTTTTATAGGGGCGGGAAGATCAAAAGAACAGCAGCTTTGGCTCAGCTGGTGAGTTGTGGGGACATTTGTTGAAGGGGCATCTTCTATGCAATTTCCAGCAGTATTGTTCTGTTAGTTGTTACTCCTGTTAGGAGTGTTGTTATTGTTATAATTAGCACTTCTTAGTTCTGTTTGGCTATTCGGCAGACTGGTTAGACTAGAGGAAAGCACAGCTATTGGTATTACAGCCAAAGTTTTGTCTCAGTCTCCATCTGCTGGTCATGGTGAGCTATTATCCGTCAGTGAACTGTACCAGTTTGGAGAGTCTAAAAGAAAGAAAATTAGCAGGTAAGAACCTAATTTCTCCTTTTCCATCATTAGAATATATATATATTTTTTTAAAGGTTATGACAAAGGTGATAATCACCACTTTCTTTGTGCCATGAGTTTAAAAAAAAAATTTTAAGTCAGCTTTAAAAAGCTGAGGAAATTATTTGAAAATCTTGAGTAACCGTGCATGGATGAGCCAAAAAACCAATTTTTATAAATTTTGTTAGTTTTATATTTGGGAAATTGAATTTGAAAATATTTTATATTTATCAAAATAAATTCTAATTGTTTATCAGATCTTTAAATGGAAGTAAAAACATTTTTGGCCAGAGACCTTGTGGCAGAAATCAATAGGAGATGACAGCATGGACCATCCAGATAGGGACAATCAAATCCTATTTATTGTTGGATCTAACACAGGCCATACTTCAGAGGTCCAATGAAATAGTCTTAACAGTAAAGACTGGAAACGTCAAAATTGAAGAGACTAGAAATGTTGCTGTATTGCTAGATACAGCCAAGCGAAACGCATGGACGCCTTTAGGTATTGCACATAGCCATTGAGAAACACGTACACTGAATCAAGGCCCATGTAGGGTCCAACAATAAATAGGATTTGATGGTCCCTATCTTGGATGGTCCTTGGTGATTTTTGTCATCTCCTTCGATATGCAACACTGTGATCCTGCCAGAAAGGAAGGGAAGGAGGTGACCAGTTGTAACTGCAAAAAGGGAGAGCAGGCAGGAGTCATAGAACTGAGTAGTGATGATAGCAGATAGGAGAATCTTAAGTTAGATGATGGTACTGAGTGATAGCAGCACTAGAGGGGAGATGGAGCTTAAAGGATGACATTGAGAGAAGGAGATATGGAGCTGAGCAATAGTAAAAGGAGGGGGCAGGCATAAAATGAAGATTAACAAGGGCAGAAAACGGCGCCATGTAATAGCAAAATGGCACTCGGGATTTCCTCAGAGTGATTCTGAAAAGAGGATGTCATTCAGCTTTGTGATTTTGGGAGGTCTTGTGCAATTTCCTCTTTTTGTCACCTCCTGCTACCAGTGTGTGACACCATCTAGACCAGTGGTCTCAAACTCGCGGCCTGGGGGGCCACATGTGGCTCACCAGGTCCAATCTTGATTATATGTCTCTTTAGCTATAAATTACAATATTATTATTAAGATTTAGCCAAAAAGAAAGATTTATAAACTATAAAGTTTAATCTCATGCGAAATTGTCATTTCTTTAATAAGACATTTAACTATTTTTTCTGAGGCCCTGCAAGTACCTACAAATCCAAAATGTGGCCCTGCAAAGGGTTTGAGTTTGAGACCAATGATCTAGACCTATGGTGACAATGAATGTGGCAATTTCTATAGCCAGACACTATTGGGGAACTCTGCCTACTTTTCTCAGGTTTCAGATAGTAGATTACTTAGCACTTAAGAAGCAACTGAAAGCCTTTCTGCCTTCAGCCCATGGCATGATTTTTTATTCTTTCCAGCTCAACAGAGGAATTTGTTGCCAGAGAACATAGAAAAAGCAGTTGGCATACTATGGTTTAATAAAAGGTTTGGACAAATTCCTAAAAAAAAAGACCATAAGCTATTAAGATGGACTTATTATTATTATTATTAAGATGGACTTGGGAAAATCCATTGCTTATTCCTGAAATAAGCAGGATAAAACCTGATTTACTCTTTTGGAATCTTGCCAGGTACTTGTGACCCAGATTAGCTACTGTTAGACATAAGTTACTGGGTTTAATGGGCCCTCAGTCTGTCCCAGTATAATGATGCTTGTTTTCTTATGTACTTGCATTATTGCATTATGAAAATGTTTATTTGGGAATAAAATAACTCTCTGGAAGCTAAATGGAATGTGATGAAACTTGGCATGAAGGGAAAACCAATGAGAAGACATATTGAGTTTGAAAATTGGTCTTAAGGATCCCAGAAAAATAAGAACCCCTCTCCCCCCCAAAAAAAAATACAATGTCCAATGCATTCTGTGGAAGAAGCACTTCCAGCTTTGGCAGCAAAAGAAACTCTTTCCATAATTTTTGAACTTCAGGAGACACAGCAGGGAAATATGAACAATTTATGATTCAGAAATAGTTTATCCTTATTCTTTAAAAAAAAAAAAAAAAGCACTATCCAAAGAAAGTGCAAACCTAACTAACATCATAGAGAAAGTACGGTAGTCATCACAGAATCTGATGCCTCCAGGAAATTAGATAATCCTAAAGAATCTAGCATGAAGGCTCCTTCTACGTGTTGAAGGTAGGCTCATGCAATGGGATGGATATTATCCTATGGAATTTGCAATATTTTCAGCGCATATTTCTTAAACACCTCCTTAGCAGATATTCTAGAAGGCATGGAAAATTCATCATCGTTAGATTCAAATTTCTAATAGCATTCTCCAAATTTTCAGATTTTCTGCAGATTATAATTAAGAGTGCAGAATATTTGACTTGTACCTTCTGAATTTGCTGAACTGAAGATTCCAGATTCTTCAATGTATTAACAACTTTATGCTGTTCAGTCTCATGGGCTTCAACTCTTTTTTCCAAAACTGAAACTTGAGAAGTCAGTGGATTAAAAGTAGGAACTAACCTCTTCCTAAAGTTGGAAATAGCTACCCAGATTCAGTTGAGACATTGTCTTAGGTCCATGCAATAAGAGTAATAAATCAGCATATCTGACAGCTTCAACACGACCTCCTTCACAGACGCCATCAACACCAATACTGGATTGCTGTGAAACCAGATCTTCCTGGCTTGATCTGAAACTTGCTTTCCCTAGTCCTGTCTTTCAATAATAATAATAATAACTTTATTTTGTATACTGCCATACCCAGAGAGTTCTAGGCGGTTCACAGCAATTAATTAAGATTACAAACGATGAGATCATTGGAATTAACATTTTAGGAATGTAGAGGTCATTGAAGTTGATAGGAATATACAAGAATGTACAATAGGAAGGTAATATTTTATTTTCAGGAATATACCGGTCATTGTGGTTAAGATAGATCAATACCTCTGCCAGTTTCTGTCTTGACTAGATTGTAAGCTATTTTGAGCAGGGACGGTCTCTTATGTGTTTTGATCTATAGTGCTGTGTATGTATGATTAGTAAGTAGTAGTTGTAGGGTTGCAGTGTCTTGAGCCTCATCAAGACCCATCTGCTGCACTATTCCTGCATGTAATAATAATAACTTTATTTTTGTATACCGCAATACCACAAGCAGTTCAGACCAGTTTACAGAGGAAGAGACTATATACAGACAGCGATGTTACAAATAAAGACTTTCAAATTACATTAGCAAGCCAAAAGTAGTTGGGATATATTCGGAAGCATTTCAAAGATACAACAAGACAGGAAAGGAGTCAGATAAATTTATCAAAGAGATAGGTTTTAATTGATTTCCTGAAGGTTTGGTAGAAGGGTGCATTTGAAATGAAGTTGGTTAACCATTTATTCTATTTGCCTGCTTGGAATGATACAGCCCTTCAAGGATGGGAAAGCAAACAGTAGGCACTATGTGTGCAAGTGCTGCCTCATACTTAAATTGCTGTGGAAACATGGAGATGGAATGATGATAGACCATATGTGGCCCCTGCAGCTGCTGTTCTGGAGCAAGCACATCATCTTGCTGAAGATCATCAACATCCTCTAGGGGAGGCATGACTTGGTAAATGTCTTCCTCACCATTATGTACATGCTGGAGCTGGGTCAAAGGGTCATATGGCATTGGTTCTTCACTGGCAGAGGTAGGTGTGATTTCGGTGGAGTAAGTTTCCTGCTCCACCCCCTTTCTCCTTCTTTTCATCTTCTGCAGTCTTCCTCCTTTCCTTCTTCTACCTCTTTCTCATCATCTTCTCCTTCC
Organism: Geotrypetes seraphini; assembly: GCF_902459505.1. Lineage (NCBI taxonomy): Eukaryota > Metazoa > Chordata > Amphibia > Gymnophiona > Dermophiidae > Geotrypetes > Geotrypetes seraphini. The sequence goes on along the minus strand of NC_047085.1, from coordinate 395,693,677 downwards.
TCCATCTCTTTCTGCTCATTGGGCCCTTCCCTTTCTCCCTGGACTGTCTCCTCATCATTGGATTCCAGGGCAACATAGAAACCTGGGTAGATGAATAACTTGAATGTCAGTAGTCTTAAAACTCGCCTTTTGAGGAAAAAGCCTTATTGCATGATACGGGCAGCATTGTTAGATGCAGGTCATGTCTGTAGCAACGTTACAGCTGGTCGGATATGTAGAGCATAGTCTGCAGTTGTTTTTGGTTTTTTTTGAGCATAGAGCTCCTACAGTTGTATAAAGTATGCATATTGCATTGGGAAAATGTGATGTGTTAAATTCAATGACTGCTTGCAACCAGTGTGAGGCCTACTATGAATGTACTTTTGCCCTTGAATCAATGAGTGCAGGCACTGATGTTTTACTCTCTCATGCTAAGGTCTTTACATTTGCCTGGTACTGGTTTTATCCAATATCTAATCTAATCTTTCATTTGTGAGTCGCACAAACCTATATAAGCTCAAGGCGACAGATCAAAGAGGAAGTGGGAAAGTAGTAGGGGGGGCATGGAGAAGCAAGAGGTGGGCCTAGAAGTAGGGAGTGCTATACAGAAGCTGAAACAGTTAATTGTCAAAGAGGTGGGACTTCAGGTTTTTCCTGAATGCGGTGTAGTTTCTCCTTCCTGAGTGCTTCTGGTAGGTTTTTACCCCCAGATAAGTTAGCATAGAGTAGAAAATTCGCTTGTAGTGGTGGTATTTTGTGGATGGCAGGTTTACTTGAATTCTGTTAAGGATTCTTCTTGATGTTGACCAAACAGTAGAGAATAGTTGGATGAGAGGGGCTGCTGAGTTTCCGTACAGAATCTGGTGTAGGATACATGAAGTTTTTCAGTTTGATATTGGGAGCCAGTGTAGTGAAGGTTGTGATTGAATCATATTTCTTTAATTTGTAGATTAGTAGATTAGTCTAACGGCTGTGTTTTGGATGACCTGCAGTTTGTGGATAAGAGTGGTGTTGATGCCAAGGTAGGCAGAGTTGCAATAGTCCAGTTGAGTTAAGATCATCATCTGAACGATCAGAGCAAAGTGATGTGGGTGGAATTATGGTCTTGTGAGTCGCAGTTGACACATAGTGTAGATGGTCTTTTTCCGAAGGTTAGAGACTTGTGGTTCCATTGTGTGAGTGTCGTCTAAGAGGCATCTGAGTACCTTGGTGGATTTTTCCATTGTGAGAGTGATGCCTGATGAAAGAGTGAAGTTAGATATAATGTTCTGTTGTGCGGTGTGAAAACCAATGGCTTTGGTCTTGGTAGCGTTCAGTTTCAACTTGTTCGTTGCCCAGGTTTGGATTTTATCTATATTGTTTGAGATTTTTTTGGCAATATTACATAGTAACATAGTAGATGACGACAGATAAAGACCCGAATGGCCCATCCAGTCTGCCCAACTTGATTCAATTTAAATTTTTCCTTCTTAGCTATTTCTGGGCAAGAATCCAAAGCTCTACCCAGTACTGTTCTTGGATTCCAACTGCCGAAATCTCCGTCAAAACCGACTCCAGCCCATCTACACCCTCCCAGCCATTGAAGCCCTACCCTGCCCATCCTCTCCCAAACGGCCATATACAGACAGACACAGACCATACAAGTCTGCCCAGTACTGGCCTTAGTTCAATATTTAATATTATTTTCTAATTCTAGATCCTCTGTTCATCCCACCCTTCTTTCAACAACGTCACCATTTTCTTCTCCACCACCTCTCTCGGGAGCTCATTCCAGGTATCCACCACCCTCTCCGTAAAATAGAATTTCCTAACATTGCTCTTGAATCTACCACCCCTCAACCTCAAATTATGTCCTCTGGTTTTACCATTTTCCTTTCTCTAGAAAAGATTTTGTTCTACGTTAATACTCTTCAAGTATTTGAACGTCTGAATCATATCTCCCCTGTCCCTCCTTTCCTCTAGGGTATACATATTCAGGGTTTCCAGTCTCTCCTCATACGACTTCTGGAACAAGCCTCCTATCATTTTTGTCGCCCTTCTCTGGACCGCTTCAAGTCTTCTTACGTCCTTCGCCAGATACGGTCTCCAAACTGAACACAATACTTCAAGTGGGGCCTCACCAACGACCTGTATAGGGGCATCAACACCTTTGTTCTACTGGCTACACCTCTCTTTATACAGTACAGTATCCGTCTGGCAGTAGCCACCGCCTTGTTACATTGTTTTTTTGCCTTTAGATCTTCAGACACTATCACCCCAAGGACCCTCTCCCTATCCGTGCATATCAGCTTCTCAGCTCACAGCATATACGGTTCCTTCCGATTATTAATCCCCAAATGCATTACTCTGCATTTCTTTGCATTGAATTTTAGTTGCCAGGCATTAGACCATTCCTCTAACTTTTGCAGATCATATGTTCCACCATTCCTCTAACTTTTGCAGTTCATATGTTCCACTCCCTCTTCGGTGTCTACTTGTTAGTTGTTACAAATCTTGATATCATCTGCAAAAAGGCAAACTTTTCCTTCTAACCCTTCAGCAATGTTTCTCACAAACATATTGAACAGGATCAGCCCCAGCACCGAACCCTGAGGGACTCCACTACTCACCTTTCCTTCCTCCGAGTGACTTCCATTAACCATCACTCTCTGGCGTCTGTCTGACAGCCAGTTTCTAACCCGGTTCACCACTTTGGGTCCTAACTTCAGCCCTTCAAGTTTGTTCAACAGACTCCTATGAGGAACCATATCAAAAGGTTTGCTGAAATCTAAGTAAATTTCATCTAGCATATGTCCTCGATCCAGCTCTCCGGTCACCCAATCAAAAAATTCAATCAGGTTCATTTGACATGATTTACCTTTTGTAAAGGATACAGGCACTGTTTATTGCTACTTTAGTAAAAAAAAAAAAGTAAATATACAACCTTATTACCAACCAAGGGACCCGATGCTTGATGCAACACACTGCATCAAGCATCGGACTCACAGAGGCATTTGATTAGCTTGTTGAGTTTTATTGCTGTTTGTTCCAATACCTTATCCACCATGGACCCTTGAAGAAGGCGTGTTGTCCGAAACACGGACTGTATCGTGTCCCTTGGTTGGTAATTTACTTTTTTTTTACTAAAGTTGCAATAAACAGTGCCTGTATCCTGTACATGGTCTGCAGTTTTCGTTTTGGTTTTTGCTTGCTGCTTGGTTTACTGCAGGTTTCGTTGGATTTTTTTCTGTGCTTACCTTTTGTAAAGCCATATTGCCTCGGATCCTGTAACCCATTAGATTCAAGGAAGTACACAATCCTTACTTTCACCAACACTTCCATTATTTTTCCAACAACCAAAGTGAGGCTCACCGGCCTGTAGTTTCCCGCTTCATCCCTGTGACTACTTTTCCCCAGGAATCCCCAGGAACTACTCCTGTCTCCAGAGATTTGTTGAACAAGTCTTTAATAGGACCTATCAGAACCTCTCTGTGCTCCCTCAGTATCCTGGAATGGATCCCGTCTGGTCCCATCGCTTTGTCCACCTTCAGTTTTTCAAGTTGTTCATAAACACTCTCCTCCGTGAACGGTGCAGAATCTACTCCATTTTCTCTTGTTACTTTGCCAAACAATCTTGGTCCTTCTCCGGGATTTTCTTCCGTGAACACAGAACAGAAGTATTTGTTTAGCATGTTTGCTTTTTCCTCATCACTCTCCACATATCGGTTCCCAGCATCTTTTAGTTTAGCAATTCCATTTTTCATCTTCCTCCTTTCACTAATATATCTGAAAAAAATTTTCTCCCTTTTTTACATTTTTAGCCATTTGTTCTTCCGCCTGCACTTTTGCCAGACATATCTCTCTCTTGGTTTCTTTCAGTTTCACCCTGTAGTCATTTCTGCACTCCTCTTCTTGGTTTTTTTTATATTTCACGAATGCCAACTCTTTCGCATTTATTTTCTCTGCCACTAGTTTGGAGAACCATATCGGTTTCCTTTTTCTCCTGTTTTTATTTTCTTCACATAAAGGTCCGTAGCCATTTTTATTACTCCTTTCAGCTTAGATCACTTTCTTTCCACTTCTCTTATGACCTCCCATCCTAACAGCTCTTTCTTCAGGTATTCTCCCATGGTTATTGGTTATGGGGACGAGGAGGAGGATGCCGTTGGCACAGGATAGCACAGTTTCGTCTTGCGAGCTCATGAATAGATTGAATAGGATTGGGGATAATGGGGAGCCTTGAGGGACGCCACAGAATGCCTTCCAAGGGTTGGAGTATATTTCTTGCTTTTTGCCATGTATTTGTGATTTTGTAGGAAGTCGGTGAACCATTTCAGTACAGTCCCTGTTATTCCGATTTCCGAGAGTTTGGTTAGGAGTAGTTGATGGTCCACTGAGTCGAAGGCTGCTGAGATATCAAATTGAAGTACTATTGCCTGATGACCCAAGCTTAGGAACTGTTTGATTTTAGTGATTAGAGTGATGATGAGGAGTTCGGTGCTATGCTTTTTTTGGAAGCCATATTGGGATATATGAAGGCAGGAGTGTTGCTCTATGTATGAGGCTAGCTGCTTGCTGACATGAGACTCCAGGATTTTAGTGAGGATCGGAATGCCAGCAATTGGTCTGTAGTTAGATGCTATGTAGAGGTCTGCTTGGGCTGCTTTCGATATAGGGGTTAATGCTATTTTACCCATTTCTTTGGGTAGGTGCTCATGGTTCAGGGAACTATTTAACAGGTTGGTGAGCCAGTTAATGATATGATGCGGAGCTGCTGAAAGAAGGTATGGAGGACAGTTGTCTAGGGGGCTGCTTCGTATGGCTAGACTAGTTTTGATATTAGTTTATTGGTATCAGGGATGGAAAGGTTAGTGAATGAAGTCCAGATTTGGTCTGCTCTTATGGGTTCAGTGTATTCCGTAGAGTTGTGTTGGGAAGTGTTTGGAGTGGCTGTCTTTGCAACTTCCGATTGGACCAATTTGACTTTGTTGAGAGGAAGAAATCTGCTAGTTCTTGGGCTGAAATTTATTAGAGTGGGTTGCAGATTCTTGGTTTGGGGAGGATGTCAGTTGTCGTACCAGGCAAAACAGTTTTTGCTGTCGGTTGTGTTGCTTCCTAGTTTACTGGCTTAGTAGTTTTTCTTGGTTTCAGATATGTCATTTATTTTGTTATTGATTCTGTGCATTGGCTGTAAAAATGAGTGGCATGCTCAGCATTAGCATGGCTAGTGAATTGCACCAGTTACTATGAATTGGGGGATCTCTCCTTTGGCTTCTGAGAGAAAGGGGGAAATAGGACAAGTGGCCATAGGAAAAATAATCCCCTTCAGGAGAAGCACATAGCCATGGAAACGGTCCTTCCCTAATTTATGGGGAGTGATGAGCCAACCTGGAACCAGAGGTGATTTCTGTAATTGTTTGACAAGTTGCCACATGTTACCAAACATTTGTATACATCATTGTGGGATAGATGAAATGGATAATGTTTGTGGGTTATAATCCATTATAAAGTGTGGTTAGTGATCACATGAAAGCTGAAAGCATCTTAATCATGTGACCCGAAGACAAGGGCTTCTGTTATGAAAACTAGAAATGGTAGAGAGCATGAGAAGATGGGTTGTTTTAAGTCATAACACTGGAAGCCTAAGGGCAAAGAACATTGCTTTATTAAAGTAATGGGGTCAATGTTCAAAAGCACAAACGTGTTAGGAAGAAGATACTGACAACATAAGTACTTTGTTTCATAAAACTTTCTGGCACTTATACAAAAAGTTATTTATCATATGTATCACTTTGTGGTTTGTTTTAGATTAGGGTGCTATTTAACTTATTTATAAATGACCTGGAAATTGGAGCAATGATTGAGGTGATTAAATTTGCAGATGACACTAACCTTCAAAGTTGTAAAAACGCATGCAGATTGTGAAAAATTTCAGATAGATCTTAGGAAATTGGAAGACTGGGTATCCAAGTGGCAGATGAAATTTAATGTTGACAAATGCAAAGTGATGCACACTGGGAAGAATAACCTGAATCACAGTTACTGAATGCTAGGGTCTACCTTGGGGGTTAGCACCAAGAAAAGGATCTGGGTGTCATCGTAGACAATACGATAAAACCTTCCGCCCAATGTGCAGTGGCAGCCAAAAAAGCAAACAGGATGCTAGGAATTATTAAAAAAGGGATGATTAACAAGACCAAGAATGTTATAATGCCCCTCTATCGCTCCATGGTGCGACCTCATCAGAAGTATTGCGTTCAATTCTGGCCTCCTTATCTAAAGAAAGATGTAATAGTGATAGAAAAGGTTCAAAGAAGAGTGACCAAGATGGTAAAGGGGTTGGAACTCCTCTCGTATGAGGAAATACTAAAAAGGTTAGAGCTCTTCAGCTTGGAAAAGAGATGGCTGAGGGGAGATATGATTGAAGTCTACAAAATCCTGAGTGGACTAGAACGGGTACAAGTGGATCGATTTTTCACTCTGTCAAAAATTACAAAGACTAGGGGACACTTGATGAAGTTACAGGGAAATACTTTTAAAACCAATAGCAGGATCATTTTTTTCACTCAGAGAATAGTTAAGCTCTGGAACACATTGCCAGAGGTTGTGGTAAGAGTGGATAGCGTAGCTGCTTTTAAGAAAGGTTTGGATAATTTCCTGGATGAAAAGTCCAAAGTCTGTTATTGAAAACGACATGGGGAAGCCATTGCTTGCCCTGGATCGGTAGCATGGAATATTGCTACTCCTTGGGTTTTGGCCACCATGAGAACTTGCTACTGGGCTTGATGAACCATTGGTCTGACCTAGTAAGGTTATTTTTATATTCAGTCTAAAGGAAAAGGGCAGGTGAAAGTAATAGGGAGAGCAACAAAATTCAACCACTCTGTATACATTGAACATTTTAGTTTGAACATATGAATAGCAGATATAACTTTATTTGGATAACATATCCTTATATGGAAAATTACACTCCCTCCCCCCAAGTGGTAGTAGCATGAGACTACTTTTAGGGGGACAATTTTAGATATACAGTACCACTAGACCAGTGGTCTCAAACTCAAACCCTTTGCAGGGCCACATTTTGGATTTGTAGGTACTTGGAGGGCCTCAGAAAAAAATAGTTAATGTCTTATTAAAGAAATGACAATTTTGCATGAAGTAAAACTCTTTATAGTTCATAAATCTTTCCTTTTGGCTAAGTCTTAATAATAATATTGTAATTTATAGCTAAAGAGACATATGATCACGAAACTGTTTTATTTTACTTTTGTGATTATGATAAACATAGCGAGGGCCTTGAAATAGTACCTGGCGGACTGCATGTGGTCCCCGGGCCGCGAGTTTGAGACCAAGGCACTAGACAGAGCAGGAGAAACAGACTTGACTGGCAGATTCTTTCAGGGGGTGGGGGGACCTTTTGAGGGAAGTAGAGGGCTTGGATTTAGGAGTTGGGAATGTGCTTCAGGGGGATTGGGGATTGAGAGTTTGGATCAAAGGGTTGGAGATGCGTTTTTGGGGAGGTACAAAAGCTCTGATAGTCCTCAGTCTCCAGCCCAAGAGCACTGAACTATAGCTTTGAGACCCAATGCTCCCAGTTAGTTGTGGACTGGTTTATACATAGTAACAAGCTGTTTTGCATGCATTTGCATGTTTTGCATCTCAGAGAGAATGACATGGTGAGAGATTTTGTCACTATCACCGTCCCTGCAGATAAATGCAGGAAACCATTCCGTGTCATTCTTTAGAGTCTATCTCAACCTCAGTCCTTCTACACCAGAATTCTTCAATACAAGACTTGAGGGTCAGGTTGTGCCCATTCATACTCTGATTCTTCCCTCTCTTAAAGAATGACATGGGGATGGCAGGGATGTGACAAATTTATATAACCCATGGTGACCTAAATATTGCTGTAGTAAAACAAATCAAGTTGTGGTAGGGTACTGTATGTCAAGTTAAAGGGGCAAATAATGTGATTTAAAGCCCTAACATAGTTTGATAACTTCCTCCCTTTCTATCCAGTGGCAGTTCTTTAAATAAAACAAAATAGGCTGAGTGATACCTTTCTCAGACCATCATATGCTTGTTATTTGTGGCTATCAGACTTCTAGATCTTTCCTTAGATACAACAGCTTCTCATTAACAAAACTTTCAGTGTTGTGCATATTCATTATTTGAAAGTTTAGAGGAAGAGATCTGAAACTGGGAGCAAATATAAAATGGATGTAAGAGATGAAGCAGCAGTGGAGATTCTCCTAAAGAGATTTAAATTCTGATTAAGGGTCTGGGGCACACAAGTCTAAAAAGTCTGGGAATCAGTTTACTGGCACAGTTTTGAAAAAGTTAATTTTTGATCAAGGACTTTCCAGTAACCGTCATGTCACTTGAAGAAGGAAAGACTTTGTTTACATTTATACTGCCTAATATTTTTTTAATGTATTGCTTAAATCTGCTGAAGAATTACTTGCTCTTTGGTAGGGATTCTTCTTGTGCTAGTCATTTCAGTGATGAAATTTATTGAGCTAAGATATCTACTTTATGAACTCACCAATCAATAGATTAAAAAACTCAAGAACTTCATTTTATATAATATGTACCTTTAAAATTTAGACCTTAGGTTGACTTCCTAACCTTGCTTCTCCTCAGACTCCAAGCTGGTGAAGCTATAGGGGTGGCATTCATATTTGTGCACAAGACACATGTGAAGATGATTTGATTAAAAGCTCTGATTGTTCTGTCCTCAGCAGCTTCATGCTAGTTTTATGACATTGCTCTAATATGTTTTTAATAATGTTCTCATTTCTTAGAATTGTAGTGCTGCAGTCTTTTTCTGCCATGATATAAAGGGAATGATTTGTGTGTAATGTATATCAATGTAAATAATATCAATCAGGTCATGGTCTATTCTTTATAGTATATTTCATCCAATAGTTGGCGATATGCTTCCTGAATATACATACTTGTATCCATGACTACCACACCTCTGCCTTTATCAGCAGGATGGATAACAATATTGGTATCTGTAGCCAAAGATGTAATGGCTTGTTATTGCAGTACTGTTAAATTATATTTTGCCCGACTCTGTTGAGTTTCCAGAATTTGTATGTCTTTTTCAACAAGTTGTTCAAACACCTTTATATTTGGATCTGTTGGTCCTGGAGGGCGCCCCATAAAGGGTTCACAGGCTCACTGTTCTGAGTATTTTCTTGAAAATAATGTCTTAATTTGATTTTCCTCAAACATTTATCCAATCCTTTATTCAGTACTGAAAGATCAACCTCATTCAAAATCCTACTGGACAGATTGAAAACATTAGAGGAATCATCTATGTTTTCTGGCATGATGGTCTTAGACCAGGGGTGTCAAAGTCCTTCCTTGAGGGTTGCAATCCAGTCGGGTTTTCAGGATTTCCCCAGTGAATATGCATGAGATCTATTAGCATACAATGAAAGCAGTGCATACAAATAGATCTCATGCATATTCATTGGGGAAATCCTAAAAACCCGACTGGATTGCAGCCCTCGAGGAGGGACTTTGACACCCCTGTCTTAGATTGATGTTCTTCGTGGTAGTTGCTAAAAAAATTATTTTTCTGTCGTCTTGATACAGTACTTAGTTTCTACTACTGATGCACCCCAAGTGATAGATTGATGATCATCCTCTGAAGAATCACTGGACGTTTGTGCAAATGTAGGACGCTTGATGTTTCTATTACGAGTCTTATCCATCCACACATCAATGAACCTTTTCACATAAACCATTTCATCTCTGTGGAGTTTCTTGATCTTAGTTTGCCTCAATTCTGCCCTAAAGACATCTATGTTTTTGTTCAAATTTTGTAGTTGTGAACCATGTTCATCATTAGCAACTTGGGGTTGCAAAAAATCTAAATGAGTTTGATAATCAGTCTTATATTGTTCCATTTCAGTCTTTGTGGTTTCAGTGATCAATAACATTAAATCAAATGAGCATTTATTTAGTATGGCATGCCATGTTTGCAAAAATTAAGCATTATCCCAAAAAATGCCATGGTTCTGTTTTCATCCATAAACCCCTTGAGATACGTATGATTCGACATTATTCTGCCAAAGTTGCAGCGTATATTATGCATTTTTGTAATGATTCTAATTGGTCTCACTCAGTTGGTATATTGCCCTTGTTCACCTGGTATGAATAAATGGAATTCAGGCAAAAGATCATGTGCCTGCTGTTCATTATAAGTGGTATCCCATCCAATATTAGCCATATTAGATCCAGTCCCCTTGTATGAATTGCCGACCAAGTCAGAAATCAAAGGGGGAAAGTAACTTTAAATTTGCTAAGGGAGAAAAATTCTTCAGTGAGATGAAAACAAAACAAATGCTCCCGTATGTATCGGTAGTAGAAAGTGCTCTAGCAAGACAACAGAAAAAAAATTTTTAGTACCTACCACGAAGAACATCAGTCTGGCCATCACACCAGAAGCTCCAGAAAACATAGATGATTCATTTATGAAGATCGTAGATTTTGTTTGAGCCGCTTGCTTCCAATTGTTTGGGTTTGACAGATGATATCATCGCGTTTTAGACGTGATGATGAAAATGTCTTTTAAAAAAGCAAATTACAGCGTCTTTTAGTTTCAAGCAATTTGAGTGTCTCAGTTTATAACATTTAATTCAAAGGTACTCTCTGATTCAGTCAGAAGACAATTTGAAATGTTTATAAAGGCAACCTTTGAAGAGTATTTATAGGTATGTGAAACTGATATCGTTAGTATTTTTCATTTTGTTAGAGACCAAGCAATTAAATCATTTCAGAGTTTGTTTCAAAGTTCATTTTTTGAGTTCCCTGAAGCAGGATCGAAACATGGTCCACGTCGGGACCTAAAAACAGATAAGTGCCTTTTAATCACTATATTTGATGGACATTCATTTTGATTAAGAATTACAATATTTCAAAATTTATGGAGATATATGCAATGATTGGGTGGTAAGGCTATAGTTGGATGTTTTTCCATTTGGCCTCCAGGTCTCTGAGCATATATTTTTCTATAGTGGCAATAACTATACATTGATACACAGTGCGATATATGGAAATATTTCTTTAGAGTTTCATGTCACATAAGGGAGCATTTGTTTTATTTTTATCTCACTGAAGAATTTTTCTTCCTTAGCAAATTTAAAGTTATTTTTTCCCCTTTGAGTTTTTGACTTGATGGAAACAGCAATGGTATGACATAATGATAGTGTCTCTTGGCCCAGTGTCCTAACAGGAACCCATTTCATCCATCCTTTTGGGTAGTCCTGGATTGATACCTGAAGAAGAGACCTGCATGATATTGCAAGTTCTTATACAGCGTCATCTTTGGATAATATTTTCAGTGTAGTGCACTAATAAAGCCTGGTACAGTTTTTAAGCAATCTCTTGTTTTCCCTGGCACTGCCATGGCTTCTAGAATCTGCCCTATATTCTCAGTGCAAATAAAACTCAAAAGAACCAACCAAAAGAAAATGTTCAAGAAGTTAAATCCCCTTGTCCTTGTTAAGTCATTGACAAGGTGTGCAGTAGAAGTCGCAGATCAGTAGGTTTCCGACAGCAACGGTAAGGTAAATGTGTCTGTTTAGGCCCCTGGTCTGGACTGAAGCCACCACTTCATTTCACAGGTGCTTTTTAAATAACTGCTAACCTAAACTGGATCTAAAGTAGTGATCTTTAGGTAAAAGTGCTGGGAGGATGTTGCAGTCCATCTCTATCTACTCTTCTTTTTCTGTCATGCCCTTATTCTTTCTTCCCATCTCATGATATCTTTGTTCCCCTTTGTCTTTGCCTCATTGTGTCATCCTAGTCTTGCTCTTTCTTCCACCTGCTGACTTGTCAGTATTAAGTTTAATAATATGCAAAACACTGCTCTGTGGTACATCAGGCAGCATCCACAGTGTTAACTAACTTCCCCAGTAGAACTGCTGTTGCATGTTGTCATGTGAAAAATGAACCTCATCTGTGTCAAATGATTTAAATCAGCAGGAAATACTTTAACTGTTTATACACTTGTCACATTGTTTGTTATTTTATTTTGTGTTCGCAGCAAACAGAAAACAAATGTGAAAAATAAAAAGATTTTCAATGCTCCATAAAGACATAAATATTTATCAAGCAGCTTTAACAGATTGCATACCAGATGTTTTTAGCAGGTTTCTTGAAAGGATATCGGTTCATACCTTGCAAGAATTCCTGAGGCAGGAAAAGTGAATAATCAGGCTTGAACATGACTACATAAATGAACATGTGAAACAAAATATTTAAATATTATAATTATTTCAGCACTAATGTCAGAGCAAGCAACCAGCATATTATAAGATTAAATTCACTATTACTAATAATAATTTCCATAATACTAGTAGATGTATCAAGCATTATATGTTCAGACACTCATCATAGAATATTTGATCCACAGAGCCTACAGTAATCAAGGCATACAGGCAAGAAGCCAGCCAATTGGTTTAAAGCAGGAGTTTGGATAATACACATCCCTTGATGTGCAGGGGCCATGGCTCCAGTGTAACAGAGTGGCCAGATTCAGGTACCATGAATTGTACTGGGGTAAGTCTGACAGGACCATCCAAGAAAGCTGGTGTGAGCTGTCTGGAGAGATCATAGTTAAATCTGAACTTCAATGGCCTCAGCTTGGTTTTGAATTATAATAGAAGAAATGTTGGTTTATCTTTGAAAATAACTGACTCTGTTCAGCAGTTCCCTAGCACATAAATCTGGTTTGCTTTTGGGAAGTGCTGACTGATCCACGATTGACTTTTGGTGCTGTATATAGACAAATTATTGAGATGGATCCATGAGGAAGCCTGTTGGATATGAGATTAGATTTTAAAGATATATTTTCCACATTAAGATTAAATTATTTACATTATTTTGGAAAAGAAACAGTTTGGGGATTGTATAGATGTAGTTGCTATATTTATAACCCACCAATCACCTGGGCAGGATACACATAAACATACACAAAAATAAAACAAGACACACGTAGTAGTCTGAGCATGTCAATGATAAAAGAATTTCTACATAAAAAAATTATTCACTCAGATTATTTTGGATGAGTATTGATCAAAAGCTCACAAAAATACTATAATATGTAAATAAAATTTAAAATGAATGTGAGAGAATTCTTAAGGAGAAAAAGCATAAGGAAATTTCCTTAGTGCTGAAAAAACACTACATATATACATGTGCAGACCGGTCCCTCTGCCAGTTGCCCATCAGACCCCCTCAGCCTAGGACCTTCATCCAGCTTATCCACAGCTCTTCTAGCTGCTTGTGGGGCCACCATCAGTTCCCTACTCCCTGACCTCTTGGGTCTCCATGGGTCCTGGGTTCTTCACCAGTCCCACTGCTGGTCGTCAAGCCTGAGTCCCACCTGGGACCCCTCTCTGCCTGCGTATAAGTCCCCACAGACCCTTCAACCACCAGGCTTCTTTATAGGACACTTTCAACTCTTTCCTGTCTGTGTATAGGTCCCCGTGGACCCTCTCACAACTAGATCTCCTTCCTACAGGGCCAAATCTCTCTGCTGCATCAGTCCCCCCTGTTAGGATTGGTCAGCCAGGCCATTCTACTGCTTCACTACTTCTTTTCTAGCACTCTGCCTGGAAACTGCCCTTTTCACCATAGCTCACTCAGGGAGAGTGGACAGCTCCCAGCTTGCAGCTCTTATGCAAATCAGCTCTCCTCTCAGGCTCAATGAGCTCCACTACTCAGGCTCCCTTTGGTGCCAGTGACATGGAATTTTACCCTGTCCCACTCCCCCCTCTTCAAAAGGGTATGTATTCCCTCAGAGCAAGAAGAAAAAAAAAACCCTGCTTGTTCAGCTCTCTCACTTCTTTTTTTTTTTTTTTTGAAATAAATTTTTATTAATTTTAAAAATATAAAATACAAAAGAAAACACCATCATAACATCATAAAGCAAACATAAGCAAATGTCATAGCTCCTCAGCTAAACAAATATCCTTTAGCTAAATACAGCAGACATATTATTCAGCATATGGTAAAACAATCCAAACCTCAATACATCCCCCTCACCCCACCCCCACCCCAACCCCCATCCCTCCTAATCCAATGCTAGGCTCATGTGGAGTGAGGAAGACCTCCAAGCAACATAACCAGACCATACAGTCCTATAAGGCTCCATGCGCATCCGCCGCATGGCAGTCAATTTACACATCAACTGAATCGTATCCAAGCGATTAAGCAAGTATTCTCGCTCAGGCACCTTAGCGGAACACCAACAACCCGCCAAAGCCACCCTTGCTAAAGTGATCACAAAAACAGCCAACCTATGTTCCTGGGAAGAAAACCCCGGAAAAGGCAAATTGAGTAAGCAACACTCCAGCAACAACGGAATATGCTTCCCTACAATTTGAACCAATATCTGCCCCACCATATTCCAATAGTCCCGAACCTTAGGGCAGGACCACCAAATATGCCTAAAAGAACCTACCTGACCACATCCCCTCCAACAGAGATCCGAAAGAGTGACCCCAAAAGAAACTAATTTTACTGGTGTCAGATACCAACGATAGTAAAGTTTATACCCATTTTCCAAAAGTGAAGAAGTGAGAGGCAAAGAAAAAAGACTCCGATAGCAAAAACCCCACTCCTTATCATCCAAAACTCTTCCAATTTCCCTCTCCCAAATAGACCGATAACTATCCTCCGGATCCTCCCTCAATAATAAAGCCTGATATAAATAAGAAATCCCTCCCCTCCCAATCCCTTTCTGCAAAGCCACTTCTAATTTTGTATCCCCCAAGAGCAAGTCCCAATATGCCTGTTTATATAAAAAGGTGCTCAATTGCGCATACGGTAACACATCAGTGTGACTAAGCCCATACTCATCCTGTAGTTGTGTAAAAGGAAACAAAGCTCCATCCTGCCAAATTTGACCAACAACCCGCAATCCTGCTCGAACCCACCTATACCGAATAGGGTCCACTCCCCCTGGTACAAAGCCCTCTAATAGACTTATAGGAGACAAGGAAAAATGTCTACGCTCCGGAAACATCTTTCGTCTTAACAGATACCAAGTATTTAAAATTACTCTCAGAAAAGGATTGTCTACTTTCAAATGTGCCCTTAAGATGGAAATTGGGGCCCACGGAAGCCGCCACAGTGATATATCAGGCAAACAAGCCTGTTCCAAATACATCCAAAGACGATCTTCATAACCAATCCATGCAGCCACTGCTTGTAATAACGCCGCTTGATAGTAAAGGCGGAAATTCGGAACTCCCATCCCTCCCTGCTGTTTACGCTGATATAAAAGGGCTCTCCATACCCGCGGAGGTTTACGTTTCCAAATGTAAGCAAACACTTTACGATTCAATATGCGAAAATACCCCATCGGTATCTCAATTGGTAAAGCCATAAATAAAAATAAAAGCTTCGGAAGCAACATCATCTTTACAGCTGCTATACGACCCATCCACCCAATAGTCATACCTTCCCATTTATCCAAATCTCTCACTTCTTTTTTTTTTTAATTCTTTATTCATTTTCAAACTTACAATAAGTGTGATAATATAATCCAAACAAATTAACCATAAATATATCACTTAATAATCAACAATGGTACATATGATATTCTCATATCTCCCATCCTACCCACCCTTACCTATCATATAATCAATACCTTATACAACATGTAACAATAAAAATACCCCCCTCCCTTCCATCACAATTGAACTTGTAGATTTAAGGGAAAAAGATTTTTCTAATCAGTACAATACTTTGTTAATGGCTCCCAAATATCTTGAAATTTCCTGAAACATCCCCGTTATATTGCAATAAGTCTCTCCATTTTATAAATATGACATAAGGAATTCCACCAAAAATTATAATTTAATCTACTCCAATTTTTTCAATTATATGTAATTTGTTGAATGGCAACCCCAGTCATAAGTAATAATTTGTTATTATTTGTAGATATCTGACTTTTTGCTCTCATTGCCATACCAAACAGCACAGTATCATATGATAATGGCACAGGGTTATCTAATAAACAGTTCATTTGGTCCCAAATTGATTTCCAAAAATTCATAATGAATGAACAATAGAATAATAAATGATCTAAAGTTCCTGCTTCGAGATGACAGTGCCAACATTTATTAGACTTAGAGCTATCCAATTTTTGTAACTGAACAGGGGTCCATAATGCTCTATGAAACAGAAAAAAACAAGTTTGTCTCATAGATGCCGACACTGTACATTTCATCCTCCAAAACCAAATTTGTGGCCATTGAGATGCATTAATTTGATGCTTAATCTCAATTCTCCAAATGTCCCTCAGACCTGTATGTTTTTTTTCTTAATAAGTCCAGTTAATAATTTATACCACTGAGCGGCCTGGTGACCCAAGAAGTCTGCCTGAAAACATAGGAACTCCAGACAATATTGATTATTAAGGTTTTTCCAGTCAGGGAACCCCGCCTGAATGGCATGCTTCAGTTGCAACCATCTAAAACTTTCTGATTTATTAAGGCCATATTTGTGCTGCAACTGTGAAAATTCAAGCATTTTACCATTAGAAATAACATCCTCTAATATTCCTGCTATCATCCAATGTTTTCAGACAAGTCTTTCTCTGCCAATTTGAATCTTGGAGTTCACCCAAATAGATTGATTTGTAGATTTGTGAATTGGAATAGTTGTTAAATTACTTACGTACCGTAATGTTTTCCATGTATCAGCTAATATGCTATTATCTTTACTATAACTAGGCATTTTGATACTGAGCACATGACAAAGGCGTAATGGAGTCATGAGTGCCATTCTAGCCATAACCAATCTGGAAGTTTTTCCATGAGCTCTGGGAGGACCTAATACATACCTTGGCGCAAAATATAGGCTTGATGATACCTATAAAAATTGGGAAAATTTACCCCTCCCTCTGAAATTGGTCTTTGTAAAGATACCAAGGCCACTCAAGGAGTTTTACCCAGCCAAATAAATTTTATAAGAATACCATTTAACTTTTTATAAAAGGACCCCTGAAAATAAACCGGCAACAAACCTAACTAATAACAAACCACAGGCAAGATCATCATCTTTATAGTTTGGATTCTCCCCCACCATGAAAGATGTAAAGGATTCCATTGCTCACACATTTTTGTAACCTTCTGTATTAATAATTTTTCATTTATTTTTATTGTTTCCTCCAACGTATTTTTAATCCAATGCCTAAATATTTTATTCCATCTTCCCTCCAAAGAAAGGGAAATGAATCTAACAATCCTTTTGTACAATGGACATTGAGTGGAAAAATTTCTGATTTACTCCAATTTATCTTGTAACCTGAAAATTTTCCAAATTTTTCAATCATTTCAAGTAAGCTAGGAATGGTTGTCTCAGGATTTCTCAAATAGAGCAATATATCATCCGCGTAAGCCGAGACCTTATATTCCTGATCTTTATGAGGAATACCCTGAATCTCATCCGCTTGCTGAATAGCCAATAACAAAAAGCAGAGGAGACAAGGGACAACCTTATCTAACTCCCCTCTGTAATCTAAAACCTTCTGAAAAATTATTATTAATATACAAATTTAGCCACAGGGGAGCTATACAATGTTTGAACCATTTGTATAAATCCTGAACCAATACCAAACCATTCCAATGCTTGATACATGAAGGTCCATTCAACACGATCAAAGGCCTTTTCTGCATCCAGGGATACAGAAAAAGCCAGATCATTTAAGACTTTTGACAAATTCAACATATGCAATGCAAGCCTAGTGTTGTTAGAAGAGTGTCTTTGAGCAACAAATCCTGTTTGGTGCATTCCAATAATAAAAGGGAGATCTTTAGCTAAACGTATAGCCAAAGTTTTAGCCAAAAGTTTTCCATCAACATTAATTAAAGAAATAGGCCTGTAGTTTGAAACCAGTGTGGGATCTCTATTTGGCTTTGGCAAGCTCTATCTCACTTCTAGTTTCCCACTCTATTTGAGGCAGGGCTTGTTCCCTTAGACTTTCAAAACCCAACCCCCTGTGCAGGCACCCCCTATGCGGCCCCTTGTGGCTTCCTCTTCCCCTACAGCCACCCCCTTTCTTCATACTTCCAGGATTCTCCAGACATTCCAGAATCCCATTTTCCAAAGTGATGGGCGGTTCCACCACTGCCACAAAATGTCATTATGTGACCGGACTGAGTAGTGTTACTTGTCACTTATCCACCCCTAGGCATATTCCAGTCTTCCACTGACCTTGCTAAAACAACATATACAGGGTTAAACATACTTTCCAACACACTCTTAAAATAGGTGACCAGGTTTTTCCCAAAACCCCCTGGTCATTTTCTGGGTTTTTCAAGGGCCCTCACTGATTCTCTAGATCTTTATCTGGGTCCTCCCTGACCCTCATTGGCCCTCCGGTCATTAGGCCACTCCCAGTGCCAGTACCGGTCTCTGCTGGTTGCCATTGTCCCAGCTGGTACTTTCACCAGATGCTCCCAGACCTTCGGCCAATGGTCTCTAGGCCTATCAGGATGCTTCACCTGGGGTCCTTTTTGACAGCTCCTAGTGCCATTACTGGTCTCTCTGCCAGTCGCCACAGGTCCTGCTGGTCCCTCCACTTGTTGCCCATCAGATCCCCTAAGCATAGGACCTCCATCCAGCTCATCTATAGCTCTTTCAGCTGCTTGTGGGGCCACTGCCAGTTCCCTACTCCCTGACCTTTTGGGTTCCCATGAGTCCTGGGTTTTTCACTGGTCCCACCGCCTGTCTTCAAGCCTGGACTCCAGGCTCTACTGGGCCCTCTCTGCTGGTGTATAGATCCACACAGACCCTCCCACCACTGGGCTTCCTTCATACAGGGCACCTCCAACTCTTTCCTGCTGTTGTTTAGGTCCCCATGGGCCCTCCTACCACCAGCTTTCCTTCCTATTAATAGGGTCAGATCTCTCTGGTGAGGACTGGTTAGCCTGGCTGGTCTAATCTACCACACCAAGCCCCCTATCAGTGTCAGTGGCCTGCAGAACTTACTGGGAATTAGACCAGAATTCCTCTTTACTAGGATAACCCAACTCCTGAAGGAGCTTCGGCTTTTTCTAGCTCACTGCCTGGGAACTGTCCTTTTTAGCAGCACAGCTCACTCAGGGTCAGTGGACAGCTCCCAGCAGCACTTGCAGCTTTTATGCAAATCAGTTCTCCTTTCAGGTTCAATGAGCTCCACTGTTTGGGCTCCCTCTGGTGGAATGCCAGTGACAGGGAACTTCACCCTTTCATACTCAGAGGATCTCTATACAGTAGAAGGTGATATATTAATGCACAAAGGTTGTTTAATGAAAAATTAATTAAAGACTCACAGTTTAATGAAGGTATAGAATATGCATCATCCCCCCTCCCCATCTCTATCATGCCCGGACCCTGCCTCCCACTGATCCCAGTCCCACCACCTCACCTTTCACCATTTCCTTTGTATCCTTTTGGCCCTCCTGACAGGGTCTTTACTTACCCGAGGCGGCAGCAGCAGTCCTGACGTACCAATCTTTCCTCCCTCAGTGCCCCAAAGCAGCAGTGGTCCTACCATTTCCATCTCTCCCTTTCCCCCTTTCACACCCTCTACCATCTCTCTCTCACCCTGTTTCACCTCTTTTGCCATCTTTCCCTTACCTGTCCCCCTCTGTCCTTCCCCAAGACCATCTCTCTCTCCGGCCCCCTCCACACTCCCTGAAGTCGATCTCTCCCTATCCCCTACCATCTCTCCTGGTCCCTCTAGTAGCCCCTCTGTCCTTCTCATCCATCTGTCTCTCTCTCCTCACCTCCTGCCTCTGCGGAGTTCTCGTAGCTCCTCCTCGTCCTCCTCCAGCCAGGCTTCAGCCATCTTCCGCCGTGGCCTTCAGCCGCCATGGCCGACATCCACCTCAGGGGATTCTCGCGCATGCCCACTCCTACCTGCGGTGCCCTACAGCGCACGGAAAACGAGAGCACGCAGGTGGGAGTGCGCATGCACGCATAGGGCTTTATTATATTAATCAATGTGGACAGAATGTGGACTTGGGATAACTGAAAACCACCAACATGGTATGATATACCCTCCACCTAAGATATAATGATATGAACTTATTTCAAAACCTAGCATAGCACAAATTTCTAACTTGGTAAATTTACAAATCTCCTTACATATTATAAAATACTCTACCACCTAATGATCTACATGAGAGGTTCCAAAACCATGAGGACATTTTTGCCCGTTCTAGGAGACTGATTCAAGTCCAATCCTGGATTTTTGCTAATGCCAGTTCTGCTTCTCCTGGCATGGGACTTTGCCCCTCCCCCCTCCCTAGAGCTTAGTCTATTTGGCTAGGGTTACCAGGAAAAGTCGGTTATGCTCTCGGGCTCGGACGCTGGGACAGAATCTTGTGCGAAGAAGACAGGAGGTTCGGCTGGGGGCGTGGCCCTACGTCCCTCCCCTCCAGGCAGTCGGCAGTTGTTGGCTTTAGCCAATTGCAGCTTCTCTCTTTAAGCCAAGGCCACGCGAAGGGCATCTTCCGCCGCAGCCTGCAGCCACCGACAACCGCCGCAGCCGACATCCGCCTCGGGGGATGCTCGCGCATGTGCACTCCTACCTGTGGTGCCCTACAGCGCATGGAAAACGGGAGCATGCAGGTGGGAGTGCGCATGCGCGCTTAGGGCTTTATTATATTAGATATAACAAGCATGTACAGAAGAGTAACATCAACCAAGCTCCCCCCCCCAGCCTACTCTACATAGGGCGAGCGAGATGAATGAGGGTAGAAAGGCACTCCTAGGCCCTGGTCTCTTATGAGCCCCGAAGATGCCACACCACCCCCTCCCCCCACCTTATCCCACTTATCTATCCATGATGAAGTGCCAGTACCTTTTAATACCCCCACCTCCCCTCCCCCCCAATGGTACTCTTCACCCCACCCCACCCCACCCCACCATTACTCTCCCATCCCGACTAACTGAGCGCCCAGATTAGGACACCCATCTTAAGACTGCACTGCGGCCCTTTGGATGCAAGGCTTGCAGATAGGGCTCCCAGATATTCAAGAACAATATCTTGCGCTTCCTAGCCCCTCCGGCATCTCACGCCTCCCAGATGGCCAACTGATGCAACTGGTTCCGCCAATGCCAAAACACTGGAGGGTCAGGGACCATCCAGCACTGAAGAATACATTTCCTGGCCAGTAAGCTCATCGTCCTACACAGAGCCCGATGCCCCTAGGCAAATGGCCAAAAGCCTCTTACCAAACTGTACTAAAAGTATGCAGAAATTAAAGTTCTGACTTAAAGTGAGAAAGGGAAATTTGTCTTACTACAGCAAATGTGTAAAAGGAAAATTGTTTCAAAGGGACTTGTAAAAAAGAAAGAAATAAGTAAATCTTGGGCTACGACTTGAGTGAGTCAGAAGCACATGAGCATGGAGGGGCTGGGCATTAGGCTTCTCTGCTTAACTGCATCACATGATGAGCTCTGAAGCCCTTGTATTTAAAGCAGGAGGATGGGGGTGCCAGTGTTTCCAATTATAAGCTACAGCTGAAGTCCGGCACAGATTTCTACAAGACAGCTTTCCCTGCGGCATGAAGGTGTGCAGCCTCTCCCTCCTGGTGTTGGCGGTGACCCTGCAGTTCTCAGGGGTGCAACTCCACAAGAGTGAGTCCCTCTCTCCCATGTTATACCTACCACCAAACTTTCCATAAAACTTTTTAATGATGCATACTCAAAGAATTTGATTATTACTATTGGAAAATCTCAATAGCACGTAACGCCAGTGATCTAAAAAGTGTCACCGTGCAAATATTGCATTTGCTTTGCATTTTGTATTTGGATTCTATTTTTTCACTTTAGAAGGTGCTGTTTCAGGTAAGCTACTGCTTTTTGTTGATGGTTTTATTCTTATGTTAACATTTTATATGTGTTTGCCATCAGCTGTAAGAAGCTCTAAAGATCTCTTGGGCACCTGGTGCCATATCTGAAGGAGGAGGAGGAAGAGGTACGGCCAGTATACTGTAGCTCCTAGGTCATCACAGGTCACATTAAAAGTGCCAGGAGTACACAGGGATGACCCCCAGGCCAGTCGGGTTTTCAAGATAGCCCTAATGAATATGCATGGAGCAGATCTGCATTCCTGGTATCTCCATTTTATGCAAATCTCTGTCATGCATATTCATTAGGGCTATCTTGAAAACCCGACTGGCCTGGGGGTCCTCCAGGACAGCTTTGGGAACCACTGGTATAAGCCACAGAAAAGCCGCATCACTTCACAGAAAAACAGAGCAGCACTTCGCTGCTGCTTTTGTAAAACCTTTATGTGAGGCAGAAAGCAGCAGTGTCTCAAAAAAAAAAAAACCAGATCCAAAACAGAAGTTTCCAATATGTATTTGTTCTTCCCTTTTGTCTGCTTTCTTTTGTTTTGGCCCACAGTGTTTCCCTGCTCCCTTGCACTTTCTGCTCAGTTGGATTCAGCCTCTCTTGGGTTCTGTTGGCATGAGCTTTCCATCCACAGCTACCTGGGACTCCCCTCCTCCTCCCCTATTTTACAAAGACCCCCACTCCCATCTTGCTGTTGCCCGGCACTGACCGTCCTCGTCTAGGGGCCACAGACCTCTCTCTGGAATCTACATCTTAAATCTTTCCTGTGAGAGTTTTCATTGTGCAGCAGTTGAGGTCAGTGACAGACCCGGGAATAAGTATCATCTCTTGCTTTTCCAACACACCAGCTAAGATCCAAGCTGCAAACATTTTACTTAATGCTTCCCAAATTTGATGGGCTCATTTGATCAATACTGTACTTCCATCTGGCATTTGTCAGTTTGCCAATCGAAACCTGGCTTCCTACCTACTCCCAGGGACCAGGAAAACTGTCTCAGCAGCATCTTTTTATTTCATAATTGTAAACAATTTTTTTTTTTTTAATTCCATCATTAGTCATTGCTAAGATCATTGCTAAGAGAGGGACAGATTCTTTAGACTAGCAGGGACAACTAAAACAAGAGGTCATTCAGAAAAACTGAGAGGAGACAGATTCATAACGAATGCAAGGAGGTTCTTCTTCACTCAGAGGGTGGTGGACACCTGGAACGCGCTTCCCGGAGAGGTGATAGGACAGAGTACAATTCTGGGGTTCAAAAAGGGACTGGATGATTTCCTGGAAGCAAAGGGAATAACAGGGTACAGATAGAGGTTTACCTTACAGGACATTGAGCGAATAGGGTATGGATATTTTAGGTTAGGTAGGGAACACTTTCAGGTCATGGACCTGGGGGGCCGCCGCGGGAGCGGACTGCCGGGCACGATGGACCCCTGGTCTGACCCGGCAGAGGCAACGCTTATGTTGTTTTCTTTTGGTTTTTGCAGTACCCCTTGCCTTGTCTCAACTGTCCTGTTAATCAGGAATCAGCATTATACGAGATGTCACTAAGGCTTATTCTTTTCAGTTTATGTAATCAATGAACCTATAGTTGCATGCATAAACTTTAATGCTTGTACAAATGATCGGGACAGTATTTAAAAACACTCTGATAGCAACACCTGCTGTTCAGATAGTACCACTGAAAATCCTTAATGACCATTCTGGTGCTATCTGGTTAATGCTGGGGTGGGGTGTAGAAGGAGCACTTGAAGTCCCCAGAATAATCCAGATCGTGGACTGAATATATTGGTGCCATCCGAATAATATAGCCAGTCATTGTTCTGTTCAGATATTAAGGGCTCCTTTTACAAAGGCACGTTAGTGGGTTTAACACGCGTGACTTTTCATCACGCACTAACTCCTGCGCTAGCCGAAAAACTACCGCCTGCTCAAGGGGAGGCGGTAGCGGCTAGCGCGGCCGGCAGTTTAGCGTGCGCTATTATGCGCGTTAAACCACTAACGCGCGTTCGTAAAAGGAGCCCTAAGTGCCGGCTCCTATCCCCCCAATTCTGTAATTTTGTGCACACATTTTTGCATGCACAGGTCATAGAATATGAAGGAGTGCTGAAAAGTTCTCAGCCCAACCGCGAAGAGAATGACATGGATATGATTCAATCAATGAAACAAACAGGATCAATTTCCTCATCCCCATGGGATATATATATATATATATATATATATATATATATATATATACATGATAGGAGATCAACTGCTTTTACACCTAAGCAGCACCAAGACCAGCCGCCACTATCGAGAGCTTTTGTCCCAATCTCATCTGGGGCAGCCTCCTTGGAGCGGCTGGGGCACGGGCAGTGTGTCTGGGAGGGAATGCATGGATGGGAGAACATTGCAGGGGACTGTCTGCCAAGTCTCTTCCCTGAAGAAGCCCTTTCTGGAAACGTCAATCGCTCCTCCTAAACTTACTTGCTCCACTTCATCACTGACGCTGAAACCGTGGATTGAAGACAAAGTTTTATTTTATTTTTCTTTCCAGCTTATGATTTATCTTTAATCTTATCTATTGTTTTGCCTTTTGTCTTTGTTTTGTTCTATTTCTATCATTTAAATTTCTCCAGAATTCTACTGTTCAACGGCTCCCCCTTCTGCTTCTATTCCTTTCTCTCCTCTCTTCTACCTTCCAAAGTATTTAGATCAATGCTGTCTTGTTAAAATGTTTATTTTATTTTTATTTTTCCTCTAACTCTACTTTTCACTTCTCTATTACCCTCCAGGTACTTTAGTTAGATTGTGAGCCTTCGGGACAGTAAGGGAATTTTTCAAGTACCTTTCTTATTTCTAATCTTAATGTATATTTTCTGTAAACCGCTTAGAACCTAACGGATGTAGCGGTATATAAGAAATAAATTACATTACATTACATCTCTCTATCCCCGTTCTGTTCGCGTGAGTTCTGTCCCTGACCCATTCCTGCAAGCTCTGCCCTCGTCTGCACAAGCCTCGAACCCTTATGATTTTAAAATATTCGAGACTTGTGCAGTGAAGACAGAGCTTGCAGGAATGGGACAGGGACATTGAGATCCCACAGAGACAAAATTATCCTCGTGTCAGTCTCTAAGTCAAAACTTTGTTTCTGCAAATTGGATCTTATTTCATTAACACTCTTTTCAGCTACTGTGTCAAAATAACGCTCAGAATTTAGAAAGTTGGTTGGTTGGGCTGAGAACTTTTCATCACCCCTTCGTAAAATGGCAGTTATGGCACTAAAGGCCAGATTCACTAACCCAATGTGCAGATGGGGGCAGTCGGGGAACGCCCCCATCTACCGGCACGGCACTTTTTTTTTTCCAACTTTTTTTACAGCCCTGCTTAAAGCCTACAGGTTAAAACCACGGGCTTACACTGCGGTGAAGTATGGGAGAGTCGGGGCATGCAGGCGATGAGGGCAGCGTCGGGGCAGGTAGGCAGATCAGGGAAGCAGGAGATCGAAGCTGACAGGGCCGAGAGCATGGCAGCAGAAGGCAGTCGGAAAGGGCTTCAGCGACTGGTTCGCAACAGTCGCTTTTTGGGTTGATCGGCCAGCACAGTTGAATTGGCAAATGTGTTTAGTGAATCACGTCCCTGCCTACTTTGCATGCAGTTCCCCTCATTTGCATGCGCGGATCAGAATTAGGTTGCAAAGAGCTTGCAAACCAATCAGTATACGATCGGTTTGCTTAATGAATCTAGCCCTAACTACCAAAAATAGGTTAGAACTAGAGTTAATTGGTGCTAATTAACACTAATTTGCAGTTATTTATTTATTCACGATTTGACTAGCAGAACTGAGCAGTTCACAGGCTAATAAAAATCAATACATAGAAAGGAACTTCATTAATGTGACAGGAAAGAATCAATTCACAAGAACATACAACCAAAGTAAGCTCACAAGAGGATGGGGAACCCTAAGAAGCAGTCCAGACTCAGAGACAAAACTAAAAGGAAAAAGCAAGTTCAAAGAGAGATTTAAACTTCTGAAGGGATCCTTCAGCTAAGGTGAGGGGCATTCGGTTCTAAAGTTGGGGAGCTACAAAAAAGAATGCAGAGTCCCGGGTAGATTCTAATTGAGCCGGGCATAGTCCACGGAGGACCATACGATGGTCGTTACATGAGTAACTGCCCTTAGTCGTAATTCTATAAACTAATCCAAGTTGATAGACCAGTATGTCATTTTGATCAGCAGCAGACAGAAGGGCAGTGGTGCTAGATTTATGTAGGGTGCACTATGTAGAGACGGCATACTGTGTCTCTTCTATTGCAGGTCCACAATTGTGGAACGGTCTGTCAGGATATCTATGCTTCAGTGCATCTGTGCAGCAATTAAAAAAAAAAAAAAAGTACTGAAGACCTATTTGGTTTTGCCTGCTTTCCGCTTTGCATGACTACCATGACCCACTGGTGTATTGGAATGGGGTGGGCCTCCTATGAGGTGTTAAGACAGTTGGTGATTTTGATTATGTATGTTTTTATTGTAACCAAAGTAAGGAGTAAATAATAATTAAATTCCCATATTATTCCACAAAAAAAAAAAATCAAACTAATCACCAATAGTATACAGGAAATAATTTGACAAAAAACCCATATAAATTATATGGATTTAATATGTTTGTGTAAAAGTACTCAATAACCACATCTCCCGCATAAGAGCAGCAAAGAGTTCAGCCAGGGACCATTACTATAATTTTTACTGTCCCTACAGTCACTTCAAATGTGGCCACCATTTTATAAAACCCACAGCCATAACTATGTAGAAAAGTGGCACTTATCTGATAAAGGACCAATATCCACATCAAAATTCAAGTGCGACTTTGCAGGATAGCGTTTCCCATAGTATAACCTCTAGTGAAAATTACTGTGCTCCAACTGTTGAAGATCCACAAATTCATCAATTCTCCTCTACCCAGAACTGAATTTCGCCACAAAAGCTTCTTCAGGAGGAGTAACTAAAACAAAAATGCAAATGTCCCTGGATGAACTCTGCAGCTCTTATGTGGGAGATGTGGGTACTGAGCACTTTTACACACACATATTATATCCATATAATTTATAAGAGGGGGGGTTGGCAAAATTATTATTTCCTGTATACCATTGGTTTTTAATGTTTGTTTTTAATGTAAGCCGTTTTGGTATAACTGGCATATAAATGTAAATAAATAAAATAACCTTAGTGCATAATTCCTTTAGCGCACAACAGCTAGGAGGTGTGGACCTGGTTGGGGCATGGGCGGGTCAGGGGCATAGAATACTGCCAGTTATAGAAAAGCATTTACATCAGCCTATGACATGGCATAAGTGCATGGGACTAAAATTAGGCACTAAAATATGGATTTCATGTTAGTATTCTATAATGTCAATTACAGTATGTGCACAATTGCTGATATACAATTTGTAGCCCAAAGGAGGGACAAAGCACACCAAACACAATGTAGGAAAAAAAGCACACAAAGGACCTCAGTGAACAGGGATTAGTCTTTGAGATCCTTTGTGCTTTTCCTGCTACATGGTGTACAATTTACACCAATGCCCAGTATTTTAACAGCTAATTTTAGGCAATCTTTTTAGACTTACCTTCTATCTGGATAAGGCGTTGAGGTTACATAGGGAGAGTTATTGATGCCCCTGTATAAGACTTTGGTGAGACCTCATTTAGAATATTGTATACAATTCTGGAGGCCGCACCTTCAAAAAGATATAGAAAGGATGGAGTTGGTCCAGAGGAAGGCTACTAAAATGGTGTGCGGTCTTCTTCATAAGGTGTATGGGGACAGACTTAAAGATCTCAATCGGTATACTTTGGAGGAAAGGCAGGAGAGGGGAAATATGATAGAGACATTTAAATACCTATGTAATGTAAATGCGCACGAGTCGAGTCTTGTTCATTTGAAAGAAAGCTCTGTAATAAGGGCATAGGATGAAGTTAAGAGGTGATAGCTCTGAGTAATCTAAGGAGTAATCTAAGTTTTTTTACAGAAAGGGTGGTAGATGCAGGGAACAGTCTCCCAGCAGAGGTGGTGGAAACAGAGAGAGAGAAAGAGATAATGGTTACTGTGGATGGGCAGACTAGATGTTGATTGAATGTTCATATCTTATGTGAAATCAATATGCTGTTTGCTCTTAATAAAAATCTACAATGAAACATAGAAACAGAGTATGATGGCAGAAAAGAGCCAACGGCCCAACAAGTCTGCCCACTCAAGGACCCTCCCTCCTTCGAGAATCCATCTTTTAAACATTCCTCTGGAGAGACCCCACCTGTCTGTCCTATCTTCCCTTGAAGTCGAGCGTGGTACTGGCCTCGACTACCTGACGTGGAAGACCATTCGATCAATCAATTACCCTTTCGGTGAAGAAGTATTTCCTGGTGTCCCCATGAAATTTTCCTCCCCTGAGTTTTAGCAGATGCCCTCTTGTCGCCGTGGGACCCCACGAGATTGCTTCCTCCACCTCAATGCAGCCCGTGATATATTTGAATGTTTCTATCATGTCCCCCCCCCTTTCTCTGCGCTCTTCAAGAGAATACAAGCGTAGCCTGCTCAAACGTTCTTCATATGGGAGATTTTTAAGTCCTGAGACCATCCTTGTGGCCATTCGCTGAATCGACTCCATTCTCTTCACATCCTTTTGATAATGTGGCCTCCAAAATTGAACACAGTACTCCAGGTGAGGTCTCACCATGGATCTGTACAACGGCAGTATAACTTCAGGCTTTCGGCTGATAAAGCTCCTTCTGATGCAGCCCAGCATTTGTCTAGCTTTTGCTGAAGCTTTCTCCACCTGATTGGCAGCTTTCATATCTTCCCGGATGATTACTCCCAAATCCCGTTCTGCTACAGTTCTGGTTAGGTTTTCACCATTCAGGGTGTATGTTCTGCATGGATTTCTGCTACCAAGGTGCATTACCTTACATTTTTTGGCATTAAAATTTAATTGCCAAGTACTGGACCATTGTTCTAGTAAAAGTAGGTCTTCCTCCTTAGTGCCGGGCATGGTTGCACTATCAGGTGGGCAAGAAGGAGGGTTTAGTGCTTTGTTGATAATATATCTTTGTTTTTCTTTCTTGCTTTCTGCTCCAGAGATATGGACTAGAGCAGTGGTTCCCAACCCTGTCCTGGAGGACCACCACGCCAATTGGGTTTTCAGGATAGCCCTAATGAATATGCATGGAGCAGATTTGTATGCCTCTCACTTCCATTATATGCAAATCTCTCTCATGCATATTAATTAGGGCCAGCCTGAAAACCCGATTGGTCTGGTGGTCCTCTAGGACAGGGTTGGGATCTTTTTTTCTTAGACTAATGATTTCTGTTCAAAATAATCTTCTTGTTCTCATATGGAAAATATAAAATTTGGAAAATGCAATTAAAAAAAAGAAAACAACAGTCTGTTGGAATAAAAACTTACAAATTCTATCTTGCAGGGTTGCCAGTGATTTTAGTGCAACCCTCAGTATTAGCAGCTAGGGTACTGATTATCCCTCCCTTTTACTAAGCTGCCCAGAGCGCTAAATGTTCCAACGTTCAAAGAATTCCTATCAGCATCAGAGCATGTAGCGCTCCGGGCTGCAGTAGAAACCTATACCACAGCTTAGTAAAAGAGGGCCTATATTCTTAGGTGGCATATTTATTTAATTCTTACATTGCCCATTCTCTGGGATTTTCCTCCTTGGGTTCTCTAATGTATTTCTATTCAAGATGACTTGCTTGTATGGCTTAAAAATTGCAAAATCTTTTTAAAATTATAATACGAAGGGCCACTGAAAAGTTCTCAGCCCAGCCAAGAAGAGAATGATGTGGAGCCATGAAACTTACAAGTTATTCCACACTTTTGTTTCATTTCATATCATTGAAATGAAAAGTGTCAACAAAAGTGTTCAATAACTTGTAAGTTTCATGGCTCCACATCATTCTCTTCTTGGCTGGGCTGAGAACTTTTCAGTGGCCCCCTCATATTGTGATGTCATAATGCCTCATTCCACCAATGCCTAAGAGCCAATTTCCTCAGTGATGTCACAATGACTTGTTTTCCCTATACTTGTGCCCATTTGCTGGATACATTTGCCTCATTGAAACAAAAAGTGTTAAGAAAAGTGTGGAATAACTTGTAAGTTTCATGGCTCTACACCAGGGGTAGGGAACTCCGGTCCTCGAGAGCTATATTCCAGTCGGGTTTTCCCCAATGAATATGCATGAGATCTATTTGCATGCACTGCTTTCAATGCATATTCATTGGGGAAATCCTGAAAACCTGACTGGAATATGGCTCTCGAGGACCGGAGTTCCCTACCCCTGCTCTACACCATTCTCTTCTTGGTTGGGCTGAGAACTTTTCAGCAGCCTCTCGTATGTAAACAACAATGAATTACATTTCTTAGGGTTCCTGATCATAAATGAAATTGACTTGGCTTTAACCCCCCTTTTTACAAAACCGTAGTACAGTTTTTAGCGCCGGCCGTGGCGGTAACAACTCCAATGCTCATAGGAAGAGGGGAGGGGGTATATGATCTATGTGGACTTTTGTGATGTTTGCTTTTTTGTTTGTTTTGAGGTTAGTATGTTTTAAAGAAACCAATCATGCAAATATAAAATTGATAGTTAATATATGTAAATCATTCTTTGGTGCTAGTTTTAAACTAAATATCTTTGCCCTTCTTTTGGGTTAAGAAATAGGGCTCACATTCCATCATACATATAAAGATGGGGACTATAGACTGAAAAATAAAATAAGAACATATGATACTAGCAGAAACATTTAAAGTGGCTCCTCAAACATTAGTTTTTAAAGTTTTGTTCTGTTCGTTCTCAGAAACTTGTGAAGGAAAGAATTGACTGGATTAGTTACTGTGAAGGGTAAAAAATTCATTTTCAAGAGCCCCAGTTTTCTGGGCAGCTAAAGAGAAAGAGTTGGAAAATTCAGCATCAGTTTGGTGACATAAATTGACATACAGGCAGGGCCGGATTTTCCTATAGGCTAACTAGGCTTCAGCCTAGGGCCTCAAGATCAAGAGGGGCCTACATTCAAATTGTTAGCAAAATTAAAATTACACTATTCTAAAAACAGTGAACACTAAAACACTGAACCAAAAATAAGGAGAAATTCTACGCTTCGGGATCAGAACCGGCTCCGGCCTCAACGGGGCACCGATTTGGCTTCTCCCTTTCTTTTTCTCGCCCTGGGAGGAGGATTGGGGAGGGAAAGACGTCAGTCCGGAAACAGCTGGGCAAAGCCCAGCCCCGCGGGGAGAGAGGCAAAAAGTGGATCCGTCAGGACAGGGCGGCCCAAACTGGCATCGGGGTGGAGGGGGGGAGGGGGGGTTTCAGTGGAAGGGGGATGGGAGGCAGGCAGGCTGGCATCGGAGGGGGGTGGGGGGGTTTAATGGAAGGCAGGCAGGCAGGATGGCATGAGGTGTTCAATGGAAGGGGGATGGGAGGCAAGACGCACTGGGGGCACTATGGACATAGGAAGGGGCAATGTTGTGTGTTATGTTTGATTAGTTATTGTTACAAGTACTATATATTGTGCTGAGAATAAATATCCAAATAAGTATTCTCGACTTTTTTTTATTTATTATCCGTGTCACATTTTTTATAAAGGTTAGTACCAATAACAACATGTTTCATTTAACATATTGATATATATCACAGTAATGATGTATTTTATTATCTCTCATGTAATTTATAAACTTAAAAATGGGAGGTGAAAGGGCCTCATAAGTGGAATAGCCTAGGGCCTCTTCATCTAAATCCGGCCCTGCATACAGGTCCATATATTCTTTGATGTGTACATAAAATTCAATGTAATTGAAAATTAGCGCAAGCCGCTGTAACTGCCCCAAAGCCCATAGGAATCTAAAGGGCTTTGGGGCTTTTGCCGCATGGCTGTGTAAAATGGAGGGAGGGGTTAATGTTTTATTAAATGAAGTAGCTTTCTAGCTTCTTTTACATAGATCAAAATAACTTTTTATTTTCACTTCCATTCTCAATTTCAATTTGTATTCCTTTCCTCTTTTTCTCTATTCTCTCACATTAAAGGTTCTTTATTTTATTCTAGCTCCCTTCATTCGCAGTCTTTCTTTTCCTTCTTTCCATCATGCTCACCTCTTCTTCTCTGCAGTCTGTTACTGCCTACTTTCCTTTCTCTTTCTTCCTGTACTTCTATTGTTCCTTCATCAACTTCCTGTGCCCTCTCTTTATCCTGTCACTAGCCTCTTCCATCTGCTGGCCTCTTCCACTTTCTTTCCATTCCTCCTCTCCCCCCTAATCAACTGCCAGCTTCACACCCTCACCCCAGTTCTACTTACAGCATCTTCTTTTCTTTCTTCCTAGTACCAACCAGTCACTATCCTCCTCCTCCTCTCTCCCCAGGGATCTACTGACATCTTCACTCTCCCCAGAAAAATGCCAACTACTCTCCCAAGCCCCTTCGTCCTCTTCCCCCCTGCCTCTCTCATCTGTAAATTCCCTTCTCCTTCATGTTGTCACTACTCAGCTCCTGCTGTCTCTAGCACCACAAAGTAGCATAGCCACTGGCGGGGGGGGGGGGGGGGGGGGCTGGGGGCTGGGCCCCCTGTGCTTTATTGGCTGGTGGAGATGCCAAGCTCAACCAGTCAAAGAGGCTTCCTGCGCGATTCCCAGCTGTGTCATCTGAACAGTGTTTAAGTCAGCATGAGCGCCTTGGCTGCCGATGCCAGCTCACGTGTACGCTCAGTTCAGCAACTGAACTGAGGTTGTCTGGGAGTGCCAATGTTGGCAGCTGAAGTGTGCCACCAACTTGAGCACAATCAAAGGCCAGGCATTCCAAAATAATATCAATAAAGGACTGGATGTACATCGGAAACATTAGTTTGTTATTTATTTTTGTCCTTATTCTATCAATTTTTATTTAATTTTTTGCAGAAAGTTGTAGGGACAAGCCTCTTTGTAAGCCACACATGTAAATCCATATTGGAGAAAGCTCCTTTATCCAGACTTTTAGGTGTATGCACAGACTTTATTTTTTTGCACAGCTATGAATGTAAGAACAGCAGAACTGCAACTGTAGAAAAGCAGCAGGACCAGGGTCCACAACATCAGTAATATATCTCTTTTTCCAGTTCATTTTGAGAAGGTAATGGTATTTAGAAAGGTTTGGAAACCTCCTTTTGCGTTGTTCCTATCTCTAAGACTCGGGACCCAGGGCACTGTAATGCTTTCTCCTTCATCTGACCCTAGTGCAGGCAGTGCACTGAGATCCGTGAATATAAAACGAGCTGAAAAGAGTACTTGGGACATTGGAAATAGAGAATGACATGGGGCCAAATTATTCCCTGACGCCACAGGAACTCAATTTCCCTGTCCCCGTGAGTTATGGCGCTGTCCCTGTCCCTGTCCCTGTCCCATTCCTGTAAGCTCTGCCTTAACTGTACAAGCCTCAAATACTTATGATTTAAAAGTGTTTGAGGCTTGTGCAGATGAGGCCAGAGGTTGCAGGAATGGGGCAATAAATGGCTAGTAAAAAATGGGGCAGGAGCAGGCATAGAACTTGCAGGGATGGGATGGGAAAATGGCTGGAGAATGAGAGGCTGTGGAAGGAGAGAGAGATGGGCAGTGGGGGACTGGGATAAGGGAAAGAGATGAGAAGCTGGATAGTGCCGAGGTGGTCAGAGGAAATATTCAATGGCATTATCCACTTAGTGCCTCTGAATATCCCTGTCATCAGCATTTATCCAGTTAGCAATACAGTGGTACCTTGGTTTACGAGCATAATTCGTTCCAGAAGCATGCTCGTAAACCAAAATACTCGTATATCAAAGTGAGTTTCCCCATAGGAACTAAGGGAAACTCGCTTGATTTGTTCCCACCCACCCCCATCTCCCACGGCCAGCAGCACTGCTCTATCCCCCCCCCCCCCCACAAGAATCGGCATTGCTCCCCCCGAAGGTCCCCCCACGTGAACCGGCACCCCCCCCCCCCCCCCGCCACGATCTGAAGTCCCCCAGACCCACCCAAACAGGCTTTTTACTTCCATCTCGGCTTCGGCACTGGCATGTCCTGTGCATTGGTGTTGGTGCCCGAAGATCGGCCTCCTCTTCTTTGCTGGGTCTTGAGCATCTGCGCATGCTCAAGGCCTGCAAGTTCATGCTCTCTCAGAGATTCCTTTTTTTTTTTTTGAGGACAAAATCTGGTAACCCTATATATGCTCAGGCCCCGCAGTTCCTTGTTATTTAGCTGCTACATTTAGGTGCCCGCAGATATGCCAGCAGCATGGCCAATATAACTTCAGACTTGTAAATGTAAGTTGTGCCGATACTGGGGTACACTAGTATTCTATAGAATATGAATGTCCAGATGCTGTTAAAGAATCTGGAGTCCAGTCCAATCTTACTATAATTTAGACCATTGACAATCTGTATTTTAGATCATATGTTATAAAGATTATACTGATCATCTCCTCTTATTTATTAGGTGTTGCTCGTTGGAAGTTCTCGTATATGTTTGTATGTCTGCATGCATAACATTTACATTTCTCCCTCTGAATTTGCGGTTTCAGTATCCACGGATTCAGTTATTCACAATTTTTTTTGGCAGGGGGTGGAAAGAAAAGAAACACTGCATCCCGGACCTTACCTGTTGGTCTAGCGGGCTTTCGGGGCAGGAGCGATTTTCCTAAGCTCCTGCCCCGTCCAGATCACGCATACAAAATGGCTGTGGGGAGTTCCTGTCGTAGTCTCGAGATACTACGGGAACTCTCGAGACAACAACGGGAACTCCCTGCAGCCATTTTGTATGAGTGATCTGCATGGTTCAGGAGCATAAGAAGATCTCTCCTGCCCCGAAAGCCCGCTAGACCACCAAGTAAGGTCCGGGATGCCAGGGGAAGGCAGGGGGTGGGTCAGAGCCGGCCCAAATGTTATTTGTGAATTTTCGATATTTGTGGGCCAGCTCTGCCCCTAACTCTTGCGAATATTGAGGGAGAAGTGTACCGATAATGCATGTACTGGTTTTATATATCTGCCATATACATTTTATACATATAATAAGCATTATTTGGACAGTTGATTTGTTTTATGTTTTATTCAATATTTGTATATTTTGTTTATCTGTTTTAAACTTAATAAAAATACTTGAACTTAAAAAAAAAAAAAAGAAAAGAATAGGTTCTAAAAAGTGTCCTTATTGCGCTGAAATGGAATTGCCCTGTAAAAGAAGTGCATTCTGGTCTCTACCATTTCTACTCCTCCTTCTTACTAGGCACTGACTGGTGACATTAGTTAATGCTAAACACGAGTCTTTTTCTAATCTGGCTCAGGATTCCAGGATGTAATGAGACATGGACGATCTTCAGCTCCCATAGGACACCACAAGAGACTGCATGGATGGTCTCCTGCTAGTAACTATTGGAATGAAAAACTTTATCCTGACTGGAAAGATGATGACGCCAGATGGAACAACTGCTGGAAAGGTTAATTTGAAAACAGGGTCTGATATAGAGAACCAGCCATTTATAAAATACATATGATCTGTACTTGTATAAGTTCATCTGACTTTGATGGAGGCACTGGGAGGAGTTAGTGCTTAAGTGTATGTATAGTTTCCATAAGATAATTTTCAAGGGGAAAATATGTACACATAGGGAGAAACTCTGTTTATGTTGCATAAAAGATGGGCGCTAAAAAATTCTGCACTTAGCATTGTTCAATAAACCACATCTGGAGTTAGGCACGGTTTAGAGAACACATGTGGCGCCCGTCCCCATAACTACAATTTAGGTACGGCCATTTACACCAGTGAGAACCTGGCATAAACGCCTGTGCCTAAATTGTGCACAGATTGGGTATATTCAATATCAGTGCGCCTAACTTTCAGGAATGCCCATGACCCGCCTGTGCTCATCCCCCAGCTGTGCCCCCTTTTGAGATCCACTCACCATAATTTACGCACAAATTTTAAATGGTGCACATTAGAAACGTAGAAATATGATGGCAGATAAAGGCCAAATGGCCCATCTAGTCTGCCCATCCACAGGAACCATTATCTCTTTCTCTCTCTGAGAGATCCCACATGCCATTATCGGCACCGATTGGCTTGTTCACCAAGTTGTGTGTGCAAATTGGAATATACACAGATTTGCATGTACAGCTTTAGTCGCAGTACAGTGCTCCCCTGTGAATTCGCGGTCTGCGATTCGCGGTCCCGGTCATTCACGGTATTTTCTGACCGTGAATGACCAGGCAGGAGAGGGCAGTCGGAGTGCCGGTGAGTGAAGGAAAACACTCACGGTATGCTCCGACCATCTCTTCCTGTACTAAAGTCGGGCCTCACCAATCAGGAGCTGCTTTGACACGCAGCTCCGTGGATAATCAGGGGCGGGAAACTACGAGGTGACACCAGGAAATTCTTTTTCACTGAAAGGGTGGTTGATCACTGGAATAGTCTTCCATTGCAGGTGATTGAGGCCAGCAGCGTGCCTGATTTTAAGGCCAAATGGGATCGACACATGGCAAAGGTAGGGGAGGGTCATTAGGGTGGGTAGACTGGATGGGCCGTGGCCCTTATCTGCCGTCTATTTCTATGTTTCTATGTTTCTATGAAGAGGCGGTCGGAGTATACCGCGAGTGATTTCCTTCACTTGCCGGCGCTCCGGCTGCCCTCTCCTATCTTCCCCGCTAAAAACATATTTGTGGTTTTTCAACATTCGCGGGGTTCCTGGAACAGAACCCCCGCAAATATCAGGGGAGTACTGTATATAGAATCTGTGGGATAGTACATCGTTTTCCTAAGGAAAAATAACATGCACAACCTTCTGCATGATATAGGCAGCCTGTTATAAGATTACCTTCTAAGGGATAAAGCAGGTGTAGAGTTACCAGACGTCCGGATTTGCCCAGGTTTGTCTGGATGGCTTTTCAAAACCCACCACTTTGATTGGGTTTTGAAAAGCTGGTGGGATCAGGGCTGGAGTGCATCTGTGCAAGGTTTGTGTGGGGCTTGGTTTGGGGGCTGAGGGGCGGAGTGGTGCAGACCTGGGGGGTGTAACAGTGCGGGGCCCCATGTCCTCTTTTACCAGATGGAAAATCTGATAACCCTAAGCAGATGCAAACACTTATGTGCTCATTACACAGGGATATGATTGGAATACGGGCATGCACATGTGTAAAATGCCAGATATGCAGGTACATACAATTCTGTAACTACAGTACTACACGCATATCTTTAATAGCCGTAGTTTATAGGTGGGCACACAATTATGCATATAACGTATAGAATATTACACATTATCCTCTAAATTTTGTATATGGTGCCATAGGTTACACACACAAATCAGTGTGCACAGCCAATTTGTGCACACAATTTAACTGTTTAACAGGACCAATCAACACTGATAATTGGCAATTAACACCTCATAACTGATACTAATTGGTACTAATCAGAAGTTATGCGCACAACTTGGTCGGTGCATTCTGTAAAGTGCTGAATGGCAGTTCTAATGTACAAATCTCAAATGGGGGTGTGGCCAGGGGAGGAGCCTGGGCAGGTCATGGGCATTCCTAAAAGTTAAGCACATTGTTTTAGAATATACCCAAACTACACAGAACTTAGGCATGGGTATTTAGGCCTGATTTTTTTTCCTATCTAAATGTTAGTGACACATATGGCTGCCAAGCATGATTCTATAAATGGTGTGTGCCTTTTATAAAATTGTGATAAGCGCTATTATGATTGGCACCAATTTTTTAGGCATTACTGTATATATAGAATCAGGTGCTTTGCATATATCTCTGACATACTTGATAGCAGGGGTAGGGAACTCCAGTCCTCGAGAGCCGTATTCCAGTAGGGTTTTCAGGATTTCCCCAATGAATATGCATTGAAAGCAGTGCATGCAAATAGATCTCATGCATATTCATTGGGGAAATCCTGAAAACCCGACTGGAATATGGCTCTCAAGGACCGGAGTTCCCTACCCCTGCTGTATAGGCACATACTTACACCAACCCAATTGCTGACATAAGTGCTTGCGCCTAAGTGCACGCCTGCACATATCTGGTTATACTAGTATTCTAGAAATGAAAGAAGGTGCCTACTTTACTTTATAGCAGTGTCTTGCAAAGTTTCGGGCACCATGGCACACTAAACCCTGTGCAGCGGCTGGAAGGCATCCAGAAATGCGCAGACATTGACGCAATGACATCACGTCGACATCTGTGCAGGCACAAAGGCCCTCCAGATGGGGCCCTGAGCTGCCAGTGTGGGGAGAGGTGCATAGAAGAGCAGAGACGCCAGCGAGAAGGAGCGATGTCGGCGTTGGCTGACTGCCTACAGAATGTGTCTCACCATGAGAGGCACGTCCTGTATGCAGTCAGCCGGTGCCGGCGTCTTGTGGCACACCCAGAAAACTAACTCACAAAGAATCCACTTGTTGAAACACAATCTAAGCTCATACAAAAGTTATGTCAGAGTAGACAGAGTAAACCAATACTAACCCAAAAGGTATATGTATTAAAAATATATATTGAAAAGTTATTATTACTAACATCATATATTAAAGATTTAAATATTATCAAATTTATTTATAACATCATCAATCATTAAAAAGTAAACATACCAAACACACAAACATATACAAAACAAAAGACAAAAAACAGTGTATAACAAAGGCAAATATTAAATAATAAAATTCATGAATCACTTATCTCGAATGAGTCCAAACTTCAATGGAAATCGCCTCAGCAGTCAAACCAAGGCGAGTGGAATCCTGAGCTGTCCAACAAAAACAGAGTCACACACAAAGCAAAAGTCCAAAAGTTCATGTGCAATTTGATCCAAAAAAACATCAAAGTGAATAAAGTGCAAATGCAAAAAAGCAATAAAGTCATCCACCAATGATCAAAAATTCAACAAGTGAACAAACAAGTCATCCAATCTTCCAAAAGCTATTCCAATGCCTCCTCCTCGCCACAGGCCATGTTTCGATGACTTTTTTTTATCACGAGGAAGAATCATGCTAGAACAGTGTTCTTCAACCTTTTTATACCCGTGGACCGGCAGAAAAAAAATAATTATTTTGTGGACCGGCAAACTACTAGGACTAAAATTTAAAAATCCCGTTTCCGCCCCATCTCCGCGAGCTCGGTCCCCACAAATCATCTGATCCCATCCACACAAGCCTCAGTTATGATTTTATATTGAATGTATTTTATTAAAGTATAAAAAGAAACAATATTCTGTAGAATTGTCATTTTATAAATACAAATAATTCAGAGCAAGGTCAACAAAACCCCTGTCTCCCCTCCCCTTCACATATATCCCCTCTACTATCAAGAAAACTGAACAAGCCAAATTATTACAGAATGCTACACAGAAATATCATGATAACAGAATACTGAAGTAACACATGACAGGAATAGTTTTAGGGGAGTGCAACTAGGGCAACTGCCCCCTGGTCAGAGAGCGCCCTAAGCCAGCTGAAAGCTAAAGAAGCATTGCCTGGGTTTTGCAGTCCCCAGTTATGTCTAACACCAGCTCTAGCAGGATATATATTTCAAATCTGATATATTCTAATCACAAAATAGAAATAAAATTATTTTTTTCTACCTTTTGTCGTCTCTGGTTTCTGCTTTCAATCTTTTTTTCACTCTCTTCCTTCCAGCGTATGCCCTCTCTGTCTCTTCAATCCAGCATCTGCCCCTTCCATCCACTATCTGTCCTCTCCCCCTTCCATATGGTATCTGTCTTCTTTCTATGTCCCTCTCCCCTTTCCATCCAGCTTGTGCCCCTCTCTCCTATTTACATGATTCATTCCAGCTTCACTGCTCTCTTCATTTTTATCTCTCCTACACCAGATCTATCATCGTTGTCCCTCTGCTTATTTTTCTGCTGACCCCTTCCTATCATCAATCTCTCTACTTTCTCATGCCTGTGTCTCCCCTTCCCCTCCTCTAATCTCTCTGCCAGCTGTTTCCTTCCTTTTTTCATTCTCCCTTCCCTCCTCCTCCTGTCCAGCAGTAACTCTCTACCCTTCCTCCCCTCCCAGCAGCATCTCTCCGTCTCCCTCTCCAGTAGCAGCTGTCCCTTTTTTTATCTTGCCCAGCAGCTTCCCAGATTCCTTTCCCTCCTCCCCTCCCAGAAGCATCTCTCCTTCTTCTCCCTCTCCAGTAGCAGCTGTCCTTTTTTTTCCTGGCCCAGCAGCTTCCCAGATTCCTTTCCCTCCTCCCCTCCCAGATGCATCTCTCCTTCTCCTTCTCCCTCTCCAGTAGCAGCTGTCCCTTTTTTTTCCTGGCCCAGCAGCTTCCCAGATTCTTTTCCCTCCTCCCCTCCCAGATGCATCTCTCCTTCTCCTTCTCCCTCTCCAGTAGCAGCTGTCCCTTTTTTTTCCTGGCCCAGCAGCTTCCCAGATTCCTTTCCCTCCTCCCCTCCCAGAAGCATCTCTCCTTCTCCCTTTCCAGTAGCAGCTGTCCCTTTTTTCCCCTGCCCAGCAGCTTCCCAGACGGATAGTGGTTTTCTCCCCTCCCAGCAGCTCTTCTTACTTCCCAGCGCAGCGATTCACGAAGGCAGCCTCGGGTCCTTTGTTGGGTCGCGCCGCCTCTGAGGAAAGAGGAAGTTGCATCATCAGAGGCAGCCGCGACTCAGCAAAAGCCCCGAGGCTGCCTTCGTGAATCGCTGCGCTGGGAAGTAAAGGAGAGCTGCAGAGAGGGGAGAAAGCCACTGTTGGAGGCTCCCCAAGATCTCTCCGGCCTAGCGCACGCTTCCGATGCTGATCTTGCCGGTCCTGCGCGGACCGGCAGGAAGTTCAAATGAGTCAATCTTGCCGGTCCTGCGCGGACCGGCAAAAATTTCCTGCGGACCGATACCGGTCCGCGGACCGGCGGTTGAAGAACTGTGTGCTAGAAGAAGGATAAAAAACAGTGCACCGACATAACCAAAAAGAACCTAACATCTTAATATCTATAGAACAAACAAGTGGATTCTTTGTGAGTTAGACTTCTGTACATTTGAATCCCTTATGTGTTGTTGAATATAATTTCTCTCAGAGCTCCTGTTTGTTTGAATTACACCCAGAAAACTGCCACGACACACATTTTGTAATACACTGCTTTAAAGAATAAACTCCTACTAGGCACTCTCTGGGTATTATAGAATTATGCTCTAAAAGTCATCCTTAAAGACTTAGAACTTGACCATAAATCACATCTGCAAACATGAGCCTGTGAATTTATTTTGTTTTAGATGAGTGAGAGGAAACTGTTGTAGTGCAATGACTGGTATATACAGTAGACTGTGACAGGGACCTGCGGCTGGCCGAGTGGAGGCCTGTGCTGGGTCCCACAATCACAAAGTCAGGATGGCTACTTGGTCTTACTCCCAATTTTTCCCTTTCTCTGGCATCTCCCCAGGCAAACCAGGACTCTTGGAAAGGAAAACAAGACAGATTTATTAGCATTAAGAAAAAAAAAAAACCTCCAACAATTTATCTTCAACAGGATGTCAGGATTTTCAAACACATAATCAAACAGAAAATCCCCCAGCAAAACACTTTGCAAAAGAAATTCATATAGTCCCACTTTGCTTTAGCAAAACCACAGTTCTCAGCAATCTGAGCAGAGCTCAAACTTATGGCAGATAGGATTAGACAAAAGAAAAAGGCCCTATTTAGGATTCTTCTGGTTTCCAGGTTTTGAACACCCTACAAAATTTGAAATCAGTAAGTTCATTTTGGTGCTGTTCCTTTTCTTAGTTTCAAATGGAACACATGGCTCTCTCCTTCTCAGGAGATGCCCAGTAGCTAGCACTCAGTAAAAAAAAAAAAAAAAAAAAAAAGTTTCACAAAAATGCTTCTCTTTCTTTTCTAGCTCTGATCTTAACAAGGCAGGGCTTTGTGCCAGGTCAAATAACACAAGCCCTCTCGGGGTGGTAGAGCTAATACCTGCTGGTCTTTCCACCCTTCCCAAAAGTATACAGCTTCCAGCCCTCCAAAGTCCTTGCTGGTAGCTTTCAAACAGAGCACAGCTTTCTTCAGAGAAGAAAAAAAACACAAAAAAAAGTTTGGCAAGAGGTTCACAGGGAGCAGTGGCGTACATAGGGTATGTGGCTCCCGGGGCCCATAATTTTTTGACACCCCCCCATGTAAAAAAATATTTTTTGTAATAACCATGAAACTGAATAAATGGTCATAATAGAAACAGGCAGTGAAAATTTTCTTTTATTGAACCTCATATATGTAACCATTATTCCAAACATACCATAACATAACATAACATAAATTATGTCTGAATTGTCATGACATGAGAAGTACATATGGAGTAGTTGCAGGTGATGCTTGGGACAGTTCTGATTGTGTTAGTTCGGTTTTATGTGTTTTTGAATACAAGGGTTTTTATTTCTTTTTTGAAGGTTTTGTAGTTTGTGGTCGAGGTCAATAGGTTGTAGAGTTGGGGGTCGAGTGTTGTAGCTCGAATGGCTAGGAGGTTGTCGAACTGTTTTTTTCTTTTGACGTTTTTGGTTGGAGGGTGTGTGAATGGTGCGTGAGTTCTCCTATGTCTGGTTGAGGTGGATTGAATTATTTAGCTGAAGAAATTAGTTACCCACCCCCCTATTCCACACACATTAATTAATAATAATAATAATAATTTTATTTCTTATATACCGCTGTACCGTGAGGTTCTCTTCCATTTTTGTTCCCATTATAAAAAACACTGATAAGTTTTCAGAAAAAAAATACATTAAAATAAGAAGTGAAAACAAAGGCCCCTACAGATGAGAACATAACATAAGAATAGCCTAACTGGGTCAGACCAATGGTCCATCATGCCCAGAAACCCTTTCTCATGGAAGCCAATCCAGGTCACTAGTACCTGGTCAAAACCCAAAGAGTAGCAACATTCCATGCTACCGATCCAGGGCAAGCAGATGTTTCCCCCATGTCTTAATAACAGACTATGGACTTTTCCTCCAGGAATTTATCCAAACCTTTCTTAAAACCAGCTACGCTATCTGCTTTTACCATAACTTCTGGCCACTTCATTTTTAAGCTGAGATCTTTCCTTCCAAACAGAGACTTTGCTAAATGTCAAATACAGCACAAGGTAACTTCACACGGACTTAGCTGTGCAGGAAATGTGAATCTCCTCATATACCCACCATATAGTGCAAAAATGTGCAAAGGTCTGGTTTTTTCTTTCGATCACTACATAGACTAATGCCACACAAGCAGCGCTCTTACAAATATATTCTGTAGGTCAGTGCTAAAGTTAACAAAATTTCCTTCCTTGGACCAGAAGGAGATACTGACAAACCACTGGAAGAGATCCCAAAACAACTACCCAGGAACAACACCCAAAGACCCACTCAGTGTGTGAACCAGTTGAGTGGAGTGGACTAACTGGGGGGTGGAAATGGGCCCGGAGTTTGCTCAGCAGAATTTCCCAGATCACCTCTTCCTCTCAACACATTGACACGCTGCCGCCACCACCACCACTAGGAACACCTCACCGGGAAGGCCAGCAATGCTATAAACTTTATAAAGCACATTATTATATTTTCTT
The DNA here is from genome assembly GCF_902459505.1 of Geotrypetes seraphini. Lineage (NCBI taxonomy): Eukaryota > Metazoa > Chordata > Amphibia > Gymnophiona > Dermophiidae > Geotrypetes > Geotrypetes seraphini. Next base: position 395,650,286 of record NC_047085.1, on the reverse strand, counting down.
ATAAAGCACATATTTTAACTGAACTCTCTGACATCCTCAGCCTTTCCATTCACAAAAATAGAAGGAAGAAAAGTTCCCATTTCCTGCTGTCTCATGTCCCTGGCCTATACAATATTTTTCTTCTGCAGAGTGCAGACCCTTCAAAAATCTGACCAAATCCTCATTTCACTTGCATTATAAAGTACTGAGGATGCCATCTCTCCCCAATCCCAGGTCCTAAAGTCTAAGACAGTAGCGCAAACTAGTGCTGCCAGATTCAGGAAAAAAAATTTCGATTCGATTCAGCCTATTGAATTGGTTTATCGATTCGATTTTCCTGCCCAATTGGGTGTTTTTTTCAAACATCCTGGTGGGTTTATTTTATAGCTTTTTCACCCCCCTTTGGCTTCTCCTAACCACACTGGCGCTGTGGTGTAAATAAAATAAAGAAACAAAAAGGACTTTTCCTCTCTCTGTTAAATCCTAGCTCACGTTTGCGGTCTAACACCAGCTCTGGCAGAATACACATTTCAAATCTGACATATTGTAATCACAAAACAGAAAATAAAATTAGTTTTTCTACCTTTTTGTTGTCTGGCTATTTTTCAAATCTTGTTGGTCCAAGGCTCTGGTTGTCTTCTGATAACTTGCTTGCCAGGGTCTCTTTCTTTCTTCTTTCTCCGTGCTAACCATCCATCTGCCATCTCTGTCCTCCCCTTCCGTTTCCCTTCCCTCCCCTGGATGACTGGCATCTTTCCTTTTTTTGTCTCCCTCCACAGATCCACCTTTTCTTAACTACCCTTTCATCCAGCAGCTCTCCCTCCTTCCCCACCACCCCAGGGTCCACCATCTCTCCCTTTCTTTTCCCAACTACCCTCCTAACCAGTATCTCTATCCCCCCCTCCACACCATCCCTTGTGTCCAACTTCTCTCCCTTTCTGTTCCTTCCCTCCCTAAAACTCATGTCCATCATCTCTCTCTCTCTCTCCTCTATTTTCAGACCCATTATTTCTTCCCACCTAAAGTCTGGCATATGCACGTCTCTTTGAACCCCTCCCCCTTCCCTCCGTGTACTTCTACACCAGGGCCCTCCCTCCCCTGAAGGCCTGTCCCCCCCTTAAAGGTCTGCATCCCACCCCTGAATGCCTGTCCCCCTCTTGAAGGTCTGCCTGCCTGCTCCCCTTGAAGACCTGCCCCCCCTGAAGGCCTGTCCCCCCCCTGAAGGCCTGCACCCTCCGAAGGCCTGTCCCCCCCCTTGAAGGCCTGTACCCCCCGAAGGCCTGTCCAACCCCTTGAAGGCCTGCACCCCCCGAAGGCCTGCACCCCCCGAAGGCCTACACCCCCCCCGAAGGCCTACATCCCCCCCGAAGGCCTACACCCCCCTCAAAGGCCTGTCCCCCTCCTTGAAGGCCTGCCTGCCTGTCCCCCCCTTGAAGGCCTGTGCCCTCCCTGGAAGGCCTGTTCCCCCTAAGGCCTGCACCCCCCCAACAGCCTGTCACCCCTCCCCCCGAAGGCCTGCCTGTCCCCCTTGAAGGCCTGCCTGCCTGTTCCCCTTGAAGGCCTGCCCCCCCCTGAAGGCCTGTCCCCCCCCCCTTGAAGGCCTGCACCCCCCGAAGGCCTGCACCCCCCAAAGGCCTACACCCCCCCGAAGGCCTACATCCCCCCCCGAAGGCCTACACCCCCCTCGAAGGCCTGTCCCCCTCCTTGAAGGCCTGCCTGCCTGTCCCCCCCTTGAAGGCCTGTGCCCTCCCTGGAAGGCCTGTTCCCCCCTAAGGCCTGCACCCCTCCCGACGGCCTGTCACCCCTCCCCCCGAAGGCCTGCCTGTCCCCCTTGAAGGCCTGTCCCCCCCGAAGGCCTGCACCCCCCCCCGAAGGCCTGTCCCCGCCTTGAAGGCCTGTCCCCCCCTTGAAGGCCTGTGCCCTCCCTGGAAGGCCTGTCCCTCCCTAAGGCCTGCACCCCTCCCCGACGGCCTGTCACCCCTCCCGAAGGCCTGCCTGTCCGCCTTGAAGGCCTGTCCCCCCTTTGAAGGCTTGCCTGCCCGCCCCACCCTGAAGGCCTGCTGCCCCCCCCCCACTACCTCGAAGGACCGCTCGACCCCACCACCACCACGAAGCACTGCTTATTCCCCCGGCCTCCCCGCTTCATTTCCCTGGGGAAACAGCCTGCAGCAAGATCGTGCGATGCCAGCGATCTTTGCTTACTTCAGCTGTTTCCTTCGCCACGGTCCTGCCCCTCCTCTGACATCAGAGGAGGGGCAGGACCGTGGCGGAGGAAACAGCCGAAGCAGGCAAAGATCGCTGGCATCACGATCTTGCCGCAGGCTGTTTCCAGATGCGACACCCGGCGCAGAGGGGGGGAGAACCGGACCGGCCAGGAGCACCCCTTCAGGGCTTGGCACTCGGGGCGGACCACCCCCCAAGCCCCCTCTTGGTACGCCACTGACAGGGCGTACACGTTTTCTCTCCCTGGGCTTTATTATTAGCAATCAATTAACTTTAAGTAATCCTCCCAGACAATAAAGCAACAAGGAAAAAAAAAACCACATCAGCTTCAGTCCTTTAAAAAAAAAAAAAAAAAACGTTACTCACAGTTCCTCCATATTGTGACACTGTTCAAAAGTCCATGCTTTCCTCAGCATTACCCAGTATTTCAGAAGCAGGCTGCCAATCCATTTCTTCCCCTTGTGAATCACAAACAGCTTCTAAATCAAATTCCTGCATTTCAATATCAGGCACTTCTACCTGCTCATGTTTTCTCTCCAGCAGTTTTCATAGCAGCTCTACGTTTGCCTTTCTGAGCTACTTCCTTCCTCCTTGGCCAGGTGCTGGGACTCTCTCTGGTAAGTAAGGCTGCTCCCTGGCCCCACCTCCTCCCTCTGGCTGGGACAGGAGAAGATTTAAAGGGACCTGCACTCTTAAACTGGGACTCAGCTTTTGCAGCCTTTAATGGGGACAGTTTTACAACTGGGACTTATAATGATGTTCTGTCTTTCTCTCAGGGGTTCTAAATCTTTCCTTCCTAAGCGGCTGGTAGGATAAGGCTCATATTCCTGAGGTTCAAGCTCAGGGTTGGCAGGGTCCCTGTCACAATACCCCACCTTTTCCCACTCCTCTCCTTGCCATGTGTACACCCCCCTTCCCTTCCCCCGTATCTCTAGTTGTTCACCACTGCGAGCAACAACTTCCATGTGCTCCTCGCAACCATGTTATTTCTCTTGCTGACATCACTTGTGGGTGCCGTGCACAGTAAGTAACGTCAGCAGGAGAGATGACGGGGGTTGCGAGGAGCTCTTTGAAGTTCTTGTTGTTTGCGGCGGTGAACAATTAGAGGTGCGGGGGAATAGAAGGGGATGCACATGTGGTAGGGAGGATCGGGGGAGGAGACGAAGGTGGGGGTGCCCCCACCCTGGGCGCCTCTCACCCTCGCTAAGCCACTGACAGTAGATCTCAGGATTTTAGGTTCTACTGAGCGAATACCAATCTAAAACTGCAAGTAATAAGATTCCAGATAGTTGGGGAGGGAGAATTTTACACCTGATTTTTGTGAGGCCAGGTTTTCAGATTGCTTTTCCTTTCGCTCTTCTCTATAGAATGAGTGTAAGAGATACATTTTTTCCATTGATGCTTCTTCTCTGTTTCTCTAGGTGGGAAGGTGGTTGCACACTTGACTAGTGACAGTCCTGCATTGACCGGATCTAATGTGACGTTTGTAGTGACACTTCAGTTTCCCAGATGTCAGAAGGAAGATGAGAATGGAGATATTGTCTATGACAACTGCAAGAATGGTAAGGAGGTGGCAGAGTGGAAAATGGAACAAAGGTCTCCTACCTCAAGGAAAAAGACTTTATTCAGAACTGATTTCGACCTTCAGGCAGGCAAGTTCCTTACTGGGAACATAGTAACTTAGTCCATACGAACATAAGAATAACCTTACTGTGTCAGACCAATGTTCCATCAAACCCAGTAGCCCGTTCTCACAGTGGCCAATCCAGGTCACTATACCTGGCCAAAATCCAAAGAGTAGCAACATTCCATGCTACCAATCCAGGGCAAGCAGAGGCTTCCCCCATGTCTTCACCAGCACCATTTCTTTATCCTATGTCATGTTTTCCAACCACTGCATCTGCCGGTGTACTTCCTACTTTTGCATTGAGATCCCCCCTAATGATCAGCAGATCTTGTTTCAGCATTTGATCTATTTCATTTTGAAGTTGTTCATAGAGCAACTCTATAATCTCATCTTCCGTGTCTGTCATTGGAGAACATAAGAACATAGGGCAGATACCAATGGTAATGCCATGCCCATCTCTCAAACAGGCATCTCTAATATTTCCAGTCTTAGGTGCAGCTTTGTGCAGAACAGATTCCAAAACAACTCCCAAACTTTCTGAAAAGTATGACAGCCATCTGTTTGGACCTTATTTACCATCATCTTGTCCATCATCACCTGAAAAAACTGCTTCCTCCACTGCAGTTATTTTAAAGGCTCCAATGTTCTCCAATGTATAAGGATACATTTCCTACCAACAGGAAAACTCTTTGAACAATGTCTTCTCCCCTTCTGTTAGGTTCAGGTAGTCCCCAAATAGCATTATCTTCACCAAGAGTGGCATATCTAGCTTAAGGGGATGACCCACCCTCACTTTAATGTCTCTCCAAAAATGTTAAATCTACATGCAACTCTAAAATAGATTGCCCAATGTAGCTGAGCTTCTTCCAATTTCAAACAAATGTCTTGAGTGTTAATACCTGCCTGACAAGCTCTGTATGGAGATATGTACTATAAGTATGCAATGTAAACTAGTAATTTAATTCCCTCAAATTACAGCCTTTATTATTATATTGTGTTTTAGATTCTTCTGTCTATCCTGGCTCATATGTGTATAACTGGACTGAATGGACTAATTGCTCAGACTGGTCAGAATGCGGTAATACCACGGAGAACGTGTTTCCAGATGGCAGGCCTTTCCCTCACCATCACAACTGGCGAAGGTGCAACTTCATTTACGTCTTTTCTACCCTTGGTGAGTCTGTTTCATGGGTTATGGAGTGACCAAATACTTTGGCAAAATATAGGAATGCTCACACTGATTTCTTTGGTTTTTGTTTACTCCATGAATACAATTGAACTTGTCCCCTTCCCTTTTGGTAGCACTCCAAAGATATACATTTTACAATCTCTACAACTATTGAAAAAAATCAGGGTTTGAAGTTCTGGTTTAGACAGATACTGCTTACCTAAACTAGGAAGTAAAGAACATAAGCAGTGCCTCTGCTGGGTCAGACCAGAGGTCCATCATGCCCAGCAGTCCGCTCACGCGGCGGTCCATCAGGTCCAGGACCTGTATAGTAATCCTCTATCTATACCCTTCTATCCCCTTTTCCTTCAGGAAATCATCCAATCCCTTCTTGAACCCCAATACCGTACTCTGTCCTATCACACCCTCTGGAAGTGAATTCCGGTGTCCATCACCCTTTGGGTGAAGAAGAACTTCCTAGGCCTGTCCCCTCTTAATTTTTCCGAATGCCCTCTCATTCTTGTAGTTTTTGAAAATTTGAAGAATCTGTCCCTCTCCACTTTCTCTATGCCCTTCATGATCTTGTAAGTCTCTATCATGTCTCCTCTAAGTCTCCGCTTTTCCAGGGAAAAGAGCCCCAGTTTCTCTAATCTTTCAGCATATGAAAGGTTTTCCATATCTTTTATCAATCGTGTCACTCTTTTCTGAACCCTCTCGAGTATCGCCATATTCTTCTTAAGGTATGGCGACCAATATTGGACACAGTACTCCAGATGCGGGCGCACCATCGCCCAATACAATGGCAGGATAACTTCTTTAGTTCTGGTTGTAATACCTTTCTTGATAATACCTAGCATTCTATTCGCCTTCTTAGAGGCCGCTGCGCACTGTGCCGATGGCTTCATTGTCTTGTCCACCAATTCCACTAAATAGTTTGGTGTCGTCTGTGAATTTTATTACTTCGCACTTTGTCCCTGTTTCTAGATCATTTATAAATACATTGAATAGCAGCAATCCGAGTACCGACCCCTGCGGAACACCACTCGTTACCCTCCTTCAGTCAGAGTAGTGGCCCTTCACTCATACCCTTTGCTTCCTACCCGCCAACCAATTTTTGATCCATCTATGTACATCTCCTTCCACCCCATGGTTCTTCCGTTTCTGTAGTAGGCGTTCATGAGGTACCTTGTCAAAGGCTTTTTGGAAATCTAAGTATACGATGTCAATGGGGTCCCCTTTGTCCATCCGTTTGTTAATTCCTTCAAAGAAGTGCAATAAGTTCGTTAGGCACAATCTTCCCTTGTAGGTGGCTAACAGGATGACTTTCCTAGTAGAGAATGACACAGGGACAAATTTTCCCCCGTCCCCATAGGAATTCAATTTCCCTGCCCCATCCCCATGAGTTTTGTCACTGTCCCTGTCTCTGCCCCATTCCTGTAAGCTCCGCCTTAACCGCACATTCCTCTAACACTTATGATTTTGAAGTGTGTGAGGCTTGTGCAGACGAGGACAGAATTCGCCAGGGTGGAATATGAAAATGAGTTCCCACGGGGATGGGGAAATATTTGTCTCCGTGTCATTCTCTACTAGGAAGGTCATCCTGTTAGCCACTCACATAGAAATTAATTAATAGAAAGCCATCAAAGTTGAACTTTGTATTAAACAGTGGCCCAAGAAACTCCTCCAAAAATGCCCCTTTCAGCTCTGGGCACACAGCGGGATTCAGAGGCCTAAAAAGGCCCTGGATACGTCTAAAAAGCCGTTTCGAATATCAGCGCTTAGACGACTTGGGCGGATTTTTAGATATATTTCATTTTCGATTATGAGCCCCATAAATAGATGTACCTAACTGTATTGAATACAATGCAATTAATGTACTGTAAGCAAATTCTCTTAACATTAACTGAGTAGGAAACTACTGAAAACACCCCCAGCAGTTCATGCCGAGTTTACTTTTCTTAATTAACATGCTATACCCTTGGATACTCTGTAGCCTTTTCCATTGCCTGCAAAAATTGACCCATGGTCCCCATGTAGTAATAAAATGCCCAGGCTCTATGTACATACACACAGTGTCCCCCATTGAAGAAATATTTATTTATTTATTCGCTTTTCTATACTATTCTCCCAGGGGAGCTCAGAATGGTTTTTATGAATTTTATTCAGGTACGCAAACATTTTTCCCTGTCTGTCCTGGCAGGCTCATAATTTAGCTAATGTACCTAGGGCAATGGGAGGATTAGGTGTCTTGTCCAGGGCCAGCAGCATGGCAAGGGTGAGAGGCGGCCCTCCCCCCGCCCCCTTCTTTGCCCCCCTCCTTCCCTGCCCGTGCACCTCTAGTTGTTCACCGCCGTGAGTAACAAGAACCTCAATGTGCTCCTTGTGATCCCGTTCTGTGGCATCTAGAAGTGACATCAGGGGAAGAGATGACATGGTCGCGAGGAGCACGTTGAACTTGTTACTTGTGGTGGTGAACAACTAGAGGTGCAGGGGAAGGAAATGGTGGTGCGCGTGTGGCGAGATGAGGAGGGGGGTTGAGAGGAGTAGGGGTGTCGGTGACCCCACCAATATGGCGCCTGGAGCGGAGTGTACTGCTCCCCCCCTCCTCCCTTGCTACACCACTGCCCAGGGTCACAAGGAGCAGCATGGGTTTGAACTAGAGAATGACACGGGGAAAAAAATCTGTCCCCTTCACCGCCCCCATCCCTACAGTCCCCGCTATCCCCTTCACTGCCCCGTGCCCGCAGCATCCACCCTTCCCTCTCGCCACCTCATCGCCCTTCAGCAGCCCGAGAATCTCCCTCCCTCCTCCTTACCTTTGCGGCGTAAAGAAACTTGAGGGAAGGAGTGCAGCTCCTTCCCTCCCTCCCTCCGGCCAATTCTATCTCCCTCCCAACCCCTTACCTTCACAGTGCTTTAGAAAAGAAATTGATGCCGGCGAAGCCTGCCTGTGCTGCCCTGCAGTCACGTGTGTGTGGGTAGAAGCTTCTCCTCTGACAATTGTCATTTTTTTTAAACACAAATAAAACAGAGCAAGGTTCAACAAAACCCATCTCCCCTCCCTTTCACAAATATCCCCTTCACTATTGTGAAAACTGAACAAACCAAATTACTACAGAATGCTACATAGAAAAATCAGAATAACAGAATACTTTAGTCACACATGGCAAGAATAGTGTTAGGGGAGTGCAACTAGGGCAACTGCCCCCTGGTCAGAGAGAGAGCCCTAAGCCAGTTGGAAGCTAAAGAAGCTCAGCCTGGACTTTGCGGTCCCCAGTTATCTCTAATACCAGCTCTATCAGGATACATATTTCAAATCTGAAATATTCTAATCACAAAATATAAAATAAATTATTTTTTTTTCTCTTTATTGTCTGGTAATTTTATTCTTCAAATCACATTGGTCTCAGGCTTTGGTTTTAGGTTCCTTCTGTCTTCATCGTGGCATGGCTGGCTCCTGAAGGTAAAATAGGCGCAAGAGGAGCTGAGGAGAAGATGCCGAGTCTGACACAGGCGCAATTTTTTTTACCACAGGAGTAAGACTTTTCCCACGGGGCGGTAAAAGGTCTTGTCCCCATTCCCGTGGGGCGGTGAAAGGTCTTGTCCCCATTCCTGCAGTAAACCAGTTGAATATGTCTCCATTCCTGCGGATTTACTACGGTGACCCGCAGTATACCACGGTAAATGGTCCCCGTGTCATTCTCTAGTTTGAACCCATAACCTCAGGGTGCTGAGGCTGTAGCTTTAACCACTGCACCACACTTTCATCCCTCAGGAGAATGTGGAGGCACCCGCTGCAGTCAGTATTTAAAAGCCCTGCTCCTGCAAAATGTGGAAAGACATAGGCTGCAGAGGCCTACAAAGCTATCCAGACAATAAAAGTAGAAAAACAATTATTCATTGTTTTAGTGATTTTAGCATGCTAATTTTGGGAATAGGAATGTACAGTGTCTCTGATATCTTTGTATTTTGCATAGGACAGGAGGAAATGCATGTCTGTTTTTCCGGTGCTGTGCTGCAAGCAGAGTCCAGCTTCTTGAGGTTTCCAGTTCAGTTTTAGTCTGCATGTTTCTTCTTTCTTTCTTTTTTTTAATTTGTGGTAATTTGTTCTGCGTTTGGTGAGACTTAATCTCTATTTTGCTTATAAGATGGGCTTGTTCTCTTTTTCCAATAAGCAATGTGTTCTAAGCACTGGACTCCTATTTGCAATGCTGCATTTTCTTAGATTGTGTGGCTAGTTGCAGGGTACGTGGCAAATATGGGCATGGTCCCTCCCAACCCCTTAATGACAGTCCTGCATATGAGTACTTGCACTTTTTTTGCTAAATGAAAAAAAGCACTAGGTACCTGCAAAACTTTATGGCACCTCAGTAAGTAGGAAATCTCAGTCTTTCAATGCTGTCATCCCACCTTCAATATTATCACTTTTGCTTAACTAAGAAATCTTCCGCCCATATTCTAAAAGGTATAACTGGGCAGATGCATGGGTGCAGTGCCTACTTATCCAGTTAGCTATGATTTTCAGTCTGTTAAATAACCACTTAAAGTTAGGAAAGCAAAAAAAAACAAACCCCTGTCCCACCTAGGTGCTACAGTTAATGGGTCTCCAGTCTGAATATTGGCCGGTGCCCAGTTAACTTCCAGGTGACCACTGATACTCAGATATCCAATGCCGAGAGTCATGCAGGCCTCAGCGTTCATTATCCAGAGTCAGTTCAGCGGCAGCCTGCAGCTATAAGCGGCTCAGATGTCACTTACTACTACAGGCTGAATATCGGTGGCTTGATTATATGATGACGTTCGTCCTTTTGATAATTCAACATTAAGGGCTCCTTTTACTAAGTTGCGCTAGCATTTTTAGCGTGCACTTAGCGAGCGCTACAATGCCCCGCGTGCTAGACGCTAATGCTTCCATTGAGCTGGCGTTAGTTTTTCCACATAGCACGTTAGCTAATCTGCAGCTCACTAAAACCACTACCGCAGCTTAGTAAAAGGAGCCCTTAGTGCAGGGGTCTTCAAAGTCCCTCCTTGAGGGCCACAATCCAGTTGGGTTTTCAGGATTTCCCCAATGAATATGCATTGAAAGCAGTGCATGCACATAGATATCACGCATATTCATTGGGGAAATCCTGAAAACTCGACTGGGTTGCAGCCCTCAAGGAGGGACTTTGAAGACCCCTGCCTTAGTGTTTCAGAAAGGATGATCTGTATCCATTAACTCTTGAGTTGTTATATAATACAGGTCAGTACTACCAACAAACGGGGGGTTCTTCAGCAATCCTGTCACTCAACACTACAAATATTACCCTTGGCGTCCAACTCATGGAAGTGTCTGTATACCGAAGAGGAAGGAGGCAGCATACTCCGGTTGCAAAATCCAGTGGCATCTATATTGTAACAGGTGAGTGTGCAGGAAGGAATAGAGCATGCCTACTAAGGGCTGCTATGACTTTGGGAAGTTTCTTTATATGAATTCTAAACTGCTTTTCAAAAGCCAGAGAAGCACTGAAGAACGCGTGAAACAATAAAATGTCATAACTAAAACAATAACTAATAATCAATTTTAAAATTCAAGAATTAAAATAATAAACAAAACCAAGAGAACATCATCAGATAATTCTCAATCTATTTGTGGTATCCATTTTTGGGAAAGGTTTTGGAGAAATTGGTTTTAAGCCAATTGGAGATGTTTGTAGAACGTATGGGCTTTTTGAACCCATTTTTTGGGTTTCTACAAACCCATAGTGTAGAATTGTTGTTGGTATCCATTGTAGAGGTGTTAAAGAAGGAGATGAATCGGAATGAAACATATTGTTTGATATCATTAGATACTTCTGGGGCCTTCGAATCAGTTGACCTAAATCTTTTGTTGTTAAAGTTAGAACGGTTGGGAGTGAGTGTGGATGTGTTACGATGGTTTTCTTCTTATCTGCTTAACCGGTCATTTCAAGTTAGTAATGGAGGTAAAGTGTCCAACCCTGTTTTTATAGGAAGGGGAGAGCCTCAGGGCTCAGCCCTCTTTGCTTTTTTATTTAACATCTGTATGGCTTTAATTGGGACAATTGGGTGTTTATTATAGGTTGCATGCAGATGACATTCTTTTTCCTTCCTGGAGGGCTCTGAACTGAATGATCAATTGAATTTCTATATGCAGCACATTGTTAACTGGATGATGAAACATGGTTTAAGTTTGAATGTTGAGAAGTCTGAGGTGGTGTGTGTGTGTGGTTGGTGCTTTCCAGTGCCAGATGTAGGACATTGCAGCTGTCCACAGGTACAGGTGTACCTAGGTCTGCTTACATCACCCCTGTGCTTTGTCAACTCTATTGGCTGCCATTTTTGTTTAGGGTACAGCATAAAGCATTGTCTATTGTTCATCAAACCCTATATGCTCCTGCTCCTCTGTATTTTAAATAATTTTTGACTGTACATCATTACGATCTGAGAGTGCTATGATGTCGTCACAAGATAGGATGTCAAAAGTTTACTATGCTGACACTAGAGCTTCTGCTTTTGCTATTGTGGGAGCAAAGTTCTGGAATAGCCTTTCTGGCCAGTTACAGTTATGTGCTAATAGAATTTAAAAAGCTTTTGAAGACTCATTTTTTTTGTAACCACATTTTTGTTATCTGTATAATTTGGAGATTGTATTATGCTGGATTGTTTGTGGTATGGCAGAGGTGTTTTTTTGTGTGTTTTGTGTTTGTATTTATGACCTATGATATGTATGGTTATTTGTAAACCGCCTAGTTTTATAGGCAGTGTATAAATCTTTAAAATAAATAAATATAATAACCCCAGAGGTACACATAACTAATCTGAGAGGTAATACTTAAAATACATTAGAGAACTAATACAGAAAACATAGGTTCCATTCACTGTTCCAGCAAATGAAATCATAGTGATTCCCACATTTTTTTTCTGAATGATATTTAATTAGGCTGAGGAATCCTTTCTTATGCTCCCTTTACTTTGCGCCTCTGGGATTAGGCTTGAGGTTTTGGCTAAACTCCTTGACTCCACACTCCCTTCTCCTAGGGAAATAAGCCCCGCTTCTGGTCTTTTCCTCCTCCTCTTCCAACTCCTTCGCCTCTGATGTAGATAAACAAGATCCTTCATGGGTCCCTGGGCAAGAAACCTGCTCCCTTTCCTTCTATTCTAGTCTCCCTTTAGGGAAGAAAGCACTGGGTACCTCTCTGTATTCACCTTTATACTTTCCTGTGATTCTGAAAAACACCTTTTACTGGGGTCTGCCAGATTAACCCTCATTACCTAGAATATTTCTCCTGTTACTGCAAGAAAGGCACATTTGGTGACCTGCTTACACGTACATGGCAACAAGTCTTGAGGATTCATTGAAACCTTCTGCTCAGTGTGCAGCAGCAGCTAAGAAAGCAAATAGAATGTTAGGAATTATCAGGAAAAGAATGGAAAACAAGGATGAAAATGATTAGCTACTACCATGGGCGGTGACATCACTACAGTGATCCAATATGGACTGAAAATTGATATAATCCTCTTTAAATTATCTCCAAAGCTGGCAGAGTTTTGCTGACTGCCAATGGCTTTACTTACCACAGCATAAAATGGCATTTACCATGGGGTGCGCTGAAGCATCCCATGGTAATTTTGGGATGTACATTCTACCCACATGATAAAATTATTTTTTTGAGGTGGAGGGCATGTCTGGGGGTGGAGAGTGGGCATCTTGTGTGCTAATCAGTTAGCCACATGCTAAAAGAGTAGCACGTGACTAACACATGAGCCCTTACTTCCTACAAAATGGATGGCAGTAAGGGCTCACATGCAATCTGTTTTAATGGCCACACACTAATGGCAGAATTAGCACAAAGAAGCACAAGGGGCCTTCAAGTTTCAAGCAATCCAAAAGCAAATTTATTGAAGGACCCAACACGGTTCGTGTTTTAGCGTGTCCACTTACATCAGAGGTCATTCATTGCAATTCGCACAAAGATTAGCCAAATGAATAACACCTAATATTGAGGCGCTCAACAAGCAGAATCCTCGGCGTAGCGAGAATAAGAATGATGAGTGTACACATATGTACGGACTGCTGAGTGCAAAGCATACTTACGTATATGTGCACTTTTCACTCTTATTCTCACTACGCCAAGGATTCTGCTTGTTAAGCGCCTCAATATTAGGTGTTATTTGTTTGGCTAATATTTGTGTGGATTGCGTTGAACGAAACCTGATGCAGGCAGATACACCAAAACACAGTCTGTGTCGGGTCCTTCAATAAATTAGCGTTCTGTTTGGACCTTGAAGGCCCCTTGTGCTTCTTTGTGCTTCCTGTTTGGTCTGTATTTTGACTCCCTCCTCATTTTGATTGTTTGAAAATTAGCACATGGCCATTCATACAAAAAAATAGGAAATTCTACCATTGTATCCCAATAGTACAAATGGATTAGTGCATATGGGCATGCTAAGGACACTTTTTATCACTGTTTGGTAAAAGGGTCCCTTAATGATGTTTATGCTCTGCCTTTCATTTCTATTCATGTTTTCCCCTATGTGTTTACTGCCTCACTTGGCCAAGGGATTTTAAAAATATATTTTTGTTTTCTTAATCTTATTGTGTGGATAGCACAGTACGAGTATCATAGAAAACACAAGTCAAACTGACACATTATGAAAACATGAACTGTTTGTTTACATAGCTATGAGAAACAGCCATACATGGTGATCTAGCCTGTTTCTGGAACTTTCTCAGAGTCACTAGGGATATGTGAGAATTTTTAAATGAAATTACAAATACAAAATAGTCTGGTTTCATTTTATTTCAAAGCAAATGACCAAACAATTTTCTTTCTCCTTTTCTTTGGAAAAAGCACATGAATAGCAAATAATGCACACTGAAACTAAACCCCACCCCCCTACAAAACAAATTAGATGAAAAATGGGGCTGTATACACCCCTACCAATCACCATTACAGAGAGTCTCTGATTTCAGTTTTTAACTAACGAAGATGGATAAAACACCGCTAGTGCAAAAAACTTGAAGTATTTCTTGGATAAATACCACTTTCTCCTAATACATCCTCACCTCTCTTTTTTGAGGGCCTTCCATGCTGACGCTCTGCAGTTGTACAAATGTTATGTATTTGATTCAGCCGGAAAGGCATACCTAATCGCAGGCTGTTTACTTCTTTGAGTTTTTCCTATTAATTTACCATGTTTGTATTTGACGCTGGCCTCTTCTTGCTCCTCAGTTGTTTGTACTTGTACCCTCACCGCTCATGTACGGTCTTTATTTTTTTTAGTTCAAGAAAGTTTTTATTGATTTATAAGAAAACAGAATAACAAAACATGTATGGCATAATTCAACAATTACATTCATGCAATGTTCTTAGGGAAGATAATGCCATGTTATATCAGGAAAATCATTAAAAGAGAACTACAAAGAATGAAGGTACAAAAGAAAAGGTAAAAAATGTAAGTCTTTATTTAACTTTGGTTAACCACATCAAACTTCACAGTGTATTGCGGTATACAAATAAAATTTTATGTGATGCTATGTTAAAATGAGAAGGTCTAGCTATATCCTAGTTATTCAGTACATGCTACTTTTGAAAGGCGAAGCTGAGATGCCCATTTTATCTTTTGGTTGCAGATCAAATTCCTTTCTATGTGAATATATCCCAAAAGAATGACCGCAACACCTCCGATGGAATCTTCATCAAAGACTCTCCTATTACATTTGATGTCAGGATCCATGATCCTAGCAAGTACCTGAACGCTTCTGCCATCTCCTATAAATGGAACTTTGGCGATGGCAGTGGATCATTTGTATCAAACAATCCCTTGACTTCTCATACCTACACGCTGCAGGGAAACTTCAGCCTTAATCTGACGGTGAAGGCGGCTGTGCCTGGGCCTTGTATGCCAGTTCCCTCGTCGCTTGAGGTGGTGTTGTATGCTACACCTACACCTCCCGCTGCAGTGACCACTCTTACCACTGGAAACACAACCACAGGTAAGTTCAAACCATTGCCAGTGAACTTGAAGAGGAAAGGAAGAGAGAAATTATTAAATCTAGAATGACCAAAGGGCTCATATTTAAAGCACTTAGTAATATAATGAACTTTTAAGTCTATGTAACTTTGTAAATCTAAGTGCTTTAAAAATAAATCTCCAAATGGTTTAGCCCTTTAAGTTTTGTATGTAAAGCTTAGGACTTTGGGGGAGGGGGAGAATGTGTTAAACCTGTGCTGTGAAAGTTTCCCACAACTCTTTTTCATCCCAGGATTCATCTGTAGCCATTCCTAATTCACAATATGTACCTAAGAGCAGGGATTAGGGCAGGAGTGGCAACATGCAATGCACAGGCTGAATGTGGCCCACCATTGAATTTTATGTAGATTATGAGTTCATGGGAAGTATACACAGAAAGCATAATTTAAGAGAAAGGAGTTGAGAGTTCACGTTCGACGTGAGAGTTCACGTTCGATGTGAACTCTCAGGCCCAGCACAGGAAGCACATCTTCAGGCACCGGCACCACGCACAGGACATGCTGGTGCCAGTGCCGCTGCGGAGGCTACAGAAAAGTAAGAAGAGGGTTTGGGTGGGTTGGGGGGACCTCAGGTCGCGGCGGGGAGGGGGTGCCCGATGGCGGCGGGGGGCCCCCGATGGTGGCAGGGGGGCCCGATGGTGGCGGGGGGGGGGTGCCGGATCACGGGGGGGAGGGTGCCGGTTCGCAGGGGGGCGCTCGCAAATCGAAGCGCGCTCGGTTTCCGAGGCGCCGATTTTGCAAATGTTTTGCTCATCTTGCAAAACACTCGCAAACCAGTGCACTCGTAAACCGAGGTACCACTGTATTCTGCTCACTTAGCAGAGATAGGTTTGTGGGTTTTTTCCTTAGCTATCAGTATAAAGCAGTGTTCTTCAACCATCAGTCCATGAACCGGTGCCGGTCCGCAGAAATTTTCTGCCGGTTCGCATGGCTGGCACGTTCATCGGGCAGAGGACAGTGTTCTTCAGCCGCCAGTCCATGGTGCGATCAAAGTGGCATATTTGGGCCGGTTCCCTGAGTGCTGCAATGCACAAAGCCATGGGAAAAGGCTCCTATGTGCGTCCTGCGCCTGAATCAGAAGCCTTCTCTCTGACGTCGCAACTTCAGATGGAAGGCTTCCAGATGAGGCAGGGGACGCGCGTGAGGAGCTGCTGCCCACAGCTTTGTGCAATGCAGCACTCATGGAGCTGGCCCGAAGACACCACGTTGATCGCACCTTGGACTGGCCCAAAGATAACACCGGGGGGCAGGCCAGAAGGCAAGGCACAACATGGAGGGAGAGAGACAACAGCGGTAGGGGGAATGCTTTATTTTTTTATTTAGTGATTGATTTACATCTGTTCAGGAAGAAATGCATTTGTTTCTTTTCCTCTGGAGTTGTACTGCTTGTAGAGTCTTGCATCTTAGGGGTTTTTTTGTACATATTAGTACTTTTAGTTTTTGGTCCTGCATTTGAATGGGATTATCTGTTTTCTGGTAGGAATGAATGTTGAAAAGCATACAGTGTGCTTTGTGTATTTTAATTTTGTGGTTAACTATTATGTGTTGTTAATATGATTATATTGTGTGTGTATATATGAAAAATGAATGGAAAAAATGGTGTTACAATTAATACTATTATGGGGGCAGGGTCTGGGGTGGAGATAGGCATGACTTAGCCTAGTGTTCTTCAACTGCTGGTCTGTGGACTGGTGCTGGTCCACAAAATAATTATTTTCCGCCGGTCCATAGGTGTCAAAAGGTTGAAGAACACAGGTATAAAGCACAGCTAATAGGCACAGGAAGCCTCAGTGTAACTCCATCCCACCCACCTGATCTCTAATTTATAGGCCCTTGAACCAATTAGAAGACTATAAGTAATTAGGGAATCTCTATTACTGTAGCAAGTAATTGGCTCTTAGAAATACAGTCTACTAGATCCTTAGATATCAATTTAAACACTACATTAAAATATCCTGATTTTTTAATGGGTGAGCAGAGTGAAGAGTGGTATATGGCATATGTTCTGTATCTCAAAAACTAGAGCTGATAGGAGAAAACTGGTGCCATTTTTGGAATCAGCAGGCCAAATATACCCAGAAACAGGTCTAACTTTTGAGGCACCAAAATGAGTGCTGGCCAGTGTTATTTGTGACCTGCTAAGGAACGGGGTATTTGGGCTGGAAGCCAGGAAATGAGAGATACAGGTTCCATCTTCTCTTGACTATTTCCTCCTTCATCTCTGCTATTTCTTCTGAAGATCATAATTTCTTTTCTTTTTTTCAAATTTAATGTTGCTTCTATACTGCTTTGATGCATGGAGAAGGACACTATAGCAAATTTGAAATAAACATAAAGACCTAAAAAACAACCACCCAAGATGATGATATCCAAACTTTTTAGTGCACGGTGCATCAAAGAATCCTTTAAGATGTTTCATAATAGATGTCATTAATAGGTAAGTGTTCATTAATCATCAGTGTGTGTCTCCCAGCTAACAGGACAATTGTACCCACAACTCCTGCACCCACAACTCCAGAAGAAAACTGCACAATCTATCGATATGGATATTACAATACCACAATCACCATTGTCGGTAAGTGTTCATGTGAAACAGTATTACAAGCATGGTGCACAAAGCTACAGGAAGCAATGAGGTTACCTAAATGTAACATCTACAATTAATATAATTTGGCAACATTACATTACGGATTTCTATTCCGCCTATACCTTGCAGTTCAAGGTGGATTACAAAAGAATTGACTGGAAATTTCCAGTGATGAACATATTACAGAGGATTTTACTGGACATTTTCCAGTGAGGATACATTTTTTTTTAAGGGGGGGTAGCTGGAAATAATTCTAGGGGATCTTACGGGTTGGATGGTAAACTGGCAGTGCCGAACTGTGTGGTATTAGCAAATGGAATACAGTTAGAGTAGGCAAGATTACAATCTATTTTAGGGATCTGTTTACTTGAAAGGTGTTTAGGTGGGATATTTGGGGGAGAATTATCTGGCGGTAGGTGAATTCTATGGAGGTAGGTGAATTATCTGGAGGTAGGTGGAATTAGCTGGAGGTAGGTGAAGAGGGTTTAAGATATTTGGATGAATTTTTTGAAAAGCAGGGTTTTGATTTCTTTATGGAATGTTTTGAAGTCGTCCGATGTTGTCAGCAAGTTGGAGATGGAATGGCTGAGTTTTGCTGCTTGTGTTGCCAGAAGGTTGTCAAACATTTTCTTGCGTTGTGTGCCTTTGAGTGGGGGGAAGGCAAAAGGGTTTGGGGTTCTTCTGTGTCTTGAGGTGGAGATCTGGTTTAAGCGGTTATTTAGGTAGGATAGGGAAGAGCCGTGTACTGCTTTGAATAATAGGCAGTGGAATTTGAATTGAATTCGTGCTTGTATGGGTAGCCAGTGGGAGTCTAAGAAGGCAGTTGTTATGTGATCATATTTTCTAAGTGAGTAGATCAGTCTGAGGGCGGTGTTTTGTATGGTCTGGAGTTGCTTTATCATAATGGCTGGACAAGGAAGATATAGGGAGTTGCAATAGTCTAGCAGACCTAAGACTAGTGATTGTACAATTAGTCTGAATTGTGTTTGGTTGAAGAATTTTCTGATTTTGCGTAGGTTTCTCATGGTTAGAAAAGCTTTCTGGGTCGTCTTGTTGATTTGGGACTGCATTGTGCAACATCTGTCTATGGTAACTCCTAGTAGTTTTAGTTCGGGCTGTATTGGGAATTTGGTATTTTTGATTATCAGTTCTGTGATGGTAGGAATTTTGGCCTTTTCGAGCAAGAGGAATTTTGTTTTTTCTGAGTTTAGTTTTAGTTTGTGATCCATCATCCATTTTTCTACTGTATCTAGGGTTGTTTCCAGCTTTGCTGTGGTGGTGGGCTCTGATGGGTCGAAGGGGAGGAGTATGGTGATGTCGTCTGCGTAGCTAAAGGATGTGACATTTAGGTTATCTAAGGTGGCTCCTAGGGAGGAGATAAAGAGGTTGAAGAGTGTGGGTGAGAGAGGTGATCCTTGTGGAACTCCGCATGGATTTGCCCATGGCTCTGATTTGATATCATTGTATTTTACCCTATAGATTCTTGATTTGAGGAACCCTTGAAACCAATTGTAGACCTTGCATGAGATCCCTATGGCGTCGAGTATCTGTAGTAATAAGGTGTGGTTAACTAGGTCAAATGCTGCAGAGAGGTCAAGTTGTATTAGTATCATCTTTTTTCCTTTACTGATGTGCTGTCGGGCTGTATCTAGAAGTGAGACTAGTAGTGTTTCTGTACTGTGGTTGGTTCGAAATCCTGATTGTGAGGGGTGGAGTAGGTTATGTTTTTCCAGGTAGTTTGTGAGGTATTGTGTAACTAGGCCTTCTATTATTTTGACGTATATTGGAATTGAAGCGATAGGTCTGTAGTTGGAGGGGCTGTCTATTGGGCCTTTGTGATCTTTCATGATTGGGGTGATTAAGATCTCTCCTAGGTCCTGTGGGAATTGGCCTTCTGTTAATGTGGTTTGAATCCATAGCATAAAGTTGGTTTTGAATGTGGTGGAGGCGTTTGATAACAGGTAGGTGGGGCAGTTATTTAGTTCGCTGGAAGCATGGCTATATTTATTGTAGAGTCGGTTCAAATCCGACCAAAGTAGGGTTGGGAAGTTGGACCAGCTTCTGTCTGCTACGATGGCTTCACCTGTTGTTGGGTTTGTTGTTATCTTTTTGAGATGGGTGGGTGTGTTGATGAATGCGGTTCTGATATTGGTGATCTTGTTTTTGAAGTGGTCTGCTAAGTGGATGGCTGTCGGTGGGTGGATTCCTTGAGTGGCAAGGTAAGGTTTAGTGTCAGTGAGGTTCTTTACTAGGTTGAATAGCTTTTTTGTGTCTGGGATTTTTGTGCCTATCATTTTGGAATAGTAGGCTTTCCGTTTTTCCTTGAGTTTGGTTTTGTATTGGTTAATTTGATTTCTCCATGCTGTTTTAGTGTGTTCTAAGCTCTTATTTTTTTTCCAGTCTCTCTCTAGTTGTCTGCAGAGTTTTTTTGATTGGAGGAGTTCGGAGTCGAACCATTTATCAGAAGGTCTACATATTTTAAATTTTAATTTTTCTGGGGCTAGTTCATTCAGGATGGTTTCGCTTATGGTTCGCCATTGGGATATGAATTCGTTGGGGGCTATGTTGGTGATGGCATGGTCTGCTTTATCCCAGAATGTGGAGGGTTTGATTTTTTGGCGTGCTTTGAAGGAGGTTTTTTTTGGAGGTTGTTTGTTAATGCTTTGAGGCCAGTTGATGTTAAAAGTGTATTCATAGTGATCTGACCAGAGTGAGGGGCGCCAGGCCCCATTTGAGATATGGATTTCGGGTTTGTGAGAGTGTTGGGTCATGTAAGCAGCGACATCTAGTTGGTGGCCTTTTTCGTGTGTGGGTTGGGGGTTAAGGATCTGGTAGTTCAGTGCTTTGAGGTATGAGAGTAAATTTATTACTTGTTTAGAGGTGTGATCTTCAAGATGGAGGTTTATATCTCCTAGGATTAGATTATGAGGTGATGTTAGGGAGTTCTGGTAAATAAATTCTTCGATATCTTGTTTGTTATCATTCCATTTTCCTGATGTTGAGTAACAGAGGATGCATGTTAGTGTTCCAGTGAGAGAATCATCGGATAGTTGACAGGCTAGGAGATCTAGGTGTGGGGTGGAGTGTTTGTCTAGGGTCTTTATATTGATGTTGTTTTTGAGTATGATGGCTAGACTTCCACCACGTTTTTTTTTTCTGCAGATCAGTTCTATTTTGTAACCCGTTGGGCATAGTTCTGTGATGGTGGGATCGGATTCCGAGGTTAGCCAGGTTTCGGATAGGAATAAGCAGCTTAGTTGTTTTTTAACTATCCAGTCCTTAATAAGGTCTGCTTTTGTGCTTATTGATCTGATATTGATCTTAATTAGCACTCAAAATTTTGTGTGAGCATTTAGCTATGCATTAATTCTATAAGGCAGACCACCTAATTCACATACTGCATGCCCCAAAAGGAGGAGTGGCCATGAGTAGGGCATGGACTTGTCAAGGGCGTTCCAAAAAGTTATGTGCATAGTTATAGAGTACTTCCTCAGCGTGCCTCACTTGGGTGTCAGTATTTACAACAGGTTTCTGCAGGGGTAAGTCTGGCACCCAAAGTTAGGTGCGTGAATCAATGTTATGCACAATTCTACAAAACACATGTGCCCTTTATAAAATAATACTTAGGGCTGATTTTTTCCAGTATCCATTTTTGAGCACTATTTATAGAACTTCCCCCCCCCCCATTGATGTGAAAATACTTTCTGTATCTGATTTGTGACTCATCCCAATGAAGAGGTGTGAATTAGATCCAGATGTATAATAAACTGCCCAAGTGGGACTAATGGGTACTATGGGCAGGATTCACTAAAGTCCCGAAATCTATCCGATTTGTATCCTATCCGTTTCCGAGTCATTGTAGGCAATCGATTCAGTAAAGCTTGTCCATGCAAATGATCCAATCGTAAACACGCTGCTATTAGCGCTGAAACATCGATCGACACGCCTGCGCAATGTATCCTTGTTGGTTTTGAAGCTCATAACGCATGCCCTAGCTCTTTAGGACTTCACTGCGTAGAAATGGGGTGTGGTTTAATCACGGACGTCATTAGCGGGCTCCGAATGCGCCTACCGCAAAGCATTGTTGTCGTTTGCCATTGATATTTGAAATGTACAATGCGCAAGGAGAGCACGGGGTTAATCCGCGATTTTCTTGCCATGCTTATTACAAATCCGAGATTCACTCCCACGCTTGCTATGCGCATTCCAAAAAAATAAAAAAAATATTTCTACCACTTATGTACATGAGCGTTTACATATATTTAAAAGTTTTTATATATTTTGGATTTTTGGAGTAGATATATATTTTTAATGGGGTTCTTAACATGCACGCTTCAGTTGCTAGGCAGAAATAGTCAGCGAGGATGTAAACAACTGGTCCTCAGCAGTCGTAACCTTTTGGACAGGAAAGGCCAGTCAGTTTGGACGAAATGGCTTCATGAATTGACACGTTAAGAAATTTACATGCCTTTTTACTCATTTGCATGTGCAGATTGGATCAGGTGCGGATAGGGTCTGGAGGAAGGTTAGTGAATCGAGCCGGAGTCGGAAAGTGAGTGCAAACCGAGCAGTACACGATCGGTTTGCTTAGTAAATGTAGCCCTATGTGAAGAGTCCAAAAATGTGCCTAATTTAAAAAGACTTTAAAGAAAAGGAGTTTTTGTGATGCTTTGAAATTTTGCAACATGATACAGTTCTCTGAGGCTTCTGCGGCTGGTGTTGTAATTGTTGCATTGGGTAGGGAGAACTGACGCTTCAGCCATCATGCTGTGGCTTTCTTTCATTCTGAAGGATGGTTTCACTTTGGTGTACTTTGAGGTGCTGGTCAAGATTTGACATGCCACGCTTATTAACTGAGGTTCAGAGCAAAGATTTTTCAGTATTTCAGTTTACCCCATTGTGGGGTAGTTTTGGTTTGCAAATAATTTAACCAATCAACCTCTGATGCCAAAACATGGCCCGTTTTGGGTACTTCAATAAATGGAAGGTTGATTCCCCCCTCCCCTTTTTGAAGGTCCTTGGTGATTTTTATCTTCTACTGTATTTCTAAAAGTGAATCGTGGCCATGTAGATTTACAATCTGTTTTTGTTTTTTCTTTATAGAGGGTATTTTAGAGGTGAACATCATTCAGATGACAAATATTCAAGTGTCAATGGCGGGATCGGAGGACTCCATGGTCGATTTTGTTATAGCCTGCCAAGGGAGGTACAGTACCATCTTCAGTCTTTCTTCATAAATAGTGCATGCCGTACACTAAATAATTTGTATTCATATAATACAGGGAATGACATTGTGTCTAAGATGCATAGTCCTCAAAGAGGTCAGCTGGTCATATTCTATTTCCCTTAAAATTAATGAGTGCAGACTGGTTCATTACTTTATTTATTTATTTTCATGGATTTTTTTTAATACCACCTTTCATTTAAAGATATCGAAGCACTTTAGAATATTATAATGATAACAGGATTGATAACTTTATTTTATTTTTTTTTCTGTTTAAATCTTTATTGATTTTCAAACTTTGATAGTGTAATACAATTGGTAAATCATAAATACTGCATAGAACGCACTAATAACTATACAATTATTACATAAAACAATCATTTACTCCCATCCTCCTCTTAATTATTAATACAATAATACATATGATGTGATTTTAATATTATAATTTAATAATTTAACTCTGCTCAATGTACATTTCCCTCCCCCCACCCACCCTCCCTGGATGTGTAAAGAATCTAATGAAAAGGGAAGAAACATGACCCTTACTGTAATGCAACAAAAGTAGTCAATGGACTCCATACATCATTAAAGGATCGATAACTTTAGACAAACATTACAAAAAAAAATTAAAATGTAGAAATACACCTAAAAATTTTAACATTTTTGGCTTGATTCTATAAAAAGTGCCTAAGCGTACCTACATTGTAGGTGCCACTCGATGCAGTTGTCGATCAACTGCTAGGCACCGCTTATAGAATCCCACATAGTGGCATACTTAGGTGGCACAATCTATTGATATGGATATTATAGCACCACAGTCACCATTGTTGGTACGTGTTGCATGCTTAGGTGGCACTAGGGAATCCTAGAGGTAGGCGCTGGTATATTAGGCCATGTTTTACTTGGTCTAATTTATCAGACCCTAATTCAGACGCCTAGTGATACCTAAGTCAGCCATGCCTATTCAGCCCTATTAAAGTCTACTTTTCAGGTAGGCATTGTTAAGCATTGGAGGACACCTCTACTTAATTGTTAATTTTGGGGGGAGGGGGATTGGCTGAAAACTGACACGGTCAATTAACACTCCAATTAAGCCAATTTAAAAAATAAAAGTTGTGTGCAAGTCCCAAAGTCAGGCGTCCGCAATTAGGGTGCCTAGTAGCACCTAATGTAGGTGCCATTTATAGAATCTGGCCCTGGGAGTCAAGACATAAGGAAAAGGGAATGGAATGACACAATTTAAAACCAATAGAAAGATCCGAGGATGCGTCCTTTGGTGTCTCATTACCCCATTTTTACGCCGGCCAGAAGGACATGGAGATGGGTCTGTAAAACAGCCAAATTGTCTTCTAGGGTGTCTTTATATTTGCCTATACTGGGCAATGGAGCTTTCTAGCCGGGCATGTAAAATGCCACCTTTCTTAGGTGGCAAGCACAAGGTCTACAATATCTTTTTCACCTGTTTTCGGAGGAGGGGAGCCTGGTCACATTTGCCGAGCTGCAACGAACTTATGACCTACAGGCTAATGATCTCTTCGCCTATTACCAGATCCGTCACTATGTTCAGTCCCTCCCAGTGGCTGCCCTTACTGAAGTCTGCAGGAAGGCGCTTTCGGAACTCTTCAGCCTTTCAGCCCAACAGAGGATTCCTCTACGATTTCATATTGTGGGTATCCGGGATTGCCAACCAAGTACGAATCTGGATATATTAGCGACAGCGTGGGCTGAGGACTTGAATTGCCAGTTGACTGCTCAACAGTTACAACGGGTCCTGAAGAACATTCAGAAGGTGTCACCCAATATTACTCACTGGGAAATGCAATTGAAAATTGTTCTTAGACTTTACATTCCACCGGAACGTGCAGCCCGGATGGGGATTACTGCGTCGCATTCTTGCCCGAAATGCAATCAGGCTCACGCATCTTTGAGCCACATGTTTTGGGCCTGCCCCGCAATCCAACAGTTTTGGAGACATCTTGGCCTATATACCACATCGCTTTGGGGAAGGCGATGGCTTCCGCAACCGAGGGTGTTATTTGGATTTTATAATATAGCCTTGCCCAAACCCAGGGGAATGTCAGCATTTATCTCTAGAGCCCTTTTGATGGGAAAAAAAGCCATCCTCACCAACTGGCTCTCCCGTGATCCCCTGTCATATTCACAATGGAGATCCCTAGTGATAGTCCACGCAACACTGGAGAGACGCATGGTGGGAGATTTGACTCTTGGCCCGGGTCGCAAATTTTGTCAGGTGTGGGAGCACTTCTGGCAGGACCTCACACCGCGTGCTCGTAGTAGACTTTTGAATCTTTAAGATTTTATTCCCACTCTCAGCTGTTGGTCTGGCCATGGATTCTTGGAGAGGGGAGGGGAGGGGAACTGATTATATTGTTGAAAATGTTATTTCCTGAATGGTACTACTGTTTGTATTGGCTTCTTACTGCTGGAATAATAAAAATCATTTAAACATAAAACCAATAGAGGTAAGTTTAAAACCAACAAGGTAAGTTTATTCCTGGTAACTCTAGGACCTGAAGCTGCTTAAAGCTACAGCCTCAGCAGCCTGGGGTTGTGGGTTCAAACCCACGCTGCTCCTTGTGACGCTGGGCAAGTCACTTAATCCCCCCAGGTACATTAGATAGATTGTGAGCCTGCCGGGACAGACAGGGAAAAATGCTTCAGTACCTGAATAAATTCATGTAAACCGTTCTGAGCTCTCCTGGGAGAACGGTATAGAAAATTTAATTAATTAATTAGCCACATAAATGATTGTCTACTCAGCCAAGTGTTTAAAGTTTAAACTCTTTTTGAACTTCTGATATGAAATCTCCTGCCTCAGTTCCAAGAGGAAGGAATTCCACAGTGTAGGCTGTGGCTCACTGGTTGAGCTGTTGCCTCTTCACCCAGAGGTTGTGAGATCAAATCCCGGTGCTGCTCCATGTGACCTTGGGCAAGTCACTTAATCCTCCAACGCCCACCACTTTGAATGTCAGGTTTGAAACAAAAAGGCAGTATACAAATCCTCCAGTCACCCTGCATTGCTACTGGCTATTCAGCTCCAAGTCTACAGCTTTTTACTATAGAATAGGCAAATTCATACTAAACTTACAGCCAGTGGTGTAGTAAGGAGGTGCAGGGTGGGGGGGCGATACACCTGGGCACAGTGTTCCTCAGGGCACTGGCACCCCTCCGGCTCTCTGCCCCCACTCTTCCACCTGCCATGCACGTGCCCCTTCTCTACCCCCCCCCCCCGGTACCTTTTAAACTTTGGCGTGAGCAGCCACGAACGTGCCACTCATGTTAGCTTCGGCACTCTCTCTGTCACTTCCAGGACCTGCATCTAGGAAGTGATGTCAGAGAGCGTGCCAAAACTGATGCAAGCAGCTAGTTCGTGGCTGCTCACGCCGACGATAAAAAGGTACAGGGTGCATGCGTGCACGGCAGGGGGGGGACGAGGGACACGGGTGCCCTCCCCAGGCGCTGCTCACCCCCGCTATGCCACTGCTTACAGTTAAACAATGTAATATTTAGGCATGCTTTGTTCAGCTGCGATCCAAGCCTAGAGCTCCGACCTCTTCTGGTAATGAAGTCTATGGTTGCATGTAAGAGGAAGCCTCCTACAATTCCAATATATGGAGAATGATGTATGTTAACAGGAGGACTGGATGCCTTTTGTTTGGGTGTTCCTAAAGTAGAGATAGTGAGAGTTTAGAATGTGCCAGTGGAGGAGTGGGAGGGAGGGAAAGGAAAAGGGTGAAGCTTAATTCAGTATAGGCAGTTTAATCTAGAGACTTGTTGGAGATTTTGCTACAGAGCTGGGTCCTTTGGTAAGGAAAGGTGCAGAACCGTTGAGCTATGGAGGTTGAGGATGGGTAGGTAAGGCTTAGTTGGGTTAAGGAGTATGGGAGGTTTGGGAAGGTGAAGGGGGACCAGAGGTTGACTTTAGACAAGGTACTAGAAAATTTGGTTTTGTTTATACATTGCATAGTTTGAAAACACCAATATAAATTGAGTTTCAAACAAAAAAACCCTCCAACTTAGCTATGTCGACTACTTTGAACACATCTTCTTTTAATTCTATAGATTAATTGTAAGCTGAATGGGAAAAAAATGCTTCCTGTGATTTGTTTTGCACGTGAAACCAATTAGTTTTATGGAGTGTCCCCTAACAATGGCCAGAGCGAAAAACAGCAGGGACAACAGATACCCCTGCCCTGCCTCAAGCTTGCACGTAAAAAAAGACTCGGATTTCTTACCATTTTTCCAAAAAGCTGCCTTTGACTGTTGATACAACATTCTAACCAAGGCCAAAAAATTCCCCCTCCCTTCCCTCCATAATAACATTCTCCAGCACCTCATACAGGTACGTATACTCCACCCTTTGCCGTATCCAATGAAACCAACAGGGCATGCCTTTCCTCTACCTGAACCTAACACACCATATATTAGGTGATCTACTCTTTGAACATTATTCATAGTCTGACAGCTCTTCATAAAGCCTGTCTTTTTTCCTGCATCGCTATCGGTACAACATTCTTACGTCTGCTCTTCTCGGTACTCACTGGCATAATAAGGGGGGGGGGGCGATCCACCCCAGGCATGGTCTTTGTAAAGGGCACGGGCACCTGTCCTCATCTCCACCCCCCACTTGTCACGCACGTGCGCCCCTTCCCTTCTCTCATATCTTGTTAATTTTTCCTGCACATGCAGCATTACGAGCTTGCCTCTCTCTGATGTCACTTCCGGGCTCCGCATCTAGGATGTGACATTAGAGAGATAGCCAACACAACGTGGGCAGCAAGTTCATGCTGTTGCTCTTACCTGGAAAATTAAAAAATATACGGGGGAAGGGAAGGGGCTGTGTGTGCGGGGGTCGGGGGGGTCGGGAAGGAGAAGAGGGCAGGGCACCACTTACCCTTGCTATGCCACTGTCTGTACCTTTAGCAATTTTACAACTTCTTTTCTGAGATGGGATTATCAGAATTGCTTAAAGTACTCCAGATATGGTTCACCATGAATTGATAGAGGCATTATAATAATTTCCATTTTAGTCTTCATTGTCTCTGTTTGCGTTTTTGACTACTGTCTCCAACTCAGTTTCAGACTTTAGTACATTGTCCATTTCCTGGCTAATGACTCTTAATATGGAAATGAAGAACTTTATCAAGTGCCTTCTGAAAATCATTTTAGAAACACTATTCAGGTTCTGGACATGAATGAACGGGCATGTAGACGTTCATTTTGCATAAACATCTAAATCCTGATTTTAAAAAGTCAGGATAGACTGAAACATGTGAATCTGGCAAGTGAGCACAGTCTTGGATTAGCTCGGCTTGGGTTGGGTGGGAATAAAAAATTAATACATGTTCCTCATTTCATAAGGGGAATGCACATCTCTGTCCAAATAGATTGACATTGGGATTTATACCTACTATAAGTACATGGCATATCTGGATTTTAGAAAAGTCAGTGCTCCACTGGACAGATCTAATGCTAAATAATCTCTAGGTCCACCCTTGACGATTTCTGTATTAATCACATTCAATACTGATATGATTTCTCCCATTACCCTCTTGTTTTTAACCTTTTTAAAATTGTATTTCCCCCTACTATCCTTTTGTTTTCATGTACGTTACGACTTGTCATTATCAAGTATGTTAATTGTTCCCCATTTTAATTTTTTAATTGTTAAATGCTTAGAATTTATGATTAGCGTTTCATCAAGTTTTAATAAACTTGAAACTTGTCCCCTCCCTCTCCTCTCTCTTCCACCCTCACTGCTTCAAAGTGAAGCTGGCAAGGGATACTGAGTTCTATAACAACTTTGAAATAAATAAGTGGAGTTGTTCCGATAAGTATTCATAGTGCTTTATTATAAAACAAAATATTTTTAGTTGCATTTAAACTTCCACATGTCTTAACTTGTGACATGAAAACAGAAAATCAATAATATTAGAAAAATGACAAAGGAAAAAAAATATACAACTTTCATCCACAATAACAAGAAAAATAGAAGGGCCAAACTAGATAATTAGAAAATTTAGCTGGGCTTTTAATGTGCGCTATCGGGCCCCAGAGGAGAGTTTTATGGACATGAGTAGTGTCTTCAGTTCATATGGCTGCAGTATAATTTTTGGTGTGATTTAGGTTTGACACTTAGGGCTCCTTTTACTAAGGTGCGCTAGCGGTTTTAGCGCTTGCTACAAAACCGCACGTGCTAAACGCTAACACCTCCATAAAGCTTGCATTAGTATATTTTGTTTAGCGCGTGCTAAAAATGCTAGCACACCTTAGTAAAAGGAGCCCTTAGTTGTGGGGAGGGAGGTGGGGAAAGTAGGTTTCTACATTCTCATTCTGCCCTTTCAAGGACCTGTGCCTGAGGAGACTGATGAATCCACATCTTCACTAGTACTGGAGTTGTACTTCTGAATGACACCACAGCATTGGCAATTATAAATATTATATTATATATTTATCAGTTTTATATCCTGTATTATCCAGTGATCTAAACGGGTTACAAAATTACATAGATAAAATCATATCACATACAAATAAACAGATAGAACAAAACATAAACCAAACAGCTCACCTAATCTCATGCCAACTAACAATATACCTGTATCACCTCTTAATTAAATGCCCTTTGAAAAAGATAAGTTTTTTATTTCTCCTTAAAGATATTACTGAAGATATCTGCCTTAACTCTAGAGGAAGATCTTTCCACCATATAGGACCCATGATGACGAAAGTACGGGAACGATCCTTCTCAAATCAGACCTAGTTGAATGAAGGTACATCTAATAATAACGTATCCTGAGAGCTTAAATTTCTTTTTAATATTTAAATATTTATTAAAGATTTTGTAAGATAAACAATACACACAATGCAATACTCAACATACACCGCAAATGCAGAAAAAAACAGCAAATACAAATGAAAAAGCACAACCACCTTACAATTTTCACCCTCTGACCCCCCATCCCCCTTGTCCCCCCACCCCCCAAACACAATATCCCCCATCACCTAGCAGAGCAACAAAGTTTCAAGACCCCGAGACCCCTTACAGAGTGGCCAACAGTGCCCCAATTTTGTTCCATGTCAAGTGGTGGTGTATAGTTATGGCGACGTTTAGCCACCTCCATCTCCATCCTCCCCCTCCAGTCAAAATGGGTTGGGGCTACCTTATTTTTCCAATGATTAGCTAGTAAGCATTTTGCTGCCGTCAAACCCCAGCAAAGTAGTTTGGTTTGCCAAAGATGCTCCTGAGTATTATGTAAGCCTAGCAAGCAGCTCTGAGGAGTCGCTGCAACACAGTCCCCCAGGAAAGCAGACATGGTATGAGCCACTGCAGTTCAAAAGGTGCCGATGATCACACAATCCCACCAAATATGTAAAAAAGACCCCACTTGGATACCAAATCTCCAGCATTGATCAGACACTCCAGGAAACATTCTAGAAGTCGTTCTGGGGTATAATACCATCTAGTCAGGACCTTATAAGCATTCTCTTGAACCAGGGCACACGAGGAAGCCTTATACACCTCCTCGCAAATAACCCCCCATTCTTTAATGGTGAAATGCAACACCAAATCCCCCTCCCAATGATTTTGAAAGGAAAAATGAGTAGATGTATGATCTCTCCAATACCGGTAGACCACTGATAACGGTCTAGGAACCTTCTGTAAAAGCAACCACAAATTCTCCAAGTGTTCCTGCTCAAGAGGAGAATGGGAACCCCACCCTTGAGTCTGCATAAAATGTCTGATCTGGAAATAGGCCAAATAGTCCCCATCAGGTAAATCAAATTTCCTCTGGAGCATATCAAAAGAGAGAATCCCTGAGGTCCCCATCAAGTCTCTAAAGACATGCAAACCTTTCTGAGACCACCGAGAAAACCCCCTATTTTCCCTGCCCACCCGAAATTGAGGCTCCGCTTATATAGTAGCCAGAGAGGACACTAAAGCTCCATTACTCAATTTAGCTCGTACTTGGGTCCATACCCCGGCCAAATGTCGTACAAAGGGGTTAGAAATACTGTGAATCCATTGGCGCTGCGAACCGGACATCCAAAGCCTATTCCTCAACAACTCCCGGCCCCCATATTCCTGTTCCAGCTGTACCCCACTTTTGTGGTTCCCTAATTCCCAATCAAACACCAATTTAATCTGTGCTGATTTATACTACCACTCAAGATTAGGAAGCCCCCCTGCCCCCTACTTCTCTAGCTGCCCACATTAAAGACTGATATAACCTAGGAGGCTTTCTTTGCCATATAAAACTGCGTAGCTCCTTTCCCAGCCTCTGCAGCTCTCTGGGAGGCACTGGCACAGGCAGCGTTTGAAAGAGGAACAACAACCTAGGGAGCACATTCATCTTTACAATGGCTATCCTACCCCACCAGGAGAATAAGAACAAAGCTAAGTACTTTAAGCTCTGCTTCCATGCCAGATTTGATTTTCGAACATGGAGGCAAGGAGAACACGGAGGCAGGGAACATGCCAGCGACTCCCCCTCCCACCCTCACTCACCAACCACTGCCACCACTGCTGCTCCTCTTCAAAGCAGCCTGCTGAGGATCGCAGCCGGCTGTAGCGAATCTTGCAGGCTGCTCTCCACCGGCTTAAAGACTAGTAGAGAAATAAAAAGATAAAAAAAGAGAACAGAAACTATATCCAGTTTATTTTGGAGGTTAATATTAGCCATTGAAGGAGCTATAGCAAGCTTTAAAGCCTTCAAAACCTCAGTAGAACATGGGTTTTGTGGGTCCACTCCCATGGGTCAGCCACAATCTCCCACTGGTTGGCCCTCCCTGTCCAGTGGCAGCAGGAAATACTTCATAAAATGTCATCTCCTGCTGTCGCTAATCCCACAGCAGCAGGAGATGACATTTTATTAAATGTTTCCTGCTGCCACTGGACAGGGAGGGCTGCTCTTTTTGCTTCTGGATGCCAGTCAGCTGTGCCAGAGGTAGAGTAATGGGGGGACCGGATGGAACAATAGAAAGTGCTGGGCAGAGCAATGGGCGGAGGTGGGTAGAACAATGGGCAGGGATGGGTGGAGCAATAGGTGGAGTAGGTGGACTGAGGGTGGGCCCTAAATCTCCTGCAGAGTGGTTTGGCTCCCTTGTCAGCTCTGTATTAGATCTTGATTAGATTCTTGATATATTTACCTTTGTATTTCCTCCCTTCCCAGATGGGGTGGTTCATACTAAAAACTATTTCAGAGGGGGGCCTCCAAATTCTTTAGTAGAACTTCACAGTTGTGTAATTATTTTCTTTCTCCTTTCCTCAGTATTCCTACAGATGCCTGCACTACAGTTGCCGACCCCTCATGCACAGAGATACAGAACACTGTGTGTGACAAAGTGACAACTACTGATCAGTGCTTACTGACTCTGCGAAGATCCTTCAGTGAACCAGGAACTTACTGTGTAAACATCACATTGAATGATGAGGCGAGCCTGGCTCTTGCAAGCACCGTTGTGTCTATTGATGGAGGTGAGCAATTGTTTACTGGTAGGGTTCCCTCCAGGCGGTATTTGACCAGTCTGGGCAGTTCCCATTCATGGAGGCTGCCTGCTTGCTAAATTGAAACTAGCAATATGATGGCCAATTTGCTGCCATCAATTGGCCTCCCAAACAGTGGTGGCTTTCTACCAGGCATAGTCCTTACCAGACTTTCCCTCTGCTGTGTTCTTCCCATGTGGCAACAGGAAGTTGTGACAGAGGGAAGGATCCTGGGGCTGGCTGGAGAGTTCCTGTTGTAATTGTGGCTTTTAGTAGGGCCTATGGAGGGTGGACTGGGGACAGAGAGACATAGGAGGCCAGTGCTGGATCCAAAGAAGAGACGAGGGAATAGAGGGAGGTAATAAGAGTGGTTGGATCCACTGGAGGGAAAAATTCACATGGTGAAGGGAAGGGAAGCAGAAGATGGAAATGTACATGGATACAATGGAAGTTATGGGAGGGGGAGAAGAGAAGTGAACAAAATGGAAGAGAGAGGGAGAAATGCATCTAGATTGAAGGGAAGAGAGTGACATAGATGCTGTACATGGATGATAGGGAATGGAATGGGGGAAATGCACATGGATGGAAGAGAAGAGAGAGTAGGAAATGCACATAGATGCAAGTTACCGACAGACCTGTTGCTTTTTTCCAATTGCTAAAACCCCTGTTTTTGTTTTGTATAGCCAAGCAATGTTAGTGCATCAATCGTTTGGCTACTTTGCATAGGGTTTTGGCTAATTTGCAAGGCCAGATCGGAAAATGGGCAATTGAGGGGAAAAACATGCGGTGAGCCATTTTGTGAATTGGGTCGGTAAAAGTGATCATCGCTAAAGCTGTGAAAACAAATCACTGTATTTAGTGCATCTAGCAGAAAGTCCTGTTATAACTGAAGTGGGAGCTGGCCTAGTAGATATACTGTATTTCTTTTGAAAATTACTATTGCTCCCAAATAAAGATTCTGCATCATCTCCATGCTTAGACAACCTCCCGTGAGCCATCTACAGCCCCACACAGCGACTGCAGCAGTTTCCATTAAGTAATGAGTAACTATAGTGATTACTTCCATGCAAAAGTAATGAGTGACTATAATATATTACATTTTCCAGTAATGAGTAATATAATGTCTAGTTACTTTATATAGTTACTTTTTAGTGACACCCGTCTGATATTTGTTTTTGTTTTTTTTTTGTATCACTAGGCCCTCTATTGGGCTGCTTCTGGTTTGGCAAACTTCTTTTTGAGTGAAATTGCATGAGATGATAAAGATGGCTGGTCCTTGATACTTAAGCGTTCTGTTTATATCAATTTTTTTATTCAGCAAGTGAAAAAATAACAATGTTTATGTTAGATATAAGTTGTGTCTGGTAAGCCACAAACCTGAGTATGATGAAGTGGTATCAATACACTCCACAAAAAACAGGAAAACTCAACCCCATGCAAAGCAAAACAGAACAGAAAACAAGTAGGGAAGGGACTGTGCACATCAACCTTTGGGCAGTTAAAATTTATTGACAATAATCATAAAAAATATATCACATATATAAAATATATAAGACACCAAGCCTTAAAAACATATCACATATATAAAATACCTTTTTTAGGCATAACTGCATACAAGTTTAAAGCAGAAGCTGTGGATCCAAGATGGCCGCGGATGCAAGTCGCTAAAGCAGGTCGCCGAACAGACGCCAAGTTGACGATTTCTGAGCTCTTCTTTGAGCTTTAATCTGTTCTTTAACATGCCGAAAAGAAGGGGAAAGAGCACTGGTGGGGCCTCCCTGCGCTCCGGAACACCTACCTCCGGAAATATTGAAGCGCTGTTTCGGCGATTCCAGGGCACCATGACGACGTCGGGAGATTTGCGGTTAGAGACACCTCATGTGAACGGAACAGAGGTGTCTCACCGAAGTTTTGAGACCACGTTGAGTCCCGACGTAAGACCTCCTCCTATGCACCCCCGTGCATCCAGCTCCCCAGGGGTCGAGAGCCTACCGGAAGTCGGGATGGGCTCTCCCCCGGAGGCTGCGCGGAGCAGTGTTGAGGAAGCTGTTTCAGGCTCACAAGCTCTGCAGGAGAGCCTGAATACGGACGAGGTTGCAGTAACAACTGAATCTGGACCTACTCTGGCGGAGGGAAGTGGAGGAGAGCGGTTGACTGGTGAGCAAAAACTTTTGATTACTCATTTACAATTTCCTATTATAGTCAAGCCCCAAGAAGTTACTCTAGATGCCTTGTGGGACTTGGTGGCTAATATGGTAAAAACAACTAATATTCAACAAGTGCAAGTGGAGGGGAAAATGAAAGACCAAGAAAAAGAAATTTCCTCAATAAAACAAGACATTGCTGACTCTAATATATCTTTGGATAGTATCAAAAGTGAATTAAAATCTTCCAAACAGCTTCAAGAGACTTTAATTAAGGACAATGTAAATTTGAGAAGGAAGATTGAGTCATTTGAAAATTTTTCAAGAGCCAACAATATCAGATTGATTAATTTTCCACGAATTACAACCATCACTCCGCGTGAGATGTTAAAACGATACCTGACGGAAATATTAGATGTTCCTGAGGGTTCATTACCTCCATTTACACAGGTGTACTATCTTCCCAAGAAAAATCAAATTCAGCAACAGGAAGAAAGCCAAGGACCAATGGATGTATCGGCATTATTGTAATTATCAGATAGAGAAATGGCTACTCCCGCAACATTAGTGGCAACTTTAGCTCTAACAATGGACAAGAATTGGATTTTGAGACTTTTCTTTAAAAATAGAGCAAAAGAATTTATGGGACTTAAAATACAAATGTTTCCAGACTTAGCTAGAGACACACAAAGGCGAAGAAAAGAGTTTCTTATGTTTAAACCGGGAATCATAGCTCTTGGAGCAACATTTTTCCTACGATATCCTTGTAAATGTGTTATACAATATAATTCTCAAAAATATGTTTTCTTTGAGCCTTACCAGCTGACATCCTTCCTATCTCTTTCTCGGCTTGAGAAGGAAAAGAAAGAAGGAGTATAGAAAAATAGATGTCCTCACTAGCTGACTAGCATTATTTTCCTTAATAATAATTTCTTGTTTCTCTCCGTTCATAATAACATTTTGGATCCTATGTGGACTTGAGCTGAATTAAGTTTAATTAAGTATCTTTGAATTTATAATATTATTGTGATTTTTTTTTTTTTCTTGACTTAACAGCTTTCTGTACAAGTAAATCTTGAATTGTATTTTTGAAAATTGAATAAAGAAATAATAATTAAAAAAAAACACATATAAAATACCAAGCCTTAAATAGAGTCCTTTCACTCATATCTTTATCAATGCCAGCAAAAAATAAAATCTTGTTCAATTAACTATTCATTTTAATCAGACAGCATGAAGTAATTTTTCTGGGTGACTACTGTTGTGTCATGACTCCACTAGCAGCTATTCTGGACATCCTACAAACTGAAGCTAAATGTTATATGGGTTTTATACTGCCCACTGTGGTCATGTTGAAAAAGAAGCTGACTAAAGTTGGTACAGACCATAAATATACCTCACCTCGGGTTCAGCCAAAAAAACACATCCCTTGATTGCAACACACACGCTTGAAATAAAGCTTTACATATGGTAGGATTAGCTCAGAGACACGGAGGAATAATGACAGGGGATGAACCCCCCAACCACCTCACCACACAATCATTGCTTAGGCCTCCATACTTTTTAGCTTCTTTTTTGCTCTTTTTCTATTTATATATTAATTTTTGATTGAAAATTTTTTTGTGAAACTCAATATAACTTATAACAAATTGTGAAACAAATATAACTTATAACAAATGTTAGTTATGCAGTGGTTCCTTGGTTCCGACGTGAGCACGTTTCGTTTTCTGCATCAGGAAACCAAACAAGTAGAATTTGAACCATGCTTGTAAGAAGCAGCAGAAAGAGGTGAATATCTGATAAGAGTAACTTCTTTAAGCTCAGACGCTCCGAATCACTGCATCTCTCCTACCTCTTCTACCGCCACATCCAACATTTCTCCCTCTCTCAGCCCCTGGAGCATGTGCAGCTTTTTTCACCACTGCCCACCAGCCTCATGCCCATTTCTCCTTCTATCACCCCTCTCCAGCACCATGCCACATCTCTCCCTCCATTACTATGTCCAATATTCTTCTACCTTGCATCCCCTTCAATCTGTCCTTCTGTTCCCTCTCCACCAACATATCCAACATTTCTCCCTTTCATCCTTCTCACCCCCTTGCATCTCTACCTCTCTCCATGCCCAATTATCCTTTTTCTTCCTTTCCCCATGTG
This sequence comes from Geotrypetes seraphini, assembly GCF_902459505.1. Lineage (NCBI taxonomy): Eukaryota > Metazoa > Chordata > Amphibia > Gymnophiona > Dermophiidae > Geotrypetes > Geotrypetes seraphini. Next base: position 395,613,641 of record NC_047085.1, on the reverse strand, counting down.
CACCATGTCTTTCCTTCTCACTCCACACCTATTTCCAACAATTCTCTTTTCCTGTTCCCTCACCCACCAGCAGTATCTCTCTCTCTCCCTCCCTTCCTAACCCCCCAGCCTGTGCAGCATCTGTCCTTCCCTTATTACCAACTCTGACCCCCACTCCTCTCAGCTGGATCCGACCTCTCCCCAGTTCCTGATTCCCCCATCTACCAGCTCCCCACCGCTGTATTTTAAAATCTTCAGGCAGCTGGAGGCGTGACAAAGCCAGCCTCCCTCCCTCCGACTGCCTGCCTGCCTGTCTCAGAAGTATTCTTTCTGCAGTGTTCTGCTTAGGCAGAATGCTGCAGAAAGAACACTTTTGGGGCAGGCAAATGAAGAATGTGCCCCTGCTGCTGTAGAGGAGTTGTATGAACCGGAAGTAGATGAAAAACAACCTTACCTGCTAACTCAAGAAGATCTTAATGATCTGGTTAGAGACTTGTCACTGTCAAAGGAGAAAACAGAAATGTTGTGTTCAAAGCTGAAGCAATGGAATCTTTTAAGGCAGGACACCAAAATATATTTTTTCCCTGATTGTCACAACATCCTGGCTTCCTTTTACCAAATGGGGAAAGATTTCATCAAGATATCAAGGTCAGGGAAAGTTCAATCCCAGTATGATGAGAGACTATTGTTGGTTCTTGCAAAGAGAGACAAATTTACAGTACAAACGTAAAAGCAAGTGTCTCAAACATTTCTGAACATGCTGACATCACTTTTGTGTGAGTTAAGAGAGGCGTAAATATATCCTGTAACATGTCTTCTTATTGTCTTCGTATTTGTTTTCAGATTAAACTCCTTGACACAGATTTGGTGGGACACAGTTCATACTCGCAATATTGTGCCGATATGGCAAACTGTCTAAAAAAAAAAATCAGTAACCTGTATCAGAAAAACCTGACGTGGTAGCTGAATTTCAATAACAGATCTGAAATCAGCATCATTAAATTAATTAAAGAACACTTAAGTTCTCAATAGAAGAAAAACTTTTTTTTTTGTTGACCAGTATTATGGATTAGAACTGGTGGAAAGACAGAAAACAGAGTAGGTATAAATGGTCAATATTCTCAATGGGGAAGGGTAAATAGTGGGGTTCCACAGGGGTCTGTGCTTTGACCACTGCTTTTTAATATATTTATCAATGATCTAGAGATGGGAATAACTAGTGAAATAATTAAATTTGCTGATGACACAGTTGTTAAATCGCAAGAAGATTGTGAAAAATTGCAAGAGGACCTTGTGAGACTGGAAGACTGGGCGTCAAAATGGCAGATGATGTTTAATGTGAGAAAGAGGAACCCGAACTATAGCTACGTGATGCTTAGTTCTATGTTAGGAGTCACTGCCCAGGAAAAGGGTTTAGGTGTCATTGTTGAAGATACGTTGAAACCCTCAGCTCAATGTGCAGCGGCAGCACCAGCTATGAAAGCATATAGAATGTCAGGAATTATCAGGAAAGGAATGGAAAACAAAGATGAAAATGTTATAATGCCCATGTATTGCTCTATGATATGGCCGCAGCTTGAATACTATGTGCAGTTCTGGTTGCAGTATCTCAAAAAAGATATAACAGAATTAGAAAAGGGCAACAAAAATGATAAAAGGTTTGGGACAACTTCCCTATGAGGAGAGGCTAAAGTGGCTAGGGCTCTTCAGCCTGGAAAAGAGATGGCTCAAGAGTAATATACTGAGTAAATTACTGAGTGGAATGGAAAGGGTAGATATGAATTGTTTGTTCACTCTTTCCAAAAATACTAGGGCTAGGAGGCATGCAATAAAGCTACTAAGTAGTAGATTTAAAACAAACTGGAGAAAATATTTATTCATACAACATGTAATTAAACTCTGGAATTCATTGCCAGAAAATGTGGTGAAATCGGTGAGATTAGCGGGGTTTAAAAAAGGTTTAGATAATTTCCTAAATTAAAAGTCCATTGGCCATTAATGAGATGGCTTCTGGAAATCCACTGTTTATTCCTAAGATTAGCAGCCTAAAATCTGTTTTACTACTTGGGATCTAGCCAGGCACTTGGGATTGGCCACTAGTGGAAACAGGATACTGGCCTTAATGGACTTTCAGTCTGTCCCAGTATGGCAATTCTTATGTTATTAACTCAATCTAACTTTTCTGAATACTTTGGGGGAGGGGGTGGGGGTTGCTTATACTGTTAAATGGTCCTAACTGTGCTGCAGTGGCATCCAGGAACTATTTCCACAGGACAGTCATGCAATAATATCACTTACAAAGCAGTGCTATTATGCTATCTTTCTATATTCTGGTAGAATTGATTCTGCAAAAGAAGATAGTATTAAACTATGAGTATATCAGATTTCCTAAGACTGAATCATACATCCCCCCTCTTTGTCCCTCTCCAGCAGCTTATAGCACAAGAACAGTACAAGGGGTACTGATCGGTGTTGGGTTCTTGGTGGTTCTGGCTATCGCTGTCGCCATTCTAATGCACAAGTAAGTCACTGTTTTTATACTCACTTTTCCTAGTACTGAATATTGTAGACAAGTAGTTCTCAAACCTGTCCTGGAGTACTATCAGTCAATCGGGTTTTCAGGATATCCCTAATGAATAGGCATGTCATGCCGTCATATTTCTATGGAGTGGAGGAGGTAATAAAATCTGCAGATGGGCAGACTGGATGGTCCATTTGGCCTTTATTTGCCATCATATCTCTATGTTTCTGTTTCTATGAGAGAGATTTGCAAATAATGGAGGTAACAAGCATGCAAATCTGTCTCATGTATATTTATTAGGGATATCCCCCAGGACAGGTTTGAGAACCACTGCTCTAGATACTCTTAGAACCTACTGTAAGTCACACCAAAATACCTGTACTAAGCAGTTTTATAGTAAACTATGAAGTCAACACTTTGCAGCATTTAAAGTTATACATATTTTCACTGCCAAGGGATGCTTGCCGGTAGCGGCAGGAGGAATTGGGTACTCCTCCTGCCACAGACAGTTGGAGGGGGGGGAGTTTTGGGAGTTCCCTGCTGCTGCCACTCAGCTGATTGTGGCAGGGAGATTCCCTTGCCGTGATCAGCTCAGCGGCAATGCGAATCTCTAAATAGAACCTGTGACATGGATGCCAGTTAGTGAATCAGGGTGGTTAGGCTAGGTTAGGTGTCTGTTTGTTAGAACATATACAACCAAATAGGTGTTATATTAGCAACTACTTGTCAACACCCTCGTATGATTTCAACTCAACCGAATCCTCAGCGGCACCACTTAGAGCTCAAAATGTCTCATTGCTCTAAGCTTGACGTGTTTAATCGTCATCGGATCCAACTCCTTATAATTTTAATTTTTGGTTTTAAACTTTACTAGTGCTTATGCTTACTGATTGTTTAACTTTTTTTGTATATATAAAACATATTCAGTTATACTTAGCTTAAATATCGTGGTCTCTGGCTAGGGATTACAAACACCGACATGTTTCGCTTGTTAGCTTTTTCAAGGCTTAACCCCTAACTAATTTACCGCCAGTAGCTGCGACCACTATGTCCTCAGGTATAAGGAGTTGGATCCGATGACGATTAGAGTTAGACACATCAAGCTTAGAGAAATGAGACATTTTGAGCTCTAAGTGGTGCCGTTGAGGATTCGGTTGAGTTGAAATCATGCGAGGGTGTTGACAAGTAGTTGCTAATATAATACCTACTTGGTTGTATATGATAAGGAATATACCCTTCTTTAATTGAAGTTAAAGTTCATGCACAGTACCTGTTTGTTAGGACAATCACAATTCTGCATAGGACGCCCATGTGTTATTCTCAAAAGCCGCTTATGCGGTTGCTAAGACCGGGAATCCTATACAGAATCAGGCCCTAAGCGCTGTTCTGCTCAGCACCAATTTTTATAAGGCGCCATATATAGAATTTGGAGGTCAGTGGTTGAATTTTGCTGCTGAATCTGTAAGGTTTTATTCCACTCATGGCCCACCCCAAATCATGTCACTTTTCTGGATATACAAGTGTGATTGTTTTGTAAATAATATCTACACGTAGAGCTGTCAACTAATTTTTTGACACACCATTTTAAGTGCTTCTCCATCAGCAGGAGGCCATATGGATAGCAACCAGTAGCAAAGTATATGGGTCATTCAAGAACTATTAAGAAAATTATATGGTTCAGTGACCAAATTTCACTGCAGAATTTTCAACAAAGCAAATGAAATACATATCTATTATTAAAACAGGGCCAACTCAAGGGACTGTGGAACTCTGCCACTCCCCCGCATCTTTATGCCTCCCTCTTTCTCTCAGACTACCCTCCCCTATCTACCTTTAAAGCTGACCTCCCCTCACAAAAAGCAGCAGGATATCATTTAACAGTACCCACACCAGACCTGCCATCTTCCCTCTGCCACACCTCACTTCCTGTATCCATGGGGCACGGCAGAAAAAAGATGCTGGTGCTGGTGCAGGTAATGTTAGGTGAAAAACTGCCAGTGGTATGGAGGTGAAAGCTGCCTTTAAAGGTAAACAGGAAGGGAAGGTGGCCTGAGAGAGAAAGTGAGTTGCTAGACTGTTTTTGGTTTTGGCTGCTGCTGGGGAGCAGATAAGGCAGGATTTTGACAGGATGCCTTGTAGTGCTGCCCGATATGCGATTTGCGGTATATAAACTTAAGGTTTAGTTTAGTTTAGTTTAGTATTTTAAAAAAATCGGCATCGCGGATTCGGGGCCCAACCCTCCTCCCCACGCCTCTAACCTAAAGCTGCTCTTGGACAGCTTGGCATGGATTCTGTATAGGATGCCCAGGAGGGGCATCCTATACAGAATCAGGCCTACACTAACCCCGATTCTGTAACCGGCGTCCATGTTACAGACGCTGGTTACAGAATCGGGTTATTGAGTAGACCCGACCACTACATTTATGCGGCAAGGGATCTCCATGCCGCAATAAGTATAGTGGCCGCCTGTCCGATTGCCGGCACAAGGGTGCCCAACCTCTCCTGCCTGAATGCCGCCCCACCCCACACAACTGATTGCCAGCAGGAGGGTGCCCAACACCTCCTGCCAGAATGCCGCCCCCCCACTCAACCGATCGCCGGCAGGAGGGTGCCCAATCCCTCCTGCCGGAAGATGCCCTCCCAACACTACCGATTGCCGGCAGGAGGGTGCCCAATCCCTCCTGCTGGAGGACGCCCCCTCTGGACTCCCCCCATGCTAACACCCTTCCCCGCACTAACACCCACCGATGACCACCCCTAACCTCCCCCCCAACTAACTTCCCCCCCAAACTAACCTCTAATTGTTGGCCAGACGGACGGGTCTTGTTACCGTCCAGCCGGCCGGCCCGCCTCGTCTAAATGAGGCGGGCCCACCCCTTCCCGACCCATCCCGCAAATCCTATGGCCTGATTGGCTTAGGCTTCTAGAGATTTAAAGGGCTTCAGGGCTGTTGCTGTGCGGCAGCCGCTAATGTGGCTTTGTAGAAGAGGGGGGTAAGTATTTTAATAAAAAATTTGGCCCACGACTAGCCTGTGTTTTAGATTTCGGCCCCTTATGTGATTTGAGTTTGACACCCCTGATCAAGGGTTACCAGATTTCTTCCTGTAAAAAAGAGGGCATGTGGCCCCACCTAGTTCTGCTTCTTACACAAAGCACTGGGCCCTTTAAGGGGGGGGGCTTATTTTCTGCAATTCTTGTTCCAGTGTAACCTATTTTCGAATCTGATGTGTCTGCTTTTTTACACCATGCCAAATTTGGTCACGTACCATCAAATTTTGAAACATTACTTTGCCCTCAGAGAGACATTTTTTCAGCCCTTTATATATAATTATTTTCCAAAATTTTGTTGGATTTGGAAAGAATATAAAGGGATGTTTCATGCCCCCATGCTGAGTGAACTCTGTGAGATACTGTCAGGCTGGTTTGCAACACCACAGAGTGCAAGACGTGCTAGAAAGGCTTCAGTTTCTGCTTCAGACTTAGATAGCAACATATTCACCAAAACAAAGTGTACACCATAAAAACCAAGTTTATACTTCAATATAAACCTTTCTTGCAGGAGATACAAAGAGTACAAACCTCTTGAGAGGAATGTGAACGGAGAAGGAGTAGGCGTTTATTTCAACCACATCAAGGCTGTTCTTTTCTCTGGAAACATTGAGAAGGATCCACTCTTGAAGAACAAAGCTAGAGTCATTTAAACTTTTTGTTCACATGCACATTTCCTGAAGAAAGCATTCTGTACATTGGGTAAAACTTTGGAGTAAACTTGAATAAATGCTTGTGCCCATTATACGCTGTCTACTCTATTGATGGTTCTGTAACATTTGTAGCTGAATGCCTCTAGAAGCAAATGTAAAATGGTAGTATTTAGCTGTTATCTAGGCTCTACTGTGCCATATTAACAACAAATAAACTATTAAATATAATTAACTTCCTGCTGTGCACAGTGATGTCTTGATAGGGCTTGTTGCACACCATCAGTTGTATTCACTCCCAGTCCATGAACGAGTCAAATTCTCAGCATATTCCTAATCAATATGCAAGAGATAGTTTTACATGCATTCATATTCCATTGTCTAGAGATTACTACCTCATGTATAATCATTAGGGATATCATGAAAATGTGACTCAGTTGTAGTCCTAAAGGACTGTGACTGACTATCACTGTTTTATACCATTCATTTGAAGGAAAAGTAGAGGGAACAAGGATTCCATGTGTTCCATAGGGTCCCCAAGCTTTTTTTTTTTGCTCCATTTTTGCTTCCAACAGAACTGTAAGGCAGATCTTTGAGCAGGAACCCCCAATTTACCTCAATTCCACTCCCATTATCAAGGTCTTATATTTTTACCCTTCCCGCAATTTTTGTTGTTGCAGTGGAATTGACCAACTTTCAAGCATGGTTACCCTAACCATTAGGTAGTACTAGGTAATCACTTGGGGCAGCAGATTTTGGGGAGAGGAGGGCAAAGCAGCAGCAGTCACAGCATATCAACAGATCCTGACAGCTACACAAAGTACAAGAAATAACAGGGGATACTTTTTCCAGCTGGGAGGATGAGCAGTTTTCAAACAGGGCATATACCTAGATTATTCCAGGAGGGGTATTGGGGTGATCAAGATTTGGGGGCCGGAGGTTTAGGGAGTAAAGGGCTACAGGTCAATGGGGGATACAAGGCTGAAGGTTTACCTGGGGATGCCTAATACTCTTTCATTGGTCCTACCTTCATGGAATTGGCGCAGTAGATTGGGGGTAGGGACAAAGATGTAGTGGGGCAGTAAGGGGCTCCAGCAAAGATAGGAACAAAGAAGTGGGATGGGACAATGGGCCTTCCACCAAGGTACCTCAGTTCTCAGGGCACACTCAGCAAGTCAGGTTTTCAGGATATTCACAATGAATATGCACAAGATAAATTTGCATGCATTGCCTCCTTGTATGCAAATTTATCTCATGCATATTCATATGGCTCTGCAACAAATACTGCCTCATGACTGAGACTCAGCTACTTTTTCTGATCCAGAGGTGAAAATTTCTGGATTGTGGAGTGTAAGAAATTATAGTGTGATCACCCAGATTTCAACACTTCAGCTTGTGAGCACAACCTGAAGATATCTGGAGTAACCTAGTCTGCAGTGGTCACAGCTTTTTTTTAGAGAAGTACAGGAATAGTCTTCCTTGAAGTGAAGATTTATGTTAACTTGTTTCCTTAGGTGCGGTAAACTCTTGACAGAATGAAACTTTAAATTTTATTTAAATGCACAAATGTATAAGAACAGTATTTTATGTGGATAAGATGTTTGAATCAAAAAATGATTCACACAAATTAATGTAATCAGATTTTGTAGGATAGCATTCCTTAACAATTGAATATGATGTATAGCAAACTGTGGCAACAAACAAAATACCTCAATACTCTACTATCCAAGGAAAAACCAAAACCAAAATGCTGAAAGAACAGCAAAGTGGAGTAGATGAGCTGGACACTCACAGGTTTATTGATAACATAAAAAGAATAAATATAAATTCATAAAAACATCAGTTGCAGAAAAATGAAACAAAGTCCCAATTGTAACAGTCAATATAAAAATCAGTTAGTCATCTGTATATAGAGACTTCAATCTAGATATACTGTAGTACAGTGTTTCTCAACATGCAGTACGCGTACCCTTGGGGGTATGTGGGCTACTTGTTGGGGGTACACAGCATGGCTGCCATGGAGAATATTCCCTGACTGCCCATCCATCAAAGCCATGCTGCCACTGCTGGGCATTCTATCTTGCTGCCTGCCCCCTCCCCTACTGAAGCCACTGCCGGGGATCTCTGCCTGTCCCTCCTCCTCCTGAAACTGACCCACAGGGCTTCCCTCCCCAATGTCAGAGGAAAGCCTTCCGGGTTAGTGAGGGGGGGAGGTTTTCCCAGTTACCTTCTTTCCACACTCGCTCCTTTTGTTTTCAGCAGCTTGTTGGGGAGATGCGCAGCCAGCAGCGGTTCACATGCTGCATGTCGCTGACCCAGAAACCTTCATTCCGACATCAGAGCTGATGTTAGAGGGAAGGCTTGTGGGTCAGCCACGTGCAGCTTGTGAATCGCTGCCTGCACGTCCCCCCAACAAGCTGCTGAAGGCAGATGGAGCAAGTGCAGCTCGAACAAGTACGGTGACATGATTTTTCTGGGACAAAGGGAGAAAGGAGCAGGGGGAAGGAGCATATTGGGGCATTGGAGGGGCATGATTCTGGGACAATGGCTGGAAGTCAGGGAGGGGGCACAAACTCAACTCAGAAGGAAGGAAGGTGGCATGAACATGGGACACAGAAGGGAGTGAGGAAGGGGGCACTAACTTGGGACATAGGGAGGGAATAGAAAGGGAGAATTGTTGGGCATGAGTATGTGAGTGAGAGGGAAAGAGATGATAGCACATGGGGAAAGGAAGAAAGAGGAAAATTGGGTATGGAGAGAGGTAGAGATGCATGGGGAAGAGATGGATGAGAGGGAGAAATGTTGGATAGTGGTAAGGGAACAGAGGGACAGATTGAAGGGGATGCAAGGGGGAGGAATATTAGACATAGTGATGGAGGGAGAGATGTGGTACGGTGTTGGAGAAGGGCGATAGAAGGAGAAATGGGCATGGGGCTGGTGGGCAGTGGTGAAAAATGCTGCACATGATCCAGGGGATGAGAGAGGGAGAAATGTTGAACTCATGGAGGGATAGAGAGATGTTGGTTGAGGAAGGGAATGAGGTCTAGAGGAGAGGAAGCGTGCAGGAGGCAGAAAGAAAGAAATATTGGATGCACAGTCACAAGGAAGTACAACCAGAAACTCATGAAATCACCAGCCAACAAAAGTAGGAAAAATGATTTTATTTTCAATTTAGTGATCAAAATCTGTCCGTTTTGAGAATTTATATCTGCTGTCTATATTTTACACTATATTTTTCTGTTTTTCTATATTTCTTATTGAGACGACATTGCATATTTTAAAGTAATTTGCCTTGACTTCTTTGAAAAATAAACCTCAAATATAAATGATAATTAATATTTTCTCTGCATACAGTGTACTTTTTGTGTGTGTGGGGGACGGTTATTTTGTGGTTACCATTATGTATTAATAAGATTATATTGTGTGCATATGAAAAATGGATGGAAGAAATTGCATTACAATTAGTATTATGGGGGTGGGATCTGGGGTGGAGCTTGGGCGGGGGCACTCAGTCGATATTTGTTAGACTAGAGTACTTGACTTGAAAAAGTTGCGAAACACTGCTGTAGTAGGAGGAAGTAATGACTCAAACTCAATGTGTCAAATCAGCTAACCAATGGTGTAGCAGCAAGATGGTTGGTTGTATAGATGAAATTGACCCTCTACATGGTTTGTGTTTTGGCATATAATGATTCCTTTATCAGGGGTCCTATAAGACTATGTACTGTTAACACACAAAGGTGAAGATAAAGATAATATGAGTGAAGGTTACTAAGTGTATGTCACAAATGTGAATGTGAGTATGTGGAAAAAAGCGAGGGTATTGTAGTGTAGAAACAAAATACCCATGTGACTAGGAGGTGCAAAGAGCAGTATAGAAGAAAAAAACATTTTTGGCTGATAAAGAAACCAAAAGTGACATAATTAGTCCTTCTCTGCCAATCCCACCCACAGAAGAAAAGTACTGCAATATAGGGCGGGACTTTGGAAAGAAGGATGAAAGAGCATGCCGTGGGCAATCATAAATTAAGAGAATTCCATTCTTAAGGAAGCCTGCTCTAGATCCTGGAAATCCTGGTTGTTATTGCTGGGGGGGGGGGGGGGTCAAATTTTTTTAAAAATTCATTTAAGTGGATAATTTCGCCAGTGTAAAAACAGTTAAAAATCACATAACAAACAAACGAAGACTACTGGCCACTAAAACGCAAAGCATCAGTGGAGATTAGCTCGTCACAGTGCTGCCAATGGTGAGACGGGGGGCGGGGTTTCGAGGGCTGTGCGTCTGCGGCATGGCGCTGGTGGCGCGCGCGGCGCGGTGGTGGGTTCCGAGCTTGTCGCGAGCTGCGGTGTGGCGGCGCCCTGGATCCTGCCGGCACTGCAGGGCGACTTATAACGCCGAGAGAAGCCAGACTGGGCCCCTGCGGGCGCTAATGGACGTTGGCGGGGTGACGAGCTCCAGCCCCGAGTTCAGCTCTAGCTCGGAAGACGAAAGTGAGCCCTGGCGGGCGCGCACGGGTAAGAGGGGGGGGAAGAGCTGGGCCAGGGCCCGTGCTTGCTTCAGTTTGGCCTTATTAAAAGCAAAGCTCGACAGTCCTTCCGACAGTTACACAGTACAAATTGCAACGGGGAAGCTTAAAATGGGCAATCTCCTAGATCCCGGTAACCCTTTGTACTCTGGTCAGTGTGCAGCGGGGTTTAATAATAATAACAACAGTTTATATACCGCAGGACCGTGAAGTTCTATTCGGTTTACAATGGTTAAAGAATTAACAAGCTAGTTATTAACAGCCCTAGAGATCAGTTATTGTACAGGTTATTTGCCTAAATACTTCAGGAACAGGTATGTTTTTAGGTGTTTCCTAAATTCCCCATAAGTATTAGGCGTGAGCGATTGTTCCAGATCTTTGCCCCATAATGCCGCTTGATGTGAGAGTTTATATCACAAACATCCGGTTGAATATAATCTTCACCCATTCATAAATAAATATTCATAAGGAAATACTTTGATACTCGATCCTCAGAGGGTTGATCTCCCGTTGGTTCAGGTGAACAGAGCTCACCGAACCCAATCTTCATAGGATCTCATGGGATCAAAATATAACGTTTATATATATATATATATATTTTCTTTAATTCTTTTATATAAATAGTGAGTATAAAACTTTCACTTAACTTGTAAGGTTTATTTTTAAGAAAGGAGCGCCTCCACCAACATGTCCATGTTTCACACACTTTCCTCAGGGTCGAGGCTCCCTTATTTATATCTGTAAAACATTAAACGTACTTAAATACCAAGCATTCACCCAATCTATAATTTCAAATAATCTTAATTAATCTCATATGGCTAACCAAGCCCCACCACTTATGTTATAATGATAATAAATTTCAGTTTACTGTCTTGTTCAGTAGAACTCGCTCCGTTCGATATACTGTCATTCTGATTTTAGAGCGTCTATCGTCATATCCGGTTTTTTTAAACCCTTTGAGAGGACCACCCCCCAAGCATTGCATCAGAAAAAACTACGAGGGACTATAGATAAAGTAACACTAAGGACATCCAATCGATCTCGTCGTTTAATCCATTGGGAGATAAAGCATCTAGCAAGTAAATCCATTTTTGCTCTTTTATATTGAGAGCTTTTTTGATGTGAGAGAACATGTTGATGGTGTTTTATAAATTTACATCCTTTAACCGGTGGAGAAACAAAATTTGAGTGTGAGCTTCTCTTTTGTATGTTGTTTGAGAAAGAGAAGAGGTCAGTTATATATTTAGGGGCTCCCTCAGCTTTGGAAGGAAAGTATATTTTCCTCAGAGAACTTGAAGAAGCTCTTAATAGCATCCAAGTCTATCCTGGTGTGGGCATCCTACAGCCCACCATCGAATCAGATCAGTGTATTGCAGACTGTGTCTCGGCACACACTGAGGAGGAAGAGAGGCGTGGGGCGCCAGTGCTGTACATTTACCTCTCCATATTCACGGTTTTGTGTCCTTTTTAAAAACAGAAAATATGTAGGAATTTGGATTTACAAAACGCTGGAAGAAACGATGAAAGTAAATGAAAAATCCTTATTGCTAAAGGTTTCAGAAATGTGTGAGCAATGAAACTCATTACATCTGTCTTGCTAGGGGAGAGTTCAGATGGTGAAAATGATGATTTTGCCTGTGGTTTGTTACCAAATGGGTATGTTACCAGTATTGTTTCAGGGATCTTTTTACAAAAAAGTAAATAGTATTCTTACAAAATGTATTTGGCTGGGGAAAACAGCAAGAATTGCTTTAGTATCCTTACAAAATCCAATTGTGGAGGGTGGGGTAAATTTTCCACATTTTTATAGGTGGTATCAAGCCTATATAATGCATCAGGGTATGTATTGGATCCTCCCTGAGCTCATGGAAAATCTTCCAGACTGGTTAAGGTTGGAATGGTAACTCCTGTCTCCAATAAGATTGTGTCACGTTTTGAGTATCAAGATGCCTAGGTTGTATAAGGACAATAGAATTTTAATGGACACTTGGAAGACATTAAAATTTATTACTAATTTAACAGATATTCCAATTCATAAATCTACTTGTCAGTCCCTCTGGTTGAACCCCATGATTCAAATTGGCAGGTTTAAGGAAGTACTAGATGAAGGCGGGCATACATATTTTAGATTATGTAGTATCAGATGGAAAGCTGCTTGAGTTTTCACGACTGCAATAAAAATTTGGCATTGCTAAATCTCAAAGTTATAGGTGGTTGCAGTTGAAGCAGGCCATTCAGGAGGGGTTCCCTGATTGGAAAAATCTTAAAAATCAGTATAGTTTGCCATTCCTGTGCTTCCAGGTGGATTTCCTGGGTCACCAAGCCGCTTAGTGGTATAAATTCTTTTTAATCTTTATTCATTTTTAATACTTTCAATAAGTGAAAACAGTATAAAAAACATTTTACACTTTAAACATCACTTAAAATTTTATAAGATTCAAACAGATAAACACCCCTTCCCTCACCCTACCTAACCATTATTATTAAAGCATCTATTAAATTTTCCATAGTTTTAGAAATGTGCTATATATGTCAAAACCATAAATTAAACATTTATAAACATTCAGAAATTGTTTATCAAACCCCCCAAAATACCCTCCTTCCCAATACCCTCAGGAAAGATAAATATTGATTTAAAACCTATATTCCACCCCCCCACCCCGGATGTGCAATTAATATTTCAACAAAAATCAAAACTATAATATTTCTACAAAAGACATCAATGGACCCCCATATTAATTTAAATTTTTTTATATTTCCTGATAAATCAGCGTTCATTTTCTCATATTTATATATTAAACATAAATTTCCCCACCAGAATGTAAAGTTAAGACAATCCCAATTTTTCCAGTTGTGTGTAATCAATTGCACAGCTGTACTTGTCATAATTAAGAAGTCATCTTTTATATTTGTCAGTGGTATAAATTAATATCTAGAATTTTGAATAAGAAACCAAAAACTGGTCTTCGTGACATTTGGAGCATTGAGATTACTGCGTCTCAATGGCCACGAATCTGGACTTGGAGGACGAGATGTATGGTGTCTGCATCTATGAGACAATCTTGGTTTATTTTTTTGTTACATAGAGCAGTTTGGACCCCAGTTCAGTTACAGAAATTAGATAGTTCCAAGTCTAATAGGTGTTGGCAATGTCATCTTGAATTTGGGACATTGGATCATTTATTATTTTATTGTCCCTTTAGACTTCTATTTTGTAGATCCATTTGGGATCAGATAAACAAAGTAATGGAAAATCCACTGGCACTTACATATGACACGGTGCTATTTGGCACTATAATGAGAGCTAAAAGCCAAATATCATCTCACAATAATAAACTTCTATTTATTATGACAGGGGTTGCCATTCAGCTTATTTTAAGGAATCGGAAAAACTGGGATAGACTGAACTATACCTTTTGGTGGGAGTCTATATGTCATATTTTTAAGATGGAACGAAGTATGGCTATACATCAGGGACATTATAAGAAGTTTCTGAAGATTTGGGAGCCATTGACAAAATTTTGCAAAGAGTGATTAGTGATTATGCCCTTTGGTCATACACGTCAAGGGTGGGTGGGAATATATTTTTCAATTTCTCAATTTGAGTGTATTTTTTGAATATAATTGGGGGGGGAGGGTGATATCTATTTGTCTTAAATTATAATTGTTAATGTATTTAAGTGCTTTTATAGAGTTATATGATTTTATTATATCCTGCACTTAATCATGGCTTTAAAATGAATAAAGAAATTAAAAAACAAAACAAAACCAGAAACACTGCGAATAACATACGAAAAGTTTTTATCTATTCACTGCCTTGCCGTTCTCCTATCACTGCAAATGCAAGAGGGAAGTGTATATTGCTACCCGATTCATGTGAATCGATTCAAACCAATTTGTTTTCTAAAAAATCGGGCTCGCCGATTCAGTGACCAACCCTTCCCCCCTTACCTTCGGGCCTCCTAAAGCAGGAGCAGCAGTGTTCTGGCCTATTCTAAGCCTGCCTCTTGCTGGCCGTCCACTGCTGCTGCTGCTCTTGCTTGCAGTTTATAAACTTTACAATGCCATTTACAGCAGAGGGCATGCCTTCTACAAGTTAAACCATTTGGATTTCCCCCATTGACTCGCAAATTAGTCACATGCTCGTTGGTAGTTGCAAAACTTTTATTGGCTCATTTTTGGTGACAGTATTGCATAAGTTAGATTTTATAGGTTTAGTGTCCAAAATAGCTACGCAAGACGGACAACTGTTAAATGCTATGTTTTACTAAACCACTTCTCTCTAAATCACTAACTGCTATGTTTTACTAAACAACTTCTCTCTAAATGTTTTACTAAACCACTTCTCTCTAAATCACTACTCTGTACTCTTTTCAAATCTCTAATCTTATGAAGCAATATGGTGCCAGCTTACATATTGCGGCCTCGTATACCCTGTAAAGAGATTATTGATCTAGTAGATTTGAAGAGTACAGTTAGTGATTTAGAGAGAAGTGATTGAGGACTACACTAACAATTGGTTAAGGTTTATCAAATGTTTTACTAAACGGCACTAGAGATGTTTAGCATGGGACGGCAAGGTAAATGCTCCAACGCTCAAAGGAATTCTATGTGTGTTGGAACATTTACATTGCCAGCCCATGCTAAGAAACCTCTAGTGCCAAGGGTGATTCTTTCTACGGATGCGAGTCTCAAAGGCTGGGGAGTGGTGTGTATGACCGACCCTATTCAGGGCCAGTGGGCACCCTCAGAGCGCAAATGGTCCTTCTGTTGCTTGGATATTCATGTGATTTGGCTGGCTGTTCTCCACTTCGAGAGTCTTCTCCATCATCGAGCTGTCCACTTCTTCTCGGACAATGCCACAATGGTGGCTTATGTCATTCGGCAGAGGGGCATGAGGAGTCCCTCTCTGAGTGTGGAGCCTCAGCTTCTCTTCTGGTGGATGGAGAGACACTTCATGGCGCTGTCAGCGGTGCATGTGGCAGGAGTGGACAACATTTAAGCGGATTTTCTCAGTCATCAGTCTCTGGATCCCAAGAGTGGACTCTGTCTCAAAGAGCGTTCAATTGCATAGTAGATCAGTGAGGGCATCCCACATTCGATCTCATGATGACTGCAGCCAACAAAAAAGCAAATTGGTTCTTCAGTCACTGTTTCGAGGCCGGCAACAAAGGCCTGGATGCTCTGGTTCAGCCCTGGCCACAGGAAGGTCTTCTATATGTTTTCCCTCCATGGCCCATAATAGGGCGTTTGTTGAGACAGATAGTGGCCCACAGAGGTGTGGTGATCCTGGTCACATATTGGCCGAGGCAGCCGTGGTATGCTGACTTTGTTCAGCTCCAGCAGAATTGGGGACTCCGGCTATCTTGTCGCTCTTGCCTACTCACACAGGGTCCAGTTGCGATGCAGGATCCTAACTGCTTTGGTTTTACGACTTGGCTCTTGAGCACATGGCCTTTACTAGCCAGGGCTAGTCTTCAGCTGTGATTGCCATGTTGCTACACAGCAAAAGGAAATCCATAGGGGCTGCCTATGCGAAGGCTAAGAAATGTAATCAGGCCTGTTGCGGCCTGCAACAGGTGGATCCATCTGTTCCGTTGGTCCCTCGGGTACTGCAGGATGGCCTGAAGAATGGCCTAGTGGCAGCTTGTCTCCAGATGCAAATTACCAGTCTTTTGTGTATGGGCCCGCCTCTGAGGGGCTCATTGGCAAATCATCCAGACGTGGTTCGTTTTCTGCGGGGTGCTCTGCGGCTTCGGCCTCTGTTGAGCCATCTCTGTCCAACTTGGAATCTTAACCTAGCTCTCCGTTCTCTGGCTCGTCCGCCGTAAGAGCCTCTGGAGCCGTTCTCTGGCTAGTCCGCCATATGAGCCTCTGGAGCCGTTCTCTGGCTCGTCCACCGTATGAGCCACGGAGCAGGCATCCCTTATGGATCTCATGATTCAGACAGTCTTCCTGGTGGCTATTACATCAGCCCATAGGGTTTCGGAGCTTCAGACTCTTTCTTGTCTGGATCCTTTTCTGATATTTCAGATTCTGGTGTGATGCTACGCGCTGTTCCTTCTTTTCTTCTCAAAGTGGGTTCCACTTTCCATGTGAATTAGGAAATCTGACTTCCTGCTTTTGCTTCCTCTGGTTTGAGAGAGTAGGATCGGATATTGCAGTCCTTGGAAGTATGTAAGATCTTGTTGCGGTACTTGGAAGTCACCAATGAGTTTTTCCTTTCTGACCACCTGTTTGTTCTGGCGGGTCTTGCCCGCAACAGTAGGCCAACTTCTAAGGCCATATCTAGGTGGATCCGTATGGCCATTTCCGCAGCTTACGTGGCAGCTGGAAAGAACCTCCCCCCTCCTTTGCTGATAGGTGGCAAAGTTCAGTTGTGGTTTAGGAATTGGTTATCGGATAGAAAACAGAGGGTAGAGTTAAATGGTCATTTTTCTCAAAGGAGGAGAGTAAACAGTGGAGTGCCGCAGTGGCCTGTACTGGGACCAGTGCTATTTAATTTATTTATAAATGATCTGGAAATTGGAACAACAAATGAGCTGATTAAATTTGCAGATGACAATAAACTGTTCAAAGTTGTTAAAACGCATGCAGATTGTGAAAAATTGCAGGCAGACTTTAGGAAATTGAAAGACTGGGCGTCTAAGTGGCAGATGAAATTTAATGTGGTAAGATCCAAGATGGCCGCGAGAAGCTGAGAGTGGGAGAGATGCTCGCAGAATTCGTCAGTTACCTTTTCTTCTTGCCAACCCAATGCCGAAGTGGAGGGGGAAAAGCGCATCTGGAGCCTTGATGCGCTCAGAGACCCCCCCCCCAAGCGACTCTGGATGAATTCCTAAGGCGTTTTCAGGAGCCGATACAGTCAGGGAATTGCCCGCTGGAGCTGCGGGCCAGGAGTGAGGCAGCCTTGAGTCTCCTTGGGCTGGAGTCGACGCTGAGCCCTGATGCCAGAACTCTACCCCCTCAACCATAGAGTGCAAGCTCGCCGCGGGATAGCAGTCAGTCTGAAGAGGCAGACTCTATATCCCGGGAGGCTGAATCGAACGAAGCACTGGAGAACACTCCTGTGGTTAAGACAACGAGGGATCATGAAAGGCAAGACCTACATGGGGAAAAGACGCCGGGAACAGTACAAGCTGGATTAATGATTGCAAGTATATTTTCATTGCCTAAACCTACCAATGTTACCCTAGACTCTTTATGGGATTTAGTAATTGCGCTTGGACAGACTTTGTCACCGCAAATAAAAGATTTAGAAAATAAACTATGTGAACAAAGGGAGGAATTAAATAGCTTTAAACAGGACATAACGGTGGTAAAAACTAACGTAGAAAAAGTTGAGAAAGAGATATTGGATATAAAGGAAGTGCAAATGACTCTTATTAGAGATAATCTCAACTTAAGAAGAAAGATGGAAATATTGGAAAACAACAATCGAATAAATAATCTTAGAATATTGGATTTTCCAAAGGTACCCTTACTTTCGGCTAAAGCAGTCTTAAAGAAATATTTCATGGAAGTACTCAATGTTCCAGAAGATAATTTTCCTCCCTTTTCAGAAATCTATTATCTTCATACAAAAACCTTGGAGGAACAACCTCAGGTAGAGGGCGAACAAATGGACTTAACCACAATCCTTGAGACTTCAATGAAGGAGGTAGCTAGGCCAGCTACCTTATTAGTAACAGTTGCCCTGCTACCTGATAAGAATTGGATTCTAAAGTTATACTTTAAAAATAGACACAAAGAATTTATGGGACAAAGAGTCCAAATATTCCTGATGTGACAAAAGAAACCCAGAAGCGCAGAAAACAGTTCTTGTTTCTTAAATCTGGGGTTACTGCGATAGGTGCTTTATTCTTATTATGATACCCATGTAAATGCATAGTAAAGTATAAATCTTCTAATTATGTATTCTTTGAACCTATATCGTTAACGGGGTTTCTCTCCATGAAACGTCTTGAAAGAGAAGTAGTAACAACTTAAGTTAATTGCCCCTGCGAACCACTTTCAGCTAGCCAATGAAACTGATACACTTTTTTTTTTTTTTAACTTTCACTCAGATTACCATCTTGGATCCTATATATGGGACTTTAAAATTGATTAAGCAGAAGAATTATTTTCATATTATTATTTAGTTTCTTTGTTGTATTAGTTGGTTGTCTTGATAATTTGTTTTATCCCAGGACAAGCAGGCAGCATATTCTTGACTGATGGGTGACGGCACCGACGGAGCCCCGGTATAGAGAATGACACGGTGAAAAAATTGGTCCCCGTCACCGCCCCGTCCCCGTCTCACCATCCCCGTCACCGCCCCGTCCCCGTCTCACCATCCTCTTCACCGCCCCGTCACCGCCACTGCCACCCCATTCACCGCCCCGTCACCGCCACTGCAATCCCATTCACTTTTCTTTATTTACGTATAAAGGAAACATTCTTTAAAACTTTAAAACTTAGTTAAATATTAGTTAATAACTATACAAAAACAAAACACGCAGAGAAAAAATTAATTAATATAAATTCTCAAAACTGACACATTTTGATCACTAAATTTAAAATAGTTATTTTTCATACAGTTTTTCAATCACTAATCTTCCACCACCCCTGGGGCTAGCAATGCAAAAACAAACACGACATGTACTTTAAATGCTTACAATGTTAGCCTATATGGTAAGTAGACGCGGCCGCTGTACCTAATCGTGGCAAAGATCTCCCTGCCGTGATTAGCATAGTGACCGCGGCTACGGCTGCAAGTCTCCCCTCCCCCCAGCGATCACGGCAGGAGGGCACCCAACCCCTCCTGTAGACCCCTCCAACGGCCCTCCCGACAATCGCAGCAGAAGGGTACCCAACCCCTCCTGCCGGTCCTCCCAATGGCCTCCCCTAAGATCGCCGGCAGGAGGGTACCCAACCCCTCCTGCTGGACCCCCCCCCCAACGAACCCTCCCACCCCGGAACCCCCTTAGTCTTACTTTCCAAGTTGGACCGGACGGCTCCTCACACGTATGGCCAGCAGGCTTGCCTCCGTCCAAATGAGGCGGGCCCGCCCCTACCCTGCCCAACCCACAGGATCCTAGGGCCTGATTGGTCTAGGCACCTAAAGCCACTCCCGCTATAGGAGGGGCCTTAGGTGCTTCGGCCAATCAGGCCCTAGGATCCTGTGGGTAGGGGAGGGGAGGGGCGGGCCCGCCTCATTTGGATGGAGGCAGGCCTGCTGGCCAGACGAGCGAGGAGCTGTCCGGTCCAACTTGGAAAGTAAGACTAAGGGTGGTGTTTCGGGATGGCGGGGTTTGTTGGGGGAGGGACCGGCAGGAGGGGTTGGGCACCCTCCTATTGGCGATATAGGGGGCCGTTGGGGGTGCCGGCAGGAGGGGTTGGGCACCCTCCTACCAGTGAGGGCGATCGTTGGGGGGGGGGGGGCGGGTTCTATTGGCAGGAAGGGTTGATCTGACAAATGAGCACGGTGAAAACACAGGTAAATTGCGGTTCCTAGAGGGGGGGACATTGGCCTGCGGGGACAAATCTATTCACCGTTTTTGCGGTCGGTGAAAGGATTTGTCCCCGCGTCTGCGGCGATTTGCTAATGAGGTCACCATAACCCGCAGCCAAACCGCAGCCACGCAGCGGTTCGCTGCGGGGATCGCTCCCTGTGTCATTCTCTACCCCGGTACGGACACTTTTAGAGTGATTGCACTCTAAGAACTTGGAAAGTTATAGAGGCCGCACCGCGCATGCGCGAGTGCCTTCCCGCCCGACACAGGCGCGCGGTCCCCAGTTTCTTAGTTTCCGCGGAGCTAAGAAGACGCGTTTTTCAACGGCCATTGAAAATTTTTCTCCACGCCTTCCCGCTCGCGAAAACCCCTTTGGCTCTATTGCCTCTTTTCTTTTCTTTTCTTTTTGTAAAAAAAAAAAAAACTTTGTATTTTTTCTTCATTTTTGGTTTTTCCCCGGCGGGGCCTTCTGCCACCATCGAGGCCTCGGCCTTCGATTTGGCGGAAGCCGTTTTTCCTTTCATGCCCCCTCAGCCAGGGTTCAAAAAGTGCCAGCGGTGTGCACGGCCTATCTCCCTTATGGACCCGCACAACTGGTGTCTACAGTGCCTGGGTCCGGAGCATCAGGCGTCCACCTGCACCCGCTGTGCCACATTGAAAAAACATACTTTAAAGAATCGTGAAATTCAACAACGATTACTTTTCGGTACCGATATGTCCGATCCCGCGACATCGACACCGGTATCGGCTCCGGTACAGTCGGCACCTACATCATCGACACCGCGTGACACCGCGCCGGCGTCGCAACACCCAGGTAAGCCGGCTAAGAAGCCTTCCCCGCTGGAGCGTCCTCCGGTCTCGATTGCAGCGAGTCCAGTCCTGCCGACCGTGAGGCGCCAGCGGAAGCGCTCCACCCCTATTGAGGTGAGTCCCTCGACATCGGGCTCCTCATCTCTGGGGTGTAGAGCAGCACCGCAGGTACCGCAAAAGAAAAAGGCGGTACCGGTGCCTTCATTAGATGATCGCATAGCGGCCATCCTCCAAGTGCAGCTTAAGGAGCAATTACAACAACTCCTTCCAGCTATCTTGGCTCCGAATCTCCCGGTGCTGGTCCGTACTGAGCCACCGGTACCGGCAGTGGAACAGCCTGTATTGTCTGCATCTACTGTTTCGGTACCGGTACACTCGGCCTCATCGGTATCGATGCTACTCCTCGCACCGGAGCCGACATCCCACCACCAGTCGGTACAAACTTCGGCACCGATGCGACCGGTGACTTCTCCCGGTACCGCATCGATGAGGTCGGGTAAGTCACTGCGCAAGTCCCGACACTTGGAACCATCCACCCATGAGTCTCAGGACCGTAGTTCCCATATTAGGGACCCTGATCTGTGGGGTGATTCCGAAGAACCTTTTCTATCAGAGGGTGAGTGTTCTTCGGATGGGGATGATCCTGTTGTTCCTGACCCATCCTCCAAGCATGACTATGTCTTTTTCTTCCTTTTTAAAAGACATGTGTGAGTCTCTTTCCATTCCTTTGGAGGCTGAGTCTAAAAAGTCTAAAGCCTTTCTTGATGCCCTTGACTTTGACCAGCCTCCAAAGGAATTTTTGAAACTCCCTCTTCATGACATCCTGAGGGAAACATTTTACAAAAATCTAGAGACTCCTCTTACTATTCGGGGAGCTCCCCTCAAATTGGACTCTCTATACAAAGTCATCCCTATTCCAGGGTTTGACAAACCCCAGCTTCCACATGAGTCCCTTCTTGTGGAATCTACACTTAAAAAGTCCTCAGGAGCTAGTGTTTATGCTTCTGTCCCTCCTGGCAGAGAAGGTAAAGCCATGGATAAATTTGGTAAGCGTCTTTACCAGAATGCAATGCTCGCCAATAGATCTGGCAACTATGCTTTTCATTTTTCATTCTATTTAAAGCATCTCCTTACCACCATGGCTTCTTTTGAGCAGTACCTTCCTGAGCGAAAGCGACTGGCGTTTCGCCAATGTTCTTCTTCACTTTTCCAGCTGAGAAAATTTATGGTAATATCTATTTACGATACTTTTGAACTTACCTCTAGAGCAACAGCTATGTCTGTGGCCATGCGCCGCCTTGCCTGGCTGAGGGTATCCGAGCTTGATGTCAACCATCAAGACCGGTTGGCTAATGCACCGTGCTTAGGGGATGAGCTGTTTGGAGAGTCTATGGACTCAACTACCCAAAAGCTCTCCGCCCATGAAACACGCTGGGATACTCTCCTCAAGACAAAAAAGAAACCGCCACCGGCACGGCCTTTCAGACAACAATCGGCCTACCAACGCCGTTATGTAGCTCGTCCTCTGCAGTCAGCTCCACAACAACCTAGAAGGCAGCGTCAGCAGCAACGGCAGACACCTAGACCACAACAGCAACAGCCTGCCAAGCCGCCTCCTCAACAGAAATCCACGCAGCCCTTTTGACTTACTTCTCCAGGGCATAGCCAGCGTCCAACCATCTTCCCTGCAACCTCAACCTATAGGGGGTCGTCTTTCCTTTTTCCTCAGCCGGAGGGAAGTTATCACTTCGGACCAATGGGTCCTCAACATCATCCACCACGGCTACTCTCTCAACTTTCAGAACCTCCCAGTCCCAAATCTACCAAAAGAGTCTGCTTTGTACTCTCCTCAGTCTTCCCTCCTTCTTCAGGAGGTTCATTCCCTCCTCCTTCTGAATGCTATAGAGGAAGTTCCTCCAGATCAAAAGGGGCAGGGATTCTACTCCTGTTACTTTCTGGTCCCCAAAAAGACAGGAGACCTCAGACCGATTCTAGATCTTCGCGATCTCAACAAATGCTTGGTCAAAGAGAAATTCAAAATGCTATCTTTAGCCACGCTTTATCCTCTTCTCAATCAAAACGAATGGCTATGCTCCCTCGATCTCAAAGAGGCATACACTCACATACCGGTCAATCTGACCTCCAGACAGTACCTCCGCTTCATGATCAACCGTTGTCATTACCAATACAAGGTACTACCCTTCGGTCTTGCCTCCTCTCCAAGAGTATTCACCAAGTGTCTGATTGTGGTAGCTGCCTTTCTACGCTCTCACCACCTTCAAGTCTTTCCTTACTTGGACGATTGGTTAATCAAGGCCGATTCATCTCAGTCAGTGCTCCTGGCCACCAACCAAACCATCCTGTTTCTACAACTTCTGGGGTTCGAGATCAATCTTCCCAAATCTCATCTCATCCCCACTCAGAGACTTCAATTTATTGGAGCAGTGCTGGACACAGTCCTCATGAGAGCATTTCTACCGGCCAACCGTCTTCAGACTATCCAATTTCTCTGTCAGCAGGTACTTCTTCAGAGTTCCATCTCTGCCAAACAGATGATGATACTCTTGGGTCACATGGCCTCCACAGTTCATGTCACACCCCTCGCACGTCTTCACCTGCGCACTCCTCAATGGACCCTTGCTACCCAGTGGTCCCAAGCGACGGATCTTTGCTCACGACACATATCTGTGACATCATCTCTTCGTCAGTCTCTACAATGGTGGTTGATATCCTCAAATCTCTCCAGAGGTCTTCTGCTCCATCTACCTCCTCATCAACTAGTCATCACCACCGACGCATCCCCTTTAGAGGTCTGCACGGGAACGGGGATCGCGGGGATCCCGCGGGTCCCGCGGGGATCCCGCGGGTTCCCCCCCTGGCCCACGGGACTCCCACGGGGACGCCCCCTGGCCCACGGGACTCCCACGGGGATGCCCCCCTGACCCACGGGACTCCCACGGGGACGCCCCCTTGCCCACGGGACTCCCACGGGGATGAAAACAACCTACCTAAATTCTGGCGATGCAAGCATGCAGCTTACAAGTCTGGCGTCGGGTCGGGAAATAGCCATGTTGAGCAGTGAGCTCAGCACGTACACAGATGAAAGCCTTGCTTGCTGATTGGTCCGGCGGCCCCGCCCCACCGTGCCGCCGGACCAATCAGCAAGCAAGGCTTTCATCTGTGTACGTGCTGAGCTCACTGCTCAGCATGGCTATTTCCCGACGCGGGCATTAGGCTGTTTTTTGTCATTTCGGGTGGGGGATGGCAGCGGCAGCGGCAGCAGCAGCCTGAAAAAGAAATCATCCTGGCCGGGTTCGGTGTCATGCTCCGGAGCTTCTACAGCCTTCCTATCTCCCTCTCCCTTCTACCTGCGGCTCTCTTCGGCAACAACGATCGACACAAGCTTCTGGCGTCGGGGCCTACCCTCTGCGAGTCCCGCTTGTTTCAACTTCCTTTTTCCACAAAGGTGGGACTCGTAGAGGGAAGGCCTCGATGTCGGCAGCTTGTCTTGATCACCGCTGCTGACGAGTTGCTTAAGAGAGCCGTGGAGCAGGGGGGTGTTGCCAGGTGCAGGTAGAAGGGAGAGGGCCAGATGCAGGACTCGTGGGTGAGGGAGGAGAAGAGAGAGAGAGAGAGGGGAGGGAAACAAAAGGAAATATTTCATGCTGGGCCGGAGTGGAGGTGAAAGATTGGAGTGGAAAGATTCTGGCTACCGGGTGCATTAACAAAGGAAAAGGGGGGAAAGCTGAAAATGGAGATAGTGACACAAAGAAGAGAAAGGGTAAGCAGGACCTTCTGAATAAGGATAGAGATACAGAGGGGACATGAAGAGGAGGTGAAATAGAGACATAGAAGTAATGCTGAAAAAGTGTGTGTGTGTGGGGGGGGAGATAAAGACATTGAAAGGGCAAATGGTGAATATGGGGTAAAGACAAGGACAGAGACAAATGAAGATTCTGAAAAAGTGGTGAGATACGGATATAGGTGAGATGGACACAAAGAAGGGTGATGCTGGAAAATAGGTGGAATGGTAATTCTGACAGACACAGAAGGGAAATGCTGGATCAAGGAGAGATGGGGCTCAGGCTGGATGGAATGAGGAGAAATGCCTTGTTGGCCCGGAACTTCCTCTCCTACGTCAGAATTGACGTCAGGGAGCGGAATGCTGGTCAGCGCGACGCTTCTGCAGGGAAAGCTTGGGACAGCGGTGGCTTGGGGACTATTCCCCGATGGCGGTGGCAGCAAACCGAGTGGCTTGGGGGAGGGCACGGAGAAAGAAAGAAAGGGGGCAGACAGAGAGACAGAAAGAAGGGGGAACAGGGAGACAGAAAGAAAAAGTTGGGGGAGAGAATGAGGTCTGGAGGAGAGGAAACATACAGGAGGCTGAAAGAAAGGAAGAAAGATTGGATGCACAGTCAGAAGAAGAAAGTGCAACCAGAGACTCATGAAATCACCAAACAGCAAAGATAGGAAAAATGATTTTATTTTCAATTTAGTGATCAAAATGTGTCTGTTTTGAGAATTTATATCTGCTGTCTATATTTTGCACTATGGCTCCCTTTTACTAAACCGCAATATTGTTTTTTAGCGCAGGGAGCCTATGAGCATTGAGAGCAGCGCGAGGCATTCAGCGTAACTCCCTGTGCTAAAACCTACTATTGTGGTTTAGTAAAAAGGGAGGGGGTGTATTTGTCTATTTTTGTATTTTGTTACCGAGGTGACATTGCATAGAGTCATCTGCCTTGGGAAATGTATATGGCAGATATCTTTGTTTTGTGTTCAAAAGAAAAGGAAATGCATTTCTGGTTTTATTTCTACAGTGTTGAAGTACTTGTTGGCCCTTGCTGTGACTGGTGGGGATCCCCAAGCACCGCCAGCAGAGGACCTCCTCTAGAGATGGTCAGAACTCCCCTCCACCAAGCGCAGCAGTCGCTGGCAGCATCCATGAGCCACTGAGGTGCCAGCATCTGTGACTCAGGGACGCTACTGCTGCCTGCCAAGCTTGGCAAAAGGGACCCCAGGCCAACTGCAAAGGAAGTCCTCAGCTGACAGTTTGTGGGTTCTCATCAGCTGAGTATTTATATTTTATATTTACATTAGAGGTTCTGGTAGAAACCCATTTACAAAGTATGTATTCTTCCCAATTAATATTTCCAAATTAATAGTCTCTTTGCTTATTTGTAAATGGGTCTCTACCAGAGCCTTTAATTCAGTAGCATAATTAAATAAAATAACTATTTCTGAAGTTTATAGGGAAGGATGGTGACGGAGGGGATTCCTCGCGGGGACGGGTGGGGACGGAGGGGATTCCTCGCGGGGACGGGTGGGGACGGAGGGGATTCCTCGCGGGGACGGGTGGGGACGGAGGGATTCCTCACGGGGACGGGTGGGGATGGGTGGGATTTTGGCGGGGACGGGTGGGATTTCTGTCCCCGCGCAACTCTCTAATCCCCTTATGCCTGGGGAGCTCATTTGAACGAGTTCCAAACTCAAGGCCTTTGGACAGCCCAGGAAAAGAAGCATCACATCAATTTCCTGGAACTCAGAGCGATGTTTTACGCCCTCAAGGCCTTCCAACACCTTCTCTTTCCTCAAGTCCTCCTGCTGTGCACAGACAATCAGGTTGCGATGTACTACATCAACAAACAGTGTGGAACAGACTCTCGCCTCTTGTGTCAGGAATCCCAGAAAATCTGGACTTGGGCCACAGCTCGCAGCCTATTCCTGAAGGCGATCTACATCCAAGGAGAGCAGAATTCATTAGCGGACAAGCTCAGCAGAATTCTCCAACCTCACGAATGGACTCTCGATCCTTCAACCCTACAATCCATCTTCGATCAATGGGGCACTCCTCAAGTGGACCTCTTTGCAGCTCCTCACAATCACCAACTGCCCCAATTCTGCTCCAGAATCTATACTCCTCACCGTCTGGCAGCGGATGCATTTCTTCTGGATTGGTCCAATCTGTTCCTGTATGCTTTTCCTCCTCTGCCGCTCATGCTTGCGGACCTTGTTCAAACTCAAGAAGGAACGAGCCACCATGATTCTGATTGCTCCACGATGGCCCAGACAACATTGGTTCTCCCTTCTTCTTCAACTCAGTTCCAGAGAGCCTTTGCTACTTCCTCTATTTCCTTCTCTACTTTCGCAGCATCAGGAGACCCTCCTGCATCCCAACCTTCAGTCTCTACACCTGACAGCTTGGTATCTCTCGGGCTGACTTCAAACAACTCTCTTCTCTCTCAGCCCGTTCGTTCTATTCTGGATGCTTCCAGGAAACCAGCCACTCTCCAGTGTTATCATCAGAAGTGGACAAGGTTTTCTTCTTGGTGTCTCCTTCATCATCATAATCCTACGTCTCTTCCAGTGGAGACCTTGTTGGATTATCTGCTTTCTCTGTCTGACTCTGGCCTCAAATCTACCTCCATCAGAGTCCATCTCAGTGCTATTGCTGCTTTTCATGAGCCAGTCCATGGGAAACTCCTTACAGCTCATCCCCTGGTCTTCAGATTCATGCGAGGTCTTTTCAATGTTAAACCACCTCTTAAAGCACCTCCTGTGATCTGGGATCTTAATGTGGTTCTCTCCGCTTTGATGAAGCCCCCGTTTGAACCTTTGGCGACAGCCACTTTCAAGTTTCTCACTTGGAAGGTACTTTTCCTTATTGCTCTTACCTCTGCCAGGAGGGTCAGTGAGCTACATGCACTAGTTGCAGATCCACCTTTTACGGTCTTTCATCATGACAAGGTGGTTCTGCGTACACATCCAAAGTTTCTCCCTAAGGTTGTCTCTGAATTCCATCTCAACCAATCCATTGTTCTGCCTGTCTTCTTTCCGAAACCTCATTCTCATTCTAGGGAACAGGCTCTACATACTTTGGATTGTAAGCGGGCTTTAGCTTACTATTTGGATCGTACTAAGCCCCACAGATCATCGCCACAACTCTTTTTGTCCTTTGATCCTAATAAATTGGGTCATCCTGTTTCTAAGCGTACGCTGTCGAATTGAACATAAGAACATAAGAAATGCCTCTGCTGGGTCAGACCCGAGGTCCATCGTGCCCAGCAGTCCGCTCACGCGGCGGCCCAACAGGTCCAGGACCTGTGCAGTAATCTTCTATCTATACTCCTCTATCCCCATTTCCAGTAGGAATTTGTCCAATCCTTTCTTGAACCCCAGTACCGTACTCTGCCTTATAACGTCCTCTGGAAGCGCATTCCAGGTGTCCACCACACGTTGGGTAAAGAAGAACTTCCTAGCATTTGTTTTGAATCTGTCCCCTTTCAACTTTTCCGAATGCCCTCTTGTTCTCTTATTTTTCGAAAGTGCGAAGAATCTGTCCCTCTCTACTCTCTCTATGCCCTTCATGATCTTGTAAGTCTCTATCATATCCCCTCTAAGTCTCCTCTTCTCCAGGGAAAAGAGACCCAGCTTCTCCAATCTCTCAGAATATGACAGGTTTTCCATACCTATTATCAGACGTGTTGCTCTCCTTTGAACCCTCTCGACTAACGCCATATCCTTCTTAAGATACGGCGACCAATATTGGACGCAGTACTCCAAATGCGGGTGCACCATCGCCCGATACAACGGCAGGATAACTTCTTTCGTTCTGGCTGTGATACCCTTTTTGATTATACCAAGCATTCTATTCGCTCTCTTAGCGGCCGCTGCACACTGTGCCGACGGCTTCATTGTCATGTCCACCATTACCCCCAAGTCCCTTTCCTGGGTACTCTTATTCAATAACATCCCTCCCATTGTATAGTTGTACCTCGAGTTTCTGCTCCCCACATGTAATACTTTACATTTTTCAATGTTGAACTTCATCTGCCATTTCACCGTCCATTCTTCTAATTTGTTCAAGTCCCTTTGGTTGGCAGCGTGCATTTCTTTCTGCTCTGCTCAGTCCGGACTGACACTGGGAGGTTCCGTCACGGCCCATAGAGTTAGGGCTATGGCAGCATCTGTAGCTTTCCTCCGTTCTACGCCTATTGAGGAAATCTGCAAGGCTGCCACTTGGTCCTCAGTTCATACTTTTACATCACACTATTGTCTGGATACATTTTCCAGACGGGATAGTCACTTTGGCCAATCTGTTTTGCAAAATTTGTTTTCCTAATGGCCAACCTTCCCTCCATCCCTCCTTTTGTTAGCTTGGAGGTCACCCATCAGTCAAGAATATGCTGCCTGCTTGTCCTGGGATAAAGCACAGTTACTTACCGTAACAGGTGTTATCCAGGGACAGCAGGCAGATATTCTTGCGTCCCACCCACCTCCCCGGGTTGGCTTCTTAGCTGGCTTATCATAACTGGGGACCGCGCGCCTGTGTCGGGCGGGAAGGCACTCGCGCATGCACGGTGCGGCCTCTAGAACTTTCCAAGTTCTTAGAGTGCAATCACTCTAAAAGTGTTCGTACCGGGGCTCCGTCGGTGCCGTCACCCATCAGTCAAGAATATCTGCCTGCTGTCCCTGGATAACACCTGTTACGGTAAGTAACTGTGCTTAATAAAATGATAAATTAAAAAAAGAAGAAATTTAATGTGGTAAAATGCAAAGTGATGCATGTTGGGAAGAATAACCTGAATCACAGTTACTGGATGCTAGGAGTCCACCTTGGGGGGTTAGCACCCAAGAAAAGGATCTGGGTGTCATCGTAGACAATACGATGAAACCTTCCACCCAATGTGCAGCAAACAGGATGCTAAGAATTATTAAAAAAGGGATGGTTAACAAGACTAAACGTTATAATACCTCTGTATCACTCCATGTTGCGACCTCATCTGGAGTACAATACTTTTCTGAAATTCGCAGAACCCCTGCAAATTTTGGATAAACTGTGAATATGGTTTTTATAGGCAGGAAAGGGCAGCTGGGACACCGAGGCAGGAGAGAGCAGCTGGGGCGCCGTCGGGTGCAAAATCACTCACGGTATGCTCTTGACCGCCTCTTCCTGTTGCTAAAGTCAGGCTACACCAATCAGGAGCTGCTTTGACATGCAGCTCCTGATTGGTGTAGCCTGAATTTAGTACAGGAAGGGGAAGTCAGAGAATATTGCGAATTAGTGAGTCTGTGATTCATGAACCGCAAATTCACAGGGGAACACTGTATTGTGTTGAATTCTGGTCTTATCTCAAGAAAGATATAGCGGCATTAGAAAAGGTTCAAAGAAGAGCAACCAAGATGATAAAGGGGATGGAACTCCTCTCATATGAGGAAAGCCTAAAAAGGTTAGGGCTTTTCAGCTTGGTAAAGATATGGCCGAGGGGAGATATGATTGAAGTCTACAAAATCCTGAGTGGAGTAGAACGGGTACAAGTGGATCAATTTTTCATTCCGTCAAAAATTACAAAGACTAGGGGGACACTCAATGAATTTACAGGGAAATACTTTTAAAACCAATAGGAGGAAATATTTTTTCACTCAGAGAATAGTTAAGCTCTGGAACACATTGCCAAAGGTTATGGTAAGAGCGCATAGCGTAGCTGGTTTTAAGAAAGGTTTGGACAATTTCCTGGAGAAATGTTCATAGTCTGTTATTGAGAAAGACATGGGGAAGCCACTGCTTACCATGAATCGGTAGCATGGAATGTTGCTACTCTTTGGGACCTGGATTGGGAGAATGGGCTGCTGGGCTTGATGGACCATTGGTCTGACCCAGTAAGGCTATTCTTATGTTGTTGACCAGCCTTTATAAGAGTGCCATCAGAATGGGTTTAGCACTTAGTTTTGGGGGGTCCCTAGTTAAGACACCCCCTTCTAACAATGTAGGCTTTGTCTCCTTGTAGCAGTTTTATCATCCAGGGTTCTAATGTTTTATGACCTGTTCTCTCATTTTTCATTGTTGAATTTGTTGATATGAGCAGAATTGATTTATTTGTTGGGAAGTGTCCCAGTTCTCCTTTCTCTCTTGTTCTTATCAGATGTTCCTGGCTGCTTTAAGGCTAATTGATGTTCACAGGGACAGTGATGAGGGAAGAGGGGGAGGGATTTAAACCTCTGATGTTTGAGGCTTCCTATAAAGTCCTGGCGGGTAGACAGAAATAACCCACTGGTCCCAGAATAAAGTGTGGATTTACAATAAAGAAGATTAGCAAAGGTAAGAACCTAATCTTTTTTTCCTGCGGGGACAGGGACAAATTTGCCCCCATTTCATTTTGCATTTCTTTGATGCACATGCCTGTCTTATGCTTAGGTTCAGAAATTTCATTAATTTATTCCCTTAGTGGGGTCCCCTATGGTCTGCTACTCCATGGCGCAGACAGTTTCCACAATCATTTTTTTACACTGTATGTCTGTTACATGTGGCCTAGCAAACTTTAATCCTTTTTCTCTTCCATCCTTCTCTGTGACCCCTTGGGTTTTATCTCCATAACCTTAATTTAGCTGCTCTTAGAGGAATGCATCAACAGCCCTCAACACCTCTGTTCCCTCCGTCTCTTCCCCTACTTTCAATTCTGTGTTTGTATATGGACCTCCTAATAAGTTCCCCCAAAAAACCTGCTGGGCAGGTTAGAAGGCTGATTGGTCATTTTTTATGAGGACTTGGGTTAACCCAATTCTAGGATATAAATGGAGAAATTTAGTGTCTGAAGATCTGCATGAGTTTTTACATCTGTGCTTGTTCGTGTGTTTTGTTTTAGAGGCTCTGCTTTCCAGCTTTAACATTGATGGCCTTGTTGCTTTACTGAGGCAAGAGAATGGCCGAGATATTTGTGTTATTCGTGTTGCTCCAGAAATGAGGTATACAGATTATTTTGTCATTGTGAGTGCATCATCTACACGACATCTACAAGCCATGATACAGTATGTGCTGAAAATGGTAAGATGAGTTTCACTTACAGATTTTATTTCTGGCCCTGAACTAGCAACATTTGGTTTTGTTTTTCCAAAGATTATACAATAAAACCTTGGTTTGTGAGCATAATTCGATCCGGAAGCATGCTCGTAATCCAAAGCACTCATATCAAAGCGAATTTCCCCATAGGAAATAATGGAAACTCAGATGATTTGTTCCACAACCCCAAAACCTTTAATACAAAATACTGTTTGCCGTGAGCGTGTGAGCTACGGGTAAATTGGGTGTGACACTTTTATTACATTCAGCCGCGCTTCAGCTGTAGGTTCTGATGACGTGATGCGCGATATGTGCTCATACTGCAAGACAACGCTCGTTTATCAAGTTAAAATTTAATGAAAGGTTTTTCTTGTCTTGCAAAATACTCGCAAACCACATTAATCGCTATCCAAGGTTTGGTTGTATTACTATAATAAGTTTATATGCCAACCTCCTGCAGAGAGCCATCTTATGACCACAGTTAATCCAAAGTATATTAGCCCAATTTGTTTTTATATATTAAACTATGATCATTGGGTGGAGGAGGGGAATGGAATGTATGGAAGGGCTGTGGTTTTGATTTGTTTGATATACTGCTAAATAAATCGTGTGTTTAAAGTGGTTTACACTTAAAAAAAAATTACAGGAAATATAATGAAAACATTTACAACATACACAATTTCCAACAAGTAAACCAATATACATTTATTTTCCTCAACACCCTAATCTTTTTTTTTTTTTTTAATTATTTATAAACTTTATTGAACCATATGAAGCAAAATACAGGAAAAAAGGCTATATTACACCAGACTATAGCAAAAGGACATAAATGTACAACCAACATAACACCATAGATTCCATTTATGATGTACTGTAGCTCTTTAGTACATGGCTAGACAATGTCGCCTACAAAGAGTCTATTAACCTAACAAGTCAATTCTGAAAGTAGCCCTCTACCACTACCCAGACCCCCCTCCCCCCTGTATAATAGAACAGGCTCAAAATAGTGAGGGTGTGTAGTGTGAGTGCCAGCAATAGATGCAAGAAAGGGAGCCCAAACTTTATGTAAATGAGAGAGCCTATTTCTATGAGGAACTTGTTAATTTGGACATGAAAGATACAGTCGTGTGAAAAAATTAGGACACCCCGTGAAATATTCAGTTCTTTCTTAAGAAATATTCACATATCGGTCAGATCTTTTTTTTTTTTTTAATCATTTCAAAAGAAAGTGATGTTATTTCAGGTAAACAACAAAAATTTTCCTTGATTTATTCATGAAACAAAAGATATCCACAAAAATGTGTATTCTAACTGAGGAATAAAATTAGGGCACCCTACACCCTAATAGCTAGTGTTACCCTCTTTGGCTGAAATATCTGCAGTGAGAAGCTTCTTGTATCCATCTACCAGTCTCTGACATTGGGCTGAGCATTAATATTGTGTTTTGTTTTGAACATGTATACAAAGGTGATAACTTGTTTTGAACATGTATACAGAGGTGATAACTGTTATAAAGGGGCTAGAGGAGTTGCTGTACAGCAAGAGATTAGAGAAACTGGGCCTCTTCTCCCGTGAAAAGAGGAGACTGAGAGGGGACATGATAGAAACATTTAAGATACTGAAGAGAGTAGACTTAGTAGATAAAGACAGGTTGTTCACCCTCTCCAAAGTAGAGAGTGCGAGAGGGCACTCTAAAGTTGAAAAGGGATAGGTTCCGTACAAACCGTAAGGAAGTTCTTCACCCAGAGAGTGGTAGAGAACTGGAACGCACTTCCGGAGTCTGTTATAGGGGAGAACACCCTCCAGGGATTCAAGATAAAAGTTGGACAGGTTCCTGCTGAACTGGAGCATACGCAGGTAGGGCTGGTCTCAGGGCACTGGTCTTTCACCTAGGGGCCGCCATGGGAGTGGACTGCTGGGCTCGATGGACCACTGGTCTGACCCAGCAGCGGCAATTCTTATGTTCTAATAATGATATTGAAGAATGCAGTACAGTGTTCCCCCGGTCATTCGCGGTCGGTGGTTCGCAGTACTAGTCATTCGTGGTATTTTCTGACCGTGAACCACCGACCAGGAGAGGACAGAAGGAGAGAGCAGCCAGAGCGCCGGTGAGTGAAGGAAATCACTCGCTATATGCTCTGACCGCCTCTGCCTGTACTAAAGTCAGGCCTTACCAATCAGGAGCTGCTTTGACACGCAGCTCCTGATTGGTAAGGCCTGACTTTAGTACAGGAAGAGGTGGTCGGAGCATACAGTGAGTGATTTCCTTCACTCACCAGAACTCCGGCTGCTCTCTCCTGCCTCTCCCGCTGCCCTCTCCAGTCTCCCCCCATAAAAAACTGTATTCGCGGTTTTTCAAGATTCACAGGGGTTCCTGGAACTGAACCCTCATGAATATTGGGGGAGTACTGTATAATCATTCATTGTTTGACATTTCTGGAATGGATCAGATTCTTGTGCTTATTAATTTTTAAGCATTCAGCATGGCTGTCGATATCCTCTGGATGTTGGCATTGCATCATCAGGAAGATGTGGTTTTCAACAAATTATAAAGATGTGTAATATTCCTGTGGTTTTGACTTATGATACAGCTCCTGGTCAGAGGGAACAAACTGAGCTGGTTTTGGTTTTAGTAAATCTTCACAGCATGTATGGGTATGTGGTTTGTATCCCCCGGGACTTAATTTCCATACCATGCAATTGGATAAAATTTAGACAGGCTCTACCTGCCCCTTCTCATTTGGAATTCAAGGATCGCCCTGTTACCTTACAAACAAGTTGTGGGATCTCTGTATGCTGATGGCTTTCTATTAGACCAACAAAAAAAAAAAAGTAGTAAGTGAACTTTCCAAAACACACAGGTCCCTTCTTTTACAAGGAAGAAATCCCCCTGTGGTCTTGAAAGCTCATGTACTAGAATGTCAGTAAGCTCTAATATGTGGATATTTAAAAGATCTTGTAAAGGTAGATTCATCTGCTGTCCATATAAGTCTTTGCTGGTTATAGATATTCAGGATCCCTTTCCAGAGAGTGTTGCTGAATATCTTTGCAGAGCATATCGGCACTATTGAGAAGGTGCTAGGGCAGAGCAGGGATGGAGATCAATTATCTGGGTACTTAGCGATATTCACCTCTGCTACCTGGATAACTTTGGACAGCAAAAAAGTTGGACTGTACCAGCACCTCACCACCCTATCCAGATAGTCAGTAACAGCTAGTGTTCAAATAAAGTTGATGAATAACTTATCTTGTTTGTTGTGGGCTCAGTATTAGGGGACATTTTCTACTAGCTATTGCCATTCTGCAGTGTAGTCTGTGTTAGCCATTTCCAGTCCAGTCCTTGGTGCACACCTAGTCTCATTGGGTTTGTTAGGATATGCATGAGAGAATTGCATGCAAATCTGACTCATGGACATTGTAGATATCCTGAAAACCCAATGCGAGTAGGTGTGTCCTGAAAACTGGGTTGAGAATGGCTGGTTTATATTTTGTGAATTGCAGCTTGTAGTACCCAAGCCCATTTTGTTTCTGAAGAGTGCTCTGTAGATACTTTGCTGGCTGGAACTAACAATTCTGCTTGGGTCATTTTCTTCAGAATGACACTTTGCTTTGATGTAGTCATTCAGTTGACAGTGCTGCTTATTTGCTTTGTGCAATTATATAAATATATAGTTTATGGTTTAATTTGATAGACCACTCTTCATGTAAGCGTTACAGAATGATTTACATAATAAAATTTCAAAAAGAAAACTCAAGGAGGAATTCCATTCTGAGACAGGGAAGTAACCACTCATGCACCAACACACACACACAAATTTTTAAAAAACAACAAACCCTACACAGTACTACTACACCAGGGGTCTCAAAGTCCCTCCTTGAGGGCTGCAATCCAGTCGGGTTTTCAGGATTTCCCCAATGAATATGCATTGAAAGCAGTGCATGCGCATAGATCTCATGCATATTCATTAGGGAAATCCTGAAAACCCGACTGGATTGTGGCCCTCAAGGAGGGACTTTGAGACCCCTGTACTACACTCTTAATTGTTTCTAGAGTGCTACCAGACATACGCCACACTGTACAGAGTCATGAAGGAGGTAGTCCCTGCTCGAAAGAGCTTACAACAGACATTTTATTTATTTATTTATTTAGTTAGATTTTTATCCCGTCCTCCCAATAGCTCAGAACGGTTTACAAATGAACATACACATATAAGTAGTACAAATGAACATACTATACAAATAAGTAGTACAACTGGTTTAGGGATTGGATTTATAGTTTTTGGAGAGAATTAAATACCGGGAGAGTAAGCAGAAAGAGAGAAGGGGGAAACAGTAGCTTAGTTTAAGGAGAGTTATAAGCATTTAGGTACAATTTGTTAGTGGATAGAGTAAGAGAGGATCATACTGGAGTTTCGGGAAGGGGGGAGAAGGCAGAGGAGATCTTTAGTTGAAGAGGAGGGTCTTTACCGATTTACGGAATGTTAATAATGAGTTCTGTTGTCTAAGTTGGGGGGGGGGAGTTGGTTCCAGAGGCGTGGAATGAAGTGGCTGTAGGATCGTTTGTGGGCAGTTTCTGTGAGCAGTGATCTTCCGGGGGGGGTGCATAGGCGTATCTCAGACTTTGAGCGGAGAGTGCGAGTGGGGTTGTAGATGGGAAGCTTGGATTTTATGTAGGAGGGGGTGGTGGAGTAGATTCTCTTGTGAGCAATTGCCAGGGCTTTGAAAGTACAGCGTTGGCTAATTGGGAGCCAGTGTTCGGCATGGAGTGCCGAGGAGATGGAATCGTGGTAGTTGAGGTTGTGTAGGAGGCGGATGGCTGCATTTTGGACCCGTTGGAGGCGTTTGATATTATTCTTGGTTAGTCCATTAAATAGGGAGTTACAATAATCCATTCTGGAGAGGACATATGCGTATAGGAGTTGGGCGAGGTCTGGTGTGGAGATGTAGGGTTTGATCCTTTTCAGTTGGCGAAGGTAGTAGAAGGAGGTGGAGACTACTTGGGATATGTGGTTAGATAGGGATAGGTGTCCGTCTAGGGTTACTCCCAGGCTGCGAACTTGATCTGCTGCCGTTAGTAGAGTGGAATCCCATGTTAGTGTAGGTCGTATGTATTTGGTGTTTTTGTTTCTGATCCATAGGAGTTCGGTTTTGGAGGCGTTAAGTTGAAGCTTGTTGTTTGACATCCAAGATTTCATTTCAGTGAGGCAGAGTTCGAGGTTAGCAATTTGGGAGGGCCGGTTTTCGCCTAAGGGGAGGAGCAGCTGGATGTCATCTGCATAAGAGTGGATTTTGATTTTATATTTTTGCGCTATATCGATGACGGGTTTGATGTAGAGGTTGAATAGGAGGGGGGATAGAAGGGCGCCTTGAGGAACGCCATATTTGATAGGCTTAGGGTTAGATTTATGTGTCCCTAGTAGGACAGTTTGGGTCCTTTGGTGAAGGAAGGAGGTGATCCATTGGAGGGCTGTGTCTTTGATTCCGAGGTCGTGGAGCCTAGATGTGAGTAGTTGGTGGTCAACTGTGTCGAAGGCAGCGCTAAGGTCAAGTAGGACTAGTAGGGCGTCATTGCCTTTGTCGAGTATTGACCAGCTGTCATCGATGATATCAAGGAGTACTGATTCTGTGCTGTGGCCCTTACGGAAGCCGGATTGGGCTGGGGATAGGGCAGCTTGTTCTTCAATGAAGGGGTGTAGGCGGTGGAGCACAATTCGTTCAAGGAGTTTGGAGACAATTGGGAGGTTGGAGACTGGGCGATAGTTGCTAGGTTCATTGGGATCAAGGGAGGGTTTTTTGAGGGTGGGCTTGATAATAGCTGATTTCCAGCTGAGGGGGACAGTTCCAGTAGTTAGAGAGGTGTTAATGATGGGGAGGATGGATTCTGCCATGGCGTCTCCGGCAGACAGCAGGAGGCTGGACGGGCAGGGGTCGAGGATGGTGTTGGAGGGTTTGAGTTCTCTCAGGGTTTCGAGGACCTCCGCATGAGTGGCTAAATGAAATTGGGAGAGAGTGGCGGAAGGGGGGGTATATGGAGTTGGTTGGAGCTGAGTAGGAGTGGGTTTGGTGTTGAGGTCGAGGTTAGCTCGGATGTTTTGTACTTTGGACTGGAAGAAGTCCGAGAGAGTTTCGCTATCGAGTTCTGTTTGGTTGATTTGATTATTCCTTTGGGCGTTGGTGAAGAGATGGTTGGTGAGGGTGAACAGTTGTTTTGATCTAGAAGGGGCTTGTTGTAGGAGACGAGAGTAGTAGGTCTTTTTTGCCTCTAGAATGGCAGCTTTGTATGTGGTGGATATGTTTTTCCAGTGGGTTTTGGTTTCATTGTCCGGATGTTTGGCCCAGATCCTTTCTGCTTTCCTCAGGGATCGTTTTATGGATCGGAGGTCATTAGTGTACCAAGGAGCAGGTGCTTTGTTGGTGATTATTTGGGTTGTTTTTGTTTGGACCAGGTTATTATAGAGGGATTGGATGTTAGAGTGCCATGTGGCGGCTGCCAGGTCAATTGATAGGGGATGTTGGGTACAAGATTCGTTTAGGGTGCGAATACCTGCGGTCAACTCCAGTCCTCGAGGGCCGGAATCCATTCGGGTTTTCTGGATTTCCCCGATGAATATGCATTGAAAGCAGTGCATGCAAATAGATCTCATGCATATTCATTGGGGAAATCCTGAAAACCCGATTGGAGTTGCCCATGTCTGGCTTACAATCTAAACAGACAAACAGGATGCCAGGGTGGATATTACAGTTAGTGACCCTGGTAAAGAATCTAT
The DNA here is from genome assembly GCF_902459505.1 of Geotrypetes seraphini. Classification (NCBI taxonomy): domain Eukaryota; kingdom Metazoa; phylum Chordata; class Amphibia; order Gymnophiona; family Dermophiidae; genus Geotrypetes; species Geotrypetes seraphini. Next base: position 395,575,009 of record NC_047085.1, on the reverse strand, counting down.
TATGTACCTCCCACCCCCCTAATGGTTGAGCTATATTTGTTTCATTTCTCTTTATGAATTACTTTCTTGAACTCAGCTCAAGCTTTCTTTCTCTAATATCACTGAATTTGCATGCTAAATGGCTTTTTGTCTTGTTTAGTGATCCATCTTTTCCTTTTTGTCTTTTTAGTACAAGCACATGAAGAAAACAGAGGAGCCCCATATTCGGCTTGAAGGCAGGGAAGCAGAAGATTGGCAGTGTCTGGATTTTGGTAATTGGTACTTGATTATCATATCACAGTTCCCCTGAACTGGCACTGAAAAGTTTGTATATGACATTCACTTGTTCATGCGGCCTGACCAAAAGGACAAGGGAGAACAAATCAGAGAGCTCTTCCGTTTATAACTAGAAAGCACCTCATAGCCTTATTTTAATTTCTCTTCTTTTCCCTAGGAAATATGGTGGTTCATTTCATGCTGCCAGAAACACGGGAGCTTTATGAACTAGAGAAGTTATGGACTTTGCAATCCTATGATGACCAGCTGACACAAATGGAGACTAAGCCTTTGCCTGACGATTTCATATATGGAGTGACTACACCCGAGTTGTGACAGAAAACTGTTCATAAATTATCCGTTTGCATCCTGCAGCAGTAAGAATGTTGTTGGTTGAAGCTGCTGAAGATGACAGCGCTTCAAGAGACTACCTGCTCCACCTGTCCATGGATAGCAAAATCAATAACAAGCAATACTGTGCAAGAGGAGGCTGTGTGGGAGAGGGAACTTTCAGTTACATGAGGCCTTTGGTCTGGAGTTTTTTGGGGTTTTTTTCCCAAATTTGAGTATTTTTTAATGTAATGGGACTGATTTTTAGTGTTGACATTTGGATAGAGCCTTTGGATGCTTTTTACCTGCTTTGTCCCTATCTGTGTACAAAGTACATAGTTTCCCTTTGCAACTTATAAATGCTACCATTTACACCTGCTTTTTGTGCAAACACCTTTTTTTCCTTTGAGAATAAAGGGTATGGATTTGAAAGTTCAGTCCACCCATGTTTTTCCATCTCTGTGTGTTGGGCTTTTAGCTATAATAAGGGAAAAATATTTCCGATTCACACATCCAGATTGTGATTTGCACATAAGTGTTTGGGAACATTAACTCCCTCCCCCCCCCCCCCCCGCATAATGGAATTGTGTAGGAGTTTTGATTTACTGTTTATCTTAAGCCTGCCTCTGTCACCTAACATCACAGGAATCCAAAAAAAAAAAAGGGTAATAGTTAATAAACGATTTAAGCCTCCTGCATAGTTAGACTTTGAATGATTTTATTTTTCTAATAGGTTTTCTTGCCCTTTAGAGGTTTATCAGTCTGCCAAAAGACAAAGAAAGGACCATACTTTATGTGTAGCTCAGACTATAATTTATCTAGAAAGAGTAACATTATGAAGAGAAGTGGCACTTCTGTGAAATATCAGTGTTAACACCCATTGTACCCACTTTCTATAACTGTGCTGAAATCTGACCTAAAATAAGAATTGGTTGCCTATAAAGTAATTTAATCATAAGAAACTTTCATACTAATTTTTCTATAGCAGTCAGATTAGAGGTAGAATCTTGTTTCCATTGGTTGCCAGTCCAGCTGAGAAGCTCCTGGCAGGATTCCAAATCATAAATCTTTCTTCACTATTTCCACCCAGAAATAAATAGAAGCTTGTCTAAATCTCCTGGCTGATGAGGTTTATCCTTGGACAAGCAGGCAAGAGCATATATGCTCATATGTAGTTGACGTCATACACAGAACCTGGTACAGACAGTACTAAACGGGTACTAAACTTCTTAAGAAACTTTTGGACTGCCTACACTGCGCACACGTGAGTGCCTTCCCGCCCAATGTCCGCTCACAGTTTCTCAGTTTTTTGTTCGCTGTGGAACGAAGTTGTGTTTTTGGATGCAGTCCAAATTGTGTTGCCTTACCAACGTCTTTTGCCTTTCGGTTTGTTTTTTTTCTTTTATATAATAGTAATAGTTTCTTTCTTTGGTTCTTTTTTCTTTAAAAAAAAAAATAATTACACATTATTTTTTTTCCACAATCGGGCTTTCAGGCCTTCCCTCTCTCCACTGTTTTTGCTCACTGGTTTTTCATCTCAGGGTGCAAACATTGATGTTTTCGACTTAGCCGCCAAGATTTTTCCTCACATATTGAGACCTGCTGGGTTAAAAAAATGCACTTGTTGCCAATGGCCCATCTCCATTACTGTCCCGCACAGCTGATGCATACAGTGTCTGGGCCTGAAGCATTGAGTGGACACTTGCATTTGCTGTTTTACTTTACAAAAATGTTCTCTTATTTTTAATTGAAAAGCTTTTATTGAAAAACACTTCAAACATAACAATTGCACATGAAATGCAAGAACAAAAATACATGGAGCATAGTACCACACTCCAAAATAGCACACATAATTAAAATCACCAACATAGACATGTGCAAGTCCTACAAACTAATAAGAACAATCTAAAATACCCACCAAAACACAGCCAATACCTCCCCTCCCACCCCCCAGGGACAAAAAACAATACCTACAGCTCGCAATATGGTTGAGAGACAGTCAATTCCAAACAGAAACCAAAAATTGGAAAGGAATATGGTTATGGGATCCCCCCAAGCATCGCCCCTCCATTCCGACTCCAAGGCCAACTCAAAACCCCTGGCCACCCCTGCCACAAACCCCCACAGAAGCCCAAAAACTACGCCACACATGAGCATAGCCATGTAGTTTACCATGTCGCAAGGCCGTTGAATGATAAAGGTTCTGCCAATTAAGTAAATGTTGCTCCACCAGGGCCCACGTGGGAGGGAGCGCCTGATTCCACAAAGAGGCAATGGCTAATCGAGCAGCAGTGAATGCCAACTTACAAAACAAAGAGTCCCCCCAAGCCAGATCCAATTGATGCCAAAACAACAGGGCGTGTCGCCAATCGGCCGGTATCTGGGACACCCGAACAAAAACCTCAGTCCAGAATCCACACACCTGCCCACACTGCCACCACATATGAAAGTAGGTACCTACCTCCCCACAGCCCCTCCAACATAAAACACTCTCACCTCCCTGCCAACGAGCCACAACCTGAGGGGTATAGTACCAACGAAAGAGGACCTTGTATCCATTCTCGATCAGCAAAGCAGCTATACCCGCCGAGGAAATCTCCGACCAGATGTCACCCCAAGTGTCCCAGGAAATAGCGGCACCACCATCACCCTCCCAGGCCCTCATGTAGGGAAGGGGAGCCCCCCGACAATTAAGACACCTGTATACTGCAGAGAGAGCTCCCTTCCGGAGCACTGGACCCAATAACAGCTCAAAGGGCGTCTTGCCACCCCTTAAGTCCCCCAGAATGCCCGAAGTCCTGATATAATGGAGAACTTGTAGGTAGGGAAACAAATCCCGTACCCCAAACTCAAACTTGCCCCTGAGTTCTGCGAAGGGTCTAATCCTACCCAGAACCGGATCCCACAACTGTCCCACACAAACTAAGCCCCGAGACTCCCATTCTGTAAACACTCCCCTATCCCTTCCCGGGTGGAAAGTCAGGATTATGTCTCAACGGTGTGTACCAAGAATGCCGCCTACACCCCAATAAACTAGCTCGGGTCTGATTCCAAACCCTCAGAGAAGTCGCAACCGAAGATACCTCCCCCACCAGTCGCACCCTACCAGGCACCCATGGCTGATGTAACAAAGGCGCCCCATCACTTAAGCGTTGCTCAATTTCCACCCACTGTTTCGGCGTCTGCGTCTGCCACTCTAAAAGAGCACGCAACTGAGCAGCCTGATAATATTTTACCACATCAGGGACCCCCAACCCCCCATCCCCTCTCCCCATACATAACACCTTCCTACTTACTCTGGGCCGCCGACCAGCCCAAATAAAATTAAAGATATGCCTTTGAACCCCCTCCAACGTTCTCCTACCCACCCAAAGAGGCAATACTTGGAATAAGAACAACAGACGAGGCAGAATCATCATCTTCACAATGGCCACCCGACCCAACCAAGAAAAATACAGATCTTTCCAATTAAGCAAATCCTGGTGAATACGACGAAAGAGCGGAGGAAATCTAAGGTCATATAAATCCACTCCCGGCGGCCCAAAATAAACTCCAAGATATCGCAGAGAGCGCTGAACCCACCGAAACAAATACCGGTCTCGGAGATAGGATACCCGATCAGCAGACAGGTTAATATTAAGAAGCTCTGATTTGCCAACATTGACCCGGAATCCCGACACCTCACCATAAATATCCAGCTCCCGTAATATAGCCGGTAGGGAGGTAGCAGGGTCTTCCACCGTAAACAAAATATCATCCGCAAACAAAGCCAACTTATAATCCCCTCCCGGCACCTTAACCCCCTGAATATCCTGATTCATCCGCACTCGCTGTGCCAGGGGTTCCACCGTCAGAGCGAAAAGGAGCGGGGAAAGAGGACACCCCGACGTGTTCCCCTTGCCAGAGAGAAAGTCTCCGAATAACCCCCATTCACCTTGATACAACTAAGAGGTCCAGTATATAGAACCCTAATCCAATCCCGCATTCGTGGACCCAAACCCACAGACTCCAAGACCCGAAATAAGAAAGGCCAAGACACCCTATCGAACGCCTTCTCAGCATCGATAGATAAAAACACCGTTTCCCGCACCCCCCCCCCTGGCCCGGTCATACAAATCATAGACCCGACGAGTATTATCTCCCACCTGTCTGCCCACCACAAAACCCGACTGATCTGGATGGATCAGCCGGGGAATCCAGCTCATCAATCTGTCTGCCAGAATCCGCGTGAAGATCTTAGTATCCACCCCCAACAAGGATATCGGCCGGTAGGAAGCACATTAAAGGGGATCCTTCCCCTCCTTAGCTAACACTGTCACACCCGCCAAGCGCATGAAGTAGGGAAGGGCACTATTCCCTTGTAAAGAGTTAAGAAAACGCAACAGAGGAGGCAGCAGCAGGTCCTGAAAACGTTTGTAGTACCGAACGGTAAAACCGTCCAACCCAGGCGACCTACCGAGCTTCAAAGAACACAGCGCTCCACGAGCCTCAATCAACGTAAGAGGGCGGTCCAACCGTGCCACATCTGCCTGTGCAATCTGGGGCAACTCTGCAGAAGCTAGATAAGCGTCCTGGTCCTGTGAGGGCCCTGGTGACTCCGGAGTATAGAGTTGGGAGTAATATTCCACAAAGCGGGCACGGATAGCATCCTCAGTCTGCAACAATTCCCCAGAGGCCGCCCGAAGCGAAAGAATCTGGTTACGTGTCTGTCGCACCTTAAGACGATGGGCAACCAGTCGACTAGCTTTGTTAGAAAACTCAAAATATTTCTGTTGGAGAAGCTGTAAGTTATGGTGCAATCTGTCCAAGTCTAAAGCCTGGAGATCCCGACGTGCCTGAAACAAGCGCTCCCGCAGCTCCGCATCCCAAGGACAGCGCTTATGCATGCATTCCAACCTACCAATTACACCCAACAGGACCGCCGCATCCTCCTGTCGTTTACGCTGCCGGGCCGACGACAGGGCAATCAATCTGCCCCTAAGGGTAGCCTTCAACCCCTCCCAGACCGCTTCCAACGAAGCTCCACACTCACACCCAGATATTCTTGTATCCACCCTTCAATCTGTGCTCCCACCTCCGGGTCATCTAACAGACTATCATTGAAACGCCAGAATTTCTGTCCCGAGCCTCCACCCACCCCCTGGATCCACAACCACACCGGGGCATGGTCCGACCACGTGAGGGACTCAATCCCCGCGGACTCCACCCTCCGGAGTAGTCCCCGCTCCACAAAAACATAATCAATTCTAGAATATGAGGAATGTATACCTGAAAAGTAAGTATAGTCCTTAACCGAAGGATGTAGCCACCTCCAGCAATCCACCACATTCAGAGTAGCCAATGCCTCACGCAACAGTTTACGATCCCTTCTTCCATATTGATCCGCCCTCCCTGAGTTATCCAAGTGAGGGGTCACTGTAAGATTAAAATCCCCACCAAAAACCAGGGCTCCCCCCTTAAATTTGAGGATCCGAGGGACCAACTCACGGAAGAAGGTCCCCTGACCCTCATTAGGGGCATATACATTTACCAGGGAGTACAAGACCCCCTCAATCAGAGCCTCCAACATGATGTATCTGCTCTGAGGATCCCGCACCACCCTACGTACCTCACAACGGATCCCCTTACGGATAAGGATTCCCACCCCACCCCTCTTAGAAGTGCCCACCCGGGAAGCCCAAAAGACCTGCGGGAACCTATGATCCCCAACCAAGGATTCATGGGACTGTAGGAGATGTGTTTCCTGGACAAAACAGACATCAGCCCTCAAACGAAGCAATTCCCTATAGAAAGCCCTTCTCTTATTGGGGGAATTGAGACCCCTAATATTATAAGAGACCAATCTAAACGCCCCCATATTCCAAATTGAACAAGAACAACACAGACCCAACCCTAGTAGACATGTCCCCACATCCCCCCCTCTCCCCCCATCCCTCCCCTCCACTCCACCTCCCCCAAAGTGAGAGTCCTCAGATCTCCCACCAACATACAAAGAAGTGAACCATCCCCATGGCCTCTTACACATATCCCACAATCAAACATCAACTATCAAGAACAGTGCTTACAAGAATCCCCCTTACCCTACCCACCCACCCCCCAAACTCCCACACCACAAGTCTCAATCCCCCCTCCCCCATGCTGCAATACCCCCCATAGCACACCAACACAAAACTTTCAACTTCCCCCTCCCACCTCATCCCAAACCTGACAGTGTGTTACCCCCACAAAACACCCTCCCAAGGAGCAAGACCCAACAATCCATTCCCAGGGAGGGGAGTCCAAAGACCCCCCACCGAGACATAAAAATGACAGTGGAAATAGGATAGGAACAAGTACAGTCAATCAGCTCTCAGGGGAGAGCACTTGAAGAAGAAGCGGTGGCCTGAAGAGGGGGTCCGCCCCCTCGGCCACCCCTCCTGCACCGGGATCTATTCTCCACTCGTTGCCAGCGGGAGGGGGCAGGACGCCACACTTGGTTAGGCATCACCCCCCCCGCCGGAGCAGCCTCTTCAGGAATCTCAATACCCACTTGTTGCAACAGCCCACGAGCCTCTCGAACAGTGGCAACTCTGGAGTGGACTCCATTGATGGTAATAACAACCCCAAATGGGTAAGTCCAGCGATAGCGTAAATTGCTGCGCTGCAAAGCCTTAGTCACTTCTTTGAACGCCCGACGTTTCTGGAGTGTGCCAGCAGCTAGATCCTGATAAAACTCCAGCCGGTGACCCTCCCAGGTGACCGTGCCCATCTCCTGGGCTCTGCGGAAGATCCGCTCTTTAAGAACAAAGCTCTGGAGGCACAACACTATATCTTTAGGTTGATCCAGTGTCCGGGGTCCCAGAGCACGATGAGCCCGCTCCAATCCCGGCTCCAGTGTGTCATCCTGCAGGAGCCACCTGATCAGCTTGATTGTAGTAGCACGAACATCTTTAAAATCAGGCAGGTCCGGTAGGCCCCGCACCCTCAAATTATTACGCCGGGTGCGGTTCTCCAGGTCCTCGACCTTATCCAGAAGAAGTTGGTAATCCGCAGACACCGTCTCCAGTGATCTCTGCATTCCAGTTACACTGTCCTCACAACTATCCAAGCGCATCTCCACCACCTCGACCCTCGTGCCCACCTCCACCAGGTCAGTGCGTAGCTCCTGCATCGCCTCCCGAACCTGCACAGCCACCACAGAGATTTCAGATTTTACCTCTGCAATCCAGCGCTGCATGTCCGCTTTAGTAAGCGGGTCCAGCGATGCACTCTCCGGCACCGGGTCCACGACCATGTCTGCCACAGCCGCTAGGGCTCTGCTCAATTTCACCGCCTCCCCGCTGCTAGTCTCAGGGCCCATGCTGCCACGTGCAGCCCGGCTCAGCGCTTGTTCCAACGTGCGCTGGCCGGGTTTGTCGCCAGGCAACTTTTTCCGCATTGCCATAGTGTGCACCGTAGCTTCACACACCTCACCAGCCCCCGGGGACAAAAAATTTGCGCCGTTTACACACCGAAATGATAGTTATTTCGCCGGCCCGAACGGAGCTCTCAGTTCAAGCTCCCATCCGCGGCGATGACGTCACTTCCTCCCTCAACAAAAATGTTCTCTTAAGGCCCAACCCATCCAGCAAGAGAAGTTGTTTGGACTGGCCATGGCCTCTGGTGACAAATCGATGCTACCAGCACCGACTGTACCGGGATTGACGCCTCCCTTGAGGTCGGACGTCATTCCTGTATTGGGTAGCAGGCATCTTCAGCATTGAGTCCCACGATGCATACCAAATGCCAACGTCATCATTGATCTCCTGTGCAGGCTGTGCTTCCTCATCGAGGTCACCCACCCCTCAACACCCTGCAGCACCAATGGTACCAGTTATTGAGCCAATGGTACTGGTGCAATTCTTCCAGGACCAACTGAAAGAGTTCTTTCGAAGGGAGCTTGGTGATCTGTTTAAGCTGCATACAGCACCAGTGCTTACATAGACTCTCTTGGTACTGGCTCAGCCTGAATATAGCCCAAGGGTATTGACTCCAGTTCTCCATTGAAGCATCGACGGACATCAAGATCAAACGGTACTGTTGCTCGCTCTAAATCCAAGCATGCATCGCATGGTACTGATTCTCGTTCCTCTTGACGTAGATCAAGATCTGGACATTCTCGTCGATGAACTTCATCTTCCTCCTCATCTGACCAGTACCAACATCATCGAAAGAACCCTTCTCAACATTCCCACAGTCATCGTACTTCTACGACAAGGAAGTATCCTTCTTCCTATAGAGAATCTCCTGGAATTGCAGACGTTGATTCTGACCTTTCTCAACAAGATACTGATTCTGATCTTAAATCCACCTTATCTGCTCCAGAGTCATATGGCATTCCATCAGCCCCATCTTCTCCACCACAACTTTCTTTCACTAAATTTATGAGACAGATGGAAAAAGCTTTGTCTCTTAAACTGGAGTCTGACATGAGGTGTTAGACTTTGATGAATCTCCTAAAAAGCTTCTCAAATTGCCTCTTCACAATCTTCTTAAAGAGGCTCTTTTTAAAAACTGGAAGACTCCTATCACTCTTCCCATAGCTCCAAGGAAGATACTTTTTATACAGAATACAATCCTGTCCTGGTTTAGACAAGCTGCAATTGGCACATCAGTCTTTACTGGTGGAATCTACTCTTTTTAAAAATCCTCCAGTACCAGAGCAGATGCTACTGCTCCACCAGGATATGAAGGCTGTACCATGGATAAGTTTGAATGCTGCCTCTTCCAAAACTGTTAGCCAACAGAGTTCTCAGTTATAAGTTCTATATGTCATTTTACCTTAAACAACTCATAAAGAAGTTGGCTGATTTCCAATAATATATGCCATCTGAGCAACTTCCAGAATTCCAGGAGACTACTCAGCCTCCTCCAAACCAGAAAGTTTATAGCAAGATTAGCATTTGATGTGACATCCAGAGCATCGGCTATGTCTGTTGCTATGAGACGACTTGCATGGCTGTGAGTCTCCGACATGAACATTAACGTTCAGGATCATTTAGCAAACATTCCCAGTCTTGGTGAAGAGCTCTTTGGGGACAAAGTGGAGGATGCCACCCAAAGACTTACCCAGCATGAACAAAACTGGACCACCTTAACGGGATCTAAGACTAAGACACAGTCATCTAAATCTTCTTAGAGACCTGCTTCCTATTCATATAAGAGGTGTTATGCAATTACCTCTTCAAAACCTCCACCATAGAAAAGGCAGAAATCGCAAAAGCTTCAGCCTTTTTGACATGCTGCTAGAGCATAGCCGCAATACCTCCATCTCAGCCACCTCCCCAACCCATTGGAGGCCAACTTCTCTTATATCATCTTAACAGATGTCCCTTCTTCAGAAAATCAAAGCTCTGCTTCAACTAAATACCATAGTAGTACCCCCTTCTACTCCAGGTATTTCCTAATTCCAAAGAAGACGAGAGGTCATCGTCCCATTCTTGACCTCAGAGCATTCAATAAATATTTAGTCAAAGAAAAGCTTTGCATGCTATCCCTGGGAACCCGGGCCTATACCCCCCTTCTAGAATTAAATGATTGTCTGTGGTTTCTAGGCCTACATGCACATATCCATACACCCCCAATCACAAAGTTTCTTCATTTTCACGTGACTCATCAGCATTTCCAGTACAAAGTTCTGCCATATAGCCTTCATCTCCAAGAGTATTCACAAAGTGCCTGGTGATAGTAGCAACAACCCTCTGTACTCACGGGTTTCAAGTACAGTGGTACCTCGGAATCCGAACGCCCCAGAACTTGAACAACTTGGAATCCGAACGTACAAGTGTTGCTCATCCCAAAGCTTCCCCTCTGATGCAGCTTCCTGTTTAATTGGCCAATAGGCGTCTACCCAGTTCTATAAAGCCACCTATTGCCTAAATGAGTGTTTTTGGATGTGGAGACAAGAGGCATTGTTAGGTGTGATTCTAGGCACCTACATTACCAGTTCCTAAGTTTTGTGATAGGCACCATAAGGTGTGATTCTGTAAATGGGGTTCTGGAACAGATTAAGTTTGGATTCTGAAGTACCACTTTTTTTTCTTCCATTTATGAGCTTGTTAAAGTTCATTTAGGTGATTAATGTAGGCATCTAATATAGGCATCCCTTATAGAATCTGGCCCACAATCTCTTAAGCACAGCATCATGTGATCCTTGCTGAGGAATTTGCACTTTCCCTGCTGGTGGATATATGTTTAGCTATGAAATTTGTCCCTAATTCAGGTGCAGCAGTATTGGTGCATAAGCTGTTTTAACAAATTGTATTTGAAGTCTAGAGTCACCTGGAATATTTATTGAAATTTCTCCTTATAAACACTAAGCTATGATACACTTGTAGAGAAATCAAGATGAAAACAAAATAGTAAAATGGTAAAGCAAAAACATTTACACACAATAAGGTAAATTAATTGTTAGCTTCCAATCCACAGTATTGGAAGGATTAGAAATACTTTGAGGAAAGTATCATGTAAATGGCACTATAGAAAGAACAGGCATCAACTAGCACTCTAATTTTCCATTAGCAAAGTTAGAAAGCCTGTTCAGTTGGTTGCAATGTACCATTGATTATGGTTTAAGAGGGCTGTATTGAGAACCAACTCAGAAAATGCTAACTCTGTATTGTAATACCTTTACAAAAGCACAAGGTTTAATAATGTATTGATTATGGTGGTGATAAGTACAGCTTTTATGAACTTTAGAAAGTTGGCTATAGGTTATAGATTATAGGTGGTTGCATTTGAAGCAGAGTGGGTTCCCTGATTGGCAGAATCTCAAAAATCATTATAGCTTGCAGGTCCTATGCTTTCAGACAGATTTGCTGGGGCAGCAGGCCGCCCAGTGGTATAAATTAATTAATGGATTCTTGAATAAGAAGCCAAAAAATGGTCTTAGAGATATTTGGAGCATTGAGATAAAGCAGTAGATTTCTGCATCTCGATGGCCACGAATTTGGACTTGGAGGATGAAATGTACAGTGTCAGCATCTATGAGACAAACATGTTTTTTTCTGTTACATAGATCTTTTTGGACCCCTGTTAGGTTGCACAAGTTAGATAGTTCTAAATCTAATAGATGCTGCAACTGTCATTTAGACATTGGAACACTGGATTATCTGTTGTATTGTTCTTTAATACTCAACTTCTGGAAGTTAATATGGAGACAGATTAACCTCATACTGGAATCAACAATCCCTTTGACGTATGAGGCAATTATCTGTGGAACATTGCTGCATATCAAGCCTCCCATGGATCGCTACAAATGCAGGCTTTTCCTAATTATGACAGAGATAGCTATGCAAATGATAACCCTCAATTGGAAAAATTGTGACAGACTCAACTTTCCTTTTTGGTGGGCCAGTTTTATGTTTAGGTTACAAATATGAAAAGATGAATGCTGATATAGGGCATAGCAATTTTTTAAATTTGGTTTGGGGCCCTTTGGTTACTTCAACATAGTTGTCCTATTTTATTTTTGTTTATCTTTATACATATATGCAGAATGGAGTGGGTGGGGAGGGAGGATATCTTTTTGGTTTATTTCTTGATTAAATTGTTGGATGGGAGGGGAGGGATATTTTTCTTCTGCATTGTTATTGATAGAATTTAAGTGCTTACGTTGATTATTAATGTCTGTATAATTCCTGGCACTTTGTATTAGTTTTGAAAATTAATAAAGATTTAAAAAAGAAAGTTGACTTTGAACCCTAGAAGCTGGAGAAAAGCTATGGTCACTTGTGTTGGCGAGTGTACTTCTGGAGATGATACAGCTATATTTTTGGTTTGGAATTTTTCATGTTTCAAACTATTTTCAACCAGTTTAGGTGATTTATTATTGTTGCCTAAATATCAGCAGTTAATACATAGGCTCTGCGCTTTGGAATCCATGGGTCTTATTAACCATATTGAATGGAAGGCATTTTTAAGATTTCAGCCAGTATTACATTGTTTCAGCCTATGGAAAGTTTGAGCCAGGATGATCACTTTGGTGATTGGTGGATAGATACATAGCATTTTTTGTTAAAATGTCAGTGCCATTTTGATCCTTGCAAATGCCAACAGCAAGAGCAGGGCAGGATTAACTCTTTGTTGGGGCCCCTCATTGTAATTTAAATATATTTTAAAGCTTCTACAAATGGAGCCTTGAATGATTCTGACTACAGAGGAAAACTGACAGAGGAGAAAACAGCAGCTAAGAGGCCCTGCTCTGCTCGTTGGTTCCTCCTGACTAGAAGGCAGTACATAGGGAGTAAAGAACAGACAGATCTCTGCGCTGAACAATGGCTCTGCGCCCTCCCGATTCTCTTCTCTGGCAGCAATTAATGTACCAGGGCAAAATTCTGCCCTAAGCAAGATAAGTAAGCTAGAGTACAAATAAAAATATTTGTTACATCTATATTCAAGATGTTTTCCACTATAAGTCATTGAGAATATTAAAGTCTATCTTTTGCTGTACAGAATTTCATTAAATGCAATTTTATAGCTAACTAGTCTTATAGCCCGTTACATTAACGGGTGCTAGAATATATGTGTGTGCGTGTCTCTTTATTTCTTTCTCTCTCTCTCTCTCCTTAGCCGCTTTCTTTCTTTCTTTTTCCTTGGCTGTCCATCACCACCCCTTGCCTGCTCCCCCTGTCCATTTTCCCTTCCTTTTACCTCCCCTGTGTCCACCACCACCCTTTCACAGGTCTCCTTATGCAGCAGCAGCCCTTCTCCCTTTCTTTTACCTCCCCCCTGTCCAGCAGCACCTTCCTTCTCCCCCTGTCCAACATTAAGCCTCCATTCCTTTTTCTCCCCCCTCCTCCTTCTTATCCCTATGATACACTTACCTTGCTCTGCCCGTGATCAGAGGCTCCCGACAGCCACCCAGTTGCACCCATTGGAAAAGTTCCCTCTGCGGCATCCCACACCCCTCCTGATGCGACTCCCGCTGTCCCACACCTGCCCCTGTGTCTTTCTTCTTGTCTTTCTGTGTCCCTTCCTCCCCTCTGTCTGTCTGTCCAAAGCAGCATTCCCTCCCCCCACACCAGTTCCCTGTGCCCCTGCCCCGTGTCTTCCTTCTTGTCTTTCTGTCTTCCTTCCTCCCTCTGTCTGTCTGTGCAAAGCTGCATTCCCTCCCCCCACACCAGTTCCCTGTGCCTGCATTAGCGTTTCCTCTACCCTCTTTCCCTTCCCACAGTCGCGACTACAAACAGTTGCGAGCCCGAGTCATTTGGGCCCCCCCCTTCCCTTACTGCGGGCCCGACTGGCGATTTAAGCAGCGTGTCATCGGTCTTCACACGCTGCTTCGGGCCCTTCTACTGCCCTGATTTGCTCCGGAAGTGCCAGAGTAAATCAGGGCAGTAGAAGGGCCCGAAGCAGCGTGTGAAGACTGATGACACGCTGCTTAAATCGCCAGTCGGGCCCGCGGTAAGGGAAGAGGGGGGGTGGCAAATGAGTCGGGTCCCGGACAGCGGTGCTCCATGTAGCTCTCGGCCAGAGGCGCAGTCACGCTAGCCTACTGCCGTAGGAGCGCGTTTTGGTGCGGGCTAGGCTCTGGAAGAGCTCACGCAGACCTCCATCACAAAAAACAGCACTACTGGCCAAAGTTTATTTTTAAAGTTTAAAGCCGCTGCGGCGGCTCCTCGCACTATCGCTGTCTGCGTCAGAAGCCTTCTCCGACGCAGGTGTGGCTGATGAGAGGAGCCGCCGCAGCGGTGTTAAACTTTAAAATAAACTTCGGTCGGTAATGCTGTTTTTCCTTGATGGAGATGTGCGCGAGCAGGGAGGCGAGTTCCGTAGCGGGAGTAGGTGAGAGGGAGCATTAGAAGTGGATTGGCAGCCGCCAGAGCTCCTAACTTTGTTTCTTTAGGCAGCCCCGGTTGTTTCCTTTGATTCAATGTTCATTAGGGTTCGCCGGTCGCCGCACCGTGATAGCTGCTACCCTCAGCTGTTTTTTTTTTGTTTTGTTTGTTTTTGTAGTTGAAAGCCGCCGCCGCAATTAGGGTTCGCCGGCCGCCAGCACCGTGAGAGCGGCGACCCCCAGCTGTGTATTATTTATTTTTTTTTTAGTTGAAAGCCGCCGCCGCAGCTCCTCTCTCGATCCTGGTGCAGTTCGAGAGGAGCCATGGCGGCAGCTTGAGCATAAGCGCGATGGACGCAGAACCATGCACAGTGAGAGCCGGGGCCGTGCATGCGCACTCTCATGTTCGCGACAGATCAGGGAACACGTTTTTTTTAGTGCACATGCGCGGCCTAGCATTTTATTATATTAGATACTTTCAAGTTCTCTGAGAAGTGAAATGAGCCATTAATGTTGATGTGTGATATTCTTATCTTTAAGATTATTCCTCAAGAGAGAATGATAAGTGGCAGAAACCCTTGTTTGATAACCATTTGAATTGTAACTTTTCATTTCAACACTCGCATGGATCATTGCCCCTAAAAAAGCCTTTTGAGTGAAACAGCAAATCACAGTTGTGTTTCTTCATTTAGACATTATTGTACAGGTGGAGATGCTGTTTGGGACATTTAATTTAAAATTATGCAAAAATTAAAGAGTTATTTCAACAATGAGAGTTTCTTTTAGGACCAATGATAATATTCATAACCCCAGTAAAGACACAGACAGGTTCTTTTTCCTCATTTGCTTGTATATCACACATGTTCACATTTTGAATAACTGCACCGGTTTTGGATATCCTGAAAATCTGACTGGCTGGGTTTGCCCCAGGATAGGTTTGGAAACCACCACAACATTCAAGCACTAATCAGAGGAAAACATGGCTGACTGTTTATCAATGTGTTTGGAGTTTTATAACAGTAGTAGCTTTTCTATGGGAGTATTAACTGTTCCACTATCTTGTATTTGACTTATAACCTCAAAGCCCATATTTGATCATGTCTGCCCCCTCCAAGAGCTGCACATGAAGTGGCAAGATCAGAAGGTGCCCTTTCTATGCTATGCTTAATGGTGCTCTTACAAATATTTTCTTCTCTTTATGTTGTTTTGATAGTTAAGAGAGCTTCTAGCGTTCTGTTTAAAAACAAATGAGGTCCACGCTAGGTCTCTTCCTGTAGCATGTTATGTGAAAAAATTAGGACACCATATGAACTATTCAGTTCTTTCTTAAGAAATTTCACATATCGATATATTTATTTATTTATTTTAAATCTTTGGGAAGGAAAGTGATGTAATTGTAAGTAAACAACAAAACATTTCCTTGATTACTCATGAAACAAGATATCCATAAAAATGTATATTCTAACTTAGAGAATGACATGGTGGCTGTTACCCGCATTTAGCCGCAGGTAACCCGCCAAAACAGTGGGTAAAAAGAAACTGCTCACCGTGGGTACAGGGACAAGGCACATTCATCACTCTCTCTTCCTACCTACCCATTGCCTCCATATCCATCTCCCTCTTACCTTCAGGGCACGTTTTTAATTTAATATGTTCAAGCAGCCTGAGCCTGAAGTTGCGTGCATCTGCAGAAGCCTCTCCTCTGACGCAACTTCCGGTTCCGTCAGAGGATAAGCTTTTGCAGATGCATGCAACTTCAGGCTCGGGCTGCTTGAACAAATTAAATTAAAACGCACCCTGTAGGTAAGGGGAAGGGAGGAAGATGCACAGACCGCATGAGGGGTGCTAAAGGGGGGTGGAGAGAGGGAAGGGGGTGGAAAGGAACAGACACTGGAAGAGAAATGGGGAGAAGACGTTGGAAGGGAAGAAGACAGAGAAGGGAAGAAGTAACAGAGCAAATGGAAGAGCCAGAGAAGGCAGTCAGTGGATGGAAGGAATTGAATGAGGAGAAGATGAGGAAAGCAGAAACCAGACAACAAAGGTAGAAAAAAAATTCTATTTCTTTTCTTTAAAAAAATAAGTTCAGTATAAAACTAAACTATTCAAGGCTTATGTGGATGGGATCAGATGGTTTGCGGGGACGGGGCGGAGACAGGGCTAAATTTTCTCCCCTTGTCATTCTCTAGTCTAACTGAGGAATAAATTAGGACACCCCCACATATCCTCCCACTTAGTGGCTCAAATCACACACAGGTGTATCACATCAGGTGCACATGATTAGAACATCATTACTCAGCATTTTGAAGGAGGTTTGCCCTACTTAAATCTCAGACATTTAGTCTGGTGTACTCATGACTGCTGTGGTGAGAATGAACAGGGTGAGATCAAAAAAGCTGTCTGAGGTCTTCAGAAAGAAGATTGTAGCAGCTTATGTCTGGTAAGGAATTTAAAAAGATCTCAAAATAATTTTACATTAGCCATTCCATGGTCCAGAAAATAGTGTACAAGTGGAGGACTTTCCAAACAACTGCCAACATGCCCAGGAAGCTGCCCAAGCAAGTTGACCCTCAGAGCAGACCATAAGATGCTAAAAGAAGTCTCCAAAAAACCAAAAATGTCATCATAGGCCCTACATCAGGATGTGAAAATGCATGCCTCTACAATCAGAGACTGTACAAATTTAACTTACATAGGCGGTGTGGTATGCAAGGAGGAAACCTTTGCTAAGAGAAACAAAGGCCAGACTGAAGTTTGCCAGAGAGAATGTAGACAAACACCAGGGCTTCTGGAATAGTGTTCTATGGACACATGAGTCTAAAATGGAATTATTTTGACACCAGAAAAAAGGACATGTTTGGCTTACACCAAATACAGTATTCCAGGAAAAAAATCTCATATCAACTGTGAAGCATGGAGGTGGAAGTGTCATGGTTTGGGGATGCTTTGCTGTAACAGGACCTGGCCAGCTCACCATCATATAATCCACCATGAATTCTACCATGTTTCAGAAGGTGCTTGAGGAATATGTGAGACAATATGTAAGAAAATTAAAGCTGAAGCAGAACTGAACCCTGCAACGTGACAATGATCCAAAACATACCAGTAAATCTACCAAGGACTGGCTGAACACTAAGAAATGGAGAGACCTGGAGTAGCCGAGACAAAGCCCTGATCTTAATCTCACTGAGATGCTGTGGAGCGATTTGAAATGGGCTGTGCATGCAAGAAAACCCTCAAACATCTCACAGCTGAAAGAATTTTGAATTGAGTAGTGAGACAAACTTTCCTCAGACCGATGTCAGAAACTGATTGATGGCTACAAGAAGCATCTCACTGCAGTTATTTCAGCCAAAGGGGGTGTAGGTTGTCCTAATTTATTCCTCAGTTAGAATATACATTTTTGTGGATATCTTTTGTTTCATGAATAAATCAAGGAAAATTTTTGTTGTTTACCTACAATTACATCACTTTCTTTTCCAGAGATAAATTAAAAAAAAAGATTTGACATCGAATATGAATATTTAAGAACAGAATATTTCATGGGGTGTCCTATTTTTTTCATATGGAGGCAGGGTTCAGTACTGTTATAGAAAAGCAGTGGTAAACATTGGAAACCATTCAATTTCAGCAAAACATTAATTAGGAGGAGAGAGGGCAGGCAATTTGACTCTTTTTCAACTGATCCTACTGCTGGAATTAAATGTTGAATGTCTTCTGATTTAATAATAATAATAATAATAACTTTATTCTTTTATACTGCCATAACCAAAAGTTCTAGGCAGTTTACACTAAAAAGAGCTGGACAATCAGCAAAATACAATACAGTAAAAAATACAAATATTTGTAAAATAGAATTTCATTAATAAAACTCTCATTAAGTAATAAACTTATCGAACAAAGTGGTCTTAATTAATTTCCGAAAACATCAATTTCCTTCTGCAATTATACTGTAGCATTGAATAAGTAGAAATATTCTGACCAGCTCCAAGCACTTTTTTATAGCACAACCCTGCCTTCTACTATATAAAGGGTTTCACTGCAAGAGACCAGGTCTGTATTTTGCAGAACTTGCTCAAAACATTGGTATTTAGACAGTAGCTGTCAACATCTCTCCCCATTACAAAAGACAGACAATTAAGCTCTCAATTAGGAAGGAAATCCCCTTTTCAGTGAAAAAAGTGTATCTGCTCCCACTGCATTTCTTTGCCTTCTTAAGGCACATACTCAACAGTAGAAATCCCCAAAATAATGAGCTGCTATTACCAATCACATTCAGAAAGCATGGAAGAACCACACATCGCTCCTTCTACTGGAAAGGTTACCAAATCAGAAAACACTGCTGTATTTAGACAATGCCAGAGGTAAATATTTATTAGAGGTTTCAAAGAACTGAAAGTTCCAGTTTGTTACGCATTGATATGCAATTTTTTTAAACTCAAAATATAAGTCAAATTGTAAATTATCTGTAAACACAAAACACATTTATACAAATCTCATTCAGACAGACTGTTTTTATTGATCAAAATCAATAGTCATGTCAGTTACAATGAGCAAGTTGTATAAGTCCTAAGATTAGTCACACACTTTCTTGCACACATTTTGTGTGAAGATCCTTACTACTGCCTCAAATCAGTCAGACTGACTATATAGGCAGCAGTAAACCTTTTAGCAGGTGATCTTAGCACATGCCTCCTTGATCAATAAGGAGCAGCAGCAGCTGTTGGTTCAGGCAGGGTTTTTTTTATAAGTATTCAGGGTTGGCTTACTCAGGCAAACTAGGCAGTCACTTAGGGCAGCAAAGTTGAAGGAGAGGAGTAGCATGGCATAGACCAGCTGCTGTCAAAGAAACAATAGATTCTGACAGCTGCACAAACTCACAGAACCATCAGAGTGCATTTTTACCAGTAAGGAAGGTGGGAAGTTTTTAAATGGCCCATTTACCTAGAAATTGCCTTCATTTCTATACAACAAAGGTTAATTTTTGTAAGTGTGATCTTTTACAGGATTGTTCTGAGAAAGTTGCTAAGATTATCATGATTCTGGAATTCAATTATTTCATAATTACAGGGGTGGGTGTAAGGTCTAAGGCATAGAAGTTAATTGAGTATAGTGCAAGGATGAACATTTGCTGGGGCTACCTAATATCTTAGCACCAGCCCTGTATTTAAGATTTTCAGACTTCCTAAGTGTTGCACTCATCATTTCATTATGCAGCTGCACATGAAGCACGCTGTAAAGGTCCTGGACACAGCATGGTAGGTTAAAAGAAACAAGCCTTGTCTAGAATTGTGTAGATTTAACATGCCTGACTGAAAGTTTCAGAGATGCACAAACTACTAAAATTTCCATATATATAGAACAATGCCATAGTAAAGTTTATTATTAATACAACATAATGTTCTAAGCGCACCAGAAGGATAGAGCTCATTCTTTACAGCTTTCTTTGTGTATTATCAGTGTCTGATTTGGTGTAAAGTAAGGACCCCAATAAGTGTTTCTCCCATTCTTAGGTGTTGGTCAAGTATCTTCCTAAAAATGATCTCAGGCGATAATAGAAAACAAAAGGTGTGAACAGATACTTGGATGTCACATGGGATGCATGAGTAGCATCCTGGTAATACAATGCACTCGAGAATGTAAAAGATCTACTGAGAAGTGCTGGGAACATGGGATATGCTTTATGTGTGAGTTTGGGACAGTTGTGAATTTGGAGCAGCATTACCACCTATTAGAGAATAAAAGATTAAGGCCTAGATTCACTAAGCTTACCGATCGTGTCCCAACCAGTTTGCAAGCGTTCCCCGAACCGATTCACTAACCTTCTGGCCGATCAATCTGATCTGCCCATGCAAAGGAGGGGGAATGGCATGCATAAGTAGGAAGGCAGCGATTCACTAAACAGAAGGAACACTAAATGGGCTTGCCATTCCAAAATGAAGCGACTGCTGAGGACTAGTCGCTTACTGTTCCTGCTGACTCCTGCTCTCTGTCGCTGTGAAATCCCAGTTTGTCCCTGCCGACTCCTGCTCTGTCGCCCTGAAATCCCAGTTTGTCCCTGCCGACTCTCCTGCTCTCTGCCGTCTTGAAATCTTAGTAAATCCCCATATATTCTGCAAAAAGCACAGTGCGAGCCCGCAGTTTTAACCTGCGGGTTAAAAACGTGTTGTGTTCCACAATCTGGCTGCAAGCATGTTGTGTTCCATATAATCTGCCTGCACCTAGGCTGAATTGAAATGATTCCTTATTAATGTCCATTCGTAGGGCCAGCTAAACTTCAGCAACTGCTCCCCCTTTGACCTCGCTTGTGCTACGAGCTAGCGCATGCACAAATCGCATCTACAACCAACAAGGATGATTTGCACATGCGTCTCAATCGCTGTAGGGCGTGCATCCGATCACATCATTTGCATGCTGAAGCTATTGTGAATCAGTTGCTCAGCAAGACTTGGCCATGGATCGCCCAATGGTGAGTTTAGTGAATCTAGGCTTAGGTTCTTACCTTTGCTAATCTTCTTTCTTGTAAATCCACTCTATTCTTGGACAAGTAGGTTATGCATCACATGTCGTAAGATTGCTTGTAGGAAGCCTCATTTACATAATTTTTCTGACCTTCTCCTTTACCTCAGGACTGCCCTCTGGTTTCCAGTTCGTGCAAAAGCAGATAGTGACACCTGTAGAGGACACAGACAAAAGTGAGGGGTATGGCGAAGCTCCCCATCAAACAAGTCCAATCTGCTAATAATATGAAATTTCATAACAATCATGAATAATTGAAACATGTCAACAGTATAACCTGAAAGAAACTGCTATATGGAGTCATAGCCTGCACTAACAGAAGAGGGGAACCAGTTAGGGACCCCCCAGGCAAAGTGTATAACATGTTCAGATGGTACTTTTAGCAAGGCTGGTCAAGAAACCACAAGTTCAGCTTACCAGTACCTATCGAGGCAGATAAATCGGTGAATCAGCAACTCCCAGGGTGGGTTCCAGGAATAGAATGTAGATTTACTAGAAGAAAGATTAGCAAAGGTAAGAACCTAATCTTTCGTTCTTGTACAGTCTCACTCTACCTGGATAAGTGGGTTGTAACATGGCAGTCCCGTAGAATCAGGGACTGATGAGCCTGCTGCAAGAACTAAAGTATATCGACTATCTGCCGGAGCCCGAGTTGGACTCTGGGATGGGTGGTATGGCCGCAATGTCCAGCAACCTTTGGATCATGGTCTGCACCCAAGTTGCCTTGTCTGGTCTCCCTACCGGGGAGTCCTGAAAGCTCTGAAAGAGGACAATAAAACTCAAGTTTGTAGCCATCTTGAAGAATATCCAGGATCCAGCGATCAGAGGTGATGGCTTTCCACTCCCCCAGGAAGACAGTCGCTTCCGATCTGTGGAGTATTGGCTGGGGGTCTGGTGTCATAATTGTTTCTTTGGGGTTGACACAGAGCAACTCCCTGAAGACTATAGACACCAGGTTCTATCAAACCGCTGTTTGGTTGACTGATAGGATCTCTGACCTGAAGAGCCCCCATAGTACTGAGGGAACATCTAGAGCAGTGGTTTCAAACTCGCGGCCATATGCGGCCTGCCAGGTTCTATTTTGAGACCCTCGGTATGTTTATCATAATCATAAAAGTAAAATAAAACAGTTTCTTGATCATATGTCTCTTTAGCTATAAATTACAATATTATTATTACGACTTAGCCAAAAGGAAAGATTTATAAACTATAAAAAGTTTTTTACCTCATGCAAAACTGTCATGCATCGGATGGGGAGTGTGTCCGAAGATCTAAAGGCGAAAAAACAGTGTGACAAGGCAGTGGCTGCTGCCAGAAGGATGCTGGGCTGTATAAAGAGAGGCGTAGTCAGTAGAAGGAAGAAGGTGTTGATGCCCCTGTACAGGTCGTTGGTGAGGCCCCACTTGGAGTATTGTGTTCAGTTTTGGAGACCGTATCTGGCGAAGGACGTAAGAAGACTTGAGGCGGTCCAGAGGAGGGCAACGAAAATGATAGGAGATGTATGAGGAGAGACTGGAAGCCCTGAATATGTATACCCTAGAGGAAAGGAGGGACAGGGCTGCCTGCCTGGTCGGCTGATGCAGCTGCCTCTTCTCTTCTGTAGCGGCAAAGCGGCGCACAAGGCTGCCTGCCTGGTTCCGCACCACTTCCCGCAAGAACGGAAGCGGCACAGGACTAGGCAGTCAGCCTTGTGCGCCACTCTGCAGCTACAGAAGGGAAGAGGCAGCCGCGTCAGCCGATCAGGCAGGCAGTCTTGCATGCCACTGCCGCAGCCGTCGCATCCAGCGAGGGAGGGCATCAAAATTAAAATAACGTAACCGGGGGGTGGGGGTGGGGTGGTTTGGGTATTCGCTCCATAGGATGCACCTTTTTCCACCCACTTTTTTGGGTGGAAAAAGTGCATTTTATGGAGCAAAAAATACAGTATATGTATTGACCAATTAATGAAATGATAATGAAATGACAATTATGAATGTCCAATAGAAATCAAGAACGTAGAATGTACTAACGTGGTCCTAGGTTGTTAAGAATGTATACAAGGTCAGTTTTCCAATGTATGAGTTAGGACACCAGGTATACGGAAGGCCGGCATTCTGTATATGTTCTGTTAGTTCAATTGGCTGAGACTTATCCTTTGTAAGCTGACTATTATTGATTACTAATAAATACATACAATATACAGCTAATTGAGTTGTCGTGTGAAATCATTGATCGATGGAGGTTTCACAGCTCTTCCATTTGGTGACTCCCAGCTGTTGGAACAGGGGGAGGGGGTCCTGAGGCCCTAGGCCTAAGTCTGCTTCCCAGACTGTTCGGCTTCTCTGATTTTTCAGGGTTTTAATGGGCTAGGGTAATAATTTGTGCTTGCGTCTAACTGCTTTTATTTTTTTATAGGTATTCTTCCTTCCCCTAATTGCTTTTCTTGTTACAAATATTCAAAACAGACCAGAAACAGAGCTAGCGGTGACTAGCGGTTAGGGTTTGGGAACCAGAGCTAGTGTTGACTAGTGAGTAGGGTTCAGTTTTGACAATTATCAATTATTTTTGATGTAGAGTCAGCACCGACTGGTGAGTAGACGTCTTTGTGGACCAGAGCCACAAGTGATTAACAAGATACCTGCCTTTTCGTGATCACACTGTCCTGTTTTTGTAAATATTCCTTCTTCTCCTTATACGGTAATTTGTTAGTTAGTAAAGCCTTTCTTGTTTTCAGTTTACTGCTTCTGTTAGTAACAGGATTTCATTTAGCTGTATATTGATTGGTTTTTATCATACCTTTAGATATTATTAAGCTTGCTACTCACCCGGGTTTGCATAAGCACATACAACACTTTCATGAGAAATGGATTAAAAATACCTCTAAGAAACACACACACAAAAAAAATTCTAATGATTGGAAATGGCTGGAGAAAGGCTCCCTTTATTGGAGCGATCTTGTGAACCTCCACATTACTATTCTAAATCATACAAAAGGTAAATTTCAACTAGAACATCTAAGCATGTGGAACTTATGGCGTGCCCATTGTAGGGATTCTCCATGCGAGGACTCCACACTTTGTCATGACTTTAATCCCGAACGGGATCCTATTTGTCCTATAACCTTTATTGACCTGAACCCTTCATGTCCGGCTCTGGACAATCCGAACCCACCCCCTTATTTTCATGCTATCCCACAGCCATCCGATCTCTCCACTGGTCTGTCTCCATCCCTGCTGCCTCCGGCAAGTGGATATGACTGTATGCCTTTTACAACTCCTAACTCCCCGACCCTTCTGTCTACTCCAAATTCTACATCTGCCTTCCCAATCCATGGCACTATAGACTTAATGCCTGCTACTGGCAGTCAGTCTTGAATCTTGTCTTTCTAATACATACCCTAAGGAAGTTGATCCTTACGACAGTAATTGTTCCCCTGCAATTGGAATCCTCAATGGCCATGAACCACATACCCCAGCACAGAACACTCTCACAATCTACTATACTTTTTACTGCATGCTTTATTGAATCTACATGACTGTCTACACGTGCCCCCATGTCTGATCAATATATACAACAGGACCTTAACATGAAACAACCCCAGACACTGGAAGGAAATTGTGTAGGCCAGGTGATACAGGCCAATAATGGCACTGACAAACACTTTTTTATTTCATGTTTCAAAGACTATTGGGGATTAATAATAGATGATACTTGTCCTCCAGGCCTGATGCTATTTCACCTATCGTACCAAATCTTTTTCTACACTGCTTGATAGCTTATCTGTCTTGCCTTTCCCCTCCTGATTCTGTCCATTTCCTACCCCTTTTTTCTCCTTCTTATACTCCTGCATTCAAGTCTCCAGTACTGCCTGCGCGAGGCTCACCCATTGAGGCGCCTGTTGGTACAATATATAGTAGCGATCCAAATCCAGGGCTTGTACATAGAAATCTGGTACATCCTAACAAAAAAGCAAACATCCGCCTTTACCAATTCTTTCTGGCCTTCCTGCACAGTGGAGACCTGAATGACTGCATTTGGTGGGCGAATAAAGTTGAGGGAACTTTTCTGTTTTCCTCCTTAAATAAGGACAGTCTAGCGACCTTTTGGGGCATTCTGAAGGGGAACTGTAAAAAGATGACTTCAGCAAAATTGGCTCGAGCCCTGCGATTATTTGCCAAGACAGGGGCCGTCAAAAAGATCAAGAGAAAGTTAACTTATCAGTTCAGTGAGGAAGTTTTACGAAAGGCCTCTGCGGCAACGCATGTTTTTGACACAGCCTTCCTAACATGCTTGCAGTACAATGTTGATTCTGTGCCTTCTGTCATTGCCCCCTGCACCTTTCCCTTTGTCCCCCATGCAGTATTGCTACTCCCAGTTTTTCCATCTTGCTATTTCTCCTACCACCTTCCGCTATGCTCCGTATGTTTTGCATAGATCTTCTGTTAAGTCTTTGCATAGGCATTCTGGTCTCACTGTTCCCCATTCTACACACATACTTCCTGCCATTATTGAGCAGAGAATATACACCACTACTCTGCACTGTGCTCTTTGCTATGTAGCTCCGGATGATCTCAAAACATTGGTTGACTATAAAGTTGCTTTAACTGAAATACAGGCTAAAATTGCTCAGCTTTCTTTATTCACGCGGGAAATATTGTCTTCCTGGACTGTATTACAATAAGTTGTATTATAATAGGTAACAAATACTTTATACGAGTACTTTTATCACCCTGATACTTTCCGCCTTGCTTTACGCATTGTATAGGTGTTGTATAATGATAGCTATTAATCAAATCAATTTGGGTCAATGTGTAATAGGATAGAGTTTGAATATTATTTTCTGTTTTGACGAGTTTATTTTCTCTGTTACCAGCAAGAGGGGTAGTACAGCCTTGTTAGCACGGCTCTAGGAGTTTGTGTCATTTCACTGTATATTTTAAGTTTGTCATGCAGACTAACAGCTTCCGTGATTCTGCTATTAATGTTGTTGGTTTTAAATACTGAGATTTTTAGCTGATAGCACTTGTGAATGGGAATATTTTATTTTTAAGGGACTTTGAAAGCACAGGATTTCTTTTCAACATTATGGAAAAGCATAAGTACTTTATCGAAGCAAATGGAAATGTTGTGATTCAGCTTACGTGTATAGCCCTTCTTTTCTGATTTTTTGTGGGTTACCAAAAAAGACAGGGAGTAGAATGAGGAAGTATATTTTGACTGTAAGTTCTTAATGTTACCATAAGTTTTCATAAAAATAATTTGGTTTATTCAGGTTTGACGTGTTATGAGGTTGATTTTTATGAGTGAGAAAATGAATTACAGATTTGGATTACTGTTGTTTTTGTATATAAAGGAATAGAGAAATTAGGTGAGAAGGAATAAAAAGCAATATAAAGTGTCACGTATTTACAAAGGTAAAATGAAATGATTTAGGTTGGAAACATAGAAAGGAATGACAATGTAGGGAAAATGTAAGAGGATTACCGAAGGTCAAAGAGGGATAGCATATGTTGATAAGAATTTGTGTTCAGTGTTTGCACAGTGGTTGTAAAATGAAATATATGCAACAAAAATATGAATGTTGAATGAATGTACATGGGACGTTTTAGTATGATTCCTGGCATGATTGCGACTGACAGGCATCGAGTATGATAACTGACAAGCATTGAGTATGTGAAATTGGGGGTGGGGGAACAGATTTTTTTGTTTATGGAATGTTGTAAGATAAACCCTTAGTCATTATCTTTTTTTATTATGCCATACATCAAATATTTTTGGAAATACCAGTGGATTTCCATGAGTGCTTAATATAATTACCAATTCAAAGTTTTCCCTTACTTACCACAGCGGTTTCAAATCCCTAGAAGTCCTTTTTTCCCGTCTTTGATTGAGGTTTGCAGAAGGAGCTGTTTCTTCTTTTCTGCTATGCACACACACACAAATAGCTACTTCCTGGTTGATGTGTTTTTGTGACACAATGCAATCTGCATCTAGTTTTTATTTGAAATCTTTTCTAATGAGTTGCTGAAGAAAATGTCTAATCCTACAGGTTAGAATTCAGAATATTGTATTTAGGTATAACCATGTATTAGATTTCTTTTAGTTTGAACAGAGTGCATTTTTACTTTGAATCTGCTAAAGTGAAACTAGTATTAGGGATGTTGGAAATTGTAATGTTATATTTCTTTACCTTGAAATTGTCTGCAGTTATTTTCTTCTTGTTCTTTCATTATTCATGCCTCCATAATAACTGGAATACATTTCATGGGGTTCTCATGGTTTTCTCCTTTCCCAAATAGTAATAACAACTAACAATGTGTTGTGAAAGTCATTTCAATGTGCCACATATCGAAATGAAAGTAACTTCTGCTTTCCATTTCCTATGTCACAGATGGAAAACCCCCCACTCCCTAGTTAAGTTTTTGAGTGTTTTAATAGAGACATACTATACTGTTAACCCATTATATGCTGTTGATTTCTCGTTAAAGATTGTTTGTCTAGTTTTAACCAACATGTATTATCTTGTTTGTTTTTTAGTAATATATATTATAAGCAAAGAAAAATTATAACCATGGTTTTGCAAAGTCCTCCTAGAGCTCCATGGGAAGAACAATTCTTCCATAAATTCATAGACTTCTATGTACATTTTATTTTAATTTTTAGGTTTATCATCTTCACTTTAATGTTTCAATATAACCTATATGTTAATATGTTTTAATCTATAGCATTACCATTCTTTTACTTGGATCTGATTCTCTGCTATTCAAATTGATGTTTTAACACATTATTTCTGTTCCTTTTACATCATATGCCACTGTGGCAACAATTTCCTTATGTTGTCAAATATAAGTCAGCCAATATATTGAAGTTTGGCTTATTTGAATTACAGCATATAAGTTTTGACTTGTTTTCTTTTGTGATTCACCTTTTAATACTGTACCTATTATGTTATTAGTGTTTTAGTATGCCCATTGTTGGAACCAAATGATACGTTACAAATATTTCTTCCTTATTATGAATCATTCCATAACGATGTTTGTTATATTAGATGAAGCTGTTTGCTACATGAAAATCTACGTTTATACCTTTTGGATGTAAGGTTTTTGGTATTATAGTTACAGACTTTTCAGTGTTGCAATTCTGCTATTAGTAACCTATTTCCACAACTATGGACCGAGGCTAGTTACTAAAGATTCTATTTGAGGTACCATTATTGAAGACTTCCATTCTTATGAGGTTCAGATGATGGATGAGTTCCCCCTTGGAAGGACAATGCTACCAGAGAAGGAATCTGATAAGTGCCTGGGAACCCTGCAAACTTACCAGTAAAGACTTATTGACTGCTGCTACTAACGACAAAATGACCTTTATGACCTTGAACTTCTACAGCTTCTTTCTGCTTTCCCACAATTATGGACTTATTGATTTGCACTTTAACCTTTTAATGGACTTATGCAGTACTAGTTTGTGTATATTGCCATGTGTTTGCAATTATTTCTAACCACAGGCCTATTGCAAGATTCACGTGCTTTGTCTGATTGTAACTTTCATACATTTTTATCCTTTGACTCCCGTAACCGCACCCTAATTATTTTCCATTTCAACAGATTCTTTCCACCCCTTTTCTTGCTGCTAGGCTTAAGTGAAGTGCAGTGAAGGAAGAATAACGATACCATCGCTGTTGTGATACGGCCTCATGACTTTAACCCAAACATCTTTCCTAATCCAGGGATGGAGGTTTCTTGGTTGAGAAGTGCAATGCAGAACATGATAGCATCAGAGGATTTAATGTGTGCTCCTGAACTTCCACCTTGGCCTTTGAGCTTAACCTGATAATATTTGGACCCAAGTCTGCACTGATCTCAGCTATTTTGGAAATGCATGGAAATAATCTAACTTGAAGTGAAGAGTTTTGTTAATCTATCCCAATATGCACATTCAGAAGGGAGTCATAACAAGTATATTCAAATATGTAATCAATGTAATAATTTTTCTAATGATGATTTTTGGTTAATCATTTCCATGCTTAATGTCATCATTTCATATGTCATTAATCTATGCATGATTTGTCAGGTGCCCTAATGAAGCTGCTACTTTATAGTATTAGGGGTAGAAATGACTACTTTTTTTTTAACAGTTCTAAGTCCTATTGAAGTAATTGTCTCTTTAGTTTAGTGTTGGTATAGAAGCTTATTTTAATTTTACAAAGCTTAATTTTTGAGTACATGGGCCCTACTCTTGTACTTTGTAACTTTAAAACCATGACCTTCATCTACATCTTGACATTGGGTGTTGAAGCCTTCGCAGGCTTCAAAAAGGGGAATGAGGAAGAATTAAAGGGGAAAGATGGAGAAAAGACCTGTGCAGGTGTACAGGTGAAGATCCTAAGACCTCCATGAAACTGGAGGTGAAGACAGATGTCTGTGAACCCCTAAACAAACTACAAGAAAATCATATCTCTCTCTCTGCCAGCATAAGTAGTTTCTGTAAGAAGTTCATCTTTGCCCTAGAAGCTGGTACACAACTTATGACAATGACAATATTGGATTTTCCGAGAAAAGGGCTTAGGCCATGAAAAGGAAATTATCACATAACTCCAGGTCAAGTTGACTTACCAGAAATAATATCAACCACAAGGATAAAAATTGATAACTGTGCAATTAAGTTCAGGAATAAGGGTGGGCCTTGCTCGGAAATTAGTGACCTTGATATTAAAAGAGCAGATGTCAGGGAAATTAGGAAAGCCAGGTTTGGCAATAAGACATCACACTTCAATATGACTCAAAGTATATGTGTTAACCAATTAATGAAATGATAATGAAATGACAATTATGAATGTCAAATAGAAATCAAGAACATAGAATGTACTAACGTGGTCCTAGGTTGGTTAAGAATGTATAAAAGGTCAGTTTTCCAATGTATGAGTCAGAACAGACACCAGGTATATGTTCTGTTAACTCAATTGGCTGAGACTTATCCTTTGTAAGCAGACTATTATTGATTACTAATAAATACATATACTATAGAGCTAATTGGGTTGTCGTGTGAGGTCACTGATCGATGGAAGTTTTGCAGCGTTTCTAGTCTGGTACCCTTTTCCAGTGGGAGCCAGCTGCCCGAGATCTTCACTTTCGAGCTGGAGCCAGTGATATTGGAGCCACAGTGGCAGCGCAGCAGGACGCCCCACAGAGTGCTGTATCCTTCGGGAGCTGTCTGTGAGCATCCGCCACCCACCAAGGGCAGAACGGCTCGGCGCTGGATTGTCTACCTCTGCCTCATCATTCTGGCGAAGAGCCTGAGCAAGCACTGCCGATCCTCCCTAATAGCGCTCTTCTGCCCGGAAGCAAGGAGTCAGGGCTGCAGCAGCTGAAAAAATGCAAGCAGATATCGGTCCCCTTCTAGAAAAACTTGACTTGCTACTACCCGGAGCCTGTTATGCTATACATGGGCTCCTTCCTCATATGATGACTTTGATCAGTTTGATAAGCCCAGTGCTGAAAGGTCTCGAAGAAGAAGATCTGATGATAATGACTGGGACAGATTCTTGACTTTGTTCCCAGCCGTTAGCCCGTGGAGCTCAGCTGTTGCGCAGGATTGGTTCTTTGCGATCTGCCTTTGGTCTCTACCAGCTGTCCTTTCGCTGTTGGGATTATTTAAGATATGCTGAGGCAACAGATCTGCTTCACAAAATTGGCGGCCAAGCAATAACAACAATTCAAGCCAGCCTTCTGTCAGACTTAAATGATTTTGGTTTTCAATTATTCCAGTTTATGAATTATTTGAAATTTATTCCTTTATTTTTTAACCGTATTCTTTTAATTCTATTATTTGAATTTCTCAGAACTCTATTGTTTAACGGTTCCTCTCTTTCATTCCATTTTACATATTACTTATAATTCATTTAGATGTCATTTACATAGATTGTGCTCCTATGTGTAAGTTAGGAATATCTATGAAAATTCTATTTTAATGCTAACAATTCTTACTACAGTACTTCCCCGATATTCGCGAGGGTTCCGTTCCAGGAACCCTCGCGAATCTTGAAAAACCGCGAATACAGTTTTTCGTGGGGAGACTGGAGAGGGCAGCGGGAGAGGGCAGCTGGAGCGCCGGCAAGTGAAGGAAATCACTCACTGTATGCTCCGACCGCCTCTTCTTGTACTAAAGTCGGGCCTTACCAATCAGGAGCTGCGTGTCAAAGCACAAATGACCAGGACTGCGAACCGCCGACAGCGAATTCACAGGTGAGCATAGTACTCTGTATCTTGACATTGTTAATTTGTTTTTTCTGCATTCCTTCTCTAACCGCCTAGAACCGAAAAGCATTGTGCGGTCTACAAATAAAGTACAGTATTCCCCAAAATTCATGGGGGTTCAGTTCTAGGAACCCCCATGAATTTTAAAAAACTGCAGCCTGTCAAAAGGCAGGGGAGGCATGAGAGGGCAGCTGGAGCGCCAGTGGGTGAAGAAAATCACTCATGGTCTGCTCCGACCACCTCTTCCTGTAGTAAAGTCAGGCTAAACCAATCAGAAGCTGCTTTGACAAGCAGCTCCTGATTGGTGTAGCCCAACTTTACTACAGGAAGAGGTGGTCGGAGCAGACCGCAAATTCACGAGTCCGCGATTTGCGAACCGCAAATTCGTGGGGGAACACTGTATTGTGTTATGTTAATAGTGTCAGGATCATGGCGAAGCTTTGAGAGACAAGCTCTGGCCACAAAGGAAGCGGTCGCTTTCAGCCCAGAGGCTGGCGAGCCAAAGAGCCATTTGAGGACAAAATCTTTCAGCACCCCTCCTTCATTAGGGAGAGAAATACACTTGCTAACCTGTACCACCAAGAAATCCACTTTTGGGGATGCAAAACACTGGCTAAACACGTCTGCCATTGGGCAATTTAGACATTGCTCTAGTGAATCTCAGAGGACTTTCCAGCATCTCCCATTTTTGTGATTTCTGGATGATCAGGAAAGGACGAAGACTGCAGCTTTTTACTACTTATGAGAGAGCATGCTGCCGCTTCGGACTGTCCAACCTCCATTTTCAATTCCAGAAGGGATTTGGAAATTAACCCAGAGGGCTTGAAGAATCTCCACACCATGGCATCCTCATCCAGATATGGAGTGGTGGTGCACCCAGATCTGGAGTGGTGGTGCCTGCTTAGATAAGCAAAGGCCAAGTCATCCAGATCATCCGTGTTGTCAGTCGGCGTATCCCTTTTCAACTCAGGGACTCTGAACTGAAGACCTGTGTCCTGGGAAGAAGGGACCCCCCCAACGCCAGCAATGATGCCAAAAGAGGTATATTTGGTGTCTTTTTCTTGGCTAGATAAACCTGGAAAAGCATATTAACAAATTCTGGGTTGGGGAGGAACCCTCATCTGGAGAAGAAGCCATCTCCTGGGAACTCTTTTTAGTGCTCTTAGATTTGTTTGCTTTTGATGATGAATTGTGGCTACATTTCATCAGGGCCATGTGTACACCTTCCACGGGGGCCAGTTTTGATTTGTTGGACTGACCACAGATGGCCTGAGTGATGGACCCTCCAAAGGGGTTGAGGGAACCAGGGCCGACGAAACCTTGCCTCCCTCATGTGCTGCATGGCACATGGAACATAGCTGCTCGCTGGACAGCCATCCACTGCAAATGGGACATGAATCTGAAGTATCCTGCCCTGAGGAGTCCATATGAGTAGTTTTATTGCAGAAATGAAGCTTGTAGAGGCAAAAAAATAACTTTAAATTCAAATCAGGAAAATCCAAGATGGCCACCGCAAGAGCAATTTTCAAAAGAAAAAAGCTCAGGAAAAACACAAGGCGATTTTAGGTGTGGGGGGGACTTAGGGCTAACTCCCAAACTTCCCAAAAACTACTTTTGGAGACCCCCCCAAAATCGCAGTGACAGGCTGTCAGCGCTGTACTCACTGTGCCACGCTGTGCTGGGAGCTGCAGTAAAGGAAGCTGAAACAGCTTACAGGGAGATCCTCTGCCTCAAGAAGCCATGTATCTTGGATTTCTGGTCTTCCGACTGCCTCTCCGGCCCGACACCATGGCCAGAGACCTCCACTACCCCCAGGACATGCCGCGCACATGACCTGGCAGAATGCAGTAGGCCCCAATCTCGGTTACACCCCCATGTAGCCACGCAGCCTATACTCAAACCCACTAGTGGCTGAACCTGGGGTGAGCCAGCTCCCAAGTGAACGGTCCCTGAGCTCCGATCTGAAAGTGCAGGCTGTCCAGGAGGTGCACTGCAAAGCAGCCAATCTCCTGGAAGCAGACACAACCCACAATGCCTGCAATCTCCCGCAGCCAGAGCTGTCTCAGTGGGGAACCTCTGCAGCAGGAGGACATGAAGTCACATAAAAACTTAGAAGAAAAAAATAAACGAGCAGAAAAGATTGACTCCTACTGTCTCGCTTTTAGGAAAGCAACTGGAGACCAGTAGGCAGTCCTGAAATGAGGAGTTCAGAAAAATTATGTAAATGAAGCTTCCTACAAGCAATCTCATGACATGGTATGCATAATCTACTTGTCCAGGAATAGAGTGGGATTGTACAAGAATGTGACTGGTATTGAAGGTTATGGGGGTGAAAAGAGAAAACAAAAACCTTTATGGTGCAAGACTTCCATTGCCAAGGTATTTTTCCCTTTTTCTAGCACAGGTTCTACATGGAGATGAGTTGTCTGGGCAAAACACCTGTTAAGTGGCATTTTGCAAAATAGTATTAGCCAAAGAAATTATTAGTTTGAAACATGAGTATTCCCCAAAATGAAGCATATTAAGTGCAAAGTGCATATGCATAAAGGTAGAATACCACTAGGAAAACATTCTTGATTTTCCAACGGGCAGAAGAGATGTAGTCCAGATTTTACTGGGGTGCTATTTACTTACTTACCCAGCTTTATAATAATCTGAGAACTCTGAAACAACTACAGTTGAGCATAAACTATTGCTGCACAAAAATTTTAAAAAAGTAAACAAAAAAAATAAACAAAAGACCACACAATTGCGACCAACAATAGGAGTTAAATTCTTTATTCCATTCAGAGGCATCTGGTAAGTGGAGCTGCATTGGGGGCACATTACAGATGAAAGATGATCCATGCTTTTTTCTTTAGATAAGCTTGTATACAGTATTACTGTCTACTGTAGCTATTTCCCAAATACTCCAAATTACCAAGTCTCAATTGAAAATAAGAACATGATTTAAGCATACTAACAGACTAGAAATTTAAAGGTATGACAGTATCTAGATTAGCTGATGTACAATGTAGTATCTACTGGTGAAAAATTATCATGGGAAAGAAGTCAGATCCTTTTCAAAAGTTAAGAAAGGCAGGTTGGACTTAGCCTGAAGCCTCAGCTAGAAATTCAAGATGCTATTCCATGACTTTTCTTAGCTCAGTACTTTTAAATCAATGTAAGAAACAACGTCTCCTAAATACTAGATGAAGTCACTCTTGACAAGAAGGAAAAAAAAAGTTATTTTCTTTGCTAAAACTACAACATAAGTTTGAGTTCTTTAAACCGAATTAGTAAAGAATAGATGCAGGAAAAGAAACCACTTCAGACCATTTTCAAAATTCTCTACGCTGTACAATAATGATCTTTGGGAAAAAGTTATTCTATTCTATGCAGAAATGCCTCTATTTCAATATGACTCTAAGAGGTAGATCAACAAAAAAAATGATGAGAATTTTTTTTTTTTTTTTTGCTAGTTGTGCCCCTTAATCAGTGCAGCATGGTGATTCTGATCATCTCATGCACAAAAACATCACAAAAAAAAAGATAGAGGTAATAGCATGGCTCTGTGTGTACACAAATGCGCACACACACACAGCAGTCTTTATGCACCATGTGTTGCGCCACATCTTTTAAAACTGAGGTAGACTGAAGTTTATTGTCGAAACTTGAATGTATAATATTACCACAATCATTCAAATTACATTCTAAAATTAAAATAAATTTGGTAGCTTCCTATAATCCCTGCCTTTTGAAAATTTTTTATAATCATTTCATGGTTGGTTGTATCATGTGCATAAACTCTGCTGCATCTATCATAAGCCAAGCTAGGAGGTTGAACTGTGTCACTATTAGACCTTCAAAGTGTCATGGGTGGCCCATTACTGTGGCTGGATATGTAAATGTACTCTTTTCATTATATTTTAATATGGCCAAACAGTGTTTGACCTCTCTCTCCTGTTATGCTAAGCAGTAGGATGTGATCCGTGGAAAGCACGGCTGATAAAAAAAAAAAAAATAGAAAATAGATCTGTGTGCGCTGCTCCAACAGATGAAGTGTCCTACTAAACTGAAGATGAAGCTTGCTCTTTGAACAGAATTGGCAAAGTCTAAATGGGCTGCAAATGTTTCAAAGACATATGGTTAGGTAGTGATGGTCAAAGGCACAAAGGGTCCATGCATTCAACCAAGAAAAAAAGAAAAAATAAACAACCCCCCTCCCCCCCCCCCAAAAAAAAAAAATCCAGTCTACTGCAGCCATCTAAAAAAATAAAAATAAAAACCTCCCTCCCCCCAATCTTCAACCCAACCCCAGCCTATTGCCATCACTTCCTTGTTCTGTTCCCCAAAAAAACAAAAATAAAAGTACCGTCACAAACTTTTTCATCCCATCCAAAAAAAAAAAAAAAAAAAGATGGAAATATTATCTGGCATTGCTATCAGAAGCGTTGATGATTCAGTGTCTTCTGTACAGTCACTGAATTGTCTTAACAATGGTGGTGCTGAGAACCTCAGAAAAACCGAGGCATTAATGTTTTGACATTCCTTACTCCCATCAGCCAGCAGCCAGAAGTAACATACTAAAAAGTTATCTTGCAGCACTCCTGACTACTGGCTGATCAAAATTTTATTTTTTTTCTTAAAAAAATAAAATGCTCCAGAACAACTATTAGCTTTATAAGTATACAAAGTACAAAAAAGGCGCAAAACAAAAAAAGAAATTTCTCTTTGAGGTACTAATGCCTGAGGTAGTTTAGTAAAATGCATATTTATCTTTCCATGCCCTGGCCAACACCATTCAACACTTCCCTTAGGTTACTCATGGCAGTGTTTGTGTGTAAGAATAAACCAAATTGTTAAAACAAAAAAGCCACTTGTAGAACACTGGGACTAACACAATTCTACCCATATCTTCTCTTTTACCCTTGCCCACAAACCCACCCACAATCCCACCCTCCAGCTGTACTTTTAAATAATTTTTCTCCACACTCAGCTGGATTTAGATGAGCAATGCCTTTCCTTAAACCAGTGAACTCAGAAGAGAAAGCTTCATTAAACTAAATACTAAAATTGCTGGGGGGAACAATAATTAAAAAAAGAGACTAACCAGGTTTATGGTAAATTATGAGAATAGAACAAAAGGGAAGTGAAGGGGTCCTTACTTTAAAGCTGGGTTTTTTTTTAAATTTGAGAGAGCGTAATGAATACATTCGTACAGAGACAGAGTTCATTTGTTGCCTGGTCCTGAAACAGGTGACTGACTTGGTGGAACTTCCGCATGTAGCACCAGGTGACCCTGGTAGCCTGTCTGTTACACAGTCTGTCTTTGGTCTGGCATCTGTCTCTGCAAAGGGCCGCTTCCTGAACCAATCATTTCCGTCTCGGCTGAGGCTGTCCACTCGGTACTGTTTTTTGCTGCTGTTGCTGCTGCCGTCTTACCTGAGCCAGAATTTCCTGAATTTTTCTCTGGGCAAGCTGTAAGACAAACATCAGGTCTACTATCAAGCTGCTTATTTATTTATTTTTAGTTTTTAGCTCAGGCCTTTCCAGTGGTAGTTCAAGATGAGTTACATTCACATGCAGTAGGTACTTCCCTATATAGGCAGGGGAACGCTTTTTGTTTGGGGGGCCTGAAAGCTCTGCCTGACCCCACCCAATCTCCACCCCTGACCCCCACCCCTATAATAGTACTAATTGTAATACAATTTTTTTACATTCATTTTTCATATATACACAATATAATCTTATTAATACATGATTAACCACAAAATTAAACTACATAAAGCACATTGTATGCTTCTAAATACTGCCTTATTTCCATTTCCTATTTATACATTTTTATCAATACAGTTACAAGACTACTAGATTCTACAAAAAGCAACAAAAAATTTCTACCTTTTGTCGTTTCTGCTTTAATCATCTTCTCTTCGTTCTTCTTTCTATGCAGCGTTTGTCCTCTCTCCCTTCCATGCAACATCTGCCTTCTCTCTCTACCCCATCTACTGTCCCACCCTCCCTCTGCCCCTTCCATCCAGTGTTCGCCCTCTTTCTCTTCCATACAGCATCTTCCCTCTTTCTATGTCCCTTCAATAAACTGTATATCCTGTGCCCCTTCTCTCCTTTGTACATGATTCATTTCAGCTTCACCCCCCCTCTCCATGTTTCTATGTCCACCCCATCTATGGCACTAAAAGATAACTTTGACATCATTGGCATCACAGAAACATGGTGGACTGAGGAAAATGTCTGGGACACTGTGCTACAAACTATACCGCAGAGAGTGGGTTAAAAAGGTGGGGGCATTGCCCTATATGTCAAAGAGGGAACTGAATCTATGGGAGAGAACATGCCAGAAATGATACATAAGTTGGAGTCTCTATGGGTCAGAATTCTGGGAACAAATGAATTGAAAATGAAGATCGGCATCTACTACCGACCCCCAGGGCAGTCCAAAGAAATTGATGGAGAAATGATGGACGAGATAGCACAGTTACTTACCCTAACAGGTGTTATCCAGGGACAGCAGGCAGATATTCTTAACGCATGGGTGACGTCACCGATGGAGCCCTCGGTACGGACCTTTTTAACTAGAAAGTTCTAGTTGGCCGCACCGCGCGTGCGCGAGTGCCTTCCCGCCCGACGGAGGAGTGCGTGGTCCCCAGTTAGGATAAGCCAGCTAAGAAGCCAACCCGGGGAGGTGGGTGGGACGTAAGAATATCTGCCTGCTGTCCCTGGATAACACCTGTTACGGTAAGTAACTGTGCTTTATCCCAGGACAAGCAGGCAGCATATTCTTAACGCATGGGTGACCTCCAAGCTAACGAAGAGGGAGGAGGGATGGTTGGCCATTAGGAAAATAAATTTTGTAACACAGATTGGCCGAAGTGTCCATCCCGTCTGGAGAAGGCATCCAGACAGTAGTGAGTAGTGAACGTGTGAACTGAGGACCAAGTGGCCGCCTTGCAAATTTCCTCGATGGGCGTGGAACGGAGGAAAGCCACAGAAGCAGCCATGGCTCGGACTCTGTGGGCCGTGACAGCACCTTCCAGTGAGAGACCGGCCCGAGCATAACAGAACGCAATACAGGCAGCAAGCCAATTTGAAAGCGTCCGTTTGGAAACAGGACGACCTAGACGGTTAGGGTCGAATGACAAAAAGAGCTGAGGAGAAGAGCGGTGAGCCCTGGTACGGTCAAGGTAGTAGGCCAGGGCACGCTTACAATCCAGCGTGTGCAGCGCCTGTTCCCCAGGATGAGAATGGGGTTTAGGGAAAAAGACGGGCAACACAATGGACTGGTTGAGGTGAAAGGCTGAGACCACCTTTGGAAGGAATTTAGGATGGGTACGTAGGACCACCTTGTCATGGTGAAAAACAGTGAACGGTGGATCGGCGACCAGTGCATGCAGTTCACTAACCCTCCTGGCAGAGGTGATGGCAATTAGGAAAAGCACCTTCCAGGTAAGGAATTTGAGCGAAGTTGTGGCAAGAGGCTCAAACGGAGGTTTCATGAGTGCAGATAAAACCACATTTAGGTCCCAGACGACAGGAGGAGGCTTCAGAGGTGGTTTGACATTGAAGAGACCTCTCATGAACCGGGAAACCAGAGGATGAGCCGTGAGAGGTTTTCCGAGGATAGGCTCGTGAAACGCAGTGATGGCACTGAGGTGGACTCTGATGGAGGTAGATTTGAGGCCAGCATTGGACAGCGAGAGCAAATATTCCAGTACAGTTTCCACCGCTAAAGAGGTGGGATTGTGATGATGCCGGAGACACCATGAGGAGAACCTGGTCCACTTCTGATGGTAACATTGGAGGGTGGCTGGTTTCCTGGAGGCATCCAAAATGAGGCGGACAGGCTGAGATAGATTCTCTGGAGAGGTTAGCCCGAGAGAAACCAAGCTGTCAGGTGGAGCGAAGACAGATTGGGATGTAGTAGAGATTGATGTTGCTGTGTAAGTAGAGTAGGAAACACAGGAAGAGGAATGGGCTCCCTGGAGCTGAGTTGGAGCAGGAGGGAGAACCAGTGTTGTCGAGGCCACCGAGGGGCGATGAGAATCATGGTGGCCCTGTCCTTGCGGAGTGTGGACAAGGTCCGCAACATCAGAGGAAGTGGAGGGAAGGCATACAGGAACCGATCTCTCCAATCGAGCAGGAATGCATCTGGAGCCAGACGATGAGGAGAGAAGAGTCTGGAACAGAATTGGGGCAGCTGATGATTGTGAGGCGCTGCAAAGAGATCCACCTGCGGAGTGCCCCAGCGAGCAAAGATGGAGTGGAGTATTGGAGGGTCCAGCGTCCACTCGTGAGGTTGAAGGATGCGGCTGAGATTGTCGGCCAGGGAGTTCTGTTCACCCTGGATATAGACAGCTTTGAGGAAGAGATTGCGGGCCGTGGCCCAGGTCCAGATGCATAGAGCCTCCAAACAAAGGAGGCGAGATCCAGTGCCGCCTTGCTTGTTTATGTAGTACATGGCGACTTGATTGTCTGTGCACAGGAGAAGAACCTGAGGGCAGAGAAGGTGCTGGAAGGCCCTGAGAGCATAGAACATGGCTCTGAGTTCCAGGAAATTGATGTGATGTTGACGCTCCTGCGGGGTCCAGAGTCCCTGGGTGCGGAGATCTCCTAGGTGGGCTCCCCACGCATAGGGGGAGGCATCTGTGGTGATGATTATGGAGTGAGGGGGCGGATGAAAGAGAAGACCCCTGGAAAGATTTGAGGAGTTCAACCACCATTGGAGAGATTGCTGAAGAGATGATGTCACAGAGATGGGATGAGAAAGAAGATCCGTAGTCTGTGACCATTGGTTGGCGAGAGTCCATTGAGGTGTTCGGAGGTGGAGACGAGCCAGAGGAAGGACATGTACTGTCGATGCCATGTGGCCTAGGAGGACCATCATCTGTCGGGCAGGAATGGAGGGAAGCATGAGGACCTGACGACAGAGATGGAGCAGGGTCCGCTGACGATCAGAGGGAAGAAAAGCCCTCATTAGTGTGGTGTCCAGAACTGCTCCGATGAATTGAAGTCGCTGGGTGGGAAGCAGATGCGACTTGGGGTAGTTGATCTCGAACCCCAGGAGGTGGAGGAGAGAGATGGTGTGATGAGTAGCTTGAAGCACAAGTTGAGACGTAGGAGCCTTCACCAACCAATCGTCCAAGTAGGGGAACACCTGGAGGTTGTGAGACCTGAGGAAGGCCGCTACTACTATAAGGCACTTGGTGAATACCCTGGGTGATGAAGCGAGGCCAAAGGGTAGCACCTTGTACTGATAGTGACGGTGTTGCACCTGGAAACGCAGGTAGCGGCGAGAATTCGGATTGATCGAGATGTGAGTGTAGGCCTCCTTGAGGTCCAGGGAACATAGCCAGTCGTGTTGAGACAGAAGAGGATAGAGCGTGGCAAGGGAGAGCATCCTGAACTTCTCCTTGACGAGATACTTGTTGAGATCCCTGAGATCGAGGATGGGACGGAGGTCTCCCGTCTTTTTGGGAACCAGGAAGTAGCGGGAGTAGAATCCCTGACCCCTTTGGTCTGGGGGTACTTCTTCGATGGCATTGAGAAGAAGGAGGGATTGAACCTCCCTCAGGAGGAGGGGGGTTTGAGATGAGTGAGAAGCAGACTCTACGGGAGGGTTGTCCGGTGGAAGAGTCTGGAAGTTGAGAGAGTAGCCGTGGTGGATGATGTTGAGGACCCACTGGTCCGATGTGATGACCTCCCAACGGCTGAAGAATATGAGGAGACGACCTCCGATTGGTTGTGGAAGAGGTAGCGAAGGTGGAAGACTGGCTATGCCCTGGAGAGAAGAGTCAAAAGGGCTGAGAAGGCTTAGCAGGAGGAAGAGGCTTGTTTGGTTGATTGGACTGAGAACGAGCCTGTGCCTGATGATGTTGCTGCCGTGGCCGCCGAGTGTGTTGGGAGGGCGGATTGAGAGGCCTGGCTGAGAACCTGCGCTGATATGAGGATTGAGGCCTGTAAGGTCGAGCAGGCGGAGCCTTCTTTTTTGGTTTAATCAGGGTGTCCCACCTGGTTTCATGCGCAGAGAGTTTCTGGGTGGTGGAATCCAGGGACTCTCCAAACAGTTCATCCCCTAGACAGGGGGCGTTGGCCAGACGATCCTGGTGGTTAATGTCCAAGTCTGAGACTCTCAGCCAGGCCAGGCGGCGCATGGCTACAGCCATGGCAGAGGCACGGGAGGTGAGCTCGAAGGAATCATATATCGAGCGGACCAGAAACTTTCTCAATTGAAGGAGACCAGAGATCTGTTGTTGA
This sequence comes from Geotrypetes seraphini, assembly GCF_902459505.1. Lineage (NCBI taxonomy): Eukaryota > Metazoa > Chordata > Amphibia > Gymnophiona > Dermophiidae > Geotrypetes > Geotrypetes seraphini. The sequence continues at coordinate 395,533,627 of NC_047085.1, read as the reverse complement.
AAAAGGGGCACCTTCCTCTCTGGAAGATACTTTTGGAGGGCGGATAGCTGTTGAACCAAGTGTTTCATGTAAAATGAAAAATGGAAGGAATAGTTGTTCGCCCTGTTGGCTAGCATGGCATTCTGATAGAGCCTCTTGCCAAACTTGTCCATGGTTTTACCCTCTCTGCCAGGAGGGGTGGAGGCATAGACACTGGAGCCCTGAGTCTTCTTTAAGGTGGATTCAACCAGGAGAGACTCATGGGGAAGTTGTGACTTATCAAACCCTGGGATTGGGATAACTCTATAGAGGTTATCTAACTTGCGGGGGGCCCCAGGCACTGTAAGGGGGTTCTCCCAATTTTTATAGAAGGTTTCCCGTAGGATGTCGTGCACGGGTAGTTTAAGAAACTCCTTGGGAGGTTGCTCGAAATCCAGAGCCTCCAGAAAGGCTTGGGATTTCTTGGAGTCTGACTCCAGAGGGAGAGATAGAGCTGCTGACATCTCCCTAAGAAACTTTGAGAAGGAGGATTGCTCAGGTTTAGAGGTGGTATCAGGAGCTGAGGGATCCTCATCGGAGGAGGAGAGATCCTCCTCGGTACCGGGAGGGGACTCTTCCCACAAGTCTGGGTCCCGGACCTCCGGGTGCGCATGCCGCGACACCGGGGTGGAAGGTTCGGTATGGTGAGTCTTGGACAAAGATTTTCCAGACCGTACCGAAACGGTACCGGGAGAAGAGGACCGGCGTCGGTCTCGGTCCCGGGAAGAATGGTGTTCCGCCCGGTCCCGAGGAGGATCCGCAGTGGCATGGGAGTGAACCACAGGATGGGCATGAAGGTGCTGGGCCGAAAGAATCGGCATGGAGGTATTAATAGGTACCGATGGGGTGGATACCGGTGGCTCGGTACGGGGCTCGGGCTGGTCTGGTACCGAAAGGAGCGGTGCCAGGATAGTAGGCAACAGGTGCTCGAGCTGACGTTGCAGCTGTTCCTGCAGTTGAACCTGGAGGATGGCCGTAATTCGGTCATCCAGGGGAGGCACCGGAACCGCTTTCTTTTGCTTTGGTTCCTTAGGTGCCGCTCCACGCCCCGGCGATGAGGAGGCCGATGAAGAGGCACTCACCGAAATCGGGGCGGAGCGCTTTCGGGGTCGGCGCGAGGCCGGCAGGGTCGGTGTCGCCACTGTGGCTGGTGGGCGCTCGAGGGAAGGGGTAGGCTTCTTAGCCGGCTTAACTTGCGCCAGCGGCGCCGATGCGGGGTCGGGCGTCGTCGAAGTAGACGGTGCCAATTTTGATGGTACCGCTGTCGATGCCGAGGAGTCCATCGTCGACCCGGTGCCGAATAAAAGATTTTGTTGGATTTGCCGGTTTTTAAGAGTCCGCTTTTTAAGAGTAGCACAGCGGGTGCAGGAGTCCGCCCGATGCTCCGGACCCAAACACTGCAAACACCAATTGTGTGGGTCAGTGAGGGAGATCGGGCGGGCACACCGCTGGCACTTCTTAAAACCGGCTTGCGGGGGCATGAAGGGGAAAACAGCCTCCGCAAAATCGAACCCCGAGGCCTGTATAATGGCAACAGGCCCCGCCGGGGCAAAAAACGAAAAAAGGGAAGAAAAAAATCAAAGTTTTTTTTTTTTTTTTTTTTGAATACAAAGAGAAAAGAAACCCGAAGGTAAAAATAAAGAAAAATAGAAAAAATTCGCGAGCGGGAAGACAAAAGAGTGAGTTCAACGGCCGTTGAAAAAACACACGCGTCTTCTTCGCTCCGTGGAAATGAAGAAACTGGGGACCACGCACTCCTCCGTCGGGCGGGAAGGCACACGCGCACGCGCGGTGCGGCCAACTAGAACTTTCTAGTTAAAAAGGTCCGTACCGAGGGCTCCGTCGGTGACGTCACCCATGCGTTAAGAATATGCTGCCTGCTTGTCCTGGGATAATAAACGTAACTGCAAGGGAGGCAACGCAGTTATCATGGGTGACTTCAACTATCCGGGGATAGACTGGAACCTAGGCACCTCCGGCTGCGGTAGGGAGACCAAGTTCCTAGATGCTGTAGGCGATTGCTTCCTGGAAAATACGAGAGGAAATGCAATTCTGGACTTAATTCTAAATGGACTATGAGGACCAGCACAAGGTGTAGAAATAGAGGGGACACTGGACACCAGTGATCACAATATCATCCGCTTTGACCTGGATGCAGGGGCGAAACATCGATCCAGAACGACGGAACTTCCGACAAGGGAATTACGAAGGGATGAGACTCATAGTGGGGAAGAAGATTAAGAAGAGGAAAAGCACTGTTAAAACGCTAGAGCAAGCATGGTCCCTTTTTAAGGACACAGTCACCGAGGCGCAAAATCTATATATACCGCATATCAACAAGGGATCCAAGAAGAAAAAGAACAAAGAACCGGGGTGGCTCACTGTAGCAGTGAAGGAAGCAATCAGAGACAAGAAAACTTCATTTAAGGAATGGAAAAGGTCAATAACGGATGAAAACTGGAACAAGCACAAACAACATCAACGCAGGTGCCATAAGGCGGTAAAAGGGGCCAAAAGAGACTATGAGAAAAAAATAGCCAAGGAGGAGAAAAACTTCAAGCCGTTCTTTCGATATATTAAGGGGAAACGACCCGCGACAGAAGCGGTGGGACCATTGGATGAGCATGCAATAAAGGGAGTGCTACAGGAGGACAAAGCCATTGCCAACAAACTGAACACATTTTTTTGCGTCTGTATTTACGAAGAAGGATATACACAACATACCGGAACCCGAGAGGCTATATGCTGGAAACGAAGACAGGAAACTGGCAGGGTTGACGGTCAGTCTAGAAGAGGTATGCAGGCAAATTGATAGGCTTAAGAGCGATAAATTCCCGGGACTGGATGGCATCCATTTGAGGGTTATCAAGGAACTGAAAGGGACTATAGCTGAACTGCCTCAATAGCCAATCTGTCGATCAAATCGGGAAAGATTCCAGAAGACTGGAAGGGGGCGAATGTTACGCCAATCTTCAAAAAAGGTTCAAGGGGAAATCCGGGAAACTACAGACCGGTGAGTCTGACCTCGGTACCAGGAAAGATAGTAGAGGCGCTGATAAAGGACCGCATCATTTATTACCTTGACGGACACGATCTAATGAGGACCAGTCAGCATGGCTTCAGCAAAGGAAGTTCTTGCTTGACGAACTTGCTGCACTTCTTTGAGGGAGTAAACAGGTAGATTGACAAGGGTGACCCAGTCGACATTGTATATCTGGATTTTCAGAAGGCGTTCAACAAGGTTCCGCATGAATGGCTACTATGGAAAATTGCGAGCCATGGAATCGAGGGTGAAATACTCACATGGATTAAAAACTGGTTGGCGGATAGGAAACAGAGAGTGGGGGTAAATGGACAATACTCAGACTAGAGGAGCATCACCAGTGGGGTGCCGCAGGGCTCGGTGCTTGGACCCGTGCTCTTCAACATATTTATAAACGATCTGGAAATTGGTACAACAAGCGAGGTGATTAAATTTGTGGATGATATCAAGTTATTCAGAGTAGTGAAGACGCAGGGGGACTGCGAAGATCTGCAACGTGACACAATCACGCTCGAGAAATGGTCAGCGACATGGCAAATGAAGTTCAACGTGGATAAGTGGAAGGTGATGCATGTCGGTAACAAAAATCTCATACACGCATACAGGATGTCTGGGGCGGTACTTGGAGAGACCCACAAGGAAAGAGACTTGGGAGTACTGGGTCGACAAGTTGATGAAGCCGTCCATGCGATGTGCGGCAGCGGCAAAAAAGGCGAACAGAATGCTAGGAATGATTAAGGAGGGGATCACGAACAGATCAGAGAAGGTTATCATGCCGCTGTACCGGGCCATGGTGCGTCCTCACCTGGAGTACTGTGTCCAGCACTGGTTGCCGTACATGAAGAAGGATACTTTACTACTCAAAAGGGTCCAGATAAGAGTGACTCTAACTTCTATCTTAGAGACAGATGCAATCAAAATTCTAATTCATTCTCTAGTTATCACCCACCTTGATTATTGCAACTCTCTCTATAACGGACTTCCTCAAAAAGAAATTAGACGTCTACAACTAATTCAAAACACTGCAATAAAACTCATCTACAAAGCCAGAAAATTTGATCACGTTACCCCTTTACTAAAAGAAGCACACTGGCTCCCAATTACACACCGAATCACTTATAAAACTATTCTGCTCACATTCAAAATCAGACTTTTTCACCTGCCCTCATACCTTGACAATCTCCTCATTCCACAACGCTCAGTACGCCTCTCCTTCGGTCAGCAGATCAGAAACTCTTATCAATCCCTTCTTTAAAAGATTGCTTCTACACCAGGAAAACAAACTTTGCAGTCATAGCTCCCACCTTGTGGAATGCTCTACCACAGCTACTCCAATTTGAAAATCAACTCGACAAATTTAAAATAAACTTGAAGACCTTCCTATTTAGCGATGGCTTATTCTTGTTTTTAGATTTTACCTTAAACACATATAATTTTTCTTTTCCTTCTCTCTTTACCTTTTTCTTTTTCTTCTTTTATATCTCACCAACCGCTTTCATAAAGCGATCATATCCCATTTGTTTTTTCCCTCTTCCCTCTTTCTCCCTTCTTCTTTTAACATGTAACTTCCCCCATCCTCCCCATTTTGCCTCACTTTCAAGTTTGTCTAGTTAATGTCCTCAGTGTGCACTTAGAATGTTCTTAAATTACCTATTTATTAAATTTTCTCATATTATTTTTATTGTACACCGGCCAGATACTTGCTGATGGTCGGTATATTAAAAACCAATAAACTTGAAACTAAAATGGTTAAGGGGCTGGAGGAGTTGCCGTACAGTGAGAGATTAGAGAAACTGGGCCTCTTCTCCCTTGAAAAGAGGAGATTGAGAGGGGACATGATTGAAACATTCAAGATACTGAAGGGAATAGACTTAGTAGATAAAGACAGGTTTTCCACCCTCTCCAAGGTAGGGAGAACAAGAGGGCACTCTCTAAGGTTAAAAGGGGATAGATTCTGTACAAACGTAAGGAAGTTCTTCTTCACTCAGAGAGTGGTAGAGAACTGGAACGCTCTTCTGGAGTCTGTTATAGGGGAGAATACCTTCCAGGGATTCAAGACAAAGTTGGACAGATTCCTGCTGAACCGGAATGTACACAGATAGGGCTGGTCTCAGTTGGAGCACTAGTCTTTGACCTAAGGGGCCGCCATGTGAGCAGACTGCTGGGCACGATGGACCACTGGTCTGACCCAGCAGCGGCAATTCTTATGTTCTTATGACATTCATACAAGGAAAGAAGGGCAATGCATAGGGCATAGAGAAACTAGGCACGTGTCTAGAGTGCAAATATTTAAGAAAGACCCTTTCAGATGTGCTAATTCACAGTAGGCTTTTGCCCTAGTAAGTCAACTGCTGGCAAAAAGAAGGTATGACAAGCACAGGGGGTATAGGGAACACACTACTGATCATCCTCCCATCCTTCATACTGCCACTTAAGAACTGAACAATGGCAGCTAAGGGACAGGTGTGTGAGAACCACTGATGCTAACAGTATCATACCCATAATGTACACATACAATGCTCATATATACCTGGCTTGCATAGAAGTGGCCAGTTATTTTCACTACAACCTGATCGTTTTCATCAGGTGTTTGATCCCGAGGGACAACAACTTCTGCACTTGTTAAATTCTGAAGCTCATTTACCTAAAATTAAAAACAAATAAGTTAATCAAACAAGTTAAGTGAAACAAGGAGGGGGAGACTAAAATATATAGGTACTGATTAACCAAAAATAAGTTCTCTGCTTAACATAACTTGCCCACATTTACAGTTAACTAAAATAGTATTTGCATTTCTCAAATCCACTATAGGTAGAGGACAAGTCATGCTAATGAAGCAAATAAAGTACAGATAACTTAGAAGGCAACAGATCTAAGGAGGAATGGAGGCCATTTCCAAGTGTTAACTGAAATCTGTCCTCAGCTGGACAGATTGGAGGCTTGTAGACTAGATAAAAAAAGGAATGCAGCAAACAGTCTTCAGATAACCATAAAACACACCAATGATCCATCTAGCCCAGTATCCTGTCTTCATGGCCAATCCACTTCATCAGTATCTGGCAAAACCCCAAACAGTAGCAACATTCCATGCTACTGATCCAAGGCAAGTAGTGGCTTTCCCCATGTCTGTCTGAATAACAGATAAAACAGCTCTAAATTTACATTTGATAATCTAATATGCACAACAGAATCATCTATACCAGCAGAGAAAGACCTTAGTTATGACACTGTGATGCATATTAACGCAACTGTGTGATTACAATTTCCTATCTTAGTCAATAAAAAAATCTATTTTTTCTCAACAATTTTACTTACGCATAGGTGTTGATAATGGGTAAACCATATTGATACTATCTTCAAACCATTTGTCAACTATCTCATGCAAATCAAACTTCATTGAGTCAATAAAACATAACCACTACTACATTGTCATACAGGATGTTTCAAACAAAATTCCTCACTCTCACATAGCCACACTCCAGCTTTCTTCTAAGCTCCTCTGACACCATGCTGGTTATGTTTAAATTATTTTTATTAGAGCCAACAAAAGTACAGATACCCAAGCTCAGCCAGATTAGCTGTGCTCCATCAAGAAATTTTAGAAATACCAAAGCCCCCTTAAGCCATTCCCCCAATCCGGACGGAGTCCCCAACACCAGCTCCAAAGAAAATGTATAACAAGTGACAATGCAATAATCAACAAAAAGAAGGAGACACAGTCAACAATTCAAAGTGCGGCTCCTAGCCACAGGAGTCATGGTGGACCAGAAGCGCTCTCCTCGCAAAATAGACAGATCAAAGACACCCCTACGTTCCCAAGACAACAAAGTTATCATCTGTGTCTGCCACAAGGATATAGTATGGGCATCATGGTCCATCCATTTAAGAAGAATACATTTCAATGCAGACAAGATGGACCAGCGAAGAAAAGCACTGGATCCCGGTTGTCTCGAATGGTGCGAGGGGAGAACTCCAAAAAGCAGCAGAGGTGAAGAACGGATAGTTATCCTCCAGAAAGTCCCAATGTAGGTAAAAAGTGCTGACAAAAGACTTGGATGTCTGGGCACAACCATAACATGTGGCCAAGGGTTGTATGCAGGTTTTCCACATTTATCACAGGATGCAGCAGGTCGAAACTGAGCCCTAAAGGCTCTATATGGAAACACATAAATATGAAAAATTATTTTGTATTACATTTCCCAAAAATATATGTATTTTCTCAGTGTCAACATGCGAGCCACAGCCCTCATGATAAGATCATCTGGTAACACTACTAAAAGGTTCTGGGACCAAGAAAATGCTGAAGTTATTGTATGTTGACAAATGATTGAACAATTTAAAGTACCAATTTATTCGCTATGAGCATCAATTAATACAGACTGCTGAAATAACACAGTTACTTACCTATAACAGATGTTATCCAGGGACAGCAGGCAAATATTTTCACAGATAGGTGATGTCATCCAAAAGTGTGCCAACACAAACTTCTTTAGAAGTTTCAAGACTGCCTGTATCACACATGCGGGAGTGCCTTCCTGCCCATTATCACCACATGGGACCATCAGTAAACAAGCTAAGAAGCCAACTAGGGGAGGAGGGTGGGTTGTGAGAATATCTGCCTGCTCTCCCTGGATAACACCTGTTTCTAGTAAGTAACTATTTTATCCCAGGACAAGCAGGCAGCATATTCTCACAGATGGAACTCCCTAGCTACTAGGAATGAGATGGTGAGAGTTGGTGACTGAATAGAAAATAATTTTTTTTTTAAAGAATTGTTTGGACGAACCAACTATTCCATCTGGAATTAGGCTCCAGACAAAAATGGGATGTTAAAAGTATGGATTGGGGATTTAGAGTGTTTCTTAAATGTCCACCATGGAGAAAAAAGAATGGAGTAAATCACTAAGGCTGCTACCGCTGTTATTTCATGCACTGGAGCACTACTGTCAAGTGGCAGCCCAACCCCTTACCACCTTTTTTTTTTAAAGTGGGGCAAGTTTGTAGAGAAATGCTTCTCTACATCATCTCCAACTGTCAAGCAAATGAAAAAAAATCCACTAAGAGTGCAAGGCCCAAGACAAAAATTGGATTCTCAAAGTTTCCACAGTAACAGCTTTTTTTTTTTTCTTTGAAGACACTTGATAATTTCCATGCAAAGTTCAATGTGCAGAGTGGACTTGGTCTTGTGAGAATCATCAAACTTCCAGAGGAGGACAGTGTGATTCATGTCATTTTCTTGACAGGGAATTCTGAAGAGGTGCTTTGTATAATGGCACTGGGGAAATGAGGCAAGTGGATGCACTAAGTGCCAGCGATGTGAGCTGCTTTTGTACTTCTCAGGCTCACAGATCCTGGCTTGTTCCCAAGCCCTGTTGGCACCATCAATGCAAATCAACCATCAGTTTCTTGTTCAATCAGCAAGATCATGGTTTCCAATAAAATTATTGAAAAGACTGACCACATTCAGTGCCTTTTTGGTTGCTGTAAAAGATCTGTAGAAAAATTTTTTTCCTTGACTTTATTAATATACAAATGCCACACAAAAAGCAGCAGCAGACTATACTGAGCCACACTGGTGATTTAAGCAAACTGTATGTTGAATCTTGAATTTATGAGTGAATCATAATTGCACAGCAGTGGATCTCTCTCCCCCTCCTCTCCCCCCCAAAAATCCTTCAGATGTTTGCTTCACATCAGTTTAACCATTTCCAGAATAGATGACTTGATTGCTTTCTCTCTTTTGGCTATATCATACAGTAAGTACTTCCATAGCAGATTTGAGTTGTGGGAAAAAAAAATCCAAGTATGGGGCATGATGTTATATTAAATTAAGTTTTCTTCTGCTTGAAAAAATTTTGTTTATTTAATTCATTTTCTATCCCGTTCTTCCCAACAAGCTCAGAATGGATTAAAGATTAATGGGATTAATGGGCTACAATTTGCCATAGTCACAGTACAAGTTTTACAATACAAGTTTTTATCCTAACTCAACATATACTAGGGATTTAATACCAATCTACATAATATACAGGTTCAATTTGCCATAGTTACAGTACAAGATTTTTCAATACAAATTTTTTATTCTAACATGACACAAACTGAGGATCTAGTACCAATACAGTGGTACCTCGGTTTATGAGTGCACCGGTTTGCGAGTGTTTTGCAAGGCGAGCAAAACATTTGCAAAATTGGCGCCTCGGAACCCCCCGCCACGATCTGAAGTCCCCCAGACCCACCCGAACAGGCTTCTTACTTCAATATCGGCCTCGGCATGTCCTGGGTGTTTGTGCCGGTGCCCGAAAATCAGCCTCCTCTTCTTTGCTGAGCATCTGCGCATGCTCAAGGCCTGCGAGTTCACGCTCTCTCCGAGATCTCCAAGGCCTAGCAAAGAAGAGGAGGCCGATCTTTGGGCACCGGCACCAACGCACAGGACACACCAGTGCCGAGACCGAGATGGAAGTAAGAAGCCTGTTCGGGTGGGTCTGGGGGACTTCAGATCGCGGCCGGGGGGGGGGGGGGGGGGCTGGATCGCAGGGAGGAGGGTGCCGGATCACGCGGGGGGGGACCTTCGGGGGCAGCAATGCTGGTTCTCGTGGGGGGGGATAGAGCAGCGCCGCTGGCCTCGGGGGACGGGGTGGGTAGGAACAAATTAAGCGAGTTTCTCTTAGTTCCTATGAGGAAACTCGCTTTGATATACGAGTATTTTGGTTTATGAGCATGCTTCTGGAATGAATTATGCTTGTAAACCAAGGTACCACTGTATATATTTGTTTGTAATCCACTGACTGTAGAACTTGCAGCAGCCATTCACTAGTGGCTCTGCATGGGGCAGGAGCATGGGAAGACCACTCCTGTTCCGGTTCACCGTTGGAACATGAGGGATTTTAAAGGTATGTGGGGAAGGCTGGATGGAGGTAAAATTTATTTATTTATTAAATTTTCTATACCGTTCTCCCAGGGGAACTCAGAACGGTTTACATTAATTAATTCAGTTAGTCAAGCATTTTTCCCCGTCTGTCCCAGTGGGATCACAATCTATCTAATGTGCCTGGGGGGGGATTAGGTGACTTGCCCAGGGTCACAAAGAGCAGCGTGGGTTTGAACCCACAACCTCAGGGTGCTGAGGCTGTAGTTTTAAACATGCGCCACACACAGTCTGCCAGAACAGGAGGGATCCCTCCTGTCCCAGCCCACTGCTGGACCACCAAGTCTTACAGCAGGCCTGGTGGAGGCCTGCAAGGCATCAGGAGGGAGGGAGAGGGACAAGATGCAATGCCAGACAGGTAGGGGGGACAGGATGCAGAATCTGGCAGGGCAGGAAGGGAGAGGGGACAGGGTGCAGAGCCTGGCAGGACAGGGGAGGCAGGGGGGCCATTAAAAATAAAAAAAAAGAAACAAAACCTGTCTGCCTGTCGATTTTTTCAGGTCAGTAGGAGCGATCACTATTTTTTCTGCCACGTTAGAGCATTGATCACTGGCTAGTTTGCATGGCATTTCAGTATTAATTAGAAACAAGAAAGGATGTCAAAAATCAATATCCACAAAGAAACATACCCTCAAAGTGTTCAGGATGACGTAACTTATCTTAACTAAAAGGGAGAAAAGACCTCAGTGTCCAATAGGGGTTATCAAAACAGCAACCCACATAGACAAGCTGGTTTCAAATATGACTTGAGACCAGCAGACACATCCTTGGTCAAAAAACTCATGACCAACAAAGTTTCCTGCCTTAATCGCCTTAAACCCCAGCCAGTCAGGTTAGAGGACTTTATATACGGCTGAGAGAGAGAGAGAAGAAGCGCCGGTCGGCACCCCTGGGTGAGACACGCAAATCCCTGAAGAAGCGTGTCAGCGAAACAGGGAACCCTGATGGATTATGCTAGCGGTCATATTGGAGTAGCTGCTATGCTCTGAGCTTTTCTCCTACGGAGTGATTTTTTCCTGCTTCCAAGCTTCAGGATTACGTTTACATTTATTGAGAAGATATTGAGAAGACAGCATTTTTCAGATAAGTGACTTTATTGAAAATATTGAAATTGAGAATTGAAATCGACTGTGATTTTTTGAAAGTAACTGTGAAATTGCGTCTTCAATCTTTTGGGAGTTTTTTGACCAAGGATGTGTCTGCTGGTCTCAACTCATATTTGAAACCAGCTTGTCTATATGGGTTGCTGTTTTGATAGCCCCTATTGGACACTGAGGTCTTTTCTCCCTTTTAGTTAAGATAAGTTACGTCATCCTGAACACTTTGAGGGTATGTTTCTTTGTGGATATTGATTTCAATATTAATGATATATTTGCATGGCCGAATCGGAGAATGAGCGATTGCAGGGAAAAACATGCCGTGAGCTGTTTTGTGCATTGGGTCGGTCAACTTTATCGGTAGCTAAACCAGTCAAACTGGTTTAGCGATGGTCGTTAGACAATCAGAGACTTTAGTGCATCTAGCCCCCACAGTCTTCATCTTAAGTCTTCTCCACACAAAAAGATGCCAATAAATTTGGCCAGTGACTGGCATTCTTCAACTCTATACATTCCTGTTGGTATGGGGTCATTTAGAAAAACCAGGCCAAAAGTGAACTTTGGCCTTAAGGTTACTCTAAACAGTTAAGCTTCAGGCCTATATCCAGGCTTAGATGGTGACTCTATCATTACTCCTCCCTCTTGAGGACATCCAATAAAATTTGCTTTCTGACCTTGTAGGGCAGGGACTATAGGGTACTGGATTGCTTAATCTTGCCTGAGTGCCTTGTGGAAGTCTGTAAAAGAACTCGAGCTCCACATCTGCAGTTTAAGATTTTAAAAGTATCCAACTATACTGGAAATGGTTAGTTTTTATTATTAAATGAACTACACAGGCTTTTAATTTCCAATCTGAGCTACTAATGTTATTTTCGATGATTGTAAAAACATTCATTATATAGCTTTAATCTGCATGCTTTTGGGCAACTTTGCTGAATGTGCTTGGACAATATTGTATATTTGTGCTCACATTCAGCTGGTTGCATGGAACACATTAGCAACTTTTACTTGAACAATGAAGAATCACCCACTGGAGCAAAGTATGTTTAGCCTTAAATCACTAAGGGCTCCTTTTACGAAGGTGCGCTAGGGTTTTTAGCGCACTCACAAAATTAATCTACCGCCCGCTGAAAAGGAGGCGGTAGCGGCTAGCGCGCTCGGGAATTTAACGCGTGCATTAAGGCCCTAGCGCATCTTCGTAAAAGGAGCCCTAAGTTCCTAGTACTGAAAACTCCTAAAGTGATTTTAGATTATTAAAAACAGTTCTAGATAAACAACTACATTTCAGTAATGCTTACTGATCAGAACTTATAATCTACTTACTAATCTATTTGTTAAATACACTGAAGGAAATAAGAACTGCATCCACTTCTTACACAAGTATTCATAGACTACAACATTTAGGTACTTGCCGTTTTGCCTCCTTTACCAATAACTCTACCAGCAGCATACGATGGCACTTTAATATGAGCTTCAAGTTTCACTTCTTCTTTAGGTCCAAAGAAATTCTCCTCTTTAAGCTTCCCGTAGATCCTCCCTTGGGCCTGAAAGTAAGAATCAGGGAACACAGTGCAGTCATTAGTCTCTCAGCAGATAGCCTTACAATTAAATTATTTTTAATACTAAGTGACAATAGGATGTAATCTACCATTCCACAAAGAACACCCTTTTCAATTTTCCACTGCTAGAAAATGAGAGAGAAAAATGATTGTAGCAATTGTTTGGGTCTCACTGTGTTTGGGTAGGTAGAACTGACGTTTTAGCCATCATGCTGTGGCTTTCTTCAGGGGATGCTGTGAGGTCTGCAATTTGTCTTTATACTTTGTGTCACAATCTATGAAAAGGTACCAAATCTTAGTGTACGCTTACTTGAGAAACAAGGCAACAATGTCAGTTGGGTTCTATTTATAACTAAACATTTTTAGTTAATTGACAAATGAAATGATAAAAAGATGGTGTGTTGCATTTGAATCAGCATCTTCTTGATTACTTCGCCAGCTGAATAACTTAATTTCTAAGACTTGGTCCATTTTCTTGGATTATGACACATGTATAGAAAGTCCTCTAACCTGATTGGCTGGGGTTTAAGGTGATTAAGGCAGGAAACTTTGTTGGTCATGAATTTGAATTTTGGCAGGAAAGTTTGTTGGCCAACGGACTTTTCCTGCGCAATTCAAATTTATGACCAACAAACTTTCCCACCAAAATTAAAAATTCATGAATATCTAAACACTACATCTAGTTTACTTGAGTCTACACTAGTTACCTATCACTTATGTATGGTTTTCATACAAGGTGACCAACCCTTTGAACTTTTGTTGCTGTGCCCATATCAACACTTGTGCACCTTATATTCTAGTCAGTACTGACTACTGGAATGACTAAAAATAAAAAACATTGCTCAAAAATGCCACTTGTTCAGCTTTTTGTTCAGTTGATAGTGCTCAGGGACAGAACCTTCTTCTATAGGTAACTTTGCATGGTGTGATCTTTTGAACTTCTGAAAGAAATTAAACTTGCCTTAAGGTCTTCTTCAAAGGCCAATAGAGTCACTGGAATATGCAGTTGAATGGAAATTCTGGTTGGTGTCTTACATGTTTGCATAACTTGGCGTTTCTTTATGGTACTTGTCTTACTATTATATAGGCAGGCTCTAAATTAAATACATGTATATGAAAATAACCATATTACTTTTATTTGAAATGTGCCTTCTTGCCATTTATTAATCTCTCATAGCTGATCCCTAAGATAAATATGTTTCTATAAAGTCACAATACCTTAAACTGTGCTTCTGGAGGTCCTGTGATTATCACCATCCTCAGCTTGGCATCTGGTCCCTCAGCAGGTGCGATCTTATAGAAAACAGAAAAATAACCCCCACCAAATTAATATAGTATTAAAGTTTCAGTTGGCATCCTCTAAATTCCATAGAATACTATTCCATCTAGCATCTGTTAACTATTCATCTTTCTCTATAGAGCAGTGGTCTCAAACTCAAACCTTTGCAGGGCCATATTTTGGATTTGTAGGTACTTGGAGGGCCTCAGAAAAAATAGTTAATGTCTTATTAAAGAAATGACAATTTTGCATGAGGTAAAACTCTTTATAGTTTATAAATCTTTCCTTTTGGCTAAGTCTTAATAATAATATTATAATTTATAGCTAAAGAGACATATGATCAAGAAACTATTTTATTTTACTTTTGTGATTATGATAAACATACCAAGGGCCTCAAAATAGTATCTGGCAGGCTGCCTGCTTGCAACCACTGCTCCTTGTGACCCTGGGCAAGTCACTCAGTCCTCCATAGCCCCAGGTACATTAGCTAGATTGTGAGCCCACCGGGACAGTTAGGGAAAATGCTTGAATACCTGATTGTAAAACCGCTTAGATACCCTTGATAGGCGGTATATAAAAACCTAATAAACTAGAGAGTACATATAGGAATTGAGGGCTTGGTATAGTACTGCACTTTTGTAGTTCTTCCCTTTCCTCCTGTGCCAGTTTGTCCAGGTCAGTCTTGTGAGTCTTATTTCATTTTTGTTATTTGCTTGTATTATTTTAAAGTTTTTGGTTGTTCTCCTATTTTACTTAAAATTTTATGTTAAAAACCGCTTTGAATTCAGATAAGGCGGAATATTAAATTTTAATAAACTTGGAAACTTGCACTGCTAGGTACCATTATTTGGAATCTGGTGGCAGGGATGGCAAGAGGGTTCTGAATAAAGAGGCACCACCAGATTAGTAAATGGCTACTACTAGTACTAATTTTTATAGTGCTGCACATTAAATATGTGAGCAACAATCCTTGCAAATACAAGACAAGGAGCCTAAATAGTGAAGTGTTTCCCAGGATCCTCTGCTACTAGGAGTACCCAACATATACTGTCAATAATTAAGGAAGAATCTAAAAAGTCTCAAGCTGATGTTGCTATCCATCTGGGAACAAATGACTTGGCCAACAACTCCACACTTGCAGCTCACAAAGCCTTTTGGGAGCTTGGTGAGGGCTTGAAACCTTTTGTAAAGACACTAGCTTTTTCCAAAGTACTGCCAGCATATGGAAAGGGAGAGGAAAGAGCTAAAAACACAGATGACTTCAATAGGTGGCTCAAAGCCTGGTGTCATCAAGAAGGCTTTAGGTACATAGGAGGATGGGGAAATACATGGAAGGACAAGAAGCTATATTGTATTGATGGGCTACATATTACTACAGCAGGAAAAAGAATCCTTGCGGAGAAATTTAGACAATATGTTTCTAGACATTTAAACTAGAAGGTGGGGGTGGCATATGTATGAAGGACAATTATAGAGACCACCCCCAGCAAAAGACAAGATGTGATGGCAGTAAAGATTGCAACTCACTTCTTAAGAGTTGCAATGGGAAGTGAAACGAAATAAAAAACTATACAAAAAAAAGATTACAGCTGAAAAATAGCTGGAAAGCGATGACCACAAATGCTCGTAGTCTAAGCAATAAAGTTCATGATCTGCAAGCCCTGATGTTAGAGGGAGACCTGGATATTGTTGCTATCACAGAGACGTGGTTCAGTGAATCCCATGGATGGGATGCAAACATACCGGGATATATTCTTTCTAGAAAGGACAGAGATGGTCAAAAAGGTGGAGAAGTAGGTCTCTATGTAAGCATGGATATCCAAGCAACTGAAATGCAAGGGACCTGGGGAGAGGAAGAAGCGATATGGATCGCTCTGAAAAGAGAAGATGGAACTTCTATCTATGTGGATGTAGTCTACAGACCTCCAACTCAATCGCAGCAAATTGATAAAGATCTGATTGTGGATATCCAAAAGTTTGGAAAGAAAAAGGAGGTGCTGCTGTTTATTTCAACCTGCCCGATGCGGACTGGAAAGTTCCGTCTGTGGAATCGGAAAGAAGTAGGGAGATTGTGGATGCCTTTCAAGAGGCTCTGCTCAGACAAATGGTGACAGAACCCACGAGGCAAAAAGCAATATTGGATCTGGTCCTCACAAGTGGAGAAAGTATATCTAATGTATGAGTGGGTGCTCACCTGGGAAGTAGTGATCATCAAATGGTTTGGTTTGATATAACAGCTAAAGTGGACGGCGGCCGCACGATACTAAAAGTCTTAGATTTCAAACGTACGGACTTTAATAAAATGGGAGAGTACCTGAAGAAAGAGCTGTTAGGATGGGAGGACATAAGAGAAGTGGAAAAACAGTGGTGTAAGCTGAAAGGAGCAATAAAAATGGCTATGGACCTTTATGTGAAGAAAATAAATAAAAACAAGAGAAAAAGGAAACCAATATGTTTCTCCAAACTAGTGGAGATAATAAAGGCAAAAAGAGTTGGCGTTCCTGAAATATAAAACCCCCCAAGAAGAGGAGTATAGAAAGGACTACCGGGTGAAACTGAAAGAAGCCAAGAGAGAGATACATCTGTGAGACAAAATTTTTTCAGATACATCAGTGAAAGGAGGAAGATGAAAAATGGAATTGCTAAACTAAAAGATGCTAGGAACCAATTTGTGGAGAGTGATGAGGAAAAAGCAAACATGCTAAATAAATACTTCTGTTCTGTGTTCACGGAAGAAAATCCTGGAGGAGGACTGAGATTGTCTGGCAAACTACACAGGAAAATGGTGTAGATTCTGCGCCATTCACGGAGGAAAATGTTTATGAACAACTTGAAAAACTGAAGGTGGACAAAGCAATGGGACCAGACGGGATCCATCCCAGGATACTGAAGGAGCTCAGAGAGGTTCTGGTGGGTCCTATTAAAGACTTGTTCAACAAATCTCTGAAGACAGGAGTGGTTCCTGGGGACTAGAGAAGAGTGGATGTGGTCTCCATTCACAAAAGTGATCACAGGGATGAAGTGGGAAACTACAGGCCGGTAAGCCTCACTTCAGTTGTTGGAAAAATAATGGAAGTGTTGCTGAAAGAAAGGATAGTGAACTTCCTAGAATCTAATGGGTTACAGGATCTGAGGCAACATGGCTTTACTAAAGGGAAATCTTGTCAAACGAACCTGATTGAATTTTTTGATTGGGTGACCAGAGAGCTGGATCAAGGACATATGCTAGATGTAATTTACTTAGATTTCAACAAAGCCTTTGACATAGTTCTTCATAGGAGACTCTTGAACAAACTTGAAGGGCTGAAGTTAGGAACCAAAGTGGAGAACTGGATTAGAAACTGGTTGATGGACTGATGCCAGAGGGTGGTGGTTAATGAAAGTAGCTCAGAGGAAGGAAAGGTGAGTAGTGGAGTCCCTCGGGGTTCGGTGCTGGGGCTGATCCTGTTCAATATGTTTGTGAGTGATATTGCTGAAGAGTTAGAAGGAAAGGTTTGCCTTTTTGCTGATTATACCAAGATTTGTAACAGAGTAGACACCGAGGAGGGAGTGGAAAACATGAAAAGGAATCTACAAAAGTTAGAGGAATGGTCTAATATCTGGCAACTTAAATTCAATGGAAAGAAATGCAAAGTAATGCATAAGGGAATTATCGGAAGGAGCCGTATATGCTGGGAGGGGAGAGGCTGATAGGCACGGAGGGAGAGAGGGACCTTGGTGTGATAGTGTCCGAAAATCTCAAGACAAAAAAACACAACAATGCATCAAAGCAGTGGCTGCTGCCAGAAGGATGCTGGACTATATAAAGAGAGGTGTAACAAGTAGAAGAACAAAGGTGTTTATGCCCCTATACAGGTCGTTGGTGAGGCCCCACTTGGAGTATTGTGTTCAGTTTTAGAGACCGTATCTGGCGAAGGACACAAAAAGGCTTGAAGCGGTCCAGAAGAGGGTGACGAAAATGATAGGTTTGCGACAAAAGATGTACGAGCAGAGACTGGAAGCCCTGAATATGAATACCTTAGAGCAGTGGTGTCAAAGTCCCTCCTCGAGGGCCACAATCCAGTCGGGTTTTCAGGATTTCCCCAATGAATATGCATGAGATCTATTAGCATACAATGAAAGCAGTGCATGCAAATAGATCTCATGCATATTCATTGGGGAAATCCTGAAAACCTGACTGGATTGCGGCCCTCGAGGAGGGACTTGGGAGATATGAATCAGACATTCAAATACTTGAAAGCTATTAACGTAGAACATAATCTTTTCCAGAGAGAGGAAAATGGTAAAACCAGAGGACATAATTTGAGGTTGAGGGGTGCTAGATTCAAAGGCAATGTTAGGAAATTCTACTTTACGGAGAGGGTGATGGATGCCTGTAATGTGCTCCCGAGAGAGGTGGTGGAGAGTAAAACTGTGACTGAGTTCAAAGAAGTGTAGTAACGCTAGAGGGCATAATTTGAGGCTGAGGGGTGGTAGACTCAAGAGCAATGTAAGGAAATTCTTCTTTACGGAGAGGGTGGTGGATGCCTGGAATGCACTCCCGAGAGAGGTGGTGGAGATGAAAATGGTGACAGAGTTCAAAAAAGCGTGGGATGAACACAGAGGATCTAGAATCAGAAAATAATAGTAAATATTGAAGAACTAAGGCCAGAACTGGGCAGACTTGCATGGTCTGTATCTGTATATGGCCGTTTGTTTGAGGGAGGGCTTCAATGGCTGGGAGTGTGTAGATGGACTGGAGTGAGCTTTGACGGAGACTTCAGTAGTTAGAACCTAAGAACAGTACCGGGCAGGGTTTAGGATTCTTTCCCAGAAATAGCTAAGAAGAAGAAAAAAAAAACAACGATTTTTTAGATTGAATCAGGTTGGGCAGACTAGATGGACCATTCGGGTCTTTATCTGCCGTCATTTTATTTTATTTCTTAGTACTTGTCAGAGACCCCTCCTGAAGAAAGAAACGAAACTCAAGTTGAGGGGCTCGTGTGTTCATCATGATTTTCACCATGATTTGTAGTAGTTTTTAACAAGAGCATGTTTACAGCACCAGCACTTTCTAAGGGTCTCACCTGTGGCTGCCGAACAGTCATCAACGGACCTCCCATCAATATATGATATTTTGCATGGGTTTTTATATCTGATATTAAGGGAGGCAAGGGACGGTAAAGTGAGCGATGATGGTCCCATAGGCAGCCACGGTTGAGTGATGGCACTGAACTAAGAGTGGTTGTCGGGTCTGAGCACTTTACACAATATTTATTCAGCATATTTATTTATTTAATTATTTATTCACTCATAAGAGTCTGAATGAGTTAGAGCTATGATATTTGGTAGGTCATTACAGATAAAAATCACAGAATATATCAACTGATATCCATAGTAACTGAATATACTATGTTAATTAAAACAGACAAAATGGCTATAAAAGAAGGGTGACTGAGGTAGTCCCAGATGGAGCTCTGTCATACCACTTGTAGTAGGGTGTGCCCTGGTGTGGGGATATACTAAAACTGGAGGGGGATGGGGGAAGGAGACATTGGTACATTTTTGGGAGGGGATGAGATGAAAATCCTTCCTACCGAGCAGCTCTTTCTTTTCATACCAATCATCACCAGAAATCCAGATTTCCCCAACAGCTACTGTGAACATCCCATATGTCTGTGTTATTGTCCATGTTAATACATGAGGCACACTGCTAAAGGAGAGGCTGGCATACCCTCAGCAAAATGTATTGCATTGCAAATCAGGTCTCATTTTAATATACATATACAGTTTGCCCAAATTGCATAGGCCCAAAATCTACATTGGGCCTATGCAAATTTGGAATTAACAAAAATATACATATATATTAATACTTGGAACAGCTTTTCTAAATTCTTGTTGGTGCCAGGTCATTTGGAAGGGGGCGTGCCGGGTTCTGGGGGAGCTGTGTTTTCTTTAGTCTCTCCCGTCTGCTGCTCTTCCTGGGGATTCTATCAGCTGGTTCAACACAGCTTTCCCTGTCCGGGCTCTTGTCCAGCAGCAGAAGGGGGAAACCATTGACGCGATGCAGCACGGCCCCAACGTGCTCACCAGCAGTGGATTGATGCCAGCGTTGGAGGATATCCTGTGGCCTGCCCTCTCTCCCCCTCTCCTTGGCAGACTTGCACTCCTGCAACTGCATTGTTGGACACATCGAAGGGAAACTGGACTTCACTTCAGGGGTCTGCTGTCGGCGGTGCCTAGCCTTGCCAGTCCGGTGACTGATGTCATGGTGGTCTTCACTGGCGTGATTCCTAGGCCTTCTTCTTTTGTGATGGCTGGTTGACCTGGTTCTGCAGACTGAACTTACTATCAAGCCGCCTCCGAGACTTTTCTATCTCTTAAAGTTGTTTAATTTTTTATTTTCTTTCATTATTTCTATCTTCTATTTCTTTGATTTTTGTTCTTAGAAATGTATTACATATTTTTATTTTAATCAGATACTTTAGCTAGATTTTGAGCCTTCGGGACAGATATGGTAATTTTTTTTCAAGTACCTAATTTCATTTTAGTTTGATACATTGTAAACTGTTTAGGTCAGTAAAATGCAGGAGAGGCATATCAAATCTTAAATAAACAATAACTGCCATAGCACTGCTCTACTTGGCACCATTTATCAAAAGTTATTTTTGATTTTTTTATTCTTTTGGGAAGGGGGAAAAGCAAGTTTGAATATGAATGATACCCTTTCTCTCTTTTTTATTTTTTAATCTTTATTCATTTTTAAACTTATAATAAGTGTGATAACATATCCATACAAATAACCATAAATATATCACTTAATAATCAACAATGATACATATAATATTCTCTTATCTCCCCCCCTCCCCACCTTTATCTATCATATAATCAATACTTATACAACATGTAACAATAAAAATACCTTCCCTCCCACCCCATAATTGAACTTGTAAATTTAAGGGAAACAAGATTTTTCTAATCATTACAATACTTTGTTAATGGCTCCCAAATATCTTGAAATTTCCTGAAACAACCCTGTTGTATTGCAATAAGTCTCTCCATTTTATAAATATGACATAAGGCAGGGGTGTCCAATGTCGGTCCTCGAGGGCCGCAGTCCAGTCGGATTTTCAGGATTTCCCCAATGAATATACATGAAGTCTATTTGCATGCACTACTTTCATTGTATGCTAATAGATCTCATGCATATTCATTGGGGAAATCCTGAAAACCCGACTGGATTGCGGCCCTCGAGGACCGACATTGGACACCCCTGACATAAGGAGTTCCACCAAAAATTATAATTTAATCTATTCCAATTATATGTAATTTGTTGAATGGCAACCCCAGTCATTATAAGTAATAATTTGTTATTATTTGTAGATATCTTACTTTTTGCTCTCTTCTTTAATCTCCTTGAGGTCTATAAATCCTAGGCTGCTTGCATGAGCCAAAGAATTTGTCTCTCTGAGCATAAAAATTGTTTAAAATATATGTATTTTGTGAGGGAAAAGCTGAGATTGAGCTTTTCGAGGAGAAAGCAAGTTAAGCGTACATGATTGAGGAAGTGCTTGTGTGAGGTACAGCCATGAAGGCAACTTTGCGTCTTCAAGGCATAATTAAGTGAGTGCATTGTAAGATCTAAAAACATCAAAACATTGATGAAATACAACATAACTAACAACAAAACTATGAATAAGATATAGAAAAGAAGAAACAGAAGGTTCTTGCAATTGCTCTTTAAAGGTGTTAACCTTTAAAGAGCAATTTCAAAACCAGTTTATGCACACAAATTATCTGTAAACTGCTATCCCTCAAAGCAGCTAGAGCAGGGGTGTCAAACTCAATCACATTAAAGGGCTAAGTTGCAGGCTCAACCCCACCCCCATAATAGTACTAATTGTAATACCATTTTTTCCATTCATTTTTCATATACACACACACAATATAATCTTACATTAGATTCCTTGCACATCCAGGGTGGGTGGGTGGGGGAAGGGAAAGGTATTCCAATTACTAAAATTACTTATTTATAATATTTTAATTCTATAATATTAGTTAGGGGGGGAATGATTGTTTTATGTAATTGTTTTATGTAATTTTATGTAATTGTGTATTTAAGGTGCCTTCTTCGTAATGTTTATGTTTAAATTATTTATATGGCACTGACAAAGTTTGAAAATTAATAAAGATTTTTAAAAAATAAAAAAAACCACAAAAACTCTCATTGACATGGATATGGATTACTCCTTTGGATAAAAACTTGGGATGAGTTTGAAGAACTACTTTGATATGACGACACAATGTAAGGCCGGTATGTATCTAAAGCTTGAAATTCACTTATTCTTTTAGCCAAGGAAATTGCTACTAGAAAGAATAATTTTTAAGTGACATGCATGAGTGAAGTAGATTCCACTGGCTCAAACAATAGCTTCATAAGCAGCATAATGACAATGTTGAGACTTCTGTAATGGTGGTTTGACATGAAGTCTCTTCATGAATCGAGAAGTAATAGGACACTGGGAATCCAACTGGAGAATGGCAGACAAGAGACTGCTGAAATGTCCTCTGATATAGTATTCTGTTCTCATATAGCATGCTCGATTGGTTCTCTTTTTGAGAGTTGTCTCGATTTGGTTGCTTTGAGTGAATTATCCATGTAGTGGAAAAGCACAGTTACTCACCGTAACAGGTGTTATCCAGGGACAGCAGGTAGATATTCTCTACATGTGGGTGACGTCACTGACGGAGCCCCCTAGCGGACGTTTTCTCAAGCAGACTTGCTTGAAGACCTTCAAGCTTGCGATTGGCCCGCGCATGCCCCTCTCGCCCAGTCTAGGGCATGCGTCTCCTCAGCGTGTCCTCAGTTCAGATAGCTAGCAAAGAAGCCAACCATGGGGAGGTGGGTGGGTTGCGAGAATATCTGCCTGCTGTCCCCGGATAACACCTGTTACGGTAAGTAACTGTGCTTTATCCCAGGACAAGCAGGCAGCATATTCTCTACATGTGGGAGACCTCCAAGCTAACCAGAATGGGATGGATAGAGAGTTGGCAATTTAGGAGAACAGGTTTTGCAAAACGGACTGTCCAAAATGGTCATCACGTCTGGAAAAGGCATCCAGACAGTTGTGCGAGGTAAATGTATGAACTGAGGACCAAGTGGCAGCCTTACAGATTTCCTCAAGCGGAGTCGAGCGAAGGAAAGCAACAGACGCCACCATCGCTCTGACCTTGTGGCGAGTGACTCGACCTGGGAGGGAGAGACCAGCCTGAGCGTAACAAAAAGAGATACAAGCGGCCAACCAGTTAGAAATGGTCCGCTTAGAAACAGAACGACCCAAGTGATTAGGATCGAAGGAGATGAATTGCTGGGGAGCAATACGATGAGGAGTGGTGTGCGTCAAGTAGAATGCCAGCGCACACTTACAATCAAGAGAATGCAGAGCCACTTCTCCAGGGTGAGAATGGGGCTTCAGAAAAAACACAAGGAGAACAATGGATTGGTTGATGTGAAACTCAGAAACAACCTTAGGCAAGAACTTAAGATGAGTACGGAGAACCACCTTATCATGATGGAAGACAGTGAAAGGAGGGTCCGCTACCAAAGCTTGAAGATCACTGACTCAACGGGCAGAAGTGAGAGCGATAAGAAACACAACTGTCGCAAATAGAGGTAAGCCAGGAGGATGTCCTCCAACAGATAGATAGATTGAAAAGCGACAAATCACAAGGCCTGGACGGAATCCACCCAAGGGTACTAAAAGAACTAAGAAACGAAATAGCGGAAACACTCCGACAAATTTGCAACCTATCTTTGAGAACTGGGGAAATCCCGGAGGACTGGAAAATAGCAAATGTCACACCTATCTTTAAAAAGGGATCGAAGGGTGACCCGGGGAACTACAGGCCGGTAAGCTTGACTTCAGTTCTGGGCAAGGTGGTAGAAGCACTGATAAAAGACAGCATCTGTGAGCACAAAGAAAAAAATGGACAATTGAAGGCGAGCCAGTATGGCTTCTGCAAGGGAAGATCGTGTCAAATGAACTTACTGCACTTCTTTGAAAGGATAAACAGCCAGATGGACAAAGGGGAACCCATTGACATCATTTATCTTGACTTCCAAAAAGCCTTTGACAAGGTACCCCATGAGCGGCTACTTAGGAAGCTGGGGAACCACGGGGTGGAGGGGGAAGTGCACAGATGGATTAAACACTGGTTGGCGGGCAGAAAGCAAAGGGTTGGAGTGAAGGGCCACTACTCAGACTGGAGGAGGGTCACGAGCGGTGTTCCGCAGGGGTCGGTACTCGGGCTGCTGTTGTTCAATGTATTTATAAACGACCCAGAAACGGGGACAAAGTGTGAAGTTATAAAGTTTGCGGATGACACTAAACTCTGTAACAGGGTCAGAACAGTGGAAGAATGTGAAGACCTATAAAGGGACCTAAACAAACTGGAGGAGTGGGCAAATAAATGGCAAATGAACTTTAACATAGAGAAATGCAAGGTCATGCATTTAGGGAAAAAGAACCCAATGTTCAGCTACAAAATGGGGAGATCAGTGCTAGGGGTAAGTAACCTTGAAAAAGACGAGGGTGCCGAGGCCGAGCTCGAGAATCTTGGCCACCCTCCTACAAAGAACCTGTGGTTGCAAAGTCGCATAACGGGGGCACGACTCAGCGCGGTGCTCTGCACCCAGGCACTCCACACACCAACGATGAGGGTCGGTGATGGAGATAACCCGGTTGCACTTAGTACAGTTTTTAAACCCGGAACGAGGCCGGGACATAAGAAAAAAGATGGCTGCGGCCCCGCGAGGCCAGGTGGCCAGAGTATGGCTGGTAATCCGGTCAAAAAGATACGAACTGAAAAACAAACAAAAGAAAGAAAACACAGATGTGAGCACAGTGACTCAAAATAAACTAACCAAACAAGCCGCGGTGCAAGAGGGACAATATCATCTCTTACAAAAAATCAGGGAAGCAGGACTCTAGAGCAGACTACCTGACCAAATCAAAAGCCGTCAAAACAGCAGTCAGAGAGGCTAAATTCCACATGGAAGAGTCTCTGGCAAAGAACATCCAGAAGGGAGATAAATCCTTCTTCAGGTATATCAGTGACAGAAGAAAAAACTCAGGCGGGATTGTAAGTCTTAGGAATCCAGACGGAGACTATGTGGATAAGGATTCGGAAAAAGCCCAACTATTAAATGAATACTTCTGCTCAGTCTTCACCCGAGAAGCGCCGGGGCTTGGCCCTCAGCTACAGACAAGGGTTGGCTCAGTTGACCCTTTTAGTGACTTTGAGTTTACGCCCAGCAGTGTCTACGGTGAGCTGTCAAAGCTCAAGGTTAACAAAGCAATGGGGCCGGACAACCTGCACCCCAGGGTGCTTAGGGAACTGAGTGATGTCTTGGCGGAGCCACTGTCCGCGCTCTTCAACCTCTCCCTTAGTACAGGCAGCGTCCCGTTGGACTGGAGGACGGCTAACGTCATTCCACTCCACAAGAAAGGCTCAAAGATGGAGACAGAAAACTACAGACCAGTGAGTCTAACATCGATAGTGAGCAAACTAATGGAAACTCTAATCAAACACCAATTGGATAAAATCCTGGATGAAAAGAATCTACGGGATCCCCGACAACATGGATTTACTAAGGGGAGATCATGCCAATCCAACCTGATCAGCTTCTTTGATTGGGTGACGGAGAAGCTGGATATTGGGGAGTCCCTGGACATCGTGTACCTGGACTTTAGCAAAGCATTCGATAGCGTACCACACCGCAGGTTGCTGGGCAAGATGAGTTCTATAGGATTAGGTGACACATTGACGCAATGGGTTGGGAACTGGCTTGGAGGTAGGCTTCAAAGGGTGGTGGTGAATGGCACCCCCTCCGAAATGACGGAGGTGATCAGTGGAGTGCCACAGGGCTCAGTCTTGGGCCCAATCCTATTCAACATCTTTATAAGGGACTTGGCAGAAGGGCTTCGAGGTAAAATAACATTATTCGCCGATGACGCCAAACTAAGTAATGTAGTGGGCAAATGCACAACAGACAAAGATTCAGTGCCCGACAACATGATGCACGACCTACTCCTGCTGGAGCGCTGGTCTAGGACATGGCAACTCAACTTCAATGCCAAAAAATGCAAAATTATGCACCTGGGCAGCCAAAATCCATGCAAGTCTTATACCCTTAATGGCGAGATCCTAGCAAAAACGGTAGCAGAACGAGACTTGGGGGTGATCGTCAGTGAGGACATGAAGTCTGCCAATCAAGTGGAGCAGGCTTCATCCAAGGCAAGACAAATAATGGGTTGCATACGAAGGGGTTTCGTCAGCCGTAAGAGGGAAGTCATTATGCCATTGTATAGATCCATGGTGAGGCCCCACCTGGAATACTGTGTGCAATTTTGGAGGCCACATTATCGCAAGGATGTGCTGAGACTGGAGTCGGTGCAGAGAATGGCCACCCGGATGGTCTCGGGACTCAAGGATCTTCCATATGAAGAACGGCTTGACAAATTACAGCTATACTCGCTCGAGGAGCGCAGAGAGAGGGGAGACATGATCGAGACGTTCAAGTATCTTACGGGCCGCATCGAGGCGGAGGAAGATATCTTCTTTTTCAAGGGTCCCACGACAACAAGAGGGCATCCGTTGAAAATCAGGGGCGGGAAACTACGAGGTGACACCAGGAAATTCTTTTTCACTGAAAGAGTGGTTGATCGCTGGAACAGTCTTCCACTACAGGTGATTGAGGCCAGCAGCGTGCCTGATTTTAAGGCCAAATGGGATAGACACGTGGGATCTATTCACAGAGAAAGGTAGGGGAGGGTCATTAGGGTGGGCAGACTAGATGGGCTGTGGCCCTTATCTGCCGTCTATTTCTATGTTTCTATGTTTCTATGAAGCAAGGGAGCAGTGCTTCTGGCTCCGCGGAAAACAGAGAACTGAGGACATGCTGAGGAGACGAATGCCCTAGACTGGGTGGGGCACGCGCGCATGCGCGGACCAATCGCAAGCTTGAAGATCTTCAAGCAAGTCTGCTTGCAAAAACGTCTGCTAGGGGGCTCCGTCGGTAACGTCTGCTCGGCTCTGCAGCTGAAGTGAAGCGTCTCCTTGGAGTGTATTGCCTGGAGTGTTAGTCGAGGGTAGCGCATCCGTATACGTCCAAGCGTGAGCAGCACTATAGTGACTGTTTCCCTCAGAGGCATGTCACACTTCAGATTTGTTTCCTTCATGCATAGGTGAATTTATTTATTTATTTATTTGTTCACTAGTCTTTAAGCCCGTTACATTAACAGGTGCTAGAATATGTGTCTTTTTTTTTTCTTTCCGTCTCTCTCCCCCTCCATTTCCCTGTGTAGCGCTGTCTCTGCTTTCTTCCTCACTTTGCACTCTCCAGCTGTAACATTACTGCCTCGCTTTTTTTCCTGCAAGCATATCTGCTCTCTTTCTCATCCTCAGTCTCTTTGCTCTTTTTCTCTTCTTGCAGGGGTCTCTGCTCTACTTTCTCTATATGTTCCTTAGTCCTGCAAACCTCTATGCTGTATTTTTTTCTCTATATGCTCCTGATCTTGTGTTTCCCTGTAGTATTTATTCCTATTTTTTTTCCTTCTTCTTTATCTGAAGATTTCCTTCCTCAGTCTGTCCAATTGCAGCTCTCTTGCCCTTTGGGAGGGGGGGGTTAAAGAGTGATCCATAGTTGTTCCTACTTCATAGACTGCCACCTTCAAAGTAGCATTTATTGACCCCTAGCAATAGCCTTTTGGTACTGCTACTTGGGATCAAGCTGAACTGGTGGGAAATGGGGCAAAGGGAAATCTGATTTAGGGTATGGGGTCTCCTGCTCCCCTTTCCCGACAAACCTGCGACTCAAGCAGCGTGTGCAGCACTCTACACACGCTGCTTCGGGGCCTTCTACTGCCCTGATTTAGTCTTGTACGTTCCTGATGACATCATCAGAGACGCGGCAGAGCAAATCAGGGCAGTAGAAGGCCCCGAAGCAGCGTGTGTAGAGTGCTGCACATGCTGCTTGAATCGGCGTTTGGAGTCGGGACCGCGAAGAAAGTAGCAGCTGGAGTCTTTTTTCGGCGCTTCCCTTCCTGCCCCTAGAGGTGTCGCCGCGGTTCCTCTCGATCCCCGCCAGCGTCGGAAGCCTTCTCCGATGCTGGTGCGGCTCGTGAGATGAGCCGACAGGAGAGCAGGATGTCCAGCACTGGGGTCCAGTCCTTCCGGCGAGTGTAGGTAGGTGCTGGGGATTCGCGCATGCGCACTCCTGTGGCCACAGACCTACTCATCATGGAAGCACGCCGATAGGAGTGCGCATGCGCGGCTAGCATTTTATTATATAGGATTTTATAGCCCGTCCTCCCCAGCAGCTCAGAACGGGTTACAATAAAATAAAGTTCAGTGTTCTCCCTAGGGCCTTTTAGCTGGGCGCTCAGCCCAGCTAATTTAGATGACCGCCCAGCTGTCATCTATCGCGAATCCTGCTGCTGCTGCTGCCGCCGCTCAACATTTTTTTTTTTTAAAAAAACCTCCTCTCACCGAGTTGAAGATTTCCCGCATTAGCCCGTAGCGAACTCATGCCTCGGGGCTCTAAAGTATGCGTGCCAGCTTCCCTTCTCTTCCCTCCGAAACCGAAGTTACGTTCCCACTGGCCTCCCGGAATCAATTCTAATTTCAGCAGCCTGCAATAAGATCACTGGCGCTAGCGATCTTTGCAAGCTGCCATACGGCTTTGGAGTGTCTTCTCTCTGCTGTGGTCCAGCCCCTCCTATGATGTCAGAGAAGGGGTGGGACCGCGACAGAGAGAAGAGAGCTCCTAAGCCGTATGGCAGCTTGCAAAGATAGCTAGCGCCAGCCTTCTTACTGAAGGCTGCTGAAATTAGGAGAATTGATTCCGGAGGCCAGGGGGACACGCAGGCCTTCCGAGGGGGGGTGTGCAGTCCTTCGGGGGGGGGGGTGCGGCCTTCCGGGAGGGGGGTAGCTCTAGGGGAGGGGGTACAGGCCTTCAGAGGAGACAGGCAGGCCTTCAGGGATGGAGTGTAGGCCTTTAGGGGGGGACATGAAGGCCTTCAAGGGGGGGGGGGAGACAGGCTTTCAGGGGGGCCAGGCAGGCCTTTGGGGGGATGCAGACCTTCAAGGGAGGGACAGGCCTTCAGGAGGAGGTGCAGGCCTTCAAGGGGGGACTGAACTTCAAGGGGGGGGACAGGCAGGCAGGCCTTCAGGGTGGGGGGGTGGGACAGGCCTTCAGGGGGGACAGACAGGCAGGTCTTTGAGGGGTATGCAGGCCTTCGAGGGGGGGGGACAGGCCTTCAAGGGGGAAACAGGCCTTCAGGGGGGAAACAGGCCTTCAGGGG
Source organism: Geotrypetes seraphini (assembly GCF_902459505.1). Classification (NCBI taxonomy): domain Eukaryota; kingdom Metazoa; phylum Chordata; class Amphibia; order Gymnophiona; family Dermophiidae; genus Geotrypetes; species Geotrypetes seraphini. The sequence continues at coordinate 395,504,362 of NC_047085.1, read as the reverse complement.
GGAAACAGGCAGGCCTTTAGGGGGTGTGGTGCAGGCCTTCAGGGAGAGGTGCAGGCCTTGGGGGGGGGGGGGAACAGACCAGGGGAGGAGGCCCTGGTGTAGAAGTACACGGAGGGAGGGAAGGGGGTTCAAAGATACGTGCATATGCCAGACTTTTTTTGGGGGGGAAGAAATAATGGGTCTGAAAATAGAGGAGAGAAGAGGGATGATGGATAATGGGATTTAGGGAAGGAAGGAACAGAAAGGGAGAGAAGTTGGACATAAGGGATGGTGTAGAGTGGGGAGGGGATAGAGATACTGGATAGGAGGGTAGTTGGGAAAAGAAAGGGAGAGATGGTGGACCCTGGGGTGGTAGAGAGATGCTGGATAAAAGGGTAGTTAAGAAAAGGTGGATCTGTGGATGGAGATGAAAAAAAAAAAAAAAAGATGCCAGACCTCCTGGGGAGGGACGGGAAACAGAAGGGGAGGACAGAGATGGCATATGGATGGTTAGCACGGAGAAAGAAGAAAGAAGGAGACCCTAGCAAGCAAGTTATCAGAAGACAACCAGAGCCTGGGACCAAAAAGCTTTGACTAATGACCGGAAAACTAATTTTATTTTCCATTTTGTGATTACAATATGTCAGATTTGAAACATGTATCCTGCCAGAGCTGGTGTTAGACCGCAAACGTGAGCTAGGATTTAACAGAGAGAGGAAAAGACTTTTTTGTTTGTTTTATTTTGTTTATACCACAGCGCCAGTGTGGTTATGAGAAGGCAAATGGGGTGAAGAGGCTATAAAATAAACCCACCAGGATGTTTGAAAAAAAAATGCCCAATTGGGTAGGAAAATCAAATCGAATCGAAACCAATTCAATAGGCTGAATCTATGGAAGATAGGTCAGCGATGGAGGGAAGCTTACAAATTGCCTAGCGACTCTGCCAACGGGTGTGTGAGCTGGGAGGGATGGGAAGAGAAATGCTGCTGCTGCGCCCAATGGGGGAGGGGAGGGGGGAAGAGAAACGTTCTGCTGCTGCACCCATTTTTGGGGGGAGGGGGAAGGGAAGAGAAATGTTCTGCTGCACCCAATTTTTTTGGGGGGAGGGGGAAGAGAAAAGCTGCTGCACCCAATTGGGGAGGGGAAGAGAAGTGCTGCTGCACCCAATTGGGGAGGGGGGAGGGGAAGAGAAGTGCTGCGGCACCCAATGGGGGAGGGGAAGAGAAGCAATTGAGGAGAAGGAAGACCAGTGAAGGGAGAGGAGAGGCAAGAGATGCCAAGACCATGGGAAGGAGGGAAAGGAAAGGAGCTACCAGACCATGGAGGGGGAGAGAGATGTCAGCGCATATGGGGGGAGGGGAGGAGGGCGATGCCAAGGCATGGGGGAGAGAAGGGAAGGAGATAGAGATGCCAGACCATGGGGTGGAGTGGGAAGGAAAGGAGAAGAGAGAGATGCCACAGCATAGGGGAGGGGCTGAAGCTGAAATGAATCATGTACAAAGGAGAGAAAGGGCACAGGAAGAGTGACGATGCATTATGGAACAGAGAGAGGGCGGACACTGGATGGAAAGGGCAGAGAGAGGGTGGACAGTGGATGCAAGGGGCAGAAAGAGGGTGGACAGTAGATGGAAGGGGTAGAGAGAGGGCAGAGGCTGGGTGGAAGGGGCAAAGAGAAAGGACAGATATTGCATGGAAGGGAGCAAGGACAAAGGCTGAATAGAAAAAAGAGAGCGAAGAGAATATGATTAAAGCAGAAACAACAAAAGGTAGAAATTTTTTTGTTGTTGTTGCTTTACGTAGAATCAAGTAGTATTGTAACTGTATTGATTAAAGTTTATATATAGGAAATGGAAATAAGGCAATTTTTTGGGATTAAATCCCTTTCCTCAGGTCAGGATAGGATACCATAACAGCAGGGGTGCCCAAATGGTTGATCGCAAAGGCAATGTGAGTCAATCATGTTGCCTTTGCAATCTTTTTCTTCCTGCCTCCCCGAGTCAGGCCATGCGCATACTAGCGCCGGACTCTCAAGACTTCACCTCCATCAATTCTGATGTCGGAGAGGAAGTTCTGGGCCAGCCAATCGCTGCCTCGCTGGCCTGGAACTTCCTCTCCAATGTTAGAATTAACGTCGGAGGTGAAGTCTTGTGAGTCTGGCGCTTGTACGTGCCTGGCCTGGCTCAGGGAAGCAGCAGGGAGAAATCGGCAAGGTGGCTTAGGGGGTAGGGAAAGAATCGTGAAAGTGGAGAAATCGGCGCAATGGCTTGTGGGGGGCAGGGGGAGAGAGAAAGAAAGGCAGAAATAAAGAGGGGGCAGCGGGAGAGAGAAACACAGGCAGGAGGGAGAGAAAGAGAAAGAAAGAAAAGGGGAGGGGCAGAAAGAAAGAAATATTGGATTTACAGTCAGAAGGAAGTGCAACCAGAGACTCGTGAAATCACCAGACAAAATGGTAAGAAAAATGATTTTATTTTCAATTTAGTGATCAAAATGTGTCCGTTTTGAGAATTTATATCTGCTCTCTATATTTTGCTCTATGGCCCCCTTTTACTAAACCACAATAGCGGTTTTTAGCGCAGGGAGCCTATGAGTGTGGCGCATTGGTTAAAAGCTATAGCCTCAGCACCCTAGAGTTATGGTTTCAAACCTATGCTGCATCTTGTGACCCTGTGCAAGTCACTTAATCCCCCATTGCCCCAGGTACACTAGATAGATTGTGAGCCCGCCGGGACAGACAAGGAAAAATGCTTGAGTACCTGAATAAACTCATGTAAAACCGTTCTGAGCTCTCCTGGGAGAACGGTATAGAAAATTAAATAAATAAATAGCATTGAGAGCAGCGCAGGGCATTCAGCGCATCTCCCTGCGCTAAAAACCGCTATTGCAGTTTAGTAAAAAGGGAAGGGGTATATTTGTCTATTTTTGTATAGTTGTTCCTAAGGTGACATTGCATAAAGTCATCTGCCTTGACCGCTTTGAAAACCTGCGGAATATAAATGATAATTAACATTTTCTCTGCATACAGTGTGTTTTGTGTTTTTTAAAAAATTTTATTGTTGGAAAATCATTTTGACTTGGTCATTTTAAAAGTAGCTCGCAAGCTAATGTATTTCCCTTTTTTAAACCTCCATACCATTTGAAAGAGGGCAAATATCTAATTATTCCCTTCTAGAATTGGATACTTCTTAAATTTAGTAAAAATATTCTGGCACAAGTGTCAAACCTTAAAAAAGGAAGTCATATTGAGCATTGGAAAATAATAATAATTAACTAATAAAAATAGTACACATTTAGGGCTCCTTTTACTAAGCTTCAATAGCGGTTTTAGCATTCGCTTAGTGCGTGCAGAATTGCCACGCACGCTAGACGCTAATGCCAGCATTGAGCTGTCATTAGTTTTCCAGTGTAGCACGGGGGTTTGCGCACGCTAAAAATGCTAGCGCACCTTAGTAAAAGAGGGGGGTTAATTTTCCCTACCACCAAAATTTCCCCATCCCGCCCCACCCGGTTACTTTTTCATGCCACCCGGCTGGAAAAAATTTCTGGGGAGCACACTGAAGTTACGTACTTGGAAATTCCCTAACTGTCCCGAAGGCTCACAATCTAGCTAAAGTACCTGAGAAAACAATTATTAAATAGTAAAGATATAACAATTCAAATAATAAAAATAAAAAGAATAACACTAAAGTAAATCAAAACCTCAAAGACCAAAGCAGTCCAAGCAAGACGGCCAAGGAGGAGGCAGATGAATGTGCTCTCTTCGAACCAGATGACTCCCCTTACAATCTATCCTCAAAGGCTTTGTAAATTTACCGAACATAAAACTCTAAGCCCATGCCTAAAAGTCCTTTTGGGCTTGGTCTTAGGTTGAAGCTGGGAAAAGTCTACGAGCACTATGTTCGCATTCCCTATTAGTTTAGCTTATGCGTCTCCTATACCAGGCTCATTGCTTAGATAAAATTTGTGCAATTTTAAATTCTGCCATTGTATGCTTGTTTGCTTTCCTTTTTTGCATGAGGGATTAGCTCAGGTTACAGTCAGGCAGGACAGAACAGAGAAATTGGCAATGGTAAGGCTTACTTCCAAAGCTTCTTTGTTTTCTGACTTGTAAGGGAGATGTGCTTTCGCTCTTTGCTGGAAGCAACTCTGGATCAAATTTCAGTTGCCCAGGAGTAGGAAGAAGAAGGTCAGAGACCCTCCCAGTGAGTCTGTCTCCTAGCAACCGATAGTTCCCCACCCACAGTTGGCAGACAGAAATTGCAGATCAAGTTTCCTCTTTCAGAAAATGCAGTGATAAATTCTTAGCAGCTCATCTCTTAGCAACAAACTGCATGTGCAGAAAGGGGGGGGGGGTGAGTTTCTAGAGTTGCTGGAAGGTGTGAAATTTGCAATATAAAAGCTCACTGACTCTTAGGTAACTGGACTAAAAGGATGCTCTTCTAGCCAGTACTGCAATGTTAAATTAATTCAGCTATTCTTGTTTAATAACTCTTATACTCAGTTCAAATATCCATAAGTTCAGACGATTTATTTATTCAATGTGCTTGGAAGGTTAAAAATAATTTTATTCTTTCTAACCTCTCTGCTTCCTTAAAGTCACTTAGGGGCAGATTCTCAAAACTAAAATCTGCCTTTAGCATGCATGTATTTTAGTAGAGAATTATCAAACCGGCTTACCAAGTTCTTTTCTGAATTTTCCAGCAGTCTCTGAGCGATTCTCTATAATTGCTGAATGATTCTCTAAGCTCGTTGTGCCACATTTGAAGCCAAAATTTACTGACAGGTCTGAGCTGTCATTGCCTTATCAGTGACTGGTTCAGGCATTGACAGAAAAGTAAGGTTTGATAGCTCAGACCTCCCCGCCACCCCCATCCCCAAGAAAATTAAAACAACAACAAACAAAAAAAATTTGAAGAGTGGCAGGAGAGATACCCATTCTCTCCTGCCACCTCGCACAATCACCCGACACTGCTAACCTCCCCTCCAAGCAAATTAAAATAAACAACAAACCAATAAATTTAAATAATAATTTTTTTAAAACCCACAAAAAAACCAACAAATTGAAATTCGGCAGGAGAGATGATGCCTACTCTCTCCTGCCACATCGCACAATTATCTGACACTAATAATCCCCCCCAGCAGTGGAAGAGATGCCCATTCTCTCCTGCCAAGCAATGCAACCCCAACACCCCCCCCCCCCCAGCAGCGGAAGAGATGCCCACTCCCTCCCGCTGCTGACATCAAGTGACTCCCCCAACTGAAACCCCCCGGCAGCAAAGAGATGTCCACTCCCTCCTGCCACCAAGTGACACACCCCTGACAGCCCCCAGCAGCAGGAGAGATGCCCACTCCCCTCCCCTTCCCCTTAACTTATTTACAATGGCTGGCCGGAGGGATGCCTACTCCCTACAGCCAGCTGGCTCTGATTGACCCAGATTCCTAAGGCCCCTCCCATAGGATTTAAACAGCTCTTAGCGCCGCCTACCTCAGAAGGGCCAACTGCCAGTCTGTATGAAGTGGTGATGTAACTGGGCTGACCAAATTGACTAGACTGCTTCCAGGTAGGTACAGCTGTAAATATTTTTCCAGATTAACTGTTTAGTTTGTTAGTACCGTATCTGTGACTGATTTATGATCCCAGCACAAATTCTGTATTTTGTCTTTAGGTACTTTATATTAAATGTATAGACCTCAGAGTTTGTAGTATCCCAGTCTCCCTAGAAATCAGAAAACAGCTTGCAGGACAGGATATTTTATCCCAGAGCCAAATGTGAACCCAACTGATCGGCATGAAGTTCCCCATGTCAGTGCATGGCAGGACCCTCCAAGTGTATTAGCATTTGTACTTGAAGCTTTATACATTACATTACATTACATTACATTCGGGATTTCTATTCCGCCATTACCTTGCGGTTCAAGGCGGATTACAAAAGGTTAGTTTAAGGACAGGATTACAATGAATTACAGAATTACAGAATTACAGAGTTAAAGAATTATAGAATTACAGAGTTACATAATTACAGAATTACATAATTACATGAATTATAATGAATAGCTAGATAGGTTAGATGTAGATCTTAAGGGCTTTTAGAGGTCGTGTTGTTATTGCTGTTTTAGGAATTTCTTGAAAAGTGTGGTTTTTATTTCTTTTCTGAACGTCTTATAGTCTGGGGTTGTCATCAGAAGGTTGGATATCTGTTTGTCCAGATTCCTAAGGCACACCAACAAAGATTTATATCCTATTTCTCCAGGAGGACTAACATTTTATCCTCACAGATATGTTCTACGAAAACTAATGAAATAATTACAGCAGCTGATCTACTCAATAATTCTCAATAGATAATTCATAATAAAAACAGAACTCATTCCTTAATCTTCATCTGGAGATCCCTGTCCTTCACTTTAATCTTTTCACAACAGGCATCCTTGGGCTTCCCCAGTCATGCCAGCTACATATGCAACCATTTAAGAACATAAGAATAGCCATACTGGGGCAGACTGATGATTCATCTAGCCCAGTATCCTGCTTCCAACAACGGCCAATCCAGGTCACAAACACCTGGCAGAATCCCAATCAGTAGCATTATTTTTCCTGAAATATTTGTGTGGCCCACATGAGAACCCTGATACACATCACAAAGCAAAAAGCAGATTCTGGAAAGATTTATGAAATAGACATATAGCCATAATAAGAAGGTTCAACACCTAACTAGAATCTTTGTATGCAAAAAACCAAACAAACAATAAAAACAACCTTTTGAAGGACAGCACCTGCATTCTTGTGATAAGGAAAGTCAGTTTTCTTAAAAGATTTCATCATTACTACAAAAGAACGTTTTTCAGAACCAGTACTGCTTACTAAAACTCTATATTACAACATTTTTAAATAAAGAACTAAATCCCATTCCTCAACCACAACTATTACGGTGGTCAAGGCCACACATCTGCTGCTATTTTGAAGACTCGAGCTAGTACTGCTGCCTGTATAGCTGGCTTTCAGGGGGTGCATTCTGATTTCAACCACAAGGGGACACTCTAGTACTTTATAAAGAGAAGTAAAAGCATTGAAAGCCTGTTATGGACTAGGCAGAATTTCAGATCTTAGTTCAATTATGTTAACTCTGTGCCAATACTGCTCCCCATAATGATTTCTTAAACTGCTGCACAGCACCTGTATCCACAGTCATAGAGCAGCAAGACAGGAAACTCCTGTGACCAAAAACATCTGGCAAAAAGTAACAGAAAATTCTAGGAACTTCCAGCCACCAAGATGGCACAGTATTACTTTTCTCTGAAGCTTAACCTTATCTTTCAGACATGAAAAAATGCAAGACAAATACATGCCTCAGAGTATGAGCCAATAAATGCATAAAACAGAAGCTGCCATTACCTACCGTAAACAACAGTTGAACAGGGGAGGAGAGAGAGAAGGAGACATGTACCAGGAATTGCACACACACTGCTAGTACAGACCTGCTCAAGCTAACTAGCTTGAAAGTACCTTAATGGAGGCCCCAGCAAACCGCGAAAGTTGTTTGATGTGTTGTCCCTGCTTGCCAATGATGGCTCCCACCGCCAGAGCTGGGATGAAGAGATGAACGGTCTCAGACTCTGACTGTTGCTAAACAAAACCAAGAAATAAAAATGACAAAGTGAGTGAGTGATTCTGGTCAAGGTAATTCAAACAGAAGTAGTGATCAGCCGAACAGTTGCCTTAGTTAAGATAACCTGATAGGTACATAGAAAACAGTAAATTAAAGTTTTGATTTATCACCCTATTCTATAGCCTTCTAAAAAAATTAGAAATTTCAGTGACTACACGTAAAGGGCAAGTGTATGAAGCTGCAATATGTCCTGAGCCAGGGTACTATATTCTTTTGGGTCTCTCCTTTCTCTCCTGCTCACGAAGGAATATCCCACTTGATGGTTTTCTCTATGAAAATTCCAGTTCTATTAAAGTAAAATTACCAGTTCAGTGTTCTCCCTAGAAATTTTTCCAGCCGGGTGGCATGATAAAGTAGCCAGGACGGGGAAATTTGGTGGTTAGAATAGGATCATTAAATCCAGTGTCATATATATGACAGCCAGTGCTGATCATTTTTTAACAACCCCCTCCTCTATATAAAAAGATTATTTTTAGTAATAATCTATTTGTCACACAACAAGGAAAAAGCAGTATCTTAAACACTGCAGTGAGCATTAGAACACCAACACACATATTGTAAAACTAAACAAGCCAGACAGATCCTGCACCGTCAATTGATCCTGAAGTCAATGCTAACAGAAAACCATGTCCTTTTCATACACAAAGAACACAAACACCCTCGCCCAATATGGAATAATCACAAACTTAAAATAGATATATGTAGACAAAAGTTAAACTGAAACGCCAAGAAACCAGACTGTGCATACAATGCAACACCACAGAAACAGTGACATATGTCCCCTAATACTGTGCAAAATATAAAGACAGTAAATGTAAATTTGAAAAAAAACTGATACATAACAATCACCACTTTACAAATTAACAAATAGAAGTACAAGAAATAACGAGAAATAAGAAAATACCATTTTATTGCATTAATCCATTTTTCAATTAGCTTTCAGAGGCCAAATCTTTCTTCAAGACAGTACAGTATACAGCTGTTATGGTATCATGTCCTGACCTGAGGAAAGGGGTTTAGTTTCAAAAAACTGCCTTATTTCCATTTCCTATTTATAAACTTTTATCAGTACAGTTACAATACTACTTGATTCTACGTAAAGCAACAAAAAAAATTTTCTTTCTACCTTTTGTTGTTTCTGCTTCAATCATCTTCTCTTCGCTCTCTTCTTTCTATATAGCATTTGCCTTCTCTCCCTTCCATGCAACATCTGCCCTCTCTTAGCCCCTTCTACCCAGCCTCTGCCCTCTCTCTACCCATCCCTTCCATCTACTGTCCACTCTCTCTCTGCCCATTCCATCCACTGTACACCCTCTCTGCCTGTTCCATCCAGTGTCTGCCCTCTCTCTCTTCCATGAGGCATCTTCCCTCTTTTTATGTCCTTCAATAAAATGTATATCCTGTGCCCTTTCTCTCCTTTGTATATGATTCATTTTAGCTTCACGCCCTTTCCATTCTTCTGTCTCCACCCCCCTCCCCTATGCTCTGGCATCTCTTCTCCTTTCCTTCCTTCCCACTCCACCCCATGGTCTGGCATCTCTATCTCCTTCCCTCCCCCATGCCCAGGCATCTCTCTCCTCTATTTCTCCCTCCTTGCTCTGGCACCTCCTTTCCTTCCTTTCCCTCTGGTCTGGCATTTGTCTCCTTCGTTTTCCTTCCCTCCCCCCTGCCCTGGCATCTCTCTCCTCTCCTTCCATCTCCCCCTCCATTATCTGGCATCTCTTCTCCTTCCTTTCTCTCCCTCCTTCCTTCCTTTCCCCTGGTCTGGCATCTATCTCTTCCTCCCCCCAATATGCCCTGACATCTCTCCCTCCATGGTCTGGTATCTCCTTTCCCTCCCATGGTCTTGGCATCTCTCTCCTTCCCAATTGGGCACAGCAGCAGCATTTCTCCCCCCTCCCATTGGGTGCAGCAGCAGGATTTCTCCCCCCCCCCCCCCAATGCAGTTCACAATTTGCTACAGGCTAAGGCAGGAGATAGGGAAGCGATGAGGGAAGCTTACAACTAGCTGTTCTTGCTTGCTTCGGGCCTTCATCGCTACTGGGTACTGCCTACTTTCTGTTTCCGCGAAAGCAAGACCCAGCAGCAAGCTTCCCGCGTCACTTCCCTATCTCCTGCCTTAACCTGTAGTGAATTAAACCCACACTCCAGGGCTCTAAAGCAGGGGTGTCCAACCTTCTGGTTTCCCTGGGCCACACTGGAAGAAAAAAACTTTTCTGGAGCAGTACAAACATTAACACTAGCTGATGAGCAAAAAAAAAGGCTGAGCAGGTCCCAAATTTGCAATCACTAATATAGAAGATGTACATATCTAATAATAAACCTTCATTAAAGGGACACTGTGGAGAGGAACCCAAAAAAGCAGTAATACTTACCCTGACCGAGTGATCCTCCAAGTGCACTGCTGACAGTGGGAGCAGCCACAGGCTTCCGCATCTCCACTCTGATGAGCAGTGATGTGCGCTCCTGGTTTTCCCATTCACTTCTATTATAGCTACGGTGAGCCTCATCAGAGTGGGGATGTTGAATCATCTGTCAACGGCGCACGTGGAGGATCGTTCAGTCAGGGTAAATATTACTGATTTTTTGGGCCTCCTACTTTGAGCTTAGGCTCCCTCAAAATGAACATCTCCCCTGCTGTAGCTAGTAGGGATCCCCAAGCCTCACCAACTGACGGCCACCTCTTCCCTTCCAACTTCCCAAGTTCTGCAGCTGGCAGCAATATTGCAGAGCTGCTGCCTTCCCTCCTCTATGCCCCCCCACTTTGGCTTTCATGCATGCATAAAAGCAGTGGCAGCTTGAGAATATTGCCATTGGCTGCAAAGCTTGGAGATTTTGGGTTGCCAGACTGAAGGAAAATGTCTTCAGTTGGCAGGGCTTAGGAATCCCCAATAGCTCAAGAATTTGTAAATTACACTCAGGTGGGGATAAACTTTGGTGCCCATCCACTAATTTTGGGCTCCAGTCCCTCAATCAAATCAGCTGTATATGACTACACCACTAAATACAAAAATAATTGTGATGCACATATCCCAAAGCTAACATATTCTAGTTAATAAATTAAAAATAAAACAATTTTTTCTAACTTGTTGTCTGGATGTTTTGTTTTTCCATCATCTTGGTCCCAGTTTCTCTTTCTGCTTTTGTGTCTGCTGTCCAGTTTTTCTCCTCTTCTCAATACTGTTCCATTCCTTCCTTATGCCTGTCTCCAACATATTGATTTTTCCCTTTCAGCTTTCTTAACTTTTTCTTTTCTTTTTTGCCTCTGTCCACTCAAATCTTGCCTTCTTTCTCACCCTTCTTAAATGTTCAGTTACCTCTCAATTCTCCATCTTCTCAGTCACTAGCTCTCCCATTTCCCATCTCACTCCTTTCCCAGCCTCCTATTTCTTTCTATCTACTCCCTATTACCACATTTCTACCACTGTTCTCCCACTGCTCTCTCACTCATCTTGTCATCTCTCTTTTGACCTCATCCACATGGCTCACCACTTTCAGAATCCCCCCCTCTCTCCACTGGTCAGGCTATAACTTCCTGTCCCTTTCTTTCCATCCCCTTTCTTCTCCCAGATCTCATCCCTCATGCCCTCCCATGGGTTTATCTCTCCTCTATCCCCATGGTCCAACATTTTGCTCCCTCTCTTTTCTGTTTTTCTTCTTCCATCCTCCCTTGATGCTGAACAATCAAATGGAGGGGGGGAAAAAAAAAAAAGAGAGAGAGAGAGAGAGAGAGATGCTGCATTTCTCTGCCTTCCATCCATAGGCATAACATTTCTCCCTACCTCCCTTCCATCCCCAGATTCAACTTCTCTCCCTTTCTCTCCCCGTGCCTGCCTGCCTCCCTCCCCCTGGTCCACCATTTCTTCCTCTCTCTTCCCAACAGTTCTCCCTTCAAGTACCTCTTTCCCTCTTCCTCAACAGTACTCCAGGTCCAACTTCTCTCCCATCAGACCATTTCCCACCATCTCTCTCTCTCTGTCTTCTGTTTTTAGCCCCATAAGTTCTCCCCCATGCCCAATCTGGCATGTCTTTTAATATCCTCCCCTATGTACTTAAAAAAAAACCCAAAAACCCAGTCCAGGAGGCTTCCTTGGCTTAGCATGTTCTCCCCCACTTCTCCGCGCCCATGCATCTCTACCTCACTCCTCTCCCACCACCATGTCCAATAAAGCACAGTTACTTACCGTAACAGGTGTTATCCAGGGACAGCAGGCAGATATTCTCTACATGTGGGTGATGTCATCAACAAAGCCCCCTAGCGGATATTTTCGTAAGCAGACTTGCTCGAAGACCTTCAAGCTTGCAATTAGCCTGCACATGCGCGCGTGCCCCTCCCGCCCTGCGTCTCCTCAGCGTGTCCTCAGTTCAGATAGCAAGCAAAGAAGCCAACCACAGCGAGGTGGGTGAGTTGCGAGAATATCTGCCTGCTGTCCCTGGATAACACCTGCTAGGGTAAGTAACTGTGTTTTATCCCAGGACAAGCAGGCAGCATATTCTCTACATGTGGTGACCTCCAAGCTAACCAGAAAGGGATGGAGGGAAAGTTGGCAATTTAGGAGAACAGATGCTGCAAAACAGACTGGCCGAAGTGGCTGCCACGCCTGGAGAAAGCATCCAGACAGTTATGCGAAGTGAACGTATGAACCGAGGACCAAGTGGAAGTTTTACAGATTTCCTCAATGGTAATCGAGAGGAGGAAAGCAACAGACGCCGCCATCGCTCTGACCTTGTGGCCCGTGACTCGACCCGGCAGGGAGAGACCAGCCTGAGTGTAACAGAAAGAGATACAAGCGGCCAACCAGTTAGAAATGGTCCGCTTAGAAACAGAGCGACCCAGGGGGGTCATGTGATGACGTTGAGCTGAGCGGCGGCTCCTTGCTCGAGCTCCGACCCTCTTGCGCTGTAATCTTCACTTTTTAAAGCCATCCTGCTTTGCCTTTAATATCTCTTTGGGGCAGGGCGGAGCGGAACGCTGTGGGGAGCTAGCGGCTGCTTCGGCGGCTCTCTGCAGCAGCTTTTGGGCACGTTATGCCTGTTAAGACCCCGCGGCCGATTCGGGCTCAGCGTGTGCACAGAGCTCCCAAGATGGCGTCCGGAACTGCAACCCCGCCGAGAGTGCTACTCCAGGACGACGCAGTCAAGGAGTTGACCCAGACCATCTCTGCGGCGATAGATTAACGGCTCACTAAGCTCCAGGCAACTGTGGAGGATGTGCGGGATTGCCTGGAGCGGCATGGTCAGCGACTTCAGATCGCGGAGTCCCGCATAGCCGCCCAGGAGGATCGTTCTGGGGAGTTGGAGACGCAGGTTCGGGCCCTGCAGGCTCAGTGCGCAACTCTCCACGAGCGGCTTGAAGACCAGGAGAACTGCGGCCGCCGCAACAATATTCGACTGGTGGGCCTGGCGGAAAACATCCGAGACGCTGAGCTGCGTGAGCTGGTGGAGAGGTGGCTGCCTGGAGCGGTGGGTTTTACCCCAGAAGGATCGCGCACCTTGGTGGAGAGGGTGCATCGCCTGGGCCCGCGTCGAGAGGGTGCGGGCAGGCCTCGACCTGTTATTGCCAGGTATCTGAACTTTGCTGACAAGGCCCAGGTCATGGCTCTGTACAGAAAAAAGGGTGCGCTGGAGCATGAGGGCGTTAAGATCCTACTCTTCAATGACTACTCAGCTGAAGTGGCTGCTCGCCGGCGCGCCCTGGCGCCTTATTGCACCGAGCTCCGCAACAGAGGCCTACGCTTCGTGGTGCAATATCCTGGGTCTTTGAGGCCGGTGGTCCGGGTCTTTGAGGCCGGGGGACCGAAGACCTGCGAGGACGTGGAGGCGCTACAGGCTTATATAAGATCTTTGGCGCCTATACCTCCGGAGCCCTGAGAAGATCTGCTTCGTTTCCCTAAGACTCTCTTCAGATTTTGTCTCTCTGGTGACTGGCCCAGGGGCTGGATAGTCTTGAACCTTTGCCCTATGTTTCACTTTTGGGGGGGCTCTAGGACTCTGGGGCCAGCCTTGTTTTTCTTTTCTGTCGGGTTCATGGCTGCCTTGCTGGCTGTTTTTGGGGAGTAATATCCTGTTGTTCCTGCTGTTACTCCCGCTTTGACACCTGCTCAGGACTTTCCCATCCGGATCCCTGGACTAGGCTGCTGTTTTCTTTTTTGCATACAGGGATCCTGGACTCTGGGTGTCGGGTATTTCGAACTTCGCCCCTTTGCTTTGTTTTTTGTTGCCTTTGGATATGTTTGTGCTGGGAGGTTTGCTGTTGGGGGTGGGGTGGTTTCTGAGGATTTCTGGGTCTTTTTGCGTGAGGGGGTTGGGGGGGGCTTTCAGTAATATGTTTTTATTGTGGGGGGGGGAGGGGATGGCTGGGGTGTTGGTTGGGTCTGGGTGGGGGGAGCGGGAGGGTGAACGGATGGGGTATTGTATGTCTGGTGGGCTGTGGACTGTTTGTGTGGGGTGTGCTTGGGTGTGCGTGTTTGTGTGGTGTGGAAATGGGGCGGGGAGGGGGGGGTTTGGCTGTGGGGTGGTGGTTCTCTAGTTCAGTGGAGGGTTTGGGGCTCTATTGCTTGTTCTTGGGGGTTTGGCTGGGAGACCCTCAGGGATTGTGTGATGTTTCGATGGTACGGTGCATTGGTGCTGGGTACTTCCCATGGCTATGGCTGACTTGGTGTGTCTTACGTTGAACGTGGCAGGCATCAACTCTCCTGTGAAGCGCACCAAGGTTCTGTCGTTCTTGAAGAAGGAAAAAGTCTCTGTGGCTTTTCTACAGGAGACTCACCTCACGGCCTGCGAACATCAGAAGTTGCAGCGTGACTGGGTGGGGGAAGTGGTGGCGTCCTCCTATTCGTCTAGGCAGAGGGGGGTGGCTATTCTCATCCATAAGGCGGTGGTAGCGGTCACCCACAGGGTTATCCGGGACCCTCAGGGCCGCTTTGTCATCTGGGCGGGGACTTTGAATGATAGACCTGTGGGTGCTTTACAATGTTTACACTCCTAATGTCTACACTCCCCCTTTCTTCTCTACTCTAGTGGCCCACTTGATAGCGTTACTGAATTATGAACTCCTGGTGGGCGGGGATTTCAACATCACTAGCGACCCCTCCATTGATTGTAAGCCTCCGAGATCAGTGGCGGCGGATAATGAGCATAGAGGGGTGAACTTCCTGATGGGAGAGCTGGACTTCCAGGATGTGTGGAGGGTTTACCATCCTGGGGAGGTGGACTTCACTTTTTTTTCAGGGGTTCATCACTGTCACTCCCGTCTGGACTACTTTTTACTCCCCTCTCGTTCCATCGGGCGGACGGTGCGCACCCATATATTGGATGTTCCTTTCAGTGATCATGCCGCTGTGACATTGACTCTCAAGTGGGGGAGCGGCTCTCTGGTTGATCGCATTTGGCGCTTTAATCCCTCCTTGTATCTAGATGAGGAATTTCACACCTATCTCATCGAGAAATGGTCTAAGTATAAGCAGACGAATGAAGGGACTGAGGTCTCGGATACCGTATTCTGGGAAGCAGCGAAGGCTTATCTTCGTGGTTGTATAATTGCTTACTCTATTCGCAAGCGTAAGCTCCGGGATGCTGAACTTACGTCATTGGCAAAACAAATGAGGGAATGCCGGTTATATCATCTACGGCACAGTTCTGAGGAAGCTCGACAGTCGTATCTCCGTTTGCATAAACAAATTGACGCTATTCTTTCTGCGCGGGCTTTAACTCATCTTGATGTGTACAAGTTTCAACTTTATAGGTGGGGCAACCGGGCGGGGAAGCTCCTGGCCAACCTGGTTCGCCCACATCGTCGTGCAGCGCGCATTTCCCATATTCGGGACTCCTCAAATGTGTCGCATCGGACGGAGACGGCTATCCAGTCCCAATTTGTACGTTTTTACAGCGACTTATATAGCGCGGGAGTGTATGATACTGAGGCTCGGGACCTTTTCTTTCGAGACTTGAATCTTCCATTTGTCTCGGAGGCGCACCGTGACTTACTCAATGCCCCTATTACTTGTCGGGAGATCTCCACGGCTATCGGACGTTTGAAACTAGCTAAGGCTGCAGGACCGGACAGCATGGGGCCCGAGTTTTATAAGATCTTACAACATCATGTGGGCCCTGCCTTATGCGCCATGTTTGGTGATATGCAGGCCTCGGATAGAATTCTCCCGGAGCAGAACCATGCTCACATCGTGGTGCTTCCTAAACCGGGCAAGGATTCCACCTTGGTGGGCTCCTATAGACCCATATCCCTGCTTAACCAAGATATGAAACTTCTTACGGCTATCTTGGCTAAGCGCCTGGCTCAGGTTGTCCCTTTGCTTGTACATCCTAACCAGATGGGTTTTGTGCCTGGTCGCTTTTCCTCGGCTAACATTCTCAAGGCACTGGTGGCTCTGAGGGAGGGCAGGGGACGCCCTGGGGACGATCTGCTGGCTAGTTTAGATGCCGAAAAAGCCTTCGATAAGGTTGTTTGGCCTTACCTTTTCTGGGTTTTGCGCCGCTTTGGCATTACAGGCTTTTTCCTTGAATGGGTGGTCCGTTTGTATATGGCTCCTACCGCTCAGCTCCTTATTAACCGTCAGCGCACGGCTCCTTTTCCTTTGCGGAGAGGGACCCGGCAGGGGTGCCCCTTGTCGCCGTTGTTGTTTATATTTTCGCTTGAACCGCTGGCGGCTAAGATCCGAGACGCCCCGGGAGTAGAGGGCTCCAAGTGGGGGCAGAGTTATGCAAGATTACCATGTTTGCGGATGATATGCTGCTCTTTGTCGGTAATGCCCGGGTTTCTATCCCTTGCATAACTTCCTTTATTGACTCTTTTGGGGCTTTTTCCGGACTGTGTATTAATTTCAGTAAGTCTGAGGCGCTCCCTGTCACTTTGCCTTGTGCATCGCGAGCTCTACCCTCTTTCCCTTTCAGGTGGGCGGTGGGAGAGCTTAAATACCTTGGGATCTTTCTTAGCGCTGATTGGGCCGTGGTTTATCGAAGCAACATTGTGAATCGTCTTGCTCAGCTTCGGGATGCTTGTCATCGCTGGGGGGACCTCCCCCTGTCGCTCTTTGGCCATATTGCCTTAGTAAAAATGGTTCTGCTGCCCAAGATTCTTTACCCTTTACAGATGATTCCCCTGTGGTTGCGGACGACCGAGGAGAGGGCCTACAGGTCCTTTGTTGGCTCTTTTATCTGGCGGAACCGGAGGGCCCGCGTTGGGTTTTGGAGACTCACGCAAAGCAGAGACCGGGGTAGTTTAGCGCTCCCGGATCTCCGGTTATATAATGTGGCGGCCCTGATGCGCTGGGTGCATGAACTCTACACGCTAGGTTACCGATTTGCCCCTCCGAGATTGTTCGATTCTTGGTGGCCCCGCACTGTGCGCTGGCTTGTCTTGACGTCCCTAGGTGGCGGCGCCCCCGGACGGGTTGTAATTCTCTTTGGATGGATCCGCTGCGGCGTGCGCTGCTCTGGTGGTGGCGTCGGATAGGGGGGGGGACCACGGGACCACTGGGCTTTTCAATTTGTTAGGGGTAACCCTGCGTTCCCGCCGGGTGTTGGTGGAGCCCGAGGCCTGGAGGCCAGTTTTGGCACTTGTTTCTGCTTGGGGCATGTTGACTCATCGCCATCCGTGGATGGGACTTTCCCTTCCCTTGCTGACCACCGCCGTCATTGGTCTCTCCCTGATATGCCTTTCTTTGCTTATTTACAGCTGCGTCATTTTTATGAGGCCTCTCGGAAATGCGCCCCAACTGGCTATCGTTTCTTGAAGGTTGACCACATCTTTCTCTCTCTCCCTGCCTCTATGAATTCTCTCTCTACTTGGTATAGAATGGCCCGGGCGGAACGACCGGACCCTCGGCTCCTTGGTTTAGCTTACCAATGGACTGAGGAGCTGGGGGAGCCAGTCGGGGTTGAGATGTTGGTTGCCTGCTTTTCCAGCATCCCCAGAGGGGCGCGGAACGTTTCCCTGCAGGAAATACAATTCAAAATACTACACCGCACATATTTTACTAGGGTACGGGGCAGGAGGGCGGGCCTTTGGGGATCTGATCTATGTGTTAAATGTCAGCGTATGCGTGGCACCCTTGTACATATGTAATTGGAATGTCCGCAGTTGGAAACTTATTGGAATGGGGTGTTGGATTTCTTGGCTCGGGTTATGCAGCTGCCTTTTCAGTGGTCCTATTTACTTATTCTACTGGGGTGTGAGGGGGAGGTGTTAGACCAGGGCCTTAGTTCGGAGCACTGGCGCTTTCTGTACGCCGCTCTGTTGGTGGCCAAGCATGGAGTGCTCCGTCTTTGGATGGATGTCAATGCGCCTGAGATGCTAGGATGGAAGCGCTCCTTACTTGAGGTGGCTCGCTGGGAGCTTCGCATTAGCCCGGAGCCGCTGTCGGGGTCCCGGCGCCTCTACCGCTCTCTATGGGATGCTACCGTATTGGAGGTTGGCTCTCTGTGACTGGATGTGTGTCTTGCCCCTTTCACTTTAACTGGACTGGGGGGGGGGGGCTATTTGTTTCTTCATTTGCTTGGATGGTTGCTGGTGTGTGAGTGTGCGGGTCAGTGTGACTGAGGTATGACTGGAGTATGGATGTTGTGGTGCGTGTGAGTTGGCTGGATACTGGGGGTTTCTTTTCCTGTGTTTCTCTTGAGGGTTCTGTTCATTACAAAACGTTGAATTGTACTGATCAGCTTACATGCACTTTGTGCTTCTTTCTTATGCGGACTGAGACGGGGTGGTTTTTGATTTGATTTGCCCTTTTAGGGGCCTCGAGGGGTTGGTCTTCCCCTCCTTTGGGGGGGTGCCCCCCTGTTTGCTTTGATGCTTTGCTCAATCCTAGCCCTGTCTGTACTGTATTGTTTTCCTTGGCTGTTCAGTGCTTTTCTGTTTAATAAAAATTATTTCAAACAAAAAACAAACAAACAGAGCGACCCAAGCGATTGGGATAGAAAGAGATGAACAGCTGTGGAGCAGTACAGTGAGGAGCGGTGCGCCTCAAGTAGAAGGCCAGCGCACGCTTACATTCAAGAGAATGCAGAGCCACTTCTCCAGGGTGAGAATGGAGCTTCGGAAAAAACACAGGAAAGACAATGGATTGGTTGATGTGAAAATCAGAAACAATTTTGGGCAAGAACTTAGGATGGGTGGGGAGGACCACCTTATCATGATGAAAGACAGTGAAAGGGGGGTCCGCAACCAAGGCTTGAAGCTCACTGACCCAACGGGCAGAAGTGAAAGCAATAAGCAACACAACCTTCCAAGTAAGATACTTCAAGTGAGCCTGCGCTAGCGGCTCAAATGGGGGTTTCATCAAATGTGCAAGGACCACGTTTAGATCCCAAATCACCGGAAGAGGTTTAAGGGGCGGATGAACGTGGAAAAGTCCTTTCATGAAGTGGGAAACCACAGGATGAACAGGGATAGGCTTCCTGTCAATTGGCTGATGAAAAGCAGCAATGGCACTAAGGTGGACTCCAACCGAAGAGGACTGGAGTCCAGCACCAGACAAGTGTAACAGATAATCCAGGACAGCAGACAAGGAGGCAGACATCGGCTCCAGCTGTCGAGTAGCACACCAGGAAGAAAAGCAGGTCCACTTCTGATGGTAACATTGGCGAGTGGACTCCTTCCGAGACGCTTCCAGGACAGGCTGGGAGAGCTGGAACGAGGGAATTAAGTCTCGAGGAACTAAGCCGTTAAGTGCAGAGACTGGAGGTTGGGATGAAGCAGAGAACCCTGACTCCGCGTAAGCAGAGAAGGAAAAATAGGCAGAGGAAGAGGCTCCCTGCAACAGAAGGGACAACCAAGGTTGTCGGGGCCACCGAGGAGCTATCAGAATCATGGTGGCACGCGAAGACTTGAGGTTGACGAGAGTCTTCAGAATCAGAGGGAATGGAGGGAACGCATACAGGAACGCGTTCGTCCAATCCAGAAGGAAGGCATCTTACTCGATCCTGAGAGGGATGTAAACCCTGGAGCAGAAGCGGGGCAACTTGTGATTGAGGGGGGGACGCGAATAGATCGATATCCGCAGGGTCACGGAGTGGAGAGACCACTCGTGAGGCTGAAGAAGACGACTCAACCTGTCCGCCAGACAGTTCCGCTAGCCCTGAATGTAGACAGCACGAATGAATATGTTGCGGCGCACGGCCCAATCCCAGAGCCGCAGTGCCTCCTGGCACAGGGACTTGGACCCAGTGCCCCCCTGCTTGTTGATATAATACATGGTGACCTGGTTGTCCTTGCGAACCAGCACTACTCGGTTGCGGAGCAAGTGACAAAAAGCTTTCAGAGTGAGGAAAATCGCACGAAGCTCTAGAAGATTGATGTGACAAAGGCGGTCAGTACGGGACCAAAGACCCTGGGTGCGCAGACCATCCAGATGAGCCCCCCAAGCATAGGTCGACGAGTCCATCGTGAGGACCTTCTGCGGAGGAGGAGCATGGAACAGAAAACCTCTGGAAAGATTGGAAGAGAGCATCCACCAACAGAGAGACTTCCTCAACAAAGGAGTCACAACAATGCTTTGAGAGAGAGGATCCCGAACCTGGTTCCACTGGGATGCCCGAGTCCATTGAGGAATACGGTGGTGAAGTCTGGCAAAAGGAGTCACGTGAACCTTGGAGGCCATGTGACCTAGGAGGACCATCATGAGCCGAGCCGGCGCCGAGTGCAGATGGGTGACCATTCGGCATAAACGGATAAGGGCCTCCTGACGAGGCCAAGGCAAGATGGAGCGGAGACACACCGTGTCCAGGACTGCTCCGATGAACTCAAGAGACTGGGACGGGCAGAGGTGGGACTTGGGAAAGTTCACCTCGAAGCCGAGACTCTGAAGGAGCAAGATTGTCTGTTCCATCGCTTGCAGGACTTCGTTGCGAGAGGACGCCTTGATTAACCAGTCGTCGAGGTAGGGAAACACCTGCAGGCCACCGAGGCGCAGGACTGCAGCTACCACAACCAGACATTTCGTGAAGACCCTCGGAGAGGTCGCCAGGCCGAAGGGAAGAACACGGTACTGGAGATGGAGATCCCCCACCCGGAATCTCAAATACCGGCGAGAGGCTGGGTGTATTGAAATGTATGTGTACGCCTCCTTGAGGTCCAGAGAGCACAGCCAGTCCCCCTCATCCAAGAGGGGATACAACGTGGGAAGGGTGAGAATTCTGAACTGTTCCTGCACCAGAAACTTGTTCAGAGCACGGAGGTCCGTCTTCTTGGGTACCAGAAAGTACCGGGAGTAAAATCCGGAGTTCCACTGTTCCTTGGGAACCTCCTGGACCGCCCAAAGGCGAAGAAGGGCCTGGGCTTCCTGCAGAAGGAGAGGAAGTTGAGACTGAGCAAAAGGAAACTCTCTTGGAGGCAGGTCCGGGGGGGTACGTGACTGACGGGGAGGGAATACCCTTCCTTGATGATAGACAACACCCAACTGTCAGTGGTAAGATTTTCCCACTGGGTATAGAAATGATGGAGATGACCCCCGATGGGGAAGAGGAAAGGCTCCATAAGGAAGGGAGCCCAAAGGCTCGGACTGGAATTGTCAAAAGACGGCCTGGTCTTCGACGGGGCCGACGGCTTAGTCTTAGGTTGACGTTGCTGCTGCTGCTGCTGCGGAGGTCTTTTTGAAGGAGGCCTAGAGAAAACAGGAGTGGATTTCTGTGGATACCTCCGGAGAGGAATTTTATATTGGCAAGCCAGGGGGGCTTAGGTTTAAGTTTCACTAAAGAGGCAAAGGACCGCTCGTGATCCAAGAGGCAAGGGACTGCTCGTGGCTGCCTCGATGGACTCATCAAAGAGCTCATGACCGACACACGGGAGATTGGCCAGACGATCCTGTAGATTCGGATCCATATCCATAAGCCGGACCCAAGTGAGGCGACACATAGCGATCGCAAAGGCTGTGACTCTCGAGGACAATTCAAAGGCGTTGTAAGAGGCCTGAAACATATACAGGCGGAGCTGGGAGAGGGTCTCCACGAGGAGATGAAACTCCTGATGCCAAGGCTCTGGCATGACCTCCCGAAATGAGCGGAGGGCATCAATACAAAACCGAAGGTAGGACGTGAAGAAGAAATTGTAGTTAAGGACACGGTTCGCCTTCATTGAGTTCTGATAAAAACGGCGACCAAATTTGTCCATCATACGGCCCTCCTTGCCAGGGGGGACGGCAGCATAGACCTTCAAGGGATTAGACTTCTTCAAGGAAGACTCAACCACCAAGGATTGGTGGGAAAGCTGAGCACCCTCAAACCCTTTAACCGGGGTAGTCCGGTAACAGGACTCCAACTTGGAGGGGATAGCAGTGACAGCATATGGTATCTCCATGTTCCGGAGAAACGTCTGCCGAAGAACCTGATGCAATGGTAGGCGAAGTGCCTCACGAGGCATATTGTCAACTCCCAGTTCCACCAGGTATTCCTGGGTAAAGCGGGAGTCGGACTGAAGATCCAAGTTCAGAGCTCTGCCCATGTCAGAGATGAAACGAGAAAAGGAGGATGTCCGAGAAGAGGATTCATTCTCCGGAGGAGACACCGACCGAGATCGTGGCACAGCGATAAAGAGGGAGAAAACTCCCTGGAATAGTAAGCCGGAGCCTCAGAGTCCCTTGAATGGGAGACTGAAGAGGTTCAACTAAGGCGTGTAGGGGGCGTCGAAGAACGGCCCCGTGCCAAATGGACCGTAGAAGCCGGCAAGCTTCTCGATGGGG
Organism: Geotrypetes seraphini; assembly: GCF_902459505.1. Lineage (NCBI taxonomy): Eukaryota > Metazoa > Chordata > Amphibia > Gymnophiona > Dermophiidae > Geotrypetes > Geotrypetes seraphini. The sequence goes on along the minus strand of NC_047085.1, from coordinate 395,482,029 downwards.
AACAAATACTAGAGTCCAATTCGAGGACAAGCGTGTGTGTAGACGGTCTCGAGGTCGGAGACCTGCCCCGGACAGGGCGAGGAATACCGGGGCCTTTTAGAAGAGTCAAGCCTCGCCCCAGTAGCGGGGGAAACACTGGCCCTGGCCGGGACTCCTGAAAAGACCTCGGTTCCTCAGGGGAGGAAGAATTGCTCGAGGGAACCAGACGAATCTTTTGGGTGACGCCTCGAGAAACGAGGGGACGCTCAGGCTGGGCAGACTGCGACTGGGTAGAGACTGAGGCCACAGGTGTCGAGGTCGGGACTAGTCGGCTCACCACCGAGGAAAACTGCGTGGCAATAATAGCCTTAAGCATGTCCTCGAACATAGGCACCAAGACCAAAGGAAGGTGTGTCGGAGGTGCAGCAGTGCGCTCCTTCGGAGGCGACCTCAAGGAAGAGTATTCCCTACGTGAGGAGGCATGCTTTGAGTGATGTCTCGAAGGCGCCGCTAACATGAGGCTCAGAGGAAGGCTTCTTTGCCGGCACACCTGAGGAGGAAAGAGGAGACTTACCCGAGGCAGGAGTAGTAGAAGAGGCCGAGGCCGGAGCCTTTGAGGCCGAGGCCGAGGCACCCAACGAGGGTGCTGAGGCCGGGCTCGAGGCCTGCCCCGCAGAATCCATGGGGCCAAAGAGTTGGAGAATCTTGGTCACCCTTCGACGAAGAGCCCATGGTTGTAGAGTCGCACAACGGGGACATGACTCAGCGCGGTGCTCTGCACCCAGGCACTCAACACATCAACGATGGGGATCGATGATGGAAATAACCCGGTTACACTGAGTACAGTTTTTAAACCTGGAACGAGGCCAGAACAAAAGAAAAAGTACGGCTGCGGCCCCGCGAGGCCAGGCGGCCAGGGGAGGACCGGGAACAAATATACGAACTGAAAAATGAAAATAATAAAGACGCCAGCACAGCGACTTAAACGAAAATAATAAAGAAAGCTGCGGTGCAAGAGGAACAACAAGATTGCGCGCAGCAAGGGAGCAGTGCTTCTGGCTCCGCGGAAAACATTGAACTGAGGACATGCTGAAGAGACGCATGCCCTAGGCAGGGCGGGAGGGGCACGCGCGCATGCACGGGCCAATCGCAAGCTTGAAGGTCTTCGAGCAAGTCTGCTTACAAAAACATCCGCTAGGTTGCTCCGTTGATAACATCACCCACATGTAGAGAATATGCTGCTGCCTGCTTGTCCTGAGATAATTCTCTCTCCGCCTCCGTCCTCTCTCTCTTCAACTCTCTATGTGCACCATCTCTTTCCCTCTCTCAGACATCCAACTCTCCTTTTCTGTTCCCTTCCTCCCTCCATTCTTTAATCCTATGGCTCATGCGCCCTCCCTCCTTCCTTCATCATTTGTCCAAAGTTTGTTCTCGCTCCCTCTCGAGTCCCAACACGACCTTATCCCTCCCTCCCTTCTATGCCTCCCTCTGGTGGGTATTTACCTTCTGGCCGGCTCCCAAGCTACAATCGTTTTTCTGGTGAAAGCTGCGGGCGGTGGTGGTTGGCTCCTCAAGCGTTCTGTGGCTGTGCTGGAAGCATTTACTTTATGGCTGTTGGCAATCCGTGCCTGTGCTGGAAGCATTCCCTTCCTTCTGTGCTTCCAGCAAATTTTTATTTTCTGGCCTGCTCCCTTGCTGCAGTCATCCACAGGCGGCGGCGGCGGCTTCTCATGCGTGATTCACGGCTGATTCAGAAGCCTTCTCTCTGACGTCAGAGGGAACACTTCTGACACAGCCGCAGGTCGCACACGAGGAGCCGAGGACGCCTGCAGACAACTGCAGCAAGGGAGCCGGTCAGAAAGCTACCCGCCAGAGGGAGGCACAGAAGGGAGGGAGGGAAGGAGAAGCTGGGATGCACAAAACTCCTTGTTGGGCCACCTGCGGCCTTTGGGTCACGGGTTGGACACCCCTGCTCTAAAGGTAACACTGTCCGTGCCTCCCCCCCCTCGGGACGTAACTTCCGGTTTCGGAAGAGAATAAGGTAAGCTGGCATGCACAGTGTTATCGTTAGAACCCTGGAGCACAGATTTAAGTTGCTTGCTGGCACTTTAAAAAGAAAAAAATTCAGGCAGAGGTGAGAGTCAAACGTTCAACTTCCAGCTGCTCTTCAAGCTGTGCCGAATCAGCCCGGGGAATCCCCAAGCCGGTGAGAGGGTGTTTTTTAAAAAAAAAATGTTTGAGCAGCGGCGGCGGTAGCAGCAGGATTCGCAACAGAGATAACAGCTGGGCGGTCATCTAAATTAGCCAGGCGGAACGCCTGGCTAAAAGGCCCTAGGGAGAACACTGCATTTCTAAAACAATCCCATGTGAGGCCACACAAATAAAATCTTTGCATGTAGTGCACTTTACCACTGGCTCAGTATAAACCTTTCACAGCAAACCAAGTATGACAAGGTTATTGTAAACTCACCATTCTGGGGGGGGAAAAAAAGGGATGTCTGCTGTGATGGGATATAGAAAATATCAAGAGGAACACTAGAGGCAGATTATGAGAAGGGCCAAGCCAATCTTGAAAAGACACAATCATTAAAAAAAAAAAGAATTTATAAGGCAGAAGTTAACACATACAGTACATATAAAAACAAAAGATAGAGAACTTAAATTAACAAGTGCATGGAGCTTAACAAATACAGGTTCAACAGGCCTACCTTAGGAAGCCTTGGTGGTCTAGTGGTCTCTTCAGGGGCAAGAACCAACCCCACTCATTCCTGTCCCATGCAGTTGCTCCATCACAAAGGCTGCTGAGATTACAAACGGAGGACCCTGCAACCATTTTGCGACTGGAACCAGCAAGAGCAGAAGTGAGTCATTCACAAAATTGCTGCCAAGACTGCCATGAGAAGTCTCAACAGCCAATGAAAAGGAGCCGTAGCATGGGGCAGAAAAGAGAGGGAATAATTTCTGCTTCCAAGAGATCACTAGACCATCAAAGCTTCCTAAGATAAGCAAAATAGAGGGTGGGGAGTGAGTTTCAGTTGAAAATGCACATGTATTTTTGGCGAAAAACTAAATCCAGATTTTACTGCCAAATCTGAAACCTAAATTCAGATGTTATCTACTTATCTGATGGGGGGCAGATTTCCAATGGTCAAGGCCACGAATGCCCAAGTTCAGTCCTCAAGGGCTGCAAGCCAATCAGGTTTTCAGGATATCCTTAATGAATATGCATGAGAGAGATCTACATACGACGAATATAGTGGGCATCAATGCTCCCTCTAAGGTAAGTGCATAAGTGTTGCTCACAGATTTTTACACAGTTGCTCACTTCCAGCAGCAAGAAGAAATACACGCGGGATCACTCTGCTCAGGCACGCTGTTGGCTGGGCTGGTCCTCTGTCATCAATTCCTGGTCCAGGACAGAAGACTGGCACAGCCAACAGCACAAACCTGAGCAGAGCAGTCCTACATGTGTTTCTTCTCGCTGCTACTACTGCAGATCAGAAGCAGGAGGGAACAAATTAATGCCATGGTAACCTGGGAAGGGGGGGATGTGGGAACAGCTGGATGGAAGGATAGGGAGAATGGGGAGAAGCTGGATGGATGGGGAATATGCTAAATGGAAGAATGAGGAGAGACAAAGGGGACCCTGGATGGAAGGCTAAGGGGAGCAAGAGGGGGGTCATTCTAAATAGAAGAGAGAAGGGGGGGGCAATGCAAATATACAGTATATGTGTTACTATTACTTTTACATTTGTGTATATGTTTATTTTACAATTATTTATTTTGTAATTTTTAGCCATACAATGTCATGTTCTGTTAATTTTTCAATACTTATTTTCCTCGATTTACTAATGAAAGAAAAGATATCCACAAAAAATGTGGCTCAAATCACATACAGTACCAGTAAATCCAAGAACTGGCTGAAAACTAAGAACTGGAAAGTCCTGAAGTGGCCGTCAAAGTCCTACTCTTAATCCCATTGAGATGCTGTGGGGTGATTTGAAACAGACAAGAAACCCCTCAAACATCTCACAGCTGAAAGAATTCTGCATTGAGGAGTAGGCCAAACTTTCCTGACACTGGTAGATGGCTAAAAGAAGAGTCTCATTGCAGTTATTTCGGCCAAAGGGGGTAACACTAGCTATTAGGGTGTAGGGTGTCCTAATTTTTTCCTCAGTTAGAATACACATTTTTGTGGATATCTTTTGTTTCATGAGTAAATCAAGGAAAATTTTTGTTGTTCACCTGAATTACATCACTTTCTTCTCCAGAGATAAATAAAAAAAAGATTCGACATCGATATGTGAACAGTTCTTAAGAACCAAATGAATATTTCATGGGGTTTCCTTCACTTGACTGTATGTGTGATTGTCACAAGGCAATATAACAGAAATTTTGTCACTCATATCAAGTAGATCCTCTGCTCATGCAGAAAATTTTTTGCTCACATCTAGTTGGTTCTTAGAGGGAACATAGTTGGGCATATAAATCTCATATATACAAATTTGTTAGGGATATCCTGAAAACCTGGTCTGTTTACAAGGACTGAACATAGACAAGCCTGGTCTATGCAGCATCAGGAGTAGTAGGCATAGATTTATACTGCCCCTTCCTCTCTTGTCTTCCATCCGACATTGCTACTCTGCCATGTGACCATACAATCATGTGAAAAAATTAGGATACCCCATGAAATATTCAGTTGTTTCTTAAGAAATGTTCACATATTGATGTCAAACTGTTTTGTTTTTTTTTATTTATCTCTGGAAAATAAAGTGATGTAATTGCAGGTAAACAACAAAAATTTTCCTTGATTTATTCATGAAACAAAAGATATCCACAAAAATGTGTATTCTTAACAGGGAAATAAATTAGGACACCTTACACCCTAATAGCTAGTGTTACCCCTTTTGGCTGTAATAACTGCAGTAAGAAGCTTCTTATAGCCATCTACCAGTCTCTGACATTTGTCTGAGGAAAGTTTGGCCCATTCCTCAATGCAGAATTCTTTCATCTGTGAGATGTTTGAGGGGTTTCTTGTCTGTTTCAAATCACCCCACAGCATCTCAATGAGATTAAGAGTAGGACTTTGACGGCCACTTCAGGACTTTCCAGTTCTTAGTTTTCAGCCAGTTCTTGGATTTACTGGTATGTTTGGGTCATTGTCGTGTTGCAGTTTCGCTTCAGCTCTATTTTTCTTACAGATGGTCTCACATGTTTCTCAAACACCCTCTGATACATGGTAGAATACATGGTGGATTCTATGATGGCCAGGTCCTGCTTCAGCAAAGCATCCCCAAACCATGACACTTCCACCTCCATGCTTCACAGTTGGTATGAGGTTCTTTTCCTGGAATGCTGTATTTGGTGTACACCAAACATGTCCTCTTTTCTGGTGTCCAAATAATTCAATTTTAGATTCATCTGTCCATAGAACACTATTCCAGAAGACCTGGTGTTTGTCTACATTCTCTCTAGCAAACTTCAGTCTGATCTTGATATTTCTCTTAAAGAGTAAAAGTTTCCTCTTTGCACACCTCCCTTGTAAGTTAAAATTGTGCAGTCTCTTTCTGATTGTAGAGGCATGCACTTTCACGTCAACAGTAACAAGAGCCTTCTGTAGGTCCCGTGATGACATTTTAGGGTTTTTGGAGACTTCTTTTAGCATCTTGTTGTCTGTCTGCTCTGCTCTGGGGGTCAACTTGCTTGGACGGCCAGACCTGGGAATGTTGGCAGTTGTTTGGAAAGTCCTCCACTTGTACGCTATTTTCCGGACCGTGGAATGGCTAATGTCAAATTCTTTTGAGATCTTTTTAAATCTCTTACCAGACTTATAAGCTGCTACAATCTTCTTTCTGAAGGCCTCAGACTGCTCTTTTGATCTCACCACGGTGTTCACTTTAACTGCAGGAGTCATGAGCACACCAAACTAAATGTCTAAGGTTTAAGTAGGGCAAACCTCCTTCAAAATGCTGAGTAACGATGTTTTAATCATGTACACCTGATGTGATACACTTGTGTGTGATTTGAGCCACTTTAAATGGGAGGATATGTAGGGGTGTCCTAATTTATACCTCAGTTAGAATACACATTTTTGTAGATATATTTTCTTTCATGAGTAAATGAAGGAAAATTTTTGTTGTTTACCTGCAATTACATCACTTTCTTTTCCACAGATGAATTAAAAAAAAAAAAAAAAAGATTTGACATCGATATGTGGACATTTCACAAGATCGAACTGAATATTTCACGTTGTGTTCTAATTTTTTTCACATGACTGTAAATTTACAATTCCTACAACAGCAAAGACCATTTTACCCGTGAGTTATCAATTCTACATCAGACATGCCCAAATAGTTCTGATTGTCAGATATACAAAATTCATATGCATGAGATACTTGCATACATTGGTCTCAAAATCGGGTTACTAAATGTGTTAGGATCTCTAAGACAGTAAATGGAAACCACAATTTTTTTAAAAAAACATTTGTTTTTGCAAAAGTAACATTTAATTCATTGAAATTAAGGTACTAGTATCAGGATAGAACTGCTTTATGATCCTTCCAAACTTACACAAGCCTGGGACTTCTCCCATCCAACTGAGCAAGAGCTTGGCTGAAAGTAAAGAGTTAATTATTTCTAGATTTCCATTTTCTTGCCAAACTCCAAAAGAGAATTACTCTGCACGCCATACAAATCGCATAACAAGTCTTCCAGTTGCATAAATGTTATGGCTCTTTGTGTAGGAGTGCTCTGGAATGATAAACAGTCTCCTTTAAACTGCCAGCCAGTCCTCTTGTGTAAGATTATGTAACCATTAAACTCTTGGCAACAATCCTAACACAGAAGCAAATTAGATCCAGGGTTACAAGTTTCTACAAAGTACACATGAATAATGACCACAGCATCTCACCTTTATAACACAATAACCCACACTGCTCTAGCTGGACAAAACATACTAGTTTCAAGTTAACAGAGGTGCAGGGAGGTCGATGCTGTTTATAGTCAAGACTGCAAGTGCGTTTTTGTTCACTGTCAAAGTTGAAACCTCATAGCTCTGATGAAACTATGCAACAAACGAGAGCATCACAACGTCCTTCCCTATACCATTTCTCTACAGTCAAACAGTAATGTCATTTACATGCTACTAGATTATTAGAGTGGTAATCTGATTTTAATCCAGTAAAAAATGTATTAGAACTACAGCATGTTTAAGTATCTAAATATATATTAGGTAGAAACAAAAAACATTATAAGTCTGTAAAACTCCACCTGTAATCAGTTTCTGCAAAAGTGTACATTGGGATCGCAATAAGTGCAAATAAGTCTTTGCTAGTCAGTCCTCTTCCTTGTGTGCTTGTGTTCCATTATATGCTTTTTTTGGAAGAGGGGGTGGAAGAGTGGGAGGAGAGGAAATAGGAATCCTAGTTACAGGTGAAAGTGGGCATAAAGGGTGCAGGCAAGAATGCATTATACCCCTTTTCCATTGTGTCATAAAAACGTAAGAATTGCCACATTGGGGACAAACTGAAGGTCCATCAAGTCCAGTATCCTGTTTCCCAAGTACCTTGCTAGATCCCAAGTAGTAAAAACAGATTTTATGCTGTTTATTTTAGGAATAAGCAGTGGATTTTCTCCCAAGCCATCAAGCAAAAAAAACAACAACCCCAATGCAGACCATACCACTAGTAGACCTCCCCCCCCAAAAAAAAATACCTGAGGCATCCAGCTGAATAGCAAACGCTTTAAAAAAAGTCTTCAGTAGGGTTCTGAATTGATTCAAGATGAACTATATTAGGGAGTGAACTCCAGAGGGATGGTGACATGCAAAATAAGGCTCCAATTCTGGTAAGCTCATAATGAACTGTATGGATGGGAGGAATTGAGGCGTTGATCATTCAAAGAGAGTAAAGCTCTTGGTGGGCAGTAAGAATGAATGAGAGAAGAGAGAAGCTGGATTAGCTGGATTATTAGTGAATTGAATTAAATGCTAGGATCAGAATTTTTAACTGGATATGAAAAGTGACTGGAAGCCAATGATGTAAAAAATAGAGGTGTAAGGCAGTCATTGCACGAGACATTTGAAAGAAAATGAAAAGCTGTGTTCTGTACAGTTTATAGTCAATGAAACTGGGTTTGAAGGAGTCTCGCATAGACACTGTTGCAGTAATCTAACTTTGAAATGAATGAGTAAATGATAAGTTTTTTTTTGTGAATCTTGATCAGAAAGCGAAAGGATTGAATGAAACTTGGATAAGGAATAGAAACAGGATTTAACAACCGCTGAGATATGGCATTCAAATGATAACTGCTGATTGAGGATAATACCCAAATACCTGAATTGTGTAACCAAAGAAAGGGATTTGTTCAGAAGAGTAGGAGTTGAGCTAGGAGCAGAAATTTTACCAGTGATCCAACAACCAAGAGATTTTGATGGGTTAAGAATAAGTTTGTTATTGGATAACCCAATTTGTAATCAAGTGTAAAGCCGAAGACAGAGGTAAGATATCTGGAGAAGAAGGATTTGTCTCATGGATCAGTAAAATGTCATCTGTATAAAAGAAAAATTGAATGCCTTGCTCTTCAATTAGAAGTGCTAATGGACTAAGAAAAATATTAAAGAGAAGTGGGGCAAGGACTGAGCCCTGGGGGGACACCAAGTGATATGAAAATCATTAGTTTCATTATTTGAGAAGAGAACCAGAAATGAGCAATTACTTCAAAAAAAGAACAAAACCACAAAAGAATACAATCTGAAATACCAAAATTCTGAAGCCGAGAAAGAAGGATCAAATGATCTACCATGTCAAAAGCACAGGAGAGATCTAGGGACACAAATAAGGAAAGCTTAGGTTCTTACCTCAATAATTTTCTTTCAAGTAGACATATGCTCCATTTGTGAACCTTGACAAGTTAAAAAGTTATAAAATCACCTGGACTGGATGGTATACATCCCAGGGTACTGAAGAACTGTGAAATTTCTGACCTGCTGTTAGTGATTTGTAACTTGTCGCTAAAACTGTCTGTAGTACCGTAGGACTGGAGAGTGACCAATGTTATGCTGATTTTTAAAAAGGGTTCCAGGGAGATCCGGGAAATTACAGACTTCAGTGCCAGGCTAAATAGTGGAAACAATTAAGGCTATTCAACTTGGAAAAGAGGGAAGATATGATTGAAGTCTACAAAATCCTGAGTGGTGTAGAATGAGTACAAGTGGATCGATTTTTTTTACTCTGTCAAAAATTACAAAGATTAGGGGACACTCAAAGTTACAGGGAAATACTTTTAAAACCAAGAAGAGGAAATATTTTTTCACTCACACATTGCCAGAGGTTGTGGTAAGAGCAAATAATGTAGTTGGTTTTAAGAAAGGTTTAGACAATTTCCTGGAAGGAAAGTCCATGGTCTGTTATTGAGATAGACATGGGGGAAGCCACTGTTTGCCTTGTATTGGTAGCATGGAATGTTGCTACTATTTGGGTTTTTGCCAAGTTTTGGTGACCTGGACTGACCACCGCGAAGATGGGCTATTGGGCTTGATGGACCACTGGTCTAACCCAGTAAGGCTATTCTTATGTTCTTATGCCTAAGAAAGACGTGTGTAGAGAAAACTGAAAAACAGCTTCTCCGCTCTGCAGAAAACAATAAACTGTTGGTTCTGCTTACCGGATGGGTATTACCCAGTCTCATAGATGTCATAAATGTGGCCACGCTTATGCTTCCCTGGGTCACTTGTCCTGGACTTGTTCAGATAGTCTGCTGTTTTGGAATCACCTGGGCCGCTTCATATTTTCCATCTGGGGTCGAAAGTGGACACCAACCTCCTGAGCATTATTTGGCTATTATGCTATAGCCTCACCAAAACCAAAAGGAATGTCAGTGTTTGTGGCTCGAGCGGTACCACTGGGGAAAAAGGTGATTTTGACCAACTGGATGCCTTCTGATTCACTGACCTATGGTCAATGGAGATCTTTTATGATAGCACAAGCCTCATTGGAACGCAGAAAATTTATGGATATTGATTCTTCACTAGGCTGCAGATTTAGTCAGATCTGGGAGCCTTTCTGGAAGGATCTTACTCTTTATGCTCGCAGTCGTATTTTGAATATGAGAACTGATGTATGTGAATTTTATTATAGTGTACTCTGTCATTGTTCAGGAGGGTGGGAGTTGGGGGGGAAGGGTGATAAATGGTGTGCTTATGTAACCAAGAAAATTGTATTTATCACATTATGCTGTTCTGGCTTTAATAAAAAATATTTAAACATAAACTGATGGTTCTGCACACCAGCGGGCAAGGAAGGCACTGCATATGTGTGGTACAGGTAGTATTTTGGTTTCTTAAAGTGACAGTTCACTTTGGACTGTCCATGCTATGTTCCATGGATGATATCACTCGCATGAGAATATGCTGCCTGCTTGTCCTGGGATAAAATAGCTTCCACTAAGTATTGACAAGGGGCATGAAGACTTCTGCAATATGGACTTTTTGGTTTCTAGTTCATAAATTATTTTTTTAATGTTTCTGTAAATTACTCTTTCACACTGAAAAGTGCAGATTGTTGAAAACACCTCTAATGCATTTTGAATTGTATTTATTACATCAGAATATTAAAGAACGTGCAAGGGTGTGAAGGCAATGTACAAGCAATGTTCAGATAAAGAACTGTTAAGATAAGGTCTTACCCCAAATGGTGGATAGGAAGGGGCAGCTGTAGCTGAAGCAACGCCAACAGAAGCAGCTGGTATTCCTGATGAGGAAGGAGGGAATAGACCCAAGGCATTCAGATTTAATCCAGGAATTAAATGTGCTTGAAGCTGCAATTGCAGAGAAGCAAAGTTTTACTAAAATGAATTTATAAGGAAAAACTATCAAACAAAAAACATACCTCATGCTTCTGGTAGAATTCAGTCTACCGGGAACTCTGTACATAGGCAAGAATTTTCTGCTTCATTAATTTACCTTTCTCCCCTCATCCAGATACTTTATAATCAAATCTTTAACTTCAGATTAAATCATGATTCACCTAGCAAAGCACTTTACCTCCACATAAAGATGACAAAAAAGGCTGGTAGGATAGTACAAACAAATAAGAAAAATCTGAAAGTGAATCAGGTCACCTGCCTATGGATATAAGCTCAGAAGATTATAGAACAGCAACCATGCTTCAGGGTCCACCCACCTCTGGAATATTTATATATTAGGGTTAGTATAATTTTGGCAAGATAAAAAAACAAAAACAACTTTACTCCACAGATGGAGGCATGGTACAAAAAGAAAGATTAGGTTCTTACCTCGATAATCTTTCTTGTAGATGTGCCTAGTAGTCCTGAACTGTAGGATTATGCACCTGAACCTGAAAGTTGCTTGCAGAAAGCTGTCAACCATTTTTGAACTCTGCCTTCTTTCCAGGCAGCTGCTCCCTCAGTTTATACAAAAGCAAACAAGGAGCACTGTAATGACAGACATACTAGAAGGAGGAAAATCGGGAAAAATCCCAGACAGAACAATTCTGTTCTGTAACAAACATATCCATTAACATTTTAATATTCATGTAACTGATCAAAACGGATACAAAAACTGTCTGCAACTAGCACTAATCTTATATAGATTTTGTAGCTATTCACATGCCCTGATACCAAGCAAAGACTTAGTCCAGACTTTACTTTCTTACATGTTTTTTCAGCTTATCTGAGAGAAAGATAAGTCTCCAAATCCAGACTGCTGCTAAGGTAGAAGGAGGGTGAAGCCTACTTACAGGGCAGAGCTTCAAGACTACTAGATACATCTACAAGAAATATGATTATCGAGGTAAGAACCTAATCTTTCTTTCTAGTGTCTACTAGTCCCGAACCATAGGGATGCACCACTGCAGTCCCCTGAGATAAGGGCAGGCCCACTGAACCTGCTTTCATAAAGGAGGACCCAAAAGCAATGTCTGCTATGTCTGTAGAACCTGGTAAAGGTATGAAGGGTAAACCTTGTAGATGCTCTACAGATGTCCTATGAAACCGCTCAAGTCTCCTCCCATGAAGTAGCAACTCCTCTGGTGGAGTACACTTTCAATGCAATCGTCAGCTGCTTACTGCAGCCCACATATGCAAAGGTAATGGCCATTTTAATCCATCTGAAAATAGAGGCCATAGATGCCAGCCTCCCTTTCTTAGCATGACTGATCAGAACAAAGATGTGATCCAATACGCTTAACTCATGGTAACTTTGAGGTACTGGAGAAGCACTCGCTTGACATCTAGCAGATGCAACACTTTATCCTTTTTCTTAGATCCCATAGGGTGAGAAGCGTGTAAAAAAACTTCTTGATTGACATGGAAAGCAGAGACTACTTTCGGTAAGGAGGGAGGAACCGTGTATAAGGAAAGCCTTCCTTCCATAATCTTAAGGAATGGCTCCCTATAGGATAGAGCTTGTAACTTGGAGACTCATCTCACTGATGTAATTGCCACCAGAAAAAATGAATTGACCCTAAGATCCAGAAGGGAAGCCTCCCGTAAGGGCTCATACAGAGCTCTAATAAGACCTTGCAAGTCAGTGTGACTAGAATTTTTGGCTCCTGTTCACATAACTTTGGGTGACAACATGGCTATAATATGAGAGAATGGAGATCTTGAGATGCTGAGTATTAACCCCTTAATTGGCAGACAGTGAAATGGCTTTACATAACTTGACAACAAAGGCGCGACAACAACTGAGCGCAAGGCGGAAGCGCGCCAAAGAAAAACAGTATTTTAAGGGGCTCAGATGGGGGGTGTTGGTGGGGAACCCCCCCACTTTACTTAACAGAGATCATGACGGCATTGTGGGGGGTTTAGGGGGTTGTAACCCCCCTAATTTACTGGAAACTTAACTTTTTCCCTCTTTTTTTAGGAAAAAAGTGAAGTTTTCAGTATAATGTGGGGGTTACAACCCCCCAAGCCCCCTGCATACTGCATACTTACTACTATTTATTATTTCTATAGCGCTACCAGACACACACAGTGCTATATTTCACTAAGACAGTGACACTGAAAAGTTCTATTTCATAGAAACATAGACATAGAAACATAGAAGATGACGGCAGAAAAGGGCTACAGCCCATCAAGTCTGCCCTCAAGTACAAGTTCTCCCTTGAGATCCTTGGGTACGAAGAGCAGAAACTGGAAAGAAAATGGTGTAAAACAAATTTTAAACTAAACTACCAAGCCTTAACAGTGACCAAAAAAAAAATCACTCTGTGCTCAAACAAGTTTTCAATTCAACTAAGCAACTATTCAACATAGCACACTGCCTACTATAACCCCCACAGCAGAACTAGCCTGCCCAATCAAAACTGAACAGCAGGAATTTTACTGCTTTCTTTGCAAACAATATAAACGTCTCCATATGGACCTACTGGTAATTCCAGTATTTGTTTGTCAGTTAACCAGATACCACAAAATTTTGTCCTTCCCCTTCTCTCTCCTTCCACCACACACACATGTGGGACTCATTTAACCCAGTAACAAAGCAGAACCTTGATAAAATTCTAAGAGGCCTACCTCAGATTCCTGCTTTATTCACCTCTACCCATCAAAGATAACAGAGTTAGTAAACCAGGGTCTTTGTAGAAAGAGCACAAAATTTGAACAGCTCTCTCAAATGGGCAACTACGTATGTGCCTGCCTGCTAAAATACAGGGTACCCTTGAGCAGGTCAAGGTGGAAAATTATCAACCAATAACTGACATCTCACTTCTAGAAAAACTTATAGAACAAAAGTCTGTCTGTCTGAATTTGTAGCCATCCTCGTAATCCTGTGACACAATTCCTACAGAAACTGATAAGATCCACCTTTGTGTTAATGTTGCTGAATTTCTTGCAGCTTTTAATATTGTAGACAATAATATGCTAGCTTGCCTATCAAAAGTAAGCATCCAGTGGTACAGTATTATCCTGGTTCAGATCTTATCTATCAGGCAGACAACAATCCATACTGTTCAGCAGCAATCCTCACTATTTAGGTTACTAACTTGTGGGCTACCACAGAGATTCATACAGTTGCCAATCCAGTATCAGTGGGAATAGTCATGTCCATCAACAAGCATGAGACAAAGAAAAGTAGTTTTGAGTGAGTGATTCACTCCATAAAAGGCAGTGTGGAGTGGTGTAAAGTTCAATATTCTTTATCTCCAGTGGATGGTGATGATTTAATGTGCAGTTTCTGGCTTGCTTAAGCCATGTTTTTGCTTCTATCCTGATTAAATTGGTTCAGTTGAGCTTGGGATCTACTAAGTTTTGGGTGATGGTCCCTTCCCCCTAACTCCCCCTTCATTCCCTGACATATCTGAGGTTGAGAGACCTCTGAAAAGCTGAGATAAACTAATGTGAGGCCAGCTCCTGGATAGGCTCAGTTGAGCATGAACAGCTTTTCCCTTTTTTGCCCAGGAGCTAAGGAAACTTAGCTGGATTCTCAAAATTTACCGTGCCTTTAATGATGGTCGCTAAACCAACTCTAGCCAGTTTAGTGTGCCAGTATTTTATTGCCCGTGGGTGCCAGTACTGTGAAAAGCACATCTCAGGTGCGTGTTTCTGATGGTGGCTCATGCTAAAAAAATTTTAACACACACTTCACATAAAACTATAGTAATATAGCAATGGGAAAAAAAATCTGAAAAGCATGAGTCTCGGGCAAATATGTTAAAGGTGTGTTTTATACGTTCTTGTTGAAAGCTGATGATTGCACCTCCCTCTCTTCCTCTCCATTCAATAGCGCTGGCGTGCATATGATTGACACAACAATGTAGTGTTTGCTGGTAGTTCTTCCTCCGCCCTTCCTATCCACCCATGCCTCTTTCTATGGACTATTCTTCACATGTGCCGATCGCCAGCACCAGTGACTGATCTCATGTAAATATGGTGATACTCTGAGAACCTCATTTGCATGTGTGGTTCTTTGAAAATGGCTCATCTTTTTGGAATTATTACATTTCCGGTCGCTAAAGTGACCCATCAGATTTTACTGGTGACATTAGAGAATCCAGCCCTTAGTTCCATGAAGGGATTAAGCAGATATAACTGAGTTTCTCACTAGAGAATGACACGGTGACAAAATTCATCATCGTCCCTGTCCCCGCGGATAACTGCGGGAAATAAACCCATGTCATTTTCTAGTGTCTATTTCATCCTCTGTCCTTCTACATCAGCATTATTCAAAGCTAAGCTTGCGGGTCAGTGGTTGTGGCCATTCATACTCTGATTCTTTCCTCTTTCCTTAAAGAATGACATGAAGATGGTTTCCCGCGGTTATCCGCGGGGACAGGAACGGTGATGAATTTTGTCACCGTGTCATTCTCTATTTCTCACCTCACCCATTTTCTGCCATTTTTTGTACAGCAGACAACTTTCACAGTGAACACAAATGCAAATGAAGTAGAAAAGTTCTGTAGTGTTTTGCTTTACATGGGTATGACAAGCATGCCTTCGTATACAGATTTCTGGGCACAAACAACTAATTATGAAAAGGTTACATCAATTTTTAGTCTAAAACATTTCCAAAAATTCCACAGTTATTTACATTTTGCAAATAATGAGAATGATTCAAATTCAGAGGACAGGCTAGATGCAGTTGTTGAGAACTGTGGAACACAAAAACAGGAGCCCCAATGCTCAATTGATGAAACGATAGTTCCATATAAGGATACAAGAACTGGTAATCTGCAGCAGTATATCCAAAACAGGCTTCATAAATGGGCTTTCAAAATTTTTGTTCAAGCAGGTATATCGGGAATTATTTATGATTTCCTTCCTTACACTGGGAAGGGAGTGCTGACAGACTTGTCAGGGGAAGAGAGGATTTGGGATTGGTAGCTTAAGTTGTGTTAAAATTGTGAAAGACTATACCAAACACTTTGAATGCCAGGGTGAATTTTGATCTTTTTTTCTGCACCCTGGAACTTATTGCACATCTAAAGCAACAAAACATTGATTCATTGGGGACACTCTGAAAAAATTTGGTATAAGGGCTGCCCTGTATAAGATGACAAGTCTCTTCACAAATGTGGGCGTGGCAGTTATGCCTTCCAAATGAACAGGGCAACAGGTCTAATTACTACTACTTATCACTTATATAGCGCTGAAAGGTTTACACAGTGCTGTATATTATGACATTCATAGCCAGTCCCTGCTCAGAAGAGCTTACAATCTAACCTGGACAGACAGACATGACATATAGGGTTGGGGATGCAGAATCCAAGGTGAGAGGAGTCGAAAGCACGCTCAAAGAGGTGGGCTTTTAACTGGGCCTTGAACACTGCCAGAGATGGAGCTTCTCGTAGGGATTTGGGTAGCTTGTTTCCAAGCACACGGCGCAGCAAGGCAAAAGGGGCGTAGTCTGGAGTTGGCAGCCGAAGAGAAGGGCACAGAAAGGAGGGAGCTCATGGGGGGGGGGGGGGAGAGTCATAGGAGGAGATAATTGAAGAGAGATAGTGAGGGGTAGCTGAGTGAGTGCATTTGTAGGTCGGTAAGAGGAGTTTGAATTGTATTTGGAAATGGATGGGAAGCCAGTGAAGTAACTTTAGGAGGGGTAACGTGAGTGAAGTGGCTCTCCCGGAATATGAGTTATGCAGCCGAGTTCTGGACGGATTGGAGGGGAGCAAGATACCGTAGCTAAGAGGAAGACCTGAGTAGCAAATTGCAGTAGTCTAAGCACAAGGCAATGAGGGCGTGGATAAGTGTTTTGGTAGTGTGCTCAGAGAGAAGGGTCAGATTTTGATAATGGAAGAAGCAGCAGAATTCTTGTGAAATGGGTTGACAAAGTAGTGTGCTTAGCGAGTTAATTCTGTGGCACTGAACCAGTGTCCATAGTGAAAAGATGGAATAGTGTAGAAAACAAGAAAGTAGCTGTGCCTTGTCCAAGCATAGTAAAGCAATACAATATGCATATGGAGGAGTTGATTTGGCTGGTATGCTAATAGAACTCTACAGGGTGCCACTCAAATCCAGACATTGGTATTTGTGTCTGTTTGGATATGTTCTTGACTTGTGCACAGTAAATTAATGGTTAGTCTATAGAAGGGAAACAAAAGAAAAAAAAGACATCACTGAAAGCTTTTAGGGACAGTATTGCTAATGCCCTGGTGATCGTTGGGTAAGAGGACAGCAGGCAGACCCTTCTGTGGAGTCTTCACCACAACTACAGAGGAAAAAATGGTAATAGTTCCAATTCCAGTCCAAGATGCATGATTTGACAATTTGGATCATTGGCCCAAACATGGACCTAAAGGCAGGTGCCGATATTGCCCAACAGGTTTTTCAACTATAAGATACTCAAAATGCAATTTGGTTCTTTGTTTTGTGCTGCTGGTTTTGTTGTCTGTAATGGGGAAATGAAAGGGATTTCAGAAGCGGAAGTCTTCTCAACCCTCTGCTGAGCCAGTCATCAGTCCAACTGATGGATTTTTTTTACCTTTATAAAAAAGCAGCATACTGAACTGATGGTGGACCTGCTTGGACTGAGAACAGCTGGAGAAGAGCCGGAGTGTGTAATTTAAATTTTTGCAAATTTATGTAATTTGATTATGTTTGTTTTTTTTGTAATCTGCTCAGAATAAAAAGAATACTCAATACGTTTCACCATCAGGCTGCCTCAGGGTAGGGTGGCAAGTCTGACAGCTTTGTTGTCTCTTTAAATTGCAAAGACATGACCATCAATGTATATTAATATGTAATAAACTGCTCAGCGTTTTACTGATATAGGCTTCTGCAAATATCGAGTCACAAGTTAATTTTTTTCTTGTTTATTTATTTTGATATTTAGCCCATCTTCCCAGTAAAGCCCAGAATACTTTACACAAAAGTCCATACATAATCAAATAAAATGAACACAATTAGACAATCATAAAATCCTATAAAAGTGATAAAATTCTGTTTTACTAGCTCTCCTAACCCCCAATAAATCGTCAGTTGACTAAAGAGGAAGGGACTTTGTTCCATGAGAAAACAGCAGAATAGAAATATGAATAGCATGATTGTTCAAGATGGAACTAGATGAGGAGATAAGAAAAAAAGTCTTTCCCCTTGAGAACGCAAGTGATGATTAAGAACATAAATCGATATCTTCTTCAGAATACGAGGTGTGATAAAAAAAAAAAATACAGTGAATGTTCAAAAACAAAAAACACAAAACAAACCCCTATTACAGTAAAATACACATTGCCATTAATCCCCTTCAAAATACTTCCTCTCGCTTCAAACTCATTTATCCCATCGTTCTTGCCACTTTCTGAAGCTGTTCTGGAATTCTTTTTCATAAGTGTCTATAGTTGCGCTGTCATGGCTGACTCGATGTCCTGAATTGATTCAAAATGTTTACCTTTCATGGTCATTTTGACTTTGGGAAAAAGTCTGAAGTCACATGGTGCCAGATCTGATTAAGGCAGTGGATAAGGACAAACCATAATGTTTTTATTTGACAGAAATTGCCATAAAAACGATGTGCCATATGGAGCATTGCCATGATGAAGGATGAAACTGTTTGTCCGTTTCTCAGATCATTTTCTATGCACATTGTTTCTTAAACGCTCTAATAAGCCCTTATAACATTCAGAGTTCACTGAAGTATTCCTGGGTACAAACTCAGCTTGAACAATTCCATCAAGGTTATAAAGCACAGTCATCACCATCACCTTGATGTTGGATCTTGATTGATGTGCTTTTTTTTGCATGAGGAGAATTGGGTGATTTCCAAAGAGAACTCTGAACCTTGGTTTCAGGATCATAACCTTAGACCATGTTTCATCTCCTGTGATGTAGAAGAGAAGGAACAGAAACCCCACGTAAAATTGCACAAAAGAAAAACAAGTGGGGAGTGGGAAAGACCATGTCAATCTTGGGACAAACAATCTTTATTCCAATTTGCACAGAAATAGTACATATAAAACCATATATAATAAATAGTCCTATAAGCAGAATGTCCTTATTGTAGAAGGATCCAGTAGATGACCCGACACAGTTGGTTTTTCGGCATCCGTGTGGATTACGGGTCTAACAGAAAATACACTTTACATGAAAAAAAGATCAAGACTACATAATTTATTTATGCAGTCTTGATCCCTGAGGCAGGCCTCCATCTGGATTGTTTGTCCCAAGGTTGATGTCATCTTCTGTGATGACATCTCTTAAAAAACTGGAATCTGAAACATGATTGCGCAACCCCAATGAAATTGACCAACTCTGTTGCTTTTGTTCGACAGTCAAAATGCATGGAACAAATTTCGCACTCACTTGCCTCGAATTCAAATCTGTTGTTAAAATGTTTTGAATGGAAACATAATAGATGTTCAGATCCTCAGAAATTTCCCTAATAGTCAATCGCCTGTTTGATTGAATCATTTTGCTTCTCTTTCAACATTTTCTTGGGTTTTTGATCTTGAAAGACATCTCAACCTCTCCTCATCTTCAACTGATTCACAACCATTATGAAATTGCTTTACCCACTTGTAAACCGTCTTCATGGTCACTGCAACATCACCATAAACTAATTTTCACATTTTGTGCATTTCTTTAACACTTTTTTTGCAGTTTGAAACAAAATTTCATGCTAATACGTTGTTCATAATCCATGATTTACGGTACACTTTAAAACATACCTTCTCTCAACCACAGCTCACAACTGACTGACTGCAGTGAACAAGTTGAAACTCATCACACACTATTACTAAGGTTCCCCCGCACCACTTCACATATTGAAGATACTTGCCTTTCTGTTGGATGGCGCTCAGCAGTAGCATTCCCCCCCCCCCCTTTTTTTTTTTATCACACCTCATATATCCTGGGAAGTCCCATGGAAAATCTTGAATAGAAAAACTAACAGTTTAAAAAGACAGCATTTTTCAACAGAAAGTCAGTGCAAAGCAAATAGAATTAGAGTAATATGATCACGTGGCCCTGAATTTGTCAAAAGCCATGCAGTCGCATCCTGTATCTCTTATAATCACCAGGGCTGTGGAGTCGGAGTCGGAGGAAATTTCGGGTACCTGGAGTCAGAAGTACAAAAAACTGAGGAGTCGGAACATTTATCTACCGACTCCACAGCCCTGATAATCACTTTAAATGTTTAGCTGATAATCCCTGAAACAAGGTATTACAATAATCGATCTGTTATATAACAAAAGCATAAAGCAAGCAAACCATTTTCATTATTGTTCCAAAAGGCTGTGCTGTACTTACAGGTGTAAGTATTTATTCCACCTGTACTTGAATCACTTGTAACTTGGGGATATAAGGCCCTAATTTAGATTTCCACTACCAGGATAAAGAAAACAGCAGGCCACCTTTTAAACCTCTGCAACTATGGACTCAAGTCCAACCATTGTGTTCCCACCTATTGCATGACTGGACTCCTTCCTCTCAGGGATTAAGTGTGCTGTCTCCAAATCTTCCTCAGTCTACCCAGGAAACACAAGACCCTGCTGCCAGGAAATGAACTCAAGTGCAGCAGGGAAACCCTTACATGTCATCCTAAAAAAATTAACTCACCTATAACTGAAGTGATGGATGAGTTGCTGAAGGTTATATCTTATTATTATTGCTCTGTGGTTAAAGCTGGCGCACAGCAGAGGGAATCCACTAGGCCCCACAGAAGGAGGGAGTGCAACTCTATGGCACAATCTCCTGCAGGCTCAAGTAATTCTGGAGGATTCAGCTTCAGGTATTTCTCCTTTAACCCTTTGTCCTATAATACAATCATCCAGCAGCCCTCCAAGGAAGGGGATGAAAAAGAGGGAATTGTCAAAACTTTTTTTCAGTTGGCATTTTTAAATCGTTGGCCAGTTGAGACTGTTCAAGCCCCAATTCTTTTCAGTAAAAACATGAGACTCTCCCTCCCTCCCCCTCCAAGTAGGTTTCATTTTGTTAATTCCTCAACTCCTTTACATCCTGCAAAAAAACACCACACACACACACACAAAAAAATCTGCCTCACTTCAAACAAATCCAGAGCAGGAACTCACATTCATAGCAGCAATGTCATTTTCATAGGATTCCCTGATCTTCTTCATAATCTCCTCCTCAGCCTTAGCACAGGCATCAATACTGCCTTTAACCGTAATAGTGCGTTCTGGATTATAGAGCGTCAGGTCTTGTAGCCTACAGCCAAATGAAAACAGCAACTATAATTTGGAATCCATACGCACACGAGATGTATTTTCTTCACATGTATTTACAAGGAAATGGAACACTTACGGAGAGATTGTGATTTTAGTGTCTGTGTCTTGTTCAATTTTCTTTAAGTTCCTTCCTTCTTTACCAATAAGTCGTCCAACAAAATTGTTGTGCGCTAAAATCTTCAGGGGAATTTCTTCTGTGCTGTAGAGAGAAGTATGATTAGGAAACAAAGTTTTCCAAAGCCCACTGATTGGAAGTATGCAGAAGCAGCTTTTAAAGGTTAAATTGGGAGACGAAGATAGGACATCAAGTCCCTCACAAAAGTATTCAGGAGAACAAAATGCGCATGAAGGGAGCGGGATTTTCGGGGCGCAATTGTTAAGTGTAGGGGGGGGGGGTTTGCAGCAATGTTTGAATTCAGAGCCCCCTGACGAGAGTGGGAGTGTAGTGGGGGAGTGTAGTGGGGGAGTGTAGTGGGGGAGTGTAGTGGGGGGTTTCTCCCCCCCCCCCACACCCCCCTTAGATTGGAAACAGGAAGGCAATAGGTGCCCACTTAGAGCGAGTTCTAAGTGGATAGAGTGTGAGGACAGCAGAAGTAGTAAGTGTATTGGGGAGTTCCACCCATACACACACACCCTCAATGAAAGCGTGAATACCCCCCCCCCCCCCCCCGAGAGTGTAAAGTGAAGGTTTTAGGGTGGCATGCATTTGTCCTGCACGCAAATGTTGGCGCCAATGTTCTGCGTGCATTTGACAGGTTACCATGCACAGAATATCAAATTACACAAGAGCAAAGCCAGATGTTCATATATATCTTTTCTTCTATCCTGCCATACTTGTTTGAAGACAAACATAAAAAGAAATAAACCCCCACACAAGTGAAAGAACACATATCTACAATAAAAATTAAAAATAGCTTACACAAAGATATAACAGAACCAACAGAAATAGCAAGATTGCTAACTACACTTAAATCACTGCATTCAGGTGCTTACAAACTCAAATTTTCTAAGTCCCATCTGTGTTCAACTTTTTTATATATTTGAATATAAACATTTATGCTAAAAATATATGGCATGTATTGGACCAATGATAAAGTATTTGACCAATGATAAAGTATGAGCATGAGCCTGAATGACTGCAATCTAAACCAAGTTCTCAAATTTATACAATTCTCTTTGTCAACTCATATTTTACTAAAGTAATCCTAATAGCAAGTGAATTAAAGTTTTCATGGCCAATATATCCAATAGCATAGAGCTTCCAACAGTCTATGTTCTATTTTATATATAAAACAGATTGCCATCTAGGTGATTAAAACAAAGATCCCCAATTCAACCTCTGTGGGGAAGATTCTCAAATGTTCACGGTAAAATCCGATGGGCCACTGTCATGGCCGCTATTATAATGATTTAGGGAGTCATTCTTTAAAAACTTTGCTTGCAAATGAGGTTCATGGAGTCACAGAGGGTCGCTAAATTTGCATTTGCTGATCACTGGTGATAGTGATCAGCACATGAGCAAAATAAAACACAAATAAATAAATAAAAAAAGACCAAATCAAAGATCAGCAGGAGGGATGCCCACTCTCTCTCACCACTGATGTCAAGCAATCCCCACCCCCTGCAATGGGAGGGATGTCCATCCTGGGATGTGCCAAGGAGGAGCCTAAGGCTCTGACTGTCCCAGGGTGCTTAAGGACCCTCCCACACTTGTATGTGTACTCCCTCGGAAAATTTGATCACATCACCAATGCCTACCTAGACTCACATTGGCTACCGATTCGAGCCAGAATTCAATTCAAACTATACTGTCTAATCTTCAAAGTAATCAACGGTACTGCACCTGCCTATCTAAACGATCGCCTAAATCGTAACCTTCCACCCAGAACAAGAAGAATACTGACACCATTCTCATACCCACCACTCAATGGCACTCATCGTAAAAAGCTTTATGATAACCTCATAGCAACGCATGCAGCAAAACTCGAACCCTCCATCACCAGACTATTAACCTCAACATCTGACTTCAAAGCATTCCGTAAAGAAATCAAAACGCTGCTATTCAAAAAGTATATACAATCTACCTAATTTCCCTCTCCTCTTCCCCTAGAAACCAAAACACTATTGTTCAATACCATTACAATCTTCCTAATCTCCCTCTCCTCTTCCCTTACACCGACCAGGTTCTGCGCACTCCCTGGCACCATACCCTCAATCGACCAATAAAAAAAAATATAAAGACAACAAAGCTACCTGGAACCTAAATCATCCTACCGAAACCGATTACCTACCAACATATGGAAACAGACAATTTGCTAAGTAATGTAATGTAACCTGGTTTATCTTCCAATGTTATTATGTCTATACACTCATTCTGTTATTAAGTCTATACCCTCAACCTGTATTCTCCAATGTCATGTACCCTCCTGGAAATGTCCAGTTCTCTTCTTATGTAATCCGCTTTGAACCGCAAGGTACAAGCGGAATAAAAAATCACTAATGTAATGTAATGTATGTGCAAGAGACTTCTTGTTGTGGATGTATGAAATAGCCTTCCAGTGGAAGTAGTGGAAGCTAGGACTGTATCTGAATTCAAGAAAATATGAAACAAACATGTAGGATCACTTGGAGTGGATGGGCCATTTGACCAGGGCTGGCTCAAGAAGCTGTAGAGCCCTGAGCTAACTTCTGCATTGCCTCCCCCCCCCAAAAAAAAAAAATCTGATCTCTCTTCTTACTCCTAACCCCCCAACCCCGACATGATCTGGTATCGCCCCCTGTCTCTCAAGTTTGGTTTGATATAACAGCTAAAGTGGAAAGCAGCCACTCATAACTTAATGCTAGATTTCAAACATACAGACTTTAATAAAATGGGGGAGTACCTGAAGAAAGAGCTGTTAGGATGGGAGGACATAAAAGAAGTGGAAAAACAGTGGTCTAAGCTGAAAGGAGCAATAAAAATGGCTGCTGACCTTTATATGACGAAAATAAATAAGAACAAGAGAAAAAGGAAACTGATATGGTTCTCCAAACTTGTGGCAGAGAAAATAAAGGCAAAAAAGTTTGCATTCCTGAAATATGAAAAAACCAAGAAGAATACAGAAAGGACTACTAGGTGAAACTGAAAAAAGCCAAGAGATACATCTGGCGAAAGTGGAAGAGCAAATGGCTAAAATTGTAAAAAAGGGAGACAAAACTTTTTTTCAGATATTAATGAAAGGCTGAAGCGAAAAATGGAATTGTGAAACTAAAAGATGCTATGAACTGATATGTGGAGAGTGATGAGGAAAAAGCAAACATGCTAAACAAATACTTCTGAGTTCATGGAAGAAAATCCTGGAGAAGGACCGAAATTGTCTGGCAAAGTGATACATGAAAATGGAATAGATTCTGCACCATTAACAGAGAAAAGTGTTTATAAACAACAACTTGAAAAATTGAAAGCAATGGGACCAGACATGATCCATCCCAGGATACTGAGGAAACTCAAAGAGGTTCTAGCAGGTGCTAGTAAAGCACAGTTACTTACCGTAACAGGTGTTATCCAGGGACAGCAGGCAGATATTCTTGACTGATGGGTGACGGCACCGACGGAGCCCCGGTACGGACAATTTTAGAGTGATTGCACTCTAAGAACTTTAGAAAGTTCTAGCTAGGCCGCACCGCGCGTGCGCGAGTGCCTTCCCGCCCGACAGAGGCGCGCGGTCCCCAGTTAGGATAAGCCAGCTAAGAAGCCAACCCGGGGAGGTGGGTGGGACGCAAGAATATCTGCCTGCTGTCCCTGGATAACACCTGTTACGGTAAGTAACTGTGCTTTATCCCAGGACAAGCAGGCAGCATATTCTTGACTGATGGGTGACCTCCAAGCTAACAAAAAGAGGGATGGAGGGAAGGTTGGCCATTAGGAAAACAAATTTTGTAAAACAGATTGGCCGAAGTGTCTATCCCGTCTGGAGAATGCATCCAGACAATAGTGAGATGTAAAAGTATGAACTGAGGACCAAGTAGCAGCCTTGCAGATTTCCTCAATAGGAGTGGAACGGAGGAAAGCTACAGACGCTGCCATAGCTCTAATCTTGTGGCCCGTGACAGAACCTTCCAGTGTCAGGCCCGACTGAGCATAACAGAATGAAACGCAAGCAGCAAGCCAATTGGACAGAGTGCGTTTAGATACAGGATGACCCAACTTGTTAGGATCAAAGGACAAAAACAGTTGAGGAGATGATCTGTGAGGTTTGGTGCGATCAAGATAGTAAGCCAGAGCACGTTTACAATCCAAGGTATGCAAAGCCTGTTCACCTGGATTAGAATGAGGCTTTGGGAAAAAAACAGGTAGAACGATGGATTGGTTAAGGTGAAACTCAGACACAACCTTAGGAAGGAATTTTGGATGTGTACGAAGGACGACCTTATCATGGTGAAAAACAGTGAAAGGTGGATCAGCCACCAGTGCATGGAGCTCACTGACCCTCCTGGCAGAAGTGAGAGCTATCAGAAAGACCACTTTCCGAGTTAGAAATTTAAAATGCGTTGAGGCCAAAGGCTCGAAAGGAGGCTTCATTAACGCAGAAAGAACCACATTAAGATCCCATACAACAGGAGGGGCCTTAAGAGGTGGCTTCACATTGAAAAGGCCCTTCATGAACCTTGAAACTAAGGGATGAGCTGAGAGGGGTTTTCCATGAATCGGCTCATGAAAAGCTGCAATAGCACTAAGGTGAACTCTTATCGAAGAGGATTTAAGACCAGAGTCAGATAAGGACAAAAGATAGTCCAACACCAGTCCCACTGCTGTAGACATGGGATTATGGTGATGTAACAGGCACCAGGAAGAAAACCGAGACCACTTTTGTTGATAACATTGAAGAGTAGACGGTTTCCTGGAGGCATCAATAATAGAACGGACAGGCTGAGAAAGGAGAGCGTGAGCCGAAGTCAGCCCGAGAGATACCAAGCTGTCAGGTGCAGAGACTGTAAGCTGGGATGAAGTAGCGTTTGCTGATGCTGTGTAAGTAGTGAAGGAAACAGTGGAAGAGGTATGGGTTCCCTGGAACTGAGTTGAAGCAGAAGGGAGAACCAATGCTGTCTGGGCCACCGTGGAGCGATGAGAATCATGGTGGCTTGTTCCCTCTTGAGCTTGAATAATGTGCGCAGCATGAGCGGAAGAGGAGGGAATGCATAAAGGAAACGATTGGTCCAATCCAGGAGAAATGCATCGGGTTCCAGACGGTGAGGAGAGTAAAGTCTGGAGCAAAACAGGGGCAGTTGATGGTTGTGGGGAGCTGCAAAAAGATCCACTTGAGGTGTGCCCCATTGAGAGAAAATGGACTGGAGAGTCGAGGGATCGAGAGTCCATTCGTGAGGTTGAAGAATTCTGCTGAGATTGTCTGCTAAGCAATTCTGTTCCCCTTGGATGTAGACTGCCTTCAGGAATAGGTGACGAGCAGTCGCCCAGGTCCAAATCCTTTGAGCTTCCAGACACAAGGGACGGGATCCCGTCCCTCCCCGTTTGTTGATGTAGTACATTGCAACTTGGTTGTCTGTGCAAATGAGTAGTACCTGAGGAAAGAGAAGATGTTGAAAAGCTTTGAGGGCGTAAAACATCGCTCTGAGTTCCAGGAAATTGATGTGGTGTTTCTTTTCCTGGGCGGTCCAAAACCCCTGAGTTTGGAACTCGTTCAAGTGAGCTCCCCATGCATAGGGGGAGGAATCCGTGGTGATGACCAGTTGATGAGGAGGTAGATGGAACAGCAGACCTCTGGATAGATTTGAGGATGTCAACCACCAAAGAAGCGACTGTCGAAGAGACGAGGTCACAGATATGAGTTGTGAACAAGGATCCGTCGCTTGGGACCACTGGGTCGCTAAGGTCCATTGAGGAGTACGCAGGTGGAGACGTGCGAAGGGTGTGACATGTAGAAAAATACGCGCGAGCGGGAAGGCAAGTGAAAAGTTAGAAAAAACTTCCAACAGCCGTTGGAAACACGCGTCTTCTTAGCTCCGCGGAATTAAGAAAACTGGGGACCGCGCGCCTCTGTCGGGCGGGAAGGCACTCGCGCGGTGCGGCCTAGCTAGAACTTTCTAAAGTTCTTAGAGTGCAATCACTCTAAAATTGTCCGTACCGGGGCTCCGTCGGTGCCGTCACCCATCAGTCAAGAATATGCTGCCTGCTTGTCCTGGGATAAAGATTTGTTCAAGAAATCTCTGAAGACTGGAGTGGTTCCTGGGGATTGAAGAGAACGGATGTGGTCCCTATTCACAAAAGTGGTTGCAGAGATGAAGCGGGAAACTACAGGCCAATAAGCCTAACTATAGTTGTTGGAAAAATAATGGAATGGTTGCTGAAAGAAAGGATAGTGAAATTCCTAGAATTTAATGGGTTATAGGATCAGAGGCAACATGGTTTTTACTAAAGGTAAATCGTACCAAATGAATCCGATTGAATTTTTTGATAGGGTGACCAGAGAATTGGATCAAGGATAATTTGCTAGAAGTAATTTACTTAGATTTCAGCAAAGCTTTTGACACTTTTCCTCATAGGAGGCCCTTGAACAAACTTGACGAGCTGAAATTAGGACCCAAAGTGGTGAACTGGATTAGAAACTGGTTGACGGACAAACCGACACCATAGGGTAGTGGTTAATGGACTTCACTCGAAGGAAGAAAAGGCGAGTAGTAGAGTCCCTCAGGGTTCGGTGCCCTTCATCATTGGTGCCTGTACCAGAGCCTCACTTTGTGCAAAGGTAGAGCCAACCCTGCATTTTATATTTTTCTGTTGTCCTGTTTCTATGAAATGTCTGTAATGTAACCCCTTTACAGAAGCTCATGTAAACCACTGTGAATTGACTCCCCAGTCATTAGTAGTGGTATAGAAGCTTTCAATAAACAAACAAACAAACATAATATCTGAAGCTTCAAGCTGTGATCCATGCAGGGCTTCCAGGGCTCAAGGTGGGCAGGTGGCAGATAATCTCATGTGGACTCTGTAGGCAAAGATTGCCATTGGTTGGAATTTATCAGTACCAGGAGAAGTACTGCACTGTAGGGAATGAGGAGCCAGTCCCAGCAAACCGGAATGTGCTGGAATCAGGGAGATCAAAGCAGAGAAATGATCCAAGCCTGTGAGAGATGAGGAGTAAGGAGAAGGAAAGGAGGACAAAGAGGAGACAAAGAGGAGGTAGAAAAAACTGGGGAAAGTTAAAGAATGGGCAAAATGTAGTGTAGGTCATCTGAGAGAATGACTAGTGAGGATTAGTTGGGGGGGAGGGGAAATGTGGTGTGTGGATGGACTACACACTAAAGGGAGATAAAGAGATCATGACATGGATGGACTAGAGGAGACACAGGCAGGACCCTATGTTTATGTTTATTGTGTCATCTTATTTAGATCAGTTTTCCCAAAGGGAACAGTTAAAAGCCATTTTTTAAAAATGTGTTTTTAAAAGCGACTTAAATTTGGGAAAAGATTGTTCCACCCTGATAAAAGGTGTCAAACTATTCCATAGAAAAGGTGAGATGAAAAAGTAAGTGGATTTTTTTTTGTAGATTCATAATGGGCTAGTTTGGGAGAGGGAAGAACTAGTCTATTTGCGTTGATTGACCTCAGTGCACGGGAAGGAGTGTATGGTATAGTGGCGGATGCTATGTAAATTGGTGGAGCGCTCTGAATGTGAGGCATAAAATTTGAATTGGCATCTAAACAGCATAGGGAGCCAGTGTAATTGAATTAATAGCAGTGTGAAATGATCATATAATCTAGTTTTACAGAGGAAATGTGCTGCTGAATTTTGAAGAGTCTGTAAGCAGCATAAGTTTGACAATGTTATGCAGTAATCTATTTTTGATAAGACAAAGGCATGAACAAAAGTGTGCAAAATCTAATACAGAGCCAAAGGATCTAATCTGCCTAACCCAGTAATAGCCTTTTTTGACTACCTGATAATTAAAACGCAGTGCAGCATTAAAATGGACTCAAAGATAGCAAAAACATGTCACCGGGGTCAGATCTGTGTCCGGAGGTTGTGATAGCCCAGAGCACATTGCAGGGTTTCAAGGAAGGTTTAGATAAGTTCCTAAAAGATAGGGGGATTGAGGGTTACAGATAAAAGAAGAGGTAGGTTACAGAAATGGACAGGAACCACATTGCAGGTCATGGACCTGACGGGCCGCCACGGGAGCGGACCGCTGGGCGCGATGGACCAATGGTCTGACCCAGTGGTGGCAACTTCTTATGTTCTTATGTAAATAAATGAATAATAGATTTTGGTACTGGTAAAAGGACGGTAATCCAACAAACAGTTGTTTTATAGGGACTCAGGATCCAACTTGAGATCACAGAGGTGCATTGTTGAAGGGGAGTTAAATCTATATTTGATGAGAGAATAGGGAAAACCAGAAGAATGTCATCAGCATAGATGAATGTCTTAATATTAAAATGCTGAATCAGTGTGGCAAGAGGACTAAAAAACACATTAAACAGCAGTGGGGACAGTACAGACCCTTGTGGAACTCCACAGTCTAGTTCGAAAACAGGACGACGAGCTGATGGAGGTATTGATTTGAAATTTACGATTTATAAAGAATGATTTGAACCAAGCTAAAACTGTACCAGAAATACTAAAGATATTAATTGCAAAATAAGTAATGAATGATTAACCAGATCAAAGGCAGCCAAAAGGTCGAGCAATACATGTAAAACAATTTTTCCTGCATCAAGACTAGAATGTAGTTCACTATTCAGAGCTGTAATAGTTGTTTCTGTACTATGGTGTGTTCTAAATTCAATCTGTCGGGGATATAAAATCAATTTTTTATCTAAGAAATCCATAAGCTGATCATAAACTATTTTCTCATGAGACTTCCCCATGCCTATATTACCTGTCCTGCCTAGTCACTCTCAACCAGAAGTATTTTTGTTGTTGGCAAAGAGAAATTGGTGTTGAATTTGAGTTCATCACTGTTTGAGGAAAGTATAAAATAAGTGAGGGGAAATTCTGTGTAGTTCTGAATGAAGCTAAAATTAGAGGATAAGAAGAAACGTCAGTTTTACACTGAAAAAAAAAAAAAATAGGGCTATGCATTTTCTAGACGCAGTTACATAATGCTCTCACATTTCCTTGAACAAATACTATGGCTAGTGTTAGCAGTAACAGAGAAAGCACAGTTACTTACCTTACCAAGTGTTATCCAGGGGAAGCATGCAGATATTTTCACATGTGGGCGACGTCATTCACAGAGCCCAGTATGGCCAGTGGTAAAAGTATACTTGCACTAAAAATTTTCAGAAACTTCACAAATGCCCGGATCGCACATGCACGAGTGCCATCCTGCCCCAACACAGGCTCGCAGTACCTGACCAAGGAGCTGCCCTAGTTGCACTCCTCTAACACGACTCCCGTCATGTGTGACTGAGGTATTCTGTTAGCATGATTCTTCTGTGTAGCATTCTATAGTAATTTGACTTATTCAGTTTTCTTGATAGTGGAGGGGATATTTGTGAAGGGGAGGGGAGACAAGGGTTTTCTTGATCCTTCCTCTATATTTGTGTTTATAAAATGACAATTGTACAGAATATTGTTTCTTTTTATACTTTAACAAAATAAGTTCAATATAATATCATAACTATTTGAGAGTTGTATGGTTGGAATCAGATGGCTTGCGGGAATAGGGTGAGAATGGGGACCAAGCTCATGGGGACGGGCGGAGATAGGGTCAAATTTTTTCCCCGTGTTATTCTTTACAAAAGAACTCACCCAGTTGCAACTTCCTCATTACAGCCCATAAAAATTTTCAGTTAACCTGATAGAAGACCTTTTTGGCATCGATCACAAGGACTGCAGTTTAACTTTCTCCTGCTGCGCACTTCATATCAAATGTAAAGTTGTCCCGACATTATCACGCACTTGCCTTCGAATGATAAACCCTGATTGGTCAGCATGAATAAGTTTAGGCAGCATCCTAGCCAGTCTCAAAGCCAGTACCTTTTGCATCAACATTCAAGAGTGAAATTGGTCGATATACACCACATTCAGAAGGATCCTTACTAGGCTTCAACAACACTGTTATACCCACTTCTCCCATGGTCAAGGGAAGAATCTCCCCATCCCGTACTCCATTAGCTACTCGTGCAAGCAAATCCCCTAATACATTCTGAAACTGTTTATAAAACTGCCCAGTATATTCATCCAGACCCAGGGCCTTTCCAAATTTCAAATTCTTTATGTCCTCTGCTATCTCCAAAGATGTAAACGGTGCACCCAAGCCATCGGCCTCCCACTGGGTCAGACAAAGGAGATTGGCCCAATCCAGATAAGCTTCTATCTGTTCTTCCCTATGTACAGATTGATATCCAAG
Organism: Geotrypetes seraphini; assembly: GCF_902459505.1. NCBI lineage: Eukaryota > Metazoa > Chordata > Amphibia > Gymnophiona > Dermophiidae > Geotrypetes > Geotrypetes seraphini. The sequence continues at coordinate 395,450,560 of NC_047085.1, read as the reverse complement.
CGACTGAAATGCAAGGGACCTGGGGAGAGGAAGAAGCGATATGGATCACTTTGAAAAGAGAAGATGGAATTTCTATCTACGTGGGTGTAGTCTACAGACCTCCGACTCAATCGCAGCAAATTGATAAAGATCTGATTGTGGATATCCAAAAGTTTGGAAAGAAAGAGGGGGTACTGCTGTTGGGAGATTTCAACCTGCCGGATGCAAACTGGAAAGTTCCGTCTGCGGAATTGGAAAGAAATAGGTAGATTGTGGAAAAACAGTAATATAAGCTGAAAGGAGCAATAAAATTGGCTATGGACCTTTATGTGAAGAAAATAAATAAAAACAAGAGAAAAAGGAAACTCCAAACTAGTGGAGAAAATAGAGGCAAAAAGAGTTGGCAAACGTGCTAAACAAATACTTCCATTATGTGTTAAGAACATAAGAACATAAGCATTGCCTTTGCTGGGTCAGACCAGGGGTCCATCGTGCCCGGCAGTCCGCTCCCGCGGCGGCCCTCCAGGTCCATGACCTGAAAGTGTTCCCTACCTAACCTAAAATGTCCCTACCCTATTTGCTCAGTGTCCTGTAAGGTAAACCTCTATCTGTACCCTGTTATTCCCTTCGCTTCCAGGAAGTCATCCAGTCCCTTTTTGAACAATAGAATTGTACTCTGGCTTATCACCTCTCCGGGAAGCGCGTTCCAGGTGTCTACCACCCGCTGAGTGAGGAAGAACTTCCTTGCATTCGTTATGAATCTGTCTCCTCTCAGTTTTTCTGAGTGACCTCTTGTTTTAGTTGTCCCTGCTAGTCTAAAGAATCTGCCCCTCTCCACCTTCTCTATGCCTTTCATGATTTTATAAGTCTGTATCATGTCCCCTCTCAGTCTCCGCTTTTCCAGGGTAAAGAGCCCCAGCCTGTCTAACCGTTCGGCATATGAGAGGTTCTCCATACCCTTTATCATCCTCGTTGCTCTCCTCTGGACCCTCTCGAGTATTGCCATATCCTTCTTGAGGTATGGCGACCAGTATTGGACGCAGTATTCCAGATGTGGGCGCACCATTGCTCGATACAGTGGCAGGATAACTTCCTTCGTTCTGGTAGTGATACCTTTTTTGATAATGCCCAACATTCTGCTCGCTTTTTTTGAGGCCGCTGCACATTGCGCCGCCAGCTTCATTGTGTTATCCACCAATATCCCCAGATCTTTTTCTTGGCTGCCTTCCCCAAGTATCCTCCCTCCCATCGTATAGCTGTACATGGAGTTCCCCTTCCCTATGTGCAAGACCTTACATTTCTCCACATTGAAGCTCATCTGCCATTTTTTTGCCCACTCACTCAGTTTGTTCAGGTCGCTCTGCAGTTCTTTGCATTCCTCAACAGTTCTGACCCTGCTGGAGAGTTTTGTGTCATCCGCGAACTTGATAACTTCGCACTTCGTCCCCGTTTCTAGATCATTAATAAATATATTGAACAGCAATGGTCCCAGCACTGACCCTTGCGGAACACCACTTGTGACCCCTATCCAGTCAGAGTAGTGCCCCTTTACTCCTACCCTCTGCTTCCTGTCCGCCAGCCAATTTTTGATCCATCTGTGCACGTCCCCTTCCACCCCGTGACTCCACAGTTTCTTCAGTAGGCGTTCACAGACAAAAATCCCAGAGAAGGACCGAGATTGTCTGGCAAAGTTACACAAGAAAATGGAGTAGATTCTGAAGGTGGACAAAGTGATGGGACAGGACGGGATCCATCCCAGAATACTGAGGGAGCTCAGAGAGGTTCTGGCGAGTCTTATTAAATACTTTTTCAACAAATCTCTGGAGATGGGAGTGATTCCTGGGGATTGGAGGAGAGCGGATGTGGTCCCTATTCATAAAAGTGGTCACAGGGATGAAGCAGGAAACTAGAGGCTGGTGAGCCTCACTTCGGTTGTTGGAAAAATAATGGAAGTGCTGCTGAAAGAAAGGATATTGTACTTCCTTGAATCTAATGGGTTACAGGATCCAAGGCAACATGGCTTTACAAAAGGTAAATCATGCCAAACGAACCCGATTGAATTTTTTGATTGGGTGACCAGAGAGCTGGATCAAGGACATATGCTAGATGTAATTTACTTCGCAAAGCCTTTGATATGGTTCATCATAGGAGGCTGTCGAACAAACTTGAAGAGTTGAAGTTAGGACCTAAAGTGGTGAACTGGGTTAGAAACTGCTTGTCGGACAGACGCCAGAGAGTGGTGGTTAATGGAAGTCGCTCAGAGGAAGGAAAGGTGAGTAGTGGAGTCCCTCAGGGTTTGGTGCTGGGGCTAATCCTGTTCAATATGTTTGTAAGTGACATTGCTGGAGGGATAGAAGGGAAGGTTTACCTTTTTGTAGATGATACCAAAATTTGTATCAAAATAGACACTGAGGAGGGAGTGGAAAACATGTAAAAGGATCTGCAAAAGTTAGATAAATGGTCTAATATCTGGCAACTAAAATTCAATACAAAGAAATGCAGAGTAATGTATTTGGGGATTAATAATCAAAAGGAACCATATGTGCTGGGAGGTGAGAGGCTGATATGCACAGATGGGGAGAGGGTCCTTGGGGCGAATAGTGTCTGAAGATCTAAAAATGAAAAAACAGTGTGACAAGGTGGTGGCTACTGTCAGAAGGATGCTGGGTTGTATAAAGAGAGGTGTAACTAGTACAAGAAAGAAGGTATTGATGCCCCTGTACAGGTCGTTGGTGAGGCCCCACTTGGAGTATTGTGTTCAGTTTGGAGACCTTATCTGGCGGAGGACATAAGAAGACTTGAAGCGGTCTAGAGGAAGGCAATGAAAATGATAGGAGGTTTACGCCAATAGACATACGAGGAGAGACTGGAAGCCCTGAATATATCCTAGAGGAAAGGACAGGGGAGATATGATTCAGATGTTCAAGTACTTGAAAGGTATTAACGTAGAACAAAATCTTTTCCGGAGAAAGGAAAATGGTAAAACCAGAGGGCATGATTTGAGGCTCAGGGTGGTAGACTCAAGAGCAATGTAAGGAAATTCTTCTTTACGGAGAGGGTGGTGGATGCCTGGAATGCGCTCCCGAGAGAGGTGGTGGAGAGAAAAACGGTGACAGAGTTCAAAAAAGCGTGGGATGAACAGAGAGGAACTAGAATCAGAAAATAATAGTAAATATTGAATAACTAAGGATAGTACTGGGCAGACTTGTACGGTCTGTGTCCGTATATGGCCGTTTGGTTGAGGATGGGCTGGGGAGGGCTTCAATGGCTGGGATGATGTAGATGGGCTGAACTTTGAGGGAGACTTCAGTAGTTGGAACCTAAGCACAGTACTGAGCAGAGCTCTGGATTCTTGCCCAGAAATAGCTAAGAAGAAGAAAAAAAATTTAAATTGAATCAGGTTGGGCAGACTGGATGAACCATTCGGGTCTTTATCTACTGTAATCTACTTTGTTACTATGTTTGATAAAGTATGGTATAAAACTTCAAAAAACTATTTTGAATGTTAGAATTAGAATACTTAATGCTCTCCCTCTTCCCAAATCTCCTGAATGACATACTGGGATCTCCTACATTTAATTTACCTAGCTAATATGGGACCAGATTTATTGCCAAATTCAAACATATTTTGCCTCAACTGGGCTCTTAAGAAATCTACTTCCTCTAGTTGGCATTTCTGGAGCTCTGACCTTTCTTGCTGAATTGTGTTTCCACCTTGAGATCCTGCTTAGTCTTGTGTTGAAGCTCCAAATTAATCAGGGTCTCCCACAGATGGAATAGCTTAGCATCTCTAATGCTTTTTATCTGGGTTCTCCATTAAATTAATATCTCCCTGACAACAGTTTTCAGAGCATCCCATGAAGTTTCATCATTAACTTCCCCCCTCCCCTGGTCAATTTCCTGCAAATACATTAAATTTCCTAACAAAAGACTCATTCAACCTCCAGCATTGTCTACCTTTAAGTTTACAGAATCCCTTCCAGTAAACTCACACTCGTGAATGGTCCGATATCTGGATTGCCTCAATTTCTGCCCAACTCATAACCCCCTCCCTCCCCATTTCAATGAGCCTAAATCCCATCTATTCTGGTATAAGTGTGTGTAGCATGTGAAATAAATGGTGTAGTTTCTCCGAGTCCCATGGCTCATTCTCCAGCATCAATTAAAGAAGGCCTTTCATTCAATTCAGAAGAGCCTTATGGTGTTTCTTCCCATATCCATGCCCCCTCCCCGGGAATAGTCCAAATACCTCATTAGAAAAATGACACCTTGCAAAAAAGTCCAAAAAAGGAGTGAAAATATGATGCTTGATTTGAATTAGGACCATAGATATTAATTGTGAATAGTGTCCCCTTATAGGTTTCCCTTGATGGCTACACATCTTCCCTCTCCATCCTTATACTCCTTCTCAGTCACCAAACCTACCCCTTTCCGCATCAAAATAGCAAGCCCTTCCTTTTTTTTTTTTTGCCTTTCCGGAGCCTGGTGAGTTTTAACCATTTCAAAAGTTTTGTGGTTCAATCAATGGGAATCATTCCTCTTAAATAGGTCTCCTGTAGAAGGGCTACATCCCACCACAACCTTTGAATCTCTTTTAGAACTACTGTATACAGTGCTTTCCTGGATTCTTAACCCCATTGATATTCCAAGATCCTTTGCGAAACTCAGCACTAACCAAACACTCCTGCTTTTCCCCCTTGCCCCCACTTGTCCTTATTCCCATTTCCTCCGAACCATCCCACCCCTCAGTCTGTCCTGGTTGTCTACCTTCCAGATCAGACACTCCTGCTGAAATGAAGTTCCTCCCAGGAGGTTTCCCAACCCCCCTTTCATTCTCTATGCATTCTTTCACTATTGCATTTGTACATCTCTGCAGTCACTCTCCATCCACTACTGAACATATAACATGAACCCACAATCTTGAAAAAAACCTGTCTTTCTATTCAGGTGGCTGTCTTGACATCCACTTCCACTGCCATACCACAGTCTGCCATGCATTATCTGCTCTGGGCTCCGTAGAAGCCAGTCATCTCTCTGGCAGGAACATTACAACATCCCATATCTCTGAAAACAGCCCTTGCCTTTTCAACATTCTGGTTTGTTTTTTTTCCGATTTCCCGTTTACTGTCATCCATAGTCCAAAAGGAAAGAGCCAATGATACTTATGTCCTTCCGCTCGGAGAAGCCACATGATCTCACTGAAAGCTCTTCTGTGAAGTCACCCAGGGCAAGTCCTGGAAAATGTTCACTTTTATCTTTCCAACAAAAATCAGGCATGTCTCTAAAACACATAATTATCTCTCTCACACTTACTTCTTTAGGGGTCCCCAAGCTGTGAGGTGCTTTCTGAATATGAAGATTCTCCCCTGCCATGACATCTTCAGTGCCCAACAATTGAGTACAGATTTCACATACCACCACAGTACAGTCTCAGAATGACTGTCTGAGGAATCCCCTTGAATCGAATAATATGTCTTCACAATCTATTTTCCAGGTCTTCCACCTACGCCTGGAGCTCTTTAATGAGATTAATGTGTTTATTCAGAGTTCCTTTAGTCACTTTCAGGTCCTCATCCAGCCACTCCAAGTGCTCTTCTGACACTGCTACTCGCAGGCCCAATTCTTTCACTTCAACTTTAATTTCTGCAGGTGTAGTGGACTCCTACCATTTTGTTTTTTAAGTTCTGGAGCCAGGTATGCATTGATGATCAATGTCCTCTGCCACCAAATCGGGTTAACCTGTTCCTCGTCCTCAGACTTCGAAGACTGATAAGCCATTTTTTCCTCTCTGCCAACAAAGTCTCTTGCTCCACCCACTGTTTCTCATCTGGTTCCACTGCATATTTGAATTTCTCCAGTTTTAGCCAGGTAGACATTGACTATTGCTCTTTGAATCCACAATGCATATAAATGAGATATGCATGCCTTTCTTGCATATCTCCTACATATTCATTGATGATATCCTCAAAACCTGGCCTGCCTGTGTTTCTTATGGACTGGAATTACCTACTCCTGATGAAAAGCAATATTGAGGAAATCACTGTGCATACTCCTAACAATGCACTTTAAATATATTTATACAGAAAGGTTTAGATAATTTTCCTAGAATGCTTCAAGGAAAAATTGACAGATTATTTACTATTGATAAGACTCTGCAGAAACATACATCATGTTCATCTTACTGAATGTCTAGAACAGTGGTTCCCAACCCTGTCCTGGAGGAACACCAGGCCAATTGGGTTTTCAGGCTAGCCCTAATGAATATGCATGAAGCAAATTTGCATGCCTATCACTTCCATCATATGCAAATCTCTCTCATGCATATTCATTAGGGCTAGCCTGAAAACCCGATTGGCCTGGTGTTCCTCCAGGACAGGGTTGGGAATCACTGGTCTAGAACACTTTTCACCATGGATAGTTCTTGGAGTGGAGATGGGTGAAGGTTAATGCAGCCTGACCATTTCAGTTTTGTGAACTGTGCTGGCTCAGATATCATCACACCAGGCTGACCTCCAGTTTAGTCTCATTCATTTTCCTTAAAGCAAGTTTCAAGTTTATTTAAAATTTTTTATACCACTTAATCAAACTTCTAGGCGGTGTACAATAAAAAAAATACCATAAAAACAAATTAAAAATACTAAACAATACCAGGGTATTTTAGTAGAACACATGACGTGACATATAGACTTATTTCAAACAAATGGGAAAAAGAGGGCAAGAACTACAATCTTTGGAGAAAAGAGCACAAAAAAGGAAAAAAATAATAGATTAGGGTAAAAACTACAAAGCCTTGTTCCCTCACTGCTACACAGGCTTTTTAGCAACACTGACAGAAGTAAATTCTGTGCAGTTTCTCAATTAATTTGCTACCAGACTTGATTGGGAAAGTCATGTGACATGGAATCATCAATGCTTGATGCTCATATCAGGACTAGATACCTGGGCTCTGCACTCTATGCACTTTATAGCAACAAGAGATGACAGCAATGGCTTTTCAATGTGTAGGAACTTCTGAGAACACTTGAATTTATCCTTCCTAGCTACAGCATCAGCTCTACAGTGTGAAAATTAATGAGCAGTATGTAGGATATAAATGACTGGGTTCCACTTTATGTGGCACCTATACTGCACCCAGCACCTCCTCTTCCCTATCTTGAGCCTCTAGTTTTGGGCCCTTCCATCTTCTGTCTTAACCCCAGAAACAGAGCTAAGAGAAATGGGGAGAGAGTATACTGAGCACCAGATACAACTTGCTCTAAAATGTCTGAAGCAGCTACAGAGGAGCAACACTAACAGTTTTAATTTTATTTACATAAACTTGATATTCTACATTCGTTTTAATTAAATGATAACTGAGCCAGCTTCCTTCACAATAGACGTCTTTCTTCTCCTCTCTTTGAATATACAGAGGAAGCTGGTCCACTGATATGGGTTAATGTGGATCTCTGCCAGCTGTTGTCCTTTGTTTTAAGATTTGGAAGAGACATTGGTGGAAATTCTAGAAAGTCTCTAGTTTAATTATTGGTTGAGTCCATATGTGCACTACCTGTGAAGGCTGGTGTGTCATGTGACATTTCTGTTAATGCAGGTGTGGCTTGGGTTAGACAAAACTTGGTGAATACTGATTTAGAGTTATTGCAGTCTCTTCTCAAATTGCTCATGTGAGCTCAAATATTGCAGCACATGCAACATAGTCAATATATATATATAGTCATCTCCTTTCCTGAGATCTTCCATTAATAGTTAACAGACCAGAACAGGAGTGTGAGTTAACATTAATGGCCTCTCTGAAGCATTCATGACGTGGCACTACTCAATTTCCCCAAATGGTGATTTCATTTGATGCTTGAACTAGCCAATAGATGTACAGTAGCACATTTTCACAAGATGAACTGCATAAAGACACTAAGGGCTCCTTTTACTAAGGTGTGCTAGCATTTTTAGCGCGTGCTGAAGATTAGCCAGCTTTATGGAGGAGTTAGCACACCTTAGTAAAAGGAGCCCTAAAAGAGGAATTAATCAAGAGGCGATAACCGATTTAGCATGCGATAACAAATATAGGAATATAACAAGTGTCTTAGTGTTTAGCATGTACTAAAATTGATGAATTCCCTCCTAAATTATTTATTTTAAGACAGAAAACCTAGTGCCATACACAGACAAAAAAGTCTTCTTAGCATGAACATTACATGTATGTCTTGAACTTACAATTTGGTATCTTGCGCTTCCTTCTGCATGATCTCCATGATTATCTTACATGCTGTCGAGCAGCCTTCTGGAGTAGAGTGTATAGTAATGGGTTTCTCTGCAGCACCAGCATTTTCCTTACGATGAATATCAATTCTTTGGAAAAAAAAAGTGTATTAGAAGAATGAATTTATAGAAATCAGTACAGTCAAGTAATGAACTCACCATTCACAGAAGTCTTCCCCAGGTCATTGAGTCTCTGTGCTGTAATTATCAGCTTCCACATCAACCCATCCCCCCACACACACAAACCGGCACCGCGACCCCCCCCCCCATAGCAGCAAAAACAGCAGAAGGGATACCTACTCCCTCCTGCCTAGCCAAATACCCTCACGCAATGCACCCATCCCAAACCATCCCCTACCCTACTCCCTTCCTCCTGAAAAAAAATAGGCAGGAGGGATGCCCACTCCCTCCTGCCACCGGATGCTCCCCTGAACCCCACCCCTACACCTTTGTTAGATGTTGGGAGCTGGAGGAAAGCACGTGCCTCCAGCTCCAAGCTCCGCCTATGGAAAATGACTGGCCTTCCCCTCCCCAGTGCAACATGTGATGCACAGAGAGGAGCCTAAGGCCCCTAATTGGCTCAGATACCAAAGGCCCCTCCCAAAGGTTCCTCACTCTGTATCCTGTGATGCATGGGGAGGGGCCATAGGTCCTGATTTGCTCAGACGTCAGACCTTAGGCCTCTCCTTGTGCATGTGCATCACATGGGATAAAGAGGAAGGAGCCTTTGGAAAGGGCCTTAGGCGTCTGAGCCCATCAGGGCCTTAGGCTCCTCCCCGTGCATCACATGGTGCACTGGGGAACGGAAGGCCCATCATTTTCCATGGGCGGGGCTTGGAGCTAGAGAGACATGCTTCCCTCCAGCTCCCCACTAGCAAAGATACGGGCGGGTATGGAAGAGCATCTGGTGGCAGGAGGGAGTGGGCATACTTTCTACCAATTTTCACCCAGTGCTGCATTCGTCGGGAGTCGTTGGAGGAGGGCTGTCATTGGCAGTAAGGGACTATTTTTTCTTTATTTATTTTTTTATGGGACAGATATTTTGCATGTGTAACACAAGCAAAATATCTGTGTCATTGAAAAAAAAAATGAAAACAGGCAGACCTGTCATTTTTTTCCCGATAGCTAAAACCCCTGGGGTTTTTTTGTATAGCCAAGTGATGTTGGTGCATCAATCGCTTGCCTACTTTTAATGGGGTTTTAACTAATTTGCATGGCCGGATTGGAAAATGGGTGACCAAGGGGAAAACACATGGTGAGCCATTTTGTTTATCGGGTCAGTAAAACCAATCGTTGCTAAAGCTGTGAAAACAGGTTTAGCAATGATCGCTGACTTTAGTGCATCTAGCCCTTAGTTCCTTCAATATGTACCCATTATTTTCTGATTAGAGATCTTCTGTGTTCATTCCATGCTTTTTTGAACTCTGTCACCGCTTTCCTTTCCATCACCTCCCTCAGGAGCACATTCCATGCATCAACCACCCTCTCCGTAAAGAAGAATTTCCTAACATTACTCTTTAGTCTACCACCCCGCAACCTCAAATTATGCCCTCAGTTTTACCATTTTCCTTTCTCTGGAAAAGATTTTGCTCTATGTTAATATCTTTCAAGTATTTGAAAATCTGAATCATATCTCCTGTCCCTCCTTTCCTCTAAGGTATACATATTTAGGACTTCCATACGTCTATTGGCGCAAACCTCCTAACATTTTCATCGCCTTTCTCTGGACTGGTTCAAGTCTTCTTATATTCTTTGCCCGATATGGTCTCCAAAATTGAACACAATACTCCAAGTGGGGCCTCACCAACGACCTGTACAGGAGCATCAACACCTTCTTTCTTCTACTGGTTACGCCTCTCTCTATACAGACTAGCATCCTTCTGGTAATAGCCACTGCCTTGTCACAGTTTCTTTGCCTTTAAATCTTCAGACACTATCACCCCAAGGTCCCTCTCCACATCCGTGCATATCAGCCTCTCACCTCCCAAATGCATTACTCTGCACTTCTTTGCACTGAATTTTAGTTGCCAGATATTAGAGCATTCATCTAACTTTTGCAGATCCTTTTTCATGTTTTCCATTCCCTCCTTGGCATCTACTCTGTTACAAATCTTGGTATGATCCGCAAAAAGGCAAACCTTTCCTTCTAACCCTTAGTAATGTTGTTCATAAACATACTGAACAGGATTGGCCTCAGCACCGATCCTTGAGGGACTGCACTACTCACTTTTCCTTTCTATGAGCGAATTCCATTAATCACTACCCTCTGGCGTCTGTCCGTCAACCAGTTTCTAATCCAGTTCACCACTTTGGGATCCTAACTTCAGCCCGTCAAATTTGTTCAAGAGCCTCCTATGAGGAACTGTGTTAAAGGCTTTGCTGAAATCTAAGTAAATTAAATCTAGCATATGTCCTTGATCCAATTCTCTGGTCGCCCAATCAAAAAATTCAATCATATCTGTTCGGCACAATTAACCTTTAGTAAAATCATGTGGCCTCAGATCCTGTAACCCATTAGATTCTAGGAATTTCACTATCCTTTCTTTCAGCAACGCTTCCATTATTTTTCCAATAACTGAAGTCAGGCTTACCGGCCTGTAGTTTCCCGCTTCATCTCTGTGACCACTTTTGTGAATAGGGACCACATCTGCTCTTCTCCAATCCCCAGGAACCACTCCAGTCTCCGATTTGTTGAAAAAATCTTTAATAGGACCCGCCAGAACCTCTCTGAGCACCCTCAATACCCTGGGATGGATCCTGTCAAATCCCATTGCTTTGTCCACCTTCAATTTTTCAATTTGTTCATAAACACTTTCTTCCATGAATGGCATGGTATCTACTCCATTCTTGTAACTTTGCCAGACAATCTTGTTCCTTCTCCAGGATCTTCTTCCGTGAACACATAAGTAGTTTTTGTTTAGCATGCTTGCTTTAACTCACTCAATTTATGAACAGACCTTGTATGTTCAATATTTTTTTTTCTACAAGACCGCTTGTAAAAGAATTGCTAATCTGAACCAATAAAATTAAACGTCCTATTGTCATGCTATATTCAAACATCTTTGCTTTCTCGGGACCTCTCCTTTTAAGTGACTATGCTATTTTTTTGAGACTGCATTAGTTTCCACATTAATCTTAAAATGCTCCATGTTGATAAAAATGTACCTATCAAGACATATTGGTGGCATAAAAATGTCACACATCTTTGCCTAACTTGTAATTTCAAAATTAGGATGGCCATTTTGCATCTCCCTCCCTCCTCATTGGTCAGCAGCAGCTTTCTTCACAGAAAAAGGAGAAAATTTTCTGTAATCAGATCATTAATTACCGACCTCAAACAGGAAAGGATAGAAGTTATGATAAATCATTTAAAGATTGTTTGAATCTGAAAAGCTAAAATCGGCTGTTTAAGCAGGTAGTCTTACTTGGATTGTGTCTGTTTAGTTATATTTCTGATTGTGGCTCCTTCTTTGCCAATAATGGCTCCTACAAACTGTGTTGGCACGAGCATACGCAAGGGAACATCAGACTGCTGCTTGGGCCTCGCTGCCGCACCAGGTGACCCTTGTCTAGGTTGACCCCTTTGTCCAAATCCACGGCGGCTTTGTGGATGCTGCTGGGCGGTTGGTTGGGTGGCCATTTCATCAGGGATATATGTGACCTTTAATGAATAGTTTTCAAGCTGATATCCATTCAATTTCTCAATTCCTCTATTTTACAAGGAAAGGAAAAAAAAAACAGAAGGTATGAGAATGTTTAATTGTAGGAAGACAAAAACCTGCTGCTCACTGTACATGTTTTAAAATTGTGCTATTTCTCTGCATTTTAAAAATATGCTCAAATCAGATTTTACATATTCAGTGTGCTAGAAAGCAATAAAACTCCAGAACCCGCAGACAGCAAAACCATTTCTAATGGGACATCCTACAAACACCTATTGTATAAGGAAATCTATAGTTGAGTACTATGAGTGGAGTATGATGGACATCTGTTACTCAATGTTTGTATCATACATTCATAGATTTCCTTTGGATTTTTCTTCTGCAGGAATGTGAACTTCATGATGGCTGTGGAGTTCCACACTTGAAAATTCCACACTTTTCATTGACAGGATTCCCATCAATGATCTGAAACAATGTCAAAACATAGCATTACGATTCTGCAAACTAGCATTTTGCGAAATAAAACACTCTTCAGTTACAGTGGCAAAATAACGCTCAGAATTTAGGAAGTTGGTTGGGCTGAGAACTTTTCAGCACCCCTCGTTCAAATTACAAAAAAAAAAACCCAACAATACCAATCAGAGGTGTGCTTTCATTCAGTTTTATGACTTTAGATGCATATATCAAGCAAAATAAGCCAGAAACCACATTCCAAAGTCATCAAGGTCAGATGAAAAGAAGCATAGTTTCTTCTCTCTAGTTACTCTCCTGTGCTAGGAATGTTCCTCTTTATGAAATAACCTGCCCTTTGAGGAGCAAATTAGTCACTCATCATCTGCATAATCTAGACCTGTGTTCTTCAACCGCCTGTGTCGGTCCGCAAAAATTTCTCGCCGGTCCGTGAAGGATTCGGGTCTTCACAAACTGCATACTAGGCAGGAAGAGAGGCTGCGGTGCTGGCGTCAGCTGATTTGCAACTTCCTGTTGCCGTCGCATATGCCGGGACTGCTGCCTCTTGCCTTCGCCGGGTCTCCTTCCACATATGTCTACGCATCTCCAGACCAGAAGCGGCAACTCTGTGTGCTTTAGTTTTAACTTCAGCACACAGCTGCCCTTAAGCAGTAGTTTAGCTGCAGTTTCATGAGGCAGCCTCGAGGCCAGCCCGCTTCGATGATGCAAAGTGGGCCAGCCTACCAAAGGCCCCGAGGCTGCCTCGTGAAACCGTGGCTAAACTACTGCTTAAGAGCAGCTTTCTGCCGAAGTGAAAAGCACACAGAGCTGCCGCTAGGCTAAAGAGAGGAAATATTTGTTGGAGAAGGAAGGGAGAAGGGGTACTCCAGGACAGGGGAGGACGGAAGGGAAGGGGTACTGCTGGACAGGGGAGGAAGGAAAATAGGAAGGAAAAAGTTGGCAGGAGATTAGAGGAGGGGAAGGAGTTAGGATGGAATGGAGAGATCAGATGAGGGAAAGGGGAGAAACAGAGGAATGAGAAAGTAGAGAGAGATTGATGTTGGGAAGGGTGTCAGATGAGAAATAAGGAGAGAGGGACAAAGATGCTAGATCTGGTGGAGAGATAAAAATGAGAGATGAATGAAACATGTAAAAAGGAGAGAGAGGGAACAGGCTGGATGGAAAGGGGAGAGGGGCATAGAAAGAAGGTAGATGCCATATGAAAGGGGGAGATGCTGGATTGAAGAGAGTGAAAAGACGATGAAAGCAGAAACCAGAGAAGACAAAAGGTAGAAAAATAATTTTATTTCTATCTTGTGATTAGAATATATACAGATTTGAAATATGTATCCTGCTAGAGCTGGTGTTTGACATAACTGGGTGCTCTCTCTGACCAGGGAGCAGTTAACCTAGTTGCACTCCCCTAACACTATTCCCATCATGTGTGACTGTGGTATTCTGTTAGCATGATATTTCTGTGTGCCATTGTCATAATTTGGCTTATTCAGGTTTCTTGATAGTAGAGGGGATATATGTGAAGGGGAGGGGAGACAGGGGTTTTGTTGATCCTTGCTCTGTATTATTTGTATTTATAAAATGACAATTATACAGAATATTGTTTCTTTTTATACTTTAATAAAATATGTTCAATATAAAATCATAACTATTTGAGGCTTGCACAGATAGGATCAGATGGTTTGCGGGACCGAGCTCGTGGGGATGGGGTGGAGATAGGTTTTTTAAAAATTTCAGTCTTAGTAGTTTGCTGGTCCACAAAATAATTATTTTATTTCTGCCGGTCCATAGGTGTAAAAAGGTTGAAGAACACTGATCTAGACCAGTGGTTCCCAACTCTGTCCTGGAGGATCACCAGGCTAACCCTAATGAATATGCATGAAAGAGATTTGCATATAATGGAAATGGCAGGCATGCAAATCTGCTCCATGCATATTCATTAGGGCTATCCTGAAAACCCGATTGGCCTGATGGTCCTCCAGGACAGGGTTGGGAACCATTGATCTAGATAACAAAACTTTCTATCATCATCAATGCATCGTACATTAAGTAAAATGTCTGTCTAAAATAGAGCTCTTTCAAATGTTTCCAAAAGAGTAAAGATTGTGCTTACATCATACTTCATGTGGCATTAGGATTGAAACCCAATTTGAAATTTCATAAGATGGGATAATATTGCTAAAGGGAAATGGCCATGGGAGTGGCATTAGGCAAAACATGGGCATTCTAACAAGTTGCATTAAGTATTATAGATAGTGGGTCTCTGTGTACAACTTAGGCCAGGTTACATTACATTTATTGCTTTATATTCTGCAATGAACTTGAGGTTCTAAGCGGATAGCAATCATATTGCCACATCCAGAATCTAGACCAAAAAAACCCAACTTTCATCCAGTCACAATTATAATTCCAAGAGCGTACAAATTCCTGAAACAAATGCATCTTAAACCTTTACTGAAAATCCATGTAATTACTACCATGTAATACAATAGAAATTTTCTTTTCCAACTTAGCCATCTGATAAGAGAAGAGTCTCCAGCAATTTAAAAGGCTTTTTACTTCTTATAGAGGGAAAAGGAAAAATAATAACTCTCAATGATCTAACTCAGTAGTTCTTAAACCTTTCCTGGGGAACCCCCAACCAATCGGGGTTTCAAGATATTCCTAATGAATATGCATGAGGCAGATTTGCATATAACAGAGGTTACATTACATTACATTGTAATGTAACCATAAGTTCGACGCGGTTTACAAAAGATTAACAATAAACATAATACAGGAAATAGAATAAGTTAGTTAGTCAAATGCTTTGAAAAAAGATAGGTCTTCAGGTGTGTTCTCAAATGTCTGTAGGAGTAAGCTGTGAGGGATATCTTGAAAACCCGATTGGCTGGGTGTCCCCCAGGACAGGTTTAAGAACCACTATCTAATCAATAATCGCCCAGTAAGGAGGATGGAGCCAACCCATACAGCAATTTATATAATATACAGTAGAATTTAAACAAAACCTATGCCTATACTGGGAGCCAATAGACTTTACCATAGAATGAAGAGAGATAGATGATGAGATTTTTTTAAATGAATAAATCAATGTCAAAGCTGTATTTTGGACTGTTTAAAGTTTTTCATCAAAAAGATGGGGTAATTTAAATAAATATCAGAATAATCTATAAGTCCCAAAATCAAAGCATGCACAAATAGACAAAACTGCTCTTCAAAATATTTCAGCAGGTTATAGCAGGTATAAGTCTGGAGCCCAGAGTTGGGCGCAGAGTATGCACCCTTTATAAAATAGCACTTACTGTTGAACTTTTCCAGGTTCCATTTATACAATCCCCCCCCCCCCCCCGACTTAAAATACATTAAGGGCTCCTTTTACAAAGCCACGTTAGCGGTTTAACGCGCGCTAAACTGCCGGCTGTGCTAACCGCTACCGCCTCCTCCTGAGCAGGCGGTAGTTTTTCAGCTAGTGCAGGAGTTAGCGCGTGATAAAAAGTTGCGTGCGATAAAGCCGCTAATGCGGCTTCGTAAAAGGAGCCCTAAGTCTTTGGTAACAACATTTAAATTAAGTTAGCACGCTCTAAAAATTGAACGCTCACTAATGAATATACATCCCTGAAAGTCAATTAAAATAAATTACAGTTCTTTAATATTACCCTGACTTAGTGCACTAGACAAGATACATAACCATTAACCGATTCCCAATTACAATTAAGTATTACCAAATGAACTGAAAATGTACAAATTTCCCAGGTTTAGTCCAGTCATAAAGACAGACTATCCTGGTCTAAATATTAATCTCTTTAACAAGCCAGTTCAATTCAGATTTCCTATTCCAGCCAAGAGGTCCAAAAGTTGCTTAGAGGTTTTGATGTTGATGTATCACTTGAGCATGACAGTGATCAGCTAGCTCTGTTTCTCTGGTGTGTACACGCACTCAACGGTGAACACCTTAATTTCAAATTATGTGTTTTTACAAGAGTTGTTCTCAGGGCATGTGGGGAATATTGCCACAGTGAGAACGATTGTTGACTTTAATTAAACAAAATACAAAGGGAACGGGACCAGCATGCCTGAAAGTTAATGGAAAGAATGGGGCAGGGGGAAGGGGTGTGTAGGCAAGCCTGAAGATTTGCTTGGGGTACCTAATTGCTCTTGGCACTAGCCCTGCTTTGGCACTCTACAGACTGCTTGCTTGTTGTTTTTCTGAAAAAAAAATTTAAACAATGGAACCAGTTCCTAGATACCATACTTTAATTTGAAGCACTTAAGAAGAATTACTTTGGAATACATGGCCTAATCTCTAAGATTTTTCCAAGAGAATTGTGAAAAATTGAAAGAGGTCCTTGCAAGACTGGGCAACCAAATGGCAGTTTGTTTAATGTAAGCAAGAGCAAAGTGATGCAAGTGGGAAAAAGCAACTCAAACTATAGATATGTGATGCAAGGTTTTACATTAGGAGTCATTACCTAAGAAAAGGATCTAGGTGATAATACATTGAAACCCTCTGCTCAGTGTGCAGTGGCAGCAAACAAAGCAAACAGAATGTTAGGAAATGAATGAAAAACAAAAATTAGAATGTTAAAATGTCTTTGTAATCACCCTATGATGTGAACGCACCTCAAATACTGTGTAATTCTCGTCATCACATCTCGAAAAGATATAGAGGAATTAGAAAAGGTACAGAGAAGGCTGAAGAAAATGATAAAAGGGGATGACGACTGTCTCATGAGGAAAGGCTAAAGTGGCTACGGCTCTTCTGCTTGGAAAAGAGAGACAGCTGAAGGAATAAATGATAGAAGTCTATAAAATACTGAGTGAAGTGGAACTGATAGACATGAATTACGTTTACTCTTTCCAAAAATACTAGGACTACGGGGGCACATAATGAAGCTATTAAGTAGTAGATTTAAAACAAATAGGAGAAAATATTCCTTCACTCAATGTCTAAAAGAAACATCAGTAAGCCATTATTAAGATGGGCTTGGGAAAATCTGCTGATTACCATATATATTCGAATATAAACTGATCCAAATATAAACCAAGGTGACCCTGTCCCCCCCAAAAAAGGAGGAAAAAAAGGCTGACTTGAATATAAACTGGGGATTTATATTCAAGTACCCTGCCAGGCTCTGGCCTAGTCCCCTCCCTTCCTGCCTTCTTCCCCTGCCCTGCCAGGCTTTGCACCCAGCCATCCTCCCTTCCTCCCATCCCCATCTCCCTATCCAGCTTTGCACCCAGACTTCCTCTCTCCTTCCCATGTCAGGCTCTGCACCCTGTCCCCCTTCCTCCCTTGATTCTTTGCAGGCCTCCCCTGAGCCTGCTGTTAGCCCTGCAGGGAGAGGAGAGATCCCTCCCACCTCCTGTCCAACTCTGACACATCCCACCTCCCAGACTTTTAAAACACCTACCTTTAAAGTCCTGGTGGTCCAGCAGTGGTCTGGGGCAGAAGCGATTTTCCTATGCTTCTGCCCTGTGCAGAGTCGCTATCTGAATGGCTGCTGCAAGTTCTTACAGCAACCTCACGAAGACCGTGGGAACTCTTCAGCAGTTTTTTAAATCATTGAATTCAGTTGCCAATTGTATAAGATATGCTAAGTTTTTTACATATACGGTAGATACTAGTCTCAAGTTTTTTTAGAGAATGATATGGGGACAAAGTTTGTTCCTGTCCCTGCTGGCTCTGTCACCATCCAGTCCCTGTGCCATTCTCTAGCTCAGATATATGTTATACAGCAGTGGTTCTCAAATCTGTCCTGAAGGAACCCTCCAGCCAGTCAGATTTTCAGAATATCCACAATGAATAGTTATTACAGAAATTTGCATGCAAACTTCTCATGAATATTCACCATGAATATTCCGAAACCCTGAATGGCTAGACCTACTGTTATTCTTCTGTATGCATACTGAATCTTGTGTTATAAATACAGTGACAGTATGTGACTTGGAAAAACTCGAAAGGCCCTATAAAGAAGTATGGTTTGAAAACGACAAGGAAACATTTGTTTTGCTTTAATTATTTTGAATAGGAAATGACAATTTGTGTTAATATGTGTATATATTAACTGGATTTAATACACGATAAAAAGAAACAGAAGAAATTAAATGAACATACAGGAAAAATGTGACAAGCCACTTGGTGGCACTATCCTTTTAAGCAATTATTTACAAGCAAGTGAAAGGCAGTAACATTTCAGAATTTCCAGATTGTTTTACTGGAAACAGCCACTAATGGGACAGATTTATGCACTGGTGATCTGCTAGGAAAGCAATAGGCACAATGTAGCTAGGTGCATGAAAATATTTTCAATTCATTTCCGGGTCTTTATCAGTTTTTATTTAAATAAACCTTTTTATTTTAATTTTCAAAAATATACAAAGGAAATATGCACAGCAGTCAATTGCGGTAATACAGAAAAAAAGCATGAAAATCAAATATCTAGAAACGGTAGTAACATGGATGAGAGATCATAAACTGAAGCTGAACCCAGACAAAACAAAATTCATCCTCCTCGAAAATAACAAAGTCCCAACCATAACCAATATAGAAATTAACTCAATTACCCCAAAAACTACTAGGAATGACGATAGATAGATGCTGCACCATGCAACCACAAATCAATAAACAATACAGAAATCATTCGCAGTTATGAGAAACTTAAGACAAGTTCTAAAATTCTTCGACAGAACACAATTACAGCTATTAGTACAACCCCTAATCCTAGGTCTTTTAGACTATTGCAACATTCTCTACCTCCCCTGCCCAGCAACAATGATAAAACAGCTACAAACAATCCAAAACACAGCACTGAGACTTATCTATTCACTGAGGAAACATGACCACATCACAGAGGCATACCTCAACTCACAGTGGCTTCCAATTCCGGCAAGAATGCTATTCAAATTCTACTGTCTACTTTTTAAAACCATAAATGGCGTCAGCCCAACCTACCTGAACAACCGTCTCATCCAAACTACATCAACTAGACATAGGAAAACCCACACTCCATTCACATACCCTCCAATCAAAGAAGTCAAACAGAAAAAAATATATGATGGCCTCCTAGCCACACAAGCAGCAAAACTCGAAAACCAAATCTCCAATCTACTAATTATGACCCCAGACTACAAAACATTCAGAAAAGAAATAAAAACTCGACTCTTCAAAAAATTCCTGCAAACGACTTAATACCGCTAGCTCCTTCCCACTTCCCAATTTCCCAAAACAACCTTATCTTCACTAGAAATTACCAGATATCTTCTTCATGTAATATGTTTTTTGTAATTCTTTTGTAATCCGCCTTGAACCGCAAGGAAATGGCGGAATAGAAATCTCTAATGTAATGCAATATTTTAGCCCTACAAAACAAATAACCACAATATTTCACTCCTATCCCTCCTCACTCTTCTGTCCCTCCCCTCCCTCCCGAGATCTTACATAATGTACTAGGAACCTCAACAAAGCTAAAAGCCTAACCAGCCTTTACTTCCCCACTCTCCAATCAGTATACATGTCCCACCCTGAACTAGAAGATAGACCAACAGCACAAAATCTAGCAAACTATTTTGTAGACAAAGTTAATAAAATTAGAGATAGTATTGGTTCAAAAAGCAATTCTGATACTGACATGGAATCAACACAAACTTTACCCATTTCAAAATGTACCAATTTTCAAATACCTACCCTAGAGGTCTTTAAACATTTGTTACAAAGTATCAACGTCAAAAGCGCAGGCTTAAACTCAATTTCTCCCTTTTTTATAAAACGTTTCTTTTCCTTCTTTGGTCCTTTCATTCAGACAATGATTGAAAATAGTTAAACCACAGGAATTATACCAAAAGAATGGAAAGAAGCAATCATACGTCCAATAATAAAAATTCCTAAATATTCAATTTCAATTGAATCAAATTACCAATTTGATTACCAACCATTGCCAATTTACCATTTATCACTAAACTAATAGAAAAAGTTGTTTTCAATCATGTAAGCAACTTTATTGAAAAAACTCATACACTTCATCCCAATCAGACTGGTTTCATATCCAATCATTCAACAGAACACTCTATGATAGGCCTTACAACTAACATTCAATATCACTTAGATCACCACAAATCTGTACTTTTGATTTCTCTTATCTATCAGCAGCATTTGACACCATCGACCATCATTTACTTATTAAGAGGCTGTCTTCCATTGATATTTCTGACCAAGTTCTAAATTGGTTTAAAGCATACTTTCAAGATAGGTCAGCTAAAGTTATCTTCAACAATTCATCATCAAATAGATATACAAACTCTTATGGTATCCCTCAAGGCTCAATTCTGTCATTAAATTCTGCAGACTCTAATGAGATAACGAATATAAACAATAAACTAAAACAAATTAGTCAATGGCTAAAAGACAACATGCTGGCCCTGAATCCATCTAAATCTTCAATGATGTTTTTCCCATGGAAAAAAGATCTTACATTTTCATTACAAATACTCTTGGACAATTTCCCACTACAAAAAGTAGCAACGACAAAAATACTGGGAGTATTATTGGACCATGAACTATCCTTCCATGATCAGATTAGCTCCGTAGTTAAAAACTGTTTTTACAAACTACGTCTCATTAGATCCTTAGCCAAAGTCTTAGAACCCAAAGCTCTTAATGTCCTAATTCACTTTTTGGTTATTTCCAGGCTGGATTACTGCAATACATTATACCATGGCATAACTCAGAAAGAAATAAGAAGGTTACAAATTATACAAAATACTGCAATAAAAATTATTACTAACTCCAAAGATTACGATCATGTCACTCCCCTATTACAAAAAGCACACTGGTTACCAATTTCACATAGAATAATCTATAAAATTGCACTATTAACCTTCAAAATTCAACAAACCAATATACCAATATTTTTACATCGTTATTTGATACCATATTCCCCAGCTAGATCTTTAAGATCAATAAATAAGCATTTGCTGACCATTCTGTCTCTGAAAATTATAGGCACCAGAAGAGCAACAACTTTTTCAATCATAGCTCCCCAGCTATGGAACAAGTTACCAATTTATTTGCATGGTGAAACTTCTTTAGAAAAATTTAAAAGCATATTAAAAAGCCACCTATACAAAGATGCATTCGACTCTTATCAACAATTTCAGGTTCAAATATTTATAACTAACCAGATCTATATATAGTTCACAATTTCTCCCTTTCATTTTTAGATCTTGTTTTATTTGTAAAACATTTTTAATTACCCTCCTGATGTTGTTTTTCCTTAAATATTCTCTTACTTTCTTTAATAATTGTAGTTCAATCCTTTCTCCTTATGTATCACTTATTGATTGTGTACATTGATGGTATGTTTGTCTGTTTAAATTGTTTTATGTTGTCCTC
This sequence comes from Geotrypetes seraphini, assembly GCF_902459505.1. NCBI lineage: Eukaryota > Metazoa > Chordata > Amphibia > Gymnophiona > Dermophiidae > Geotrypetes > Geotrypetes seraphini. The sequence goes on along the minus strand of NC_047085.1, from coordinate 395,428,813 downwards.
CCCCCCAAAATTTTTTATTGTTATACGCATTGAAAATATTTGATGTTGCGTTTATATCAAAATTTTAATAAACTTGAAACTTGAATCCAATTTAGCACACAAAACATATCTCTGGTAGCGAATGATGTTTCTATCTTGCAGCCAAAGCCATACATGCTGCAGTAAAGATGTAGACCACCGGATTTTGCTCTGATCAATTATACCTTGGAAGTGAAGCATTCAGCAGGCAGCAGTCTGGAAGCAAAGGGCAATGTCCATGAGTAATTCGAAACCACCAATTGACCCACCATGTGACAATATGGTTTAATAAGAGGGCAATGCGGAAAGACTAAACATGTTATTTTCATCAGTATTTACAAAAGAAGTCACATCTAATATACCGGAAGCTGAACAAATCTTCAAAGGAGACCAAGCAGAAAAATTAACATCCATGGAAGTAAGCCTCGAAGACGTACATAGGCAGATAAAAAAATTAAAAACTGACAAATCACCGGGCCCAGAACTAAAGGAGGAAATAGCAGAACTACTACAGCAAGTCTGTAATCTATCCCTGAAAACAGGTGTGATCCTGAAGGATTGGAAGATAGCCAATGTTACACCCATCTTTAAAAAGGGATCGAGAGGTGACCCGGGGAACCACAGACCGGTAAGTCTGACCTCGGTCCTGGGGAAAATGGTGGAAGCACTGATAAAAGATAGCATCGAGGAGCATCTAGAAAGGAATAAACTTATGATAACAAGCCAACATGGCTTCTGCAAGGGAAGATCGTGCCTGACGAACTTATTGCACTTCTTCGAAGAAATTAACAAACGGATGGACAAAGGGGACCCCATAGACATCGCATACTTAGATTTCCATAAAGCCTTTGACAAGGTACCCCATGAACGCCTACTTCGGAAACTGAAGAACCATGGGGTGGAAGGAGACGTACACAGATGGATCAGGAATTGGTTGGCGGGTAGGAAGCAGAGGGTAGGAGTGAAGGGTCACTATTCGGACTGGAGGAGGGTCACGAGTGGTGTTCCGCAGGGGTCGGTGCTTGGACCGCTGCTATTCAATATATTTATAAATGATCTAGAAACAGGGACGAAGTGCGAAGTAATAAAATTCGCAGACGACACCAAACTATTTAATGGGGCTAGGACTATAGAAGACAGCGAAGATTTACAAAGGGACCTGAACAAACTAGGGGAGTGGGCGACAAGATGGCAGATGAAGTTTAATGTAGAGAAATGTAAAGTCTTGCACACAGGAAACAGAAACCCGAGGTACAGCTACACGATGGGAGGGCTGTCATTCAGTGAGAGTATCCAAGAAAGGGACTTGGGGGTAATAGTGGACAAGACAATGAAGCCATCAGCACAGTGCACAGGGGCCACTAAGAAAGCGAATAGAATGCTAGGTATAATCAAGAAGGGTATTACAACCAGACCGAAAGAAGTTATCCTGCCGTTGTATCGGGCGATGGTGCGCCCACATCTGGAGTATTGCATCCAATATTGGTCACCGTACCTAAAGAAGGATATGGCAATACTCGAGAGGGTTCAGAAGAGAGTGACACGCTTGATAAAGGGTATGGAAAACCTTTCATACGCTGAAAGATTGGAGAAACTGGGACTCTTTTCCCTGGAGAAGCAGAGACTTAGAGGGGATCTTACCCTCAGCATGTATTTGGGGTAGAGTGTCTATTTTCTGATAAAAGGGGCCCTGATGGTCATTAAGGGCATAAACATTAACTAAAGTAAAGCGTTCAGGAACTAAAGCCACCGTAAGCAATAAAAATCTGCCCTCAGGGTCTCAAATCACCTTAGCAACCTCAAATTGGAGAGATCTAGCCAACCATATGCCCACCCCTTTAGTTCCCCCCCCCCCCTGTTTATTAGAAGCTAGGTAAGCAATGGAAATTTAGTATGACACACTAGCTTTCTTAAACAGCATCTGTCTCCTAAAAGGGCTATTTAGGCCACAAGCCTTAGAAGTTAAGAACTTAAGCTTCAGGGTAAAGTAGACAAAGAGCTGATTAGGAAAATTTCACCACCCTCCTGGGCCAAAGTAAACAAAAACAAAAGGGGAGATGCTCCCTCACACTAACAGCCAGAGCAACTGAGAAATATATTGAGCCGAGGTTTGTGCTTCATCCCCTCCCCCCTAAATCCCCCCTCCCCCCAAAGATCTCCTGCAACCAACAGAACCCCAACAGGGAGTTCCCATTAGAGAAGAGAGTAAGGACCCATTCTCCGTACCACAGATTAAAAACATCCAACACAGCCCCGGCAGTAAAAACATCCAAGAAACAGTTCAGGAAACCATAATGATTGTATCCCAACTACACAAATTAATCCAACCAAAGCATATAGAGAGCTAAATGCTTAGAATAATCCAGTAACATCAGAAAAGCTCAATATAGTAATACCACACAAACCAGTATAATCTTAGCAAATAAAGAATATGTCCACTAGGTCACCCTTTCGAACCACCTGCCATGTGCACTTGGGAAGATTGTCTCTGCAGTCTTTGTTTGCTTGATGTTGGCCTCTGCCACCATAGTGGTTGCTGTTTAGGGCAAACTAGTTTCCCTGGTGTTGCCGAGTCAGGCTCTGAATTCAATGCTAGAAACTTCTCCAGAGCCTTCTCCTTAGTGCAAATCCAATGCAATTGACCCTCGATAATAAGTGAGAGCAAAAGGATGCTGCCATTTGTAACGAATCCCTTCATCTCGCAGCAGTAAGGTGAGAGGATGTAGCTCGCGCCACCATCTCAAAGTGGTAGATGTGAGATCCTAAAAAATCTCCACTTCATAGGAGTCCCATGTCACACTACCATTTGCCCAAGCCCACTTCAGAACCTGTTTTTTCAATTTGAAGTTGCAAAAAAGTGCCACAATATCACAGCCTACATTAGCACGAGGGCGACCCAACACACAATGTGCTCATTCCTCTATTTTCTAATTCTTCCAGTTTATCTGTTAACTGCAACAAAATTTGGCTACAATCAAGCAACCCCTGATCACTGCTGGCGATGGAATCAGCCTGTTCTTCTAATCTCTCTTCATTATCAGCCACTCGTTGGCCCAAGGCCATTATTTCCCCCTGGAGGTCAGAAGCCACAGACACTGATACCCAGAGTATGCTGAAATTTAATTTTGATGTAGGAGCCAGCTGGATGAATCTGCCCTATGCAGGTCTCTGGAAAGTGGCATGAAGGAGTTTATAAGTGTATATTTCAAAAAGAACAAAAAAAATATAGGGTAGAAAAGGGAGAGGAGGGGGAGCAGCATGGGCTTTATTATCATTAAGTCTTGAACATCTCTTCCCCCTTTCCCATTCCCACATTACCATCTTCTCTCCACTAACCAATTGTCCACTCCCTACCATAGCTCTTACTCTTATTTCCCCCCTCTATCCTGTGGTATTCTTTCATTCATTTCTTCTTGCCTAGATACCAATCCCCTTCCCATCCATAACATGGAATTTGATAAAGTTTATTTGCAAATACTAAGCACAGAAGATAAGGCTAATCAATGTAAAGCAGATACATTTGACCATAATTATAAGGATCCACTGTTAAACTGCCATCCTTGGTTTTTAGCGTGGATAAGGGCAAATGGGCCGGCCTACATTAAAAAAAAAAGTCAAATGTGTCCAGTTGAACATTAACTTCTTAGTGTTTTTGGTGGCCCCTGTTGTCAGTCCCAAGTTGTGAGATCAACTTCTGGATGGGTTAAGGTTAGAACACAGCTTCACAAATCCATCTTGAGGACCCCCACAGTCAGTCAGGTCCTCAAGATAGCCAAAATGAGCATGCATGAGAAAGGTTTATATGAATATTCATAGTAGATATTCTGAAAATCCAGTTAGCTACGGAAAACTCCAGGACAGTTTAGAAAATACTAGATTAGGACATTCTCAAATAAATTAAAAACCTGGATTTTCCAAAATAAACAATGGATGTAAAGGAGGTTGTGAAAGAAGATCCTAGGCTCCAATAATGATATATTGTTTCATATGAGGATTAGAGCCAGAGCCCTCAAGAAACAAATAGCTGGTGTGCTTTTACTGCAGAACATCCTTCACTTTGGAATTCAATGCCAATTATCCCTTCACTTGAAAACTGAATTGCTAACATTTAAAAAATATTTTAAGACCCATTTTCTTTCCTTAATATTTTAGGGGATTTAGTAATGTGGAGGTAGTTTCAACTGGGGTTATTTTTTTTCTCCCTTCACTTAAGTAGACTTTATTTTCTTGGCTTCATAATGTTTTATTATTAATTTCATATGTTTACAAATAATTTTGTTTTATTCTTTTTGTTTTAGAATATTTTTTCTGAGTTATGAACTGCTGAAAACTGTAGATTAGTTTAAAATATTTATATACCACTAAATAAAATAATCTGATGCTAGTTTATATTGTTTTTACTACTTTGTAGCTAATAGGGATAGCTTAAAGCAGTGTTTCTCAACTTCTTCAAGCCAAGTACCCCCTAAGTCTAACAAATATCAACAGAGTACCCCGCATAAGCTCTACCACAGACCCCACCCCTATATTAATTATACTAATTGTAATGCAATTTCTTCCATCCATTTTTCATATACACACATTATTAATACATAATGGTAACCACAAAATTAAAATAAACCTCCACAAAGCACACTATGCACAGAAAATGTTAATTATCATTTATATTTGGGGGGGTTCAAAAAGATCAAAGCAGATGACTTTAAAATATGCAATGTCATCTCAGTAACAACTATAGAAAAAAATAAAAATATAGTGCAAAATATAGACAGCAGATATAAATTCTCAAAAACAGACACATTTCGATCACTAAATTGAAAATAAAATCATTTTTCCTACCTTTGTTGGCTGATGATTTCATGAGTCTCTGGTTGCACTTCCTTCTGATTGTGCATCCAATATTTCTTTCTTTCTGCCTCCTGCACGCTTCCTCTCCTCTTGGACCTCATTCCTTTCCCCAATCAACACCTCTCTCTCTGACCCTCCATGAGTCCAACATTTTCCCCTCTTTCATCCTGGATCATGTGTAGCATTTTTCACCACTGCCCACCAGCCTCATGTCCATTTCTCCTTCTATTACCCCTCTCCAGCACCATACCACATCTCTCCCTCCATCACTATGTCCAATATTCCTCCCCCTTGCATTCCCTTCAATCTGTCCCTCTGGTCCCTCTCCACCACCATATCTCCCTCTCATCCTTCTCTTCCCCATGCCTCTCTACCTCTCTCTATGCCCAATTTTCCTCTTTCCCTCTCACTCACACACTCATGCCCAGCAATTCTCCCTTTCTACTCCCTCCCTATGTCCCAAGTTAGTGCCCCATCCCTCCCTCCCTTTGTGTCCCATGTTCATGCTACACCCCTTCCATCTGAGTTGAGTTCGTGCCCCTTCCCCTCCCTGCCTTCCAGCCATTGTCTCAGAATTGTGCCCCTCCAATGCCTCAATGCGCTCCTTCCACCCCCTTCCAATTTCTCCCTTTGTCCCAGAAAGAACGTATCCCCTTACTTGTTCAAGCTGCACTCACTCCATCTGCCTTCAGCGGCTTCTTGGGGGATGCGCAGGCAGTGATTCACACATCTCACGTGACTGACCCACAAGACTTCCCTCCGACATCAGCTCTCACATCGAAGAGAAGGTTTCTGGGTCAGCTATGTGAGGCGTGTGAACCACTGCTGGCTGTACGTCCCCCCCAACAAGCCACTGAGGCTTATGGAGCAAGTACGGCAAGGAGGTAACTGGGAACACCCCCCCAGCCCTGCTAACCTGGAAGGCTTTCCTCTGACATTGGAGGGAAGCCCTATGGGTCAGTTTCAGGAGAGTTTCGGGAGAGAGAGTGAACAGGGATCCCCGGCAGTGGCTTCAGAAGGTGGGGAAGGCAGCAAGGAGGGATTCCCACCGGCAGCAGCACAGCTTTGACAGGCGGGCAGGCAGGCAGGGAATATTCTCCAAATGTTCAAAAGCATCTCTTTCCTTTTTTTTTTTTTTAATCTTGATAGATTCAGAGATTGCCTATTTGTACCATTCATGATCATCTCTAAACACGACACTCTCTTTTTTTTTTTAACCATGCATTGGTTATCAGTTACCTTGACTACTGTACATAATGCATGCAGCCACTATCACATCACCTTTGTACCTATGTTCTCATTTATCATGCACAAAGCAATTTTACACTCAATCATGAAAACGAATATATATAAAAAATATACTTGCTATCCATGCACAATATTAAATGCAAGACTATACTAGTAGATGGGTGAAAATGGAGATTAGGAATCCCTAAACTATTATAAAACTTTCCCAAACCTACAAACCTCCCCAAATTAGATCTCTTAAGTACAAAGCTTAAGTTAATGAAGGACAAATGATTACTCACTGTCTAGCATGATCCTTGCTGGCATATGTTACATTTACTACTGCAGTCTCTGTCTCTGTATTTACTGGGAAAAAAGAGAAAGGGGATATGGTTATTCTCTCTTTCTAGCATGTCAGTAACTATATTTCACATTTCTAACATGCCAGTACCTTGTTCACAGTTTTCTACTGTTCCATATTGCGCTAACAAGCTATCCAATACCTGTTGGAAAGGGAAGATAGGAAGAGAGAAAAAACTTATAAATTAGAATTTCCAATCACTATATGTGAAGCAAGCATTTTCACCTTATAAATTATAAACCAGAAAATAATTTTTAAAAACACTTTTTTTTTCTTTAACACAAAATGTACTTTTCATGAGTTTTTCTGATTGCAGTAAAGCATTTAAAGGAAAGATGTCAGATGTTTACATGTATATCGCTGTGTATGTCTAGTAGTGCTATAAAAATTAGTTGTAGTAGTACATTTAGACTGGATGCTCCTTCCCTATTCTCCTTAATACCCTACCATTCCTAGAGGTTCCAGCTTTCAGAAAGTTAAGCTTCAGATACCTCTGGGTAAGCTGGAACAAACAGCTGGAAGATACTGTAGAGGCTGCAGCTGCTCTGCTTTGTGGAAGAGAACTAGTACATTGGCTTTTTCCATCATAAAGTGGCCTGTGTGTGTAGATATATACTCATAAATAGATATACGAATATACATGAACTAGTGTTTAAGCCTGTTACATTAATGGGTGCTAGAATAAATGTGTAAACTTTTAGCACAATGGGGTGCTGTGGCCTTTCTTTCTCTATCTTTCTTTGCTTCCTGCTCCCCCTGTCCAGCAGTAGCCCTTCTCCCTTCCTTTTACCTCCCCCTGTCTAGTAGTACCCCTTCTCCCTTCCCTGCTCCCCCTGTCCAGCATCCACTTGCCCGGACAGCCTCGGGGCTTTTGCTAGGCCGGTCCGCCTCGCATTATCGAAGTGGGATGGCCTAGCTAAGGCCCCGCGGCTGCTTGATAAAACCGCGGCTGCTGCCGCTGCTGGTCTGGGGGTGAGAAGAGGAGGTGTCCCGGAAGCGTAGGCAGGAAGTCAGCCAGCATCGGAGATCGGGGAAGAAGGCAGGAAATCAGCCAAGGCAGGCATGGATGATCGGCGGCAGGCGAATTATTGTACTGTGCATGCGCAGCATGGTAGCACAAAGCACGGAGATTAAAGTGCACATACGCGCTAAGGGTTTTATTATGATAGATATAGAGGTAAGTGTAAGGTATTTGAAATATCACCTAAGGTTCAATCAAAGCAGTTTACAAATAAACATGTACATATATACATATGTATATACATATACACACACATATATATATATATATATATATATATATATATATATATAAATATATTATATTCAGGTACTTTCTCTGTTCCCAATAGGCTCACAATCTACATTTTGTAGCTGAGGCAATGGAGGGTTAAATGATTTGCATAGGGTCAAAAGGAAATGCAGACCAATCGCTTCTATCCCAACATACATCAAAATAATAGAAGGACTAGTCGCACAACAACTGTCCATGTACCTAGAAGCCCACAACATCCTACATCCATCCCAATCCGGATTCAGAACCAACCACAGTACAGAAACTCTTCTGGTATCTCTACTAGACATAGCTCTAAGTCACCTCAGCCAAGGAAACAGACTGCTAATCATCCAATTTGATCTCTCAGCTGCATTCGATCTGGTGGACCACTCCATACTTCTCCAAATACTAGACACAATAGGAATCTCAGGTAAAGTTCATAACTGGTTCCAAGGCTTCCTTAAAACTAGAACATACAAAGTCAAATCAAAAGACATTCTATCTGAACCATGGTCCAATCCATGCGGAGTACCACAAGGTTCTCCCCTCTCTCCCACACTTTTCAACCTATTCATAGCTTCCCTAGGCACCACCCTGGATGCCCTAAACATTACTTCTTTCAGCTATGCGGACGACATAACCATCCTCCTCCCATTAGACATAAACAACCCAATCTCCGTAGGACGCCTGAAAACTACATTGGAAACAGTGGAAAAATGGATGACAGAACACAAGTTGAAGCTGAATTCTGACAAAACTAAATTCTTATTACTAGAGAAGGACAAAAAACCATCCCTAACAGAACTGGAAATAAACTCAATCAAGTACCCTATACAGAGCACCCTCAAAATCCTAGGAATACATCTAGACAGACGCTGCACAATGCAAACACAAATCCAAAAAATCACCCAAAAAGCATTCTTCACAATGCGAAATCTAAGAAAAATCAGAAAATTCTTTAACAAAGAGCAATTCAGGATCATTGTCCAATCCCTTGTGCTAAGTATTGTAGACTATTGCAACAGCCTCTACTTACCTTGCCCGACCAACACAATAAAAAAACTACAGACTATCCAGAACACAGCCCTCAGACTCATATACTCACTCAGCAAACACGACCACATTACCAATGCATACCTTGAATCCCACTGGCTACCAATAAAAGCAAGAACACAATTCAAACTCTACTGTCTCATTTTCAAAGTAACCCACGGCACGGCACCCAGTTACCTAAATAACCGTTTTCACCACTATCTCCCTCCAAGAAAAAGGAGAACACAGAACCTTTTCACCTACCCACCACTCAACGGTACTCGTCGCAAGAAACTTTACGACAACCTCCTGGGTACGCAGGCAGCTAAAATAGACTCTGACATCTTAAAACTACTGACCAAAACAACAGACATAAAAGAGTTCCGCAAAGAAATAAAAACATTACTATTCAAAAAATATCTCCCATCAACCTAACCACCGCCTAATGAGCTCCCAATTCAACAACTTCGGAAATACCCACCTATATTATCTTCTTATCTGTGATCTAGAATGTACTGTAATTCTTCTACACTACACCCGATTTAACCGATCGAGTTGACATATACTACCTCTGTAAAATGCATCAGTTCACGGAAGTTTCGCCCCCCACATTTCGCCCCCAGCAATTCGCCCCTCACATTTCGCCCCTGCACATTTCGCCCCACGGATGTTTCGCCCCCACACATTTCGCCCCCGCACATTTCGCCCCCCGGATGTTTCGCCCCCACACATTTCGCCCCCGCACATTTCGCCCCTGAGTGTCAGACTATTCCTCTCGCAGGCGATTTCTTTGCCGACACGACGGCAAGCTACAAATTCAAAGTGCACAGCTGGCTGTTCTCACTGCCTCTAATGTCGGCCCTGCAGCTCCGGACTTCCCCACACCTGCTCTCTCCCCCCCCCCCCCCGATCACTATTATTTTAAATGTTATGGCAGCCACGGCGCTGTATCCATCGGAGGAGACTTCTAACCTCGGCCATGAAGTTGCTGTTGCAGGAAGAGTTCCGGGGCAGGCCGAGGTTAGAAGTCTCCTCCGATGGATACAGCGCCGTGGCTGCCATAACATTTAAAATAATAGTGATCGGGGGGGGGGGGGGGAGAGAGCAGGTGTGGGGAAGTCCGGAGCTGCAGGGCCGCCAGCTGTGCACTTTGAATTTGTAGCGGTTTTTTTTTTTTTAAGGAGTCAGGGAGTATGCTGATGCGCCCCCGAACGCCGGCGCCGCCCCCCAGCGCGAAGAGAGTCGCTCGGCGCCGCGAGCCGCCAGCCCAAACGCGGCCCGCGCAGAGGCGCGGCCCCCAACGACCAGCCGACCCCGAACGCCACCGCGAGCAGACAACCCCAACGCGGCCCGCGGCCCAGCAGTAGGGGAGCGCCGGTCCGCTGCGGTCGGCGGCGCCAGCCGCTACAGGGGGCGCGCCGGCACGCGCGTTCTGCGCCGCGAGCTGCTGGCCCTAACGCGGCTCGCGGCCTGGGAGGAAGGGAGCGCCGGTCTAATGCGTTTTTTGCCGCGGGCCGCTGGCTCCTACGCGGCTCGCGGCCTGGGAGGAAGGAAGCGCCGGTCTGGTGCGGTCGGCCATTGGTGCCGGAGGGGGAGAAGGAGCCCCCAAGCGGCCCGGCCGGGAGGAGGGGAGCGCCGGTACGGTGCGTTTTTGCGCCGCGGGCCGCTGGCTCCAACGCGGCCCGCGGTATGAGAGGAGGGAAGACTACCGGCTAAGGGCAGGAATCCGATCCAACGCTCCCGGGCAGGCGGACCAGCCCGCACGTGTGGGGCGACCCGCCCCGCTCATATAGTTGCCAGGAAGAGAGTTGTTCGGTGCCGCGAGCCGCTAGCTCACACGCGGCCCGCGGCCTGGGCAGAGGTGCCGCCCCCCCTAACGATTAGCCGACCCCGAACGGCAAAGCAACCTGCGGCCAGGGAGGAGGGAGTCGGCGGCCCTGAAAGCCGGCGCGGCCGACGCCCCGACTCCTTGCAAGCCGCACCCCCCCTCCTGCACCAGCTCCACGCGGGGAGAGCCGGCAACAAGTTTAAAAAACGCCGAGGGCAGAAAGCCGATCGGCAAGAAGGCGCAGCGCTCTAAGGCGGGCGGACCCGCACGCAAGTTCCGGGCGGGCCGCCCCCACCGTCCTCTCCCTCATCGAGAGCGCCGTCGTGTCGGCAAAGAAATCGCCTGCGAGAGGAATAGTCTGACACTCAGGGGCGAAATGTGCGGGGGCGAAATGTGTGGGGGCGAAACATCCGGGGGGCGAAATGTGCGGGGGCGAAATGTGTGGGGGCGAAATGTGGGGGGCGAAATGTGAGGGGCGAATTGCTGGGGGCGAAATGTGGGGGGCGAACCTTCCGGATCCCAAATGCATCATCTTCTGTTATATGTATTATCTTCTGTAATAAGTATTATCTTCTGTGAAATTGTAGTATCATAACTCATCACTGTTCCTGTAACTTACTCTTACCCTGAAATGTAAATCTACTGGAATATCCCAGATATTTTCTATATTGTAATCCGCCTAGAACCGCAAGGCACAGGCGGAATAGAAATCCTTAATGTAATGTAATGTAATGTAAATGCAGTGAGAAATCAAACCTGGTTCCCCCTGTCGTTATCCCAGTACATTAACCATTAAACTATTCCTCCATTCTACATGTGTAATAGAAAATAATAAAACTAAATTAAAACACTACAAATAGGGTGCATTCAGTCTAGCATGTAGGTGATCAGCAATTGTACTATAGCTGGAGAATCCATGTGTTGCAGCAATAGCTCTTCCTCAGAGCCTGGGTATTATTATGTTCAACCTATTATGTTCAGACATCAATTACTTGAATATATCTACAGCAACCTCTTTACGTCTCACTCATCTTGGCAACAAATTTAGTGTCCAAGATGGAATATTTTATTTCAGTTCATGTGAGATGTAGGAACTGAAGAAATCCAAAGTCCCTGCCATAGAATGGGGGCGCCTATGTGGCAATTCCTCCAAGCTCGAATAGTGCTGACTGAGAGTCTGCTATGGGGAAGAAAAACTCCATTGGAATATCTTACCTGCTGGCAATCAAACTTGGCAAAAGGTAAAACTTGGGCTTCAATGGGTTATTTCATTGTCCTTCTATTTTACTTTTATAGTTCAGAACACATTTTAATTCAGAACTCTGCTTTTTCAGCCTTTAGCCTCTGATAAGGTTTTTATACAAAAAGTGTTTGTCTACATTAGTATTTTAGGTTGTATTTCAGAGCATATGATCAGATCAGAGTACAGATAGCAGTTGAGGAAAGTCTTTGTTTAATGTTAACTCCTGCCCACCCTTCCCAGGCATGATTTACAGGCCCTTGAACCAATTAGAAAACTACAAAGTAATTAGCTAATCTCTATTAGCTAGTAATTAGCTCCTAATAGTCTAAGAAATCTTTGGAGGGTAACATACCAATTATAACATTACAAATTATAAATAGACACGTCAAATATTTTTTTTTAAATGTCTGTATGCAAATGCCAAAAGCTTAAGAAACAAAATAAGAGTAAGAATATATTGCATTCTGAGTGTGCCAAGTGAGATTCCAGAATTTTATTTTATTTTTAAAAATTCCATTCATAAGTATACATTAGAATAGATGACATGTACTTCATATACGCAAGAATCTGTCATTATGAGCATCTGTGTGCGTAAGGATACAACCACCCAGACAAGCATCATTCTTTGATGTGATTGGTCCTTGAAAACTAACGGCAAGTAATTTTAGTTTTTATGTTGAATCAATTTTTATTTTCAAACAAAAATCCAACCAATAAAACACCAATATCCCAAAACACAATAGAAAGAAAACCAAATACAAAGCAGCCAGATCATAGAAACATAGAATCAAAAAACATAGAAACATAGAAATAGACGGCAGATAAGGGCCACAGCCCATCTAGTCTGCCCACCCTAATGACCCTCCCCTACCTTTCTCTGTGAATAGATCCCACGTGTCTATCCCATTTGGCCTTAAAATCAGGCACGCTGCTGGCCTCAATCACCTGTAGTGGAAGACTGTTCCAGCGATCAACCACTCTTTCAGTGAAAAAGAATTTCCTGGTGTCACCTCGTAGTTTCCCGCCCCTGATTTTCCACGGATGCCCTCTTGTTGTCGTGGGACCCTTGAAAAAGAAGATATCTTCCTCCGCCTCGATGCGGCCCGTAAGATACTTGAACGTCTCGATCATGTCTCCCCTCTCTCTGCGCTCCTCGAGCGAGTATAGCTGTAATTTGTCAAGCCGTTCTTCATATGGAAGATCCTTGAGACCCGAGACCATCCGGGTGGCCATTCTCTGCACCGACTCCAGTCTCAGCACATCCTTGCGATAATGTGGCCTCCAAAATTGCACACAGTATTCCAGGTGGGGCCTCACCATGGATCTATACAATGGCATAATGACTTCCTCCTTACGGCTGACGAAACCCCTTCGTATGCAACCCATTATTTGTCTTGCCTTGGATGAAGCCTGCTCCACTTGATTGGCAGACTTCATGTCCTCACTGACGATCACCCCCAAGTCTCGTTCTGCTACCGTTTTTGCTAGGATCTCGCCATTAAGGGTATAAGACTTGCATGGATTTTGGCTGCCCAGGTGCATAATTTTGCATTTTTTGGCATTGAAGTTGAGTTGCCATGTCCTAGACCAGCGCTCCAGCAGGAGTAGGTCGTGCATCATGTTGTCGGGCATTGAATCTTTGTCTGTTGTGCATTTGCCCACTACATTACTTAGTTTGGTGTCATCGGCGAATAATGTTATTTTACCTCGAAGTCCTTCTGCCAAGTCCCTTATAAAGATGTTGAATAGGATTGGGCCCAAGACTGAGCCCTGTGGCACTCCACTGATCACCTCCGTCATTTCGGAGGGGGTGCCATTCACCACCACCCTTTGAAGCCTACCTCCAAGCCAGTTCCCAACCCATTGCGTCAATGTGTCACCTAATCCTATAGAACTCATCTTGCCCAGCAACCTGCGGTGTGGTACGCTATCGAATGCTTTGCTAAAGTCCAGGTACACGATGTCCAGGGATTCCCCAATATCCAGCTTCTCCGTCACCCAATCAAAGAAGCTGATCAGGTTGGATTGGCATGATCTCCCCTTAGTAAATCCATGTTGTCGGGGATCCCGTAGATTCTTTTCATCCAGGATTTTATCCAATTGGTGTTTGATTAGAGTTTCCATTAGTTTGCTCACTATCGATGTTAGACTCACTGGTCTGTAGTTTTCTGTCTCCATCTTTGAGCCTTTCTTGTGGAGTGGAATGACGTTAGCCGTCCTCCAGTCCAACGGGACGCTGCCTGTACTAAGGGAGAGGTTGAAGAGCGTGGACAGTGGCTCCGCCAAGACATCACTCAGTTCCCTAAGCACCCTGGGGTGCAGGTTGTCCGGCCCCATTGCTTTGTTAACCTTGAGCTTTGACAGCTCACCGTAGACACTGCTGGGCGTAAACTCAAAGTTACTAAAAGGGTCAACTGAGCCAACCCTTGTCTGTAGCTGAGGGCCAAGCCCCGGCGCTTCTCGGGTGAAGAGTGAGCAGAAGTATTCATTTAATAGTTGGGCTTTTTCCGAATCCTTATCCACATAGTCTCCGTCTGGATTCCTAAGACTTACAATCCCGCCTGAGTTTTTTCTTCTGTCACTGATATACCTGAAGAAGGATTTATCTCCCTTCTGGATGTTCTTTGCCAGAGACTCTTCCATGTGGAATTTAGCCTCTCTGACTGCTGTTTTGACGGCTTTTGATTTGGTCAGGTAGTCTGCTCTAGAGTCCTGCTTCCCTGATTTTTTGTAAGAGATGAATGCTTTTTTCTTCTCCTTGATGAGGTTTGAGATCTCTGCAGTAAACCACTGTGGCCTATTGTTCCCAGCCATAACCCATCCTACCCCCAACCCCCTGATCCAGAAGCAAAGATAAACCAAAATGCAATAGGCTTGGACTCTTATAGCATATCGAAACCCATCACCCCCCCAAAAAAAAAAAAAAAAAAAAAATCCACAGAAATAAGGTTCGCATCCTCCCACGCACATCTGGCGCCCCTGCGAGACCAGTATAGACAGCTCCGGCCCTGGAGAGGTTACAAAGAATTCAAAATGTCACTCGAGCTTTCGTCGCAAGCTTGACACACATCCCTCCGTTCCAGCAGCAGCAGAGCATGCAAACGATTCCTCCAAGCCCAAAATGAGGGTAAAGTGTCACCAATCCAAACAGAAAGAATCGCCTTCTTCCCCAAGGCACCTACCCGCTGCATAAACAAGATGCTGATCCCGACTAGGTAAACAAAAGGCCTTCATATTTATCCAGCAAAAGACCAGCCACAGAAAGAGGGAGCGTATAACCCAAAACACCCTCCAAGTAAGACAAGATCTGCCTTCAAAAGCGTTTAATTTTCATACAGGACCAAAAAGCGTGGATAAACGAATGGGGCACAGAGGTGAATCCGCATAACCCGAAAAATATAACTGATACTTTGTAAAATAGCCACGATGAAGTAACCGAAATTGACATTCACGCAGATCTGCGTTAACAGAGACTCCAGGGATCTGTTTAATCAAAGAAGGGAGATCCAAAGCATCGCGCGCTATCCCCAGATCTTGACACCAACGCGCCTGTATCACTGCACGATCAGTCTGTCCCATAAGACTGCAAAAGTCCTTATAGAGGCCAGAAACTGTAAACCCAACCTCCAAATAGGGATCCAGAAGTACCACAAACCTGTCTTAAATAGGAAAAGTTAAAGTGTCCCGAGAGAGAGACCGAATATAATGATGAAGTTGCCGAAAAGCAAGGAAAAAACACCAGATGCACAAAGATCAGTCCAAGATATTAAAGAACTATCAGCCTGTAATACATGGGTAAGCAAGACGAGGTCCCGCGATGCTAATTTACAAAAACTAGCATTCTCTATACCTGGGCGGAATTGTAGATTCCCTTGAATAGGTAAATATGTAGTGATCGAGGGATTACTGTTCCATAATTTCAACACATAGGACCATATTATGTGCAAGGAGTTCAACATCAAACCACCCTTAAATCGAGCAGGTAATTCAGATCTAGGTACCTGCACTAAGGAAAGGATATGCCATGGGGCAAAAAATTATTTCTCATAGGGTTTAGGTGTAAAATCCTGGTGATCCGAAAGCCACTCCCCAAGATATCGCATCAAGCAGGCAGCATATACAACCGAAAATGCGGTAACCTCAACCCACCACCCTCCCAAGCACCAAGCAGGTTTCACAAAGCCACCCGCAGCCTCCGTCTCCCCCAGCAAGTAATTTTAGTTTTTAATGCAGTAGTTATCCTAACTTGAGCAACAAAGCAATCAAGGCTTTGTTACCGTTCGGATCTTCTTATCTTTGCGAACTTGGATTTTCAGTTGACAAATCAAATCGAAGAGTGACTGCAGATGGTGGATGATGAAATGCATGTTTGATTGTCGACTATCGAGTTGCATTTTGAGTTAATTTGCACTGAAAAATAAGTACATCCATCACATTGATTAGCAATTTTATTCTAACTACTTTAGTTTCACCATTGTTACAATTACCCAATAACTTAAAGAATTTTAACTCTCAAATTTATTTTATAATTTCAATTATAATGTGCCACAAAAATCATTTGCTCCATTTATTTATTTAGATTTTTATCCCGTACTCCCAGTAGCTCAGAACAGTCTACAAGCAAACATTCACAGTGGAATACATTTGGACAATACAAAGATTATATAGTAGTTTAAATACATTTGGATAATACAAAGACTATACAGTAGTTTAAATACAAGGACTATACAGTAATTTAAGTACAGGTTAAGAATGGACTATACAGCAATTTAAGTAGAAGTTTCAAATGGGGAAGAGAAGTTATAGGGGAGGGGGATTTAAGGGGAGGATGAGGCGTAAACAGTGGTTGGATTTTAGTTGAAGAGGAGGGTCTTTACCGCTTTCCAGAAGATCATCAATGAGTTCTGTAGTCTGATTTGTGGGGGGAGTTGGTTCCAGAGTTGGGGGATGAAGTGGCTATAGGAGAGTTTGCGGGCAGTTTCTGACAGGAGGGACCTTCCTGGGGGGATGCATAGGCATTTCTCCGTTTCTGAGCGGAGGGGGATGACTGGGGGTGTACAGGGTTAGCTTGGATTTTATGTAGGTAGGGGTGGTGGCATAAATTATTTTATGCGCTATTACCAGGGCCTTGAATGCACAGCGTTGGTTAATTGGAAGCCAGTGTTCAGCTCGGAGGGCTGGGGAGATGGAATCGTGTAGTTGAGGCTGTGTAGGAGGCAGCTTGCTGCATTTTGTACCCGCTGGAGGCGCTTGAGATCTTTTTTGGCTACTACATTAAATAAGGAGTTGCAGTACTCCATCATCGAGAGGACATAGGCGTAGAGGAGTTGGGCTAGGTCAGGTATGGAGATGTAGGGTATGATCCTTCTCAATTGGCAGAGGTAGTAGAAGGAGATGGAGACTACTTGAGATATATGGGTGGACAGGGACAGGTGGCCATCTAACGTTACTCCTCGGCTGTGTACTTGGTCTGCTGCAGTTAGTAAGGTGGAGTCCCAAGATAGTGTTGGACATGTGTATTTGGTATTTTTTTTCCTGATCTATAAAAGTTCGGTCTTGGAGGTGTTCCGTTGTAGTTTGTTGTTATCATCCAAGTTTTCATGTCAGAAAGGCAGTGTTGGAGGTTGGCAATTTGGGATGATTGGTTTTCGCCTAGTGGGAGGAGCAACTGGATGTCATCGGCGTAGGAGTGGATTTTAACATTGTACTTCTGGGCTATATCAATGACAGGTCTGATGTAGAGGTTAAATAGGAAGGTGGATAGAAGGGTGCCTTGGGGAACGCCATATTTGATAGGCTTGGGGTTAGATTTGTGTGTCCCTAGTAGGACTGTTTGGGTTCTTTGGTGAAGGAAGGAGGTGAACCACTGGAGGGCAGAGTCTTTGATTCCAAGGTCACAGAGTCTAGATATGAGGAAGTGGTGGTCGACAGTGTCAAAGGCAGTGCTGAGGTCAAGTAGGGGTAGTAGGGCGTCGCTGCCTATGTCGAGTATCAACCAGCTGTCATCGATGATATCCAGGAGTACTGACTTTGTGCTATGGCCTGTTTGGAAGCCGGATTGAGCAAGGGACAGGGCAGCTTGTTCTTTGATGAAAGGGTGTAATCGGCGGAGCACTATTTATTCTAGGATTTTGGAAACAAATGGGAGGTTGGAGACTGGGCAGTAGTTGCTGGGTTTGCTAGGGTGGAGGGTGGGTTTGATAACAGCCGACTTCCAGCTGAGAGGTACTGTCCCTGTGGAGAGGGAGGAGTTAATGGTGGGGAGGATAGATTCTGTCATGGCGTCTTCTGTGGACAGAAGGAGGCTGGATGGGCAGTGGTCGAGGATGGTGCTGGAGGGCTTGAGTTCTCTCAGAGTTTCAAGTACCTCAGCATGGGTGGCCATATGAAGCTGGGGGAGAGTGGTAGAGGATGGGGTACTTGGGTTAGGCTGGGGGTGTGCTGGAGGGGGGTTGGTGTTGGTGTCAAGATTATTGCAGATAGTTTGTACTTTGGACTGGAAGAAGTCCGAGAGAGTCTCAATATCAAGTTCTGTTGAGTTGTTGTGGCTTTTTCCTTGAGCGTTGGTGAAGAGTTGGTTTGTGAAGGTGAACAGTTGTTTGGATCTAGCTGGGGCTATATATAGGATATGAGAGTAGTAGGCTTTCTTCACTTCTAGGATGGCAGCCTTGTAGGTGACAGATGTGTTTTCCCAGTGGGCTTTGGTTTCTGAATTTAGGTGTTTGATCCAGTTTCTTTCGGCTTTTCTCAGTGATCTTTTTATGGATCGGAGGTCATTGGTATACCAGGGAGCAGGTGTTTTGTTGGTGGTTATTCGTATTATTTTTGTCTGAGCGAGGCTGTTATAGAGGGATTGGATGTTGGAGTGCCAAGTGGAGGCTGCTAGGTCGATGGAGTGGGGATGTTGGGTGCAGGTTTTGTTTAGATTGCGAATGCCTATGGCCATAGCTGAAGGGTTGACTGAATTAGGGAGTTGGCGTCGGGTGGGTGGGATAGGGTCTTTTCGCGAAGCTGGGGTAGTTTTGAGTGGGAGTTGGAATTCAATGAGGTGGTGGTCTGACCATGGGACAGGTGTAGTGGTGCAGATTGTTTGTTGAGGCTCTGCAGTCGGGTATCTAAGGGTGAAGATTAAGTCTAGGATGTTGCCTGCTGAGTAAGTAAGGGTGGTTACAGCTTGGTGAAATCCCAGGTCAGTGAGGGTGGAGAGGAAGCTGTCATTTTGTCCTGAGGTGTTGGGGTAGTCTGGGAAGTTGAAGTCTCCCAGGATGGTCGTGTTTATAGGAGATGGATAGTTCGGTGATGAATTCGAGGAGGGACTCTAGGGTTTCTGCTGGGGAGTTTGGGGCTATGTAAAGTAGTATGAGGGTGATTTTGTGTTTGTGGCCTATGGTGAAAGCAAGAGCTTCTAGGGTGGGAATGTTGATGGATTATCAGTTTTGATGTAGTGGAGGTCTTGACGATGGTAGTCACTCCACCTCCTTTCCCAGAGGTATGTGAGCAGGTTAGGGCCTGGTAGCCCGGAGGACACAATTCGTCTAGTGCTATCCCATCGTTGTCTTGGAGCCAGGTTTCAGTGATCATGAGGGCATCCCAAGTGTTGTCACGGATGAGGTTGTGGAGGAGGAAGGTCTTTTTGTTAACTGATCTTGCATTGATGAGTGCAAATTTGAGAGTATTGCTGTTGGTGAGAGTAGGATGGGGACGAGATTGGCAGGGTTTCTGGTACGGTTGTTTTTGTGTTGAGAGGCGATATCACCGCCTTGGCCTATAATGATGGGGATGGTGAAGTATAGTGTTGTAAGGAGGGTTGGGGATGTGTTGGGAGGGGTGTGGCCTGGAAAATTGGAGACATGATATGAGTGGAGAGGGTTTGTGAGGGTAGAGATAGTGCTGTTCTTTGGGGGGGAAGAGTCTTAGTTGGGTTTTTGGTTCACGCTAGCAGCCCTTTGGCCGGGCTGCTGGTGAAGAGGCTTGTCTAGCAGTGGGGTAGTCTTGTGGAGGAATCTTTGAAAGGTAGCACCACAAGGTCACTTGGGGCGGAGTTGGTCTCCCACGCCTGCCCTGCTGAAAGGGGCTGTTTTGTTGGGGGAGGGGGTTTATTCAAAGGTGAGGCAGATCACTTTTTTTTTTTCAAGGTGGGGCGGCTCAGCAAAGGCTGTTGGGGATGGAGTTGGTCTCCCACACCTGGCCAACTCCTTCCCTTCAGGCTGGAGCGGAGTGGAGAGTTGGGGATGTTTTTGATTTTTTTGTTGTTGTTTTTTTTGTTTTGCTCAAAGGTGAGGCGGCTCAGCAAGGGCTGTCGGGGGTGGAGTCATTCTCCCACACCTGGCCAACTTCTTCCCTTAGGGCTGGAGCCGAGTGGAGAGTTGGGACAGCTCCTGGTAGCAGTGGAGCTACCCTGCCGGAAGAGACTGTTCTGTTTTTTTTTTCTCAAAAAGAGTTGAGAAGAGTGGCTCAGCAAGGGCTGTTGGGGGCGGAGTTGGTCTTCCATGCCTGGCCAACTCCTTCCCTTGCAGTAGCTGAGGCCGATTGAAGAGCAGGGGCAGCTCCCGATAGCAGTGGAGCTGCCCTTCCGAAGGAGGTTGTTCTTTTTTTTTTTTTTAAAGGTTGTGGAGAGCAGCTTAGCAAGGGCTGTTGAGGGCGGAGTTGGTCTCCCACGCCTGGCCAACTCCTTCACCTTGTGGCGGCTGGAGCCGATTGAAGAGTTGGGGCAGTTCCCAATAGCAGTTTAGTGTGTCAGAGCTGAAAAAGTTTGAAAGACATTGCACTAAATGAAAAGATAAAATATAATAGGGATCTCTGAGACCTGGTAGAAGGAAGATAACCAATGGGACACTGTCATACCAGAGTACAAACTATATCGCAGTGTTAGGGTGGATCGAACTGGTGGAGGCAAAGCATTAAGTATATTAAGGAGAGCCTTCAATCAAATGGACTAAAAATTCAATAGGACTAGAAATACACCTTGAAATCCCCATGGGTAGAAATTTCATATGTAAAGGGGGAAAGGATAGTGATAGGGAGTGTACTACCATCCGCCTGACGAGGATGAATGGACAGATGCTGAAATGTTATCAGAAATTAGGGAGGCTAACAAACTGGGTAACATAATAATAACGGGTAATTTCAATTATCCTGAAATTGACTGAGTAAATGTATCATCAGGGCAACCACCGGTTATCATCCATCCCCACTTAATTTATCAGAGTAAAGATGGCCGTGGCGTTCTTTGTATGACGTATTTATGTAACTGTTAAACTAAACCAACTACAAGCCCCTGCCTACTATTTAGAAAGGAGCCTTAACTTTAAAGAACTGAGATGGATTTACCGGTTAACCAGTGTGCCTTCTGAGCCAAGACTTTGAACTCTTTTGTCAAGCACATTTTCTAGTCATCTATGTTCCTTAACAGAATTATGGACTACCAATTTTACATATCCATTTACTGCAAATCTTTACTAAAATTGTCAGAATTTAAGAAATTTTTCTCTCCAGACAATTTAAAACAATTATCCAAGAACTTGTTTACTACTAGTTTCTTCCAGAATGTCTATAGTAACAATGCAATATGCCATTTTGGCCTGGCTTTGAGTTTCTGATCTGGAAACTTCAGGAATATCTTTCCATTATGCTTTGTAAGGGAGATGATCTATTTAGAGAAAAAATTGAAGAGGCTGCAGATAAAATCAAAACACACACAGATACTATGACAATTTAGCTAAACCACATACCTCTCAATATTCTTTATCATCTAGAAGATATTCTGCCTTATCCAGACATTACTATTATTATAATTTATTTTATTTGATATATTAGTGTAGTGTTTCTCAACTTCAAGCCAAGTATCCCCAAAGTTTAACAAATATCATCCAAGTACCCCTGACCAAGCTCCGTCCTGACCTCACCCTCATAATAATACTACTAATTGTAATGCAATTTCTTTCATTCATTTTTCATATACACATGATGTAATCTTATTAATACATAACGGTGACCACAAAATAAAAAACAAAGAACGCTGTACGCAGAGAGAATGCTAATTATTTATATTTGCTGGGTTTTCAAAGAGGTCAAGGCAGATGACATTAAAATATGCAGTCACCTCAGTAACAATTATAGAGAAATATAGGGTTCCTTTTACGAAGGTGCGCTAATGTTTTTAGCATACGCATCGGATTAGTGCATGCTATAGCGCTTGCTAGCTGAAAAACTACCGCCTGCTCAAGGAGGCAGTAGTGGTTAGCACGTGCGCCATTTTAGCACAAGCTATTCCGCACGTTAAGGCCCTAACGCGCCTTCGTAAAAGGAGCCCATAGTGCAAAATATAAACAGCAGTTATAAATTCTCAAAACTGACACATTTCAATCACTAAATTGAAAATAAAACCATTTTTTCTAACTTTGTTGTCTGGTGATTTCATGAGTCTCTGGTTGTACTTCCTTCTGACAGTGCATCCAATATTTCTTTCTATCTGCCTCCTGCATACTTCCTCTCCTCCAGACCTCATTCCCTTCCCCAACTAATATTTCTCTCTGTCCCTCCATGAGTCCAACTTTTCTTCCTCTCTACTCCATCCCTATTGGCAATGTCTCCCTCCCTCTCTCACTGTCCAACTGTCTTTCTCTCATTCCCTCCCTTACCTGTAAAGGGAGTGGGGAAAGAAAGAGAGCTCCAGGGTGCCTCTCTCCCACCCCCTCTACTGCCACATCCAACATTTTCCCTATCTCATCTCCCAGATCATGTACATTTTTCACCACTGCCCACCAGCCCCATGCCCATTTCTCTGTCACCCCTCTCCAGCACCATGCCACATCTCTCTCTCCATCACTATGTCCAACATTCCACCCCCTTGCATCCTCTTCAATCTTTCCCTCTGTTCCCTCTCCACCACCATATCCAATATTTCTCCCTCTCATCCTTCTATTCCCCATGCATCTGTACCTCACTCCTTTCTCTAGGCCCAATTTTCCTCTTTCCTCCTTTCCCCGTGTCACCATCTCTTTTCCTCTCCCTCCCAACAGTTTCTCCCTTTCTATTCCCTTCCTCATATGTCCCAAATTAGTTCCCCCTTCCTCCCTCTCTTCTGTGTCCTATGTTCATGCCCCCTCCCTTCCTTCTGTATCCTGAGATCTTGCCCCCCTCCCTTCCTTCCAGCCTTTGTCCCAAATTCTTGCCCCTGCCATGTCTCAACACGCTCCTTTCCCCCCTCTTTTCTCCCTTTGTCCTACTATCATGTCCCCCCTCTCCCTTGCACGCTCCAGGGCCACACTCTCCCTTCAGGGCAATCCAGCTGGGCTGCTTCTTCAGCCACACAGGGACGTGGGCAGGAGCTCTTAAGTGCTGCTCGTAGCTGACTCACAAGCCTTCCCTCTGATGTCAGCTCTGATGTCTGAGAGAAGACTTTCAGGTCAGCCATGTGCAGTGTGCAAGAGCTGCTGCCCATGTCCCTGTGCGGCTGAAGGCAGTGCTGCTAAATAGACTAGCTGAAATAGGAATTTCAGGAATGGTATTACAATGGTTCCAAGGCTTCCTGATGAAAAGACAGTACAGAGTGTTAAAAGATGAAGCCTTCGCTGGCTACTGGTCTCCACCATGCGGAGTACTACAAGGATCTCCCATCTTACAACTATTATATAACATCTTCATGACCACACTGATTTCAATAATCCTCAGACTAGGGGAATGGCTCTTCTCATACACAGACGATTTCTTTCTACTAAGACCTGAAAGTTTGAACCAAGCAAGTATGACTATCATATTGCCCAGAACAATAACTAAAGTGCAAGAATGGGCAGGAAGAAACCATTTCCGACTAAACACTGAAGAAACACAAACTATTATGGTTTGGGTGACACACATACGTAATCTCATCTACCATTACTCTGACAACTGGAACCAACTTCAACACTGAGGAAACCTCTAAAGTACTAGCAGTCACTTTAGGTAGCTCATTCATTAGGTTTTGAAGATAATGTTAACAACTAAGTCTGAAAATCCTCTCTCACACTACAAAATCTAAGATGGGTAAGATCATTCTTCTTCCAACAGCACTACAGGATAGTGCAGTCAACGATATTGTCACTACTAGACTAATGCAATGATCTACTCTTGGGTATTTCTGTGAAACTAATAAAAAAAGAAAACTCCAACTGACACAAAACACTGCAGCAAACTCATATAGTACAAATCAAGATTTGACAAGTCACACCACTGCTTATAGAACTACACTGGTTACCAACAGAAAACCAGAATAGAATTCAAATTATGCTGCTTAGCATTTAAAATGCTAAATGGTGATTTCCTTAATAGCTTCCCCAGATTTACTGAACTGTTGGTAGATCTGCTGATTAACGTAACTTTAACAGCCTGATCCTATCATGTCTAACTCTTAAAGACATAAAATGCAAGACATCTCACAGCAAATAATTCAACTACCAAATAGCAAAAGTGTGGAACTCAGTTACCATTGTAATTCACATAACCAAAGTATATATACTTTCACAAAAATCTAAAAAGTGGCTTTTTAAGAAATTCCTATCAGGGATCAAACGAGACTCAGACTGTTACAGCCTCTTAGTTTGAGACTGAACTCTGAGGACTTTATTTAGAGATCAGACTACATAGGTGACCCTTGAGGAAAGGAAAGCTGGCCTAGTGCCTAACTCTCAGTAAGCCTGGTTCTAAGAGAGAGAGGTTGTAGAGGCTCAGCATTAAAGATAGTTTTCACAGCTAGGCAATAGTGTAGCCTTTAGAACAGTGTCTCACAAACTTTCTGGCCGGCAGCACACTAAATCTAGTGCCCTGGCCGGAAGGCACCCGAAAGTGTGTGGACATTGACGCGATGATGTCACGCGCATGCATGTCGTCATCGTGTCAACGTCTGCACATGCGTGGAGGCCCATCTGCCCGTGACCCGCCGGTGGAGGATCCGGGAGGAGCGAGGAGAGAGAGACGTTGGCCAGGAGGAGGGTCATTTGCACTGGCTAACTTCTGGATGATGCTCCTCCACACCAGTGTGTTAGAAATATATTTTTTGATAGGGATGTGTGTTGTTGAAGAGGAAGAGGATCAGAAGTTATCAAATACAAAAGCATCAGGACAAGAAAGGTATAAATACCATCCTCTTTACAGACTACCTTAATACAACATAGAGAAGATAGCTGGCTAGTCCCCACCAGGAACATGATAGGGTGAACACAGTAGAGATACCCAGAATCGCTGAGGATATGATAAAGTACAGATAATTAGAATTATCAGGATGTATGCAATCTAAGATGAACAAACAACACAATACAGGTATTGTAACCTATTTGTTGTCATGAATAGTCTGTTTTCAAATGATTGTGAATGTCTACTTGTAACTCGTTCTGAGCTTCTGGAAGAACGGGATAGAAATCGAAATAAATAAATAAATGTGTGCAAATAAGTAGGATTTAGTATGAACATAGCACATGATACTAGTATGTGGGGAGTGTGTGGTGCAGTGGTTAAAGCTACAGCCTCAGCACCCTGGGGTTGTGGGTTCAAACCCATTCTTCTCCTTGTGACCCTAGGCAAGTCACTAAATCCCCCCATTGCCCCAGGTACATTAGATAGATTGTGAGCCCGCCGGGACAGACAGGGAAAAATGCTTGAGTACCTGAATAAATTAATGTAAACCATTCTGAGCTCCCCTGGGAGAACGGTATAGAAAATTGAATAAATAAATATACGTAGGATGATTGATTATGGTATAAATGTGTCTGTATTGAAAACCATCTGAGAAAATGTAAACTCTGTATTGTAACACCATTACAGAAGTTCATGTAAACCACTCTGAATTGACTCCCCCAAGTCATTAGTAACAGTATAGAAGCTTTCAATAAACACTTCTTTAGGATTCTTCTGCTGATTACTTTGGAAAGTACTCATCTGAGTGGTTGGAGATATCCGAGTCTGATTCAGGAAGTGTGCGTCGAGAGGAGTGTCGATTGCATCAAGGTGTAGATAATGTTCCAAGGTAGAAGATAACTCCACCATTAACAAAGCATGCATTGAGTGGGTCCATGCTGACTCCAATGCTCAATATTGAGCAGAGACACGTGACCTTGTCCTCAACTGACACTCCAATGTATCTTCAGGCTGGGCTGAGGCAGGCATGGAAGCCTTTAATGCTTGTAAAGACTACATCAGCAGTAGCCCCAAAAGCTCTGGTCTGAGCATAGCCCTGATCTCTCCCTAGAGACAGTGCTGTACCAAAAGAGACATCAGCAAGGAAGCAGTCTGCTATATCAGTTGATGTGGCGTGAAAGATCTTGATTTTGAAGCACACCTACAAGGAGACATCTTAATAAAAGGAGAACAGTTATAATTGCTTCAACACTTACTGTGCATCAAGGAAGTCAACGCCTGGGAGGATGCAGTGGCATGCCTAGAAGGGGGAGAATGATTGTGCTTCTTAGCTTTCTTACACACTAAATTCTTCAATAGTTGATGCATCAATGAAGATGTAGAGTCCTGCCTCTGAAAGGAGCCCAATGCCCAGGCTGTGGTGTTAATGAATTCTGTACCAATGCTGGGTTATATGAAGTTGAGTGACGGGTTCCAACTCCCCAGCCATGCTGGATGTCAATGCTGATGCGGTAATGAAAAGTTTGTCCAACTGAAGTTTCTGGGTTTTGAGTGAGCTCTTTTGATACATAGACAGAGGACATAGTTAATGTCCTGATATTCAGAAGCCATAAACTAGACATACCAATTATGTGGGTCAGAGCCTGAAATTGTCTGATTACATTGAGAGTATTTCTTAAAGTTGCTCAGTATCGTCTGAGATGGACAGGGAAACAGCTGACACTAAATCATAGGGCTCAATGGCCTAGGGAGCTCAAGTGAAAAGTATCCTGATTGATGCTCTGGGGTAAGAAAAAGGCTCAAGGAGACCCAAAGGCCAAAAAATCAAAAAGTTTATAAAATTAAACCAAAGTTGGGAGAAACATTGGAACACGATAAAACCAAAAAATTATGACAAAAACTGAAAAATAAGGACAGGAAGGCACAATAAAACTGAAATGTTTGATGCGCTGAAGCTACAGCAGACAAGTTCCTCCTGTTGGTATCATTCTCCCTTACTGCCAACTCCCGTCTCCATTCCTTCTATCTTGCTGCACCGCATGCCCAGAACTACCTGCCTAGCTCGTTACATCAGGCTTCGTCTCTGGCGATATTGAAATCCAGACTGAAGGCCCACTTATTTGAAGCTACGTTTAAATCCTAACCCTACCAACATATGTCTGTCTGTCTTCCCCTCAATGGTCCCTTATCACTTCCTTCATCCCCCTTTTATTCCTTTCTTTGAACACTAAGTTCAGATTCCCCTTTGTCCTATGTGATTCCACCACATCAGCCCCCCCCTAATTCCCCATGAGATCTTGTTCTGACTCCTCTTTTGTCCTATCATAATTAGATTGCAAGCTCTTCTGAGCAGGGACTGTCTCTAGTGCTGCGTGCGACTGGTAGAGTTACAGAAAAAATAAATTGTCGTTGATAGCTCTGTGAAAAATGAAGAACAGATTGTTCCGCAAGCCGATGTCAGGCAGGAAGACACTGGCATATGCGTTATATGGGCACTGCCTAAAGATTTAAAGTGACAGCGCACTTGGCAATGCCCATACTGGGTTCCATGGATGACGTCATCCACGTGCGAGAATATTATGCCGACTTGTCCTCGGAGAAAGAAAGGTCCATGAATATAACATTACATTAGTTATTTTTAACCTGCACTAACCTTATAAGTCCAGTGCACCTTATATGTCAAGAGAATAAGACATCTCCTTGTGAATTATAATCCATTCATTACGATCTACTCTTCATTATTAAACAGCATTAACTACAAACTTCTGGAATAGATAGGTTCTTAACAGTTTCCAAAATATTCTATAACTAGGTACACATCTAATTTCCCATGGTAACTGATTCCATCAAAAGCAACCTGGTATGAAAATTGTAAATACCATGTGCTTCACTGGTGGATAGTTTAGCCTAAAATGTCTAGAAGAGGAATCACTATTCCTAGAAGAAACATACAGTAATGAAATCATGTAGCTCAGTGCATTATCATGTAGTGTCTGATATACAAAAGAACACAGAGCTCTTTGACCGAAAATAATAATCTTAAACTGCATCCTAGTAGGAAAAGGTAACCAGTGGAGAAGCTTGAGCGAAGAAATACATTCTTATTTACCTACGCTTGAGCGAAGAAATACATTCTTATTTACCTACAACAGTGAGTAGATACACTGCAGTGTTTTGTATGGGTTGGAGATATCACACCTAAGTTTACTTGAGGCTAATGTACAAAACTGCAATAATTCAGACAAAGACAATAATTTTTTTGTGACATCCCTTTCAAAGAATGATTTTAACAGTACACATTTATTTTACCATAAAGAAAAATCATAACAGTAAAAAACTGCTTGTCATACACAAAATATAAATCATAAAACACCAAACATTTTGACATTAACTTTTAACAAGATAAATTCTTCCTCAATGGAATGTGCTAAGATTGGCAGGGGGATTTCTTTCCTATCCAGATTGCCTCTGATTTTGAAGATATTACTGTAGAAGGCTAGGATTCCAGACTAGGTCTAGAAGGCATAGCTGGATTTAATAAAATGGAGAAAAGTCTCTTAGGCTATAAAATGGAGGATATATTTTTGGGGAAAAAATTTTTTGGCTACAGATACCTTCCTATAATAGACTTTTTGACCCTCTTTGTATGTTAACAAGCTACTGTCAGAGCTATCCTTGATCCAGATTCTTTCAGCACACCCGAGGTTCTTTTTCACAGATGCAACTCTTGATAAAATCAACTGTTTTTACAAACCTCAGGAATGGTATATGATCTCACAGGAACAGTCCAATGCTGTTTGGAGATTGGGATTTCATCTAGTCACCTTGTCATCATCCATAGCCTTGGAAGTAGAAATCCTAAGGGAATGGTAGAGTATACATAAAGAAAGAGGCTACAGTGATGTGAAAAAGTTTTTTGCCCCCATTATGATTTCTTCTATTATTGCATATATGTCACACCGAATGGTTTCTGCTTTTTTTAAACAAAATGTAATATTAGACAAAGGGAACCTGATTAAGCATAGCAGTTTTTGCATTATAACCTCAATATTTTAAGGAACAAAGTTATCCAACACTCATGCGAAAAAAAATAACTGCTTCCTTAGTTACTCAACCAATTGCCATTTAATTGATAATTAGATTCAGCTGACTAAACACAACCAGGCTCCACTACAGCCAACTCACGAGAGTGACAGTCACCACAAAACATCTATAAGAATGCTATGCCACAAGCAAAGGAAATTCCAGAAGAGATGAGAAAAAAAATTGTCAAAACATCACTCTAGAAAAGCACTACAAAGCCATTTCTAAAGCTCTGGAACGCCACCAAACCACATTGAAAGCCATCATCTCCAAATGAAAGACTTGACTAGTGGTGAATCTTCCTATAAGTGGCTGGCCTGCCAACATTACTCCAATGACAAAGCAACAACTCATCTAGGAAGTCCCAGATCATCATTCAAAGAACTGAAGGTCAGTGTTCATGACTCCACAATAAGAAAGGCTGGGTAAAATTGTGATTCATGGAAGAGTAGCAAAGGCTGAAACCTTTGCTATCCAACAGTAACATCAATGCTCATCTCACAATCGTAAAACATACCTTGTATGATCCCCAAGACTTCTGAAATAATGGTCTATGGACAGTTAAGTCAAAAGTTGAACTCTGAACCACACAGATTCCATTATGTCCAACAAAAATCAAATATATAATTCCTCAGTAAATCATCATACCAACAGTTAAAGATGGTGGTGGTGCAGGACCTGGAAAACTTGCCATTATAAAAGGAATCAAATTCTGCATTGTACAGAAAGTTATTAAGCAGAATGTCCGGTAATCTGTCCATGAGCTGTAGTGATTGGGTTATATGGCTAAACAACAATACAAACATAAAATGAAGTCTACAT
The DNA here is from genome assembly GCF_902459505.1 of Geotrypetes seraphini. Classification (NCBI taxonomy): domain Eukaryota; kingdom Metazoa; phylum Chordata; class Amphibia; order Gymnophiona; family Dermophiidae; genus Geotrypetes; species Geotrypetes seraphini. The sequence goes on along the minus strand of NC_047085.1, from coordinate 395,398,965 downwards.
CTGAAAAGCCAAGGAAAAACAATTAGAGAATGACATGGTAGCTGATACTCACAGTTAGCTGCGGGTAACCTGCCGAAACAGGGAGCAAAAAAATAGTAGTCGCCGCAGGGATGGTGACAAGGCCATTCACTGCCCCGTGGAGCAGTGGCCTTGTCTCCGCAGTGAAGGGAACACGTGCGGTCATGGATTGCATGGTCCAGGAGCCCCCTCCCACCCGATCGCCGCGTCCTGCTCCCTCCTCACCCTCACCTTATGTGCCGAATTTAATTGTTCTTCTCCCAGTGGTACGCTTTCAACAAGTCGCACATGGGTGCGGCTGATTCTGTTGAATCTTCTCCTCTGACACAACCGGAAACAGGAAGTTGCGTCAGAGGAGAAGATTCAGCTGAAGCAGCCGCACGCAACTTGTTCAAATCATGCCGCTTGGAGAAGATCAATTAAATTCCGCACATAAAGTGAGGAAGAAGGGAGGGAGGGAGATGGTGGGATGCGGCGATTGGGCCGAAGGGTACTGCTGGACCGCGCGATCTGTGAAAGAGAAAGAGATGCTGGGCCAAGTGGATGAAGACACAGCAGGAAAGAGAAAGGGGAAGACAGGCAGGTGAGCCGGATGCTGGAAACGAAGGGAGAAAGAGGGAAAGAAGCTAGATAGAGTTGGAGAGGAGAGAGACACAATGGTGTGGAAGAGGAAGAGAGGGGAAATCAGGACTTAGGAAGGTACCAGAAACAGAGGGGAAATTATGTGCAAGGGGGCATAGGGACAGAGATATAAAGGGGAGATACATGGGGGGAATTATGTGCATGGGGGCATAGGGACAAAAACAAAGGGGAGATACATGGGGGGATTATGTGCATGGGGGCATAGGGACAGAGACAAAGAGGAGATACATGGGGATGGTATATGGACACAGGGGGGCAATGTCAGACACAGGAGGGAGTATACAGATACAGAGGGGAGATATTAGAAATGGGGAAAATAGGAACACAGAAGGGAGATTGTTTGTGCGGATGGGATCAGATGGTTTGCGGGGACGGGACGGGTCTGAGCTTGCAAGATGGGGTGGGGACAGGGACTGGGTTCGAGGGATGGGATGGGGACCGAGCTCGCAGGGACGGAGATGGGGACAGGGCGGAGATGGGGACAAATTTTCTCCATGTCATTCTCTAAAAACAATATTAAAAGTTTTAGATTGACCTAGTAAGTATTGCCTTGAACCCAATGGGTGTTGTGCTAGGACCTGAAATGAACAGTATATGCACAAAAAATGTTTCTGAAATAAAGTAGTTCTGCAAAAAAGAGTGGGCTAAGATTCCTAAACAGCAACATGAAAGGCAAATATCAAATTTTATTAAGCGTTTGGTTGCAACTAGAGCTGCCCAATTCCTGATTCAAATTGATTCACTTCAGCTGAAACGATTCAAATCAATTCGTTCTCAGAAAGAAAGAAAGATTGGATTCACCAATTCAGTGCAGACTCAGTGCTTCGAGGGTTGGCATCGTCATTGTCCAGGAACTTCTCTGTAGTGGCAGCCTTCACAACATGCTGCTCTTGCTGGTGTTGGGCCTTCCTCTCTGCTGGATCCTACATTCGCAGAAACAGGAAGTAGGCAGTACCCAGCAGAGAGGAAGGCCCAGCACCAGAAAGAGCAGCAAGTTCTGAAGGCTGCGCTGCAGACGGTGTGTGTTTGGGGAGGGGTGACAAAGAGCAAGTGAGAGAGGGGAGGGGGAAGTGAATAGGAGGGAGTTATCAAACCTTGGGGGCATGGATGTAGGGTGCTAGACCTCAGGGGGTGGGGGAAGGAAATAAAAAAAGATGCCTCGCTACAGGGCAGGCAGGGTTGGAGATGGTCAAGAGAGACTAAATAAGGCAGTGGGGAAGAATGGAGAGGCTGAAGTCACAGAAGGAAAGAGATGCTGGGACAGAAAGTTGGAAGAGCAGAGGGAAGAGAGAAAAATGAAAAAAGAAGAGAAGGAAAGATAGATCCACAAATAGAGAGGAAAAAAAAAAAAAAAAGACACGCTTGCCCTAGGATGGAGTGTAGGAGAAGAAAGGAAACAGAGAGGGAAAAGTAATATTTTTATTAGACTAAATTTAATACATTTTTTACTAACCAAGTCAGGACAGGATACCCTTAACCGCAGAATACTATATAGAATGAGGTTTTGGCCTCTGAAAGCTAATTCAAAAATGAATTAGTCCAATAAAATGGTATTTTCCTATTTACCATTTTTGTTTTATTTCTGTTTGTTAATTTGTAAAGTAGTGATTGTTATTTGTCAGTTTATTTAACTTTACATGTTATCTTTATATTTTGCACATTATTAGGGGACATGTCTGTTTCTGTGGTGTTACATTGTATGCAGAGTCTGGTTTCTGGGCCATTTAGTTTAACTTTTGTCTACATATTTCTATTTTTAGTTTGTGATTATTATTCCATACTGGGCGAGGTTGTCTCTTTGTTCTGTGCGCATGAAAAGGACATGATTTTCTGTTTGCATTGACTGTGCAGAATTGATCTGTGCTAATCTGGCTTGTTTAGTTTTACAATAAAAATTGATTCAATTTTAATCTTAAAAAACTATGTCATTGAAAGCAAATCAAATTGAAAACAAACAAACAAAAAAAAACCAAACACAATTCAATAGGGCAAATCAAATTAAATTTTTTTTCCCTGAATTGGGTAGCTTTAGTTGCAACTATTGATGCTAAGGGTGGAGCAACCAGTTACTAGGTTTAAGAGGCAGTTAATTTTTAATGTTTAAGAAGATTTTTATATACAGCTTCTCCAAAACTGAAGCTGTTTATAATCAAAATGAAAATAGAAAAGAACTACAAATTTATAACAGGAAAGTTTAAAAAAAAAAAAAAAAAGTTAGGAAGGGGAGGGAGAAGAAGTAAGAGGGCCACCAAAGGGGAAAAAATGAGTGTTGGATAATTTTGTCCCTTAAATAAAGGACATAATATTGTAAAAGCTGTTATGTGTTTTTTCACGTTCCCTTTGTCTAATATTACATTTTGTTTAAAGATCAGAAACCATTCAATGTGACATATATGCAATAGGGTAAAATCAAAGGGGAGCAAAATCTTTTTCACATCACTCTATGTTCCCAAATTCCATTGTCTTTCAAGCTGATCTTCTGATAGCAAAGCAAATCAAATCAAATCAACAGGTGACAATGGAATGATCAGACCACATTAAGGGTGAAGCTGAGCATCCAGAAAGTTAATATGGAGCAGACACTGGTGCATACGAGTTCAAGAGAATTGTTTAGAGGGAAAAGTAGTGTGTGACTAAAACAGCAGATCCAAAATGTTGAGCATGCTGCTTCTTCATGTCATGGGTCCATAAGCACTCTGAAAGCTACATGCTTAAAACTTCTATAACTTTTTTGTTTGTTTTTGAATAAGAGCATGGTATTTGGACTGTTGTATTACAAATTGCTTGCTCTAACAGAATTCATTAAAACCTCATTTTTTTTATTTTGGGTGACTTTAGTCACCTTTTCCCAAAGATGGTCATACCTGCTGGGACATACAAAAACAGTCAAGATTACCAAAGGTGAAAAAAAAAAAAATCTTTTAATGAGATACGTTCAATGTGACTAAACCTGTGTTTAGGTATATTTAGGTTATTTGTGTTTTCATATTGTATGTGGCTTGTCTTTGCTATGCTATGCTAAAACTTTGCTACATGCACAGGAGTGCCAGCAGCTTCTGGGTCAGCCTAGGGTGGATTCTTTGGTTGCGGATGTGACTAAATGCACCTCTCTCCAGTGAAGGTGGTGTGGTGCTTAAAGATATGCAGGACTGCCATGTGGATGTGGTCCTCCGGAGACTCTAATGCAGCTGCTTTAGTCATAAAGGCTGCTTCGGTGGCATCCTTTGTTACATGCGCCTGTCTCTCTCGGCTGCGCACACTGGAGAGTGAAGCTGTGGATCCTTCTCCTCAACTTCTTTTGGCTGGGTCAGATTATGTTGCTAATGCATTGTATGACCTTATGTGGGTTTTGGCAAAAGTGTCGGCATACTCCATTTCTACCCGCAGGATGCTCTGGATCAGACAATGGGCTGGCAATTCCACTTCCAAGGTTACTTTGGCTAGACTTCCCTTTAAGGGGCAGTTATTGCTTGGCAAGGGCCTGGATGACCTCATGAATTCTGTGATGGACTGTCACCCTAAGATCTATATTAGTCTGCTGCTGTCAGGAAGACTAGACATATCCTTACCTACATCTGAGACTACTGATGTAGTCTAGAGGCTGAAACACGGCTGTGTCAAGTTGCATAGAAAGAATCTCATTAAAATTATTTTTTTGCACCTGTGATCATCTTCACTATGTGAGGAGTTTGCTCTTCTGTCATACATGCTGGGAAATATTTACCATACATTGATCTACATAGATCAAAACAGCAGACACACTACTTCAAAGAAATGGCATCTGGGAAAACTACTGAATATCAATTACAAACAAGTCCGTCAATGCAAACAGATTCTTCATCAATGAAATAAGATTTAAAACTTTGTTAGTGCACAACAGAGAGAGGGAGAAACGATCTTAAAAACTATGCCTATGACATGAAATCACTTGTAACTGCAAATAGGTCTGTTTGCTCTATGTTCTTATATCTCTAAGATAGCACAGCTAATTCTGATGTTGAACTTTCTTTTCATTTCAAAAGTAAATGAAGTTTATCCCATATAGCAGTAAACGTTTTACTAGTAAATCACCATATAGATTTGACTAGTCTCAGATAGACTGTACTCATTTCAGCTTATAAAACGTCACATTTAATATACCGTGAATAAAAACATTACGCAGTTTACAAAATAATAGGCAAAATAAGAAGAGGAGGATGACTGATATGAAAAAATAGGTCTAGGTTATAATATCAATTAAGTTATTTTAAAAAAGTAGTAATCCATTGAAGGAGTGAACAAACATGTGGATAAAGATGAGCCAGTTGACAATGTATTTGGATTTTTGTGGATCCATCAGTTTCGTAAAAAAAGAAGCCAACTAGGAGAAGTGGGAGGGTTGTGAGAAAATCTGCCTGCTGTCCTCTGGTAACATCTATTATAGGTAACTGTGCTTTATCCTAGGACAACTAGGCAGCATATTCTCATATATGTGACTCCCTAGCTACCAGAGTCATGCCTCCAAGCCTGGCATAAGCAAAAGGGATGGAGGAAAGTTGTCATCTGGAATGATTCTCCAAATAATAGCGGGATGTGAAGGTGTGAATTGGGGACCAGGTAGATGGCTGCTTTACAGATGTCCTCAATGGGAGTGGAACATAGATGAGCTACTTTCGCCATTTCTTGAACATCACATGCAGTGACACAGTCTTCAAGCATCAAACCAGCCTATGCATAGCAAAAAGAGATATAGTCCAACAGCCATGTGGAGATTGCTCTCTTGGTGACAGAAGCTCCAAGTTTGTTTGGATCAAAGAACAAGAACAGCTGAGTAGAAATTTTGTAAGGTTTGGTTCGATCCTAGTAATAAGCAAGAGCACATTTACAGCAATATATGGAGTGCTGCTTTACCACATTGAAAACGTGGTCTTTGAAAAAAGACAGGGAGAACTATAGATTGGTTCAGATGAAATTCTGAGACGACCTTCTGGAGGAACTTTGGATGAGTGTGAAGAACCACCCTGTTGTGGTAGGATGTTGTATAGGGTGGATATGATACTGGTGCTTGAAGTTCATTGGCCTGGCATGAAGACATGAGAGATGAGGAAGACTACTTTCCAAGAAAGGTGCTTGAGAGATGAAGGCAGAAGTGGCAAAAAAGGAAGCTTCATTAGAGTGGAAAGTAGAACATTAAGGTCACAAGTGGAGGATTAAGAGGTGCTGGGGAGGAGTCGGCTGTCTTGATACATTTAGGTGCCAATGACAGGAAAATGTGGGAAGGAGGTTCTGGAAAGCACAGTTACTTACCGTAACAAGTGTTATCCAGGGACAGCAGGAAGCTATTCTCACATGTGGGTGACGTCATCCACGGAGCCGGGATGTGGTCAGCCTCGCAAGCAGACTTACTTGAAGAAACTCAGAAGTTTTGAGTCTGCCGCACCGCACATGCGCGAGTGCCTTCCTGCCCAGCACAGGGTGCATCTCCTCAGTTCAGATAGCTAGCAGAGAAGCCAACCAGGGGAGGTAGGTGGGTTGTGGGAATACAATAAGTACTGTTACGGTAAGTAACTGTGCTTTATCCCTGGACAAGCAGGCAGCTATTCTCACATGTGGATGACCTCCAAGCTAACCACAATGGGATGGTGGGAGTGTTGGCAATTCAGGAGAATAAATTTTGTAATACTCTCTGGCCAAAATGGCCATCCCGTCTGGAGAAAACATCCAGACAATAATGAGAGGTGAAAGTTTGAACCAAAGACCAGGTGACAGCTTTGTAAATTTCCTCATTAGGAGTGGATCTGAGGAAAGCTACTGAAACCGCCATGGCTCTGACTTTCTGGCTGTGACTCGACTCTATAGATGCAGTCCAGCCTGAACATAGCAGAAAGAGATACAAGCAGCCATCCAGTTGGCGATGGTTCACTTAGAAATCGGATATCCCAACTTGTTTGGATCGAAGGAGACAAAAAGTTAAGGAGCAGATCTGTGTGGTTTGGTGCATTCTAAATAGAAGGCCAAAGCACGTTTACAGTTCAGGGTATGAAGAGCTGATTCTCCAGGATGAGAATGAGGTCTTGGAAAAAACACTGGAAGTACAATGGATTGATTGAGATGAAATTCTGAAACCACTTTAGGTAAGAATTTAGGATGAGTACGGAGGACCACCTTGTCATCATGGAAAAATGTGAAAAACGGATCAGCAACTAAAGCTTGCAACTCACTAACTCTTCGAGCAGATGTGAGAGCAATGAGGTATATGAGAGAAAGTGAGGTATTTGAGATGAGCTGTAGCCATTGGTTCAAAAGGAGGCTTTATCAATTGAGCAAGAACAACATTGAGATCCCAAACCACTGGAGGCATTTTGAGAGGTGGTTTGACATTGAAAAGACCTTTCATAAATCTGGAAACCACAGGATGAGCAGAAAGGTGTGTCTCTTTGATATGCTGATGGAAAACAGCAATTGCACTAAAATGGACTCGAATGGATTTAGACTTGAGACCAGAGGAGATAAGTGCAGAAGATAATCCAAGATGGAAGACAAGGTGGTAGCTTGAGGCTCCTTATTGTGAGAGATGCACCACATAGAAAATCTAGTCCATTTTTGGTGGTAGCATTGTCTAGTGGCAGGTTTTCTGGAAGCCTCTAAATTGTCCCGAACAGGTTGAGAAAACTGAAGAGGAGTTATGTTGAGAGGTACTAAGCTGTCAAGTGTAGAGACTGCAGGTTGGGATGAAGTAGAGATCCTTGACTCTGTGTAAGCAGAGATGGATAAACTGGTAGAAGGTATGGCTCCCTGCTGCTGAGTTGAAGATGAGGGGAGAACCAGCGTTGCCTGGGCAACTGAGGAGCTATTAGAAGCGTGGTGGCAAGATTGTTCTTGAGCTTGACAAGAGTCTTGAGAATCAGAGGGAATGGAAGGAACGCATACAGAAACGTGTTCGTCCATTCCAGAAGAAAAGCATCCGCCTCCATGCGGTGAGGAGAATATATCCTCGAGTAGAATTGAAGCAATTTGTTGTTGTGGGAAGACACAAAGAGTTCTATGTGAGGGGTCTCCCACAGAGAGAAGAAGTGACGAAGAGGCGATGAATTGAGAGTCCATTCGTGAGTGACTCAATTTGTCTGTCAGACAATTGTTCTTCCCTTGAATGTAGACAGCTTTCAGGAAGATGTTGTGAGAGACAACCCAAGTCCAAAGCTGCAGAGCTTCCTGGCAAAGAGGGAGAGAACCTGTGCCTCCCTGCTTGTTGACACAGTACACAGCGACTTGATTGTCCATTGTTTTGGCCAATCAGGGAATTCCTAGACTCCTCCCTAAGGAAGTCCCTGATAGGCTGAGGTGCCTCGGCCCCTCCAAAGGGAGGAGCCTGAGGCACCTCAGCCAATCAGTGCCTTAGGCCGCTCCCTGTGCATCAGAATATGCGCCGGGGCGGGGCCTAAGGCCGCTACTCGGCAGCAGAGTAGAAGCAGGAGGAGTTTCCTCCTGCTCCCAAAGATTTTGGAGCGGCGTAGGAGCAGGAGGAGGGTCCAGGCACCCCTCCTGCTCCTGAAGATGTTCGGAGCATCCAAGGAGCAGGAGGGACCGGGCACCCCTCCTGCTCCCAACTATTTTAAAAGGTACCGGGGTGGGTGGGCTGGACCCGACTGCCTGGGCTGATCAGGGGTGGGAGGCCTAGGAGCAGGAGGGACTGAGCACCCTTCCTGCTCACAACTTTTTACTGCCAGGGGTGGGCCATGCCGGTCAGCTTGGGGGGGGAGGGCTAGGGCCTTGCCGGTCAGGGGGGGACGAGGGCCATGTTACATGCATGCAACTTTTTTTTTTTTTTTTTTAACACTGATGGCAGGAAGGAGCTGGTATCCCTCCTGCTTTTTTTCTCTGGGGGGAGGTGCGGCAGAGCAAAGCAGGGCAGGCAGGAGAGATCGGGGCCTGCAGGGGGTGTCAGGCAGATCTCTCTTGTCTGCTCCCGGACTCTCCTGCTCTCTGCCGCCATTCTCCACAGTGCAGGTCCGCTTCAAAACCACGGGCTTGCACTACAGGGAATGGCGGCAGAAAGCAGGAGAGTCCGGGAGCAGGCAAGAGAGATCTGGGCTGAGCCCTGACAGCAGTGACAGGAGGCTGCATCTCCTGTCACTACTGTCAGGGTGTGCGCAAGAACGGAGATCGCTCTGGCCTTGGGTAGGGGGCGTGTTAACGATCGTTCCCATTTGCATGCAGGCCTTTACTGAATTGGTCGGCCAGCATGCAAACAGAAATGGATCGCACAAGGTTTGGAGGTTTAGTGAATCCTGCCCTATGATTGTTTTTCCTCAATTTTGTAAAATCGGTTAGTTTGCTGTAACAAAATAAAATTCTTTATCTACTAATCACTCAGTGTCTCCAGTCCAGTTTAATATTTTTCTCAGCCTTCTGGCAATGCTGATCCAATCCTTTGGATTATCAGCATATTATGAGAGGATATTCTTCTAGCACACTACACTGAACATGCTCTTGATTTAAACCCCCCTACAAGTTTGTTTGGATAGTGTTGCTAAGTGGCTTAAGTATCATTACTTGATCCTCAACCCAGACAAAACCACTACTTGCTGGACCACCAAGCATGCTCCTTGCCCATTAATCCCAATCCTTTTTAGAAAGGCAATTCCAACAGTGGATTCTTTTAGAAATCTTGAGGTAATACTCGATTCACAACTTACCTTCACCCAACAAATATCTGTGGTTCTGATATCAGACTTTCTGGCTACATGAAAAAGTCTATTCACTCTTTTCTAGACCCAGACGCACTATACATACTTTATATCCTTTAAGAACATAAGAATTGCCGCTGTTGGGTCCATTGTGCCCAGCAGTCCGCTTCCGCGGCGGCCCCTAGGTCAAAGACCAGTGCCCTGATACCAGCCCTACCTGCGTACATTCCAGTTCAGCAGGAACTTGTCTAACTTTGTCTTGAATCCCTGGAGGATGATTTCCCCTATAACAGCCTCCTTTCATAGGCTGTAGGCTCAAATATTGTAATGCTACTCATGCTGGTATTTCCCAAATTAAAAAAAAAACCAACAACCCAGAAACCTCTACAAAAGATAGCTGCACATTTCTTTGTAATGCCAAATAAAGAACTTACATATCTCCACTTTTTTAGTCAATTGGACTGATTCCCTGTTACATTTCAAATTCAGTTTAAAATATTGATTTTGATGTTTAAAGCCTTGCACAATGACCTTCCCAATTATAAACTATTCCATATATTCCAGCTCATTTTCTCCATTCTATGAATGATCACAGATTGATTCTTCCTGACCCATCTCAAGCACATTGGGAATCCACTCGGGAATCCACTCAAAAAGGTGCATTTTTCTTTTCTTTGGAAAAACTTGCCTTTACCAGTCCTTTCAGAGTTATCTTACAGAAATTTTAATATTTAAAATTATACTCAAAATGTATTTGTTCAATATTGCTTTAATTTACAAGGGACTTGGGGTCCCCTTTTACAAAGTCGCAGTAACAATTCTCGTGCAACAAATGCAACGCAGCCCATTCAATTCCTATAGGCTGCATCACAATTGCTGCACCGAGATTCGCTACCACAGCTTAATAAAAGTGGTCCTTCATTCATTACATGCTTACTTTTCCCTTCAACAGTGTATGCTGATGGACAAAGAGCACTTGCAGTAAGTCACCTTTTTATTTTAACCGAGATCTTTATCAACTCTTTTCCCTATTTTAATTAATTCTTTTCTACCTTTCAAGATTATTTTAATGTATCATTAACACTTAGATTTGATCTCAATTTAGGCAGCATAGCAAATCACTTATAAAGAGAGAGGGATTGGGATTTGTATAATCACCTTTTAGAAGTTAAACAACCACACTCAAAGCAGTATACATGCCAGTACTTCAAGTGTTTTCCCTATCTGTCCCAGTGGGCTCAAAATCTATCTAAAGTACTTGGACCAATGGAGGATTAAGTGACTTGCCCAGCGTCACAGGGATCAGCAAGGGATTTGAACCCACAACCACTACACCACACTCTTCTCATATGTTATGGATACTTATATAATTTATAGAAAATAAATTATCTTTTAAACACTAGCTTGGATTTTTCTGGGTATTAAAACAAGCAATTCTCTCTATTTCAACTTTTTTACTACTAATACCAATTTAAAATTAGCCACTGCTATTCTAACACATCTTAGAATGTTCCCCCCCTATCCCCACAAAATATGAAAGTAGCTCATACACATTCATTATTGGAAGAAACTGAAAACTCAATTTGCTAAGAGTACCTACAGAAAAGACAGGGAAACAACATTCTAAAAGTTCCTTAACAGTACAAGGCAAATGACTTTCCGTGGATTCAATGGGCTTTTATAAAATGAACCTTTGATTTCTTCTATTTTTCAAGTGGGGTTACTTTGGCAAAAGTACTCTCCTTTCCACCTCTCCCCCAAGACCTGCCAATAATAATAATAATAATAATAACTTTATTTTTCTATACCACCACAGTCAGACGACTTCTAGGCGGTTTACATTGTAAGAAGGCTGGACATTCAGCGAATAACAAAAGGTCTTAATACAATACAATAAGTCTACTTACAATACAATGCAAAGAACCTAAGTACAATACAGTGCAATACAATACAATGAGTCTAAATGCAATACAATACAATAAGTCTAAATACAATACCCTACAATGAATCTAAATACAATACAATAGTCAAAATGGGAAACTTACGTACTAGTTGGAGTTCTATGGGTAATGAATACCTGAATGCTTTAGAACTTACATATGAATTGGAGTTCTATGGGTAGAGAATACTTGAATATTCCCTAAAGAACAGCTTTTGTGTTTTCTTCCAGAACTTCATGGTTCTCTGAATTTGAACCATGTCATGCTCAAATTTCTATGATATTCATACAGGCTCACAAGAATAGCATGGGAAGTTCAGATGCTACCATGCTGCAGTGCCAGCAGCAAGCTCCAAAGAAAGCTAGCTAGTGAGGCAGTAGGGTTTTTGTTGTTATTATTGTCACACACACTTAGGACTGATGGGTCACAAATGGGCTGTGGATTTGAGCAGTGGTATTCAACCCAGTCCTCAGGGACCACCTAGCCAGTCTGGTTTTCAACATCTCTGCCATCCATATTCATTGTGGATATCCTGAAAACCCGACGGGCCAGGTGGTCCCTGAGGACTGGGTTGAATACCACTGGATTAGAGAATGACATGGGGACAAATGTGTTCCCGTCCCTGCACTGTCCCTGTAAGTTCTGCCTTAACCGCACAAGCCTCGAATACTTTTGATTTTAAAGTATTGAGGCTTATGCAGATGAGGATGGAACTTAAACAAGAATGTAAGACAGGTAATGTAATAATCATGGGAGACTTCAATTTCCCGGGGATAGACTGGAACCTGGGAACCTCGAACTGCGGCAAGGAGGCCAAGTTCCTGGAAGCGCTAGGGGACTGCTTCCTGGAACAAATGGTGGGAGAGCCGACGAGAGGAAATGCCACCTTGGACTTGGTCCTAAATGGCATTAAGGGACCGACAAAAGAAGTAGACGTCATGGTCCCGCTGGGGACGAGCGATCACAACATGAACAACTTTAAACTTGACATCGGGAAAGGGAAACATACCAAAACCTTAACCACGACCTTAAACTTTAAAAAGGGAAGATACGATAGCATGAGAGCCATGGTGAAACAACGGCTCAAGAAAAAGATGGACAAAGTTAAAATGGTAGATCAGGCATGGTCCCTATTGAAAAATACTATCATGGAAGCACAAAATCTCTACATTCCGCGGATTTCCAAAGAAAGGAAAAATAAAGGCAAAAGAGAACCGGCATGGCTTACTAGAGAGGTGAAGGAAGCCATAAAAGAAAAGAAGGACTCCTTTAAAAAATGGAAACGCAAGAAAACAACCGAAGCTTGGAACAAACACAAAGATGATCAGAAGAAATGTCACAAGGCGGTGAGGAATGCCAAAAAGGACTATGAGGAGAAAATAGCGCAAGAGGCCAAAAATTTCAAGTCCTTCTTTAGATACGTAAAAGGAAAAAAACCTGCAAAAGAGGCGGTGGGACCATTGGATGACCAGGGTACATCAAGGAAGACAAACAAATTGCAGACAGACTAAATTCCTTCTTTGCATCTGTCTTTATGAAGGAGGACACCGCAACAATACCAGAAGCAGTGAAAGTGTTCAAAGGAGTAATAGAGGACAGCCTCACCACAGTAGAAATGGACTTGGACAAGATATACTACCAGATCGACAATCTTAAAAGCGACAAATCCCCTGGACCTGTTGGAATTCACCCTAGAGTCTTAAAATAACTGAAGGTTGAAATCGGAGTGCTTTTGCAAAAATTTGCCAACCTGTCAATTAGAACTGGACAGATACCGGACGATTAGAATATAACGAACGTCACGCCAATTTTCAAAAAAGGATCAAGAGGAGAACTGGGCAACTACAGACCTGTGAGTCTTACGTCTGTCCCTGGAAAGATGGTTGAAGCACTGATTAAAGATCCAGCACTTGGATACACAAGACCTGATGAGAGCCAGTCAACATGGCTTCAGGAAAGGGAAATCATGTTTGACGAATTTACTTCAATTTTATGAGACCGTGAACAAACAAATTGATAGTGGAGAACCGGTGGACATAATATACTTGGAAAGCGTTCGATAAGGTTCCACATGAAAGACCTCTCAGGAAACTACAAAGCCATGGAATAAAGGGAGATATACTAAGATGGATAGGCAAATGGCTGGAGAACAGAAAGTAGAGAGTGGGCATAAATGGGAAGTTCTCAGACTGGGAGAAAGTGACTAGTGGTGTGCCCCAGGGCTCAGTACTTGGGCCCATCTTATTTAATATTTTCATCAATGACCTAGAAGAAGGAACATCCAGTGAGATCATCAAGTTTTCAGATGACACAAAGCTATGCCGGGCAATCAGATCGCAGAAGGATAGCGAGGAACTCCAGAGTGACTTGTGTCGGTTAGAGAAATGGGCGGAGACATGGCAGATGAAGTTTAATTTGGAAAAGTGCAAAGTAATGCATTTAGGCAGAAAGAACAAGAAACACGAGTATAGAATGTCAGGTGCAACTCTGGGTAAGAGCAAACAAGAAAAGGACCTGGATATACTGATAGATAGGACCCTGAAACCGTCAGCACAATGCACGGCAGCGGCAAAGAAAGCAAATAGAATGTTAGGCATGATAAAGAAAGGAATCACAAATAGATCGGAGAAAGTTATAATGCTTTATAGGGCAATGATCAGACCACACTTGGAATACTGTGTCCAACATTGGTCTCCCAACCTAAAGAAGGATATAAAACTGCTGGAGAGGGTGCATAGACGAGCAACGAAGCTAATAAAAGGTATGGAGAACTTGGAATATGAGGAACGACTTAAGAGACTGGGATTGTTCTCCCTTGAGAAAAGGAGACTGCGAGGGGATATGATCGAGACTTTCAAAATACTGAAAGGAATCAACAAAATAAGCAGGAAAAAAAAATTATTTACAATGTCCAACGTGACACGGACAAGAGGACATGGACTGAAGCTAAGGGGGGACAAGTCCAGGACAAATATCAGGAAGTTCTGCTTCATGCAACGAGTGGTGGACACCTGGAATGCTCTCCCAGAGGAGGTTATTGCGGAATCCAACGTTCTAGGATTTAAAAGCAAACTAGATGCACATCTCCTTACGAGAGGCATAGAGGGATATGGGCGACTAAAATTATGCCAGGTGTACACCTGGCTGGGCCTCCGCGTGTGCGGATCACCAGACTTGATGGACCGAAGGTCTGATCCGGAGATGGCAGTTCTTATGTTCATGGACCTCAGTGATTAAAAAACACAACAACCACTGCCACTGACTGACAAGACTCAATAATTCCCAACCATGGGAAACTACTTACATTATAAATTCTCTCAATCATGACTTCATCTGTATACAACAAATATTCATGAATAAGAGGCTATACAACATCAACAGCAATCACATCTTAATTGCAAAGCCAGAACAGTAAACATATAGTTAGTCACACAATATCCTGTCTACAAATATCTGAAGCCTAAATTAATTTTATTTTATAAAATTGTATACCCCAATCTACAAACCTAGGTGGTTTACAAAGTCACATACACAATTTAAAATGTATAAAAAAAAAAATGGTCACAGTAATATACCTATTTATGATAAATCCTTCCATCTCATCTCATATAGGCCCCCTTTTAAAAAGCCACGTCAGAGTATTTATCTCGCCAGCCAGCAGTAGAAACCTCTGCTGTGGCTTGATAAAAGCTGTGATAATGATAAGACTATTACAAGAGAGGGGTCTATGAAATGGGAAAATTTACATACTGTTCTTTCACAGCTACTGTTTTATAGAAATAAAATTTGCACATAGTACAGGTGGCTTAGATTTTATTGGCATCTTATGTTTGAAGTCAACTTAGGTAGTAAGTTTGTATTAATATTTCTAAAAAATGGAAACCTGCACAAACAATACCAACCACTACTCACAAAAAAGGGGTGGATAACACCCCAAACATGGTAATTTTGGTCATTCTTTTCCTTTCAAAGTGAGCCATTGAGAATTAAAGTCTCAGAACACATCCCCCCACCCTCTTCAGATCTTGTCAAAGACAACACCCCTTACTGGGGGCTTTTGAAAGCAGCACCTAGCCAGTGAATACCCAGAAACAAGCCACCAAAGGAAGCAGAGCTGTTGCCCACTCTTGTTAGGTGCCATTGACTCATGTTTAAGCCCTAATGACTTGATTAATTACATAGGTCAACACATCATTTTCATCAGAGTTAATGTTGGGTGGGTTTTGTAGTATTTTTCATGCTGATTTCAAACCTATGTTTAGTTTTTCATTAACACGTCACATTTTTGTAATGAGGCTCATTATAATTATAAATGTTAATTGGGCAATATATCATGTGTTTATAGGATAAACGTATAAGGAAGGTTAACGACAGTTGTCTTTGTTTTTTATGCTACAGCCATTTTTACGGAGATTCATATCAGTCTTTATCATGCCAAGACATTGTACTAATCATTTAGATAGTTTCTATTACGTCTGTGGTTCATTCACGAAGAAAGCAAGTCGCTTAATTATCGTAGATCTGAAGAAGGTATAGAAATTGTACTTTGGCTGTCCACTGGGTGACCAGGATAAGTCTTGGGCTCCACATATCATCTGTACCAGTTGTTCCAACGAACTTCATGACTAGTTCAATCGACAAAAGGCAGCGATGTCATTTGCAATCCCAATGATATGGAGGGAACTGTGAGACCATATTAAAGATTGCTACTTTTACCAAAAATTTAATAATTATCGCTTTGGTAATCGCTCAGGTAAACTTTTGGCCCAGTTGACTGCACGCACACGGGGACATCAATTTATCACCAGCCTCTTAGATGGGTTAGGGGTGGTACACCACAAAACTGATAAAATTGCACAGCTTTTCTATGACTATTTCCAAGCGTTTTATGACTCCACGGAGTTAGGATCTGGTCCTGTGCTGGAGGATTATTTATTTACTGGGTTTCGAAGGTTGCTATCTGCAGGCCATTAAGACATTATACTGATTCAGCAGCGCGCCTCTTATCATATTACTGACCCCTTTCCCATCAAACAAACCACTAGACAGGGTTGTCCTTTGTCCCTTTTATTTCTTCTATATTTAGAACCTTTTCTCCGTACTGTGGGGCGGGATCCGATGTGGTCAGGCTCCAATTTCCGAAGAAGTCGGTTAAGGCCTTGGTTTTTGCCAATAACTTGCTGTTTACTTTATCTAATCCCCTTCGCTCGATCCCCCACCTCCTGCAATCTCTTGAAGAGTTCCGGTTTTATTCGGGGTTTACGCTAAATTACACTAAATCCATGGCTCTGGCCATTCCCACCACAATTTCGGACAATTGGGAGGAAGCTTTTCCTGTTTCTTGGGCTCAGACCTCTATTAAATATTTGAGAGTGTGGATTCCTTGAGATCTTACCACGCTCTATGCATGTAATGTCGACTCCTTATTGGCAGATACTCTTCATTCTTTGACTCTTTGGTCTACTTTCCCTTTATCAGTGGCAGTTAAGATGAGTTGATAATTTGAATGGATATATTAATAAGTTTATCTTCCTTTTTGATAAATTATTTAAAGGGATAAAAGGAATTAGATTGGGGAAGATAAAAGGGCTGGGATAATATATGAGCTTGTAGAATGCATTGCATAATATATCTGTTTTGTTTTTCCCTCTAGTAGAGCTACTGTGATCTGGGAAAGTTTAATTATTCTTGAGGTTAAATAAAATTTAATTAATTAATTATGAATGATTGATATATTATGATTAAATTGTCCAAGGAATAGGATATTAGGTAATTGTAATAAGCAAAATTAAGATTTAGGGCTCCTTTTATCAAGGTGCGCTATGGGGGTTAGCGCGTCGGACATTTCATCACGCGCTAACCCCCGCGGCAGCCTAAAATCCTAATGCCTCGTCAATGGAGGCGTTCAGTACTAGCGCGGCAGGCGGTATTCCGCATGTTAAACCGCTACCGCGCCTTTGTAAAAGGATCCCTTAGTTTATAATGCTAGTATTATTGGGATATGAAATGGATTTGGGTTAAAATTTGTAGGTCACATGATGTGGCTTTGGATAATTTTGTAAAAAGGCTAAGTAAGGGGTTGGGAAAATTTTATAGATGTATAGAGTATATTACATAGAATAATCTAACTTTTTATTAATTGTGAAAGTGTTCTATGAATATTTTTAATGATTTTGTAGCTAAATAATTAGTTAATTAATTTTTAAATGAATGATAGTTTATGATGATATATTAGCTTGTTAAATTATTTGATGAATTGGTGGAAAAATATGAATGGGATGAAGGGGCTGATATAAGGATGTTATGAATTGCTTGGTAGGGGGTTTAGGTGGTTGATCTAAATGGTGCTTTCAAGCAATCGTATGATTATGGGGGAGGGGATTGGGGAGTAATTATAGGGTGCTTAGGATGTGTATTGTTTGTAAGTTGCTACTAAAGGTTAGGTGTGTTGAAATATATGTAATGGTATCAATTATTAGATTGTGGAAATGTCTTTAAAACTGTTTTTACTGAATGTTAATGGTCTCAATCATCCAGTAAAGAAGAAAAAAACTCTTTAAACTTCATAAAACAACATAATGCGGACATATTATATCCAAGAAACACATTTAAATGCTGTGGAATCTGGTAAATTAGAATCAGGGTGGGTTAAGCATTGTTTTTATGCCCCAGCGGTAGATAAGAAGGCAGGAGTGGCAATTTTAATTAATAAAAAATGTTTGGGTACATTTAAACTGATTTCTGCAGATCCTTTAGGTAGATGGGTTCAGGTAAGCATGAGCAGGGGGGGAAACATACCCTGAGGCTTATAAATGTGTATGCCCCTAATTCAAATCATATTGAATTTTTCAAGGCTCTACAGCAGTTGAAAGCAAAAAAAAAAAAAAAAGGAAAGGAAAGTAAAGATTGTGGCTATTAATGACGAGAATGGGGTAACTCACTCTCAAATTGGAAATATTTTAAAGCAATTTAACATATTATAAGGCTTTATATTCTTCTGAGCTTTATTCAAATAAAGAACTTGATGGATTAGATTTTTTTTAAATTAAGGGTCCTAAAATTCCCGAGCATATTAAAAGATCCCTTGATATGCCTATATCTTTGAAAGAATTACAAACAGATTTGAAGTCCCTTAGAGTTGGATCCGCTCCAGCTGGTGATGGATTTACTGTAGAGTTCTATAAATCATTTCAAAGTTCCCTATTACCTCATTTATTAAATTTATATCGGACTCAACTGAATGAAGGTTGTATATCAGGTACTATGGCAGAATCTCTAACTATTGTTTTACCAAAGCCAAATAAATATCCTATGTTGGTTTCAAATTACAGGCCTATTTCCTTGATAAATGTGGATGGCTAAATTATTGGCTTTATGCTTAGCTAAGGCTTTATGCTTAGCTATGGCTCTCCCAAACGGGATTTGTGGCTCAAAGGCATTCTTCAAACAACACTAGATTGGCTTTCCATATGTTAAATTTATCAAAAGCCATAAATGATCTGGCTTTCTCTGTGTCCTTGGATGCAGAGAAGGCCTTTGATCATGTAGAATGGACCTTCATGTATCAAGCAATGGATTGGTTTGATATTGGGTCTGGATTCATACAAATGATTCAAAACTTGTATAGCTCCCCCTCTGCCAGATTATATAATAAATAATACTTTTTCAGATCGTTTCTGTCTGGAGAGGGGAATTAGACAAGGGTGTCCGTTATCTCATTTGCTTTTTGATATTGTACTGGAACTCTTATTATTGGCTATTCAGCAGGCAAAGGAGATTCAGGGTATTCCTTATACAGGTCAGGAATATAAAGTCTCTGCATATGCATATGCAGATGATATTTTGCTTCATTTGAGAAATCCTGAAACTACCATTCCATGTTTGCTAGATTTAATTGAAAAATTCGGAAAATTTTCTGGCTATAAAATAAATTGGAGTAAATCTGAGGTTCCTCCTTTAAATGTTCATTGTCAAAAGGGTTTATTTGGGTCATTCCCTTTTCTTTGGAAGGAGGAAGGGATTGAGTATTTAGGAATGTGGATTCATATTACATTGGATAAGTCAATTAAAATTAACCAAAAAAAAATACTGTTGAAGGTTACGGAAATGTGTGAGCAATGGAACCCTTTACATTTGTCTTGGTAGGGGAGAGTTCAAAAGGTTAAAATGATGATCTTGACTGTGGTTTGCTACCAAATGGGAATGTTGACAGTGTATTTTCAGAGGTTATTTTATAAAAAGTTAAATAGTATTTTGATGAAATTTATTTGGCAACTCCTGTCACCACAGCTTTGGAAAACACGTTGTTTGCCTCGTCCAAAGATGCTCTTCACTACTTCAGCCTTGGCTCATCATGTTCTGAGAGGCCTACGCACTTTTTTGAAGCTATTCTAGTACATTGGAAAGAAAGCTATTCTAGTACATTGGCTGGATGCGCATCCTCCTATTTTGGCACAATGGCGATTCTTGATGATTTATCAATTGAAGATGGAACATTGTGACATTCCTAAGATGGACTCTGTTAAGGGTCATCAATTACAACTTACTTGGGAGCCTTTTTGGGCCTCTTTGACCGGGTATGCTCGTAGCCATGTATTGAATGCTCGTAGCCATGTATTGAATATTTGACTGTGTAGTTCATTTCTTGAATTGTCTGTAACATTTGCTCTTCTACTGCTCCATGCCTTTTATTTTATTGTAATTTTTTTTTTTGGGTGGGGGGAGGGAGTGGTTTTTATGGTTTTGAAAATTTGGTCTATGCTGTATTATTATTCTGTTGGTTTTGATTGTGCTTTTGACCAATAAACAGTTTTGCTATATAATGTAACTTTATTTTGAAGCCAAAGTCGGAGCCAATACATTTTTACCAACTCAATTTCACAGCCCTAAGATTTAAATAACAGAGTCAAGCATTTATTATTCCTCAGTAGTTAACTAAAAAAAGATTCTCAGTTTTGTTATGCATATCAGCTAAATAGTCACCATTAGTGTTTTTCATCCAAAAAGGCATTGGTAGAGAACAGCTTAAGATTACAAAATGCAGCAAAGCCAGAAGCCCCAGAGCAGGTTCATCAAGCAGAAGCTGCTACAGAATCCCAGAAAACTTTTGCTACCCTATCTTCTTGCAGCTGCTCGTGTACCAGGTGTCCACTAGGTAGCATCTAAAAAACTACTTCATAAAAAAGGTGGTATCAAGATTTTTCATTCCATTCCATAACTCCGAGAACAAACTATAAAATCTGTGCCATGTAATGTAAATTTATGCCACTTTTACCAGATGTTAAAGGGAAAAGACTGGTAAATCCACAAAATTATTCAAAATCTCTACCTTTCCATCCTTTACAATCAAAACCACCCCTACCACTGTTAGCCCTCCCCCAAGCATGGAGAGACCCTCAAATGATCAAACCTCGGAAAGAAAAAATATGTGGCTGCAGAAAAAACACTGGACAAATGATTAGGTTGTTTTTCTAAAGCAAGGGTGAGAACAAAAAATGAATCGATAAGATTCTGGAGTTTGTGGGGATTTTTCAAAATGTTACAACTAGTCCCCCATTGCCTACCCCCCCCCAAAAAAAAAACAAAAAAAAAACCACCTGATTTGTAACTTGACTTTGACTCTCTTTGACAAAGATGATTACCACAGCGGCCTGTGGTAATCACACTGAAGTCCATTGGGAATTAATGAGCTTTGATGTCGTTGCCATGCAGCTTTGTAAAAAAAGGGGGGTTATTTTTTAAAGAACTTTTTATTAATAAACTACAACAGTACATAAAACCAATATATCTTCAACACACATATAGTAAATACAATCAGAGGTGTACACACATTGCTCTCTTCTGTGGGTGCCGTAAAATAAAATAGAAAACAGAAGTGTTATGAGCAAACCGGGAGGGAGACATCTCAAAATAAGCACTGCACAAACAACTGCTAGTATTAAATAGAACAGGATTAGGTTTATGAGTGGGGCTTGTTTATCCATTTCCTTACTGTCCTAGTCTTTCCAAACCTCTGATCACATTTGATCAAAAACACCAGATATTCTCCTATTTAAACAAACTCTTTATTATATAGAGCCATAGTAACGCTCCATTTTATTGGTGCAGGGCAGAAAGGTAATATTCCTCTGAGGTTCCATTCATAAGAACATAAGAATTGCCACTGCTGAGTCAGACCAGTGGTCCATCATGCCCAGCAGTCCGCTCACGCGGCGGCCCTCTGGTCTAAGACCAGCACCCTAACTGAGACTAGCCCTACCAGCGCACGTTCTTGTTCAGCAGAAACTAGTCTAACTTTGTCTTGAATCCCTGGAGGGTGTTTTCCCCTATAACAGCCTCTGGAAGAGCGTTCCAGCTTTCTACCACTCTCTGGGTGAATAAGAACTTCCTTACGTTTGTACGGAATCTATCCACTTTCAACTTTAGAGAATGCCCTCTTGTTCTCCCTACCTTGGAGAGGGTGAACAACCCTGTCTTTATCTACTAAGTCTATCTCCTTCAGTACCTTGAATGTTTCGATCATGTCCTCTCTCAATCTCCTCTGTTCGAGGGAGAAGAGGCCCAGTTTCTCTAATCTTTCGCTGTACAGCAGCTCCTCCAGCCCCTTAACCATCTTAGTCGCTCTTCTCTGGACCCTTTCGAGTAGTACTGTGTCCTTCTTCATGTACGGCGACCAGTTCTGGACGCAGTACTCCAGGTGAGGGCGTACCATGGCCCGGTACAGCGGCATGATAACCTTCTCTGATCTGTTCGTGATCCCCTTCTTTATCATTCCTAGCATTCTGTTTGCCCTTTTTGCTGCCGCCGCACAATGTATGGATGGCTTCATTGACTTGTCGATCAGAACTCCCAAGTCCCTTTCCTGGGAGGTCTCTCCAAGTACTGCCCCGGATATCCTGTATTCGTGCATGAGATTTTTGTTACCGACATGCATCACTTTACACTTATCCACGTTGAACCTCATCTGCCATGTCGATGCCCATTCTTCGAGCTTGATTATGTCACGTTGCAGATCTTCGCAATCCCCCTGTGTCTTTACTACTCTGAATAACTTAGTATCATCCGCAAATTTAATCACCTCGCTCGTTGTACCTATGTCCAGATCATTTATAAAGATGTTAAAGAGCATGGGTCCAAGCACCAAGCCCTGCGGCACCCCACTGGTGACGCTCTTCCAGTCCGAGTATTGTCCATTTACCCCCACTCTCTGTTTCCTATGCTCCAGCCAGTTTTTAATCCATGTGAGTATTTCACCCTCAATTCCATGGCTTGCAATTTTCCAAAGTAGTCGTTCACGCGGAACCTTGTCGAACGCCTTCTGAAAATCCAGATATACAATGTCGACCGGATCGCCCTTGTCTATCTGTCTGTTTACTCTCTCAAAGAAGTGCAGCAAGTTCGTCAAACATGATCTGCCTTTGCTAAAACCGTGCTGACTGGTCCTCATCAGCCCGTGTCCGTCAAGGTGATCAATGATGCTGGTCCTTGATCAGTGACTCTACCATCTTTCCCGGTACTGAGGTCAGACTCACCGGTCTGTAGTTCCCCGGATCTCCCCTCGAACCATTCTTGAAGATCGGTGTAACAATCGCCACCCTCCAGTCTTCCGGAATCTTTCCCGATTTGATCGACAGATTGGCTATTAGTTGAAGCAGTTCAGCTATGGTCCCTTTCAGTTCCTTGATGACCCTCGGATGGATGCCATCCGGATTTATCGCTCTTAAGCCTATTAATCTGCCTACATACCTCCTCTAGACTGACCGTCAATCCTGTCAGCTTTCCGTCTTCATTTCCAGCATATAGCTTGATGGGTTCCGGTATGCTGTGTACATTTTCTTCAGTAAATACAGATGCAAAAAATGTGTTCAGTTTGTAAGAGATTGCTTTGTCCTCCTTTAGCGCTCCCTTTATTCCATGGTCATCCAACGGTCCCACCATTTCCTTTGCGGGTCGTTTCCCCTTAATATATCAAAAGAACGGCTTGAAGTTCTTCGCCTCCTTGGCTATTTTTTCCTCGTAGTCTCTTTTGGCCCCTTTTACCGCCTTATGGCACCTGCGTTGATATTGTTTGTGCTTGTTCCAGTTTTCATCCGTTTTTGACCTTTTCCATTCCTTAAATGAAGTTTTCTTGTCTCTGATCGCTTCCTTCACCTCTACAGTTAAGTGCTTCTGCAAGTCTATAGGCAGTCCACAGTATGGAAGATTTTAAACAAAATAAGACACAATGATCTGTATTAGTGTTATTCAGAGACCCTTCTAGCTGGTGAACAAATATTGATCAATTTAAACATTACACAAGTGTGTTTATAAAATTATACAATGTTCTGTCCCCCACAGCTTGTGTGTGCATGTACTTAACTAAAATTAATTTTGTTAACTGCTTAGATCTATTGAAAGCTGGAGCGGTATATCAAATTTTAATAAAACATAGTACTACTTCCTGCTAGAGCAGGAGTGGGCAACTCCGGACCTCGAGGGCCGGAATCCAGTCGGGTTTTCAGGATTTCCCCAATGACTATGCATTGAAAGCAGTGCATGCAAATAGATCTCATGCATATTCATTGGCTAAGGCATATTCATCCTGAAAGCCCAACTGGATTCCGGCCCTCAAGGACCAGAGTTGCCCACCCATAGAAACATAGAAAGATGACGGCAGAAAAGGGCTACAGCCCATCAAGTCTGCCCACTCCATTTACCCACCCTATTAAGTCTGAGTGCTAATGACCTAGTTCCTTAACTCGACCTTCGTAGGGATCCCACGTGGATGTCCCATTTATTCTTAAAGTCGAGCACACTGGTGGCCTTGATCACCTGCACCGGAAGTTTGTGCACCCCTGTGCTAGAGTCATGTAACCTTTGTTCTGATAGGTTAAATGTCACACATTCATAAGAACATAAGAAGTTGCCTCCGCTGGGTCAGACCAGAGGTCCATCGCACCCAGCAGTCCGCTCCCGTGGCGGCCCATCAGGTCCATGACTTGTAAGTTAATTATTTGCCTAAAACCCTTCAGTCCCCTTTCTCCTTCTATCAATTCTATCTATACCTTTTCATAATCCTATCTCTACCTCTATCTGTATCCTTCAATCCCCGTATCCTTCAGGAATTTATCCAATCCTTCTTTGAAACCCTATAGTGTACTCTGTCCTATCACAACCTCCGGAAGTGCATTCCAGGTGCCCACCACCCTCTGAGTGAAAAATAATTTCCTAGCATTGGTTCTAAATCTGTCCCCTTTCAATTTCTCTGAGTGCCCCCTTGTTCTTGTGGTTCCCAATAGGCTGAAGAATCTGTCCCTCTCCACCTTCTCTAAAGAAACATAGAAACATAGAAAATGACGGCAGAAAAGGGCTATAGCCCACCAACTCTGCCCATTCCAATTATCCGCCCCCCAGAGTTCACTCCCCTAGAGATCCAACGTGAATATCCCATTTCCTCTTAAAATCCGTCACACTGCTGGCCTCAATCACCTGCAGTGGGAGTCCATTCCAATGATCCACCACTCTCTCGGTGAAGAAGTACTTTCTGGAGTCGCTACAAAATTTCCCTCCCCTGATTTTCAGCGGATGCCCTCTGATGGTTGAGGGTCCCATGAGACAGAAGAGATCATCTTCCGACTCGATACGTCCCGTGATGTACTTATACGTTTCAATCATGTCTCCCCGTTCTCTTCTTTCCTCAAGTGAGTACAGCCGCAACTTTTTTAGTCTTTCTTCATACATGAGATCCTTGAGCCCCAAGACCATCCTTGTCGCCATTCGTTGAACCGACTCGATCCTCAATATGTCCTTACGGTAGTGTAGTCTCCAGAACTGAACACAGTACTCCAAGTGAGGCCTCACCATGGATCTGTATAACGGCATCATTACTTCAGGTCTCCTGCTGACAAAACCTCTGCGGATGCAACCCATCATCTGTCTTGCCCTGGAGGAAGCCTTCTCCACTTGATTGGCAGCCTTCATATCCTCACTAACCCCTAGATCGCGTTCTGCAGTGGTCTTAACCAATGTTTCTCCATTCAGTACATAAGTTCTACGCGGATTACTCTTGCCCAGGTGCATTATCTTGCATTTTTTAGCATTGAAGCCTAGCTGCCAAGTAGTTGACCATCTTTCCAGCAGCAGTAGATCATGTGTCATATTGTCAGGTAATACGCTTTTGCCTACTATGTTGCAAAGTATGGCGTCGTCAGCGAACAGTGCTACCCTTCCTTTAAGTCCTTGCGTCATATCTCTTATGAATAAATTGAATAGAATCAGGCCCAGGACTGAGCCCTGCGGCACCCCACTGATCACGTCCGACGCCTTGGATGGGGTACCGTTCACCACCACCCTCTGAAGTCTACCGCTCAGCCAATCCCCAACCCATGTAGTTAGAGTGTCTCCCAACCCCATCGTTTTCAACTTGTTCAATAGCCTTCTGTGTGGGACGCTATCAAATACTTTACTGAAATCCAAATATACCATATCCAGTGATTCTCCGGCATCCAGTTGTCTAGTAATCCAGTCAAAAAAGCTAAGTCTCTATCATATCTCCTCTGAGTCTCCGCTTATCCAGGGAGAAGAGCCCCAGCCTTTCTAACCTGTCTGTGTATGAAAGGTTATCCATACCTTTTATCATTCTTGTCGCTCTTCTCTGAACCCTCTCAAGTATCGCCATGTCCTTCTTAAGGTATGGTGACCAATATTGGACACAGTACTCCAGATGCGGGCGCACCATCGCACGATACAGCGGCATGACTTCCTTCGTTCTGGTTGTAATACCCTTCTTAATAATACCCAACATTCTGTTTGCTTTCTTCGAGGCTGCTGCGCTTTGTGCCGTTGACTTCATTGTTGTATCCACCAGCACACCCAAGTCTTTTTCAAGGTTATTTTCCCCTAGTACTAATCCCCCCATTTTGTAGCTGAACATCGGGTTCTTTTTCCCTTTATGCATGACCTTGCACTTCTCTATATTGAAGTTCATCTGCCATTTATTTGCCCACTCCTCCAGTTTGTTCAGGTCCCTTTGTAAGTCTTCACATTCCTCCGCGGTTCTAATCCTGCTACAAAGTTTAGTGTCATCCGCAAATTTTATAACTTCACACTTCGTCCCTGTTTCTAAGTCATTAATAAATACATTGAACAGCAGCGGTCCGAGTACCGACCCCTGGGGAACACCGCTCGTGACCCTCCTCCATTCCGAGTAGTGGTCCTTCACTCCAACCCTTTGCTTTCTGCCTGCCAACCAGTGTTTAACACATCTGTATACGTCCCATTCCACCCCGTGGTTCCACAGCTTCCTAAGTAGCCGCTCATGGGGTACCTTGTCAAAGGCTTTTTGGAAGTCGAGATAAATGATGTCTATGGGTTCCCCTTTGTCCATTTGACTGTTTATCCCTTCAAAGAAGTGCAGTAAGTTCGTTTACCTCCAGTTTCCCCAAGATATGCCTGGATTCATACCTTAACTCAAAGTATAACCTTTGACTCTATTGATCATCTCCAGAAACCCTCATCCTTAAGGATAATCTGTTGCACCTATCCCTCTGAGAAGAGGTGGAGTCTCCATCTTGGCTCAGAAATTAAGCCACGTCACAGCCTCTTTCCTTTGTATACCTCTCTTGGAAGAAAATGATTTTTCTTTATGGATGCTGAACTGGTTTAGCGCATTGTTAAGTAGAACACTGGAGTAAGTTTTATAATAGTACATATGAAAGGAAGAAAATGCAGCAATAAAAGTACATACACAAACTATAAAAACCACAAACTAAGTAGAAGTACAAAAGCTAAAATACGTTTTTATTAGGGGATTTCAATACAGTAATTACCAGCTTCTGAGAACTGTATTCTCCCTCAGATCACTGCACACACTGCATGGAGTTGTCATAAATCTAAAAACTAGTGATAAATGTGACTAAAAAAACAGTAAAAAGTTAACACTTATGTTCAACTGGACTAAGAGGGCACCTTTATGTACAATATTTGTAGCTGGGTGTCATTTGCTCAGAGTAAGGCTTCCTCTATACTACTAGGGAGTTGCAGAGGAGGAGGATTACCTTCCCCTAGATTGCCATACAGAGAAAGTTAAGGGAATCATTGCTTCTGTTTTAAACCAACAATAAAGAGAGCATGAAAAAAGGTCCAAAAGCAATAAA
Source organism: Geotrypetes seraphini (assembly GCF_902459505.1). Taxonomy (NCBI): domain Eukaryota; kingdom Metazoa; phylum Chordata; class Amphibia; order Gymnophiona; family Dermophiidae; genus Geotrypetes; species Geotrypetes seraphini. The sequence continues at coordinate 395,371,566 of NC_047085.1, read as the reverse complement.
TGGGGGGAGGTCTTGAATTACTATAGAGAGAGCGAGAGAGAAAGGGCCAACTGGTTTAAAAACCAGAAACCAATCCATTAAAAAAAAACCACCTTGCTTAACCAGCTATATAATCAGTTAACAATGAACTGTGCATTTTATATATCAGGACCCTCATTAGCCCAAGTATGCTCTTGTATTCAGGACCATATTAAGTCAGAGTGGAGAGGTGGAGTATACCATTTGGATATAGCATCTCCACCTAGAATGGCTGAAATGGTACTATTTGCCTTCATATAAGCGAAAGACCCCTTCAGATTGTGTTGTAGTGGATTTTTGTGGTTATGTTACAAGAAGCAGTGTGGCCCCGATGCTCAAAAGCTTTCCATGGCAGTAAGCATCGTTAAAGCACTCTTATTGGCATGGAAAGCTGCCCTGCTAATGCACAAAAGGGTTCGCTGTAGCTGCTACTGATGGACGTAGCAGCCACCAAGAATCCTATCCTATGTATTACAAGAAGCTCATTAGTATTCTAATGAGTACTCCGTGCAATACATAGCAGGGAAAGCAGTTGCCCATACAAACTTTAACAGCAGGGTCTGAGCTGTTGTAGCCTTACTTTCCTGTCAGCGCCTGAGTGCCGATTGGCTCAGGCACTGACAACAAAGTAAGGCTATATGACAGTTAGGACATAGCTGCAGACTTGGCTGAATCAGGGTTTCTTCTGCTTGGAGTCGGTAAGGGAATCCCCCCAAACAGCTGTTTTTGGTTGTTGTTTGTTTGTTTTTATGGGCTCAGCTGTTATGAATGCACAACACACACAAGAGCTGCACCTATAAAAAAAAAAAAAGAAGACCCCCCTATGGAACCTCCAAAACAAGACCGACAGGAGGAATGCCCATTCCCTCCTGCTAGCAGAACCCACCTCATCAAACTGGTGGGCCTTCCCCTTCCCAGCAAGCCTGCCATTTTGAAGAGGTGGGCCTGTCAGCAGGTGGGAGTGGTCAGTGTTCCCTCTAAGCGGGCGGGTGTTGTGAGCAAACTTTTTTCACTGTGAGCTAAAAATATCGGGCGCCAGCAAGTTATGAGCCAAATAAATATGTTGTCAAAGTTGCTGATACATGAGGACGAGGTATTCAAAGGAATTTTAGGCCTACATGCTAAATTAAATAACGTTAAATAATATTTTTAAGAACACAGAAATTGTAGGGATGAAATGATATCTTAATAAATGTTTTACAACAAATGTAGTTATGTCTGTTACATCCATATGTGTAAACTGTAAATTAAAAACAGTCCAGAAGACAATACGTTTGATGCTTTCAATTTCTAGACCAGTGTTTTTCAACCTTTTTTGGGCAAAGGCACACTTGTTTCATGAAAAAAATCACGAGGCACACCACCATTAGAAAATGTTAAAAAATTTAACTCTCTGCCTATATTGACTATATATAAAGTAATTCTCTTGAATAGGAATCAAATAAACACAAAGAAAGTATTTTATAATTACTTTATTATGAAATAAAAATTATAAAAATTATAAAATACTTTATTCAGTGCGAAACCTGGGCCTGTTTGGCTGAACACAAAGCTGATATTCTGGCTGGAATGGAAGAAAGACACACACGTAGCTCTTCGTCAACAGCTCTCAGTCTCTCTCTGTATTTGGTTTTTATAGCATACAAAAATAGACAAATATACCCTCCATCCTTTTTATTAAACCACAATAGCAGTTTTTAGCGCAGGGAGCTGCGCTGAATGCCCAGCACTGCTCTTGACGCTCATAGGCTCCCTGCGCTAAAAACCACTATTGCGGTTTAGTAAAAGGGGACCATATTGTAAAATATAGACAGCAGATATAAATTCAGAACTGTGCATAGTAAGTGAAGGGAAGTTTTCATCTCTGGGAATTTACCCAGTTAACTATTAAGTTATTTGGGCAAATTCCTTTGAAAACTGTGGTAATACTGCCTCCACTTTGCTAAATTTAAAATAAAATCATTTTTGCTACCTTGTCTGGTGATTTCTGGTTGCACTTTCTTCTTCTGACTGTGCATCCAATCTTTCTTCCCTTCTATCAGCCTGTATGCTTTCTCTCCTCCACACCTCATTCCCTCCCCCAACTTTTTCTTCCTCTCTCCCTGACCTTTCTTTCTTTTTTTCTGTTTCTCTTCTTTCCTTCTGTTTCCCTGCCTGCCCCCTTTCTTTCTTTCTCCCAGCCTCCTGTCCAGCAGTAACTCTCTTCCCTTCCTCCCCTCCCAGCAGCATCTCTCCGTCTCCCTCTCCAGTAGCAGCTGTCCCTTTTTTTTCCTTGCCCAGCAGCTTCCCAGATTCCTTTCCCTCCTCCCCTCCCAGAAGCATCTCTCCTTCTTCTCCTTATCCAGTAGCAGCTGTCCCTTTTTTTCCTTGCCCAGCAGCTTCCCAGATTCCTTTCCCTCCTCCCCTCCCAGAAGCATCTCTCCTTCTTCTCCCTCTCCAGTAGCAGCTGTCCTTTTTTTTTCCTGGCCCAGCAGCTTCCCAGATTCCTTTCCCTCCTCCCCTCCCAGATGCATCTCTCCTTCTCCTTCTCCCTCTCCAGTAGCAGCTGTCCCTTTTTTTTCCTGGCCCAGCAGCTTCCCAGATTCCTTTCCCTCCTCCCCTCCCAGAAGCATCTCTCCTTCTCCCTTTCCAGTAGCAGCTGTCCCTTTTTTCCCCTGCCCAGCAGCTTCCCAGACTGATAGTGGTTTTCTCCCCTCCCAGCAGCTCTTCTTACTTCCCAGCGCAGCGATTCACGAAGGCAGCCTCGGGTCCTTTGTTGTGTCGCGCCGCCTCTGAGGAAAGAGGAAGTTGCATCATCAGAGGCAGCCGCGACTCAGCAAAAGCCCCGAGGCTGCCTTCGTGAATCGCTGCGCTGGGAAGTAAAGGAGAGCTGCAGAGAGGGGAGAAAGCCACTGTCGGAGGCTCCCCAAGATCTCTCCGGCCCAGCGCACGCTTCCGATGCTGATCTTGCCGGTCCTGCGCGGACCGGCAGGAAGTTCAAATTAGTCAATCTTGCCGGTCCTGCGCTGTGACGAGAAACTTGTGCGCTGCGAATTGTTGGTCTTGAATTGCCGGGGGGGGGAGGGGGGAGGGGAAGGCGGGTGTCGGGAGGTGGTGCATATGGTGGCAGGAGGAAGTGGGAAATCCTTCTGCCATCTTGTATTGAAGGAATGATGGGAATGTCGGGGGAGGGAAGCTCAGCACGAGGAATTTTTTTATTTTTTTAAATAGGCACAGCTCGTGTGCGTGTTTGTGTTGTGCATGAACAGCTGCACCATTTTAAAAAAAGAAGCAGGAGCTGGCATGGGAAGCCTTGATTCAAAGCCTACAGCCATCGCTCTCCACTCTGATGGCTTTCAGCTGATCGCGGCTGGGCAGAGGGAAGGAGAAAGACAGCTGCAAGCAAGAGGAGGAGCTGTGCCTAGCGATTGCTCTTCTGAGCAGGCACCAGGCACAGTTCTTCCCCTTTTACTGGTGCTGTTCTAAACAAATAGCATGCCATTGTGCTGAGCATCACCAGTAAAAGAAAAATCACTCCCACCATGGTGCATCCTGCCCTGTGTGTCTAAGGCTCCTTTGTGCTTACTTCCTTTGTGCTCTGTCCCTTGATTTATTTAAAAGTTATATCCCATGTAAAATGAATGTGACAGGACAGATTTCTGTCTGTCTCTCTAAAATTCAGAGCAGCAGCCTGACTCTCAAGCCAAAGATACAAAGAAGGAAGTCCCAATCAGGAACTAGACAACTGAAGAAGGTACAGTATACAAGATCATTCCTATTGGGAGGAATCTGTGTGTAAGTGGATCCCCGTTTGACTCAGAAAGGAATAGGTTCACTCCAGAATCGTTGGCCCAGTTACCCCCAAAAGCCTGTTTATTGAAAGTTATAATAAACAGAGAAAGGAAGTGTGTAGAGCATTATGGTCTTTATTCAATGCTGTATAACCTCAGGACAGAAAGACTCATCTCAAAATGATAGCCATTTTACATTTATATTCAGTAAAATTAGCTGAAGCACCCTATAACTGTCTTCAAGTTGTCATTTGAAGGGACCTCTATGCCAGGGCTTTGAAGGAAAATTTCTCCTCCCACCAGAAAGAGAATCTGTTCTCTTGGATAAGAGTGTGTGTGCAAGAGCTCAAAGAAGGGAGAGAACTGGGACAACATAGGTGGTCTGTGGGGGCCCTGGGGTGTGTATCAGTCGATGGAGCATCTACAATCGGGACACCCTCCTTAAACACATTTCATTTACTTTCCTTGAAACCACAATACTCCCCTTGGGATGTATGTCTGTTGCCATGGAAATGGCTGATGACAGAGTAGATAATCATACAAACTATACGTGCTATTTATAGACCATTATCTTGACGCTATCCAGGGGCAAAGTGGGGGGGAAGGAAGGAAAGACATCAGAAACCAACTTGCCTAGCAATAAGATTTTTTTTTTAATTGGCAAAATACATTGACATTTAAGTTTGCATTAAACTACTCTATAATTAATACACAAAACTCTCTAGCTTAGCCCATAACATTGTTTTCTTCTATATTGCTCTTCATGTAGTTACACCACTTCAGAATATTTTATCATATAAGTAGAATCTGTGCTGGTTATCCTCAAAAATATACATTTTTGAACAGGAAAATGGAAATTATACGTATACAGAAAATAGAAATCTGCCCTTTAAATATAGTTTACTGTGACAAAATTCCTACCAATGATGAGAAAGCAAGATTGCACCTCCCCTGTAGGTCAACTGAAACAGCCATGCAGCACTTAAAACACATTTCTTTCCGGTAAGGAGCCTGTATAACACCCCCCTCCCATTTCACTTCTCAAACTGAAACACAAGTTATCCTGACATCTGTAACATAAAGGATGTTAATTCCTACCTCCCACTGCAAATGAGGCGGGATATTTCTGATCTGAAGCTTCCGACTCCTGTGGATGAATGAAAGTGAAAAGAAATTACAAAAAAATGCAATCAAAACTCAAAAATAAATAAGAAAACATCAAAATAGGCTGGAAAAGCAACAGAAATCCATTTCACAACAATCTTGTTTAATAGGCTACTGTAGAACACGAACACTGTCCATGCTGACTTCCAGGAAATCATCTCTATATACCACAATAGAGAAATAGAAAGCTTGCCATTACAAGATATGGTTTGCAACAGTCCCTTCCAGGTTCAAACTAAGAAAAAATAATCATTTCCATCTCAGCAACAACAAAGTTGAGTATATTATGCTGCTTCCAAAGTTCCAAGAGATTTCTTAGCAGGACAAAAACTAGCCCATTTAGCTTTTAATGGAATAGAATAATCACATGTACAATTGAAGCATTTTTCCACATAGGCATGAAATGGAAAAACCCCTTTAGTACTTCTGGTCTTTGAATTCCTAGCATTCTTGATCTTAGAAGTTGAAGTTATTCAATGAGCTCGTGTTTCTACATCTATTCTAAACAAGAGATGGATGGCTAGAATCTGCTACAAAGGTTATGATGTAAATAAAAATGTTTAAACTGAAAAATGGTAGATATGGTTAAAAAAAATCTACCGTATTTTCACGCATATAACGCGCGCGTTATACGCGTTTTTACCTACCGCGCATACCCCTCGCGCGTTATACGCGTGAGCGCGGTATACAAAAATTTTTTTACATAGTTCCCACCCCGCCCGACGCCCGATTCACCTCCCCCAGCAGGACCGCTCGCACCCCCACCCCGAACGACCGCTCGCACGCGCTCCCACCCGCACCCACGATCAGAGCAAGAGGGAGCCCAAGCCCTCTTGCCCGGCCGACTCCCCAACTCCCCGACAATATCGGGCCAGGAGGGAGCCCAAACCCTCCTGGCCACGGCGACCCCCTACCCCCACCCCGCACTACATTACGGGCAGGAGGGATCCCAGGCCCTCCTGCCCTCGACGCAAACCCCCCTCCCTCCAACGACTGCCCCCCCCCCAAGAACCTCCGACCGCCCCCCCAGCCGACCCGCAACCCCCCTGGCCGACCCCCACCCCCCTTCCCCGTACCTTTGGTAGTTGGCCGGACAGACGGGAGCCAAACCCGCCTGTCCGGCAGGCAGCCAACGACGGAATGAGGCCGGATTGGCCCATCCGTCCCAAAGCTCCGCCTACTGGTGGGGCCTAAGGCGCGTGGGCCAATCAGAATAGGCCCTGGAGCCTTAGGTCCCACCTGGGGGCGCGGCCTGAGGCACATGGGCCCAACCCGACCATGTGCCTCAGGCCACGCCCCCAGGTGGGACAGCGCACGGAGAGTCGGGGCAGTGCACGGAAAGTCAGGGCGGGTGAACGGAGAGTCGGGACAGCGCACGGAAAGTCAGGGAGGGTGAACGGATAGTCGGGACAGCGCATGGAGAGTCGGGGAGGGCGAAAGGAGAGTCGGGGAGGGCGAAAGGAGAGTCGGGGTGGCCAGAGGAGAGTCGGGGCGGGCGAAAGGACAGTCGGGCAGCATGCGCGGTATACCCGTGAGCGCGGTATACAAAAGTTTTTGTACATAAAATCGTGGTTTCTGCGCGCTATACCCGTGTGCGCGTTTTACACGGGTGCGCGTTATCTGCGTGAAAATACGGTAACTAGATTCAGTTTGGTTCTCTCTATATTCTAGGAAATAAGGGCAAAACTCCTACATATCAACAAATGCTAGAAGTTCTCAGGAATATTTTAGTGAAAATTTTCTACCTACTCACCAAAAAGATCAACAATTTATTCAATGTACTCACATATCAAACAAACTAATGGAAATATCTGCTACTTTTGTTCTGATGCTATAAATTCACAGGATAACAAAGTTGTTTTTGGTTCTTGTTTTGTTTTTTAATCCTCTCTGTACACAGCTAAAATCTTCAGTAGCAGCCCACAAAAAGACAGACATTTTCTTCCCCCGGTAAGTGGATTTAGTAAAACTAAAGCTTCCAAATAAAATGTACACATATTATGAAAGTTACAGTATAAAATGGCTACTCAGCAGTCCTGATTAAAAAAAATGGAAGTTTAGTGAGATATTTACAAGGCTACATGTAGGCATGCTTATGTACAGACAATGTTTATTTTTTGAAGTCAGGCTCTGTAGCAACAGTGTCAACATCCTTTCCTTGCTAAAATAAACCAATATCAGTGTTGAACCCTTCCTCTGGCAAACAGGTAACAAGTAACTTGGTACTCAACTCGTATGGTTTTAAGGCATCATGATCCTAATTCAGAGTTTTTGCTCTCTGCCTTCCTTGATTAATCTGTACCAGATGTAGCCATACCAACGGTTTAAGCTTCTCCAAAAGAAAAAAAGTCAAAAAATAAATACCATAATTATTGTTTTTTTAAGTTGTTAACTTTTATATTCAGAATCTTACACAGTAAGACACTGGTGTATTTGGTTAGTAGATTATACCTACAGATGGTTTCAAAATTAAATAGATTAATTTATGTTAATACACTGCAGTTGCCCCCTTCTAACAGTTTTCTCATAGCGAAACATTTGAGAAAGTATAAAACTTTCAGAACCATGCACAAATGGAATAATTAACCTACCATAAGACAAATTACATCACTTTCAAATGATTACGATAAAAAAAACATTTTGGAAATACGTCTTTTTCAAACATTGAATATCTTTGGAAGTTGCTCTATTTTTTCTAATCCATTCTAAACTAGCAGACTAAAAATGTTTAAATTAAGAGCACCTACCTTCCTCAAATAAAACATAACCAAGCTTTACTATCTCACACTGGGAACAGAGCTGCTCATGTAACAAAACTTAACTACATCAAGGGAACATAAGAACACTACTACATATTTTACTAGCTCCCATTTTTTGGCTTTTTCATATATAACCTGAAGGCAGTAAGCTCCCCAGCCCACCAGACTGGCATCCGTCGTAACCACCATCCAATCTGGAGTCGCCAGAGGCATGCCCTTGAACAGATTGAGATCGCTGAGCCTGCGGCGTCCAATGCAGATGACGGCTGTAATCCTGAGACACTGGGGACCATCGAGAGTGAAGGGACTGTTGTGGCGGTCTCATGTGAAAGCGCACCCACGGCACCACTTCCAGCGTAGCCACCATCGAGCCGCGAACTTGCACATAAACCCACACTCTCGGTCTGGGCGACTGGAGAAGCAGGCGAACCTGCGAGCGTAACTTCTCTCCCCGGTCGCAGGGAAGAAACACTTTCCCCACCTCCGTGTTGAACAGAACCCCCAGATGTTCCAAAGACTGGGACGGAGTAAGAGAGTTCTTTGGAAAGTTGATCACCCATCCCAAGGATTGAAGAAGAGAAATCACCCTCTGGGTTGCCGACAAACTTTCCTGTCTGGACAACGCCCGGATCAACCAGTCGTCCAAGTAAGGATGCACTCGAATCCCCTCCTGGCAAAGAAAAGCTGCCACCACAACCATGACCTTTGAGAATATCCATGGAGCTGTGGCAAGGCCAAACGGCATGGTTCGAAACTGATAGTGCTGACCCAGGATTTCAAAGCGAGGATACTTCTGATGCGGAGGCCATATGGGGATGTGCAGATAAGCCTCCTTGAGGTCGAGCGCCGTCAGGAATTCCCCCGGCTGAACCGCCGCAATGACCGACCTCAGCGTTTCCATCCGGAAATGCCGGACCCGCAGAAAGCGATTGACCCTCTTGAGATCCAACATAGGCCTGACCAAACCCCCCTTTTTGGGCACGATGAAGTAAATGGAATACCTCCCCACCCCCCTCTCTGTCGGCGGGACAGGAATAACTGCCCCAATCTCCAAAAGAACTTGAAGAGTGTACCGAACCGAATCTCTCTTGGCAGCCCCTGTACAAGGGGAGACCAAGAAAGAATCTGCGACGGGAAAGGAAAATTCTAACTTCTAACCGTCTTGAATAATGTCCAAAACCCACCGATCGGACGTAATCCGGGCCCAATCCGTCAGAAAGGAAGACAGCCGCCCCCCCAATGGTCACGACGGAGGGAGCCGACCTCCCGTCATTGGGAATTCACAAGGCCGGGGTTCGCGCAGGCAGGGCTGGATGGGGCTTCGAAGGACGAAAGGAACTTTAGGAGGAAAGCGAGTCCTAGAATTAAAGGAAGAACTGGAAGATGGTGAAAAGGACGGTTTCCCAGGTCTATATCTCCTAACATCCCGGAAACAATTTCTGGCAGACAATGCCCTCAAAGGTGTCTTAGGTTTATCTTCCGGCAACCTTTGCGTTTTGGTATCCCCAAAATCCTTAACCAATTTTTCCAAATCACCACCGAAGAGTAAACGACCCTTAAAAGGAAGCCGCATCCGCCGCCCAGTGATGAAGCCACAAGGATCTTCGAGAAACCACCGAGAGCACCATTTGTTTTGCCGAAGCTCTAATAATATCATAGAGGGCGTCCACCATATACGCCAGACCCGTTTTCACATCTGGAAAATCAGATGGAACTGGCACCCCGGTCTCCATCCACCTATCCACCATACCTTGAATCCATTGCAGGCAAACCCTTGCCGCATAAGAACTGCACACCTCCACTTGTAAGGTAACCGCTGCCACCTCAAAGGACAGCTTAAGGGAAGATTCAATCTTTCTATCCTGTATGTCCTTGAGGGCAATATCTCCTTCGACCGGCAAGGTAGTCTTCTTGGTAACCGCAGCCACTAAAGCATCCACCCTGGGGTTCCTAAACCTGTCAAATTCGTCCTGAGAGATAGGATACAACTGGCGCACAGCCTTCGACACCCGGAGAACAGCCTCCGGTGTGTCCCACTGGGCAGAAATAGGCTCAAGCATTGCTTCGTGTACCGAGAATGCTTTAGCCGGCTTTTTCGTGCCCGCCATAAGAGGATTAACAGAACCCGATGCCTGCGTACCCCGTTGAGAGATATTAAGGCCCTGTAGCGCCTTGGTAATAAAGGAAGGCAATTCCTCCCTATGAAAAAGCCGGAACGCAGAAGGATCATCCACCTCCCTCATCAGCGCATCCTCAAGCTCCAAATCTTCCACCTCACCGTCTTCCAGCAAATCTGGACGGGACAGAGAGAAAGCGCCATCGGAGAAAAGGGCATCGCCGTCCATAGGTTGCACCCTGCGTCTCTTAGCGGCCTGAGACTCCAGAGGAGATCCACCGGCCTGAAGGACCAATCCCTGGCCCAACATACTGGCCTTACTCTGAGCAGGCTGAAAGGATTGAATTAAATAGGCTTTGTGCATTAACATCACAAACTTCGGAGAAAAACCCACCGGAGTCGAATGGGCCTGGATGGAAACGGCCATCTCCTGCCCCGAAATCGAAGCAACATTGCTGACAGCCGGCGCAGCCGCCGACATGCATCGAAGCGGAACGGCTGCAGCTGCGAGATGCAGTGCCACGAGCGTATGAGATGCAGGGCCGCCTTCGGCAGCGCGGGAAATAGCCGATACAAGAGGCGCGAACTGCACATCGTCCCCCACAGTGTCTGCACATCCCACTGCACATAGGTCCGACAGTGTTCGCCGCTTCCCACAGCGGGAACACCTTTTAACCACCTCAGCCGCCATGAAAACACCACTGCCGATCAACCACGTGGCAAAGAACCTCCGCGACAAACCCGGCAGAACTAACAACCCCAACGAGCAGAAAAAAACAACAAAAAAACAGCACTCACCCCGGAGTTCACCGACGTTAATGCTGGTAGCTGCTTACTGGGACAGACAGCCAAGCTCTGTCCAGGAACAGCACAGGAGCCTCTGTGCACAAGTTGTTTTTTTTTTGTTGTTGTTGTTAATGGGAAAGAAGAAAAACACAGAGGACCATGAAGAACCCTCAATCCAGGGGAGAGGAGGGTGGAGCAGGGACCTGGGGGGGGGGCCCAGATGTGACTCCCAAAGTTGGCACCACTCAGCCAAACACCCCAAACTGACTGAAGAGAAAAATTCTCAACAGCAGAATACACAAAAATCCAGCCAGAAACCAGGAGCTTGTGGAACAGCAACCATCACCTGCTGGGAGACAGAGAATACTGAGGATACAGGGAGGGTGTCAACCAAGAGGACCACCTGTTAATCAGTTCTCTATCTCCACCTGCTGGTAGATGTGTACTATCCCACTAGTCTCTGGATTCATCTGCTGCTGTTGCTGAGGAATGAGGTATAAAGAGGCCAGGTGAACCAGATGTATATGAATAACTTCTTATTAAAATGATTTAACATTAGTTTCTTTTATTCTGCCAATACCTTGCAGTTCTAGGCGGATTACAAAAGAAAGAGATTCTAATTTAACACAGCCTTTGTTGCAGAAGCATACCACTGTACAAGTGTTTTTCCAGAAAACTACACATCATGGTTTACCAAACTGGCCTCTAAACAGGGTCACCTATTTCACCTTCTACCTTGACACTAGAGAGATAAAGGCCTTACAGGTCCAGGCACACCAACTCCTGATGCAGATGTCAACGCTGAAACACACACATATACATCTGGTTCACCTGACCTCTTTACGTCTCACTCCTCTTCTCTTTGGTGTTTTGTCTGTGAAGTTTGACTGCTTCTCCTCTTTACGTCGACTTTGCTTAAACCATCTGATTCTGAAGATAATGTATCTTCTACAGAGATAGTTACGTTAGTTTTCAGCTCAATTCTGGATGGCTTCTCATAATGTTTTTCAAGCATTAGGATAAACCATTCCAGAATATAAAAGACAGACTTACCCAGATGTATCTAAAGAAAATTAAAATAGGAAGCATTTATTTTGTTACACCTGGGGGGTTTGTAATTGGGTGGTTTATTTCTTAAAACTTCCCTAAAAAAGTAAAAACATTGCTATACTTGGAAAAAAAAAAACAAAGGTTCATCAAATCCATCCTGTTTCCAACAATGACTAGTCCAGTTCATATACCTAGCAAGATATAAAATACCATTTCCTTTTTTTTTTTAGCCTGCCCAGATTGTCATCTTTTACTCCTGATAGGAAATTGGCAAGGAGAGATATGCATGTTTTCATCTCTGGATACAGCAGCAGATACTTGAATCCATATGTAGTTTTAATGGCATGGATCAGGCACAGTCAAGTCTTTGTACCTTTATCCACTAATAATTATCCTAAAATTTTTTGGCTCTTGAGCTTATGTCATATAAAGAGTATATAACTGCTTTATTTTTCCCACAATTTCTTTGCCATGCAACTTTCCTATATATTCCATTTTCATATTTAAAAAAAAAATTGAACTTCTATTTGACAAATGGGAAGACATGAAAAGGATCTCCACTGGGTGAGATGTCTCCAGACAGTCTTAATTTGTCTTGTCGATATGTCCTTGTAAAGTCTCCCCCTTGTTTTTAATATTGTAAAATGCTTAGAATTCACGATAGGCGTTTAAACAAATTTTAATAAAACTTGGATCTTTCCCGGATGTTGAAGGACTTTAGAAGAGGACAGAGTTCAAAAGCTCTTTTCCGTGTGACTTTATTTTTGGATAGGCTCCATCTCCTGAGACTATTTTCCTATTAGACACGTTGAGTCTCTTGGACAAAAGATTTGGGTATTCCCAGACTTCTAGAAGGCTTCTCAGAAACTTAGGAGAGAATATATTACTTTGCACCAAAATGTACTGGATATTAATGCTTCTTTCCTTTCACAATTCCCCCTATTTGTAAAGATTAATCATGTGAAATATTACACTAGATTAATCCAAGACTTGTGGATTTGCATTCATCTTCCAACAGGTGGAGATAGAGTACAATTGTACTCTGCCTTATCACACCCCTGTGTAGCTCAGAGAATTCAGTTTTAGATAAAGAAGTGAAAAATAGTTCCTGATTGTAATGCTGATATAATGAGGAAAAAAAGAATTTGTTCTAGAAGAGAAAAAGGAAGTTAAAAAAAAATACTTGGCTTTAATAATATGGAAAAACAAAAGGGCAGGTAGCTAGACTTGTCTGGTTAAAGGAAAGAAATTAGCAGGTAAGATCTAATTTCTTCTTCCTTGTCATACATATCAAATCAGTCCAGCACTTGTGTGATATAAAGAATTATTCATAGCAGTGCTCATGATGAGAACATTACATTACATCAGTCATCACTGCTCTAGGAATATAATGCTTCACAAAACTAGATGGAAGTGACAGTGTCACTGCTTTACAGATATCCAATGGAGGAAATACATTATATTCCACTTATCGTTGTAGGCAACTGTCTACCCACCAAAATTTAAAGCTGAAGAAATCATATCTTTAAATCAACAAGCAGTAGCTTCAGAAGCACCTTGTCTTAATCTTACCAAAGACAACAAAATGTATCCAACCTACAAAACTCACTGCTGACTTCTAAGTAATATATGAGAGAGATCTTTTGACATCTAACAGGAACCAGGAGGAAAGCTCTGAAGGATAGACCTCTCTTCGAAAGGACGGAATATTTGAATTTGTAACCTTCTCTGAATTAATTCCAGTACTCATTGGGCTGATGTTATCCACGTCCACTCCTGGAGAAATCTATCAAAACACCCTCCTATCACCAACCTCAAGGAATAGGTTTATGGTGGTTTAGGACTTTTGAATATACATTATCTTACAGTAGCCTGCAGTATAGCACAGTTACTTACCGTAACAGGTGTTATCCAGGGACAGCAGGCATATATTCTCACATGTGGGTGACGTCATCTACGGAGCATCGGGGCTCCGTAGATGACGTCACCCACATGTGAGAATATCATGCCTGCTTGTCCTGGGATAAAGCACAGTTACTTACCGTAACAGGTGTTATCCAGGGACAGCAGGCATATATTCTCACATGTGGGTGACGTCATCTACGGAGCCCCGATGCTCCGTAGATGACGTCACCCACATGTGAGAATATCATGCCTGCTTGTCCTGGGATAAGCAACATATCTGTGATTGGTATCGTTCTGCATGGGATTTTTCGGTTATTCCCTGCCCCTTATGGGCAATGCTTATTTTAGCTGCTATCTGCATTCCATGGGACTACGACTGCCTGCAGTGCTACATAATTCTCATATCTTCCCTTTGATGCTTGCTGTTTGGAGATGGATTTCCAGACGGCATAATTTTTCCACCAAATCTTTTCCATAATTTGGCAATCTGGAACAACCCTCAATTTCCACCAGATTCTACTTTTCCTGCCTTTCTTCACTGGAAACAGAAACGGATTATATATCTAGCCCATGACCTCACTGAGGAGGAGAAACAAATCTTTTGTGGATCTCTAAAAAGAATTTTCTCTCTCACATATAGCAAACTATTCGTATCTGCAATTAAAGCATTATATTGCTAGCTTGCTTTGGACAGATTCAACAGAGGAGCTGGCTTCACTTTACACCTTGGGTGTGCAGAATAAATACCTCTCTTATCATAAATCTTTGCAGGATACATCTCCTGAATTCACTTATTGTAGGTACACCAGATCTTGGCAGGCAGATTTACAAAGGGAGCTCTCTGAAGCGACCTTTAAAGCTTTCATTCTGGTGATCCGCAAGGTGACTGACAGTGCTGTGTCCTGGGAATTATAGTATAAATTTGCATTGTGCCTCAATATCTCTCTGAGGCAGGCGGAATTTATTGGAGCTGCCTCTTCTGCGTGTTGACCCAAGAGTGGTGCTGTGTCTGCTTCGTTGGGCCACATGTTCTGATCTTGCCCGATTATACAACACTTTTGACTGCTATTGTTTTTAGGTACTACTGACTTATGCGCAAGTCCTAGCATATCTAAAAACAAATGTTTTGTGCTAGTCCAGAATGGTCCTCCAGCATCATCCCCATGGTTGTTTTCAACGTGTCCAGCCATCTGATTGCAGATTGCCCTCTTCGCTTGGTTCCTATGATCTTCCCAAACATGCTGTCCTTCTCCAGAGATCTCTCTCTTCTGATGGTGTGGCTAAAATAAGTCAGTCGTAACTTCATCATTTGGGCTTCGAGTGATATAGCCAGTTTGATCTCTTCCAGAATCCATGTTCTTCTGGCAGTCCACAGTATGCCTAAAATCCTTCTCCAGCACCAAAGCTTAAATGAGTCAATCTTTTTTCTGTCTTATTTCTGTAGAATCCAGCTTTCGCACCTGTAACTGACCACTGAGAAAATGAGTGTGTGGACAAGACTGATCTTCGTTTGGAGTGTTACCTCCTTGCCTTTGAATACTTTGTAGGAGCCTTTATTGAAGAGTGACCAAGTGCTATTCTGCGGAGTATTTCCTCCCTGCTAGTTGCTTCTTTGTTTACAAAAGAGCCCAGGAGATAGAATAGAAGTTGTAAAAGATTTCAATTGCCTTCAAGCTCAAAATCTTCATCATTTTCCATGTTCACGATTTTCATCTTATGTTCAGTTCTAATACCATGTTATGACTTTCAGCTTTGACTTTTCTCAGTAGATACAGCATGTCCTCTTTGCTGCTGGTGATGAGCGTTGTATCATCTGCATAGCGCAGGTTGTTTATATTTCAACCACCGATTTTGAAACAGACACTCTTCTTTCAAATTTGCTTTTCTGAAGATACCTGGTTCAACCTATATGGTGAAACTAAGGTGACAAGATGCATCCTTGCCCGACGCCATGTTTTATTGGAAACCAATCAGTGTTGCCGTATTCAGTTCTCACTGCAGTTTCTTGATTTTCATATAGGCTCTCTATCAGCTGAGTTATGTGTTTGGGTACTCCCATTTTCACTAGCATTCTCCATAGTTTATTGTGATCCACAGAGTCAAAACCTTTGCTGTAGTCGATGAAGCAAAGGTATAGGGGTTTTTGGTATTCCTTGCTCTTCTCCAATATCCTTCTAACATTGGCAATAATGTCTCTTGTTCCTCAACCTTTTCTGAAGCTAGCCTGAACTTCAAGTAGTTCTTGTTCAACGTATGATTGAGCCTTCGTTGTATTATTTTCAGCAATATTTTGCTGGCGTGTGGAATTAATGCAATTGTTCTGAAGTTGTTACAGTCCTTGGTGTCACTTTTCTTCAGTATAGGTATGAACAGTGATCTTCTTCAAACGGTTGGCTATGTTTCTTCCTTCCAAATTTGTTGCCACAGTCGAGTGAGGGCCATGATAGCACCTTCTGAGCCTTTTATTAATTCAATTGGAATACCATTGATACCAGGTGACCTGTTTTTCGATAAAGCTTTAATCGCTGTTATGACTTCTTTTAAAATATCTGGTTCTTCTTTGGCTTCAGTTTCCAGTTCATTTTCCCAAATGTTTTTTTATTTTTTTATTTATAACCTTTTTCAATTTTAAATCAAGCATACATAACTTGAAAAAGATCAGAAACAAAAAAAAAGAATCACATAATTATACAACCAAGTGTATTGAAAAAATTAACAAATATTTAGTCTACAATTTTGAAAATCAAGAAAAGAAAATTTCATCAGTTTGGAAATGATTCTATATTAGAGTAACGGCAACAGGTAACCTAGCTACAGCCAGATGGCAGGTCATTTATCACTGGATTAAGATTCCAACCTTTATTTTGGTCCAATAAAATTTAAAAGCTGTTTGGGCTAAAAAAAAAGAAAATTCTTACTTCAATAGGTAATGTAACATTTTGCTAGAAATTTAACCAAAAAAGTAGCCCCAAGAGCTAAGACTCTTGGCCTCAAGGCCAAGAATTCCTTCTTTTGCTTCTGAGTTTTCTGAGCCAGATCTAGAAAAATTCTAACATTAGAGCCCAAAAACTTATCATTAATATGTCGGAAATACAAACAAAGAATATATTCCCTATCACTTTCCAAAGCCAATGTCAGCAACATAGTGGTTCTGTCTGTTATCACCTCAAGGGAACTTTCCAGAAATAAAGACAAATTCATGTCCAAATTTTATTTTAGATTTTCAGTAGGAGTAGATTCCCCTTGAGGTTTCTTTATACTCAAATAGTAAGCCCTCACAATTGGAGGTAAATTTTCCAATGGAATGGCAAGAACCTCTTGGAAATATTTTCTCGCCATCTCAACAGGTGAAATGACGGGACATTTAGGAAAATTCAAAAATCTTAAGATTATTCTCTCTCAAAGAGTTTTCAAAGTTCTCCAACTTGCGGGAAATAAATGATCTTTCTTTAAGCATTTCCATTTGGACAGTTTTTATTTCCTTTAAATTTTCCTCTTGTTTCTTCAATTTTTCAGTTAAATTAGACAGTCGCACTCCTTGCTGCTCTACTTTGGAGTAGATAGTCCCATAATCAGTTTTAATAGTCGAGAGACTCAACTTAAGATTGGCGTCCATGATAGATATGACCTGCCAGAGTGCTTCCATATCTATTTTCTCTGGTGTTTTTAACTCCCCAAAACAGATGGCATTCCCTCCCGAAGCACCCGCTCACCTCTCCTTCCATGGTGCTGGGAGATAGCTGGCATAATTCACCTGCACCTTCCTCCTGAAGCTCCTGTGCTGGCGTCCCTCCTCCACTGGAACACAGTCCTCCCTCAATGGGCAGCTGAACTCCTGTGTCTCCCTGCACCTGATCACTTCTGGTTTGGGGAGGGACTGACCTCTGCTCCGGACTCAGAATCACCCGTGCAGCTCCTGCGTCGAGCTCTCCTGATGAATCCAGGCTCGCTCCCGAGGTAGGAAAGGTTCCTTCAGCTGGATGGGCAAAAGCACTCATTACTGTTGTTTGGACCAAGTGCTGGGGGTCCCAGACACCAGAGGGTTAGGGCGAAAGATCCCTTTCCCCTTCCCCATTCCGTCGGGAAAGAGACAATGCTCAGGGCTGATCACTTATCAATTCAAAATGCTGCGCCCACTCAGGCGTCCATCTCCACCGCCATCTTGATCCCCTTTCTCATTTTCCCAAATGTTATTCTCATTGCCTTGTTTGTATAAATTTTCCGTATATTCTTTCCATCTCTTTTTAATGCTTTCTGGATCATTCAATATCATTCCATTGGTATCTAAGTATCCCCAGTCAAGGTTGGAATTTCTGCCGCAATCTCTTAATCTCATAAAAAGCTAATCTCCTTTTTCCATTTACATATTCTGGTTCAATTTTCTGACAAATATCCTTGAGATAACGTTCTTTGTCTTGCTGAACTAGACATTGAAACACTCAGCTCATTTGTGATACTTCTTTTCTATCACCAGATAGTTTTGTCATCTTTCTTCTGCTACTTTTCTGGTTTCTTCTGAGATACAATGTGATTTCTTGGTTATCTTTTTCTTCTAGAGTGTTTTTTATAGCTTCATCACTAATTACAGTTTTGATGTCATTCCATAACTCTTTGAGCTCTCTATCTCCTGTATCAAGACAAACCTGTTTAGTTTTATCCAATAGTCTGATGGAATGTTTTCAATGATGTATTTTGAGAGGTCTCTAATGATCTGCTTCTTCATGTGAAGCTTCACCTTGATCTTGCATGTCAAAAGCTCATAGTTGTTTCCACAATCGGCTCCTGGTTTAGTCCTTGCAGTCAAAACTGCAGATTTCCATTTCTGTCCTACACAGATGTAGTCAATTTGATTTCAATACATGACATTTGGAGAGGTCCATGTGTACTGGCAACGATTGCGATATTGGAAATGCGTATTCATGATTGACAGTTGATTTGTTTTGCAAAACTGTACTAATATCACCAGCTTTATTTCTTTCGCCTATGTGGTACATGGGCTTGATGTGCCACTGGGGCTTGTGCACACCTCAGAAAGCTGAAAGCTATGCCATAGGTAGTTTCACTACCAACAGGGCCTCCCCAAGGCGGACAGGTTTCAATGGAGATGTCAGACTTACGATGTACAACCTATCTGGGCAGCAACAGTTGGACAATGTTGGAGGCAGAGTATTGCATTTGATGCAACAATGACATCATCATCATCATCATCAGAAGTACATTTAGGAAACTACTTAAAACACAATTGTTTGTAAAAGCCATTTTCTAGGCATTGATTTTTCCTGATTGCTGATTTCCTGAAGATCTGATTATTTATGTTTATTTGGTTTTTATTTTGTTTTAAAACTTATGTATGTAAGATTTTGTAAACCGTTTAGGCTTTAGACAGTATAGCTATTTTTATATAAATAAATAAATTTATATTGCACAGAAGACAGGCCCGGCAATGTTACTTCTGTATTCTGCCAAGAAAACTTGATGAGATAAAGAACCAATATTAGTGCTAGAAGATGGTTCCCTAGGTCAGAAGGCACTCGCCATACTTCTAGGGAAGAGATGATCATCTCCCAGAGTATTCCAGTGTTTATGAAGCTGACAGATCAAAGCCACCAGGATGTCCTGATGCTGATGTTGCTGTACAGAAAAGAGAGATCAGAAGCTGTAAAGATGTTCACAACATAGGAACATATGAAGCAAGAATCAAGGAAAATTGGAAATTGTTAAAGATCAAATGGAAAAAAGCATAATCGATTTGATTGGGATCAGTGAGCTGAAATAGACAGGACAGAGTCATTTTCAATCAAACAAGCATTGGATCTGCTACTCTGGTCATGAAACACACAGGAAAAATGGAGTGGCATTCATCCTCAATAATAAGCTTTCAAAGACGGTACTAAAGTACAATGTCATCAGTGATAAGAGTCATGTCACTCTGTCTGCAGGGAAAAATCAATCAACATCACCTTGATACAAGTACATGCTTCAATGACAGATGCAGAAGATGAGGATATAGAATTGTTCTATGAACAATTTCAAAATGTAATAGATCAAACACCAAAACAAGATCTACTGATCATTATGGTGGACTTCAATGCAAAAGTAGGAAGTACATCTGAAGATGCAGTGGTTGGCAGCTATTACTTTGTCAAATATTTTCTCTTTGGAACTGTGGTATTAAATTGGATCCACAAATTTTGTTTGATATTTTTTCCCTACAAAAGCCTACACCAGAAGGATACTTTTCCTTTTTAAAATGAGCTGTTCTGCTGGGGAACAAAAGTGATATTGCTGCATTGGCTGGATGTTGAGTGGGCCTTCTCTGTAGCAGTGGAGATTACAAATTATCACCTTGCTCAAGTTAGGTCATACTCAAATTCAAGATATGGACACTGCTCCTGGGAAATGTTTTCAACATACATGGAGTGTTTTAGACTTCTTTTGTCCTGGGAATAGGAACCGTATCTTGAACTTCTGACTCTTCTTTTGCTTGACTGTTTTATTACTTGTTTGGGGGGTATTGGGATGGGATGGGTTTGTTATACAATTATCTTGTGAGTATGCCTGTGACTGTTTCTGTTCTATGACTCTTATTATCTGTAAGTATTATTTGCTTTTTACTGATCAATTGTATTGCTTATTTTTGGGCTGCTCAATAAAAAAATGGTTTTAAACATAAAAAGCCACCAATTTCTTTTTGTCTCTTGTCTTGTATTTTGCTTTAAATAACCAACTGGAATGAAAATGCACTATGGAAAACTGTCTCACCTGATAATTTTATTTCCTTTAGTCCTACCAGACCAATAGGCTGTGTCTGTCTACAAGCAGATGGAGAGAGAGAAAAATATAGTTTCAAATGATTCTCCCCTTAAGTGCAACATGCAGCCTGGAATATTTCAATAAGACAAGCAATGGTATTAGGTCCAACTTATAACATGGCTCCTACTCAACTAACATACATATAACTGCAATCAAGATATGTTTGACATAGGAATAAAAGAAAGCAGCTCCTTGGAGACAGAGCACCTAAGAATAAGACCAATGGGCCATTGCCCCACATACAAGATTGTAAGCCCGCCAGGATACATAGGGAAAATACTTAAGAGCACTTGCTTACTAGTCAATGTAACAAACCACTTTGATATCTGCAAAGGCAAAGCGGTACATCAAATAAAGATAACCTAATGGGATGTAGCAAAGCAGTACTCCCAATAAGGGGGTGGGGATGAAAGTACTAGAAAAGCAGAACATAGACAAGAACCTCTTCTCCCAAATAAAGTTTGATAGGATATAGGAATAGCCAAGCGATCTACCTTAAAAGAGCATGACTGCCATGCAGAATGGATCCGACTTAAATCAAACCTATTTAAATCACTGTTCATAAAGATTTGATTTAAAATTATGGCTTTCTACAGAAAGACTCATCCTTGCTGGTATAATCTTAATATTTATAACAAGATAAAGACACTATTTTTTGAAATATGGCAAGGTGAACTTTCTCCAGTTTAATAGTTAATCATATTTTTTAGGGGGGGTTAAATATCTTTATTTATATTTTATAAAAGAAAAAAACAATAGCAGAAAAACACGACTATCCAGAGAATGAAAAATTACACTAGCCAAGTACATATTTCTCTTTGCAATGCAGTACCCACCCCAAAAGAAAAAAAAAAAAAAAAAGCCCAGGGTTCCATGCCAAAAAAACCTCAATACATAATATAATTTTGCAATAGAATCATATAGAGCCAGCACGCCAAGTTAAAGAGTCCCAGGTCTTATGGAAAAAAAAAAACCCAAGATGCCCCAATTTGAGCGCCATCAATTTTTACATCAAACAAATATAGTCCAATTTAACCAAAACTTGCTCAACTGAGGGCATTGTAGTTTTTTTTTTCCACTATCTAGTCAATAAAAGCTTGGCTGCCACAAACATGTGCTTAGCAAAAGTATGTGCTAGTTTAGAAACTCCAGGTGGTCTCGCATGAAGCATACAGTAGTCCAGCTGCAAAGGATAAGATAATTGCAAAACAGTTTTCAGAGAAATAAGCACAGAAGACAAATAAATACATTTGTACTTTAGAACATTCCCACCAGACATGAAAAAACGTCCCAAGAGCCACAGTTTTGCCAATAAAGCTCAGAACAATTAGGAAATATCTTAGAGAGGCAAGCTGGGGTAAGATACTGATTTAAAAAAAAAAGTATATATATATATATATCTTACAAACATTTTCCATAAAGAAGACTAACATGGAGACTTTAAACAGATGTTTAAAAATAGAGGGCCAAGGTTGTGCAAGGACTCTAGAGCCCATGTTTCTCTCCCTGGGAGATTGCCATTGAACAAGATTAGTTTGTACTAACAGTGCTTATTATAGCTTGCTCATACCTCCCCTACCTGCCCCTGTACCAATGGCCTTCTCCATTAGTTTCTCTGGAAGTCCCTGTATGAAGTCTCATAATTGATTATACTAAAAGAGGTCTTGAGGAACTATACCATATTCTTCAGCAATGTCAAAGGAAAGCATGGTTCCCCCACCCATATTTGGATAAGAGAAAATTTAGCTCACTGAAGTAAAGTCCTAAAATATTGGTTAGGGGGAAAAGTCAAGTAGAAAAGAAATAGTAGAGAGAAGAAAATACTTCCTATCAGGAAACAACTTAGCTCGCTGTTTGATCCAAGAGGCCAAGGGTACTCTCATAAAAACATAAAGATCCAGCAAAAGCTGGCGTAATCTAGCAAGAGGGGGACAGGGTAAAGCCCATAGAGGAATACTTTCCACCATCTGCTGTTCCATGTGAAGCCAAGGTTTAGACACCTCGCACCCACTCTACAATTATAGAAAGCTGGGAAGCCTTGTGATGCAGCACAAAATGTGGAATTCCCATACCACCCCTAAGTCTGGGTTGATACAAGACTGACCTTCCCACTCGCAGGGGTTTCTTTTTCCAAATATACAGAAAGATCTTCCTATTCAGTAAATAAAAGAAATGGTTTGGAATGTCAATGGGCAAGGCCATAAAGAGGTATAGAAATTTAGGCAACATCACCATTTTTACAGCATTTACACGTCCCAGCCAAGAGGGACTCAAGCCTTCCCATTTATCCAATTCACCCAGCACCTCCTTAAGTTTTCAAGGGAAATTGCATGCATATAGTGTCTTGACTGATCTGGTTCTAAATACCCAGATAGCAGATGGATTTATCTGCCCACTGAAATGGAAACCCTGACTATGGTAGTGCTCCAATCGCTCAGCTAGTTTAAAAGCGTTTTAATATTAAAGAGCTTATTTGAAAGCTGAGTCTGAGAATGAGCGATCATGCAAAAAAAAAAAAAAGAACCACACGGTAAGCCATTTTGTGCATCGGGTCAACAAATCCGATAGTCACTAAACCAGTCAAACCCGGTTTAGCGATGATCGTTAAGACGATCACTGACTTTAGTGCATCTAGGCCTTAGTGTTTAGGCTTGTATTGTATTGTATTTTTTTTCATGTTGTGTGAATTTTTGTGTGGCTGCCTCAATGGAATCACCAAAAATTTCTTCTCCTAAACATGGAATATTTGCTAATCTATCTCGGAGATTGATGTCCATATCACAGACTCTTAGCCAAGCTAGGTGTCTCATAGCCACTGACATAGTAAATGCTCTAGATCAGTGGTTCCCAACCCTGTCCTGGAGGACACCCAAGGTCAGTCGGGTTTTCAGGATAGCCCTAATGAAAATGCATGGAGCAGATTTGCATGCCTGGCACCTCTATTATATTCAGATCTCTCTCATTCATATTCATTAGGGCTATCTTGAAATCACAAAATGGTCTGGGGATCCTCCAGGACCACTGCTCTAGATGGCATTTCAAAAGCATCATAGGCTGACCTTGCTATATATTTTCTAGTCTGTGAAAAAGAGTGAATAGTTTGCTGATATTCCATAAGGTGGGCTGAAGGAATGCCCGACTTTGGAAAAGTATAATTTCCTTATGAGTCATTTTAAATAAATGGACTTGTAGAAATTGTAATTAAGGATTCTGCTCACAGAAGATCCATGAGAAGTAGCTTGAAATAGCCGACATCGGTACCTTAATGTTTCATAGTGCTATGCTTAGGCTGGGCTGGTATCAAAGGAGTCAATGTTAGCATCGGAATGCAGTTCAATTTAAGCATATTACCATGCTCCCTCTGGAAGAACTCATCAAGTTTCTCCCTGAAAGTATGCACCGGGTATCGAGCACAACAGCCAATACCATCGGTGCAACACGTTGTCCCAGAGTGGGTGACCTTGATGAAGGAGAGAACTTGCAAAGCTGGAGAATGATAGCGTCATTGTTTGGTCTACATCAAGGGTCTCAATGGTGTTGAGACCTTAAATGCTGGCTTGAAAGTAGATGGCTTCTTAGCTGGCTTCCCCAATGCTTTACGATCTTCCAATGTCAATGCAGGAGTTTTCGATGTCAACGGCTTTGAAGATTTGCCCGTGTCCATGGCAGAGCTGAACAGCTTTTCCTGTTGAATACAACGGGCATTGATTTAACGCTTTTCTAAGGTGGAACACCGAGCACAAAATTCAAAGTGGTGTTCATGGCCCAAACACTGTAAATACCAACTATGAGGGTCAGTGATAGAAATAGACTGCTGACACCTACACTACTTCTTAAAACCCATTAAAGGTTTTGACATGGATGGAAAAAATTTTTTCAGTGAGATTAAACTCAATTTCGAAAACGAACAAGAGACCCGCCAAGGAAAAAACCCTGAGGCCGAAGCCCGAGTATGAAGAAAAAGAGAAAATAATTATATAAATATACAAATATGTGAAAAAATTAGGACACCCCCATGAAATATTCAGTTCTTTCTTTTAAAGAAATGTTAAATCTTTTTTTTTTTTTATCTCTGGAAAAGAAAGTGATGTAATTGCAGGTAAACAACAAAAATTGTCCTTGATTTATTCATCAAACAAGATATCCACAAAAATGTGTCTTCTGAGGAATAAATTAGGACACCCCCACATATCCTCTCACTTAAAGTGGCTCAAATCACACACAGATGTATCATATGTGCACATGATTAGAACATCGTTACTCAGCATTTTGAAGGTTTCCCTACTTAAACCTCAGACATTTAGTTTGGTGTGCTCATGACTGCTGCAGTGAGAGTGAACACCAGGGTGAGATCAAAAGAGGCCTTCAGAAAGAAGACTGTAGCAGCTTATAAGTCTGTGTAAGGGATTTTAAAAGAATTTGACATTAGCCATTCCATGGTCCTGAAAATAGTATACAAGTGGAGGACTTTCCAAACAACTGCCAACATGCCCAGATCTGGCCGTCCAAGTTGACCTCCAGAGCAGACCGCAAGATGCTAAAAGAAATCTCTAAAAACCCTAAAATGTCATCACGGGACCTACAGCAGGCTCTTGCTACTGTTGATGTGAAAATGCATGCCTTTACAATCAGAAAGAGACTGCACAAATTTAACTTGCATGGGAGGTGTGCAAGGAGGAAACCTTTGCTCTCTAAGAGAAACATCAAGGCCAGACTGAAGTTTCCCAGAAAGAACATAGACAAACACCAGGACTTCTGGAATAGTGTTCTATGGACAGATGAGTCTAAAATTGAATTATTTGGACACCAGAAAAGAGGACATGTTTGGTGTACACCAAATATAGCATTCCGGGAAAAGAACCTCATACCAACTGTGAAGAATGGAGGTGGAAGTGTCATGGTTTGGGGATGCTTTTGCTGCAGCAGGATCTGGTCAGCTCACCATCATAGAATCCACCATGAATTCTACCGTGTATCAGAGGGTGCTTGAAGAACATTAAAGGAAAATTAAAACTGGACCCTGCAACACGACAATGATCCAAAACATACCACCAAGGACTGGCTGAAAACTAAGAAATGGAGAGTCCTGGAGTGGCTGAGTCAAAGCCCTGATCTTAATCCCATTGAGATGCTGTGGGGTGATTTTAAACGGGCTGTACATAAAAGAAACCCATCAAACATCTCACAGCTGAAATAATTCTCCATTGAGGAGTGGGCCAAACTTTCCTTAGACCTATGTCAGAGACTGGTAGATGGCTATAAGAAGTGACTCACTGCAGTTATTTTACCCAAAAGAGGTAACACTAACTATTAGAGTAGGGTGTCCTAATTTATTCCTCAGTTAGAATAACATTTTTGTGGATATCTTTTGTTTCCTGAATAAATCAATGAAAATTCTTGCTGTTTACCTGCAATTACATCACTTTCTTTTCCAGATATAAATTTTAAAAAAAAGGTTTGACATCGATATGAACATTTCTTAAGAAAGAACTGAATATTTCATGGAGTGTCCTAATTTTTTCACATGACTGCATATACTTTTTTTTTTTTTTTAACAGAAGAAAAAAACCTAAAGATACTGTAAAAGAAATTTAAGTAAAATAAAAACCCTTAAATTTGGAAGGCAATGATGACTGAACAGAGCCCAGTCAAAAAAGTACTTCTTCGCTCCGTGGAAAACAAATAACTGAGGTGCACGAGTAGGAAGGCACTCGCGCATGCACAGTACGGGCTCGCAAAGTTCCTCAAATCTTAAAGTGCAAGTACACTTTTAAATCTGTCCATACTGGGCTCCGTAGATGACATCACCCACATGTGAGAGAATAGGCTGCCTGCTTGTCTTAGGCTAAATCAGAGACACAATGCCCTTAATTAGAGGTATAATTGGAGAAAAGCTTAGTTAGATGTATACTTGGACCAAGCTTGTCCACTTGGAGCTCATTTTTTTCATTTCACCATTGCTCAAGGGAGTATAATGAACTTTAGAGATCTTTAGGGGAAGGAACCTTCTTAGGCAACCTAGATTCTGATTAGCACCTCCACTATTGGAAGGTAAATTTTTTAAAAAGGCCCATTTATCCATGGAGATCATAAAATTAGGATCATTCTGATGATTTTTATACGTCCCAATTGCACCAGTTATATCACCCTGGTGAGAATATGTCTGCCTCACTGAAAAGCCTTTTTCCTTCCCTGGTTCAGAATATATAAACCCTTAAAAGAAAATCAGGGCCCTTCATTTGATTTGTTCATAACAGGTTTTAACATTGAATGAAGCCAGTGATTTGAAAGGCCTTTGCTTTAAAAAGGGCAAAATTATTATAGCATTAATAGGAAGGCATTCTCTTAAAGCCACAATGCAAAGTTAGAGTAACACATTCATACTTGCTGGAATTAAAATTTCTGGGAAAGATCTACATCATCAAAATACTCATCCTTGATCATTTCTCAGAGGCCAATGAATTCATTGTTAACTGATAAATCTTGAAACCTAAATGACCAACATGTCATCAAACACTACAAGCATGCACGGAACAAACCATCTGTTTACTTGCAACAGGATGACACAACGAAGGTGCTTTACTTCTTAATTGTTATGATCTTAATTGTTATAAACTTCTAACCCATTTGTGTGAAATATAGCTGTATTTACAATTTGGCAGCTCTTATGTGAGCCATAAACAAGATTAAACAGGTGAAAGATCAGCTGAAATTGAAGCACACAATTTCATTTGATGAAAATATAAAACATTCTGAAACTGCTACAAAAAAGTTTTTTTAAAAAAGCGATTTCATTAAAACTTTTACAAGTGGATGCAATATGGAAAAGCATATCTCCCGTTTGTTTGCAGCTTGCTGTAACCAGCTATGCTGTGGAAGAAGATGCCATCTGGCAAAACACAGGAGAGATGCACTATCCTGGCCATTGCTACTGTGGCAATCCCTACTGAGAACAAATACGAGATACTGAACAGATCGCCACAAGAGATGTTTACTCTGCAGCCCTTGTGAACAGCAAAGTTCTTAATGCTGCCCAAGAATTCCAATCCAATGTCTCCCAATTCACAATATGAAAAAGGAGTTTGTCCCTTCTCCTATTCACTAGTACATAAGTTATACATAGTGGTCACCATCCCCAGCTTTTGCTGGGCTTAAAGCAGGGTTTGTCAACTAAGCCCTCAAGACATACCTACCCAGTCAGGTTTTAGGAAAATGTATGATATACATTTGCATACTAAGGAGATAGTGCCATTTTTGCCATTCTGCCTGTGGGTTGGATAGGCCTGCTGTGGAGAGCATGTAATGAATCACCAGGTTTAAAATTCTTAAGTTCATACTGAAAAAAGACCTACTTTTACAGGTATGCAGTGGAGATTGGGGGGGAGAAAGCACAGACCTGACTTTCACACCTAGATAGTTAAATTTTGTTTAGTGATTAACCATGCTCTTCTGTCCTGATAAAAAAAGGAGGGGCTTTCAGTTTAACCTTGGGCCATCTAATTAAAGGAGCAGACTGACGCCTTTTCACTATTACCTCAGCAATTCATTGTGGCCTTCCAAATCTTCAGCTGCCCCATCAGCCCTCCAAATCTTCTGCAAGTGCTACTGCACCACTGAAGGAATGCCGCCTCTCCCACTGCCTGAAGCCTCTATCCTTAGCATTCCACCTCCTCTAACATAATTTCTTTTTCCAGGTGGGACACTATGGAGAGAGGTTTTGGGCAGTGGGAGAGATGCGACAAGCCTTCAGCCACAGCACAGCAACACCTGCAGAAGATTTGGAGAACTGCCAGGACCACATGCAACCTGTGGGACGCATGTTGGACACCACTGAGTAACAGCAACATGCCTGCACACAAATATGCCAAAAATACATGGGAGAGGTACACTTTATAAAGGAGCTAGAACTTTAATTAGACCAGTTTGCTAGCCTGAAGTCAAAAGATGATCTAAACAAAACATTTAAACAAAAAGCTTTACCAGTTCAAGATCATACAGAAAATCTCTAGAATTCCTATCTCTACAGACATAATTGCTCCAACTTATAACCCTAATACAAGGCCATGATCTGCCATGCTTAGTTCACATTGGTATATACTCAGCGGTCTCAAACCCTTTGCAGGGCCACATTTTGGATTTGTAGGTACTTGGAGGGCCACAGAAATAATAGTTAAATGTCTTATTAAGGAAATGACAACTTTGCATGAGGTAAAACACGTTATAGTTTATAAATATTTCCTTAATTGCTTCTGATAATTTCAGCTATACACAGCTGAAAGCAGTGCAACATGCAGAAAATGAAGTTTAGACAGTTTTTCACTTTCTGCATGTTGCACTGCTTTCAGCTGTGTATAGCTGAAATTATCAGAAGCAATTAAGGAAAGATTTATAAATTATAAAGAGTTTTACCTCATGCAAAATTGTGATTTAGGTTCTAAAGTCTCAACTGCAAGAGACAAGATTTTGGTGTAGTCCTCTAGGCTTTTTTGTAGAGGGGAGAATCAATATCGACTTGTGCCTGGAAAACTTGTGCCTTAAGTGTCCGGTGGTCGAGTCCGCAACCGCCTTCAGCTCTCACCTCCTCCAGCACTGGACACAATCACCATCTTACATCAAGCAGTCACCGCCAGGAGAGGTGCAAATTTCATGAGATTTCACGAGATTATGTACATATGCACAAACTGAGCTGCCTCCAATGGTTACCTTATGTTCTGGAACGTTGCCCGTCTCACTGATGTAACTTCATGCAAGTGCTTTCCTGCGTCTGTACAAGATTGTCCTCTCCACTATACCTCACAGACGCAGGAAAACGCTTGCGTAAGGTTACAACAGTGAGGCGGGCAACGTTCCAGAACAATGGTAACATACCGAGGGCCTCAAAACAGTACCTGGCGGGCCGCGAGTTTGAGACCACTGATATAGCTGGTATGGCTTCAACATACAGTAAATCCAAAAAGAAGTGGGAAAAACCACCGAGTAACCAAAAAAAAACACAAAAAACAACCCTCAGTAACTTCAGTATATTTCTATACCAAACAAAAGGCATGGGGAGGGTCATTAGGGTGGGCAGACTGGATGGGCCGTGGCCCTTATCTGCCATCAATTTCTATGTTTCTAAACTTTCCTACATCATTTTAATTTTTTATACATAAATAATGGGAGAAAAAGACCCAGAAGCTCCAATGCAGAACTTTCATAATAATTTGTAGTGCTGCAACCAACAACCTGGCAAACTAACTACCCAACAGCGTAGACAGAGATGGTCCTGATGTGATTTGATGCCAATGAGTTTTTTGGCATGGAATTCATGAAGAAACCGTTTGATAAAATAGAGATCTCCATTGGGACT
This sequence comes from Geotrypetes seraphini, assembly GCF_902459505.1. Classification (NCBI taxonomy): domain Eukaryota; kingdom Metazoa; phylum Chordata; class Amphibia; order Gymnophiona; family Dermophiidae; genus Geotrypetes; species Geotrypetes seraphini. Next base: position 395,341,836 of record NC_047085.1, on the reverse strand, counting down.
AAATTCCCAGATAAAGTGCTGATGCTTTGATTTAGCACTATTAATTTTTGGGGATGAATGAAATGAACACTATTTTTGTACAAAAATGTTATTTCAACTAAGGGCTCCTTATATAAAGTCACATAGTAAATGTACCGAAGTCCATAGGAATTGAATGGACGGTATATGTACCACAGCAGCATTGCTACCATGACTTTGTAAAAGGGACCCTAAATGAAGATGCATTATGTTTAATAAATGTTAAGTTTTTGTTTTGTATGGAAGTGTTTTGGCCAGTGATTATAAATGGGGATCCTTGTAAGTTGCAGTACTACAAATTATTATGAAAGTTCTGCACTGGACCCACTAAGGTCTTTTTCCTCTCATTTATGTATAAAAAAGTATACAAATATAAATCCAAACAACTTCAGTGAGAAATCAGCACTTATTTGTGTATTCCAACCACAGTCTATCTATATTAGAGGGGAAAAGGCCTCAGAAGCCTTGGGAAACAAATGTTTTCCTCTAGGCCAGGGCTGCCCAAGTCCGGTCCTCGAGATCTACTGGCAGGCCGGGTTTTCAGGATATCCACAATGAATATGCATGAGAGAGATTTGCCTGCACTGCCTTCTTGGTATGCAAATCTCTCTCATATGCATATTCATTGTGGATATCCTGAAAACCTGGTCTGCCAGTAGATCTCGAGGACCGGACTTTGGCAGCCCTGCTCTAGGCTATGAAAGAGAGAGCTATACGCGTTGTAAGCTCCTCTATCTGCTTCTATCATTGGCCAAAAAACCTCTGATATAGTGAATCATTAATTTTAAATAATTATTGTAATAACATAATTATTTATATACCGTGCAAATGCCTTTCGGTTCAAGGCAGTGTACAAAAGAATATAAGGAGAAATTAACATTGAAATTGATTAAACCATGTGGAAGTACAGCACACAGAATCTCCCTATCTGTCCCATATAGGGATCACAATCTATGCTAAGGTGCCTGGAAAGTAATGAAAACTTTGTACAATATTGATCAAATTGAGAAAGACGAAAAAGAGAGTTAGAACATAGGAAAATTAAAAGAATGAAATAAAAATAAAATCTTCTCATTAATCGGTCAAAATCAATCACATTTTAGTGTGCGCCATAAATACAACTGTAAATATGAAATATAAAATAAACAACAACAAAAACAAATGTAAAAAGAAAAGACTTAAGAGTACAGTCTTAAGATAATTATTGGCAATTTACAGAAGGCCCCAATTGAACCTTTGTCTAATGAAACAGTAACAGCCTATTTTAGAAAGCCACACTGCAACAGCCCCGAAAGCCCTTTAAATCTTTATGGGCTTCGGGGCCGTTACCGCAAAGCAGCCGTTAGCGCTGCTTTGTGAAAAACATGCCCTAAAGGATGTGACGTTGAAAATGGGTTTGCTTGTGGCCATGGCTTCAGCCTGCCGAGTTTCTTAGTTGCAGGTCTTATACTGCAGGGATCCTTTTCTGTGAATTACAGTTTCTGGGATGTCAGTTTGGTCAATACCATCGTTTTTTCCTAACATAGTACCATCTTTTCATGTCAGCCGCTCTCTATCTCTCCCTCTTTTCCTTCCTGCTTTCTGGAAAAAGGACTGTAGGGGGGTGCGCTTCTCTTCACTGAGTATTCTTAGAAGTGCGTAGGATACTTTCACACTATCTGCAGATCTCTAGCGACTTTGGCTTTTCAGATCACCTCTTTGTATTATTCAAGGGTCACGTAAACGGTAAGGCAGTGTCCAAAGCCTCCATCTCTCGATGTCAAGGAAACCATTGCTTTAAAACAGGTGGAAAAAATAAATACCTGAGAGAGAAGAGGGATAATAAATTAACACAGACGAGAGTAATGCAAAAATTCAAATGAAATAAATTCAAAATAAAAGAAATAAGGGAGGGAGGCACCACCACCTATGACCTATCCTGGAGCTATCTTTTAAAAAAAAAAAAGCTATTTTGTTTTCCTGCCTGATTACTAATGTGCCCTGATGAAACAGTGTAAACGATGGCCACCGTCAGCCGCGAAGAGCACAGTTCTGCAAAAGTTGTGTGAAAGCTGACCCTGAACGGAATAGCGAGACACTACTCAGATAAGCACTACAGTCAAACCTCGGTTTATGAGTGCCGTGGTTTGCGAGTGTATTGCAAGACGAGCAAAACATTCTCACAAATCGTGACTCGCAAACCGAGCATTGACTCAATTTGCGAGTCCCCCTGCCAACGAACCAGCATCGCCCCCCACCCCTTGAGAACCAGCATCCTCATCCCCCCAAACTAAATGCTTACCCCCAATGTGGCACCAGCACGCAGCACCAACCCACAGGAGGTGCTTGTGCCCGAAGATTTTTGCCTCTCCCCCGACTGGGCCTTGAGCATAAGCACATGGCTCAAGGCCTTCTGGCTCCTGCCTCTCTCTGAGATTCTCAGAGAGAACGCAAGCCAGAAGGCCTTTAGCATGTGCAGGTGCTCAAGGCCCAGTCGGGGGAGAGGCAAAAATCTTCGGGCACAAGCACCTCCTGTCAATGTACATGTGAAAGTTGAATGTGCTGTTATTGTATCATTATTTGTTGCATTTGTTGTATTGCACTGTTGAAGGTTTGAAAACCAATAAAGAATATATTAAAAAATATATATATCTGGTCACACCTGGATGAGATGCCAGTGATACTTTGTTCGCTTGAGCTTGAAACAGGAGAGGCCTGCCACCTACACCTTGAGAAACACTACCGCCAGGCCCTTTTCTAATCCAGCCTGCAAAAATGCTAGTTGAAGTCCTAACAGTCACAGGTTTCTTAGCCCAGAGAATAATATGAATGATTACTTCAGAATATCTTTTTCGTGTTAGGGCTGTGCAGGCACTGGCCCCTAACTGATGAGACTCTCATGAACTGGCAGCCTGATGCTTCTGTCCCATTGAAGACGTACTAGATCCATGTACCATGGTCGACAAGGCCAATCTGGGGCTAATAGAATCATTAACCATGGGTGAGTCAGGATGCAACGAATGACCTGTCCCACCATGGCCATAGTTTTCCGGCCATGGTTGAATCAACGCATCCAAACCTGTGCTTCCAGACTCTGCCCTACAACTGTAGAATTGGTCCACCGAGGCCATCAAATCCATCACCAGTCTTCACCAGCGTTGCACAATGAGGCTGAAAGCTCTTTGAGACAGCGTCTATTCTCCTGGATCCAGAGTCTGCCGGCTGAGAAAATCTGTCTGAACATTCTCTACTCCCACCTCATGGGTTATGGAGAGCACCTGGAGATGAACTTTCGTCCACTAGAACAACATCTAAGCCTCCAGGCACAATGGCACACGCCCGATGCCTCCTTGCCAGTTTACATAGGCCACTGCCATAACATTATCTGAAAAGTCCCGTCCTCCCCTCCCCCCCCCCCCCCCCCCCCCCGACTGCCTTGCCTTCCAGGTATTTTTTTCCATCAATGGTAATGCCAGTCAAATGGCTTAGTTCCAACCGGTTTATAGACCATTTCCTCTAATGGGGAATCCACTAGCCCTGCACTGGATGACCGTCACAATGGGCCTCCCAGCCAAAAAGGCTGGCATCAGTTGTTAGAATCACTTGGCCTAAAAGTCTACAGAGTGCCACCAGCGCAAGCTGGTCCTCACTAACCCTATTCATGGAAGCTGAAGTTGTAGAGAATGTCTCTGAGGAGACCACTGGGACAGAAGGGAATCCTGAAGGGGACACATGTGTGCTCTCGTCCAAGGGACCACTTCCAAGGTCACCACTATTGACCCCAGTACCTGGAGATAATGCCAGACTGTGGGATTCGGCATCACTAAGGAGGTCCAAACTCTGTTTCTGAAACTTCTGTTTGTGTAGATTGAGAAGACAGACATGGCCCTCCACTGTGTCGAAGCTTACTCCCAGATTCTCCAGGCACTGGGTTGGAATCAGATAACTCCTCTTGAAGTTGATTAGCCAACCCAGGTTCTGCAGGTGGTCTACAACTTGTTTTACTGCCTATTCTGCTTCCCGCTTTGATGTGGCTCTGATCAACTAATCATCCAAGTATGGGTGTACCTGGATTCCTATTCTGTGGAGGTGAGCTACAACCACCACCATCACCTTGGTGAAGATGTGCAGAGTCATTGTCAACCCGGAAAGCAGCACCATAAACTGGAAATGACTTTCTATAACAAGGAATCTTAAGTATTTCTTGTGGGTCGAAAAAACGGAATGTGAAGGCAGGCTTCTGTCAGATCTGGGGAGGCTAGCAACTGATGAAATGGATGATGGAACAGTCTCCATGCAGAAGCGCAGCACTTTCAGCATCACATTCACAGACTTTAGGTCTAGAATAGGTCTCCAGTCTTTAGTGCCTTTCTTGGGCACTATGAAGTATATGGTGTATCTACTGGAGCCCGATTTTTTGTCAGGGACTGGTTCTATGGCATGGATAGCTAATAATTTTCGACCCTGGTCTCCTTTCCCAGTGACTGGCTGGAGAGTCTATAAACAGATCCAGAAGGTGGCGATGGAACTCAATCTGGTGATCCTCCCAAATAAGATCCAGTACCCAGCGATCTGATGAAATTTCCTCTCATGCCCTGCAGTACGCCAACAGCCTCCCTCCTATCTGCAGGGTAGGGCTGTTGATTTGGCGTCATTGTGTTTTCTTGGAGACTGGGTTGACGGCATTTGGAGTTACTAAATCTGTTGGGAACTCTGATAGGATCTCTGAGTGGAGGATCCTGTGTAGTATGATGTATGCAAAAAAAATGCCAGCGGAAACAATGGGAGGATTGAAAATTGCTGTCCCCTATGGAATGGTGAGGTCTGCTGTTTGGTAGGGATTTAGTACGGCAATCCACCACACTGGCCATGAGGTCATCTAAGCCTTTACCAAATAGAATCTGTCCTTTGAAGGGGAGTCTGCTCAAAGTGGCCTTGAAAGCTGAATCGTTCGCACATTGCCTGATCCGGAGCATCCAGCGTGCAAAAATGGCATATGCAGACACCTTTCTCATGACCCTTATGTCATAAAGTGCATTTGCCACAATCTACTCCCTCTAGTACCAGCTGGGGGCATACATCCACCTCTGCAGCAGGACTCAGTCGAAATCTGGTATGGCCGGCAAGTGCCATGAATGAGGCTGCCCCTAAAGCTTTGATACCCAAAACTAGCGCCTCAAATTGTCTCCAAGGACTATATCCATTTTGCGATCTTACACATCCTTTATCATGCCTCCCTCATTATGTAGGGAGGTGAATTTTGTCACTTGAGCAACTGCAGAATCCACTCTCAGCTGGCTAAATAGCTGCTGAAACTCTGGTGCCTTAGGATAAAGCTTAGATATAATCCTGGCCACCTTTAGGGAACCATTCAGGGACTCCCATTGTTCTGTGACTAACAAAGTGAAGTGCAGGTGCACGTGAAAAGAAGTGGTATGAACATTAATGCCGCTCATGACCAATTGAAAGTTCATTGGCTATAGAGTTTCCAGTTCTAACTCCCTAAAGCGCATCTGTAATGATGTGGGGCACAGTAGTAGACTTAAAAAGATGCCTCACTGATGGGTCTTCTCCCTGGTCAAGGGAAACTACCACCTCCTGACCACTGGTCCCATAAAAGGACATTACAGGCATGGAGTCTGACCACCAACCCTTCCAGTCTTTTTCTGTCTTGTCACTCTGGGTGTACGGAGGGTCCCCTAGCGATGAGGAGACATCCTGGAGAGGAGGGCTTCCCTGATCTGCCACCGACGTGCCTGCAGGCAACAAAGAATGCCCAAGGTCTAATAAATAAGATCTCCAGAGAAGATTAACAAAATCCAGGGTAAACCCCTTAACAGGTGGCCTCTTAGACTCCTGCAAAGACTCAGACTAGGTTCTTGGGGGTCCACAGAAGCGACGCATTTTTGTTTGGTGCTTTGCTCTTTAGGGTCTTCGGAGAGATTTCTTTCCTGCCAAACAGACCCCCCTGTGGCTCCCCAGTCCTAGAGGATTCCTGGAAAGTTAAGCCCAAGGCTCCCACCCCTCACATGTTTCATGGTATGCAGAACACGGACACTCAACTGAGCATCAAGCGCAAAGCTGACAAATGAGGTCCATCTCAGTCAATTCTGAACAAAATTGAGGGGGTTTGAGACGGATAGAGGCTTTTAAAAATTAGATCAATAAAAATCCAAGATGGCTACTGACAGCAAAATTGTGCCGTAAACAGCCGGGGGAGGGGGGCCTTCCCTGAAGTTCATAAAATAATGAGTAAGGTGTTTTAGGGAAAGGGAGAACCTAGTTCTGGCTCCAGGATCCTTTAGATAGACTGTGAGCCCACTGGGACAGACAGGGAAAAATACTTGAGTACCTGAACAAATTCATGTAATCACTTTTGAGCTCCCCTGGGAAAACTGAATGAATGAATTTCAGGACCATCCCCTCTAGATTTTGCCCATAAGCTAGAACTCACTGTGTCAGCTTTCTCTGAAGCCTGACTGGAAAGAGAAGACTTTCTACTTCAGAAAACATCCAAAGCTGTAGATCTTTAGGCTGCCAGTCTGACCAACATTGACTGAAACCTCCACCCCTACAAACCCTGACACCATGATGGAGTGGGGAGATAAAGAGAGGCAGTTGGCTCCCATTAAGTCCCACAGGACTAAAACTGGGGCCCAACAGCCTGCGTTCAAGCCTCTGATAAATCAGAAAGCGAGCGAGCTCCCAGAGGAATGAACCCTGAGCTTCCAAGTTGTACAAAGCAGGCCAGCTCAGTAGATACACCTGCGAGTTGCCCCACGAGCTAGGGCACTACAATCCACTGGAGAAGGAGGTGGAATTTAAAAGATGCGACCGACATTCTTCTGCAATAACTCACGACCGGGGGATATTCACCTATTGTACAGACTCTTACATTTATGTAACAGAATTCAAGTATCTGAGTATGTGGCACATTTCCAGTTGTATAGTGCAATAAGCAAATTGAACACTGCCTTGCTTAAATCTTTAATGCTATATCTAGCCAGTACAAAATACCTGTCACAACTCTGGCCTGGCTAAATTCTACCATAGATCATGTCAATGATTTTATCCCATAACCAGGCATTCACTCACCCAACTGCCCCCCCCCATCATGTTTACATTTTAAAAACATTACAAAATGAGTCAAAATTTAAGTCTACACACATTTAGGGGTAGATCATGGGAACTGTGGCCACATGAGAGAGCTTTCACATGCTCTTCCAAAAGCACAACTGCTGAAGCAGTTTATGTAAAATACATTAAGATAAGCTGTATGTTTAATTACTACTTTCTGTGCTTGAACAAAGAAACCCTGCACCATTTTCAAAAGCAAGGCAGTGTTCAATTTGCTCATTGCACTATATAACTGGAAATGTGCCACATACTCAGATCCACAGACAATCTCCTTTGTACTATGTGTAGTGTATGTATATGTATGTATAGATAATATATACACACACACATGCAGCACAAAGGAGATGCATATGAATGAGAAACCCTAGGATGACTAATTGCACAGTGCAGTATTTTTAGATAAATAGATCACACACATTCTTACAAAATTCTGAGGAGTGTAAAACTGAAGCACAGCAGTAAAATCTCCATGGAATCGAACTGAATATTCTCCAAACCAGTCCATATGTATCTTTTCTGCTGCAAGAAAAATTAAAAGGGGGAATCGTGGCAGGTATTTATACATACTTAGGTCCTTCATGTGCAGAATAAAGGATAAAATTACCACATGCTCAGCTAACTGGTAGCGTATGTTCACATATCAAGAAAGGCTGAGATAAGGATATTTTAGTAGGTCAAGTCAAAATAATGAAACATTGCTATGGAAGAACACTTGCAGCTTAGGGTTATTACTATTCAGTATTTGACCACTAAGGTGATAAATTGATTTACAATAATAAAGACCCCTAATTTCCCACTGAATATGAAAGAGTGCAAAAATATCATTAACTAACTGGAAGGGCCTCAGTCATCGAGCCTACGCAAATCATAGACTCTGACCATACAAGTCTGTGTGCTTCCCCGGCTCCTTAGCTCTAATCATCGGCAACCTTCCAGTCCCTTACCTCAACTAAAAGGGTTTTAAATTTATTGTAAGTAAATTCCTAAAAAATTTTTTATCTTTTTATTTAAATTTATTTCGAATAACTTATTCTAAAATATCGGCTTTCTAAAAACCTAAATTCTCTAAATAGATGCACTATTTCCTTATGAGAGACTTAATTTAAACATCCAATATCCATTGAAATTACTTAGCTTTCAAATAATATATTACTTATATTTCAAATAATATATTTACTTATATTTCAAATAATATATTCAAATAATATATTCAAATAATAAATTACTTAGCTTTCAAATAATATATTTTGAGCAGCGTTGGATCTACCCTTCTCGTTTTTTTGCACAGATGAAATTGTGGACCAGATATATTGACGATATTTTACTTATTTGGAATGGATGTCAAACAGAACTGGATGATTTTTTGGACTATATTAATAACTGTCATCCGAAGGTTAAATTCACCTACATTTCTAGTGATACTGTGATTTCATTTTTGGATGTTTTGATAACGAAGACGCAGTATGAATTTCAAATGAAGGTCTATACCAAACCTACTGACTATAATTCTGTGCTTCACTTCTCTAGTGCTCACCCTGATCATCTTAAAAAGAGCCTCCCGTTTTCTCAATTTTTACAGATCCGCAGGATTTGTACTTCAGATTCTGAATTTAAGATCCAGGCAAATTGTTTAAAAGAAAAATTCTTACTACGAGGATATCCGTCAAAGGTTGTGAACACAGCTTATAAGAGGGCGTATTACAACCATCGTGAACATCTATTACGGGCTAGAACTATTGAGAATTCAGAGACTGATGAAAAAATCATGACCTGTGTATTAACATACTCTAAGAATAGCTATTATATTGCTAAGAGTCTGAGAAAACACTGGGAAATACTAAAAATAGCAGGGACCTTTAAAGATTATTCTTTAAGAATAGCGTACCGCAGAAATCGGAATTTGAAGGAAATACTATGCCCCTCTACCCTAAGGGAATTTAGAGATATTTGCTCGCCAGAAAATGCAGGGCATCAAATGTGTGGGAGCTGTCAAATGTGCAACCTTATGGATTGCACCAATATTTTTAAGAATCCAAGAGACAGTAGAGTATACACGTTAAGGCATTTTTCTGATTGTAAAACTAAGGGTGTTGTTTACATCCTTAGGTGTCCTTGTGATCTCCTTTATGTCGGTCAGACCTCACGAAAACTGAATGTTCGTTTGACTGAACATAAAAGTAACATCAAAAATTGTAATATGGGCGCCCCTTTAGCGAAGCATTGCATCGAGAAACAACATGAGTTTCTCTCCCTAAAGGTTATTGTCATAGAAATAGTTAAACCTGACAAGAGAGGTGGGAATTTTCGGCGGACGCTGGCTCAACATGAGCAACGCTGGATTAATCGTTTACAGACTTTAGCCCCGGGGGGTTTAAACAAACAGATGGAATGGCAACATTTTTACTAATAAGCTTATGGATGTTGCTGTTTTTCTCTGTGTTCTTGCTATCTGTTTCTTTAACCCTTTCAGGACCATAAGGATCGTAGGCCAATTTTTGTGGTTTTGACGACATTTTTATGGTAAAAAGGGCTTGCAGATGCCAAAAAATTGATTTTTTTTGTGAAATATCATTATTTTTATTTTAAAAAAAATCACACTTCTGGCTTATGGACAGTGTGGCAAGTGAATCTTCTCGTCAATCTAGCAACGACGCTAATGAATGAATGTCGGAACCAGTTTGTTTACATAAAGGCAGTATCATATGGAATCCGTATATATCAAATTTAGAACTGTAGACTATCCCAATTAAAATTTATAGGATTTTAAAGTTATGGGACAAATATGTCCCTTGGTCCTGAAAGGGTTAATGTAATCTGATACTATTTGTGACGTCAGGATGCTGACAGTTCTCCTTAAAAAGAGACTGTCGCCAATTTTTTGCTGTTTAGAGACTAAATCCGAGTTAATATATTTCAGTAGGTAGGTAAGGCTGTTCAATCTACTACTTTATAAGTTTCATTTATTCATTTCTGTTTTTTTGATTGTGTTTCTATTTTCCGCAGCATGCTTGACTAACTGGCCCTGAAGCAGTGGGTTTAAATAAGTTTCCACGAAACGCTGGCCACGTTGGCATGGTCTGAAGCAGTTTGCTGGGGATATATTATTTGAAAGCCAAGTAATTTCAATGGATATTGGATGTTTAAATTAAGTCTCTCATAAGGAAATAGTGCATCTATTTAGAGAATTTAGGTTTTTAGAAAGCCGATATTTTAGAATAAGTTATTTGAAATAAATTTAAATAAAAAGATAAAAAAATTTTTAGGAATTTACTTACAATAAATTTAAAACCCTTTTAGTTGAGGTAAGGGACTGGAAGGTTGCCGATGATTAGAGCTAAGGAGCCGGGGAAGCACACAGACTTGTATGGTCAGAGTCTATGATTTGCGTAGGCTCGATGACTGAGGCCCTTCCAGTTAGTTAATGATATTTTTTGCACTCTTTCATATTCAGTGGGAAATTAGGGGTCTTTATTATTGTGAATATTATTCTCACTAAGGGATTTGAGTATAGTGTGTTTAGATAAATTGATTTAGCAAATATAACATACACATTACTACTAAAATGCCTTTTCCCCTGTGCCATGTAGTGTAAAGAGGTACCATAAAATGAATGATTTATATTTAACACACAAAAATTTCGCACCCCATTTTCAACATAATTTGGTTCTTGGTTGCTTTTTGGTTTTATTTAATAAGCTGCCACATTTGTAAATCTACATCAAGATCAGAGTTAATATATCCTTTAAAGATTAAACTTCATCATTTTTTATAAAGATTTTTTCTGAAGGTCTTCTGTTATAGTAGTACAAAGAAAATACTCTTGCAAATAAATATGCCAGATATATTACTCGTAACTTTAAACTAAAATCATTTCTGCTAATTTATTCATTTGTAAATGTATTTTCCATTATAATTCTTAACTTAAAAAAAAAAAACCACAAACTAGTACAGTACCGATTTAAGTCCCCCTACTCCAACACACACATCTTCTCCGGTGATGCCCCAGCTTAAATATCATTACTTATCCCACACACTCATTTAATTCCATACACTCTGTGAAAAAGAATACCACAATTTATGAAACCTCCTTTATATTCTTTTGTTGTGCTACAATTAATTTCATCCTTCTGATCTCCCATAATTCAATCAATCAATCATGGTCAGTGGATTTCTCCTTCCAACATGCTGCTTCACCAGCTGTTTGTTATCTTATATACCTCTTAATTCTTTTATTCAAAAGAAAAAGCAGGTACATCCCTATACACAGTGAGTTAAAAAAAATATTAAAATCTTCCTCCTCAAAGCTCATAGCTTATAACAGGAAAATACTTTTAAAACCAATAGGAGGAAATTTTTTTCACTCAGAGAATAGTTAAGCTCTGGAGTGCATTGCCAGAGGTTGTGCTAAGAGCAGATAGCATAGCTGGTTTTAAGAAAAGTTTGGACAATTTCCTTGAGGAAAAGTCCATGGTCTGTTATTGAGAAAGGCATGAGGGAAGCCACTGCTTGCCATGGATTGTTAAAATGGAATACATATCCCCCTCCATATTCGCGGGGGTTCGGGGCAGAGCCGGCCCGCAAATATAAAAAAACCACGAATAATATTTGGGCCGGTTCTGCCCCTAACCCCTGCTTCCCATGGCTATTATAAGCCCTGAAAGCCCCCCCTTAAGCCTTACCTGTTGGTCTAGCGGGTTTTCAGGGCAGGAGCAATCTTCCCACGCTCCTGCCCTGTGCAGATCGCTCGAGCCATTTCCTGTGAGCAATCTGCACGGGGCAGGAGCATGGGAGGATCGCTCCTGCCCTCAAAACAAGCTAGACCACCAGGTAAGGCTTAAGGGGGGCTTACAATAGCCTAAAAAATGAAAATGTATTTTTTGATGTAAAACCACGAATAAGCGAATCCGTAGATACAGAATTTGCGAATATGGAGGGGGAACTGTATTGCTACTCCTTGGGTTTTGGCCAGATACTAGTGACCTGGATTGGCCACCATGAGAACGGGCTACAGGGCTTGGTCTGACCCAGTAAGGCTATTCTTATGTTCTAACATTGCCACTGAACATAAATAGTGCCCCCCCCACCACCCACATACATTTTTATATTCTCTCATGTCTATTTTGGGTTGATTTGGCACGATCAGACCGAGTAAGATAATTCTCTATGTACCATCTTATAGCTGTTTCCCTGCAAGTGCACTGCTGAGAAAATTTGGAATTATATGCTGCCATTGTTTCTCTTCAAATGAATCTCCCATACTCGTTTATGTTTCACTGCATTAAACCCCCTTAGGTATGTGTATAATGTTAATATTAAGGCTCCCCCCCCCCCCGTGCTGAACTCACTTATACTCACTAATAAAGGCTCTTCTGCTACCATATTCTCTTTAATGTACTTTTATCCTAACAAATATGTCAGTAGAGGATATACAATATACCATATAAAGTATACTGTTGTCTCTGAGTTTTAAATTACACAAACATTCTACCTACAAACACTTCAAGCCCAAACAACCTTCAAATGCTTACATGGAACCCAGGGAAAACAGCAAGCTGTCCTGTATTAGGTACTAACAGAATAATCCACAGATAATCCCATATTTTCAGAGTATAATTTACTTATGCAACAGCCCCCCACTCCTTTTATGTGTTCTATACATGTTTTCAGGATTCATATTTATGATCCTATGGCAGGGATTCTCACCCAAGTCGTCAGGATACCTCTAGCCCAGCGGTCTCAAACCCGATCTCACACTTTGGGCAGGAAGAAAGGCACTGACATCAGCTGACTTGTAACTTCCTGCAGTCGTCGCGTATGCCGGGATTCCTGTCTTCGCGTATCTGCTGGATACATGAAGGCAGGAGACCCAGCATACGTGATGGCAGCAGGCAGTTGCAACTCATCCGATGCCGGCGCCTCTCTTCCTGTCCAGTGTGCGAGATTGCGTACAAGACCGCAGCTGCAAAATATATATACTGCTAGACAAGGGGAGCAGGTAAGGGAGAAGAGGTGCTGCTGGACAAGGGGAGCAGGGAAGGGAGAAGAGGTGCTGCTGGACAAGGGGAGCAGGGAAGGGAGAAGAGGTGCTGATGGACCTGGCAGAAAGGAAAGGAAAGGTGCTACACACTGGAGGGAAGGGTGAGATGGTGCTTGGGGAGAGAGCATGTTGGGTTAGGGGAATGGGAAGGAGGAATGCCACTGAGGGAAGAGGCAAGGACAGAGAGAAAAAGCGTGCAGGAGGCAAAAGTGTTGGGACTCATGGAGAGGGCGAGATGGATGGGAAGAACAGAAAGGAAGGCAGGAAGGAGAAATGTTACACTGGGGAAGGGGGAGAGGGCAGAGAGTGAAAAGTTGGACTCATGGAGGGAGGGAGAGAGAGATGTTGTTTGGTTGAGGGAAGGAGGACCAGAGGAGAGGCATGCAGGAGGAAGAGAGAAAAAAAAATGGTGGACTGGAGGGAGCAATGTAGGACTGGGAGGGGAGGGCAGAAAAGAGGAAGGGAAGGGAGATGAACTGCAGAGGGCAGAAAGGAGGAAGGGAAAGAGAAATGTTACACGGGGGGGGGGGGGGAAGGAGAGAGAGAGTTAGGAAGGGAAGGTAAGACATGGAAACATAGATTTTGAGAAGAAAGCAGAAAAATTGAATGTTAAGTTAATGCCAAAGATGGGTGCAATATATATGAATATAGACCGATTCCTATCCAATAAAGAGCTATAGTTTCAAGAGAATGTGATCGAATACTTTCTTATACGCTCAGAGATATAAAACTCTAATGGGGAGTGATAACACCCCCCTCGCAGGAGTTCACCGTCCAGTCATTGCGTTAGATCATATGATCAATCTCTGAGGCTAAGTTATAAGAATATCATAATTTTAAGATGGATGCAAGGCAGAAAGTGAAAACAGAGAGAAAAACAGTCAATGGACAAGAAGGCCCTGGAAACATAGTTAAAAAAACAGAAAAATAAAGTTAGGAAAAATGATTTTATTTTCAATATAGTGATTGAAATGTGTCAGTTCTAAGAAAGGAAAGATGTTAAACTTTAATTGAGGGCCGCAGAAAAAAATAGGGTACTTGGAGGGCCGCAGAAAAAATAGTTAATATCGTATCAAAGAAATGACAATTTTGCACGAGGTAAAACTCTTTATAGTTTATAAATCTTCTCTAACATTTAAAGGAAAGATTTATAAACTATAAAAATTTTTACCTACAAATCCAAAATGTGGCCCTGCAAAGGGTTTGAGTTTGAGACCACTGCTCTAGCCAGTCAGGTTTTCAAGACATCTACAGTGAATATGCATGACATATTTGCATGCACTATTTCCATTCTATGCAAAGATGTCTCATATTCATTGTGCGTATGTCCAAAGGACTTGGTTGAGAAATCTTGTCCTAAGGGTATATCCCATACCAAGATCTGCCTAATATATACCTATATTTTTCTTATGTAAATCTGTCAGTGAAGCAGTCCTTCCTATAATACTATTCTATCCCCTGCTCTCGATATCCTCACTCCCCCCGTCACGTCCTATAAGCCACACCAAACCCCAGCCCTAGTTGACCTCTAAGATCTGCTACTTTCTGCGCCCAATCAGCAGAACGTCACTGGCTGAAATCCCGCGCTGATATTGACTTTCTACACTTCAAATTTCTGCCGACTTCCTTCCAATCTGCCCTTTCTCTTGCAAAACAAGACTACTAAACCCACTTCATTCTCTCAGATACAACCCTTGCCATCTCTTTCCCACACTCAACTCTACTTAAAGTACCCTCACTTCCAGCTCCTCCTTCTCTTTGTCCCCTGACTATGGCCGAGTACTTACACGAGGTTCACAAGATTAGCCACGAGTTCTCAACCAATCGCCACCTCCTCTCACTCCTCAAGTCCACTCTGTAGACTCTCCATTGACCCTCGCTTCCTTTACTTCCTTCTCTCCTCTTCGAAACTCGCTACCTGTTCCTCTGATCCCATTCCCACCCAATTATTGATCACCATATTTCTCACTATCATCCTCTCTATCTGCCATATCCTCAACCATCCACTCTCCACTGCAACCATGCCCGACACCTTCAAACATGCAGTGGTTTTGCCACGCCTCAAAAAATCTTTGCTGGACCCTACCTGCCTCTCCAACTATCATCCCGTCTCCCTCCTCCCTTTCTTATCCAAATTACTTGAAAGCACAGTTACTTACTGCAAAAGGTGTTATCCAGGGACAGCAGGCAGCTATTCTCACATATGGGTGATGTCATCCACAGAGCCCGGATGCAGACAGCTTCGCAAGCAGACTTGCTTGTAGAACTTTTAGAAAGTTTGCAACTGCCGCACTGCACATGCGCCTTCCCGCCCAGTGCAGGGCGTGCTTCTCCTCGGTTCAGATAGCTAGCAGAGAAGCCAACCAGGGGAGGTGGGTGGGTTGTGAGAATAACTGCCTGCTGTCCCTGGATAACACCTGTTATGGTAAGTAACTGTGCTTTATCCCAGGACAAGCAGGCAGCCTATTCTCACATATGGGTGACCTCCAAGCTAACCAAAAAGGGATGATGGTAGTGTTGGCAATTTAGGAGAATAAATTTTGTAAAACTGCCTGGCCAAAATGGCCATCCCGTCTGGAAAAAGTATCCAGACAATAATGAGAAGTGAATGTATGAACCGAGGACCAAGTGGCAGCTTTGCAGATTTCCTCACTGGGAGTAGATCCGAGGAAAGTCACTGATGCCGCCATGGCTCTGACTTTATATGACTCGACTCTGTAGACGCAGTCCAGCCCGAGTATAGCAGAAAGAGATGCAAGCAGCTAACCAGTTGGAGAAGGGGAGCTTGGAAATCGGATGTCCCAACTTGTTTGAATCGAAGGAGACAAAAAGTTAAGGAGCAGATCTATGTGGTTGAATGCGTTGCAAGTAGAAATCCAAAGCACACTTACAGTCCAGAGTATGGAGAGTTGTTTCTTCAGGATGAGAATGAGGCTTTGGAAAAAACACTGGAAGTACAATGGATTGATTGAGATGAAATTCTGAAACCACTTTAGGTAAGAATTTAGGATGAGTACAAAGGACCACCTTGTCATGATGGAATACTGTGAAAAGTGGGTCTGCAACTAAAGCTTGAAGGTCGTTGACCCTGCGAGCAGAAGTGAGAGCAATGAGCATAAACCACTTTCCATGTGAAATATTTAAGATGAGCCGAATCCATTGGCTCGAAAGGAGGCTTCATCAATTGAGCAAGAACAACATTGAGATCCCAAACTACTGGAAGCAGTTTGAGAGGTGGTTTGAAATTGAAAAGTCCTTTCATAAATCTGGAAACCACAGGATGAGTAGAAAGGGGTTTGCCTTCGTTAGGCTGATGGAAAGCAGCAATTACACTAAAATTGACTCGAATGGATGTACAGGAAAAGGCGGTTGGAGCATACCACGAGTAATTTCCTTCACTCGCCAGCACTCCAGCTGCCCTCTCCTGCCTCTCCTTCGTGGTCGGAAAATACCACGAATGATTGGGACTGCGAACCGCGGACTGCGAATTCGCAGGGAAACACTGTAGTTCAAACTCCTCTTACTGACTTACAAATGTATTCACTCTGCAGCTCTTCAGCATCTCTCCTCTCTTAACTCTCCATATACTCCACCCTGAGAACTCTGTTCGTCAGGCAAGTCTCACTTGGTGATACCCTTCTCCTCTGCAACCAACTCCTGACTCCTTGCTGCACCAGATGCCTAAATAACCTGCCTGACTTGGTACATCAGGCTCCATCTCTGGCGGTATTAGAATCCAAGCTGAAAGCCCACTTTTTTTTTTTTTTTAAACTTTAGATCCTATCTCAACCAACTTGTAAAGCACCCATTTCTGCTGGTCATGACCTCCATAGTCCCCCCTCCCACCCTATCCACCTCATCATTCCCCTTCTAATTCCCCAAGTATCGTATATAGATTCACCTTTTTGTCTCTGGTATAATTAGATTGTAAGCTTTATCAGACAGGGACCGTCTCTTGGGTGTTTAATGTACAGCTGCATACATCTGGTAGTGCTATAGAAATAATAAATTGTTGTTATTGGAAATTAATTTTTGGACCAAATATCCAAAAATTTCACAAAACATTCTTCTATGAACCAGCAGAACCTGAGCTCTATTACAATACACCATTTGTGCTCCACCTGTGAAAGGAGAAATGGTGGAGGAATACAGGAAACAAAGGGATGGTGGGGATTAAAATGTCTTGTCACTGTGCCACATCAGAACCTTGAACCCCATCTACAGCTTCTACATATTTTCAGAGACCTGGTAACAAAAATTTAGATAGTAACTTCATCCAACACTTATCACTACCACTGTTCAGACTGTCTGAAATTCACATTTGAAGTTATACATTTTACAACTTTAAAAGAGGTGAAATATATGCTATTTTAGATAATGTGTCAAAGTAAAAGCACATGAAAAGTTGCAAATAACTGTAGTAAGGGAGTTATCACTCATGCTTCCTTAGGCAAGGAAATTCACCCACACCCTCCTAGGAGAATTTTTTTTTTGGGGGGGAAACCCTCGACAATTGAAAATTCTGCACACTTTATTTGTAAATTTTTTGTGCAGAATTCCCTCATCTCTCCCAAAGCATGAAATATCCCACCACAGCTTCTCATGTACCTTCCTGCAATCTCCAACCCATTCCCACAGAACACCTCCACATCCATTTTATCCATCTCCCCCCCCCTGCACACACAACATCTACCTTTTTTTTCAGCTCCTACTTCTCATTCACCTACATTTTTTCCAGAAAAAATGCCTCCCTACTTGAGTGCTCCTGTTCAGATCATTTATAATTTCAAAAATAGTGGCCGCAACTTCCTGTGGAAGTCGCAGACACCAACAAGGGCAACTGGGGATGCTCCTGCTCCAAAGACACCACTAGACCTTGTAAAATCACAAAGTAGGCCTGGGGAGGGTAGAATGCAGAGTAGTAGGCAGCCCAGAGGGAGGGGGGGGCTAACTTCCAGCTATGTTGGCAAGGCCAGTTTCGATTACAGTTCCAGCTGAAAATGAGCTGCGGATTCAGTTTCAGCTGGAACCAAAATCACTGGGTTGGTCAGCCTCTAATACTATTCTAATGCAATGGAACACAGGAACAGCCTAAGAACATAAGAATAGCCTTACTGGGTCAGACCAATGGTCCATCAAGCCCAGTAGCCCATTCTCATGGTAGCCAATCCAGGTCACTAGTATCTGGCCAAAACCCAAGGTGTAGCAATATTCCATGCTACCAATACAAGGCAAGTCTATTGGATTTCCAGAAGCAGGGTTGGCTTGGAAAGGGGGAGTGTGTAAGCAGAGTAGAGGCCCAAGGCCCCACAGCTCCAAAGGGCCCCCATTAACCGATATCTCTCTTGCTCCCAATTCTGTCCAATCTACCTTACGAGTATGCCGGTGTAGTATTGATTCTGACAGGCTATCTGTGCCAACCTTTTCCTCTGCCGCATTCTGTCCAGGCAGAAAACAGGAAGAACATAATACCACATTGGGTCAGACCAGTGGTCCATCAAGCCCAGTAGCCCATTCTCATAGTGGCCACTAGTACCTGGCCAAAACCCAAGGAGTAGCAATATTCCATGCTACCAATTTCCCCTTAGCCGTCTCTTTTCCAAGCTCTAGAGCCCTGTTTTAGTCTTTCATCATATGAGAGGAGTTCCATCCCCTTTATCATCTTGGTCGCTCCTTGAACCTTTTCTAGCGCCACTATATCTTTCTTGAGATAAGGAGACCAGAACTGAATGCAATACTCCAGATGAGGTCCCACCATGGATACAGGGGCATTATAACATTCTTAGTCTTGTTAACCATCCCTTAATAATTCCCAGCATCCTGTTTGCTTTCTTGGCCGCCGCCGCACATTGGGCATAAGATTGTCTACAATGATAACTAGATCCTTTTCTTGGGCGCTAATCCCCAAGGTGGACCCTGTGATTCAGATTATTCTTCCCAATGTGCATCACTTTGTATTTGTCCACATTTAATTTCATCTGCCATTTGGACGCCCAGTCTTCTAATTTCCTAAGGTCCGCGTGCAATTTTTCACAATCCGCATGGAAGGGTGGGCAAAATGTGGCAGAGGAAAAGGTCAGAGGTGAGCACAGATAGACTATCGGAACTGCTGCCATGTTGGTGTACTCTGTAAAGAAAAGTGCCTTGTAAGGTAGACTGGGAAGAGAAAAGGAGGCAGGGAGAAAGGGAGGAGATGCTAGACCATAGGGGCCCCGTGAGGTGAGACATGGGGAGGAGAGGGTTGAGAGAAAGGAGAAAATACCAGACCAGGGATGGGGAGAGGAGACTGAAAGAAGACAAAATGGCCTGAGAGATACTGGACAACAGAAGGCAGGGAGAGATGTTACACCTAAGGAGTTAGGGAAGAGACTCTGGACAATAGTGGTGGGGGTATATGAGGGAAAATCAGGGAGATGTCAGGCTGCATACCTGACTTATTTTTCTCAACTTGATTCCCTCTTTGTTAAATTAATTTGAAAAATAGGAAGCCATGAATTATGTTCTAAAGAGACCTAGGATGTTTTGTTCTTTCTGGCTCTGAAACATTATTAGAGTGCTGCCCTGGATCTTCTCAGTGTTGTAGATTTAATATTATATTCATTCCAGAAATAAGGACTCTCAGAGATTTGAACCCCCTAAAGGAATTTGAAGATAGGGAGGAGGGGAGATTCTAGCTAGATTTGATAAGATAATAGGGAAACAACAACCCAGCAAGTCTTAATATATCAAAATGGTGGGAAGAAAAATGGGAGGGGACACACACAGTCTGTACAGCAATGGCAAATAGTCTGGGAAGCCATCCCTCCTCATATATCACAGTGTTTACCACATTTGGACATGGAATATAAATTACTATTCCATGACTATATGACACTTTCAAAGTTACATTCTATAGATGGAAACATACCTGATACTTGCTGGAAGGGCTCATTGTCAAGGGAGATTTTCACATGTAGTGGGGTTGTCTTCGGATTCAACTCTTTTGGCAAAACAGATGGGACAGAATTAAGCAAACTGCACATGTAGAACTGCCTTTGAAATATTTGGGGGGGGTTGGTTTTTTTAAAACTAGGTTGTCTCCTAAGCTGACCGACAGGGCTTTGGGTAATGGTGATTTGGCAAATATTCTCCTTCTAGTAGCACAGTTGCTTATTACTTCCCAATGGAAATGTCCAGAGTGTCGCACAGAGGATAGCTGATGAGTCAAAAATATGGGCAACAGAATCCTTGGAAAGAGCATTGGCCATGCACAGAGAAACCTAGGAAGTTTTGCTCTTTCTGGCTCTGAAACATTATTACAATGCTGCCCACTTAGAAATGCTTGAGTACCAGAATAAATTCATGTAAACCATTCTGAGCTCCCAGATGGATGAATAAATAAAAAATTATTAAAGTTTGAGCAGATCTAGCAATCTTTGTTAGAATTTAAAAACTGACATCTGCTCCTGCTGCTTGATCTGAATTGACTTCAACATTAGGATCAGAGATACTTTGACTATCATACTATCATTTATTATGATTGATAATTTGTGACACCAATTACTGCATTAAACTGTGGGCAGAAGTTTCTACCAAACACTATATTATATTGTAGACATAAATTTCTATCCGTCCTGGGGTGTTTTCTGCTTTTTCTATTTTTTTGTTCGTTTTTTTAAGGTTATAATGTTTCAGTTTTCATGACTTGTACAACAATGGTATATAGTGTGCCTATTTCTCTTTTTGAAAGACTTAAATTCCCAATGTACTGTTTACTAATATTGCAAAATTTAATAAAAATAAAAAAGTTCCAGGCTGCACCAGCCCTTTTACCAGTAGTATCATTGGAAGAGGAGCTCAGCTTTTCTGCCGGTATGGGAGGATACAACCTCTTGCACTTTACAAATATATGTTGTATGCACCAAGGAGCAAGGACTATCTAGTTATAGTCATGACATACATGTAAACAACTAGGCAAAAGGTCTGCTAAGTCCTGAAGGAAGAAAATTGTGGAGGCAAACACAGTCAAAGTCGAAGAGGTCTTCAAAAATATTTAAGTACATAGGTTAAAATACTGCAGACATGGCTGCATTTCACCTTGAATTGGCTGCTTCAGGGATATACAAAATACATTTCACTAACAGGTAACATACCTTAACATACAAACTATGTACATGCAAAGCATAAAAACTATAACAAATAATAAATCCAATTAATAAATAACTCAAGTTAAGTCCAATAAATAGTTATGTACAAAGTATACTGTACCCACAAAACATACAAACTGTGCAGAGGCTCATTCTACACATATAAGAAGTGTGGGAACCAGATCAGATTATTACATACAGAGAGCGACATGGTATCCATTATCGCAGTGATACCATGGTTACCACAGTAATGGGGACAGTATCAAGGAATTACCCACTACTGTATTACCACAGTACAGGTGGGCTGTTCTGGCAGGATCACGAGGCTGCTGCATAAAGTCTCAGAGGAAGATTCTCAAAAACCTACGTTACAAAGTGAGGGCCTGCTAACGCAGCCGTTCCGATACTGAATCTAAAAACCTGGAGACATTCTTTAAAAATCACGCACGCAAATAAGGGAAGCAGACAGCAGCAAAGATTTGCTAATTTGCATGTTTCCATCGCTAATGGGCGCATGCGCAGAAAAAAATGCTGCTGTCAACGTCGCTGTAAAACCAAAAACACAGCAAAAGCAAGAGAAATGCCCACACTCTCCCGCTATACCAACACCTTCCCCCCACTAACACAACCACCACCCCCCCCCCCCCCCGAAGCACTGCACTAAAACCTTCCCCCCACTAACCTGACCCCACCCCTCACCCCCCCCCCCCCCCCCGGGAGAGATGCCTAGACAGGAAGGTCAGATATGCCAGACCAGGGAAAGAGAAGAGAGAAATATCAACGAGAGAGAGAAAGAGATCATACTGTGGTAGAGAAGAGAAAAATGACAGACCACAGGAGGGGCAAAGGGGAAGAAAGTTGTCAGAACATGGGAAAGAGAGAGAAGATATGGTGCACAAGGATATGAGTAGGAGATAGAAGAAATGTTTATGGATAGATGGGAATAGAGGAGAAGAGGAGGGAGGAGGGGAGGGGGAAGGGGGAGGGGGATGGATGGGGGAGGGGAGTAGAAGGGAAGACATTGGAAAAGTAGACAGATTTGAGAAGAAAGCAGAAAAATGAAAGAAGTTGAATGTTAAAAGTTAATGCCAAAAATGCATGTAACACTTCAAAAATAGATTCTTATTTTAATTGTACACATTCCACCTTAGAGAATTTTCATCAACAGCAATACCATTCACCTCCAAGTATATAATTATGCCTTTACCAGTTAAAGAACACTTCTTCTGAGCCTCAGCACCACCACTCCACCGCTTCAAATAACTTTCATGGCGGTGAGCTTTATGTGGGAGATCGTCACTGGCTCAATCTTATATTTACTTTTTTGTGCTTACTAAAAACACTGTGATATTTTCTTTTTTCAGTATAAATATACAGTATAAATACTTTTGTTTTAAATAAATCACTTATCTTAACATGTTTCTTCGGGAGGGGAGGGGGGATGGGAGGGGAACTGATTATATTGTTAAAAATGTTATTTCCTGAATGGTACTACTGTTTGTATTTGCTTCTTACTGCTGGAATAATAAAAATCATTTAAACATAACATGTTTCTTCTTCATTTATACATTAAACTCGACCAAATTTTGAAAACCATAATATACATAAAAACCACATGAAAAAGTCCAAATATAAAAAATGTCCTGTTTTGGACTTTTTCATGTGGTTTTTATATGTATTATGGTTTTATGTTGATTAATACAAATAAAGATTTTCTACCCCAAGGTTGATGTGGTCTGTCCCACTCTCCATTTGTTCTTCTCCTGCTTGACTTTACGTGGTGTTTCTGTTCCCCCTCTTTTGTTCCAGAAAAAGAAGGACAGATCGAGACATCTGAGTTCCAATGGAAGTAAAACATGGATGTCTCAATCCAACAGTAAGGCCCTCTTTTATAAAGGAGATTACTACGGTGGCCCGTAGTAATCACACTAAAGCCCATTAGGAATTAATGGTATTCAGTGCCGTTGCTGCGTTACTTGCATTAAATATTCTGAGGGCTGTATATCACAGAATTTTTTTTGCATAGCTCTGTTTTGTTGTTCAGAAACAGACATTGTGCTGTTTGGTTTGCCATCACACTGAGAAAAGCACCAAGTCATGTGCTATTGATTTGCTTTTACACTGGAAAAAAAAAGCACCTAGTTATTTGTGTGTGATATTCTGAGAGTCATTCTTGATATGTTTTGCACATTAATAATTATAACTAAAATTGTCTGGACTAAAATATCACTGATATGAGCTGATGTTTGGCTTTCTATGCGCAATGCAGAACCCAGCATGCCTCGCAAGTTGTAATTTTATTGGTGTTCTTTCAATAAAAATAAAAGGAAAAAAAAACAACCATACTACAGGCTTAAAATGTTTATTTGCAAAGCCCTAGGTCCATAAAATTGCATAAAATCATCTTTCTGCTTTCAGTGGGGAGAAACGGGTAAGCAAATCAAGACTGTGGGAACAGGGTTTAAAAATGTGCTTCACTTTGGGGACCGAAAGGGGGCAGGAATGAAACTTTCTCCATGCATCACTCTCTATTATGTACCCTTGTGGTCTGAGTGAAAAACACCAAAAGACATAGCTGTAAAACAGGAGTACAGTGAGAAAGTTAATTGCACAGTTATAATGCTATTTAGCCAAGGCAGAACTCCTGAAAACACAATTACTTACCGTAACAGGTGTTATCCAGGGACAGCAGGCAGCTATTCTCACATATGGGTGACGTCATCGACGGAGCCCGGATGCAGACGCCTCACAAGCAGACTTTGCTTGAAGAAACTCGAAGTTTTGAGTCACCCGCACCGCGCATGCGCGAGTGCCTTTCCGCCCAGCGCAGGGCGAATCTCCTCAGTTCAGATAGCTAGCAGAGAAGCCAACCAGGGGAGGTGGGTGGGTTGTGAGAATAGCTGCCTGCTGTCCCTGGATAACACCTGTTACGGTAAGTAACTGTGCTTTATCCCAGGACAAGCAGGCAGCCTATTCTCACATATGGGTAACCTCCAAGCTAACCAGAATGGAATGGTGGGAGTGTTGGAAATTTAGGAGAATAAATTTTGGAATATTGTTTGGCCAAATTGTCCATCCTATCTGGAGAAAGTATCCAGACAATAGTGAGAAGTGAAGGCATGAACCAAGGACCAAGTAGCAGCCCTACAAATTTCCTCAATAGGTGTAGATCTGAGGAAAGCTACTGAAGCTGCCATAGCTCTGACTTTATGGGCTGTGACTTTACTGCAGGGGTGTCCAATGTCGGTCCTCGAGGGCCGCAATCCAGTTGGGTTTTCAGGATTTCCCCAATGAATATGCATGAGATCTATGTGCATGCACTGCTTTCAATGCATATTCATTGGGGAAATCCTGAAAACCCGACTGGATTGCGGCCCTCGAGGACCGATATTGGACACCCCTGCTTTACTGTGAAGGGGTAATCCAGCCTGGGCATAGCAGAATGAGATACATAGCAGAATGAGATACAAGCCACCATCCAGTTGGAGATGGTACGCTTAGAAATAGAATGGCCCAACTTATCGGGATCAACGGAGTCAAAAAAGTTGAGGAGCAGTTCTGTGTGGTTTGGTGCATTCCAAATAGAAGGCCAAAGCACGTTTACAGTCCAGAGTTTGAAGAGCAACTTCTTCAGGCTTTGGAAAAAACACTGGATTGGTTGAGATGAAATTCCGAGACCACTTTAGGGAGGAATTTAGGATGAGTACGAAGCACCACCTTGTCATGATGGAACACTGTTAATGGTGGGTCAGCAACTAAAGCTTGCAACTAACTGACTCATCGAGCAGAAGTGAGGGCTATGAGAAACACCACTTTCCAAGTGAGATACTTCAGATGAGCCTTATCAATTGGTTCAAATGGAAGCTTCATCAGTTGAGCAAGGACAACATTGAGGTCCCAAACCATAGGAGGCGGTTTGAGAGGTTTGACATTGAAAAGTCCTTTAATGAATCTGTAAACCACCGGGTGAGCACAGAGGGGTTTTCCTTCAATAGGCTGATGGAAAGCCGCAATTGCACTGAGATGGACTCTGATAGATGTAGACTTGAGGCCAGAATTGGATAAGTGCAAAAGGTAGTCCAAAACAGAAGATAAGGAGGAATGTTGAGGCTCCTTATGATGAGGAAAACACCACTTAGAAAATCTAGTCCATTTTTGGTGATAGCATTATCTAGTGGTAGGCTTCCTAGAAGCTTGAAAAACATCTCTTACAGATGGAGAAAACTGAAGAGGGGTTATGTTGAGAGGTACCAAGCTGTCAGGTGTAGAAACTGCAGGTTGGGATGAAGCAGAGATCCTTGACTCTGTGTAAGCAGAGAAGGAAAAACTGGTAGAAGATATGGCTCCCTGCTGCTGAGTTGAAGTAGAAGGGAGTACCAAGGTTGTCTTGGCCACTGAGGAGCAATTAGAATCATGGTGGCATGATCGTTCTTCAACTTGACCAGAGTCTTGAAAATGAGAGGACATGGAGGGAATGCATAGAAGAAGAGATTCATCCATTCCAGAAGAAAAGCATCTGCCTCAAGGTGATGAGGAGAGTATATCCTGGAACAGAACTGAGGCAGTTTGTAGTTGTGGGGGAGCTGCAAAGAGGTCTATCTGAGGTGTTCCCCACTGTGAAAAAATGTGATGAAGAGACGAGGAATGGAGTGTCCATTTGTGAGGTTGCAGAAGACGACTCAAGTTGTCCGCCAAGCAATTTTTCGCCCCTTGGATGTAAACAGCTTTGAGGAAGGTGTTGTGGCGGATTGCCCAGTCCCAAACCTTCAGAGCTTCTTGACAAAGGGAGGCAGACCCGTCCCTCCCTGTTTGTTGACATAATACATGGCGACTTGGTTGTCCGTCCGAATGAGGACTACTTGGTCGTGAAGCAGATGTTGAAAAGCATTGAGAGCTCTGAGGATCGCTCTGAGTTCCAACAGATTGATATGACACTGACGATCCGTACTGGTCCAGAGGCCTTGAGTACGGAGACCATTGAGATGAGCACCCCAAGCGTAGGTCGAAGAGTCTGTCGTGAGGACCTTCTGATGGGGGGGCGTTTGGAAAAGCAAGCCTCTGGAAATATTGGAAGAGTGCATCCACCAACGGAGAGACTGCTTCAAGGAAGGAGTGACTGATATGGGTCGAGAAAGAGGGTTGCAAACTTGCGTCCATTGAGATGCCAGGGTCCACTGAGGAATTGAGGTGAAATCTGGCAAAAGGAGTCACGTGTACTGTGGAAGACATGTGACCCAGAAGTACCATCATGTGTCTCGCTGAGATGGAAGAGCGGGAAGACACTGTATGACAGAGTTGAAAAAGAGCTTCCAGTCGCTGTTGTGGAAGGAATGCTCTCAGTTGGACAGTGTCTAGAACAGCTCCAATGAATTGTGAGGGCTGAAGTTGAGATTTGGGAAAGTTGATTTCGAATCCTAAACTTTGTAGGAACCAGGTAGTCCATTGGGTCGCTACAATAACCCCTTGAGATGTGAAATCTTTGATGAGCCCGTCATCGAGGTAGGGAAATACCTGAAGACCATGATTCCTTAGAGCTGCTGCTACCACTACCAGGCACTTGGTGAACACTCTGGGAGACAAGGTCAGGCCGAAGGGTAGTACTCTGTATTGATAATGCAGATTTCCGAAATCTGAGGTATTGACGGGAGGCTGGATGAATGGGGATATGAGTGTAGGCCTCCTTGAGATCCAGAGAACATAACCAGTCGTTCTGCTCGAGAAGAGTATAAAGGGATGCCAGGGCCAACATTCGAAACTTTTCTTTGACTAGGAATTTGTTGAGAGCCCTGAGATCCAGAATGGGCTGCAGATCGCCCGTCTTCTTCGGAACAAGGAAGTAACGGGAGTAAAACCCCCCTGTTCTGCTGTTCCAAGGGAACTGGTTCGATGGCATGGAGACGAAGCAGAACTTGAGCTTCCTGAAGAAGAAGGGCGGTCTGGGATGGATTGGAAGGATATTCTCTTGGAGGAAGCTCTGGTGGAATCTGAGAGAAATGAAGAGAGTATCCTTCCCTGATGATGGTAAGTACCCAGAAGTCGGATGTAATTGTCATCCATCGATGGTAAAAAAGATGGAGACGACCTCCTATAGGGGGAAAAGAAGACAGTCAGAACGGTGGAGGTTATGCTCTTGTTTTAAACAGTCAAAAAGGCTGAGTAGCCTTAGGTGCAGCAGAAAGTTGAGGTTTTTTTTGCTTCTGAGGCTGCTGTTTCTTAAGAGGAGGGCGATTATAAAGAGCCGTCTTCGAAGCAAAACGCCGCTGATAGATAGGAGCAGGGCGTGCAGGTTTGGCAGGAGCTGGCTTTGGCTTAGGTCTGACAATAGAAGCAAAGGATTTTTCATGGTCAGACAATTTCTTGGTGGCTGCCTCGATGGATTCATCGAAGAGGTCATTGCCTTCACAAGGGATATTAGCCAAGCGGTCTTGAAGATTAGGGTCCATGTCAATGGTACGAAGCCAGGCAAGATGACGCATAGCTACAGAGCAAGCAGCTGCTCGGGCAGACAACTCGAAGGCATAAGATGACTGTAGGAGATGTAATCTGAGTTGAGATAAAGAAGCAAGGACTTCTTGAAATTCAAAGTGCTTTTGAGTATCCAAATAAGTCAAGAACTTTGGTAATAAGAGAAATGAGGAATTCAAAATAAGTAATCAACTGAAAATTATAATTGAGGACTTTAGAGGATATCATGGCATTTTGATAGATGCGACGTCCAAATTTGTCCATCGTTTTGCCTTCTAGGAGGAACTGTGGCATAAACCTTGGAAGGATGGGACCTCTTAAAGGAGGACTCGATAAGCAGGGACTGATGAGATAACTGTGAGTTGTCAAACCCTTTGCGATGCACAGTTTTATACCGAGAGTCCAATTTTCCTGGAACAGCTGGTATGGAAAAAGGTATTTCCATGCATCGACCAAGTCCGATTCAAAAGCTTATGAAGAGGAAGCCTAAGTGACTCTGCCGGAGGTTGAGGAAGATGCATGACTTCTAGATACTACTTAGAGTATTTGGAGCCAGTATCAAATTGAAGATCCAAGTCCACAGCCATGTGACGAAGAAAAGATGAGAAAGATAGCTGATCCGCCAATGCTTTGCCTCGAGGATGTCGAGGCAGCCTGGGTCAAAGATGAAGCTTCAGCAGGAAAAAAAGGCATCAAAGGAATATGGTGACTTGGACGAGGCAATCGAAACCGGGACATCCTTGAGGTCCAGCATTGGAGACCTCGAACGAGGAGTCGGTGGTCTAGTCGAAGTTTGGGTAAATCGAGGCTTAGTTGAAGAAGGTCTTTCTTTAGAAGAAGAACTATGCCTGGAAGGATGCCTCAATGAATGCCTTGATCGTCAATGAGAACTGTGCCTGGAAGTAGATCTCGAAGAGCGAGGAGACTTCGCCTCAGAAATGGAAGCAGCCGATGGTATCAGAGAATGTATAGGACTGGAGGCTGTAGATCGAAGCTCTAGAGGCTTGGTGGAGGAACCTTGATGCACTCTGCTCCTTGTATAGAATGTGAGGATTCCTTCCGAGGCACTTGCAAAGATTCTGCTCCTTGCTGTACGTGCTTGGATGCCAGACCAGACACTCGCAAAGACTCTTTTCCCTGCAAAGAGTGTGTAAGCTCAGACTGAGGCAAGGGAAGCGGATCGACCTCGCGGGAGTCTGCTGAATGCCCAGGCTGGATAAGAGGAAGAAGCTTCTCCAACATGGTCTGGAAAGAAGCCGGCAAGGATGGATCCGCGTCTGAAACTGGACCACCTGCTTTGGCTGGAGGTTCCCTCGAAGTAGTGTGAGTGTGCTTCGACTTCGAAGTCTTAGGCACTTTAATCACTACCGCTGGAACTGTCTGCTGAGCTATCTGACCTGAGGAAACAGGGGAAGATATAGCAGATGTCGAAGAAAGAGCCGCTGCAAACGACGAAGGTCTGATGAGGCTCGAGGTGGAAGCAGTAGAAGCAGAAGGAACCTCGGTAAGAACCTCAAAGAGCTTGTCCACCAAAATACGACAACGATTGAAGGCTCGAGGCTGAAGCGTAGTATAGCGCAGGCACGACTTCGGATGATGTTTCAGCCCAAGGCACTTGAGGCAGCAACGGTGGGAGTCCGTAAGAGAAATTGCACGCTGGTACTTGCTACACTTCTTGAAGCCCGTGACAGGCTGGGACATAGAAGTAAAAATAGCCGCCGCAAGATTGAAGCCCTCGGGCTGCGGCCAAGCAGCCTGTCCCGGGAAACGGACGGAAGAGGAAAAAATGTTTTGTTTTGTTTTTTTAACTGAAAATGAAAGAAATAAAAGAACAGCGATTCATGAGGAAAAAATACAAACCGCGGTTCAGAAAAGGCACAAAGTAACGAAGTTAAACGCAGAGAGTCAAAGACAGACTTCTCGGCTCCGTGGAAAACTGAGAACTGAGTAGACGTGCCCTGTGCTAGGCGGGAAGGCACTCGCATATGCGCAGTGCGAGCAACTCGAAACTTCGAGTTTCTTCAAGCAAGTCTGCTTGTGAGGCGTCCGCATCCGGGCTCCGTCAATGACGTCACCCATATGTGAGAATAGGCTGCCTGCTTGTCCTGGGATAATGAGCATTATGAACTATCAGTAAGACTACTGCTTTTAAGTGTTTGTTTGGTCATATGACCTTAATTATGAAATAGTGAGGCTCCAAGCAACTTCAAAAACATTAAAAAAAATAAAAATAAAAGGAAATTTTTAGATCACTTAAAATCATCCAAAAATATAAAAACCTTTAGAACAATTCAAATAAACTTTTAAAACCAGCAATCTAACTCCCTCTTTTATGAAGCTCCATTAGGCTTTTTTATTGCCGATCCTGGTGGTATTAGCTCCAATGCTCATAGGAATTCTATGAGTGTCGGAGCTAATACCACCGTGGCTAGTGATAAAAAAAAGCCTAACGTGGCTTTGTAAAAGGGGAAGCAATATGGCAGGCACAACAAAAATTTATAAAAACCCAATAAAGCTTTGTTTTTGAAAACAAAATATATCTACATGAAGGGCACAGCCTCCTTTCACATCCCATAAAAAGTTTTCTTCCTTATCTCAATCAACATTTTTTAAAATGCTAAAACAAGATGGTCACTGCAACTTAAAAACAAGTCAGGATAAATGCTATATCAAAAAAACGGACTCCTTTTACAAAGCCGAGATAGCGACTGCTGCTGTGGCGATTGCTCCAGCACCCATGGGGTTTTAATGGGCATTTGAGCATTTGCCATGCGACAGCCGCTACTGCCGCTTTGTAAAAGGTGGGTAGAGGTTAGAGAATGACACGGTGGCGGTTACCCGAGGCCAGCCGCGTTTAGCCGCGGGTAACCCGCCGGAACGGGGAATGAAAAATAACAGTCGCTGCGGGGACGGGGACAAGGCCATTCATCGCCCGTGGAACGGTGAATGGTCTTGTCTCCGCAGTGAGGCATTAAGGATCGCGCGGTCCCCGCAGCCACCGCCCGCCCGTAGCGTTTAGCCAGCTCCCTCCCTCTACCTCACCTTAAATTCTGAGTTTGCCAGCTTCCATTTTCCTGAGCCGCATGAGTTCAAAAAGCCGTGCACGCGCGGCTGCGCGAGTCCATCAAGCTTCTCTTCTGACGCAACCGGAAACAGGAAGTTGCAGGAGAGGAGAAGCTTGATTGACTTGCGCAGCCGCGCGTGCGCATCTTTTTAAACGCGTGCGGCTCGGGGAAAAAGGAAGCCGGCAAACTCAGACTGTAAGGTGAGGTGGAGGGAGGGAGCTGGCTAAACGCTGCGATCGGGTTGGTGCGGGCTGCTAGACCGTGAGATCGCGTTTGTTCCCGGCTCATATTAGGAAGGAGGGAGTGAAAGGAAAAAAATTTATGGGCCAAGGGGATGAAGAGAGAAATAAAGAAACCCACAGCAGGAAAGAAAGGGGAAGACAGGCAGGTGAGCCAGATGCTGGAAGCAGGGGGGGGGAGAAAGAAGGAAAGAAGCTAGATGGGGTTGAAAAGAAGAGACACGCTGGTATGGAAGAGGAAGATAGGGCAAATCTGGACAGAGGAAGGTAACAGAAAGAGGGGAAATTATGTGCATGGGGCATAGGGACAGAGACATAAAGGGGACATGCCATGGGGATGGTATATGGACACGGGGGGAGGGCAATGGCAGATACATAGGAGAGATATTAGAAATGGGGAAAATAGGAACACAGAAGCGAGATAATTTGTGGGAATGGGACAGGGACAGAGCTCGTAGGCTCCAGCGGCTTGCACAAATTACATTGTAACGTGCCACGAAAATAAGAGGGAGGGAGGTAGATAGATAGGCCACGCGAGAGGAGCTGAAGGGTGGTAGAAAGGAACAGATTGTAAAGGAGGGAGGGAAGGGTGGTGGTGGAAAGGAATAGAACAGATATTGAAAGAGGGTAGAGAGGAACAGACCCTGAAGGGAAATGTGGAAGGAGTGGGGAGAAGATGCTGGAAGGGAAGAAGACAGATGCCAGACTATGGGGGAGCGGAGGGAAGAAGATGGGTGCTAGACCAATTGGGGGAGGGTGAAGGGAGAGGCACAGTAACAGCAAATGGAAGACGCAGAGAGAAGACACACAGTGGATGGAAGGAATTGAATGAGAAGATGTGGAAAGCAGAAACCAGACAACAAAGGTAGAAAAAAAATTATATTTATTTATTTATTTTTTGCTTTAGGATAAAGTAGTATATTAGTTGTGTTGATAAAAATTTATAAACAAAGCCCTGCCAGCTGAACATCTCTTTCTCTAGTTCAGCAGCAGGAACTTTGATTTATAAGAAAGGAATAAGCTAAATATTACAGTACTAAGGCTTATATGGATGCTGCGGGGACGGTGACGGGGCGGTGAATGGGATGGCAGTGGCGGTGACGGGGCGGTGAAAGGGATGGCGGTGATGGTGACGGGGCGGTGAAGGGAATGTCAGTGACGGAGCGGTGCAGAGGATGGTGGGCCGGGGACGGGGCGGTGACAGGGACAGATTTTTTCCCCGTGTCATTCTCTAGTAGAGGTAATATAATCATGAAGGGCAGGCCTTCCTTTGCTCAGAAATATGTAAAATCACCAAAAAAAATTGGTGGCTGTAACTTAAAAATGATCATAAAACCTTGAAAAAAACTTCATTAAAATATATATATTATATTTTTTTTTTTCAGCATGGAAGGCATGATTTACTTTTTCAAACTATGTATAACTTCACCCTACTTAAAATCATAAAATCACTAAAATATGACACATTAAAATGATAAAAGTCAATTAGAGCTACTTTGTTTAAATAATTAACCCTCCCTTTTATGAAGCCACGTTAGTGTTTTTTAATCACCAGCCGCGAGGGTAAAAGCTCCGACGCTCACAAAATTCCTATGATCGTCTGAACTTTTACTGCCATGGCCAACAATTATAAAAACGTTAATACGGCTTCATAAAAGGGCTGGAGTAGTAAATAAAACCATGTAAAATAAGACCTTGGTGATGGTATCTGTTATAAGCATCAATTAGAAATCAAAGTGGATTACAGGAAAATTGGTAGATTTAACTCCTGGTTAAAACTATGAGTCTCAGGATGTTATATGCATCAAGACTATCTAGTTACAGACATGACATATAATACTATGATATATGAACAAAATATTTTGTTTTCTATAGTGTGTAACCCTCTAACGATAAAGATCCCAATAGCACTAAGTTACTTAAAACAGCATGGCTTTTTATAGTTGGACCATCAGATAACAGGTACTGTTGCCAAATGTAATTTCATACGGCACCTGCACAATCCCAAGTCTTCATAGGTCAATTTTGCTTATTTTTATATCATTTTTAATATAATTTTCTAATACTTCTTCATTCAACATTATTCATGTATAAAAAGGAAGCACTTGATTGTGTTAAGAGAAGTTGTCTGCCACAAGTTATGTTTTCGTATTAACTACGTAAGAACAGTGGCTCCTAAGTCATGTCTTCAGCAATTCATGAATCAATGGTATTCTATAACAAGCGGGTTGACTCATTAATCTCTGAAGGACTTGACTCATAAGCCTCCATCCTGACGCAGTTAATACAAAATCATGATCATCTTGAGGCAGGTTGCCTGCCATAAGTTAATGCTCCTTTTTTATATATGGAGTGAATAATGATGAATGAAGTATTACAAGACTATATTTAAAAATATGTATACATAAAAATAAGCAAAAACAAAACAAAAACTGCAGATCATGTACAAGATGCAGGCACTGTTTATTGCAATATAAATGGTATAACAACTATTTACCAACCAAGGGGCCCAACATGGTCCGTGTTTCGGACAAATTGCCTTCCTCAGGAGCCCGTGATAAATAAGTTATAGTAACAAACAGCAGTAAATTGAATAAACAAGTGCCGCTCAACCTCCGATATCGGGTGTAAAAGTGTGTCGCAATGACAAAAACAACAAAAAAAAAAAGGATGGGCATTTAAACATGTGAATGACTAAGTGGTAGAAGAGTATAGGAATAACTTTTAGAGATTTTTTTGCTTTAATGAATTTGTTTTTTTTATTAATATCAGAAACCAGGCTATCACATGGAGATCTAATGAGAATATTAGGGGTTGGGGGTAAAATCTCATCCAGAGTTGATAATTGTTTGTATGTATGAAAATCACTTTGAATGTATAACCACAAAAAAGCGTTATTCACTGGCCCTTGTTCTTTATGACCGCAGCTGCCATTGGTTTGCTTCCATTTAGTTACAAAGAAAAAAAATCAGAATAACTAGAACCCCCCCCTTTTCCATATCAGCAATGGAAGTGCAAAAAAATATGTCTAAAGGGATCAGAGATCACAAAGGAGTATATTCTGGATTATATCAGAGACATAAGAACTAAAACGATGCTGTAATGCATGGAGCACAAAGTCAAAAATACACCCAATGTCAGAAAGCCAGCAGCAAAGAAAAAAAAAAGGAAACAAACACATCAAACATGAAAACAAGTCTTCAATTTCTAGGGCAGTGATGGCTAACCTTTTTGAGCCCGAGTGCCCAAACTGCCGCATAAAACCAAAGAATTTCCTCAAAGTGCCAGCACGTCAATTAAACCTTAATAACAAGATTTTAGTATCTAAAAACTCTTTATAAAGTTGCCTGAACTATGTAACATCATTTGTAAAGGTTGGAATCTTTGTATTGTCAGAGAATCAATTTGATTCACAATCCTTTGGTTTTCATTTCAATTTATTGGCAATTTATAATGTTTTAATGATTTCATTCAATTTAATGAATTTAGGAAGAATTTGATTCAGTTACACAATATATTTTAAATGTATTATTCACATAACATGTCAAATGTATCCTGAGTAAAAAAAAAAGATAAACTTCTTAAAACTGTTAACTGTGTCAAGACTCGGTGTGCATTCCCAAAGAGTCTATACATGTTTTTTTGTAAAATTTACAATCAAATTAGAAAATAGTTAAATCATTACATTTCTAATAATATGATGTAAAGAAAACAAAAGATCTTTCAATTAAACCAACCGTTTTTATTGGAAATTCCAGATTGGAATACAACAGGGCCATGTAAAGTCCCTTTTTTAAATAACATCTTTAAATAATATTTAAATAACTTAGAAAGTGTCTTAACTGCAAACTGAAAACACTGCTTCATGTAAACATATGCATTGGGCATGCTCTGAAAAAAATTAATGTGATTTTTGTTGTTGCATGCATGCTGATAACTTGTCAATCCTTAGCTCATAGTGCGTTAATTTCAGAGCAACACATGCAGCACTCATGTCATCCGTTAATCTGTTTCTAGCATCAGATTTTATATGATTCAAAGCTGAAAACAGCTGCTCACAAGCATAGGATGACCCAAACAAAGTAAGAAGAGCAATCCCAAGTGCTTTCATGGACTTAAAATTGTCTGGCAGAGAATTCCACGCTTTTAGGATTTCATTTTCAGAACTGCTAGCAGTGATTTCATTTGTCACCCTTTCACACTCAATACGTTCAAGAGCCGCACGCAGGTCATTGAATTTACTTTTCCAGATAGAGCTTTCTTGAAATTCCAGTAGCTCCATTTCCAAATTTTGAATATCCAACCACTGTAAGCAGGAAAGATCAAGATCTTCAAATGTGGACTTTTCTGGGGAAGTTATAAATGAAAGGGTTGTCTCCATCTTACGGAACTGAGAAAATCTTTTACTAAAATTCTCCTTTGCTTCGGCTACAATGGTGGAATATGCTTTGTGGATTTCCTGGTGTTTTTTATGACTGTCCACAAATGTTGTAGAATTATCCAAATGTATTTTTAGGTTGGGAAAATATTTTAGCTGTCCACTCTCAAGGTCTTTTTCAAAACATGCAATTTTCTCTCAAAAGCTTTGATGTCACTAAACATGCTTTCTGCTGTTTTTCCCATGCCTTGTAATTTTTTGTTTAGTACATTAAAGTGGTTAGTAAAATCTGTAAAGAACATGAGGTTGGTAAGCCAGGCCATGTTGGTGAGTTGAGGATAGTCTTCCCCCTTTTCGTTCATAAATAGCCTAACTTCTTCCAAGTAGGCCACAAATCTCTCTAACACTTGTCCTCTGCTCAGCCACCGGACATTATTGTACATCAGTAAAGTGTTATATTGTGCCTGAACCTCATCAAGAAGGGCTTGAAATTGTCGAAAATTAAGAGCACGCGCCATGATGAAGTTCACCATTTTTGTTACATCTTTGAGGACATCGTCAAGTTTTTTGCTGCTTTCTTTGGCGCAGAGAGCCTCTTGATGTATTATGCAGTGAAATTGAATCAGTGGATGTTTTGCTTCCTTAGCAAAGAAATGAATGAATCCTGATGTTGTCCCCACCATGCTAGGTGCTCCATCGCTAGTAACTGAAACCACTTTTTCTGGACTTATGTCTAGTGATGAAAAAGCCTCCATCACAGCATTGTGGATATCTATCCCTTGTGTTCTTCCAGGCAAAGACAGCAGTTTTACCAGCTCTTCTCTCATGATGTCACCAGTAGCATAACGCAAAATGAGCGCTAGTCTTGCATGGTTAGTAATATCTGTACTTTCAACCAAGCACATGGAGTAGAAGGATGCTTTTTGTAAGTCGCAAGTAAGCTGTTGACTAACATCAGCAGCCATTCGCAGAACCCTATCTTTTGCAGTATTTCTGCTTAGCGGCATCTCAGAGATGCGCTGCACAATTTTATCCTTGTTTTGGAAATCATGGAAGAGTGAATTACTCCCAGCCAAAATTGCCTTTTTGATAAAATCTCCATCAGAGAGGGGCTTACCATGTTTTGCCATGCACAGTGAAATTTGAAAGCTGGCAACTGTAAGATGATTAGTTTTTGAAAGATAGTTGCTAAAACTAAGAGACTGGGAGTGATATTTCTTTAATTTTCCTACAAGGAACTCTTTTCTTTGAGCTAAACCAAGTTCAGCAACACTGTTATGGTTGGTCTCAAAGTGACGTTTGACACTTGATGTGCGAGACACAACACTTTCATTACACATAATACACAATGCTTTCCCACTGCGTTCAATCACTCCATATGTACTCTGTCCAGGCCTCTTGGAATGGTCTTCCACTATCTGTTTTTGCTTTTTTTGCTGTACTCATTTTCTTTGTTCAAGACTTCAAGTCTACAAAAAGATAAAACTTGTATAATAAAAAAAATCTAATGAAGTGCTGTATACAAATCCGTCCCCATAAAAAATATGTGATTGGGGAATTTTACTAATTGTAGACATCCGTTTTGGTCAAAAAATATACTGTCCAGGTGAAAACCGGACTTGTGCAACCTGAGTGTATGGGAAAAGGACTTTTATTTTTCATTATTGGAGCCTTTGTTATTTTATTATGATGTTTACAAAAGCACTGTGAAGGGCCACATATACACTTTACTGTTTTTTGCTATATTGAGTTTTCCATAAGGTACAGCGCAGAGGATTAGTGTGTTGGTTGTTCACAGAGAGCCCAGCCCTCCTCTCAGCTTACTGAACTTCTCTATGCAATCATCATAAGCAGCTTTTTTATTTCCTCGAATTTAGCATGTCCCCCATGGAAGATACAGAGGTTTTTACAGAGGAGCACATTATTAGACACATTAACTTCCCCCCATATCCTCACCTCTCTAGCATGGGAGCACTAGGAACTGTTCCTGATTACAGATGTCACATTTGGAGTCACATTACAGCCTCACTGAGTTCCTGTGACAGACTCAGTGTGAAGCTTCTCTTCCTCCCCCCACTTCCCCCTCACACACTGCCTGGCTCATAGGATATAGAGAATGACACGGGGAAAAAATCTGTCCCCGTCACCGCCCCGTCACCGGCCCACCATCCTCTGCACCGCCCCGTCACCGCTGTTCCCTTCACCGCCCCGTCACCGCCATCCCTTTCACCGCCCCGTCACCGCCACTGCCATCCCATTCACCGCCCCGTCACCGTCCCCGCTGCATCCATATAAGCCTTAGTACTGTAATATTTAGCTTATTCCTTTCTTATAAATCAAAGTTCCTGCTGCTGAACTAGAGAAAGAGATGTTCAGCTGGCAGGGCTTTGTTTATAAATTTTTATCAACACAACTAATATACTATTTTATCCTAAAGCAAAAAATAAATAAATAAATATAATTTTTTTTTCTACCTTTGTTGTCTGGTTTCTGCTTTCCACATCTTCTCATTCAATTCCTTCCATCCACTGTGTGTCTTCTCTCTGCGTCTTCCATTTGCTGTTACTGTGCCTCTCCCTTAACCCCCCCCCCCCAATTGGTCTAGCACCCATCTTCTTCCCTCCGCTCCCGCATAGTCTGGCATCTGTCTTCTTCCCACTCTGTCTTCCACATTTCCCTTGGGGGTCTGTTCCTCTCCACCCTCCTTCAATGTCTGTTCTATTCCTTTCCACCACCACCCTTCCCTCCCTCCTTTACCATCTGTTCCTTTCTACTACCCTTCAGCTCCTCTCGCGTGGCCTATCTACCTTCCTTCCTCTTATTTTCATGGCACGTTATAATGTAATTTGTGCAAGCCACTGGAGCCTGCAAGCTCGGTCCCTGTCCCATCCCCACAAACCATCTCGCTTCTGTGCTCCTATTTTCTCCATTTCTAATATCTCCCCTATGTATCTGTCATTGCCCCCGCTGTGTCCATATACCATCCCCATGGCATGTCCCCTTTATGTCTCTGTCCCTATGCCCCATGCACATAATTTCCCCTCTTTCTGTTACCTTCCTGTGTCCAGATTTCCCCTATCTTCCTCTTCCATACCAGTGTGTCTCTTCTTTTCAACCCCATCTAGCTTTTTTCCCTCTTTCTTCCCCCCCCCCCCCTGCTTCTAGCATCTGGCTCACCTGCCAGTCCTTCCCTTTCTTTCCTGCTGTGGGTTTTTCTTTCCGACTTCACCCCCTTGGCCCAGAATCCTTTTCCCTTTCACTCCCTCCTTCCAATTTGAGCCGGGAACACTAGCGATCGCACGGTCCCCGCAGCCACTACCTGCCTGCCTAATCGATCCTAGTGTTTAGCCAGCTCTCTCCCTTCTCCTCACCTTAGTTTATAGGTTTTCTTTTTCGGCGACCTGCACGCGCGGCTGCTCAGTGTTCAATCTTCTGCTCTGCTGCAACTTCCTGTTTCCGGTTGCGTCAGAGCAGAAGATCGAAACTGAGCAGCAGCGGGTGCGCGGCTCTCTGATAGCGTGCGGGTCGCCGAAAAAGAAAATCTACAAACTAAGGTGAGGAGAAGGGAGAGAGCTGGCTAAACACTAGAATCGATTGGGCAGGCGGGTGTGAGCTGCGGGGACCGCGCGATCCTTCATGCCTCACTGCGGGGACAAGACCATTCACCGCCCCGCGGGCGGTGAATGGCCTTGTCCCCGTCGCCGCAGCGACTGCTAGTTTTCTTCCCCGTTTTCGGCGGGTAAACCGCCACCGTGTCATTCTCTAATAGGATACTAAGGGGCAGACAGGCAGGCTAAACATCTACTCACAGGACTGCAGCCAGCACAGGAGGATGGTCCGCGGCCCACCGGGACAATGCCCGGTCCTCCCAATGGCCAGTCCGGCCCTGTTGCCAGGTGAGCTGCAAAGCAGACACCGGCACACTCGCCTCCCGCCACGCCGCAAATCTTAATTGCAGACTAGAGAGTTGCGCGGGGACAGAAATCCCACCCATCCCCGCCAAAGTCTCACCCATCCCCGTGAGGAATCCCTCCGTCTCCACCCGTCCCTGCGAGGAATCCCCTCCGTCCCCGCCCGTCCCTATAAACTTCAGAAATAGTTATTTAATTTAATTATGCTACTGAATTAAAGGCTCTGGTAGAAGCCCATTTACAAATAAGCAAAAAGACTTTATTAATTTGGAAATATTAATTGGGAAGAATACACACTTGGTAAACGGGTTTCTACCAGAGCCTCTTTTGTTTATAAATTTTTATCAACACAACTAATATACTACTTTATCCTGAAGCAAAAAAAAAAAAAAAGAAAAAAGAAATAGAATTCTTTTCCTACCTTTGTTGCCTGGTTTCTGCTTTCCTCATGTTCTCATTCAGTTCCTTCCATCCACTGTCTCTCTTCCTTCTGCGTCTTCCATTTGCTCTGTTACTGTGCCTCTCCCTTTCTCCCCCCTTCCAAATTGGTCTGGCACCCATCTTCTTCCCTCCGCTCCCCCCATAGTCTGGCATCTCTGTCTTCTCCCCTGCCAGCGTCTTCTCCCCACTCTCTCTTCCCCATTTCCTTTCAGCGTCCTTCTCCCCCCCCATCTTCCCCATGTCCTGTCAACGTCCTTCTCCCCCCATCTGTCTTCCCCATGGCCTTTCAGCATCCTTCTCCACCCCCCCCGTCTTCCCCATGGCCTTTCAGCGTCCTTCTCCACCCCACCCCCCATCTTCCCCATGTCCTTTCAGCGTCCTTCTCCACCCCTTTGTCTTCCCCATGTGCTTTCAGCGTCCTTTCCCCCCCCCGTCTTCCCCATGTCCTGTCAGCGTCCTTCTCCCCCTTCTGTCTTCCACAAATGCTTTCATTGTCCTTCCCCCCCCACCCCGTCTTCCCCATGGCCTTTCAGCGTCCTTCTTCACCCCTTTATCTTCCCCAGTGCTTTCAGCGTCCTTCTCCCCCCTCCTTCTCTCCCGCCCCGAGTGCAGCACAGCCGGCCAGGTCCCCTTACTTTTGTGGCGCTTCTGCGAGCGACAGACCGACAACAGCCCCGGTCTGACAAACCTCCCTGCCCTTAACCGCGAATCTAAATTTCCTTCTTACAGCTGCTGTAAGAAGGTAATTTAGATTCGCGGTTAAGGGCAGGGAGGTTTGTCGGACCAGGGCTGTTGTCGGTCGGTCGGGTTAGCTCCACAAAAGTAAGGGGACCTGGCCGGCTGTGCTGCACACGGGGCGGGGCCGTCCGCCCCCCTCCCTTGGTAGCCACTCGAGCCGCGAGGCTACTCCTCCTTACCTACCCTGCCTGCAGCACAGAGCCGAACGGAAGTCTTCCCAACGTCAGCGCAGACGTCGGAGGGAGGGAGGGCTTTGTTTACCGACGTCAGCGCTGACGTCGGGAAGACTTCCGTTCGGCTCTGTGCTGCAAGCAGAGCAGGTAGGGAGAAAAGCGACTTAGTACATCCAGCCCCGCAGGAACCCCGCGACCCTCGGAGGCGTCCCCACGGGATCTCCGCGACCCGTGCAGCTCTCTATTGCGGACCTTCCCGCGTGCCAGCTGCAAGGCCTTCGCGTGCCATAGGTTCGCCATCGCTGTTCTAGGGGATGTGGCACGAGGACTACTCCATGCATTCTGCTGCACCTGAAAGACCCCAGGAAACTCAAATCCCACTGCATTAAATGGAAAAATCCAAAGACAAAGTACACATCTGAAGGTTTCTAACAAGGATTTTCCATCTCTATTTTTCCTGATGACAGGACTTCAACAAAACATTAGTTGAGTCATGGCCACCCTATTTTGCTGGCTATAGGTCAGGGATATCAAAGTTTTCAGGATTTTCCCAATGAATATGCATTGAAAGCAGTGCATGCAGATAGATCTCATGCATATTCATTGGGGAAATCCTGAAAACCCAAATGGATTGTGGCCCTCAAGGAGGGACTTTGAGACCCCTATTATAGGCCCAATACAGAAAGCAACTATAGGCTTAGACAAAGGGTTACCAACTGCTGAACGCTGGTTCTGTGTGCCAAGCAATGAAGAGGACTTGTGCACGGTGTTAATTTGTGCAGAAAACAGACTCAAGTTGTATTAAAATGTATGATGAGCCACTTTAGGTATTCTGTGATAGAGTATACTACCCATTGTCGACACATGCAAG
Organism: Geotrypetes seraphini; assembly: GCF_902459505.1. NCBI lineage: Eukaryota > Metazoa > Chordata > Amphibia > Gymnophiona > Dermophiidae > Geotrypetes > Geotrypetes seraphini. The sequence goes on along the minus strand of NC_047085.1, from coordinate 395,300,258 downwards.
AAATTTACTGCAAGGGTCCAGGGTAGCATACAAGGGGCTAGATCAGACATGGGCAACTCCGGTCCCTTGAGGACCAGAATCCAATCGGGTTTTCAGGATTTCCCCAATGAATATGCATTGAAAGCAGTGCATGCAGATAGATCTCATGCATATTCATTGGGGAAATCCTGAAAACCCGATTGGATTCCGGCCCTCGAGGACCGGAGTTGCCCATGTCTGGGCTAGATTCACTAACCTCACAGATCCGATCCGTGAGGTTGCCGGCTGCCCAATTCATTACGCGATCGCATGCAAATGAGGGTGATCAGAATCACACCCCCAACCAACTGCACGGATCGCTGAACAGCGATCCCGACGCATGCACAGACCATCTTCTTTGCCTGCAGATGGTCTGCACATGCTTACAGAGCTTTTGAATTTTTTTTTTAACTTTGCGAGCCCGTGGTTTTAACCTGCTTTAAACCCACAGATAAAAACCATGGGCTTGCACTGCAGGGAAGGGCAGGTGAGTCGGGGCAGAGAGCAAGGCAGTCAGAAAGGACCTGAGTGACTGGTCCTCAGCAGTCGCTTATTTTTTTTGATCGGCCAGCCCAGTCGGTGTGCCTCTTTTTTTAGTGAATTGCTGCCTGCCTATATTTGCATGCCATTCCCCCTCATTTGCATCCGCGGATCAGATCGGGTGCAGATCGGATCTGGAGTAAGGTTAGTGAATCGGGTCGGGTCGCTAAATGATTGCGAAGTGGTCGGGACACGATCGGTGTCCTTAGTGAATCTAGCTCAAAGTTTTGTAGAGATTTCTTATCAGTCTTTCACATTTAAATACTGGTTTTGTCTTGTTAGCAAGTCAAAGGGAGCCCAAGCAAGTTTTAAAGGCAGTTAATAAGTAACACATCTGCGTGTGTCCGAGCAAAGTGAAAACACATCTCGGAGCCTGTTCTTCTGTGCCTAAATACCGTATATGCCTCTCCAAAATTCCAACTGCAGACAAATTCTGAAAGGCTCATCTAGGCACTGAAGTGTACCAGCACAATCAGTTTTGGTTCAGACATACACATAAGAAGCTGTGCTTACTGTAAAACCTTATGCACATGTGTCCTGCATCTCACCCCATTTTTGCTTGTGCGGTTAAAGCAGAGCTTACAGGAATGGGCTGGCACTAAGGCCCCACCCAAAATCTTGCGTCTCTCGCAGCAACCATTCAGGGAGCGGCGCAGGGCCGGGCGGGAGCTCGAAAAGCTCGTTCCTGTATGCTAGCCTGGGTGCGCTGCTGGCTGCAAGATCTGCAGGAGGGATTCAGCACAGGATACACAGCTGGATCACCAGGGAAAAGGTACGCAACGGAGGGAGGAGGAAGGGGTTAATTGTTAGTACCGGCCAGGATGGGAAACAGGAGGGATCCTTGCTTTCCTGGCCTACCACTAGACAACTAGAGCAGAAAACCACATCTCCTTGCCATGCATGAGCTTTATCCTGTCCCCTCAGCTCTTCACTGCAGAAACACACAAAAAGGTATGCAGTGGGGACAACTGATTCCGATTGTTACCTTAGCTACCACATGAACTTACCAGAGCGCTTCTGTTAAGAGCAAAACTGCCTCAGTAAGCACTCTGGTCAGAGTCCGCTGATGCCTTTAGACAGAGCAACAATATGGTTCTGGAGCATATAAGATCAGGCACTGATCCCTGATATATGTCCCCCCTGCACTCCATTCCCAAGGATCTAGCTTGGTCCTTAGGAGACTAAAAGAGGTATACTCAGAAACTAGCAAGATGGGGTTCCAAGCATTTTGGAAAGGGAAAGGGGATGAGATTAGATTAGATATACCACCTTTCTGAGGTTACAATCAAAGCAGTTTATATACAGGTATTTATTTTGTACTTGAGACAATGGAGGGTTAAGTGACTTGCCCAGAGTGGAAATCAAACCCAGTTCCTCTGGTGCTCAGGCAACTAACTGCACCAGCCACTTGACTACTTCTCTTCTAACAGTTAGGAAGCCAAAAAAGCCACAGTATATGGATCCTGATATTTAGGCATGAGTTCCAATAACTATACTGATGTGTTAGCCTAAAGTTGTATCTTGTCAGGTCTCTTACTCTTGCAAAACATTTACTGTATTAATAACTTGAAAAGAGAAGGTTGTGAAAGCATCTAATACACCATCCCCACTATAGTACCAAAACAATAATAGCTTCACTGCATGCCAACATTCTTAAGGGGGGATGCAGTGTTGCTCTCTTGAGCTCATAGCTTTTTAGGCTTTCTACAACAAGACTTAGTGAGACAGTTTTACAATGGTTCACGGCTTTCCTAACTGATTGTACATTCACCGTTTCCCTACCCTCCAAACCCTCTGCACCATCCCAACTCTTGGCTGATGTACTCCAGGATTCCATACTTGCACCACTGCTTGTCCACATTTCCTTGTCCCCTGGCCACCTTCATTATCCAAAGCCAACTCCATCTTGTCCCATTTCAATCACAATTGGATTGTTTCTGCCCAGCTGCATGCAAACAGACTCATTCTTAACCCAACAAATACTCTGGAGATAGCTAATTAAATTTGCTAATGACACAAATTTGTAAGTTGTTAAATTGCATGAGGATTGTGAGAAATTGGTCCTTGTGAGACTGGGTATCAAAATGGTAGATGACGTTTAAGTGCAATTATGATGCCTTTGATACTCTTCCATGTGGAGTCAATGCTCCTCTCTATCCTGCCCGACTCTCCTAGCAAAGGCTACTTTGACAACAGACTGATTTTTCAGTTCGCTCAGACCAGGATCTGCCTGACCTTTTGGCTTAAGACTTATGGCATACCTTCTGATCCTTCTCTGTCTCAAAGGCTTAATTATATACTCTTACCTATTCATTTGTGCCTGCAGTATTTCTAAGCCAGATTCTACTTAATGCCCAGTTTGTATGTGAATAAACTACATTTAAGTACAACTTTGAAACAGCAGACTACTGCAGGAGCCTCCTACCCGATAACATCCACTATTGCTGCTGCCAGCACTTAGAAGTAATCAGATCTGATGCTTGGTGCACTCTCCCTGTCACTCAGGCTAGGAATAAGACAAGATTGTAAGGACTCAAAACAAAGAGGGAGGGGGGAGAGGAAGAGATGCTACATACGTGTAGTACACCAGAAAAGAGGACTAGTTATGGCATCTTGTATTCTATAGTTAGGAAAGAAAAAGACATGGGCGATTACACCCATGCTGATAAGAGCACTCCTGTAGATACTAATCACCACCACCACTAATGCCTTGTTGCTGCAAAAATTCTAAGGGCAATGTGATGTTTTGGGACCTGGGTAACAGCAGCAGCAACTTCTCCACAACACACTGGTTAGGAACCACACTGCCTTAGAAGTTGAGACCAGGCTAAGGTTTATATTCCTACTTGGGAAAGGATAGTTTAAGGAAGTCCATTCCTTAGACACACCCAGAATAGAAAAATTGCAAGCTAATAGATTTTTAAAAATGGCACAAGTTAGCAAGGTAACAAAATTAAGTATCATTCTAGAAATTCTGATTGAAAAGTTTATTCTGAAAATTTTAGAACAGAACTAAATTTACCCATTTTTACCTAATTCTGATTCATGTTTTTATTTCATGTTGGATTTCCTGATTGGTTCATTATTTTGATTCTGATCTAAAATTGATTTTGCAGGACCCCACCTTTCTAGTCCTGGGCGAATCTTGGTTTTGTTACTAGTAAATAAGACACATAACAAAACTTGAATTGGCATATCAAGACAAGCAAATGCCCATAGAAAAAGGTGTGCATCAATGGAAAACAAGAATGGGGGTGGGTGGGAGGAACCTGAAAAAAATATCCACCAAGACACCAGGAGTTAATTACAATACTTCAACAGCACTAAGGAAAAATTATGTTCTTACCTGTTAATTTATTTCCTTTAGACGCAGCAGATGAATCCAGAGACTAGTGGGATAGCACAAATCTACCAGCAGGTGGCGATAGAGAAACTGATTAACATGTGGTCCTATTGGTTGGCACTCCTCCTGTATCTTCAGTATTGCTCCTTGCCCAAGCATTCGGAACCAGTAATATGCTTAGCATGTAAAAAAACATTTCCCATAACAAATTTCAAAAGTAAAAACACCGAATAGAACTAGCAACCATAATACAACTGCTGAAAGATCCAAAATACAATTGACAGCAAATAACTATAAAAGGTGGGGCTCTGGATTCATCTGCTGCGTCTAAAGGAAAGAAAATTAACAGGTAAGGACATAATTTTTCCTTCCTTAGCAACAGCAGCAGATGAATCCAGAGTAGGATGTATCAAAAAATCCTCAATCAGGTTGAAAATCTAACACCAGCTGCACCATAACCAAAGCACCAAAAAGAGCCTGCGGATGAGCCGCCCCAACTAACCGGTAACAGGTAGAGAAGGTATTCTTGGAAGACCAAGAAGGCACACGACAAAACCTCTTTAAGTGAAAACCATCACTCTGGATGTATGGGTATGAAGGTCTTCCGGCAATTGCTTCCCTGTCATCCAGTAAGAGGAAGCAATGGCCTGTTTGAACCCTCCAGCGATAAAACACTTTGGACGCTGCCATACCCTTATTGCGTCTTGCAAATAATACAAAGAGATGATTCGAACTTCGAAATGCGATAAGAAACCTGCATCTAGTGTAGAAGCAAGCTACCATTTCTTCAGAAACACAGTGAAGAGAAGCGCGTCTCCCCCAGTCTTCCTCTCAGAAATCAGGAAGAAAGAAGGAGCGGCTGGTATGAAATGATGAAACCACCTTAGGCAGAAACAATGGAACCGGCATAACTGATAATCCGGAATCTGTAACTCCCAAAAAAAATGGATCCCTGGAGAACAAGGCCTATAACTCAAAAACCCCACCGGGCTGGAGCCATGGCCATAAGAAACAGTGCTGTCAACGTCATATCTTTTAGAGTGTCATTAGACCTAGGTTCAAACGGGGTCTTTTTGTAAACTCCCATTAACTAACCTAAAACTGTACTCCGGACAGGGCTTCTTTAACAGGTGGACGAATATGCTGTAAGCTTTTATTAAGGAGCTGAACTACAGCAGACTGAGAAGCAAGCGAAGAGAGAGACACCTGACCCCTGTAACACTGAATGGTTTCCATTTGAAACGGAAGGGAAGTATACGCTAAGTCCTTGGCTACACCCTTGTGCCAAAAAAAAAAAGAATATAAGACAGAGAAGTTTAGAAGGGCAAAATTCCTTGAAAATTACTGAAGAATCAAAAAATCCTATATACACTAATATAAACCAGAGATGTAGATATCTGTTTTGCCTAAAGAAGAGTGGCAATAACGTGCTCCAAATAAACCCGATGTCTGAGCCGTGACTTCCCAGAAATAGGCCGTAAAGGCAAAGAGGAATGAATTTCCATGTTTATCAACCCCTGGGTGAGCAAATCCGGAGGCACCAAGAACCACAATGGCTCGCCCAGTGACAAACCCCTCAGATCCGCATACCATGGGCATCGCGGCAAAACAGGAGCTACCAGGATCATCCTATCATGAAAACGAGCTATGAGATGAAACACACCTGCAATCATCAGTCCAGGGAAACACTTAAAAAAAATACCCAGAGGCCAGTAAAGAGCTAACACGTCTACTCTCTCTGACTCCCACTCCCAGCATCTGCTGAAGAACCTAGGAAGCTTACATTTGGAGACAAGAACAAGAAATCTAGTTCTAAGAAATCTTATCTGTACACCATAAACTGAACCGCGTGAGCGAACAGTTCCTAATTTCTGGAATGTATAAGATTCCTGACGAGGAAGTCAGTCTAAAGACTTTTCCTGTCTGACAATGTGAGCCACCGAGAGAAGAGGAAGATGATCCACCGAAGTAGAACCATTGCCTCTTCCGGCAACTGAGGAAATCGCATGGTTCCGTGGCTGTTGAAAAAATGCTACTGCCATGACAGTTCTATAAGACCCTCATTAAACAGCCTGAAATGCTAGCCAGATCATCCATAATTCCATAAGATTGAGCGAGCAGTAGTATTCCTAATGAGACCAGACTCTTTGTTCTGAGTTTTGACCCCAACAGACTGGCATGCATGTTGATTATGAGACAGTGCATCAAAAATCGTGGCATGACTTTGAACAGGTTGATTTGCTGCGTCATCAACTTATACTGAGCTATGCTTGATGAGGCCAATAGATACTACCATTGCAGCATTCAGATACCAGGAACAAGCAGAACAGAAGCAACTGCTGCAGCGTTTTTATGATAAAGCGAGCTCAATGCCCCATTTTCAGTCACCACCATGGATCCTAGAACCTGTACATAATCCCATACTCTGGGTCTGGATAAGTGAAGAAAAAGGCAAACCTGAGACTGTAACTAGTTGTCCCGGTCTTTGGAAATAAACACATTCCCCACCTTCGTGTTGAACAACACCCCCAGAAGGTCCAATAATTAGAACAGGATAAGAAAGTCCTTTGAAAATTTAAAGATCCACCTGAAAGATTGAGGAATAGAATCATATATTTATTTCATGGGGAACTGTGCTGTCTGGAAGATGGCCAAATCAATCAAGTCGATCAAAAATGATGTACCTGAATTCCCTCTGTGACAAAACACCGTCACCACCACCAGCACCTTTGAAACAGTTTGTGGAGCAGTGACTAGATCAAATGGCATCTGCCAAAACTTATAAAGGTGGCCGAAGATGTCACATCAAAGATACCGCCGATGCAATGGACCTATGAAGATATTTTAACTTTGAGAAACTAATTGACCCGTATGAAATGCCCCTTTCTTGGGCACTAGGAAGTAAATTTAATAACTTCCTTTGCCCCTTTGTTCTGGAGGAACTGGAACTACTATCCCAAGTTCCAGCAACCCTTGAAGGGAACCTTGGACCAACATCACCTTTGGCTGCGCAATACACAGCGAGTCGAAGTAATAATCAGGAAAGGGAGAGGAGGATTTAAAGTTGCAATGAAGCTGCATAATATCTAAAGGTCATTGATCGGACATCTTCTCATCCCTCCTCTCTGCTAGAAACCTAATGAGCTGTCAGAGAGAGTCAAGACCCCTGCCGAATGACAAACTTGAGGTCAGGGAACTGGCTGAATGAGAGTAATGAACTGTCCTGTACAAACTCCAATTTTGCGGTGTAAGAAGGAAGAGAAGGAGAAGAATGCGGTCAATCTGGACAAGACAGCTTGAAATTCTGAAAACAGGGCCGTGACGGGTAGAAGTTAAAATAACTCCACCTAAGCTTCTCAAAAAACCAACTGCACCTAAAGTAGAAAGTGCATATAGCGCCCCTTGGCAACATATATGTACCTGAATGTCTAAAATAAGACTCCCATTCCAAAAGAGAAACTTTAGGGATAATTCCAACTGACATATGGTCTCTCTCCCCCACCCCACCCCGAGACATGCCTAGTTCATGGCTTCAAAGTGAAATGAACGCTCACATAAATATGCGAACAGGAAAAACATCGGGGGCTGCGTAGTACATGCCAGGAGAAGATGGTTGCATCAGAAGTCTGCTTGATATGCTGCAAAACACAGAGACCCTGCGTTGCTTCAGAAATAAAACCCAGTCCTGCTTGCTGGAAAAGGCAAGCTGCCACCAGGCTTCCCCACTCCACCAGTATAGTACATTCCAACAGGAAACCTAGCACTGGAAGTATGAATTATTTCTATAGCGCTACCAGACATCTGCAGCGCTGCATCAGGAGCAACAGGAGGAAAATAAATAATATATATATAATCCTCATCATACAGGGACCCCAGGAGATAGAGGGAGATATCCTCCTGCCGCTGACCTCCCTTCAGCAGCGATTTGCCTGCTGCTGTCTCAGTGCAGGAACAAGCTGCAACTGAGCAGCCAAGCATCTTTTAAGACTCCCTCTCTAGCGCCCTCAGGCAACTTAGGATGGCTCCCATGCTAGAAAAAAGTGGTTATGCACTAAATCAGTGGTTCCCAACCCTGTCCTGGAGGAACACCAGACCAATTGGGTTTTCAGGCTAGCCCTAATGAATATGCATGAAGCAAATTTGCATGCCTATCATTTCCATCATATGCAAATCTCTCTCATGCATATTCATTAGGGCTAGCCTGAAAACCCGATTGGCCTGGTGTTCCTCCAGGACAGGGTTGGGAATCACTGCACTAAATAACAGGCTTGGGAGAAAACATCTCGTAGCGAGTCCCAACTGCCACGTTATTGCAAACTGCAGCTGCAACCCGCAGATGCATCTATATCCAAACACAGGGAGACCGCAGAATTTGGAGAGAGAAATCAGCTGGTGAAATAGACTCCAAGAACACTGTGGTGCTCCCGCCAGCGTCAGAGCACAAGCACGAGCCTCCTGCTTGCTAAAAAGCACTGGCTCCACAAACAGTGTCCAAGCAAACTACCTGGAGCCATCTGTTCAACTGCAACACAACCGCATCACACGCTGAGCAAAGTCTCAGCGAAAACTGCATAAACACTGGGACCCACGCCCGCACCCGAGAACAGGCTCGTGCCTCCTAAGTGCGAAAAGGCAGAGGCTCTTTCACTGTGCCCAAAAACATAACTGGAGCCCTCCATCGAAGGATTTCCACATATTCAAAAATTTTTCTCCACATACAGCACAGTCTTTCTCCCCATACAACATACATTTGTCCACATTTGTACTGCCCTACAAAGTCCAGTGGGTGATAAATAAAGTTGAACCAAGCAACACTAAAACCGCAGTTTCCACAAAATCAAACCTGCAGCTCTAACACAAGTAATACCCGAACTCGCAGTTCTAAGACAAAACAAAACTCGCAGCTCCAACACCTCTGGAAAATATAACTTGCAATTTCAAATTCAAAAAAGAAATATTCACAACCTTGTTGACAGTGCCAGTAAGTGTCGGTAAATGCCAGTTGCTGAGCACTATGAGGGCAGAAATGCTGTATAGTAAATGTGGTCTCTTCTTGTTGGAATTTTTTTTAGGGAAAGCAGAAAAATTGGAGACCAAGGGAGGGTGAAGCAGGGACCTGGGGGGCCCCAAGTGTAACCCCTAAAGCCGGCACCGTTCAGCCGGACACCCCTGTCTCACTGAAGAACAATCTCAACAGGAGAAATAAAATGGACGTCTCACTGAAGAGAAACCTCACAGGAGACAATAACTGCCCAGTCACAGCCAGAATCCAGGAGCTAGTTGAATAGCAACCTTCCGCCTCCTAGAGATAAAGCATACTGAAGATACAGGAGGAGTGCCAGCCAATAAGACCATATGTTAATCAGTTTCTCTATCTCCACCTGCTGGTAGATGTGTGCTATCCCACTAGTCTCTGGATTCATCTGCTGCTGTTGCTAAGGAAAGAGCAATTACAAATCAATTTGTGATGTATGAGATGATACTAGGGCAAATTTACATGTAAAAGCAGTAGACAAAGGTTTCCTTTTAAGTCCATTGTCTAGCTATCCTTTTTTTTTTAGTATTTTGTTCATGTGCATAGAGTCACCTCCAAAGACAAAATTATTTTCATGTGTGCTGCATAGTTGCCAGAGACAGTGGCAGAATGTACATTGTCTCATCAAAGGAACATTGACACTAGGTGGTGTTGGCACTGTCTAAATCAGGGAAAAGTTAAAGGCACAGTTCTCAATCTTGTGCAAAAAGATATCTGTCCTGGTCAATGTAATAGAAATGCTGCATAATAAAATGGAGTTTGCAAAAGTTAATGTGGAAGATGCTATCTGAAAAACTTGGGGGGAAGATAAGATGTCAATGATTTCCGTCAGCCTGGACAGACTCAATTTTTTATTTTTTCAGTTTTCAAAATTTTTATTAAGCCAATTAAACATTTTACATTACCATCAACAAGAAACCAAACACTCTATAGCAAAGAAAAGTACAACAACCATAAAGCACAGTTACTTAATTTATCAGGTGTTATCCAGGGAAAGCAGGAAGATATTCTCTACATGTGGGTGACATCATCCACGGAGCCCCGTAGCAGACAGCCTCGCAAGTGAACTTGCTTGAAGATCTTCAAAGTTTGCGAGTGCTGCACCGCACATGCGCAAGTGCCCTCCCGCCCTAGTCAGAGCGCGCGTCTCCTCAGCGTGGCCTCATTTCAGATAGCTAGCAAAGAAGCCAACCATGGGGGGGTGGGTAAGTTGTGAGAATATCTGCCTGCTGTCCCTGGATAACACCTGTTACGGTAAGTAACTGTGCTTTATCCCAGAACAGGCAGGCAGCATATTCTCTACATGTGGGTGACCTCCAAGCTAATCAGAATGGGACGGTGAGAAAGTTGGCAATTTAGGAGAACAAATTTTGCAAAACGGACTGGCCAAAATGGCCATCACGTCTGGAAAAGGTATCCAGACAGTAGTGAGAGGTGAATGTATGAACCGAGGATCAAGTGTATCAATTAGCCTTGCAGATTTCCTCAATAGGAGTTGATCTGAGGAAAGCTACAGACACCGCCATCGCTCTAACCTTATGCCCAGTGACTTGACCCTGCAAAGGGAGACCAGCCTAAGCATAGCAGAAAAAGATACAAGCAGCCAACCAGTTAGAACATAAGAACATAAGCATCGCCTCTGCCGAGTCAGACCACGGGTCCATCGTGCCCAGCAGTCCGCTCTCGCAGGGGCCCCCCAGGTCAGTGACTTGCAAATAATCCTCTTTTGAAGACATTTTGATCTGTATAGTACCCCCTCTATCTATATCCCTCAATCCCCTTTTCCTTCAGGAACCTGTCCAACCCCTTCTTGAAACCCGAAATCGTACTCTGCTCCACCACCTCATCTGGAAGTGCATTCCAGGCATCCACCACCCTCTGAGTGAAGAAGAACTTCCTAGCGTTTGTTCTGAATCTGTCTCCCTTCAATTTTCTTGCGTGCCCTCTTGTTCTTGTTTCCCCTGCCAGTCTGAAGAATCTGTCCCTCTCTACACCTTTTATGATCTTGTAAGTTTCTATCATGTCCCCTCTAAGTCTCCGTTTTTCCAGGGAAAAGAGCCCCAGTTTCTCCTGCCTCTCGGCATATGGAAGGTTTTCCATGCCCTTTATCATTTTCGTTGCTCTTCTTTGGACTCTCTCAAAGTGTCGCCATATCTTTCTTAAGGTACGGCGACCAGTATTGAACGCAGTACTCCAGATGAGGGCGCACCATCGCCCGATATAACGGCAAGATATAAATAATAGACTTAGCTTATTCAAAGTGCAGTCCCCTTCCCGATGCATTTCGCCGAACTTTCTCAAGGTCGGGGGAACTGGACATTACAGCATAGCATTGAATGGCTGGTTATACTAGGAGAAGCTATGCTGTAATGCCCAGTATGCTGTAATGTCCAGTTCCTCCGACCTTGAGAAAGTTCAGCAAAACGCGTCGGGAAGGGGACTGGACTTTGAATAAGCTAAGTCTATTATTTATATATTTATATAAAATAATTGAAATAAGTAAATAGTTGGGAACTAGTACTTGGAATCATGAAGAATCTCACCATCTGTATCTATTGATAAGGGTTGATATCTGAATTCCTAAGATGTACTGCTATAAAGAAACTGGACTAAGAAAGAATTTATAAAACATTGATATATTATCTAGCGCTACTATACTATCTAATTGGAGTGAGCTCTAATGCTCCGACATCCCTTTTTTCCTGCGCATCCGGATCTCACTGCCCTGATTACAGAACAGTAAGACACCCCTGAGAACTCTTTCTGGCTGACTAAAGCTATGTCTAAGCTTTATCCTATGGCGCCTGAATTTCAGTAGTTTTTTGAGCAGCCTAAGGTGGATTTGGCAGTAGCTCAGGTCACCAAGCACACAGCCTTCCCGAATGATGCTGAAAGATTCCCAGGATCAAAGAGTAGACATTATTTAAAGAAGCCTTTTGATGTAGCCTCACCAGCACATGCCACATCTCCCATCACTATGTCCTACATGCCTCCCCCTTACATCCCTTTCAATCTGTCCCACTGTTACCTATCCAAGACCATAGCCAACATTTCTCCCTCTCATCCCCATGCATCTCTACCTCACTGTTTTCTCTCTCTTATGTCCAACAATTTTCCTCTTTCTTCCTTTCCCCATGTGCACCATCTCTATTCACTCACACATTCATGCCCCTCCCCTCCTCCATCCACATGCATCTTTCCCCTCTTCCTTTTCCCTTCCAGCTATTTACATCTCCTCTCTTATTTTCTTCCATTCTACTTTATCCATGTGCACTTTCTTCCTCTTTTCTTTTCCTCTTCATCCATGTGCATATCTTCTTGTTCTCTTCGGTTCTCCTTCCCTTCCTCTCCATCCCATAAGAAGCATATTCCTTTTCCCCTTCTCTTCCATCCATATCCAGCATTTCTCCACACCCAGCCAGCCATCCAGCCAGTCTTACCAACTCTCTCCATTTCCCCACATTCCTCAGTTCAGCATCACTCCCTCTCTCCTCCCCCCCACCACAGCAAATCAAGGGTTTCTCCTCATCTAACCTTCCTCCCAGTAACAGGCCGGGACATAGGGGAGAAGGACAGCCGAACAAGGCAAGGTGGCCGAGTCGAAGCCCGGGGTCCCCGGGCCGAAACAATGGAAGACACTAACAAAAGTCTTTTTTTTTTAGCAGACGCGCTGCACAGGGACTAACCCAACAAAAACAATAGAGCAAGCCGCGGTGCAAGAAGGCACTTTGTAAGCACGCAGAGCTGAGAGACAGGGCTTCTTGGTTCCGCGGAAAACTAAAAACTGAGGCCACGCTGAGGAGACGCGCGCCCTGACTCAGGCGGGAGGGCACTCGCGCATGCGTGGTGCAGCACTCACAAACTCTGAAGATCTTCAAGCAAGTTTGCTTGCGAGGCTCTCTGCTGCGGGGTTCCGTGGATGATGTCACCCACATGTAGAAAATATGCTGCCTGCTTGTCCTAGGATAATGCACCCGTGTTCTTTGGTGCAAGCAAATTACAACATTTCCAATTGTACCTCCTCTGCCCCCAATCCTGAACCAACCCAAACCCTCCCCTCCAAATGGAAGGATGTGTGCAAATCCGAAAGGACCACCCACCAAGAGGAGCCTAAACAGAAAAGCTAAGTGACAAGAACATGGTCAGTGTGAGAGCTGTGCCACATATCATAGGCTCCCCAAATCTTAACATAATGCTGCAACTGATTCCTGCGCAACGCCGTCAGCTTAGACATTAGTTGTACATATTGTACTTTACCTAGCAGCACTCGAAAGACCAGCAGATCTGGCTGCTTCCAAGCAGAGGCTAAAACAAGCCTACCAGCTGTAAACACCAGACATACCCATTTCCACCGACGGTCAGGCAACATAGCTGGTCCCACATTCAAGAGGCAGCATTCCATTGTCTTAGGTACAAGCTTTCCCACTACTTCCCCAATAAAAGACATCACTTCATCCCAATACACTTAAGCCTTAATACAATACCACCAGATATTCGATGTGCCTACTTCCCCACACCCTCTCCAGCAGGCATCTGAGCCATGACTATAAATTGCTTGAAGACGTGCCGGTGTATAATACCAGCAATAGAACATCTTATAGCCATTTTCTACCATATTACTTGCAATTGTTCCCTGAAGGAGAGTGTGAAACATTTTTACCCACGTTTATCAGAATACCTTTTGCCAAGAATCTCTTCCCAGTGGTGCCGGTATTTCACTGGAGGAGGAAGATGCTCCAATTGTGCAGCGTGACGGATTTTAAGAGAAAATGGGATACTCACGTGGGATCTTTAAGTGAGTAAACTCAGGGGGGGGATACATGGAATGGGCAGACTTGGTGGGCTATAGCCCTTTTCTGCCGCTTTTTTTCTATGTTTCTATGTTTCTATGTTTCTAGATCTTAGTGATGCTACCTCTATCACTACCCCCATCAGAGGGGGAGGGCTGCAAACTAGAAATGCTGCTGGAGAACACACAACCTCAGATATTCCAATTTTCACGGGGCTTTGAAAGTATGAAAATAAGCCTCTGTCAGATCCAGAGATGCCAGAAACACCCCTGGGGTAACAGCTACGATGATTGAACACAGTGTTTCCATTCAAAATGTGGAATCTGTAGATAAGCATTGACCAACTTCAGATCCATAATGGGTCCTATGAGCCCTTTTTTTATTGGCAGGATGGAGCATCTGCCTAAGACTGATTTGTTATTTGAAATGGGCTCTACCACTCGGATGTCCAAGAAATGCTGCCAGGTAGCTCAGAACTTGGACTCCTCCAGCCATCTGACTGGAGAGTCCAGAAACAAATCTGGGGGAAGGTGAAAGTAGTATCTTGTGCTCCTCCCAAATGATGTTCAGCACCCACTGATATGAGGAAATTCGTGTCCACTCCTGGTAAAATGCCGAACATTGCCAGACTTCTGGAGTCATTGGGACTTCTTAGACGCAGGGCTGGGGCGAGAACCTGACACCTGTGGGCATCGGGAGTTGTTGCTGTAGCATTACCTGTACCCCTAGGAATACCTCTGGGATGAGGAGCCCGTGGCATTCTGGTGAAATCTGTATGAGGGACAAAAAGCACAACTCCCACCAGGGTTACGTTGAGGCTTGTTGACCGGAAGAGACTTAGGATGGTGATTCGCCATACTAGCCATGAGGTAATTTAGCACCTTGCCAAAAAGCATCCAACCTTGGAAAGATAGTCTGTTCAGTGTTACCTTAGAGGCAAAATCTCCAGCTGAGTGACGAATCCAAAGCGTTCTACATGCCATCACTGCATAAGCGGATACCTTACCCATAACTCTTATAAGATCATACAAGGCATCCACCAAATAATCCACGCACTCCAGCACCAGCTGGGGAGAGGCTTCCTCCTTTGCTAAGGGCACCTGATGTAATCTCGTGTGACAGGCACATACCACAAATGAGGCTGGTGGGCAGTGGTGAAAGATGCTGCACATGATCAAGGGGATGAGAGAGGGAGAAATGTTGGATGTGGCAGTAAAGAGGGTGGGAGAGATGCATCCTGGATCTCTCTCCCCATTCCAAGGGATGGAAGGAGAGAAAGACAGATGGACAGTGAGATAGAGAGGGAGACATGTTGCCAATGGGAGTGGAGGAGAGAAGAAAAGTTGGACTCATGGAGGGACAGAGAGACATGTTGGTTGGGGAAGGGAATGAGGTCCGGAGGAGGGGAAGCGTGCAAGAGGCAGAAAGCAATAAACATTGGATGCACAGTCAGAAGGAAGTTCAACCAGAGACTAATAAAATCACCAGACAAGAAAGGTAGGAAAAATGATTTTATTTTCAATTTAGTGATCGAAATGCGTCAGTTTTGAGAATTTATATCTGCTGTCGATATTTTGCACTTTGTCTATTTTTTTTTTTTTGCAGCTGTTCCTGAGGTGACATTGCATATTTTAAAGTCATATGCCTTGACCTATTTGAAAAAATCCAGATATAAATGATAATTAACATTTTCTCTGCGTACAGTGTGCTTTGTGTTTTTTTAATTTTGTGGTTACCATTATGCATTGTTAATAAGATTATGTTGTGTGTATATGAAAAATGAATGAAAGAAATTGCATTACAATTACAGTGGTGCCTCACACAACGAACTTAATTGGTTCCAGGAGCAAGTTTGTTATGCGAAACGTTCGTTATGTGAAACGCGTTTTCCCATAAGAATACATGTAAAAAAAAATAATTCGTTCTGCAGCATAAAATATGCTAAGATGACATAAAAAAAGATAAATTTTTGGTTATTATTTTTATTTAGATACATCTAAAAACATAATTGTTTTTTAAAACAACACACATTTTTTAAATTTAAAGACAGACTAAGTAGAGTCTAATTTTACAGTGAGAGAGGGCAGAGTCTCAGCGGCAAAAACTGGGACTTAACTGTTCATTTTTTTTTTTTTTCTACCGTGTTTCCCCGATGATAAGGCAGGGCCATCAAATAAGACAGCCCCCCCCTTTTTAGAAAAAAATGTAAAATAAGGCACCCCCCCGCAAATAAGCCACCCACCGATACCTGCGCTTACCCGAATCGGGTGGTACGGTGGGTGACTCCGTGTGGTCCCTGGCACCCCCGACACGATCGGGGCAAGAGGGAGCTCAAGCCCTCTTGCCCCCCCGACTCCCCGACACGATCGGGGCAAGAGGGAGCCCAAGCCCTCTTGCCCCCCGACTCCCCGACACGATCGGGGCAAGAGGGAGCCCAAGCCCTCTTGCCCCCCCGACTCCCCGACACGATCGGGGCAAGAGGGAGCCCAAGCCCTCTTGCCCCCCCCCGACTCCCCGACACGATCGGGGCAAGAGGGAGCCCAAGCCCTCTTGCCCCCCGACTCCCCGACACGATCGGGGCAAGAGGGAGCCCAAGCCCTCTTGCCCCGCCGATTCCCCAACTCCCCGACAATATCGGGCCAGGAGGGAGCCCAAGTCCTCCTGGCCACGGCGACCCCCTAACCCCACCCTGCACTACATTACGGGCAGGAGGGATCCCAGGCCCTCCTGCCCTCGACGCAAACCCCCCCTCCCCCCAACGACCGCCCCCCCCCCAAGAACCTCCGACCGCCCCCCCAGCCGACCCGCGACCCCCCTGGCCGACCCCCACGACACCCCCAACCCCCTTCCCCGTACCTTTCTGTAGTTGGCCGGACAGACGGGAGCCAAACCCACCTGTCCGGCAGGCAGCCAACGACGGAATGAGGCCGGATTGGCCCATCCGTCCCAAAGCTCCGCCTACTGGTGGGGCCTAAGGCGCCTGGGCCAATCAGAATAGGCCCGGGAGCCTTAGGTCCCTCCTGGGGGCAGGGCCTGAGGCACATGGTCGGGTTGGGCCCATGTGCCTCAGGCCCCGCCCCCAGGAGGGACCTAAGGCTCCCGGGCCTATTCTGATTGGCCCAGGCGCCTTAGGCCCCACCAGTAGGCGGAGCTTTGGGACGGATGGGCCAATCCGGCCTCATTCCGTCGTTGGCTGCCTGCCGGACAGGCGGGTTTGGCTCCCGTCTGTCCGGCCAACTACAGAAAGGTACGGGGAAGGGGGTTGGGGGTGTCGTGGGGGTCGGCCAGGGGGGTCGCGGGTCGGCTGGGGGGCGGTCGGAGGTTCTTGGCGGGGGCGGTCGTTGGGGGGAGGGGGGTTTGCGTCGAGGGCAGGAGGGCCTGGGATCCCTCCTGCCCGTAATGTAGTGCAGGGTGGGGTTAGGGGGTCGCCGTGGCCAGGAGGACTTGGGCTCCCTCCTGGCCCGATCGTGTCGGGGAGTCGGGGGGGCAAGAGGGCTTGGGCTCCCTCTTGCCCCGATCGTGTCGGGGAGTCGGGGGGGCAAGAGGGCTTGAGCTCCCTCTTGCCCCGATCGTGTCGGGGAGTCGGGGGGGCAAGAGGGCTTGGGCTCCCTCTTGCCCCGATCGTGTCGGGGAGTCGGGGGGGGCAAGAGGGCTTGGGCTCCCTCTTGCCCCGATCGTGTCGGGGAGTCGGGGGGGGCAAGAGGGCTTGGGCTCCCTCTTGCCCCGATCGTGTCGGGGAGTCGGGGGGGGCAAGAGGGAGCCAGGCGGAGAGAGGGCAGTTAAGCGCAGTGCCTGCGCGGAAGGATGCAGCTCGGGCGACTTCGTTGTGTGAAACGAAGTTCGTTGTACGAATCAAGACATAAAGTTCGTTGTGCGCAGCGTTCGCTGTGCGAGGCGT
This sequence comes from Geotrypetes seraphini, assembly GCF_902459505.1. Lineage (NCBI taxonomy): Eukaryota > Metazoa > Chordata > Amphibia > Gymnophiona > Dermophiidae > Geotrypetes > Geotrypetes seraphini. Next base: position 395,282,634 of record NC_047085.1, on the reverse strand, counting down.
CCGTTATGCGAGGCACCACTGTAGTACTATTATGGAGGTGGGGTTAGGGGCAGAGGTACTTGGTTGATATTTGTTAGAATTGGCTTGAAGAAGTTGAGAAACACTGTCCTAGAAGAGCTGAAAGGAAAAGAGCGCAAGTTGCAAGAACTCTCCTATCCCTGGATAACTGAAGAGGGGGATGAGGAGGGAAGTGACAAGTAGGACTAGAAGAGAGAAGAAAAAAAAAACAGCTCTTGCATATACTTGCATTGGCAAGTGAATGACTTGCTACTTTACTAGAGTTATTTTTAAATTTTAAAAGATGCATATTTTAGAAGGATTTATATATCTGAAAACTTGGCTTTTCTCAAAAATGTAACACCTCCCCCCTCTCTGCTACCCTAAAACCCTCTATATCTTCTTTACACCTAATCCTATAACCCTCCTTTGGAGTTCCTTTCTATCTTAGTCCTGTAAACCGTGCCAAGCTCTATGATTGCGGAGAAGATGCGGTATACAAACCTAAGGTTTAGTTTAGTTTAGTTTATATATCATAATATATTAAAAATTCATTAAAAAACACAAGCAATCAAACTCCCAAATACTATCAAAGACTAGTCAGCCAGTCAGAAAATTTTTACTATCATACTGTGAGAGTAGAGGGATAGATTTTAATTCTGGGCAAAAGTCAAGGACATACAAAGTGTAAAAAGCCTTCAAGTCATGGTGCTTACACACTGTTTTTGAAAAATGTCCATCTTTTACCATTGATTTAAAAAAAAAAAAGATAATGCAAATTCAGCAGGAAAAATAAATTGGGGGAACACTGTTGACCAGTGGTTCCAAAATCTGTTCTGAGAAACTTCCAGCCAGTCTGTTTTTCAGGATGTCCATAAATATTTCTTTTGTGTACTTGGAGCAGATACCCTGAGGGACAAGATAGGAAGAGCAAAAGCAAAATAGCACTAAATGACTATTAGAAATTCAAATGCTTTATAATAACAAACCCAACAAAAAAAATATGGCTAATAGTTTACCTCAAAAATCTTTCCAGTATAAAAATCAGAAAGCTGAAATTACTTTCTTATATAAAACACTCAATATCAAAAGTGAATCAAATAAGAATCAAATGTAAAGTACGTGAGAGTACCGAGGGTCCTCAGTTTACACAACTCTATGGAGAAAAGCACAGTTACTTACCGTAACAGGTGTTATCCAGGGACAACAGGCAGATAGTCTCACTTGTGGGTGACGTCATCCACGGAGCCCGATGCGGACAGCTTCGCAAGCAGACTTGCTTGTTAAACATCAGAAAGTCTGCGACTGCTGCACCACGCATGCTCGAGTGCCTTCCCGCCCGATACAGGGCGCATCTCTCCTCAGTTCAGATAGCTAGCAAAGAAGCCAACCAGGGGAGGTGGGTGGGTTATGAGAATATCTGCCTGCTGTCCCTGGATAACACCTGTTACGGTAAGTAACTGTGCTTTATCCCAGGGCAAGCAGGCAGCATATTCTCACATGTGGGTGACCTCCAAGCTAACCAAATAGGATTGTGGGAGAGTTGGCAACTTAGGAGAATAAATCTGAGGAATTGTCGAGAGGCTGGATGAATGGAAATACGAGTGTAAGCCTCTTTGAGATCTAGAGAACATAACGAATCGTTCTGATCTAGAAGGGGGTTATAGAGATGCCAGAGACAGCATCCGAAATTTCTCTCTGACCAGAAATTTGTTGATGACTCTGAGGTCCAAAATAGGTCCAGATCATCTGTCTTCTTCGGAATTAGGATGTAAGTAACGGGAGCAAAAAACCCCCTTCTCTGCTGTTCCAGTGGAACCTCCTCGATGGCATGGAGACGAAACAGAGCTTGAGCTTCCTGAAGAAGGGCGGTCTGGGATGGATTGGAAGGATACTCTTTTGGAGGCAGATCTGGAGGAACTTGAGTAAAATGAAGAGAGTATCCTTCCCTAATGATGGACAGCACCCAGGTGATCTGATGTAATGATCTCCCAGTGGTGGTAAAAATGATGGAGACGACCTCCAATGGGAAGGAGAGAGGACAGAGGAAAAATGATGGAAGTTATGCTCTGTAGTAGATAGTCAAAAAAGCTGAAAGGCCTTAGGCGCAGCAGGAGTCTGAGGTTTCTGCTGCCTCTGCTGTTGTTGTGGTTGTTTCTTAGGAGGTGCTCTTGTATAAGGAGCTGCTCTTTGTGGAAAACGTCTCTGATAAGATGGAAGAGGTCTGAAGCCTTTAGAAGTGGAAGGCTTAGGCTTAGGCCAAGTGATGGAAGCAAATGATTTTTCATGTTCAGACAATCATTTAGTAGCTGCCTCGATGGAGTCATCAAACAATTCATTGCCTTGACAAGGAATGTTGGTTAGACAATCTTGAAGATTAGGGTCTATGTTTATAGTGCGGAACCAGGCAAGCCTGCACATCACTACTGAAAAGGCAGCGACCCTCAAGGAAAGCTCAAATGCATCATAGGAAGATTGAAGGAGATGCATGCGGAGTCGAGTCAGAGTGGTGATCGTCTGCTGAAAACCTGGAAGACGATGATGAGGAATATATTTGAAATATTCAGGCAGTGTGTCAACCAAATGCTTGAAATACGAAATGAAAATAAAGTTGTAATTCAAAACTCTAGTTGCCATGAGAGAATTTTGATACAACCGGTGACCAAACTTGTCCATGATCCTGCCCTCTCTTCCAGGAGGGACAGTGGCATAAACTTTGGCAGGATTGGTCTTTTTCAAAGAAGACTCCACAAGAAGGGACTGATGAGATAACTGAGATTTCTCAAAGCCCTTGCAGTGGACCAGCTTGCATCGAGACTCCAGCTTTCCTGGGACAGCAGGAATTGAATAAGGTGTCTCAAGGTTTCTCTTGAAGGTTTGAGAAAGAAGTCTATTAATGGGTAATTTGAGTGACTCCGCAGGAGGACGAGACATACTAATTTCTTCTAAATACTACCAAGAGTACTTGGAATCAGAGTGCAAAGTAATATTGAGTTCCTTATTCATTTGACGAAGGAAAGAAGAAAAAAATATCTGCTCCAAGGAAGGTTGACCTCGAGAAGAAGGTAACCTCCAGGTGCCTCGCAAGGCAGAGAATGAAGATGAAGCTTCTCTGGAGTACTGATACCCAAGGCCTGAATATGCAGATATAGATGACTCACTGAGAGAGTGGATAGAATCCCTCGTAGGAGAAGCAGCGGTATCTGTAGGTGGTGTCCTCGACTTCAGAGTCGAGGCCTTGAAGAGTCTTGAGGTCTGGAGAGAAGAGTCTTGTCTCGAGAAGAGGACTTGTGCCTTGATGAATGCCTGCACTGGTGTGGAGAACCATACCTCGAACCAGACAGGTCTCGAGAAAGTCGAGGAGTCTTTGCCCTATGCTTTGGGAAGGGCGATGCCTTATACGAGGAGGGAGGGCTGGAGGCTGGAGATCGAGATTAAGACACCAAAAGGGATTGAACGCCTGATGTCGAGGTATCTCGAGGCACCGACAAGGACTCGAATCTTTGTGATACTGCTAAGTGTTCAGGCTGGACTGCAGGAAGCAGAGTCGAGGTAGGGGCATGTTTGGCAAGCATATTACCAAACTGACGATCAAAGATGGTCTGGATCAGGGGTGCCCAACGCGTCGATCGCGATCGACAGGTCGCTCGCTCAGGCGACCCCAGTCGATCGCGGAACGGGTTCCCTTCTTCCCTTCTCTTTTTTCCCCTCCTGACTGGCCTGCTCCTGAATTCTGCTGCTGCCTCCGCTGCTCAACATTTAAAAAAAAAAAAAAAAAAAGCTTGGAGAACTTATGCTCCGGGGGCTAACATGTGCTTGTACCGGCTTCCCTTCGCTTCCCTCTGAAACCGGAAGTTATGTCCGGAGAGGGGGTAAGAAGGGAAGCCGGCACGCACATGTTAGAGCCCTGTTCGCGGGCTAAAGCGGGAGACAGGTCAGTGAAGCTTGCGATTTGCTCTTCTTGCTGCCAGGTCCTGCCTACTTTCTGTTTCCTCAAAGGCAGGACCCGGCAGCATTTTTCCCAAAATGTCGATCTTGGGCCGATCAGCCTTCCTCTTCCCGACCTCAATTGTGCCGTCGGAGAGGAAGTTCTGGCCAGCGGAACTTCCTCTCCGACGGCAAAACTGACGTCGGGGAGAGGAATGCTGGTGGGCCCGAAGCAAGGAGAGCTTGGCCGGCGGCGGGGGGCTTTGGGGGCCTGTTATCCGATGGCAGCGGCAGAAGCAGTGGCTTGTGGGTGGGCAGGGAGGGAGAAAGAGGGCAGGCAGGGAAACAGAAGGAAAGAAGAGAAACAGAAAAAAAGAATGGGGGCATGAAGAGAGAAAGAAAGAGAGGGCAAGGAGAGAAGAAGAAAACATTGGGGGGGGGGGAATGAGGTCAGGAAGAGAGGAAGCATACAGGCTAAAAGAAGGGAAGAAAGATTGGATGCACAGTCAGAAGAAGAAAGTGCAACCAGAGACTCATGAAATCACCAGACAAGGTAGAAAAAATGATTTTATTTTAAATTTAGTGATCAAAACGTGTCTGAATTTATATCTGCTCTCTATATTTTACAATATGGTCCCCTTTTACTAAACCGCAATAGAGGTTTTTAGCGCAGGGAGCCTATGAGCGTCGAGAGCAGCGCTGGGCATTCAGCGCAGCTCCCTGCGCTAAAAACTGCTATCGTGGTTTAGTAAAAAGGGAGGGGGTGGGTATTTGTCTATTTTTGTATGGTTGTTACTGAGGTGACAATGCATAGAGTCATCTCCTTTGACCTCTTTGAAAAAACCCCAGAATAGGAATGATAATTAACAATTGTATGCGTACAGTGTGCGTTGTGTTTTTTTTTTAAATTTTATTGTTGGTAGATCATTTTGACTTGGTCATTTTAAAAGTAGCTCGCAAGCCCAAAAAGTGTGGGCACCCCTGGTCTGGATCATAGCCTCCAAATGTGAAGCCGAGGCTTGAGGATCTGGTACATTTGGTGTGTGTATATAGTCTCCGAGGAAGAGGAGAAAGAATGACTTCGACTTGGAGACATGGTTCTTGGGCAGCTTGATAACCACTGCTGGTAATTGACCTGAGGGAGGCAGCGAGGCAAACGTCTCATCAGGAGAAGACTTAGCAGATTTACTCGAGGACGAGGACCAGCCGAACGAGGATGGCTTGATTAAAGTTGAAGCCGAGGTAGAAGAGGGAACTCCTGTAAGCTTGACCAGATTTGAGGTCGAGGCAAGTAGATCCGTACCTCCAAAGAGTTTTTCCACCTAAACTCAACGTTTGCAGGCACGAGGTTGAAGGGTAGCACAGCGAACACACGACTCCAGACGAATCGCATGCTGGCAACGGCTACACTTCTTGAAGCCTGTTACTGGCCGGGACATATACGGGAAGATAGCCGCAGCTAAGTCAAAACCCGCCGGCTGAGGCCACGAAGCAGGCCCTGCCGTGACTGAAAGAAAAATAAAGTCTTTTTTTTTTTTTAAATGAAACGCTTAAGAAATATACAGCGACCCTAAAAAGAAATAAACACGAGCCATGGTGAGAAGGCATGAAAGTAGAACTGAGTCTAGTACAGAGCGTTGAAATAAGACTTCTCGGCTCCGCGGAAAACTGAGGAAAGACGCGCCCTACGCAAGGCAGGAAGGCACTCGCGCATGCGCAGCATGGCAGTCACGAACTTTCTGAAGTTTTACAAGCAAGTTTGCTTACGAAGCTGTCCGCATCAGAGCTCCATGGATGGCGTCACCCACATCAGAGAACATGCTGCCTGCTTGTCCTGGGATAGCCCCTGTTTAAAAAAAATGTTGATAATGCTTATTACCCAAACAAGTTATTTGCTGTGAAACATCCCTGGACCTAATGGTACTCAATGAGTGCAAAAATAAATATGAATGTGTAATAAATCAAAGTGTATTTCTCGGTCTCTGTTCAACATCCAATGAGTGTAACCAATTAAAAAACTTTTCTTTGTCGTCTAGAATTGTTCAGTTAATAATAGTTTGATAAGTGACATCCGATATCCTCTTCATCGAGACTTTATTCTCTTTTCCAGAAGTGTTTGCTCTCGGTGAAGGAGGTGGTTCCTCCGAAACGGAGCTCTGTTGAGCAATCTCTCAAACAGCACTCTTGAATTGGGCTGATTCCGAAGCTAAATACAGTTTATTATTTGTTTTGTTCATCGAGTATATTAAACTGGATTATCAAACTATTATTAACTGAACAATTCTAGACAAAGAAAAATTTCTGAATTGGATACACTCATTGGATGTTGAACAGAGACTGAGAAATACACTTTGATTTATTACATTCATGTTTATTTTTGCACTCATTGAGTACCATTAGGTCCAGGGATATTTCACAGCAAATAACTTGTTTGGGTAATAAGCATCATCAACTCTTAAACAGGGGTTCCTTTATAGAGTTGTGTAAACTAAGGACCCTTGGTACTCTCACTTATTTTACATTTGATTCTTATTTGATTCACTTTTAATATTGAGTGTTTTATATAAGAAAGTAATTTTTATATTGGAAAGATTTTTGAGATACAACTTAGAAATTCAAGGCAAAAATGAGCTCAATTAAGTGTTCTATTTATTTGATGACACTACCCCACTTTTTCACAGTCGAGTCACATTATTATGACCACCTAATATCCAGAATAACCTCCTCTGGCAGCAAGGACAGCAGCCAGACACCGTGAGTCTGACTCAATAAGATGCTGGATGGTTGCTAGAGCCATGCATTTTCAACAGTTGCTGACAGATGGTGGATCCAGTCGTCAAACATATTAATCGAGATGGTCCCAAATGTGTTCGACTGGGTTAATATCTGGTAATTTGGAGGTCAGGAAGTAGCTGGACATGCTCTGGAACCACTCGTGAACAATTCTGGTGATATGACATGTCGCATTGTCCTGCTGAAAGATCCCATCGGTCATAGGAAAGATCGTCAACATATACAGGTGTACATCTCTCCATCCTTGCCAATCATCCATATTGGTTGAGAGTGCCTTCCAGAGGTATCAAGGGCCCTTACCAAGAAAACATTCCCCAGACCATAACGCTGCTGCCACCAGCTTGTGCAAGTCCAGTAATAGTTGCTAGGTGTTTGTTCTCAGCACCTCACACTCCAACGTCCATCCATTCGATGAAGCTCAAATCATGACTCATTGGAGAAGGCAATCCTTTGCCAATCAGTGCAAGTCCAATGTTGGCACTCCTGTGCAACTGCAGTCTTTTTTTTTTGCGATGAACCCTCATGAGCATGGACGCAGTCATCAGTCGTCTGCTCCAAAGCCCTATTCGCAACAGGGTTTGCTGCACAGTTGTTTTGGACACACAACTGGAAGCCCCTCAGTTTGTTTGGAAAGCAAGTTGCTCCACAGTAACGTGCCGACTGGACTGTACCACCTGCACAACCAACGTTCACCTCTCACATCGATGGCTTGTATTGCCCCCCAGTTACCATGCTGGGTCATCAGAAAGGTTCCATTTGTCCACTCATGGCACACTTTAACCACAGCAGCCCATGAACTGTTCACACAATTCCACTATTTCCAAAATGCTGACGCCCTTGTCCTGGTAGCTAATGATCATTCCTTTTTCAGTGTCTGATAAATCACGCTTTCCCCCCATGACAGCCACAGTTGCTATATTGGCAACTTGCTGATATCCCACCTTATATACCCACAAAGTCTGCACACAACATGTGAATTTGTTCACTGGCTGTGTGTCCCTGATGTCAGAGGTAGGCGGTGGTCATAATAATGTGACTAGACAATGCATTTGCAAATGCCATTTTTAAAATTTTGGACAACTTACATATAAAGAAAAACATTAATTAATTATCATCTAAAGAACTGTTATATTATATAATTACTAGTGTTTAAGCCCATTACATTAACGGGTGCTAGAATATATGTCTGTCTGTCTTTTTTTCTTACTTTCTGTGTCTCTCCCTGCCCCTGTCTCTCTCTTCCTTTCTTTCTGTCTTTCTCCCTCCTGCTGTCTGTCCTCCTCTCTTTTTGGTTCTCTCTCTGGCACCCTGTCTGTCTTTCTTTCTTTCTCTCTCCCTGCCTGCTGTCTTTCTGTGTTTCTGTCTTTGTCTAATGCGCTGCCTGCCTGCCTGTCTTTCTGTCTCTCCATGGCCCCCTTCTGTCTCCCCTCCCCCAAAGCAAACCAAGATTGCTCCCAGGCCCCTTTTCCCTCTCCGTCCCCTCCACTTCCCTGTGCAGCAGCAGCATTTCCCTCCCACCTTTCCCTGTGCAGCAGCAGCATTTCCCGGCCTTCCCTGTGCAAAAGCAGCATTTCCCCCCCACACACACACTTTCCTGTGCAGCAGCAGCATTTCCCACCCTTCCCTGTGCAGCAGCAGCAGCATTTCCCGGCCTTCCCTGTGCAGAAGCAGCATTTCACACACACACACACTTCCCTGTGCAGCAGCAGCAGCATTTCCCACCCTTCCCTGTGCAGCAGCAGCATTTCCCGGCCTTCCCTATGCAGCAGCAGCATTCCCCCACACACACTTCACTGTGCAGCAGCAGCATTTCCCAGCCTTCCCTGTGCAGAAGCAGCATTTCCCCAACCACACACACACTTCCCTGTACAGCAGCAACATTTCCCGGCCTTCCCTGTGCAAAAGCAGCATTCCCCTCCCCAACCACACACACTTCCCTGTGCAGCAGCAGCATTTCCCAGCCTTCCCTGTGCCGAAGCGAAATTCCCCCCCACACACACACACACATTTCCCTGTGCAGCAGCAACATTTCCCATCCTTCCCTGTGCAGAAGCAGCATTTCCCGCCGCCCCCTTCCCAGACGCCGCGTTTAAATTCTGAGAAAAGCGCTGCACCGCACTACCACTGGCTTTGGCGTCTTCTATCTACTACGGCCAACCCTAGCAGAAACAGGAAGTAGTCAGAGAGGGCAGGCCGCAGTGGACGAGGCCAGCGTTAGCGCAGTGCAGCGCTTTTCTCAATTTAAACGCGGGTGAGAAGGAGGAGGCTTTGGCGGTGGTGGTTTTGGCGCTGAGTGAGGGCGGGAGGGGGGAGTCACCGGCTGTGCTGTTTCTCCGCTTTCCCGATTGTCTAGCCGCCGCATCCGCACTCCTGCTGGCCACGGACCTACTGATCACAGATCAGGGGTCACGGAAGCACGCAGGTAAGTGCGCATGCGCGGCTAGCTTTTTATTATATAGGGTAACATAGTAGATGACAGCAGATAAAGACCCGAATGGTCCATCCAGTCTGCCCAACCTGATTCAATTTAAATTTTTCAATTTTTTTTCTTAGCTATTTCTGGGCAAGAATCCAAAATTCTACCCGGTACTGTGCTTGGGTTCCAACTGCTGAAATCTCCGTTAAAACCTACTCCAGCCCATCTACACCCTCCAAGCCACTGAAGCCCTCCACAGCCCATCCCCCACCAAACGGCCATACACAGACACAGACCATGCAAGTCTGCCCAGTACTGGCCTTAGTTCAATATTTAATATTATTTTCTGATTCTAGATCCTCTGTGTTCATCCCACGCTTCTTTGAACTCAGTCACAGTTTTACTCTCCACCACCTCTCTCGGGAGCGCATTCCAGGCATCCACCACCTTCTCCGTAAAGTAGAACTTCCTAACATTGCCTTTGAATCTACCCCTCAACCTCAAATTATGTCCTCTGGTTTTACCATTTTCCTTTCTCTGGAAAATATTTTGTTCTACGTTAATACCCTTCAAGTATTTGAACGTCTGAATCATATCTCCCCTGTCCCTCCTTTCCTCTAGGGCAGGGGTGTCCAATGTCGGTCCTCAAGGGCCGCAATCCAGTCGGGTTTTCAGGATTTCCCCAATGAATATGCATGAGATCTATTTGCATGCACTGCTTTCATTGTATGCTAATAGATCTCATGCATATTCATTGGGGAAATCCTGAAAACCCGACTGGATTGCGGCCCTCGAGGACCGACATTGGACACCCCTGCTCTAGGGTATACATATTCAGGGCTTCCAGTCTCTCCTCATATGTCTTCTGGCGTAAGCCTCCTATCATTTTCGTCGCCCTCCTCTGGACCGCTTCAAGTCTTCTTATATCCTTCGCCAGATACGGTCTCCAAAATTGAACACAATACTCCAAGTGGGGCCTTACCAATGGCCTGTACAGGGGCATCAACACATTCTTCCTTCTTCTAGCTACGCCTCTTTTTATACAGCCCAGTATCCTTCTGGCAGCAGCCACTGCCTTGTCACACTGTTTTTTCGTCTTTAGATCTTCGGACACTATCATCCCAAGGTCCCTCTCCCCGTCCATGCATATCAGCTTCTCACCTCCCAGCATATACGGTTCCTTCCGATTATTAATCCCCAAATGCATTACTCTGCATTTCTTTGCATTGAATTTTAGTTGCCAGGCATTAGACCATTCCTCTAACTTTTGCAGATCCTTTTTCATATTTTCCACTCCCTCTTCGGTGTCTACTGTTACAAATCTTGGTATCATCTGCAAAAAGGCACACTTTTCCTTCTAACCCTTCAGCAATGTCACTCACAAACGTATTGAATAGGATCGGCCCCAGCACCCAACCCTGAGGGACTCCACTACTCACCTTTCCTTCCTCCGAGCGACTTCCATTAACCACCACCCTCTGGCGTCTGTCCGACAGCCAGTTTCTAACCCAGTTCACCACTTTGGGTCCTAACTTCAGCCTTTCAAGTTTGTTCAACAGTCTCCTATGAGGAACTGTATCAAAGGCTTTGCTGAAATCTAAGTAAATTACATCTAGCATATGTCCTTGATCCAGCTTTCTGGTCACCCAATCAAAAAATTCAATCAGGTAATTATTCCACCTCCTTCCCCAACACATGCATCTTAAAGAGGGTTTGTTTTTTTTAATATACCAAACACATATTGGGTATGGGCCTTAACAGTTTGGCAAAATCCAATCAAAGACTAAGGAAGAAAAACTGCTAAATTCTACAATAATTAAGAAGTATCAAGTATATTTTGTTAAGACTAATAGGTTTAAGCCTCTATGATAAAAATGTGTGTTGTAAAGGATAAGGCGATGTCTGGTACTTAAATTGGAGACTCTTTAAAAAGAAACAGTATGCATTTGCAGAAGAAACAAAAATCTGTAAAGTAGTATGTCTGATAAGGTAGATAAAAATGAACTACTGCTTTTTTTTTTTTTTTTTTTTTTTCAGTTTCCAGATTTGTAAACATATTTTTTCAATGAAAAGTTACTTTAATTCTGCCATGTGCAGTGACAGAATTGAAGCATGGATGTAAGGGACCTTAAAGGTAGCGGAAGACAGACAAGTAACATCTGTAAAAGCATACCAGGCACAAATGGGCAAACAAGATGATACCAAGATTCATTTTTTGCCAGCAGAGTCTACTTTCCTATTCATGGCGAATGTCCATAAATTAATACAACCTAGCATGAAGTCTTTGGCTTCATAGAACCTACTAAATAATCTGAGTACCAATTGAACAAAGATGGACAGTGCTAAAAGTGAGAGCACAGAAAAGTCTAACATAGTAGATGACAACAGATAAAAGACCTTTACGGTCCAACCAGTCTGCCCAACAAGGTGGCCAGAGTTGATCTTTACACTCTGCACAGGTTCCACTTCTTCACAATATAATTTCATCTCTGTCCTCTCTACTAATTTTGGGGCACAGACCATAGAAGTCTGTCCATCATCACCCCTACTGCCCAACTACTGGAGTCACCAAAGCCCACTCCAGCCTTAATCCTGATCAGGGCTTTTCTTTGGAGGGGTTCTGGTTTAAGAGACCCAGATCATAGAAATCTGCCTAGCATTGGTCTTACTTCCCAACCTCTGAAACTGCCATCAAATCTCTCAATCCAGATATTAAATCATTTGCTTTAATTGGATTCCATCCTTTTTCCACAGGCATCCACCACCTGTTCTGTGGAAAAGTATTTCCTGACATAGTCTCCCCCCCAACACACTTATTGAAGAATTAAAAAAAAAAAAAAAAATAAAAGTGGGGTATAGTACTTCTCGATGAAAGAAATTGTCTAAAAAAACTGAAAGGGAAAAAAAATTCAAGAAAAATCTGAAATGACTTTACAGAAGTCTTTAAAATAAAGGTTCTTATGAAGACATAATAGCCAGGGTGAAGAACAAATATTTTTATAAAAATATAGAACTGCTTCTTCAATCATAAGAATAATCAGGAAGGAACCACTACCAAGTTGAGACAACAATGGATATTTGTGGACAGACAGGAGACATCACCGGGTCTGGAACAAGAGGAGAATGAACAGGAGGTGACAAACATCTTTTTTCTGAAGTATTGGAACTGTTTTAATATGATTAGATTGCCAGAAAGAGAAAATGTATGTTATGAGTTAATAAGCAGTGTTAACAAAAAAAAAAACACTTCTTTTGCAGTTTTCCAGCCACATTCAGGCTTGAGAGTTACGTAACATGCTGTACAGTAATATTTACCCTTTGGTTTTCAAAACACAAAAATGACAGCTTCTGGAAACATTTGGAATAGTTTTAGGCTCCTAACTTGGAAACTCTTTTTTCTGTAAAAGATTACACGGAAATAAATTATCATTTTTTTGATTCTCCAGTCTTTGTTTTTTGGGGGGGTTTCATGAGATCCTTCTGTTAAAAGTAGAATCACCTTAAGTCATCTCAACATGCTGCTCAATCTTGCCAAAAACTTCTAAGCTCAGACCTGCTGAATGTCATGTCCAACAAGAATTATGGACCTTAGCTCACACAGATAGGTCAGATGGACTTACAAAGATAAATCATGTTCAACCCCCCCTAAAATAGTTTTAGATCTAAAATAATTGTAAATGATTAGTCATTTCAGTAGGTAATATTTTTGAATTTCATAGTTGATGTTCTTGTCATTGACCTAAATTTTTGATTGGTAAAGATCAACTAAGAGAAACGTCCATAATTTTGGTTTATTTATCTTACATACTAGTATCAAAGATGGATCCCTGACCCCTTCCCCAAGGTGGACTTTGTATAGCAGCCTACCTGTACAGTCCAGTGGTTGTGTTTTTCAGGAATGTGATAAAATTTTAACTTCTGCCAAAACCCTGACTTTTACCATTTATTAATGTTTGTGTCAATACCCTATAACATGAACAGTAACTTGTTATACACATACTTGTTGTATAACATTTAACACATTTGCATATATAGTGTGTTCTTTATGTGATACTAAAACTACATACTTGGCAGCTGCAGCTGGGAATGGGGATAGGCTAGTTGGCCAGGGGCCCACAAACTCATGATCCATTACCATCTAGAACAGTGGTCGCAAACTCAAACCCTTTGCAGGGCCACATTTTGGATTTGTAGGTACTTGGAGGGCCTCAGAAAAAATAGTTATTGTCTTATTAAAGAAATTTTGCATGAGGTAAAACTCTTTATAGTTTACAAATCTTTCCTTTTGGCTAAGTCTTAATAATAATAATAATAATATTGTAATTTATAGCAAAAGAGACATATGATCATGAAACTATTTTATTTTACTTTTGTGATTATGATAAACATACCGAGGGCCTCAAAATAGTACCTGGCGGGCCGCTTGTGGCCCCCGGGCCGCGAGTTTGAGACCACTGATCTAGAATAATATTTAAAATTATATTCATTCTCCTTATGCCTCTTTCCTGCACTCATTTACAGTTTTCTAGTTAATAAACCTCAAATATTAAGGGGTGAAGTTAAACATGGGATTCCATTAAAATGACAAGTTGTGCTATTTTAACAAAGGTATTGCTGCATAAAATGGGCTCATCCCATAAAGTCAGACAGTGTGTTAAAATAGCCCATCTTAACAGTTGCCCACATTTATAACTTCCCCATAAATATTATTGTGTGTAATTTATTTATTCTGAAATCTAACCCAACACTTACTTTCTTACAAAACAAAAATACAGAAACAATTTTGTAAGACAAATCATAGACAAGTCTACGCATATTTGAATTAAACTGTTTTCAAGGAATTTAAGAATGATTATGATGAAATCAACTTGAGGCTACTTCAGAAGTGTTAGCATTTGTAGATAATCAAATAGTTTTATAGCCTCTTTGCGGCACTCAAGAAAAAGTAGGGTTTGGGGGGTTTTTTAGGTGCTATATATGGGGTTGAATAAGCAAGCCCTTTCAATGAACAGCCCTGGGATTAAATCCGACAAAAAGCTTACTATAGAATGGGGTAAAATGCTGCCCTGCCACTTTAGGGTTCAGCCATCTTATACTCAGGAGGTGGAGCGAGAACTATGTCAGTTTCATGTGATTAAGCTGACTTCAGACTGCTCCAGAGACGGGATCCACCAAGCAGCAGCTTTTTCATTTTAAAATGTGATTGTTCTAATGAATATTGTATTGTTGTTGAAAACTGTTAATAAAAATATTAAACTTTAAAAAAAGAAAATGACACACTTATTGATCACAATCTCAACAGCAAAAACAGAATCTGCTATATCCCATCCTAAATAATTATTGCAATGAGATGAATTACTTGTCAACCTGCATGTGCTGGATGTTAGGGTTCACCACTGGAAAAAAAAAAAAAGCTTAAAAAGTTGCCTAGCTACAACATCTGCTATGTTCTATAAGGATACTAACAGTATCACTATGCCATATTCAATGATAATACCTACTTAGAAGAATTAGACATAATTAGAAATGTCCATAGGGGTTTTCTTAACTTCTTGGAACAACAAACAGAACAATGGGTGTACACCTTTTGTTCTACTAGGACAAGCAAGTAAAGGTGATTTCTGTAAAACAGGCAACAGTGACATAGCATGCTAGAAATCTCTCTTAGGAACAAAAGGTTTTGCACTATTTGTTGGAGCAGAAAGGAAGGCATTCCTGTGTGCCTCAATTAATTATCAGGGTTTCTAATACATACAAAAATGTAACTGAAGTTACACATTTAAACAAAAAATTTTTTTTTAATTTCCAAAATCCCAAATTTTATTAGAACTGGCCTGGAAATAGACCTGACAAAGGCTAGAAGCATCATCTTTTCTCATACTATATTAATAGTGTATACTGCTTGGACATTGTAATTGTCTCCAATACATTCTGAAATAACACTATGCTCAATATTTTTTTAAACATACCACATTTATACTACTATTTACCAGTAACAATGTTCTTATAAGGTAAAAATGCAACAATTTCATTTGATCATATACAACACAGCCACTACATGTTTTTGCTCCTTCTTTCTGCCCCCCCCCACTCGCCCCCGATCTAAATGCTTAAAAATAGTTTGTATTCTTCAAAACTAGTTAGAATATTTATTTACTAAAACTCAACCATGGTGAGAGGGGAAGAGACCTACCCTTTTTTTTTCATATTATATTTTATTGCATTTTCAGCATAATGTACAAACAGTCAGAATACAAGGTGTACATGGGAAAGAATGAGTACCAGTACACTTCACAACTTCACCTGTCGTCTGAAACCCTCCCCCACCCCCACCCCCCTTCCCACAACCTGAACCAAACCATAAGAAAAACTCAAAATCCATTCCAGTGTATTCCCCACAATAAACTCAGATGTTCAATAATTTGCTGCGAGCTCTATGTGTTAAGGTGTCGCAAAAGTGTGTCCAGCGCGTGCAAAATAATTTGCCCTGCATAGAGTCCAATGAAGTAAAGCAAAGTCTCTCCATAGAGGCTTGATGAATCATCAATGTTCTCCATTGAGACAGGGTCTAAGCCATTTAATCACAATCACAGACTAAAAAGGTTTGGTTTTTTGTTGTTTTTAAAACAAACAGCCTGTTTTACAAAGCCACCCTAGCGGCTGCCACGTAGCAACAGCCCCGAAGCTCTATGGACTTCGAGGCCGTTAGCACAGCTTTGTAAAACAGGCCCAAAGTGCTTTTTAGTGACTAAATTAGATTTGATAATATCAGGCACCCTGCAAAATTAAAATTAAAAGTTCTAAGTATTTGAAACAAAATTCTCTACAGCATATGGTTATTTAACATGTCTAAAATGCATTTTAGCTTAGAATACATATGAATTTGTACTTTTAACAATGAAAAATCATATAACAAGTTGCCAGGGAAGCTATGATAGATATAACACAAAAAGGTGGTACATTTAACAACTTACTAAGGCAGGAACATGAATAGCAGAAAAGTTACTAGTTACCCTAATCACTTCCGGCTCACCACATGTTAGCTTTCCCACGTATTCATCATTATAGGACCCCCAGGGAACCCTGAAGAAGACTTTTTGTCGAAACGCAGACCTTATTGGGTCCTGCATGCCTAGCGGACTAGGTCCTTTAAGGCTTTTATGTGGATTACTTTACTTTTATGTGGATGATTTTAGTGTACCTTTGGAACTTTGACATTTTCAAATAAATTCCATTATGGAACATCGTCATTCCACAGAGTTTCTTTTGGTTTCTTCTGGATTTTCTTCTCTGTGGATATTTTGGGGTCATTTTTTTGGTTTTTGCTGGCCAAAATCCTAGCTCATGTCTATTTTCATTACTGTATCAGAGGTTCAAGATTCTTGGAAAGGATGAAGGGCATTGAACTATGAATTTAAATTTTGCTATTAATTAAAAATTACTAAAAACAAAAACAACTTACACCAAATAAAAATGAACAGTTTGACAAACCACCACATTTAAAACCACCAATAAAATGTTTAGAACAAATCATTCATACTCTAAATTGTCAATGTGCACCCTTTCCCTCATATTTCCATATTTATAGGGAAAACAAGCAAAAAAAAAAATATGAGGAACCACCATAGGTGCCACCACTTAGAATTACATCTCTTTAAAATGCAACAAGGAAGTTTCCCTGGTCTCAGCTTAAAAAAGGGCAAACAATTTTAAACCTCAGATATTATTAGCTCCCTTTCTCTGAAGTCCTGCAGATTCTAGGTGTAGTTGAAGAGACAGCTCTGACAATGCTTAAAGAAAGGCTCACAAAGACTGGCTCAATGTGCAACCCTCCATCCATCGCCCACCCCCACATGATATGCTATATACACAACCAGACTGCAGCATGTATACCGACCCACTGAACACCAGCTGCTTGACCACAGAATAGCAAGACAGGTCACATTTCCTACAAACAAGCTTTATCATTTACCTCCAAAGCAAGAGCAAGCTATGTGGTTAAAGGAGTTTAGGTGATGCACAGACTTTCCCCAAGTTTTGACCAAAGTCACTAGGGGGCTAAGCAGCAGCATTGCAAAACCCTTCCACAGATTTAGAAAATCACTGGAAACTAGAAATTCAACATTCTTTTCATATTCCTTTGAGACTTTAGTACAGAATCAGGAACTATTTGACCTGAATTAGGTTCAGTTTGCCCCTCCTCCCACCAAATCCCTCCTTCTGGAAGCAAAACCTTATCCAGACCCCCTCTTCAATAGCAATGTGGCTATTCAATTGCCTTTGAATGCTTCAATAAGCGTTCTAAAGCACCATATTCCCAACCTGCATTTCACAGCAGGTATAAAGGTCATTGCTGCAACGTGGGCGTGCCCACATTAGATCTGAAGTGCCCAGCTAGGGTTGGAATGCAATGACTGCTGGGCCTAAGAATTTCGTTTGAATAACAAATCAAGCACACTTTACTAGGATTGGTCTTCTAGACCCAGCTCAACTTTAGGGCAACCTTAACTGACACCACCTCTTGACCTTCCTTTACGTGATGAGGATATAGATTACTAGTAACTCCCCTCCCCCTTCTCCCAAATAATGCATAGCCTCAGGAAGAATCTAACAGTTACAAGGGAGGGGGAAGGGTGTTTCCAACAGGGATGTGCTCTATATGTCCAAAGTAATTAAATGTTGTACAGAAAAAAAAGAAGATGGAAAATGCTTTATAAAAAAATAAAAGCAAAACTAATACACTATTTCCCTATGTTCTTGAGAAACTGATCATTTTGTTTATTAAAATAAGCAAACTTCAGCAATCAAAAAGCACAATGATCTAAAAATCAAACATTAAAAGAAATAATTGACTAGATAGCGCATGAAGCTAATCAAGACAGATAAATCAGGCCACATTAAATTCCACACACCCAAAAAAAAAAATAAAAAAACACAACCCTAGAATTTCGACATATCAGCATACTGGGTGGGCCTCAGCTCAGAATGAAAGAACACACACAAACTTCCCCTAAAAATCTGAGCTGCCATCACTTAGAAAACCCTACCTTGTGGAAATCTGTCCAGAACTACATATGAGCAAACATTTAGGTAAGAAAAGCCATACCCTCGGGGGAAGGGGGAATGTATAATCAATGAAAAAAACTTAATTCAAGTCTACGTCAGAATTTATAAGCCATTAATAATTTGAACAGCTTGAAATTTAGAATCCATATTAAATATTTTAAACTTACATACAAGTTTATGTATTGCACAGTACAAGAAAACAAAAGGAAAAACCAGGTTGGGAAGCTTAATGAAAACATTATGTCTGATAAACGCATGCTGAAATCACCATCTATAAATTTGAAAACCAGAACAGATTTTCTCATGAATCTGAAATGTGTAAAGGCATTCAAGTAAGTTTCAAGTTACCAGAAAAGAAAATCCAGAATTATGATTCAACACAAAATACTTTAAAAATTAGTATTTACTAGAAACTTAATTTTCAGATTTAAATTATTCAGACTAAAAACTAGAACTACTCTACACCAATATTGTTTTTGTGTGTTAAAGTACTTCTCAAAACCTTTATTACTACTTGTGCTACATATCTTCAAACTATATTTTGCACATATTAAGACAGTTTTGAATGCCCCCCTGTAAGTGCTAGAATCCAGCTTTTGTTACTTATTTTGGAAATTTTGATGAAAGTCCCTATTATACATCATATTACAGAAACTAAGCACTCACATATATGTAATATGTAAGGAGTTAAAAATACAGTAAACACACACACATATATATATATAATAAAAATAATTTTCATCAGAATAAGTCTATTTTCTTATAGTCTCAAATATATATACATGTACACAGTGTCGCCATTATTTAATATATGTTCCAGGCTCAAAGCCACTTTCACTATACAGACAGAAAGCATCCTGTCAAAAATAAGACAACATACCAGCTTAAGGAATGCCTCACACGCCTGATATTATGCCTGCAACACTGTAGTAAAATGAAAGGGCATGCCTGAAAATACAGAAAAGTCAAATACTAAATTGTGTTAATGGATTATCTGGCTTAAAGGTGGAGTAAAATGTTTCTTGTAATAAGCCAGAAAAAAAACCCCACATATGTACAGATCCTGTGTCCACAGGAAGCTAACAAAGGTGGCAAAATAACACAAAATAATCAAGGTAGTCACTACAGGTTATATCCCTGAGCTACATTTCGAGGTGAAAAGTGCTAAACCAAAGATCCACGTTAGAGCTCATTAAAATACAACTCCATTGTTTCAAAATTGTCTCTAGTATGGACCTTCTGTCAGCGGAAAGAGACCATGTGCATCTAAGCAGGAAAATCGATCACAAAGTTTACAGCTTATTTTTACTATATCCTTTAAGAAATTGTAGGATTTATACAATGCCAAGGAATAGGGAGCGCTGAAAGTATTAAAAAAAGACAAACAACCAAATTGAATTAATTGTTAAACAAACCAGTTAAGCTTCTTTCTGCAAGGCCTACTCAAATAAGGCCACATGCGCTACACACATTGGCCAAACCCTGTTTGCCTTGAAAAAGAGAACTTACAAGAAACCTGTATTTTCCAACAAAAAGTCATCGTTTTCTGATCAGTACTTTGACTGATCCGATCTTAACAAAACAAAAAAAAATTAATAATAATAATAATCATTGCAGTTGTAGACTGGCCGTCGCCCCAAGATCCGCCCCTCCCCCAACGCAACCCACCTCCTCTCTACTAGAGCTGTATTTTTTTTCAACCAAAGACATGCCATATCCCCATTGTCAATTTATTTTCAAGGAATGTTTTCTGTAAACACAAAGTATTTGTTTCTTTTTACTCCTGAAGCTCAGCTCACGTGCTTGGCCGTCGATATACTATAAAACATCCCAGGTCCTGCTAACGTCCAACAAAAAAGCTGTTTTTAAAATGCCCTTTGCTTTTTAAGTTGATAATTTGTCTGCCCTCCAAACATTCACTAATCATTTCCACAAAGAGCACCAAATTTTCTTATAAACATAAGCAGGAAGGGATTAAAATACACTAAGCCAGAAACGCATATTTCAGATGACAACACAAGAACTAGACCGAGCTCATACTATATACAACGATAACAACTCAATCCGAAATAGAAAAGTTCCAATAATTTCTATGCTATTTTTTGTTAGGAGTTCAGATCATGCAGACTTCAGCAAAAGAGAGGAGGGGGAGAATTATAGACTGGATATATATTTACCTCTGCCTTTTGGGAACTGAATGTTCAACTTCTATGACTTTGCCATGTAGTTCAACTTTACCTGCCAAATATAAAGCAAAGCGATGAAAAAGGGTGGAGAAAATCAAGTTCCCACGGCACGCTCAACACTTCTTCCCCACCCTGGGCAAATGTTAGCGAAAGGGCGACAGGGTACGGAGTGGAAAAGCTAAGGACTATTTCCCGGTAACGGGTGCGTGCGTGAGGAAACTCCACCGTGTCATACTGCAGAAGCATGGCTCAACTTACACACATTTCAACAGGGAACGCACATTTTCATATCTATGCTTGTGAGTCTAGTCACACGGAAACCCGCCACATTTTGCTATAACGAATTCCCCGTAGCCCGGAGAGAAAAAAAAAACCCTGTAATTGTTCTCATTAGGGTAAACGAGCAGAGCGAGGGCCGGCTGGAGAGACGCGCTCGCGGCTTCCACCGGGCACGAGACGCGCCGTCCGCGAGGGGGGTGGAGGAGGGCTAGAGACTTCTACACCCCACAGACCCTGCGCTGTAGCCAGAGCACGAGAAAAACAACGTGCGCGCAAACCGAAACAACACGAATTGTGCGGCACGGGCGGAAAACGTCTCGGCGTGCGGCGTTTTCGGCGGCGAAAGCACCGAAAAGACGGAAACAAAGTTCCGCGGGGCAGAGGAAGGGGCGATTCGCTTCCCCCCCCTCCCTCCCTCCACCCCGAGCGCGGTAGCGGCCCCAGGCAGTGGGGGTGGGAAGGGAGCGCCACAGCGCGAGAGGAGGGAGAAGAAAAGCGCGGGGCCGCCACCGGGCCCGAGCGAGAAACACCTCGTGCTTTAAGCGCCTTCCCCACCCCCACCCCCTGCTCCGCCACCAGCCACGCACCCCGCGCTCCCTCGCCAGCCTGCCGCACCCCTCAGTCGGGGTCCGGAGCTGTCGCTACCGCCGCCCGGGCCTTTACCTGACAGCGCCTCGATGGCCTTCATCGCCCAGCTCTCGTCCGGGCAGTCCACAAACGCATAACCCGTCTTCACCAGGAATTGGCCGCTAAAGGGTATTTTCGACTCCTTGAAGACACTTTCCAGATCCAGAGGACTCACGTTTTCGCTGAGGTTACCGATGTACAGCTTATTCATTTTCTCTTTTACAAGGCAGAGGGGGGTGGAAATTAAAAAAAAAAAAAAAAAAAAAAACGTGCGTGCGTATGTATGTATGTGTGTGTGTGAGTGAGTGAGTGTGTGTGTGTGTGCTGATCTACTCTGCACCGTTTGCAAACAAATCTCCCCCCCCCACTCCAAAAGAGAGGCAGTGGGATGACAGGGGGGGAAACCAAAGCAGCAGTCTAAAGGGAAAAACGGGGAGGGGGTATTATTTGGAAACCTCCCCCCCTTAAAACCCGCACACAGTAAGTTTGTCCTTTTTATGTTATTGTTGTTGTTCTATATTCCGGATGTGCAGAAAGAAAAAAGAAAAGAAACCCAGGTTGTTGGGGGTTTTTTTTATGAGTAGGATGGCGGGCTTAAAAAGGAAAAAAAGAGGAGGAGGAAAAAACTACTTTTTGTCTTCCCCCCTCCCCGAACCCCTTTGGCAGGCTGACTGTGAAAATGTCACACTACGTTAATGCAGGCGCCGCCTCTAAATAAAATCTTAAGAGTGGGGAGAGGAAGAGGGAGAAAGAAAAATCACTTTAATATTCCGGTTTTTGAATGAGCCACGTGTTCAAACTACAAATCAATTTCTCACGTGAGGAGTCCCAGCGCTTCAATTAGATAGTAGATTTAGAGAAAAGGCAGGAGGAAAAAAAAAAAAGAGGACGAGCAAGCCGGAAGGGAGGGAGAGAGGAAGCAGGACAAGTTTTTAGAGGGGGTTGGCGTGCGCGTGGGAGGGGACATTCTGGGTGGGTGGCTGAACACTTGCACTGCGGTCTCCCAATGCCTGGCCCGCATATATTTAATATTAACTGTTCAAGATCTTCCTTTTCACGTCCAGGAGCATCTTTTCATTGGCTGGGTGCGACGTGCAAGGAGCATAACAGCAGGCATGTAAAATGCTCCGTTTCTCCGTACGTTTGCTATGGCAGAAAAATAAGTCCCCGTCCCTCCCCCCCGAGAATCTCCTTTCCCCACCACTATTAATAAACCCGGGGCGGGGGTGGAATCCGAGGTCCCTTCCCCCCCTGTCCTCAGGCATGCTGAGCAATAGTTGCATTATTCAGAGGGGTGGTGGCTCTCGCAGTTTATTGGGCTTTTGCATGGAGATGAGTGGGTGGGGGAGGCGAGAGCTGCGAACACAACCACATCCTTCTCAGAGTAATGGCTTTGGGCTGTCCCAAGTTGCAGCTAGGGCACCCCGCGATTTCGTGTTTGGTGGCTCTAGAAGGCTTCCAATTGGTTGCGTCCTGAAGAAGGGGGAAGGGGGCGAGGTCTTTTCGTTGTTTGAGGAGCCCCACATAATCGTGTTCCTCGCTGTTTGTGGTGGTGACTCGACAGTGGGTAAGGAGTGAAGGGGGGAGGGGAGAGCAAGAAAAGTGGGTGAAAGAGTAGCGCCGAAACAAGGATATGCTTGCATTTGTAAGTCTTTTCTACAATCGGTAGATGGAGGTACTGGGGCTATACTTCGCCGAAACAGCAAAATCATGACACACAACTCCATTTGTCCACAACCACGAGGGTGGATGCACAGTTCTTTTGATATATAAAATGTTTTTCATTTGAGTCATGGAACCATTCATAATATTCTACATTGATCAAGATTACAATGGATGGGTTGGGGGAGGGGGTTAGGACTAAGCAACTTCTGGTAAAAAAAAAAAAAAAAATGAATAAAATGTTCACCAAAGATTAAGAAAAAGATGCCTTACAGCACTGAATTTCAACGAATAACTTTAATAGGTTTTATGTTATGGCTAAATGTTGTTTAATTCAATATAACTCATGTAAATTCCCGTTGTGTTCTACTGCCTTGAGGAAATAATTTTAAGGACTTATTTCCTTGTTAGGGAAAAATCTTGATCGTTGCTTATAGCTGATTGATCGAAACTGAAAGAGAGAAAGAAAATTGGTGTACTTAAACTGTATAAGGATTCATTGTTTTGTAGTAGAAATTTATCTGTAATATATTTGAAGCTGCACTAAAGTTTATAAAGTGCACAGGTAATAAAGGTGCTGGGTTATCAATGATATGGTTTGGATGCCACCAGACAGTACACTTGTGATACCATCTCCTCATACAAGTATTTTAAAGGTAGGTAATGTTTAATATATAAACACTGTTTAGGGTTTTGTTTTGTCAGTAAGCAAGTGAGCGACCACATTAAACTACTGGTAGGATACTTGTGATACAAGCTTTGCATGATCAACAAGCTGTACTTTCCATGTATCATTTTGATAAAATAGGTAATCTGGTTTTGTAATCTATTAGCTATTAACCTGTAAATAAATTATAGTACACTTGACAATTTGTTAATCTGGGATAGTTTTATAATTTCAGATTTATAAGTACAGTAGTCCATGTCTAGTTTAAACAAAAAGTATTTTAGCTAAATAATTTAAACAGATTAAGTCTGTGTCTTTTAAAACACATTTATTTTGTAAAATATATTAGAGAAAACTTGATACAGTAACTGTGTCTGAAGCACCCTGAAATTAGATTTTAGTGAACACTCCAGTACAACTAGATGTGTTTTAGTCAAGAAGCGCTCTATTAAATAATCTGACAAAAAAGCTGTTTGCTTTGCTTGCTAATATTGAGATTCTGAAAGTACAAAAATATTTTATAAATGTTACCTCATGTGCAATTATTCTTTTCTGCAGGTATTTCACTTGCTTTTAAGGGAATTTCTGGGTATTTCCTCTTAAAAGCACCACCCATCATCAAGTTAATGTTTAATAATCAAATTTATTTTACGTGCAAATTAGCTTTTACAAAACAAAATCCATCTGAATAATGTAAGCATTGCATTCATTTGGATATATTCTTTTTTTCTGCAAAGTTCTAGCCACATCTACAATTTTTTTAACTAAATACACTCTAGTTAGATACTGAAGGTACATCCATGTTTTGATTGCATTACTTCCTTTAATTAATAAAATGATCTGCATGTAAATCATATATGGCTCCTAATTCAAGAAAATATGATTAAGTGTAAAGTCTTTTTCTCAATGAGTATTTAAAATATATGTTTACTGTAACTCTATACTTGAACTTTGCCATTTACTAACAATAGTTTTGTAACTGATACATTTTCATTCTCTGTAATTTAAGGGCTCCTTTTACTAAGGTGCGCTAGCATTTTTAGCGCACGCTGAAGATTAGCACGTGCAAACCACGCACTAAATGAAAAATACTAATGCAAGGCTCTATGGAGGCGTTAGCTTCTAGCGTGCGCTAAAACCGCTAGCGCACCTTAGTAAAAGGAGCCCTAAAAGTAAATTATAATACTTCTCCTCTAATATATGGCTAAATATCCATTAAATAATACAATCCCAACAGTAAACCCAGCTCCAAATAATAAGAAACTGTTGTAAAACTAATGATGTCATGCTTTTTTTTAAATTAAAACTAAACTGTGATGTCATTAGTTTGCAAGACTTTGGAAATGGTTTTCTCATAATGCAAAAAAATTGATGAATAGTACTGAGGAGAGGATATGTGAACATTTACTATACCCTGATAAAATTATGGTAGTTTGTTGGGGGGGGGGTGTTAAGTTGGAAATAACTACTATTTTTAGTCTTTTAAAACTTCTTTTATTAATATGGAGATACTAGTTAATTGTGAGAGAACCTCTGCTGATTCATTCAACATGAGTACAAAAGAATGTGTTCTTGTTAAATTTTATTTTCAGGAATCTGATATCTGCCATTTTATAGTAGGACAGATATGTGAAATAAACCAAAATAATCCATTGTCTAACACTAAACTAAACCCCTCCCCCCTTTGCAAAACCGCAAAAGCTATTTTTATTTATTATTTAAAAATTTATATACTGTATATTACCTATACAGTTTACATAATAACAGGCATAAAATGATAAACAAACATATATAATTCAATTATTGCAGAAAAACACTCCTTAAAATGTTTTTAGCACAGGCCGGTACGCTGAATGCTCTGCGCTGCTCTCGATGCTCATAGGAACTCTATGAGTGTTGGGCGCAGCGCAGAGCATTCAGCGTGCCAGCCTGTGCTAAAAACCTCTTTTGCGGTTTTGTAATATATCTAAGCTACCAAATAGGAAGTAGAGCTAAACAAGGGAAGAAAAACTTTAATTGTAAGGCACTACCTGTTTTCCTATTTTGCCCCTAACTGTACACTGTAAAATCATGCAACACCTCAGGTGTATAATTGGTAAGGTTGAGGTGAAGACACTGAGGCCTTGGATGCTCAAAACTTACCGTGTCTTTAAGGTGCATTTAAAACTAGTTACAGACAGTCTATATAGAACAAGTACTTCATCCTTCCAATGCACCAAAGTGATTTGGTCTTTTCCATGCTCCACAACAGCCTCCAAGAATAGTATGCAAATGTATTACAATGAGCGCATAATTATTAAAGGGCCACTCCAGGCGATGCCCAGACAATGCCAGGTGATGCAAAGCATTTAGAGCAGACTTTTAATAATGAAAATTTAATGGCATGCTGGATAGCATGTGAACAAGCTTGTGTTATAGGTGCAACTCATAGGTTTGTTACAAGTGTCAAAATACCGATAGCATGGCAGGGGGTCAAAATGAAAAGGAATATCTTTTTTTTGTCTGCTTCAATTTTTTACTTTCCTGTGAGTGGATGGTTTCTCTGGAAAAGTAGTGCATTCTGAGGAAGGCAGGAAAAAAATAATATTTGAGCTACTTTCAAGGTTTATGGTTCGCCTGCCCCCTCCCCCAGGACAATGGTGCTAATGGACGCACACTGTTAACAGTTTTCTGGAAGCACGCACATATGGATGCCTCTACCAGGAAATTTTTGTGCGCATGTGTGAACTACTTTCTCAAACAAGGAGTTTTTTAAGGGGTTTTGGAGCAACTCATTTCTATGCATGGTTTTTGATTATCACCCGCCATTTCCAGATCAGAAATTTTAGTGGGACAACAGGACATGGGATTTTAACAGGGATTTTTGAGCATCAAGACCTGAGTTTGTGTACTATTAAAGAAGAGGTCTTATACTTTATTTTCAAACATGTTTCTGGCTATTTCTTGTCTCCTACAATTTTAAAATACAATTTAAAGCAGAAAACAATAAACATTGCACCAATGATAATCTTCCAGAGTGGACTATTGACCTAATTGAATATATGAATTTAGTGTATACTCTGGCTTGATAAATGGATAGGTGTTAGTAATTAAACTATATTCATCCTTGGAACTAAAGTATATTAAAGTGTGCCCAAACATGGGAATAATTGTAGCTTAACAACAGTCTTATTTTATGTCTAGTTAATAGGTTAGTGAATCGCAAATATAAGTTTAAAATATAAAGGTAAACTTAATGTTTTTGAGCTTTATAATTATATATTTTGCAAGCCTGTATAAGGTACATATCACAAGGAAAAAGCTCTTGCTTACATTCCCATTTCCTTCCTGTCAGGGTACTAAATAAACTTTGACCTCTATAGAGCCTGTATAGTCGATGTACATACTGTTGGGTGAAGCAGATAAGGAATAATTACAAATAAAACAAAAGACTGGCTAAAGAATGCAGAAGTATTTTTTTTACTGAATAACTGTAGCATTTCACTTAGATGTGCTATAACAAAATATTATGTAGAGTTGTAAAGGCCTCTGCCATCCGCTATGAGAAGTCTGTATTTATTATAGTATATATTAATATTCACTATTTTATTTATTTGCCCTGCCTTACTTATTCTGTGTCTATTTTTGTGCAGCACCTGTCTTGGCTGCCTCAGTATATGTTCTATCTACATATATAATGCAGCTTAAGCTGGATATGAGTGCATTGTCAGCTTTTCTTATGTCTTATGTAAACATGCAATTTTCTGACAAAATACTGTACTTAACCAAAGAAACACGATTTTTTTTAAATATAACTAGCTAAGATTTAACTTTTCATTATTTGAAGAAATCCAAACAAAAATTAATGCCCAAAAGTAACCTAAAAGAAAACTTTGCATGTTTTCGATTTTCAGTCTCAATCCTCTTCACGTTCATATCTAATCAATTAATATGCTGTTCATAGAGTGCACCTAGAACGTATATCTTAAGGAAACATGTTTGCCGTTTGCATCAATAATCCACCAATCAGTTGAAGTAGTGCTGAAATATATAACAGAAAGCATGCTCCGTATCCGTTGGTGTACAAAGACAAAAAGAAAAAAAACACCCTTTTATACTAGCTGCATTGACGCTAGAAATAACCTGGGGCAGTCGAAGCTATACCATAGACGGCTTAGATAATAAAAATAAAATGTCTAGTACCATCTTCTAAGAAAAAGAGTCTGTGTGCTTGAATTTCAGGTGGTCTGATTATACGGGAGCTCTGGGCCAAAAGTCCTTCACCATACTCCAAAAGGCAGCTTGCATTCCAGTGGCAGCAACTGAGAATTTGTTGTAGTGGTGGAAAGCAGCCCCGCCCAGAGCCCTTGGAGCACAGAAAGCCACAGCTAGTGTATGAGTAAGAGCCTAGGCTGTGGGTGGAGGGGAGAAGGGGACTCTCGCTTCCTATTGGTCGGGAGTTGAGTGAGTCACCGACTATTCATCTGTATGAGTGTGTGAGTAAGCGCCCGAGGAGGGGCGGGGGGAGGATATTGGGAATCGCTTGTCGTTGGTCGATGGCGGGATCCTATGGCAGCTGCTCAGCCTCGCTCTGGCGCACGCTGCTTCCCTAGCTACTCGCCCATTCATAGCTTTGGCTCTGCTCCCGTAGTTCCCCGCGGTCGTGGCGCGAAAATGTTTTCGTTCATCTCATTGTTTCCTTTCTTCCCTCCCCCGTTACCGGATGTTACTGGGGTAGAGGAGGGCTTCTCACCCAAATCTGGGTAGTGCGAAAAAAAGTAGCGAGTTTCCGTTTAGTAAGCTAAACGATTTGGGTGGCCCTTTGCAATTTTGGGATTATAGCGGCGGGACATTCTGACCCCGCTCCGGGAAGGGAAGAGGGTTCGTGCGTCATCATTTGTTTTTTCTTTGTTTCCTCTGAGCCAATTTTCTTCTGTTTGAAATTTTTTGCATTTTAAGATACTAATACAGTACATAGTTTAAAACTGACAACGAAGACTTGTTAAAATATAAATACCATGGAGGCAATTCTTTCAGAAGCAACTAGAAACCCTGTAATTGTTAGGTTAGAGCCAGAATTGTTTTCCAGTTGTTTGAATTTATCCAGTCTACTTTCTGTTTCATTACAATCCGGATTTTAACAAATTAAATTAAACAAATTTAAAATGTTTAATTTGGAATAAAATGACTGACAATTTACAACAAAATCACAATCTTGTAACAGATTCAAGGAGACTTATACCAATTGAGTTTAGAAAAGAAGACAAATACATTGTAAGTATTTTCAAACCAGTTTGTTATTGTTATTGGTATTCAATTTACTGGCTAACATCTACTAGTTCTTCCAAATTATTTACTCTTAAGTATTGATTTTTAAACCTTAGATGGTTTCAGCTTTTTATACACTTTTTTCAATAATAAACCCCACATATGAAAACATTTTTGAAATAACATTAACTTACAAAAGTTGTGTGTGGACAACTTGCATTCTACATTATAAGTGTAATGAACTTAGAAAACATTCCATGTTTATCACAGTGAAATTTTACCTTCTCTTTACTAGTTTAATAGGCTCACAGTAAGAACTATTTCAAACCAAGCAAATATTCAATGCTGGAGGGTAAAAAGAATTCTGCTAATGGGAGGAGGTAAGAGTTGAGCATGGTGGAGATTACTAAAATTGTGATACAGTTATCTGTTAGTTTCAGCAATAAAATAACTAATTGTATCCAATGGCTAACAAGAAAAATACCAATACGTTAAGGGGCTTATTTTCAAAGCACTTAGACATACAAAGTACTTTGTGTAGCTAAGTGCTTTGAAAATGAGCCCCTATATCTACTGTTAGTTTAATTTTGGATATTTTTTTTGTGTGAATAGATAATGTCTTGTTTCTGACATTGTTTACTTGTAAATTCCATTTCAAAGTCCATCTTGTTAACATAGGCAGAAGCTGATTTACTGGAATTTAAAACTGTAAGAAGAAAACATTTTATAAAATGTTTAAACAATAGATGTCCTTGAACAAATACTTTTGGTAAGGATTACTGTTTGCTTAGATCATAGCCATAAAGGAATAACTTAAAAATAATTTCTTCCCACAAGTCCCATGGAAACATGTTATTGGTAATTATACAAATTTGGTCCAATTGCTGAATTTAAGCAACAGCTTGACAGCAAATTTTAAAAGAACCATGTGATATTAAATAGGGGAAATAAATCAAAATCATCAATAAATATGTATACAAATGCATAAATATTTAATATG
The DNA here is from genome assembly GCF_902459505.1 of Geotrypetes seraphini. Classification (NCBI taxonomy): domain Eukaryota; kingdom Metazoa; phylum Chordata; class Amphibia; order Gymnophiona; family Dermophiidae; genus Geotrypetes; species Geotrypetes seraphini. The sequence goes on along the minus strand of NC_047085.1, from coordinate 395,252,767 downwards.
TGTATGTGAAGTGTTCAGAACCCAAATCTCCTGCAACTGAGCCACAAGAGTCAGGGACCATCACCACACTCCACTGTCCAATTAATCAATGGTGGGACAGTGGGGTGTGGTGATGGTCTGTAACTGACTCCTTTGCAGCTCAGTTGCAGGAGATTTGGGTTCTGAACACTTCACATACACATATTAAATATTTATGCATTTGTATATATATTTATTGATGATTTGGGTTTATTTTCCATATTTTATATCATATGGTACTTGTGGACAGCATATGGGGATTTTCATAGTGCTTACTTAAACTCCTACATATTTATCAACCCATCCATTTCAGATATGTTATATTCATTTTCAAGTATATTGGCAATTGATTTCTTATACTGGATGGTTAGGGAGACAGTGAAGGCGATGATGGTCCCCTTGCTAACCTCGGTTTGGTGTTATCACTGAATCACTGGTTATGGTTTGAGCACTTCACTAGATATTAAGAGTTTAAGTTTATTAGAGCTGTGATTAATAAGTATTATTGATATTCATCACAGAATACTAGTGGTTATCTCCTTATCAAGTAGTTTATTAGCAAATTTTAAAAGCCTGAATTAATATACAAGATTTACATTTGATTAAATTGCCTCTCTATTTCAATCTCCAACTCGCCTCCACAACCAGATAAAGTCCAGGTATTTGTATGTGTGTGTGTATATATTCATTATGCAAATAGTTTGATAGAATGTGTGTATTTTAATAATATTTTTTTAACACTTATGAAATAAGCAATTGGTATAAACATGATATTAATGTAATTTCATTGTATAATGACGTACAATGATCTTAGTGAAAGCATAGTGTAGTAAGTGGTATTCAGTATTTTGAACATACACAGTTATAGCATTATTTAGAGAGTCAGGAACTGTAACCTGAACTTCAATTTTAAAGACAAAATGTTAAAGTTAGGTTAAGAAATTTTTTTACTTGAGTAAGATGGCAGCTTTGTATCCCCTTGTGGGGAAGGGGGTGTGAGGGCAGAAGGGGAATTTATTAAGTAATGTAATAGAATGTGTTAGCAAGCCATGCATGAAACCCTACAAGTGAGAACAATGAAAACCTGCTCTGGAAAAAAGGTACTGTACTTTAAAGTAAAACACATTCTGGGAGTGTCTCCTGGTAAATGAGAAGTCTCTAGAAAGTTACACTTAAAGCAGTAGCAGAACCCAAAATGTGTGTGTGTGTAGGGGGGGAGGGTTAAATCACTCGAATAACCATTTTAATGTTTGTTTTAATTCATGAATAAATTTATAATTCATAAATTGTCATTTATTCTAAATCCTCCATACAGTGGCAAAACTTGTTTTTCTGATTTGGGTTCTAATCTTCATCAGAACTTCATGTAAGTGGCATAGAAATGTCGAGAATAGATAAAGCATCACTTCTTAGCCTTTTTGATTAAGATCAGATGTGGGATCTGAGTCATGAATTGAAGACAGATTAAAACCTCTATAACATGGGGAAATGATGACTTGCTAGCCAATCCAGTTTTGGACCCCAATCAAAATGAAATGGTTAAAAGTGTAGCAGAAATGAAACAAATGACAACAGAAGAGTTAACTTTGGGACTGAGATGTTTAAAATCAAACAGCATGATAAACAAAATAATAGGTTAATAGATACAATGTAAAAAATATATAGATGTTAGAAAATGTATGGAAATCAAAATGAAAGAAGTTAAGAATAAACTGAAACATCAACAGAAAAAAAAAAAAAAGAAAACCCCAACAACAACAAAACAAAGAAAATTATTTTGCTATCAATAAAATGCATATCTGACTTACAAAATCCACAGTGATTTTTTTTTTTTAATCTTGATTTCTAAAGAAGGGTTTTGTGTTGCATTGCAATGTTTGGTGATTTAGCATAAGGGAAGGGGGAAAAATTAAACATTTTAATAAATGTTGGGGGTTGGGATTTGGAGTTTTTCTCAGAGATACTTGTCAAATTCTATGTTTTTATACAAAAAACTGTAATTTGGGGAAAAAATCTAGAAACTTTATTGTTACAAAACTGAAGTTCATCTGAAACATGAAACTAGGAGTGGCCAACCAAAGTGTGAATTCATCAACCAAGGTGAGAATGATAAAACTATCCTCCTTAATAATTAAGTTTGGGGATATCCAGATTTCTGTCTTTTCATTTTATTGTTGTACTCTTTGATATCCTTATAGTCAGAATTGACAAGATCATGTCAACCAACTAGGAAAAATACCCAAAGCTTCCCAAAGCTATTTAGTAGTGTTTTGTCATACAATTCTATTACTTATCTTCTGATCAGTTTTCAAGAGACACATAACACTTTTGGTCTTCAGGCTATTTATAATACTTTCTGATTCACTTTTCTGATAATGTCATCTTTTGCTCATTTTGCTCTGAAAAGAGGAAAGGAATGTTAACTCCTGAAGTGTAGTCAAGAGATTTGTTAGTCCAATAAAAGGTATAAATTTATTATATTTTTGATCTTTTTCTGAAATCTGAATTTTTTAAGTTTATATTTTTCAATTAGAGGTACACAGTTTTGTTTTGTTTTTATTAAGTTAACAAAAATGTTTACACCTAGAAATATAATCCACACTTTATACAAAAATCAAAAGAAATAGGAAGTTTTCAAATATCATTAAGGGTTCCTTTTAACAAAGCCATGGCAGCAACTCTATACAGCAAATGCAACGGAGCCCATAGGCATTGGACTGCATTGCATTTGCCACACAACATTCACTACTGCAGCTTTGGAAAAGGGGCCCTAAGTGTAGATACATTAGACCAGTGTTTCTCAATTTGGTCCTCCATTATATGCAAATGTTTTTCATACATATTCATTGTGGATATCTTGAAAACTTGACTGGCAAGGGGGTACTCCAGGACTGAGTTGAGAAACACAGCATTAGACCACTGGTAGTAACTTTATTTGTTATATATTTAAAACCAATTTCTTTTACAAAAATAAGTTTTATATATTAAAAAAATATTTGGCCTTGTTTTGGTGTTTTTAGAAAGTGTGCTGAATAGAATGTATTTTTATAGTATAAAAACAAATATTTTACTATTTAATTTCAACTATTTTTAGTTATTACTATTTTCATAAATTAAATATATTTTCTATATATTTCTCTAAATATATTTTCTATATACTTCTCTATTTTTTTAACTGGTATAACATACAATTCTAATGAAAAGGAAATTTCTGCAGTATTAAAAATATTATGTGTGCTTGTGTATATGTATATGTGTGTGTGTGTGAAAATTACTAAAACATAAAAAAATATATTTTAGCTGATAGAAACAGCTAAATTCTCTGTTATTTTAGCTAATTTTTCTATCCTGTTCTATAGAATGCAGTAATGCATGGTCAAATTACAGTAAGGATATCCTGTTTCCTGACGGGTTCATCTTAATAACTGTTGTTATAATCTGCCTTGGGAAGCTTTGTGTTATAAAGATGAAATATATTGAAATTAAATGGAAGTAAAATTAAACTCTCCTTTCATTAGAGTAATTGGAATCACATCTTCATCCCCTTTATAGAAGTTTACATTTTAGATACACAAATGGATTATTCTGTTATGAGTATATTCCAGGGACTAGTTATATAAGTAAAAATAAATATTTTGTTTCATGCAGATCTCCTTTGTTTAATACACAAAACTCAAATGGGAAACACAAACTATTATGTGCTACTAAGTATGTGTAATCAAAATTTCAAAAACCCCAAAAAACACTTGGCAAAATATGCAAGTCTTAAACTTTTCATATCAATGTGCTCATTGGTGTTATTGGAGAGATCACGATGTAGGGTGAAGCCCCACAGGTAATAATCTCAACCTCTTCTCAATTATTGCACATAATAAAACAAAAGGAAAACAAAAGGAGAAAGAATTTGCCTCAAAAATATAACAAACAACAGATAATAGGAGGCAAGTGAGATGTCAGAAAGGAACCAATGGTGACTTTATTATAAATCATAAAAACACAAGAATAACTATAAATGTCCATCACGACACACATAAGTGCACTTTAAAAATGTCTAATCTGAATGAAATTCCAAGAATGTCTCTTAGAAGAGGATGTTGAGATTGTCTTTAGTCCCAACTAGGATCCCAGTTTCAGCAACTGGAGATGCCTTCCTCAGGGGATGATTAAACACTGATAACAGGATATTACAGTTATTTCAGGTAGTCTTGAAAAAGACCTTTAGGAACGTACTGAGAGAAGTACTAATAGTAAAACTTTTACTACACACTTTCGGTTCTCACTGAGAGTTCCTCTCACATCTCACTTGCCTCCTAGTATTTTGTTGTTTGTTACATAATGAAACTGCCCAACGGTGCTGATCAATAATCTGTGTATGACAAAAAATATGCACTTATCTCTTATAACAAACTCTTGGGTCCTGATGTATTTCGCCAGAAGCTGCCTCAACAGACCTGTAACAAACCCTTTTCAATGTGTGCTGTGGTCTGAAAAACATAAACAACATTTAGTAAATTAAAAAGGTGCTCAAAAGAATATACTCATTCATTTCTCAGGAATTCTGGAGGGTGCCTCGTTTCAAAAAGTTTCCAGATCTTCTCTGTTGCATATCAACTTTCTTCATGTCGGTGTACACTGGAAATGACATCATAAAAGGGCTAAAAGCCCCTAAAGGAGTCGATTTGATTTTCTTATCCTTTGTTCTTCTGATGATTTACACTGTGCCAAGACTGAAAAGTCTTCTTTCTGGTGTATAATAAAAGTAGCTTATTATGAACACTATCCCCCTAAAACAGGGGTAGGGAACGCCGGTCCTCGAGAGCCGTATTCCAATCGGGTTTTCAGGATTTTCCCAATGAATATGCATGAGATTATTTGTTTGTACTTCTTTCAATGCATATTCATTGGGGAAATCCTGAAAACCCAACTGGAATATGGCTCTCGAGGACCGGAGTTCCCTACCCCTGCCCTAAAAGGTTGTTTCATGGCTGTACATGAGGAATTGTGATATTGTATAAATAAGTGGGTGTTTTTGTTCCTAATCATGTGTCCAGAGATTAAAGAATCCTTTCAAGAAAGCCAGTTAATCATTCAACTTATTAGTAGAACATAACCACAAAGGCATGGTGTGATCGCATTTTCAATATGGCAATACTGGAGCCCAGCTAAGGAACAGGTTAAAATGAGTTAGATTTCAGTTTTATTATTTATAACCTACTCTTGTCCAGATTGAAGAACAGGCAAAATATACATAATTATTAATACAAACAGGCTAAACATTTAGAGCATAAAAAAGTAAACCTTACAAAAAAAACCAAAAACTGCAAGATACAGCAGGACAAAACAGCTGCTGTCACACCAGTCAGGGCAGTTCATATGCTAGACATAACAAATTACACTTCATCTCTCTCTCACTGTCTCATTCACTCTCTCACTCACTCTCAATCTCCAGGGGCAGTTTATTCTACTCTGAAGAACCAGCAATAGTTTAAAAAAAATTACACTTTCTTGTACTTCCAAAACAAAAAGTGTGAAGGTACCATGAGTCCACAGGTAGTTGTGGAATGTAATGCATGGGATGGAACAACTTTCTGTAATCCAGAATGGATCAAATATTGCTTACCCCTGTGCTATCACCAATAAAAACAAACATATATGAATAACTGGCAGTATTAAAACCACACCAGTTATTAATGTGTGTTATTGTTACCCTACAGTACCTAGAAATCAGTATCTCAACCCTTCTTATTTAGGCAAGTACTTCAGGAAAATTATAAAGATTCAAAGCAAGATGAGGCTTGCTGCCCAGGTCTGAAGCTTGCAGGTTAAAATAATAATTTGGGCAAACTTCCAAAAAGTTAGCTTTTGGATTGTCACAATCCGTCCCCAGTGGCTCCGCTCATTCCAGAGCTGCCGGTGGCTAAATCTTATCCAGCCATTCAGCGAGCTAACCACGGGGATAGGATTGTGACTAGTCCCAGGAAAAAAGGTACATTTCCCTTTAACTGGAAGCAGGCTGAACTGCAGGGAGTAGAGGAAGGAGAGCAGAACAGCTCAGAAGAGCCTGAGAGGGACCTCCCTCCTCCTGTTCACTCCCAGCTGAGGCCCATGGTGAGAAACGTAAAACAAGCTAAGCAATCAAGGCAGGTAACTCCTCCCCCTCAGAGAGCAGGGTGTGTTCGTTTGAACAATATAGAGGCTGCTCTGAGGAGAGGAAAGTTAGTTGGCCCTGAGCCAGCTCAGGGAAGGGTCTCTCCTGACTATATTCCTGACTGTGAGGATGTGACCATGATGGAAACTGACACTGACCTTGTTGCCAACCAGCCAGCCCCACCTGAACCCATGGAATGGGTAGAGAGCCTTGGACTGCCTGAAGATACGCTCATGCAATAAAGATAAGTGGCAGGTCTGAAGGTTTGGAGCCTTTCTCTGTTTATTAAAACACTGTTGTGCAGTTGTGCTGTGTGTGAGAAAGTGCAGGGACTTGTGCTGGGAAAAAAAAAAACGTTTTTTTTTTATTGTTGTTTTGTAACTCAAGTGGCCTGAATTGGGGATGCATTTCTGTGACTGTGAGGGAAGTAAATGTCATAACTTTTGGGGAGGATTCACTTAAGATCCAGGTCGGGATAGTGGGGCCATTATTGGCATTCTGATACTTCAGAAAAGTAATAAGTGAATTCCTTTACTCCCCTCCCCCACCAACAGTTTCTCTGTTGGATTCAGCCCAGCTTTAAACTTGCTGAGCTTAGAGGCCCAGAACTTGAGTGAGAGTGTGTAAGGTTGCTTTATCTTCCCTAAGGTAAAGACAAGCCCACTACAGTTCTGTTTGCTATTTTTGGATGTCAATGATACTTACCTTAATTGCCTGATTGAAGGTAGCAGTGGCAACCCATTCCAGTGGGTCCACTCCAGACTTTATTTTTGGTTATCTGTGGGCAGCATTCTATTTGGACTTTGGGGTTTTTTTTTATGAATGCTTAAGGGAGACGTTGCTCCCAACTTCGGTTCAAGGAATAAAGGGACTTTGAACAAGTGAACTGATTTGTTTATTTTTGCTATTTTGCTTCCTGACAAGAAAAGATATTCCAGCAGGACTTCCTTCCTTCATCGGAAGCACGTCGGAGTTGCGCTCGGGTGAGCAGAGGCCGGGTTACGGCGAATACAGGTACCGGCTTCTGTCACATATGGTATCAGGAGTGGGATGAGCGCCTCCTGCTGGACATTCTTGTTATTTTAGGTTGTTGTATTGGTTCCAGTCTGAGCGGAGCGGAGTTCCGGAAGTCTTCCGACCGGGGTGCAGAGGAAGCAAGTGGCTTGGCTGACCCAGCTGCACCAGTGAGGAGCCAGAGTCGGAGGAGGCTGAGGATTGATATAAGAGGACAGAAACGCAGCTATACGACTGGGGGCCAAGGAGGCCTACAAACAAAAGGCAAAGACTCACCTTGTGCTCTGGTAAGAGGCTTGACCAGGGGGGTGAGGGAGTTTGACTACACTCATATAGTGGTACCGCACTTGGGTTGGTCTCTCTCGCTTTGTTTCTTGTAGGTTAATCGGCAAGATGGACCAGCAACAGCTGATAGCGTTCCTGACGGCGGAACGCCAGAAGCAAAGCGAGGACTTACAAGCAGTGTTAAAGACCAACCAGGAGTTATGGTACCGGTCTCAGGAATTATCTCGGCGGCAACACGACGAGATGGTGCTAGCGATGGGGGAGCAAACGCAAGTACTGTCTAGAATTTTGCAGAACCCATCGACATCTGCAGGCAGTGAGCCTGGACATAGTAATTTGCCACAACCCTCAGGAGCAGCTAACCCTCTAGCCACGCTAAATCTGTGTAAGATCACACCAGCGGATGCGCCGGATGAATTCCTATCCGCGTTCGAGAGGGTAGCTACTGCTGCTGGTTGGCCTCAGGGTCAGTGGGCTGTAAGGCTACTCCCATGCCTTGCAGGAGAAACCCTGTCTGCTTATCAGACACTAGCCCCTGAGGTAGCTAACAATTATCAAGCTGTAAAGACACATATATTGGAGTACTTAGGCTACACTCAAGAGCATTACCGCCAGCGGTTTAGAGCAACCCTTATGCAAGATAAGGAAAGGCCTAAGGCACTTGCTCAAAAACTGTCTAAGTTGGCTGAGAGGTGGCTTAGTCCATGGCTTGGGGATGCCCGGGCTATTGTATTGGAGGTGATCAGGGAGCAGTTTCTGCAATCCGCTCCCAAGAATTTGAGGGGCTGGGTGCAGAAACAGGGCTGCAAAACCTTGGCCCAGACCTTAGAGGTAGCAGAAGCCTATTTGGACGCCCAAGGCGCCTATGAGGAGGGAAAGACAACCACCCTACCAGGCCGGGAAAAGCTAAGGACAGCCGAGGTCAGGACCCACCTAGGAAAACTACAGGGTACCCTAGGGCGAAGGAGCCTGTCCCGGAGAAAACCCAGAGGTGCTATCGTTGTGGGAAAATAGGGCATACCCAGAGGTACTGTAGGGTAACGAGGGATCTGATAATAACTCAGAGGCCTGGGGCCCCGATTCCCGAAGAATATCAAGTCATAGTCTCAGTAGCCAACAGGGAGGTCCCGGCTCTGGTCGATACGGGGGCTGAGCAGTCGGTCGTATCAGAGCAACTATGGGATGAATTGGGCTCAGATCAGGAGCTGGGGGTGAAGCAAGTACCCATCACCTGTATACACGGAGAAACACAGGAATACCCCCTTAGAGACCTGACCATTCAACATAGGGAAAAAAAAACCCGAATATCCGTGGCAGTTTTAAAGACAACACCTTACCCATTAATCCTGGGAAGAGATTGGCTGAATCGGGCGCAGATAGGAGTGCCGGAGAGGAAGGGGATGTCGAGTAAATGTGTGTTGGGTAGTCGGGTGGAAGAGAGCTTAGTCGGGCCCCGGGAGGGAAGACGACGGGCTAAGGGGTTAAAGCCTAAATATGGGAAGCCTACAATTCGGTGGGCCCCGCTGTCAGATAGGGCCATAGCACCCACGCGGGTTTACGCTAAGGCTGCAGGCTATGACCTATATGCCGCCTGTGAACAAACTATCCCTGCTAAGGGAAGGTCCCTGATAAACACAGATATACAAGTATCTCCCCCGCCCGGTGCCTATCTACGGATAGCTTCAAGGTCAGGATTGGCGTTAAAGCAGTCAATCGATGTGGCCGCTGGGGTCATCGACCCAGATTTTAGGGGCAATGTCGCGGTACTCCTGGTCAATCAGGGTGATAGCGAGTACAAAGTGCAAATCGGGGATCGTATAGCCCAGCTTATTTGCGAGAGAATTTGGCACCCCAACTTGGTACAGTGGACCCGTCTCCCGGACACCAGCAGAGGAGAGCAAGGGTTCGGGTCCACCGGGGTAGGAACTATAGAAAGTAGGTCTCGCCCTGAATTAGGCTCGGAACTGAGAGGGAATATAGAAGCCGCTAAAGTAGCCGCACTAGACGCAGAGATACTGAAACTGAGAGAAGAATTGACACTAGCACGAAAGGACTGGGAAGCTAACCTAAGAACCCAAACCGAAGCCAAGTTCCAAGCTTGGAAGGATCCCCTAGACCGGGATAATCAACGGTCCAGGGAGGAAATAACTGCCCAGTGTCAACGGGAGTCAGGGAAGCTGACCGACCTTATGGCGCAAATTACTGACCAACTGAAGGTAGTACAGGGGCAAATAAGGGAAAATGAAGTCCAACAGCAAGCGATCCAACGTAGCGTTGTAGAAATAAAGAACACATGCGGAGAACTAACAAACCAAACTGGGAAAGCAGAAAGTTGGGTAACTAAACAACGGGCACAGGAAGAGCAACTGGAACAACACGCCCAGCATTTTGAAAAGGTGCTGGATACCTTTAGGGGAATAGAACAGGACCTGGAGGAAGTGAGGGTTCAGATTGCCCAAGTAAAAAAGGAAGACTTAGGGGATATCACACAGGTGGTAGCTGCCCTTGCCCAGAGAGTAGAAGGGTTGGAAAGTCCTCAGGATCAAGATACAGGGGCCTTAGCAGGGCCTTATGAGACACCCCTGTTGAGATGGCCGGAAGATTTTGAGGACTCTGATCCACCACCCCTAAATCAAGGGAAAAAGGCAAATAGGCCCCGGAAACGATATTGAGCATCGCCCTGGCAAGTTAAGTGTGAATGTGGACACTCTGTCTCGTATGCAAGAGGATAGTGAGTTGCCCCGGGAAAATAGGGACAATCAATCCTTAAGGGTGAGGGTATGTCACAATCCGTCCCCAGTGGCTCCGCTCATTCCAGAGCTGCCGGTGGCTAAATCTTATCCAGCCATTCAGCGAGCTAACCACGGGGATAGGATTGTGACTAGTCCCAGGAAAAAAGGTACATTTCCCTTTAACTGGAAGCAGGCTGAACTGCAGGGAGTAGAGGAAGGAGAGCAGAACAGCTCAGAAGAGCCTGAGAGGGACCTCCCTCCTCCTGTTCACTCCCAGCTGAGGCCCATGGTGAGAAACGTAAAACAAGCTAAGCAATCAAGGCAGGTAACTCCTCCCCCTCAGAGAGCAGGGTGTGTTCGTTTGAACAATATAGAGGCTGCTCTGAGGAGAGGAAAGTTAGTTGGCCCTGAGCCAGCTCAGGGAAGGGTCTCTCCTGACTATATTCCTGACTGTGAGGATGTGACCATGATGGAAACTGACACTGACCTTGTTGCCAACCAGCCAGCCCCACCTGAACCCATGGAATGGGTAGAGAGCCTTGGACTGCCTGAAGATACGCTCATGCAATAAAGATAAGTGGCAGGTCTGAAGGTTTGGAGCCTTTCTCTGTTTATTAAAACACTGTTGTGCAGTTGTGCTGTGTGTGAGAAAGTGCAGGGACTTGTGCTGGGAAAAAAAAAAAACGTTTTTTTTTATTGTTGTTTTGTAACTCAAGTGGCCTGAATTGGGGATGCATTTCTGTGACTGTGAGGGAAGTAAATGTCATAACTTTTGGGGAGGATTCACTTAAGATCCAGGTCGGGATAGTGGGGCCATTATTGGCATTCTGATACTTCAGAAAAGTAATAAGTGAATTCCTTTACTCCCCTCCCCCACCAACAGTTTCTCTGTTGGATTCAGCCCAGCTTTAAACTTGCTGAGCTTAGAGGCCCAGAACTTGAGTGAGAGTGTGTAAGGTTGCTTTATCTTCCCTAAGGTAAAGACAAGCCCACTACAGTTCTGTTTGCTATTTTTGGATGTCAATGATACTTACCTTAATTGCCTGATTGAAGGTAGCAGTGGCAACCCATTCCAGTGGGTCCACTCCAGACTTTATTTTTGGTTATCTGTGGGCAGCATTCTATTTGGACTTTGGGGTTTTTTTTTATGAATGCTTAAGGGAGACGTTGCTCCCAACTTCGGTTCAAGGAATAAAGGGACTTTGAACAAGTGAACTGATTTGTTTATTTTTGCTATTTTGCTTCCTGACAAGAAAAGATATTCCAGCAGGACTTCCTTCCTTCATCGGAAGCACGTCGGAGTTGCGCTCGGGTGAGCAGAGGCCGGGTTACGGCGAATACAGGTACCGGCTTCTGTCACAGGATTTTGTAGCTAAAACTTGGATGTGTTAGATGCAAAACTTATCCTGAAAATTCAAGATGAAACACTGCAATTTTTAGTTTGTGATTGAAATTCAATGTGGCTCAAAATAGTATTAGAATTCAGATAGGGAAAAAGAGAAGGCAAAGAGTGAAATGTTTCATGTTTTTTTCTTTCCAAATACTGGATCTTTAGGGTTTCTTGGATAGTACCTTGTTGACAGCATAGCTGTCCACAATGCAAACTTTTGTTTTGGACTTTCCAAGTGTGTGTTAACATGTTAAAACAATTTTAAAATAATTTGTAGGTTAAAGTATATTTAAATTGATTAAGGGGGAATTCATCAATGTGTGCTACTGTTAAGATAGGTTATTTTAACCACAAGTTGTGCTATTTTAGCACAATTTCTCATTGGATAAAATGGGACCCTTTGCTAAAATAGCACAACTTGTGGTTAAAATAACCCATCTTAACAGTAGCACACACTAATGAATGCCCTTAGTATTTTTTTATAAGGTACACTAATGAATCAAATATTTGCTAACAATGTACACCCTTTGTAGATGACTGTTGATGCTTTTGTTGTAGTCTTTTGTTGTTGTTGCTGGTAGATCTATAAGTATCCAAGTTGCATTCTTACATATTAATGACATGACCAATGTCTTATGTTAGAGAATATTAATCTTGTTTCTCTACAAGCTTTGTCAGGATCTTGCTCCTTGAATTTGTGTTCATCAGATTACTAAACTGCAAATTACTATATATCTAAAACCCCTATCCTTGAGAATCAAAAATACAAGGGTAAATTAATCTATTTAAAATTAACTTCAAAAGATTGCAATTAAATTTAGCTGAAGACTTGAGAGATTTTAAAAGAAGAGTGAACACTTTAAAAAATAAAAAAAAATCTACCTTAGTTGTGATATGACATTTTATTGTTAAAAATTATCCATTACATAAAATGACATGAAAAGGTGAATAAAAATTAGAAGACAATTATACTTAGAAAACAAGACTTGGACATACTTCCAGGCATTCAGTATAAAATATATATATTAAAAAAAATTTCTGTTTCAACAGTAAAAATACTAATTTAAATGTGTTAGAAAATTTTTATGAAAGCTTATGTATCGCATTTGTGCTAAAAGATTTAACACCAAAGTATGCTAATTTTTGGCATGTACATTGTCTTAACAGCAAAAATTAAAGTGCAAAAGCTGTGTGCTAATTGCTGGATGCTCCAGCTCATCCTCTGCAATTACTGTGCTGAAATATTCATTACTGTGCATTAACAGTGCTTGCAATTAGCACAGAAACAAAGCACCTCCTCTTGAGGCGCTAAGTGATTCTAATATGCTGCCAATACCTATTCTCCACCCATTTCCTGCTTTCTAACAGAAAATGCACTTATCAGTCAAATTAGTGAACACTAACCACTAAACCACCATTCTTAGATGTTGGCATGTTTGTGCAAAAGCGGTTAACATGTAGTACTTCACACGTTACATGCTTGATGCCCTTTAGTAGAAGGGTCTCTAAAATGCCTCGACAGAATTGTCTACTACTAGGGAAACCCATACATTAAGGTTTTAAAAGTTAACCTACTTTTCATGAACTAGAAGTTTTAATCTGATATCAGCATTTATAGACCCCTTTTTCACTGCAATGGAGCCCAGATCGGTTTAGAAAGAAATTTAAAAAGAAAACCAATTTCAAACCAATGATAAACCAACCAATGATAAACACTTTGGCAGAATTTTTTAAACAAAAAAGTTTTTAGAAATTTATGACAAATTAGATAAGAGGATTGTTTTTATTTGTAGTCAGTAGAGGAAAATAATTTAAAATCTGGATTACTTTATAAGAGAAAAGTTTTCTTAGACTGAGCCAACTTGTCTCAATTTGGAAGCAGTAATAGTAGTTGTTTCTTTATGATCAAGCTCCATCTTCAGTGATCCTAACAAGATTCATCTAAATGAAATCCTACACAGGTCTGGGCTCTCTAAACACATTACTTTCCTCTTATTTATAAATTGTCTTTTTACTCCTACCATATATTTTTGAATCTTTTCATGCCTTAGAAATGGGGCAGTATTATTGCTTTCCATATCAGAATGAATGTTAAAATAACCTGTTTCTCCTAATCTTTTCACAGGACTGTTGCAGAATTTGTTTTTAAATGACTACAACAAATAATGCATCATACAACAGAAAGTAAGGCATATTAAATGATAGACTGGATGGCTTACCTAGCTGTTCTGGTTCACACTGCTAAAAATACAGCCCAGAGCTGACTGCTTGTAACCCAGTGGTTACAATATAAGGTAGATTTAAATGCATTACATTCATTGCATGCAAAGTTAACCAAGCCTGAAAACTTGACTGGCTAGGAGTCCTCTAGGACAGGGGTGCCCACACTTTTTTGGCTTGCGAGCTACTTTTAAAATGATCAAGTCAAAATTATCTACCAGCAATAAAATAAAAAAAAAAAACACAAAGCACACTATATGCAGAGAAAATGTTAATTATCATTTATATTTGGGTTACAAAAAAACCCAAGTTTGTCTCATAGATGCAGACACTATACATCTCATCCTCCAAGTCCAAATTTGTGACCATTGAGACGCAGTAATCTCAATGCTCCAAATGTCACGAAGACCAGTTTTTGGTTTCTTATTCAAAAATCCAGATATTAATTTGTACCACTGAGTGGCCTGGTGACCCAGGAAATCCGCCTGGAAGCACAGGAATGGCAAACTATACTGTTTTTAAGATTTTTCCAGTCAGGGAACCCCTCCTGAATGGCCTGCCTCAACTGCAACCACCCATAACTTTGAGTTTTAGCAATACCAAATTTTTGTTGCAGTCATGAAAACTCAAGCAACTTTCCCTCTGATACTACATCGTCTAAAGTATGTATGCCCACCTTCATCCAATACTTCCAGATGACCTTAAACCTGCCAATTTGAATTTTGGGGTTCAACCAAAGGGACTGACAAGTGGATTTATGAATTGGAATATCTGTTAAATTAGTAATAAATTTTAATGTCTTCCAAGTGTCCATTAAAATTCTATTGTCCTTATACAGCCTAGACATCTTCAAAATGTGACACAATCTCAATGGAGACAGGAGTTGCCATTCCAACCATAACCAGTCGAAGATTTTCCATGAGCTCGGGGAGGACCCAATACATACCCTGACATATTACATAGGCTTGATTGTACCTATAAAAATTTGAAAAATTTATCCCACCCTCCACAATTGGCTTTTGTAAGAATACTAAAGCAATTCTTGCTGCTTTCCCCAGCCAAATAAATTTTGTAACAATACTATTTAATTTTTTGTAAAAGGACCCCTGAAAAAACACTGGTAACATACCCATTTGGTAACAAACCATAGGCAAAATCATCATTTTTACCGTCTGAACTCTTCCCCACCAAGACATATGTAATGGGTTCCATTGTTCATACATGGACCCCAGGTCGGTTACAGAAATTAGTTCCAGTCTAATAGGTATTGGCACTGTCATTTCGAACCTGGGACATTAGATCATTTATTATTTTATTGTCCCTTGATATTTCAATTTTGGAGATCCATTTGGGAATCAGGTAAACAAAGTAATGGAAAATCCAGTGGCACTAACATATGACACTGTGCTATTTGGCACTACGATGAGAGCTAAAAGCCAAATATCATCCCATAATAATAAACTTCTATTTATAATGACAGGGGTTGCCATATAGCTTATTCTAAGGAATTGGAAAAACTGGGATAGATTGAACTATTCCTTTTGGTGGGAGTCTCTCTGTCATGTTTTTAAGATGGAACGTAATATGGCCATACATCAGGGATATTATAAGAAGTTTCTGAAGATTTGGGAGCCATTGACAAAATCTTGCAAAGAGTGATTGCTGATTATGCCCTTTGGTCATACACGTCCAGGGTGGGTTGGAATGTATTTTTAAATTCTCAATTTGAGTGTCATTCTTAGATATAATTAAGGGGGGGGATGATAATCTTTTTGTCATAGATTATAATTGTAATTGTATTTAAGTGCTTTTATAGAATTATATGATTGTATTTTATTTTGCACTTACTTATGGCTTTAAAATGAATAAAGAAATTTAAAAAAATAAAAAAATTTATATTCGGGGTTTTTTTTCAAAGAGGTCAAGGCAGATGACTTTAAAATATGCAATGTCACCTCAGTAACAACTATACAAAAATAGACAAATATACCCCTTCTACAAAACTGAGATAGCGGTTGTAGTGCAGGGAGCTGCGCTGAATGCCCCACACTGCTCCCGACACTCATAGGCTCCCTGCGCTAAAAACCACTACTGCGGTTTAGTAAAAGGGGGCCATAGAGCAAAATGTAGACAGAAGATATGAATTCTCAAAATGGACACATTTTGATCACTAAATTGAAAATAAAATCTTTTTCCTACCTTTGTCTGGTGATTTCATGAGTCTCTGGTTGCACTTCCTTCTGACTGCATTCAATATTTATTAGCCTCTTTCTGACTCCTGCAAGCTTCTCCTCCAGACCTCATTCCATTCCCCAACCAACATATCTCTCTGTCCCTCCATGAGTCCAACTTTTTCTTCCTCTCTCCCTGTCTGCCCATGACACACTCCATTCCCTCCTCCAACTTTTTCTTACTCTCTCCCTGCCCCCCTTTCTTTCTCTCTCTCTGTCCCCCCAAGCCACCTCCACCATTGCCAAATGCCTCCAGCAAACACTTCCTCCTGTCTGCTCTTACTCTTATTTCCCACCCTCGCAGCCTATTTCTTCTCCACTGCCACAGCTCCACTCCAAGTTTCTGTCTCCATCAGTCTGTCACTCTTCCCTTTAGAACGTTTAGACACTTCTGGCTCTTCATAGCAATATTCTCTGTCCCAGCTATTAACCTTTTAATTCACTTCATCCCTTCATAGTCCCCTATATTCCTTCCCCCCCCCCCCGACATCAATTCTGACGTCAGAATTGACGTCAGGGGGAAGGGGAAGCTTATGGGCCTGGCTTTTGCAGCGTCAGGGAAGCAGGGAGAACAACGTTTTGGGCACCCCTGCTCTAGGATATATTGTTGCAGGTTTCTGGGTCTTGCTGTATCTTGTCAGGTAGAAACTGATGATTCAGCCATTGTGCTGTGGCCTTCTTCAGGGTATGCTGCAAGGTCTGCAGTTTGTCTTTATATAGTAGGTCCTCAAACCCGATATTGGGGCTTGAGGTGAATAAGGCAGGAAAGTCCGTTGGTCACCAATTTTAATTTTGTCAGGAAAGTCACTTGGTCATAAATTTGAATTTTTGTGGGAAAATCAGTTGGTCTCTTTTCCCCCATAAAATGGAAAAGTCTGTGGTGAGTTTAAAGATGTTTTCCCCTTGAAGCTGAGTTATATGTTCTCAGAATTTATGCAGCTAGCATTATGCTTGTTACAGGTTTCTGGGTCTTACATTTGTCAGGTAGAAACCGATGTTCCAGCTATCATGCTGTAGTTTACTTAAAGTTATGCTGTGAGGTCTGCAGTTTCTCTTTATATAGTAGATCCTCAAACCTGATTGGTTGGGGCTTGAGGTGAATGAGGCAGGAAAGTTTCATGCATATTCATTGCAGATAACCTGAGTGGCTGGGTGTGCCCTGAAGATTGGGTTGAGAAGCATCTGTCTAACCAGTAATAATATTGCTTCCTTGGTATAATTTGTCTCATGCATAGCCTGAAAACCTGATTAGCTGGGTATACCCTGAGAAGTGGGGAAGGGAGAGGCAGAGAGTGGAAGAGAGATGCAAAGATAAGGAAGAAGTAAGTGTGGAGTGAATGGAGACAGAGGGGGTCGGGAGTCAGGGGAAGTGTGGTTAGAGAGGGGAACTTGCAGGTGAGAGGACAACAGGGCATAAAGAGGGAAGTAATTAGTGAAGACCAGGAATGAGAGGAAGAAAGCTGTAGAAGAAGGTATGCAAGGAAAATAAGAACGAAGTACAAAGTAGCAGGTATAACCCTAAACAAAGGCATAGAGGGGTAACTTGCACAGAGAGATGTTTGCAGTCCTAACCACCCTACCGGGGTCACTGGTTATGCTTCTTTTGACTACTAAACAAACACGAAAGAAGAACCAACAAAGTCTGAAGTCAGGAATACGAAGACCAACCAAAGCAAGGAAAACTGCAGACGAGCGTACAATGATGTAAGCAAAGTTTATTATGACAATGGATAAAATGCGGTTAAAAACATCACCTAAAGGCAAACAAACCAATGGAACAGATATGGTCCGTGTTTCGGAAGCACACCTTCATCAGGGGTCCCAAATGGAGACGGAATCAGTTAAAACTGCAAACAAGCTTTAGCCTGTGTGAAAGCAAACTCCAAAAATAAGTCTGTGCGTATGTATCTGTCTTTTGACTATTGTCATCTTTATTCCTGAGACCTCACATCTCATCACACCCAAAATTGACACCTGAACATTATGAAGAATCAAACCATATCTGTCTAACAATAGTGGAATGAAGAATGCCCTGAAAATCAATCGTCTTCTCTGGCACATACAGAGGCAGTTTTTTGTACAAATAGATGCAGAGGAGGAGCATCGTGATGGGGTTGGCATCACACATGTCAGTGGCCTGGTTCCAACAGAAGAAGAATACAGAGACAGATTATGTCATGAAAGTAATGTACCAGGTAATAACATAATAAAATTTTTAAAAAAGGGAGACAAGCAAAAAGGACATACTAAAGGGTAAAGATGGATACAAAAGGAAAAACAGAAAAGGATACATCATTTCAGTTTTGGGTGGGGGGAAGGACAAACCAAAAGGGTAGGAAAGGAACTTTAAGGGGGCAGAGGGGGCAGCAAAGGGCCTGGAGGAAAAGGAACAATGCTGAGGGAATTAATCATGCAGCTGAAGAGTAGTTGGCTTTACCCGGTATACTCAATAAGCCACTAATTTTGCCCCCCCCCCCACCAAAAAAATAAATAAATAAATAAATGGGGTCTTCTTGGCTTAAAGTTCAGTCGGCACAAATTTCTCTCCTCCCTTCCTCAGCACTTCTGTACCTTTAATGTAACATACTGTGAATTACTGCTGAGAAAGGTGTGAGAGCTAAAGGGAAAGGGGATAGGATTTGATATTTCATTCATTCAATTTTCTATAGCATTCTCCCATAGGGGTGGAAGATAAGAGAGTGAAGTAAATGAGCAGGAGTGGAAGAAAAAAGGAAGTTTAAGGATAGAGTGAGAAGAAAAACGGATGACAGACCATATGGTAACATAACAAAATAATATGGGTGGGGTGACAGCAGAGAGAAGGGGCAAAAAGAGGGGGGGGGAGGTATGGGGTGAAGAGATGGAAGGCACAGAGCTAAGGGGAGGGCAGGGGTGAGAAAGAAGATAAAAGCTGCTAGGCACAGTAATGAGAGAAAGAACTGAAAAGAGAGACTAATGGTGTTATTGTGAAGTTGGGAGGTATTTGGCTACCAGACTCTGTTTTTGTTTTTAAAGTGGAGGGTATTATGCTGGGGTACTGAGCTCCTCTTGTGGTTTTGGTAGGAGCAGGAGGTGTTTACATTTCTGTTGCATTTTCTCTACCTTTCTCATGGGAGACTTGTTAGGAAATTAAAAAGTCATGGGATAGGAGGCAATATAGGAAACTGATGAAAGGTAAATCAGTAGAATTAGTTGTTAACATATTTGTAAAATTATCTGGATAGTGGAAGAATGAATGGGGTGATCAAATTTTCAGATGACAAAATTGAAAAATCATGTGAGGAGCTGCAGAGGCACTTGGTGAAACTGGAGGACTCAGCATCTAATAGACAGATGAAATTAAATGTAGAAGAGTGCAAAGAGATGCATACAGGACAAATAAGCTTAATTATAGGTACATGATTCTGGGTTCCATATTAGAAATCGCATTCCAGGAAAAGAATTGTGGGTGGTTACTGTGAGCAATATGCTGAAATTCTAGAATCAGAAGGTGTTAGCAGCCAAAAAATCAGATGAATGGTATGAATTTAAACAGGAAATATAATGCTTCTATATCACATGTGGTACAAATGCACCTGAGAACTGTGTGTAGTTCCAGTTGTTTCTTCTCAAAAAAGATACAGTGCAAGTAGACATGGTTCCGAGAAAGGCATCCAAAATGTGAAAGCAATGGAACAGCAAGGCTAAACAGGTTAAAAGAGGAGATATGTCAGAGGTCTGTAAACAGCACTAGTAAGAAACCCTAACTGGATCGTAGCCAATAAAATCCAAAGAGTAATAAAGGTAAAAAGGAATTGGTTAACTCACCTGATCCTTGGGGAGAAAAAGTATAAAGAGATGGGGCAATTCTACAGATTGATAAATGAATAATGGACATCAGTATGAGCCCTTCGTACATAAACGAGCATAGACCTCTGGCTCAGGCGATATCTCAAGACCACAGTCTAATTGAGAATAGCCTCATACATCATGTAGTCCATATGTGTCTAAAAATGCAAACTGCATTATACAACCTCCCAAAACTGGATAGACTTTTTTTCACCAAGGAAAAGTGGTTTAAATGGGCAACACATGCATATTGTCCCTAAGTACACACCTTGTGAAAAAAACAATGCACACAACAATAAATGTAATAAATATAATAAATACTATAAATATGTATATAAAAGAATATGTGTGGTGTAACAGTGTCTATGTGTAAAGTGCGAATGAAATAAATAAATACATAAATACTTAATAAATAATTAATAAATAAATAATCGTGCAAAATACAAAGTGCTTCATAAAATACAAAGTGTGTGGCTAAAATACAACCTAAAGGTCTGTAAAATCATGAGTGGGTGCAGCAGGCAAATAAAAAAGTTGTTTACCTAGATAATTAATACTAAAACAGGCACTCCATTAAATCAATTTTCATGGGGCCTGCTCAGTTTGTGCTTAAGCCCACTGTGGCCGAACCTGGGGTGAGATTGCTCCCAAGGGTACAGACTAGTGCTGCCTGATTTCCGATTCAAATTGATTCACCGATTCACTTTGGGTGAATTGATTCGAATCGATTCATTAAAAAAAAAAAAAAAAAAAAATCGGCCTGGCCATTTCGGAAGTGCTACAGCCAGGCGGGAGGTGGAGCCACAGGACGCGCCTAGCACGCCCTCCTGGTCGCCCAAAGATAAGCTGCTGGTCAGCCTGCGGGCCAACAACAACCTGGTGCTGCAGGGCTGTTCATCCATCGGGCTGCGACTGGTGCTGGAGTACCTGTACACGGCCAAAGAGACCCTATCACTGGACACTTTGGAGGAGGTCCTGTCTGTGAGCAAGTTCCTACACATCCCATAGGTGACTCGCCTCTGTGTGCATTTCCTCAACGAACAGATCTCGGTGCAGAACCACAAGCAGGTGTGTAAGATCGCCGCCCTGCGTGGCCTGGAGGAGACTAAGAAGCTAGCCAACAAGTACCTGATGGAGGACATGCTGCTGCTCAACTTCAATGAGCCATGTGCCCTGCTCGACTCACTGCCGCCGCCCGTTGAGTCCGAGTTAGCTCTTCCAGATGTCCGTGTTCTGGCTGAAGCACAAGCGTGAGATGCATATGCAGCACGCGCCGGACCTTATGAAGCACCTCTGCTTTGCCCTCATGCCGGCGCCCGAGCTCGTGGAGCGTGTCTAGTCAGTCGACTTCATGCGCTCCGACCCCATCTTTCAGAAGCTGCTGCTCGACGTCATGGACTACCATCTCATGCCCTTCAGGCACCATTGCCGCCAGAGTCTGGCTAGCAGGTAAGGGAAGGGGGGGTTTACATCCAGAATGTGCCTATGTGTACGGTATGTGCACAGTGCAGTGCTATGTGTATAGAATCAGCACTGCCCTCGTGTGTGTATGTGTGTACAGTCTGTGTATAATATATGTGCATACAGACTGAATACAGTCACTCTCATGTTTGTATTGTCAGCACTGTTGTCTGGTATGTACAGTACATGCACACTACAGATCTGTGTGTTGCTGTATGGTACATGCATGTGTGTACTGACCCATGTGTATAATGTGTTAAGTGTAGAAAAGATACATCAGTGCTATACCAAAGGTCTTCAGTGAGCAGGGGCCAATGTTTACATTTGTTCTGCCACCCCCCAACACACATATTCACACATAGGTATCAACTCTGATACCACCCCCCCCTCCCAAATGGTCTAATAATCCCAGTTTGACAGCAGTACAGTGAGCTGGCAGTGCAGTGAGCCTAGTGCTTCTCTGACCTGCTCTTTCTGTTGCTGGTGCTAGTTCACAGTTCCCATGTCAGATTTGAAATGTGTATCCTGCCAGAGCTGGTGTAAGACCATGAACGTGAGCTAGGATTTAACAGAGAGGAAAAATCTTTTTTGTTTGTTTATTTTGTTTACACCACAGCGCCAGTGTGGGTAAGAGAGGGCAAATGGGGTGAAGAGACTATAAAATAAACCCATCATGATGTTTGAAAAAAACACCCAATTGGGCTGGAAAATCGAATTGAATCGAATCGAAAAACCAATTCAATAGGCTGAATCGAATCGAATCGAATCAAAATTATTTTTCCTGAATTAGGCAGCACTAGTACAGACCCTGAGCTCTAAGAACTAGTGATGCAGACTAACCACACAGGAATCATGTGAGGTATATGCCTGTGGACTACAAACCTCAGCCCTGACAGTCTGTATCTTCTCACAGCCAGAAATGCCCCAGGGTGATCGGGATCCTCTGCAGCACCAAAAGTCTCTGACCAGATAATTTAAAAAAATGGAAAATAAAGATTAAATTCAAGCAGAAAAGGCAGGCTCACTTGTAAAAAGTAAGATTGAGGGGGGTGCTGCTCATCCCAAAGTGATGGGAGGTGGAGCATGAAAACAAACAGTGGGCTCTTTACAACCCTCACGACTGATGGGGGGTTTAACCAGATGTCAAGACTACCAGTCTTATTGCACAAGAAGGCTGAATTGCTTAACAAATATGCCTGTACTGTATTCACAGCTGAAAGGCTGGGAGCAAGACCGCAGAAGACAAACACAATCAGGAATCCAAGTATGGCAGACCCTGAATGATTTTCAAAGGACTGTGTTTCTGAGTAGCTAGCTAAACTAAAGGTGGACAAAGTGATGGGGCTGGATGGCATAAATCCAAGAGTACTGAAGAAACTTAAGGACATTCGGGCAGCTCTGCTGATTGACCTTTTCAATGCTTCTCTAGAGTTGGGACTGATATTGGAGTACTATTGAAGGATAAATGTGGTCCCTAAACACAAAAGCAGTAGAGGTAGGGAACTACAGGCCAGTAAACCTGACTTCTGTAGTAAGTAAATTTCAAAAATGCTTTTAAGAACATAAGAATTGCTGCTGCTGAGTCAGACTAGTGGTTCATCGTGCCCAGCAGTCCGCTCATGCGGCAGCCCTCTGGTCAAAGACCAGTGCCCTAACTGAGATTAGCCCTACCTGTGTACGTTCTGGTTCAGCAGGAAGTTGTCTAACTTTGTCTTGAATCCTTGGAGTGTGTTCTCCCCTAAGAGACAGGTCTTGTCAGATAAATCTGATCAATTTCTTTGACTGGGTGACCAGGGCGTTGGATCGAGGGAGAAGGCTAGATGTGGTGTATTTAGATTTTAGCAAAACCTTTGATACAGTTCCACACAGACATCTAATAAATAAGCTGAGTGCCCTTGGTATGGGCCCCAAAGTAACAGACTAGGTTGAGCAGAAGGCGACAAGAGCATAGTAAATGGAGCTCACTGAGCAAAGGGATGATACCAGTGACATACCACAAAGTTCAGTTCTTGAGCCTGTTCTTTTTAACATTTTTGTAAATGATATTGCTGAAGCTCTTTGAGGATGACACCAAAATCTGCAATAGGGTTGACACCTCTGATGGTATGGATAATATGAAGAAGGGCCTGGTGAAGCTTGAAGAATGGTCTAGATCACAGTTCTTCAACCGCCGGTCCGCAGGAAATTTTTGCCGGTCCGCGCAGGACCAGCAAGATTGACTCATTTGAACTTCCTGCCGGTCCGCGCAGGACCGGCAAGATCAGCATCGGAAGCGTGCGCTGGGCCGGAGAGATCTTGGGGAGCCTCCGACAGTGGCTTTCTCCCCTCTCTGCAGCTCTCCTTTACTTCCCAGCGCAGCGATTCACGAAGGCAGCCTCGGGGCTTTTGCTGAGTCGCGGCTGCCTCTGATGATGCAACTTCCTCTTTCCTCAGAGGCGGCGCGACACAACAAAGGACCCGAGGCTGCCTTCGTGAATCGCTGCGCTGGGAAGTAAGAAGAGCTGCTGGGAGGGGAGAAAACCACTATCAGTCTGGGAAGCTGCTGGGCAGGGGAAAAAAGGGACAGCTGCTACTGGAAAGGGAGAAGGAGAGATGCTTCTGGGAGGGGAGGAGGGAAAGGAATCTGGGAAGCTGCTGGGCCAGGAAAAAAAAAGGGATAGCTGCTACTGGAGAGGGAGAAGGAGAAGGAGAGATGCATCTGGGAGGGGAGGAGGGAAAGGAATCTGGGAAGCTGCTGGGCCAGGAAAAAAAAGGACAGCTGCTACTGGAGAGGGAGAAGAAGGAGAGATGCTTCTGGGAGGGGAGGAGGGAAAGGAATCTGGGAAGCTGCTGGGCAAGATAAAAAAAAGGGACAGCTGCTACTGGACAGGGAGAAGAAGAAGGAGAGATGCTTCTGGGAGGGGAGGAGGGAAAGGAATCTGGGAAGCTGCTGGGCAAGGGGAAAAAGGGACAGCTGCTACTGGATAGGGAGAAGAAGGAGAGATGCTTCTGGGAGGGGAGGAGGGAAAGGAATCTGGGAAGCTGCTGGGCTAGGAAAAAAAGGGACAGCTGCTACTGGAGAGGGAGAAGGAGACGGAGAGATGCTTCTGGGAGGGGAGGAGGGAAAGGAATCTGGGAAGCTGCTGGGCAAGATAAAAAAAGGGACAGCTGCTACTGGAGAGGGAGAAGAAGGAGAGATGCTTCTGGGAGGGGAGGAGGGAAAGGAATCTGGGAAGCTGCTGGGCAAGGAAAAAAAGGTACAGCTGCTACTGGAGAGGGAGAAGGAGAGATGCTTCTGGGAGGGGAGGAGGGAAAGGAATCTGGGAAGCTGCTGGGCAAGGAAAAAAAAGGGACAGCTGCTACTGGAGAGGGAGACGGAGAGATGCTGCTGGGAGGGGAGGAAGGGAAGAGAGTTACTGCTGGACAGGAGGAGGAGGGAAGGGAGAATGAAAAATGGAAGGAAACAGCTGGCAGAGAGATTAGAGGAGGGGAAGGGGAGACACAGGCATGAGAAAGTAGAGAGATTGATGATAAGAAGGGGTCAGCAGAAAAATAAGCAGAGGGACAACGATGATAGATCTGGTGTAGGAGAGATAAAAATGAAGAGAACAGTGAAGCTGGAATGAATCATGTAAATAGGAGAGAGGGGCTGGATGGAAAGGGGAGAGGGACATAGAAAGAAGACAGATACCATATGGAAGGGGGAGAGGACAGATAGTGGATGGAAGGGGCAGATGCTGGATTGAAGAGACAGAGAGGGCATACGCTGGAAGGAAGAGAGTGAAAAAAAGATTGAAAGCAGAAACCAGAGACGACAAAAGGTAGAAAAAAATAATTTTATTTCTATTTTGTGATTAGAATATATCAGATTTGAAATATATATCCTGCTAGAGCTGGTGTTAGACATAACTGGGGACTGCAAAACCCAGGCAGTGCTTCTTTAGCTTTCAGCTGGCTTAGGGCGCTCTCTGACCAGGGGGCAGTTGCCCTAGTTGCACTCCCCTAAAACTATTCCTGTCATGTGTTACTTCAGTATTCTGTTAGCATGATATTTCTGTGTAGCATTCTGTAATAATTTGGCTTGTTCAGTTTTCTTGATAGTAGAGGGGATATATGTGAAGGGGAGGGGAGACAGGGGTTTTGTTGATCCTTGCTCTGAATTATTTGTATTTATAAAATGACAATTCTACAGAATATTGTTTCTTTTTATACTTTAATAAAATACATTCAATATAAAATCATAACTGAGGCTTGTGTGGATGGGATCAGATGATTTGTGGGGACCGAGCTCGCGGAGATGGGGCGGAAACGGGATTTTTAAATTTTAGTCCTAGTAGTTTGCCGGTCCACAAAATAATTATTTTTTTTCTGCCGGTCCACGGGTGTAAAAAGGTTGAAGAATACTGGTCTAGATTTTGGCAGCTAAGATGTAATGCTAAAAAATGCAGGGTTATGCATTTTGTCTGCAAAAACCTGAGGGACCGGTACAGTTTAAGGGGTGAAAAAAACACTTGTGCACAAAAAAGGAAAGGGACTTAAGTGATCAAACAAGTAGCCAAACAAGTAGAGAAGGTGACAGCAAAAGCTAGAAGGGTGCATAGTGAAAAAAATGACCAGTAAGATAAAGGAAGTAATGATGGCTCCTGTGTAAGACTCTGGTAAGACCTCATTTGTGTACAGTTCTGGAGATTGCACCATTAAAAAAAATGTAAACAGGATGGAGTTGATCCAGGGGATGGCTACTAAAATGGTCAGTGGTCTCCGTCATAAAGTATTTGGGGACAGACTTTGAGATCGCAATATGTATACTTTGGATGAAAGGCCTTACTTACTTTTTTTCAGAGATGGCAATCACCAGTGATTTCAAACCGTTTGTATCTTATCACAGGCAATAAAAAAAACTCCATGCAGTAATGATAATTTCAAACAGGGGCTTAAGCCCACCACTGTGCACAGGGTTTTAGCAGAACCAAAAATTACAAAAGTTCAACATAAGTACACAGCTTTAGGGTGTTCATCTCAGCGTTGACTCATAGGAAACAGCGAACCTCAAATGTCAGCTCCCCCGAAGCACTGCAATACTGGAGAGACTCTACCACGTTGAAATCAAGCCTCCAACAGGGCCCTTGTTTCGCCAGTAAACGGCTGCATCAGGGAAAATTTTCAAACCTTTACAAACGCCATCTTCTAGACGATGCAGAGAATATTGTCTGGAGCAAAATTGAGGTAACTTGTGATTGAGGGGAGAAGCAAAAAGGTCCCCACAATTTGAAAATCTGATGGAATACTTTGGAATTTAGAGACCATTCATGAGGTCGAAGAAATCTGCTGAGTTTGTCTGCCAAACACATTCTGATCTTCCTATTCATATACAGCCTTTAGATAAATATTGCAAGGAATTTCTCAATTCCAGATGTGAATCGCCTTTAATTCTCGTAAACTGATGTGTAACTTTTTCTCTTGAAAATTCCAAACACCTTGCATCTTGAGATTGTCCAAGTGAGCTTCCCAAGCATACATGGATGTATCTGTTGTAAGAACCTTTTGATGTGGGGGAATCTGAAACAAAAGACACTTGGAGAGATTGTCTGGATTTATCCACCACTGAAGAGATTTCTGAAGAGATGAAATGACTTTGATCTTTTTTGTCAAAGGATCGATGGCTTGAGACCACTGAGATACCAGAGACCACTGTGGCATCCTGAGATGTAGATGAGCAAATAGTCATATGAACTGTGGAGGCCATGTGGCCAGGGCCGGATTTAGATGAAAAGAGGCCCTAGGCTATTCCACTTATGAGGCCCTTTCATCTCCCATTTTTAAGTTTGTAAATTACACGAGAGATAATAAAATACATCATTACTGTGATACATATTAATATGTTAAATGAAACATGTTGTTATTGGTACTAACCTTTATAAAAAATGTGACACGGATAATAAATAAAAAAAAGTCGAGAACACTTATTTGGACATTTATTCTCAGCACCATATATAGTACTTGTAACAATAACTAATCAAACATAACACACAACATTGCCCCTTCCTATGTCCATAGTGCCCCCAGTGCGTCCTTCCTCACCTCACCCCCCCCCCCCCGATGCCTGCCTGCCTCCCATCCCCCTTCCACTAAAACCCCCCACCCCAGATGCCAGTCTGGGCCGCCCTGTCCTGATGGATCCACGTTTTGCCTCTCTCCCCGTGGGGCTGGGCTTTGCCCAGCTGTTTCCGGACTGACGTCTTTTCCTCCCCAATCCTCCTCCCAGGGCGAGAAAAAGAAAGGGAGAAGCCGAGTCGGCGCCCCGTTGCAGCCGGAGCCGGTTCCGATCCCGAAGCGTAGAATTTCTCCTTATTTTCGGTTCAGTGTTTTAGTGTTCACTGTTTTTAGAATTTTTTTTAATTTTGCTAACAATTTGAATGTAGGCCCCTCTTGATCTTGAGGCCCTAGGCTGAAGCCTAGTTAGCCTATAGGAAAATCCGGCCCTGCATGTGGCCTAAGAGTTGCGTCATCTGGTTGGCTGGCAGGGTTTGCATAGTAGAAATTGTTTGGAAAGATTAACTATATTGTCTTGTCTTTGTTGAGGAAGATAAACTCTTAATTGATTTGTGTCTAAAATTGCTCCTATAAAATGGAGAAGGCTTTAATTGATATTTTGGAAAATTGACCTCGAATCCCAGTTGTTGAAGAAAATCTATGGTCTTTTTGTTGCCATGCAAACTGCTTGAGGAGATGTGGCTTTGATTAGCCAATCGTCCAGGTATAGAAATACTTGAAGACAGTAGGAACAAAATGCCGCAGCAACTACGACCAGGTATTTTGTGAAAACTCTTGGAGATGACACCAGTCTGAAAGGAAGAACTTTGTATTGGTAAGGTTGATGAGCTATCTTGAATCAAATAAACTTTTTGTACTTTGGGTGAATTGCAATGTGAGTATAAGCCTCTTTGAGATCTAGAGAGCATAACCATTCATTTTGATCTAGAAGGGGATGCAAGGTTACCAGAGACAACATTAGAATCTTTTCGTTTACAATATATTTGTTGAGATTTCAGAGGTTGAGAATCAGACGTATACCTCCTGTCTTCTTTGGAATTAGAAAATATATTGAGTAAAATCCCTTTTTGGGCATGAGTAACTTCCGCTATGGCATTTAGTTGAAGTAAAGCCTCTATTTCCTGAAGAAGAAGGGAGGTCTGTTGAGATGTAAGAGAGGCTCTCTTGGAGGGAAATTTGGTGGAATAGAAACAAAATTAAGGGAATTACCTTCCTTTATGACTTTTAAAGCCCACTTATCTGTGGTGATGAGAGTCCAACGTGGATAAAATTCCAGTAATCAACCTCCGATGGGAAGAGGATTTAAGGTGGTTAATTTGACTATGCTCTCTAGAAGCAGGTCAAAAAGACTGTGCTGGTTTTTTAGATGTTGTCAGTTAACGTTTCTGAGGTTTTTGTTGTCTCTGCCTCTTTTGAGGTGGTGGTCTTGCTGATGCTGAGGAAGCAGAGTATCTTCTCTCATAAGTAGTAGAAGATGATTTCTGAGAAGGATTTTTATATTGAAGTCTTTTGGTTTTATTGAGTATGTTCCAGCTCTTCTCATGGAGGGTTCATGTTTGTGTAGCAGACTGTAAAAACATAAAAATAACCTTATTGGGTCAGACCAATGGTCCATCAAGCCCAGTAGCCAGTTCTCATGGTGGCCAATCCAGGTCACTAGTACCTGGCCAAAACCTAAGGAGTAGCAATATTCTATGCTAGTGATACAGGGCAAGCAGTGGCTTCTCCCATGTCTTTCTCAATAACAGACTATGGACTTTTCCTCCAGGAACTTGTCCAAACCTTTCTTAAAACTAGCTACGCTATCTGCTCTTACCACATCCTCTGGCAATGTGTTCCAGAGCTTAACTATTTTCTGAGTGAAAAAATATTTCCTCCTATTAGTTTTAAAAGTATTTCCCTGTAACTTAATCAAGTGTCCCCTAGTCTTTGTCATTTTTGATGGATTGAAAAATCGATCCACTTGCACCCGTTCTACTCCACTCAAGATTTTGTAGACTTCAATCATATCTCCCCTCAGCCATCTCTTTTCCAAGCTGAAGAGCGTCGGAGCTTGCTATAATTACCCCAGATGCAGCAGATGGCCTGCTGGAGGTACAGGAGGTTCTAGCACCAGCAGACCTGCTATTGAGCTTTCGGTCATTGCTGGAAGAAATTAAGTGTGACTTTAAAGCAGTGCGTTCTGAGTTGGGAACTCTTGCAATGGCCTCAGGGGAGAAATTACTGAACTCGGTAATCGTTTACTGGAATCCGAGGCGCGTCTGGATGACCACCATGATGCTATTAATAACTTGGAAACATCGGTACAAGGATGTAAGGAAATAGATACTTACCTATTGGTCAAGTTGGAAGATTTGGAAAATCGTTCACGGAAGCATAATTTACGCTTCCGTGGTCTCCCAGAACTGCTTGATTTCACTGACTGTGAAAGTACCATACAAAGTTTGGCGAGTGCTTTACTAACAGAAACTTCCCATGCAAAACCTCCGGAGAAAGTGTATATATACACAGAGTGCATCGCACTGTGGGATGCCCGCAAGCAAATGTGCCTCATGACATAGTGGCCCGTTTTGGAGAGTGCAAATTGAAAGAGGCAATCTTATTGGTGGCCAGGGCTAAGACACCTTTTCAATGGGACATATATAATATAGAAATATATCAAGATATGGCGTCCACTACATTGCATAAATAGGTGAATTTAAGCCCTATACCAGATATTTGCGGGAGCAGGGAATCAAATACAAATGGCAGCATCCCTTTGCCTTGGTGTTTTATAGAGAAGGCAAATTGCACAAACTTTGCTCACTGTCAGCAGCTAGAGACTTGTTGCAGAGGTACAAGTTCCAGATGATCGTGAACTTTCTACAGTTTCCAGTGTCACCTCCTTCCAGGGACCCTGTTGCATTCCTCGATCAAATGACAGCGTGTCTTGAAAGGGAAAGGCCGTCTTACCAGACAATCTTCTCAGATCAAAATGCAATCGGGCACTATTTCGGCTGTTCGCTGATTTCAGTTTGATGAACATAATGAGTAGTTATTTGAAGGCACTGTTGTGATTCTTTGTGTTTGAAATGGGGAGTTTCTTGCTTTTGCTGTATAACATACCTCAATGATACCTAGGAGAGGTTGAGATATAGGGGTTATTATTGATATTACTAATTATTTACATGGGCTCAGCAAGCTGGCCAAGTTTAGCCTGGAGATTCTGGCCTGGCTCTGGGGGAGGGGTCCACCCCCTCTCCTTTTTTCTTTTATTAGTTAGGCATTTTACTTGCATAAAGACACGCTGGGTTTTAGTGCAGCGTGCATGACCATCTTGTTGAATGTTGGATTGAACTGAGATTTCAGGGGGGACAGGGGGGGGGGGGGAATGTGGGTTTGTATTTTTTGTGTTTGTTTTGTTTTTTTAGTTTCTGGTTTACCCTTCTTAGGTGTGGAGTTCTTTGCACTACCAATGTTATTGGATATGGTAGATATACTTAGAAATGTCTGATATTATTTTGATGCCCCTAACTGTGAGAGGCTTAAATACCCCTACCAAGCAGTCTCTTTTGTTTTAGGAGGCACAGTAATTAAGAGCTGATGTGCTTTTTATACAAGAAACACAATTATACCCTAGGTACGAGGGAATCTTAGCACATCCACGATTTCCACAAATTTATTTGGCATCATATCGGGGTAGTTCAAAAACTAAGGGGTTGGGGTTCTTTTTTCTAGTTCCATTATATTGTAAAAGATGAAGAGGGCTGGTATCTGTTAGTAAGGGCACAATTAAATCAGAAGACATACACATTTTTGAACATCTATGTGCCGAATATGGCACAGGGAGAATTTTTTGCCCATATTTCTCAAATATTAGTGGCCCATATAGAGGGTACTTTTAAGATCATTCACGGAATCCTTCCTCCCTTAATCCCACTATCTTATAACTCCTCGATTCCTGACTCTACTAGACCCACCCAAAGGTATAAACTATCCTTCCCCTCTCTACACGGTATTCGCTATGCAGGCAAACTGGGAAAATCCCTTCTCTTCAGAATTACAGGTCTTTGGAACGACCTTACTACCCCGCTGCGGAACCTGGGCTCCCTCCAATTATTCCGCAAGCAACTGAAAACCTGGCTTTTCACTAAAATGTAATTCTATCCCCCCTTACTCTACTCTTCTATATATAAGTTCATGTAAACCTTTTTTTTTTTTTTTCTTCTCTTCCCTATATTTTAAGTTTCTTGTAAACCGTGCCGAGCTCCACATCCGTGGAGATGATGCGGGTATATAAACTTAAGATTTAGTTTAGTTTAGTACTTTTGGTGCTAGGAGAGATTTTAAACTTAATGTTAGATCCAGTCCTGGATAACTCTGCTGTTGTAGTTAATTATGCGCAGAAGATAAAGCTCAACTTTTTAGCTTCTTAAGTCGAATGGGGTTTATATGATCTTTGGCGCTTAGGCCACTTGGAAAGAGCGAGATTACACTTGTTTCTCTCCCTAAATATTCTTCTTTCTCGCAAATAGATTTATGATTGGGTTGTGCTTCTCTGGTAAGTTTAATGTCGGCATCCACTATACATCAGGCCACTTGGTCTGACTATGCCCCCGTTACTATAATGCTTTCTTATGCCACCATACCTTCTGGTAGGCGCTATTGGACATTGAATGAGACGTTGTTATTGGAATCAGACAATGTTTCAGCACTTACATCACAACTGAAATTCTTTTTGGATGATAATGATAGGCCTGAGACTATTCCCTTTGGGTTCCTTTTACTAATGTGAACTAGCAGTTTTAGCGTGCGCACTAGACGATAATGCCTCTATAGAGCTTGCATTAGTATTTTTCATTTAGCGCGGGGTTTGTGCGTGCTAATCTTCAGCTCAGCGCACGCTAAAAATGCTAGCGCACCTTAATAAAAGGAGCCCTTTGTGTTGTGGGAAACCTTAAAGGTGGTTATGAGGGGTAATATAATCTCCATGCAGGCTCATTCGACTATAGAAAGAGGAATCAGGAGTCTAAATACGAGCTCAACTCAAAGAATTACAGCTTGGAGTTGCAATTGGGGGCAGACAAATGTGCAATTGGTGCAAAGCTTCAAGAGGTGAAGCAACAACTTTATGATCTTAATTCGGCAGATATTTCACTCCAATTGAATAGGCTTAAACAAACCCACTTTGAGTTTAATAATAAATCTAGCAGGCTGCTTGCCTACAAATTAAAAAAGCGTAGGGAACAACATTATATTACTGCCTTTAGAGATACTACTGGGGAAATTTTATCTGATACTCCAGGCTATTCATGGGGAATTTCTCCAGTAATTTCGGACTCTGTATACCCCGGAAATGTCCTCTGATGTGGACCTTATCCAGCAATTTTTGGATAAAGTGAAGTTGTCTGCTTGTAATTCAGTTGAGGCAGAATCTCTCTCACAACCTATCACACTTGAGGAGGTTGTTTGGGCTATTAAGGATCTATCCCATTCAAAAGCTCCAGGGCTAGATGGGTTTGGTAATCGCTTTTATAAATGTTTTGCAAGTTATTTGGCCCCCCTTTTGGTCAGGGTGTACAATACTATTGGGGATCAAACGATACTTACCCACTCTTGGCGATTGGCGGCAGTTACCTTGATTCCTAAACCGGGGAAGAATCCTCAGCTTTGTAGTTCTTATAGGCTAATATCGCTTTTGAACACTGATTACAAGATATATACAAAGATCTTAGCTGCCCACCTGCAGAGAGTGGTGGCGACTATTGTGCACCCTGACCAATTGGGATTTATATGGGGGAGGAGAGCTTTGGATAATATTCGAATGGTATTGCATATAATTGAGGCCATGCAAAAAGAGATCAAGTTCCGGTACTTTTCCTGTCATTAGATGCAGAAAAAGCCTTTGGATAGGGTGTACCTGGCCTTATATGTTGGCAGTGTTGCATAAAATGGGTATTTCGGGCCCCTATCTGACTTGGATTCAGGCTTTGTATCATCAGCTTCTTTCTGCCTTGAAGATAAATGTCAATGTCTTGATGCCTTTGAGATTTTTCGAGGCACTTGGCAAGGATGTGCTTTATTCCCCTTACTTTTTGCATTGTCGGTGGAGCCTTCGGCTTCTTTGATTCAGTCTTCCAGGGAGATAGTGGGTGTGACTTTGAATTCAGTGGAAACATCATGTTTTATTGTTTGCAGATGATATCCTTCTTACCCTCAGCAAACCAGCGGAGTCGTCATCGGGCATTTGTAAATATTTTGGATGGATATAGTTTGATTTCTGTCTTTAAAATAAATATGTCCAAGTCAGAGATCCTCAACTTGACGCTTCCACCGATGGTGGTAGTTAGTTTACAAGCTCAATTTCCATTCTCGTGGGCATCTACTCATATTTGTTATCTCGGTGTTAATCTTACCATTTCTATTTCTGGTAGAAAGAGTCTAGTAGGGAGAGTCTGTAATGCTGGTTATTTTCCAAGAATAATGTTTTCCCCAGGTGTTTCTCAATCCAAAAGTGCTCCAAAAAACAAAAAGTGTCCGTGAAAACCTCTCAAACAAGCTAACACAAAACTCCCAATTCCTCTCTACACCGATTGTGTTTCACACATCTTGCTTCATCAAGAGGAGAAATGAGGATTAAATGAACTAAAAACATAATAAAAAACAAAAAAAGAATATTGAAAAAAATATATTCAACAACCAAAACTGGTATCTTAAACTGTCTATTCAACAACAAAAATGAAATAATAGGTTAAAAGACCAATATCAATAACTTTAAATACTGCATTTTGAAATTACCCTTGGAGCTCCAGATAGGAAGGTCTGAAATCAGTTATCGTAATGTTGCTTGTTCGCGCTTTGAGACAGTTTTCCTGAGTGAAGCAGAGAGATGTAAATACTGACGTCAATCTGCCTGTTCATTAACCAATCAGCTTAGGGGAGGAAGTGACATCACCGTCATGACCGGTCACTTCTAATCAAAGCTCTGGTGGAGCCACTGCAAAAATAAGCATAAACCACCCCAATAGCGACACCCACAGCCCCCGAAATACCGTGACCAACTGTCGACCGAATAGAATGTCCACGAGGAGAAAGTTGGATAGTTACGGGTTCGCCAGTAAGAAACAAGGAGCCCCGAAGGCAGCGAGAGTCAGCCCGACGCAGGCAGCCAAGATGGTGGTGTCGGAGGCCACACTGGGGAGTGGCGTGGAACACCTGGATCGGCCTGGCAATAGTGTGCAGGGGGGCTTCCAGGAGGCGCCGGACTCCCTGAGGGATTTGCTGCTGGATATTCGCAAGGAAATGCAATCCCTGCACCACGATGTGATGAAAGCAGTCACAGATTTAAAACATAAGCTGGGGGAGCTTGTGAAAAGGCAAGATGAGGTGGAAGCACATGTTAACACCATGAATGTGGACATCATAGAGGTGCAACAGGCTGTGGCAGGAGTGCGCGCGGAGGAGGTGGTGATGTGGGACAAATTGGAAGATTTGGAAAACAGATCCCAGCGGTGTAATCTCCAGATCCGAGGGGTACCGGAAGAAAGTGCCTATCAGGATGCCCGCCGGATGGCCTTGGACATCTGTACTGACATCCTCACCGGTGCTTTGGCAGGTGAGAGGAGGGGCCGGAAATGGAAATAGAAATAGAGAGAGCGCATTGGGCTTTGGGGCACCCCAAATCCAACTTGCCCCGAGACATTGTTCTGTGCCTTGGCAGCTTTCGGGAGAAAGAGGACATATTCCATGCAGCGCGGAAGCAGAAGGATTACAAATGGAATCATTTGAAGGTGGCCATTTATCAGGATCTGGCGCTGCTATCTGCAAAATTGGAAGGATATGCAAGCGGTGACCACCTATCTCCGCAGAGAGAGGGCCTCAGATATCAGTGGCTTTATCCGTTTGCCTGGCACTGATGGTGGGGAGTGCGACGAGACGGGTCCGTACTGTGGCAGAGGCCTGGTCAGTGCTACAAGAACTAGGTGCTCCTAACCTTCCTGTGGGGGGACCTGCTGGAGAGTGAGGGGAGGAGAGTTCTGGACCTTCCGGTTGGTGATGACAGACCAGAGGAGCGACGGCGCGGAGTGCTGTGAGCAGTGAGCCTCCAGGACAGCCCACATGAGAGGGCTGCTGACCACCACTGGACTTACATGTAGGCCGGGGCAGCTTTAGCTGTTTGGAGGCCAAGGGGTCCTTAATAGGGAGATGGGCAGTGGGAGTGTGATGGGTGAGTGTTTTTGGGAGGGATGGAGGTTTTGTTTGGGGAGTATGTGTGCGGTGGGGTTTCGGGGGGAGAGCCAGGTGTGCTCTTGGTAATGCTTACTGGGGTGGATGGAGATTGCTGAGGGGCAGCAGGGGTGGTGATGTTACTTCTTTCTATGTTTAAATGATTTTTATTATTCCAGAAGTAAGAAGCAAATACAAACAGTAGTACCAGTCAGGAAATAACATTTTCAACAATATAATCAGTTCCCCTCCCCTCCCCAAGAATCCATGGCCAGTCCAACAGCTGAGAGTGGGAATAAAATCTTAAAGATTCAAAAGTCTACTGCGAGCATGCGGTGTGAGGTCCTGCCAGAAGTGCTCCCACACCTGACAAAATTTGCGACCCGGGCCAAGAGTCAAGTCTCCCACCATGCGTCTCTCCAGTGTTGCGTGCACTGTCATTAGGGATCTCCATTGTGCATATGATGGGGGATCACGGGAGAGCCAGTTGGTGAGGATGGCTTTTTTTCCCATCAAAAGGGCTCTGGAGATAAATGCTAACATTCCCCTGGGTTTGGGCGAGGCTATATTATAAAATCCAAATAACACCCTCGGTTGCGGAAGCCATCGCCTTCCCCAAAGCGATGTGGTATATAGGCCAAGATGTCTCCAAAACTGTTGGATTGCGGGCAGGCCCAAAACATGTGACTCAAAGATGCGTGAGCCTGATTGCATTTCGGGCAAGAATGCGACGCAGTAATCCCCATCCGAGCTGCATGTTCCGGTGGAATGTAAAGTCTAAGAACAATTTTCAATTGCATTTCCCAGTGAGTAATATTGGGTGACACCTTCTGAATGTTCTTCAGGACCCGTTGTAACTGTTGAGCAGTCAACTGGCAATGCAAGTCCTCAGCCACGCTGTCGCTAATATATCCAGATTCGTACTTGGTTGGCAATCCTGGATCCCCACAATATGAAATTGTAGAGGAATCCTCTGTTGGGTTGAAGGCTGAAGAGTTCCGAAAGTGCCTCCCTGCAGACTTCAGTAAGAGCAGCCACTGGGAGGGACTGAACATAGTGACAGATCTGGTAATAGGCGAAGAGATCATTAGCCTGTAGGTCAAAAGTTCGTTGCAGCTCGGCAAATGTGGCCAGGCTCCCCTCCTCCGAAAACAGGTGAAAAAGATATTGTAGACCTTGTGCTTGCCACCTAAGAAAGGTGACATTTTGCATGCCCGGCTGGAAAGCTCCATTGCCCTGTATAGGCAAATATAAAGACGCCCTAGAAGACAATTTGGCTGTTTTACAGACCCATCTCCATGTCCTTCTGGCCGGCGTAAAAATGGGGTAGTGAGACACCAAAGGACGCATCCTCGGATCCGCCACATGTAGAAAATAGCTCACATGGAACGGAGCCAGCAAAGATAACTCCAGTGGTGTAGCAGAAAAATCAGATATTCCTCTAAACCAATCATTAATATGTCTCATCTGACAAGCCATAGCATACCAACGTACATTTAATAAACCATAGCCCCCCCTATCCCTGGGCAGACACATCCGTAGCAAGGGCATACGTGGTCGCTTACCACCCCATAGAAAACGCTGTAGCTCTTTCGTTAAACGAATGTTATGGGCATGGGACAGCAGCAGAGGTAAAACCTGAAAGCGATATAACCATTTGGGAAAGAGCACCATATTAAAAAGGGCTACCCGGCTCGCCACCGATAAGGGAAAAGTGGACCAATTCTGTAGATGCTGTGAGGTGTCTTGGAGCAATGGGGTGATATTGCTGGTGTACAGGGTCGTAAGGTCTCGGGGGATCTGTACCCCGAAATAGCGAATTGAAGTCTGAGCCCACGTAAATGGGAAGTGACCGCTCCATGTCTGTTGTAGTGTCATGGGGCTAGCTAGGGCCATAGATTTCTGGTAGTTCAACATAAATCCCGAATAAAATTTGAATTCGTCAAGCGCTTGCAATAAATATCGAACAGAGTGAGCGGGGTCAGTTAGCAAAAATAATAGGTCATCTGCAAAGGCCAACACTTTGAGTGAATGAGTCCCGAAGTCCACACCCACTATGTCGGGGTCCTGAGACACTGTGAGAAGAAATGGTTCGAGGTACAATAGAAATAAGAGGGGTGACAGGGGACAGCCCTGGCGAGTTCCCCTCTCAATAGGTATTGGGTCAGTAATAATGTCATTGACAAGTAGTCTTGCTGTTGGAGTGGAATATAAAGTGCGTAATGCCGAGGCGAACCAGCCAGATATCCCCATACAATTTAACACTTCAAAGAGGTACATCCAATTGACCTGTGCCGCATCCAAACTGAGTAGAAGCATAGGAGTGTGATGGAATTGCGTGTGCGCTAAGGCTATCAATGCTTTACGTACGTTGTGTACTGCTTGTCTACCCTGTACAAAGCCGACTTGGTGTGGATGCAATCACATCGGGGAGAAGGGTATCTATCAGCTGGCCGGCTGAGATTTTGGACAGAATTTTGATGTCTACATTCAGCAAAGAAATTTGGCGATAGGACTCGGGAGCAGAACTGTCTTTGCCAGGCTTCAGTATCAACGTGATTAAAGCCTAATTCGCTTCTCCAGGGAAATGTTCATCCTGGATTACCTGGGAGTAATAGTCCCTTAAAAAAGGACTAAACTGCCCTGAGAGCAGTTTATAAAATTCTGCCGTAAAGCCATCCAGCCCTGGAGCCGAAAAATTTTGTTGATTGTGGATAGCTTTATGTAGTTCTTTAGGGGTGATGGGTGCATTAAGAAGCCTAACATCCGGAGGTCACGTGACACCATGAGCGCGTGAGGACGTTTCCTTACTCGCTCCGGGGCAGCCCTGCTAAAATCGGCAATAAACGACGCTTACCCCACCTAATTGTAGACCAGAGCTTACCGGACCTTTTGTCTTGCATGGAAAAATACATCACGAGATCGAGCAATCATATGCAAGCCAAACCAGCACGAAGGGACCGGGAGAGAGTGCGGCCTGGTGAGAACAAGATGGCGACGAGCCCCGCAGCGGCGGTCTCGAATCTCACAGAGACCGCGCTGTGTGATATTAAAGAAGCTCTTACACAGGTGCTGGGGCCCAAATTAGACTCCCTGACGGCGAAAATATCGAATATTGAGACCATGATGGCGGCGGCGGCGGCCCGGGCAACTGAGTTGGAAGAGCGGGTTTCCACTCTGGAGGACACTTCCACGGCTCGGGGAGCAGAATTTGATGCGCTGCGGGCGCAGGTTCGAGCACAAGCTGAAAAGTTGGATGACTTGGAAAATCGTTCCAGACGCTCGAACCTGCGCCTGCTGGGGATCCCGGAGACTGTACCGGATCGTGGCTTGTTGGAGACACTGGAGAGATGGCTGCAAGAGGAGCTTCCCTTACCGCAGTCCCTGGGGCCCCTACGCATAGAACGAGCACACCGCCTAGGCCCCCGCCCGGGTCCAGAAACGCGCCCGAGGGTGGTCATCATGAAACTTTTAAATTTTAGACATAAGGTGGAACTTCTGTAATTGTACCAAGCTAAGCGAGAGACATTGAAATATGATGGAGCGTTGGTCCGCATTAGTCAAGATTTTTCTACGGCATTGCAAGAACGGAGGCGGCCCTTCTATCCCCTCTGCGCACAATTATCGGAGAGTAAGCAGAGATTTCAATTTATCTACCCTGCTCAATTGCGGATATACTCCAACGGAGTATGGAAGTCCTTCCAGTCACCTGAGGAGGCGGCTGCCTATATTAAACGGCTTGGAAGACCCGGCACTGAGGTGGAATGACTTGATGGGGTATCCTTACCTGGCTAGACTTGCTCCAACGCCTTGATGGATAACTTTGCTGATATATGGAGACAAGCCTATATAGGTTCTGTCGAGCTTACTGTTTCTGCAAGCTGGGGTGGCCCTGGAGAGGGTGTCTTTTGTGGCCTGCTCCTTCTTTAAGTTGGGGGTTATGCAGAGAGTGGGGGGATCTGGGGGGGTGGGGTATTTCTGGGTGGCGGCAGCATTATTACAGGGGCTTTCAGTGTTGTTGTTGATACATGGCTTGGGATTTACTTTCTCAGGGTTTTTTGCACTGTCTGTGGGGAAGGCATATGAGGTGTCTTGGGGTGAGGCTGGGCGCCCTAAGACAAATATTGCTGGCGGGATTTTTTGCTCTGAACAGGATGGTGGGGGTCAGTATGGGTGATCGGACATGGCGTATTCTTTCCTGGAATGTCTCAGGAATTACATCTCCTGTTAAACGTACAAAAATTCTATCCCAACTGAAACATCATTCGGCTGACATAGCTTGTTTGCAGGAGACTAGGCTTACTGATGCTGAGCACCAAAAACTTCGCAGAGGTTGGGTGGGGGAAGTATACTATGCTTCTTCAATTGGGAAGAGGGCGGGGGTGGCCATATTGCTTAGGAAGGGCTTGCCCTGTACAGTCAAAGTCCTGAGGCGTGATCCTCAGGGCAGATATCTTTTGGTGAAAGTGAATGGACCGGGGGGATCCTTTAGATTACTGGTTGGATATGGTCCCAATGGATACCAACACTCTTTTTTCCAAAATCTAGTTAATATTTGTTTACAGGATTCTGATTGCCCATTAATTTTGGTAGGTGACCTAAATCAAGTATTGAACGCAGGGTTGGACCGCTCTGGGGGAACAGGGATGACACTACCGAGACAAACAAAGGGTATTCCTTACCTCTGTCGAGCCTTGGGGTTGGTGGACCCCTGGAGGCTATTACACCCCACTGAGCGAGATTACACTCACCAGTCTAGAGCCCATGGTTCGTTCTCTAGAATAGATTACACTTTACTCTCTGAAACCTTGTTTGCTCGAGTCTCTGAGGCGACAATTGGCCCCCTTGAGGTATCCGATCACCATATGATCTGGCTGGACGTGGCAGTGGGTGGCCCTGTGGGTCATGGGTCAGGGTGGAGATTCCCTTCGTACTTACAGGACGATGCCCATTTCCAGGAGTATTTATCTAGGAAGTGGGAGGATTACTGTTCTTTTAATGCACAACATGTGGAGCAGCCAATGCTATTTTGGGACACCGCGAAGGCAGTATTACGGGGGGAAGTGATTGCTTACGTGGCAGCTAGGACTCGTCGCATAGCCCACCGGATGGTACAACTTGAAAAACATTCAACACAATTGAAACGTGATCTACTACTCGACCCCTCGATAGCCAATAACGAAGCGTATAAAACGGTTCTAGCTGAATTAAACTCCCTTATACATGAACGCACTAAGAAATTACTGTTTTACCGTAAATTTAAATTTTACAAATATGGTAATAGAGTTGGGAAATTGCTAGCGTCGGTAGCCAAGAGTTGGACGGGAACCAGATATGTTACTATGATACAAGAGAAATCGGGGAAGTTACTGACCTCGGCGGAGGATATCTCGGCTAGTTTTAAAAACTACTTTGAGGCTTTTTATGCCTCGCCGGGTACATATATGGGCCCGGATGTCTGTGATTATTTGGCTGATGCGGGGATGCCTAGATTGTCGTTGGCTCAGATCTCCAGGTTGGATAGACCTTTGCAACTCCAGGAGGTGATGCAGGCGATTAAGAAATTGAAGTCCTGTACAGCTCCTGGACCGGACGGGTATTCCCCGGAATTCTATAAGATCTTATCTTCCTCCATAGGGGGAGCTCTTCTAAATTATTATACAGAGGTTCAGACTCAAGGTACTTTCCCGAGATACGCCAATGATGCCCTGATTACTTTAATCCCGAAACCGGCTAAACCGCCTACGGATATTGAGTCTTATAGACCAATATCTTTGTTGAATGTTGACATAAAGATCTTAGCTCGTGTACTGGCGGATAGGCTGGCGCCATTGTTACCCACTCTAATTGTGCCCGAACAAGTGGGGTTTGTTCGGACGCGCCATTCGGTACTCAATGTTCGTAGAGTGTTATTGGCCCTTTCCCGTGCTCAACAGACTCAATGTCCCGGTTTAATTGTGGGATTAGATGCGGCTAAAGCTTTCGATAAGGTCCATTGGCATTATTTGTTTCAGACCTTACAATATATAGGACTCCCGGATAGTTTTTTGACTATGGTTCGCACACTTTATTCAGGACCCACAGCATCTATATTGGTTAATGGGGTGAGATCTCTTGGGTTTTCAGTGGGGAGGGGAACGCGACAGGGATGTCCATTGTCCCCTCTTCTTTTTCTGCTGTATTTGGACCCCTTGTTACGTACACTGCAGAGAGATGATGAGATTGTAGGGTTGCCGGAGGGTTCCTCCCAGTTGAGGGTGCTGGCATTTGCGGACGATATCCTACTGACCTTAGGAAATCCGCAACGCTCATTGCCTCGAGCACTGGAGATTTTAGATGAATTTCATCTTTACTCAGGGCTAGTTCTTAATAAGCAAAAATCACTGGCGATGCCATCATCGCCCGAGGTGCGTCAGACTTGGGGGGGGAGTTCCCTTTACAGTGGGCCCCTTCACAATTAACGTATTTGGGAGTGGTTATTCCTCAAAATTTAGATAGGCTTTATTCTACCAATGTTTTGCCGCTGCTCCGTCGTACAGCAGACACCCTTTCCAACTGGAGGAAGTTTCCCTTGTCCATTACTGGCCGCATAGCTTTATATAATATGATGATACTGCCCCAATGGACCTATTTACTGCAAATGTTACCGATCATGATCACACAGACTCACTTAGCACGCCACAATTCCCACCTTTCTGCATTCCTGTGGCAGGGAAAGCGTGCTAGGATCGCGCTATCTAAGTTGATGTTAACAAAACGACATGGGGGGTTGGGTCTTCTGAGTGTTTCTAGATTTAATTTGGCCTGTCAACTGCGGCATCTGCATGACTGGTTCTGTAATACTACATGTTTTTCTATGCCTGTGATTGAATGTTTTTCCTTCCGACCTTATCATTTTAGTTACCTGTTACATGTCCGTCACTTACCGGGCTTACCACTGATACAAGCTAATCCCCTTTTGCCTGCCATGCGTAAAGCTTGGAGACTGATATGCAAGCGGTTGAATATTTCCCCATATGGAACACCTTATCTTCCTCTTGTTGGTAATGGGGACTTTCTCCCTGGACTGGACTCTACAGCTTTCCGGCGCTGGACCACTGCGGGCCTTCACTACATATCTCAAGCGGTTCTGGATACGGGTCTTCCTGCCTCCTTTGCTGATCTGCAACTCCAGTTCCATCTTTCTCCCATGGATTGGTTTGCTTACAGACAGCTCCAACATTATCTGCAGACTTTACCGCCAATGACATTGAACATAGACGTCCAAACTAGACTCCAGGGAATTCTTTGTCTCACGGAACAGGAACCGGCACCGCTGAACTGTTACCATAAGCTTTTACAGGAACTATCTGGAGATCTGGACTTTTCCACTATAGCCCAGAAGTGGACTGCTGATCTTCAGGTGCCTATCTCTGCTGATATGATCCGCAGGGGCATTCGTTTGGGGAATGATCCTACCATATCTTCTGTGGAGAAAGAACGAAATTACAAGTTCATACTGCGAGCTTTTTATCCACCCAAGAGAGCTCAGGTAATGGGGATTATTCCGGGACATTGTTGTGGAAAATGTGCACACCCTCTAGCATCCTTTGGACACATGTTTTGGACTTGCCCTCTGGTGTCTGCATTCTGGCTCCAAGTGGTGACTTGTGTGGCATGGCTTTGGGGGTGTTCTTGGAGGATGCACCCTAGTTTTCTATTCACGTTACAAATTCGTCTCCATCCCCCCAGACCAGGATGTGCGACTTTCATTCGGAAAACTGTGCTCATGGGCCGGAAATGTATTCTTACCCAGTGGCTTTCTCCTCAACCACCATCACTTCCACAGTGGAGACTTTTAATGCTACAACAGATGTTATTAGAAAGAAAGGCTATTGATGACATGGAGGCAAAAAAGGGTCGGTTGTTTCGTCAATGCTGGCATCCTTTTAGCCAGACGTTTCCACCTTATGTTCAACGACAGCTTTGGGAGAACTGATTTGAACTTTACTCCTATTTTGACAGTGCGTTTCTTAGAGAGGTTTGTCCTTGCTGCTGCTGCCCAGAAGGGGTGGGGGGGGGGGGGTCGGGGGGGTTTGGGACCTGGGGTTGTGTTGTGTTATACCTAAATTTTGAGCGACGTTTGTACTACTTGTGTTTTATATTTGGTTGAATAAAAATTACTTTACATAAAAAAAAAAAAAAAATAAGCCTAACATCCGAGTCAGAGAGCGGCTGTAAACTGGAATCCGTGAAATAGTCCTTGATAAGGGGTTCAGTTCCCGAGTCCCGGCGCCCATATATCTTCCTGAAGTGGGATTGAAAAATTTGTGCAATGTGTTCAGTAGTGTGTTGAAATTGGCCCGTACTATCCCTCAATCCCAAAACATAACGGTGACCCCGCACCTGGGAAGTCAAGTGGGCTAATAACTTCCCTGCCCGATTTCCATAGCGATGGTAGCGAAATTTTTGATACAAGAGCATTTTCACCGTGCGCTCATGTATATAGGAGTTGAGGGTCGTTTCCACGGAAGCTAAGTGTTCCCTAGCGTGGCGGGTCGGGAACAGGGTATACTGACGCTTAGCGCTTGCTAGTTCTTTTTCCAACCGCAGTATTCCCCGGGACAAACGGCGATTACGCGCTATTACATAAGCTATACAATCTCCTCTGAGCACCACCTTAGCAGTGCTCCA
Source organism: Geotrypetes seraphini (assembly GCF_902459505.1). Classification (NCBI taxonomy): domain Eukaryota; kingdom Metazoa; phylum Chordata; class Amphibia; order Gymnophiona; family Dermophiidae; genus Geotrypetes; species Geotrypetes seraphini. The sequence continues at coordinate 395,208,529 of NC_047085.1, read as the reverse complement.
AAACAGTGTCGGATCATTGCTATGCTGACCATTAAAGTCTAGGAATTCACCCCATTTAGTCGTTAGGTATGTTTTGAAATGGTCATCAGAAAATAGATAATCCCGGCATTGGGGGAAGACGTAGGAGAACCTCTCCCCCTTTCGGGGTTTGAAAACATCCTTATCCCCTCCGGCTCCATCAAAACCTGCATGTCCAGCGTCAGTTGGGGCTCTGTTGCAGGAGGACTACGATCCCAGAAGGGATTCTATGGGGCTTCCTGGAGAAGGCGACGAGCCGGTAATGGCAGGGCAACTGAAGACTTTAACATCTACAGAGAGAGAGAGAATTCACTCCTCTCCCACGGAGGCTTCCTTGGGAGACATTTGGTCACTCCTTCAGCGGCTGGAGATTTCGTCGAGCAAAACAACTGAGGAGGTAATTAACATTAATACCAAGATAGACAATCTTACTAAAACTGTTGACTCAATGAAATTGGAATTCTCAACCCAAACTATACAAATGCAGGACGATATAAAACAATTGCAAACATTTAAGAACGCAGCTATTAAAGATAACTCCTTCATTCATAGGAAATTAGAACAAATTGAAAACTATAATAGGAGATTGAACCTTCGTATTTTGAACTTTCCATTTTCCCCTGGAACTTCTCCTATAGTCTATTTGAATAGATATTTAATTGAAAATTTGAATATTCCCTCTGACAAAATTCCTCCAGTAAACAAGATATATTATCTTCCAAATAAAAAGATGCCTCAAAAAGAATTGGATAAACAAAATGAAGGAGAGAATCAGATTGATTTTGGGAATGTGACTGCGTTATTGGAACAAACTTTGAATGCAGAGACAGAGAGAGCAACTCTTCTAATTTCCTTTGTTTTTGAGCAAGACTTAAATATGGTGTTAAGATTATATTTTAAGAATTCTCATAAATTATATGGAGAACAACGGATTTGGATGTACCCAGATGTCTCTAAAGTCACACAAGAACGAAGAAAGGATTTCCTATCTCTGCGTGAAGAAACTCTTAAGTTGGGGGCTACGTTTCTATTAGCTTATCCCTGCAAGTGTTTGGTGAGGTATTTGGGAATTAAGTATACTTTTTTTTCTCCAGACCACTTGAGGGAGTTCCTGAAAGTCAAAAATATCATCAAGGACTGATTATATGATGGATTATGAGTAAAGATGGTAACCGGTTTCACATTAAGCCTTTTCTTTAGAATCTAATACCACTTTAATATCTCCAAACTTTAAAAGATTTCCATGCCCCCTGTTATTGTGGTCTAAGAAAGGGATAAATAATATTTCTGTATTTGATTTTTGGTTTGAATGGTAAAATGATTTCCTTCCTGTGTTACATGGAACAAGATTATTCTTATGATTTGTTGTGAAAGTTTAATAAAGATAATTATTAAAAAAAAAAGAAAATAGATAACTAGGGAAGCGCCAACGTACGGGTCCGCATAAACCAAAGCCCACATTCACATCTAGCCAGATCATCGCGTGATCTGAAATCACCGCCAGGCCTATTACCGCTGCATCCACATTCAGAAATGCTCTGCGCGTGGTAAGGATGTAATCTATCCTAGATTGTGTGTTATGTGCTCTGGAGCGGTGTTTGTAATCCCATTCAGTGGTATGGAGAATTCTCCATGGGTCCATCAGATCTAAAGTGGCGCAAAGATAGGGCAGACCTCTGGTATGAGATATACTCGCACCAGGTCCCAGCTGAGAACGATCACAAGTCGGGTCAAACACCTGATTGAAATCCCCTGCAATGTATACCGGATCAGTAACCCGTCCAAGAAGCATGGCAGTTAGACCCTCAAAGAAGGACTGGTCATAGATATTAGGTGCATATACATTCATCAAGTAAAAGGAATATGTGCCTACGGACAACTGCAGGAAGAGGTAGCGGCCCTGTGGGTCCGAGGCTACTACTTTCGCAGTGTAAGGCAATGTCTTACTAATCAGTATCGCCACCCCTGCCCGCTTATGAGTTGAAGATGCTGCATGCACTGCGGCTACCCAGGACCTCCTCAATTTCTGATGTTCCAAGTCTATAAGTCGGGTTTCTTGCAGACAGGCTATGTCGACCTTATGTCGTTTGAGCTGTGTTAAAATTTTGTTCGTTTTATGGGAGAGGTAATGCCCGAAACATTCCAGGATACTATTCTCAAAGTGTTAGCCAGCAGGTATAAAAGGGGCTAGTACAAACATATAAAATGCTAAGTGCGGAAAAAATCCACCCCGGGTTCCCAGCCATACCCAGGGCAGCCACATGACGCTCAGGACCTGCCCGAGCAGCACCAGTATCATGGTAAATGTCAGGTGCAGGAGTCTCATAGCAGGGTCTGATCCCACCCTTCCCAATAATCGAAAGAATACCAGCAGCAACCACGTAGGCCAAGGACTCCCCCCCCGGAACCCCAACCCCCCCTCCCTTCCCAACCTTCTCCCCAATTGCATGGTTGTGGTCACAGCCTCAGATTCGCCCTAGGCGGTCCCAAAGGTGTGAAAGATCACAAAACAATGCCACTCCGGGCCCCGAGTTCCCATACAGTAAATATAATAGTCATAAGAGCAGTCTGCAGAGCAAATGAACGTTAGGATGAGCTCAAATATACAGTATATCAATTTCTGAACTAGAACAGGAAAAAACACAAAATTGTAAACAAACTTAAACCAGAATAGCAAGTAACAGCCATATTATCTGAGATCCAGGCTTCCCCCAAACCAGGAGATCCCGGTGCATCCACAATGCCACAGGCACACAGGAGCATGTGACAAACAAGGAAGCACACCATGTGCTCTTTCATGTAAGGTCCGACTGGGGCAACACCTGAGTGTTCACATAAAGGGCCGCCTCAGCCGCGGCCTTAAATACCTGCCAGCGTCCCTGATGGTAAATTTTCAAAGTGGCTGGATATAAAAAGAGAAAGCGTATTTTTTTTTTCAGCCAAAGAGGAGCAAAGTGGGTAGAATTGCTTCCTGCGCTCCGTTAGGGCCACAGAGTAGTCCTGGAAAATGCGCACCTCAGACTCCTCAAATGCTAAAGTCTCCCGAAGTTGTTTATATTTGCGCAAGATTTCCACTTTATGGTTATAGTTTAAAAGTTTGGCTATTACCATGCGAGGCCTCGCCTCTCTTGCTTGTTCTCAGCCTAGCCGGTGTGCTCTCTCCAGTCGAATAGGCCCCAGGCCCTCCTTCAAGGGAAAGGAACTGGTCAGCCAGGCCTCCAGCACCTGCAGGAGCTTAGGACCGGGTACTGTTTCCGGAATCCCCAAAAAACGTAAGTTAGATCTTCTGGATCTATTTTCAAGATCATCCAGTCTTTCTGCTTGTTTTTGAGTCAGAGCTTGCAGTTCCTGTAACGTGGTGTCATGTGCCTGCTGTGTATCCTCGACGCTGGAAACCCAAGTCTCCAGCGCTGTGGTGCGGCTAGTAGTCTCCATAAGTAGGTTTTCAAGCTTTTGGAGCTGTTCAGAAAGTTTTTCTATGCTGGGCTGCATTGCCACTGTTACTGCTTGAGTAAGGGCCGTCAGCGCATCTGGCGCTATTTGCTGAATTGCGGCTGTGGAGGTGACCGGCGCCATTTTGTCAGCGCTGTGCTGCGGGCGGTCCCGATCCTTTTTTTGAGTGCGGGTGGACATCGGCGACGCAGGAGAGGACAGAAATCTGTCCATATATTGTGCAGAGCAAGCGCTGCAAAGCGCTGTCTCCCGGCTCACCTCCAAAGGCTAGTAACAGGGCGCTTCAGGACTCGGGGCCTGGGAGCTCAGGCAGCCTGCTTCTGCCTTGGCTCAGTGCATCACATGATCTCTGTTACTTCTTTCTAGAGGGATCTCGAGATCTGATTGGATGGTCTCGAGATATCGTTTTGGGTTAGGGAACGGGGGAGGGGGGTGTCGGAGGGGGAGGGCTGGGTTGGTGCGTTGGAGGGGAGGGATTGAGGATGGGGTAGGGTGCTGTTGGGGGCTTGGTACTCTCTGCCCCGCTTTGGTTAGGGGTGGTCAGCTGGTGCAATGGTGGGGCCTGGTCAGGGGCTGGGATGGCTGGGTCTCACAGACAACTATGGTGGAGTCTGGTGAGTGGTGGATGCTGGTGGATCCTGGTTAACTTGGTAACATGGAATGTGGGGGGATTAATTCCCCAATTAAGCGTTCAAAAATTTTACAACATTTACAATGCCATAAGGTGGATGTGGCCTTTCTCCAAGAAACCCACTTAACTGACCTTGAGCATACAAAGTTGAAACAGTGGTGGGTGGGGGAGTGTGTAGCAGCTTCTGCAAAGGGGAAACATAGGGGGATAGCGATACTGTTCCATAAGGGTCTCCTTGATACTTTACAAATTTTGGCTAGGGATGGGGAAGGCCGATATGTGCTCTGTTGGGGGGTGATCAAACAATGGGAAGTGGTATTTTGCTGTGTCTATGCTCCTAACGACAGTGACCCGGCATTTTATGCTGGCCTGACCTGCTTGCTATTGCCCTGTGCCCAGGTTTCCTTGATTGTTGGTGGGGACTTTAATGCTGTTCGTGATTCCAGTTTGGATTGCAAGGGGCCGGGAGGGGCCCTTCGTCGGGTTGGAGAGAGGGAGCTCCATAAATTTGGTGATAACCTGGACTTGATTGACACCTGGAGGGTGCTACATGGTGCAGAGAGGGATTACACCCATATGTCCCGGGCACACAGTACTCAATCCCGCATAGACTATATGTGGGTGACAGAACCGGTATTTCGGGACTTGGAACGGGCGGAAATCGGTCCATATACAATTTCAAATCACGCCTGGGTGCATGTGCAGTAGCGGGAGGGAGGGAGGCCCCCCGGGGTGTGGCGCTGGGTGTTTCCGCTCGCCTTGTATGGGGATCCGAAATATAGGGAGAGGTTGCTGGGTACGTGGAAAGATTATAAACAGCATAATGCGCATGCGGAAGGGGATTCCATCTTGTTCTGGGAAGCTGCAAAGGCAGTGTTGAGGGGGGATACACTTACTTACAGCAGCCATGTTAAAAAAGCGCGTGATAGGGAAATTTTGTGTCTTGAGAGGGATATAGCTAAGGTCCAGAGGAGGTATGGCTCGTCTGGTGACCCCGCGCACAGACAGGAGCTGATGGAATATCAAGTGGCCCTCAATTCCCTACTACACCAGCGGGCGTGCAAATCCCTCACCTATCATAAGTACTAGCTTTATAGATATGGGAATAAGGGGGGCGGAAAACTATTGGCCCGCCTGGTTTCAACTAGGACAGGCCCATGTAGGGTCCAGGCCCTGAGGAACGAGCAATGGGAGAGAGTTACAACTGACCCGGAGATCAGAGAGATATTTTTTAGCTATTTTAAGAACCTCTATGCCTCCCCCATCAGAGGTGGGAGTAACGGCAGGCCCCTACTTGGATGGGATAATATTGCCCCATATCTTTGCGCAAGCCAAGGAGCATCTGAATACGCCTATTACGCCGGAATAAGTGTATTGGGCAATTGAGAACAGTCCTCTGCTGAAGGCGCCAGGTGAGGATGGCATGCACATTGAATTTTATAAACTAAGTGAGGAGGTCATTCAGCCACTCGCTCGGATGTTTAATATCATGGTTGGCTTAGGTGGGGGGAGGGGTGGTGCGGCATCTTCGGGGCTCATAAGAGTCCAGGACTTCGGAGTGCCTTTCTGCCCTCATTAATCTCGCTCTCCCTATATAGAGTAGGATGGGGGGAGTTTGGTTGATGTTACTCTTCTTTTGTTCATGCTTGTTAAATTATTGTATATGATGCATCATTGTTTGTACTGTGCACCTTTGGGGTGCCATGGCGTTGACTTTGCTGTTGTTTGCATCAATAAAAATTGTTTGAACCTAATATCATGGTTGGAGCAGAGGCTTTACCAGAGGGTATGAACACGGCCCGCATTTTGGTGTTGCCTAAACCAAATAAAGACCCTGAGAAAGCGGGCTCATATCGTCCTATTTCCTTATTGAATACGGAGGTTAAACTATTAGCGAAAATTATGGCAAATCGGATGGCTGTTGTGCTGCCCTCCCTTATCCACGAAGCTCAGGTGGGATTTGTGAAAGGAAGAACAATAGTTAAAAATGTAAGAAAATTACTGCTGTCATTGGAACAGCGGGCGGAATGCAATCTCTCATCTGTGCTGGTTAGCTTTGATGCCGAAAAGCCGTTCGATAGGGTGAGATGGGATTTTCTTTATGATACTTTAGCGGCCTATGATTTTGATGGGTTTTTTTTTGTTTCAGCGGTGCGAACCTTGTATGCTCTCCTACAGGCTAAATTAGTGTTGAAAGATTTTGAAACGGATCGGTTCCCGATTTCTAGGGGGACGAGACAGTGTTGCCCCTTATCACCGTTATTATTTGTGCTTACACTGGACCCCCTTATAAGAACATAAGTAATGCCTCTGCTGGGTCAGATCAGAGGTCCATCATGCCCAGCAGTCTGCTCACAAGGCGGCCCATCAGGTCCAGGACCTGTATAGTAATCCTCTATCTATACCCTTCTATCCCTTTTCATTCAGGAAATCATCCAATCTCTTCTTGAACCCCAAAACCGTACTCTGTCCTTTCACACCCTCTGGAAGCGCATTCCAAGTGTCCACCACCCTCTGGGTGAAGAAGAACTTCCTAGCATTGGTTTTGAATCTGTCCCCTTTTAATTTTTCCGAATGCCCTTTCGTTCTTGTAGTTCTCAAAAGTTTGAAGAATCTGTCCCTCTCCACTTTTTCTATGCCCTTCATGATCTTATAAGTCTCTATCATATCCCTTCTAAGTCTCCGCTTCTCCAGGGAAAAGAGCCCCAGTTTCTCCAATCTTTCAGCGTATGAAAGGTTTTCCATACCCTTTATCAAGTGTGTCGCTCTCTTCTGAACCCTCTCGAGTATCGCCATAACCTTCTTTAGGTACGGTGACCAATATTGGACGCAGTACTCCAGATGCGGACGCACCATCGCCCGATACAACGGCAGGATAACTTCTTTCATTCTGGTTGTAATACCCTTCTTGATTATACCTAGCATTCTATTCGCTTTCTTAGCAGCCGCTGCGCACTGTGCCGACGACTTCATTGTCTTGCCCACTCTTACCCCCTAGTCCCTTTCTTGGGTACTCTCACTCAATGACAGCCCTCCCATCGTGTAGCTGTACCTCGGGTTTCTGTTTCCTATGTGCAAGACTTTACATTTCTCTACATTAAACTTCATCTGCCATCTCGTCACCCACTCCCCTAGTTTGTTCAGGTCCCTTTGTAAATCTTCGCAGTCTTCTATAGTCCTAGCCCCATTAAATAGTTTGGTGTCGTCTGCGAATTTTATTACTTCGCACTTCGTCCCTGTTTCTAGATCACTTATTTGGGATATATATATGCCATGCCATCTATACAGGGGATTGACATTGGAGCTACTACCTTCAAGTTATCAGCCTTTGCAGATGATATCTTAGTACACCTTATGGATCCTTTGCCCTCCTTAACGGCCTTATTGGAACTGATAAAAGAATATGGTGACTGTGCAGGCTTCCTCTTAAATTTGGACAAATCGGAGGCATTGGCGTCTTCGGTGGTGGTTCAGGCCCTGTGGGGGAATGGATTTCCGTTGACATGGGCACCTGGGCAATTTGTGTACTTGGGGACTTTGATGACCATGAAGGTTCCCCTATTATATCGACTTTTTTTTTTTTTTTTTTAAATTATTATCTTTATTAGCAATTGCAAAGGGAACATACAACCAGGATCACAACAAGCAGAACAAACAGATCAGGCATAGATACTAACTCTAGAAACCCATGACAGCTGAGGAGTCACAAAACAGGAACCCAATGGTCAGATGCCCAACACAATTGACATTTTGTTTTTGAAGTACAAAACCCCCCAAGCAGACACTCACAAACCTCAAGCACTCGGCCTCAAACCACAACAAGCAGACCACAAACACTCCACAGTCATACCCCAAACCACCAAACACCCAAATACACATACACTCACATGCACAAGTGCTACCTCCCGGTGAGAAAACAAAAGAAAAGATCAAGCACCAGCCACACCAAAAGTAATAATCACGGAAGGGGGTCCGAGTCCTCCGGCTCCGAGCTAGAACAGACAGTTAATGCCCGCTTCCATAAATTGTGATAGCCGCGGAGGGCCAGAGTCTCAACTTTAGAAATGCGGTGAAGCTCATACCGCCCCACCTCAGCGAAGCGAGTAAGCCATTGCGGAAACGAGGCCACCAAGTCATCCACCCAATGCTGCAAAAGGAGCTTTTTGACCACCAAGACAGCCATGTAAAGGACCCTGCGTTGGGGGAGCGTAAGCCCTCCCTCAATCAAATCTCGTTGGTCACCCAACAGCAGGAAATCATAAGACCAGGGCACAGCTCGCTGAAGAATGCGTTCCAGAAATGGAAGAACTCTCAGCCATAAGGCCGAAGAAGGGCATTCCAAAAAATGGTGCGTGAGGGTACCCAAAAAACGATTACATTTAGTACAAACGGCTCCCTCCCAGAGGCCCATGCGAGCCCCCTGGGCCCGAGAAATATAAGCCCGATGCAGAATTTTAATTTGCATTTCCTGAAAATCTGTGGAACCCCCCAAGAAGTGCACAGTGGCAAAAAGATCTAAAAATGCCCTACGATCCAGGGGAGTGCCAAGCTCTGATTGCCACCGGGAAGCCAATCGATCAATAGATCCCAGGTCCATTGCATTCTTCAGAATCCGGTACCAAGTAGCTAATTTGTTAGAAGCAGGAGGTACTTGAAAAAACTGAACATCCAAGGGACCACAGAGCCAAGCATCCCCCCATTTACGACCAAGGGATAAATAGTAATGCCGGACTTGAAGGTAAGCCCAAAAGTGGGTCCTGGGCAGGTGCCAGTGAGCTTGCAGCTGAGCAAAAGTGGGAAACCGACGAACCCCCCCCCCCCACTGTGAGGAAGTCCTGAAGAGTTCTACCCCCTCTCTGCTCCCACTGCCGAAACCAGGAATGGCCCACTCCCGGGGGAAAGTCAACATTCCCATACAATTGTAACAAAAGGGAAGCTGCCGGAGCTTTACCCTGCCGACTCCGCCACCACTGCCACGCACGCCGCATGGGAAGAAGATACGCAAACTTAGCCCCTCCCCCCGGTATAACAGACATCGGAGCATGAAGAAGAGACAGGACCGAGTGAGGGGCACACCAAGATTCTACCCAACCCTGGGGAGAGAATTTATAACAACCCGACCATCCTTCATGGATAAAACGAAGCAGAGCTGCGACATTGTAATACCGAAGATCAGGAAGGTTCAATCCACCCCTATATTTATCCAAAGACAAAGTGGCATAACTAATCCTGGCTCGCTTACGCCACCAGATGAAAGAGGAAACGATCGACCGAAATAGACGCACCTCTTTATCAGTAACCCAAAGAGGTACTGCCTGCAAGGGATACAGAATCTTAGGGAGAAGCACCATCTTAGTCAAAGCCACACGACCCTAAACACCCAGCGGAAGATCTCTCCATTTATCACACAAACGCTGAATCGCCTCCAGATGACGGGTCACATTAGATTGGTACAGAAGTTTGGGGTCCGGACTTAAATACACACCAAGATAACGCATAGGCCCCTTCACCGGCGGAATCTCTAGGCTCGCATGCCATGGCTCCACCTTAGTGGACCTTAATGGGAGAAGTTCAGATTTATCATAATTAACACGCAAACCGGAAAGATCTCCACAGGAGCGAACCAAAGCGAGGACCCGCGCCAAATCCCGGCGGGGTTGATCAAGATAAAGGAGAATGTCATCCGCAAAGAGATTAATGTGACTCTCCTTGTCCCCAAGACGAATGCCCTGAATAGTCGGGTTGCCATGAATCCTAGCAGCCAGTGGCTCGATAGTTAATACGAAAAGTAGCAGGGACAACGGGCATCCCTGGCGCGTCCCCCTTCCCAAAGCAAACGGTTCAGTAAACTGACCATTGACTAAAGTCAGGCCTGCGGCTGTATATATAAGCTACTAATCCATTGAAGAAGAGAACCCTCAATGCCAAACTGACGCAAAACCCAGAAAATATATTGCCAGGAGATACTATCAAATGCTTTCTCCATGTCCAAGCCTACAATGGCAGAGTCTCCCTCCTGTCCCCGCCTGGAATGAAGGGCCATCAAAGCTCGGACAAGATTCATCGATTCATAGCGGTCTGGCACAAATCCTGCCTGGTCCTCATGGATCAACAACGGCAAAAAGGCATTCAATCTGTGTGCCAAAAGTGCGGCAAAAAGTTTAGCGTCCTGATTAAAGAGGGAAATAGTTCGATAAGATCCCACCCGGGCCGGATCCTTGCCAAGCTTAGGCAAAAGCACAATGTGGGCCATATTAGGGGTCCCCAAACCCCACTCTTCGGAGAGCACATTGAACGCCACCGCCAATGCAGGGGAGATCTGATCCGACAATATCTTGTAATACTCAGAGCCATACCCATCAGGGCCAGGGGCTTTAGTTAACTTGAGTTTCTTAATACCAAGCTGCACTTCCTCGGGAGTTATAGGCGCATTCAACTGCTCCACCTGAGCAACCGTCAGTTTAGGAAGCTGAAGCCCCTGGAAGAAAGCATCCCTGTCAGATTCCAAGAACGGTCGGTTAGCATATAAGGATTCATAAAATTGGACAAATTGTTGTTGAATCTGCTGCGCCTGGGTGTAACGATTACCAGCCGTGTCCTGAATAGACAAGATAACCTGCCATGTACGTGGGGGACGGACCAGAGTACCCCCCCAAGAATATAGTTTATACCGTTGAAAAGAAATATTCCGGGAAGCCCTCTGTGTTAAAATGGCATCAATCTGGCGACGTACCGTCAGCAGACGTAGTCTATCCTCCTCAGAAAGGGAAATACTGTGACGCACCCTCAAGTGTCGAAGCTCCCCTGATAAAGCCAATAAATCAGCATCCAATTTTTTCCGCTTGCGAGAAAGATAGGCAATAATAAACCCCCGCAAAACCACCTTGGAGGCCTCCCAAAATGTCACCGGGTGAATATCATCGGTATTATACTCCAGCCACTGCTCCCTAAGAAATTTATGAAAATCTAGATCTCTATAAAGGGAACATGGAAATTTCCAATGCTTTTCACCTGACTCCGGCATAAACTAAAGGTCCATGACAACCGGGGAATGATCCGAGAAAGGAGCTTCCTCAATATCAATCCCAGACACTCTGTGGAGCAGAGAGGGAGAGAACAGCAGGTAGTCTAACCGAGTATAGACATTATGGGGATGGGAGTAAAAAGTAAGTGCGTTCAGTCGGATGCAAAGTCCTCCAAGTGTCCAACAGCTGCAACTGGCTAAGCAAAAAATTTACCCCCTTGGCTCCATGGTCCCTCGTCCCCTCCTTTGACGGGCTACAATCCAAAGCAGGATCAACAGTAATATTGAAATCCCCTCCCACTACTGGTTGGTAAGTAGGATACATGGCTATCTTGGCCAGCAAAGCTGAAAAAAATTTGTGGTTATACACATTAGGAGCATACAGGTTGCATAATAACCAATGATGGCCCCATAACTCCCCCAATACTACAACATAGCGGCCCTCTGGGTCCTGGAGAACTTTATGAAGGTGGAAGGGCAGTTGTTTATGAATGAGTATTGCAACCCCTCTTTTCCGGGTGCCAAAGGATGAATAATAGACCGCACCCACCCATTCCCTGCGAAGCTTAAGATGTTCAACCGGGGACAAATGGGTCTCTTGTACAAAAGCAATATCCGTTCCCCTCTTCCGGAACCAGGACAAAACCTTTTTCCTCTTGACAGGAGAGTGGATCCCATCCACATTGAAAGTGGCTATAGTCAACTTAGTCATGGAGGAAAAAGGCTGCCAGACACAATAGCAGGGAACAACCAGCGGGAAAAGATAGAAAGCCCCCCAGCTAGGCCTCCCATCCAGAGTACCAGGGACAGCAGCACCCCAGAAGATGCCCAGGGGCTCCGGAGCAGAATAAATCCCGCCCAAGGAGGTCGCAGCACAACACATCCAACCCTCCCCCCACATCTCATGCACACCCCCCACACATACCAACATGCACACAGAATACACATCACCCCCCTACCCCCTCCCAGACCCCCCCCCACATTCCCAACCATCCCCACCCCCTCCCCCAGAGCAGACCATCTCTGAGGACCCCCCCAAACCCACCCCCCCACATAACTGAAAAAACTAAGAACAAAAAACTGCACTCCCAAAAACAGGAGCAACCTAAAGGCCAAGTCCGTCCTCTCATAGACCCACAGCCTCCCACATAGACAACTGCTGCCTGCGCGGTAGAGGGATCAGCCGGCGCTGAGGTCCAAGAGTCTCTCACCAGCAGTCCAACCCAATTTAAGTCCAACAAGGAAGTAAGTGGAGAAAGTGGGACCGAAAGGCACTGCGTCCAGGAGCGGACAATCCAACCTTCAGAACCAGGAACCTATCCGGGGCACAGGCCAGAGCACCAAGCCCGGAACCATCCAATCAGGGCAACGCAGCTCCATACGGGGCGACAGAAGCCAGGCGATGGGGCCTCAACCGCCCAGGGCAACCAAAAACTGACTTAAGCAGGCAAAGTCCTCCAGGGAAATCGCATGGCTGGTGTCAGGTAGAATTAAACAACCGGATCAGCCGCCGGGGCTCCGCCATCCGCTATCTCAGGCATAGAGTCCATAAAGTGTTGTGCAGCCGCTCTGTCTGTGAAGGTTTGTGGCCTCCCATCTCGCCAAATGCGGAGAGAAGTCGGATACACAAGCGCAAACTGCACTCCCTGACGGTGAAGCGTGGAACATAGCGGCGCCATTTCCTTATGAAGGGAGGCCACGTGTAAGGAGTAGTCATTGAACAGCAACAGTTTTTTCCCTTCATACTCTAGCCGACCAGATTTCTGAAAGGCTTGCATGATGAGCTCCTTTTTTTTCCAATTGATGTATCTAGCAATCACTGTTCACAAGCGGTTGTTATCCCCCATGCGCTGGCCCATGCGGTGCACTCGCTTGCAGATAAAACCAGCTGCTGGGATCTCCAGGCCAAGCTGCGTGGGGAGCCAAACCTGGAAGAAGTGGTAAAGGTCTTGATCAGCCCTGAGCTCAGGCAGCCCCACAACTCTTAGATTATTTTGTCGCTGATGGTTCTCCTGGTCATCCAGCCAGCCCGTCTGTGCTGCCACCTGAGCTTGCAGAACAACCACAATCGCGCGATCCTGCAGCGCCGCATCCTCACCGGCAGACACCCTCTGCTCCACCGTTGTGATACGGCCAGCCTGCGCCTCAAATCGCTCATTAATACAGTCCATAGCCGACTGAACTTGTGGAGTCTATCTTCCAGGGCCGCAGTGACCATTCTGGAGATTTCCTGGGCCCATTCGCCCCATTGTGCCGGGGCAGAAGCGGGAGTCGGTGACGCCGCCATTTTGTGCACGGGAACAGCAGATTTATGCTTCGGCATTTTCAGCGATCTTACCGGCATGCCGGGCTGATGCGCGCTGTCCAGAGGCCCCACACTCGCACACCCTCCTGCGGAAAGCCCCGGGCTAGGCAGGAGCACTTCAAACAGGCTTGTATCGGGAGTTAGGCAGGCGTTTGAAGGCCGTGGGCCAGAGAGCTCCGAGACACGCGTCTGCTTAGGTCCGACGCATCACGTGAACCTATATTGACTTAATGTGGACAAGCTTCAGCAACAGGCGGAGCTCTTGCTGGATACTTGGCAGGCATTGCCCCTTTCTCTGATGGGGCGCATTTGTTTGATTAAGATGTTTATCTTTCCTAAATGGCTGTATGTCTTGCAGACTCTACCGTTGTGTTTGACGAAGAAAGATTTACGCATCTTTTATAGAGGGGTTACTCGTTTCTGTTGGGCGGCCAAGAAACCTAAATTGCAGTTGTCTCAGTTATTGGGGAATTGGCATGGGAGGGGGGGTTAGGTGTACCGGATGTTTAGGTCTATAATTATGCGTGTTTGATTCGCCATTTGGGGGACTGGATGAATTTGTCTAGCTGCTACACCCCTCTCCAGATGGAACGTGCATTTTTTTGCTTCCTATGATGTGTTCATGTTACTTCATAGTCCCCAGAAGGCACTGCCATCTTCTATCAGACCCAATGTATTATTTTGTACCTTGCAAGTGGCCTGGCGTTGGCTTGTGCAGGCCCTCGGAGGGGATCTGACATTCACTGATCTCTTGCCTTTGCGGGGTAATCCAGTCTTTCCTCCGGGTAGGGAGTCTCGGGAGTACCTATTGTGGGGAGAGAGAGGAGTTTCTTGCGTAGAGCATCTCTTGGAGGATGATGGTGAGCCGTTGGTCCGTGCTGCCTTGCTAGCAAAGGTGAGGGAGACCTGGGGAGCGCAGTATGCATGTCATCAAGTGGAGCATTATGTGAGATCCCTCGACAGAGTACAATTGCGTAAGCATTTGGGGGCTAGGGTTGTTCGCCCGGGAGGAGGGGGTGTCTCTCTCGGTGTTTAGTATTCATGCTAGCTTGCAAGACTTTCAACCAGCTAAGGACTATCAATTTATCTGGGGTAAATGGGAGGGGGAATTGCAGATTAATTGGGGCCAATGGGATGTTGCCCATACTTTGAGGGCTACCCCTGGTGACTCTATGTGCTTGGTTGTGAGAAACACATTATAGAGTGACCTTACACGCTTATTATACTCGTACACAGTTGTATTACAGTGGAGGTCTATCAACACCACTGTGTCAGAAATGTGGAACGGGGGGACACACTTTGGGGCATGCCTTTTGGTTCTGCCCCATTATCCAGCGCTTCTGGAGGCACATCATTTCTTACATGTCCGGGTTAATTGGTAGAGTCTTGCGCAGTACCCCGGGCCACTTTGTATTGGACTTGCCAGAGGCTTTTGGCCATTTGCCAAGGAGGCACCTAGCTCTCTGTAGGAAGATGAGCTTACTGGCCAGGAAATGTATTCTTCAGTGCTGGACGGTCCCGGACCCTCTGGCGTTTTGGCATTGGCGGAACCAGTTGCATCAGTTTGCCACCTGGGAGGCAAGAGATACCGGAGGGGCTCAGAAGCAGAAGATGATGTTCTTGAATATCTGGGAGCCATATCTACAGTCCTTGCATCCAAAGGGACTTAGTGAGGTCTTAAGATGGGTGTCCTAATCTGGGCGCTCAGTTTGTTGGAATGAGAGAACACTGAAGAGTAATAGTGGGGCGGGGTGGAGAGTACCACCGGGTGGTGGGTAGGGGGGTGGGAGGTGTTCTGAACGGTTTGAGTTTTTTGCCATGGGCATGTTCTTTGGGGATATGAGGAGGAAGGGGGTGGTGTGACTTCTTCGGGGCTCATAAGAGTCCAGGGCCTTGGAGTGCCTTTCCATTCCCTTTGGCCTTGCTAATCATATGTGAATTAAAGAGAGGATGGGGTTTCGTTGCTGTTTCCCCTTTTTCTCTGTATCCTTTGATTTCCTGTTATTTATGATGCATCATTGTTTGTATTGTGCACCTCGTGTGCCTTTGCTGTGCATTTGCTGTTGTTTGCCTCAATAAAAATTGTTTGAACCTAAACCAATCAGCTTGCTCAAACTGCTGACTGCCGTAAAACAGCTGCTGAGCGAACTCATTGTGTAGTCCACTCAATCTCTTTATTAAGACCATTAGGAGCAACTGTGTTCCAGGAAAAAAATCAAGCGCTGTTCATGGTAAATCAATATGTGAGAGATATCACCCTGTTTGTAAAAATTGAAGTGCCTGATTACACAAAATCTCAGCTCATCCAATGAATAATTGGTCTGACGCCAGTTATCTACTACTGGAGCCTCATGTTTTCCTGTGCGAATGCAACTAAGGTGTTCAGCTATTCTTAATTTAACAGCTCTCTTAGTCTGATCTATATAAATCTTTCTGCAAGGACAGAAGATCGCATAAATAACCTGGGAGGTATTACAGTTGGATCTACCTCTCAAGAAGTATTTTCTGCCTGTATTGGGGATCTCAATCTGGTCAGTTGATAATGAGTAACAACAGTAACTACAATTATCACATTCAGTATGGCCGGCTTGACCTTGAGAGTTAAAACTCAGGAAACATGAATTAAAATGTTCCAGTAGATTAAATGACCATGCATCAAAGCAGAATCTCGACGCCTAGATTTTGAGTGATGATGCAGCAATGTAGAATCTCAATGCTCTGAAGAACTTGAATATTTTTGACGCTTTGAACGAGAATGTCAACTCCTGGAAGTTGATCTTTGTTCTGAAGACAAACTTTGACAGTGGCTTAGAGAATGTCACTGAGAAACAGAACGATGTTTGGAAGCTGGCTCCGAGACAGTACCTTGTGCCATATGAGAACTACACTCAGGCTGGGCTGGTACCGATGAGGTCTGTATTGAGTGGTGCAGATAATAACTTGAACAAACTGCTAAACTCTCTTTGCAAAACATCATTGACCTGGGATTTAAAATCCTGTACCAATACCTGAGGCTGAGCGGGTATCAATGGTACTGCTGGTTGTCTGGGTGTGGGAGACCTCAAAGAGGGTGCATGCCCCATAGGAGACAATTCTGGTACCAATGGTGGAGACCTCAAAAAGGGTGCATGCCCCATAGGAGACAATTCTGGTACCAATGGTGAGAGACAATGTTGGGATTTGGCCTGCATTGAGGGATTTGATGCTGAAGAGGCCTGCAACTCTGGTTTGGAGATGGAAGGCTTCTTAGCAGGTTTTGTGGATGCAAGGTCTGAAGTCAATGCCAGTGTTTATGCAGTGGGGGTGTCGATGTCAAAGATTTATTTGGTATAGCTGAACCAAACAATTTTTCCTGTTGGATCTTCCACGTTTGCATTTAGCATTTCTGGAGGGTAGAACAACAAATGCAGGAATCCACTTGGTGCTCAGGCCCCAAACACTGGATGCACCAGCTATGCGGGTCAGTAATGGAAATATATCTCTGACATTGGCAACACTTTTTAAAACCCATTGATGGCTTCGACATAGATGGGAATAGTTGTGCTAGCTAGACCAAATTCAGTTTTTAAAGAAAAAATGTTAACTACCTAAGCAACAATCGATACACGCTCTCCAAAGGGAGAGGGGAGAACAGAAGTAAAATCTTATTTCCTTCCTCTTTCCTCTTATAGCGTTAAAGAAAATTTATAAACTAACTAGAAAACTAAATGAAATAAAGAAATAAGTAATAAATGATTCACGACGAAGGGAAGGCAACACAGCAATTAAAAATACAGCTGCTTCGCTCCATGGAAAATGAAGAACTGGGGCACCACAAGCTCACATCGGGAGGGAAGGCACTTGCAAATTTGAAGTAGCGAGCAGTTTATAAGCTTTGGATTCTTAAAGTGCCATTCCACTATTTACTGTCCATGCCATGGGCTCCATGGATGACATCACCCACATGTGAGAATATGTTGCCTGCTTGTCTGAGGATAATCAAATACAAAAAATCTTCAAAACCCGATTCTAGGCAGTACAGAAGCTGAAGGAGCCTGGGAAGTTGAAGCAAAAAACTATCAACAAAATTAATATTTAAAGATGTAATAGTAATGGACAGGTCCTCAGTTTTCACAGCTACCTGGGGAATCTTCCCTTACAGCACTGCTGCCTCAATGGTACACCCAAAAGGGTATCACCTGTGTAACATCCCTGGACCTTGCCCAGTGAAATAATTGTGCACAAAAATAATGTGCTAAGAAAAGCTTCGTTTTGCTGCTCCCATGGAGAGAAGGGTAGGACAGCAGCCACAGTTTTAAAAGTCTAGCCTATGCCAAGGATGGCAAAAAAAATCACAATCTTGCTGGATTGAAGTGAAAAGGACACAGTACTTATCTGCTGGAATAGTCAGGAGAACACCAAAAATCAGAAAATCCGCATTCTGCTTCTGTACCGCCTAGAATCAGGTTTGGAAGATTTTTTGTATTTGAGCACTTGTACTTTTCCCTTTTTGGGTTTTTGTACTAGGATTTGTCAGAGGAGGATAACATATTTCTGCTTTTATATAACTTTATAGAACAGTACAAGTAAAATTTTAAAAGTTAGTTGGGTACTGGAGCTAAATTCTATATTGATACATTTTTTGTCTGTCAGTAGATCAGGCATGGTTCCTACTGAAAAATACTATCACAGAAGCACAAAATCTCTACATTCCGTGGATTTTCAAAGAAAGGAAAACTAAAGGCAAAAGAGAACATGGCTTACTAGAGAGGTGAAGGAAGCCATAAAAGAAAAGAAGGACTCCTTTAAAAAATGGAAACGCACAAAAACAACCAAAGCTTGGAACAAACACAAAGATGATCAGAAGAAATATCACAAGGCGGTGAGGGATGCCAAAAAGGACTATGAGGAGAAAATAGCGCATGAGGCCAAAAATTTGAAGCCCTTCTTTAGATACATAAAAGGGAAAAAACTTGCAAAAGAGGCGGTGGGACCACTGGATGACCAGGGAAGAAAAGGGTACATCAAGGAAGACAAACAAATTGCAGACAGACTAAATTCCTTCTTTCGTCTGTCTTTACGAAGGAGGACACCGCAACAATACCAGAAGCAGTGAAAGTGTTCAAAGGAGTAATAGAGGACAGCCTCACCACAGTAGAAGTGGACTTGGACCAGATATACTATCAGATCGACAATCTTAAAAGCGACAAATCCCCTGGACCTGATGGAATTCACCCGAGAGTCTTAAAAGAACTGAAGGTTGAAATAAGAGAGCTTTTGCAAAAACTTGCCAACTTGTCAATTAGAACTGGACAGATACCGGACAATTGGAAGATAGCGAATGTCACGCCAATTTTCAAAAAAGGATCACGAGGAGAACCGGGCAACTAAAGACCTGTGAGTCTTACATCTGTTCCTGGAAAGATGGTTGAAGCACTGATTAAAGATAGAATAGTCTGGCACTTGGATACACACGACCTGATGACAGCCAGTCAACATGACTTCAGGAAAGGGAAATCATGTTTGACGAATTTACTTCAATTTTTTGGAACCGTGAACAAACAAATTGATAGTGGAGAACCGGTGGACATAATATACTTGGAAAGCGTTCGACAAGGTTCCACATGAAAGACCTCTCAGGAAACTACAAAGCCATGGAATAGAGGGAGATATACTAAGATGGATAGGCAAATGGCTGGAGAACAGAAAGTAGAGAGTGGGCATAAATGGGAAGTTCTCAGACTGGGAGAAAGTGACTAGCGGTGTGCCCCAGGGCTCAGTACTTGGGCCCATCTTATTTAATATTTTCATCAATGACCTAGAAGAAGGAACATTCAGTGAGATCATCAAGTTTGCAGATGACACAAAGCTATGCCAGGCAATCAGATCGCAGAAGGATAGTGAGGAACTCCAGAGTGACTTGTGTCAGTTAGAGAAATGGGTGGAGAAATGGCACATGAAGTTTAATGTGGAAAAATGCAAAGTAATGCATTTAGGCAGAAAGAACAAGGAACACGAGTATAGAATGTCAGTTGCAACTCTGGGTAAGAGCGAACAAGAAAAGGACCTGGGTGTACTGATAGATAGGACCCTGAAACCGTCGGCACAATGCATGACAGTGGCAAAGAACGCAAATAGAATGTTAGGCATGATAAAGAAAGGAATCACGAGTAGATCGGAGAAAGTTATAATGCCGCTTTATAGGGCTATGGTCAGACCACACTTGGAATACTGTGTCCAACATTGGTCTCCCAACCTAAAGAAGGATATAAAACTGCTGGAGAGGGTGCAGAGATGAGCAACAAAGCTAATAAAAGGTATGGAGAACTTTGAATACGAGGAATGACTTAAGAGACTGGGATTGTTCTCCCTTGGGAAGAGGAGACTGCGAGGGGATATGATCGAGACTTTCAAAATACTGAAAGGAATCGACAAAATAGAGCAGGAAAAAAAATTATTTACAATGTCCAATGTGACACGGACAAGAGGACATGGAATAAAGCTGAGGGAGGACAAGTCCAGGACAAATATCAGGAAGTTCTGCTTCACGCAATGAGTGGTGGACACCTGGAATGCTCTCCCAGAGGAGGTTATTGCGGAATCCACCATTCTAGGATTTAAAAGCAAACTAGATGTACATCTCCTTGGACCGAAGGTCTGATCCGGAGATGGCAGTTCTTATAAATTTTGTAAAATAAGTCATAGATGAGACAGTAGAGAAAAACAAACCATGTGCCTATGGCAATGTTTGTTTTTTTTGTATGTCCCTTTTAAAACTGTCCACCCTAGTCACATCACTGGCCTGCCCTGCCCTGCTCCCTTTCATTTTCCTTATACCTGCAAATCAGTGACTACCTATGCCCATTTCTTCAAATGCTTGACGCTCTTCTCTTTACTCCTTTGGATTATTGGGCTAAACCAATGGATGGGCAGCTTCCTCCTCCTCACCCTCTGCATTGCTGGATAACTCTGGAGAAACACTAACATAGGGTTAAAAGACGTCCGGATTTCCCTGGACTTGTCCTTTTTGAGGACATGTCCAGGAGTATGAACGGCTTTTCAAAACCAAGCATTTTGTCTGGGTTTTGAAAAGCATCCTCTAAATTGTGTCAGGCAGGAGAGCATCCGCACGAGAGCAGGCAGCGGAGAGTGGGGATAGAGCGTATCATGGCAGGGATGGGTGGAACTGGGCAGGCCTGGGAGGTGAGTCTAGGGGTCTGGATTTTACTAAAGTAAAATCTGGTAACCCTACACTGATACGCACTCTCACTACTTCTCCTCACTCTTGGAACTGAGATCATGGTCTTTTTTTCCCATGATGAAAGACCCAGAGTGAAAGGTTTACTCCCTCCGAGTGGGGACACTCTCCCCACCATTGTTGTGTCCCTCTGTAACAATTACATAGAGGGAGGTGCAGAAGCATCACCACAGGAACTTGTGGGGCTCTCTGTACACACCACAGGAGCTCACTGATGGGAGGTAGACTTCTTCCCGCTCCAGCTCTTTCTTCAAAGTGTCTCTGCTCCAAACACTGCCCTGTTTTTTTTCAGATCAACATCCTGGACTATTCCATTGTGACTACTCCTAGAGGGGAGTGTCATAGCCAATGGTTTAGTCCACTGACAATCACAATATATCCACCATTGGAAAGAGCATAGATCTAAGTGAAAAGGTCCACAGGGCAATTTATCAGTTCCATCCCCAGACCTGCCAAGCCTCCCACCTTTGCAGGTCTTCTCCCACCCTCCCGCTGATGGGCTGGGATGTTTTGCTGAGTTGTGTCCCTGTGCCATGGCAGCAGGAAAGACCTTCTTAAAAGTTAATTTCCTGCTGCCACTAATCCTATGGCAACAGCAAATGATCTATGAAGGCCTTTCCTGCTTCTATGGCACGGGGAGGTAACTCCTTTGCATCTGGCTGCCAATCGACTATGCCTGGGGTGGATTGATGAGTGGGCCAGGAAAGAGTGATGGGCAGGTCAGATAGAGCAATGGGCAGCGCAGGCTAGTGACTGACCCTGAGTCTCCTACTGAGTGGGTCAGCCTCCTTGGAGTTCTGCATCTCAACCCTTAGCCAGGACTAGGCAGTCACCTAGGGAATCTGCAGTCAAAGGAAAAACAACCACACAAAGTGAAAGAAATAACAGGAGGTACTTTTACCAGATGGGAGGGGGTTAAGGTGATCATGATAGTTGGGTGAGGTGCAAGGCTGAAGATTCAACTGGGGCAGCTTATTCCTTTGCATCACCCCTGCCCTTTATCTTAGCCTTTAACATTTGACTTCCATTATTCAGCTGTACCTTAAAACAATCAAAATATCTGAAAGACTTGGGGGTCCTTTTACTAAGGTGTAATGCGTGCTAACGCGTCCATTATATACTATGGACGAGTTGCCACGCGTTAGCATTTGGCGTGCGCTAAGACACACATTTAGTAAAAGTACCCCTTAGATAAGGTAAAGAGGTTTAAATTGTATACCTGGCAGTTTGAGGCCTTTCCTTCAACAACCATGAGCTCAAGCTACATGTGCAGGTATAACTAGAGTTACTATATAGTTCCAGAAAAAGAAGGACAGATTGAGACATCCAAGTTTTACTTCCACTGAAAGCAATGGAAATAAGGAGGACAGATAGAGACATCTGGGCTTTACTTCCATTGTGGAAGTAAAACCCAGATGTCTCAATCCGTCCTTTTTCTGGAGCCATATGGTAACCCTAGAATTATGTGTAAGCCCCAGGGTCCTTTCTACTTGCAAATACAGGCAGGAAGTGCCAAAAAAGCTCACTTCCAGAATGTGCAAGCTGATCTGCCAGAGACAAGTGCCATGAAAGCAAAAATGAATAGTCAGACACAGGAACTAAGTTTCTACAGCTTGCTGATACATGCAGGCATATAGCTCACCAAAATTAAAAGCTTTTCTCTCCTTTTTTCTGAGGATCTCTTTGAAGCTCTAACTGATCTTGTGTCTGCATGAAACATGTCATAAAGATCAGAGATGGATACACTTGTTTGTTCTTTAAAGTATTGGAATGGAAACTTATCCCAGTTCTGTGTCATAAGGCTGCAAGTCAGTTATTGTTCTTAGTATTTTTTTCTTTTATTTTACCGTAATCACTTTGGGAGTCCTTTTACTAAGCTGCAGCAAAAAGTGGCCCCTTGTACTGGTTTAATCCATACATTACGTCCAGGAGTAAAAAATTACCTTTTTCTATTTTTTTGTTAATGGCAATTCCATTAACATGTGAGCTAAACCAGGAGATAAAAGACAAAAAATCCCCACAAAGACAAAAATAAAAACCAAAGGTAGGTATATACAATGGACTTTCAAAAGCAAAGGAGGAAACTACAGATGGATAGGATCACAGTTTATTAAATCCTCAAAACAGAAGAGAGGTCCAATTGAAAAGACATGCTTGGAAAGCCCGACAGAGCACTGTGTTTCAGCAAAAAATACGCCTGCCTCAGGGGTCAAAACAAGCTGTGTTTCAAGGTCGTTGTAACCCAGAAAGAATTCTGTAAGTATTATACACTATGCAAACACAATCCTGTAACGCCAGGCTAGTTGAGTAATCGAGCAGGGAACACCATTAACATGGGTCTATTTAAAAAAAAAAACCAACACATGTGCACTTATCACCCCCCATTCATTTTGTAGGTGGTAAGGGCTCACCTACTATTTTGCACTGATCAGCGCACAGTAATGTAGCTGCACTAACTGATTAGCACAGGAATGCTTATTCTCTGCTTCCCAGACACACACCCTTAAAAAATGTGTTACATTTTTTTTAGCACACAGCACATACACATTTGCCACTTAATGCAGGATGCCTGAGTGTGTCCCAGGGAATGCCATTTTAAGCTGGTTTAGGTGTGTGTTAGCCCCTAATACAGCTTAGTTAAAGGGTTCTTTTATGTATAGTACTTTGGAAACATTTGCAAAATACTGTAAAACAAAATGCTATACTAGCAAAGTAATCTGAATCTGAAGCAGTGGTGGACTGACCATATGGACAACCAAGCAGTATCCAAGGGCCCAGAGCAGTTTGGAGACCCAGCCCTTCCCACCAGCTGTTTGCTGCCGAGCATGCAGCCTGTTCTCTAGTTTCAAGTTTATTTAACTCTTGATATACTGCCCATCACATTGCATCTGGGTGATTTACATACAATTCAATAATGTAGATAGTGGGAAATAGGAGAGAAAAGCAGAGATGCAGGAGGGATAGGAAGAAAGAGAAAAGTGCAAATGTTCCTTGTAGGCCACCATCTGGTAATTTCCTATTTCGGCAAGGGTGGGACACAGTAGAGAGTAGGTCACGAGCTCAGCGGCAGACAGATCTGACCCCTAGCAGTAGTTGTACCATTTTACAACTGGCAAAGGGCAGGAGCGACTAAGCAGCACTCCTGCCTGACCAGAACCCTGGACCTCCAGAACCACCAATGAAAATGCTAAAGTCAAGGAGGGAGTGGAGGCTTCGACTTCTGGGAGGGGAACTTCAGTCTCTGAAGGGGGGACTTAAGTTAGGTAGTCCCTGAGAGCACTGGGCTGCAGCTTTGTGGCCCGTTGCTGCTGGGCCAAAGGAATAAAGCATAGTTACTCATCTGTAGCAGATGTTTTCTGAGGACAGCGGTCAGATATTCTCACATATTGGTGACATCGTCCATGGATCCTGGAACGGACATGTGCTAAAGTGTACTGTCACTTTAAAATTTTAGCACTGTCCATACCACATGTGTGCTTATGCCTTCCCGCCTGACATCAGCTCTTGGGATCTTCAGTTCCATCCAAAAGCTAAGAAGCCAGCTAGGGGAGATGGTCAGTTTATGAAAATATCTGCCTGCTGTCCATGGAGAACACCCAGGCTGGATTAACCAATAGGCCCAGTAGGCACGTGCCTAGGGCCCGAAATGGTCAGGGGGACCCGATGAAGGAGGGCATCAACATTGTTTTTTCCAAATGGTGATGCCCCCCCCCCCCATCGACAGAAAGTAATACAAACGAGCAATGCGGGTAAGAAAGGCAAGGGGAA
The DNA here is from genome assembly GCF_902459505.1 of Geotrypetes seraphini. Lineage (NCBI taxonomy): Eukaryota > Metazoa > Chordata > Amphibia > Gymnophiona > Dermophiidae > Geotrypetes > Geotrypetes seraphini. The sequence goes on along the minus strand of NC_047085.1, from coordinate 395,184,093 downwards.
CTGTAATTTTGCAAGCAGTGCTGCTTGCCCAAAGCAGCTTCCTGTTTCCGCCTGGGTATGTCAGAGGGAAGCTTTGGGCAAGCAGCACCGCTTGCAAAATTACAGTTCCCCTTGCCTTTCTTGCACGCATTGCTCATTTGTATAACTTTCCGTTGGTGGGGGGGGCCCGCGTTGCCGATCGATGGTGGGAGGGGCATCGCTGTTCTAAAATAAAAAAATTGGAGTGAAAGGTGATTAGTGAAATGGGCCTGGGGTGGAGGGAGAGAGAGAAAGGGGCATAGCAGAGCAGGGCAGATGATGGATGTAGGAAGAAAGGGGCAGTGCAGATGATGGAAGTGGGGAGAAGGGAGCCGGGCAGATGATGGAAGTGGGGAGCCCTCATCTCCTCACCACTGCTACTGTTTTCCCACATGCTGGAGGGGGGAAGAAGATAGAGTTAGTGAGATAGTGGAGGGGTGAAGGAAAGGGGTGGCAAGCTGTGAGTAGACACAGTGAAAAAAGGGAAACTGAGGGCTGAATAGAAAGAAACAATTTAATTTACACAGAGGCAGAAAATAGAGAAGGAAGACCAGAGAAGAAAAGGAAAGGGAAGAGAGAGGAGAGAGATGCCAAAGAATGGGGAAGGACACAGAGATATCACATCCAAGTGAAGGAAATGAGAAGAGAGATGCTAAAAACCACAGTGGGGAGGGAAGGTGATAGATGCCAGACCAAAGGGGAGGAGGGGGAAGGAGCAGAGATGGCAGAGGGAGACAAACATTTTCTGGAAGGGGCAGACAGTGGATGGAAGGAAGAGAATGATGAGAAGATGAGGAAAGCAGAAACCAGACAACAAAGGTAGAAAAAAATTTCTATTTGTTTTATTTATTTATTTTTGCTTTAGGATAAGATATTATTGTAGCTGTGTTGATAATCGTTTATTAATAGAAAATGGAAATAAGATGATACTGTTTATTGAACTAATTTTAATACTTTATTTTACAAATTCAGAGACCATAACTCCTTTCCTCAGGTCAGGACAGAGATACTGTAATAGCAGTATAGTTTACTGATCTGAAGAAAGAGGTTTTAACCTCTGAAAGCTAAGTAAGAAATATATTAGTCCAATAAAATGATGGGCACTAAATTTTCTTCCCGCTATGCCCCATGCCTCCTACCCAAATGCAAAATATAAATTGGTGGGCTTCCCAAAGCCCTGCTAGCTGAAGATCTTTTCCTCTAGGAAGGAAGGGGAGTTTTGTTTAGAGATGTATGGAGGTTGCATAGAAGAAAAACTGTATACTGGCACTGGTATGGTAATCTTTATTTTGAATTTTAAAATAAAAGAAATAAAGTGGAAATAAAGAATTAAATAAATGGGGGAAGGGCATGGTGTGGTGTGGTGGGGGGCGTGGCAGTGTTCTTGTGTGCCTAGGAGCCCTTGACGAATTAATCCTAGTACAGGTGAGTAACTATGTTTTCTTTGAGGACAAGCAGGCAGTATATTCTCACATATGGGACTTCCAAGCTGCTAGATTCATATCTCCAGGCTATGGGTTAAATATAATAGGCTGGTAAAATCCCTGAGGATGGAGGGAAGATGGCTTTTAAAGAGAGAATATATTTTTTCTTGACCAGACTGTCTTGTCTAGAATGTTGATCTAAGCAGTATTGAGAAGTAAATGTGTGGACTGATAACATGGACTTTAGTCCTGGTCAGGATAATGTAGTGTTTAAACGTTGGGCTCAGAAGGGTATCTCCATTTCCAGCTTTCCAGACATCCTGGTTCTTGAATGCTACTGATTAGAGAATGACACGGTGACGGTTTACCCGCGGCCACCGCATTTAAGCCGCGGGTCACCGCCGAAAACGGGGAAGAAAACTAGCAGTCGCTGCGGTGACGGGGACAAGGCCATTCACCGACCGCGGAAACGGTGAACAGGTTTGTCCCCGCGGGCCAATGTACCCCCTTCTAGGAACCGCTATTTCACCGTGCTCCTCATTTGTCATTTCAACCCTTCCTGCCAATCGCAGCAGAAGGGTACCCAACCCCTCCTGCCGGTCCTCCCAATGGCCTCCCCTAAGATCGCCGGCAGGAGGGTACCCAACCCCTCCTGCTGGACCCCCCCCCAACGAACCCTCCCACCCCGGAACCCCCTTAGTCTTACTTTTCAAGTTGGACCGGACAGCTCCTCGCTCGTCTGGCCAGCAGGCCTGCCTCCGTCCAAATGAGGCGGGCCCGCCCCTCCCCTCCCCTCCCCTCCCCTGCCTCCCAATGGCCTCCCCTAAGATCGCCGGCAGGAGGGTACCCAACCCCTCCTGCTGGACCCCCCCCCAACGAACCCTCCCACCCCGGAACCCCCTTAGTCTTACTTTTCAAGTTGGACCGGACAGCTCCTCGCTCGTCTGGCCAGCAGGCCTGCCTCCGTCCAAATGAGGCGGGCCCGCCCCTCCCCTCCCCTGCCTAACCCACAGGATCCTAGGGCCTGATTGGCCCAAGCACCTAAGGCCCCTCCTATAGCGGGAGTGGCTTTAGGTGCCTAGACCAATCAGGCCCTAGGATCCTGTGGGTTGGGCAGGGTAGGGGCGGGCCCGCCTCATTTGGACGGAGGCAGGCCTGCTGGCCAGACGAGCGAGGAGCTGTCCGGTCCAACTTGAAAAGTAAGACTAAGGGGGTTCCGGGGTGGGAGGGTTCGTTGGGGGGGGTCCAGCAGGAGGGGTTGGGTACCCTCCTGCCGGCGATCTTAGGGGAGGCCATTGGGAGGCAGGGGAGGGGAGGGGAGGGGCGGGCCCGCCTCATTTGGACGGAGGCAGGCCTGCTGGCCAGACGAGCGAGGAGCTGTCCGGTCCAACTTGAAAAGTAAGACTAAGGGGGTTCCGGGGTGGGAGGGTTCGTTGGGGGGGGGGGGTCCAGCAGGAGGGGTTGGGTACCCTCCTGCCGGCGATCTTAGGGGAGGCCATTGGGAGGACCGGCAGGAGGGGTTGGGTACCCTTCTGCTGCGATTGTCTGGAGGGCCGTTGGGGGGGTCTACATGAGGGGTTGGGTGCCCTCCTGCCGTGATCGCTGGGGGGAGGGGAGACTTGCAGCCGTAGCAGCATTTAAAGTACATGTCGTGTTTGTTTTTGCATTGCTAGCCCCAGGGGTGGTGGAAGATTAGTGATTGAAAAACTGTATGAAAAATAACTATTTTAAATTTAGTGATCAAAATGTGTCAGTTTTGAGAATTTTTATTAATTAATTTTTTCTCTGCGTGTTTTGTTTTTGTATAGTTATTAACTAATATTTAACTAAGTTTTAAAGTTTTAAAGAATGTTTCCTTTATACGTAAATAAAGAAAAGTGAATGGGATTGCAGTGGCGGTGACGGGGCGGTGAATGGGGTGGCAGTGGCGGTGACGGGGCGGTGAAGAGGATGGTGAGACGGGGACGGGGCGGTGACGGGGTTGGTGAGACGGGGACGGGGCGGTGACGGGGATGGTGAGACGGGGACGGGGCGGTGACGGGGACCAATTTTTTCACCGTGTCATTCTCTACTACTGATCATTTTGCCTATCGACAACTCTCTCTCTATATGGCCTCCCTGCCCGAGAGGTCCTTAAACAAGCACTTTCTCACTACTCTGCAGGATTTCTTTATTGATGCTAACTAGGATTGGCTTTTGGTGTCTCAGTACCACCATCGACTAGTGGTTTTGCAGCCTTGGAGAGATCACCAGCAGCTCTTGTCCCTATGGACTCGGGTAGACACCCTTGTTTGGAGTCTGTCTCCTTTGGTGCAGCTGATTCCCTGGATGGTGCAAAGCACAGAGCTCCAGAAATGTCAATTCAGAATTCTTCACAGGGGTTATATTTCCCAGATGCAGACCTTCCATTTTGGGTGTGCCACTATGCCTAAATGTCTTAAATGTCACCGGGTTGATAATTGCTGCCTTTTGGTTAGCCGTCCGGCAATACCTCCAGTCACTGGTGGGCTATACCCTCCTGAGTCATGTTGAGAGGATTCTCTTTCTTGCTAAAGGTTATTGGGGGGGGGGGGGAGCAATCTGCTGGGGACAATTTGCTTCTTAGTAAAGGCTACACTGTGGGGAAAAAGTGTATTCTGAATCACTGGTTACAAGACTCCCCACCCACCCACCATCTGGTAATTGCAAAGTAAATTTAATCTTTTAATGATCTGGGAATCTATGTCGGCCCAGTTTTCCAGACACCGGAGTAACATCTTTCTGTCAGTTTGGTCTTATTTAGATTCTCTACCCCCTACTATCAAGAGTTACATGAGGTCAGGTGAGGGGTTTGGGGAAGAGGGTGGGAATTTCAGTGGGGTAGTTTTATTTGGCTGAGTCTGGGTTATAAGAACCCACACCTGGACTCTGAGGGGTAAATTCTCTATTAGTACATCTAACTTAGGCGTGCTTTAGATGTCCGGGAAACGCAAGTGCCAATTAAACGGTACTTAGGCGTGCGGTAGACGTCCCTGCAACCTCTTCGCGCAAAATAGACGCAGGTTTCTGAAACGTCATTAAGACGTCTCCAATGGACCCGTGATAGACGTGGGTACGGTTTGGTTTTGGTTTTTTTTTTTTTTTAATTATACTTTATTTATACTCTTTATTATCACTCATTCAGCATTGTAAGTATAGGATGATGAAATAGATAACTAAAACACAGTATACCATTTTGTAAACTATATATTAGTTAATCTAGCAATATCAGTGAGGTAGGGAATGGCAGACAGAGAACACTGCTGTGTTGTATCTTTTTCCTCTAGAATATCAGAATTGTACAGTTTACCATTAATACAAGGAAAAAAAATATTTTATGTTTCAAAGGAGAACTAGAAGATGAAACGTACCGAGTGGGTGTTGAACATACATTATCGGTATGGAAGGTGGGAACTGGTAGATGTATGCTACACAGAAAGCTGTACAGAAATGTCATACTCACCTCCTATTAGAAGTGAAAAGGATAGGACTTTGAACACCATATAAACTTCGTTTAAGTTCCACAAAGACTGGCAGGAAAGGCACCCTAAGTCATCCAATAAGCTTTCTCTCGATTTCCCAGAGACATTATTTCAGAGAGGATAGTTTAGAAGTGATATCTTGCTCGAAAGAACACTCTCCTGGTCTTAAAACATTGCAACAATCAGCTCATTCTTCAGAACAAAGGTAAATCCCATAACTTACACTGGCCCAACTTAGAAACAGAATCAAAACACAGATTAGACCTGAATGTGGCTTCCAGTTCACAGGTAAGAGGAAGTAGCAAGCAGCACAATGCTGATCTCATTGTGACATCATCAAGGTGCACCTGGAAGGTAGATATGCCACAAGTAAAAGACAAGCCGGGAGTTGAACTCACAACCTATGGATAATTGGTACAGCGCGTTTTACTCACTGAGCTACTTAACTCTAACCCTAACCATAAAGTAGCGTCTGACGTCATAGACGCCATTAGAATTTTGAAATCGTTTTGGACGTTCATTGGGTGTTCTCAGATCAAATACACCTGTAGATACTTGCAATGATTACCTCTTGTCAAAGCTTGTACGTAAAGCCATTTCTGGAGACTCCCATTCCCAAATCCCCAACATAGCTCAGTGCTTAAAAGCACTGCATGTATCTTCCAAAGGTCAGGGGTTCAAGTCCTGACTAAGGTTACTAAAGACATAATATTATTTTTTTTTTCCACCCACCCAAACATGCATAGCTAAGCTAAACTATGTGAACCTCACTTCCCAATCTTCATTTATTTAATTTATAACTTGTCATTGTGTTTGTTCAAATGTAGATAGTGTGAACCTAAATACATGGGGGGAGGTGAAATTTCATTAGGTTTACATGGTAAGCTTCTAAGCTTGTACCTAAAGTCATTTCTGGAGACTCCCATTCTCAAATCCCCAACATAGCTCAGTGCTTAAAAGCACTGCATGTATCTTCCAAAGGTCAGGGGTTCAAGTCCTGACTAAGGTTACTAAAGACTTAATATTATTTTTTTTTCCACCCACCCAAACATGCATAGCTAAGCTAAACTATGTGAACCTCACTTCCCAATCTTCATTTATTTAATTTATAACTTGTCATTGTGTTTGGGGGAGGTGAAGTTTCATTAGGTTTACATGGTAAGCTTCTAAGCGTTCTGCTATACTTTTTTGTATAACAGCGATATCGGCGTGGTTTAGGATGTAATCAACAGTGTTGATGTAGCGCGGATCGTCCACTGCAAGCACGCCCAAGCGGCACAAAAACGTCATCGCGTTGTTTTGCGTTGTGACGTCATAGAATCGCCTGTTCTTCATACGCAGTTATTTCTCATAAAATGGCTGCCAGGAGACAGCCCAACTTCAGCACTGCTGACAGTAAACTCCTGGCAAGGCTGTTTTTGGTGCGCGAGCACCATTATTTTGTGATGCCGGGACATCGCAGAACAGACCTGCAATATAGAGAGTCCTGGACCCGCCTGACCCGGCAGTACAATCGAAGAGCCTCATATCCCAGGGAAGTAAGTATTCCAAGTCAGGCCCTCACAAATAATCATGTCAAATGTAATGATGATGGAAACCTGTCTCAATCAAATTGTCATGTTTTTGTGGGTAAATCTTGATTCCTTTTAAAAACTACAATTGTGCATAATAAATCTTTTACATTGCATACTGAAATTAAAGCACATCCCAAAGGAGCAGTAGTAGGATTTCAAATGACAAATTCAGCTCCTAGAAGGTATCTATTCCATTCACAACATGCACACAACTAATTTTTGGGTCACAAACTTCGCATTTGTAATAGAAACATCTTGAAATCAACTTTGCCAAAGGAAAACAAATATATTAAAGTGCTGCTATGTCATTTCAAATACCTTCACCTTTCCTGTATCAATCTGCTGGTCTAGGGAGATAGTGGCATGACGTTTAAAGTGACAGCGTCAGTACCCTGACGTCAGGGGTTTCAAGCCACGCTGCTGGAGACCACACTACCGAAAAGATGTGTTGAGAATTGAGTCGGTTCAGCGAATGGCTACCAGGATGGTCTTGGGGCTCAGGGATCTCACGTATGAAGAAAGGTTAAAAAAACTGCGGATGTACTCGCTGGAGGAGCGAAGAGAGAGAGGGGACATGATTGAGACCTTTAAGTATATTACTGGGCGTATAGAGGTGAAAGACGATATCTTCAGTCTTACAGGGCCCTCGGTAACCAGAGGACACTCGCTGAAAATCAGGGGTGAGAAATTTCGGGGTGATGCTAGGAAGTACTTCTTCATCGAAAGGGTGGTCGATCATTGGAACGAGCTGCCTCAGCGGGTGATTGAGGCCAGCAGCGTATTAGATTTCAAGAAAAAATGGGATATTCATGTGGGATTTCTAGAAGAGTAAGAATCAGGGAGTGGGTCATTGGTATGGGCAGACTCGATGGGCTATGGCCCTTTTCTGCCGTCATTTTTCTATGTTTCTATGCTCCTTCTGACCAAACTATTTTATTGCCCCTGCTGCATGATTGTAAGCTCACCAGGACATGCTGTAATGTGGGGCAGTGCTGATAGGCTACAGCCTCAGCACCCTGGGGTTGTGAGTTCAATCCCACACTCCTCCTTGTGATGCTGGCCATGTCACCTCAAACCCCCCCCCACACTGTCCCAGGTACAGTAGAGAGATAGCGATGCCTCCAGCACAGAAAGGGGAAAATGCTGGAGTACGTGAATAAATTCATGTAAAACATGTGGCAGAAGGGGGTGGAGGCAGGCAGCAAAGCGGATAGGGGCTCTTGGAGGGCAGCGTACTCCATTTTTATGTGCTTATAGAGGTCAATACTTAAGTAAACATGTTATGCCACAGTGCTAGATAGCACTCATATCCCTCCCTCTCTCTCTCTCTATTATCCAGGTTGAGGATCTCAGGAAAAGGGGGCGGCTGCTGAGGCGCCAGGAGCGGGCCTTCCTTGATGGGGTGATGGAGGAATTGCGCGCTGAAGCCGGTGAGTAATGAGTCCAGCGTGTGTTTCTTTGTGATCAGCCTACCAGAATAAATAGATGAAAATGCTTGAGTAGCTGTAAACCATTCTTAATCATAAAATCTGCAGTAAAGCTGCTATTGTGATATCATGTCACAATGGCTTTATGGTGTTCTACTTGCCTTACTTACTTACATTTTGATGTTTACAGTGGAGTAGGGGCTTTGCATCCTGTTATTAGCATTTGAAGAAAATAACGTAGTAAAGAATGTTATGTTCAAAAGTGTTGTGGACATATCTGACTGTATCCTGTTTCCCTCTTGTCAAGCAGCAGCGCAGGCACCCCCTCAGGAGGCACCGCAGGTGATGGAGGGAGCCCCACCCTGGTCCTCAGTGGAGGAGGAGGAAGAGGAGGAGAGGGAAGAAGGGGAGGAGGAGGAGGGGGATTATTCTCCCTGGGAGCCCTCACGACCACCCACACCGCCTGCCCCACCACTGCCCCCTGGACCTCCACCGCCTGCCCCACCACTGCCCCCTGGACTGCCTGCCCCACCACTGCCCCCTGGACCCCCACCGCCTGCCCCAGCACTACCTCCAGGACCCCCACCACCATCCCCTGTTGGACCTTCCCCTTCCCCCACCCATAGCCCTTCCCATCACTCTCCTGCCCTTCCTGTTCCTGATCCCATCCCACCCCCTTTCCTTTCTGTTCCCCCCCAGGAGCAGCCCGACCAGCCTCAGGAGGGGGCGGGCAGGGAGATGGAGGCCTACTCTGCCATCTTGGAGGAGGTGCAGGTATTGAGAGGGTGTGTGGAGAGGATGGAACATGCCCTCTTGCGGCTGGTAGCCGAAAGAGGGCATGGTGCCAGCAGCCATACACCCTCTCAATGACTGCACCTCTTCCGCCCCCCTCGCCTGAGGTAGCTCAAGCTGCTCTTGGGGGGCACCCACCCTCTTTCCCTGCGTTATATGTTATATATGTAAATAGTTTTTTAAAAAGAAGTTTAAGTTTTTAAAAGTTTTATATTTTAATAAAAAAATTGTTTATAGTTTAAACATGCCTGTGTGGTTTTAACCTTGTAGCATCAGCAGTTTAGTGGACAGAGTCCAAGGTAGATAGGGGTTCAGGAGGGACTGCTGAATGGGCCCTTTTCAATATAACAACAAGGTGACATATAGAAAGTTTGACAATCTTTATTGGGGTCTGTCATTCATTCTATTACCTGCTAGCCACTCTGATGTCAAATCATTGCAGAATCTAGGAAAAAAGCTAGTGAATGCAAGGGTATATGCAACTGTAGGTAGATGACGACATCTCAGCTATGATGTGCAAAGTAAGCCAGTCCCTGTTCCAAAGTAAATGGCTACATAAGGAAGAGAATATAAGTCACTGTGGTAGATTTGTTGTTAAGGAATAGGGTTACTGCTAGTAAGAGTTGGCTCCACACCAGGAGAATCCAAATGAGACATGTGGGTTTTTCTTCCTTTCACGGAAGGTGATGGAAGTAAAGGCCAGATACCTCAATCTATCCTCCTGGTTCTTGAGCTGCACTATTTTGGTTAAGCAGGTGTGGAAACCACAAAGATGCTCACAGCTGCACTGCTCTCAGTAATACAAAACCCCATCTGACAATACTGCAGGAACAACTACAGTTGCCTGAAAACAGAAAAGAGAAGAAGCTGGTTTACACAAGGTTCACAAACAGGGGGTTCAACCCCCAAGGTCCATATCTGTCCTCCCTTCCCTGAAGCAAAGTGTTATCCTCATTTATGTTGAGCTGCTTAGATGTCACCGTGGTATAGTTGTTAAAGCAATAGCCTTAACTCGCTGATGGTGTGGGTTAATATCACCTGTAATCCTCCACTGCTACTGTTTAGAACTCATGTGAGGGAATAGACTAACTGAAAACAAAAAGTTTGTGTGCATATAACAGCAGGAATGCGTGCCATGGTGTTTATGAGGCCAACATTATCAATGTATTATTGTTCCTGAAAGTCATCAAGGATACCTGTGTGAAGAGAACAATAGAAGTGTGAAACATGTTAGCTTTGTGAACATTTATTTCACTCATCAGAAGAGTGACTCAAGTGAAGAATAGTAGAGTAAGCAAATAAAGGTTACCATATATCATTCTCACCTACAACTGTTTGGCTAGGTGCAAGCTGGTGTGCTGAGCTGCTCGTCTGGTCTCTCTCTGGCAAACACATAGGTGATGAGCAGAGTTAACCTGAAATGAAGAATAGAGAGAAACTGTTAACAAAGACCTATGTCTCCAAATTTAACACTGAAGTTGTGGCAGAACACACACCTAGAAGTAACAGAGCTGCTAACATACCTTTAGACTCCTTATTAAAAATGGCAGCCATTAGCCACTCATTAGGAGTTTTCCACCTGAACCATGTACACTGATTGGATGTCCACTGAATGGCAGTGTTTCCCCCCCCCCCCCCAACACACCCGACCTATTCTTATCAATGAGTTAGTACACAGAACCATTCCTCAAAGAATTAACTTTAGCTCTATGAGTAAACCCTCTCAGATGTATGAACACATCCATTTTACTTACATATCCATATTTCTACCAGCAAAATTTCTACCAGCATGGTCTTTATCAGTCTTCTCAGTCATTTTTGTCAGCCCTGTGGAATGGAGAGTAAGAGATATCAGAAATAAAATAACTATTATAAACAATAGCACACAATGAAAGCCCATAAAGAGAAGTCAGTTTTTGCTGGTTGGTTTCTTTAGTTCTATCATAAGGACACCTAAGTAGCGTACAAAATATCATTCTCACCTGGACTTACTATTTGAGCTGCTTCTAGAAAAGATAAAACAACATACAGTGGTGCCTCACATAAAGAACGCCTCGCACAGCGAACGCTGCACACAACGAACTTCATGTCATGATTCATACAACGAACTTCGTTTCACACAACGAAGTCGCCTGAGCTTCCACGATCGCTGCCGATGTATTGCATCCTTCCGCGCAGGCACTGCAGGCAGTCGTTAGTCACTGCGCTTAACGCGTTTCACATAATGAACTTTTCGCATAACAAACTTGCTCCTGGAACGAATTAAGTTCGTTGTGTGAGGCACCACTGTATAAGAATGACATGTAGTTTGTTAATGGCTCTGTGGAATAGAGAGAAATGGGAGGCAGAAATAGGAAAAAAAATATAAAAGACTAAGACAGAGTAAAGTCTCAAACATCTGCATAAGCAATAGGACAGAATAGAAAAGAAACACTGCTCACCTGGACCTTCTTATACCCATGCACGCCTATGTAGCGTCTGACGTCAGCATGGCGGGAAAACTTTCTCTATGCCTATTGGGCGCCGTTCGGGTGCGGTTCCTTGGCCCGCTTCCTAACCACGCCCATCACACCTCATTGGGTGTTCTATGGGGGTGTGTTTGAACGTGTTCTACAAGTAGCCTGAAAAGATGTCTTCACCTTACAACATGGTTCCAAAACGGAAATCGAATTTCTTGCATGGAGAGTTGCAGATATGGAAAATGGAGGTGGGGCAGACCATGACATTATGAAAGCAGGGAGAGTGGTGGGTGTGGGCATCTTTGTGTAACCTGGCCTGGCCCCTTCTTTTCCCTAACAATTGATTCCCCTCCACACTTAACACAAAACCTAAGTCCTCAACAATCCCTCACACCAACATCCAGAAAAATCCATAAACTAAAGAAATACAGATAATGGGGGTGGGGAGGAGTGTCAAAGGCAGAAGGGAGTATAAAGGAGAACAGGCAAGTCATAGCACAAAGTTTCATTACATTACATTAGGGATTTCTATTCCGCCTGTGCCTTGCGGTTCTAGGCGGATTACAATATAGAAAATATCTGGGATATTCCAGTAGATTTACATTTCAGGGTAAGAGTAAGTTACAGGAACAGTGATGAGTTATGATGCTACAATTTCACAGAAGATAATACTTATTACAGAAGATAATACATATAACAGAAGATGATGCATTTTACAGAGATAGTATATGTCAACTCGATCGGTTAAATCGGGTGTAGTGTAGAAGAATTACAGTACATTCTAGATCATAGATAAGAAGATAATATAGGTGGGTATTTCCGAAGTTGTTGAATTGAGAGCTCATTAGGCGGTGGTTAGGTTGATGGGAGATATTTTTTGAATAGTAATGTTTTTATTTCTTTGCGGAACTCTTTTATGTCTGTTGTTTTGGTCAGTAGTTTTAAGATGTCAGAGTCTATTTTAGCTGCCTGCGTACCCAGGAGGTTGTCGTAAAGTTTCTTGCGACGAGTACCGTTGAGTGGTGGGTAGGTGAAAAGGTTCTGTGTTCTCCTTTTTCTTGGAGGGAGATAGTGGTGAAAACGGTTATTTAGGTAACTGGGTGCCGTGCCGTGGGTTACTTTGAAAATGAGACAGTAGAGTTTGAATTGTGTTCTTGCTTTTATTGGTAGCCAGTGGGATTCAAGGTATGCATTGGTAATGTGGTCGTGTTTGCTGAGTGAGTATATGAGTCTGAGGGCTGTGTTCTGGATAGTCTGTAGTTTTTTTATTGTGTTGGTCGGGCAAGGTAAGTAGAGGCTGTTGCAATAGTCTACAATACTTAGCACAAGGGATTGGACAATGATCCTGAATTGCTCTTTGTTAAAGAATTTTCTGATTTTTCTTAGATTTCGCATTGTGAAGAATGCTTTTTGGGTGATTTTTTGGATTTGTGTTTGCATTGTGCAGTGTCTGTCTAGATGTATTCCTAGGATTTTGAGGGTGCTCTGTATAGGGTACTTGATTGAGTTTATTTCCAGTTCTGTTAGGGATGGTTTTTTGTCCTTCTCTAGTAATAAGAATTTAGTTTTGTCAGAATTCAGCTTCAACTTGTGTTCTGTCATCCATTTTTCTACTGTTTCCAATGTAGTTTTCAGGCGTCCTACGGAGATTGGGTTGTTTATGTCGAATGGGAGGAGGATGGTTATGTCGTCCGCATAGCTGAAAGAAGTAATGTTTAGGGCATCCAGGGTGGTGCCTAGGGAAGCTATGAATAGGTTGAAAAGTGTGGGAGAGAGGGGAGAACCTTGTGGTACTCCGCATGGATTGGACCATGGTTCAGATAGAATGTCTTTTGATTTGACTTTGTATGTTCTAGTTTTAAGGAAGCCTTGGAACCAGTTATGAACTTTACCTGAGATTCCTATTGTGTCTAGTATTTGGAGAAGTATGGAGTGGTCCACCAGATCGAATGCAGCTGAGAGATCAAATTGGATGATTAGCAGTCTGTTTCCTTGGCTGAGGTGACTTCGAGCTATGTCTAGTAGAGATACCAGAAGAGTTTCTGTACTGTGGTTGGTTCTGAATCCGGATTGGGATGGATGTAGGATGTTGTGGGCTTCTAGGTACATGGACAGTTGTTGTGCGACTAGTCCTTCTATTATTTTGATGTATTGATTCCCCTCCACACTTAACACAAAACCTAAGTCCTCAACAATCCCTCACACCAACATCCAGAAAAATCCATAAACTAAAGAAATACAGATAATGGGGGTGGGGAGGAGTGTCAAAGGCAGAAGGGAGTATAAAGGAGAACAGGCAAGTCATAGCACAAAGTTTCATCATTGAGGAAACGGAACACCACAAACACCAACTCACATGAGGGGGTCTTACATAGGAAAAATGGCTGTGCCAAAGATTTCTATATACTAAAGCACGCCTAATTAGCGTCTGACGTCATAGGACCCGTTAGGATTCAAATCTAATTGGATGTGCAATGGATGTCGTTTTGCAATATACAGCTGTAGTGACGTTGTAGTCATTTCCTTCACATCTCTAAGCTTTGATACGAAGCTCTATGTTCTAAACAAAGTTACCTCTATAGCTCTATGCCTTAAGGCAGGGGTGTCAAAGTCCCTCCTCGAGGGCCGTAATCCAGTCGGGTTTTCAGGATTTCCCCAATGAATATGCATTGAAAGCAGTGCATGCACATAGATCTCATGCATATTCATTGGGGAAATCCTGAAAACCCGAATGGATTCCGGCCCTCGAGGACCGACTTTGACACCTGTGCCTTAAGGCATTGCTTTTCATCTTCCATACATCAGGGGGTTCAAGTCTTGAGTAAGGTTAGCAAATAGGTTATATTCATTTCTCAGCCAGGACACCTGGTAACTCTTTAGCCTTGCCTTTACATATCAATATTTTGCTTCAGCTTTTATTATGTGCAGCCCATTGTCTAATATTTAATGCAACCTGTTCTCTCTCATGCTGAACACCCTCCCCCACCAAAAACATCCCCCCCTAACTGGATCATTCTTCAACATCTGTCCAAGCCCTCTGAAGTTTGATTTAACTCATAGCTGTTGGCCAATGCCTATATTGCATAAAAAGAAACACATTCCTACTAGAATGGCTTGTAGTTAGGAGTAAATGAAAGTATCTCGTGCACCTGTGGCTGCAGAATGCTGAGGAGAAACAGCAAATTCCACCACTTCTGAGAACTGTTAGGATGCAAGGAAACAAAAGTGAACAACAAACAGCACTGCAATCGGCTCTCTTTTGAAAGCAAAGAAAAAACAGCACACATTATCAGCACTTAAAAAGAGAATAAACTGATACACACCTTAACATTCAAGCTTCCCTCATTGCAAAATGGAGGTCTTCAGTTGCACAAAACTGACCTCATTGTGACCTCATCAATCTGCACCTTCAAAGTAGTATGCCACAATTAAAAGATGTGCTGGGTGTAGAACTCACAACCTCTGGATGTTAGGAGCACAGGCTGGCGCCTAACACATAGAGCAACAGCTGCTTCTACTAAGGTCTATCTCACCACCCGTTCATATCATACTTGACTGAGCTGTCTATGCTCATTAGCTATTATATCAGGATGAACTCAAATAAGTTTAAGCAAAGGAATGCCTAAAGATTTGGAAGGTTTTCAAGTAGAAAACAAATATCAACTATGTATTAAAGAATTGCAGCACAAATGACGCAAGGGCAAAAAAACACCACTTTTCCGGTATGACGCCTAAACGGAACAGATTACTTACAGTCATATATGCATTAGTACAGTGCTTAGAATGAAGATTAGCGTGTGAGAAAAATGGAGCTTCACCTCACATGTATTCAAGCACACTTGGGAATATGGGTTTGGGGCTCAGTGAAAGCAGCGCTTTTAACCATTGAGCTACCACTCTTTTATCTCAGCCTACTATGACATTATAGCTAAACTCCTTTTCCCTTAGCACTCCACTAAGATATGATATGACAAGGGAGCCAGAGGCATTGGAGCTGTAGCTCAGTGAGGAAAGGCACTCTCTACCAATCTTCCGGGCTTTGAGGGTTCAAATCCCAGCCTGTATTTTACTTGTGGCATATCTACCTTCCAGGTGCACTTTGATGATGCTTTCCACTTCTTATAGGAGTTGAATATAACATTACTGTACAACTTTGCTGTGTAGCAGAAAAATAAACTTTTCTCCCTTCCATGCTAAGAATTTGAGTTCAACTCATCTTATATTTCTCCTTTTAAACATGGTATACTTTGTTAGTTTATATCATGGTAAAGTATACATTTCTGAAATGGTGAAGAAACAATAATATACAACTGCAGTGTTTTGTCTCATCAAACTGCTATAAGCACAAGAAAGCATTTGTAGCTCAACACGGTAATGCTCCTGTTCCGAGCTCTGACCTCTGAAACTCCCCGGTTCGACTCCCACATTTGCTCATTTTAATAAGGTCCTAGTTTTTTCCTATTAGCTCTTATAACAGGGTCTACATGGTGGACTTTGCCATTTGTAAGGTGCACATTTCCCTTTCCAGGCAAACCTATTTTCAACTTACCATGGCTCGGACATCCTAAGCAGTGATGAGAGGAAACCTTTCCTCTGACAGCAAGATGACATTTGTGGATCGCCTGGTTAATGTGCTCTCATCACTGCTTAGGATGTCCGAGCCATGGTAAGTTGAAAATAGGTTTGAATACATGTGAGGTGGAGCTCCATTTTTCTCACACGCTAATCTTCATTCTAAGCACTGTACTAATGCATATATGACTGTAAGTAATCTGTTCCGTTTAGGCGTCATACCTTGCCGATCAGCGTCATTTGTGCTGCAATTCTTTAATACATAGTTGATATTTGTTTTCTACTTGAAAACCTTCCAAATCTTTAGGCATTCCTTTGCTTAAACTTATTTGAGTTCATCCTGATATGATCACTAATGAGCATAGACAGCTCAGTCAAGTATGATATGGAAGGGTGGTGAGATGGACCTAAGTAGAAGCAACTGTAGCTCTATGTGTTAGGCGCCAGCCTGTGCTCCTAACATCCAGAGGTTGTGAGTTCTACACCCAGCACATCTTTTAATTGGGCATACTACTTTGAAGGTGCAGATTGATGAGGTCACAATGAGGTCAGTTTTGTGCAACTGAAGACCTCCATTTTGCAATGAGGGAAGCTGAATGTTAAGGTGTGTATCTGTTTATTCTCTTTTTAAGTGCTGATAATGTGTGCTGTTTTTTCTTTGCTTTCAAAAGAGAGCCGATTGCAGTGCTGTTTGTTGAGAAAAAAAAGGGGGTTGTAAAAGCCATGTGTAAATTATATTATTGTTTGGGCAGAAATGTGGTTTGTTATCCCTGCAATATAATGTGTTCCATTGTTATGGTGTCATTATATTTATTAGGACAGAGAAAAGATGAAAATTACCTATTCAAACTCACTATTGGAATTATTGATGAAAAAACACAGCGGACGTCTGCCTCGCGTCTAACAAAGAGCCGCAATTACGATAGTTGAAATGGCATTGAAATCCAAGTTAGACCAGGGTTTCTTACGTCTACATAATACACGATATTTAGACGCGGTTGCTCGCTCAGGTAGCGCTCATCTAGCGTCACCATTTGGCACGCCCACGGAACGCCTACGTCCAGAGCTGGAGACGGGACTATGCTTTCTATAGACGTCAGTTCGTCAACTACCTCATAGGGAAGTCTATGTGTCGTTAATTTCCCAATTAACATTAATTAAGACCCTTAACTCCGTAATTATTCACTTACATCGGACGTCCAAAGCACGCCTAAATTAAACGCAGTAATAGAGAATTTACCCCTGATTGTTTAACCTCTGTTATATATGTTAGGTTTTGCTGTATTCCTTTAAATTAAAATGATATATATGTTTGTATTGCTTTTTGCTTTGTTTCTTGATATATATGTTTGTATTGCTTTTTGCTTTGTTTCTTGAATAAATTGTTTTAAAAAAATGTGTGGACTGAGAACCAAGTGGCCACTTGTATGGAAGTGGACTGAAAATGGGCAATAGAAGTCACATAGCTCTTACTTTATGAGCAGTGACACAGCCATCTAGTGTCAGCTCAGAGAATATACAAAGGATATGCAGTCTGATAGCCAGGCTGAAATAGTCTTCTTGGTAACTGGAACTCCCAATCTGTTAGGATCAAAGGAGATAAACAGTTGAGTCATTCTTTGGAGGAAAGGCAGGAGAGGGATAGGGGGAGATAGAATAGAGACGTTGTCCTATGCGATTTGGTTCTATCCAAGCTGTAGGCAAGAGCTCTTTTACAGTCAAGGGTATGAAGAGTTGACTCTCCAGGACGTGCATGTGGTTTAGGAAAGAAAACAGGTAAAAAAAATGGAGACCGCCTTTGGTAAGAAATTCAGATAAGTACGGAGGACAACTCTGTTGTGATACAATCTAGTATAGGGTGGATGTGATACTATTGCTTGTAATTCACTGAAAGATATAGTGGCGCTAGAAAAGGTTCAAAGAGGAGCGACCAAGATGGTAAAGGGGATGGAACTCCTTTCGTATGAGGACAAACTAAAATGGTTAGGGCTCCTCAGCTTGGAAAAGAGACAGCTGAGGGGAGATATGATTGAAGTCTACAAAATTCTGAGTGGAGTAGAATGGGTATAAGTGAATCAATTTTTTGCTCCGTCAAAAATTACAAAGACTAGGGGACACTCAATGAAGTTACAGGGAAATACTTTTAAAACCAATTGGAGGAATATTTTTTTTTCACTCAGAGAATAATTAAGCTCTGGAATATGTTGCTAGAGGATGTGGAAATAGCAGATAGCATAGCTGGTTTTAAGAAAGGTTTGGACAAGTTCCTGGAGGAAAAGTCCATAGTCTGTCATTGAGAAAGACACGGGGAAGCCACTGCTTGCCCTGTATTGGTAGTATGGGATATTGCTACACCTTGGGTTTTGGTCAGGTACTGGTGACCTGGATTGGCTACCATGGGAATGGGCTACTGGGCTTGCTTGACCATTAGGTCTGACCCAGTGAGGCTATTCTTATGTTCTTGATGTGCAGAAGTAAGCGCAATCAGGAAAGTCACTTTCCAGGTGAGGTGTTTTAGTGAAGCAGACAAGAGGGGTTTAGAAGATGTCTTCATGAGTATAGAAAGAACAACATTCAAATCCCATTCCACAGGCAGTGGTCTAAGTGGAGGTTTGATATGGTAAAGACCCTTCATGAATCTGGAGACCATTGTATAGTTTGAGATGGGTCTACTATACTATTCAAATAAGTATGAAAAGCGCTGGATGGATACATACAAAAGTTTGAAGTCTAGAATTGGAAAGATGAAGGAGGTAGTCTAGCAGAGACAATAGAGGACATGTAACTAGATTCAAGGAGTGGAGATCATACCAAATAGTAAATTGTGTCCATTAAAATTGGTAATAGCGAAAGTAGATGGTTTTCTGGATGCTTCAATAATGATCAAGACTGAAAGCAAAAGGAGAGAAGTATCTATTTCTGGGATGATAGATACCAAGCTGTGAGTGTTAAATGAACATAGATTGGGATGAAGAAGGATACTTTTGTTCTGAGTCAGTAAAGTTGGAAATAACTGGAGCGGGATGAGATCCCAATTACTGAACTGTATGAGGAGAGGAAACCAGGTTTGTTGTGACCAACATGGCGCTATGAGAATCATTGAGGCTTGCTCTTGGCAAAGTTTGAGTAGTTTTCCAGTGACGTACCAAGGGGGGGGCGGGGGCAATCTGCCCCGGGTGCACGCCTTGGGGGGGTTACAAGAAGAGAGTTACAAGAAGATGAGGAAAGCAGAAATCACAGAAGACAAAGGTAGAAAATTTTTTTTATATTTATTTATTGCTATAGGAGACATGTCACTGTTTCTGTGGTGCATTGTATGCAGAATCCAGCTTCTTGCTGGTTCAATTTAACCTTTGTCTACGTATTTCTTTTTTATCCCCCCGTTTACAAAACTGTAGACATTTTTAAGCGCAGGCTGTGGTGGTAACAGTTCTGATGCTCAGAATTCTATGAGCGTCAGAGCTGTTACCTCCATGGCTAAAATCCACATTACAGTTTTGTAAAAGAGGGAGGGGTTAGTTTGTGATTACATATTCCATACTAGGCGAAGGTGTTTTGTGTGTTCGAAATACATGTTTTTTTGTTAGGATTGACTGCAGGATTGATCTGTACTAGTCTGGCTTGTTTAGTTTTACAATGGGTGTATTAATGTTGTACTGCTCATTGCAGTATGTAAGATGCTGCCTTTTCCTAGGCACTCATGTGTGACGTGTGGATTGTTACTAAAAATCATGTTTTCATACAGATGGGGGGGGGGTGTCAAAAAATGATGGGCCCCGGATGTCACATATGCTAGGTACACCACTGCAGTTTTCCTGATTAGTGGTATTGGAGGCAACACATAAAGGAAGTATAATTGCCAGTTAAGGAGAAAGGCATTGGATTTTTGTCTGGAGCAATAAAGCGTCAGCTTCTGGTTGGTGGGAGACAAAAAGAGATCTATGTCGGGAGTCCCCCCATAATTTGAAAATTTGACGTAAGGTCACTGTGTGGAGGGACCACTCATGAGGTTGGAGAAGTCTGCTCAATTTGTATACCAAGAACTTCCTCACGTTTGTAAGGAATCTCCCCTTATAACTTTAGAGAGTGCCCTCTCGTTCTCTTTACCTTGGAGAGGATGAACAACCTGCCTTTATCTACTAAGTTTATCCCCTTCATTATCTTGAATGTGTCGATCATGTCCCCTCTCAGTCTCCTCTTTTCAAGGGAGAAGAGGCCCAGTTTCTCTAATCTCTCACTGTACGGCAAATCCTCCAGCCCCCTTAACCATTTTAGTTGCTCTTCTCTGGACCCTTTCGAGTAGTACTGTGTCCTTCTTCATGTACGGTGACCAGTGTTGGACGCAGTATTCTAGGTGGAGGCGTACCATGACCCGGTACAGCGGCATGATAACCTTCTCCAATCTGTTTGTGATCCCCTTCTTAATCATTCCTAGCATTCTGTTCGCCCTTTTCGCTGCTGCCGCGCATTGCACAGACAGCTTCATTGACTTGTCAACTAGTACTCCCAAGTCTTTCCTGGGGGTCTCTCCGAGTACTGTACTGGACATCATATATTCGTGTATAAGATTTTTGTTACCAACATGCATCACCTTACACTTATCCACGTTAAACCTCATTTGCCATGTTGCGGCCCATTTCTCGAGTGTGTTTATGTCACGTTGCGGTTCTTCGCAATCCTTCTGTGTCTTCACTACTCTAAATAACTTCATATTGTCTGCAAATTTAATCACCTCGCTCGTCGTACCAATTTCCAGGTCGTTTATAAATATGAGCACGTTACTAACCCTTCTCACTCTATCCGACACCTTATACAATCCCTCAACGAATTTAGATTTTATTCAGGCTTTACTTTGAATTATCAGAAATCTGTTGCTTTAGCCAGTCCAGTAACACTGCAGCAGACATGGAGGGGCCACTTCCCTTTTACATGGGCTGTGCACTCAATTCGATACTTGGGGGTTTGGATCCCCCGAGACCTCAAGACTCTTTATGACTGTAACATTTCCCCACTACTCCATGACACTTTACGGGACTTGCAAAACTGGTCCACTTTCCCGCTCACAGTAGCGGGACGGGTGGCTCTATATAACATGGTGCTCTTTCCTAAATGGTTATACCGATTTCAGGTCCTGCCCTTGCTTTTATCCTTTTCTCATAAAGCCCGGTTAATTAAAGGATTACAACGGTTTCTTTGGGGTGGCAAGCGACCCCGCATGCAATTTCTTAGAATGTGCTTACCTAGGGAAAGAGGGGGTTATGGCTTATTAAATGTACATTGGTATGCTATTGCCTGTCAGATGAGACACATTAATGATTGGTTTAGGGGGACGTCTGACTTTACTGCGACATCATTGGAGTTGTCCTTGCTGGCTCCGTTTCATGTGAGTTATTTCTTGCATGTGGCGGACCCGCGGCTTCGTCCTTTGTTGGCCCAGTACCCGATATTTGCACCGGCTCGACGAGCATGGAAGTGGGTTTGCAAACTTGCTAGATTGCCTGCTGAGGTTTCATTATACTTACCCATCCAAGGCAATGGAGCCTTTCAGCCTGGACTGCAAAATACTGTTTTCCGGAGGTGGGGTGTGCAGGGACTTCAATACCTATTCCACTTATTCTCCGAGGAGGGGAAACTGGCAACTTTTGCTGACTTACGTCGGACATTTACTTTACCACCTAATGATTTTTTTTGCATATTACCAAATCCGACATTATGTTCAGTCTCTTCCGGCGCACCATCTTGAGGAAGATAACAGGGAGGCTCTTTCAGAACTCTTTAGCCTTTCTGCACAACAGCGGATTCCGCTTCGATTTCACATAGTGGGGATCCGGGATGGGCACTCTGGCCCCAACTTGGACATCTTAGCGGCAACATGGGCTGAGGACTTGCACTGCACGTTAACGGCCCAACAGATACAGAGGACGCTGAAAAATATTCTGAAGGTGTCTCCTAATATTGTCCACTGGGAAATGCAGTTAAAAATTGTTTTGAGACTCTATATCCCGCCGGAACGAGCAGCCCGGATGGGGATTACTACAATTCATTCTTGCCCGAAATGTGCTCATGCTCACGCATCATTGGGACATATGTTTTGGAATTGTCCCAAAATTCAACAGTTCTGGCAACAATTAGGGCACTATATCACGCGGCTCTGGCGGAGGCGTTGGCTCCCACAACCGACAGCCTTATTTGGACTCTATAATATAGCCACGCCCAAACCCAAAGGAATGTCAGCTTTTGTCACTAGAGTGCTTTTGATGGGGAAGAAAGCAATTCTTACTAACTGGCTGTCCCGAGAACCCCCTTCCTACGCTCAATGGAGAGCGTTGATGATTGTTCATGCGACGCTGGAGCGGAGACTAGTGGGAGATTTGGATCGTGGACCGGGCCGCAGATTCTGTCAGACCTGGGAATGCTTCTGGCAGGACCTCACACCATATGCTCGCAGTAGACTCTTAAATTGTTAGGACTATCTTACACTCTCAGCCATAGTAGTGGCATTGGACTTTTGGGGAGGGGAGGGAAGGGAGGGATGGGGGGAGGGGATGAACTTGCACTGTTCTTTTTTGGATTTGTATGCAACTTCTATTTGTACATTCTGGTTGAAATAATAAAAATCATTTGAACATAAATATGAGCACGGGTTGAAGAGCACGGGTCCAAGCACTGAACCCTGCGTCACTCCACTCATGATGCTTTTCCAGTCCAAGTATTGTTCATTTACCCCCACTCTGTTTCCCATCTGCCAAACAGTTTTTAATCCATGTGAGTATTTCACCCTCGATTCCATGGCTCGCAATTTAAGAACATAATAATCGCCTCTGCTGAGTCAGACCACAGGTCCATCGCGCCCAGCAGTCCACTCCCGCGGCAGCCCCCCAGGTCAGTGATCGGTAAGTGATCCTTTATTTAAGACATTTTGTCCTGTGTAGTACCCTTCTAACTATACCCTTCAATCCCCTTTTCCTTCAGGAACTTGACCAACCCTTTTTTGAAACCCAAAATCGTACTCTGCTCTGCCACCTCCTCTGGAAGTGCATTCTAGGTATCCAACACCCTCTGCGTGAAGAAGAACTTCCTAGCATTCGTTCTGAATCTGTCTCCCTTCAATTTTCTTGAGTGCCCTCTTGTTCTTGTTTCCCCCACCAGTCTGAAGAGTCTGTCCCTCTCTACCTTCTCTCTACCCTTTATGATCTTGTAAATTTCTATCATGTCCCCTCTAAGTCTCCATTTTTCCAGTAGTCGTTCATGCGGGATCTTGTCGAACGCCTTCTGAAAATCCAGATATACAATGTTGACCGGGTCACCCTTGTCCATCTGCCTGTTTAACTCCCCCAAAGAAGTGCAGCAAGTTCGTCAAGCAAGATCTTCCTTTGCTGAAGCCGTGCTGGCTGGTCCTCATCAGTCTGTGTCTATCAAGGTGACAAATGATGTGGTCCTTTATCAGCGCCTCTACCATCTTTCCTGGTACCAAGGTCAGACTCACCGGTCGATAGTTTCCCGGATATCCCCTCGGACCTTTCTTGAAGATCGGCGTAATATTCACCACTTTCCAGTCTTCTGGAATCCTTCCTGATTTGATCGACAGATTGGCTATTAGTTGAAGCAGTTCCTTGATTACCCTCGGATGGATGCCATCCGGTCCTGGGGATTTATCGTATTTAAGCCTATCAATCTGACTGCATACCTCTTCTAGACTGACCGTCAACCCTGTCAATTTCCAGTCTTTGTTTCCTGCATATAGCCTGTCAGATTCCGATATGTTGTGTATATCTTCTTCAGTGAATATAGATGCAAAAAATGCGTTCAGTTTGTTAGTGATGGCTTTGTCCTCCTTTAGCACTCCCTTTATTCCATGGTCATCCAATGGCCCCACCACTTCCTTCGTGGGTCATTTCCCCTTAATATATCGAAAGATCGGCTTGAAGTTTTTTGCCTCCTTGGCTACTTTTTCCATGTAGTCTCTTTTGGCCCCTCTTAGTCTCTTTAGCCCCTCTTATGGCACCTGCTTTGATGTTTGTGTTTTTTTCCAGTTTTCATCCATTTTTAACCTTTTCCATTCCTTAAACGAAGTCTTCTTGTCTCTGATCGCTTCCTTCACCGCTACAATAAGCCACACCGGTTCCTTGTTCTTTTTCCTCATGGATCCCTTGTTGATACGCTGTATATATAGATTTTGCGCGTCAGTGACTGTGTCCTTAAAAAGGGACCATGCTTGCTATAGCGTTTTTACAGTGCTTATCCTCTTCTTAATCTTGTTCCCCACTATGAGTCTCATCCCTTTGTAATTCCCTTTTCGGAAGTTCAGTGCTGTGGCTGTCATTCTGGATCGATGTTTTGCCCCTGTGTCCAGGTTGAAGTGGATCATATTGTGATCACTGCTTCCCAGCGTCCCTTCTACTTCTACATCTTGCACCGGTTCTCGTAGACCATTTAGAATTAAGTCCAGAATTGCATTTCCTTTCTTATTTTCCTTGACAAGTTGTTCCAGGAAGCAATCGCCTACAGCATCCAGGAACTTGGTCTCCCTACTGCAGCCGGAGGTGCCTAGGTTCCAGTCTATCCCTGGATAATTGAAGTTGCCCATGATAACTGTGTTACCTCCCTTGCAGTTGCGTTTAATCTCGTCTGTCATTTCTCCATCAGTTTCTTTGGACTGCCCTGGTGGTCGGTAGTAGATGCCGATCTTCGTTTCCGTTCCATTTGTTCCTGGAATTGTGGCCCATAGAGACTCTTACCTTATTTTTTGTTTCCGGCATGTTCTCTCTTGTAGACTCAATTCCCTCTTTGATGTATAGGGCAATAACTCCACCTTTTTAACCTACTCTGAGAAAGCTTTGATTAACCAGTTGTTTAAGTATGGGTAGACATGAAATCCATAGTTGCGCAAAATTGCAGCCACTATGATCAGACTCAAGGCCGAATGGCAGGACTTTGTACTGGAAGTGTTGAGATCCCACTCAAAATTGTAGGTATTTTCTGTGGCCTGGTAAGATTAGAAAATAAATGTAGGCTTCTTTTAAATATAGAGAGCAAAGCCAATCATTCTTTTCCAGTAGGGGTAAATAGAGTTCGTAGAGAAACCATGCAAAATCTCTCCTTCGGTAAATATTTGTTGAGAGCATGGAGATCCAGTATTGGGTGGAGATCTTCAGTCTTTTTTGGAATGAGAAAGTATTTGGAATAGAACCCTCTGCCCCTATCTTTTGATGGAACTGGTTGTATTGTACTGAGGTGAAGAAAGGCTGATTGCTCCAGGTGAACCAGAGATTTCTGAAGCAAGTTGAACTTAGTGCTTACAAACAGGGAAAGTATTTCTGATGTTACAGTGGGTGATCATTTGGCATCCAGTGATTGCTGCACGGTATGGTTTAATATTAAGATGGGTATAGAGAGGACTCATTCAAAAGTATGGTTCTAGACTTTTAAAAACCTAAGTTTGTTTGGATGGGGGTTTACGTCAAGGAATTGTCTGGGTGGGAACGTCTGGAAGGAGTGGAAATGCAGTGGGCAAAACTGAAAGGAGTGATTGTAAG
Organism: Geotrypetes seraphini; assembly: GCF_902459505.1. Lineage (NCBI taxonomy): Eukaryota > Metazoa > Chordata > Amphibia > Gymnophiona > Dermophiidae > Geotrypetes > Geotrypetes seraphini. The sequence continues at coordinate 395,158,791 of NC_047085.1, read as the reverse complement.
GGCAACAAACCTTTTTGTGAGGCAAGTAAGTAAAAGTAAGAGGAAAAGAAGGCTGCTTTGGTTCTCAAAAGTAGTAGCTGAGAAGGTAAGAAATAAGAGGTTAGCTTTCATAAACTACAAAAGATCGCAGAAAGAGGAAGACAGGCAAAAATATCTGGAAAAGTTAAGAGAGGCTGGTCGTGTAGTTTGGAAAGCACAGATGCAAATGGAAGAAAAAAAAAATAGCTGACATGGTAAAACGGGGAGACATATTTAAGATATATTAGTGATAGGAAGAAGTGCAAAAGTGGCATAGTGAGATTCACAGGTGAAGGGGAGGAATATGTAGAAGCTGATAAAGAAAAGACCGAATTGCTTAACAAATATTTCTGTTCTATGTTCATGGCTGAAGAATAGAAGACAAACGTGAATAGGGATGGAGGAGTAATAGACCCTGATCGATTTTCAGAGAGTTGTTTTCGTGAGGAGCTAGCTAGAATAAAGGTAGATAAAGCGATGGGGCCGGATAGTGTACATCTGAGAGTGCTAAAGGAACTTAGGGAAGTTCTGGTAGCTCCAGTGGCGTACCTAGGGTATGTGGCACCCGGGGCCCATCATTTTTTGACACCCCCCCCTATGTAAAAAAATATTTTTTGTAATGACCATGAAACAAGAATAAATGGTCAGAATAGAAACAGGCAGTGAAAATTTTCTTATATTCCAAACATAACATAACATAAATTATGTCTGAATTGTCATGACATCAGAAGTACATATGGAGTAGTTGCAGGTGATGCTTGGGACAGTTCTGATTGTGTTAGTTCGGTTTTATGTGTTTTTTGAATAGAAGGGTTTTTATTTCTTTTTGAAGGTTTTGCAGTCTGTGGTCGATGTCAATTGGTTGTAGAGTTGGGGGTCGAGTGTTGCAGCTCGAATGGCTAGGAGGTTGTCGAACAGTTTTTTTCTTTTGACGTTTTTGGTTGGAGGGTGTGTGAATAGTGCGTGAGTTCTCCTATGTCTGTTTGAAGTGGATTGAATTATTTAGCTGAAGAAATTAGTTACCCCCTCATCCCACACACATTAATTCTCTTCCATTTTTGTTCCCATTATAAAAAACACTGATAAGTTCCCAGAAAAAAAATACATTAAAATAAGAAGTGAAAACAAAGGCCCCTACAGATGAGAACATAACATAAGAATAGCCTAACTGGGTCAGACCAATGGTCCATCATGCCCAGTAGCCCATTCTCATGGTAGCCAATCCAGGACACTAATACCTGGTCAAAACCCAAAAAGTAGCAACATTCCATGCTACCGATCCAGGGCAAGCAGACACTTCCCCCATGTCTTAATAACAGATTATGGACTTTTCCTCCAGGAATTTGTCCAAATCTTTCTTAAAACCAGCTACACTATCTGCTTTTACCATAACTTCTGGCCACTTCATTTTTAAGTTTAGATCTTTCCCTTCAAACAGAGACCTTGCTAGATGTCAAATACAGCACAAGGTAACTTCACATGGACTTAGCTGTGCAGGAAATGTGAATCTCCTCATACACCCACCATATAGTGCAAAAATGTGCAAAGGTCTGTTTTTTTCTTTCGATCACTACATAGCCTAATGCCACACAAGCAGCGCTGTTACAAACATATTCTGTAGGTCAATGCTAAGGATAACAAAGTTTCCTTCCTTGGACCAGAAGGAGATAAACCACTGGAAGAGATCCCAAAACAACACCCAAAGACCCACTCAGTGTGTGAACCAGTTGAGTGGAGTGGACTAACTGGGGGGTGGAAATGGGCCCGGAGTTTACTCAGCAGAATTTCCCAGACAACCTCTTCCTCTCAACACATTGACACGCTGCTACCATCACCACTAGGAACACCTCACTGGGTAGGCCAGCTATGCTATAAACTTTATAAAACACATTATATTTTCTTATAAAGCACATATTTTAACTGAACTCTCTGACATCCTCAGCCTTTCCATTCACAAAAATAGAAGGAAGAAAAGTTCCCATTTCCTGCTGTCTCATGTCCCCGGCCTATACAATATTTTTTTTCTGCAGACCCTTCAAAAGTCTGACCAAATCCTCGTTTCACTTGCATTATAAAGTACTGAGGATGCCATCTCTCCCCAATCCCAGGTCCTAAAGTCTAAGACAGTAGCGCAAACTAATGCTGCCAGATACAGGAAAAAAATTTTTGATTCGATTCAGCCCTATTGAATTGGTTTTTCAATTCGATTTTCCTGCCCAGTTGGGTGATTTTTTTCAAAACTCCTGGTGGGTTTTATAGCTTTTTCACCCCCTTTGGCTTCTCCTAACCACACTGGCGCTGTGGTGTAAATAAAATAAAGAAACAAAAAGGACTTTTCCTCTCTCTGTTAAATCCTAGCTCACGTTTGCAGTCCAACACCAGCTCTGGCAGGATACACATTTCAAATCTGACATATTATAATCACAAAACAGAAAATAAAATTAATTTTTCTACCTTTTGTTGTCTGGTTATATCTCAAATCTTGTTGGTCCAAGGCTCTGGTTTTCTTCTGATAACTTGCTTGCCAGGGTCTCCTTCTTTCTGCATGCTAACCATCCATCTGCCAACTCTGTCCTCCCTTTCCATTTCCCTTCCCTTCCCAGGAAGTCTGGTATCTTTCCTTTTTTTCATCTCCCTCCACAGATCCACCTTTTCTTAAATACCCTTTCATCCGGCATCTCTCCCTCCTTCCCCACCATCCCAGAGTCCACCATCTCTCCCTTTCTTTTCCTAATTACCCTCCTATCCAGTATCTCTATCCCTCCTCCACACCATCCCTTGTGTCCAATTTCTCTCCCTTTCTGTTCCTTCCCTCCCTAAATCCCATGGTCCATCATCTCTCTCCCTCTCCTCTATTTTCAGACCCATTATTTCTTCCCCCCCCCCAAAGTTTGGCATATGCACGTCTCTTTGAACACCCCCTTCCCTCCGTGTACTTCTAAATCATGGTCCCCCCCAAAGGCCTGTCCCCCCTTAAAGGTCTGCATGTCCCCCCCTTGAAGGCCTGTCCCATCCCCTTGTAGGCCTGTCCCCTCCTTGAAAACCTGCCTGCCTGTCCCCCCCTTGAAGGTCTGCACCCCCCGAAGGCCTGCACCTCCTGAAGGCCTGTCCCCCACTTGAAGGCCTGTCCCACCCCCTTGTAGCTTCTCCCCCCCTTGTAGGCCTGTCCCCCCTTGAAGGCCTGTCCCCCCTTGAAGGCCTGCACCCCCTTGAAGGCCTGCACCACCCCTCGAAGGCCTGCACTCCCTTGAAGGTCTGCACCCCCCCCGAAGGCCTGTCCCCCACTTGAAGGCCTGTCCCACCCCCTTGTAGCTTCTCCCCCCCTTGTAGGCCTGTCCCCCCTTGAAGGCCTGCCTGCCTTTCCCCCCCTTGAAGGCCTGCACCCCCCTGAAGGTCTGCACCCCCCCCGAAGGCCTGTCCCCCCCTTGAAGGCCTGTCCCACCCCCTTGTAGGCCTGTCCCCCCCTTGTAGGCCTGTCCCCCCTTTAAGGCCTGCCTGCCTGCCTTTCCCCCCCTTGAAGGCCTGTCTCCCCCTTGAAGGCCTGCACCCCCCTTGAAGGCCTGCACCCCCCCTTGAAGGCCTGCACCCCCTTGAAGGTCTGCACCCCTCCAAAGGCCTACACCCCCCCGAAGGCCTGCACCCCCCCCTGAAGGCCTGCCTGCCCCCCTTGAAGGTCTGCACCCCCCCCCCGAAGGCCTGTCCCCCCTTGAAGGCCTGCCTGCCTGCCTGTCACCCCCTCCCCCTTGAAAGCCTGCTTGCCTGCCCGCCCACCCCACCCTGAAAGCCTGATGCCCCGACCCACCCCGAAGGACCGCTCGCCCCCCTGGCCTCCCCGCACCACCTATGAACAGCCGCAGCAGGATCGCGAAGTCAGCGTCGGGTACCAGCCCTAAGGGGGTGTTCCCGGCCTTGCCGTTCAGTCCCCCGCCACCCCCGAAGGACCGCTCGCCCCACTGACCTTCCCGCACCACCTGTGAAGCAGCCCGCAGCAGGATCGCGAAGTCAGCGTCAGCGATTCCTGAGCTTCTTCCTGCGCAGCGATCCCGCCCCTCCTCTGACATCAGAGGAGGGGCGGGATCGCGGTGCAGGAAGCAGCGCAGGAATCGCTGACGCTGACTTCGCGATCCTGCTGCGGGCTGCTTCACAGGTGGTGCGGGAAGGTCAGTGGGGCGAGCGGTCCTTCGGGGGTGGCGGGGGACTGAACGGCAAGGCCGGGAACACCCCCTTAGGGCTGGCACCCGGGGCGCACCGCCCCCCCCCGCCCCCCCCTTGGTACGCCACTGGGTAGCTCCACTGATTGACTTTTTCAATGAGCTTCTAGAGTCAGGAGTGGTACCGGAAGACTGGAGAAGGGCGGATGTGGTCCCTCTCCACAAAAGTGGAAGTAAGGAAGAAGTAGGGAATTACAAGCCGATAAGTCTGACTTCTGTGGTAAGCAAATTAATGGAAATGCTTTTAAAACAGAGAATGATCAAGTTTCTGGAATTCTGTGGATTACAGGACTGGAGGCAACATGGATTCACTAGCGGTAGATCTTGTCAGACAAATCTGATCAATTTCTTTGACTGAGTGACCAGAGAATTGGATAGAGGATGTGTGCTAGATGTGGTGTATTTACATTTTAGCAAAGCCTTTGACAGTGTTCCACACAGATGTCTAATAAATAAACTGAGAGCCCTTAGGATGGGGGACCCAAAGTGACGGGCTGGGTCAGAAACTGGTTGAATGGAAGGTGACAGAGGGTAGTGATCAATGGAGATCGTTCTGAGGAAAGGGATGTTACCAGTGGTGTGCCTCATGGTTTTGTTCTTGAGCCTGTTCTTTTTAACATTTTTATAAATTATATTGCTGAATATAAATGATATTGCTGAAGGTTTGTCGGTTAAGATTTGCTCTTTGCGGATGATATCAAAATCTGCAATAGAGTAGACACGCCGGATGGTGTGAACAACATGAAGAAAGACCTGGCGAAGCTTGAAGAATGGTCTGAAATTTGGCAGCTAAAATTTAATGCTAAGAAATGCAAGGTCATGCATTTGGGCTGCAAAAACCAGAGAGAATGATATAGTTTAGGGGATGAAGAACTTATATGCATGACAGAAGAACGGGACTTGTGTGTGATTGTATGTGATGATCTTAAAGTGGCCAAACAGGTTGAAAAGGTGACGGCGAAAGCTAGGATGATTGGTTGCATAGGAAGAGGTATGGCCAGTAGGAAAAAGGAGGTATTGATGCCTCGGTATAAGACTCTAGTGAGACCTCATCCTATATAATAAAACCCTAGCTGCGCATGCGCACTCTTAACTGCGTGCTTCCATGATCCGTAGGTCTGTGGCCTCAGGAGTGCGCATGTGCGAGTCCCCAGCCTTACTTCTTCCCAGCACCTACCTACACTCGCCGACAGGACTGGCCGCCAGCGCTGGACTCCCTGCTCTCCACAATATTTGGCTCCTCTCACCAGCCGCACCAGCGTCGAAGGCTTCTGACGCTGGCGGGGATCGAGAGGAGCCGCGGCGACACCTTGCGGGGCGGGAAGCGCCGACAAAACACTCCAGTTGCTACGTTCTTCGCGGTCCCAACTCCAAACCTGCCAATTCCAGCAGCGTGTGTAGCACTCTATACACGCTGCATCGGGGCCTTCTACTGCCCTGATTTGCTCTGCTGCGTCTCTGATGATGTCTTCAGGGACGTGCCAGAGTAAATCAGGGCAGTAGAAGGCCCCGAAGCAGCGTGTGTAGCGTGCTGCACACGCTGCTGGAGTCGGCAGGTTTGTCGGGACCGCAGGAAGGGAAGGGGGGTAAGGGAAACGTTACTGCTGCACAGGGAAGTGGTGTGGGGGGAGGGAATGCGGCTGCTGTGGCTGCTGCACAGGGAAGTGGGGGGGATCGAAATGTTTCTGTACATGGAAGTAGGGTGGGGAGAAATGCTGCTGCACAGGGACATGGAGGGGGAGGGAATGCTGCTGTGGCTGCTGCACAGGGAAGTGGGGGGGAAAGAAAGACAGACAGCGGGAGGAAGGCAGACAGAAAGACAAAGGGGGCCAGGGAGAGAGACAGACAGAAACAAAGACAGCGGGAGGGAGAGAGAGACAGAAATAAAGAAAGACAGACAGACATATATTCTAGCACCCATTAATGTAAAGGGCTAAAATACTAGTTTAAAATATTGTGTTCACTTCTGGAGGCTGCACCTTCAAAAGATATAAAAAGGATGGAGTCGGTCCAGAGCTAGGCTACTAAAATGGTGTGTGGTCTTCGTGATAAGGTGTATGGGGACAGACTTAAAATCTCAATCTGTATACTTTGGAGGAAAGGCAGGAGAGGGGAGATATGATAGAGTCGTTTAAATACCTACATAATATAAATGTGCATGAGTCGAGTCTCTTTCATTTGAAAGGAAACTATGCAATGAGGGCATAGGATGAAGTTAAGAAGTGATAGGCTCCAGAGTAATCTGAGGAATTACTTTTTTTATGGAAAGGTTGGTAGATGCATTGAACAGTCTCCTGGAAGAGGTGGTGGAAACAGAGACTGTGTCTGAATTCAAGAGGGCCTGTGAAAAGCACAAGTGATCTCTCTCAGAGAGAGAAAGAGATAATGGTTACTGTGGATGGGCAGACTAGATAGGCCATTTGGCCTTATCTGCCGTCATGGTTCTATGTTTCTATGAAAGTAGACTCTCTTGGAGGGTGGTTTGGAGGCTTTTTCAAAAGGTTAATGGCACATCCTCAAGAAACTACCTGAAGGACCCATTTATCTGTTGTATTGTGGGTCCAATCCCCTACTAGTTGGAAGAGAGAGACATTGGCTATGCTCTTTATGAGAAAGTCAAAAAGACTGTTGAAACTGTGAAGGAAGACATTTGCTGTTTTTGTTGTCTCTGATGAGGACATCTATGAGAAGACTGGCATGAGGAGGAAGGCTGAAAAAATTACACCTGGGTGGATAGTAAGGTTGTCGTCAAGGAGCAGAATATTTTCTTGACTACTGTGTAGGTGGAGCAGATTGTACTTTGGACAGTGTTGTCAATTAGTATGTTTCTATATGTTTCCAGTAGCCTCCTCTATTTGTTATACAAAAAGGTCATCCCATACAAGATATGTTTGGCCCTTCACCAAAGGGCCCAGTTTGACATACTTCAGCCAGATGCTGTTTTGGACCAAAGTATGTTAGGCCCTTAACCAAAGCAGCATCTGGCTAAAGTATATCAGGCTGCCCAGGCTGAAGCTGAGGCATACTGCATCAAGGGAGGCAGTGTCTGAGACTGTAGTAAGGATGCTAATTATTGCTGCAACGGGACTTTAATTTGGTCCTGCAGGAAAGGTGCTGGTACCAATGTAGTAAAAGGTACTGCCAGCTCCGATTGAGATCAAGGCATCAGGGACTCAGATGTAGGACGACGCCCAATCACAGAAAGCATCTGGAGCGATGGAAAGCGCTCTGAATGTCAATGCTTCTGAGGAGTGGAAGATGGTGAGGAGGTGGAAGTCTGTCTAGAAGGTGAGTGCTGATGTTTCTTAGATTTTTTTTCAGGAGGTCCTCTGAGGTCTGACATGTAGAAGGCAAGCCGAAACCCCCTCTGGAAAGAACCGTTGGTTGAATGGATGTTGATGCTGACATCGACTTTGATGGAGGAGGTGCCTAGGCTGGTAATGTGTAGACATGGTAGAGGTAGACCCAAAAAGGTTTTCAAATTGGATTTGATGAGCCTTTAGAGCCCTTTTTTGCATGTGACCACAAAGGGTTTAAGAAATGTCCCGATGCTCAGGACAAAGACACTACACACACCATTTGTGAGGGTCTGAGCCTGAAATGGTCCTGTTATATCGAGAACATTTCTTGAATCCACTGGGCATTGGGGACATCAATGGGAGGACTGCTGATACTAATTCAAAGGACTCAATTGCAGGGGAGGTCAAGTAAAATAGTGACCGAAAAGAAGCTGACACTCCTGGTTGTGTTGGAGGTGGAAAACTGCTCAAAGTTGCGAAAAAAGAAAAATACAGAAACTAAAATAAAAGTATACGGAAAGCAATAAAACAAAAACTTATGAAGAAAAAATGGTAAGGGCATCTAAAGTGAATAAAAACCACAACAAAAATTCCCCCACACAGGAGTGTTTGAAAAACAGAGCTTCTTTGCTCCACAGAAAATGAAGAACTGAAGGTCCCGTGAGCCAATGTCTGGTGGGAAGGTGCAAGCACAATATGGACAGTTCTAAAGTTTTAAAGTGATAGTATACATGTCTGTACCAGGCTTTGTGGACAATGTCACCAATATGTGATAATATACTGCCTGTTGTCCTTGAAGAATGCCGTTTCCTCTAAGATGGGATTCAGCAACCTGTAGTACCAGGATTCCGCAAGTTGCTGAATCCCATGGGGCATCAAGGTGCTGTAAAGGATGAAACTTTACTGCACTTGATTAATTTTCCCCCTAAGTCTTTGATGAAGAAAGATATTTTTGACTTACAGTATATTGTGTAAAACCTCTGTAAGCAAGGAGAATGATACACATGATGGTTGTTAGGCTAAAAGAAAATCAATGTACAATGGAGTAGTTAATCTCAAGGTAAGAGTTTCAGTAAACATAGAAACATAGAAAATGACGGCAGAAAAGGGCCTCGGCCCATCAAGTCTGCCCACTCTAATGACCCACCCCCCCAACTTCACCCCAAAAGAGATCCCACATGCCTATCCCATCTTTTCTTAAAATCTGGTACGCTGCTGGCCTCGATCACCTGCAGTGGAAGTTCATTCCAATGATCAACCACCCTTTCAGTGAAGAAATACTTCCTGATGTCACCATAAAATTTCCTGCCCCTGATTTTCAGCGGATGGCCTCTTGTGGCCGTGGGACCTTTAAGAAAGAAGATATTATCTTCCACCTTGATATGGCCCGTGATATATTTAAATGTCTCAATCATGTCTCCTCTCTCTCTACGTTCCTCAAGTGAGTATAGCTGCAATTTACTCAGCCTTTCCTCATCTGGGATATCCTTGAGTCCCGAGACCATCCTGGTGGCCATTCGTTGAATCGACTCAACTCTCAGCACATCTTTTTGGTAATGTGTCCTCCAGAATTGTACACAATATTCCAGATGAGGTCTCACCATGGATCTGTACAATGGCATTATCACTTTGGGCTTCTGGCTGACGAAACTTCTGCGGATACAACCCATCATTTGTCTAGCCTTGGAAGAAGCCTTCTCCACTTGATTGGCAGTTTTCATATCTTCACTAATAAGAACATAAGAACATAAGAACATAAGAAGCGCCATCTCCGGATCAGACCTTCGGTCCATCAAGTCCGGCGATCCGCACACGCGGAGGCCCTGCTAGGTATTCACCTGGCTTATTTTATAGCCAACCATATCTTTATATGCCTATCTCAAGGAGATATGCATCTAGTTTGCTTTTGAAACCTAGGACTGTCGATTCCGCAATAATCTCCCCTGGGAGAGTATTCCAGATGTCAACCACTCTCTGTGTGAAGCAGAACTTCCTGACATTAGTCCTGAACTTGCCCCCCCTTAGCTTCATTTCATGTCCTCTTGTCCGTGTCAAATTGGACATTGTAAATAATCTTCTCTGCTCTATTTTGTCAATTCCTTTCAGTATTTTGAAGGTCTCGATCATATCCCCACGCAGTCTCCTTTTCTCAAGGGAGAACAATCCCAGTGTTTTAAGTCGATCCTCATATTCCAGTTTCTCCATACCCTTCACTAGTTTAGTTGCTCGTCTCTGCACCCTCTCCAGCAGTTTTATATCCTTCTTTAGGTAGGGAGACCAATGTTGGACGCAGTATTCCAAGTGGGGTCTGACCATTGCCCTATAAAGCGGCATTATAACTTTCTCCGATCTACTCGAGATTCCTTTCTTTATCATGCCCAACATTCTATTTGCCTTATTTGCCGCTGCCACGCATTGTGCCGACGGCTTCAGGGTCCTATCTATCAGTACACCCAGATCTCTTTCTTGTTCACTTTTCCCCAGAGTTGCACCTGACATTCTGTACTCGTATTCCTTATTTTTACTGCCTAAATGCATTACCTTGCATTTCTCCACGTTGAACTTCATCTGCCATTTCTCCGCCCATTTTTCTAACCGACACAAATCGCTCTGGAGTTCCTCACTGTCCTCCTGCGATCTAATTGCCCGGCAGAGTTTTGTGTCATCTGCAAACTTGATGATCTCACTGGATGTTCCGTTTTCCAGGTCATTGATATAAATATTAAAAAGGATCGGCCCAAGTACCGAGCCCTGGGGCACACCACTAGTCACTCTCTCCCAGTCGGAGAACTTCCCATTTATGCCCACTCTCTGCTTTCGGTTTTCCAGCCATTTGCCTATCCATCTTTGTATATCTCCCTCTATGCCATGGCTTTGTAGCTTCCTGAGAAGTCTTTCGTGTGGAACTTTGTCAAATGCTTTCTGGAAGTCCAAGTATATTATGTCCACCGGCTTTCCACTATCAATTTGCTCATTCACGGTCTCAAAGAATTGGAGTAAATTCGTCAGACACGATTTCCCTTTCCTGAATCCATGTTGACTGGGTTTCATCAAGTCGTGTGTGTCCAAGTGCTGAACTATGCTATCCTTGATCAGTGATTCAATCATCTTGCCGGGGACAGACGTAAGACTCACAGGTCTATAGTTGCCCGGTTCTCCTCTCGATCCTTTTTTGAAAATTGGCGTGACGTTCGCTTTCCTCCAGTCGTCTGGTATCTGACCAGTTCTGATTGACAGGTTTGCAAGTTTTTGCAATAACTCTCCAATTTCAATCTTCAATTCCTTCAAGACTCTCGGGTGAATTTCATCCGGTCCAGGTGATTTGTCACTTTTAAGTTTGTCGATCTGATAGTATATCTGGGCTAAGTCCACTTCAACTGTGGTGAGGCTGTCTTCTATTTCTCCTAAATCTCATTCCGCTGTAATCCTAGCTAAGGTCTCACCATTTAGGGTGTAAGTTCTGCACAGATTTCTACTGCCAAGGTGCATGACCTTACATTTTTTAGCATTGAAGCTTATCTGCCAAGTCGAGGACCAATGTTCCAGTAAGAGTAAATCCCATGTCATACTGTCGGGCAAAGTGCTTTTACCTACTATGTTGCATAGTTTGGCGTCATCGGCGAATAATGTTATTTTACCTTGAAGCCCCTGAGTCATAAGAACATAAGAAGTGCCATCTCCGGATCAGACCTTCGGCCCATCTAGTCCGGCGATCCGCACATGCGGAGGCCCTACCAGGTGTACACCTGGTGTAATTTTTAGTCACCTATATCCTTCTATACCTCATAAGAACATAAGACATAAGAAGTTGCCTCTGCTGGGTCAGACCAGAGGTCCATCGCACCCAGCAGTCCGCACTCAAGGCACTTCACCAGCAGTGTCGACATCAGCTTACTTAGTTCCGGAACTGTAAATGCGATGTCAGTCTGGGGCAGGGGGAGTGGTTAGTGAAGGACAAAAATGCCTAAGTCATTGTTCTTCAATTCTCCAGCGCTGCTGTGGCCTCCTCTGTGGCACACTTAAAATCTCAGAAGGCACAGTAGTGTGCCGCAGCACACGGTTTGCGATACACTGACATAGTTGGACTGTGTCCAAGAGAAAAATTATTCACTACTAGCTTTATAGCCCGTTACATTAACGGGTGCTAGAATATGTGTGTGTGTGTGTGTGTCTTTCTTTCTTTCTCTCTCTGGTCTCCTTAGCCGCTTTCTGTATTTCTGTCTTTTGGCTGTCCACCACCACCCCTTGCATGCTCCCCCTGTCCATTCTCCCTTCCTTTTACCTCCCCTGTGTCCACCACCATTCACTGCTCCCCTTATCCAGCAGCAGCCCTTCTCCCTTTGTTTTACCTCCCCCCCTGTCCATCAGCACCTCTTCCTGGTCTCCCTATCCAGCAGTAGGCCTCCCTTCCTCTCCCCCCTTTCCATCAGCACCTCTTCCTGCTCCCCCTGTCCAGCAGTAGGGAGCTACTTCAAAGTGCTGTTATTTAATAACTTCCTTTTATCAAGTTTTCTATTGTCATTTCTGCCTTTAATTTTGAAGCTAACTGCAATTGTCTACTCCTTTATGACTTCTCTTTTTCTCAGTCTCTGTTCTTGTCTGCTCATCTTTTCATATCACTAATCCTATTGAATGTTGTGCTGCTCAGCCTGCTTTGTATGGAACCTGGGGAGGAAGGCCGCCGCAGCTTCGTGCGACTGGTTCGGTGGGAGTTTGGTCGGTGTTGAGCGTGGGACTCTGTTTCCCACACAGTGCCGCGCTGTGCTTGGAGCGTCTTTGGCGGAGAGGGGAGGCCTGTACAGGAGGAGAAGCCCCAGAGCCGCCGCCATTCAGCGCCTGTACATCGCGCTCTTCAGCATGAGCAGCAGCAGCCAGCAAAGGACCAGCTCGTTCGCCGACTTGGGCTCGGGGCCTTCTGCTGTTGGAGGAGCGGAGCGGGCTTCTGGAGGCGATCGGCGGCTTGCTGCGGTCAGGAAGACTGACTGCGAGGTCCTCAGTACGCGACTAAAGAGGACATCAAAGTTACCAAAATTGCAGATGTCAAGTACACCGGAGAATCCCTTTGGGTGAATTTGGCTAGGGGGAAGGACAAATGCCTGTATCTTGGTGTAGTATACAGACCTCCAAGATAACAGGAGGACATGGATATAGAATTAGTTGAAGACATTGAGAATATCACTTTGCGTGGAGACACGGTATTGTTAGGAGACTTCAATATGCCTGATGTGGATTGGAACAATCTTTCCGCTACGACCAGCGGCAGCAGGAAGCTATCAACCTCTAAAAAGGGAGCGAGACTCAGACAAATAGTATTAGAGCCCACTAGGGATCGGGTGATACTAGACCTAATACTCACCAACGGAGAAAGTGTTAAAGAGGTCTCGGTAGGCGATACGTTGGCCTCCAGTGACCACAACATGATATGGTTCAACCTCAGGAAAGGTTTCACTAAGTCAAGCACATCAACCAAGGTCCTCAACTTTAAGGGCACAAACTTCGAAAGCATGGGAGATTTCGTCCATCGGGCACTGCAAAACCATGCCGAAACAGATAATGTAGAGGTAATGTGGTCAACTCTGAAATCAACCTTACATGAAGCAACCAACCGCTACATCAAAGAAACAATACATTTACATTTGTGATTTCTATTCCGCCTGTGCCTTGCGGTTCTAAGCGGATTACAGTTAAAAGAGATCAGGACATTACCGAGAGAATTACATTACAACGATTTAAGTAAATTACATGTTGTGGTATAGAAATACAAGTATAAGATATCTGGATTTATCGATAGAATAACTTGACAGGGTTCAAGTAGTTACAAGGTTCAGTGGGGAAAACAATATAGGCAACTGAAGAAAGATACCTAACTTTGAAGGAATCAGTTAAGTGGATACCTAAGGGAGATGCTTATTTAGGAGTTTGGATATTTTTGGTAAATGAGGTTCAAGGGGATGACTAGTGTGTTATTTGCTGGGGAGAGTGCATGTGCGATTGGGGAGGGGAATATTAAGTAAGGACGTGTTTTTTGAAAAGAAATGTTTTGATTTCTTTCCAAAACACTTTGATGTCTGTTGTTTTGATCATCAGTTTGGTGATGGTGGGGTCAATTTTCGCTGCCTGAGTTGCTAGAAGGGTTTCGTAAAGTTTCTTATGTCGGGTACCATTATGAGGGGGGAAGGTGAAAAGATTCTGAGTTCTTCTTGATCTGGGTAGTCGGTAGCGGCAAAGACGGTTGTTCAGGTAATTGGGGGCCATACCATGGGTTACTTTGAAAAGTAAGCAGTAGAGTTTGAATTGAGTTCTTGCTTTTATCGGAAGCCAGTGAGAGTCTACATAGGCGGGTGTGACGTGGTCGAATTTGCTGAGCGAGTAGATGAGTCTGATAGCTGTGTTCTGAACGGTCTGTAGTTGTTTTATCATAGTATTTGGGCAAGGTAGGTAGAGGCTGTTGCAGTAATCTAAGGAGCTGAGTATGAGGGATTGTACAATGATCTTGAAGTGTTCTTTGGAAAATAATTTTCTTATTTTTCTTAGGTTTCGCATGGTGAAGAATGCTTTTTTTATGGTTTTGTGTATTTGTGTTTGCATTGTGCAGCCTCTGTCTAGGTGTGTTCCCAGAATTTTGAGAGTATTCTGTATTGGATATTTGATTGTGTTTACATCTAGTTCTGTTAGGGATGGTTTTTGTTCCTTCTCTAGTAGTAGGAATTTGGTTTTCTCTGCATTCAGTTTTAACTTGTGGTTCGTCATCCATTTTTCTACAGTTTCCAATGTTGTATTCAGGCGTCCGTTGGAGGTGGGGTCTTGGATGTCGAAGGGGAGGAGGATGGTTATATCATCCGCGTAGCTGAAGGATGTAATGTTTAGGGCGTCTAGGGCCGTGCCTAGGGATGCTATGAAGAGATTGACCACAGTGGTTCTCTGCGGAGATCTCAGACCTCATAAAAAAGAAGAAAAGAGCGTTCATCCTCTACAAACAATCAGGGAAGTGAGAATCCAAGAAAGACTATCTGGCAAAGTCAAAAGCGGTCAAAACGGCAGACAGGGAGGCCAAACTCCGAATGGAGAACCTTGCGAAGAACATCAAGAAGGGCGATAAATCCTTCTTCTGGTATATTAGTGACAGAAAAAGAAACACAGATGGGATAGTACGCCTTAGGAAACCCGACGGGAACTATGTAGAATCGGACTCCGACAAAGCCAAACTTTTAAATGAATACTTCTGCTCGGTCTTCACTTGCGAGGCACCGGGATCTGGCTCTCAGCTGCCGACGAGGGATAACTCGGAAGACCCGTTTCGAAATTTCGAGTTTACGCCCAGCAGTGTCTACGAGGAGCTATCAAAACTCAAGATGAACAAAGCTATGGGACTGGACAAACTACACCCCAGGGTGCTCAGGGAGTTGAGTGACGTCCTGGCAGAACCGTTATCTGCGCTCTTCAATCTTTCCCTAAGTACAGGAAGAGTCCCGTTGGATTGGAAAATGGCTAAAGTCATTCCACTCCACAAAAAGGGATGCAGGACGGAGGCTGAGAATTATAGACCAGTGAGTCTCACATCGATAGTGAATAAACTTATGGAAACACTAATCAAACGCCAATTGGATACGATCCTGAATGAGGAGAATCTACGAGATCCCCATCAACATGGTTTTACGAAGGGAAGGTCCTGTCAATCAAATCGGATCAGCTTCTTTGACTGGGTAACAAGAAAGCTGGATATAGGGGAGTCCCTGGACGTCGTGTACTTGGACTTCAGCAAAGCGTTTGATAGCGTCCCACACCACAGGTTATTGAGCAAGATGTGTTCGATGGGACTGAGTGAAACATGGGTTAGGGACTGGCTTAGAGGTAGACTTCAGAGGGTAGTGGTAAACGGTACCCTCTCTGATACGACGGAGGTGATCAGCGGAGTGCCGTAGGGCTCGGTCTTGGGCTCGATCCTATTTAACATCTTCGTAAGAGACTTGGCTGAGGGGCTTCGAGGTAAAATTACATTATTTGCCAATGACGCCAAACTATGCAACATAGTAGGCAACCGCACAACAGATGAAAGCACAGTGCCCGACAAAAGCTCAATGCCCGACAGTATGATGCAGAACCTACTCCTGCTGGAGCATTGGTCAAAGACTTGGCAACTAAGTTTCAATGCCAAAAAATGCAAGGTCATGCACCTTGGCGACAAACATCTATGCAGGACTTACACCCTAAATAGTGAGATCCTAGTAAGGACTGTAGCAGAACTTGACTTGGGGGTGATCATTAGCAAAGACATGAAGACTGCCAATCAAGTGGAGAAAGCTTCATCCAGAGCTAGACAAATCATGGGCTGTATCCGTAGAAGTTTCGTCAGCCGTAAGCCCGAGGTCATAATGCTGTTGTACAGATCCATGGTGAGACCCCATCTGGAATACTATGTACAATTCTGGAGGCTGCATTATCAAAAAGATGTGCGGAGAGTTGAGTCGGTTCAGTGAATGGCCACCAGGATGGTCTCAGGTCTCAAGGATCTCCTGTATGAGGAACGACTGGGTAAGTTGCAGCTGTACTCACTCGAGGAATGCAGAGAGGGGAGACATGATCGAGACGTTCAAATATGTCACAGGTCGTATCGAGGTGGAAGAGGATCTCTTTTTCCTTAAAGGACCCACGGCAACAAGAGGGCATCCGTTGAAAATCAGGGGTGGGAAATTTCATGGCGACACCAGAAAATATTTCTTCACTGAAAGGGTGGTTGATCGCTGGAATAATCTTCCACAACAGGTAATTGAGGCCAGCAGCATGCCAGATTTTAAGAAAAGATGGGATTGGCATGTGGGATCTCTTCATGGAGGTTAACTACCTCCATGAAGAGATCCCACATGGCATTAGTGTGGGCAGACTAGATGGGCCGTGGCCCTTTTCTGCCGTCATGTTCTATGTTTCTATGACTGGAGGTGCACTGATAAATAGGAAGACGTCGGGAAGGGGTGGGCAGCAGACAATGCGGTTCTCCAAAGTCCCGATCCCTTCCCGAAGCTGGAGAGGGGTGGGAAAAGCTCGCAATCGCCTCTTTTTTAATTTTGAAGTTGCCATGGCAGCAGAGATGTGAATTTGGGCTCAGTGTCACTGAGGCTTCCTTCGCTCTCCCAGGCCTGCTCTCCTTCTCCTAAGTACCGACTCCTCACTCCCCGCCATCTAGCGCATGCACACTCGTGCCGCCACACCGCGACAGATCAGGGAACACGTGGCGTGAGTGCACATGCGCGCTTAGCGTTTTATTATTATAGATTCAAGTGTCTCTTCCTTTTTTTGCAAGAAGTAAAGTTGGAGTTTTGCCATTTAATCTCTGCTGTGGTCTTCCGTCATTTGGAGCGAGAGTGGATTGTGTGGTAAGAATCTTGCTGTGGCCTACCAGTATTATTGTTGGTCATAGCCCTGGTCCCATAACAAATAAAATACTTTGTTTGACCCTGCCAGAATCCAGATAAATCAGTTACTTACCGTAACAGCTGTTATCCAGGGACAGCAGGCAGATATTCTCACATGTGGGTGGTGTCATCCATGGAGCCCCAGTATGGACAGCATTAAAAGTATAGTATCACTTTAAGTTTTTAGAAACGTTGTGACTGCCTGCACCACGCATGTGCGAGTGCCTTCCCACCTGATGTAGGCTCACGGTTCCTCAGTTCCGTAAGCAAACTAAGAAGCTAACCAGGGGAGGTGGGTGGGTTGTGAGAACATTTGCCTGCTGTCCCTGAATAACAGCTATTAAGCACAGTTACTTACCGTAACAGGTGTTATCCAGGGACAGCAGGCAGATATTCTTGACTGATGGGTGACGGCACCGACGGAGCCCCGGTACGGACAATTTTAGAGTGATTGCACTCTAAGAACTTAGAAAGTTCCAGTAGGCCGCACCGCGCACGCGCGAGTGCCTTCCCGCCCGACAGAGGCGCGCGGTCCCCAGTTAGGATAAGCCAGCTAAGAAGCCAACCCGGGGAGGTGGGAGGGACGCAAGAATATCTGCCTGCTGTCCCTGGATAACACCTGTTATGGTAAGTAACTGTGCTTTATCCCAGGACAAGCAGGCAGCATATTCTTGACTGATGGGTGACCTCCAAGCTAACAAAAAGAGGGATGGTGGGACGGTTGGCCATTAGGAGAACAAATTTTGCAAAACAGATTGGCCGAAGTGTCCATCCCGTCTGGAGAAAGCGTCCAGACAATAATGAGATGGAAAAGTATGAACTGAGGACCAAGTAGCAGCCTTGCAGATTTCCTCAATAGGAGTGGAACGGAGGAAAGCTACAGATGCTGCCATGGCTCGGACTCTATGGGCCGTGACAGAACCTTCCAGTGTCAGTCCGGTCTGAGCATAACAGAATGAAATGCACGCTGCCAGCCAATTAGACAACATACGTTTAGAAACAGGACGTCCCAATCTATTCAGATCAAAAGACAGAAATAGTTGGGGAGATGATCTGTGGGGCTTAGTGCGGTCTAAATAGTAAGCTAGAGCCCTCTTACAGTCTAAAGTATGTAGAGCCTGTTCCCCTGAATGTGAATGAGGTTTCGGAAAGAAAACAGGCAGAACAATGGATTGGTTTAGATGAAAATCAGAAACAACCTTAGGAAGAAACTTTGGGTGCGTACGCAGAACCACCTTGTCGTGATGGAATACTGTGAAAGGTGGGTCCGCAACTAGTGCATGAAGCTCACTGACCCTCCTGGCAGAGGTGAGGGCAATAAGGAAAAGTACCTTCCAAGTGAGAAACTTGAAAGGAGAGGTAGCCAAAGGTTCAAATGGAGGCTTCATTAAGGCGGAAAGAACCACATTGAGATCCCAGATAACAGGAGGGGCTTTAAGAGGTGGTTTAACATTAAAAAGACCCCGCATGAACCTGGACACCAAGGGATGAGCTGAGAGGAGTTTTCCATGGACTGGCTCATGAAAAGCCGCTATAGCACTGAGATGGACTCTGATTGAAGTGGACTTGAGGCCAGAGTCTGACAAAGAAAGAAGATAATCCAACAAGGTCTCCACTGCAAGGGAAGTGGGATTATAATGATGAAGAAGACACCAGGAAGAAAACCGTGTCCACTTCTGATGGTAACATTGAAGGGTGGCCGGCTTCCTGGAGGCATCCAGAATGGAACGAACAGGCTGAGACAACAGCGTATCATGAGACGTCAGCCCGAGAGATACCAAGCTGTCAGGTGCAGAGACTGGAGGTTGGGATGTAGAAGGGTTTCCTGATGCTGTGTAAGCAGAGACGGATACAGTGGCAGAAGAAAAGGTTCCCTGGAACTGAGTTGAAGAAGAAGGGAGAACCAATGTTGCCTGGGCCACCTCGGAGCAATCAGAATCATGGTTGCTCGTTCCCTCTTGAGCTTGAACAAGGTTCTCAACATGAGAGGCAGAGGAGGGAAAGCGTACAGGAACAGATTGGACCAATCGAGGAGAAATGCATCCGCTGCCAGACGGTGAGGAGAGTAGAGTCTGGAGCAGAAAAGGGGCAGCTGGTGATTGTGAGGAGCTGCAAAGAGGTCTATCTGAGGAGTGCCCCACTGAGCGAAGATGGATTGTAGAGTTACAGGATCTAGAGTCCACTCGTGAGGCTGGAGAATCCTGCTGAGCTTGTCTGCTAAGGAATTCTTCTCTCCCTGAATGTAAATAGCTTTCAGGAATAGATGATGATCTGTGGCCCAGGCCCAAATCTTCTGAGCTTCCTGACATAAGAGGCGAGAGCCTGTCCCACCCTGCTTGTTGATGTAGTACATCGTAACTTGATTGTCTGTGCACAGCAGAAGGACCTGAGGAAAGAGAAGATGTTGGAAGGCCTTGAGGGCATAAAACATCGCTCTGAGTTCCAGAAAATTGATGTGATGCTTCTTTTCCTGAGCTGTCCAAAGACCTTGAGTTTGGAACTCGTTCAAATGAGCTCCCCATGCATAAGGAGAGGCGTCGGTGGTGATGACTAGTTGATGAGGAGGTAGATGGAACAGAAGACCTCTGGATAGATTTGAGTATACCAACCACCATTGTAGAGACTGACGAAGAGATGACGTCACAGATATGTGACGTGAGCAAGGATCCGTCGCTTGGGACCACTGAGTAGCAAGGGTCCATTGAGGAGAGCGCAGGTGAAGACGTGCGAGAGGTGTGACATGAATTGTGGACGCCATGTGACCCAAGAGAATCAGCATTTGCTTTGCCGAGATGGAACGCTGTAAAAGCACCTGCTGACATAGAGATTGAAGCGTTTGAAGACGGTTGGATGGCAGAAACGCTCTCATAAGGACTGTGTCCAAGATAGCTCCAATGAATTGAAGTCTCTGAGTGGGGATGAGATGAGATTTGGGTAGATTGATCTCGAACCCCAGAAGTTGAAGAAACCTGATGGTTTGGTTGGTGGCCAGGAGAACAGTCTGAGATGTATTGGCCTTGATTAACCAGTCGTCCAGGTAAGGAAAGACCTGAAGGTGGTGAGATCTTAGAAAGGCAGCCACCACAATCAGACATTTGGTGAACACTCTTGGAGAGGAGGCAAGACCGAAGGGCAGCACCTTGTATTGGTAATGACAACGGTTGATCATGAAGCGTAGGTACTGTCTGGAGACCAGATTGACCGGTATATGAGTGTATGCATCTTTGAGATCGAGGGAACATAGCCAGTCGCCTTGATTGAGAAGAGGATAAAGAGTGGCCAGAGAAAGCATCTTGAACTTTGACCAAATATTTGTTGAGATCGCGGAGATCTAGAATGGGTCGGAGATCTCCTGTTTTTTTGGGGACTAAAAAATAACGGGAGTAAAACCCCTGCCCCTTTTGATCTAGAGAAACCTCCTCTATAGCGTTCAGAAGGAGGAGGGATTGAACCTCCTGGAGAAGAAGGGAAGATTGAGGAGTGTGCAAAGCAGACTCTTTTGGTTGACTTGAAGGAGGTAGAATCTGAAAGTTGAGAGAATAGCTGTGGTGTATGATGTTCAGGACCCACTGATCTGACGTGATCAGTTCCCAACGGCTTTTGAAATGAGTAAGGCGTCCTCCTATAGGCTGTGGAAGTTGGGCAGAAGGAACGAGACTGGCTATGTTCTGGAGAACCAAGTCAAAAGGGTTGTGTAGACTTTTGTGAAGGTGTAGGTTTTACCTGCTGCTGTTGTTGAGGCTGTCTAGCAGCTGGTCGTTGTTGTCTCTGACGTCTAGGCTGTTGTGCAGCTTGAGGCAGAGGACGAGCCACAAATCTACGTTGGTAGGTTGATTGTGGACAAAAAGGTCTGGTTGGTGGAGGCTTCTTAGTTTTAAGAAGCGTGTCCCATCTAGTCTCATGAGCCGATAGTTTTTGAGTAGTGGAGTCCATGGAATCTCCAAACAGCTCATCCCCCAAGCAAGGTGCATTGGCTAGTCGATCCTGGTGATTGACGTCCAGTTCTGAAACTCGAAGCCAAGCTAGCCGTCGCATGGCCACTGACATGGCTGTGGCTCTGGAGGTCAGCTCGAAGGTATCATAAATGGATCTGACCATGAATTTACGAAGCTGTAAAAGAGAGGAACAAGTTTGGTGAAAAGCAGACTTTTTCCGATCAGGAAGATATTTCTCAAAAGCAGTGAGATTTTGAATAAGCTGCTTAAGATAAAAAGAAAAATGAAATGCATAATTTCCTGATCGATTGGCTAACATTGCATTTTGGTATAGCCTTTTACCAAACTTGTCCATGGATTTTCCCTCTCTGCCAGGAGGGACTGAGGCATACACACTAGCCCCTTTGGACTTTTTTAAAGTGGACTCAACTAAAAGGGACTCATGAGGCAGTTGGGGTTTGTCAAACCCAGGGATAGGAATGACCTTATACAAGGAATCCAATTTTCTGGGAGCTCCAGGAATAGTTAAGGGAGATTCCAGATTCTTATAAAACGTCTCTCTCAAGATATCATGGAGAGGTAACTTAAGGTATTCCTTTGGAGGCTGGTCAAAATCCAAGGCAT
The DNA here is from genome assembly GCF_902459505.1 of Geotrypetes seraphini. Lineage (NCBI taxonomy): Eukaryota > Metazoa > Chordata > Amphibia > Gymnophiona > Dermophiidae > Geotrypetes > Geotrypetes seraphini. Next base: position 395,137,294 of record NC_047085.1, on the reverse strand, counting down.
CTAGAAAAGCTTTGGATTTCTTTGACTCAGCCTCCAAAGGAATGGAGAGAGAGTCACACATTTCCTTTAAAAAGGAAGAAAAAGAAGACACCTCTGGTCTAGAAGAGGGTCCTAAAGCAGACGGGTCCTCATCACCAGAAGAGCACTCCCCCTCAGAAAGAATAGGATCCTCTGAGTCACCCCACAAGTCAGGATCTCGAACCTGAAAACTCCGGTCTCGAGATTCCGGAGTGGAAGGTTGTAAATGATGGGATTTGCGGAGAGACTTCCCTGACCTGCCTGACTCGGTACCGGGGGATGTCATGGTATGCACCGGAGCCGAAGTCTGTACAGCTTGATGGTGAGCTCTCGGCTCCGGTGCAAGAATCGGCATGGAGACCGAGGAAACAGATTGTACCGGTACCGATAAAGTGGATGTCGATAAAATAGGACGGTCCACTATCGGTACCAGTGGCTCAGACTGAACTGGTACCGGTAGATTCGGTGCCAGGAATGAAGGTAGGAGGTGCTGTAACTGTTCTTTAAGTTGCGCCTGCAGAACAGCAGCTATACGGTCTTCGAGGGAAGGCACCGGTACTGCTTTTTTCTTTTGCGGTACCTGCGGTGCCGCTCTACGCCCCGAGGATGAGGAATCCGATGTAGAGGGGCTCACCTCTATTGGGGCGGAGCGCTTCCGTGGGCGCCTCGAGGTCGGCAGGATTGGGCTCGCTGCCATCGAGACCGGAGGACGCTCCAACGGGGAAGGCTTCTTAGCTGGCTTACCTGACGGAGTCGACACCGACGCGGTATCGCGTGGTGTCGATGATGTGGGTGCCGACTGCGCCGGTGCCGATGTCGGTGCCGGTGTTGTAGGATCAGACATTTCGGCACCAAACAGTAATTTCTGTTGAATTTCTCTATTTTTAAGAGTTCTCTTTTTCAAAGTCGCACAGCGGGTGCAGGTAGACGCTCGATGGTCGGGACCAAGACACTGGAGACACCAATTATGTGGGTCAGTTAGTGAAATTGGTCGTGCACACCGCTGGCACTTCTTGAAGCCGGGCTGAGGGGGCATGAATGTAAAGACGGCTTCAGCCAAATCGAAGGCCGAGGCCTCGATGGTGGCAAAAGGCCCCGCCGGGGCAAAACCGAAAATGAAGGAAAAAAACAAATGTTTTTTTTTTTAATAAAGAAAAGAAAGAAAAAAGGAAAGGAAATAAAATTTCCTTAACAAGTTTACGCGAGCGGGAAGTTTACACAAAAATTCTCTCACAACGGCCGTTGAGAGAGACGCATCTTCTTAGCTCCGCAGAAACTAAGAAACTGGGGACCGCGCGCCTCTGTCGGGCGGGAAGGCACTCGCGCGTGCGCGGTGCGGCCTACTGGAACTTTCTAAGTTCTTAGAGTGCAATCACTCTAAAATTGTCCGTACCGGGGCTCCGTCGGTGCCGTCACCCATCAGTCAAGAATATGCTGCCTGCTTGTCCTGGGATAACAGTAAGTAACTATGCTTTATACCAGGCCAAGCAGGCAGCATATTCTCACATGTGGGACTCCCTATCTTACTATAATGGGATGGAGGGAGAGTTGGCTATTAAGAAAATAAATTTTGCAATACAGCTTGGCTGTAGTGACCATCCCATCTGGAATAGAATTCCAGACAGTAGTGAGATGTGAATGTGTGAACTAAGGACCAAGTAGCAGCTTTACAGATCTCATCAATGGGAGTGGAACATAAGAAAGCAACTGAAGCTGCCATAGCTCAGATCTTATGTGCTGTTACACGACTTCCGAGTTGCAGCCCAGCCTGAACATAGAAGGTAATACAGGTCACCAACCATGTGGAAATAGTTCTCTTGGATACAGGCCAACCCAACCTGTTAGGATCAAAGGAGATGAACAGTTGAAGAGATGTTCTATGTGGCTTAGTCCTTTGTAAGTATGAAGAGCTGTTTCTCCAGGTGAGAATGAGACTTGGGGAAAATACACTGGAAGCACGATGGATTGATTTAAATGAAATTCTGTGACTACTTTTGGGAGGAATTTTGGATGAGTACAAAGCACTACTTTATCATGGTGGAACACTGTAAAATGTGGGTCCACCACCAACTCTTGGAACTCACTCACTCGATGAGCAGAAGTAATGGAGATTAGAAATACCACTTTTCAAGTGAGATATTTGAGAAGAGCCGAACATTGGTTCAAAAGGAGGCTTAATCAATTGAAAGAGAACATTGGAATAGAGAATATTGAAAAGTCCTTTCATTAATCTGGAAACAAGAGGATGAGCAGTCAAAGATTCACCATTGACTGGTCCGTGAAATGCATTGATAGCACGAAGATGAACTCTGACTAGAGGTTTTAAGACCTGAGTTTGATAGATGGAGAAGATAATCCAATACCGAAGATAGAGGAGGATGAAGCATCATGATGATGAAGAGAACACCATGTAGAAAACCTTGTCCACTTCTGTAGGTAGCATTGCTGTGTAGAAGGATTTCTGAATGCATCCAAAATGAGATTGGCAGGATCCAAAAGATCAGTGTCGGCTAAAGTCATCCTGAAAGGTACCAAGCTGTCAAATGCAAGGACTGCAGATTGGGATGCAAAAGAGATCTATGACTCTGTGTTAGAAGAGATGGAAAGATCTGCAGAGGCATCGGTTCCTTGACATTGAGTTGAAGTAGAAGGGAGAACCACGGTTGTCCAGGCCACCAAGGAGTTATTAGGATCTTGGTAGCTGACTCTCGTACGAGCTTGACTAACATTAGAGAATGACATGGTGACTGCCGAACCTGCCAAAATGGAGAGAAAAAAACTGGTCGGTACAGGGACAAGGCCATTCACCATCCCTTGGAGCAGTGAATGGCCTTTTCCCTGCAGTAAAGTATCTGCCGCATTGCTTCTCTTCCCACCTCTCGTCAGCAGCTTTCCTCACAATCACATTTGCTCTCTTCCACCAGCGGCCAAAAAAAAACCATCCAGACATCTCTTCCCCTCATCGGGCTACCTTCCTCCTTTCCCCTCACCTTTGCAGGCGCTCTTCACTTTCTGAGGTGTCTGGATGTGGTAACCATTCTCAGAAGTCCTGCGTGACTGCCCCAAAGCTTCTCCTTTGACTCACTTCCTGTTTCCACCTGGACAGCTTGCTCAGAGAAGCTTTGGGGCAGTCACGCAAGACTGTGAGAATGTTGCTGTGTCCGGACACCTCAGAAAGTGAAAAGCACCTGCAAAGGTGAGGGGAAGAGGTTGAGTGGCACTGAAGAGAAGTGGAGGGAGAGGGGGGAATGGTAACAGATGCTGGATGGAAGCAGAGAAGGGAGCAGATGCTGAAAGTGGAAAGAGAGGGAGCAGATGCTAGAAGGAAGCAGGGAGGAAAGGAGAAGACACTGGATGGGATGGGAGGGGAGAGAAAGAGAGAGAGGGGAACAGACACTGGATGGGAGAGGATAGAGAGGGGAGCAGACTCTGGAAAGAAGTGGAGAGAACAGAGAGCACATACTGGATGGAAGGAGGGGATAAAGAAAAAGAGCACATGCTGGATTGGGGAAGAGGATAGATTTAGTGAGATAGTGGAAGGGGTGAGGGAAAAAGGTGGCAAGCTATAGGTAGACACAATGAAAGGGAAATTGAGGACTGGAAAGTAAGCAGATAAGAGGTAGAAAACAAATTGAGAAGGAAGTGCAGAAAAGAAAAGGAAGTAAAAGTGAGAGAGAGTTACCAGAGCATTGGGGGAGAGGGAGGAGACAGATACCAGATCTGAAGGGAGGAAAAGAGGAGAGAGATGCTAAAAACTACCTGGGGGAAGGATTGAGAGATGGAAGGGAAGAAGACAAAGATGCCAGACCATGGGGGGGAGCAAGAAAAGAAGATGGGTGTCAGACCAATGGAGGGGGGAGCGAGGGAGAGGTGGACATTCTGGTAGAGACATAGAAATAGAGCAGATGCCATATGGAATAAGCAGAGAAGGCAGACAGTGGATGGAAGGAAGAGAATGACGAGAAGATTAGGAAAGCAGAAACCAGACATCATAGCTATAAAAAAAATATTTCTATTTCTTTTATTTTTTTGCTCTAGTAATAATAATAATAATAACTTTATTCTTATATACCGCCAACAATCTTGCGACTTCTAGGCGGTTTACAATGAAGAGAAACTGTACAGACAGCGAATTACAGAGTATAGCATTGAACATCTAGTGATAGTAACAGGAGAGTTACAGGGCTGTGTATTACATGGTTTCACAATGAGTAGCATTATACAGTCAACGATATTCAGAGCATAAGTAGGAGAAGAGAAAGGAGATTGCGCTTTGAGTTACAAAGGTGCAAGGCTGCGAAGGTGAAAAAGATAACATAAGATTTTGATGAGAAGTAAGTTGTTAACTTGGTACATTTGAACGAAGGACGGGCACCAGTGGGAAAAACTGGTAACAATTAAAGATAGAAATTTTGGCAGAAGAGGGTAGACGGACTCCTTGGGATGGGAGGAGGCTCCGATTTTAGGGGAGAAGTCTAGTTAGGTTATAAATTTCTTAAACAATGTGGTTTTTAGTTCTTTCCTAAAGATACTATATGATTCTCTGGCGGCATCAGTGAAGTAGCCTGTCCAAGTTTGCAGTCTACCTGCTTGGAATTTGAATGTTCTATCAAAGAAGGTGCGATATCTACAGCCTATGATATTTGGGTAGGTAAAGAGGTTACGGTTTCTGGTAGGCCTAATAGAGGAGTGGAATTCGAAGTGAGGTAGTAGGTAGCTGGGGGCCAGTCCCCAGATTAGTTTATAGCAGAGGCAGGAGAATTTGAATAGAATTTGTGCTTCAATTGGTAACCAATGAAGGAGTTTGTAGAATGGACTAACATGATCGCTCTTCTTTAGTCCGAATATTAGACGGATGGCTGTATTTTGAACTATTCTCAGTTTTCTCACATTTTTTAAAGATATTCCCAAGTAGACAATGTTACAGTAGTCCAGGGTGGATAAAATCAGTGATTGTACCAATATTCTGAAGGATAGTGAGTCGAAGTATTTTTTTATGGTTTTCAGTTTCCAAAGGATGAAGAAGCATTTTTTAGTCACCGAGTTTATGTGCTCGGTCAGGGACAGGTGGGTATCCAGGATGACTCCCAGTATTTTTATGGTTTTTAGTATTGGGTGATCATGGCCGTTTACATATATTGTAGTTGCGGAGATTTTCTCATTTGGGCTAGCAAGGAAAATCTTTGTCTTTTCTTAGTTTAATTTCAGTTTGAAGTTTAAAGTCCATTTTTCTATTTCGAGCATGATGGAGGAGATATGTTTTGAGTTGGTTGAGGTCACATTTGTTATTGGTATTAATATGGAGATGTCGTCTGCGTATATATAATAAGTTAGGTTAAGCTTTTGTAAAAGGTGGCCTAGAGAAGAGATGTATATATTGAACAAGGTGGGAGATAGGGGGGGGATCCTTGTGGGACTCCCGAGGGGCTTTTCCAGGGTTCAGAGTAAAGTAGTATTGTAGCTGTGTTGATAAACTCTAATTTATAAAATGACAATTGTATAGAATGTTGCTTCTTTTTATACTTTACTAAAATCAGTTCAGTGTAAAACTATTTGAGGCTTGTGTGGATGGGGTCAGATGGTTTGTGGGGACCGAGCTCACAGGGACAGGATGGGGACCGAGCTTATGGGGATGGGGCAGGGAGAGGGATTGAGTTTACAGGTACGGGGCAGAAACGGGGACAAATTTTTTCCCTGTGTCATTCCCTATCATCTTGAGAATGAGAGGAATCGGTGGAAATGCATAAAGGAATTTGTACGTCCAATCCAAAAGAAAAGCATCCACCTCCAGGTATTGCGGAAAGTATTGTTTGAAACAGAATTGAGGCAGCTTGTTATTGTGGGGGGACACAAACAAGTCTATCTGAGGAGTCCCCCAAAGAGAGAATATCTGACACAAGTCCAAGGAGTTGAGCGTCCACTCATGTGGTTTGAGAAAGCTCCTGAGTTTGTTGGTGAGAGAATTTTTCTCCTTTTGAATATAGACCACTGAGGAATATTTTGTTCCAAATCTTCTCGACCTCTTGACAAAGAATGAGAACCTGTTCCTCCTTGCTTGTTTATGTAATACATTGCCACTTGATTGTGCATATTAGTAGGACTTGATTGGATATCATGTGCTGAAATGTTTTGAAAGCATTGTGAATGGCCCTGAGTTCCAAGAGATTGATGTGACGTTGCTGCTCTTGGGCGGACCAGTGACACTGTGTATGAAGACCGTGCAGATGAGCTCCCCAAGCATATTTGGATAAGTTTGTGGTTAGAACTTTTTGATGGGGAGAGATTTAAAACAACAGCCCTTTGGAAAGATTTGAAAAATTAATCCACCACTGCAGAGATTGACGATGTGAAAATGTGACTGTAATCTCTTGTGAGAGTGGATTGAGTTTGAGACTACTGGGACCACTGAGATGGAGTCTCGCAAAGGAGGTATCATGGACTATGGATGTCATGTGACTCAATGGTATTATCATCCACTTGGCTGAGATTTATTTATAAAGACTTAATTCCTTATTCTTCTCAAAAAACTTTACGATCTAATGAACAGCTGTTATTGGTTATTCCTACTCTTAAATTCATAAATACCCGAAGACAATATATCTTCTCCGTTACTGCACCACAAACATGGAATTCTCTCCCACTATATTTAAGGGTAGAGAAAAATCTTGAAAAATTCAAAAGCCAACTTAAGAGCTTTCTTTTTAAAGACGCTTTCAATACTTAATTGAAATGCTAATTGCTCTTTATTACTTCCATTCATTGAAGATTTTTTTTACAAATTTATTTTGTTTTTCCCCTTCCTTTTGTAATTTACCCTCAATGTTCTCTCCTTTCCTATTATAAATTGTATTTCTTTCCCCTCTATCCTAGTGTTTCCTGTAGTAATTTGTCTAGTATTTTAATGATTTTTATACTTTTATTTATATTATTGTTATGGTCTTATCCTGTATTTTTCTGTATATGTAAATCGCTTAGTAATTATGATAGGCGATCAATCAAATAATGAATAAACTTGAAACTTGATGGAAGGTGATAAGCCTGATTGCAAAATTGAATCAAATTGTCTTGTCTTTGCTGAGGTAAGAACGCCCTGAGTTTAATGGTGTCGAACAGGGATCCTATGAATTGTAGAGTTTGAGAGGGTTGAAGTTGAGATTTTGGAAAACTGACTTTGAACCCCAACTGCTGAAGAAACCAGATTGTTGTGTTGCTGAGAGCATCCCTTGAGGAGAGGCATCTTTTATTAGTCAATCATCGAGATAAGCCCTTAAAGTTGCTGCCACTACTACTAGGCACTTGGTGAATACTCTGGGCGAGGACGCTAGGCCGAAGGGCAGAACCTACTATTGAAAATATTGATGGGCTACTTGAAATCTCAGAAACTTCCTGTGGGCATGGTAAATGGGTATGTGGGTATAAGTTTCTTTTAGATCTAGAGAGCATAGCCAATCATTTTGATTTAAGAGGGGATATAGTGTCGCCAAGGACCACATTCCAAAACCTTTCTTTTATCAAGAATTTGTTCAAGTCCCTAAAGTCTAGAATTGGACGTAGACCTTCTGTCTTCTTTGGGATGAGAAAATAGCAGAAGCAGTGGCGTACCAAGGGGTGAGAGGTCCGCCCCGGGTGCAGCCTTAGGGGGGGTGCATAGCCGGCCAGGTCCGGAAAATGGTCGATCGCCAAGGCAAAGTGAGTCGATCGCGGAGCCCATCCCAGGCTCCATGATAGACTCACTTTGCCTTGGTGATCTACCAGGCCGATCAGCTTTCCTCTCCCTGATGTCAATTCTGCCGTCGGAGAGGAGGTTCGGGCCAGCCAATCGCTGCCTGGCTGAGTGGCACTTCCTCTCAGACGGCAGAATTGATGTCGGGGAGAGGAATGCTGGTCGGCCCGACGCAGGGAAGCAGAGAGAGCTTGGGGTGGCGGCGGCGGCTTTGGGGCCTGTTCCCCGATGGTGGCAGCAGTGGCTTGGTGGGGGGCAGGGAGAAAGAAAGAAAGAAAGGGGGCAGGCAGGGAGACAGAAGGGAAACAGAAAAACAGAAAGGGGGCATGAAGAGAGAAAAAAGAAAGGGAGGCAGGGAGGGAGAAAGAAAGGGCAGGGAGAGAGGAAGAAACAGTTGGGGGAGGGAATGAGGTCTGGAGGAGAGGAAGCATACAGGCTGAAAGAAGGGAAGAAAGATTGGATGCACAGTTAGAAGAAAGTGCAACTAGAGACTCATGAAATCACCAGACAACAAAGGTAGGAAAAATGATTTTATTTTCAATTTAGTGATCAAAATGTGTCTGAATTTATATCTGCTGTCTATATTTTGCACTATGACCACCTTTTACTAAACCACAATAGCGGTTCTTAGCGCAGGGAGCCTATGAGCATTGAGAGCAGCCCTGGGCATTCAGCGCAGCTCCCTGCGCTAAAAACTGTTATTGTGGTTTAGTAAAAAGGGAGGGGGTATATTTGTCTATATTTGTATGGTTGTTACTGAGGTGACAGTGCATAGAGTTATCTGCCTTGACCTCTTTGAAAAAACCCCGGAATAGGAATGATTAACATTTTCTCTGCGTACGGTGTGCTTTGTGTTTTTTTAAAATTTTATTGTTGGTAGATCATTTTGACTTGGTCATTTTAAAAGTAGCTCGCAAGCCCAAAAAGTGTGGGCACCCCTGAGCTAGAGCGTTGAAGCTGCATGTGGCTGCCATAAAGGTCATCTCTGACACAACTGGAAGTTGCATCAGAGACGACCTTTACGACAGCCATATGCAACTACAACGCTCTGGCTGCTGTAAGAAGGCAGTTTAGACATAGCTGAATGGAAGTGGAGAAAGAGAACACATACTGGATGGAAGGAGGGATAAAGAAAAAGGACATATGCTGGAAAGGGGAAGAAGATAGTTAGTGAGATAGTGGAGGGGTGAAGAAAAGGGGTGGCATTCTGTGGGTAGACATAGTTTCCCTCTTTTCACTAAGGACTGCATAGTAAGAAAGAATTTAATTTAGATGGAGGCAGAAAATAAAGAAGGAAGACCAGAGAAGGAAAGGGAAGAGATAGAGGAGAGATAGATGCCAGAGAACGGGAAAGGAGACAGATATCAGATCTGAGCGGAGGAAATGAGAAGATAGATGCTAAAAAAACGAGAGATGAAAGGAGAAAGATGCCAGACCATGAGGTAACAGAAGGAAGATGATGGATGCCAGACCAAAAGGGGGGGGTCTAGAGGAGAGATGGCAGGGGGAGACAGACAGTTTCTGGAAGGGGCATAGGAGAGAAGATGCCATATAGGGGCAGAGAGATGGCAGACAGTGGATGAAAGGGTAACAAGATGAGGAAAGCAGAAACCAGAGAAGACAAAGGTAGAACAAAAATTTTCTATTTATTTTTTGCTTTATGAGACATGTGTCACTGTTTCTGTGGTGTTGCATTTTATGCAGAGTCCAGCTTCTTGCTGGTTCAATTTAACCTTTGTCTATGTATTTCTATTTCATCCCCCCTTTTACAAAACTGTGGAGCGTTTTTTAGCACCAACCGTGGTGGTAGCAGCTCTGATGCTCAGAATTCTATGAGGGTCAGAGCTGTTACCACCGTGGCTAAAATCCACACTACAGTTTTATAAAAGAGGGAGGAGTTAGTTTGTGATGACATATTCCATACTAGGCGAAGGTGTTTTCTGTGTGTTCGCAAGACATGGTTTTCTGTTAGGATTGACGGTGTAGGATTGATGTATACTAGTCTGGCTTGTTTAGTTTTACAATGGGTGTATTGATGTTGTACTGCTCACTGCAGTATGTAAGATGCTGCCTTTTCCTAGGTACTCATGTGTGACGTGTGGCTTGTTACTAAAAATCATGTTTTTCGTACAGATGGGGGGGGGGAAATGATGGGCCCTGGGTGTCACATATGCTAGGTACGCCACTGACCGGAAGTAGAAACTCTGATTCCTTTGAGCAGGGGATACTATTTCTATGGCATTCAGAAGAAGTGGAGATTCTATTTCCCGAAGAAGAAGGGACATCTGCTGAGGGTTGAAAGAGGACTCTCTTGAAGGATGATTTGGAGGTGTATTGAGAAAATGAAGAGAGTAACCCTCTTACATGACCTTGAGAACCCACAAATTAGTTGTTATCAGTGTCCAACATTGATGGTATAATTGAAGGCAACCTCAGATTGCCTGAGGAAGAGGTTGAGAAAGAGGGACAGTGGCTATGCTCTCCATGAGCATGTCAAAAAGACTGAGCAGGTTTTTGAGGAGCTGCAGGTTGAGATTTTTTAGGCCAGTTTTTACTTCTGCTGAGGTGGACGAGAAGGTTTAGCAGAATAGTGCCACTGATATGAAGAGGTAGGTTTAGAAGACTGTGCAGCCGAGGGAGGTTTAGTCTTCGTTCTGACCAAAGCATTCCATTTCTTTTCATGATCTGTTAACTTTTGTGTGGCTATCTCAATGTAATCGAACAGTTCATCCAAACAGGGAATATTAGCTAATCTGTCTTGAAGGTTGATGTTCATATCCGAGACCTTCAACCATGCTAGGCTTATTATCACCACTGACATAGCAGATGCTCTAGATGATAACTCGAAGGCATCATAAGCAGATCGCACCAAATATTTCCTAGTCTGGGAAAGAGTTCGGAAGATGTGAAATTCCTGAAGATGATGTGCAGGAATAGTCCTCTAATTATTCTTCAGTCTTCGACCTATAACCCTTTATTGTAGTTCCTTCCTATTACATCTCCTGTAAACCGTGCCGAGCTCTACGAATGTGGAGAAGATGCGGTATACAAACCTAAGGATTAGATTATATTAGGAATATGTTTGTCAAAGGAAGGTAGTTGTCGACTTGGACACATTCAGTTTGAGGCCTGAAAGCTCCCCAAACTGCCGAAACAACTCCAACAGTAAGGAAAGGCTCGATACCGGATCAGTTAAAAGAACCATATCATCCGCAAAAGCCAAACAACGCACGGGCGAATCTCCCACCTCCACTCCGGTAAGCAGAGGATGAGTACGCAGGCTAAGCAATAAAGGTTCCAAAAATAAGATATAAAGCAAAGGGGACAAGGGGCAACCCTGTCTAGTACCCCGCTGTAACGAAAAAACCGGAGAAGGAACCCCATTTACCAGCACCGCAGCCTTAGGGCAAGAGTATAGGGCACGGAGAGCGCTCATAAAGAACCATCCACCCCGTAGCGATGTAACAGCGGAAAAAGAAAAGCCCACTCCACCCTATCAAAGGCCTTTTCGGAGTCAAAACTAATAGCCAATGCAGGCTGCCGCCGAGAATCACAATGAGCCAAAACAAGCAAGAGTTTTCGAACATTATGGCCCGCCTGGCGTCCCTGCACAAATCCCACCTGATCCATCCCCACCAAAGAAGGAACAAGCTGGGCCAGCCGATTCACGAGAACCCGGGCCAAAATTTTGAGATCAACATTAATAAGCGAAATAGGCCTATACGATTCCACCAATAGTGGATCCTTACCCGGTTTAGGCAATACAGTAATCAACACTTGGTTCGAACCAGAAGGAAATAACCCCCGTCCACAGCCCGCTCAAAGTACCGTCTCAACGGATCCGCTACAAAACCCTGTAGGAGACGATAAAACTCTCCACTAAATCCATCCGGACCTGGAAATTTGCAAAGGGGTAGGTGTTTAATAACCCTCGACACCTCCTTCCCAGTGATAGGCGAAGCTAAGATCTCGCTATCCGCATCCGAGAGCCGAGGTAAAGGCAACGAGTCCAAATAAGCCTGGATCTGTGATTCCCGATCTACCACCTCCGCCGAGTAAAGGGAACTATAAAAAGTAACAAAAAGCCTCTCCAGCTGAGACTGAGCTGTGACCAACCGCCCCCCACGGTCCCTAAGAGAGGTAATCGAGGAAGAACCCCGCCGGGCCTTAGTCAACTGAGCTAGCATTCTACCCAGCCTGTTGCCAAAACGGTGTAACTGATACTTATAATAGAAAAGAGATTTGTGGGCTCTCTCATGGAGCAGGGCGTGGAGTGCTGACTGCGTCACCTGAAAATCATGTCTATGAGACAAAGTGGGGGAATGGAGTGCCAAGAGTCTGCTCTCCCGCACCCTATGCTCAAGGGCCAAAATTTTTCCGGCCAGCAATTTCTTGCGACGAGCACAGTAAGCTATCACAGCCCCACGGAGCACTGCCTTGGCAGCCTCCCAGAAAAGAGCTCCGTCACCCACATGCCCCCCATTGAACTCCACATAGTCCCGCCACTGCCGCTCTAAATACAGCCTGAAATCAGGATCCGAGTAGAGCACCACTGGAAAATCGCCAGTGCCCACCCCCACCAGACAGTCCATCTGCTATACTAATATCCATCCATACTAGAGTATGATCAGAGATGACCAACCCTCCAATCTTGGCCTTATGGACCGCGTAAAAGGAGGATCGCGAGAGGAAAATGTAATCTATTCTAGAGGAAGAGTCATGTACTTTAGAGGTACGAGTAAAATCTCGCTCACCAGGGTGAAGTGTTCTCCAAACATCTACTAAATCCAGGGTATCCACCCAAACATTAAGCCCATTATCCGACCTCCCTGAGGAGCGAGAGGACCCCCTGGAGGAGTCCAGTACAGGATCCAAGATAGAGTTAAAATCCCCCAGAAAGATTTTTTGAGCTACATGTATCAAGGACTCAAGACCCCCAGCAGCTTTTTATAAAAGGACCGTTGAGCACTATTAGGAGCGTACACTGACATAAAGATAACAGGGCACTGACCCAGGGTACCCTGAACAATCACATAGTGACCCTCCGGGTCCGTGAAGACTCCAGACTCAGTAAAGGATACCAATTTATGGAGCAGCAGAGCCACCCCGGCCCTAGCCCTGGGAGAAGAGGCAGAATAACAACGTCCCACCCAAGATTGACGCAATTTGCCATGCTCTTTTTCAGTAAGCTTAGTCTCCTGCAACCCCACGATGTCAGCCTGATGGCGGGCTAAACACTGCAAAATCTTGGTCCGCTTTATAGGGGAGTTAATACCAGACACATTCCACGTCACACACCTTAAGCCCCTCTTGACAGGTATGCACAGAAGAACCAGACATACCAAAAGAGAAAAAGACCAGAAATCCGCTGCCGAGAGTCCCAGCCCTCCCATCAGCCGAATATCCGATTCACCCCTACAGAACTCACCATCCATACACAGGTCAGAACCCACCCCCCTCCCCCGACTCCCCTTCCCCAACCCCCCCCACACCCCCACCCATCCCCCCCAACAGACCAGAAACCACCACGCCAAAAGAGGGGCCCCAAGAGGCCTAAAGCCCCCCCCCTCGGCCCCTGAAAGAAGACCCAAGCGATATATAAAGAAATAAAGAAAAGCAGAAAACAAAAGTACATTATAGCAAGGAAAGTCCATTACCCAACCAGAGTCCGAAACTAGAGACGAGAAATCCAAGTTGACATACATTCCTAGAAAAGAAAAGGAATAGGCCAACAAATACACTGGCAAATATAAAATAAGAGCAAACAGAACATGCTACATTAAACCCATAAGGGAGAACAGCAACAGAAGTAGCGCAGAACAGGAAAAACAATTCTAAGGTCCCCACAGGAGAGCCACCATCGCTCCACAGGGACCCCAGCTCAAACAACCAGATTGTCAGAGAATGCAGGCACGGTCACTCAGGTGTTAAGACAGCAGGTCCGGGAACCATGTGTTCAGCTGAGCCCGTGCCACCGCACAGGTATCAAACACCACCGGTTGGCCATTATAAAGGACCCGCAGCTTGGCAGGAAACTGCAGAGTAAAACGTAGGTGCTTCTCCGTAAGGTGTTTACAGATGGGCGAAAAAAGGGCAGCCACGTGTGCAGAGTAGTCCTGAAAGATCAAGATGCGATGATTCTGGAACTGGAGATCCCTTCGTTGACGAAAATTTTTCAGAAGCAGGTCCTTAATGGCAAAATTCAATATGCGTATAATCACTTGGGGTTTAGTCATCCCCTCCTGCTTCCTGCCCAGTCTGTGTGCTCTCTCGATCCGAAGTGGGCCAAAAGCAGGGGAGACCAGCAATTCCTCCGCCAGCCATTTTTCTAGAGTAGGTAGGAGGTCCAGGTCCAACACCGACTCAGGGCGCAAATTGTTACGTCTGGAGCGGTTCTCCAGATCCTCCTTTTTTTCAGTGGCGCTCGCTACGGTGCTTTTAAGTTGGCGGAGCTCCTCCTGCACCAAAGTGAGAGAATCCTCCGCGGAGCTCACTCTCTGCTCCACCGCTGTCACTTGTGCATGAAAGTCAGCTACAGAGATAGAAAGCGTTGCCAGCGAGTCAGTGACCTTATCCAGCCGGGTACCCAGGGCCAAAACTACCGCCTCTGTAAGCCGCGTGACCATGTCTTCACTCGCGGGTTCCGTTACCTCAGCCGAGTCCGCCATCTTGCCGTCGGCCCCAGGCCCCGATTTCAGCCTCTCACGGTCTTTCTTGCCACTTTTCGTCGCCATCTCCGCACTGCTTTTGAGGATAAATTTGTCCATAGGCTCTAAGGCAGCAGTAAACAATCGCTGGGGAAATTCCAATCAGAGAATATGGCTCACAGGGGCCGATGCAGAGGGAGAACTTCAGAGCTCAGGGAAAACACGTCTTCCCTGCACTCTGCAAATCCATGCCCCCCCTATTCTTATGTTCTTAAACTGCACACCAGTGTTCAGTAAACAGTGTGGTGTCATGAGCATGGAATTAAAGCACAGATAGACCTGGTTGTCAGGCAGGAGTTGGTTTAGGCTTGGAACTAGGGTATTAGTTACAAAGTATAGACCATCCCATTTTGCAGTTCCAAAGGGAAGGTTAGGATGGAGGTTCAGGAGCATGACTTTATGCCTGCCCTAGAGGGGCCTTAAATCAGAACCTTTTGCATGCACTTGCTGCAAATAGTTCCTAGACTTTCCTGTATTAGCCAGCACAGTGGTCTGTATTTGTTTTAGATCAGAGGTGCCCAATACGTCGATCGTGATTGACTGGTTGATCACTCAGCGCAACCCGAGTTGATCGCAGTCATGCGCTTTCCCTTCTCTTTTATTCCCTTCCTGACTGGCGTGTAATTAATCTGCCTCTTGAAGAACACCAGCCAATCAAGAGTGCTGGCAGAGCGGAGTTAGAAGGTTGGCGGGGGATGGAGTTTAGCACCCTACTACAGGAGACAGAAGCAGTACACCGCCTGTTGTGGTAAGAGCCGAGGTTGGGAATAGTGCTGCCCAATTCAAATCGATTCACTTTGGGTGAATCAATACAATAATTTTAAAAAAATAAATAAAATTTGGCCTATTGATTCAGTGTCTGACCCTCCCCCCTAAAGCAGGATTGGCAGCGCTGCCTCTTGTTGGCCGGCCACTGCCGCTCCTGCTTTAGATGGCGAGGGTCATTCGGGAAGTGTTGTGGTGTCCGGCTTTCTCCCTGGCCTCCCGCACATCCCTTTACCTAATTCCAGCAGGGAGCAGCCTGCAGAGAGGATCGCCCGTACTTTAGCAATCCTTGCAGGTTGCCATCAGCCTCAGGAGCTGTCTTCCCTCTGCCGCGATCCTGCCTCTGACTCAGAGGAGGGGTGGGACCGCGGAAGACAGTTCATTAGGCCTATGGCAACATGCAGGATCGCTAAAGTACCTGCGATCTACTCTGCAGGCTGCTCACTCCTGGAATTAGGTAAATGGATGTGCGGGAGGTCAGGGAGGAACATGCAGACCTTCCGGGGGGAGGAGTCTTTTGGGAGGGGGGGCAGGTCTTCAGGGGTGGTGTTGCAGGCCTTTGGGGGGACAGGCAGGGCTTCAGGAGTGGGGTGCAGGCCTTCAGGGGAGACGGGCCTTCGGGGGAGGAGGGCCCTGGTGTAGAAGTACACATAGGGAAGGGGGGGAAAGAAATAATGGGTCTAAAAACAGGAGAGGGAGAGAGATGGTGGACAATGAGATTTAAGGAGGGAAGGACAATGGGATTTAGGGAGGGAAGGAACAGAAAGGGAAGAAGTTGGACACAAGGGATGGTGTGGAGGGGGGCGGGATAGAGGTACTGGATAGGAGGGTAGTTGCGAAGAGAAATGGTGGACCCTGGGATGGTGGGGAAGGAGGGATAGATGCTGGATGAAAGGGTAGTTGAGAAAAGGTGGATCTGTGGATGGAGACGAAAAAAAAGAAAGATGCCAGACTTCTGGGAAGGGAAACGGAAGAGGACAGAGATGGAAGATGGATGGTTAGCATGGAGAAAGAAGAAAACAACAAATGGGCAGGAGCCCCTGGAAAGCGAGTTATCAGAAGACAACCAGAGTCTGAGACCAAAATGATTTGAATAATGACCCGACAACAAAGGTAGAAAAAATGATTTTATTTTCAATTTAGTGATCAAAATGTGGCTGTTTTGAGAATTTATATCTGCTGTCTATATTTTGCACTATGGCCCCCTTTTACTAAACCGCAATAGCGTTTTTTAGCGCAGAAAGCCTATGAGCATTCAGCGCAGCTCCCTGCGCTAAAAACCACTATCGTGGTTTAGCAAAAAAGGAAGGGGGTATATTTGTCTATTTTTGTATAGTTGTTACTCAGGTGACATTGCATAAAGTCATCTGCCTTGATCTCTTTGGAAAAACCCCCGGAATATAAATGATAATTAATAGTTTCTCTGCATATAGTGTGCTTTGTGTTTTTTAAAATTTTATTGTTGGTAGATCATTTTGACTTGGTTATTTAAAAGTAGCTCGCAAGTCCAAAAAGTATGGACACCCCTGTTTTAGATGTTCTAGCAAGCATTTAATCCATTCATTGTTAAGAATTACTATCTGGTCCTCTAGAGCAGTGTTTTCAACCTTTTTACACCTATGGACCGGCAGAAATAAAAGAATTATTCTGTGGACCGGCATCGGTCCGTGGACCAGCGGTTGAAGAACACTGGGCTAAGATGTGGGCCAGACCCAGCCCATCTCTACCCAATATCCATTCCAGACACCGCCCCCATAATACTACTAATTGCACCTTGCACGTCCTGTGCCTCATCTGAAAGCCTTCCGGTTCAGGTGCAGGATGCTCGTAGGAGCCACTACCCATGGCTTTGTGCACTGAATCAGTTAGGAAGAGGGAGCTGGCTCAAAGATAACGCCGCATTGATTGCACCGTGGACCGGCGGTTGAAGAACACTGTTTTGGGCCTGATGCACGTGCTGGCCCTGTGGACCGGCACTGGTCCATGGACCGGTTGTTGAAGAACACTGCTCTAGAGCAGGGGTAGGAAACTTCAGTCCTCGAGAGACGTATTCCAGTCGCATTTTCAGGATTTCCCCAATGAATATGCATGAGATCTATGTGCATGCACTGCTTTCAATGCATATTCATTGGGGAAATCCTGAATACCCGACTGGAATACGGCTCTCGAGGACCGGAGTTCCCTACCCCTGCTCTAGAAGAAAAGGACACAGCAGATTTTTCCACTGTGGCATTGTCCTTACCAGCAATGGTTAAGGTGCAAAACCTGTGGATTTACAAACATTAGTTCTGATATGCATAAGGACCAAAGGGAATACCTGCTCTCAGTTCTTTCCGTCAGATTCAGCATAGGGCTAAGATTGTCTTTATAGTTGATTCATTCTTTCTACCTGCCCTGCTGCCTCTGGGTTGTATGGTTCCTAGCATTAAGATATTACTTTGTGTCTCAGCTAAGTCTTTGGTCAATTGATTACACTGAGGGGCCAGTTCAATATTTTCCTGTCTCATGCTTAATGAATCTCCTACAGATGCCTTGGATGAAAAAGCACTTTCTGAATTCTTGAGAATAATTAACCATTTGTTTTTGAATATCATACAATGTGCTCCAAGGAAATGCAGCCTCATATAGTCCACCCTTTTTCTCAAAATATTTCTATACAATAACTGTCAGTGCTTTAAAATCAAAGGCATCTATAGTTGAGGCTGGAGGAGACTGCAATGGTAGTAGGGCCCAACTCATTTATTTATATGGCTTTATTTATGAACCCATTTAATTGTGTAACTTTGGATGTAAAAATGCTCTCTCTTATGGAGTAGGGAGACTGTAGTGATAGGTAGAAAAAGTAGATGTTAAGCATCTTGGCAAGAAATGCTAGTATAAAGACCACAGCCATGCCCACACTTTGACCAAAGAGGGTATGACCTGCAACAAGCAGAAGTTTAGCATGAAAATATAAAAAAGGTGTTAGATCAATTCCAGCCCATACCTTAAGAGCAAACGAACCCACAGACACTGGACTCAGCGGGAGGAGGTCCAGATGGGTGCTCAGCCAAAGGCTCCAATTCCTGTGCAGCTAAATATATTTGCGTACCATGGTCCATGAGGCCAATTTGGAGTCACCAGAACGACATGGTCCAGATGGGCCGCAATTGGTCGAAAGACCCAGCCAAACAATGGCCAAGGAGGAACAACATACAGGAGAATCTCCTGAGGCCATGGCTGCTCCACACCATCAAGCTCCTTGCTGCTAGGCTTGGATCTTCAACTGAAGAAGTGAACTGCTATCCCAATTCTTGGCGTGGTCATGAGGTTGAAGCAGGCTCAACCCCAATGCATTGGCTTGGAACACTGCTGCGGTCACGGCCCTCTTACCCTAATCCAGAAGCTGTCGGTTAAAGAAGTTTACTTGAACATTGTCTACTCCTCCATATGCACTGTCATCAGTGCTAGGAGGCGATGTTCCACTTAAAGAAAAATAAGGCAGGCTTCCTGAGCCAGAGAAGTGCTCTTGGACTCTCCCTGGCAATTGATGTAGGCTACTGCCATCACAGTGCAGGAAAAGACCCTGACTACTTGGCCCTCCAGAGTCTTCTGCAATTTTATCAGAGTTAGCTGAATGGCTCTGAGATCCAACTGGTTGACTGACCATTTTCGCTGCGAGGGCATCCAACTTCTCTGAACAGAATGATTGCAATGGGCTCCCCAGCTCCAAAGGCTGGCATCTGACTTTACCATGATCCAGGAGGCAATGTGTAGCGATACCCCCCTCAAGAGTGACTGCAGGAGAAGGTACCAGTTCATGCTTGTGCAGACTTCCAAAGTCCAAGATAGACAGGGCTGCAAGGCATCCCTGTAAAGAGCCTAGCGAGAGAGCAAAGCATGCTGAAGAGAAAGCTTATGCACCCTCACCCAAGGAACCACATCCAGCATGGCAACCATGGATCCCAGAAATTGAAGATAAGCCCATGCCGACGGTGCCAGCCATTCTATAAAGGAAAAAATCTGGACACAGTTTCTGCCAGCGGGCTTCCTGTAGACACAGCCTGCAGCTGAGTTGAAGAGAACTCCCAGGTAGTCCAGCGACTGCGTGGGCATCAGATGACTTCCTTAAGTTGACAACCCAGCTCAGGTCCTCCAGCACCTCAAGTAAGTGTGAACCTGGAGACCCATCTTTCGCATGTAAGCTACCATGACAGCCATCACCTTGGTGAAGGTCTGGGGTGCTGTTGCCAACACAAAAGGCAGAGCCGAGCATTGGTAATATTGTTCCAGAACAAGAAACTGCAAAACGTTGCGGTGGGCCGAAGAATGGAAATGTGCAAATACACCTCTGTGAGACCAGAGAGACAAGAAATTCTCCTGAGGTCACTGCTGAAATGACTTAACACACAGCCGCATGAAACCTTGAGAGCTGCATTCACGAGCTGAAGATCCAGAACAAGCTTCCAATCTTCTGAGCCTCTCTTGGGCACAAGAAAGTATATAGAATATCTGCGTATATAGAGTATCTGCCTGAGCCCGAGTGTTCGAGCGGCACCAGCTCTATAGTTTGAATATCCAGCAAGTGCTGAACAGTGGCTTGAACTTGGAGTGCTTTGACCAGGTGACCTGTAGGAGAGTCCACGAACCAATCTGGCAGAAGCTGGGAAAATACTAGCTTGTAGCTTGACCAATGTCCAAGAACCACTTGTCAGATGTAATACATATCC
The DNA here is from genome assembly GCF_902459505.1 of Geotrypetes seraphini. Classification (NCBI taxonomy): domain Eukaryota; kingdom Metazoa; phylum Chordata; class Amphibia; order Gymnophiona; family Dermophiidae; genus Geotrypetes; species Geotrypetes seraphini. The sequence goes on along the minus strand of NC_047085.1, from coordinate 395,117,372 downwards.
AGGTGGGGAAGACAGACAGAGTCGGCCCCCTATCTGAAAAGGGGCATCCCTCAGCCTGGCGCCATTGTGCCTCTTCAGCAGGGGGAGCAGAACTGGAGGTGGAAGGCTGGGAATGCCTATAGCCATTATACCATGGGAGCCATAAAAATTAGAACAATCAAAACCCGAGGAGGGTGGGTCTGCTATTAGGCAGAGTCTTAGGGTGATGGTTCATCACAGAATCCATAAGGTTGTCCAGACCTTTACCAAACAATAACTGCTCCTGAAAAGGCAGTCTAGCCAAAGTAGTCTTAGAAGAGGAATCACCAGCCCAGTGTGAGCCAAAGTATTCTGCAGTCAGAGATGGAGTCCACAGAAACCTTTGCCAAAACTCATATAAGGACATACAATGCATCACGCATATAATCTGTCTCCACCCAAAAAAACATTAAGGGGGAACTGCCGCCTCACTCTCCAATGTGTGCATTTGAGAGAGAGAGGCACATGCAACAAGACGTTGCTGAAGAAGCTTTAACGCCTAAAGCAACTGTGTCAAAGTTTCCTGAGGACCACATCTACACAGAGGTCCTGCATATCCTCTAGAACTGCACCACCCTCATTGGGGAACAGTGCATTTAGTCACCTGCGCCAAAAAAATCCACCCTGGACTGATCCAAAAGCTGTTGACACTCCTGTGCCAAGGGATACAGCAAGACAGAGCTCTAACAATTTTCAGAGCACCCTCTGGAGAGTCAAACTGCTCTGAGACCAGAATGCTCATATCAGGTTGCCAGGGAAAGTCAGTAAACTGCAAGCACACACCACCACAAAACTAGGAAGGAGCCGACTGATTGACCAAATTGAATTCCACGAGAGCATCTCCAGGCTCTAAAACCTCAGAGGGATCCAAAGATCCCACACACAGTCTCTGATCTACCACCCCGGGAAGCGCTACACCTCCAAATAAGGGGTCAGCAAGCGAGTCATCCACATCAGGATCCCCCCAAGATCAGGGCCAGGCAGCGCAAGAACAGTGGCAGGCTGAATTAAGGATGTGTCCAAAGGAGCAACACCAGACACACTCTGTGGAGGTGGATCGGGACTGCATAGGGGGAGAACACTGGTTATGAGATTCAGCCCACAAAAATTTCATAAATTCAGAAAAAGTGTCTGGCTCAGAAATAACCTTAAGGTGGCTAAAATTTGTGTTTCTTAGGCAGTGAAGGGTCTGCAGCCTGGTGAATGGAATTTACCAACCATGTCAAGCCCCTAAAGCAATGAAGGCCACCCGGCCAGGCTAGCTGAGCATTTGGTCACCTGCTTCTGCAGGAGAGAGGCTAAGCTGGATGCTACAGCAGCATATGGTGCAAGAACACACATGAGGAGTTCAAGGACTCTATCCCAGCAAGTTTCTGGGTAAAATTTGCAATTTAAAAGCAAGGAGCTTTAGAAAAAAAGATCACTAAAAATCCAAGATGCCTGCTATCAAAAAACTCAAGCCAAAATCGTGATTTTTTTCATACTTCCCAAACTCTTAAAAACAGCGGTTTTATGTTTTTTCAGGAAGGGGAACATTCAAAACCCCACTTTTCCAACCTCCCCCGATTCCTTTCACAGGCTGTCAGGCTGTATACTCACTGTGACCTGACAGGATCTGTGCTGTAGCCTGCTTTCAGCTCTTACAGAACAAACACTCATGCAGGCATGTGTGCAGAAGGAAATAACTGTAGGTGGAGCTAGAGAACCCAGTGAAGCACAGCAGAGGATCCAGAGTGGATTTCTTCTGCAGTAGTACACAACTCTGGTGAATTAACCCATCTCTCTCTAGAATGTCTCACCTATTGCACTAGAAAGATTAGCAAAGAAAAACCTAATCTTTCCTTCTTGTACAATCCAACTCTATTACTGAACAAGTGGGACATAACAAAACAGTCCCTCAAATGCAGGGTGGGACTGATGAGCCTGCTACCAGAACTGAAAATCCAAAGGCAGAATCCTTCTTGGCTGCTACATCTATCCTATAAAAATCTCAAAGGTATGCAAGGAAGACCAAGTGGCAGCTCTACAAGTCTCTTCTGGGGGAACCGCCAAAGATTTTGCCCACAAAGAAGCAATACCTTGTGTGGAGAGAGTTTACCGAAAGAGGCCACCGCTTTCTGGCTCCAATATAGGTGGATGAAATAGCCATGTGGATCCATCTGGAAATGGTAGCTTTCGAAGCTGTCTGTTCTTTCGGGCTGCACCTACCGGGTGATTGGACAAAAGAAACTAATATATGACCTCCACATACCGCAGCAAAAGCCTGCGCACATCCAATGATTTCAACACCGTGTCATATTTTCTCAAACCCAAGGGTGTAAAGGCTGGCAACCGCACCTATTGGTTGATGTAGAAATTAGAGACCACTTTTGGAAGAAAGGAGGAGACAGTGCACAGAATCATGCTTGATTCCGTAATCCTAAGAAAGAGATCTCTGCAGGACAAGCGTGACGATCAGAAATTCTGCAGGCCGACATAATACCATCTTGACAGTAAGATCCATCAAAGAAGGCCATTCACAGGGTGAACTTGCTAGCGACCTGAAAATTACTCATAGATTGAAATTTCAAGCCAGAAATGGCTGACTCAACGCACCCTTTAAAAACCTGACCACATCCAGATGAGCGGCCAGAGTCCCACAGGGGCTTAGGACCAAAGCAGGAAAACCCGGCTATCTGAATTCTCAGGGAGACTGCAAGTCTTTTCCAGGCCTTCTTGAACAAAGGCAAGTACAATCAGGATTGATGTCAAACTCGGCTTTGATCTGAGCGCACAAGTTCAAAAACATTGCCAAGCCTTAGTATATGTTGCAACGGTTGACGACTTGCTGTGCAAGATGGTAGCTATCACTCCTGAGTAGCCTCTGTGCACTAAATCTGTGTGCTCAAGAGCCATGCCGTAAGATCAAAATGGTCCGGATCCTGCTTGAGAAGGCAAGAGTGACAGGGAATTTTGAGACCCTGATCCAACTAAAGACAAACCAGGTCGGCATACCATGGGTGCCTTGGCCAATCGGGTGTAATGAGAATCACCTGACCTTAGTGTGTCTTGATTGTTCTCAGAAGACGGCCTTTCATAGGCCACTGAGGCGAGACAGAGAAAGCCCTCCTGTGGCCATGGCTGAACATGGCATCCAATCCTTTGCTTCCAAGCTTGTGATGGCAGCTAAAGAAATGAACAATACGTGTTTGTAAAATCCAGTTATTAGCAGGGAAACATCCAGGCCATGTATACCAGAAACAAAGCTGACAACACATAAACCAAAAATTGAAACGGAGAAAAAATAAACCTCAATTGAGGGAGGTTGGGACTACACAAGTGTAGTCCCAACCTCCCTCAATTGAGGTTTATTTTTTCTCCGTTTCAATTTTTGGTTTATGTGTTGTCAGCTTTGTTTCTGGTATACATGGCCTGGATGTTTCCCTGCTAATAACTGGATTTTACAAACACGTATTTTTCATATATTTATTAATTATTTTGGACGTTTTGACCTTAATAAATTGCTAGCTAAAGAAATGATTCACCTTCTTTGTTGGACACCGAAGCCATCAAGTCGAACGTCCCCCATCTCTCTTCTATACATTGGAAGGCTCTCTGGGAGAGAGACCATTCTCCTGGATCCAGAATTTGATGGCTGAGATAACTCATTTGCATGTTGTCTCCTCTTGCTATGAGTGCTGCTGAAAGCACCAGAAAATGCTGTTCCACCCAGAAGAGCATTTGAGCCTTATGGTGCCCCATTGATGATTGACATAGGTTACTGCTATAACATTGTCTGAGAAGACTCGAACTGTCTTGCTCGGGAGTGCACTCTCGAAGTTCTGGAGAGCCAGGCAGACTGCACAAAGCCTTTTCAGAAAAAAAAATAAAAATCAATCATACAGTCTTGTGCATCTTTCAATACCACCCCACCTTAACTAAGGAGAAATATGCGCTTGGTGACCTGTGCCACCAAGGAGTCCACCTTTGGAGAAACAAAATGCTGATTAAAAGTCTCCACCATCGTATAGAGCTTGGACAAGGCCTTGGCCACTCTCAGAAAACCTCTTCTGGTACCTTCCAATGATCTGTGACCATCTTCAGAATGTCTAGATGGTCAGGAAGAGGAAGCCTGTGGCTTCGTGCTACCCATAAGCGCACTGCACTGTCAAGGACTGGCTAGTCTCTGATTTAAATTCCTGAAGGGATTCCAAAATAATCCCTATCAACGTGAAAGATGTGAATAGTCTCCACACAGTGGGGTCCTCCCCAAGATTCAAAGTATCTCCCAGATCTGGGTCCAGGAGATTCATGACTACAGCCATATTCACCACTGTGAAAGTGACTGTCTGAGAAAGCAAAAGCATGAGATCATCTTGGTTGGCCATTGGTGGACTATCCCTGACTACGCATGGCCCTGCTGCCGAGGACCCTTGTCTCTGGGAGATGGGGCCCCTGATGCAAACAGACTCCATGGTAGGTGGTTTTGCTGAACTTTTATTGGCTAGATATTTAAATTCTGGGGGAAAACCTTGACTCTGAGAGGCAGCCGCCTCTGCCTCTGAACCAACCCTTCTTGGAGATTTTAAGGGCTTTAGACACCAAATTGTGGCTGCATTTTGCTGGTGACCCATTTGCGCTGACTGGATGGTCCTCAGATGGACAGTGATAGAACCCCCCCTGAAGGGGCAGGGGGTGCTAAAGACGATGCCACCTCCCCCCTCATGTGGCATGTGGAACATGGATGCTCGCCTGATAGCCATCTGCCCTGAGGAGTCCATCTAACATGTTTTCTTGCAAAAACCAAAGTGTTTTGAGGCAGATAAAAACATTTAAATCAAATTGAGATAATCCAAGATGGCCACCGCAAGAGCTATTTTTAGCACTAACAGCCCAGGAAACCCACACCAAAAATTTAAAAAAACGACGATCCTAAGACTAACCTCCAAACCACCCAAAACTTAAATTTGGAGAACCCTAAAAAACTTATCTCACAGGCTGCCAGTTACTCACTGTCATGCTGTGAACTAGGAGCTGCAAGATGGAAGCTGAAATAGCTTACAACACATCCTTCTGCCTCAACAAGCCTTGGAACCTGGATTGCCATTCTTCTGACTGCCTCTTGAGCTCAATGCCCCAACTGGAGATCTCCACCTCACCCAGAACCAACCACACATAGCCCCAATCCTGGAGACACTGCCATGGAACCATGCATCCTGTGCTCCAATCCACTAGTGGCAAACCTGGGGTAAGCAACGCTACCAACAGAATGGTCCCCAAGCCCTGACCTGTGAATGCAGGCTGTCCAGGTGGGTGCACTGCAAAACAGCCAACTCCCTGGAAACAGACTTTGCCAGTAAAGTTTGCGATCTAAGGCAGCCAGAGCTGCCCCATGGGGAACCTCTGCAACATGATAACACTGAAGTTAAAGAAAAAATAAAGTGCAGAAGAGACTAGCTTCTACTATCTTGCTTTTAGGAAGACAACTAGAAGTCAGAGGGAAGTTTCCTACAAAAGATCTCATTCAGGAACAGTTTGAGATTGTACAAGAATTTGTTTTGGGTATAAAATGTGAAGCCAAAAGAGTTGATATGTGGTGCAGAAGTTTTCATACTAGTTTCTGCTCTTATACTTCAACAACTGAATACAATGCACATTTCTATACTGGCTCATTACAAAAAGTGGGGTTGGTAGAAGAGATTACTACCCATTGAGTATTTAATCTGAAGGGAATGAAATGCTGTGAATCACTCATCTTCATTTTCTACTCCTTTATTATAACCACACCTGCCTATTTAAAAAAAATTCTATTTTTTGCAGTTTCACATCTAAGCTTACTGGTAACAAATACTCTTGCACACACAATCATTTACAAACAAATTAAAATTGCTTTATCTTCACATCTCAAGGTCACTGTTTCACTTATTTACTCTGTGCATGGGCTTCAGAAAATTAAATGAAAAATGTTCTGGTAAATCAATTATATTGCAATAAATACCACCTATGGGGAAATAGAAAAAATAGGTAACATAATACTTGGTACTAGTACTATTGAGATACAGTGACAATGAGAGTATTTTGGACAAAAAACAAAGACTAGACACCATTACACCAAAACCTAAAACAGATTAACAGCAAATCACAATTACTATAAGTTTTTTGTTTTTTTTTAACAACTGAACCAACAACAATGCTTTGACACATTTTAGTGAGGTCTATGAACATTTAAACTGTTAACAGCAGCCTTGGATTCTTACTATCAAATACTGGAGGAGGTCATTTACTAACAATGGTATCCTTTTACTAAGGTGCGCTAACCAATTTAGCATGTGCTAAATGCTATGACGCCAATAGGAATAACGGTCATCTTAGTATTTAGCACAAACTAATCATTAGTGTGCACTAAATTGGTTAGTGTACCTTGGTAAATGGATTCCAATGTACACCAACACTGCTAATGCAAGATGTTTACTGCAGGAACACTGAATAAAATAGGCCTTGCAGTAAAGAACAATGTTAGTAAATGACACCCCTATCCCACAAAAATCTTTTATCACAAATGATCAAATTATACATTTCCACAGAAAAGTTTATATTCAAGCAGTCTTCTTTCCCTCCCAGAAAAACTATGTACAGTTTGCATGCCATTTTCAAAATGAATGCAGCTTTAGGAAACATTTCACCCCCAAAAATTTGTAAATGCAGGTTTATTTTACAGTATTTGTTCTCCTTTCACAAGTTCACAAAAAGTAAAAAATAAAAAAATCTATATTGTACAGCCAGGTATCCAATGGTTTTTGACAATGAAACAATTTACAGGACTTTACTAGATTTTGATACTAACATTTTGGCGATTTCTATTTAGCTTTGCTTAAGATGTTTAACTACAAAACTACAGCAACCACATCTTTAGGCTTCTTACATAAAAAAACAAAGGAGAAAGCAATACTTCAACCACTTAAGCTGAAAAACTATACTCAGCATTTAGAAGAACAAAGATCTTTAAAAATGAGGAAGGTCTGAAGAAATGTTTTGTTTTTAAAAAGTATGAGTCCTCAGTTGTAGTCTTCTGTCCATCAGTAGCGCCCTTTAAAGTAAAAAAAAAAAAAAGAAATGTAGCTTACTTAATGCTTATAGATTGAAAATACCACAAAGTAATAAATATAAAAGGTTCAATAAACTGTTTCAGCAGCCAAAAGAAAAACTACAAATGTAAAAAAAAATAAAAATAAAAAAGGCAGAGATGCATAATTAATCTTCAAGACCAAAACAATTTTTTGCCTTTCAAAGCAAGATGAGTGCCAATTGCTGGCTATTAGCAACTCAATAACAACGGATAAGCACAGTTACTTACCGTAACAGGTGTTATCCAGGGACAGCAGGCAGATATTCTTGACTGATGGGTGACGGCACCGACGGAGCCCCGGTACGGACAATTTTAGAGTGATTGCACTCTAAGAACTTGGAAAGTTCTAGTAGGCTGCACCGCGCACGCGCGAGTGCCTTCCTGCCCGACGGAGGCGCGCGGTCCCCAGTTAGGATAAGCCAGCTAAGAAGCCAACTCGGGGAGGTGGGTGGGACGCAAGAATATCTGCCTGCTGTCCCTGGATAACACCTGTTACGGTAAGTAACTGTGCTTTATCCCAGGACAAGCAGGCAGCATATTCTTGACTGATGGGTGACCTCCAAGCTAACAAATGGATGGAGGGAAGGTTGGCCATTTAGAAAACAAATTTTGCAAAACAGATTGGCCGAAGTGTCCATCCCGTCTGGAGAATGCATCCAGACAATAGTGAGCTGTAAAATTATGAACTGAGGACCAAGTAGCAGCTTTGCAGATTTCCTCAATAGGAGTGGAACGGAGGAAAGCCACAGATGCTGCCATAGCTCGAACTCTATGGGCCGTGACAGAACCTTCCAGTGTCAGTCCGGACTGAGCATAACAGAATGAAATGCACGCTGCAAGCCAATTTGACAACGTACGTTTAGAAACAGGATGTCCCAATTTATTCGGATCAAAGGACAGAAAGAGTTGGGGAGATGATCTGTGGGGCTTAGTACGCTCTAAATAGTAAGCTAAAGCCCGCTTACAGTCCAAAGTATGCAGAGCCTGTTCTCCAGAATGAGAGTGAGGTTTCGGAAAGAAGACAGGCAGAACAATGGATTGGTTGAGATGGAATTCAGAGACAACCTTAGGGAGAAACTTTGGATGTGTACGCAGAACCACCTTGTCATGATGAAAGACTGTAAAAGGTGGATCCGCAACTAGTGCATGTAGCTCACTGACCCTCCTGGCAGAGGTTAGAGCAATAAGGAAGACCACTTTCCAAGTGAGAAACTTGAAAGGAGTCGTAGCCAAAGGTTCAAACGGAGGCTTCATTAAGGCGGAGAGAACCACATTGAGATCCCAGACTACAGGGGGAGCTTTAAGAGGTGGTTTCACATTGAAAAGACCCCGCATGAATCTGGAAACCAAAGGATGAGCTGAAAGGAGTTTTCCATGAACTGGCTCATGAAAAGCAGCAATAGCACTGAGGTGAACTCTGATGGAAGTAGACTTGAGACCAGAGTCAGACAAAGAAAGAAGGTAATCCAACAAGGTCTCCACTGCAAGGGACGTGGGATCATGATGATGAAGAAGACACCAGGAAGAAAATCTTGTCCACTTCTGATGGTAACATTGCAGAGTGGCCAATCAGACCTTAGACTTAGTGGGGATGGGCGGACCCGCTATGCCTAAGGCCTGATTGGTCCAGGCTTCTAGAGCCTGGGCCAATCAGGCCTTAGGCTTCGGCGGGAAGGGGCGGGCCCGCTTCATTTCGACGAGGCGTGCCTGCCGGCTCAAGACATGCAAGACCCTTCTAAGAACAGGTTTGGTGGAGTGGAGGTTTGGGGGGGGGGGGGGTTAGCGCCAGGGGGGGTGCGTCTTCGGGCAGGAGGGATTGGGCACCCTCCTGCCAGCTATCGATATTGTCGGGGGGGGGGGGGGGGATCGGTAGGGTCGGGGGGGGGCGGTCGGTAGTGGGGGGGGGGCATCTTCGGACAGAGGGTTTGGGCATCCTCCTGGTTAGGGGGCCGCGGCCCGCTATACTTATAGCGGCAGAGAGATCCCTTGCCGCGATAAGTGTAGCGGGCTGTTTCTAATCTAACCCGTTTCTCTAACCCGCGTCTGTAACATGGACGCCGGTTACAGAATCGGGGTTTAGTTTAGGCCGATTCTGAATAGGACGCCTCTCCCGGGCGTCCTATTCAGAATCAGGGCCTAGGTGTCTTGCGGGCCTCACCTTCAATATAGGCGGCCTGCCTGGGGAGCATTTTTTTTTAAAAAATGTGCATCCCGATTGGCTGATTAGACAGCTGTAGGACGCCTACAGCTGCCTAAAATCGGGACGCACTTTTAGAGAATCAGGCCCACAATGTACATTGAAATTAAATCAAATTTCCAAACTGCTTAGAGGATATCAACCTATACAACGCATTATTAGTCCACAATTTCAAAGACGAAGCTGAAGAAAAAACTGAAATAAGGCAACCAAGAAACTAAATATAAGGCAAACTAAAGAGGCGATCTGACTGCTCTTGAACAAATCTTTTAGAGCTAACTTGAGAACAGAGAAGCTCATGAAGACTCTCTATCAGAAATAAACTTGGATAACTGCTGTGGATCATAGAATACTATCTATTCCCCCCAAATGTCATAACACACTTACAGGGATATCTTAGGACAAAAGTTGCCCCTAATTGTACAACCTGAGGTCTCAGTATTAGAAATTGCTTTCTTCTTCTCTGGGTTGAACGAGATACATCAGGGTACATCCTTATTATATTAGTCATAAATGGAACATCTTTATGCTTAAAAAACATCTTAAGCATCCAATCCCTGTCTGAATCAATTGCAAACTGTACTATTAATGTGGCTGGGAGAATCTCAGTATTTGACCTCTCTAGAAACTGTGTCAAATCCAAACTATCAGCAGATAAATTCTGTTGATTTAGGTTTGGATTTTGAGATTTGGCTCTCATTGGGAGGTAATATATTTTTGAGAGAGGTGGGTACGAGGTTTCTGGTACCTTCAAAATTTCTGACATATATCTTTTAAACATAGCTAGGACAGTTATAGGTTGTACTTTTGGAAAATTAATAATCCGGAGATTACTTTTCCTAACAGAATTTTCCAGCATGGGCTCCCAAAATACCTGTAGCCTTCTGAGTGCTTAAAGAGTCTCCTTGAGCTTGCTGAGATCTCTTCACTGCTTGCTGCTATCCTAAAGGCTCCTCCTTCCCCCTTCCAGGGTCAGTCCTCCCACTCTGAGAGGACAGCAAGAGGGCATCCCAAGCCGGCACGTCGACAAACTACTCCTCCGTCGCAATGGGACAGCTAGGCGGTCTTCGCTCATCCGGAGAGAGGATGACTGCCTCGAAGGAGAGATCCGGCACCTCAGCTTGCGCGGTCTCTCCAGCCATGGAAACCTCCGGTTGTGGAGTTCGCAAGCCGTGTTCCACGAAGACGTCCATCGGGCCTGATGGTGCCGTAGCCTGGACGGGGAATACCCGAAGTTTCGACTTCCTTTTCACCATAGTATCCAGGGAACCCTTACCACAAGCGCGACGGCGTCTCCGTAGACACTCTCAGACCGCCATCTTGGGTAAGCTCCTCCTCCTATAACAATTTTTTACCCCCTCACCCCGGTACCTTTTTTAATTCTGGTGGTCCAGCAGTTTATTGGCAGGAGCAAGCTATCCGCGCTTCTGCCCCTCTCTCGCTGGACAGCTGCCTCATCATATCTTGCAACGCACAAGGCAGGAGTGAGCTTTTTGCGCTCCAGCCTGGCCCTGTGCAGCTGAGTGGCTGCCTTCAGTTCTTGCGAGTCCCGCGAGAACTAACGGCACTATTCAGGGAGTGGCGCGGGGCAAAGCTGGAGTGCAAAAAGCTCACTCCTGCCTTGTGCACTGCTGGCCACAAGATATGAGAAGGCAGCTGTCCAGCGAGGGAGGGGCAGAAGCACGGATAGCTCGCTCCTGCCGATACATCACTGGACCACTAGAATTTAAAAAGGTACCGGGAGGGGGGGGGGGGGAGCTGGGACTACCTACCACTACACCTGCCCTGTCCTTGCCTACCACTAGACTACCAGAGGGGAGACAGGGTACAGAGCATGGCAGGGAGGGGGGACAAGGTGCAGAGCCTGGCAGGGAGAGGGGCTGGCTGCATACCTGGTAGGGGGGGCTGGGACTGCCTACCACTAGACTTGCCCTGTACCAGCTTACCACCAGAACACCAGAGGGGGGCAGGGTACAGGGCAGGGCGGTGGGATAAGGCACAGAGCCTGGCTGCAAAGCCTAGTAAGGCAGGGAGCAAAGGGGGCAGGGCAAGGAGCCTGGCAGGGAGTGAGGGGTGCTGGGTGCACAGCCTAGTATATTTTATTAAATATATTAGTACACAAATTGGTTCAGAATGATTTTTTTTCTTATTTTTCTCCTCTAAACCTAGTCTTATGATGCGAAAAATACAGTATGAATGAAAGATTTCCCTTCAGACCGGCACTAACACTGAAAGGCTCTGTCTGCTTTCTTTTTTTAAAATCTTTCTTTTAAATTAAAGGAGCAGACCCCACTGGCTCTCTAAGCTGTAGTCGGTGACCTCAGACAAGGCGTACAGCTGAGGCACCACTAACAGAGGGGGAGGTGGGGAAAAGGGACTCAGCTGCTTGAGTGTGACCCTCCCCTCCCCCCCCCACCCCCCCCGAGGACAAAGAGGACCCCATGGAACCCAATCTCTGTCTGGATAAGAATAGGTTCAGAAAAAGGATACTTCCTATCCCTTCCCACAGCCACATCCTTACCACCTCCACCTGCTAGAGACTGAGAACAGACTGATTCTTAAGAGGGACTGCACAGCCTACTTGTACTGCTGATAGAATTCAGTGTGTTCTTCTCAGCCTCTACCTGCTGATAGAGGAGTGTAACCCCATCCGTCTGTGCCAGTCTGGAAGAGCGCTAAAGTAGCAAGGTGGTTTTTTTTTTTAACCTGGGGCAATGGACAATTAAGTGACTTGCCCAGGGTTACAAGGAGCTGTGGTGGAAATCAAACCCAGTTCTCTAGAATTTTGGACCATTGCACTGATTACTGGTTTACCCATTTACTATCAGGTTTTATTGTTTCACTGCTTTTCTCTATCTTACTATTGGCAACTTTTAATCTCCCCCTACCAAAACTGCCACCTCAAACACATTTTCCTACCCTCTAACTGCTATGGAGGAAAAAGGAATCGGAAACTAGTCTGCTGCATAATCAGAGCCTGGAGCAGAACTAAGGGACTTTGTTATCAAGATGAGTGGCAAAGAGATTCACTGAGGGAGTGCCCCATTCTCAGAAGATCTTGTGGACCCTCTGCAGAGATGTTGAGCAATCCAACAATCTCCAACAAAGCCAAACTCCGCAAAATAAAGAAGAATCGATGAGAATCGTCTTCAATCTTTCATCTAGAGTTTTAATCTCTATTGAAGAATCTGTACTACAATTAGGCATGTCTTTTATCCCCTTTAACCTGTTTGATGCCTATGATATCTATGCTTACCTTCATAAGTTTTTTAGGATATTGAAACAAATTATATTTTGGATGGACTGATAGTGCAAATCCTGAGAATAAAACTAAGACATTTTCCGACACACACCATGTACCATCTACGTGGATTCCTCTCGGACCAACTGATGTGATAGCTGTGTTTGAGAAATTGGTACTTAGAGATGTTGCCTCTTTGGAGAAACAGAGAATAAAAACCTCATAATCTTATTTGAGCTCAAACTCTGGCGATGAAGTCTCTATCACAGGATACATCTACCACTATCATTCGAGCAGATAGAGGGTAGAGTGGTGATATTGGACACTGAGATATCTTGCAGAAACAAATTGACAATTGGAGGATGGGAATGTATATATCCAATTAGGGGATGACCCCACTGAGCGATTACAAAAGGAAGTATATGCATTATTACATCAAGCCAATGCTGATAGGATTATTTTAACTAAGGAATTTAAATATATATTCTGTAAATATCCCTGTCATATACTTCCTCCCTAAAATCCATAAATCCCTTGCCAATTCCCAAGTCACCCTATTGTGTCCTGTCATAAATCTTTGCTTGAACCCTTGTTTCAGTTTAGAGATTTTTTTCTTCAGCCCTACTACGTTCATAATCCTCTTATATACGGGACTTGATGGACTTTATCTCTCAGCTGGCTAGTATTACTATTCCTGTGGGATTACAGAAGATGATTTTGCTGGTGACAATGGACATTACGGCATTGTATACCAATATCCCCCAGAGGGAAGCTTTATATATCCTTCAACATTTTTGTCTGCCTCTTCTCATGTTGCAATAAACTGGATTTATTGTTATCAATGGCAACATTTGTGATTAACAATTACTTTATGTTTGAGGATAAATTTTTCCTCCAGATTAAAGGAGTGGCGCCCTCTACAGTATGTCTATTCATGGTGGAATTTGAGAGATAGCATGTATATCCCACTGAATACTACACGAAGATTAATAGCTGGAAACGCAACTGATAGTTTCCTGTATTCTTATTTTAGCCAATAAAATACACCTAATTGACAACTTCAGAAAAACTTGCCAATTACAGAACTTTCAGTTTGCATTCCTTTAATTACTTTTATTTTCAGTTAAAACCATTCATCCATATACTCACTTGGGCTGTACGACCGGGATCTTGACCGGGATCGGTATCTGCTGTAGTAAGGTGAAGGTGATCGCCTTCTGTAATATAGAAGAGCACAGTATTTACTTGCAGTTCCACCTATGCTTAAATACTAGTTCTTATACTTTTCATTTACTAAAATGTATACAAAATAATAACAAGCTATTATTAATATTGACAGGAGTCGCCATGCAACAAATTACTCAAAATTGGAAAGATTATACCAAATTAAATTATACGTTCTGGTGGAATTCTGTCTGTCATATTTATAAAATGGAAAAAATATTAGCGTTACAACAAGGGAATCTTCTTAATTTCAATAAAATTTGGCAACCATTGACTAATTATTCTAATGATTAGATTTCTTAGCACATTGATAAAAATTATATATGAATGGGGTGGGATTTGATTAATTATTGGAAACATGTTATATAAAAAAGGGGAGGGAATTATATTTTTATGTTAATGTATAATCTTTATCATATTATATTTTAAAAGCTATGATATATTAATGATAGTATACTAGATATGTAATAATTAATTATATTATTATGATTCAGATGTTGTAAGAATGGAAAATCTATAAATAAAAATTAAAAAAAAAAAAAATAAAAAAATAAAATGTATACAAAGAAACAAATCAAGCATGGTGATGTTATAGTTACAGCACAGTAGCACATGACAGAAAGCACAGTTACTTACCGTAACAGGTGTTATCCAGGGACAGCAGGCAGATATTCTCACGTATGGGTGATGTCACCGACAGAGCCCCGGTAAAGACCATTTTAAAAGAGCATCACCACTTTAAGATTGACCGAGATGAAACTCTGAAACAACTTTTGGTAGAAACTTTGGATGTGTGCGCAGAGCCACTTTGTCATGATGAAAAACCAATGCTTTTAACTCACTGATCCTCCTGGCAGAGGTGAAAGCAAAAAGGAAGACAACTTTCCAGATGAGAAACTTGAGATGAGCTGTGGCCATTGGTTCAAATGGTGGCTTCATCAAACTGGAAAGACCACATTAAGGTCCCAGACGACAGGCGGAGGCTGGAGAGGTGGTTTCACATTGAAAAGTCCTTTCATGAATCTGGAGATCAAAGGAGATCAAAGGATGAGCAGTAAGAGGTTGTCCCTCGACTGGCATGTGAAAAGCTGTAATAGCGCTGAGATGGACTTTGACAGATATAGATTTGAGGCCAGAATCAGGCAGATGAAGCAGATAATCCAACACCAAATCCACTGAGTTAGAAAGTAATGATGAAGAAGACACCAGGAAGAAAACCTAGTCCACTTTGGGGAAGTTGAGTTGGAAGAAGATGTGATTTGGGAAGCTGACTTTGAATCCTAGAACATGAAGAAAAGAAATGGTCCGAGATGTTGCTTGGACCACTTCCTAAGAGGATACAGCCTTGATCAACCAGTTGTCCAGGTAAGGGAAGACTTGGAAGCCATGTGATCAGAGAGATGCGGCCATTACAATCAGGCACTTTGTGAAAACTCTGGGAGAAGATGCCAGGCCGAAGGGTAGGACCTTGTACTGGTAAATGACACCGATTGATTTGAAAACGGAGGTACTTCCTGGAAGCCGGATGAATTGGAATGTGTATGTAGGCTTCCTTGAGATCCAGACAGCATAGCCAATCGTTCTGATTGAGGAAAGGATAAAGCAGGGCGAGGTAGAGCATCTGAAATTTCTCCTTGACTAGAAATTTGTTGAGAGCTCTGAGATCCAGAATGGGTCTCAGTCCTCCTTTCTTCTTTGGAACTAAGAAGTAACAGGAGTAGAACTCCTTATTCTGCTGAGAGGAACTTCCTTGATGGCATTCAGCAGGAGAAGGGATTGAACCTCCTGGAGAAGGGATGACTATGCAAGATCCAAAGCAGACTCTCTTGGAGGATGGTCTGGTGGCAGGGTGTGAAAATTGAGCATGTAACCCTGACGTATAATGGTTAAGACCTAGAAGTCTGATGTTATGAGCTCCCAGCGAGCGAAGAAAAATTGGAGACGGCCTCCGATGGGCTGAGGCAAAGCCTGCAGAATGGTGACATTGGCTATACTTTGAAAAAATACGTTAAAAAGGCTTTTGGGGGGCAGCCTGTGGTTTTTGCTGCTGACGTGGTTGCTGTTGTCTCTATCTCCTGGGTTGAGACTGAGCAGGAGTCGCAAGTTTTGCAGCAGACCTTCTCTGATAGGAAGAAGCTAGTCTGAAGGGACGAGAAGGTGGAGGCTTCTTTTTGGGCTTGACCCAGTGTCCCATCTGGTCTCATGAGCTGACAACTTCTGGGTAGCCGTGTCCATGGAGGGACCAAAAAGCTTGTCTCCTAGACGAGGTACATTTTCTAACCTGTCTTGATGGTTGACATCTAGCTCAGAAACCTGAAGCCAGGCCAGACGTCTCATGGCCACTGACATAGCTGCAGCAAGTGAAGTGAGTTCAAAGGTATCATAGGTGGAACAAACCATACTTTCTCAGTTGGAACAGGTCAGAAATAAAATTCTGGAAATCAGGAAATTTATGTTCTGGAAGATATTTCTGGAAAGCAGCAATTTGTTTGACTAAATGCTTCAAGTAGAAGAAGTGAAAATTGTAATTGCCAGACCGGTTGGCTAACATAGCATTTTGGTACATTCATTTACCAAACCGATCCATGGCCTTGCCCTCTCTGCCAGGAGGTACAGAGGCATACACACTAGCCTCCGAGGATTTCTTCAAGGTAAATTCTACCAGGAGAGACTCGTGTGGAAGTTGGGGTTTGTCAAACCCAGGAATAGGTACCACCCTACATAAAGAGTCCAACTTACAAGGAGCCACAGGAATAGTAAGTGGCGTCTCTAAATTTTTGTAAAAATTTCTCATAAGATATCATGAAGTGGAGTTCCTTGGGTGGTTGATCGTAATCCACATCTCCCGAAAAAACTTGGAGAAAGAAGATTTCTCAGATACTAGAGGAGCCTCTTGAGAAGAGTGGCAAGGGGATTCATCATCCGAAGAATCCTCATCTTCAGACAGGATAGGATCTTGTTCAGAATCTCCCCATAGGTCTGAATCCTGAACAGTCCAGTATCGAAGTCGAGCACTTGATGTCGAAGGCTCGAGATGTTTTAATTTTTGCAGTGTCTTTCCAGACTGCACCGACATTGATTCAGGTGATGTGTGTGTTGAGAACGACCAGTGCCGGTGAATCATAGGTATCGATTCCTTTACATGAAGCAGCGGCACCGAAGGAGACTTCACTGCAGATGCAATCAGTGTCGAGGGCTCAGACAGGACTGGCACTGGGGGAGTGTCAACGTGGGCAAAAGTTGGGTTGGCACTAGCATTTATAAACGTTCATGCAATTCCTCTCTTAGCAAATCGTGTATCTGCTGCTTGAGAGTAAGCACCGGTACTGCTGGCACTTTTGCTGGTACCTTCGGTGCGGCTCTATGCTCCAGCGATGAGGAGGCCGATATCGAGGCACTCACCGAGATCGGAGCGTTTCTTGGGCCTCTTCAAGTTCGGCAGAACTTGGCTCACTGCTACTTTGACCTGAGGCCCAGAGGGGGTGGGGGAAATGCTTCTTAGCCGGCTTACCCACTGAAGGATGCAACACCAAAGATGGTTCCACTGATGTTGAAAGCTGCAGTGTTGATTTGGCTGGTGCCGACGTCGAAAAGTGGTGTCGAGTCTCCTTCCGTTGCGACACCGAAAATAAGTTGCTGTTGAATTAAGCGATTCTTTAAGGTTCTTTTCTGCAGAGAAAAACAGCGGGAACAGTTGTCAGGACGGTGCTTGGGCCCCAAACACTGGAAACACCAACGATGCGGGTCAGTCACAGAGATGGGGTGAGCACAATGTCCACACTTTTTGAAGCCTGTCTGCGGGCGGGACATGGAAGGAAAAATGGCCTCAGCTAAATCAAAAATTTGAGGCCAAGTTGGTCAAACAGGCCCCGCCAGGCCAAACCCATGAAAATGAAAAAAAGAAAATTGTTACTTTTTTTAAAACTAAAAACAAACAAATAAAAGAAAAAAGAAAATGACTGAAAAGTCAAAAGTCCACGAGAATGGGAAGGCAGCAGATTAAAAAGTTTCAATGGCCGTTGAAAAAAACACCGTTCAAAAAACGTGTCTTCTTAGCTCCACGGAAACTAAGAAACTGAGGGACCGCACACGCGCGATTTGGGTTATCACGAACTTTCTAAAGACTTAAAGTGGTGATGCACTTTTAAAGTGGTCCGTACCGGGGCTCCGTCGGTGATGTCACCCATACGTGAGAATATGCTGCCTGCTTGTCCTGGGATAACAGGTGTTATCCAGGGACAGCAGGCAGATATTCTCACATGTGGGTGACATTATCTATGGAGCCCTGGTACGGAAGGTCCCAAGTGCATCACCACTAAGAACATTAGAAAGTTTGCGTCCAACCACACATGTGTGAGTGTCTTCCCCGCCCGACATAGGTACGTGGCTCCTCATTTAAGGTAGCCAGCAAAGAAGCCAACCAGAGGTGGGGGTGGGTGGGTTGTGAGAATATCTGCCTGTTGTCCCTGGATAACACCTGTTACGGTAAGCAACTGTGCTTTATCCCAAGACAAGCATGCAGCATATTCTCACATGTGGGTGACCTCCAAGCTAACCAGAATGGGATGGTGGGAGTATTGGCATTTTAAGAAAATAAATTATGTAATACTGTTTGGCTTAAGTGCCATCCCGTCTGGAAAAAGATTCCAGACAGTAATGTGAGGTGAATGTATGAACTGAGGACCAAGTAGCAGCATTGCATATTTCATCAATAGGAGTAGAGCGGAGAAAAGTTACTGAAGCTGCCATAGCTCGAACTTTATGGTCTGTGACACGACTCTCCAGTTGCAGCCCAGTCTGAGCATAACAGAACGAGATGCATGCTGCCAACCAGTTGGATATCATTCTCTTGGAAACAGGATGCCCCAACTTGTTAGGACTGAAGGAGATGAAAAGTTGGAGAGATTATCTATGTGATTTAATCCTTTGCAAATAGTAAGCTAATGCTTGTTTGCAGTCCAAGGTATGAAGAGCCATCTCTCCAGGGTGAGAATGAGGTTTTAGAAAAAATACTGGAAGCACAATCGACTGATTGAGATGAAATTCTGTGACAACCTTTGGTAAGAACTTTGGATGAGTGCGAAGTACCACCTTGTCATGGTGGAACAGTGTAAATGGTAGATCCACCACCAACTCTTGAAGTTCGCTCACTCTTCTGACAGAAGTGAGTGAAATGAGGAAGACAACTTTCCAAGTACGGTATTTAAGATGAGCTGTAGACATTGGTTCAAATGGAGGCTTTAATAACTTAGCAAGAACCACATTGAGGTCCCACACCATTGGAGGTGGTTTGACATTAAAAAGTCTTCTCTTGAACCCTGGAAATGAGGGGATGGGCTGTAAGGTTTATCATCCACTGACTGATATAAGGCTGCGATTGCGATAAGGTGAACTCTAATAGATGAAGATTTGAGTCCAAAATCAGACAAATGGAGATAATCCAGAATTCTGGAAACCCAGATGGATTTTGGTTGTTCTTGATGAAGACAACACCATGAAGAAAACCTTGTCCAGTTTTGATGAAAGCATTGTTAGTGGACAGTTTTCTGGAAGCTTCTAAAATTAGATGAACAGGCTGAGAGATGAGATCAGCTGAACTCAGCCTGAGAGGTACCAAGTTGTCAGGTGTAAAGACTGAAGGTTGGGATGTAGAAGAGAACCTCGACTGCATGAGAAGAGTTGGAAAAATTTACAGGAAGTATTGGCTCCTTGATACCAAGTTGAAGTAGAAGGGAGAACCATGGTTGTCTGGGCTACCGAGGAGCTATCAGAATCATGGTGGCAGAGAACAAGAGGAAAGGGTGGAAACGCATAAAGAAACTTATTCGTCCAATCCCGGAGAAAAGCGTCCTCTTCCAAGCGATGAGGCGAGTATAGACTGGAACAAAAGCAGGGTAGCTTATGATTGTGGGGAGACACAAACAGATCTACTTGAGGAGTCCCCCATTGTGAGAAAACGGAATAGAGAGCTGCTGAGTTCAGAGTCCATTCATGTGGTTGAAGAATGCAGCTGAGCTGATCTGCCAGATAATTCTGTTCCCCTTGAATGTAAACAACTTTGAGAAAGAAGTTGCGAGGAATTGCCCAATTCCAAATCTTTTGAGCCTCCTGACAGAGAAGGAGAGATCCTGTTCCTCCCTGCTTATTTAACATAGTACCTACTTGATTGTCCGTATGGACAAGAACTTGATCTTGTATAAGATGCTGAAAAGCTTTGAGAGCATTGTAAATCGCTCTGAGTTCAACAGATTTATATGATGGTGCCGATTCCTAATGGTCCAAAGACCTTGAGTGTGCAGGCCATCCAAATGAGCCCCCCAAGCATAGGTTGAAGAATCCGTAATCAGGACTTTCTGATGAGGTGGTGTTTGAAAAACAACTCTCTGGAGAGATTGGAAAATTGCATCCACCATTGTAGTGACTGTTGAAGAGACGAGGTCACTGCAATATGCTGCGAGAGTGGTCGAGAGCCTGTGACCACTGAGGAACCCGTAGGTGCAATCTTGCAAAGGGAGTCACATGGACTGTGGATGCCACGTGTCCTAGAAAAACCATCATGCGCCTTGCGGAAAGAGATTGAATCTGGGTAACCTGATGGCAGAGTTGAATAAGTGCGTCTTGACGCTGCTGAGGAAGCAGTTACTTACCGTAACAGGTGTTATCCAGGGACAGCAGGCAGATATTCTCTACATGTAGGTGATGTCATCTACAGAGCCCCCTAGCGGATGTTCTCGCAAGCAGACTTGCTTGAAGATTTTCAAGCTTGCGAGTGGACTGCGCATGCGCGAGTGCCTCTCCCGCCCGACCTAGGGCATGCGTCTCCTCAGCGTGACCTCAGTTCAGATAGCTAGCAAAGAAGCCAACCAGGGGAGGTGGGTGGGTTGCGAGAATATTTGCCTGCTGTCCTTGGATAACACCTGTTACGGTAAGTAATTGTGCTTTATCCCAGGACAAGCAGGCATCATATTCTCTACATGTGGGTGACCTCCAAGCTAACCAAATGGATGGAGGGAGAGTTGGCAATTTAGGAGAACAGATTTTGCAAAACTGACTGGCCAAAATGAACGTCCCACCTGGAGAAAGCATCCAGACAGTAGAGAGGTGAAAGTATGAACCGAGGACCAAGCGGCAGCCTTACAGATTTCCTCAATTGGAGCCGAGCGGAGGAAAGCAACAGACGCCGCCATCGCTCTGACCCTGTGACCCGTGACTCGACCTGGTAGGGAGAGACCAGCCCGAGCATAACAAAAAGAAATACAAGCGGCCAACCAGTTAGAAATAGTCCGCTTAGAAACAGATCTCCCCAACTGATTAGGATCAAATGAGACGAACAGCTGAGGAGCAGTACGATGAGTAGCGGTGCGCTTCAGGAAGAAAGCCAGCACATGCTTACAGTCAAGGGAATGCAGAGCCACCTCTCCAGGATGAGAATGTGGCTTTGGAAAAAACACAGGAAGAACAATGGATTGGTTGATGTGAAAATCCGAAACAACCTTAGGCAAGAATTTAGAATGGGTACGGAGAACCACTTTATCATAATGGAAGACAGTGAAAGGCGGGTCCGCCACCAAGGCCTGAAGCTCACTGACCTGACGGGTAGAAGTGAGGGCAATAAGAAACACAACCTTCCAAGTGAGAAACTTCAAATGAGCCCGCGCCAGCGGCTCCATCAAGTGAGCAAGGACCATGTTGAGATCCCAAACCATAGGAGGAGGTTTAAGGGGCGGATGAATGTAAAAAAGGCCTTTCATGAAGCGGGAAACCACAGGATGAACAGAGAGGTTTCCCATCAATGGGCTGATGAAAAGCAGCAATGGCACTAAGGTGGACTCGAATCGATGATGACTTTAGTCCAGTGCCAGACAAAGACAGCAGATAGTCCAGAATAGACAAGCACACCAATAAGAAAAACGGGTCCACTTGTGATGGTAACACTGGCGAGTGGACTCCTTCCGAGTGCCTCCAGAACATTCAGTACTGACTGGGAGAACTGGAACGAGGGCATTAAGTCTCGAGGAACCAAGCTGTTAAGTGTAAAGACTGCAGGTTGGGATGAAGTAGAGATCTCCGACTCTGCTTAAGCAGAGAAGGAAAACCAGGCAGAAGAAGAGGCTCCCTGGAACTGAGCTGCAGCAGAAGGGAGAACCAGGGCTGTCGGGGCCACCGAGGAGCTATCAGAATCATGGTGGCATGCGTGGACTTGAGCATGACGAGAGTTTTCAGAATCAGAGGGAATGGAGGAAACACATACAGAAACAGGTCTGTCAATCCAGAAAGAAGGAATCCACCTCGAGTCAGTGAGGGGCGTAGGCCCGGGAGCAGAAGCGGGGCAACTAGTGATTGAGAGGGGACGCGAACAGATCGATATCCGGAGTCCCCCAACGAGCAAACACCTGATGCAGGGTCGAGGAATGGAGAGACCATTTGTGAAGCTGCAGCAGATGACTCAACTTGACCGCTAGGCAATTCTGCTGGCCCTGAATGTAGACTGCACGAAGGAAAATATTGCGGCGAATGGCCCAATCCCAGAGCCGCATTGCCTCCTGGCAAAGGGAACGAGACCCCATGCCCACTTGTTTGTTGATATAATACATGGCGACCTGGTTGAACGTGCGAACCAGCACCACCTGGTCGCGAAGCAGGTGACAAAAAGCTTTCAGAGTGTGGAACACCGCCCGAAGCTACAGCAGATTGATGTGACAAAGGCGGCCGGCACTAGACTAAAGATCCTGAGTGTGAAGACCGTCCAGATGAGCTCCCCAAGCAAAGGCCGATGAGTCAGTTGTGAGGACCTTCTGCGGGAGAGGAGGATGAAACAGAAAACCTCTGGAAAGATTGGAAGAGAACATCCACCAGCGGAGAGACTGTTTCAACAAAGGAGTCACGATAATGAGTCGAGACACAGGATCCCGGATCCTGGCGCCATTGACAGGCCAGGGTCCACTGAGGGATGAGGAGGTGAAGTCTGGCAAAAGGAGTCATGTGAATAGTGGAGGCCATGTGGCCGAGCAGGACCATCATGAGCTGAGCCGAGCCGGGACCGAAAAAAGGAGGGAAACCCGCTGGCACAAGCGGACGATGGTCTCCTGATGAGGCCGAGGCAAGAAAGAGCGGAGACGAACTGTGTCCAGAACCGCTCCAATAAACTCGAGACTGGGACGGACAGAGGTGAGACTTGGGAAAGTTCACCTCGAATCCAAGACTCTGAAGGAGCAAAATGGTTTGATTCATCGCTCGCAGAACCTCCAAGCGAGAAGACGCCTTGATCAACCAGACGTCAAAGTAGGGAAACACCTGCAGCCCTCGGAGACGCACCACTATCAGGCATTTCGTGAAAACCCTGAGAGAGGCCGCCAGGCCGAAGGGAAGAACACGGTATTGGAGGTGGGGATCCCCCACCCGGAATCTCAGATACCGGCGAGAGGCTGGATGGATCGGAATGTGCGTGTAAGCTTTCTTGAGGTCCAACGAGCACAGCCAGTCCCCATCGTCCATCAGGGGATACAACGTAGGAAGGGTGAGCATTCTGAACCGTTCCTTGACCAGAAACTTGTTCAGAGCTTGGGAGGTCCAGGATCGGACGCAGATCCCCCGTTTTCTTGGGTACCAGAAAGTACCGAGAATAAAACCCCATGTTCCACTGATCTGGGGGAACCTCCTCGACTGCCCGAAGGCGAAGGAGGGCCTGAGCTTCCTGCAGAAGAAGAGGCAGCTGGGATCTCGCAGAAGGAAACTCGCTTGGCGGAAGGTCCGGGGGTACTCGACTGAAGTGAAGGGAGTACCCCTCCCTGACAATGGAAAGCATCTGTCGGTGGTAAGACGTTCCCACTGAGGATAGAAATGATGGAGACAACCCCCGATGGGAAGGGGGAACGCTCCAGCAGGAAGGGAGCCGGTAGGCTCAGACAGGAATTGTCAAAAATATGGCCCAGGCTTCACCGGAGCCGGCAGCTGTGCCCTAGCCTGATGCTGCTACGACCGCTTCGGAGGCGGCCGAGAGAACGCAGGAGTAGATTTCTGTGGGTATCACCGAAGAGGAATTCTATACTGCCGAGTCGGAGGAGCCTTAGGCTTAAGTCTCACCAGAGAGGCAAAGGAGCGCTCGTGTTCTGAGAGGCGCTTGGTGGCCGCCTCAATGGAATCATCGAATAGCTCATGACCCACACAAGGGAGATTGGCTAGACGATCCTGGAGGTTCGGGTCCATATCCACAATCCTAAGCCAGGCGAGGCGACACATGGCGATCGCAAAGGCCGTGACTCTCGAGGACAACTCGAAGGCGTCGTAGACCGCCTGAAACATATAGAGGCGGAGCTGGGAGAGAGTCTCCTCGAGAAGACGGAACTCCTGACGCCGAGAAACCGGCACATCTGCCTGGAACGAGTGGAGGGTGTCCACATAGAACCGGAGATAGGACGTGAAGATAAAGCTATAGTTGAGAACACGGTTCGCCATCATTGAGTTTTGATAAAGACGGCAACCAAACTTGTCCATCTTACATCCCTCCCAGCCCGGAGGGACAGCGGCATACACCTTGGCGGGGTTGGACTTTTTCAAGGAAGACTCAACCAACCAAAGATTGGTGAGAAAGCTGAGAACTTTCAAACACCTTGATGGGGATTGTCCGGTAACGGGACTCTAACATGGAAGGAATGGCCGTAACCGCATAGGGCATTTCCAGGTTCCGGAGAAAGGTTTGCCGGAGAACCTGATGCCTCGCGGGGCGGATGAGTAACACCCATCTCCGCCAGGTATTCCTGGGTATAACGGGATTCAGACTGGAGGTCCAGGTTCAGGGCGCTACCCATGTCAGAAATGAAACGAGTGAAGGAGGAGGTTCGAGAAGAAGACTCATCCTCCTGAGGGGACCCCGAGAGAGATCCGGGAGCAGCAGAGTAGGAGGGAGAAACCTCCCTCGAATAATAAGCCGGAGCCTCGGATTCTTGTGAATGAGAGGAGGCTCGACTGAGCCGCCTCGGAAGCGTCGAGGAATGACCCCGTGAAAGAGGGATTGGGGAGGACCCCGGTGTCCGAGGCACAAGCTTGCGGAGCCTCAGTGAAGACGGGGTAAACGAAAACTCCCCCTACCGGTCTCAAAGAAGAACCCAGGGAGGCAGCCGCCTGCCCAGTCGGGGAAAGCGAACCAGTATCCAACTCCAAGACAAGAACAGGCCCCGTGGGCCCCGCGGTCAGAGATCTGCCCAGAAAGGGGCAGAGAAGACCGCAGTTTTTTAGGAGGCAACCCTCAACAAAGTAGAGGGCAAAAAGCGGGCCCCTTTCCTGGACCCCCACAAAGTCACAGGCCCCGACTCGGGGGATGAAGAATCGCTGGAGGGTATTCTGCGAGTCTTGCCGGCATGGCCCTGAGACACGAGGGAAGAATGCTCAGGCAGGCCAGACTGGGACTGGGTCGTGGCCAAGGCCAATTGTGTTGAGGTCGGGACCAGTTGGCTCAAAACCGAGGAAACCTGCGTAGTAAGGATAGCCTAAAGCATGTCCTCGATCATAGGCACCGAGACCAAAGGATGTGGGTCAGAGGTGCAGCCGTGCGCTCCTTCGGGGGTGACCTCGAGGAAGAGAATTCCCTACGTGAGGAGGCACGCTTTGAATGAGGTCTCGAAGAGGCTGATGAGGCAGCACTCACAAGAGACTCCAAGGTAGGCTTCTTTGCTGGCACACTTGAGGAGGGAAGAGGAGACTTACCCAAGGCTGGTGTAGCAGGAGGAGCCGAGCTCGAGGCCTGTCCCGCTGGATCCATCGGGCCAAAGAGTTGAACAATCTTGGCCACCCTCCGACGAAGAGCCCGCGGTTGTAAAGTCGCGCAGCGTGGGCATGATTCAGTGCAGTGCTCCGCGCCCAGGCACTCCACACACCAACGATGGGGGTCGGTGATGGAGATCACCCGGTTGCACCTAGTGCAGTTCTTAAACCCAGAACGAGGCCGGGACATAAGAAAAAATACGACCGAGGCCAGGTGGCCAGAGCAAGACCGGTCGACCCGGTCAAAAAGACACGAAAAGTAATATAAAGACGCGAGCACAGTGACTCACCCGAAATAAAACAAATAAGCCGTGGTGCAAAGAGGGACAATGAGATCACGCGAAGCAAGGGAGCAGTGCTTCACAGAACTGAGGCCACGCATGCCCTAGGTCGGACGGGAGGGGCACTCGCGCATGTGCGGTCCACTCGCAAGCTTGAAGATCTTCAAGCAAGTCTGCTTGCGAGGACGTCCGCTATGGGGCTCTGTAGATGACGTCACCCACATGCAGAGAATATGTTGCCTGCTTGTCCTGGAGAATGAAGTGTTCTGAGTTGAGTCTTATACAGCAAGGCTCCGATGAACTGGAGCTTCTGAGATGGTTGAAGTTGAGTGAATCCCAAATTCTGGAGTTTGCTGTGTTGCTGAGAGCACATTGTGATATGAAAGATCCTTGATGAGCCAGCCGTCCAGATAGGGAAAAATTTGAAAGCCCCGAGACCTCAAGGCCACTACTACCAGGCACAGGGTAAAGACTCTGGAAGAGGATGCCAGTCCAAAAGGTAGCACTTTGTATTTTTTATAAACTTAATGTATAAATTGTTAAAACTTAATGTATAAATTGTTAAATTTTTAATATTTTATGTTATTTACTGTTTTAATTTCATGTTTATTTACAAGCTGTAACTCGCTTAGAAATAATTCAATTAAGCGATTAATCAAATATAAATAAAACTTGAAACTTGTGTTGCGCCACTCAAAATCTGAGTTACTTCCTGGAAGCCGGATGAATTGAAATATGAGTGTAGGGAGGAAGTGACGTCATTGCCCAAGATGGTCGCTTGAATTAACAGCTCCGCATACCCTTCCTTTCAATTGCTATTTCGTCCGTTTTGCGGCGAGTGTGGGGAGCCCCCAGTGCTGCTCGGTGGTGGGGGATAGCCT
Source organism: Geotrypetes seraphini (assembly GCF_902459505.1). Lineage (NCBI taxonomy): Eukaryota > Metazoa > Chordata > Amphibia > Gymnophiona > Dermophiidae > Geotrypetes > Geotrypetes seraphini. The sequence goes on along the minus strand of NC_047085.1, from coordinate 395,090,665 downwards.
TGTGGAGTTTTCTAGTGTGATGGCTTCTCAACCACGCAAAACGTTGCACAATTATGCTTTCGGCTCGGTGGGGCCTGCATCGCAAACGGCGTCTTCTCTCTTACTTGAAGTCACGCCCCCGCTTGTGCGATCGCCGGCAGCAGAGGAGGCTTCTCCTGTTCCGCAGGAGATAGCGGACCCGTTGGAGGAAGTACGGGTCATGTTTGCAGATCTTAGCCGCGACATTAAGGAACTGCGGGGGGAGTTTACTACCCTTGCTACAGATTTGCGAGGGGAACTTCTCGCGCTTGGCACTCGGGTTGCTGACTTGGAAACTCAGGTGGATGAACAACATGAGACAGTGAGTCGCCTTCATTCGCGCTGTAATGAACAACATTTGAGTATTCTGGACAAAATGGAAGATTTGGAAAATCGCAGTCGCAGAGCGAATCTTCGTATTAGGGGGCTCCCTGAAGTGCAAGATTATAAGGATTGTGAATTGGTAGCCCGCCAAATTGTTGAAATGGTTTTGAGGGAACAGACTGCTATGGAAGTTCCTGATTCTATTCTTTTTGAGCGGGCCCATAGAGCTCTGGCGGCCCCTAGGGGCAATAAACCATGGGACATTATCGTGTGTTTTAAAGATTTTAAAGTGAAAGAATTGTTTTATCAAACAGCACGGGGTCTATCTGAGCTTAAATGGGATACCTATGATATCGAGATCTATCAGGATCTTTCTGCTGCCACATTGCGTAGACGGGCAGCTCTGAGATCATTGCTGCGTTATTTTAATGAGAAGATACGATATCGTTGGCGTCATCCCTTTGCTTTGCTGTTTTATTTGAATGGTGCTTTGTGAACTGTAAAATCTTTGGAGGATGCTTCTGAGTTATTCCCTGATGTTCAGTTTGGTGTCATCTCTTCTGGATCTTCTGTTACGCAGTTGGATGCTAGCGCACGCTTACCTCTTCCCTCCCGACCTCATTGGCAACAAGTTCGGCGAGATGGTGGCTGTTTGAAATAACAATCTGCCGAAAGGGAGGGGGCTGTTGGTCCTGGCACTTGATTTCTGGCTTCTGGATTGACTCTTTGAGACTCAGCTGTGTATCGGCATCTCTGACTGTTAGTGTTTATTTTGAAGCTCTCCCTGTTGGAGATTTTGTTTATGGGACTTTTGCTGTTTTAATTCTGCGGGTGGGTATGCGGATTGGGCTCCTTCCTTCCGTTGGGATTGTAGTGAGTGATGGGGTGGCAAAACTTACTACTTGGGTTGTGGTTTTGGTGGGAGGGGGGTTGGGATTTTGGGGGGTTTTGGGTGGGAGGGGCTGGGAGGAGTAGGTGGGTGATGAGGGCTAGGGGGTTTGTTGGGGGGCTTGGGGGGTTGGGAGGGGAATGGGTGGTGTCGGTTGGTTGTGTGGTGTGTTTGTCGGGTGTGTGGATGTTTTGCTGCTGTACGTATGGGTGACTTAAGATTTTTCTCTCTTAATGTTAGAGGTCTCAATGTTCCTATGAAGCGCCACCTCCTTTATCGGGAGTTGGCGCGGCATAAAGCTTACATTGTATTTTTGCAAGAGACCCACCTGCTGGCTAGACATGAGCATGTGTTACGCCCCCCAGGTTTTTCCAGCCTTTATTTTGCCTCTAATCAACATGATAAAAAACCGAGAAGGGTAGCTATACTGTTTCATCATAGTTTGCAGGTCCAGGTGCTTAAGGAGATTCGAGATAGGGAAGGGATCTTTTGCTGTGTGTTTCTATTGCTGGTCAGCTATACACTCTTTGTAATGTTTATGCTCCCAATATGGGTCACGGGGATTTTTTCTCGTGGCTTGATGACATTCTTAGGCCTTGTATAGAGGGTTTGTTGTTATTAGGAGGTGATTGTAATTTAGTGTTAGATCCCCATTTGGATAGTTCCTCTCGGAGATCTGTGGCGGCCACAGATCATAAGGGATTGCAGATGTTGTTATCCCATTGAGGGCTATTAGATATTTGGAGGGTTCATTATCCTGGGGAGCGAGAATATACTTATCGTTCTGTACTGCATAATGTAGATTCCCGTATTGATTGGTTGGGGGATGGAGCTTTAAATAGGGTTGTTCAATCTTGTGAGATTCATACTACTACTACTTTAGCGGTTCATGCTGCTTTGAGTTTATGCTTGCTGGGTCCTAGCCTCTCAATGGAGGTTTGATGATAGTCTTTTGGCGGACTCTTCTTCTGTAGAGAAGTTGACTATTGCTATTAAAGATTATTTGGAGCTCAATGATACTGATGATATTCATCCGATTTTATTATGGGAAGCGCTGAAAGCAGTACTTCGGGGGAAGGTGATTGCTCTGCAAGCTTTTGTTCGGAAGGAGAGGGTTAAATCTGAGTCGGCGAAATGGCAAGAACTTTGTGATCTGGAGAGGCTGGTTAAAGAGCGGTGTCGCACTGCGCAAGAGTCTGCTCAACTGGCTAAATTGCGTTTGGAATTGAAAACTCTTGAGCTTGCTAGTATTGAAGTGGCTTTGTGGCGAACTCGCCAGGAATATTTTGAGTTTAATGATCGTAGTAGTAAACTTTTAGCTCATCGCCTTAAAACACAGGCTACTAGGAATAATATTTTGGGAATTTTTGACTCTGCTGGTACTTATTGCACTTCCCTGGCTGATATGGGAAATGCTTTTTTGCAATTTTATACTGATCTTTATCAAGCTGATCCTGCCTCTCTAGATTCTGAAATTGACCATTATTTAGATCAGACTCCGTTGGGATCACTTTCGGAGGGGGAGGCGGCGTGCTTGTCCAGACCTATTACTGTTGCTGAACTAGAAGAAGTTATTCAGTCTTTGTCACTGCATACTGCTCCTGGGTTGGACAGGTTTACTAACCAATTTTATAAGACTTTTCAGCAGTTACTGGTTCCTTTATTGGTTTGAGTATTTAATAGTTTTGATGCTGCTCATCCTCTCCCTCAAACTTGGCGTATAGCCGCGGTTACACTTATTCGTAAACCGGGAAAGGATCCTACTTCCTGTGTGGCTTATAGACCAATTTCCTTATTAAATGTTGATTATAAACTCTTTACAAAAATTTTAGCTCTTCGCTTGCAGCCCTATATGCCTCAATTGGTACATTCTAATCAGGCTGGGTTTATCTCCAGGAGACAGACTTTTGATAATATTAAAACGGCTTTACATTTAATGTGTCAGGTACGCTGTGAGGGCTCACCGGCTTTAGTTCTTTCTTTTGACGCGGAAAAAGCGTTTGATCGTGTCAGTTGGGGGTATTTATTTCATGTTTTACGCAAAATGGGTATTAGTCAAGAGATTTTTTAATTGGATTCAGATGTTATATGATGCTCCCCTTTCCCGATTTAAAATTAATGGCACTTTATCGTATGCTATTCCATTAGCGTGTGGAACGCGCCAGGGTTGTGCCCATTCTCCTTTGCTTTTTGCGTTGTCTATGGAACCGCTGGCGAGTCGGGTTCGTCATCAGGAGGGGATTCAAGGGATTCAAGTGGGTGCTCAGCAATATAAGATTTTGCTTTATGCTGATGATATTTTACTTCTTCTGCGTCACCCCGAGTTATCTTTGCCTGTTGTGTTATGTGAATTGGATCGCTTTGGACCGCTTTCGGTGTTTAAAGTCAATATGGCTAAATCTGAAATCTTAAAACTGACCTTAGCGCCTGATGCGGTCCGGCGTTTACAGGTTGCGTTTCCTTTTACATGGGCCCCCCATTATATTACTTACTTGGGAGTGAATTTGACTGCTGATCATAGTCATTTGTATAAATATAATTTTCCAGCTCGCTTGCATGCTTTGTTTGCGGAATTTGAGCGTTGGGAGAGGTTACAGCTTAGTTGGATAGGTCATATTTCAGCTATTAAGATGATGCTTTTACCCCACTTGCTTTATGCCTTTTTGGTCTTACCCATAGCGTTGCCGGCAATTTTTTTTCATTTGTTGTTGCGTAAGGTTTTTGCATTCATTTGGCGAAAGAAACCTCCTCGAATACGTCGCGTGATTCTTTATCAATCTAAATTGGATGGGGGGATGGGTATTCCCAATTTTCAGCTTTATTATCAGGCTGCCCTTTTACAAGAAATAGTTATGTGGGTCACTTATGAAGATCGCTCCTGGATTCATATTGAGCAGTGTTTTTTACCAACCGTATCTCTTTGGATGTTGCCTTGGGTCCCGCTTGCACGGTTACGTCTGGCAACACGTACTCCTAATCCATTTTTACAAGTGGTTTTACGATGTTGGTATATGCTTCGTCGCCAGATGTTTCCGGAGCGTTTGTTTTTTGCTCAGATGGCGATAATGTCCTTGCCGGCTGGTTCACATGGCAGGGACGTTACTGTTCACCGTAAATGGATCCCAGCTGGCCTCCGTACTTTAGGGCAACTTTGGGAGGATACCTCTATGCGACTGTTTTTGGTTTTGCAGGAGGAATTTGGGTTGGAGAACAGGTACTCATTTCTTTATACGTGGTTACGTATTTTTCTAACTCAGCGGGCTTTTTGGGAGCTATCCCTTGGGGATATCTGGCTGGAGCGAGCTTGTCGTGCTGGGGCTGGGAGGGGTGGTGTGTCAAGAATGTATAGAGCGTTGTTGAAACGGGAGGCCCCCTTTGATCCATATCGGGCTCATTGGGAGAATGATCTGTCCAGTGGCCGTAGTTTGCCTCCTTGGGAAACTATCTATAAACGCTTATTTAAATTGACTTTATCCATCTATTATGTAGAGAATAGTTATAAAATGTATTATAGGTGGTATTATACGCCTGTGCGACTTTCCTCCATTTTTCCGGGGGGTACGGATCGCTGCTGGCGTGGTTGTGGAATGGAAGGAGACTTTCTCCATATTTGGTGGTCCTGCCCATCAGTACGCTTATATTGGCAGCAGGTGGGTTTTTCCTTGGTTAAGATCCTTAATAAATCTTGTTGTGTGTTGATGGAATGTTGTTTGCTTAATGTGGGAGTTCCTGGTTTTACTTCTTTTGAACAGAAATTTGCGACTTGTATGTTTACTGCGGTCCGCCTGGCTCTAGCGCAATGTTGGCGCACTCCTGTTATTCCGAGCCTTTTTACTCTTTATTCTCGTTTAGATTATTTACAATTGATGTCTAGATTAACGGCTTTACGCCATAATACTTTGTTGACTTATTCTAAAATATGGGACTCATATGTTCATTGGAGACAACGCCCACATTGAGATTCTTTTCCTGGGGGTGTTATTTTTGGGTTGGGGGAAAGTTTGAGTGGGTTGTGAAGGGGATTGTTTGGATGAATATGTTTTTTGGATTTGTATAATTTTGCATTCTGTTTTTGTGCTACTTTTCTTTAATAAAAGCAAATGTAAATATAAAAAAAAAAGAAAAAAAGAAATATGAGTGTAGGCTTCTTTGAGGTCTAGAGCAGTGATTCCCAACCCTGTCCTGGAGGACCACCAGCCAGTCAGGCTTTGGGGATAACCCTAATTAATATGCATGAGACAAATTTGCATATAATGGAGGTGAGAGGCTTGCAAATCTGCTCCATGCATATTCATTAAGGCTATCCTGAAAACCTGACTGGCTGGGGGTCGTCCAGGTCAGGGTTGGGAACCACTGGTCTAGAGAGCATAGCCAATCGTTGCAATTGAAAAGGGGATACAAAGTTGCCAGAGATAACTTTCTGAATTTCTCCTTGACAAGAGATTTGTTGAGAGCTCCGAGATACAATATCGGCTGAAAACCTTCCATCGTCCTTGTTAGAAGAAAATATCAAGAGTAAAACCCCATGTTCTCTTGTTTTGGAGGTACCTTCTCTATGGCATTGAGAAGTAGCCTCTTGATCTCCTCAAGAAGGGAGGGCTGAAGGAGATTGGAAACAGACTCTCTTGGAGGATGGTCTGGAGGTATGGTGAGAAAATGAATGGAGTAACCTTCTCGTATGATATTGAGAACCCAGAGGTCGGATGTAATCAACTTCCAACAATGAACATAAAGTTGAAGATGACCTCCAACTGGTTGAGGGAGAGACAGGGGTAACTGGATGAAAACTATGCTCTTAAGCAACTGGTCAACAGGAACAGACTGTGAAGGTTTCTGAGAACACTGTTGATTCTGCTGAGGACGTGAAGCAGTAGATGGTTTAGCTGAATAACGCCTCTGATAGGACATATTTAAATCAGGGGTGCCCAAAAGGTTGATCGCGATCAACTAGTAGATTGCAAAGGCAACGTGAGTCTATCGTGGAGCTCATCCCAAGCTCCGCGACACTTGCGTTGCCTTGGCGTTCTGTTCTCCCTCCTTCCCCAACACCAAGCCAGGTGTGTACAAGCACCAGGCCCACAGCCTTCCTCCCCCTCCCCACCGGCATCAATTATGATGTCGGAGAGGAAGTTCTAGACCTGGCCCAAAACTTCTTCTCCGACATCAGAATAGACGTCGGGAAGGAGGGGGAGGCTGTGGGCCTGGCGCTTGTATGTGCCTGGCGTTGGGGAAGCAGGAAGAAATTAGTGGCAGTAGCTTGAAGGGGGCAGGAAGAGAGAAAGACAGAGAGAAAGAAAGGGGAGCAGGGAGAAAGAAAAAGAAAGAAAGAGGGAGGGGGAAAATTTTGGGTTGGACAGTATTGCCTTATATTGAAGAGTACCAGTATGACTGTTTATGTTTTGGGGTGAGGATTTGGCTATCTGGTGTATTTGCCATTGTGAAAATTCAATAAAACTTGTTAAAATAAAAAGAAAGAAAGAGGGCAGAAAGAGAGAGAGATGGCAATGAAGCATCCACCTTCACTAATATTACCTCTACAGAATTCCTTCGCTCCACTAATGCTCTACGATACTCAAGAAAACAGAAGGGAGGTGGGACTGGAACCAATGAAGGTAACTCAAGAGAACAAGCGCATCCTAAGCACAAATAAAAAGCCAAAAACAGAAAACTATTATTGTGGGGGATTCAATCATCAGAGGCATTAACCTTGGAACACAGGGCAAAGAGACCAAAATAGTGAAATGTCTTCCAGGATCCTCAGCTACCAGGAGTTCCAGGCAAATACTGACTATAATTAAGGAAGAAACTAAGGATTTTAACACTGATGTTGTTATCCATCTGGGAACAAATAACCTGGCCAACAACTCCACACTTGCAGCACAGAAAGCTTTTCGGGAGCTTGGTGAGGGCATGAAACCTTTTGTAAAGACTTTAGCTTTTTCTGAAATACTGCCTGCATATGGAAAGGGAGAGCAAAGAGTGAAAAACACAGAGGACTTTAATAGATGGCTCAAAGCCTGGTGTCATCAAGAAGGCTTCAGGTACATAGGAGGATGGGGAAATACATGGAAGGACAAGAAGCTATATTGCACTGATGGGCTACATATTACTACAGCAGGAAAAAGAAACCTTGCAGAGAAATTTAGACAATATTTTTCTAGGCATTTAAACTAGAAGGTGGGGGTGGTGTATGTACGAAGGACAATTATAGAGACCACCCCAGGCAAAAGAAAAGATGTGATAGTAGTAAAGACTGCAACATAAGCAATATCAGCAACTCATTTCTTAGTATTGCATCGGAAAGTGAAACGACACAAAAATCCATACGAAAAAGGGGATTATCGCTAAAAAATAGCTGGAAAGCGATGACCACAAATGCTCACAGTCTAAGCAACAAAGTTCATGATCTGCAAGCCCTGATGTTAGAGGCAGATCTAGATATTATCGCTATCACAGAGACATGGTTCAGTGAATCACATGGATGGGATGCAAACATACTGGGATATAATCTTTTTAGGAAGGACAGAGGTGGTCATAAAGGTGGAGGAATAGCTCTCTATGTAAAGATTAATATCCAAGCGACCGAAATGCAAGGGACCTGGGGAGAGGAAGAAGCGATATGGATTGCTCTGAAAAAAGAAGATGAAACTTCTATCTACGTGGGTGTAGTCTACAGACCTCCGACTCAATCGCAGCAAATTGATAAGGATCTGATTGTGGATATTCAAAAGTTTGGAAGGAAAGAGGAGGTTCTGCTGTTGGGAGATTTCAACCTGCCGGATGCGGACTGGAATGTTCCGTCTGCGGAATCGGAAAGAAGTAGGGAGATAGTGGATGCCTTTAAAGAGGCTCTGCTCAGACAAATGGTGATGGAACCCACAAGGGAAAAAGCGATATTGGATCTGGTCCTCACAAATGGAGAGAGTATCTCTAATGTTCAAGTGGATGATCACCTGGGAAGTAGCGATCATCAAACGGTTTGGTTTGATATAACGGCTAAAGTGGAGAGCGGCCACACGATACTTAAAAGTCCTAGATTTCAAATGCACGGACTTTAATGCAATGGGAAAGTACCTGAAGAAAGAGCTGTTAGGATGGGAGGACATAAGAGAAGTGGAAAGACAGTGGTCTAAGCTGAAAGGAGCGATAAAGCACAGTTACTTACCGTAACAGGTGTTATCCAGGGACAGCAGGCAGATATTCTTAACGCATGGGTGACGTCACCGACGGAGCCCCGGTACGGACACTTTTAACTAGAAAGTTCTAGTTGGCTGCACCGCGCATGCGCGAGTGCCTTCCCGCCCGACGGAGGAGTGCGTGGTCCCCAGTTAAGATAAGCCAGCTAAGAAGCCAACCTGGGGAGGTGGGTGGGACGTAAGAATATCTGCCTGCTGTCCCTGGATAACACCTGTTACAGTAAGTAACTGTGCTTTATCCCAGGACAAGCAGGCAGCATATTCTTAACGCATGGGTGACCTCCAAGCTAACAGAGAGGGAGGAGGAATGGTTGGCCATTAGGAAAATAAATTTTGTAACACAGATTGGCCGAAGTGTCCATCCCGTCTGGAGAAGGCATCCAGACAGTAGTGGGTAGTGAATGTGTGAACTGAGTACCAAGTGGCAGCCTTGCAGATCTCCTCGATGGGCGTGGAGCGGAGGAAAGCCACAGAAGCAGCCATAGCTCTGACCTTGTGGGCCGTGACAGCACCTTCCAGTGAGAGATCGGCCCGAGCATAACAGAACACAATGCAGGCAGCAAGCCAGTTGGAAAGCGTCCGTTTAGAAACAGGACGACCTAAACGGTTAGGGTCGAAGGACAGAAAAAGCTGAGGGGACGAGCGGTGAGCCCTGGTACGGTCAAGGTAGTATGCAAGGGCACACTTACAGTCCAGCGTGTGTAACGCCTGTTCCCCAGGATGAGAATGGGGCTTCGGGAAAAAGACAGGCAAGACAATGGACTGGTTGAGGTGGAAGTACGAGACCACCTATGGAAAAAATCTAGGATGGGTACGCAGAACCACCTTGTCATGGTGAAAAACCGTGAAAAGTGGGTCTGGTGATGGCAATGGAGGAAAAGCACCTTCCACGTAAGAAATTTGAGAGAATTTGTGGCAAGAGGTTCAAAATGAGGTTTCATGAGAGTGGATAAAACCACATTCAGGTCCCAGATGACTGGAGGAGGCTTCAGAGGTGGTTTGACATTGAAGAGGCCTCTCATGAACCAGGAAACCATGGATGAGCCGTGAGAGGTTTTCCGAGGATAGGCTCATGAAACGCAGTGATGGCACTGAGATGGACTCTGATTGAGGTAGACTTGAGGCTAGCGTCGGATAGAGAGAGCAAATAGTCCAGTACAGTTTCCACCGCCAATGAGGTGGGGTCGTGGTGATGTAGTAGACACCAAGAGGAGAACCGGGTCCACTTCTGATGGTAACATTGGAGGGTAGCCGGTTTCCTGGAGGCATCCAAAATACGACGGACAGGCTGAGACAGATTTTCTGGAGAGGTCAGCCCGAGAGAAACCAAGCTGTCAGGTGGAGCGAGGACAGATTGGGATGCAGTAGAGACTGATGCTGCTGTGTAAGTAGAGTAGGAAACACAGGAAGAGGAATGGGTTCTCTGGAGCTGAGCTGGAGCAGGAGGGAGAACCAGTGTTGGCGAGGCCACCGAGGGGCGATGAGAATCATGGTGGCTCTGTCTCTGCGGAGTTTGAATAACGTTCGCAACATCAGAGGTAGTGGAGGTAAGGCATAGAGGAACCGATCCGTCCAGTTGAGAAGGAATGCATCCGGGGCCAGACGATGAGGGGAGAAGAGTCTGGAACAAAACTGGGGCAGCTGATGGTTGTGACGAGCTGCAAAGAGGTCCACCTGAGGCGTGCCCCACCGAGCGAAGATGGAGTGTAGTTTGTGAGGATCCAGAGACCACTCGTGAGGTTGAAGGATGCGGCTGAGATTGTCGGCCAGGGAGTTCTGTTCGCCCTGGATGTAGACAGCCTTGAGGAAGAGACTGTGGGCCGTGGCCCAGGTCCAGATGCGGATGGCCTCCTGACAGAGGAGGGGAGAACCGGTGCCGCCTTGCTTGTTTATGTAGTACATGGCGACTTGGTTGTCTGTGCACAGGAGAAGAACCTGAGGGTAGAGAAGGTGCTGGAAGGCCTTGAGGGCATAGAACATGGCCCTGAGTTCCAGGAAATTGATGTGATGTTGACGCTTCTGATGGGTCCAGAGTCCCTGGGTGCGAAGATCTCCCAGGTGAGCTCCCCACGCATAGGGGGAGGCATCTGTGGTTATGATCATGGATTGAGGGGGTAGATGAAAGAGTAGACCCCTGGAAAGATTGGAGGAGTTCAACCACCATTGAAGAGATTGCTGAAGAGATGATGTCACAGAGATGGGATGAGAAAGAAGATCATTGGTTGGCTAGAGTCCATTGAGGTGTCCTGAGGTGGAGTCGCGCCAGCGGAAGTACATGGACCGTCGAGGCCATGTGGCCCAGGAGGACCATCATCTGCCGGGCTGGGACGGAGTGATGAAGGAGCACCTGATGACAGAGGTGGAGCAGGGTCCGTTGTCGGTCGGAGGGGAGAAACGCCCGCATCAGAGTGGTGTCGAGAACTGCACCAATGAACTGAAGTCGCTGTGTGGGAAGCAGGTGTGACTTGGGATAGTTGATCTCGAACCCCAGGAGATGGAGGAAAGAGATGGTGTGTTGAGTGGCTTGTAGCACAAGCGGAGATGTAGGTGCTTTCACCAACCAATCGTCCAAGTAGGGGAACACCTGGAGGTTGTAAGACCTGAGGCCGCCACCACAATAAGGCACTTGGTGAACACCCTGGGCGATGATGCGAGGCCAAAGGGTAGCACTTTGTACTGGTAGTGATGGTGCTGAATCTGAAACCGGAGGTAGCGACGTGAAGCCGGAATGATTGGAATGTGAATGTAGGCCTCTTTGAGGTCTAGGGAACATAGCCAGTCGTGTTGAGAGAGAAGAGGGTAAAGCGTGGCAAGGGAAAGCATTCTGAATTTTTCCTTGACCAGACACTTGTTGAGATCCCGGAGATCGAGGATGGGACGGAGGTCTCCTGTCTTCTTGGGAACCAGGAAGTAGCGGGAGTAGAATCCCTGACCCCTTTGGTCTGAGGGTACCTCTTCGATGGCATTGAGAAGAAGGAGGGATTGAACCTCCCTCAGGAGGAGGAGGGATTGGGAGGAGTGAGAAGCAGACTCTATGGGAGGATTGTCTGGTGGAAGAGTCTGGAAGTTGAGAGAGTAGCCGTGGCGAATGATGTTGAGGACCCACTGGTCTGATGTGATGACCTCCCAACGGCTGAGGAAAATTTGTAGGCGTCCTCCGATAGGCTGAGGAAGAGGCAACGATGGTGGGAGACTGGCTATGCCCTGGAGAAAAGAGTCAAAAGGGCTGAGATGGTTTTGACGGAGGGAAAGGCTTGGCAGGTTGGTGAGACTGGGAGCGAGGCGGATGTTGATGCTGCTGACGAGGTCGGCGAGGCTGCTGTTGTGGCGGGTTGAGAGATCTGGCCAAGAACCTGCGTTGGTAGGAGGACTGCTGTCTGTAGGGTCGAGCAGGCGGAGCCTTCTTCTTAGGTTTCACCAGAGTATCCCACCTGGTCTCGTGAGCTGAGAGTTTCTGAGTTGTGGAGTCCAGAGACTCCCCGAAGAGTTCATCACCAAGACAAGGTGCGTTCGCCAGGCGGTCTTGATGGTTGATGTCAAGATCAGAAACTCTCACAGATGCTCGAGAGGTCAGCTCGAAGGAGTCATAAATGGAGCGAACCATGAATTTCCGCAGTTGAAGTAGGCTGGAAATTTGTTGTTGAAAAAGGGGGACCTTACGCTCAGGGATATATTTTTGCTAGGATGAAAGTTGTTGCACCAAATGCTTCATGTAGAAGGAGAAGTGAAAGGTGTAATTATTAGCCCTGTTGAAAAGCATTGCGTTTTGATAAAGTCGCTTGCCAAATTTATCCATCGTTTTGCCCTCTCTGCCCGGAGGGGTGGAGGCATAAATACTGGAGCCCTGGGTCTTCTTTAAAGTGGACTCGACTAGAAGAGATTCATGGGGTAGTTGAGGTTTGTCGAACCCCGGGATCGGAATGACCCTGTACAAACAGTTTTCGAGGGGCTCCCGGTACAGTGAGAGGGTTTTCCCAATTTTTGTAAAAAGTTTCCCGTAAGATGTCGTGGACGGGTAACTTAAGGAATTCTTTGGGGGGTTGTTCAAAGTCTAGGGCATCGAGAAAGGCCTGGGACTTTTTAGAGTCGGACTCTAAAGGGATAAAAAGAGCCGCTGACATTTCCCGAAGAAATTTGGTGAATGAGGATTGTTCAGGTTTGGAACCGGTATCGACCATCGAGGGTTCCTCGTCCGTTGATGAAGCCTCATCCTCGGTACCGGGTGGGGATTCTTCCCACAAGTCCGGGTCCCTGATGTCGGGGTGTGCAGGACGGGACGGTGGTGTGGATGGTTCAGTGTGGCAAGTCTTAGAGAGAGACTTGCCAGAGCGCATCGAGACGGTACCGGGGGAGGAAGATCGGTGCCGGTCCCGGTCTTGGGGGGACCGGTGACGTTCTTGATGTCGGGGAGGGTCGGCATCAGAGCGTGGTTGCACGGGAGGATTGAGTGGTTCGGCCGCGAGCACCGGCATGGACGTGTTCAACGGTACCGATGGGGTCGACACCGGTGGTATGGTGCTAGGCTCGGGCCGGTCCGGTACCGGAAGGAGTGGGGCCAACATTGCTAGCAACAGGTGTTGGAGTTGCTGCTGTAGTTGTTCCTGCAATTGGCTTTGGAGTATAGCCGCAATGCGGTCGTCCAGAGGAGGCACCGGTACCGTTTTTTTCTTTTTCGGTACCATAGGTGCCCCGGCGATGAGGAGGCCGATGACGAGGCACTCACCGAAATCGGGGCGGAGCGTTTGCGGGGTCGGCGTGATGCCGGGAGGACCGGTGTCGCCGCTGTGGCAGGAGGGCGCTCAAGGGAAGTGGAAGGCTTCTTAGCTGGCTTACCTGGTGCCAGCGACCCCGAGGAAGGATCAGGCGTCGTCGAAGTAGTCGGTGCCGACTTTTGCGGTGCCATCGACGGCGCGGCAGATCCGGTACCGAAAAGGATATTCTGCTGGATCTGCCTATTTTTTAATGTGCGTTTTTTAAGAGTAGCACAGCGGGTGCAGGTGTCAGCCCGATGCTCTGGACCCAAGCACTGTAGGCACCAGTTGTGCGGGTCAGTGAGAGAGATCGGGCGTGCACACCGCTGGCACTTCTTAAAGCCCGACTGAGGGGGCATGAAGGGAAACACGGCCTCCGCAAAATCAAAACCGGAGGCCTGTATGGTGGCAACAGGCCCCGCCGGGGCCGGCCTAAAAATAAGGGAAAAAACTAAAGCAAAGTTTTTTTTTGTAGAACGAAAAAGGAACCCGAAGGGAAAAAGAGCAAAAAAATGGAGAATATCATGAGCGGGAAGGCAAAAAGTAGATTTTTCAACGGCCGTTGAAAACACATGCGTTTTCTTCGCTCCGCGGAAACGAAGAAACTGGGGACCACGCACTCCTCCGTCGGGCGGGAAGGCACTCGCGCATGCGCGGTGCGGCCAACTAGAACTTTCTAGTTAAAAGTGTCCGTACCGGGGCTCCGTCGGTGACGTCACCCATGCGTTAAGAATATGCTGCCTGCTTGTCCTGGGATAAAAATGGCTACGGACCTTTATGTGAAGAAAATCAACAAAAACAAGAGAAAAAGGAAGCCGATATGGTTCTCCAACCTAGTGGCTGAGAAAATAAAGGCGAAAGAGTTGGCATTCATGAAATATAAAAAAACCCAAGAAGAGGAGAGCAGAAAGGACTACAGGGTGAAACTGAAAGAAGCAAAGAGAGAGATATGTTTGGCGAAGGCACAGGCGGAAGAACAAATGGCTAAAAAGGTAAAAAAAGGGAGATAAAAATTTTTTCAGATATATTAGTGAAAGGAGGAAGATAAAAAATGGAATTGCTAGGCTAAAAGATGCTGGGAACCAATATGTGGAGAGTGATGAGGAGAAAGCGAATGTGCTAAACAAATACTTCTGTTCTGTGTTCACAGAAGAAAATCCTGGAGAAGGACCGAGATTGTCTGGCAAAGTTACACGAGAAAATGGAGTAGATTCTGCGCCGTTCACGGAGGAGGGTGTTTATGAGCAACTTGAAAAACTGAAGGTGGACAAAGCGATGGGACCAGACGGGATCCATCCCAGGATACTAAGGGAGCTCAGAGAGGTTCTGGCGAGTCCTATTAAAGACTTGTTCAACAAATCTCTGGAGATGGGAGTGATTCCTGGGGATTGGAGGAGAGCGGATGTGGTCCCTATTCATAAAAGTGGTCACAGGGATGAAGCAGGAAACTACAGGCCGGTGAGCCTCACTTCAGTTGTTGGAAAAATAATGGAAGTGTTTCTGAAAGAAAGGATAGTGTACTTCCTTGAATCTAATGGGTTACAGGATCCGAGGCAACATGGCTTTACAAAAGGTAAATCGTGCCAAACGAACCTGATTGAATTTTTTGATTGGGTGACCAAAGAGCTGGATCGAGGACATATGCTAGATGTAATTTACTTGGATTTCAGCAAAGCCTTTGATACAGTTCCTCATAGGAGGCTGTTAGACAAACTTGAAGGGCTGAAGTTAGGACCCAAAGTGGTGAACTGGGTCAGAAACTGGCTGTCGGACAGACGCCAGAGGGTGGTGGCTAATGGAAGTCGCTCGAAGGAAGGAAAGGTGACTAGTGGAGTCCCTCAGGGTTCGGTGCTGGGGCCAATCCTGTTCAAAAAGAGTGGAGAGCTATGTATGTTAACGCACACAGCCTAGGGAATAAATTTCTAGAACTGGAAACAGAAATAGTTAATGCAGACCTAGACGTAGTAGCAATTTCAGAAACATGGTTCACAGACTCTCATGGGTGGGATATAACTATACCAGGATACAACCTGCTTCGCCAAGACAGAGAGGGTAAGTTAGGAGGAGGGGTAGCACTTTACATCAAAGAAAACATCAAAACAACCAGAATCACAGATATCAAGTATACTGGGGAATCCATCTGGGTAAACCTGGCCAGAGGCGGAGAAAAATGCCTGTATCTTGGTGTGGTGTACAGACCTCCAAGACAATCGGAGCACAAGGACATTGAATTAATTGAAGACATTGAGAATATCACCTTACGGGGAGACGTTGTTCTGTTGGGAGACTTTAACATGCCTGATGTAGATTGGAACACACTCTCAGCGACTACTTATGATAGCAGGAGGATATTAACGTCCATGAAGGGAGTACGGCTCAAACAATTGGTATTAGAGCCCACTAGGTCCCAGGCCATCCTGGACCTGGTACTTACGAACGGGGAAAGCGTCTCAGAGATCTCGGTGGGAGAACCGCTAGCCACCAGTGACCATAACATGGTATGGTTCAACCTTAGGAAAGGGTTCCCTAGATCACAAACAAAAACAAGGGTACTCAATTTCCGGGGCACTGACTTCACACGCATGGGAGACTTCGTCCATCAGACGCTTCAGGTTCAAGAAGTGACGGATAATGTGGAGGTTATGTGGTCAACCTTGAAATCTACCCTTCATGAGGCAACTATCCGCTACATAAAATCAGTAACTAAACAACAAAGAAAAAAGAAACCCCAATGGTTCACTGATGAGGTCTCGTACCTCGTCAAGGATAAGAAAAGAGCGTTTCTCTTGTACAAACGCACGGGGGAAAAAGAAGCAAACATTGAATACAGGACAAAGTCTGCAGCGGTCAAAACAGCAGTCAGGGAGGCCAAACTTCGAATGGAAGAAACACTAGCGAAGAACATTAAAAAAGGGAACAAATCCTTCTTCAGGTACATTAGCGACAGGAAAAAGAACGCAGACGGGATAGTACGCCTTAGAACGCCAGACGGGAATTATGTGGAAACAGATTCTGAAAAAGCCAAACTACTAAACGATTACTTCTGTTCAGTCTTTACCTGCGAGGCGCCAGGGCAAGGGCCACGGCTGGAAGCAAAGGAAAGCAAGGAAGACCCATTTCTGAATTTTGAGTTCACACCAGCTGATGTTTACAGAGAACTTTCAAGACTCAAGGTGAACAAAGCCATGGGACCGGACAATTTGCACCCAAGAGTGCTCAGAGAGCTGTGCGATGTTCTGGCAGAACCGTTAGCCATGCTCTTCAATCTCTCCCTAAGTACGGGGAGAGTCCCCCTGGACTGGAAAACAGCTAATGTCGTTCCTCTGCACAAAAAGGGTTGCAGAGCAGAGGCTGCGAATTACAGACCAGTGAGTCTCACATCAATAGTGTGTAAACTCATGGAAACTCTACTTAAAGGTAAATTAGACACGATAATGGATGAAGGGAATCTAAGGGATCCCTGTCAACATGGATTCACCAGAGGCAGGTCATGCCAATCCAATCTTATAAGCTTCTTCGATTGGGTGACAGGAAAGCTAGACCTGGGAGAGTCTCTGGACATAGTGTACTTGGATTTCAGTAAAGCTTTCGACAGTGTCCCACACCGTAGACTATTAAACAAGATGAAATCGATGGGTTTGGGTGAGAAACTAACTGCATGGGTCAGGGATTGGCTGAGTGGAAGACTTCAGAGGGTGGTGGTCAACGGCACCCTCTCTGAGGTGACTAGTGGAGTGCCGCAGGGCTCAGTCCTGGGACCATCCCTTTTCAACATATTCATAGGGGACCTGACCCGGGGGCTTCAGGGTAAAGTAGCACTGTTCGCCGACGATGGCAAACTGTGTAACATAGTAAGTGAAAGTAACCTCCAGGATAGTATGACACAAGATCTGATCACGTTAGAAAACTGGTCCTCGACATGGCAGCTAGGCTTCAACGCTAAAAAATGTAAGGTCATGCATCTCGGCAGAGGAAATCCATGCAGAACATACTCCTTGAATGGAGAAAAGCTAGCTAGGACTTCAGAGGAACGGGACTTGGGGGTAATCATCAGTGCAGACATGAAGGCTGCCAAACAAGTAGAGAAGGCCTCATCAAAGGCAAGGCAAATGATGGGATGTATCAATAGAAGCTTCTTCAGCCGTAAACCTGAAGTCATTATGCCACTCTATAGAACCATGGTGAGACCCCATCTGGAATACTGTGTCCAATTCTGGAGGCCACATTACCGGAAAGATGTGCTTCGAGCTGAGTCGGTCCAAAGGATGGCCACTAGGATGGTCTCGGGGCTCAAGGGTCTCTCATACGAAGAAAGACTGGGCAAACTGCAGCTCTATACCCTAGAGGAGCGCAGGGAAAGGGGTGACATGATTGAGACATTTAAGTACGTCACGGGTCGTGTCGAGGTGGAAAACGATATATTCTTTCCCAAGGGACCCTCGGTCACAAGGGGGCACCCGCTCAAACTCAGAGGAGGAAAATTTAGTGGTGACACCAGGAAGTATTTCTTCACAGAAAGGGTGGTAGATCACTGGAACAGACTTCCGATGCAGGTGATCAAGGCCACCAGCGTGCTCGACTTCAAGAATAAATGGGATATCCACGTGGGATCCCTACGAGGGTCGAGTTAAGGAACTAGGTCATTAGCATTCAGACTTAATGGGGTGGGTCAATAGAGTGGGCAGACTTGATGGGCTGTGGCCCTTTTCTGCCGTCATCTTTCTATGTTTCTATGTTTCTAATATGTTTGTGAGTGACATTGCTGAAGGGTTAGAAGGAAAAGTGTGCCTTTTTGCAGATGATACCAAGATTTGTAACAGAGTAGACACCGAAGAGGGAGTGGAAAATATGAAAAAGGATCTGCAAAAGTTAGAGGAATGGTCTAATGCCTGGCAGCTAAAATTCAATGCAAAGAAATGCAGAGTAATGCATTTGGGGATTAATAATAGGAAGGAACCGTATATGCTGGGAGGAGAGAAGCTGATATGCACGGACAGGGAGAGGGACCTTGGGGTTATAGTGTCCGAAGATCTAAAGGTGAAAAAACAGTGTGACAAGGCAGTGGCTGCTGCCAGAAGGATGCTGGGCTGTTTAAAGAGAGGCGTAGTCAGTAGAAGGAAGAAGGTGTTGATGCCCCTGTACAGGTCATTGGTAAGGCCCCACTTGGAGTATTGTGTTCAGTTTTGGAGACCGTATCTGGCGAAAGACGTAAGAAGACTTGAGGCGGTCGACGAAAATGATAGGAGGCTTGCACGAGAAGACATATGAGGAGAGACTGGAAGCCCTGAATATGTATACCCTAGAGCAGCGATGGCGAACCTGTGGCACGCGAAGGCCTTGCAGCTGGCACGCAGGAAGGTCCGCAATAGAGAGCTGCACGGGACGCCCCCTAGGGTCGCGGGGATCCCGTGGGGACGCCTCCGAGGGTCGCGGGGTTCCTGCGGGGCTGCATGTACTAAGTCACGCGGATTTTCTCCCTACCTGCTCTGCTTGCAGCACAGAGGCTCTGTACTGCAGGCAGGGTAGGTAAGGAGGAATAGCCTCGCGGCTCGAGTGCCTACCAAGGGAGGGAGGCGGTTCGCCCTGTCCCGTGTGCAGCACAGCCGGCCAGGTCCCCTTACTTTTGTGGCACTAACCCGACCGACCGACAACAGCCCTGGTCCGACAAACCTCCCTGCCCTTAACCGCGAATCTAAATTACCTTCTTACAGCAGATGTAAGAAGGAAATTTAGATTCGCGGTTAAGGGCAGGGAGGTTTGTCAGACCGGGGCTGTTATCGGTCTGTCGATCGGGGAAGCACCACAAAAGTAAGGGGACCTGGCCGGCTGTGCTGCACCCGGGGCGGGAGAGAAGGAGGGGTGAGAAGGACGCTGAAAGCACTGGGGAAGACAAAGGGGTGGAGAATGCCACTGAAAGGACATGGGGAAAACAAGGGTGGAGAAGGCCGCTGAAAGGACATGGGGAAGACAGAGGGGGGAGAAGGCCGCTGAAAGGACACGGGGAAGACAGAGGGGGGAGAAGGCCGCTGAAAGGACATGGGGAAGGCAGAGGGGGGAGAAGGATGCTGCCTGACAGGACATGGGGAAGATGGTGGGGGAGAAGGACACTGAAAGGAAATGGGGAAGAGGGAATGGGAAGAAGACGCTGGCAGGGAAGAAGACAGAGATGCCAGACTATGGGGGGAGCGGAGGGAAAAAGATGGGTGCCAGACCAATTTGGGAGGGGGGAGAAAGGGAGAGGCACAGTAACAGAGCAAATGGAAGACACAGAGAGAAGAGAGGCAGTGGATGGAAGGAATTGAATGAGAACATGAAGAAAGCAGAAACCAGGCAATAAAGGTAGGAAAAAAATTCTTTTTTTTTTTATTTTTTTTTTACTTAAGGATAAAGTAGTATATTAGTTGTGTTGATAAAAATTTATAAACATTAGAGGCTCTGGTAGAAACCCGTTTACAAAGTATGTATTCTTCCCAATTAATATTTCCAAATTAATAAAGTCTTTTTGCTTATTTTTAAATGGGTTTCTACCAGAGCCTTTAATTCAGTAGCATAATTAAATGAAATAACTATTTCTGTAGTTTATAGGGACGGGCGGGGACGTAGGGGATTCCTCGCGGGGACGGGTGGGGACGGAGGGATTCCTCGCGGGGACGGGTGGGAGTCCTCACGGGGACGGGTGGGGATGGGTGGGATTTCTGTCCCCACGCAACTCTCTATTGTAAAACCTGGAAAAGGTATGACGGGAAGCCCACAGGGCCGCCCAACAAATCTCTGCAAGACTGTTTTGAGGTCCAGAATTGGTCTGCAATTGACAGAGTCCTCCTTTGGCACGATGAAGTAAATCAAATATCTCCCGCAGCCCAAGCCGTCCTGTGGGACCTGCTCTATGGCCACCAGATCTAGCAACCGGCGCACGGTAGCGCACACTTTGCCTGCCCTGTCCAGATTGCCTTCGGGAGAAGACAAGAAGAAGTCCAGCGGCGGTCGGAAAAAGCGCAGTCGCAGACCTTCCCCAAGTATCTCTAGAATCCACTGGTCCGAGGTTATCTTCAGCTATTCCGGAATGAAGGCCGACAGCCGCCCCCCGATTTGGGGAGGCCCCACCAGAGCCCTGGCATTATAATTTTCTTTTAGAAGGGACCGAAGGTCGAGAGTTGGGAGGCTGCAGGCGTGCTGTACCTCCAAAGCGAGGTCTGTAGGAGGCTCCGAAACGCTATCCTGCCACAGGGGGTACAGTGTACTGTGAGGTCCTCCGGAAGGGATGAAAATTCAGCCGTTACAACCCCCTGGGCGGACGAGATCTAGGGTCAGGAAGCACCTTAGGCTTACACTTAGGTCCTGCACACTCACCATAAGGTCATCTAAATCCTGACCAAATAAGAGCGAACCTTTGAATGGCAGCTTGCTTAGAGTAGCCTCAGATGAAGAATCACCCGACCACTGGTGAATCTATAACATTTTCCTAGCAGAAACTGAATAAGCTCTCAACTTAGCAAAAACCTTCAAAATATCATAGAGGGCGTCTGCCAAATAATTCACTCCAGAGACCAGGAAATTGAGATCCCGAAAGACAACCTCCTCAGGATTCCGACGAAGTTTAGTATGACATGCCCGGGCCACAAAAGAAGTGGCCGCTGCAGCTTGCACCCCTGTCGCAGCAGAATCAAAGACACTTCATGACAAAATCCAGTTGTCTACGGTCCTGAACATCCTTCAGGACCACCCCTCCATCCGAGGACAAGGAGGTACGTTTAGTGACCTGAACCACCGCCGAATCCACCCTCGGTGGGACTAGGCGCTTGGAAAATTCCGAAGCCATGGGATACAATTTCGCCATGGCCCTAGCGTACTTCAGGAGACCCTCCGGGGCCTCCCAAACCTCCAAAAGCATTTCCGCTAAATCCACGTAGTCTGGAAAGGAAGCAGAAAGCGGGGACTAAGAACTCATTACTGAACACTCCACCTGAACCGCCCAAGTCAGAATCAAGTTTCAACGTCCGCACGGATTCAGAGATAAGATCAGGAAGGCGACTGGACTTAAATAGCCGGTGCACTGCCTGATCCTCACCCAAATTGTGGACCCCAGAGTTCCGGGAATTCCCGATATCTGTTAAGCTAGCCACATCAGCAGAGCCTGCCAAAGAGCCGTGCGACAGCAATGGCATAGAAATTGATGCAGGCAGTGAGGCAATAGCAGGAAGTTGCCTCTGGCTTTCCGGTGGATCAACAAGAGAGCAGACTGACATGCTGGAATCCAAAGGCTGCACAGCCTGTCGTACCGGAGTCTGAGGAGGGAACACAGTCACAGCCCGCTTTCGCCTGATACATCATATCCACAAATTCTGGGGGAAAGTAGTCCCCGGCAGCCAGGGCCGATCTGCGGGACTCCGATTTGGAGTGTTTTAAAGACTTATGAGACTTATCCCTAGAACTGTGCTTGCGTTTCGCGGAAGTGCCCTCCTCGCCCAAATTTGGCATCCCGGACGCTGGAAACACATCGCCAGTGGAATCGGAGGCAATTAGAATCTCCCTGGAGGATAATGCGGCATCCATGCACAGTTCACATCCCTTGCGGGCCGCGGCACACATAGCACATGGCTGCGAATCCGCAAGCCATCCACCACATTTAAGGCATGAATCCATGCCATCCTGTCCTGAGATGGCCATCTGTGAAGTTTGGAGCAAAAACGAAGTTTCTAAGTCCAAAAAATACAGTTTTAAAAATTTTGAAGAAAATCCAAGATGGGCGCTGCAGGTGCCACTTTTGACAAAAAAACAGCCGTTAAAAATGCAGGAAAACGCGAAAAACAGCAAAATTAGGATTTTACAGGTGGAGGGACCAGGGCATGCAGGGAAACCACCCAAAACCCTGATTTGAAGACCCCCCCAAATCGGCAAACTCTGTGACACTCAGACACCACAGAGACATGTGCTGCAATGAAAGTCAATGGCAGCCTATAAAACACAGTACAAGCAAGTAGATCAAAACTTCAGGAGTTGAATAAACTGGATATTTCAGGTCTTCTGACTGCCTCACCTTCCCTGCCACCACAGATCACGACCACCAGGACCCCTCAGGGAAATCAGGCGGCACGGTTCCGATCCTGGCATACCTCCTCGGAACCACAGCAGCTGTGCTCTACTCCTTTGCGGAGAAACCAGGGGAGAGATGGGTCCCGAACTTGGAGACCCGATACAAATCTGCAGGCTGTCCAGAGGGCTTGCTGCAGTTTCAGGGTTACAAAGCACCCTCTGGAAGCAGACAACTTTAAAATGTCTGCAATCTCCCGCCAAATGATCACTTGCACCGAGTTGATCCACAGCATGTGGACAAACCCGCAAAAAAAAAAAAAAAAAAAAAAAAAGAATAAAGGACTAGGAATATAAAACAAATCAAGGGCAGAATTAACTGAAATGATAGCATGCAGAGAAGCTGCAGAACAAACTGTGCAAGACATGAAGCTCCTGGGCAGATAGCCCAAAGGGGAGGGATCATCTTTTAGTTGCCTGCAGCTGAAGCTAATAAAGATACAAGAGCCCATCCGTTCAGCATCCAGAGAGATTGTTCAAGAAGGCACATTTACAAGATCTTAGTTTGAGCCTCAGATGCATAATCAAACTCTCCAGGTTCTGTCTACTGGGATAAGATTAGTGTCGCTGGTCACCAGAGAATTATAAGAAACTAATGAAGGAAAAGAGTTTCTTATAGCAGCGACCTTTTCATTAAAAAATTTTGCTAGCTCGTCCGCTGCTTTAGAGGAAGGATGTATAGATGAATCATTATTAGAAGTTACAGTGCGCCAGATGTTGAACAGAGTACTGCTTTGATTATTGGATTTGATCATTTTATCATTGTAAAAAATTTTCCTAGCTTTTCTTAATGATGTATTATAGAACCTAATACTGACCCTCTAAGACTGTCTCTCCGTGGGAGATTTAGATTTTTTCCATTTGCGCTCCAGTACTCGGCATTTCTGCTTCAGTTCTCTAAGATAAGGAAGATACCAGGGGGCCTTATGGGAGTAGGAAACAGTAGATAGAGGAGCAAGAGAGCAATAGGTAATCTCAGAAAGGTTTACCCAATTATGCCAGTTGACTTCTAAGGCATCAGGCTTGGGACAGAATGTGAGCTGATTAAAAAATTGGTTGAATCTTTACCTGTACCGATAGTCATAATCATCATATCGATCATATCCTCGATCATATCCTCGGTCATAATATGAATCTCGACGACGACCACCACCTCCACCACCACCTCCACCACCACTGCTGCAATCAAACAAAAATGCTCAAGGTTTGTTTTTTTTTTAAATTACTACAATAAAGAGCAGTTCATATGCAAATCTTGCATAGCTTCCTTTTAAAAAAACACTTTAAAAAGTTCATGTTAAACAATTATGCTGCAAGATGTTACTGCATAAGACAATGTACTCCTAACCAAACACTGTATAATGTGAGGCTGATGCAATATGTATAAACTATACAGTTGTGTTCCACTATTTATTTATTTATTTTTATTTACATGTTTTATTTTTTTTCATGTATTTCATTACAATCTGTCCACGACACCATTTTAGTTCAGTTGCCGAATGGCTCAGATACCGGCAAAAGAAAGCTCTTCCAGAGATGCAAAACGATATCCACACAGTCTGGTGGTCTCATGTCTGTACTGTAGGGAGCATGAGGTAACACCTCTCAGCCGTATTCGTGTAGTTTTTCAATGACATTCCCTATGTGCGGGCGAGCATTGTCGTGCAAGAATGATTGGCTCAACCAAGAGCAACTGAGGTCAGGTTTTCTGCATTTTTCTGCGCATTTTTTACAAAAAATCACAATAATACACTGCTGAGACACTTCTTCCACATGGAGCTTTGTCTGTGATGATGATGCCTTCATGATCATAAGCAAAAATTACAATTTGTTTGTTTGACTTTTGATTGAGCTCGTCAAAATTTTTTGGTCGTGGGGAAGTTGGGAGCTCTCCACTCATCATTGAAAAATTGCGCAAATAAGGCTGGGAGGTATTACCTCATGCTCCTTACAGTCCAGACAGGAGTCCAGACTTTGACCTTTTTCCAAAGTTGAAACAACCTATGCGTGGACATCGTTTTGCATCTCTGGAAGAGCTTTCTTTCGGCAGTACCCAAAGCCATTCTGCAACTGAACTAAAACAGTGTCTTGGATGGAATAATGAAGCTTCCCAGATGTTGGGACTCGGTCACTGCAAAGCAGGGAGACTATATTGAAGGATTGTAAATTCTTGAGGGAAAAAAAAAAATGTAAATTAAAAAAAAAAGTGTGCGTTATTTATGAAATGACCCTCATAAATTCAAGTTTGGCTGTTTTTGCTACAAAGCTTTATTTGGTTTGGCTTAGAGTTACTTAGTAGACTCATTTTGTATTTTCCAGTCAACACGTCTATGAAGTTCTCAGTCTCTTTACTTTTCCATCAATAAAGGGTGGCCACCACTGTTCCCTCTAAGCTGTGCGCGCACACACAACTTGCCGAACCTGCGCACACAAATTAAAATAGCGCGCATAAAAAAATAAATTTTTGCCTAAAATGATTTTCACTGCTAAAATGAAATGTTGCAGAAGATCAGCTGTTCCGATTTCCCATTTATCACATTTATTGAAGTGCTATAATATAAATTTTAAGTCTTTCACGTGATTCCGTTATCTTTGGCAGTTGAACTTGACATGTCACGTGCCCCATAGGGCCATAGCCTATGGCCCATAGGATATGAAACACTTCCGATTCTTTGACTTCCTGAAGTTCCGCCATATTGTTTATTTCATGGAATCGTAGTGTGCAGCGTGGTACTGCGGTTGTATAACTGTATTCGTTTATTAAATTGCAACCAGATATAACTTAAAATGTCTAAACCGCGAATGGTGAAAAGTGTAAAACGCAAGAGAGCTGCAACAGCTTTTAGGTCTGAATGGCTTGAAGAAATTGTTGAAACGGAGACACCGGAATCTCGAAATACAATGCGTGTTCGACTGTGTGAAATATTTACCTACGACGAAGACGATGGAGTTGTGTGTTGTTATTGTCAAGATGCCAAAGCAACTGGAAAATTCTCTACTGGAAAAATATGGGATGATGTTTGGAAACTGGACTTTCTGAAACGCCATCTATCAAGTAAATCTCATACCGACAGTATTAGGAAATTCAGAAGTAAAAATCCGAATTTAAGAGGGGGTCTGGTTAACATGTTGCTTGAAAGCCCAACCAAAAAAGAAAACAGGCAAATTAGTAATGAACGGAAGCGTTCCAGTCCTGATGAAATTAAGGTTCTTGTCGACAGTGTTGTGCTGGCCATTAAGATGAATATCTCAATGCTCTCTGTTCAAGATATCAATGAGCACATGGCGAAGTGTGTTAGTATAGCTGGAGAAGCAAAAACTATGCATTTGAATTTCTTGGAATTATCAATGGCATCGTGCAAGATGATCGTATGGCAGACATTAAATTAGCAACGGGAGCTGATCCAAGATGGCCGCGGTCGTGGTCTGCTGAACGCCGTCGGCAAACCCTATTACTTAAAAAACTTACTTCTCTGGCGTTGGTGTTCCAGAGTTTTTTTGTCATGCCAAAGAGAAGGGGAAAGGGAGCTTCTTCGGCCTCACGGCGTCCCGGAATAGCCTCCTCCGGTAATATTGAGGAGTTGCTGCGGCGGATGCAGGGCGTCATCGGAGCGTCGGTATCGCCCCCGGCTGAGACACTTCCTGATGACAGACTGGAGGTGTCTCTTCGGGCTCACGAGATCACATTGAGCCCCGACGCACGAATCCCTCCTCCCAACCCTCGAGCCGCTAGTTCCCCGGGAGTGGGGAGGCAGCCGGAAGTCGGCTTGGGCCCCCTCCCAGAGGCTGTGGGGAACGGCGAGAAGAATACCGACTCAGGCTCACAGGGATCGCAGTTGAGCCTGAGTGCACACGAGGAGATTTCCATCTCAGAATCAACCCCAACACAGGAGATACGGAGAGGAGAAGGTCCCTCAGCTGGTGAGCCTAACTTATCACTATTAAACTTGCAGACATTTAACATAGTGAAACCCCAAGAAGTTACATTGGAGGCTTTGTGGGATCTGATTGCTAATTTAACTAAGACAGTAAATACTAATCATCTTCAAATAGAGGGAAAAATAAAAATTCAAGAGAAAGAAGTTTCTCAGATAAAACAAGACTTGGGAGAATCCAAATTAGATATTCAAAGTATTAAAGATCAACTTAAATCTTCCAAATTGCTTCAGGACACTCTAATTAAGGATAATATAAATTTAAGAAGAAAGATAGAGACATTTGAAAATTTCTCCAGGAATAATAATTTAAGATTGATTAATTTTCCACGGATCTCGACAGTGACTCCAAGAGAAATGTTAAAAAGGTATATGCTGGAGATACTGGAAGTATCGGAAGATTTAATGCCTCCTTTCACCCAGGTCTATTATCTACCTAATAAAACTCAAGATCTTCAAGAAGAAAAAATTCAGGGACCAATTGATGTATCAGCTTTGCTTGAATTATCTGATAAAGAAGTTGCTACACCTGCTACATTGATTGTGACCTTGGCTATTACGATGGATAAGAATTGGCTTCTGAGATTATTCTTTAAAAATAAAGAGAAAAAGTTTCTTGATCTAAAAATACAGATGTTCCCAGATTTGGCAAGAGATACACAAAGACGTAGAAAGGAGTTTCTATTATTAAAACCTGGTGTTTTGGCTCTAGGGGGAACTTTTTATCTTCGTCATCCCTGCAAGTGTATAGTTCATTATAATTCTCAGAAATATGTTTTCTTTGAGCCAAACCAGCTAACGGCCTTTCTCTCCTTGTCCCGCCTGGAGAAAGGGTAAGAATGAGGGCTTCAATAAATTAGACGCCTGAATATCAGTTTACCATGTACAGCTTATCTTTAATGAAATGTTTCTTTTAGTTCTGTTCAATATACATCATGGATCATAATTGTGGACTTGAGAGATTATACAAAAATTTTCATTTTCTATGTAAATTTATGAGGTTTATTTCTTTGTTCATTTGATGTAATCACTTTCTGTACAAGATTTTATCTTGAATTGTAAATTTGAAATTTATAAATAAATAATAATAATTAAAAAAAAAAAAAAAATTAGCAACGTATCATACATTGTTGATGAAAGCACAGATATTTCTGTCAACAAGTACTTAATACTCTACTTTAAGTATCGGCCAGTCAATTCAAATGAGTATAGGACATCATTTGGTGGGATGCTACAGTTGGAAGCATGTGATGCTACATCAATAGTAACAGCAAATTAGGGAATTCTATAGGAAACATGAACTTGACCTGAATAAAATGGTTATGTTCACCTCTGATGGTGCCTCTGTTATGTTGGGCAAAAAAGATGGTGTTGCAGCACAGCTGTGAAAAGACATTCCACATTTAGTGCAGCAACATTGTGTTGCACATCGAGAAGATTTGGGACTTTCTGATTCATGGAAAGAAGTAAAATTGATGAAAGAAGAGAAACTGTAATGAGAACTGTGTACACGGTGCTCTGTCGGTCTTCTACTAAACAATGCAAATTTCAAGAAATAGTAGATGCATCTGAATGTGAATCAATTGCTTTCAGACCTCTGAATGAAGTGCGCTGGTTATCTAGACACTTTGCACTTAAAGCAATTAATGGCCTTTTAAAATATTTTGAAGAAGACAAAGATAATGATCCTATTGCAAAGTACTGCTATAAGAAGCTGAACAGTGAACAATTTTATATTACACTTGAAGTTTTGAATAATGTCTTATCAGAACTGGCTTCCTTAACCATGGCATTTCAAAAACGTGGTTTGACACCATTGGAAGCTTATCATCTTGCACGGGGTAAATTGAACAAACTTCGAATGCAATACTTAGGCGACAAGGTTAAGTGGAGTGATAAAGTCAACAGTCTTCTTGACAACAGGATGAGGTCTGGAGAAAAGTTTCAGTGGCTACTAATTCCATATTACCCTTCATCAACATCCTATGTTTGCATCTGGGTGAAAGATTTCCTGAAAATGAAGTTGAGGAATGGTCTGCTTTTGACTGTACAGCAATATCACAATGCAACTTTGACTTCGGAAATGGACATATCAGATCTCTTTGTTTAAAGTATAAACAATTTCTTCCAGAGGAAAGTGTTATTATTCAGCAATACAATGAATTTAAATTCCTTTTTGCAGAAAAAAATCAAAAGCAATCTGATAAACAGCTTTCCAGATATGACGAAATTTGCATTTCAGAATGATCAATTTGCAGATTTAGCAAAATTGATGGACATTGGTGCCACATTCTTAGCATCTAGTTCAGATTGTGAGCGTGGTTTTAGTCTAATGAACAATTTGAAGACTAAACAAAGGAATCGTTTACATTTAGAGCATTTGGAAATACTGATGCGTGTTAAGAGTCACCTTCAAGATGGAGGCTCAACAGATCTTGACAGAATTTATTCGGACTGGATAAATATGAAAGGTCACAGGGAAAAACTTTGAAAACTAAATTGCTATTATTTTCTAAATTTTAAGTATAAAGTACAATGATACCTTATTTATAGGTAGCGCTCAATGAAACATTTCAATGAAACGTAAGAACATAAGAAGTTGCCTCCGCTGGGTCAGACCAGGGGTCCATCACGCCCAGCAGTCCGCTCCCGTGGCGGCCCATCAGGTCCATGACTTGTAAGTGATCCTTTGTCTAAAACCTTTCAATCCCCATTATTCTTCTATCTATACCCTTTCATGATCCTATCTCTACCTCTATCTATATCCCTCAATCTCCGTATCCTTCAGGAACTTGTCCAATCCCTCTTTGAAACCCCTTAATGTACTCTGTCCTATCACATCCTCTGGAAGCGCATTCCAGGTGTCCACCGCCCTCTAAGTGAAGAAAAATTTCATAGCATTGGTTCTAAACCTGTCCCCTTTCAATTTCTCTGAGTGCCCCCTTGTTCTTGTAGTTCCCAATAGGCTGAAGAATCTGTCCCTTTCCACCTTCTCTATGCCCTTCATGATCTTGTAAGTCTCTATCAAGTCTCCTCCGAGTCTCCGCTTCTCTAGGGTGAAGAGCCCCAGCCTTTCTAGCCTCTCTGCGTATGAAAGGTTTTCCATATCTTTTATCATTCTTGTCACTCTTCTCTGAACCCTCTCAAGTATCTCCATGTCCTTCTTTAGGTACGGTGACCAATATTGGACACAGTATTCCAGATGCGGTCGCACCATCGCACGATACAGCGGCATGATGACTTCCTTCGTTCTGGTTGTACTACCCTTCTTAATAATACCCAACATTCTGTTTGTCTTCTTTGAGGCTGCTGTGCATTGTGCCGTTGACTTCATTGTTGTGTCCACCAGCACACCCAAGTCTTTTTCAAGGTTACTTCCCTCTAGTACTAATCCCCCCATTTGGTAGCTGAACATCGGATTCATCTGCCATCTATTCACCCACACCTCCAGTTTGTTCAGGTCCCTTTGTAGGTCCTCACATTCTTCCACAGTTCTAACCCTGCTACAGAGTTTAGTGTCATTCGCAAATTTTATAACTTCACACTTCATCCCCGTTTCTAGGTCATTAATAAATACATTGAACAGCAGCAGTCCGAGTACCAATCCCTGCGGAACTCCGCTCGTGACCCTCCTCCAGTCCAAGTAGTGGCCCTTCACGCCAACCCTTTGCTTCCTGCCTGCCAAACAGTGTTTTGTTGTGGTTTTTTTTGAATAACAGCTTTTATTGAAATACACCTCAAGCATAACATAAACATATAGCATACAGCAGCAAGAAAATAAAGTGCAATCAACCACACTCCAAAAAAGAAAAACACCCGAAGTGTAGCCAAGAACAAATACAAATATCATCCCCCCAATTCAACAATAACAAACTACAAAACCCACCAAAATACAGTCAAAATCCCCCCTCCCCCCAGGGACAAAACACAGTTCCCACAACACCCAATTAGGTCGAGAAGCATCTAATATCAGAGAAAAAAAAACAAAGAATGGAATAGGGATATAAATAAAGGTTCCCCCCAGTCTCCGCTATCCCAGTCCAGCCGCATAGTCGACTCAGTGCCCCAGTCCACCCCTGCCACTAATCCCCACAGATGCCCGAAATCTGCGCCAAATATGAGCATAGCCATGAAGTTTGCCATGACGTAGAGCTGTTAAATGGTAAAGAAGTTGCCAAGTAAGCAAACGATGCTCCACCATGGCCCACGTGGGAGGGAGCACCTGATTCCAAAGGGAGGCAATAGCTAATCTAGCAGCAGTAAAGGCCAACTTACAAAACATAGAATCACCCCAAGCTAAATCCAATTGATGCCAGAACAACAAGGCATGTCGCCAATCCACCGGAATGGGGATATCCAGGATCCGAGACACCCGAGAAAAAATCTCAATCCAGAACCCAGACACTCGCCCACACTGCCACCACATATGAAAATAGGTACCCACCTCCCCACAGCCCCTCGCACCTCCCTGCCAACGAGCCACCACCTGAGGGGTATAATACCAACGAAAAAGAACCTTGTATCCATTTTCAATCAACAAGGCCGCTATACCCGCCGAAGAAATCTCTGACCAGATATCCCCCCAGGTGTCCCAGGATATAGCAGAGCCCCAATCACCCTCCCAAGCCCTCATGTAGGAATGTGGGGTCCCCCGACAATTGAGGCATCTATATATAGCAGAGAGAGCTCCCTTCCTGAGCACCGGTCCTAACATCAGTTCCAAGGGAGTCTTACCCCCCCCCCTCAGGTCCCTCAAAAGACCCGAGGCCCTGATATAATGAACCACTTGCATGTAAGGAAACAAATCTCTCACCCCAAAACCAAACCTGCCCTGGAGCTCCGTAAAGGGTCGAATACGGCCCAGAACCGGATCCCACAATTGACCCACACACACTAAGCCCCTAGTTTCCCAATCAGCAAACACTCCACCACTCCTTCCCGGTAGAAAATCTGGATTGTGTCTTAATGGGGTAAACCAGGAATGGCGCCTACCCAGCAATAGACTACCCCGGGTCTGATTCCAAACCCTCAAAGAAGTTCCCACTGAGGATAAGCCACCCTCCAACCGCACCCTGTCCGGTAACCAAGGCCAATGTAACAAAGGCACCCCACCACTTAAACTTTGCTCTATCTCCACCCACAGTTTCGGTGTCTGCGTCTGCCACTCTAAAAGGGCGCGCAGCTGAGCCGCCTGATAATATTTTACCACATTAGGAACCCCCAACCCGCCATCACCCCTACCCATACATAAGACCGTCCTACTCACCCGAGGTCTCCTTCCAGCCCAAATAAAGTGAGAGATATGCCGTTGAACTCCCTCCGTGTTCCTACTCACCCAGAGCAGCAGTACTTGAAACAAAAACAAAAGGCGCGGCAAAATCATCATTTTCACAACTGCCACCCTACCCAACCAAGAGAAATACTGATCTTTCCAACTAAGCAAATCCTGACGAATGCGGCGAAATAGCGGGGGGAAATTAAGATCATAGAGATCCACTCCCGGAGGTCCAAAATAAACCCCGAGGTAACGGAGAGAATGCTGAACCCACCGGAACGAAAACCGATCTCGGAGGTAAGCCACTCGGTCATCAGCCAAGTTGATGTTAAGGAGCTCAGACTTCCCAACATTGACACGAAATCCCGAGACCCTACCATAAGCATCCAGCTCCCGTAAGATAGCATGCAGGGAACCCTCAGGATCCTCCACCGTAAACAAGAGATCATCCGCAAACAATGCTAACTTATAATCCCCACCCGGCACCGTAACCCCCTTGATATGCCAAACAGTGTTTAACCCATCTGTGTACGTCCCCTTCCACCCCATGGTTCCACAGCTTCCTAAGTAGCCGCTCATGGGGTACCTTGTCAAAGGCCTTTTGGAAGTCGAGATAAATGATGTCTACGGGTTCCCCTTTGTCCAACTGGCTGTGTACCCCCTCAAAGAAGTGCAGTAATTTTGTTTGGCACGATCTTCTTTTGCAGAAGCCATGTTGGCTCGCTTTCATTAGTCCATTTTTTTCGATGTGCTCACAGATGCTGTCCTTTATCAGTGCTTCTACCATCTTGCCCGGAACCGATGTCAAACTTACCGGCCTGTAGTTTCCCGGGTCTCCTCTCGATCCCTTTTATAATTTACTAGTCTTTAACCCGTTACATTAACGGGTGCTATAGACTCCTCTTCCTGTATAAAGTTGGCTTTTTTTTCATTTTAGCTTCCTCCCCCCTCTCTTTTCCCTTCCCGTCCCACCTTTCGCTTTTTCAACCCCCTTGCATTTCCCTTTGCACGGTCTCCCTTGTGATCATGCTTCATCCGCTCTTTCTCCTGTGCGGGCCACCGGAGCAGAGAGGACGGGGTGGAGGGGGCTGCCAGCGGAGAGGAGCTAGGCAGCTGGAGGAATAGCAGCAGCCGCTGCCGATCGCATCCTCCATCCTGCCTTCGCCTACCTGGATTTGGTTTTTTTTCTTTTTTGTTTCTTACATTGCATCGGGAAGGTGGAGAGCATCCTGTGAGGTTCGCTACAGCGGCTGGCGAACCTCAGCAGGCCGCTTTGAAGAGCAGCAGCAGCGAGAGGGAGGAGTCCCAGAAACACACGCCTCCAGCTAGCGCAGCGCCGTGAGGTGTGACACAGAACTACACCTCACGCCACCAGGAATCACGATCTTTGAAAAGCCCATGCGTGCTTAGCCTTTTATTATTATTGATGTTTATTGAAATGAGATTTTATGATACATAAAGTGTAACTAACAAAGTGTAACAAAAATTACATTGTGTTTTCGTTAATTCAGACTAAACTCAAAGACCTGCCCATAAATGCCCATAACTGAACTCCGGGCCCTCTGGCAATCATTTTTATAGCGCATTAGTTTTTCTTTAAAATGCGCACAGATGAAATTTTTTGCGCACATAGCCTATGAAAAATTAGAGGGAACATTGGTGGCCACTATAAAAAAATTCCACCGGAGCCTTTTTTCCCCATCAGGCAGCTCTCTGGGATAGAGATTTGAAGCCCCTATTACTGAGTTTTGTATCATACTATCACTTTAGGAAGCAACTGAAGATGCATCTGTTCCCTAATTAATGAATAAACTGGTCAAAAAAAAAAAAGTTTCTTTGCTACTGAGAACTAAGAAGTGTTCTTAGTTAATTTAATGACGCTGATTTCAGATCTGTAATTGAAATTCAGTTAGCACGTCAGGTTTCTGAGATACAAGTTACTGATTTTTTAGACAGTTTGCCATATCGGCATAATATTGTGTGTATGAACTGTGTCCCACCAAACTTGTGTTAAGGAGTTTATTCTGACATTAAGGAGACATGTTACAGCATATATTTACTCCTTTCAACTCACACAAAAGTGATGTCAGCATGTTCAGAAATGTTTGAGACACTTGCTTTTACGCTTGTACTGTACTAGAGAATGACACGGTGGATATCACCCACAGCTAGCCGCGAGTAGCTTCGGGTAACCCGCCAAAACGGTAGAGGATGGGAAAGGTGCTCACCGCAGGTAAAGGGACAAGGCCATCCACTGCAATGTGGAGCAGTGAATGTCCTTGTCCCTGCAGTTAAGGGAGGGAACACGCGTGGTCACTGATCACGCGCAGCCCCCTACCTCCTTCCTAGCTATCCGAATCTATCTCCCTCCCTCCCTCTCCCTTATCTTCGTGGCACTTTTTAAGGTTTGAGCCTTGTTGAAAGCTGCCGGAGCTTACGTGCAGTCGCATGCGTGTGTAGGGCAGAAGTTTCTCCTCTGACGCAACTTCCGGGCCAATCCAGAGCCACAAGGATCACACAGCCGGGGTGCCGAGCAATGCGAAGAACTCTGGCCACTATCAGCCACAGAGGAAAAACATACAGGAGACTTGCTGTCGGCCAGGTCTGCACTAGAGCATCCAACCCCTCAGCCTGAACATCCCTGCACCAACTGACGAACCGAAGCGCTTTGGTGTTGACACTTGTGGCCATCAGGTCCAGGACTGGCTGACCCCAAGCCTGCACAATCAACTCAAAGGATGCGGGACCGAAACACCACTCTCCGAGATCTAGCACATGACAGCTGAGAAGTCCATCTGGACATTTTCTACCCCTATGTGGGAAGCTGAGATGTCCAGAAGATGAGACTCTGCCCACACTATGAACAGAGCTGTCTCCTGTGCCACCAGGCAACTCCTGGTTCCCCCCTCACGATTGACATAAACCACCACCGTGGCATTGTCTGAGAGAACCTGAACGATTTGCTGGTCAACAACATCTGGAACGCTAGCAATGCCAGCCGGATGGCTCTAGTCTCCAGACCATTGATCGACCAAGAAGCCTCCTCCTGAGACCAGTGGCCCTGAGCTGAGCAACAGAGACACTGAGCTCCCCAACTGAGGAGACCGTGAGAAGAAATGTCCACTGGGGCTGATCCAGACTTACCCCTTGCACCAGATTGGAAGACTGTAGCCACCAATGAAGACTGTGACAAACTAACCCCGAAGAGGAACGGGAGAGTCCAAATCGTGCAGCTGGGGCGACCACCGTTTAAGCAGAGCTCAGGCCCACCGAACCACATCCAGAAAGACCGCCATTGACCCCAAGACCTGGAGAAAGCCCTGAGCCCGAGGACACGGGGATGCCATAAGAAGGCGAATCTGCAACTGCAACTTGACCATACAGGTCTCTGGAAGGAAGATCTTCCCCAAGCTGGTGTCGAAAAGAACCCCAAGGTACTCAAGGCGCTGAGATGGAACCAAACGACTCTTGGATAGGTTGACTACCCATCCCAGTGACTGCAGGGACTCTACAACCTGAAGCGTAACTCAGGAACTTCCCTGAAACGACTTTGCTCGGATCAACCAGTTGCCCAGATAGGGGTGAACCAGAATACCCTCATTGTGCAAAGCTGCCACCACGACCACCATAATCTTGGTGAATTCCCGGAGCTGTGGCCAGACCAAAAGGCAGTGCACAAAACTGATAGTGCCATCCCAAGATCACAAAGCGAAGGAACCACTGATGGGAGGCGCGAATCGGAACATGCAAGTAGGTCTCCATCATATCAAGAGAGGTCAGAAATTCCCCCAGCTGAACGATCTCAGGGTTTCCATGTGAAAAGATGAAACACACAGATCCCTGTTGACCCCCTTCAGATTTAAGATGGGCTGAAAGGTCCCCTCTTTCTTCGGCACCACGAAGTAAATTGAATATCTGCCTATGTCACACTGCAGCAGAGGCACTGGCACCACCGCCTGGAGATCTAGCAACCGTTGTAGTGTCTGGCGAATGTCCTGCTTCTTCCACAACACCTGAAAAGGAGAAGAGAGAAAGCAAGGAGCGTGAAAATTCCAGAGCATATCCAAATCACCTCCAGGACCCACCGATCTGACGGGATCGTAGCCCACCCTTGATAAAAATGTCACACACCAGAACCAAGGGAGGTGTCGGCAAGGACGGGCCCCCCCCAAAAGGACTGCATGTGCTGAAAGAAACGGCCCTGGAGACCGGGAAGGAAGCAGCCACTCGACCAGGTCAATATCTGCGGGAATCACGTAAATGCACCTGAACAATGCCACCCCACGCAGGCACGGTCCTCAGGAAGATGGGGCACCTTAGAGTCCATCAAGGTCTGGACCAACTTGTCCAAATCCCTGCCAAACAAGAAAGACCCCCCCGAAAGGGAAATTTTGTTAGCTTAGCCTTAGATGCCGAATCCACTGATCAAGCCCGAAACCACAAGGTATGACGAGCAGGCACCCCGAGCGCCATAGACTTGGCCGACGCCCACAACGAATCATACCAGTTATCAGACTCACGGGCAAAGATACGCTTGGCCCACTAAAAACAGGCCTGAGCCACCAGACCCCCACAAATCGCCGCCTGAACTACTGTTGCAGACAAATCAAATTCTGCTTCAGAAGAGACTCTAACCTACGCTCCTCAGAGTCCCTTAAGACTGAGCTGCCCTCAGGCACAGAATGCTGCTTCGCGATGGCAGAGACCACCGCGTCCACAAAGGGCAACTTCAAGGTATCCCTTATCCCCCTCCGGGATGGCATAAAGGCGGGTCATAGAATGCACAAAACAAAGGGCATCGCCGGCACTTTCTATTACACAAGAACAATATCCCCAATATCCTAATGCATACGAAAAGAGTGGAATGCAGTGCAGATTCCCCTAAACAATGTCCACCACCCGTGGGGGTTCCTTCGCATCTTCCTCCAAATGCAACAACGAGGAGACCTGAAGAATAAGCTCCAGGAGCTCTTCCCGCTGAAAAATGTACACCACGGATGCATCCTCGCCAGCTGACGGAACTGCAAAGCCGCCAACAGCATCTGTCCCCCAGTGAGGATCCTGGAGGTCTCCCAAATGGTTCAGGTCCTTATCAAGAGAAAACTGCTCCCTATATAAAAAAAATCATCGTCCCAATAGACCTTTGGCCGCTTGAATGAGAGAGCAGAAGGGGACAAAACCGGCGCTGATGGGGGGTTGAATCAGAGTGGACGCAGAGGGCCGGAAGCAGAATCCCCGGCAAAAACAAAATCAGAGTGAAAAACTCCTGGTGGCACAATGGGACTCCCTGCTACAGCAGGGGACCCAGCAGAAACCTGCCCTTGCCTCTCCAATACACAGGGAAGGTCACCTGAGGTTGCAGACAAGATGGAGGTGCTTCCTGCCAAAATCAGAGCACAGCCTACCAAAAACAGAACCCCCGAGTCCTTTAGCGGCTGAGAGACCTGAATCACCCCAGCCGCTAAAGCAGGCAAGCCTGCAGCAGTGGTAAGGGAGTCCCCAGCACCATCGGCGGTAAGGGAAACCTTATTTCCCCGACAGTCGGCGGCTGGGGGAATCTCTGTGTGAGTGGAGAAGGAAGCCCGGGCTTCCTAGCTGTCAGTTGCTGGTGAGCGAGGCACTCACAAAGGGGATCCCTGGTGCCAGCACCTGATGTAGACGAGGATTTCCCTTTGCGGCAGCCCGCACACCTCATGAACAGGCTGTGGCTGCCTCGCATCTAGAGCACAATGAGCTCTTTTTCCCTTTAAAAATGCTCATTGAGCAATACGCGACCTAGCTGTAAGAAAAGTGCCAGTTAACAAATAAAAAGCAATTACAAAGCACTGAAGATCCCTTCAGACCGGCACAGCCTCAAAATTCCCCCCCCCCGGCTTTCTAAGCTATATGCCTTGCCGATAATCTGTGGCAAGGCTTACAGCTGAAGCACCTCTACAAAAATATGGGGAGGTGGAGAAACTCAACTGGTGACCCATCGAGTGATACACCCCCTGAGGTTGGGCGGATCCCCAAACAGGGTCCCCCAAACTTAGTCCGGCACAAGAATGGGGACAAGGAGCGCTAAATAAATTCCAACAGGTCTAATTAAGGGGAAACTGGCAGGACTCACCTTCACCTGAGAGACTGAGCAAAGACTGGTTTGGTCTCTGTCTCCACCTGCTGGTCAAAGTGAGCTATTATCCATCAGTGAAGCTATATCGGTCTGGAGAGATGCTAAAGAATTAATTATTTACATTAAATATGTTTGTCAGGTCACTAAAAAGGTCAGAATTAGTTTTGTATCGCAATATGATTGATGGCAAAGTGGAGACTATAACCAACACATTGAGTGAGACTATGGACACTCTAGGTTTGAAAACTGCTAATCTGGTTGGACTAGAGTAAGATGGAGCGGCCATTAAGATTGGGAAACAGAAAGGTGTGGCAAAACTGCTTAAAGATAAAACATCTGGACTCTTGGTCAACTGCGACCCCAGGACAGACGGAGGAAACTGACTCAGAAATGATTGAGGAAATCAAACAAGAATGTAAGACAGACAATGTAATAATCTTGGGAGATTTCAATTTCCCGGAGATAGACTGGAACCTGGGTACCTCCAACTGCTGCAAGGAGGCCAAGTTCCTGGAGGCGCTAGGGGATTGCTTCCTGGAACAAATAATAAAAGAGCCGACAAGAGGCAACGTCCTAAATGGCCTCACGGGACCAACAAAAGAAGTAGAAGTCACGGTCCCAGTGGGGACGAGCGATCACAACATGATTAACTTTAAACTTGACATCGTGAAAGGGAAACGTACCAAAACCTTAACCACGACCTTAAATTTTAAAAAGGGTAAATACGATCACATGAGAGCCATGGTAGAACGACAGCTAAGGAAAAAGGTGGACAAACTTAAAAGGGTAAATCAGGCATGGTCCCTACTGAAAAATACTATCACGGAAGCACAAAATCTCTACATTCCACGGATTTCCAAAGAAAGGGGAACTAAAGGCAAAGGAGAACCGTCAAGGCTTACCAGACAGGAGAAGAAAGCCATGAAAGAAAAGAAGGACTCTTTCAAAAAATGGAAACACATGAAAACAACCGAAGCTTGGAACAAACATAAAGATGATCAGAAGAAATGTCACAAGGCGGTGAGGGATGCCAAAAAGGACTATGAGGAGAAAATAGCGCAAGGGGCCAAAAACTTTAAGCTCTTCTTTAGATACATAAAAGGGAAAACCCCCGCAAAAGAGGCGGTGGGACCCCTGGACGGCCAGGGAAGAAAGGGGTACATCAAGGAAGCCAAACAAATTGCAGACAGACTAAATTCCTTCTTTGCGTCTGTCTTTACGAAGGAGGACACCGCAACAATACCAGAAGCAGTGGAAGTGTTTTAAGGAGAAATAGAAGACAGCCTCACCACAGTAGAAGTGGACTTGGACCAGATATACTACCAGATCGACAAACTTAAGTGACAAATCCCTGGACCGGATGGAATTCACCTGAGAGTCTTAAAATTGAAGGTTGAAATCGGAGAGTTATTGCAAAAACTTGCCAACCTGACAATTAGAACTGGACAGATACCGGACGACTGGAACATAGCGAATGTCACGCCAATTTTCAAAAAAGGATCGAGAGAACCGGGCAACTAGAGACCTGTGAGCCTTACGTCTGTCCCTGGAAAGATGGTTGAAGCACTGATTAAAGATAGCATAGTCCAGCACTTGGATACACACAACCTGATGAAAGCCAGTCAACATGGCTTCAGGAAAGGGAAATCATGTTTAATGAATTTACTTCAATCTTTTGAGACTGTGAACAAACAAATTGATAGTGGAGAACCGGTGGACATAATACACTTAGATTTCCAGAAAGCGTTCAACAAAGTTCCACACGAAAGACTTCTCAGGAAACTAAAGAACCATGGAATAGAGGGGGATATACAAAGATGGATAGGCAAATGGCTGGAGAACAGAAAACAGACAGTGGGCATAAATAGGAAGTTCTCCGACTGGGAGAAAGTGACTAGCGGTGTGACCCAGGGCTCGGTACTTAGGCCCATCATATTTAATATTTTCATCAATGACCTGGAAGAAGGAACATCCAGTGAGATCATCAAGTTTGCAGACGACACAAAGCTATGCCGGGCAATCAGATCGCAGAAGGATAGCAAGGAACTCCAGAGCGACTTGTGTCAGAGAAATGAGTGGAGAAATGGCAGATGACGTTTAATGTGGAGAAATGCAAAGTGATGCATTTAGGCAGAAAGAACAAGGAGCACGAGCATAGAATGTCAGGTGCAACTCTGGGTAAGAGCGAACAAGAAAGGACCTGGGTGTACTGATAGATAGGACCCTTTGCCAGAATGTTGGGCATGATAAAGAAGGGAATCACGAGTAGATCGGAGAGGGTCATAATGCTGCTTTATAGAGCAATGGTCAGACCCCACTTGGAATACTGCGTCCAACATTGGTCTCCATACCTAAAGAAGGATATAAAACTGCTGGAGAGGGTGCAGAGACGAGCAACGAAACTAGTAAAAGGGATGGAGAAACTGGAATACGAGGATCGACTTAAGAGACTGGGATTGTTTTCCCTTGAGAAAAGGAGACTGCGAGGGGATATGATCGAGACCTTCAAAATACTGAAAGGAATCGACAAAATAGAGCAGAAAAAATTATTTACATTGTCCAATTTGACACAGACAAGAGGACACAGAATGAAGCTAAGGGGGGACAAGTTCAGGACAAATATCAGCGAAGTTCTGCTTCATGCAGAGAGTGGTCGACACCTGGAATGCTCTCCCAGAGGAGGTTATTGCGGAATCGACTGTCCTAGGATTCAA
This sequence comes from Geotrypetes seraphini, assembly GCF_902459505.1. Taxonomy (NCBI): domain Eukaryota; kingdom Metazoa; phylum Chordata; class Amphibia; order Gymnophiona; family Dermophiidae; genus Geotrypetes; species Geotrypetes seraphini. The sequence continues at coordinate 395,050,361 of NC_047085.1, read as the reverse complement.
AAGCAAACTAGATGCACATCTTACGAGAGGCATAGAAGGATATGGGCGACTAAAAATTACGCCAGGTATACACCAGGCAGGGCCTCCGCATGTGCGGATCGCCGGATTTGATGGACCGAAGGTCTGATCCGGAGATGGCACTTCTTATGTTCTTATGTTATGTTCTTATGCCACTGTGTAAACCACTGATTGGCCCTTGCAAGTGCCCAAGCAGCAGCTGCTGTACCTTATTTAACAAAACTAAATGACATCTTAAAGCAGTTGTTCTATTTCTTTCAAAATTCTTCAGTTAGGATGGCTGGTTTAATGGAAATCCAAAACATTCCCCAGATTAAGCTGAAAATGGCCGTCACATGACTCTGCAGTACAATCACAACGACAGTGTATGATGAGTGTCATAGCAGGGCTGGAAAGAGGCCACTGAACGAAATGACATCACAGCTGAAGGATTAAACAGATGTATTAAAACGTACAATTTTGTTTCCTCTCTGATGATGCTTTCAGACGTATAACCTTTGTTGTCCAACTTATTTAAGCCAATTTTGGACGCCACAAAATTGTTCATCATGAAGTTGAAAGACACTCCTAGGAGATATTTTCAAAGCCTTCAATATTGTCTGGCAGAAGAATGGTCAGATTTCTGCATTGTTTATACAGAGTGATGTTAGTCATTCAAAACTGCAATATATGATAAATACCTAGAGACAGCTGTCAAGCACCTAGATGAAAGATTCCCTGACATGCCAATTATTTCCAGCTTTTCAAAAGTTTTCAATGCAGAAACTCATGATTCAAGCGAGTCTGCTGAAATTCTTTTCGATCATTACTCCAAAAATTATCAGAAGTCAATCATAAAAAGACTTCAGTCCAAAACAGATTTTACTAAAAATGGCAATGGCAGAGTTCAGAGTCGTTTCCAAATTTAGCCAAATTAGTTCATATTGGGCTATTGATCCCAGCTGAATGTGAAAGAGGTTTTTCTGCTATTAAAAGGATCAAGACACGTTTGAGAAATTGCATGAATCAAAACACGCTAAATAATCTTATGCCGATCTCCTTGGAGGACCCAGATCCTGGGGACTTTGATTATGGGAAAGCTGCAGACAACTGGGCCTCTAGGAAGAAAAGAAGAATAAATATTTAACTGAAGATACCTTCTGCATATGAAAGTTGGCTTTGAAGAATATTTATTTTATTTTTCTTTATTAGGTTTTCCATACTTTTTTCTTCATTGTTTTCACTTTTCTTCCCAACATCGATAATACTTATGCCTCTTGGTTTATGTCATAATTGTTATAATTTCCAACTTAACTGGCAAACCAGACATCTCCTATCCAATCCCAAGATGGCAAAAAGGTCTAAGAAGGTGATATCCACAAGAGGCTTAATAAATCCAGTGGAATTCTGGTCACATTATGACATCACTTCCAACCTGGACCCCGACTCTTTTACGGTCGACTCCGGGACCAACAAGAGCACACAGATCCTAAACAAAATGGCCCCCATCAAAATAAGAAAAATGAGGAACAAAAATTTGGATGGCTGGTTCGACGCCGAACTAGGATCAGTGAAACGGGAACTGCAAAAACTCGAAAGACTATGGCTGAAATCTGGCGATAGTATAGAGAGCAACAAAGTAACACATAGAGGAACAATGTATACTTCAAACGTCTTTTATCATACAATGGTGCTCAGATTCCACGATGGAAGAATAAAGAACTCAATAAAGGCAAAAGCCCTAAAGAGACTTAAATGGTATCGATCATTGCACCGGGTTGTACAAGATGTTGTGAAGTGCTACTAAATTGGTTTATAAAGTTCATAAGCCAAGAAAGGGTAAATCCAATTTGTAAGTAACTTTAAATAGTTAAAGCTTCAAAAAAGTAAGCAACTTAGCTGAAATATAGAGCGTGCATAGGTGTAGCTGGGTCCTGACGCGTTTCGCCTCACCGGCTTCTTCAGAGAACCCACTCGCAAACTGTATATTCACTGCTAGTAAATGTATGTAAGTCCTGCAACATCAGAGAAACAAAGTGCATGGAAGTATCAGAATTTCAGTAATAAGTATCAAGTCTTAGCCAAAAAACTTTACCAAACTCTCGACGCTGACGGCGGGACACCTACTGTTGATTCTGTAATCTTTCAGTTTCCTGTGACGTGAGTGCTCAGCTGAGCACCCGGCATTTATACATAGAAGAAGATGTCAATCATCTAGTGGAGGAACGCCCACCACTCCACTTCTTTATTCAAACCAGAGGGAGATACCGTCTGCCAGTAATAAATCCAACTTTGCTCACGTTTCCACAGCCATGCTTGAGAATTACCTCCTCTAATACCTCGGGCCACCTCTAATACCACAAATTGTAGATCTTGAAGCTGGTGCGAAGTGGCCTGCCAATGTTGGACTAAGGGGGCATTAATATCCCCCCTTCTGATTTTACTCAGATGTTCTGTGATTCGTGTTTTGATGCTTCTGGTAGTGTGTCCAATGTATAACAAGCTACATGGGCAACGAATGAGGTAAACTACCCCTTGGGTATCACAATCCGAAAAATGCTGTAACACATGTTGCTTTGGTAACGTAGGGTGGTGGATTCTAGTAGTCTCCAAAGCATGCATACACATAGTACAATTGCCACATTTGAAATGTCCTTTAGGCTCGGGTATCAAAATATCACCTGGTGGACTAACAAAGTGAGACGTGGATACAGAATCCCGAAGATTTTTACCCCTAGAATACGCAAAAAGGGGTTGTTGCCCCAGACATTGATGTACCTGAAGAAGGTGCCAGTGTGTGTTTATGATTTTTTTGATGTGGAATGCTTGGTATGAGTAGGGCAGTGTACACACCAATCGAGGTTCACATTGATCAGAGGATGGTTGCAGCAAATACTCCCGGTGGGCATATAAAGCCCGTTTATAAGCTTTTTTGATAATGTTATAGGGGTACCCACGTTCACTAAACCGTTGCCACATGTCTCTTGCCCGGAGTTTAAATTCTTCTCTGGTGCTACACAAGCGCCTTAATCTTAAGAATTGGCCCACTGGTAAGTTGTTCTTCAGATGACAAGGGTGATAGCTCTCATAATGTAGCAGCGTATTTCTGTCAGTGGGCTTACGGTGAATGGTAGTAGAAAAAGCCCCTTGATTGATGGTAATATAAATGTCCAAAAAAGCTATATGGGTGTATGAAGTACATGCAGTGAATTGCAAATGTGAATTGCATGTATTAAGCCATTGAAGAAATTGGTGGAATAAATCAATGGTGTTAGTCCAGATCAAAAAAACATCATCTATATATCGTTTCCACGTGTACACTTCTGAAAAGTAAATAGATGGGTACAAAAAAATGTCCTCAAAGTCTGTAACATAAAGACATGCCAGAGACGGGGCCATAGTGGCCCCCATTGCAGTTCCCTGTATTTGTTGATAAAAATCGGCATCAAACATAAAATAATTATGTTGAAGAGCGATGCTAGCTATGGAGACTAAAAAATCTACTCTGGCTTTGGATAATTGAAGGGTGTCAAGATGTTTACGCACCACCTCAATTGCACTACGTTGAGGAATGTTAGTATATAGAGCCTGAATATCAAGCGTAACTAGCAGCGCTCCTGGAGGAATGCAATGTGGCTCCTGGAGCCAAACTAACATGGATGTGGTATCTTTTACATAGGACTTAGCACCAGACACTAAAGGTTTCAAATAGAAATCTACAAAGTCTGACAGTGGCTCTAAAACAGAACCAATGCCAGAAACGATGGGGCGCCCAGGAGGATTAGTCAGATGTTTATGGATTTTGGGGACGAAATATATCACAGGGATAGTAGGGTGATTTTGGTGAAGAAAACGGTACTCCCTGTCAGTGATGGTCCCCTGTTCCAATGCCTGTAAAAGGGTATGGTGGATGACGTCAGAAATGCTAACTGTGGGATCACAGGGCAAAACCAAATAGTAATGCCTATCACTGAGTTGCCTACGGGCTTCAGCCACATAGGCATCTATGTCTTGAACGACGATACCCCCTCCCTTATCAGCTGCCTTGATGACAATTTTTGGATCATGAGCCAAGGTTTTTAAGGCTGTGATCATTTCTGATGACATATTGCGTCTACTATGGGAGGGTTGGCGTTCTAGATTCAAAATGTCTCTCTCAACTAGATTGTGAAAAACTTGTAAGTGTGGATCCAACGGCCCAGGGGGATTCCATGTAGAAGATTTATGTAACTCCATGGGACCAGAATCATATGATTTATCTTGAAAGTATAGTTTGAGATTACACTTTCTGATGAGTTTATATAGGCTAATTCTGGTATCCAGAGGGTTGTAATTTGTAAAGGGGACAAATGACAACCCTTTGGAAAGAACAGCGACCTCACCTGTTGTCAAACTCCTACTGGACAAGTTGAATACATTATTACCTACACTCAGGGTTTCGGAGGCCGCCTCCCCCTGGTGGACCGAGGACCTCCTGTTTTGTGGGAGGCCGTCCCTTGAAAATTTACAGTGGTGGATCGGGTTTGAATTGGACCTGTCATTGTTGAGCTACTTGAGTCAGTACTGGGATCCTCTCCACTAGATCCACTAGAAGACTGTGCATAGGTGATTTTCCTAGGTTGTCGAGAACGTCTATTGCGATCCATCCAGGGGTAAACATACCCCCGGATGTAATCACCCTCATCTCGTTTGAATTTGACGATTTTTGTTTTTCTTATATCAGCTCTAAATTCTTCCATGGATTTTTTAAACTCAGACATTTTGCTAGAAAACTCATCTGGTTGTAACGTGTTTTGCACTAAAGCAACTTTCTCTTGGAATTCAGATTGGTAAGTATTTAGTTCTTGTTTAGTGGTATCTATTATGAGTAACATGAGATCTTGGGAACATTTATTTAATATGGCGTTCCATTTCTCAAGGAAGCCCCCATTATCCAAAAAGAGACGGGGTTCGGTCCGCATACGGAGACCTCTTGGAATGCGCTTGGCTCTACAGTACTCGGCTAATGTAGCAGCGTGCAATTCAGCCCGAATCGATCTTTTTTGCAAAAAACTTAAATTATCCCAATCTACTGAGGGTGTAGTGACGTCTTCTTGTGTGAACAATTTGAATGATGATAAAATATCATCTGCTTGTTGATCCGTAAACGATAACATGGTGTCCCAGCCTGTAGACGCCATGATGAAATAACCCAGATAAATAGATGCTGGATCCCAATATAAACAACTGGATATAGTTCAAAAAGGAATGATTCTGAAAGATTACAGAATCAACAGTAGGTGTCCCGCCGTCAGCGTCGAGAGTTTGGTAAAGTTTTTTGGCTAAGACTTGATACTTATTACTGAAATTCTGATACTTCCATGCACTTTGTTTCTCTGATGTTGCAGGACTTACATACATTTACTAGCAGTGAATATACAGTTTGCGAGTGGGTTCTCTGAAGAAGCCGGTGAGGCGAAACGCGTCAGGACCCAGCTACACCTATGCACGCTCTATATTTCAGCTAAGTTGCTTACTTTTTTGAAGCTTTAACTATTTAAAGTTACTTACAAATTGGATTTACCCTTTCTGGACTTATGAACTTTATAAACCAATTTAGTAGCACTTCACAACATCTTTTACAACCCGGTGCAATGATCGATACCATTTAAGTCTCTTTAGGGCTTTTGCCTTTATTGAGTTCTTTATTCTTCCATCGTGGAATCTGAGCACCATTGTATGATAAAAGACGTTTGAAGTATACATTGTTCCTCTATGTGTTACTTTGTTGTCAAGGACCTTTAGGAACATTCCTTTTTGAACTATACCCAGTTGTTTATATTGGGATAGTATAGAGAGACCAATTGGAGAACAAAATTAAAAGAATACAAAAAACTTATAACTACCAGACGCACTAACTTTTACGCTCTAAAAATTGGCTCCCCAAACCCTGACATCAAACAGCCTGTCAACAACCTTTACGACATTCAAACCTTAACCCGTCCTACCTCAGACTCCCCTCCACTGGCCAATGCCCTGGCCGAGTTTTTCAAAAGCAAAATCTCCAATCTGAGATCCACCATATTGTCCATCACAACCAACCATCTGTACTACCCAGTTGCTCAGATCCATGACGAACCCAGAGCTGATCTGTTCTGGAACAACTTTACCATTCCCACCTGGCAACAATTCTGCAAGTTTTATTCAAAATATGCCAACTCCCACTGCAAACTAGACTGTTGCCCACCAAATGTAATGAAAGTTGCCCCGGTCACCTTCAAAGCCAAGTTACACACTTAGCTCTCTTCCCTCCTACAGTCAGGCACCTTCCCTGAGGACCTAGGCCAGATCCTAATTACTCCGATCGTAAAAAACCCCAAAGAACCCATCCACCTGACATCAAATTACAGACCCATTGCGAACATTCCCTTCTTTACAAAGTTGATGGAAGGCCTGGTCAACCAAGACTTAGTAACCTATCTGGACAAATTCAACATTCTAAATGATAACCAGTCAGGCTTTCGTACCGGACACAGCACTGAAACTGTTATTGCTTCTCTACTAGATTCCCTGCATAGCTTGTTTAACCGGGGCACAAGTGCACTAATCCTGCAATTTGATTTAAGTAGTGCCTTCGACTTAGTCGACCATGCCATTCTTTTGGACTGTTTGGAGTCAATCGGTCTCTCGGGCAATGTGTTAAATTGGTTCCAGGGCTTTCTAAGTAAACGATCATATCAAGTTTACAGTGACAATACTCATTCCTTCAACTGGGTAAAGATACAATTTACCCAGGGCTCCCCCCTGTCCCCCACACTGTTCAACATCTACCTGGCCTCTCTAGGGAACCTATTGCAAAGTTTGAAAATCAAATTCTACATTTATGCTGACAACATCACCTTAATCTTTCCCCTAACTAACTTAACTCCCGAGACCAAAAAATCACCTGGCATCTATCTTAAAGCAAATCAAACTATGGATGGCCGATTTCAAATTGAAATTCAATTCAGAAAAAACCAAATTCTTCCTGGCATGTCCGAATGACAAAATCAAAGATTCATCAATCTCCTTGAATGGTCAAGTCTTTCCTACCACAGATTCCAAAAAAATTCTGGGAGTGACACTAGACTGCAGCCTTACCCTTGAAGAACACACCGACTTACTGGTCAGAAAAAGCTTCTCCACCTTATGGAAACTAAGAACTATCAGAAAGTACTTCTACACAACCTCATTCCGCTTACTGGTGCAATCCTCCATTCTAAGCTTACTCGACTACTGTAACATCATCTATCTGTGTTCCTTTCAAAAAACCATTCAAAGACTCCGAATCATCCAAAATTCAGCAATCTGACTGATCTTTGGACTAAAAAAATGGGAACACATAACCCCCTACTACCAAAAACTTCACTGGCTGCCCATGGAAGCAAGAGTACAGTTCAAGTTTGCCTGTCTCTGTTTCAAATCCATTTTTGGTTCAGCCCCCTTATACCTGGTTCCCCATTTTATCTTAGATTGTCCATCTAGACCCATACGCAGAACTCACCTGTTTAACCTTCCAACTCTAAAGGCCTGCCGCTACAAAAGATACCTGAATAGAACACTTGTCTTCCAAGCAGGGCAACTAAATGATTGGTTGGGCATTATTATCTTGCGCTCCTCATCCTACCTAAACTTCAGAAAATTATTAAAAACTAACCTATTTAACAGATTTGTAACCTAAGACCTCTATGCCCAACCCTATTTCCCAATTTCTCTAAACCCTCCCCCTGTCTCCTACTCACCTATACTTATGGCCCCTATATACTGTACCTGTATCCTGCTTCCTACATAAATTGTACCTGGTATCCTGCTTACCTATTTAAATTGTATCTTTACTAGCTGTTTGTACCTCAAAACTACCAGGATCACTGATGTCAAGTATACCGGGGAGTCCCTCTGGGTTAACCTGGCACGAGGTAGTAAAAAATGCCTGTATCTTGGTGTGGTATACAGACCTCCAAGACAACCGGAAAACATGGACGCAGAATTAATTGAAGACATAGAGAATATAACTCTACGGGGTGACACTGTGCTGCTAGGGGACTTCAATATGCCTGACGCAGACTGGAACACATTTTCAGCAGCAACCAGCAGCAGCAGGAGGCTTCTGAACTCCATAAAAGGAGTACATCTCAGACAGATGGTAACGGAGCCCACTAGGGCCCAGACGATCCTGGACCTGGTGCTCACAAACGGGGAAAGCATCTCAGAGGTCTCGGTGGGAGATACGCTAGCCTCCAGCGACCATAACATGGTATGGTTCAACATTGGGAAAGGATCCCCTAAATCAATCACAAAAACAAAGGTGCTCAACTTTCGGGGCGCCGACTTCGCACGTATGGGAGATCACGTTCATCAGACGCTACAGGACCAAGCAGAGACCGGCAATGTGGAAACTATGTGGTCGTACCTGAAATCATCCATACACGAAGCAACTAATCGCTACATAAAATCAGTAGATAAACGGCAAAGAAACAACAAACCCCAATGGTTCACTAAAGAGATCTCACTCCTCATTAAGGAGAAGAAAAAAGCGTTTCTTTCCTACAAACGCACCCAGAGAAGAGAAACTAAAGTAGAATATAAAACCAGATCGGCAGCGGTCAAAACAGCAGTTAGGGAGGCCAAAAGTCGAGTGGAGGAAACTCTGGCAAAAAACATTAAAAAAGGGGACAAAGCCTTCTTTAGGTATATCAGCGATAGGAAAAGGAACACAGACGGTATAGTACGCCTTAGACAACCGGACGGAAACTACGCGGTGGCGGATTCAGAAAAAGCAGAACTACTAAATGAATATTTCTGCTCAGTCTTCACCTGCGAAGCACCGGGACACGGACCACAGTTGATGATAATACAAGACGTGGATGACCCGTTTCAGAACGTTGAGTTCACTCCTGGGGACGTCTACAACGAACTGGCAAGGCTAAAGGTAAACAAGGCCATGGGACCGGACAATTTACACCCAAGAGTGCTCAGAGAATTGAGAGATGTCCTGGCAGAACCGTTGGCGGTGCTCTTCAATCTCTCACTAAGTACGGGGAAAGTTCCGTTGGACTGGAAAACAGCCAATGTCGTTCCTCTACATAAAAAGGGTTGCAAGGCTGAGGCTGCAAACTATAGACCGGTAAGCCTCACCTCAATAGTGTGCAAACTCATGGAAACACTAATTAAGTATAAATTAAATACGATCCTGAACGAGGGAAATCTCCGGGATCCCAGCCAACATGGATTCACCAAGGGTAGGTCATGCCAGTCCAATCTAATAAGCTTCTTTGACTGGGTAACAAGAAGACTAGACTCAGGAGAGTCCTTGGACGTCGTGTACCTGGACTTCAGCAAAGCGTTTGACAGCGTCCCACACCGCAGGCTGCTGAACAAGATGAATTCTATGGGATTAGGAGAGACTCTAACTGCATGGGTTAAAGATTGGCTTAGTGGCAGACTTCAGAGGGTGGTGGTCAACGGTACCCTTTCTAAAATGTCAGAGGTGACCAGCGGAGTACCACAGGGTTCGATCCTGGGCCCACTCCTCTTCAACATATTCATTAGGGATCTGACTCAAGGGCTCCAAGGCAAGGTAACCTTATTCGCTGATGACGCCAAACTATGCAATGTAGTAAACGGCTATAATCTTCAGGATGCTATGGAGCAAGACCTGCATACTTTAGAAAGTTGGTCCTTGATCTGGCAGCTGGGCTTCAACGCCAAGAAATGTAAGGTCATGCATCTCGGCAACGGAAATCCTTGCAGAACTTACACCCTGAATGGAGAAACTTTAGCAAGGACTACGGCAGAACGAGACTTAGGAGTAATCATCAGTGCTGACATGAAAGCAGCCACTCAAGTGGAGAAGGCTTCATCTAAAGCACGGCAAATGATAGGCTGTATCAAGAGAAGCTTCGTCAACAGGAAACCTGAAGTCATGATGCCACTGTACAGAGCCATGGTGAGACCACATCTGGAATACTGTGTTCAATTCTGGAGGCCGCATTACCGTAAGGATGTGCTCAGAGTCGAATCGGTTCAGCGGATGGCCACCAGGATGGTCTCGGGGCTAAAGGGTCTCCCGTACGAAGAAAGACTGAGCAAATTGCAGCTCTACACTCTCGAGGAGCGTAGGGAGAGGGGAGACATGATTGAGACATTTAAGTACATCACGGGACTGGTAGAGGTGGAAGATGATATCTTTCTTCTCAGGGGACCCTAGACCACAAGAGGACATCCGCTCAAGCTCAGGGGAGGGAAGTTTCGTGGAGACACCAGGAAATACTTCTTCACGGAGAGAGTGATTGAGCATTGGAACGAGCTTCCAGTGCAGGTGGTCGAGGCACGCAGCATCTCAGACTTCAAGAACAAATGGGATACCTATGTGGGATCCCTACGAGGTCATGCCAAGGGATAGGGTCACTAGGACTGAATGAGCGGGTCAGTAGAGTGACAGTATAATTACAATTATTCTTTAGGGGGTCAGTAGATTTAAGAGGGTGGGTAAATAGTGTGGGCAGACTTGATGGGCTATGGCCCTTATCTGCCGTCATCTTTCTATGTTTCTATGTTTCTATATTCGCTGATTGTCCAGCCCTTCTTTGTTGTAAACCGCCTTGAACTACTATGGCTTTGGCGGTATATAAGAAATAAATTATTATTTAAAATTTTTGTTTGGGTTGCAGGATCCAGAATTGGATACTTCTTAAATTTAATAAAAATATTCTGGCACAAGTGTCAAACCTTAAAAAAGAATCATATTGAGCATTGGATAATAATTAATAATAATAATAATTAACTAATAAAAATTTAATTTTCCCTACCACCTAATTTCCCCATCCCGCCCCACCAACAACTTTTTCATGCCACCTGGCTGGAAAAAAAATTCTGGGGAGTGTGAGTTTGTATGTGTGTGTGTGTGTGTGTGTGGGTCAGACAACAAAAGGGGAAACCAACAAAGGCTGCAGTCAAGAGTACGAAAGCAAAAACAAGGAAAACTGCAGACAGGCATACAATGATGCAGGCAAAGTTTATTGGATAAAATGCAGTTAATAACATCACCTAGGGGCAAACAAGCCAAAGGACACGACACGGTCCGTGTTTCGGAAAACATACCTTCATCGGGGGTCCCAAATGAAGAAAGAATCAGTAACTGGAAAAATTGGGACCGTCTTAACTTTACAATCTGGTGGGCAAATTTATGCTCGATATGAAAAAATGATTGCAGAATCGTTAGGGAATATAAAAATTTTCAAGCTAATATGGGGTCCATTGACGTCTTTTGTTGATCTATTGTAGATTTGATTTTTATTGATATATTATGTGCACATCCAGGGGGAGGGAGGGAGGGTGGATTTATTTTTAAATGATTCTCTGAATTCTTGAGGAACCTTCCGATGAGGCCTGGTGCGTTGAAGATAAAATGCCAACGCCCTCTTACAGTCAAGCGTGTGAAGCGCCGTCTCGCCAGGATGGGAGTGGGGCTTCGGGAAGAACACAGGAAGGACAATGGACTGATTGAGGTGGAAGTCAGAAACAACTTTAGGTAAAAACTTAGGATGGGTGCGGAGAACCACCTTGTCGTGATGAAAGACAGTGAAAGGAGGGTCCGCAACCAAGGCTTGCAACTCCCCAATCCGCCTGGCGGAGGTGAGGGCAATTAGAAACACCGCCTTCCAAGTCAGAAATTTCAAGAGGGACTTGTTGAGTGGCTCAAACGGGGGTTTCATCAGTTGAGCCAGAACCACATTCAAATTCCACACGACAGACGGAGGCTTAAGAGGGGGACAAACCCTGAGTAACCCTTTCATGAAGCGTGTCACCAAGGGATGGAGTGACAGAGGGCGTCCCTCCAGAGGTTGGTGGAAAGCAGAAATCGCACTGAGATGAACCCGCACCGAAGTGGTTTTCAAGCCGGAGCGCGACAAATGAAACAAATATTCTAAAACCGAGGATACCGGAACTGATACCGGATCCAGGTGAAAAGACGAGCACCAGGTGGAAAACCTGGTCCATTTCTGCGCATAGCAAAGCCTCGTCGAGATCTTGCGGGAGGCTTCCAACACCTCCTTCACCGATTGAGACAGGTCCGGAGGAGTCAGGGAACAAGAAACCAGGCTGTCAGGTGCAATGACTGCAGATTGGGATGTAACATGGATCCTTGACTCTGAGACAGCAGAGAAGGAGAGACAGGCAGGGGAAGAGGCTCTCTGGCACTGAGCTGGAGCAGCAGGGAGAACCAGTGCTGACGCGGCCACCGAGGTGCTATGAGAATCATCGTGGCCGTGGACGATTTTAGGTGTACCAACGTTCGCATGATCAGAGGGAACGGAGGGAATGCGTACAGGAACCTCCCTTCCCAGTCGAGTAGGAAGGCATCCGCTTCCAGACGGTCCTGCGAGTACATCCGAGAACAATATAGTGGTAGTTTGTGTGTCTCCGGAGAGGCAAACAGATCCACCTGTGGCGTTCCCCAGCGAGCGAAAACCTCGCGTAGAACTGCTGAGTGTAGAGTCCACTCGTGCGGTTGTAGAAGTCGACTCAGTTTGTCCGCCAGGCAATTCCGTTCTCCTTGGATGTAGACCGCCCGGAGGAAGATGTTCCGGGAGGCCGCCCACTCCCAGAGGCGAAGAGCTTCGGAGCAGAGGGGCCATGACCCCGTTCCTCCCTGCTTGTTCACATAATACATTGCCACCTGATTGTCCGTGCGGACGAGGACCACCTGGTCCTGCAATATGTGAACGAAGGCTCGAAGTGCTAGGAAGATGGCCCGCAGCTCTAGCACGTTGATATGACACTGACGGTCTTCTGCCGACCACAGGCCCTGCGTGCGAAGACCGTCGAGATGGGCTCCCCACGCGTACTCCGAGGAGTCCGTGGTCAGGACCTTGCGAAAAGGCGGAGTGCGAAACAATAGCCCCATGGACAGATTTGAAGAGTCTGTCCACCAACGCAGCGATTTCCGCAAGGGCGGAGTTACCGAAATGAGGCGAGACACCGGGTCGCACTCCTGACGCCACTGGGACGCGAGGGTCCACTGAGGGATCCTCAGATGTAGCCTCGCAAACGGCGTGACATGTACCGTCGAGGCCATATGGCCCAGCAGCATCATCATGCGCTTGGCCGACACCCTCGATAGTTGGGAGACCTGGCGGCTCATCCGTACCAAGGTTTCCAACCGCTGGGTCGGCAGGTAGGAGCGTAGGCGCACCGTGTCCAGCACCGCACCTATGAATTGAAGAGACTGCGACGGCTTCAACTGAGACTTTGGAAAGTTTATCTCGAACCCGAGAGTTTGCAGGAAGGCAATCGACTGTCGGGTCGCTGAGATAACCCCCTCCCTGGTCGGGGCTTTGATGAGCCAATCGTCCAGGTAAGGGAACACATGGAGTCCACGTGACCTGAGGGCTGCTGCAACCACCACCATGCACTTCGTGAATACTCGTGGGGACGCGGCCAGGCCGAAGGGCAGTACCCTGTACTGGAGGTGGAGGTCCCCCACCTGGAATCGTAAGAATCTTCGACAGGCGGGGTGCACCGGAACATGGGTGTATGCTTCCTTCAGGTCGAGGGAGCACATCCAGTCCCCTTCCCCCAAGAGGGGGTACAAAACCGGGAGAGATAGCATTCGAAACTTCTCCCGGGCCAGGAATTTGTTGAGCTTCCTGAGGTCCAGTATGGGGCGCAGGTCCCCGGTCTTTTTTGGGACCAAAAAGTAGCGGGAGTAAAACCCCGTACCCCACTGGTCCTTGGGGACCGGCTCGACCGCCCGAAGCTTCAAGAGGGCTTTGGCTTCGGTTATAAGGGTCGGTAGCTGCGAACGGTTGCAGGGGACTAAACTTGGAGGACTGTCCGGCGGCGAGGACACAAAGTTGAGCGAGTAGCCCTCGGAGACGATCCGGAGCACCCAAGCGTCTGAGGTAATCCCGGTCCATGCCTCCCGGAAGGACCGAAGACGGCCACCGATAGGAAGGGGTTCCTGTGAAAGTGCGGAGGGGAACCCGCCCCGTCCGCTCAGCCCGTCAAAAGGAAGGCGCGGGCTTAGAAGGGCCCTGCGCCTGGGCTTGGGTTTGTCCCCCTCTGCCTCGCTGAGACGGACGTCTCGGAGGCGGTCTCGAGAAAGCCGGGGTCGACTTCTGAGGGTATCGGCGCGGCGGAGGCCGAAAGGGTTTCTGCGGCGGGGGTCTAGGTTTGGGGCGGACCAGGGATGCTAGAGAGCGCTCCTGTTCCGACAAGCGTTTGGTCGCCGCATCCAATGACTCGTCGAATAACTCGGACCCCACACAAGGCAAGTCTGCCAGGCGTTCCTGCAGGTTTGGGTCCATGTCGAGGGTGCGAAGCCAGGCCAAGCGGCGCATGGCCACCGCGAGGGCCGACACCCTCGAAACCAGCTCAAAGGCGTCGTACACTGCGTGGAATAGGTACAACCGCAATTGAGACAGGTTGGACATAAACTTATCGAATCCTGCTCTTTGGGAGTCCGGTAACGAGTTTCGATATTGAGGAAGGTCCTTCACCATACCACGCAAATAGGAGGAAAAGGTGAAGGCGTAATTTAGAACCCTGGTGGCCATCAGGGAATTTGAATAGAGGCGACGGCCAAACTTGTCCAGGGTCCGCCCCTCCCTGCCTGGTGGAACCGCCGCAGAAACCCGTGAGGGCTGTGATTTTTTAAGAGCAGACTCCACCAGAAGAGACTGATGTGAGAGCTGCGCCTTATCGAACCCTTTAGGGGGAATCGTCCTATACTTCGATTCCATTTTTGAAGGCACAGACGTGACTGTAAGAGGGTTTGACAGGTTATTCAGCCAGGTTTGCAGAAGGACACTGTTGAGAGGGAGTCTAGGCACCTCCCTAGGAAGAGTGGGGAGGTCCTGTTCCTCCAAAAATTCTTTGGAATACCGAGAGCCTACCATCAGGTCAATCCCCAGGGCTTGGGCCATGTCCTGAACGAAGGATGAAAATGAGGACGGCCTAGCCTGGGGAGACGGGGTTCTCGACCGCCCCACCGAGGAGAGGGGGGAAGCCTCATGGGAATAATGAGGATCCCTAACCGATCCCGAATCCCAGGATCCCCTCTCGAGGGCCCTCGAGGGGGAAGGGGAAGTTATCCTCCTCGCAGAGCCCTTGGGTGAGGACCCAGGGGTTCGTGGGACACTCTCCCGTTTCCTCGGCGAGCCGGCCCGGGAAGACTTCCCATGAGGTGAGCGGAGGAGCCTCGGGTTGTCGAGGCGCAACTCCGACACCTGCAGCGCCTCGCCCCCGAACGACGAGGAGCGGTCGCGCCGAGGCGAGCCTCGGGGTCGCTTAGACTTCCTCGATCGACGCCCCGTCCGAGGTCGCGTCGAGGGCGAGGCGTGTCTGGAAGACCCGGAGGAAGAGGAGGAAAGACGGCGCACTCTGCGCGACTTTTCCTTGGGCCTTACACTCCGCTCAGGGGGTTCCCCCGAGGTCGAGGTCCGGGGCGGGGCCGAGACCGAGGCGAACGGGGCCACCGTACCCGAGACCGAGGTCGCCGAGGTCAGGGCTCCCGAGGGAGCCGAGGCCGGGGCCTCCGAGACCGAAGGCGCCCCGGCCGAGGTCGAGGCCGCCGGAACCGCAGCACGCTGCAACACTTCCAGGGCTCCCGACAGCTCCGATGAGATCAGAGCTCGGAGGAGATCCTGGAAGGCCGGAATCCCCACGAAGGTGGGGAGTTCCGAGTCCGGGGCACACTCCCTGGAGGGCGACCTCGGTCTCGAGTATTCCCTCGGGGTGTGCGGGGCCGGGGTCGACCCACCCGCCTTGGCCTGACTCGAGGATGGCTTCTTTGCTGAAGGGGATGGAACAGAGGACTTACCCGAAGCTTGCTTCACTGACGACGCCTTCGAGGAAGAGGGCCGAGGCGAGGCCGAGGCCCCCGAGGACGCCAAGGCCGAGGTCAAGGCCGGGGCCGGAGCCGAGGCCGACGTCGAGGCCTTAGGTGCGTCGACGGCGAACAATTCGGCCATTCTTGCCTTACGGCGACGGAGGGCCTTGTTTTGGAAGGTAGCACAGCGATCACACGAGTCTGTCGGATGTTCGGGCCCAAGACAGACAATGCACCACCGGTGAGGGTCGGTGATGGAAAGCAACCTTTCACACCGGCTGCACTTTTTGAATCCCGTAACAGGACGGGACATCCACGAAGAAAAAGAAGAAGGCCGGGAACGAACCGACGTCCCGCGGCCACGGATTCCGGGAGCCCCCGGAGTCCGATGAAAAACGAAAGACTTTTTTTTTTTTTTTTTGAAAAGAACCGAAAGGAAAAACAGCACCGCGAACTAATTCGAAGGGAAAAACAAACTAAACGCGGCAGCTAGAAGGCAAAAACACTGGAGCTCAGATCCACAGGGCTTTCTTGCTCCGCGGAAAAATTTGAACTGAGGACCACGAGGTGGGATGCGCCCTCTAGTGGGCGAGAAGGCACGCACATGCGTGGTGCAGTGTGCAAACTTGAAACTTCAATCAAGTTTGCTTGAAAAGCTGTCCGCGCCGGGGCTCCGTAGATGACGTCACCCACATGTGAGAATATCATGCCTGCTTGTCCTGGGATAACAGCTTCTTTGACTGGGTGACAGGCAAGCTGGATGTTGGGAAGTCCCTGGACATCGTATACCTGGACTTTAGCAAAGCATTTGATAGCATACCACACCGCAGGTTGCTGAGCAAGATGAGTTCTATAGGATTGGGCGACACATTGACGAAATGGGTTGGGAACTGGCTTGGAGATAGGCTTCAGAGGGTAGTGGTGAACGGCACCCCCTCCAAAATGACGGAGGTGATCAGTGGAGTGCCGCAGAGCTCGGTCTTGGGCCCGATCCTATTCAACATCTTTATAAGAGACTTGGCAGAAGGGCTCCGAGGTAAAATAACATTATTCGCCGATGACACCAAACTAAGCAATGTAGTGGGCAAAAGCACAACGGACAAAAATCCAATGCCCGACAACATGATGCACGACCTACTCCTACTGGAGCGCTGGTCTAGGACCTGGCAACTCAGCTTCAATGCCAAAAAATGCAAAGTCATGCACCTGGGCAGCTAAAATCCATGCAAGACTTATACCCTTAATGGCGAGATCCTAACAAGATTTGTAGCAGAACGAGACTTAGGGGTGATCGTCAGTGAGGACATGAAGGCTGCCAATCAAGTGGATCAAGCTTCATCCAAGGCAAGGCAAATCTTAGGTTGCATACGCAGGGGTTTCATCAGCCGTAAGCCTGAAGTCATTATGCCATTGTATAGATCCATGGTGAGGCCCCACCTGGAATACTGTGTGCAATTCTGGAGGCCGCATTATCGCATGGATGTGCTGAGACTGGAGTTGGTCCAGAGAATGGCCACCCAGATGGTCTCGGGACTCAAGGATCTCCCTTACGAGGAACGGCTAGATAAATTGCAGCTATACTCACTCGAGGAACGCAGAGAGAGGGGAGACATGATCGAGACGTTCCAAGTATCTCACGTGCCACATCTAGGCGGAAGAAGATATCTTCTTTTTCAAGGGTTCCACGGCAACAAGAGGGCATCCGTGGAAAATCAGGGGCGGGAAACTGCACGGTGACACCAGGAAATTCTTTTTCACTGAAAGGGTGGTTGATCGCTGGAATAGTCTTCCACTTCAAGTGATTGAGGCCAGCAGCGTGCCTGATTTTAAGGCCAAATGGGATCGACACGTGGGATCTATTCACAGAGTAAAGGTAGGGGAGGGTCATTAGGGTGGGCAGACTAGATGGGCCGTGGCCCTTATCTGTCGTCTATTTCTATAATAGAATACCATTACACTGTTAAGGCTCAATGTCAGAAGATCACCGCCTAATCAGAAGGGAGCATCACACTCAGGCTTCAGAGGTGTACTGCCATAGAAATGATAAGTAGTAGTAATACTGCTGCACACCTCAGCACATCTACCATGTCCTCTCTCATACCTTAGTGGCCAACGAGCAAAGCAACAATTTGAATATCTCACCTAACAGACCTAGCTTTTCCTACATCTAATTTAACAGAGTCACTTAATGGGTCTTACCTATTCCAGGCACCAGTTTGCAGCAGCATTTTAGATTAAGTTTTTATATGCTTGTTCTTTTTAGAGTAATATCATTCAGAAACACAAACTAAATCTCCACTAAGAAAATAATCCACAAACCAGGTGAGATGCATTTTTGGCCCTTTTCTTGTGGAATTAGAGTACACATATCTATTTTAGTGCTTTCACATTTCAAATTCATTAGTTATATGTTCTCATCTAGAGAAAACTAACTAGCTGTGAAAACTGAAATCAATCTTTAACCCCCTTCCCCCACCCCCCCAAAAAACCAAACCAAAATAAAGAAATGTACAGATCACCGAGGGTGCTTAAGTTGGTATTTTTTCAAGCCACGAAACCACTACATAATAAATGATATAGATCAGTGTTTTTCAACCTTTTTACACCCGTGGACCGGCAGAAATAAAAATTATTTTGTGGACCGGCAAACTACTAAGACTGAAATTTAAAAAAAACACATTTCCACCCCGTCTCCGCGAGCTCGGACCCCGCAAACCTTCTGATCCCATCTGCACAAGCTGCAGTTATGATTTTATATTGAACGTATTTTATTAAAGTATAAAAAGAAACAATATTCTGTACAATTGTCATTTTATAAATACAAATATACAGAGCAAGGACCAACAAAACCCCTGTCTCCCCTCCCCTTCACATATATCCCCTCTACTATCAAGAAAACTGAACAAACCAAATTATTACAGAATGCTACACAAAAATATCATGCTAACAGAATACTGCAGTCACACATGACAGGAATAGTGTTAGGGGAGTGCCCCCTTGTCAGAGAGAGCCCTAAGCCAGCTGGAAGCTAAAGAAGCACTGCCTGGGCTTTGCAGTTCCCAAGTTCCCAGTTATGTCTTTAGCAGGATAAATATTTCAAATCTGATATATTCTAATGACAAAATAGAAATAAAATTATTTTTTTCTACCTTTTGTTGTCTCTGGTTTCTGCTTTTATCTTCTTTTCACTCTTTTCCTTCCAGTGTCTACCCTGTCTCTTCAATCCAGCATCTGCCCATTCCATCCACTGTCTGTCCCTTCCATCCACTGTCTGTCTCCCCCTGCCATCTCTCCTCTAGACCCCTCCCTTTGCTCTGGCATCCATCATCTTCCCTCTGTTCCCTCATGGTCTGGCATCTTTCTCCTTTCATCTCTCTCTTCTCCTCCGCTCAGATCTGATCTCTGTCTCCTTCCCCGTTCTCTGGCATCTCTTTCTCCTCTCTCTCTTCCCTTTCTTTCTCTAGTCTTCCTTCTTTATTTTCTGCTTCCGTCTAAATTAAATTCTTTTACTATGCAGTCCTCAGTTTCCTTCTTTTCACTGTGTCTACCCACAGCAAGCAACCCCTTTCTTTCACCCCTCCACTATCTCACTATCTTCTTCCACCATCCAGCATGTCCTTTTTCTTTATCCCTCCTTCCATTCAGTATGTGTTCTCTTTTCTCCACGTCCATTCAGCATTTGCTCTCCCTTCTCCCCACTTCCATCATCTGCCCTATTCTCTCTCCCCACTTCCATCATCATCTGCCCTCTTCTCTCTCCCCCTTCTCCCCACTTTCATCATCTGCCCTTTCTCTTTCCCCCCACTTCCATCATCTGCCCCTTCTCCCCACTTCCATCATCTGCCCCCTTCTCTCAATCTCTCCATCCACCACAGGCCCATCTCTCTCGCTTTCTCTCACCTTACTTTCAGATTTTGGCTACAAGATCGGCAACGCCCCTCCGCCCCCACGATGACACTCAAGATCGGCAACGGGCCTCCTTCTCCCCCCGGCATCAACTGCACTTCAGATCGGCAACGCAGTGCTCAGTCCAAAGCTTCCCTCTGACTCGAACTGCATGGGTGGAAACAGGAAGCTGAGTCAGGGGGGAAGCTTTGGGCTTAGCACTGCATTGCCGATCTGAAGTGCTGTTGATGCCGGGGAGAGAAGACGGCCCGTTGCCGAACTTGAGTGCCGTTGCGGGAGGGGGGAGGCCCGTTGCCGATCTTGAGTGCCGGGGAGAACCCGTTGCCGATCTTGAATTGCTTTGCGGGGGGAGGGGAGGGAGCCGATGCCGCTCATCGCCATTACAGCCCAGACGCTGCCGATGGCCCCAATCCGATCTTGCCGGCCCTGCGCAGATTGGCAGGAATTTTCTGCGAACCGGCACCGGTCTGCGGACCAGCTGTTGAAGAACACTGATATAGATGATGTATTTAAAATTTTATAGTAACATTTTAAATTCTTCCAAATTCAATTTACCTGCCCCCCATTTAACAGTGTTATGTGTAATTACTTGCCTAAGACCGATTTAATAGAACATGAAACCCTTTAAACCCCCTTTTCTATCAACTATTGCTGATTGACCACAAAGCACACCCGGAAGTTTTGGAAACTCACTGAGTTGGTCTTCCCATATAAATGCCTGGAGTTGGAGTATGTGCCCGCTTGGTGATGGAATAATCTACTCGAATCCTCCGCCCATCTAGTTCCATTCCATTTGCGTGTTCCATCGCCTTGAAAAAACGAGCAAAAATTTTTCATTAAAGTCTGCGCTAAACATAACTCTCATAAATATTCTTTTACAAAAGCAGTGGGGGGAAGGGGATAGTATTTATATGAAAAAAATAAGCACCAAATCAAGCTGCTACTTAAATGAAGTGGGGTAATATTCTCACTCATCAAAATTATCAGATAGGTGTTCTAAATCTGCAAACTTGTTTGGCATGTAGTATGTGCATTTGGATGTGTACTGGTATTTTGGTCTGACATAAAGAACGCCTCTGAACACAGCGTTGAAATGTCATTTAAGTTGTAGGGTCATCTACAATAAGTGATTAGTTTACCACTTTGTTACTATTGGATTTACTGTTATTCCTTTGGAGTTCATTTGTTCACTTCATTTCTTCACTTCATTTGTTTCTTCCTACTTCCCTAAGCGTTTGAATAACTCTTAGGTAACTCTTTGTACTTTAAGTTTTGTTCGTCAGCTTATCAGCATACATAAAACTAGTCAATAAGACAAGCCTCGTACACAAAACATATCTTTCTGAAGAAAAAAAAAGCCTTTCAAATGTTAAAAACGCAGACCAGCATGCTCCCTGCAGGTTGCACATGGCAAATCAGCTGCCATTTTATGCTAGTTGCTATCTCACTTAAATGGATTACTCCAACAATGCTGAGTAAAATGGTAGGTTCAGCTTAATTATATCATTTCTCTAAAGCTGTTGCGGTATGTGCTAGTCTATTCTGTGCTGTCCTTTTACGCCATCATTCAATAAGCATTTAAAAGCAAAGTGTTTATTCAATTATTGGTATCTGTATCAGGTTAGGTTTAAATATTAACATACAAAGTTAACCATATTAAACATATGCATTCATATGTCAGATCCGCACTTTGGCCCAATTAAAAATTTTTTTTTTTTAGAAAAGAACTCTAAAATGTCACATTTTCTGCCATATATTTAAATACACAAAATAGCACAGTTACTTACCGTAACAGGTGTTATCCAGGGACATCAGGCAGATCTTCAACATATGGGTGACGTCATCCGCGGAGCCCCAATGTGGACAGCTGCAAAAGCCATTTTGCTTGAAGAACTGTAAAAAGTTTGCAACCGACTGCACTGCACATGCGCGAGTGCATTCCTGCCCGATGTAGGGCGCGTGTCTCCTCAGTTCTAGTTTTTCCGCAAAGCCAAGAAGTCCTTCAGGTTCAGTGTGCAAACTAGTGCCTTCTTTCTCCCTGTTGTTTACCCTTTGGGTTATTTTTTTCGTAGTTTTTGAGCACTTGAGCTTTTTTCTCTTCTTCGTTAACATCGAGACACAGCTCTCCTTCTTTGAGGCAAAAATGTTCCAGGTATTGCTCGGTTTCCTCGGAGCATAAACAGAGATGTCCTCATGATTCCAAACATGGATCCAGTCTGTCCCAGCATTCTACCCTAACTTTACAGTCTGGGAAGCATTGCTCAAAATCTAGACAAATTTCTCCTGTATGTACGAAGGAAATCTCTATCACCTACATCCTCTACTCATCGATCCAGAAAATAAGAACATAATAGCAGCCTTACTGGGTCAGATCAATGGTCCATCAAGCCCAGTAGCCCGTTCTCACAGTGGCCAATCCAGGTCACCAGTACCTGGCCAAAACCCAAGGAGTAGCAATATTCCATGCTACCAATCCAGGGCAATCAGTGGCTTCTCCCATGTCTTTCTCAATAACAGACTAGGGACTTTTCTTCCAGGAACTTGTCCAAACCTTTCTTAAAACCAGCTACACTATCCGCTCTTACCACATCCTCTGGCAACGTGTTCAAGAGCTTAACTATTCTCTGAGTGAAAAAAATATTTCCAACTATTGGTTTGAAAAGTATCTCTGTAACTTCATCGAATGTCCCCTAGTCTTTGTAATTTTTGACAGAGTGGAAAATCGATCCACTTGTACCCGTTCTACTCCACTCAAGATTTTGTAGACTTCAATCATATCTCCCCTTAGCCATCTCTTTTCCAAGCTGAAGAGCCATAACCGTTGTAGTCTTTCCTCATACAAGAAGAGTTCCATCCCCTTTACCATCTTGATCGCTCTTCTTTGAATCTTTTCAAGCGCCACTATATCTTTCTTGAGATAAGGAGTCCAGAACTGAACGCAATACTCCAGATTAGGTTGCACCATGGAGCGTTACAAGGGCATTATAACATTCTTAGACTTGTTAACCATCCCTTTTTTAACAATTCCTAGCATACTGTTTGCTTTTTTGGCCGCCACTGTACATTGGGTGGAAGGTTTCTACGATGATACCCAGATCCTTTTCTTGGGCGGTATTCCCCAAGGTAGACCCTAGCATCCATTAACTGTGATTCAGGTTTTTCTTTCTAATGTGCATCACTTTGCATTTGTATACATTAAATTTCATCTGCCATTTGGACGCCCATAGAAACATAGAAATAGACGGCAGATAAGGGCCACGGCCCATCAAGTCTGCCCACTCCAGTGATCCTCGCTATCTATCTTTGCGGATAGATCCCACATGTCTATCCCATCTGGCCTTAAAATCCGCCACACTGGTGGCCTCAATAACCCGAAGTGGAAGACTATTCCAGCGATCAACCACCCTTTCAGTGAAGAAGAACTTCCTAGTGTCACTGTGCAGTTTCCCGCCCCTGATTTTCCACGAATGCCCCCTTGTTGCCGCGGGACCCTTGAAGAAGATGTCTTCTTCCACCTTGATGCGGCCCGTGAGATATTTGAATGTCTCGATCATATCTCCCCTCTCTCGACGCTCCTCGAGTGAGTAGAGCTGCAAATTCCCCAACCGCTCCTCGTACGGGAGCTCCCTGTTTCCTAAGGTCCGCCTGCAATTTTTCACAATCCAAATGCATTTTAACAACTATGAACAGTTTAGTATCATCTGTAAATTTAATCACCTCACTCGTCGTTCCAATTTCCAGATCATTTATAAATGAGTTAAATAGCATGGGTCTCAGTACAGACCCCTGCGGCATGCCACCGTTTACTCTCCTCCATTGAGAAAAATGACCATTTAACTCAACCCTCTGTTTTCTATCCGATAACCAATTCCTAATCCACAACTGAACTTTGCCACCTATACTATGACACTTTAATTTTCTCAGGAGCCTCTCGTGAGGAACTTTATCAACAGCTTTCTGAAAATCTAGATACACTATATCAACCGGCTCACCTATATCCACATTTATTCACATCTTCAAAGAAGTCATACAAATTGGTGAGGCAAGATCTCCCTCGGCTACATCCAAGCTGACTCAGTCTCATTAAATCATGCTTGTCTATGTGTTCCACAATTTTATTTTTTATAATCGTTTCTTCCATTTTGCCCGGCACTGAAGTGAGGCTTACTGGTCTAATTTCCCATATCTCCCCTGTAGTAGAAAGTTGCGCGGGGACAGAAATACCACCCGTCCCCGCCAAAGTCCCACCCGTCCCCACCCGTCCCCGTGAGGAATCCCTCCATCCCCACCCGTCCCCGTGAGGAATCCCCTCCGTCCCCACCCGTCCCCGTGAGGGATCCCCTCCGTCCCCGCCCGTCCCTATAAACTTCAGAAATAGTTATTTCATTTAATTATGCTACTGAATTAAAGGCTCTGGTAGAAACCCATTTACAAATAAGCAAAAAGACTTTATTAATTTGAAAATATTAATTGGGAAGAATACATACTTTGTAAACGGGTTTCTACCAGAGCCTCTAATGTTTATAAATTTTTATCAACACAACTAATATACTTCTTTATCCTGAAGCAAAAAAAAAAAAAAAAAAGAAATAGAATTATTTTCCTACCTTTGTTGCCTGGTTTCTGCTTTCCTCATGTTCTCATTCAATTCCTTCCATCCACTGTCTCTCTTCCTTCTGCATCTTCCATTTGCTCTGTTACTGTGCCTCTCCCTTTCTTCCCCCTTCCAAATTGGTCTGGCACCCATCTTCTTCTCTCTGCTCCCCCCATAGTCTGGCATCTGTCTTCTTCCCTGCCAGCACCTTCTCCCTACTCTCTCTTCCTCATTTCCTTTCAGTGTCCTTCTCCCCCCCATCTTCCCCATGTCCTTTCAGCGTCCTTCTCCCTCTCTGTCTTCCCCATGGCCTTTCAGCATCCTTCTCCACCCCTTTGTCTTCCCCATGTGCTTTCAGCATCCTTCTCCCCCCTCTGTCTTCCACAAGTGCTTTCAGAGTCCTTCCCCCCCCCCGCCCTTCCCATGGCCTTTCAGCGTCCTTCTCCACCCCTTTGTATTCCCCCATGTGCTTTCAGCGTCCTTCTCCCTCCTCTGTCTTCAAGTGCTTTCAGAGTCCTTCCCCCCCCTCCTGTCTTCACCACGGCCTTTCAGCGTCCTTCTCCCCCCTCCTTCTCTACCGCCCCGGGTGCAGCATAGTCGGCCAGGTCCCCTTACTTTTGTGGCACTTCCCCGACCGACCGACAACAGCCCCGGTCCGACAAACCTCCCTGCCCTTAACCGCGAATCTAAATTACCTTCTTACAGATGCTGTAAGAAGGTAATTTAGATTCGCGGCTACAGGGCAGGGAGGATTGTCGGACCCGGGCTGTTATCGGTCGGTCGGGGAAGTGCCACAAAAGTAAGGGGACCTGGCCGGCTGTGCTGCAACCGGGGCGGACCGGACCGCCCCCCTCCCTTGGTAGCCACTCGAACCGCGAGGCTACTCTCCTTCTCCTTACCTGCCCTGCCTGCAGCACAGAGCTGAACGGAAGTCTTCACGACGTCAGCGCTGACGTCGGAGGGAGGGAGGGCTTTGTTTAAGCCCTCCCTCCCCTCCGACGTCAGCGCTGACGTCGGGAAGACTTCCGTTCGGCTCTGTGCTGAAAGCAGAGAAGGTAGGGAGAAGAAGAGCCGCGTGACTGAGTACATCCAGCCCCGCGACCCTCGGAGGCGTCCCCATGGGATCCCCGCGACCCTAGGGGGCGTCCCCACGGGATCCCCGCGACCCTAGGGGCGTCCCCACGGGATCCCCGTGACCCGAAGGGGGAACCCGCGGGTCCCGCGGGATTCCCGTCGTCCCCGTTCAGCTCTCTACCCTGTAGCCCTTTTTAAAAATCGGCGTAACATTGGCCACTCTCCAATCTTCAGGTACTACAGACAATTTTAGCAACAGGTTACAGATCACTAACAGCAATTTCATGTTTAAGCTCTTTTAGTACCCTGGAATGTATACCATCCAGTCATGGTGATTTATCACTTTTTAACTTATCGATTTGGCTTAGTACATTTCCCAGATTCACTGAGATTTCTTTCAGTTCCTCCACATCATCACCCTTGAAAACCATTTTCAGTTTAGGTAAAGACAGAAGCAAAAAATTCATTCAGTCTTTCTGCTATGGCCTTACCCTCCATGATATTCCTCTTCATCTTTTCTAGAGGATTCAGATATTCATTACAAGTATACACAATCGGTATCTATTTCTTCGGCAGAGATTTCTGATTCTCAGGTGGAGGGGTCTCATCACTGTTTCTCCTAGAGACACTTCTCCAGAACCTTCACAAGATTCATCCAACAGATAGGTAAGGACCTTAAGGTCGCTTTGCAGGCTGATTCTAAGCACTCCAAGGAGTTTCAGAAGGAGCTGGAATTAACACATCCTCCTAAAGAACTTCTCAAGCTTCCTATAAATGGAATCTTGAAACATACTTTTCATACCAACTTTGACACACCTTATTCAGTGCCAGCAATTCCTGCAAAACTGGACTCTTGATATAAGGTTATTCCTATAACAATGTTTGAAAAACCACAATTATCCCACCAGTCCTTGGTGGTAGAGTCTACTCTCAAAAAATCCTCCTCTTCTAGGGTATATGCTACAGTACCTCCAGGACGAGAGGGGAGATTTAAGACAAGTCTGATAGGAGATTATATCAAAATTCTATGATGGCTAACAGTTTTAAATTATGATTTCTACTTTACATCTTAAAATTCTGGATAATGACCATGCCTCTTTATTTCAAGTCTGCCTGAACATAAACTTAAAAACATGTACAGAACTCTCACACAGCTCCGAGTCCATCTAGTCCAGTCTTCCTACGATGCTTTTGAATTAACATCAAGGGTATCAGCTATCTCTGTAGCCATGAGATGTTTGGCATGGCTGAGAGTAAATAATATGGACCCTAACCTACCGGATCACTTAGCGAATATTCCTTGTCTGGGGTCGGAACTCTTTGTGGACTCTATTGAAAATGCTACCAAGAAACTTTTGGAGCATGAAAAATAGTTTTCTTCCTTGCTTTGGCCTAAGCCTACGGCATCTCGGGGGCATAAACTGCCTCCTTACTATCAACAGCGTTACTCTGCAAAATCTACACCCATATGCTCGTGCACCACCTAAACAAACGGCTCGTTAGCAGCGTCCTCAGAAAGCTCAAACACCTGCTGCATCAAAGTCAAATCAGTTTTTTGACCAGTTTCTACAGAGCATAATCTCAATACCTGTGTCCCTGTCTCCCCCTCTTCCCATCGGGGGTCACCTGCTTCATTACTATCATCGCTGGACATGCTTATCATCATAAAAGTAGGATACTCTCTTCGTTTTCTTCAAGTTACATAAGAACATAAGAAATGCCGCTGCTGGGTCAGACCAGTGGTCCATCGTGCCCAGCAGTCCGCTCCCGCGGCAGCCCCTCGATCAATGACCTGAGCCCCAACTAAGTCTAGCCTTACCTGCATACGTTCTAGTCTAGCAGGAACTTGTTTAACTTTGTCTTGAATCCCTGGAGGATGTTTTCCCCTATGACAGCCTCCGGAAGAGCATTCCATTTTTCCACCACACTCTGGGTGAAAAAGAACTTCCTAACGTTTGTACGGAATCTATCCCCTTTTAACTTTAGAGAGTGCCCTCTTGTTCTCCCTACCTTGGAGAGGGTGAACAACCTGTCTTTATCTACTAAGTCTATTCCCTTCATTATCTTGAAGGTTTCAATCATGTCCCCTCTCAGTCTCCTCTTTTCAAGCGAGAAGAGGCCCAGTTTCTCTAATCTCTCGCTGTACGACAACTCCGCCAGCCCCTTAACCATTTTAGTTGCTCTTCTCTGGACCTTTTCAAGTAGTACCACCAGATCATCCATCAAGAGAGTTTCCTTCCAACCCTCTTCAGACCTCCCTTCTTCTTCAGGAAGTCAAAGCGCTGCTTGTTCTCAATGCCATCAAGAGTGTTCCTTTAAAGCAGCAGAATAGAGAATGACAAAGTGACAAAATTCATCACCGTCCCCGCGGATAACCGCGGGAAATAATCCCATATCATTTTCTAGTGTCTATTTCAACCTCGGTCCTTCTACACCAGCATTCTTCAAAGCAATGCTTGCGGGTCAATGGTTGTGCCCGATTATACTCTGATTCTTCCCTCTCTCCTTAAAGAATGACATGAAGATGGTTTCCCGCAGTTATCTGCGGAGACGGGAACGGTGTCATTCTTTACAGTAGAACACAGGATTTTATTTCCGCTACTTCCTTGTCCCGAAGACAGGGGGTCTCCGTCCAATTTTGGACCTCAGAGCACTCAACAAATTTCTCGTCAAAGAAAAATTTTGCATGCTGTCTCTTGCATCTTTGTATCCCCTGCTGGATCACAATGATTGATTATGCTCTCTGGATCTCAAGGAGGCTTACACTCACATTCCCATTCATCCAACCTCAGGTTTCAGGTGAAAAATCATTACCAATACAAGGTGCTACCTTTCGGCCTCGCAACATCGCCTAGGAGTTTTTACCAAGTGCCTGGTTGTAGTAGCAGCTTCCTTACGAAGTCCAGGTCTTTCACGTCATCACATGGGGTTACTGTAGTGACACAACAGACTATTCTGTTCTTACAGAATTTAGGTTTCAAAATTAACTTTCCCAAATCTCAACTGCAGCCCTCTCACTCTGCAATTTATTGGAGCTCTTCTGGACATAGTGCAACTCAAAGCATTTCTTCCACATCAGCGCCAGGATGCTCTTATATTGTCAATGGGTGTCCACCCTCACTTCACTCTCGGCGAGACACATGATGGTTCTTCCTAGGTCACATGGCTTCTATAGTTCATGTGACAACTTTTGGGAGACTTTACCTAAGAATTCCTTAGTGAACCCTAGCATCTCAGTTGTAACATGCATATGACTCGCTTTCTCAACGCATTTCAGTGACATCTTCTCTACGGCAATCTCTTCAATGGTGGATGCACTCTTCCAATCTGCACAAACAACTCGAAGGCTTCGGGACCAAGACACCACTTTCCAGGATCTAGCACGTGCCAACTGAGGAAGTCCCTCTGGACATTCTCCACTCCTGCTTGTGGGAAGCAGAGATCTCCAGAAGATGAGTCTCTGCCCAGGCCATGAGCACAGCCTCCTCCTGCACTGCCAGATGACTACTGCTTTCCCCCTCACGATTGACAAACCACCGCTGCGGCACTGAGCAAGAGAACAAGAACAGACCTGCCCGTCAGCAACATCTGGAATGCTAGCAATGCCAGCCGGATGGCTCTGGTCTTCAGAACATTGATTGACCATGACACCTCCTCTGGAGACCAGATGCCCTGAGCCGAGCGACCGAGACTGAGTTCCCCAACCGAGGAGCATGGTGTCCGTAAGAAGCACTGTCCACTGGGCTGATCCACACTCACTCCCTGCACAGATTGGAAGGATGGAGACACCAACGGAGATTGCAACGAAGTAACCCCTGAAGAGGAACGGGACAGTCCATATTGTGCAACTGCAGCACCACCGCTGAAGCAAAGCATATTGATGCGACCACATTTGAGCCTGGGCCCACTGAACCACATCCAGGGAGACCACCATCGACCCCAAGACCTGGAGAAAATCCTGCGCCCAAAGACACCAGGAAACCATCAGAAGGCAAATCTGTGCCTGCAACTTGACTACATAGGCCTATGGTAGGAAGACCTTCCCCAAACTGGTGTCAAAAAGAACCTCAAGGTACTCCAGGTGCTGAGACGGAGACAACTGGCTCTTAGACAGGCTGACGACCCACCCCTACAACTGCAGGAACTCCACAATCTGAGCCGTAACTCGGGAGCTCTCCTGAAAGGACTTTGCTCAGATCAACCAGTCATCCAGATAGGGGTGAACCAGAATGCAATCCTTGCGCAAGGCCACCGCCACAACCATCATAATTTTGGTGAACGTTTGCGGAGCCGTGGCCAGACCCAAAAGGCCGCGCATATAACTGATAATGCCATCCCAAGATCGCAAAGGGAAGAAACCGCTGACGGGAGGCACAAATCGGAACATGTAAGTAGTAGTGCTGCCCAATTCAGGGAAAAAAATTTCGATTCGATTCAGCCTATTGAACTGGTTTTTCGATTTGATTTTCCTGCCCAATTGGGTGTTTTTTTTCAAACATCCTGATGGGTTTATTTTATTGCCTCTTCACCCCCTTTGCCTTCTCCTAACCGCGCTGTGGTGTAAGCAAAATAAACTAACAAAAAAGACTTTTCCTCTCTCTTAAATCCTAGCTCACGTTTGTGGTCTAACACCAGCTCTAGCAGGATACACGTTTCAAATCTGACATATTGTAATCACAAAATGGAAAATAAAATTCGTTTTTCTACCTTTTGATGTGGTCATTATTCAAATCTTGTTGGACCTAGGCTCTGGTTGTCTTCTGATAACTTGCTTGCCAGGGTCTCCTTCTTTCTCCGTTCTAACCATCCATCTGCCATCTCTGTCCTCCCCTTGTTTCCCTTCCCTCCCCTGGAGGTCTGGCATCTTTCTTTTTTTTTCATCTCCATCCACAGATCCACCTTTTCTTAAATACCCTTTCATCCTCCTTCCCCACCACTCCAGGGTTCACCATCTCTCCCTTTCTTTTCCCAACTACCCTCCTATCCAGCATCTCTATCCCTCCCTCCGCACCATCCCTTGTGTCCAACTTCTCTCCCTTTCTGTTCCTTCCCTCCCTAAATCCCATTGTCCATCATCTCTCTTCCTCTCCTCTATTTTTAGACCCATTATTTCTTCTCCCCCAAAGTCCGGCAAATGCATGTCTCTTTGAACCCCCCTTCCCTCCCTACCTCCGTGTACTTCTACACCAGGGCTCCCCCCCTGAAGGCGTTCACCCCACCCCTGAAGGCCTGTCTCCCCCATGAAGGCCTATGCCACTATTCCTGGCCTGTTCCCCTTTGAAGGCCTGTTCCCCCCCCCCCCTTTGAAGGCCTGCCTGTCCCCCCTGAAGGCCTGTGACACCATCCCTGGCCTGTCCCTCCTTTGAAGGCCTGCATCCCCAAAGGACTGCGCCCCCCACCCCCCGGGAAGGCCTCCGTGTTCCCCCTGGCCTCCCCACACCATTTATTTCATAGCTGCAGTCTGCAGCGAAGATCGCGGTTACAGCGTCTTTGTAAACTTGCTTTGAGCTGTTTCCTCTGTTGCAGTCCCGCCCCTCCTCTGACATAGGAGGCAGGATCGCAGCGGAGGAAACAGCAAAAAGCAAGTTTACAAAGACGCTGTAACCATGATCTTCGCTGCAGACTGCAGCTATGAGGTAAATGGTGCGGGGAGGCAAGGGGGAACACGGAGGCCTTCCCGGGGGGGGAGGGGAAGCCAGAGATCAGCACAGCAGCACTTCCCGACTGACTCTCCCTCCTCGCCCTCTAAAGCAGGTGCGGCAGCAGCCAGCCAGCAAGAGTAGCGCTGCTGCTCCTGCTTTAGGGGGTGAGGGTCAAACGAATCGGGAAGCCGATTTTTTAGGTTTTAAATCGATTTGAGCCAGCAAGAGTAGCGCTGCTGCTCCTGCTTTAGGGGGTGAGGGTCAAACGAATTGGGAAGCCAATTTTTTTAGGTTTTAAATCGATTCGAATCATGAATCGGGCAGCACTAGCAAGTAGGCCTAAGTCAGATCGAGAAAAATCAGGAATTCCCCCGGCTGAACCGCCAGAATGACAGATTGCAGGGTCTCCATTTGACAAGATGAAAATCATAGAGCCCTTTTGACCCCTTTTAAATCCAAGATAGGCCGAAAAGACTCCCCCTTTCTTGGGCACTAAGAAGTAAATGGAATACCGGCCGGTGCAAAACACTTGAGGAGGCATTGGAATGACCACTGTGAGATCTAGTAACCTTTGAAGCGTCTGGCGAAAGGCCTGCTTCTTCAATGCTGCGAGAAAGTGATGTGGCAAGGATCGGGAAAACTCCAGAGCAGGAGTGCCCAATCGATTGATCGCAATCAACTGGTAGATCGCCAAGGCAAAGTGAGTCGATCGTGGAGCCCATCCCGGGCTCTGTGATACTCGCGTTGCCTTCACAATCTACCGGGTCGATGATCAGCCTTCCTCTCCCCGACATCAATTCTGCCGTTGGAGAGGAAGTTCTGGGCCAGCCAATCGCTGCCTGGCTTGCCCGGAACTTCCTCTCCAACGGCAGAATTGATGTCGGGGAGAGGAATGCTGGTCGGCCCGACGCAGGGAAGCAGGGAGAGCTTGGGGCAGCAGTTGCTTTGGGGCCTGTTCCCCAATGGCAGCGGAAGTGAAATGGGGGAGGGCAGGGAGAAAGAAAGAAAGGGAGCAGGCAGGGAGACAGAGGGAAAACAGAAAGGAATAAAGGGGACATGAAGGGCGGTGGCTTTGGGGCCTGTTCCCCGATGGTGGCAGCAGTGGCTTGGTGGAGGGCAGGGAGAAAGAAAGAAAAGGGGCAGGCAGGGAGACAGAAGGGAAACAGAAAAAGAGAAAGAGGGCATGAAGAGAGAAAAAAGAAAGGGAGGCAGGGAGAAAGAAAGGGCAGGGAGAGAGGAAGAAACAGTTGGGGGAGGGAATGAGGTCTGGAGGAGAGGAAGCATACAGGCTGAAAGAAGGGAAGAAAGATTGGATGCACAGTCAGAAGAAGAAAGTGCAACCAGAGACTCAAGATATCACCAGACAACAAAGGTGTGAAAAATGATTTTATTTTCAATTTAGTGATCAAAATTTTGTCTGTTTTGAGAATTTATCTCTGCTGTCTATATTTTGCACTGTGGCCCCCTTTTACTAAACCGTAATAGCGTTATTTAGCGCAGGGAGCCTATGAGCATCGAGAGCAGTGCTGGGCATTAAGCGCAGCTTCCTGTGCTAAAAACTGCTATCGTGGTTTAGTAAAAAGGGAGGGGGGTATATTTGTCTATTTTTGTATGGTTGTTACTGAGGTGACAGTGCATAGAGTCATCTGCCTTGACCTCTTTGAAAACCCCCAGGAATATAAATGATAATTAACATTTTCTCTGCGTACAGTGTGCTTTATGTTTTTAAAAAATATTATTGTTGGTAGATCATTTTGACTTGGTCATTTTTTTTTTTAATTCTTTATTCATTTTTAGAACATCAATTGTGCACAAAAGAAGATGCATTTATATAAATTATCATCATTACAGCACAATATACTTAATAGAATAAAAACAAGACTTATTTTCTCCCACTCACTTTCCAATTTACAAACACCTCATAAAAATACTTGTAATCAACCCTTCTATATTTCTTAACAAATGCCAAAACATATTTCCCTCCCCCCTCCCCAGATGTGCATGTTTCCCTCAGTTTATACAAATAAATCAATCTTTACAATATTTAGTTAATGGTTCCCAAACTTCCATAAATTTTTTATAATAACCACAGTCGTCCAGGGCAGGGGTGCATGTAATGGGTCCCGCTGGGGATTCCAGCGCAAAAGCAGAGCATTCTGTAAGTGGACGTAGATGGGCTCTGGCCCATGGGACTACATCGATCATTGAAACCATGGTCCCCAGAACCTGGAGGTATTGCCATGCTGTCAGGACTGGAAGGTCCTTGAGAAGCTGGACATAGGCAGAACACACTGTTCTGTCCTTTGTGAAATTAAACTCCTTGGTATTCCAAATCCTGTGTCGGCTCTAGGTGACACTGGTCTGGTGTCAAAACTGTTTCTTTTACAGAAGCCTCCAGATAAACTTCCCGTGGACGGGTGACGTCAAGACCCGGCAGATGAAGAGGACCATTGTCCCATGGAAGAGCTTGCGTACGGACGTAACGCCTAAAGTAATGAAAATTGGGATGCCCCAAACCCCTGGAAGGGTGGGATCTATTCACAGGATCATGGTGCAGTATGGAATGGCATGTCCAATCCACAAAGAAGAGGCCACCGCTGCCTAAACACCAGTAGCCACCAAATCAAACAGACACTTAAGGACAAAATCCACACTGGGGAGAGAATTGTGCTTGGTGTCCTGCGAGGAATCCACCTTCGGGGAAGCAAAGCACTTGTTAAAGGCAACTGCCAGGGAATAAAGCCACTCCACAGCGTAAGCATAGCACAAAGGACCCTCAGGAATCTCTTATATCTCCTTATACGCCTCCCTGAGAACTCCATTCCTCAGATAAGCTGATTATCTGTACCCTTCTCCTCAGAACTCCATTCCTCAGATAAGCTGATTATCTGTACCCTTCTCCTCCACTGCCAATTTCAGACTTCATTCCATTCATTGAGCTGCCCTGTATGTCTGGAATAAACTACTCGAATGTATCCGTCATTCCCCTTCCTTTCCCTCGTTTAAAAGCAGACCAAAAACCCACCTTTTTGATATAGCCTTCATAACTCTACTCCCCACTGCCCATTGCTCACCATGCTAGCCAGAAGATTAACCTGTTTGTCTTGTCTGTTTAGATTGTAAGCTCTTTTGAACAGAGACCGTCTCCTTTGTGACTCTGTACAGTGCTGCATGTGTCTGGTAGTGCTCTAGAAATATTTAATAGTAGTAGTAGTGCAGGAGGATTAGAAGGTACTTAACAGAAAAACTGGAAAATCATTTGGAAGCTGATACACTACCACATCTTGATGCAGATTTATTTAATTTTCTAAATCCTTCTCCCAAGGGAGCTCAGAACGGTTTACATTAGAGAATGACACGGTGGCTATTACCCGCAGCTAGCCACGGGTAACCCGCCGCGGTGGAGGAGAAAAAAGTGCTCACTGTGTGCACAGGGGCAAGGCCATCCACCGCCCCGTGGAGCAGTGAATGGCCTTTTCCTCGCAGTTAAGGGAGGGAACGCGCGCAGACCCCTCCTTCCTTCCTACGTACTGAATCTATCTCCTCGCTCCCCCTTACATTTGCGGAGCGTTAGTAAAGTAACTCGATGAAGCCGGCTGAGCCTGCCTGCAGTCGCATGTATGTGGGCGGAAGCTTCTCCTCTGACGCAACTTCCGGTTGAGTCACATGCAAGGAGATCTCAAACCTCAGGAAGCTGGAAAATTGGCTTTCAAGTCTTCTGACTGCCTCGCATTCCCAGCCACCTTGGCTAGCAATTTCCAACACCACCAGATCACTCAGGGAAGGTATGCAGTCCGATCACGCCTCCACAAAACCGTGTAGCCAGAGCTCCACCTATTAGTGGATGAATCCGGGGTGAGCTAGCTCCCGATCCCAGAGCCCTAATTTGACGTACAGGCTGTCCGGGGGGCTTACTGCAGTGGCAGGTAACCCCCCCCCCCCAGAGGCAGACTTTACCCCAAAGTCTGCGATCTCCTGCCGAGAAGTTGTCCCCGCAGGGTATTTCCACAGCACAAGGGCAAACCCGTGAAAAAAGATTAAAATACACTAAATTTAAGAAATGAAACATGAGCAGAAGAGAAAAGCTCCTACAGCTTGGCTTGTAGGAAAACAAAACTGGTGTCTAGGGAGCATGTCCAGGAGATGAGCGCAGTGGGAGGGGCTGAATTTCAGTTAATTGAAGTTCCTATAGCCTCTGGCAACAGGGGAACACTACTTCCCATCTATTGCCAGAATAAAGGGGGATTGCACAAGAACATGATGCTTGTACAGATCTCCCTGCTAGAAAAGCTACAAAACAAAGAGCTCTGTGAGACTTTCTACCATACTAAACTCCATCATTACCCATCAGTGAAGACTCATCTTACCAGTGCTCATAAAATATGTATACCTGAGAGGAATAGAAAAAATATGAGGGCAGAGGGGAATATGACTGCTACCTTTGTAGTATGTGATTGGTTCTTGTGCCTGAGGAACCAAACCTTTCAGTATAAATACCACTCTAGAACAGGGGATCCACAAATCCAGTCTAAGAGAAACAAGGTAGTTTACTCTAAGCCAAGCAACTGACAGAATTAGAAGAAAAAAAGCCAAATCACTAGTGGTTGGGCTGGAGAGTAAGATTTTAACTTTAAAATTTACCAAACGACTTGACTTTGTAAGAGGGGGTTGGGGGCTTTGAACACATGGAACCAACTGGCAAAGGTATACCACTAAAATGGCAAACTCAAGTTCTGTTTAATGCCAGCTGCTCTGTCAGCCAACAAGTACACTTCTCCTTCCAAATTTACAGATTTAGAACTCGCAACTTCGGTTATTCGTGAGTTTCTAAACCCTGACTCACCCCCGCCTCCCAGACCTTTTGACAGTGTACCTGGTGGCCTAAAGGTGAAGCAGGGTAGGAGCAGTCTTCCTATGCTCCTGCCCCATGCAGAGCTGTCAAAAATGGCTGCTGTGAGTTCCCGTGGTCTCACGAGATGACAGCCGAACTCATGGCAGCCATTTTTGTTATCAACGGCTCTGCATGGGGCAGGAGCATAGGAAGATTGCTCCTGCCCCGCTTCACCACCAGGTAAGGTGTGGAAAGGTCTGGGATGCAGGAGGGTGGTGGGGTGGGTCAGTCGGCCCTAAAAGTTATTCACGATTTTTCCATATTCGCGGATCAGCTCTGCCCCTAACTCCTGTGAATATGGAGGGAGTAGTGTACCACCCTGTTCCAGCAAGGTTCAGGACAGGAGGGGAGGGAGTTGAAAAATAAAATTCAGAAGTACAGATATTACCTCTTTTGAATCATCTATTCTTTCAAAATAGACAAAAGCAAATCCTCTTGATCTTCCAGTTCTCTGATCATAAACCACGTTAACACCACTTAAAGGTCCATAACGAGAAAACACTTCACGCAGGTCTCTCTCGGTGGTATACAAACTCAGGCCAAACACACCAAGACACAGGTTAGGATCTGGATTAGCCTGCAAGAGAGAAAAAAACAACTTCAGAGCAGATCATAAAAGATCATTGCTGTCTTACAATTAAAATGAACCTCGTTTTTACATTTCTAAAAAATTATATACACTTCCCCCTGCGTATTCGCAAATTCTGTATCTACGAAATTGCTTATTTGCTGTTTTAAATCAAAAAATGCATTTTCGGGGCGTGGCTTAAAGACGCATGAGTATGGTCCACTAATCAATGTAGATGGAAAACTTTTATTTCTTTTTTTTACAAATCTTTATTCATTTTGCATCATATAACAAGTGTAACAATAAATAACAGTTAAAATTGAATACAACACTTGTAACTTTATCATATTCAGCATTAAAACATTATAATTTTAACCCAATCCCTCCCAACCCAACCATAATCTATGCATTCACAAAACTCCTATATAATATTCTTTATTATTGGTCTAAATATTAATAAAATTATAAAATCTCTCCCCCAATCCCTTCCTTTTTATTGTATTTATAATGGAAAAATGGTATCTATTCATTACAATATCTTGTCAATGGCCCCCAGATTTCATTAAATTTATTATAGTTCCCTCTTTGTATAGCAATTACTCTTTCCATTTTATAAATGTGACATAATGAATTCCACCAGAAGCAATAATTAAGTCTATTCCAATTTTTCCAATTAAATGTGATTTGTTGTATGGCGACTCCTGTCATGATCAATAAAAGCTTATTATTGTTAGACGAAATCTGACTCTGTGTCCTCATTGATGTTCCGAATAGAATTGTATCATAAGATAATGCAACATGGTTTTCCAATAAACAATTTATTTGACCCCAAATAGATTTCCAAAAGGCTAAAATAAAGGGACAAAAAAAAACAATAAATGATCTAGAGTCCCTACTTCGAGATTACAATGCCAGCATCTATTAGACTTAGCGCTATTCAACTTTTGCAACCTTACTGGGGTCCAAAAAGCTCTATGTAAAAGAAAAAACCATGTTTGTCTCATAGATGCGGAGACTGTAGATCTCATTCTCCAAGACCAAATCCGTGGCCATTGAGATGCATTAATCTGATGCTTAATCTCAATGCTCCAAATATCTCTAAGACCATTTTTAGGCTTTTTTTTTTTTTTTTTTTTTAACTAATCCACTTATCAATTTATACCACTGTGCGGCCTGGTGTCCCAGAAAGTCCACCTGAAAGCATAAGAACTTCAAACTATATTGATTGTTAAGGGTATTCCATTCAGGGTACCCCACCTTAATGGCCTGCTTCAATTGCAACCATCTAAAACTTTGTGATTTATTAAGGCCATATTTATATTGCAATTGTGAAAATTCAAGCAGTTTACCATTTGAAAAAACATCTTCCAAAATACGTATCCTTGCTATCATCCAATGCTTCCAGATGACCTTAAATCCGCCAATTTGAATCCTGGAGTTTAGCCATATAGTTTGATTTGTTGACTTTTGTATTGGAACAGATGTTAAATTATTAATATATCATAGTGTTTTCCATGTATCCATTAATATACTATTGTCTTTATACAATCTAGGCATTTTAATACTAAGAACATGACATAAGCGTAAAGGAAACATGAGTCGCCATTTCAACCATAACCATTCTGGGGTATTATCTATGAGTTCTGGGAGAACCCAATACATACCCTGGCGCAGAATATAGGCTTTATGATACCTATAAAAGTTTGGAAAATTTACCCCCCTCTCTTTAATTGATTTTTGTAAAGATACTAGAGCAATTCTAGGAGTTTTACCTAGCCAAACAAATTTGGTAAGAATGCTATTTAATTTTTTATAAAAGGACCCTCTAAAAAAAACTGGTAACATACTCATTTGGTAACAAACCACAGGCAATATCATTATTTTAACCGTATGAACTCTCCCCCACCAAGAAAGATGTAAAGGGTTCCATTGCTCACACATTTCTGTTACCTTCTGTAGCAAAGATTTTTTGTTTTCTTTCATTGTGTCTTCCAGAGTATTTTTAATCCAAATTCCTAAATATTTTAATCCATCTTCCTTCCATATAAAGGAAAATTAATCAAATAAGCCTTTTGTGCAATGGAAATCTTTTGGCTAAGATATTGGCTTTACACTTAGCTAAGGCTCTCCCTTTTATTATTGATATGCACCACACTGGGTTTGTTGCTAAGAGACATTCATCTAACACCACCAGATTGGCTTTTCATATGTTGAATTTAACAAAAGCCATGAATGATCTGGCTTTTTCTGTATCCTTGGATGCAGAGAAGGCCTTTGATAGGGTGGAATGGATCTTCATGTATCAATCTATGGAGTGGTTTGGAATAGGTTCAGGATTTATACAAATGATTCAAACATTGTATAGCTCTCCTGCTGCTAGATTATATATTAATAATTTTTTGGAAAGCTTTAGATTGCAGAGGGGGGTTAGACAAGGCTGTCCCCTATCTCCTTTACTTTTCGATATTGTTTTGGAACCCTTGTTATTAGCGATTCAGCAAGTAAAGGAGATACAGGGTATTCCTTATTCGGATCAGGAATATAAAGTCTCTGCATATGCAGATGATATACTACTTCATTTGAGAAATCCGGAATCAACCATTCCATGCTTACTTGAATTGATTGAAACATTTGGAAAATTTTCAGGTTATAAGATAAATTGGAGTAAATCAGAAATTCTTCCACTAAATGTACATTGTACAAAAGGCTTGTTTGATTCATTTCCTTTTGTATGGAAAGAGGATGGATTAAAATACTTAGGCATTTAGACAAAAAATACGCTGGAAGACACAATGAAGGAGAATGAAAAATATTTATTACATAAGGTAACAGAAATGTGCGAGCAATGGAATCCTTTACATCTTTCTTGGTGGGGGAGAGTTCAAACGACTAAAATAATGATATTGCCTGTGGTTTGTTATCAAATGGGTATGATACCAATTTTTTTCAAGGGGTCTTTTTACAAGAAGTTAAACAGTATTCTTACAAAATTTATTTGGCTAGGTAAAACTCCTAGAATCGCTTTAGTATCTTTACAAAAACCAGTTGCAAAGGGTGGTGTAAGTTTTCCCAATTTTTATAGGTATCATCAAGCCTATATTTTACGACAATGTATGTTTTGGGTCCTCCCAGAGCTCATAGACAGATAAATTTAAAGAGATCTGGGGGCCATTGACAAAATATTGCAATGAATAAATACCATTTTTCCATTATAAGTACAAGTATGGTTGGAGGGTGGGGGGAAGGATGTCTGAATTTGATTAAATTTTAGTTCATTGGACAAGAATTTTTATATGCTATTATTTGACTGAATACAGGATGGGAAGTTGGGAGGGAAGGGATTAAATCTTAAAGTTAAAATGATAAGAAATTCAAGTGATGTATACAATTCAATGTCAATTATTTATGCACTTGATGTAAGAGATAAAATGAATAAAGAATTAAAACAAACAAAAAAAAAAACCACACATTTTCATTTTTCAGGCTATTTTAAGCCCTGTAATCCCCTCCATAAGCCTTACCTGGTGGTGTAGTGGGTTTTTGAGGCAGGAGCATAGGAAAATCGCTCCTACCCTAAAAACTCGCTAGACCACCAGGTAAGGCTTAAGGGGGGGCTTTCATGGCTTAAAATAGCCGGGGGAAGCGGGGATAAGGGGCAGAACTGGCCCAAATATTATTCACGGTTTTTTAATATTCACGGGCCGGCTCTGCCCCTAACCCCCGCGAATACGGAGGGGGAAGTGTAGACACTTGTATTTTGGATAAAGAAAATGACACCCCCATCTCCGCCCTTTCCTCATGAACATAACATAACAGATTTCTAGATCACATAGCCCATAAGTTTAATGCAGTTAACAAAAGATGTTAAGAAAATACATGTTATAATATGAAGAATGCAAGGTCTAATTAGTCAAGAAATTTTGAGAACAGAAAAGTTATTAACAATTTTCTAAAATGTTCATAAGAGCTGGATCTAAATAGCAGTGGGCAGAAATCTTTATCATAGTAAGCTGCTTGGTATGAAAGAGTGTGCTCGTGATATTTCTTACTTCTGCAGCCCTTAACTGCTGGAAATGTAAAGAGGGCATGTGATTTTCTGCTGTTCTTGTGTGACACTATAAGGAACCTGTTGGCAATATATAACGGGGCAACTCCAAAGGTGACTTCATAATACAAACATCCCAACTTAAAAATCACCCGGGCCTCAACAGGAAGCCAATGCAACCCTGTCCCCGTGAGCTTGGTCCTCATCCCCGCAAACCATCTGATCCCATCCGCACAAGCCTCGAATAGTTTTATACTGAACTTATTTATTAAACTATAAAAAGAAACAATATTCTGTACAATTGTCAGAGCTCTGGCTGCCGAACTAGAGGAAACGTTTTTGTTTATAAACGTTTAGCAACACAGCTACAATACTACTTTATCCTAAAGCAAAAAAAAAAGAAATAGAATTTTTTTCTACCTTTGTTGTCTGGTTTCTGTTTAACTCATCTTCTTGTCATTCTCTTCCTTCCACCCACTGTCTGCCTTCTCTCTGCCTCTTCCATATGACATCTGCTTTATTTCTATGCCTCTAACAGAAACTGTCTGCCTCCCCCCCCCATATGGTCTGGCACCCCTCTTCTTCCCTCAGCTCCCCCCATGGTTTGGCATTATCTCTCACTCCCTTCTCCAAATGGTTAACATCTTTCCTTCCTTCAGATCTGGTATCTGCTTCCTCCCCCTCCCCCAATGCACTGGTATCTTTCTCTTCTCCCTTCCTTTTCTGTTCTTCCTTCTCAATTTGTTTTCTACCTCTTGTCTACTTTCTTACTTTCCAGTTCTCAATTTCCCTTACACTGTGTCTACCTACAGCTTGCCACCTCTTTCCCTCACCACTTCCAGTATTTCACAAATTTGATCCTCTTCCTCAAATCCACCACGTACCGTTTTTTCTTTATCCCCTCTTTCCATCCAAAGTCTGCTCCGCTTTCTCTCCTCCCCACTTCCATGCAGCGTCTGCTCCGCCCTCTCTCCTCCCCACTTCCATGCAGCGTCTGCTCCGCCC
Organism: Geotrypetes seraphini; assembly: GCF_902459505.1. Taxonomy (NCBI): domain Eukaryota; kingdom Metazoa; phylum Chordata; class Amphibia; order Gymnophiona; family Dermophiidae; genus Geotrypetes; species Geotrypetes seraphini. The sequence continues at coordinate 395,008,789 of NC_047085.1, read as the reverse complement.
TCTCTCCTCCCCACTTCCATGCAGCGTCCGTTCGTCTCTCACCACTTTTCATCAGCTCCTCTCTCCCCTCCCCACTTCCCTTCAGTGTCTGGCTCCTCCCTCTCTCTCCACTTCCATGTGGATTCTGCTCCCCTCTCCCTCCACACTTCCATACAGCTCTGCTCTCTCCTCCCCATTTCCTTTCAGGGTCTGTTCCTCTCCCCCTCCCCTTTTGCGCCACTCGCCCTCTTCTCCCCTTCCCCTCACCTTCACGGGCACTTTTTAGAATAGAGGTTGTCTCCGAGCAGCCTGGATGCCACAGCCTTCTTACAGGTCATGCGCAACTACTCCAAATCTTCTCCTCTGACATAACTTCCTGTTTCCGCCTGGGAGGCTCATGTCAGAGGAGAAGTTTCAGAGTAGTCACGTGCAACCTGTGAGAAGGCTATGTTGTCCGGGCTGATAAGAGAGAAAACCTCGATTTTGAAAAGCGCTCGAGAAGGGAGGGAGATGGGCCAACGAGGGGAAAAGATGCCAGGACTATGGCAGGGGGGCTTGACTAATGTCTTCAGGATCAGAGGGATTGGTGGAAATGCACATAGGAACTTGTGTGACCAATCCATAAGAAATGCATCTACTTCCAGTCGATGAGAGTACCATCTGGAACAGAATTGAGGCAACTTGTAGATGTGGGGAGATGCAAACAGGTCTATCTGAGGAGTCCCCCAAAATCAGAAGATGTGGCGTAAGACTTTGGAGTTGAGAGTCCACTCATGTGGTTGAAATCTGCTGAGATTGTTGGCTAGGGAATTGTTTGCCTTGCACATATACTGCTTGAGTAATATGTTTCGAGGAATTGCCCAGTTCCAAATTTGCTCAGCCTCTTGACACAGAGGAAGAGAGCCCATTCCTCCACTTGTTGATGTAGTACATTGCCACTTGATTGTCTGATCGAACTGGGAAGACTTGATTGGAAAGATAATCCTAAAATGTTTTCAGGGGTTTGCAAATTGCCCACAATTCTAACAGGTTGATATGAAATGTATTTTCTAGAGCAGGCCACAGCCCCCAAGTTTGGCGATCATCCAGGTGAGCTCCTCATGCATAGGTGGAGGCTTCAGTTATGAATATTTTCTCATGTGGAGGGATGTGAAATAACAAACCTCTGGAAAGATTTGCCAGATTCAACTACCACTGGAGAGATTAATGAAGAGGCAAGGTGACTTTGATCCTTTGGGATAAGGAATCCATGGCCTGAAACCACCGAGATGTCAGACTCAACTGATCTGAGATGAAGTTGAGCAAAGGGAGTTACATGTACTGTGGATGTCATGGGACTATGAGACACATCATCTGTGTTGCTGAGATGTTTTGTAGAGAGGACACATGATTGCAAAGTTGAAGCAAAGTATTTTGTTTTTGTTGGGGTATGAAAGCCCTTAGAAGAGTTGGGTTGAGCATCGCCCCTATGAAGTCCAACACTTGAAGGGTTGAAGGTAAGACTTTGGAAAACTGACTTTGAAACCTAGAAGCTGGAGAATAGCTATGGCCACTGAGTGCAGCTTTTATCAACCAATCGTCTAGATATAGAAACACTTGAAAACTGTGGGTATGTAGGGATGCTGCAACCACTACTAGACACCGAGGGGCATAATCAAAAGTAGTGTCTCAGTCCGATTTGAATGTAGGGCGCTAGTTGCCCAAAGTCGGCAGCGGCAAAGTGTCCATTCTCAAAATGTATGTCCAAGTATTTTTTTCCCTGAAAATCAAATATCTGTACAACCATGCGTTTGATTGTCCAGACCGACACTATGTCTCTCTTTATACCATATTCTTGACCAAAAATTCATCCAAGTCCCTAACATCCACAACAAGACTTTTTGGACGTGGGAGGAGCCAGCATTGTGTTGAACAGGCCATCCGGACATGGCAAGGGAGCAATGGGGCACCTTACAAGGCACTGCTATGAACTTCACAAAAAGGGTGCCACAAACATCTCACCAGAACTCCCTTAAAGGTCATGGTGATCCCCCAAACATCCAAAACCTACTATGCCAGGGATCTCAAAGTCCCTCGTTGAGGGCCGCAATCCAGTTGGGTTTTCAGGATTCCCCCAATGAATATGCATTGAAAGCAGTGCATGCACATAGATCTCATGCATAGTCATTGGGGAAATCCTGAAAACCCGACTGGATTGCAGCCCTCAAGGAGGGACTTTGAGACCCCTGTATTATACCCACCTGTCTATAACCCCAATAGTCCTTATGGCTGCAGATGCCACCTATATGGCAGTTGAGTTGGGTGGGTGGGGGTGTTGGTGGGTTCATATGTTCTACCATGAATGTAGTGGTTAGAGTGGTTTATGGCCTGGGTCCTCCTTTCTATGGTCCACTAGCCCACCCCCAAACTACTTAAGCCACCTCTGCGCAGCTCTACTAGGCTTTCCTATGCCAAGTGCTGATGTTCTAGAGGCAGGTATATACGTTTTTATTCTGAACTTTGTGGGAGGTGCGATGGGGTCAGTGAACACTGGTGTGGGTCTTTACTGTGTCCCTGCAGTGGTTATATGATCATTTTGGATACCTTTTGGGCACTTATACGTGACTTTTCATCGTCTAAGTCACAGTGTATAAGTTCCATCTAGGCAGTCTCATCAAACCTTAATCACCCTACAGGGATAATTGATGTCTAGGTCAGCTCACATCCAGCCCTAACCACTCCTCCAAAAACACCCCTTTCAGCTCTGGGCGCACAGCAGGATTCAGAGACCTAAAAAGTCCCTGGATACATCTAAAAAATAGTTTTGATTATTGGCACTTGGACGAGTTTCTAGACGTATTTAACTCTCGATTATGAGCCCCTTTGTGAATACTCTTGGAAATGAAGCGAGGCCGAATGGCAGAACTTTATATTGAATATGATGACCTACATGAAAATGAAAAAAACTTTCTGTGGTCCAGATGGATGGGAATGTGTGTGCAGGCCTCCTTGGGGGGTCTAGAGAGCACAGCCGATCATTTCATTCGGGTATAGAGTCCCCAGAGATAACATATGAAACTTTTCTAGTAAATTTGTTGATAGCCTGGAGGTAAAGAATGGGACAAAAACCTCTCGTCGTCTTTGGAATTAGGAAATACCTGGAATAGAACCCCTGATTTTTCTAGGAAGGGGGTACTACCTCTATAGTATTTATTTGAAGTAGAGCTTCTCAATTTCCTGAGAAGAGATGTGGAAGAGTATTCTCTTGGAGAGAATATTTGCTAAACGATCCTGAATGTTAATGTCCATGTCAGAGACTTGCAACCATGCATGATGTCTCATAACAAAAGACATAGCCAATTCACTGGATGTCGCATCAAAAGCTGATTTTGCCATAAACTTTCTGGTTTGGAGTAGGTTATGAGTAGTCTCCTGGAACTTTGGAAAATGCTCAGATGGGATATATTGTTCAAAATCAGCCAACTTCTTTATGAGCTGTTTAAGATGAAATGAAATATAGATGTTATAGCTGAGAACTCTGCTGGTCAACATAGAATTCTAGAAGAGGCAGCGCCCAAACTTATCCAAGGTGCGGCCTTCATTCATGTCCTGGTGGTGCAGTAGCATATACTCTTGTACTAGAGGATATTTAAGAATGGATTCAACCAGCAAAGACTGATGTGGCACTTGCGACTTATCAAAGGATAGGATTGTATTCTGTACAAAGAGTCAATCTTTCATGGAGCTATGGGAAGGGTGAGAGGAGTCTCCCAGTTCTTAAACAGAGCTTCCTTAAGCAGATTGTGAAGAGGCAATGTAAGAAGCTCTTTAGGAAGTTTGCCAAAGTCTAACACATCAAGAAGTTCTGCTCTGGACTCGATATCTGACTCCATTTTAACAGGCAAACAAACCTTTCCCCATCTGCCTGATAAATTTAGTGAAAAATAGTCCTTCTGGAGGAAATATGCATCTTGGTAATAGAGATGGATCTGTTGGGATGCCTTATGACTCTGGAGCAAATAATGTGGTTTCAAGATCAGTATTTTGTACAGAAAGATCAAAATTAAATTCTCCAACTCCAGAAGATTCTCTATAGGAAGGAGGATGCTTCCTGGTCTAAGGAGTATGATAACTGCAAGAGCACCGAGAAGAACTTCTTTGATGATATCAGTACCGATTAGATGAAGACGAAAATAGATGTCGAGAATGTGTAGATCTGAACTTACGTTGAGGCGAATGTGAATTGGTATCATGTGATGCTTGCTTGGATTTAGAGGAGAATCTGTACCGTGGGATCTCGATGTCCATCACTGCTTCAATGGAGAACTGGATTCGGTAACCTTGGCCTCGATGTTACCATGCTCAGGCTGGGCCGGTACCAAGGGAGTCAAAGCAAGCTCCGGTGCCACATGTAGCTTAAACAGGTTACAGAACTCCCTCTGAAATAACTCCTTAAGTTGGTCCTGGAAGGACAGCACGGATACCGTTGGCTCAACAGCTGCAGCGTGTCGAGGGATGGGTGATTTTGACGAGGAAGCATACACTAAAAAGAGAGACAGTCTGCACAGGAGATCGACGATGGCGTCGATGGCATGCTTTGAGTGACTTGATTCGGAAGGTGCTTGTGATGCTAGTTGGCTAGAGAATGGCTTCTTTGCAGGTTTACCAGATGCAGGGACGACGTCCGATGTCAAGGGACGTGTCGACGCTGGTACCGTTGGTACTGATGGCATCGATTTGTCACCAGAGGCCATGGCTGGTCCAAAGACCTTCTCTTGCAGGATATGTCAAGCCTTAAGAGAGTGTTTTTGTAAAGTAGAACAGCAGATGCAAATGTCTGCTTGATGCTCCAGACCAAGACACTGAATGCATCAGCTCGGCAGGTCAGTGATGCAGATGGGCCGCTGATAAGAAGTGCACTTTTTGAACCCGCTAGAAGGCCTTGATGTGAGGAATAATCTCAGCGGCAAAGTCAAAAAATGTAATGGTTGCAACCCATGACAGAAAACCAGTGAAAACAACTGGAAAGAAAAGGGCCAAAGGCTTGACCAAGAAAAGAAAAAGGACGAGGAAAGTAATTTTTTTTTAAAAAAAAAGAAAAAAGTACCAAAGAAAAGATACTATAAGTAGATTAAATAAAATAAAAACAAGCCAAAAGGTGAAAGTGCATTGAATGGGAAGGCAACTCAATTGGACAGTCCAAAAATCAGTTACTTTCTGTAAAGCACAGTTACTTACCGTAACAGTTCTTATCCAGGGACAGCAGGCAGCTATTCTCACATGTGGGTGACGTCATCCACGGAGCCCAGATGCAGACAGCCTCGCAAGCAGACTTGCTTGGAGAAAAGTAGAAGTTTTGAGTCTGCCGCACCGCGCATGCGTGAGTGCCTTCCTGCCCAGCACAGGGCGAGCCTCCTCAGTTCAGATAGCTAGCAGAGAAGCCAACCAGGGGAGTTGGGTGGGTTGTGAGAACAACTGCCTGCTGTCCCTGGATAACAACTGTTGTGGTAAGTAATTGTGCTTTATCCCAGGACAAGCAGACAGCCTATTCTCACATGTGGGTGACCTCCAATCTAACCAGAATGGTTAGATTGGAGGTCCAGGTGGGAGTTTTGGCAACTAAGGAGAATACATTTTGTAATACTCTCTGGCCAAAATGGCCATCCCGTCTGGAGAAAACATCCAGACAATAGTGAGAGGTGAAAGTATGAACCAAGGACCAGGTGGCAGCTTTGCAAATTTCCTCAATAGGAGCGGATCTGAGGAAAGCTACTGAAGCAGCCATGGCTCTGACTTTGTGGGTTGTAACTCGACTCTGTAGATGCAGTCCAGCCTAGGCATAGCAGAAAGATATACAAGCTGCCATCCAGTTGGAGATGGTACGCTTAGAAATTGGATGTCCCAACTTGTTTGGATCGGAGACAAAAAGTTGAGGAGCAGTTCTCTGTGGTTTAGTGCGTTCCAAGTAGGCCAAAGAAACGTTTACAGTCCAGAGTATGAATAGCTGATTCTCTAGGATGAGAATGAGGTCTTGGAAAAAACACTGGAAGTACAACAGATTGGTTGAGATGAAATTCTGAAATCACTTTAGGTAAGAATTTATGATGAGTACGGAGGACCACCTTATCATGATAATAATAATTTTTATTCTTATATACCGCCAAAGCCATGAAAATTCGAGGCGGTTTACAACAGAAGTGCTGGACAATCAGCGAAGTGGTCACAGTATAAAGTCATCGAATGCAAGCCATGATAGTTCGAGGCAGTTAACAACAAGAAGAGCTGGAAATCAGCACCATACAAAGACATCGAATAACAAGCTTACAGAAAGGAAGAAATGAAAAACTAACAAATTTCTTAGGATGCAAATCGGTTAAACAAATTCGTTTTTACTGATTTTCTAAAATTAAAGTAGGATGAGGAATGCGGGATGATCTTACCCAGCCAATCGTTCCATTTACCTGCCTGGAAAGCGGGAGTTCTGTCCAGAAATCTTTTGTAGTGACAGTCCTTTATTGTCGGATATGTGAACAGATTAATTTTAGGTGTGGGCCTAATAGAACTAGCCAGATTAAATTGAGACACCAAGTATGTGGGGGGCCAGGTCAAATAATGATTTAAAACAGAGGCAAAAAAATGTAAACAAAACTCATGCTTCCAGGGGCAGCCAGTGATGGAAAACTGTGAAAGGTGGATCAGCAACTAACGCTTGCAGCTCACTTACTCTTCGAGCAGATGTGAGAGTAATGAGAAACATCACTTTCTAAGTGAGATACTTCATGGATGAGCCATAGACATTGTTTCAAATGGAGGCTTCATCAATTGAGAAAGAACAACATTGAGATCCCAAACCACTGGAGGCGGTTTGAGAGGAGATTTGACATTGAAAAGTCCTTTCATAAATTTGGAAACCACCGGATGAGCAGAGAGGGGTTTCCCTTCAATAGGCTGATGAAAAGCAGCAATTGCAGAGATGGACTCAAATGGATGTAGACTTGAGGCCATAAGTAGACAAGTGCAAAAGATAATCCAAGACAGAGGCCAAGGAGGTATCTCGAAGCTCCATGTCATGAGAGATGCACCATTTAGAAAATCAAGTCCATTTTTGGTGGTAGCATTGTCTAATGGCAGGCTTTCTAGATGCCTCTAAAATGTCTCTTACAGGTTGATAAAACTGAAGAGGAGTTATGTTGAGAGGTAGCAAGATGTCAGGTGCAGAGACTGCAGATTGGGATGAAGTAGAGATCCTTGACTCTGTGTAAGCAGAGAAGGAAAAACTGGTAGACGGTATGGCTCCCTGTTGCTGAGTTGAACTAGAAGGGAGTACCAAGGTTGTCTCGGCTTCCGAGGACTTACCAGAATCATGGTGGCATGATCATTCGTCAACTTGACAAGAGTTTTGAGAATGAGAGGGAATGGAGGGAATGCATACAGAAAGAGATTCGTCCATTCCAGCAGAAAAGTATCTTCCTACTGTCTATTATTCAAAGCTTTAAACCGCTCCACCCCCCCCTATCTAAACAACCGCCTAAACCAGATCCTCACCTCAAGACAAAGAAGAACTCCAAACCCTTTTGCCTTCCCTCCACTCAAGGGCACTCAGCGCAAAAAGATGTTTGATAACCTTCTGGTGATGCAAGCAGCAAGACTTAACCACTCCATCTCCAACCTGTTGACGGCAACGGGCGACTTCAAAACTTTTCAAAAAGAAATCAAAATCCTACTTTTCAAAAAATTTATCCAGATATCTTAACCCAACCTTTCCCCCTCCTCCTAGATAAATTCTCCCCCAAAACCTTCACTTAAATAATCTCTTCCTCCCCAAAACACCAACCAAGTATTCAAATCCCTGAAATGTAACGTAATCTTATTTGTACTCTAACTGTAAATTATTTGTTATATCACACAGTAACGTACTTGTACTCTAACTGTAATCTATTTATTATATCACACAGTAACGCACAGTCAATTTAATATCCAATTTGCAAGTTCTTCCGGAATTAATCCAGCTACCTCTCCTCCCTTGTAACAAAAAAACCAAAATGTTGTAACTTCACTGGAAATGTCCAGTTAGCTTTTTTGTAATCCGCCTTGAACTGCAAAGTATAGGCGGAATAGAAGTCCGTAATGTAATGTAATATAATATAATATATCCTGGAGCAGAACTGAGGCAGTTTGTGGTTGTGGGGAGATGCAAAGAGATCTATCTGAGGAATCCCCCACTGATAAAAAAATGTGATGAAGAGGCAAGGAATTGAGTGTCCATTTGTGAGGTTGCAGAAGGAGACTCAATTTGTCCGCCAAACAGTTTTTCGCCCTTTGGATGTAGACAACTTTCAGGAAGGTGATGTGGAGGATTGCCCATTCCCAAACCTTCAGAGTTTCTTGACAAAGGGAGAGAGATCCCATTCCTCCATGCTTGTTGACATAGTACATGGTGACTTGGTTGTCCGTTCGGATGAGGACTACCTGGTCGTGAAGAAGATATTGAAAAGCTTTGAGAGCATTGAAGATTGCTCCGAGTTCCAACAGATTGATATGACACTGACGATCCATGCTGGACCAGTGGCCTTGAGTAAGGAGACCGTCGAGGTTAGCGTAGGTCGAAGGATCTGTCATGAGGACCTTCTGATGAGCGGGTGTCTGAAACAGTAAACCTCTGGAGAGATTCGAAGAGAGCATCCACCAGTGGACTGTCTCAACGAAGGAGTGACTGTAATGTGTCGAGACAGTGGATCACAAGCCTGCGTCCACTGAGATGCCAGGGTCCACTCAGGAATTTGGAGGTGAAGTCTGGCAAAAGGAGTCACGTGTACTGTGGAGGCCATGTGACCTAGTAGTACCATCATGTGTCTTGCTGAGATTGAAGAGCGGGAAGACACTTTGTGACAAAGCTGAATAAGAGCATTCAGACGTTGCTGAGGAAGGAATGCACTGAGTTGGGTAGTGTCCAAAACAGCTCCAATGAACTGTAGATTCTGAGAGGGCTGAAGGTGGAATTTGGGAAAGTTGATTTTGAATCCCAAGCTTTGTAGGAACTACGTAGTCTTTTGGGTCGTTACAATAACCCCCTGAGATATTGAATATTTGATGAGCCAGTCGTCTAGGCAGGGAAATACCTGAAAACCATGGATCCTTAGAGTTGCTACTATCACTACGAGGAACTTGGTGAACACTCTGGGAGATGATGCCAGGCCAAAGGGTAGCACTCTGTATTGAAAATGCAGATTCCCCACCCAAAAAGCAATGTTACTTACCGTAACAGTTGTTATCCAGGGACAGCAGGCAGCTATTCTCACTAGTGGTTGATGTCATCCGACAGAGCCCCGATACGGACGTCTCACAAGCATATTTTGCTTGAAGAAACTCAGAAGTTTCGAGATGCCCGCACCGCGCCAGTGCCTTCCCGCCCGATGGTCCGGGCGTGTCTCCTCAGTTCAGGTAGCAAGCAGAGAAGCCAACCCAGGGGAGGTGGGTGGGACGTGAGAATAGCTGCCTGCTGTCCCTGGATAACAACTGTTACGGTAAGCAACATTGCTTTATCCCAGGACAAGCAGGCAGGTATTCTCACTAGTGGGTGACCTCCAAGCTAACCTCAATGGGATGGTGGGAGAGTTGGCAACTTAGGAGAATAAATTTTGTAACACAGTTTGGCCAAACTGTCCATCCCTTCTGGAGAAAGTATCCAGACAATAATGAGAGGTGAATGTATGAACCGAGGACCAAGTGGCAGCCTTACAAATCTCCTCAATCGGTGTCGATCTGAGGAAGGCTACAGAGGCTGCCATTGCTCCGACCTTATGGGCTGTGACCTTACAGGGAAGGGGTAATCCAGCCTGGGCATAGCAGAAAGAGATACAAGCCGCCATCCAGTTGGAGATGGTGCGCTTCGACACAGGTCGTCCCAACTTGTTTGGATCAAAGGAGACGAATAGTTGAGGAGCAGTTCTGTGTGGTTTGGTGCGACCCAGGTAGAAAGCCAAAGCACGTTTACAGTCCAGAGTGTGAAGAGCTGATTCTCCAGGATGAGAATGAGGCTTTGGAAAAAACACTGGAAGTACAATGGATTGGTTGAGATGAAATTCAGATGAGTGCAGAGGACCACCTTGTCATGATGGAATACTGTGAAAGGAGGATCCGCCACTAAGTCCTGAAGCTCACTGACCCTGCGAGCAGACGTGAGGGCCACTAGAAAAACTACTTTCCAAGTGAGAAACCTAACGGAGCCTTGTTGAGAGGCTCAAAAGGAGGTTTCATAAGCTGAGAAAGGACAACATTGAGATCCCAAACCACTGGAGGAGGTTTGAGAGGAGGATTGACATGGAAAAGTCCTTTCATAAATCTGGAAACCACAGGATGAGCAGAGAGAGGTTTCCCTTGTAGAGGCTGATGGAAAGCCGCAATAGCACTCAGGTAGACTCGTATAGGTGTAGACTCGTATAGATGTAGACTTGAGACCAGACTGAGACAGGTGTAGAAGATAGTCCAAAACAGAGGATAGGGAGGCTCGCTGAGGCTCCTTAGAATTGGAAACACACCATGAAGAAAATCTAGTCCATTTTTAGGAGTAGCATTGACGAGTAGCAGGCTTCCGGGAAGCCTCCAAGACATCCCTCACCGCCTGGGAAAACTGGTGAGGAGTTACGTTGAGAGGAACCAAGCTGTCAGGTGGAGAAACTGCAGATTGGGATGAAGCAGAGATCCCTGATGCTGAGTAAGCAGTGAAGGAAACACTGGAAGAAGGAATGGCTCCCTGCTGCTGAGTTGAAGTAGAAGGGAGAACCAAGGTTGTCTGGGCCACCGAGGAGCTATCAGAATCATGGTGGCATGGTCGGACTTCAGCTTGACCAGAGTCTTTTGAATGAGAGGAAAGGGAGGAAACGCATACAGAAAGCGATTCCCCCAATCCAGCAGAAAGGCATCTGCCTCGAGATGATGAGGAGTGTAGATCCTGGAGCAGAATTGAGGCAGCTTGAAATTGTGGGGAGCCGCAAAGAGGTCTATCTGAGGCGTCCCCCACTGAGAGAAGATCTGATGAAGGGCCTGGGAATGGAGTGTCCATTCGTGAGGCTGTAGGAGACGACTTAAGTTGTCCGACAAGACATTGTCCTTCCCCTGAATGTAGACAGCTTTGAGGAAGGTGTTGTGGCGAACCGCCCAATCCCAGACTCTGAGAGCTTCCTGGCAGAGGGAGGCTGAGCCCGTGCCCCCCTGCTTGTTGACATAATACATGGCGACCTGATTGTCTGTGCGAATGAGGACCACCATGTCGTGAAGCAGATGTTGAAAAGCTTGAAGAGCATTGAAGATGGCTCTGAGCTCCAGAAGATTGATTTGATGGAGTCGGTCCGCACTGTTCCAGAATCTCTAAGTGCGAAGACCATCCAGATGAGCTCCCCAGGCATAGGTCGATGAATCAGTTGTGAGAACCTTCTGGTGGGGAGGAGTGTGAAACAGCAAACCTCTGGATAGATTCGAAGAGGTCATCCACCAAAGTAGAGACTGCCGAAGAGCAGGAGTGACTATGATGTGTCGAGTCAACAGATCTGACACCTGAGTCCACTGAGAAGCCAGGGTCCACTGAGGAATTCTGAGATGGAGTCTGGCAAAAGGCGTCACATGAACTGTAGAGGCCATGTGGCCCAGGAGGACCATCATGTGTCTCGCTGAGATGGACTGGCGAGAAGACACAGACTGGCAGAGATGAAGAAGAGCATCCATACGCTGAGGAGGAAGGAATGCTCGGAGTCGAATGGTATCCAGGACCGCCCCGATGAAGGGGAGAGACTGGGTAGGCTGAAGATGAGATTTGGGGAAGTTGATCTCGAAGCCCAAACTCTGCAGGAAGCAAATCATAGCCAGGGTCGCCGAAATGACCTCTGGAGCTGAGGGGGCCTTGATGAGCCAGTCGTCGAGGTAAGGAAATACCTGAAGACCCATGTTCCGGAGTGCAGCGGCCACCACTACCAGACACTTCGTGAAGACTCTGGGAGACAAAGATAGGCCGAATGGAAGCACTCGATACTGTAGATGTAGATGTCCCACCCGAAATCTGAGGAACTTGCGAGAGGCTGGATGAATGGGAATGTGAGTGTAGGCCTCCTTGAGATCCAGAGCGCATAACCAGTCGTTCTGCTCGAGGAGGGGGTAGAGCGAAGCAAGGGTCAGCATGCGAAACCTCTCCTTGACCAAGAACTTGTTGAGGACCCGAAGGTCCAGTATCGGTCGCAGGTCGCCCGTCTTCTTCGGAACAAGGAAGTATCGGGAGTAAAACCCCCAATTGTGATGGTCCACAGGGACCGGCTCGACGGCTCAAAGCCGGAGCAAAGCCTGAGCTTCCTGAAGAAGAAGGGCGGTCTGAGTCAAGTTGGAAGGATACTCTCTTGGAGGGTGGTCCGGAGGGACCCGATGGAATTGAAGAGAGTATCCGTCCTTTACGATGGACAGGACCCAGAGGTCGGTTGTAATAGCCTCCCAACGATGAAAGAAATGATGGAGGCGACCCCCTATAGGAAAAACAGGAGGATGCAGAACGAGGTTGGTTATGCTCCCGGAGAGAGAGTCAAAAAGGCTGAGGAGCCTTGGGGACAGTAGAAGGCTGAGGTTTCTGCTGAGCCTTCTGAGGCGGCTGCCTCTTCGCCGGTTGCCTCGCAGCTGGAGCCTGCCTTAGAGTGTAACGCCTCTGATAGATCAAGGGCGGTCTAGCCGGACGAGACTGTTGAGGCTTAGGCTTGGGTCGAAGAATGGACTGAAAGGATTTTTCATGATCAGACAGCTTCTTCTTTACAGTCTCGATGGACTCGTCAAACAAATCCGCTCCCGCACAAGGAACATTGGCAAGTCTATCCTGGAGGTTCGGGTCCATGTCAATGGTCCGAAGCCATGCCAATCGACGCATAGCCACGGAACAGGCGGCAGCCCATGCCGAGAGCTCAAAAGCATCGTAAGAGGATTGCATCAACTGGAGACGAAGCTGGGACAGCGAGGCTACCACCTCCTCGAACTCGAAGCAAGCCTGAGACTCAATGTAAGGCGTGAACTTCCGAAGCACAGGCAGGAAGAACTCCAAATAAGTTGCAAAATGAAAAGTATAATTCAGAACTTGGGAAACCATCATCGAGATCTGGTATATCCTCCTGCCAAACTTATCCATGGTCCGGCCCTCACGACCCGGAGGCACCGAGGCATATACCTGGGACGGATGAGACCGCTTGAGGGAGGATTCGACCAGGAGGGATTGGTGAGACAGTTGAGAGCCCTCGAACCCTTTGTGATGAACCGTGCGGTATCGGGCATCCAACTTGCCAGGGACCGCAGGAATGGAGTATGGTGTCTCAAAGCATCTCATAAACATTTGATCGAGTAGTTTATGCAGAGGCAGGCGCAGAGACTCAGCAGGAAGATGAGGTAAATGCATGGTGTCGAGGTATTCCTTGGAGTACCGAGAACCGGTGTCTAAGATAATGTCCAGGTCATCCGCCATCTGCCGGAGGAAAGAAGAGAAAGACAATTGATCCGCCAGCACAGGTCTCCGAGAAGGACTAGAGGAAGTCGAGGCCTTGGGATCCACAGAGACCTGGGAACGACAGGGGGAATAAGAAGTACAGGGTTCCTCGTACTCCGGCCCCTGCGGAGGAGACATGTCTGACGAAGAGTACCCCATATGCGGCAGCTTCTTTTGCGGTGAAACTTCAGAGTGCCGCGAGGAGTGTCGTGAAGAATGTCTGGATCGATGCCCCTCTCGGTGTCTGGAGGGAGATCTAAAACGACGATGTTTAGCATGGTCCCCCGACTCCTCAAGCGAGTAGATGGGACTCGAGGCCGTGGAGCGAAGAGGCGGGAGATTCGATGCCTCTCGAGATGCAATCCAGGCCTGATATGGAGTGCGGAAGAACTCTTCCTGAGACTTGCGATGCCCAGGGCTTCGATTACTCGAAGATGTATGCCAGACCTCTTCGTCTGGAGGCGTGATGGGCTCTAAAGGGGGCATGTCACTAAAGGGGGCATGTCACTAAAGGAGGCCTGCCTCGAGGGACCGGCCGCCGCACGCCGCTCCTCCTCGCCAAGCAGCGAGACCGACCGGCGAGGAGGAGGAGGAGGGGGCGGTCCGCCCCCCGGAATTGGAACCGGGAGGTCACCCTGGATGGTGGCAATTAACTTGGGTCCCATGGTTTGCATGAGCTCAACAAACTGAGCTTCCAAAAGAGACCGCAACGAAGCCGATATGGAGGGATCCGCACCGAAAGGGGGTCCTCCAGCACGGTCTTCACGCTCCTTCGTGGTAGAGTGCTTTTGCTTGGAAGCTTTCGGCACTTTGATAACCACGGGTGGAATGGTAGAGGGCGGTACCTGATCCGAAGAGACAGAAGGCACCGGCGCCGAAGACGGGGTCGAAACCTAGACAAAGGAGGCCGGCTTCAGGAGACCCGGAGCAGTAGGAGTGGTGGCGGGCTTCGCATGGGCAGGCGAAGCGGCAGCCAAAGTCGAAGCTGAAGGTTCTTTCGCAGCTTCCATTTTAAACATCGACTCCCACAAAAAACAGCGACGCTTAAACGCCCGCGCTGTAAGAGTGGAACAAGGCCGGCACGATTTTGGGAAATGTTCCGGACCAAGACACTGCAGGCAGTGTCGATGCAGGTCCGTCAGCGAAATCGCGCGCTGGCACTTGCTACACTTTTTAAAACCGGTAATTGGCTGGGACTTAGGCCGAAAAAGCTCCGCCGCGAGATCGAAGGAGCGGGGCCTGAGCCACGCGGCCGACCCGGCCGAATCGCCAGAAGAAATTTTTTATTTTTTTTTTTTAAAAAGGAAATAAAAGAAATAAAATTCACGATAAGAGTAAAAAGAACTCAAACCGCGGCTATTAGAAGGCAAAAAACTGGAATTCAGTCAGCGCAGAATCGAAGTAAAACTTCTCAGCTCCGCGAAAAGAAAAGAACTGAGGAGACACGCCCGGACCATCGGGCGGGAAGGCACTGGCGCATGCGCGGTGCGGGCATCTCGAAACTTCTGAGTTTCTTCAAGCAAAATATGCTTGTGAGACGTCCGTATCGGGGCTCTGTCGGATGACATCACCCACTAGTGAGAATACCTGCCTGCTTGTCCTGGGATAATCTGAGGTACTGATGGTAGGTCGGATGAATGGGGATGCGAGTGTACGCTTCCTTGACATCTAGAGAACATAACCAATCGTTCTGAACAAGAAGGGGATAAAGGGACGCCAGGGACAGCATACAAAATTTTTCTTTGTCTAAAAATTTGTTGAAAACCCTGAGATCCAGAATGGGTCACAGATCGCCTGTCTTCTTCAGAACTAGGAAGCAACAGGAGTAAACCCCCTGCTCTGCTGTTATAATGGAACTTCCTTGATGGCACAGAGATGAAGCAGAGCTTGAGCTTCCTGAAGAAGGGCGGTCTGGGATGGATTGGAAGGATACTCTCTTAGAGGAAGCTCTGGTGGAATCTGAGAAAAATGAAGAGAGTATCCTTCCCTGATTATTGACAACACCCAGAGGTCAGATGTAATGGTTTCCCATCGATGGTAAAAATGATGGAGACGGCCTACTATGGGGGGAGGGGAGGACAGAGGCAGAACAATGGAGGTTATGCTCTGTGTGAGACAGTCAAAAAGGCTGAGCAGCCTTAGGTGCAGCAGAAGGTTGAGGTTTCTGTTGCTTCTGTTTCTTGGCAAGTGCTTGAGTATAAGGAGCACCCTTGGAGGATAATGCCTCTGGAAACTTGGAAGTCGAGAAGGCTTTGCAGGAACAGGCATAGGCTTTGGTCTGACAATTGAAGCAAAAGAGTTTTCATGCTCAGACAACTTCTTGGTAGTGGCTTCTATGGATTCATCAAAGAAGTCATTGTCCTCACAAGGAATATTAGCCAGACAATCTTGAAGATTAGGGTCCATATCAATGGTGCGAAGCCAGGCCAGGCAACGCATCGCCACTGAGAATACAGTGACCCTGGAAGAAAGTTCAAAGGCATCGTAAGATGACTAGAGAAGATGTAGTTGGGGTTGTGCCAAGGTAGCACCGAGCTCCAGAAACTCCACGTCTATGTTCATCCAAGTTCTTCATAAAACTTGGAAGATGGTCAATCAAAAACCTCAAATAAGTCATGAAGATGAAATTGTAATTTAGGACTCTAGAGGCCATCATGGAATTCTGATAAAGACGACGGTCCATGTCCATGGTTTTGCCCTCTACCAGTAGGTATTGTGGCATATACTCTGGAAGGATGGGTTCTCTTAAATGAAGATTCCACAAGAAGGGATTGATGAGATAACTGTGAATTCTCAAATCCCTTGCAATGTAGTGTTCTATACCTCAATTCCAATTTACCTGGAACAGCAGGTATAGCATAAGGAGTCTAGATTTCTTTTGAAAGTTTGAGACAAAAGCCTATTAAAAGGAAGTTTGAGGGACTTCGCAGGAGGCTGAGGCAGATGCATTTCCTCTAAATACTCCTTAGAATATCTAGAACCAGTGTCCAATTTAATTTCCAGGTTGTCAGCCATTTGACGAAGAAAGGAGGAACAAGATAATTGATCTGCCATAGCCTGGTCTCGAGAAGGACTCGATGACCGAGGCTCCTCAAGTGGAGAAGGAAGGCGAAGCCGCTCTAGACTACTGGTAACCCAAAGAATACACAGACTTGGAGGAGGCATTGGAATCAGCTGCGTACTCGGGGTCTGGAAGTGGAGACCTCGGTCGAGGGGTCGGAGGCCTCGAAGAACTGGAAGGTCTGGATTGAGGCCTGGACGAGGAAGGCTTTTCTGAGGAAGATGACCTGTGCCTCGATGAAGGCCTCGAATTATGATGAGAGTGCTGCCTGGAAATAGGTCTCGGTTGAGGTCGAGGAGATTTCGCCCTATGCCTGGAGATGGGCAGTGCCACAAGTGAATGAATAGAGTTAGAAGCTGTAGATCGAAACTCCATAGACTCAGTGATTTGGATCGACAAATCTCAAAGCACTCCCAAAGACTTGGCTCCTTGTATGGAGTGTGAGGATTCCTATCGAGGCACTCGCATTGGCTCCTTGCATAGAGTGTGAAGATTCCAGACCAGACACTCGCAAAGACTCGACTCCTTGCGTAGAGTGTGTAGGCTCAGCTCAAGGCACAGGCAAGGACTCGACCTCACGGGAGAGTGCTGATTGCCCAGGCTGGACTGCAGAAAACAGAATCGAGGCAGGAATGTATTTGGTCAGTAACTGAACAAATTTCTGCTCTAACATGGTCTGCTGAGAAGCCTGCAATTGTGAATCCAAGTCTGAAACTGGACCACTTGCTGAGTCTATAGGCTCCGAGGTGGCAGTAGAAGCATGTTTTGGCTTGGACTGATGCTTGGATAACTTTAGGACCACCGTAGGAACCTTCTGCTTAGGTATCTGACCTGAGGGAAGCTCAGGGGAAGATAAAGCATGTGTACTCGAGGCCAAAGACGATTCAAACGAGGAAGGTTTGATGAAACTCGATGTCGGAGTCGTGGAAGCAGGAGGACCACTGCTGAAGTCTGGACTGAGTCAGGACCCGAGGTTGAGGGTGTGGCCGAAGAGTCCATCCTGAACAGCTTTTCCACTTGAACTCGACGATGTTTAAGGGCTCGAGGTTGAAGAGTAGCACAGCGCAGGCACGACTTCGGACTATGGTCAGGTCGGAGACACTTAAGACACCAGCGGTGTGGGTCCTTGAGGGAAATCGCATGCTGGCGCTGGCTACATTTATTGAAGCCCCTTACTGGCTGGGACATAGAAGGGAAGATAGCCACTGCAAAGTCGAAGCCCGCAGGCTGCGGGTGAGCTACCTGCCCCGCCAGTCAGTCGACGAAAAAAATAAGTCTTCTTTTTTTTTAACAGAAAATAAAGAAATAAACACAGCGATTCATGAAAGAATACAAACCGTGGTGAAGAGAAGGCATGAAGCAATGAATTTTCACGAAGAGCATCATAGACAGACTTCTTGGCTCCACAGAAAACTGAGAACTGAGGAGACTCACACTGTGCTGGGCGGGAAGGCATTCGCGGTGCGGCAAACTCGAAACTTCTACATTTCTCCAAGAAAATCTGCTTGCGAGGCTGTCCGCATCCAGGCTCCGTGGATGACATCACCCACATGTGAGAATAGGCTGCCTGCTTGTCCTGGAAAGATTGGTAGATTGCATCCACCACTGAAGTGACTGTCGAAGAGATGACTGTCTGCAATGTGCTGTGACAGTGGGTCTAGTCTGTGAACACTGAGAAGCCAGTGTCCATTGAAGGATTCGTAAATGAAGTCTGGCAAATGGAGTGATGTGGACTGTGGAAGCCATGTGCCCCAGGAGAACCATCATGTGTCTTGCTGAAAGAGACTGGGTCAGGGCAACCTAATGTCGGAGTTGAAGGACGTCTTGACATTTTTGCGGAAGAAACGCCTTGAGAGTTGTGTAGTTGAGATTTGGGGAAGTTGATTTTGAATCCCAAACTCTGAAGAAAAGATAGCGTCTGGTGTGTCACTGACAGCACAGCTTGTGAAGAGAGATCCTTGATTAGCCAGTTGTCCAGATAGGGAAAGACTTGAAAGTCCTGAGACCTCAAGGCTGCTGCCACTACTACCAGACACTTGGTAAAGACTCTGGGAGAGGAAGCCAGACCGAAGGGTAGAACTTTGTATTGGTAGTGGTGTTGCGCCACTTGAAACCTGAGGTACTTCCTGGAATTCGGATGAATCGGAATGTGAGTGTAGGCTTCTTTTAGGTCTAGAGAGCATAGCCAATCGTTGTGATTCAGTAGGGGATACAATGTTGCTAAGGATAGCATTCTGAATTTTTCTTTCACTAAAAATATGTTGAGAGCTCAGATCCAATATCAATCGAAGACCTCCCGTCTTCTTGGTGACAAGAAAGTAGCGGGAGTAAAACCCCATGTTCTCTTGCTCCGGAGGAACTTTCTCGATGGCATTGAGAAGAAGTAAATTTTCGATCTCCTGAAGAAGGGAGGGCTGAAGGCGATTGGAAACAGACTCTTGGAGGATGATCGGGAGGTATGGTGAGGAAATGAAGGGAGTATCCTTCCCGAATTATATTGAGAACCCAGAGGTCAGATGTGATTAACTTCCAATAATGAAAGTAGAGTTGTAAACGACCTCCTATGGGTTGAGGGAGACACAACTGGATTGAAATTATGCTCTTGAGTAGATGGCACTGAGCAGATTTTGCTGAGAAGACTTTTTTTTTCCTCTGCTGAGGTCTTAAGGCAGCAGATGGTTTAGTACAGGGGTGTCAAACTCCCTCCTCGAGGGCCGCAATCCAGTCGGGGTTTCAGGATTTCTCCAATGAATATGCATGAGATCTATTAGCATACACTGAAAGCAGTGCATGCAAATAGATCTCATACATATTCATTGGGGAAATCCTGAAAACCCGACTGTATTGCGGCCCTTGAGGATGGACTTTGACATCCCTGATCTAGGCCCGTGCAAAACAGCATTTGTCCCCTGAAGGGCTGCTCAGCGGGGCTTTAGAGGTAGAGCTAGAGAATGACACGGTGGTTGTTACCCGCGGCTATCCACGGGTAACCCACCGAAACAGGGAGAGAAAAAATAGTGGTCGCTGCGGGGACAAGGCCAAGTGAAGTAATCACGGCTCGTGCAATCCAGCATCCCCATCCAATTACCGCATCCTGCCATCTCCCTCCCTCCACCTCACCTTAGGTGCCGTCTTAAATTTTTCTTCTTCCAGCCGCATGCTTTCAATAAGCTGTGCGTGTGGCTGCTCAAGTTGTTGAATCTTCTCCTCTGATGCAACTTCCTGTTTCCGGTTGCGTCAGAGGAGAAGATTCAACAATTCAAGCAGCCACGTGTGCGCGGCTTATTGAAAGCGTGTGGCTGGTAGAAAAAGAATTAAAGTCGGCACCTAAAGTGAGGTGGAGGGAAGGAGATGGCGGAGGGCTGCTGGACCGCGCAATCCGTGACAACGCATGTTCCCGGCTCACACTAGGAAGTGAAAGGGAAAGAGATTCTGGGCCAAGGGGATGAAGAGGGAGAGAAAGAAACCCACAGCAGGAAAGAAAGGGGAGGACAGGCAAGTGAGCCATATGCTGGAAGCAGGGGGGTGGGGAAAGCTAGATGGGGTTGCAGAGAAGAGACACATTGGTGAGGAACAGATGGGAAATTTGGACACAGGAAGGTAACAGAAACAGAGGGAAATTATGTTCATGGGGGCACAGGGACAGGGACATAAAGCACAGTTACTTACCGTAACAGTTGTTATCCAGGGACAGCAGGCAGATATTCCCACACATGGATGACGTCACCGACGGAGCCCCGCAGCGGACAGCCTCGAAAGCAAACTTGCTTGAAGATCTCGATCTTTCGAGCACTGTACCGCGCATGCGCGCGTGCCTTCCCGCCCGAACTAGGGGGGACGCATCTCCTGAGAGGATCCTCAGTTCAGATACCTAGCCAAGAAGCCAACCAGGGGAGGTGGGAGGGTTGTGGGAATATCTGCCTGCTATCCCTGGATAACAACTGTTACGGTAAGTAACTGTGCTTTATCCCAGGACAAGCAGGCAGCATATTCCCACACATGGGTGACCTCCAAGCTAAGTAAAAAGGGATGGAGGGAAGTTGGCAAATTACGAAAAAAGATTTTGCAAAACAGATTGGCCAAAGTGGCCATCCCTCCTGGATAAGGAATCCAGACAATAATGAGAGGTGAAAGTATGAACCGAGGACCAAGTGGCAGCTTTGCAGATTTCCTCAATAGGAGTTGATCGAAGGAAAGCTACAGATGCCGCCATAGCTCTAACTTTGTGGCCCGTCACTCGACCTTGTAGAGGAAGACCAGCCTGAGTGTAGCAGAAAGAAATACAAGCAGCCATCCAGTTGGAGATTGTGCGTTTTGATATAGGACGTCCCAACTTGTTTGGATCAAATGAGATGAAAAGTTGAGGAGATGTTCTGTGAAGTTGAGTGCGTTGGAGGTAGAAAACCAAAGCATGTTTACAGTCCAAGGTATGAAGAGCAGCTTCTCCAGGATGAGAATGAGGCTTTGGAAAAAACACAGGTAGAACAATAGACTGATTGATGTGAAATTCTGAAACAACTTTAGGTAAGAATTTAGGATGAGTACGAAGGACCACCTTGTCATGGTGAAAAACTGTGAAGGGTGGATCTGCAACTAAAGCTTGTAGCTCACTGACTCTTCGAGCAGAAGTGAGAGCAATCAAAAACACAGCTTTCCAAGTGAGATACTTGAGGTGGGCTTTGTCAAGCGGTTCAAAAGGAGGTTTCATAAGTTGAGCTAAAACAACATTGAGATCCCAAACCACTGGAGGTGGTTTAAGCGGTGGATGGAGATTGAGAAGTCCTTTCATAAAGCGAGAAACGATAGGATGTGCAGAAAGGGGTTTTCCATCCAAAGGCTGATGAAAAGCAGCTATAGCACTAAGATGGACTCGAATAGATGTAGTTTGAAGTCCAGATTGTGATAAATGGAGTAAGTAGTCCAGAACGGATGTCAAGGAGGAAGATCTGGGTGGCAAGTGACGTGTAGAACACCAAGCAGAGAATCTAGTCCACTTCTGGCCATAACATTGTCTAGTTGATGGTTTTCTGGAAGCAAGTAAGATATCTTGAACAGACGGAGAGAATTGAGAAAAGTCTGTTATGCAGAAAGGTACCAAGCTGTTAAATGTAGAGACTGCAGATTGGGATGAAGCAAGGATCCTTGACTCTGCGTGAGTAGAGAGGGAAATACTGGTAGAAGAAGAGGCTCCCTGGTGCTGAGTTGAAGTAGAAGGGAGAACCAAGGTTGTCTGGGCCACCGAGGAGCTATCAGAATCATGGTGGCATGTTCTGACTTCAGTTTGACTAGAATCTTGAGAATCAGAGGAAACGGAGGAAAAGCATAAAGGAACCGATTCCTCCAGTCCAGTAGAAACGCATCCGCTTCGAGACGTTGAGGGGCATAGATGCGGGAGCAAAATTGAGGCAGTTTGAAGTTGAGAGGTGACGCAACGGGCAAAGATTTGGCGAAGAGTAGGAGAATTGAGTGTCCATTTGTGAGGCTGTAGAAGACGACTCAATTTGTCTGCCAAATAATTGTGTTGACCCTGAATATAAACAGCTCTGAGGAAGATGTTGTGAAGAATTGCCCAATGCCACAATTTCAGAGCTTCTTGACAAAGGGAGTGAGAGCCTGTCCCTCCCTGTTTGTTGACATAATACATGGCTACCTGGTTGTCGGTACGTACAAGAATCACCATGTCGTGAAGGAGATGTTGAAAAGCTTTGAGAGCATAAAATATCGCTCTGAGTTCCAATAGATTGATATGACACCGACGGTCTGCTTGAGTCCAGAGACCCTGAGTGCGAAGACCGTCCACATGAGCTCCCCATGCGTACATTGATGAGTCGGTTGTGAGGACTTTCTGATGAGGAAGAGGGTGGAACAGCAAGCCTCTGGAAAGATTTAAAGAGAGCATCCACCAATGGAGAGACTTCCGCAATGAAGGAGTTATGGAAATCAGTCGAGTTGGTAGATCCACTGATTGCTGCCATTGGGATGCCAGTGTCCATTGAGGAATACGAAGGTGAAGTCTGGCAAAAGGAATCACATGAACTGTAGAAGCCATGTGACCGAGCAGAACCATCATCTTTCGTGCTGGAACAGTTGAAAGTTGGAAGAGTTGTTGAGAAATCTGAAGCAGGGCGGCCTGACGTGGTTGTGGAAGGTATGCTCTCAGATTGATAGTGTCCAGAGTTGCTCCTATGAATTGGAGAGACTGAGAAGGAGTCAACTGAGATTTGGGAAAGTTGATGTGAAATCCCAAACTTTGTAGAAAAAGAATAGTCTGTTGGGTCGCTGCAATAACCCCTGAAAAAGAGGGAGCCTTGATGAGCCAGTCGTCTAGGTATGGAAATACTTGGAGACCCTGGTTGCGAAGAGCTGCAGCCACGACCACGAGACATTTTGTGAAAACCCTGGGAGAAGAAGCCAATTCGAAGGGGAGAACTCGGTACTGCATTAGAAGGCTTCCTACTTGGAATCTGAGGTACTTGCGAAATGCTGGATGAATAGGGATATGAGTATACGCCTCTTTGAGATCGAGGGAACACATCCAATCCCCTTGGTCCATTAAGGAATATAAAGTTGGCAGTGTGAGCATTCGAAATTTCTCTTTGACTAGATATTTGTTGAGAGCTCTGAGATCCAGGATCGGTCGCAAATCCCCAGTCTTTTTGGGAACTAGAAAATAACGGGAGTAGAATCCCAAGTTCCTTTGGGAAAGAGGAACTTCCTCCACAGCTCGTAGAAGAAGCAGAGCTCGAGCTTCTTGGAGAAGAAGGGGAAGATGCGACTGATTGGAAGGACACTCTCTTGGATGGCGATCTGGAGGCACCTGAAGGAGCCGAAGAGAGTATCCCTCTCGTAGGATGGTAAGCACCCAGAGATCTGATGTAATGAGCTCCCACTGGTGATAAAATGTGGAAAGGCGACCCCCTATGGGGAGGGGAGAATTTGGAAACAAAGAAATTTGAATGCTCATGTCGAGATTGTCAAAAAGACTGAGCAGGCTTGGTGGCAGCAGGAGTCTGAGATTTTTGTTGTCGCTGTTGTTGAGGAGGACGAGGAGGAGGAGGTCTTGAAAAAGCAGGAGTCGTTTCCTGAGGATAACGACGTGGAGTCTGTTTGAAACCTCTAGTTGGTGCAGGTTTAGGTTTTGGTCGAATGAGGGAAGCAAAAGAGCGTTCATGTTCTAAAAGACGCTTGGTAGCTGCCTCAATAGAGTCATCAAATAATTCATTTCCCTGACAAGGTAGATTTGCCAATCTATCTTGAAGGTTGGGATCCATGTCCACAATACGTAACAATGCTAAACGACGCATGGCTACAGCAAAGGCCGATACTCGAGACGAGAGTTCAAATGCATCATATGAGGCTTGTAACATGAAGAGTCGTAATTGAGAAAGAGTCTTAAGGATGAGTTTAAATTCTGAAAGACGAGTGGTAGAGATAATCCGGGTAAAAAGATGGTAAAATCTTCAGAAAATGGTTGAAGTAGGACGTAAAGATGTAGCTGTAATTAGTAACTCTATTTGCCATCATAGAGTTTTGGTATAAACGGCGACCAAACTTATCCATGGTACGACCTTCTCTACCTGGAGGAACTGAAGCATAGATTTTGGAAGGATGTGCTTTCTTTAAAGAGGATTCTACTACCAGGGATTGATGAGATAGTTGAGACTTTTCATAACCTTTACATGGAACTGTTCGATAACGGGATTCCAATTTAGATGGAATGGCAGTGATGGAATAAGGAGTCTCCATATTACGAACAAAGGTTTGTTTCAGAACAGGAGTCATAGGTAATCTGAGGGACTCTTTCGGTGGATGAGGAAGCTCCATATCTGCTAAATATTCAGGAGTATATTTAGAATCTGAATGAAGATCCAGTTTGAGAGCTTGTCCCATATCAAAAATAAATTTGGCAAAAGAAATGGATTTGGAATCAGACGCTTCCTCAGGAGATACACTGCGAGATTTAGGAAGAGCTGAGTATGAGGGAGAAGCCTCTCTAGAATATGGTGAAAGTGGTTCTGAGTCTAGACGTAGAGTCACAGAAGAAGCTGCACTGTGAGGTGGAGTAAGAGAATGTTTTCTCTTCAGGCTCCTGGATGGAGAAGTACCAGGTGTACGTGGTACAGAATGAATCGAGGTCTGTGGTGAACTGTCTCGACGGGGTGGCTTCGATGGTGGAGTCTTCGGTCGAGAAGGACTTCGAGTCGATGCGCGATGGTGTCGAGATCTGTGCTTCTGCTTCGAAGAATGAGGCAGAGAAGTCTCGGTATCCAATGCCGAAGACTCCCTCTGAAGCTTGGGAGCAATAGGTCTCGAATGCTTCGACCGGTGCTTCGGAGGAGGCGAGTCTGGAGAAGAATCAGATCGGCCTCGAGATACTGGAAGCTCTGGTTGTGTGACAGGCTGATCAGTCCGAGGCAAGGTCGAGGACGGGACCAATTGAGCCACTAAGGAGGAAATCTGAGTGGTGAGTATAGATTTCAGCATGTCCTCCAGCATCGGCACCGAGACAGAAGATTCTGACCTCGTAGGTGCAGCAGTACGCTCCGAAGAGGGCGACCTCGAAGGTGAGTATTCCCTTATCTTGGAGGTACGCTTGGAAGATGGACGTGCAGAGGAGTCTGGTGGCTTCTTGGGTACGGTACCTGAAAGAGAACCCGGAGACTTACCCCCCATAGAAGACTTCGCAGATGGCACCGTCTTCGAGGGAACCGAAGCAGGTAAGGTCGAGGCCTTCGAGACCGAAGCTCCAGCCGGAGCCTGGGTCGAAGCCTTCGAGACCATAGTCGTCGATGTCGTCGGAGTCGAAGCCTTCGAGACCGGGGCAGCCGCCGAGGTCAAAGCAGAATCCGAAGGTTGCTCCATGTCTCTGAAAAGTTGAAAAAATTGAGCGCACCGGCGTCGAAAAGCCCATGGAGTAAGTGTGAAACAACAGTGACAATCTTCTGGGGAATGAGTGGGACCCAGGCACTGTAGACAGCGGCAGTGGGGATCGGTGACCGAAATCACACGATTACACTGGCGACAACGTTTGAACCCGGTAAGAGGCCGGGACATGGAAAAAATAAAGTCCGTGTCGAACGAAAGGAGCAAATGGGCCTAGGCCCAAGGCTCACCAGCCGGACACGAAATCAAAGAAACAATTGAAACTTTTTTATTTTAAGAAAAGAAAACGAAAAAGAAATAGGAGAGCACAGCGACCGAACTTAACTGAAAGAAAAGAAACAGCCGCGGTGAAGAGAAGGCAATGCTGCAGAGATGTAGAAAAACGTGTCTTCTTGTCTCCGCGGAATTAAATGAACTGAGGATCCTCTCAGGAGATGCGCCCTCCTAGTTCGGGCGGGAAGGCACGCGCGCATGCGCGGTACAGTGCTCGAAAGATCGAGATCTTCAAGCAAGTTTGCTTTCGAGGCTGTCCGCTGCGGGGCTCCGTCGGTGACGTCACCCATGTGTGGGAATATGCTGCCTGCTTGTCCTGGGATAGAAGAGAGATACATGGGGATGAGAAATTATGTGCACGGGGCATAGGGACAGAGACATAAGAGAGAGATACATGGGTATGAGAAATTATGTGCACGGGGCATAGGGACAGAGACATAAGAGAGAGATACATGGGGATGAGAAATTATGTGCACGGGGCACAGGGACAGAGACATAAAGGGGACATACATAGGGATGGTATATGGACACGGGGGGGGGGAGGCAATGCCAGATACATAGGGGAGATATTAGAAATGGGGAAAATAGAAACACAGAAGCGAGATGGTTTGTGGGGATGGGACGGGGACCGAGCTCGCAGGCTCCGGCAGCTTGCACAAATTACATTGTAACGTGCCACGACGGTAAGAGGAAGGGAGATGGTCGGACCGCGCAAGGGGTGCTGAAGGGCGGTAGAAAGCAACAGATGGTGAAGGGGGTGGCGAGAAGGAAGGGTGGTGGTGGAAATGAATGGAATAGACGCTATAGGGGGTGGAGAGGAACAGACTCTGAAGGGAAATGTGGAACAGAGAGTGGGGAGAAGACACTGGAAGGGAAGAAGACAGAGATGCCAGACTATGGGGGGGGAGTTTGAGAAGAAGATGGGTGCCAGACCAATTTGGGGCGGGGATGAAGGGAGAGGCACAGTAACAGAGCAAATGGAAGACGCTGAGAGAAGACAGACAGTGGATGGAAGGAATTGAATGCGAAGATGAGGAAAGCAGAAACCAGACAACAAAGGTAGAAAAAAAAAAAAAATTCTATTTATTTTCTTTTTTGCTTTAGGATAAAGTAGTATATTAGTTGTGTTGATAAAATTTTATAAACAAAGCCCTGCCAGCTGAACATCTTTTTTTGTAGTTCAGCAGCCAGAACTTTGATTTATAAGGAAGGAATAAGCTAAATATTGCAGTACTGAGGCTTGTATGGATGCTGCGGGGATGGGGCGGTGAAGGGGACTGTGGGTATGGGACAGCGGAGACGGGGCGGTGAAGGGGATGGTGGGCTGGGGACGGGGCAGTAATGGGGACAGAATTTTTCCCTGTGTCATTCTCTAGTGTCGGCCCTTCAGGGGTTCCACCCTTGATGGGTACTGCTTTGGTACATCCCATTCGTAAGGGATACCAGTCTACCAGGTGATACAGAAGGAGAAATTAATTTCTCACCTGCTAATTTTCTTTCTGTTAGCCTGTAGAATGGTATAGTTCCCCACCCTATCTGTCTTTATGCGGTGATTGCGGGATTTTGTTTTTTCTGCGGGCTGTAGTATTTTTCTAGGGTTGGGGAAAATTAAGAACAGCAGCTATGGCTTAGCTGGTGAGCTACAGGGATATTTTCTATACCAAGCTTAAGTTCTACATATGTTCCAACAGTTGTTTACAGATGTTTTTATACTCCTGTTCGGAGTATGTTTTAGTGTTTTCAGTTGAAGTCTTTCCCAGGTTCTGCTTGGCTATACGGCAGACTGGATTGCTAGGGGGGAAGCTATCCTGATATACAAGTTTGTTCTCAGTCTCCACTTGCTGGTAGCAGTGAGGTATATAACCCATTTATAAGGACTATACCAGTCTACAGGCTAACAGAAAGAAAATTAGCAGGTAAGAACTAGAGTATGACACGGTAGGGTTGTTACCCACAGCTAGCCGCGGATAACCCGCCGAAACGGGGAGAGAAAAATTAGTGGTCGCTGCGGGGACAGGGACAAGGCCGTTCACCACCTCGTGGAGCGGTGAATGGTCTTGTCTCTATAGTGAAGCCAGCACGGATTGCGTAATCCAGCATCCCCACCCTATCGCCGCATCCCATGTCCTGCCACCTCCCTCCCTCCACCTCATCTTAGGTGCCTGCCGAGTCAGACTTTAATTCTTCTCCCAGCCGCACGCTTTTATTAAACTGCGCGTACGTGGCTGCTTGAATTGCTGAATCTCCTCCTCTGATGCAAGCAGAAAAGGAAGTTGGGTCCAAGGAGAAGATTCAACAGCTCAAGCAGCCACAGGCATGGCTTATCGAAAGCATGCGGCTGGGAGAAGAATTAAAGTCGGACTCGGCAGGCACTTAAGGTGAGGTGAAGGGAGGGAGATGGCAGGACGCGGCGATCGGGCGGGAGGGGGCTTCTGGACCACGCAATCCATGATCGCACATGTTCCCTCACACTAGGAAGGATGGAGTGGACAGTGGTCGCAGAGATGGGGCGGGGACAGTGGCCACGGTGACAGGGATGGTGGTTGCAGGGACGGGGACAAATTTTTTCCCCGAGTCATTCTCTAGCCAACACCAGAATACCGCGTCCCGATACGCTTGAACATCTACATGGTAGTGTCTGACAAAGGAATGCAGAGAAGACCAAACTGCAGCCTTGCAAATATCTACTGGAGGCACTAGAGAAGACTTAGCCCAAGAAGCTGCCTGACCCCTAGTGGAATGAGCCTTGAGAAATTCTGGAACAGACTTTTTCTTCAGAATATAAGCGGAAGCAATAGTCTCTTTGATCCAAGAACAAGAAAAGGACCTGGGTGTACTGATAGATAGGACCCTGAAGCCGTCAGCACAATGCGCGGCAGCGGCAAAGAAGGCAAATAGAATGTTGGGCATGATAAAGAAAGGAATCTCGAGTAGATCGGAGAAAGTTATAATGCCGCTTTATAGGGCAATGGTCAGACCACACTTGGAATACTGCGTCCAACATTGGTCTCCCTACCTAAAGAAGGATATAAAACTGCTGGAGAGGGTGCAGAGACGAGCAACAAAACTGGTGAAGGGTATGGAGAGACTGGAATATGAGGATAGACTTATAACACTAGGATTGTTCTCCCTTGAGAAAAGGAGACTGCGTGGGGATATGATCGAGACCTTCAAAATACTGAAAGGAATCGACAAAATAGAGCAGAGAAGATTATTTACACTTTCCAATTTGACACGGACTAGAGGACATGTAATGAAGCTAAGGGGGGACAGGTTCAGGACTAATGTCAGGAAGTTCTGCTTCACTCAGAGAGTGGTTGACACCTGGAATGCCCTCCCAGAGGAGATTATTGCGGAATCGACCGTCCTAGGCTTCAAGAGCAAACTAGATGCATATCTCCTTAAGAGAGGCATATAAAGATATGGTGGACTATAAATTACGCCAGGTGTACACCTGGCAGGGCCTCCGCGTGTGCGGATCGCCGGACTTGATGGCCCGAAGGTCTGATCCGGAGATGGCAGTTCTTATGTTCCAACACACAATAGTAACCTTAGAAGCACCATCCCCCTTACGAGGACCCGCTAGAAGAACAAAGATGAACGGATTTCCTGATCTTCTGGGTCCTCTGCATACAAGAGTGAAGGACCCGACCGACATCCAACTTGCGCAACTGTCTCTGCTCGGAAGAGCCCTCCCAGCTACCCAACACCTGGAGGATCACTGCCTGATTGACATGAAAAGGAGAAACTACTTTTGGCAGAAAGGAAGGAAGGAACAGGCCTCAAGGCAACCTGCTCCCTAGAAAACTCCAAGAAAGGAGCCCTACAAGAGAAAGCCTGTAGCTCAGAAACGCGTCTAGCAGAAGTAATGGCCACCAAGAAGATCGCTTTAAGAGTAAAGTCCTTCAAAGAACAGTCACCCAACGGTTCAAAAGGTGTGCGAACTAGAACTGAGAACCAGATTCAGATCCCAAGATGGAACAGAGGAGGATGGGAGGATTGAGCAATTTGGCCACCCGCAAAAGTGAATCACTTCAGAAATGGCAGTCAAACGTTGACCTTTCAACAAGCCACAAAAGGCTGACAAGGCCGCAAGCTGAACCCGGAGAGAAGACCAAGACAGTCCCCTCTCTAGGCCATCCTGCAAGAACTCTAAGATGGTAGGCAAGGAAGCGTGAAAAGAGACACTCCAAGCGCAGCGCAGCACACCACTCCTCAAATATACGCCAAACCCTCACATAAGCCCGAGAGGTGGAAAGCCTCTGGGACCCAAAGAGAGTTGAGATCACTTTATCTGAATACGCCTTCTTACCTAGGCGATCCATTTCAAGAGCCAAGCCGTACGACAGAAGGGACCCGGATCAAACATGGGAATGGCACCCTGAGTCAGAAGATCGTCCAAGAGAGAAAGAGGATCCGCCACCAGATGCCTCACCAGATCCACGTACCACGGCCGCCTGGGCCAATCTGGAGCCATCAGACCCGGATGTTGAACTATGCGGAGAAGAGCTCTGCTCACTAAAGGCCGCAGAGGAAACACATACAACAGCGCCTTGGTTGGCCATGGTTGAACCAGAGCATTTAGGCCCTTGGCCTGATCGTCTCTGTGATGACCGAAGAAGTGGGGTGTTTTGGCGTTGACACTTGTGGCCATCAGGTCCATGAGGGGCAGACCCTAAGACTGCACTATCAACTTAAAGGCCACTGGGCTTTGACACCACTCTCCAGGAACTAGCACGTGACAACTTAGGAAGTCCACTTGAACATTCTCCACTCCAGCTATGTGGGAGGCTGATATTTCCTGAAGATGAGACTCTGCTCAGACCATGACATAGGCCACCACCGTGGCATTGTCCCAAGGAACCCTGACTTACCCTTAAGGAAAGGACTGGAAGGCTAACAGCACCAGACAGATGGCTCTGGTCTCCAAGACACTGATCGACCAAGAAGCCTCCTCCACAGACCAGGTGCCCTGAGCTGAGTGACCTAGACACTGAGCTCCCCAACTGAGAAGACTGGCATCCGTGAGCAGCACCATCCACTGCGGCTGGTCCAGACTCGCCCTTTGTACAAGATGGGAGATATGGAGCCACCAACGACGACTGCACCGATCTAAGCCCGTAAGCTGAACAGGATGATCCAGACTGTGCTTCTAAGGCAGTGGTCTCAAACTCAAACCCTCTGCAGGGCCGCATTTTGGATTTGTAGGTATTTTGAGGGCCTCAGAAAAAAACAGTTAATGTCTTATTAAAGAAATGACAATTTTGCATAAGGTAAAACTCTTTATAGTTTATAAATCTTTCCTTTTGGCTAAGTCTTAATAATAATATTGTCATTTATAGCTAAAGAGACATATGATCAAGAAACTTTTATTTAATTTTGTGATTATGATAAACATACTGAGGGCCTCAAAACAGTACCTTGCGGGCCGCATGTGGCCCCCAGGCCGCGAGTTTGAGACCACTGTTCTAAGGCGACCACCTCCGAAGAGCATACTGAAGAGGACGCATGTGGGCCCGCAACTACCTCACTATATCGAGGGAAGCTGTCATCGATCCCAAGACTTGGAGAAAATCCTGCCCCAAGGACACCGGAACACCATAAGCAGGAGAATCTGAGATTGCAATTTGCTTACCCGGGCTTCCGTAAGGAATACTTCCCCAAGGAGGTGTTGAACAGCACTTCTAGGTACTCCAGGTGCTGAGATGGAAACAACTGGCTCTTGGAAAGCTGGACTACCCATCCCAGCGACTGCAGAAACTCCACCACCCAAGCCGTGACCCGGGTGCTCTCCTGGAACGACTTTGCTCGAATCAACCAATCATCCAGGTGACAACCACCATCACCTTGGTGAACATTGGTGGAGCCGTGGCCAGACCAAAGGGAAGTGCATAGAACTGATAGTGTTGCCCCAAGATTGCAAAGGGTAAGAAGTGATGAGGAGAGCCCGAATAGGAACGTACAAGTAGGCCTCAGTCAGATCTAGAGATCAGAAACTCTCCCGGCTGAACCGCCAGAATCACAGACCGCAGAGTTTCCATGCGGAAGGAAGGCACGTAAAGAGTCCTGTTGACCCCCTTCAAATCAAGGATGGGCCGAAAGGTCCCTTCTTTCTTTGGCTCTACAAAGTAAATTGAGGACAAACCTGTGTCCCTCTCTCGTGTGGAGATCCAATAATTTTTGAAGGGTCTGGCGAAAGACCTGCTGCTTCCACGCCACCTGTGAGGGGGAAGCGAGAAAACGATCTGGCAAGCAATGGGCAAATTCCAGAGCATAGCCATCCCGAATCACCTCCAGAACCCAATGATCAGATGTGATGTCTGCCCATTTCGGATAAAAATCCAGCAGCCGGGTGCCCGCCAGAACCAAGACCAACATTCTATTTGCTTTCTTTGCCGCCGCCACCACACATTGTGCTGATGGTTTCAGGGTCCTATCTATCAGTAAATCCAGGTCCTTTTCTTGTTCGCTCTTACCCAGAGTTGCACCTGACATTCTATACTCGTGTTCCTTATACTTACTGCCTAAATGTATTACTTTGCATTTCTCCACATTAAACTTAATCTGCCATTTCTCCGCCCATTTCTCTAACTGACACAAATCACTCTGGAGTTCCTCGCTATTCTTTTGCAATCTGATTGCCCGGCATAACTTTGTGTTGTCTGCAAACTTGATGATCTCACTAGATATTCTCCTTTCTTCCAGGTCTTTCTCTGCCTCTCTCTCTCCTTCCCTTCTTGGTCCAGAATCTTTCCACCTCTCTGCAGTCTTTTTCTCTCTTCCCTCTATACACCCCCCAAGTTCAACATCTGCCCCCCCCTTTATTTCAGGTTTCTCCCTCTATCTTCCTTCTGCTAACATTTCCAGTCCTTCCAACTTTGTTTCAGGTCTTTCTGTATCTCTCACTCACTCTCCCCATGGCCTGGCATTTGCATATCTCTCTCCTCGGTTTCCCCTCTCTGCAGTTTTTCTCTCACTCTATACCCCTCTAGTCCAGCATCTGCCCTGTCTTCCCCCTCCCTATTGTTTTAAGTCTGCTTTCCCACTACTCCTCAAGGTCATTTTCTGTCTCTCCTCCTTCTCTCTCCCCCCATGTCCAAATCCAGTGTCTGAAAAGATTTTTTAAAAGTTACCAACGAATTCATACGCTCTTTCCCCTGTAATATCAACCATAATCCCCCCCCCCAACTCACTCACATTCTTCTTTTTGAAACTCCCCAAGCGTGGAAACAACCAATCATACCACAAAACCACCCTATATTGAGCAACAGACACTTCTTCGAGTTCTTAACTCCTGCACCGTAGCATCCAACTTCTTTTTGATTTGAGTCAGGGTTGCCAGATGGCAAAAAAATTTCCAGCCCAACTTGTGTTGGAGTAGCCCAAACAACTGCCACTGAAAACACCTTTAATTTATCAAATACGTCATACAAATACAAACTGTTTATTTATATACTGCACATATCCCAAACAGTCCATAATGGTGTACAAAAGACCAAAACTCAAATACAAAACATAGGTTATTCTTTTGTTTTTATGCAATTCAAAAAGACATGGGGTATACACATAGCATCCCCCATTTGAGAAAAGAATGAAGTATAGTATACTTCCAATCAAAGCAAAACATAATTCACTCCCCCCTCCCCCCACATACATACACCAAAAAAAATGAGCTCATGGGTTGGAGGAAAAGAGGTTATCTGCACAGAATGAGAGGATAACTTACATGGATTAGCAGGTTCAACTTTAGAGAACTTTACAAAACCTAAACTGCTGAGGGAAAACTAGTGGGAGATGGGGGAAAAAAAGATGACAAGAAAAATCTCTTGGTGAGGCAGTCAGTAACAGTGGAATCCAAATTGCTGGCGCATTCTCTCATTACACGAAGGCGTCACTGCTCAGGGAAGGGAACAGAGGCTATATAGCCGGCGGCAGTGCGCACGCACACAGACACCTACAAACCGCCTCTCACACTGATGAAAGCTACTGGTAAAAACAACAAAACCCACCGGTTCACTTCCAAACCTCCTCCCTCACTCTCCAGGCTCCTACCCCAGGACCTTTCCGCTTCCAGTTGGCGAGGGTTTGTCCAAAGGTTTTGCTCTCCTCTTTGGCCATGGCAGGCTTGCTAGTGTTGGCACTCTTCCATTACCGATGGCGGCACAGCTCTTTCATTTGCTCAGCTAGAGCACAATGGACCAATCACAAACACCCTCAGAGTTCTAAGGTCGTTTGTGATTGGCCCGTTGTGCTGCAGCTGAACCAATGAAAAAAATCCCTTAGCAATATGAGGTCCAGAACCGGCCATAAATAGCCCATTTACCGAAAAGTAGCCCAAAAAAGCAGAGAGATTCGTGAGCTCCTTTAATGAAAACTGCTGTAGCCAGTACTGTCCCGTTGACTAGTTTTTGAAGGGTAGTTGTGGTTTCACTATTTAACAAGTGCCGTTCCAGACTGTGTCTGAAATTCACAACCAGGCACTCACTTAAATTAGCCGGGCGAAGCACCCGGCTAAAAGTCGCTAGGGAGAACACTGCACTGATATAGAGGCATTTTGTTTTTGTTAACAACCCTATGGTTCAGCATACCATCCCTATTGCACTGGAAATACATTACCTGAAACAGTTCATACTTTATAGCAAACAGCACAATATCAGAATCAGGTGTATTTTCGAAGAAAACTTGGACAAAATGACATTTACTTTCACAAGCTTACATAATTAATACAACATACTCTGCTGCCAGTGTGTCGCCTCCGGTTTGACATTGGAGAATGACTGCGACTTCTTCGGCGACGATATTCAGGTGTGTATGATCTGCTTCTAGATCGTCTCCGGTGTGAATGGGAACGGGATCTGGAGCGTGTATAATGTTTATGAGAATGCCTTCTAGACCTTGACCTACAAAAAATAAATTAAATATTGAGTGTGATACAATGAACCAGTATGGAGCAGTATGAGAATCTCCTTGTAAGGCAAATATCACAAGCAAAGGGCAATAGAGAAAGCACAGTTACTTACCGTAACAGGTGTTATCCAAGGACAGCAGGCAGATATTCTCTACATGTGGGTGACGTCATCCACGGAGCCCCGACGCGGACAGCTTTTCAAGCAAACTTGATTGAAGATTTCAAGTTTGCTGGTGCTGCACCACGCATGTGTGTGCCTTCCTGCTCCACTAGAGGGCGCATCCCTACCTCATGGTCTTCAGTTCAGATAGCTAGCAAAGAAGCCAACCTTGGGGAGGTGGGAGGGTTGCGAGAATATCTGCCTGCTGTCCCTGGATAACACCTGTTACGGTAAGTAACTGTGCTTTATCCCAGGACAAGCAGGCAGCATTTTCTCTACATGTGGGTGACCTCCAAGCTAACCAAAAAGGGACGGAGGGAAAGTTGGCAATTATGAAACAAGATTACGTAACCCCGACCGGCCAAACTGGCCGTCGCGCCTGGAAAAACGTCCAAACAGTAGTGAGAGGTGAAGGTATGAACCGAAGACCAAGTGGCAGCCTTGCAGAGCTCCTCAATAGGCATGGCTATGAGGAAAACGACAGACGCCGCCATCACTCGGACATAATGCCCCGTGACCCGATCTTGCAGCAAGAGACCAGCCCGAGCGTAGCAGAAGGAAATACAAGCAGCCAACCAGTTGGATAAGATGCACTTGGAAACAGGGCGACCCAACCGACGAGGATCAAAAGAGATGAACAGTTGAGGCTCAATGAGGCTCAGTAGGACGCAGGTAAAAGGCTAACGCCCTCATACAAACAAGAGTGTGAAGCGCCCCTCGCCAGGAGGCGAATGGGGCTTCAGAAAAAAGACCAGAAGAACAATGGAATGATTGAGATGAAAGTCCGAAACCATCTTGGGCAAGAACTGGGGATGAGTACGCAGTACCACCATGTCATAATGAAATACAGTAAAAGACGGGTCCGCAACCAGAGCTTGCAGCTCACTGATTCTACGAGCAGACGCGAGACCTACCAGGAATACCACCTGCCAGGTGAAGTATCTCAAAAAAGCTTTATCAATGGGTGAAAACAGAGGTTTCACCAATTGAACCAGGACCACACTAAGATCCCAAACCACCGGAGGGGTCTGGAGCGGAGGATGAACATTGAAGAGACC
Organism: Geotrypetes seraphini; assembly: GCF_902459505.1. NCBI lineage: Eukaryota > Metazoa > Chordata > Amphibia > Gymnophiona > Dermophiidae > Geotrypetes > Geotrypetes seraphini. The sequence continues at coordinate 394,972,984 of NC_047085.1, read as the reverse complement.
CTTCATAAAGCGGGAAACCGTCAGATGGACGGAGAGCAGCTTCCCATCAAGCGACCGATGAAAGGCAGCAATCGCACAGAGGTGGACTCGAATAGATGTCAATTTGAGACCAGACCGAGACAAGTGGAACAGATAATCCAGCACTGAAGGCAAGGAGGCAGAGAGCGGATCCATGCAGTGCTCAGCACACCACGCAGCAAATCTGGACCATTTCTGGGAATAGCATTGCCAAGTGGAGCTCTTCCACGAGGCCTCAAGAACATCCCCACCGACTGAGAGAAACAGAAGGAGGGAGGCATGTGGGAGGAACCAAGCTGATAAGTGTAGAGACTGCAGATTGGGATGCAGCAGAAAACCTCAACACTGAGACAGCAGAGAAGGAAACACAGGTAGAAGCAGAGGCTCCCTGACACTGAGCTGGAGGAGCAGGGAGAACCACGGCTGCCGGAGCCCAGAGGAGCCATCAAGATCATGGTGGCGCAGACCGACAGGAGGTGTACCGAAGACCTGAGAATCAGAGGAAAGGGAGGGAACGCATAGAGGAACCTGCCCGTCCAATCGAGAAGGAAAGCAACCACCTCAAGGCGAACCCTGGAGAACATCCTCGAGCAGTATCGAGGCAACCATTGAGTGAGGGGCGAAGAGAACAGAACTTCCCATGGAGTTCCCCACTGAACAACCACCTGCCGCAGTCTTAGAATGGAGCGACCATTCATGCGGCCGAAAAGGGCAACTCAACGTGTCCACCAGGGCTGCTCGCCCTGGAAATACACCGCCCAAAGAAAGAGGTTGTGGCTAACGCCCCCTGCCAATGACAAAGGGCTTCCCTGCAAAGTGACAGGAAACCTGTATCCCCTGGCTTGGCCATAGAATACTCCGCCACCTGGATGTCTGTACGCACCAGGACCCCGCAAACCTGCAACCAAGAATGAAAATCCACCACGGCATTGTAAATGGCCCGGAGCTCCAGCAGGTTGATGCGGCAGTGACGGTCTGCACTCGACCAAAGACCATGAGTCCGAAAGCCGTCGAGGTGCACCCCTAGCCTATGCAGAGGAGTCCATCATCAGAACCTTCTGATTTCGAAGAGGTGGCCCACCAACGAAGCAAGCGTTTCAAGGAGGGAGGCACCGCAATGTGCTGGGAAGCGGGATCCCGATCCAACCACCACTGAGATGCTCGGGTCCAGTAGGGAACACAAAGATGAAACCAGGCGAACGGCGGGACATGAACCGTGGAGACCCAAGGTCCCAAAAGGATCATCATCTGCTCAGCTGAGACCGAAGACCGCTGAGACACCAGCTGACTCAGGCGCAGATGGGCGGCCTGCTGAGGCAGAGGCAGAAAAGACCGGAGGCGGACCGAGGACAGAGGGGCCACCTTCCGGCATAAACGAACAAGGGCCTCCCCCTGAGGCCGAGACAAGAAGGAGCGCAGACAAACTGGGTTCAGGTCCGCCCCGACGGACTCCTGAGACTGGGGCGGACAGTGGCTGACACAAGGAGGCAGACTAGAAACTAGTGCAGGTCACGACGCAGATGGGATGATGGGAACGCCCAACCAACGGAGGCAAGGCTATACCCCTGGTGCGTAGACACGAAGGAGACACCCCTCCCAAAGGGAGGGGAGGAATCCCCAGAAGGAGAGCAGCCCGGAGGCTATGCGAGAATAGTCAAAAAGATGGCCAGGAGTCGCCGAAGCCGGCGGCTGGACCGTAACCCGGCGCTGCTGCAGCTATTGCGGCCGCTGCGAAGGAGGCCGAGGTAACACAGGAAAGGTATCTGGAGGGCCCCTCCAGAGAGGGAATCCAAACCGCCAAGGCAGAAGGGATTCAGCTGAAGGCGTCTAGATAGGCGAAGGACCGGTCACATTCTGAGAGGCGGTTAGTGGCCACCGCAAGAGAGGCCTCAAGAAGTGCAGTACTCACGCAAGTAAAAGTGGCGAGACGATCCTGGAGGTTCGGATCCCCAGCCACACTCTGCGCCAAGCGAGACGACGCATGGCGGGAGCAATACAGCTGGAGCAGGGAGAGTCTCCTCCAGGAGACCAAACTCCGTACTACAAGATTCCGGCACGTCCGCCCAGAATGAACCGAAGAGAAAGCGGGGAACCCTCTTGAACAGGAGCGAAGATGTCGAGGCACAGAGCCCCAGGCGACGTCGAGGCACTAAGCCCCCGTCGATATCGAGGCACAAAATCCCAGTCGATGCTGAGGCCCAATGCCCTCGTCGATATCGAGGCACAAAATCCCAGTCGATGCCGAGGCCCAAAGCCTCAGCCGACGTCGAGGTATAAAGCCCCCAGCAACGTTGCGGCACCAAGCCTCAGTCGACATTGAGGCACAAGGCCACAGTCAACCAAGGGGCACAAAGCCGCAGACGACGTCAAGGCACAAGCCTAAGGCGACTCGAAGCACAAGCCTCAGGCGACGTCGAGCACATGGTCGTAGCCGACGTCGAAGGTACAAAGCCTCAGTTGACGTCAAGGCAGAAAGTCGAAGCACAAAGCCTCAGACGACATCGAGGCACCAAGCCTCCCTCAGTCGACGCCGAGGCACAAAGCCCCAGACGCCGCCGAGGCACAAAGCCCCAGACGCCGCCGTGGCACAAAGCCCCAGACGCCGCCGAGGCACAAACCCCAAGTTGAGGTACAAAGCCCAAGTCGAGGCACGAAGCCCCGAAGTCCGTCGAGGCACGAAGTCCCAGTCAACATCGAGGCACGAAGCCCCGAAGTCCGTCGAGGGTCGGAAGTCGGCACCGTACCAATGAAACTGGTAATAAAGGTGCAGCAGAGCGCTCCATAAAGGGCAACCTCAAGGATGAGTATTCCCATGAAAGGAGGCATGCTTCAAAGGTCTCGTAGAGGCTGGCACAACTGCACTCGATGCCTGGAATGCCTGAGACTCAGCCGGTGGCGTTACCGAGGTAACACACCTAGAAAGAAAGACTTACCGGGGATCGATGCTACAGCAGCCCGAGTCCAATAAAGGAAAAAGGGTCCCGGCCATACTGCTCAGATGAGGTGAGCCCAGAGAGAGGCCAGGGAAGAAGAAAACACAGCTGCAGTCAAACGAGGCCTAGCAGCATGGCTGAGGCCCAAGAAGGGCCTGCCGGTGGAAACCAGCAAAAACAAAATAAAACTTCCCTTATTTTTTTGAAACAAAGGAAATACACGATCAATCAACAACGCATAGCGACTCCCGAACAAAATAAAGAAGCCACGGTGCTAGAAAGGCACTTAGAAGAACGCAGAGAAGAGAGACAGGGCTTTCTGGCTCCGCGGAAAACTAAGAACTGAAGACCATGAGGTAGGGATGCATCCTCTAGTGGAGCAGGAAGGCACACACATGCGTGGTGCAGCACCAGCAAACTTGAAATCTTCAATCAAGTTTGCTTGAAAAGCTGTCCGCGTCGGGACTCCGTGGATGATGTCACCCACATGTAGAGAATATGCTGCCTGCTTGTCCTGGGATAAACAAGAATTACACATTTTACATATGTTTTTTTTTACTCTGCTTAGGTAACATAACTGATTTGATGCATAAATATATAAATGCCATTTTACTCAATCTCCAAAGCTCTGTTTGTGCAGCTGAAGTGAAAGGAATTTCTGCCTCAAACTTTTCTCCAAACAGTCCAATCTTCAGGACATTTGGGCTGCCAGTCATCCAGACCCAGACCTAAATCTCTGCCCTTGACAGGGGGGGGGGGGGGGGGGGGGGAGGAAGGAAAATGCAGCCTGCAACCTGATACCCAGAGGGCTCTTACTCAGGGAACAAACAGCCTGTGCTTAAGCCTCTGACAAGGTCAAGGGAGACACCAAGCCTTGAGATGGCACACAGCAGGCTGGCTCCACAAGTCCACCCAAATCTTGCCCCGTGAAGCTGCAGTTCAGCTCCATGAATCTGCTTCCTTTCCCAGGCAGAGAACCCCTCCAAAAGGGGTCTTAAGGTACTGAAGCACTAAAAAAGGACAAACTTAAGGGAAAAAATAATATAAAGAAGCAGAGCAGATCAGAAAGACTCCTGCACGGGCAGATACAGATTAAAAAGAATTTAAGGAGAAATTATGCCTTACCTAAATTCTTTTTCTTTAGACAGAAAAACCATTCTGCACAAATGGGTTGGTTATCCCTTCCTACTAGCAGGTCAAGTAGAGAAAAAAAAAAAAGTTCCGCCAGAGAGGGCAGCTAAAGAGCCAGGTTCATTGCTTTTTTTTTTTTCTTCTAGTTTCGATTGGCTGGCAAAACATTTCAAGTTTCAAGTTTATTAGGATTTTATATACCGCCTATCAAGGTTATCTAAGCGGTTTTTACAATCAGGTACTCAAGCATTTTCCCCTCTCTGTCCCGGTGGGCTCACAATCTATGTAATGTACCTGGGGCTATGGAGGATTAAGTGACTTGCCCAGGGTCACAAGGAGCAGCGGCAGGGTTTGAACCCACAACCCCATGGTGCTGAGGCTGTAGATCCAACCACTGCACCACACACACTCCTCTTTGACTAATATCTGCATAGCTCTGATGTAATTTGGTGGCTGGTTATTTCTCTTGGCTTTAAAAACCAAGCTTGTTTTCTCCTTCGAATACAGATACTGATAACTTTTGGTTTTCATTCTGTGTGTTATATATAGTCTTACTTGAACTACTGTTTGGTGGCCCATAGAAATTCAGATTACTCTATATTTGTTTTTGGAAAGTAATTTTGGGAAAGCAGGTGATAGACCAGAGTACCAAACATTCTCTAGGTAATTGAAAATCTTTGTAAAAGATGTCTCAGAGGTCTGAATTTGTTGACAGGACCAGATAACCTTTGCTTTTGGGAGAGAGAGAGGACAGCTAAAAGAACTAAATTCATTGTTTGTGCTTTTATTCTACAGTTTTCATGATTGGCTGGCAAATATTTCTCCTCCAACTAATATCTGAATAGCTCTGGTATAATTTGGTGGCCAGTTATTTCTCTCTGCTTTAAAAAATAACCCCAAAAAAGCTCATTTTCTTCTTCTACTACCAGGGCTGTGGAATCGGAGTCGAGGAGTCGGAGGAAATTTCGGGTACCTGAAGTCAGAGTCAGTACAAAAAACTGAGGAGTCGGAGTATTTATCTACCGACTCCATTTTTGAACTTGGCACACCAATCATGAGCGATTCTTTCAGCTATAGCACCCGCTATATACACAGCACAAATGTTGCGAGCAGCTTCTGCAGCCTTAGAACCTTGATTAAAAGCAAAAAGAGGGTGGTGTCGAAAATGCTCATTTCTCTCAACTTGACATTCTATTTTAACGATCTGAAAATTAACCAATGCTGTGGAGTCGGAGTCGAGGAGTCAATTTCGGGTACCTGGAAGTCGGAGTCTGAAGTACAAAAAACATAGGAGTCGGAGTTGGAACATTTATCTACCGACTCCACAGCTCTGTCTACTACAGATACCAATAACTTTTGGTTTTAATTCTCTGTTATAGTCTCACTTGAACTACTGTTTGGTGACCCCCTAGTTTTAGAATTTCAGATTACAATATTTATATCCCTCCCACCCTCCCCCAGGTTTGCTCTTCTCCTATAGGTAATCTACCATAGTGATTTTGCACATTCCTATCAATCATAAGATACCTGTCAATACTCATCACTTAACATTCACTTCAATAATCTCCATTGCTTTAATTTGGTGTACGGTAATAACTGTGGCTCATTTGTCTTAAGAACAATCATTTAAGGTATGCCCATTCTCCAACTATCCTCTATGAGGGAAGAGATCAACAGACTCAGGTCAGGACTTGGCTGCAATTAAAGGATCTTCTAAAACTGCACTGCCTGTAGCCAACTTACTACCACCACTGCCAAAGAAGAGAAAACAACTCATGAATAAATGGATAACTGTAGGCTCTGGCAGATTACAACCACATAAGCATCCTCCCTACCAATTACTGTCCCTATATAATTCTTATGCTGTAATACAGCATTCTTATGCACAGAAAATAGACACAAGAGATACCCACAAAACCAAGACAAAGAAGCAACACATAAAAAAGCTCTTTATCTTAGGGGACTCCATTATTGGAGAATTTAGGGACTCAGTATAATTCTTATGCTGTAATACAGCATTCTTATGCACAGAAAATAGACACAAGAGATACCCACAAAACCAAGACAAAGAAGCAACACATAAAAAAGCTCTTTATCTTAGGGGACTCCATTATTGGAGAATTTAGGGACTCAATCCATGGGTCCAAACAAAGTTAAAGGCCTTCCTGGATACTCAGCTAGCAGAGATACTAACAGCATACCGACTCTAATCAAAGAAGAAAGTAAACTCTAAACTGATACTGTAATCCACTTAGGGACAAATGATCTGGCCAACAATGGCATGTTTGAAGCACAGAAAGCTTTCCAGAAGCTGAAGGTCTGAAGTCTTTGGTACAGACTTTAGCCTTTTCTGAAGTGCTCCCTACCTGTGGTAAGGGAGAGGAGATGCTTCAAAATAGAGAAATTAAATAAGTGGCTCAAAATCTGGTGTCAACAAGAAAGTTTTAGATACATAGGAGGATTGGGAAATATACGGAAAAACAAGAGACAATAGTGTAAGGATGGCCTACATCTCTCTATGATGGGAAGGAGGTTACTTGCTGAGAATTCAAACAGTATGTTACTAGGTATTTAAACTAGTGTGGGGGGTGACAAAGGGAAGCAAGTAGAAAATGCAAAAATGCAACAACAGTGGGAAAGCTAATGCTAACACCATCAACAACAAAGGGGAAGGGGAGAGTAAGCAAAACACTAAACAGAAGATACCAGTAAAATGCTGCTGGAAAGCAATGAGCACAAATGCTCACAGTTTAGCTAATAAAATTTAGGATCTGCAAGCCCTGATGTTAGAAACTAAATTAGATATTGTTGCTATCACAGAGACATGGTTCAATGATTTCCATGAGTGGAATGTAACCATACCGGGCAATAATCTTTTTAGAAAGGATAGAGATAGCAGAAGGGCTACATGTGAAAATCAATATTAAAGCAGCGGAAATACAGGGGTCCTGGAGAACAGAGAAAGCATTATGCTTGAAGACAGAAGATGAACCTCTGGTATTCATGGAAGTCATCTATAGGCCTCTGCCACAAACAGAGAAGCTGGACAAAGAGCTGATTGCAATTAACCAATAAGCTGAGTCTGAAAGGGGAGCTGCTGTTACTAGGAGATGTCTACCTGATGCGGACTAGAATGTCCCGACTGCAGACTCAGAAAGAAGAAGAGAGATGGTGAATGCCCTTCAAAAGCACTCTGCTCAAACAAATAGTGATGAAATTAAGAGAAGGGATGACACTCACAAATGGAGAAAATGTAATGTCTGGATGGGTGCCCACCTTGGTTAAGTGTGATTATATGGTATGATCTTGATTTATGAGCCAAAGCGGACTGTGAACACACTAAATTCAAAAGTCTCAGATTTCAAATGTGCTGATTTCAGTAAAATGAGAGCGTTCCTGAAGAAAGAACTGATGGGAGGATATAAGGGAAGTGGAAAGACTGTGGCAACATAGTAAATGACAGCGGATAAAGACCTGAACGGTCCATCCAGTCTGCCCTCTAACTACATGCATTACAATTTCAAAATTGAATTGTCTTTTTTCTTTGTTTCTTCTGGACACAAACTTCAGAGGTCTACCCAGTACTATCCTTAGGTTCTAAACTACTGGAGTTGCCATTGAAGCTTATCCCAGCCTATCCAAACTATCTCCTTTGTGGGATTCAGACCATGAAAGTTTGCCCATTCATGTTTTATTTAGAGATCCTCTTTGTTCATCCCACCCTTTTGGAATTTCATCACTGTTTTCCTCTTCATCACCTCCCTCGGAAGGGTATGCAAGGCATCCACCACCCTCTCCATGTAAAATAATTTCCTAACATTACTCTTAAGTCTACCACCCCTCAACATCAATTTAATATCCTCTAGTTTTACCAATTTCTCTTCTCTGGAAAAGATTTGGTCCTATATTAATACCTTTCAAATATTTAAACGTCTGCATCATTATCACCCCTGTCCCTCTCCTCCAGAGTATATATGTTGAGTTCCTCTAGTTTCTTCTCGTACTTTTATTGCACAGATCCCCTATTTTTGTCTCTTTTCTCTGGACTGCTTCAAGTCTTCTTACATCTTTGGCCAGATGCAGCCTCCAAAACTGAACAGAATACTCCAAGTGGGGCCTCACCAATTACCTATACAGGGGCATCAACATCTCCTTTCTTCTGCTGGTTATGCCTCTCTATATACAGCAGGAGTGTCAAACTCAATCGCATAAGGGGCTGAAATCTAAAACATAAGCTAAGTTGCAGGCCAAATTTTTTATTAAGATACTTAGGGGTCCTTTTATTAAGGTACGCTAACCGATTTAGCGCGCGCTAAATGCGCACCTTAATAAACGGACTCCTTAGGCTTGGTAGAAGTATAGGGTTACAACCTCTCCAACCCCACATCGGCTCTGTGATGTAAACAAAATAGACTTTTCCTCTCTTTTAGGACTTAGTTCACGCCTGCTGTCTAACACTGGCAGGATACATATTTCAAATCTGACATATTGTAATCACAAAACAAAAAATAAAATTATTTCTCTACCTTTTGTTGTCTGGCCATTATTCAAATCATGTTGTGGTCCTAGGCTCTGGTTGTCTTCTGATACCTCGCTTGCCAGGGTCTCCTTTCTTCTTCCCTTCCCCTTCCCTCCCCTGGAGGTCTGGCATCTTTCCTTTTTCTCATCACCTCCCTCTTTCTTTCATGCTGTCTTCCTTTTGTTACACTTAGTGATGTCATATCCTGCTCTTGCACCTGTTCCTGCACACCATACCTAGACATAGTAACTGCAACAACTGTAAAGCACAGTTACTTACCGTAACAGTTATTATCCAGGGACAGCAGGCAGCTATTCTCACAAGTGGGTAACATGATCCAACAGAGCCCCGATGCGGCACCTCACAAGCAGTCTTGCTTGAAGAAACTCGAAGTTTCGAGTCGCCCGCACCGCACATACACAAGTGCCTTCTCACCCAGCGTAGGGCGCGTCTCCTCAGTTCAGATAGATAGCAGAGAAGCCAACCCAGGGGAGGTGGGTGGGATGTGAAAATAGCTGCCTGCTGTCCCTGGATAACAACTGTTACGGTAAGTAACTGTGCTTTATCCCAGGACAAGCACGCAGGTATTCTCACAAGTGGGTGACCTCCAAGCTAACCAAAGTGGGATGGTGGGAGAGTTGGCAACTTAGGAGAATAAATTTTGCAATACTGCTTGGCATCCAGACAATAGTGAGAAGTGAAAGCACAGTTACTTACCGTAACAGGTGTTATCCAGGGACAGCAGGCAGATATTCTCACATGTGGGTGACGTCATCTATGGAGCCCCAGCGCGGACAGCTTTTCAAGCAAACTTGATTGAAGTTTCAAGTTTGCTACACTGCACCACGCATGTGCATGCCTTCTTGCCCACTAGAGGGCGCATCCCACCTCGTGGTCCTCAGTTCCATAACTAGCAAAGAAGCCATCCCCGGGGAGGAGGGCGGGTTGTGAGAATATCTGCCTGCTGTCCCTGGATAACACCTGTTACGGTAAGTAACTGTGCTTTATCCCAGGACAAGCAGGCAGCATATTCTCACATGTGGGTGACCTCCAAGCCAACCAAAAAAGGGCAGGTGGGAGGATGGCAATTTAGGAAAACAGATTACGTAACACCGACTGGCCAAACCGGCCGTCGCTTCTGGACAAAGTGTCCAGACAGTAGTGGGAGGTGAACGTATGAACCGAAGACCAAGTGGCAGCTTTACATATGTCTTCCATAGGAGTAGATCGGAGGAAAGCAACCGAAGCTGCCATCGCCCGGACCTTATGCCCCGTGACTCGACCCGGGAGCGTAAGCCCAGCCTGAGCGTAGCAAAAAGAAATACAAGCAGCCAACCAGTTGGACAAGGTGCGCTTGGAAACAGGGTGTCCTAAACGATTAGGATCAAAGGACAAAAACAATTGAGGAACCTTCCGATGAGACCTGGTACGTTGGAGATAAAATGCCAACGCCCTCTTACAGTCAAGCGTGTGGAGCGCCGTCTCGCCAGGATGGGAGTGGGGCTTAGGAAAGAACACAGGAAGGACAATGGACTGATTGAGGTGGAAATCAGACACAACTTTAGGTAAAAATTTAGGATGGGTGCGGAGAACCACCTTATCATGATGAAACACAGTAAAAGGCGGGTCCGCCACCAAAGCTTGCAGCTCACTAATCCGTCGAGCAGATGTGAGGGCAATCAGAAATACCACCTTCCAAGTAAGAAATTTCAGGAGAGACTTGTCGATAGGCTCAAAGGGAGGTTTCATCAGTTGAGCTAAGACAACATTCAAATCCCAAACGACGGGAGGAGGCTTCAGAGGGGGACAAACATTGATTAGACCCTTCATGAAACGCGTCACCAGAGGATGAAGCGAAAGAGAACGTCCGTCCAAGTGATGATGGAAAGCAGAAATGGCACTGAGATGCACCCGAACAGATGTTGTCTTCAGGCCGGAATTAGACAGATGTAACAAGTAGTCCAGCACCGAAGACACTGGGACCGAATCCGGATCCAGATGACGCGAGGAACACCAGGAGGAAAACCTGGTCCATTTCTGGGAATAACAAAGCCTGGTCGAGACCTTACGCGAGGCTTCCAAAACTTCCCGCACCGACTGAGAAACCGGGACCGAAGTCAAGAGGAAAGGAACCAAGCGGTCAAGTGTAACGACTGAAGATTGGGATGCAACAGCGAACCCCGACTGAGATAGCAGAGAGGGAAACACAGGCAGAAGCAGAGGCTCCCTGACACTGAGTTGAAGAAGCAGGGAGAACCAGTGTTGACGAGGCCACCGAGGCGCAATGAGAATCATAGTAGCTCTGGATGATTTGAGACGAACCAACGTCCTCAAGATCAGGGGAAAAGGAGGAAACGCGTAAAGGAACCTCCCTCCCCAGTCGAGAAGAAAGGCATCCGCTTCTAGACGGTCCAGGGAGTACATCCGAGAACAATACAGGGGTAGTTTGCGAGTCTCCGGGGAGGCAAACAGATCCACCTGCGGAGTCCCCCAGCGGTCGAAGACCTCGCGTAGGACTCTGGAGTTGAGTGACCACTCGTGCGGCTGGAGAAGCCGACTGAGTTTGTCTGCCAAGCAGTTCTGCTCTCCCTGGATATAAACTGCCTGTAGGAAGATGTTCTGGGAGATCGCCCATTCCCAAAGGCGCAGTGCTTCCCGGCAAAGGGACCAAGAGCCTGTCCCACCTTGCTTGTTCACATAATAAATGGCCACCTGGTTGTCCGTTCGCACGAGGACTACCTGATCGCGGAGTACGTGGCAGAATGCTCGAGCCGCCAGAAAGATGGCACGAAGCTCCAACACATTGATGTGACAGCTTCGGTCCTCCGCCGACCACAGGCCCTGGGTTCGCAGACCGTCGAGGTGGGCCCCCCACGCGTACTCCGAGGAGTCCGTGGTCAGAACCTTGCGATGTGGAGGGAAGAGAAAGAGCAAACCCCTGGAAAGATTCGAAGAGTAGGTCCACCAACGGAGCGATCGTCTCAAAGAAGGAGTCACCGTTATGAGACAAGAGACAGGATCGCAATCCTGGCGCCACTGAGAGGCCAGAGTCCACTGAGGAATTCTCAGGTGCAGTCTGGCGAACGGAGTGACGTGGACCGTAGACGCCATGTGGCCCAGAAGCATCATCATGCGCTGAGCTGACACAACCGGTAGCCGAGAAATCAGACGGCTCAACCGAACTAAAGCCTCCAACCGAGGAGGAGGGAGGAACGAACGAAGGTGAACAGTGTCCAGCACTGCGCCTATAAATTGAAGTGATTGGGTCGGGCACAACTGTGACTTGGAAAAGTTTACTTCGAACCCCAGTCGCTGAAGGAAGATGATAGACTGTCGGGACGCTGAGATAACCCCCTCCCTGGTGGGGGCCTTGATCAGCCAATCGTTCAGGTATGGGAAGACCTGAAGTCCCCGAGACCTCAGGGCTGCAGCGACTACCACCATACACTTCGTGAAGACTCGAGGGGACGAGGCCAGGCCGAAGGGGAGGACCCGGTACTGAAGGTGTAGCTCGCCCACCTGGAACCGTAAGAATTTGCGGAAGGTGGGATGCACCGGAACATGGGTATACGCTTCCTTCAGGTCCAGGAAGCACATCCAGTCCCCTTCCTCCAAGAGAGGATACAATACCGGAAGTGACAACATCCGGAACTTCTCCCGGACCAGGAACTTGTTGAGCTTTCTGAGGTCTAGAATGGGGCGCAAGTCCCCGGTCTTTTTTAGGACCAAAAAGTAACGGGAGTAAAACCCCCGCCCCCGCTGATCTGGGGGTACAGGTTCCACCGCCCGAAGCCTCAACAAGGCCCTGGCCTCGGCCATGAGGATGGGGAGCTGGGTCCGATTGTATGGGCAAGCCCCCGGTGACTGTTCCGGCGGCGCAGACCAAAAGTTGAGAGAGTAACCCTCGGATACGGTCCGGAGAACCCAAGCGTCGGATGTTATCTCGGTCCAAGCCGCATAAAAGGACCGGAGTCGACCCCCTATGGGAAGGGGGTCCGGCGCGATCGTGGAGGAGGACCGGCCCCATCCGCATAGCCCGTCTAAAGGACGGCGCTGGCTTGGACGGACCCTGCGCCGGAGGTTTTGTTTGTCCCCCTCTACCCTGTTGAGGTGGACGCCATGGCGGAGGCCTAGAAAAGGCCGGTGTCGACTTCTGAGGGTAACGCCTCGGAGGAGGCCAGAAGGGTTTCTGCGGCGTGGCCCGAGGTTTCGGACGGACCAACGAGCGCTCCTGCTCGGACAACCGTTTGGTCGCCGCCTCTAGGGATTCATCGAATAACTCGGACCCTACGCAAGGTAAATCCGCTAGGCGTTCTTGCAGGTTTGGATCCATATCGAGGGTGCGCAGCCACGCTAGTCGGCGCATAGCTACAGCAAATGCAGACACCCTCGACACCAGCTCAAACGCGTCGTACACAGCGTGAAAGAGGTACAGGCGTAATTGAGACAGGTTGGACATAAACCTGGCGAATCCTTCCCTACGGGAATCTGGCAGATCGTCGTGATACTGCGGAAGGTCCTTCACCATGCCCCGTAAATAGGATGAGAAGGTAAAGGCATAATTGAGAACCCTGGTTGCCATAAGGGAATTCGAATAGAGGCGACGGCCAAACTTGTCCAGGGTCCGACCCTCCCTGCCGGGCGGGACCGCCGCAGAAACTCTGGAGGGTTGTGACTTTTTCAGCGCCGACTCAACCAGCAAAGACTGGTGGGAGAGTTGAGCCTTATCGAATCCCTTGGGTGGGATAGTCCTATATTTGGACTCCATCTTAGACGGCACCGCTGTGACCGTAAGAGGTGAAGTCAGGTTCTTAAGGAAGGTCTGATGGAGGACCTTATTCAAGGGAAGTCGGGGGGTTTCCCTCGGGGGAGTGGGAAGGTCCTGCTCCTCGAGGAACTCTTTGGTGTATTGAGATCCCGCCATGAGGTCTAGACCCAAGGCACGTGCCATGTCCTGCACGAAAGTGGAAAAAGAGGACGGTCTGGCTGGCGGCGAGGGGGTTCTCGACCTCTCCGCCGAACAGAAGGGGGAAGCCTCGTGGGAATAGCGTGGTTCCCTACCGGACCCGGATTCCCAAGAGGCCAGATCCAATGGCCCCGACGGGGTCGGAGAACGTTTACGTCCCGAAGAACCCCTGGGAGAGGCACCAGGTGTCCGAGGCACCGAGGCACGCCCCCTCCTCTTTGGCGAGGAGTCACACGAACCCCCTCGCGCAGGGGAACGGAGCAACCTCGGATTATCGAGGCGGAGCTCCGAGACCCGCAATGCCTCGTCCCCGAGCGGCGAGGAGCGACCACGTCGTCGAGGAGAACCTCGCGAGCGCTTAGGCTTCCTCGGACGACGCCTCGTCCGAGGCCGACCCGAGGGCGAGGAGTCCCGGGAGGTCCTCGAGGAAGAGGAGGAGATCCGCCTCACCCTGCGCACCTTGTCACGGGGCCTAACGCTACTCTCAGGCGGGGCCCCCGAGGCCGAAGTCGAGGGTAAGGTCGGGGTCGGTGCCGCCCCGGTACCCGAGGCCGAGGGAATCGAGACTGAGGCCGCCGAGGCCGAAGCCTGCTGCAAGTGCTCGAGGGCCCCAGACAGCTCCGAGGCAATCAATGCTCGGAGCAAGTCTTGGAACGCCGGGATCCCCACCATGGTAGGCAGGTCCGAGGCCGGTGGATGCTCCCTGGAGGGCGACCTCGGTCTCGAGTATTCCCTCGGGGCATTAGTGGCCGTAGTTCTTGGCGGGGCCGAGGACGACCCACCCGCCGTCGAGGAGCCCGAAGATGGCTTCTTCGTCGACCCTGGAGTCGGGGATGGAAGAGAGGACTTACCCGAGGCAGGCTTAGCTGAAGGAGTCGGCTTCGATGTCGAGGGACGAGGCGAAGCAGAGGGTCCCGAGGCCGAGGTCAAGGCCGGGGCCAAAGCTGAGGCCGACTTCGAGGCCTTCCCCGGCGCGGAGTCAACCGCGAAGAGCTCCGCCATCCTGGCACGGCGTCGGCGGAGCGCTCTGGCCTGAAAGGTGGAGCACCGATCACAAGAGTCAGTCGGATGCTCGGGCCCTAAGCAGAGCAAGCACCACCGGTGTGGGTCGGTAATGGAAAGTAACCGCTCACACCGGGTGCACTTCTTGAAACCCGTCAAGGGACGGGACATGAAAAACCGACCCGGCCGAAAGCAAGGCCGGTCGCGGCCGCGGCTCACGGGAGCCCCCGGAGCCAAACAAAATAAAGGTGGTTTTTTTTTTGTTTTTTTTTTAACGAACAATCAAAACAACAAAAAGCAACGAAGTACAGCACAGCGACTGATCAAAATTCACCGGACGCGGCGACAGAAGGCAAAAAAGAGCAGAGCTCAATTTCCACAGGGCTTCTGGCTCCGCGGAAAAAACTGAACTGAGGACCACGAGGTGGGATGCGCCCTCTAGTGGGCAAGAAGGCATGCACATGCGTGGTGCAGTGTAGCAAACTTGATACTTCAATCAAGTTTGCTTGAAAAGCTGTCCGCGCTGGGGCTCCGTAGATGACGTCACCCACATGTGAGAATATGCTGCCTGCTTGTCCTGGGATAAGGTATGAACCAAGGACCATGTAGCAGCTCTACAAATTTCCTCAATAGGTGTAGATCTGAGGAAAGCTACAGAAGCTGCCATTGCTCTGACCTTATGGGCTGTGTCTTTACTGTGAAGGGGTAATCCAGCCTGGGCATAGCAGAAAGAGATACAAGCCGCCATCCAGTTGGAGATGGTACGCTTAGAGATAGGACATCCCAACTTGTTCTGATCAAAGGAGATGAAAAGTTGAGGAGCGGTTTGGTGCGTTCCAGATAGAAAGCCAAAGCACGCTTACAATCCAGAGTATGAAGAGCTGATTCTCCAGGATGAGAATGAGGCTTTGGAAAAAACACTGGATTGATTGAGATGAAATTCCGAGACAACTTTAGGAAGGAATTTTGGATGAGTGCGAAGAACCACCTTGTCATGATGGAACACTGTAAAAGGTGGATCCACAACCAATGCTTGAGGCTCACTAACTCGACGAGCAGAAGTGAGGCCAATGAGAAACACAACTTTCCAAGTGAGATACTTCAGATGAGCCTTGTCAATAGGTTCAAATGGAGGTTTCATAAGCTGAGAAAGAACAATATTGAGGTCCCAAACCACTGGAGGCGGTTTGAGAGGAGGATTGACATGGAAAAGTCCTTTCATAACTTTGAAGCGGCTGATGGAAAGCAGCAATTGCACTAAGATGGACTCGTATCGATGTAGACTTGAGGCCAGAATGAGAAAGGTGCAAAAGATAGTCCAAAACTGAAGATAAGGAGGAATGTTGAGGCTCCTGATGATGAGAAAAACACCAAGTAGAAAATCTAGTCCATTTTTGGTGATAGCATTGTCTAGTAACAGGCTTCCGTGAAGCTTCCAAAACATCCCTCACAGCTTGTGAAAACTGGAGAGGAGTTACGTTGAGAGGAACCAAGCTGTCAGGTGGAGAGACTGCAGGTTGGGATGAAGCAGAGATCTCTGATGCTGTGTATGCAGTGATGGAAACACTGATAGAAGGAAGGGCTCCCTGCTTCTGAGTTGAAGAAGAAGGGAGTACCCAAGGTTGCCTGGGCCACCGAGGAGCAATCAGAATCATGGTGGCATGATCGGACTTCAGCTTGACCAGAGTCTTTTGAATGAGAGGAAATGCATACAGAAAGAGATTCGTCCAGTCCAGAAGAAAAGAATCTGCCTCGAGGCGATGAGGAGTGTAGATCCTGGAGCAGAACTGAGGCAGCTTGAAGTTGTGGGAGACTGCAAAGAGGTCTATCTGAGGCATTCCCCCACAGAGAGAAAATGTGATGAAGGGGTGTGGAATGGAGAGTCCATTCGTGAGGTTGAAGAAGACGACTCAAGTTGTCTGCTAAGGCATTGTCCGCCCCCTGAATGTAGATAGTTTTGAGGAAGGTGTTGTGGCGAATTGCCCAATCCCAAACTTTCAGAGCTTCTTGACAGAGGGAGGCCGATCCTGTGCCTCCCTGTTTGTTGACATAATACATGGCGACTTGGTTGACCGTGCGAATAAGGACTACACGGTCGTAAAGCAGATGTTGAAAAGCATTGAGAGCATTGAAGATCGCCCTGAGTTCCAGGAGATTGATGTAACACTGTCGATCCGTACTGGTCCAATAGCCTTGAGTACGGAGACCATCCAGATGAGCCCCCCAAGCGTAAGTCGAAGAGTCGGTCGTGAGCACCTTCTGATGGGGGGGGGGTATGAAAAAGTAAGCCTCTGGATAGATTGGAAGAGAGCATCCACCAGCGAAGAGACTGTGTCAGAGCAGGAGTGACCTGGATGTGTCGAGTCAGAGGGTCGGAAACCTGCGTCCATTGAGATGCCAGTGTCCACTGAGGAATTCTGAGGTGAAATCTGGCAAAAGGAGTCACGTGTACTATAGATGCCATGTGGCCCAGAAGAACCATCATGTGCCTCGCCGAGATGGACGGGCGAGAGGACACTGAATGACAAAGATGGAGAAGAGCTTCCAGACGTTGCAGAGGGAGGAACGCTCCGAGTTGGATAGTATCCAGAACAGCTCCAATGAAGGGAAGAGTCTGGGAAGGTTATAGATGGGATTTTGGAAAGTTTATCTTGAACCCCAGACTCTGCAGGAACCAGATAGTGCGCTGAGTCGCCAGGACGACTCCCTGAGATGTGGAATCCTTTATGAACCAGTCGTCCAGGTAGGGAAACACCTGAAGACCATGGTTCCTGAGCGCTGCGGCCACCACAACCAGACATTTGGTGACGACTCTGGGTGACGATGCCAGGCCGAAAAGGAGCACTCGGTATTGAAGATGAAGATGTCCCACCCGAAATCTGAGGTATTGACGGGAGGCCGGATGAATGGGAATGTGTGTGTAGGCCTCCTTGAGATCCAGAGAGCATAACCAGTCGTTCTGATCGAGGAGGGGATACAGAGATGCCAGGGTCAGCATGCAAAACTTTTCTTTGACCAGATATTTGTTGAGCACTCTGAGATCCAAAATAGGACGCAGATCGCCTGTCTTCTTCGGAACAAGGAAGTACCGGGAGTAAAACCCTTGTTCTGTTGAGCCAAAGGAAACGGCTCAACAGCCCGGAGCTGCAGCAAAGCTTGAGCTTCCTGAAGAAGAAGGGCGGTCTGGGCAGAGGAGGAAGGATACTCTATTGGAGGATGTTCCGGAGGAACTTGATGGAACTGAAGAGAGTATCCCTCCCTTAAGATGGAAACGACCCAGAGGTCGGAGGTAATAGCCGTCCATCGGTGGTAAAAATGATGGAGACGACCTCCGATAGGGGGAAAAATGGGGAAAGGCAGATCGACTGACATTATGCTTTGAAGGAGACAGTCAAAAAGGCTGAGGAGCCTTGGGGACAGCAGACGGCTGAGGATTCTGCCGCTGCTTCTGTGGATGCTGCCTCTTAACAGGCTGACAGATGTTTAGGTGGAAAATGCCGCTGGTAAATCAAAGGCGGGCATGAAGGACGAGGAGGAGCTGGCTTTGGCTTCGGACGGAGAATAGATTGGAAAGACTTCTCGTGGTTGCCGCCTCAATGGACTCATCGAAGAGGTCAGTACCAGCGCACGGGACATTAGCCAGCCTGTCCTGCAGATTGGGGTCCATGTCGATGGTCCAGAGCCACGCAAGGCGTCGCATAGCTACCGAGCCAGCAGTAGCCCGAGCAGACAGCTCTGCTTCAGTTGCAACCGGAGTTGGGACAAAGAAGCCAGGACTTCCTGGTACTCAAAATGTGCTCGAGAATCCAAGTAGGGCATGAACTTGGGAAGGACAGACAAGAAAAATTCAAAATAGGTAATAAAATGAAAATTGTAATTGAGAACTCTGGACGTCATCATAGAGTTCTGGTAAATGCGCCTGCCGAACCTGTCCATCGTCTTGCCCTCCCTGCCAGGTGAAACAGTGGCATATACCTGGGAGGGGTGAGACCGCTTCAATGAAGATTCCACCAAAAGGGATTAATGGGATAGCTGGGCATCGTCAAACCCCTTATGATGAACCATGCGTTAACTAGAATCCAATTTTCCCGGAACAGCGGGGATGGAATAGGGGGTCTCCAGACAGCGGACAAAGGTCTGATCCAGCAGCTTATGAAGAGGAAGAGGAAGCTTGAGGGATTCAGCAGGAGGTTGAGGGAGATGCATGGTCTCGAGATACTCCTTTGAAAATTTGGACCCAGTGTCCAGTTGAATGTCCAATTCAGCTGCCATCTGACGGAGAAAAGAAGAAAAAGACAGCTGGTCAGCCAAAGCAGTGCCTCGAGAGGGACTCGAGGACATCGAGGCCTCTTGATCCAATGAGGACGGGGAAAAAGACCCCACCGTGTCCTCGAGCTCCGGCAGCAGAGGAGGCGAAGTAGATGGTGGAGAAAACTGAAGAAAAGGCTGCTTCCGATGAGGCGAGGCATGCCTGGAGGAGTGCTTTGAAGAATGCCTCGATCGATGATGCAAGCTGTGCCTCAAAGCAAGCCTTGAAAAACGAGATGAATGGGTCTTCGCTGAGGCCCCCAGAGAGTGGATGGGGCTGGAAGCGGTGGATCGAAGCAGAGGTGGTTGACTGGAAGAACCACGAGGCACTCGCAAAGACTCTACTCCTTGCATCGAGTGAATCGGTTCCAATGGAGGCATGGGCAAAGACTCTGCTCCTTGCAATGCATGCATCGATGCCAGACCAGACACTCGCAGAGACTTTGCTCCCTGTAGAGTGTGTGTGTACTGCTGAGGCACTGGAAGCGGCTCGACCTCACGGGAGGCCTCCGCGTGCCCAGGCTTGATTTGAGAGAGAAGCTTCGGCCCCATCGTGGTAAAGAGCTGAATGAATTGCTTCTCAAGTAAGGTCTGGAACGAAGCCGGCAAGGATGGATCCGTGTCTCCAACGGGACCACCTACACAGGCTTCGTGCTCCCTCGAGGTAGTGTGAGAGTGCTTGGAATTAGAAGCCTTGGGCACTTTGAGCACTACCAGGGGAATGGGCTGCTTCGCTATCTGACCTGAAGAGACAGAGGAAGGCACCGCAGCCTGAGTTGAAGACAGAGCCAGAACAAACGAGGCCGGTTTGATGAGGCTTGGAGCAGAAGATGTGGAAGCCTGAGGAGCCTCGGGAGAGGCCGATGGTGAAGGGTCCTTCGAAGACGAAAGCTCCCTCGAAGACTCCATGCTGAACAGCGACTTCCACAAGATGCAACGACGCTTGAAAGCACGGGCTGTAAGTGTTGAGCAAGGCTGGCACGATTTCGGAAGGTGTTGAGGCCCGAGACACCGAAGACAGCGTCGATGAGGGTCCGTCAATGAAATCGCACGCTGGCACTTGGAACACTTTTTAAAACCGGTTGCAGGCCAGGACATAGGCTGTAAAAGCTCCGCCGCAAGATCAAAGCCGCGGGGCTGCGGCCACATGGCCTGCCCGGTCGAACCGATGTAAATTTTATTTAATTTATTTATTTATTTTTTAAAAACAATAAAAGTACGACGAAAATCAGTGATTAAAAGAAAAAGAGAATTACAAACAGGAATATGGTGGGATCCAAGATGGCCGCTGCATCTCTGCTGCAGTGAGGACGCCACTGAGATTTACTTACAAACAACAATGCCGAAGAGACGGGGCAGGAACGTTGGAGGAGCCTCCCGGCGACCCATAGCCCCCTCGGTTACTATTGACGATTTTCTTCGGTGCCTACAGCAGGAGCAGGAAGAGTCAGGAGTCAGCTCGTTAGGGACACCGTCGGAGAGTAGTGCGGTGGTGAGATCCTCAGGGCTTGATGTTACCCTTAGCCCCGACGTCAGGACGCCACCCCTTCAACCGACGTCGCAGGCAGCCAGCTCTCCACGGGACCAGAATGCACCCGAAGAGGTAGCTCTCTCGTCTCCAGAGGCCAGTGTTATGGAAGGCTCCCCAAATGGAACAACTCAGAGTGACATGCTCTCTCTGCCAGGACCTGCAACCGGGACAACGGAGGTTAGGGGAGCACAAGACTTCACTGAGGTAAAACTAATTTCAGAAGTCTTATACTACACAATTACAACTTTTTTTCTTCTACCAAACCCCCTAAAGTCACACTTGAAGCACTATGGGACTTGGTAGTGAACTTGGGGAATTCCTTAAATCCTCAAATAAAAAGTTTGGATAAAGAATTAAAAGAACAGAAAGGAGAAATAAAACTGATAAAACAGGACATATCTCAGTTAAAATTAGAGACACAAAATACAAGTAAGGAGCTAACATCGTTAAAACAAAATCAAGATTTGTTAGTTAAAGACAATATAATACTCAGGAGGAAGTTGGAAGCTCTGGAGAATAATGGCCGAGCTAACAATTTGAGATTTATAAATTTTCCTAAGATCTTATCAACTTCCCTTAGAGAAATGGTGAAACGTTACTTTATGGAAATATTGAAAATTCCTGAAAGCTCTTTACCTCCTCTTACAAGAGTATACTATCTTCCTGCCAAGTCCCAATCCAAAGAAGAAGAAAAAATTGAGGAACACCGGGACAGACCACAGGACATTTCCGCAATTCTGGAACAATCGGATAGAGAATTGGCTGTTTCAGCCACTCTCTTGTTGTCTGTGGCTTTGGCTCCAGACAAGGATTGAATATTAAAACTCTTCTTTAAAAATAGATCCAAGGACTTCCTGGGACATCATATTCAGATTTTTCCTGATGTCTCTAGAGAGACTCAAAAAAGAAGGAAAGAATTTCTACTTCTGAAACCTGGAGTGACTCAAATAGGGGGTATTTTCTTTTTGAGATATCCATGTAAATGTGTAGTTAGATATTTATCCTTGAAATATATTTTTACAGAGCCATCTCATCTGATAAGTTTTCTCTCAATGAAACGTCTTGAGAAAGGAATAACTGCACCTAAGGAAGGTTAGCTCCCTGTACTGTAGTAGACATGGTTTTCCTGTCAACTTATTTGACTTATTTTGTTCTACTCTTTAAATCTTGGATCCAATTATTGAGGACTAGTGTGCAATCAAATCAGTTTATCTTTATTTTATTTATGTACTTTTATTTTCAAATTTAACTGTCTATTACTGTATATTTTCAATTTTGGGAACTTAGTTTATGCCTATGACCGCACTTTGCTGTACAAGATGTATATGCTTGGTAATATTATAAAATTCTATAAATAAATAAATTAAAAAAAAAAAAAAAAAAAGAGAGAGAAAAAGAACCCAAAACTGCGGACTTCAGAAGGCACAAGTAAAAATACTTCACGCAGAGAGTCGAAGATGGACTTCTCGGCTCCGCAGAAAAGTAAGAACTGAGGAGACACGCCCTGTGCTGGGCGGGAAGGCACTCACGCATGCGCGGTATGGGCGACTCGAAACTTCGAGTTTCATCAAGCAAGACTGCTTGTGAGGCGTCCGCATCGGGGGCTCCGTTGGATCACGTTACCCACTAGTGAGAATACCTGCCTGCTTGTCCTGGGATAATACCAGTCGATGTGGCATTATTCCTCAACGACATATCCCAGACAAGTACCATCGATGTAGACGCCACAGTACTGAAGAAAAACTGCTACTGCAAGGAAATACTGCATAAAGGCTCGATGATCATTGATGCTACAATGTTAGAAGAACCTGGATGCCCTTCAAAATGACAATCTGTATCAATGTCCATCAATGAAGAGGAGGCACCATCACCATGTAACATCAAAGCATGAGTGTCTGTAAAGATAATGCGCTTCAGAAATGACAACCTGTATTGCCCAGAAAGCCATGCATCAAATGGACTTGATGCTTAATTGGCAGGGCATTGTCTACTGTGATGCATCTGTGTCGACATGGTTGAAAGCATCGGTTACAGAAAGGCATGCATCAAATAGACTCGATGCTAATATGCCACCGATGCAAGTAGAAGGAGGTATTGATGTAAACCAGTACCAGTCAGACCCAGTTGCTGGAAATCCGACTCCAGATCTATACACTGAAATAAAGAAACAAAAGAAAAACTTTGACATAAACAATAGTGTTTATCTTCTTCTAATTTATAGCCCTGGAGTCAGATACAGTCAGAGAGGGTGAGCTGGGGTAGAGTAGAAACAAGGCCAAAAATCCATCGATCACAGTAGGAAGTAAGGATGGAGATTCATGTGAAGGCTGAACAACGAAGTTTTAAAGTCCAAAACTTCTTTTCCTTTCTACTTTTCTTCTACACTTGTTTTTCATAAGATGAGTAAAGAATGGAAAGAAGAAACTTGAAAAATTTTATAGAAAAATATAAATGGGAGGCAACTTGATGGAGAAAGAGATACGTTTTCATGCCATGGAAAATGAAAAACGGATGACTTCGCGAGCTGGCGTCGGGCACTGACTAATGGGAACGGGAACAGGGGAATAAAAAAATACATCGAGATAAAAATAAAAAAATAAAAGGCGAGGGAAAGGGGGAAGGGAAAATACAATAAGAAGGGGATTGATTCTTAATAAGCATTTATCGATCTCTGCTGGAGCTTTTGTCAGTCAAACAGATGGTCAAAGAGCTGAAACTCGGTGACCTCAAGATACCAAAGGAGGACTCTTCTAACATCTAACTTCATCAAAATCCGGTCCCATTTCTTAGAACCAGTGAACTGGAAAGCAGGTAAACAGAGCTAGAATGCCGAAACAACCTTCGGCAAAAAGGAAGGGATGGTGTGTAGAAAAACTCCAATGTCTGAGATTTTCAGGAAAGGCTCTCTACACGAGAGAGCCTGGTACTCCGAGACTCATCTCGCTGGTGTCAAAGCTACCAGTAAACAGCCTTTATCATTAAATCCAGCAGACGTTTGTTCCAGTGATTCGAACAGAGCTTTAGTAAGACCCCACAGAACCACATTAATATGGATCCCAGGAAAGGAACAGAGGCTTGACTGGTCTGATGCAGAGAGCATCCTTCAGAAATCTGGCAATGTCTGGATGAGATGCCAGAGTAATCTGCGGTCTTCGGCCCTGAAACAAGAGAGTCCTGTGACTTGAACCTGAACATTATACCACTGCTGTAGCATTGTCAGAGAAGACTCGGACTGCTTGACCCTACAGAGTTTTTACAATTTCATCAGAGCAAGCCAAATGAGAAAGTGACCAACACCCCTGAATCAGTTGACAGTTTCAATGAGCATCCCAGCCAAGGGGACTGGCATCTGTCATTACAACCACCCAGGAAGCTATTCGAAGAGGCATACCTTTGGATTGGGACTAAGAGCGGAGCCACCAATCCTTGCTGGCTCGAGCTTCTACGTTCCGAAATAGAGACTAAAGTGTCAGTCTATGGGTATTAGAGTGAGAGCAACACATGCTGGAGAAGATGCATGTGGGCCCTCATCCAAGGAACCACATCTATTGTGTCCTCCACTGAACCAAGGACTTGAAGATAGTCCCACACCGACACAAAGCTGACTTGTCCAGAAAACACGAAATCTGAGAGCAAAGCTTCTGTAGCCAGACTGAATTATGTCCAGAATCCAACGGTCAGCCTGTAGAAATGCTGAGAGGAAGCCCCCAATTTGAAGAGGGATCGCCTTTGACCTGGCATTATTGTGATTTCTTGGTGAAAAGAGCAACACAAGGTGCTGAGGTCTGGCTACGCCTGGATCTGGATAACCTCTGGCAGGTGGAACTGGAATATTGTCAAGACCGCCTGAAGCCACAAAAATTAGATTGCCCAGAGACTCTAGGACTGTTGTCAGGCAAAATCTTAGGGTAACAGTCCACCACAGAGTTCATGAGATCATCCAGACTAATACTAAATAACTGTCTCTTGAAAGGGAGTCTTGCTGAGAGTAGCTTTAGAGGTGGAACCTCAAACTCATTGTCTGATCTTAATCATTCTAAGACTAGAGATTGAATAAGCTGACGCTTTATCTATGACACGAATAATGTCAGAGAGCATCGACTACATAATCCACTGCAGATAAAAGGAGCTGAGGGAGTGGCTCATCGCCTTCATGCTCCAAAGTATGCAGCCTAGAAAGACAGGCACATGTGACAAAGGACGCCGCTGAGGTCGCTTTGACTCCTGAAGCCACTGCCTCAAAAAGTCTCTTTTGAACTACATCTACTCAGCAGTTCTTCATATTCTTAAGCACCACACCGCCTTGACTCAGAAGTGAAATACATTTAGTAACCTGTGCATCCAAGAAATCCACTTTAGGCTGACTAAAAAGCTCCGAGACCAAGATATGAATGTCTGGATGCCAGGGAAAAGCAGAGGATTGAACCCTAAATCCATATGAGGAAGAGGAAGTATAAGGAGCTAGCTGGGAGTTGAAATTTAACCCATGCAAAGACTCAAATGAGATCCGGCAGAGCAGTGGGCTTAAATAAGCACAAAACCATGGGGTCATCTCCAGGATCTAAAGCAGTATATCACAAACTGCGTGCCACGGCACACTAGTGTGCTTCCTGAGATTTCAAGTGTGCTGTGGCACACTGGACAAGAAGAGAGGCTCCAGTGCTGGAGTCAGCTGACTTGCAACTTCCTGCTGTCGTCGCGTATGTCGGAACTCTTGCCTTCATCTTGTCTCTGCACCCCCGGATCAGCAGCGGCAGCTGTGTGTGCTTTTAATTTCGCCACTCAGCTGCCACTAGCAGTAGTTTAAATGCAGTTTCTTGAGGCAGCCTCGGGGCCTTTGTAAGGCCAGTCCACTTCGATGACACAAGGTGGACCGGCCTAGCAAAGGCTCCGAGGCTGCTTGATGAAACCGTGGCTAAACTAATGCTAGCAGCAGCTGTGTGGCGAAGTTTAAAGCACACAGCTGCTGTTAAGCTAGAGGGAGAAGAGGTGCTGCTGGACCTGGCAGAAGGGGAGGGAAAGTTAAGGGAGAAGAAATGTTGCTGGACCTGGTAGAAGGGGAGGGAAAGGGAAGGGAGAAGAGGTGCTGCTGGACCTGGCAGAAGGGGAGAGAAAGGGAAGGGAGAAAAGGTGCTACTGGATCTGGCAGAAGGGGAGGGAAAGGAAAGGTGCTAAGCACTGGAGAGCAGGGGGAGATGGTGCATGGGGAGAGAGCATGTTGGGTTGGGTTGGGGAGTGAGGAGGGATGCCACTCGAGGGAAGAGGCAGGAACAGAGAAAGCGTGCAGGAGGCAGAAAGTGTTAGACTCATGGAGAGGAAGAGAAGGATGGGGAGAACAGAAAGGAGGGAAGGAGAAATGTCACACTCGGGGGAAGAGGGCAGAGTGTGAAAAAGAGATAGAGATGGTTAGGGGAGGGAAGGAGGACAGGAGGAAGAGAGAATGAAATGTTGGACTGGTGGAAAGGAGGAATAAATGCTGGACTGGGCGGGGGAAGGGGCAGAAATGAGAGAGAAATGTTACAATGGAGGGGAGGAGAGATGACTAAAGGAAGGGAAAGATACCAGACCAGGGAACGGAAGGGAAGGAGGGGAGTCTGGTAGCGCTACAGAAATAATAGTAGTAGAGAGTGATGTCAGGGGGGGTGGAAGGAGAAATCAGACTACTGGAGGGGGGGAAGGAGAGAGATGTCAGACTACTGGAGGGGGGGAAGGAGAGAGATGTCAGACTACTGGAGGGGGGGAAGGAGAGAGATGTCAGACTACTGGAGGGGGGGAAGGAGAGAGATGTCAGACTACTGGAGGGGGGGGAAGGAGAGAGATGTCAGACTACTGGAGGGGGGGGAAGGAGAGAGATGTCAGACTACTGGAGGGGGGGAAGGAGAGAGATGTCAGACTACTGGAGGGGGGGAAGGAGAGAGATGTCAGACTACTGGAGGGGGGGAAGGAGAGAGATGTCAGACTACTGGAGGGGGGGAAGGAGAGAGATGTCAGACTACTGGAGGGGGGGAAGGAGAGAGATGTCAGACTACTGGAGGGGGGGAAGGAGAGAGATGTCAGACTACTGGAGGGGGGGAAGGAGAGAGATGTCAGACTACTGGAGGGGGGGAAGGAGAGAGATGTCAGACTACTGGAGGGGGGGAAGGAGAGAGATGTCAGACTACTGGAGGGGGGGAAGGAGAGAGATGTCAGACTACTGGAGGGGGGAAGGAGAGATATGTCAGACTACTGGAGGGGGGAAGGAGAGAGATGTATTTGACCGAAACCCCACCCCCGCGGACTGATGGATGCGCTACAGCAGTGTTTCTCAACATGCGGTACGTATACCCTTAGGCTGCTTGTTGGGGGTATTCAGCCTGGCTACCAGAGGGTATTCCCGTCTTTAGAAGCCGCCACCACCAGGGATCTTGCGAGACTGCTCGCTCCCTGATGTAGCTGGGGATTCCTCCCTCCCTGCCCACCCCCACCCAAAGCCAACCCAGTTCTTGTTTGAGCCACACTCGCTCCTTCAGTCTTCAGCAGCACTTCTTGTGCAGGCAGCAATGGCGCAGGCAGCGATTTCCACGCTGCTCATAAGTAGCTGACCTGGAAACCTTCTCTCCAACGTCAGATGGAAGGCTTGTGGGTCAGCCACATGTAGTGTTTGAATCAATGCCTTTGCCATCCCTGCAAGGGGTGCTGCTAAAGACAGAAGGAGTGAGTGCAGCTTGAACAAGAACTGGGTCGGCATCCCTGGCAACGGACAGGAATGCGGGATCCCTAGTGGCTACTTACATGCAGGGAGGGGGCACAAACTAGAAACAGAAGGGAGGGGGTATGAACATGGGACACAGAAGGGAGGAAAGGGGGGACTAACTTGGGACATAGGAGAGAGGGAATAAGGAGAATTGTTGGGAATGAGTGTGTGAGAGGGAAAGATGGTGGCACATGGGAAAAGGAAGAGAGGAAAACTGGTCTTATAGAGGAGGGAGAGAGATCAGTGTTCTCCCTAGAGCCTTTTAATCGGGCGCTCCGCCCAGCTAATTTAGATAACCACCCAGCTGTCATCTCAGTCGCAAATCCTGCTGCTCAAATATTTTTATTTTTTAAACACCCTCTCACTGGCTTGGGGATTCCCCAGGCACAGCCTGAAGAGCCTGAAGTTCAACATTTGACTCCCGCCTCAGCCTGACTTTTTTTCTACTGCAGAGCAGCGCACAGGTGTACTGTGGTTTTGATCCCACAGCTGACTCCTTAAACGTTTGCCACTTGCCAGCTAACTGGCATTCCTGTAGTTTCAACGCGCAGGCCACTGCATGCATCGGAGACCCCAGCGGACAGATAGGCGTACGTGAGCCACTTTCGCTTGAGCAACTGGTGCAGAGCATGTGCGGGCTGCGTGAGTTTGTGACGTGTGCGCCAACGGGGAAATCCGGACATGTAGTGGCCATAACCCTAGAGGAAGGCTATTCTTTGTTATGTTCTGCTGATGTCTCTGTCCTGACCCAAACTCCCCTGCAGATTTACTTTGTAAAGTTCCCATTGCTGAAGCCCAGTCTGTTTACCTGTAATTACTTCCCCCCCTCTCATAAATATTCAGAAGTGAATGGGCGCTTCCATTAATACTCCCTCCCCGGGTCTGCCTGGCAAGAAAGTCCAAGGCTTCGCGGCTTGACTAGGCCCAGGCCCGTTCTGTACCGTTAGCGATGAGCTCGGCCGAAACCTGCTTGACGAGCTCGGTGATCCGTTCCCACTGGCACTCTGAGCAGCAGCGCTCGATATCCGTCTCCAGCCAGGAGTCCGACCTCTTGGTGGCCATGAGCCGTACCGGGCCAGTTAGCTGCCGGCCTCCAGAGCCACTGCAGCAGAGTACAGCTCAATGCAGGTGGGCGCAGCGGGGGTCGGAGACCATCGGCCAGGTTGCAGCCTAAGAGAGTCCGAGAGGGGCGAGTTGGGGGATCGAAAAGAGAGCAGAAGCAGCGAGCCATGTACAAAGCCGCGCTGCGAATCTGAACTTCAGCTGCAGTTTAAAAAAATAAAAAGGATCTAATATAAATGTAATTACGTTGAAAAAGTGCTACTATGATTAACTATATCTATAGCGCTACCAGACATACACAGCACTGTACTGAGTCACAAAGACAGTCCCTTCAGACAGTCCCTTCTCAAAGAGCTTACAATCTAGACACAGACAAACAGGATATCGTGGATACTGTTAAGGGGAACTATTGCTGGCTGGGTTGGAGGGCAGAGGGAAAAGGTGTGAGGCAGCCTGAGTATCCTGAACTCTGCCTGGTATGAGGAACGTAGAGCCGTGGAGTTTCACATGGGCACGCTGCTGAGCTGGCATAGTGTGCAGTCTCACCTACAGAGCTCAGAGGGCATGAGCCTAGTTGAATTTGTCTATCAGATGTTCCAGGCCTATGACTTCTACTTCTTGCACCAGCACTATGACTGCCGGATCCAGATTGGTGTCTCCGACCAGCTGGGCAACATAATGACAGGCTATCAGTTCATCCAGAGGGTAACAAGGCAAGACGTCTACCAGTTCTTTGTCCGACAACAGGACTCCTATGTAGAAAGACTTTTGAAACTTTTCACTTTTTTGCCTCTTCCAGAGATTGTGCACATCGTGGACATACACAAGAAAAAGGCAGAGAAGCTAGGGCCTCAGAAATGCCTTGGAGCAGAAGTAACCAAGTTTGTTCATGGCAAAGAGGGGCTGGCATATGCCAAGAAATGCACAACTGAACTCTACCACAGCAGTACGGATGCACTGGAGGCCATGAGTGATCAGGAGCTCTTCAGAGAAGCTCCATTCATAGAATTAATGCTTGAACCTAGAATGACAGTACTGCAGTGTTCTCCCTAGCGTGTTTTAGCTGGGCGCTCCATATCGAAGCCGCACGCCAATCCTCTTCCCTGCCCCTACTCCAGGGGTGTCCAACCTGCGGCCGAACAAGGAGTTTTGTGTGGCCCAGCTTCTCCCTCCCATGGGTAGTTTTCTGGCCGGCTCCCTTGCTGCAGTTTTCCGCAGGTGTTGTCGGCTCATTGTGCGTGATCTGCAGCTGTGTCAGAAGCGTTCACTCTGATATCACGATGTCAGAGAGAAGGCTTCCAAATCAGCCATGAATCGTGCGCAAGGAGCCGACGACGCCCGAAACGACTGCAGCAAGGGAGCCAGCCAGAAAACTACCCATCAGAGGGTGGCACAGAAGGGAGGGAATGTTTCCAGCACAGGTACGGATCGCCGACGGCCATAAAATAAATGCTTCCAGCACTGCCACGGATCGTGTGAGGAACCAGCCATCATCGCCCGCAGCTTTCACCAGAAAGATTGCAGCATGGTAGCTGACCAGAAGGTAAATACTTGCCAGAGGGAGGCACAGAAGGAAGGGAGGGAGAAGGTCGTGTTGGGACTCGAGAGGGAGGGAGCACTTTGGACAAATGATGAAGGAAGGAGGGAGGGCGCATGAACCATAGGACTGAAGAATGGAGGGAGGGAGGGAACAGTAAGGGAGAATTGGGTGTCAGAGAGGACAAGAGAGGGTTCACATGGAGAGATGAAGAAAGAGGAGAACTAGAGAGAGGAGGGAGAGAGAATTATTGGACATGGTGGTGGGAGGAGTAAGGTAGAAATGCATG
Source organism: Geotrypetes seraphini (assembly GCF_902459505.1). Taxonomy (NCBI): domain Eukaryota; kingdom Metazoa; phylum Chordata; class Amphibia; order Gymnophiona; family Dermophiidae; genus Geotrypetes; species Geotrypetes seraphini. The sequence continues at coordinate 394,942,955 of NC_047085.1, read as the reverse complement.
GGCTTGGAGAGGAGGGGGAGAACATGCTGGGCCAATGAAACCTCCTGGACTGGGTTTTTAAAGTACAGAGGGAGAGGGTATTAAAAGAAGTGCCAGATTGGGCGTCGGGGGGGGGAGAGCTTATAGGGCCAGAAACAGAGGACATAGAGAGAGATAGTGGGCAATGGTCTGAAGGAAGAAAAGTTGGACCTGGGGTGGTGTGGAGGAAGAAGGAAAGAGATACTTGAAGGGAGAACTGTTGGGAAGAGAGGGAGAAATAGTGGATCAGGGGGGATGGAGGCAGGCAGGCATGGGGAGAGATGGGATGGGGGGCAGTTGGATCTGGAGATGGTAGGGAGAAATTTTAGGCCTGTGGATGGAAAGCAGAGAGTTGCAGCATTCTCTTTTTTTTCCTCCATTTCTTTTTTTGTTTTATTTATAATTTCAAATAAAATACACAAGAATCCACTTGCTACAGAAAAACAGAAGATCATTTAAAATAGCAAGAAAAACAATTAATATAACCAAAAAACATCAAGAAGAAAAAAAAATGTATATAGAAGAACTGAAGAAGGGAAGACCCTTATTCAGTATAGAATAATTTTAAATCCCCTTCTTAGACCTCAATTAACAATAGTGAGAAACAAGAAATAAAAAGACAAGGATGTCTCCATTAATTAAACAAATTACACTACAAATCTGAGGCAAAAGCTTAACGTGGCACAGCCCAATTTTCTACAGCACTTTTATATTATTAATTAATAACTTTCTTTGTGTCCAAGAAGTGTTGAAGCTGTTCTGTTACAAAAAAAAAAAACAAACAACAAAACATACTTGGTCCCAGCATATCTTAAGACATTTACAGGGGTAACCTAAGTAGGAATGTAGCTCCCATTTTTAATACAGTGGTGCCTCACACAACGAACTTAATTCGTTCCAGGAGCAAGTTTGTTATGCGAAAAGTTCGTTGTGTGAAACGCGTTTTCCCATAAGAATACATGTAAAACAAAATAATTCGTTCTGCAGCCCTGTTTTCCCATAAGAATACATGTAAAACAAAATAATTTGTTCTGCAGCCCTACATTTCCCTCCCTCCACCTCACCTTATATGCAGAGTTTGCCAGCTTTCTTTTTCACCCAGCCGCACGCTTTCAAAAAGCTGTGCACGCGCAGCTGCTGGAGTTGATCAATGTTCTCCTCTCCTGCAACTTCCGGTTTCCGGTTGCGTCAGAGGAGAAGATTGAACAACAGAGCATGCGCGCATGTGCTGCTCTTTGAAAGTGTGTGGCTGGCCGAAAAAGAAAGCCGGAAAACTCGGCATCTAAGGTAAGGTGGAGGGAGATGATGGAACACTGCATTCAGACAGGAGGGTGCTGCTGTTCCCGGCTCACATTAGGAAGCGGCGAGAGTAGTTCCGCCCCCCCCCCCCCCCCCGGGCCCCTCGGGCGACTTCGTTGTGTGAAACGAAGTTCGTTATAGGGAGCAAGACAAAAAGTTCGTTATGCGCAGCGTTCGCTGTGCGAGGCGTCCGTTATGCGAGGCACCACTGTACTTCTTCTCACATAGCTAAGAACAACTTCCTTCGGTCTTGAGTAGTCTTTGTTACATCTGGGTATATCCAAATTTTTTGACCCATGAAAAAATTCTGAGAGAACTGAAAATAAGCTTTCATAATTGCATTCAAATCCTGTTCAAACACTAAGGAAATTATCAAAGTTCCGCAGTATTCAATTTCTTCTTGGGAGCTTTCTATTATACCTTGTTATATTGTTTAAATCCATTGATTGGGGAATATCCATTTGATTAGGAGGCAACTTTTCCTAGGCAGGTAATATATTTTATTTACTGGTGGCAAAGGTTCAGATGAGAATTTCAAATTTTCTCTCAAGTATTTAAAGGTTTCAATTGGTGTAATAAAAGCAAGTTTAGGAAAATTCAGTATACGCAAATTAAGGCGCCTGTTATAATTCTCCAACTGTTCAATTTTCCTTAGTAATTTTCCATCCACATTAATTAAAGAAATAGGCCTGTAATTTGAAATCAAAGTAGGATCTTTATTTGGCTTTGGCAAAACAATAGTCAAGGATTCTGCCATAGTACCTGCAATGCAACCTTTACTTAGTTGAGACTGATTGATATAAATTTAATAAATGGGGTAAAAGAGAATTTTGAAATGCTTTATAAAACTCCACTGTAAAACCATCCCCACCTGGAGCGGATCTAACTCTAAGAGACTTCAATGCTGTTTCTAATTCTTTTAATGATATAGGCTCTTCTAAACTTTTTTTTTATGTGATCAGGAATTTTTGGACCATCAATAAGTTTTAAAAATTCTAAACCATCCTGAGTTTTTTCAGTGTAAGACTCGGAAGAATACAGGTCCTTATAAAAATTGATTTAAAATAATTCCTATCTGAGTGTGTGTATTTCCTTTTTCATCCTTTGTTATAAATTTTGTTCTTCTTTTCTTTGCTTTAAGATAGTTTGCCAGTAATCTTCCCGCCTTATTTGAATTTCCATAATACAGGATTTGCTGAGAAAATAAATCTTTCCTTACTAATTTCGAAAATAATTCATTATATTTGCCCTTTGCTTTTAAAAAAGCCTGTAAAGTGTTTTGTTCCCATTTATCAACTAATTTAGATTCCAAATGTTTAATTTCTTTTTCTAAATTAGAAAATTGTTTTCCAAGTTGTTTTTTAATATATGCAGAATATGAAATATTACCTCTTATAGTGGCTTTAAATGCATCCCATATTTCTTTGCTAATATCTTCTGAAGTATTTATTTGAAAAAATTCAATTATCTTCAATTTAAACTCCTCAAGGAAGATTGAATCCGCAACCAATGTATTATCAAATCTCCATATTGATCTATTTTTATCCTTATCTTCAAGATTAAAATCAATCTACACCCCTCCATGATCAGATAAAATAATTGGATCAATGGAAGCTTGTGTCACTTGTTGTATCAGTGAATTTGATACAAAAATATACCTAATCTATTCTTGAAAATGACTTATGAACTTGTGAACAAAAAGAAAATTCCTGATCATTAAAATGAGGCATTCGCCATATATCTTTCAAATCAAAAGACTGTGCCAGATTATCTAACCCTAATGATTTTATATTTTTACTTGGTTTTTTATCCATAAAAGGATCCATTACAGCATTAAAATCTCCAGCTACAACTAAATTAGAACCAGCTAGTGGGAGTAATAATTGTTCTTAAAAAATTAAATTTGGTTTGAATTAGGGGCATAGACATTTTATAAAGCCAAGGTATTATTTCCCATACTCATTTCTACATTAATCCACCTTCCTAAGGGATCAAAATCTATCATTCGAAAAGAAGCTGAACATTTTTTATTTATTAAGATGGCAACCCCTGCTTTTTTCCCAACTGCAGGGGCAAAAAAACAATGTTTCACCCAATCCCCTTCGAGTTTCTTTGATTCTATATCCGATAGATGCGTCTCTTGTATATATGTCATCCCTTTGTTTTTTCAAGAATGCAAGCATTTTTTTCCTTTTTACTGGGTGATTGAGGCCATTAACATTAAGAGAAAAGAGTTTAATCTCCATTATATAAATTAATTATATTAATACTCTTCCATTTATCATAGAATAAAGTAAGTATTAAAATATGCTTTAATTAATGACAGGAGTCGCCATTCAGCATATTACAAGTAATTGGAAAAAATTACAGTAGACTCAGTTATAATTTCTGGTGGAACTCATTATGTCACATATATAAAATGGAAAGAACAATAGCTATACAACAAGGGAACTATAAGAAATTTAATAAAATTTGGGAGCCATTAACTTCTTATTGTAATGAGTAAACACCATTTTCTATTGAAATTTTATGTTGGGGGGAGGTATAATTTTTTATTATTCATATTGGGAAAATAGTAGAGGAATTATGGGTGGGAAGGGTGGTAATTTTATGTATTGTAAGACAAATTAGAAAGAATATCAAGTGATGTGTTTAATTGTATTGTTTTATTGTTTGTACACTTGATGTAAGATTGAAAATGAATAAAGAATTTTAAAAAAAAACCCACAATTTTCCTTAGTAGAAAAAGTCTTTCTTTTACCACTGTTGAAGGAACATTTTGCAATGAGGAAATCTCTTTTTCAAATTTTATATTAGTTTCTGTTTTTATATTTTGAATTGAAATAGTCAAATCATCCAATTTACTCACAACATTCAGGATATCTCCTGCTGATTTAGTAGAAGCAGCTTCCAACTTCTGGAGCACTCTCCAGATATTTTGAAGTGTTGCCGTCTGTGAAGAGTCAGCAGCTTCTGCTCCTCGATGGGTATTTGATTCGGCATCCTGGATTGCTTGGTGCCCTCCCCCATGTGAGAACGTCGGGCTCATCGGCTTCTCAGAGCTCACATCGCCCAAGCCTTCCATTGCCGGGTTCGGTGGTGATCGTGCTACTGGGGGGGGGGGGGGGAAGAGTGATGTCTCAAACCCCATGGCTCCAGCGTCTCCTTCCACCCGAGCTACAGCGGGGGCTCCCCCTCCTTGTACGGCTGGTGAACTCATCAGGAAGCGTTTCATCTGCGTTTGTCCGGTTGTGGAAAGGTCCAGCCGGATAACGCCCTTTCTTTTGCTGTGCGGCATCGGTCCCGACACAAAAACCAGTTCGGGACCCAGGAAAAACAATTGAGGCAAAAGTAAGACAGAGCGCTTGCTCCGAGTGCTAACACGCCGCCGCCATCTTGTTTCTCCCCTCCATTTCATTGTTCAGCATCAAAAGGGGAGGGAAGAAGAAAAACAGAAAAGAGAGGGATCAAAATGTGGACCATGGGGATAGAGGAGGAGAGATGGACCCATGGGAGGGCAGGAGGGATGAGATCTGGGATAAGAAAGGGGATGGAAAGAAAGGGACAGGGAGTTATAGCCTGACCAGTGGAAAGAGGGAGGGGATTCTAAAAGTGGTGAGCCATGTGGATGAGGTCAAAACGGAGATGACAAGATGAGTGAGGAGTAGATGGAAAGAAATAGAAGGCTGGGAAAGGAGTGAAATGGGAGAGCTAGGGACTGAGAGAAGATGGAGAACAGCAGGCACTGGAAAGAGAATTAGTTGAATATGGACAAAAAGCAGAAAGAGAAACTGGGACCAAGATGATGGAAAAACAAAACATCCAGACTACAAGGTAGAAAAATTTGTTTTATTTTGGGATATGTGCATCACAATTATTTTTGTATTCAGTGGCGTAGTCATATACAGCTGATTTAGGGGAGGGACTGAAGCCCAAAATTAGTGGATGGGCACCAAAGTTTCTCCCCACCTGAGTGCAATTTACAAATACTAGAGCCCACCTGAAGACATCTTCCTCCAGTTTGACAACCCAAAATCGCCAAGCTTTGTAGCCAATGGCAATATCCTCAAGCTGCCACTAACGTCAGAGGAGGGGCGGGATAGCATCAGAGGGAAAGTGCTACCGAGGTGGAGAGCTGCTTGCGAGGTTCACTACAGCATGCCGGTGATCCTCAGCAGGCTGCTTTGAAGAGGAGGGCAGACGCGAATGAATAGATTTACTACCGTCTTAGAGTAAGTGAGAGCGGGAGGGGGGAGTCGCCAGCATGTTCTCCGCCTCCTTGCGTCCTGTTCACAAACTCCGCCGCCACAGACTCGTTCTACTGGCACGGATCTACGAATCAAGGACGCAGGGATCACAAAGTTTGAAGTGCGCTTAGGGTTTTATTATAGTAGATACGTACATCTTCTATATTAGTGATTGCAAATTTGGGACCTGCTCATCCTTTTTTTTTTTTTTTTGCTAATCAGCTAGCATTAGTGTGGCCCCAGAAATTTTTTTTCTGTCTAATGTGGCCCAGGAAAGCCAAAAGGTTGGAAAACCCTGCCCTACTCCTTCACCGTGAGCAGGGAGGGGTAATTTTCATAGCGTTCCAGGCTGTGCGCCAACCCTCTTCCCCACTCCTACTCCTTCACCATAAGCAGGGAGGGATAATTTGCATAGCACCAAATTTTCACCACCAAATTTCCCCATCCTGCCCCACCCGGCTAATTTTTTGTGCCACCCAGCTGGAAAAAATTTCTGTGGAGAACACTGGAGATATATGTTGGATATGGTGGTGGAGAGGGAACAGAGGAACAGATTGAAGGATATTGCAAGGGGGAAGGCATGTTGGACATAGTGATGGAGGGAGAAATGTGGCATTGTGCTGGAGAGGGGAAACAGAAGGAGGCTGGGGCTGGTGGGCAATGGTGAAAAATGCTGCACATGATCTGTGGGGATGAGAGAGAGAGAGAAATGTTGGATGTGACAGAGGGAGTGGGAGAGATGCCTGGATCTCTCAAGACAGATAGATAGAGAGATAGAGCTAGAGCGAGAGAGACTTGTTGCCAATAGGGGTGGAAGAGCTTGAGCGAGTGAATGCAAGAGATGGATGGGGAGGGCAGAAAGAAGGGAATGAGAAATGTCACACTCAGGGGAAGGGGAAGAGGAAGAGGGCAGAGAGTAAAAAGTTGAACTCATGGAAGGGGAGGGAGATGTTGAACTAGTGGAGGGAACGAGGACTGGAGGAGAGGAAGCGTGCAGGAGGCAGAGAGAAATATGTTGGACTGGCAGAAAAGAGGGATAAATGTTGGATGTGGCAGTAGAGGGAAGGAAAAAGATGCACCCTGGATCTCTCTCTTTTTCCCCACTACCTTTGCAGCAGAGGAGGGAATGAGAGAAGGGCAGTGAGAGAGGGAGAGTGACATGTTGCCAATGGGGTGGAGGAGAGAGGAAGAAAAGCTGGACTCATGGAGGGACAGAGATGTTGGTTGGGGAATGAAATGAGGTCTGGAGGAGAGGAAGCACACAGGAGGCAGAAAGAAATGTTGGATGCACAGTCAGAAAAAAGTACAACCAGAGACTCATGAAATCACCAGACAGCAAAGGTAGGAAAAATGATTTTATTTTCAATTCAGTGATCGAAATGTCAGTTTTAAACATTTTTATCTGCTGTCTATATTTTGCACTATATTTGTCTATTTTTCTATAATTGTTACTGAGGTGACATTGCATATTTTAAAGTCATCTGCCTTGACCTTTTTGAAAAAAAACCCTGAATATAAATGATTAACATTAACTCTGTGTACAGTGTGCTTTTGCGTTTTTTGTTTTTTTTTGTGGTTACCATTATGTATTAAGATTATATTGTGTGTGTATGAAAAATGGATGGAAAAAATTGCATTGCAATTAGTAGTATTATGGGGGTGGGTCAGGGGCAGGGCTGAGGCGGAGGTTCTCATTTGATATTTATTAGATTTAGGGGGTACTTGGCTTGAAGAAATTGAGAAACACTGCGCTACAGAAGGGGGAGGGGAGAGAGGCAAAAAAAAATGCAGCTGGCACCCAGCAAGACACTGCTGAGCCTCCTACGGAAGCCTGACAACCTGCACTCAAATCCATGCTAAGTAGGTGAGGGAAGGTAAGCGGGGCAGCCCCAAGTTCCAAAAAGACTTGTGCAGGCTGGCTAACATGTACCACCAGGGATAGGCCTGTCAGCTACAGACCATAGTCTGCTTCTTCTTCATGCAGGCAAAGCAGACATTGAAGATAGAAAGCTCTGAGCACAGAAAACACCGAATAAAATTCAAACACAGAATTAATAAGAAAAGGAGAGAGCAGAACAAAAAACATTCCTTCCAGCTCACGTGAGAAGGGAAAGATGCAGTTGCAGTAGATCTCCCTATGAAGCAGGAGGCTCAAAGAAAAAATCCAGAGTGGATTCCTTTTGCATATGGCTTGCAGACATGAGGACACAACCCACTTGTCCAGAACACACCTACTGCACTGGAAATAAGGATTAGTTATATAGAGCAAAAGGCTGTATATTCATGCAATGTTTACATTTTTGGTAAATGAATTCCATTAATCCATTCCTGTTGTCATGGACAATTTTTCAATTTACTGTCTTTTTCGCTCTATAAAATGCACCTACCTGTAGAGGAGGAAAAACCAAGAAAAAAAAATTCTGAGCCAAATAGTGTACTCTGTCCCCCCTCTGGTGGTCTAGTGGCAGGCAGGCAGGCAGCCCCCCCCCCCCCCCCCCCCCCCAGTATTTATTTTTATTTTTTTTTAATTCCAGCGGTCCAACGCTGTATCGGCAGGAGCTTTCTGCGCTCCAGCCCCTCCTTCGCTGGACAGCTGCCTCCGAGTCCTCCTCTCTTGCGGAATTTTTAAAAAACGGTATCGAAGTGTGTGTGGTGGTGCGTCTTATGGAGTAAAAAATACAATATTTAGTTTTAGTATTTACAGGAATATACCACTTATGGCCTAAGTGGTTGACAAATATATATATTTCTTATTCCAAGTAATAAATGTCCATTGTAATATGATTCAAGCACTCTTAATAGCTATAAGTTTCATAATTCTACTGACGCTTAAGACCTCAGAAACACCACTCATCGCTCAAATATTTATCATAGCGATATTTATCATAGTGTTGTCTCCTCACTGGCCCACTATTTTATCCTAATCGGATTTCATTATTTAAAGTGCAATAGTTTCAAATTGCTTACAAAGGAGAAGAAGCGTATCTTTCTTATGCTTGTTCTCCTGGATTTTCCTTTCTCTATAATCTTCGTCCGAATAAACTGGTGGAGGATTAGCTGTTATTTTACGTGATTCATTAATACTTAATGATGAACGTGTCAGCACAGTTACTTACCGTAACAGTTGTTATCCAGGGACAGCAGGCAGATATTCCCACACATGGGTGACGTCACCGACGGAGCCCCGCAGTGGACAGCCTCGAAAGCAAACTTGCTTGAAGATCTCGATCTTTCGAGCACTGTACCGCGCATGCGCGCGTGCCTTCCCGCCTGAACTAGGGGGCGCATCTCCTGAGAGGATCCTCAGTTCAGATACCTAGCCAAGAAGCCAACCAGGGGAGGTGGGAGGGTTGTGGGAATATCTGCCTGCTGTCCCTGGATAACAACTGTTACGGTAAGTAACTGTGCTTTATCCCAGGACAAGCAGGCAGCATATTCCCACACATGGGTGACCTCCAAGCTAAGTAAAAAGGGATGGAGGGAAGTTGGCAATTTATGAAAAAAGATTTTGCAAAACAGATTGGCCAAAGTGGCCATCCCTCCTGGATAAGGAATCCAGACAATAATGAGAGGTGAAAGTATGAACCGAGGACCAAGTGGCAGCTTTGCAGATTTCCTCAATAGGAGTTGATCGAAGGAAAGCTACAGATGCCGCCATAGCTCTAACTTTGTGGCCCATCACTTGACCTTGCAGAGGAAGACCAGCCTGAGTGTAGCAGAAAGAAATACAAGCAGCCATCCAGTTGGAGATTGTGCGTTTTGATATAGGACGTCCCAACTTGTTTGGATCAAATGAGATGAAAATTTGAGGAGATGTTCTGTGAAGTTGAGTGCGTTGGAGGTAGAAAGCCAAAGCATGTTTACAGTCCAAGGTATGAAGAGCAGCTTCTCCAGGATGAGAATGAGGCTTTGGAAAAAACACAGGTAGAACAATAGACTGATTGATGTGAAATTCTGAAACAACTTTAGGTAAGAATTTAGGATGAGTACGAAGGACCACCTTGTCATGGTGAAAAACTGTGAAGGGTGGATCTGCAACTAAAGCTTGTAGCTCACTGACTCTTCGAGCAGAAGTGAGAGCAATCAAAAACACAGCTTTCCAAGTGAGATACTTGAGGTGGGCTTTGTCAAGCGGTTCAAAAGGAGGATTCATAAGTTGAGCTAAAACAACATTGAGATCCCAAACCACTGGAGGTGGTTTAAGCGGTGGATGGAGATTGAGAAATCCTTTCATAAAGCGAGAAACGATAGGATGTGCAGAAAGGGGTTTTCCATCCAAAGGCTGGTGAAAAGCAGCTATAGCACTAAGATGGACTCGAATAGATGTAGTTTGAAGTCCAGATTGTGATAAATGGAGTAAGTAGTCCAGAACGGATGTCAAGGAGGAAGATCTGGGTGGCAAGTGACGTGTAGAACACCAAGCAGAGAATCTAGTCCACTTCTGGCCATAACATTGTCTAGTTGATGGTTTTCTGGAAGCAAGTAAGATATCTTGAACAGACGGAGAGAATTGAGAAAAGTCTGTTATGCAGAAAGGTACCAAGCTGTTAAATGTAGAGACTGCAGATTGGGATGAAGCAAGGATCCTTGACTCTGCGTGAGTAGAGAGGGAAATACTGGTAGAAGAAGAGGCTCCCTGGTGCTGAGTTGAAGTAGAAGGGAGAACCAAGGTTGTCTGGGCCACCGAGGAGCTATCAGAATCATGGTGGCATGTTCTGACTTCAGTTTGACTAGAGTCTTGAGAATCAGAGGAAACGGAGGAAAAGCATAAAGGAACTGATTCCTCCAGTCCAGTAGAAATGCATCCGCTTCGAGACGTTGAGGGGCATAGATGCGGGAGCAAAATTGAGGCAGTTTGAAGTTGAGAGGTGACGCAACGGGCAAAGATTTGGCGAAGAGTAGGAGAATTGAGTGTCCATTCGTGAAGCTGTAGAAGACGACTCAATTTGTCCGCCAAATAATTGTGTTGACCCTGAATATAAACAGCTCTGAGGAAGATGTTGTGAAGAATTGCCCAATGCCACAATTTCAGAGCTTCTTGACAAAGGGAGTGAGAGCCCGTCCTCCCTATTTGTTGACATAATACATGGCTACCTGGTTGTCGGTACGTACAAGAATCACCATGTCGTGAAGGAGATGTTGAAAAGCTTTGAGAGCATAGAATATCGCTCTGAGTTCCAATAGATTGATATGACACCGACGGTCTGCTTGAGTCCAGAGACCCCGAGTGCGAAGACCGTCCACATGAGCTCCCCATGCGTACATTGATGAGTCGGTTGTGAGGACTTTCTGATGAGGAAGAGGGTGGAACAGCAAGCCTCTGGAAAGATTTAAAGAGAGCATCCACCAATGGAGAGACTTCCGCAATGAAGGAGTTATGGAAATCAGTCGAGTTGGTAGATCCACTGATTGCTGCCATTGGGATGCCAGTGTCCATTGAGGAATACGAAGGTGAAGTCTGGCAAAAGGAATCACATGAACTGTAGAAGCCATGTGACCGAGCAGAACCATCATCTTTCGTGCTGGAACAGTTGAAAGTTGGAAGAGTTGTTGAGAAATCTGAAGCAGGGCGGCCTGACGTGGTTGTGGAAGGTATGCTCTCAGATTGATAGTGTCCAGAGTTGCTCCTATGAATTGGAGAGACTGAGAAGGAGTCAACTGAGATTTGGGAAAGTTGATGTGAAATCCCAAACTTTGTAGAAAAAGAATAGTCTGTTGGGTCGCTGCAATAACCCCTGAAAAAGAGGGAGCCTTGATGAGCCAGTAGTCTAGGTATGGAAATACTTGGAGACCCTGGTTGCGAAGAGCTGCAGCCACGACCACGAGACATTTTGTGAAAACCCTGGGAGAAGCAGCCAATTCGAAGGGGAGAACTCGGTACTGCAGATGAAGGCTTCCTACTTGGAATCTGAGATACTTGCGAAATGCTGGATGAATAGGGATATGAGTATACGCCTCTTTGAGATCGAGGGAACACATCCAATCCCATTGGTCCATTAAGGAATATAAAGTTGGCAGTGTGAGCATTCGAAATTTCTCTTTGACTAGATATTTCTTGAGAGCTCTGAGATCCAGGATCGGTCGCAAATCCCCCGTCTTTTTGGGAACTAGAAAATAACGGGAGTAGAATCCCAAGTTCCTTTGGAAAAGAGGAACTTCCTCCACAGCTCATAGGAGAAGCAGAGCTCGAGCTTCTTGGAGAAGAAGGGGAAGATGCGACCGATTTGAAGGACACTCTCTTGGATGGTGATCTGGAGGCACCTGAAGGAGCCGAAGAGAGTATCTCTCTCGTAGGATGGTAAGCACCCAGAGATCTGATGTAAGGAGCTCCCACTGGTGATAAAATGTGGAAAGGCGACCCCCTATGGGGAGGGGAGAATTTGGAAACAGAGAAATTTGAATGCTCATGTCGAGATTGTCAAAAAGACTGAGCAGGCTTGGTGGCAGCAGGAGTCTGAGATTTTTGTTGTCGCTGTTGTTGAGGAGGACGACGAGGAGGAGGTCTTGAAAAAGCAGGAGTCGTTTTCTGAGGATAACGACGTGGAGTCTGTTTGAAACCTCTAGTTGGTGCAGGTTTAAGTTTTGGTTGAATGAGGGAAGCAAAAGAGCGTTCATGTTCTGAAAGACGCTTGGTAGCTGCCTCAATAGAGTCATCAAATAATTCATTTCCCTGACAAGGTAGATTTGCCAATCTATCTTGAAGGTTGGGATCCATGTCCACAATACGTAACCATGCTAAACGACACATGGATACAGCAAAGGCCGATACTCGAGACGAGAGTTCAAATGCATCATATGAGGCTTGTAACATGAAGAGTCGTAATTGAGAAAGAGTCTTAAGGATGAGTTTAAATTCTGAAAGACGAGTGGTAGAGATATCCGGGTAAAAAGATGGTAAAATCTTCAGAAAATGGTTGAAGTAGGACGTAAACATGTAGCTGTAATTAAGAACTCTATTTGCCATCATAGAGTTTTGGTATAAACGGCGACCAAACTTATCCATGGTACGACCTTCTCTACCTGGAGGAACTGAAGCATAGATTTTGGAAGGATGTGCTTTCTTTAAAGAGGATTCTACTACCAGGGATTGATGAGATAGTTGAGACTTTTCATAACCTTTACATGGAACTGTTCGATAACGGGATTCCAATTTAGATGGAATGGCAGTGATGGAATAAGGAGTCTCCATATTACGAACAAAGGTTTGTTTCAGAATAGGAGTCATAGGTAATCTGAGGGACTCTTTCGGTGGATGAGGAAGCTCCATATCTGCTAAATATTCAGGAGTATATTTAGAATCTGAATGAAGATCCAGTTTGAGAGCTTGTCCCATATCAAAAATAAATTTGGCAAAAGAAATGGATTTGGAATCAGACGCTTCCTCAGGAGATACACTGCGAGATCTAGGAAGAGCTGAGTATGAGGGAGAAGCCTCTCTAGAATATGGTGAAAGTGGTTCTGAGTCTAGACGTAGAGTCACAGAAGAAGCTGCACTGTGAGGTGGAGTAAGAGAATGTTTTCTCTTCAGGCTCCTGGATGGAGAAGTACCAGGTGTACGTGGTACAGAATGAATCGAGGTCTGTGGTGAACTGTCTCGACGGGGTGGCTTCGATGGTGGAGTCTTCGGTCGAGAAGGACTTCGAGTCGATGCGCGATGGTGTCGAGATCTGTGCTTCTGCTTCGAAGAATGAGGCAGAGAAGTCTCGGTATCCAATGCCGAAGACTCCCTCTGAAGCTTGGGAGCAATAGGTCTCGAATGCTTCGACCGGTGCTTCGGAGGAGGCGAGTCTGGAGAAGAATCAGACAAAGAAATTTTCTTCGGTGTCCTGGATCGGCCTCGAGATACTGGAAGCTCTGGTTGTGTGACAGGCTGATCAGTCCGAGGCAAGGTCGAGGACAGAACCAATTGAGCCACTAAGGACGAAATCTGAGTGGTGAGTATAGATTTCAGCATGTCCTCCAGCATCGGCACCAAGACAGAAGATTCTGACCTCGTAGGTACAGCAGTACGCTCCGAAGAGAGCGACCTCGAAGGTGAGTATTCCTTTATCTTGGAGGTACGCTTGGAAGATGGACGTGCAGAGGAGTCTGGTGGCTTCTTAGGTACGGTACCTGAAAGAGAACCCGGAGACTTACCCCCCATAGAAGACTTCGCAGATGGCACCGTCTTCGAGGGAACCGAAGCAGGTAAGGTCGAGGCCTTCGAGACCGAAGCTCCAGCCGGAGCCTGGGTTGAAGCCTTTGAGACCGTAGTCGTCGATGTCGTCGGAGTCGAAGCCTTTGAGACCGGGGCAGCCGCCGAGGTCGAAGCAAAATCCGAAGGTTGCTCCATGTCTCCGAAAAGTTGAAAAAATTGAGCGCACCGGTGTCGAAAAGCCCGTGGAGTAAGAGTGAAACAACGGTGACAATCTTCTGGGGAATGAGTGGGACCCAGGCACTGTAGACAGCGGCAGTGGGGATCGGTGACCGAAATCACACGATTACACTGGCGACAATGTTTGAACCCGGTAAGAGGCCGGGACATGGAAAAAATAAAGTCCGTGTCGAACGAAAGGAGCAAATGGGCCTAGGCCCAAGGCTCACCGGCCGGACACGAAATCAAAGAAACAATTGAAACTTTTTTATTTTTATTTTTAAGAAAAGAAAACGAAAAAGAAATAGGAGAGCACAGCGACCAAACTTAACTGAAAGAAAAGAAACAGCAGCGGGGAAGAGAAGGCAATGCTGCAGAGATGTAGAAAAACGTGTCTTCTTGTCTCCACGGAATTAAACGAACTGAGGATCCTCTCAGGAGATGCGCCCCCTAGTTCGGGCGGGAAGGCACACGCGCATGCGCGGTACAGTGCTCGAAAGATCGAGATCTTCAAGCAAGTTTGCTTTCGAGGCTGTCCGCTGCGGGGCTCCGTCGGTGACGTCACCCATGTGTGGGAATATGCTGCCTGCTTGTCCTGAGATAATCAGTTAATTCTTCCATTGAGATCTTACAATTCTCCCTAAGAGCTAAACCAAAATTGGATGTTCTGCTAATCTATCTTCCACCGCCTATTAATTTTGAAAACCTTTCTTTACTGCAATCCCTGCTATTTGATTTTGGATCTTCTTCTACTAATTCTTTGATACTAGGAGATTTCAGTATACATTTTGATGATTTGAACAATACTTATACCAAAGATATTTCTACCCATATTAATCAGATGGACTTTTGTACACTCATATCCCAACCCACACATCAAGCAGGTCATACTATTGATATGGCCATAACATCATCTGCTTCAATAGATAATTACGTAATAGGATCTTCTCTACCAGTACCTTGGTCAGATCACCACCTAATTTCAATAACCTATCTGTCTTCTACTATTAAAACTGCAGCAGTTAGTAAAACAATAAAATATAGAGACTTTAACAAGCTATCAGCTAATCTAATTGCTGCAAATTTTCAATTTAATTTTTTGAACCCTAAGTCTAACTCTTTAAATGACCTTCTATCTTTATGGAAGGACTCCACTAAACTTTTACTAGACAAAGTAGCACCAACACAAACTAAATGTATCTCGGCCCGAAAATGTTCTAATCCTTGGTTTTCAGCAGAACTTGCTTTAATTAAAAAACAACTGAGGTCTCTGGAGCGTCGTTGGAGAAAAGACAAGACTCAATCTAATTTAGAAAAATTTAACACACACTAATATTTATAAGGAAAAAATAAATCAAGCTGAAAAGAAATATTATTCAGACCAAATTTTAAAAGCCAAAAACGTTTCTACTCTATACAATATTCTAAAATCGGTGACTCCCTCTTCCAAAAAACTAGATCAATCTTCTAACCATCTACCGACAGCACAAGAGCTTGCAACTTATTTTATGGATAAAGTTAAAAACATTAGGGAAAAGTTTAGTAAAAATGGAGTGATGATGATTGAACAAGATGCCTTAGAATCTTTGTCATTACTATCTGCAAAATGTGCGCAATTTCATCTTCCTTCCATTGAAGAACTTGAATCTCTGATCAAAACGATTAATACAAAGGGTATGCAAACTGAGTCAATCCCCCCTTTTATTCTTAAACGGTACTTTGATATTTTTGGACCCTCAATACTTTTTCTGATCAATGAAAGCTTACAGCACAGCATTATGCCCAGGGATTGGAAAACCTCCATTATTTACTCTATTGTTAAAGATCACAAAATAAGTATCGAAGAGAAATCAAACTATAGGCCAATTTCAAATATCCCATTTTTGGCAAAAATTACAGAGAAAATAGTATTCAACCAAATATCAAATTTTATAGAACAAACAAATATTTTACATCCAAATCAAACTGGTTTCCGGCAACACCACTCTACTGAACATTCTTTGATAAGTATGACATCATCTATACTCTACCACTTGGACCATCATTCTTCTGTTCTCTTGATTTCGATTGACCTCTCGGCAGCTTTTGATACGATTGATCACAATCTCTTATTGAACAGACTACAATCCATAGGCATTACAGAGCAAGTCCTACTTTGGTTTAGATCTTATTTGGACAATCGCTCTTCAATAGTTTCCTTTAATGATTCTATTTCTGCTAGTTTCTCAGCTACATATGGTATTCCACAAGGCTCTATCCTGTCCCCACTTCTGTTTAATATATTTCTTGCTCCTCTTATGACTCTTTGCCAATCTATTGGCTTCTCCGTATTTGCCTATGCAGATGATATACAACTTTTGCATCCTCTTGACCCTAGTAGTTCTTCCGAAATTTCAGCTATCAATGAGAAATTCAAATAGATTCATTTATGGCTTGATAATAATAGATTATCCTTAAATATTAATAAAACGAATACCTTGCTCTTCCCTTGGAAAGACAATCATAAGCTCGCTGTTCCTATTTCCATCCAAGGGGTTACTCTTAAGCAGATAAATAAGATTCGAATTTTAGGTGTGATTTTAGATGAAAATCTAACCTACCATGACCACGTTAGTTATGTGGTTAAAGCTACCTTTTACAGACTTCGCCAAATACGGGCCATTTCGAAATTTCTATGTCCAAAATCATTGAATATATTAATTCATTCAATGATTATCTCAAAAATTGATTACTGTAATGCATTATTCAAGGGAATGGCTCAAAAAGAAATTAGAAGATTGCAGATAATCCAGAATGCCTCTATCAAATTAATTATGGAAGCCTAACTCCATTACTTCAAAATGCGCATTGGCTTCCGGTGTCCCATCGTATTCTATATAAATTATCTTTACTTACATTTAAATCTCTATTATATAAAACTCCAGCTTTTATTTATAAAGCATTAATACCTTATAATTCTCCCAAATTTTTGAGATCAAATGACCAACTCTTGTTGGTCATCCCCACTCTCAAAATTATCAATACTTGAAGGCAATTTATTTTTACTGTTGCGGCACCTCAGACCTGAAATTCACTCCCGCTATACTTGAGAGGAGAAGAATTTGGAAAAATTTAAGAGCCAACTTAAGAGCTTTCTTTTTAAAGATGCGTTCAATACTTAATTGAAATGTTAATTTGCTCTTTCGTTAATTGCTCTTTTGTCTACTTTTATTTTACCTATTTATTTCTCCTTCGATTCCTGTTGTGTTTTACCTTTAATTGTTGATTCTTTCCTATCTAAGATTGTATTTCTATCCCACTGTCCTATTGTATTCTTGTCTTATCTTAATTAGTTTGTTTTGTGACTTATCCCCTTGTTAATTATATGGTCTATTTTATGTATATTTTAGACAATTTATTTTATCAATTTGTACATCGCATAGAATTTGGAATAGGCGATTAATCAAATAATAAATAAACTTGAAACTTAAAGTTCTATTAGTCAAATACTTTTACATATGTACTAGAAGCTTAGAACTTATCTCAGTTTTTATGATCGGGGAAACTCTGACCCAACATGTTTTGCATACTCAATACTTTATTCAAGGATAGTTTCCCACAATCACTCTGTCGTCATCCAACCATTCATTTAGAATGTTTACATTCAGGTCCTCGAGCATTTTTCCCTATCTGTCCCCATGGGCTCACTATCTAATGTATTTGGGGCAATGGTGGATTAAGTGACTTGCCCAGGGTCACAAGGAACAGCATGAGATTTGAACCCACAACCTCAGGGTGCTGAGGGTGTAGCTCTCACCATTGTGCCACACACTCCCCCATCTGTTATAAAATAAGAGGAAACCTTGTTCATGATCCTGAAAACATTCTATAGAGCAGTGGTCTCAAAACGCGTGGCCCAAGGGCCACATGTGGCCCACCAGGTACTATTTTGATGCCCTCAGTATGCTTATCATAATCACAAAAGTAAAATAAAACAGTTTCTTGATCATATGTCTCTTTAGCTATAAATTACAATATTATTATTAAGAGACTTAGCCAAAAGGAAAGATTTATAAACTATAAAGAGTTTTACCTCATGCAAAATTGTCATTTCTTTAATAAGACATTAACTAATTTTCATGAGGCCCTCCAAGTACCTACAAATCCAAAATGTGGCCCTGCAAAGGGTTTGAGTTTGAGATCACTGCTACAGAGCATCTGCTGCATAATTCACCCCTGGAACTAGCAACTTGGGGAAAACATCATCCTCCGCTAACAGAGCCCAACACTTTCTGACATGGTAGGCGCATGCAACGAAAGATGCCACAGCCGCTGCCTTTATTCTCAACACTAAGGCTTCAAACTGCCTTTTGAGAACTAAATCTACCTTTTGGTCTTGCACATCCTTTTAAAATCACTCCACCTTTACCATCTAGAAGGTATCATACAGATGGGCTTGGTTTTACATTTCTGAAAACTATGAATTTGTTTCTGCAGAGATAAATGTTTCTTCATAACAAAAAATGTTATAAATATACAGAGTTGTGAGAAAAAGACCTTAGACCCATTGTTCCTTTGCAAATTGATGTACACAGAATAAACCCCTTAAGTGCTAAGTTTATATATCTGCTTAAGGAGTTAAGTGTGGGGAGGGAGGTTCAAGCAGTAAAAATAAAAGTGAAACTTTTAGAATAGAATACTCCACAAGTCTTGGGATATTTGAGTTTTATTGTATTATTCTCTCCCTGGAGAAGAAAACCAATAATGGCAGCAGGCCCTAAGAGACCTAGTTTGGGAATATTTTAATGAAGTTCCTCTTCCTATGCATAAGGCAGGCATGTGTGCAAAATGCAAAAACTGCAACAAAGAAATGTAAGGCCTGGTGGCCCGAATGAAACGTGAGAAGAGCTTTGATGAAACTGACAAAAGGAACATGTTTGAACAGGCAGGACCTTCAGGTTGGTAAATATTTTGATTTCAACATATTTCATAATGACTGTCTTGAGGAATTGTCATATTTGAGCAAAAATTTATTTGTTGCCTCTTGCCATCATTTTGATAGTTACGATAAAGAAAAAGTTGAAACAAGCAAATATTCCTTTTCTGGGCAGTACTGAGTGGCAGTGAATACAACAAACACACAATGATTTAAATCAAGTCTTTCTAATTATTTAAATCATGATTTAAATCAAATCCACCCTCTCATAAAATAAGGATTAGTTTTTAAATTATGTAGCAGGAAGCTATATATCAGTGATGGCTAACCTTTTTGAGCCCGAGTGCCCAAACTGCCGCACAAAACCAAAGAATTTCCTCAAAGTGCCAGCACGTCAATTAAACCTTAATAACAAGATTTTAGTATCTAAAAACTCTTTATAAAGTTTCCTGAACTATGTAACATCATTTTTAAAGGTTGGAATCTTTGTATTGTCAGAGAATCAATTTGATTCACAATCCTTTGGTTTTCATTTCAATTTATTGGCAATTTATAATGTTTTAATGATTTCATTCATGGGCCAAATACACACATACTTTTCTCTGTCGCCGCACTCTTTGACCAAAAGATTTGTAAGCCTGCAACCACGTCAAGGTAGACTCTTTCAGCAGCTCCCCTCCCTCCCCCTTACCTTTGTGGCCAAGTCAAAATGATCTACCAACAATAAAATTTTAAAAACACAAAGCACGCTGTACGCAGAGAAAATGTTCATTATCATTTATATTCCGTGGGTTTTCAAAGAGGTCAATGCAGATTACTTTATGCAGTCACCTCAGTAACTATATAAAAATAGACAAATATTCCCCCTCCCTTTTTACTAAACCGCGATAGCGGTTTTTAGCGCAGGGACCTGCGCTGAATGCCCCACGCTGCTCTTGAAGCTCATAGGCTCCCTGCGCTAAAAAATGCTATTGCGGTTTAGTAAAAGGGGGCCATAGTGCAAAATATAGACAGCATATATAAATTCTCAAAACGGACACATTTTGATCACTAAATTGAAAATAAAATCATTTTCCTACCTTTGGTAATTTCATCAGTCTCTGGTTGCACTTTATTCTTCTGACTGTGCATCCAATATTTCTTCCCTTTTTTCAGCCTCCTGTATGCTTTCTCTCCTCCAGACCTCATTCCCTCCCCAAACTTTTTCTTTGTTTCACCCTGCCCCCTTCTTTCTTTTTCTCTCTCTCCATACCCCCTTTGATTCTGTATGTCTGTCTTTCTCTCTCTCTCTCCGTGCCCCATTTTTCTTTGTTTCACCCAGCCCTCTTTCTTTTTTTTTTTGGCTCCCTGTCCCCCCCTTTATTTCTTTCTCCTTGCCCTCCCCTATGCCACCACCATTGGGAAAATGCTGCCACCGCCACTGGGGAATAGGCTGCCACTGCCGCTATCGGGAACAGGCCGGCGCCGAGTTCGCCCTGCTTCTCTTCCCCACGGGGCCAACTCTCGCCACTCGACATCAATTCTAACATCGGAGAGGACGTTCTGGGCCAGCCAGGCAGCGATTGGCTGGCCCAGAACGTCCTCTCTGACATCAGAATTGACGCGGGTGGCGAGAGTTGGTCGGCCCCACAGGGAAAAGCAGGGAGAACTTGGCACCGGCCTGTTCCCAATGGCGGCGGTGGCACTCAAGTGGCTAAAGAGACGCAGTTTGCCAGCCTAGGGAGAACAATGGAGGGTGGCCAGCTGTGCACCCCCTTGGGGCGTAAAACAGGGGCAGACCGCCCCCACCCCCACCTTGGTATGCCACTGTCTGTACCTCACTCCCTCCCTATGACCAATTCTCCTTTCTATTCCCCGTGTACACAACCATCTCTTTCCCTCCCTTCCTCTCTTCTGTGTCCAAAAACACATTCCCTCCCCCACCTCAGCATCTCTTTCCCTCCCTTCCTCTCTCCCAAGTCCATGCCTTCTGTGTCCAAAAACACATTCCCTCCCCCACCTCAGCATCTATTTCCCTCCCTTCCTCTCTCCCAAGTCCATGCCTTCTGTGTGCAAAAACCCATTCCCTCCCCCACCTCAGCATCTCTTTCCCTCCTTTCCTCTCTCCCAAGTTCATGCTTTCTGTGTCCAAAAACCCATTCCATCCCCCACCTCAGCATCTCTTTCCCTCCCTTCCTCTCTCCCAAGTTCATGCCTTCTGTGTCCAAAAACCCATTCCCTCTCCCACCTCAGCATCTCTTTCCCTCCCTTCCTCTCTCCCAAGTTCATGCCTTGTGTCCAAAACACACTAGGCTTGTCTTCTATTTCCTGCCTGTCCCGCCGCGCACACATAGCCGATCGGAAATCTTCCCTGACTTCAGCGCTGACGTCGGGGAAGATTTCCGATCGGCTGTGTGAGCAGCAGGGCAGTCGGAGTAGAAGACGAGCCTCGCGGCTCGAGTTATATTTAACCCCGTGGGTCCCCCATCGTCCCCGTTCAGCTCTCTCTCCTGTGCACCCCCTGGTAGTACTGCCCTGATGGCGGCCCTGCGCGTGCCAGCTGCAAGGCCTTCGCGTACCACAGTTGGCACGCGTGCCATAGGTTCGCCATCGCTGCTATATATCGTATTCATGCAATTTTTAAATTTTTGGGTAAATCCCATAGATCCATTCATAACATCACGGGCAATATTTCTATCTATAAGATATCACAGATGCGTGGTTTTACATTTCTGAAAATAGTGAATTTTTGTGTCTACAGAGATAACATGCTTCTTCATAGCAAAGATGTTATAAAATATATCAAATTGAGAAAAAGACCTTAGCTCCATTGTTCCTTTGCAAAATCGATATATACAGAATCAACCCCTTACCTCAGTGCTAAGGGAAGTTTAGGTTCTTACCTCAATTTTCTTTCTAGTAGAAAGGCGTACTAGTTTTGAATCAGTGGGTTATTCTCCTTTAGTCGTGCATTGTGTAGAAGGCATCATCATCTATATTTTTTCATCTCTCAGCTCCACCTCCTGCATCACTGGGCAGTGCTCTAGCTCCTCGCTTTGTACCAAAGCAGTTGACAATCACTATAAGAGATATAGGAAAACTCCCTGACCAAGCTGTTGTGCTCTGCAATGCTTAAAATGCAATAAATGAATTGATGCCAATAGGATCATAATTTAATATAAGGTGGAAACAAACAAGCCATCTACATAAGTGGAATCAGAACTAATACTTATGTAGCTCTCAAAGTCTCTCACTTGCCTCTCTGCAAGAGAGAGAGAGTTAACTCATCACTTCTGGCCTATCTGACAAGAGAAGACCAAACATCTGGAAATTCAGACATGTCTGAGACAGTAAACAAGCGAAATGAAATCTGACAAGGTGGCCTTCAAGACTCGCATAACAGTCTACCAGAAAGAATATTATCGAAATAATAATCTCATCTTTCCTTCTAATAAAAAAAGGCATATGAGTCTTGAACCAGTGGGATGTACCAAAGCAGTCACCTGATTCTAGGGCAAGACAGATGAGCCTGCTGCCAGCAGCAAGGACCCAAAAGGTTTGTCCATTCATGCCTTAATACCCTGTAAAACCTTGTGGAAGTATGGAAGGTGGACCATGTAGCCACCCTACAAATCTCTTTGGATGGAACTGCCCAAAATTCTGCCCATAAGCAGCCACACTCCTTGGAGTGTATGCTCAAATTAGTGGTCATATATGCTTAAAAAATAGCTTTACGAACTCATCTCGCAATGGAAGACATAGAAGCCAGCCTCCACAGATAACTAGGACTCGAAAACAAAGAGATGATCTGAGAGATTACTAGGAAAACCATCTTAATTAAGATCCCCCAACACCTCTTGTAAAGGCCCGTATGGTGCCTTATTGAGGGCATGCAAGACAATGTTAAGATTCCAAGTGGGAAATGACTCTCTCACATGATGATGCAGCTGCATAGCACCCTTCAAAAATCTAGTTATATCAGGACAAGAAGCCAAATAAACTTTCTCCATGAGAGAGGCCTGCCACTTGCACTTTGAGGGAACCAACCACCAGACCTCTCTCAAGTCCGTCTTGAAGAAACACCAGGACCACTGATATTGGAGCTGAAACATTTTCCAAGCCTTGGCATAAGCCACAACCATCACCGGTTTCTTAGATCTTAGGAAGGTAGCTATAACCACCTCCAAATTAACTCTTTTGGGCTAGGGCAGCATGCTATTCTTCGAATGACCCAGCCTATCATGGGCTATGGAGAAAACACATACAGCAGCCCTGTTTTCAGCCAAGGCCATATTAGAGCGTCTATGCTAGCACTTCCGGGCTTGAATCTTCAGCTGAATAAGTGATGGACATTTGTGTTGGCTGCAAATGCCATCAGATCGAACTCTGGTTGCTCCTGTCAGCATACATTGTTGCCAAAGGTCTTCTGTGAGAAAGACCATTTCCCTGGGTCCAGGGTCTTCTGGCTGAGATAAGTCAGCCTGAACGTTGCCCACACTTGCTACATGTGCCTTCTGATAAAGCTTGTAGGTTGACTTCTGCCCAGTAAAATAATTGGGCATCCAGTTTCAAGGGTGCACTTTGGTGCCTCCCTATTGATGCATGCCAGAACTGTGGCATTGGCTGAGGAGAACCTGACCGCTTTGCCTTCCAGGGCGCTCTCCATTGTCTTCAGCGCTAGATGAATGGCTCGTAGCTCCAATCTGTTTATGGACCACGTCCTCAGAGAGCAACAATCAACCCTGACAAAGACCTCTGCAGCCAAAAAAACTAGCATGCCTTCAGGATCACCCAAGAGGATATGTAGAGAGACAATCCCTTTGCCAATGTCTCTGGTAGGAGCCGCCACTGCAAACACTGATGTGCCCCAGCTGTCCAGGTCAGTGGCACATGGAGATGAAAGGTACCATTGTGATGATTAGACACCATTTACTCTAATAAAATATACAGAATGATAGAGAGGGGGAAGGGTTCTTTTGCTATTGTGGTTACTGATGATAATATTGGGGAGGGGGGTGAGTGTTGGGTTTGTATATATACAATTGTTGTTTTTCTTGAGGGTTCTACAAGTGTTTAAGAATTTGTATGGTTTTAAATGTACACTTGTTGAAAGATTAAAAATGAATAAAGATTTAAAATAAATAAGAAAGGTACCATTGTACCTTTCGTAACAAATATCAAGATTTTGGGAGTTGTGAGATACTTTAGCTTTCCTCTCTCATATTTCTAAAGTGGTTGTTTCTTCTTTTCTAACTCTTCATCAAATTCTCTATTCGTTCATTTTTCCCACCTTGTTCCATCCACACCCTTATTCATTCTTTAGTTCTTTCAAAAGCTTGATTATTGCAAATTCTATTTAAATTGGTATACCATACTATAAACTTCATCAGTTACAGTTAATCCAAAATAGTGCAGTTCGGTTACTCTATCATTGTTCAAATCTGATCATGCTACTCACCTCTTAAAGGTAGAGCATATCCTTCCTGTTTATCATCAGAATTCATTTAAATAAAAAATTATTACTTTTCAAGGTCTTTCCAGTGGTCTTTCCTCTTTTTTATTTGGTTATTTAGTTCAATATCCCCCCCCCCCAGCCGAAACCCTTCGTTCCTCATCTCAATCTTTATCGACAGTTCCTTCATTTAGGCAGTTATTTTTGGATGTCCACAGAAACTCTTCCTTTTCAGTTTTGGCCCCATTCTTTGAAATTCCCTTTCCCTATACCTCCATACAAAAAGGTATTTTTCTACATTTAAAGCTCAATTAAAAAGCCTACTATTTTTCACAGGCCTTTAAATACATAGTTTTTTGTTGGGGTTGTTTTTTGGGTTTTTTTTTGGGGGGGGGAATATTGAATTATTTTATTCTGTTCCCTTTTATGCTTTTGCCTTTTTTTCCTTCAAATATTGTACTTCTACCCTTTCTCCTTGTTCCTTACGTTTCCAGTATTTTTCAATATAATATAGGTTGTTGTTTTTTTTAGTTAAAAGTGCTTTTAGTCCCCTACTACCCCAATTTTTATTGTAACTGCTTAAATTTTAACCTTGGTTTTATACTGGCAGTATATCAAATAAATTGAACTTTGAACTTGTCTGCAGAGACCAAAGGGCTAGGAGTACGTCTTAGAGAGAGCGTAAATGAGCTTTCACCCAAAGAACCACTTCTATGGTTACTACCATTGACCCCAGCACCTGTAGATGATGCCAAGCTGCAGGAGCTGGCATTGTCAGGATCTCTGATATCTTGCACCTGAGTTTCAGTTAGTGTGGCTTTGAAAGAGAGACATGGCCTTCTGCCATGTTGAAGTGGACCTCCAAATACTATAAGATTTGCCTGCGCTAAGTGGCTCTTCCAAAAATTGAAAGGCTACACAGCCTGTGCTCAGTTCTTGAAGTAAAGTAATAAATTGCACCACTGCTTTCTCACTGGCAGTCTTGGACCAGGCTCTGATCAGCCAATCATCCAAGTAGGGAATGCATCTGGAATTCTGTCTTGTGTAGGTGTGCTGATGTCATGACCATTATCTTGGTAAAGTGTACGGTGCTGTTGCCAGACAGAACGGAGTGCCGAGAATTGAAAATGCCTCCTGAGAACATGAAATCTCAAGAATTTCCTATATTCCAGAAATTTGGGAATATATAAGTAAGCCTCCATTAAACCCATAGAGACTAGAAACTCCCCTGGAGCCACTGCAGCTATCACTAAATGAACCATCTGTATCAGGAATCGGGGCACTTTCAATGCTACATTGACAGACTTCAGATCCAGGATTGGTCTAGCAGGGGACGGAAAACTCCAAACTTGTAGCCCTCCTGAATGATGTCTTAACACCCATTGATCTGAGAAAATCCTCACCCAGGCCTCCCAGTAAGCCAATAACCTCCCACCTATCTGAAGGGGGATCCACAGCTAGCATGGCTTTTATTGTGACTTCTTGGAGGCTGCTTCAGGGCATAAACTGGAGGGCCAAGTTCTCCTGAAGCCTCCAAATCTCTGCAGAGATCCCTGAAATGATCTATGAGCAGAGGGCCCCGCTGAGGTCTGACAAAACTGTTGAGAACCATGAAAAGTACTATGGCCTGATCCCCCCCAGGAGCAGACTTAGGGTGACAATCTGCCACATTGGCCATAAGATCATCCAACCCCTTGCGAGAGTGCATTTTGCTCTAGAAAAGGTATCCTGATCAGA
Source organism: Geotrypetes seraphini (assembly GCF_902459505.1). NCBI lineage: Eukaryota > Metazoa > Chordata > Amphibia > Gymnophiona > Dermophiidae > Geotrypetes > Geotrypetes seraphini. Next base: position 394,916,955 of record NC_047085.1, on the reverse strand, counting down.
GTGGCCTTGGAAGCCACATCTCCATGAGAGATCCAGAGCATTCTAGGTACAGCTAGAGAATAAGCAGAAACCTTGCTCATGATCCTGAAAACATCTTATAGAGCATCTGCTGGGTAAAGTGTCACTCTCCACCAACAGAGCCCAACACAATCTGACACGTTAGATAGATTGTGAGCCCACCGGGACAGATAGGGAAAATGCTTGAGTACCTGATTGTAAAAACCGCTTAGATAACCTTGATAGGCGGTATATAAAATCCTAATAAACTTGAAACTTGAAACTTGAATACTTACTTTTCAGTCTAAGGCTCGTACCACGTTTTTATCCCAGGACAAGCTGGCAGGTATTCTAACAAGTGGGTGACGTGATCCAACGGAGCCCCGATGCGGACGCCTCACAAGCAGACTTGCTTGAAGAAACTCGAAGTTTCAAGTCGCTCGCACTGCACTTGCGCGAGTGCCTTCCCACCCAGTGCAGGGCGCGTCTCCTCAGTTCTTACTTTTCCGCGGAGCGTAGAAGTCCGTCCTCTGCGTGAAGTGTTTTCACTTGTGCCTTCTTTTCGTCCGCGGTTTTGGGGTATTTTTCTCAGAATCGCTGTTTTTAATCGTTGTTTTCTTGTTTATTTTAAAAAAAATTTATTCTCCTAAGTTGCCAACTCTCCCACCATCCCACTTTGGTTAGCTTGGAGGTCCAACCACTTGTGAGAATACCTGCCTGCTTGTCCTGGGATAAAGCACAGATCTTCGCTAAAGCTTTCCTTTGAAGTAGCAGCAGTTACATTGCAAGCAGCCAAGTGCAATTCCTATGCTGCATGGGCATGTCTGCAATGGGCGCAACGAATGGAGGATAAGATGATTAAGTCAGAGATGCCTGTTCCATCTGACTTTGCGGTTATGGAAACGGGTTTAGCATATTTGGCACAAGCCTTATATATGATATTATTTGCGCTTTTGCAAAACAAATGACTTTCATGCAGTTTCTCACAGATCGTTGTGGCTCCGCAATTAGGCGGCGGATACAGTGTTCTCCCTAGAGTGTTTTAGCCGGGTGCTCCGTCCAGCTAATTTAGGCGAGCGCCCGGCTGTCAACTTGCATCCGCAGATCGACAAGCAGCCCCGCTCATTGCACCACCAGCATCAAAGCCGTGTGCCAATCCTCTTCCCTGCCCCTACTCCAGGGGTGTCCAACCCGCGGCCCAACAAGGAGTTTTGTGCGGCCCAGCTTCTCCCTCCCTTCCTTCTGTGCCTCACTCCAGCGGATAGTTTTCTAGCCAGCTCCCTTGCTGCAGTTGTCCGCAGGGGGGGCAGCTCCTCGTGCGCGATCTGCGGCTATATCAGAGAAGGCTTCCGAATCAGCTGCGAATAGCGCGCAAGGAGCCGATGCCGCCCGCAAACCACTGCAGCAAGGGAGTCGGCCATAAAATAAATGCTTGCCGGGAGGCACAGAAGGAAGGGAACGTGTCCAACACAGGCGTGGATCACCGACGGCCATAAAATAAATACTTCCAACACAGCCACGGATCACATGAGGAGCCAGCCACCACCGCCCAAAGCTTTCACCAGAAAAATATTTGCAGCATGGGAGCCGACCAGAAGTGAGGGAGGGAGAAAGTCGTGTTGGGACTCAAGAGGGAGGGAGCACAAACTTTGGACAAATGAGCCATAGGATTAAAGAATGAAGGGAGAGAGGGGGAGGGAACACAGTAAGGGAGAATTGGGTGTCAGAGAGGGAAAGAGATGGTGCACATGGAGAGATGAAGAAAAAGGAGAACTGTTGGGCAGATAGAGGAGGGAGGGGGAGAGAGAGAATTATTGAACATGGTGGTGGGAGAGGAGTGAGGTAGAGATGCATGGGCGCAGAGAGGAGGGGGAGAACATGCTGGGCCAAGGAAGCCTCCTGGACTGTGTTTTTTTTTTTTTAAGTACAGAGAAGGAGGGTATTAAAAGAAGTGCTAGATTGGGCGTGGGGGGAGAGCTTATGGGGCCAGAAACAGAGAGAGATGGTGGGCAATGGTTTGAAGGGAGAGAAGTTGGACCTGGGGTGGTGTGGAGGAAAAGGGAGAGATTCTTAAAGGGAGAACTGTTGGGAAGAGAAAGGGGAAAATGTTAGACCTCAGGGAGGGAGGCACGCAGGGAGAGAGATGAGGTGGGGGCAGTTGGGAAGAGAAAGGGAAAGACATTGGATCTGGGGATGGAAGGGAGGTAGGGAGAAATTTCAGGCCTGTGGATGGAAGGAAGAGATATGCAGCATCTCTCTTTTTTTCCTCCATTTCATTGTTCAGCATCAAGGGGGGAAAGGAAGAAGAAAAACAGTAAAGAGAGGGAGCAAAATGTTGAACCATGGGGATAGAGAAGAGATGGACCCATTGGAGGGCAGGAGGGAAGAGAGCTGGGAAAAGAAAGGGGATGGAAAGAAAGGGACAGAGAGTTATAGCCTGACCAGTGGAGAGAGGGAGGGGGATTTTGAAAGTGGTGAGCCATGAGAATGAGGTCAAAAGGGAGATGACAAGATGAGTGAGAGAGCAGTGAGTACAGTGGTAGAAATGTGGTAATGGGGAGTAGATAGCAGGAAATAGGAGGCTGGGAAAAGAGTGAGATGGGAAATGGGAGAGCTAGGGACTGAAAGAAGATGGAGAATTGAGAGGTAGCTGAACATTTAAAAAGAAGAAGGGTGAGAAAGAAGGCAAGATTTGAGTGGACAGAGGCAAAAAAGAAAAGAAAAAGTTAAAGAAAGCTGAAAGGGAAAAATCAATACATTGGAGACAAGCTTAAGGAGGAAATGGAACAAGAGAGGAGAAAAAAAATGAATAGCAGACAATGGAAAGAGAATTAGTTGAAGATAGACAAAAAGCAGAAAGAGAAACTGGGACCAAGATCAGTGTTCCTCCAGAAATTTTTTCCAGCCGGGTGGCATGAAAAAGTAGCCGGGTGGGACGGGGCGGGGAAAATTAAATGTATACTATTTTTATTAGTTAATTATTATTATTTTCCAATGCTCGATTTGACTTCCTTTTTTAAGGTTTGACACTTGTGCCAGAATATCTTTACTAAATTTAAGAAGTATCCAATTCTAGAAGTGAATAATTAGATATTCACCCTCTTTCAAATAGTATAGAGGTTTAAAAAAGGGAAATGCTTAATGAAGTCATTAGGTTCAATCTAACCATTTATTTCTGCATGAATTTAAACAACTAAAAAAAAAAAAAGATAAATATAGCTCATCCAGTCATACAAGAAATGGCTGTACTACACCTCTAATAATGTTTTGATCACTAGGTTCCTTCCTGAGGTCTCACTGAGGATATGAAATAGATGCTATCCCCACTTATAATGGAGAGGTGTTACTGAGCCTTGAAGGGCACCTGTGTAATTGATCTTTATCTGCTTCTTTTTTATTTTGCTATAGTGCAAAGTAAGAGCTAGGGCAAAACAGTATAAGTAAAGATGCAGGTAATAATTAGCAATGTATTAAAAATATTTTATTTATTTTTTTTTTTTTTATAATTTCTTTATTCATTTTTAAACTTACATCAAGTGTACAGTAAATATCAACCAAATATAATACAACATCACTTGAAAAATGTTCAATATCATACACCAAGAATATTTAACCCCCACCCCCCTCCCAAATTCATATACAACTAATATATACTACATAAAAATAATATCTTACGACAATCATCTATATATTCTTAATGGAAAAACAAGAAATCCCCCCCCAAATCCACATGTGTATTAAGATTGGGAAAAGTGTAACTTATTCATTACTATAATTTAATAAAGGTCCCCACACATCCTTAAATTTATTATAACAACCTTTTTGAACAGCCAACGCTCTTTCCATTTTATACACATGACAAACTGAAGACCACCAAAAACAATAATATTTTATTTTTATTTGCTTATAATGTCATTTGAAAGCTGCTTGATGATAATACAACTTTAATTTAATTCTTTATAATGTGTGTGTCTGTGTGTTGGGGGGGACAACACCTACGTCAACAGTAAAGTTAGAAAAGGATTATTAAATCCAGTGGTGTACCTAGTATATATGACAGCCAGTGCTAATCATTTTTTAACAACCCCCTCTATATAAAAAAAGATATTTTTAGTAATAATAAAAAAATTTTCCAACAGCATGCTCAGATGCTCAAGGCCCAGCAGACGAGGAGGCCGATTTTCAAGAGTGCCCAGATGAGGGTAAGAAGCGGCGGGGGGGTGCCCAATTGTGTTGGGGGGGATGTCGGATCGTGTCGGGGGGGGGGGGGGGGTCGGATCATGGCAGGGGTTGCCCAATTGTGGCGGGGGGGATCGGATCGTGGCGGGGGTGTGCCGGTTCGAGGCAGGGGGGGCCACGCATCAAAGCGAGTTTCCATTATTTCCTATGGGGAAACTCGCTTTGATAAACGAGCATTTTGGATTACGAGCATGCTCCTGGAACGGATTATGCTCGTAATCCAAGGTACCACTGTAATGAGAAATATGAAAATACCATTTTATTGGACTAATCCATTTTTCAATTAGCTTTCAGAGGCCAAATCTTTCTTCAAGACAGTACAGTATACAGCTGTTATGGTATCCTGTCCTGACCTGAGGAAAGGGGTTTATTCCCCCCAAAAAAATTGCCTTATTTCCATTTCCTATTGATAAATTTTAATCAATACAGTTACAATACTACTTGATTTTACGTAAAGCAACAAATTCAGCATTTGTCCTCGCTCCCTTCCATGCAACATCTGTCCTCTCTCTTTGCCCCTTCCACCCAGCCTCTACCCTCTCTCTACCCCTTCTATCTACTGTCCACCCTATCTCTGCCCCTTGCATCCACTGTCCACCCTTTCTGCCTTTTCCATCCAGTGTCTGCCCTCTCTCTGTTCCATATGGTATCTTCCCTCTTTCTATGTCCCTTCAATAAACTCAATATCCTGTGCCCTTTCTCTCCTTTGTACATGATTTATTTCAGCTTCAACCCCTCTCCATTTTTTATCTCCACCCCTCCCCTATGCTCTGGCATCTCTCTCTTCTCCTTTCCTTCCTTCTTTCCTTCCCACTCCACCCCATGGTCTGACATCTCTATCTCCTTCCCTTCTCTCCCCCCTCTCCAGTATCTGCCTCCTGTCTTTCCCCTTTGGTCCAGGCCTCTCTCTTTCTCTCCGTCTTTCTTCTGTGAGGAGATCATGTTGATCTTGAACACTGAATAATTCTTTCACATTCTCCATATCACTGTACTGTAGTCTGGTCCAGCAGACTGCTTTGGCACTATTACATGGGTAATAGTAAATTCATTATGCATCAGCTTTCCACACAGAATGCCACAAGTCTCTATTTCTTGTGCTGTGTTTACATCTGCCAGCAGCAGAAACTTGTAAGACAGATCCCTTGGCAATACTACACTTCGGAGCCCTTTGACCATCTGGTTCTGTATAGCTGCAGGCTTTAAAGCTCTGTTTACTGGAGGAGACTGTCCAGCATACATAGTTGCATCACTTTTAAGGATCTGATCAGAGATTACATTAGACAAGGTGGTATTTTTAGGCATGGAAAAACAGGACATGTTCTCCTCAATCTGCTCAGATGCCTTCAAATGCCCTTTAATGTTCATCTGATCTCGGGCTAAATCTTGCCTCCTGAGCTATCTTCAAAGGAGAGCAGAGTGAGAGCCATATCGGCAGTGAGATCCGTTTTGGGCCGCATGTTGTGCAGGGCTGGACTAAGGCAAGTTGTAAGCTTCCTTCCATCGCTGACCTATCTTCCATAAGTCAACAATGGAGAGAAGCTTAAAACTCGCTGCTCTTGCTTGCTTCGGGCCTTCCTCGTTGCCGGGTCCTGCCTTCACGGAAACAGAAAGTAGGCAGGACCCGGCAGCGAGGAAAGCCCGAAGCAAGCAAGAGCAAGTTGTAAGCTAACCTGTCTCCTATAGCGAACCCATGCTCCGGGGCGTGTGCATGCCGACTTCCCTTCTCTTCCCCCCTCGGGACGTGACTTCCAGTTTCGGAGAGAAGCGGCATGCACATGTTAAAGCCCCGGAGCATGGGTTAAAGTCGCTTGCTGGCGTTAAAAACTGAAAAAAAAAAAAAGTCAGGCTCCTGCGATTCAGGCTGTGCCGAGTCAGCCCGGTAAATCTCCAAGTCAGTGAGAAGGTTTTTTTTTTATTTTTTTTAATGTTGAGCAGAAGGCAGAAGCAACAGCAGGATTGCAATCGAGATTACAGTCGGGCGCTCATCTAAATTAGCTGGGCGGAGCGCCCGGCTGAAAGGCCCTGGGGAGAACACTGAAGATGATGGAAAACAAAATATCCAGATAACAAGGTAGAAAAAATTGTTTTATTTTGAATTTATTAACTGGAATATGTTAGCTTTGGGATATGTGCATCACAATTATTTGGCGTAGTCATATACAGCTGATTTAGGGGAGGGACTGGAGCCCAAAATTAGTGGATGGGCACCAAAGTTTCTCCCTGCCTTAGTGCAATTTACTAATACTTGCGCTATTGGGGATTCACAAGCCCTGCCACCTGAAGACATCTTCCTCCAGTCTGGCAACCCAAAATCTCCAAGCTTTGCAGCCAATGGCAATATCCTCAACTGTAACTGCTTTCATGCATGCATGAAAGCCAAGGTGGGGGGGTGGGGGACAGGGAGGAGCTCTGCAATATTGCTGCCAGCTGCAGAACTTGGGAAGATGGAGGGGAGGAGGTGGCCGTCAGTTGGTGAGGCTTGGGGATCCCTACTAGCTACAGCAGGGGAGATGTTCATTTTGAAGGAGCCTAAGCTCAAAGTGGGAGGCCCAAAAAAGCAGTAATATTTACCCTGACTGAACAACCCTCTACATGCGCCGCTGACAAGTGATGCAGCATCCCCGCTCTGATGAGGCTCACCATAGCTGTAATAGAAGTGAATGGGAAAACAAGGAGCACTCAACCCTGCTCAGTGGGGATGCGAAAGCCTGTGGCTGCTCCCACTGTCAGCTGTGCACATGGAGGATCACTCAGTCAGTGTAAGCATTACTGATTTTTTGGGTTCCTCTCCACAGTGTCCCTTTAATGAAGGTTTATTATTAGATACGTACATCTTCTATATTAGTGATTGCATATTTGGGACCTGCTCAGCCTTTTTTTTTTTTTTTGCTCATCAGTTAGTGTTAGTGTGGCCCCAGAAAATTTTTTTTCGTCCAATGCGACCCAGGGAAGGTTGGACACCCCTGCCCTACTCCTTCACCGTGAACAGGGAGGGGTAATTTTCATAGCGTTCCAAGCCGCTCGCCAACCCTCTTCCCCACTCCTACACTCCTTCGCCATAAGCAGGGAGGGATAATTTGCATAGCACCAAATTTGCACCACCAAATTTTCCCGTGCCACCCGGCTGGAAAAAATTTCTGGGGAGAACACTGATGCAGCTTCCAAATTTCAGATCAAGCGGCTCCCTTTTAAGGGTCTGTTTGGTGAGGATTTGGACAAGTTGGTGAAAGATTTCGATGATTCCAAAATGCAGAGATTACTGGAAGATAAGCCGTTGAAAACTTTGGCTGCCAAGCCTTGCTTCCGGTATGTTAAGAGATATAGACCCAGGAAGCCATCCTTTCCGCCCTCTTACAGTTCGTTCTTTAATTCAGGCCTAGGTTTCAGCAGAATTCCTTTTGTCCTACAAAACCACCAGCCGCTCAACCAGCCCCGTACCCCAGCCTTACGTAATTCCCAATGGCGAGGTATCAGCTCCCTCCGCCGTGCCCATAGGGGCTCGGCTGTCTTCCTTTCTGGCGGAGTGGGCCAAGATAATGTCAGATCAATGGGTATTGGACATTATTCAAGAAGGTTACAAACTCAAATTTTCCTCTCCCGTTGCAGATTCATAGCACGTGCACTCAAGCTCCAGTACCAACCAGGAGCAATGCTACTAGGGCAATGGTTCCCAAACCACATATCAAGTATTAATGCAGACTGGCCAGGTAGGGGCCCTGAAAAGGGTTGCCCTCAAGGCTACAGACTTCTACCAAGAGTGTCTTCTCACAGGCAGAGCTGCTCCAGAAACACTGTGGCACTGAAAATCCTCCAAATCCATATAAAAAAGCAAAACAATAAAATAAGATCAGAGCATTTCAGAAAGACACCTTCCAACTCATGTGTAGAAGAAAAAAAACTGAGGAGGTAGTGCACTCCCCAGTGATACAGGAGGCAGAACCAAGAGGAAAAAAAAAAAAATTATAGATGTCTTCTCACAACTCACGATTACAGAAAAATAACCCATTGGTTCAAGACTCATGCCTTTTGCACTAGAAGTTTATATAACTGCACAAGGAACTAAAATGTGAGGAGGGAGGGGCAAGCAGTACCGTATTTTCGCGGATATAACGCGCGCGTTATACGTGATTTTACGTACCGCGCATACCCCTCGCGCGTTATATGCCTGAGCGCGGTATACAAAAGTTTTTAAACATAGTTCCCACCCCGCCCGACGCCCGATTCACCCCCCCAGCAGGACCGCTCGCACCCCCACCCCGAACGACCGCTCGCACGCACTCCCACCCGCATCCACGATCGGAGCAAGAGGGAGCCCAAGCCCTCTTGCCCGGCCGACTCCCCGACGTCCGATACATCCCCTCCCCGGCAGGACCACTCGCACCCTCACCCCGAAGGACCGCCGACTCCCCAACAATATCGGGCCAGGAGGGAGCCCAAACCCTCCTGGCCACGGCGACCCCCTAACCCCACCCCGCACTACATTACGGGCAGGAGGGATCCCAGGCCCTCCTGCCCTCGACGCAAACCCCCTCCCCCCAACGACCGCCCCCCCCAAGAACCTCCGCCCGTCCCCCAGCCGACCCGCGACCCCCCTGGCCGACCCCCACGACACCCCCACCCGCCTTCCCCGTACTTTGTGTAGTTGGGCCAGAAGGGAGCCCAAACCCTCCTGGCCACGGCGACCCCCTAACCCCACCCCGCACTACATTACGGGCAGGAGGGATCCCAGGCCCTCCTGCCCTCGACGCAAACCCCCCTCCCTCCAACGACCGCCCCCCCCCCACGAACCTCCGACCGACCCGTGACCCCCCTGGCCGACCCCCCCACCCCCCTTCCCCGTACCTTTGGAAGTTGGCCGGACAGACGGGAGCCAAACCCGCCTGTCCGGCAGGCAGCCAACGAAGGAATGAGGCCGGATTGGCCCATCCGTCCTAAAGCTCCGCCTACTGGTGGGGCCTAAGGCGCGTGGGCCAATCAGAATAGGCCCTGGAGCCTTAGGTCCCACCTGGGGGCGCGGCCTGAGGCACATGGGCCAAACCCGACCATGTGTCTCAGGCCGCGCCCCCAGGTGGGACCTAAGGCTCCAGGGCCTATTCTGATTGGCCCACGCGCCTTAGGCCCCACCAGTAGGCGGAGCTTTAGGACGGATGGGCCAATCCGGCCTCATTCCTTCGTTGGCTGCCTTCCGGACAGGCGGGTTTGGCTCCCGTCTGTCCGGCCAACTTCCAAAGGTACGGGGAAGGGGGGTGGGGGGGTCGGCCAGGGGGGTCGCGGGTCGGTCGGAGGTTCTTGGGGGGGGGGCGGTCGTTGGAGGGAGGGGGGTTTGCGTCGAGGGCAGGAGGGCCTGGGATCCCTCCTGCCCGTAATGTAGTGCGGGGTGGAGTTAGGGGGTCGCCGTGGCCAGGAGGGTTTGGGCTCCCTTCTGGCCCAACTACACAAAGTACGGGGAAGGCGGGTGGGGGTGTTGTGGGGGTCGGCCAGGGGGGTCGCGGGTCGGCTGGGGGACGGGCGGAGGTTCTTGGGGGGGGGCGGTCGTTGGGGGGAGGGGGTTTGCGTCGAGGGCAGGAGGGCCTGGGATCCCTCCTGCCCGTAATGTAGTGCGGGGTGGGGTTAGGGGGTCGCCGTGGCCAGGAGGATTTGGGCTCCCTCCTGGCCCAATATTGTCGGGGAGTCGGCGGTCCTTCGGGGTGGGGGTGCGAGTGGTCCTGCCCAGGGGGGAGAAGAATCGGACGTCGAGGGGGGGCATCAGGCTTTCAGGATGGGGACAGGACTTCAAGGGGGGACAGGCAGATCTTCAAGGGGGACAGGCAGACCTTCAAGGGGGGACAGGCAGACCTTCAAGGGGGGACAGGCAGACCTTCAAGGGGGGACAGGCAGACCTTCAAGGGGGGACAGGACTTCAAGGGGGACAGGCACGGAGAGGCGGGGCAGTGCACCGAAAGTCAGGGCGGGTGAACGGTGAGTCGGGGCAACCAGAGGAGAGTCGGGGCAGTGCACCGAAAGTCAGGGTGAGTCGGGGCAACCAGATGAGAGTCGGGGAGGGCGAAAGGAGAGTCGGGGTGGCCAGAGGAGAGTCGGGGAGAGCGAAAGGAGAGTCGGGGTGGCCAGAGGAGAGTCGGGCAGCATGCGCGTTATATGCCTGAGCGCGGTATAGAAAAGTTTTTGTACATATCATCGTGATTTCTGCGCGCTATACCCCTGTGCGCGTTTTACAATGGTGCGCGTTATATCCGCGAAAATACGGTATATAGCCTGATGTTTATCATATTATTCTCCTCTTGAAGGAGAAAAACTTATAATGGCAGCAAGACTTGAGACTCGTTTTGGGAATGTTCCTCTACTTATGGGTATGGTAGGCATGCGTGCAAAATGCAAACCATCATCTGATTGTAAATATTTATACCAGCAAGAATGAGTTTGTAGAAAACCATAATATAAAATCCACCTTAGAAACAGCCATCATTCCAGACCCTGATCTTTATTTATTATTACATACCTGGATTTTGATCTTGACCGGGAATGTGATTCAGAACCTTTCGAAGCCCGCGACTGACTGCGAGATCCTGACCTGCTCTCAGATTTTGCACGAACAGGGCTCCCAGATGGGGATTTGGAATGGGAGCGGGTTGCCTAACAAAGAAAACAGTATTACAAATAGTACTCGTCATAGAAATGCCTAACTCCTAATATTTTAAAAAATTTCCTATTTTACTGATTGCTCCTGAAAAATAAGTGGTTAGAAACATATCTGCTTTAACACCCTCCTTAAATTTCTATTAATTAAATCCATTAACACTATATATGCTCCTCTATAAACAACCTACTTGAACCAAATCACCAAATCTATTATTAACTTAATAATCATGCAAAATCATCTCTAACTTGATCATACAGACACTGGAACATAAACCATACATTTACTTAACCTAGGACCCATTCATTCTTCCAGATTCTTTTAATTCTAGTTCACTCTTGTTTTTTACTTTTCTTCATTCTTCATTCAGTTTTTCATTTTTCATCGTGAATTCTTCCCCAATTCAAACAATTCATTAAAGCCTTAAAAAAATTCAAGTGCTTCTATCTGACCAATCTTCTGTTCAATTTTTCCCCCATTCAATTTTAATTTTCTGATCTTTAATACTTTTCATTAGCCTTCTTTTATCTTGATTTATCTTCCACATTCTTGGAAAAAACTCTTCAATTTCTTCATGAACATTAACCTTAATGGAAAAAGAACATTTAGTATATTTAAGCACGTGGGGATGATAATACTCTGCTGGTGTTCAGAATGTTATCTATCAAAATAGGAACAACCAGCAGATGAAGTGCAAACTACTTTAAAACATGTATCAATGTTTACATTTCCACCTTCTAAAACAACGTACAACAGCTCATTTCTCATTCTTTTGTGACATTCTAATTTAAAATAAATGTGCAAAGAATGTGCTACACCATATTACTTAGAACAGGTATTTCCTTTTAACTACTTTTCTTACCCTGCCAAACTTTTTATAAAGCCAGCCTCAAAAGCAAAACACATGAAACCCATCCTTATAAAAAAAAAAAAAAAAAAAAAGTTCACATGCTTATATAAAATGTCAATACCCAACATAAGCAAACCCATCCAAAAAGTGTTAAAATATATTGAAAGGAAACCAACCCTAATCAGAATTCCCTACTTTAAGTTAGTTCTAAAGGGACATAACTGTCGGATGAAATCTGAGGTTCAAATCCAACTTACAAGTATCCAATCAGTGAAAGAGCACTCAGCTATATGAAAATTATGATAATCCAACAAACAAAAAAAGCCAAGAGTTCCAGTCAAAAATGGAAATCCAAAACAAAAGAAGCAGAAACTGTGGAGTCCCTTGTTCTTGCCGTGATGTTTATTAAGATGCAATAAAAATAATCCAATTTGGTAAAATAGCCACTTTACAGAGTGACTGACACAACAGTTGATAAAGTGGATATTTTACCAAATTGGATTATTTTTATTGCATCTTAATAAACATCATGTCAAGAACACTGAACTCCACAGTTTCTAATTAATCCAACAAGCCAACTGAAATTTTCAAACAAAAAACTGTGCATGACCAATATTTAAATTTCATTGCTAAGCTGAGGCTATCAACAGATATTCTTAAGTAAATCCAAACAAACAGTTATTTTGCAAAAATGCCTTTCCAATGTATTCACTATCATCAGCTAAATAATGTTTTGTTATTCTCTTTAAAAATTGCATTTGATAATATAAATCCTGGCAACATTCCTTATGGCCTTGGACTGATCACTTTACCCTCTGTTGTCTCAGGTACAAAACTAACTGGTATTAATGTGTGTTGTTGCAGTTTAATATGTTTATTGGAAACCTCATCATCTTACTGGGCCTATTCAGAAAGTACCCAATGCATTAAGTAAATCCAGCCCTTAGATTGGAAATACTTTCTAGGGCAAAAAATTTCTTATTCTACCTACATGTACAGTAGCTCATCTTACATTACCAATGAAAGGCATGAGCTAAACCAATTAAATTTCTAGAACTCATGAATTAAGAAATTTGTAATTATTATATCCTTTTCAAGCATTACACTATCAATACTAAGGAAAAATTATGTTCTTACCTGTTAATTTTCTTTCCTTTAGACGCAGCAGATGAATCCAGAGACCAATGGGATAGCCCACATCTACCAGCAGGCAGAGATAGAGAAACTGATTAACAGGTGGTCCTATTGGCTGGCACTCCTCCTGTACCTCCAGTATAGCTCCTTGCCCAAGCATCCGTAACCATCAATAGGCATAGCATGTAAAAATCTTCTTTCCCATAACAAATCTCAAAAGACAATAATACAGAATACAACCATCAACAATAACAAACTTTGAAAGTTGTACAAGAAAAAAACAACAGACAATATCCAGAAAGGGTGGGGCTCTGGATTCATTTGCTGCGTCTAAAGGAAAGAAAATTAACAAGTAAGAACATAATTTTTCCTTCCTTAGCAACAGCAGCAGATGAATCCAGAGACCAATGGGATGTAGCAAAGCAATCCTCAATCTGGGTGGGAAGCAAACACCGTCTCTGCAACAACCGAAGCACTAAACGCATCCACCGCATGCGCCCCCCACATCCAACCGTTAATGCTGAGATAAAGCACTCTCGGAAGACCAAGTAGCCACGAGACAAAACTCCTCCAAGGAAAAAAACCTCTAGACCAAGTCCAAGAACTAGCCATCGCTGCGGCGGAAAGGTCATGAAGATCTCTCATCAACCACTTCCCTGCCATATCAAGCTTTGGACGCCACCATACGTTTTAGGCGTCCCTTGAAAAATACAAAAAGGTGATCTAAACAACCACCAGTCGTTAGAAATCTAGCTCGCGGAGAACGCTACGCACTTTTAAAAAATGCAATGAATAAAAGCACGCCTCCCCATTTCATCTCCCAGGAAGAAGGAAGGAAAAGTGAGAGCGGCATAAAAGAAAGGATGACACCTCGTTAGAAAGAAATGGAGGTACTGACCGAACTGACCCCCCCCCCTCCAGTTTGAAAATCAGAAATGGGAAGCCCCGCTGAACAAGGCCTGCAATTCAGAAAACCGCCGAGCTGAAGCCATGGCCACAAGAAACCCCGTGTTCAACGGCACAGCCCTTTAACGTCTCAAAAGACAAGGAAGAAATGAAGCCTTCGGTAAACTGCGAAGAAGTACCATAAGACTATACACCGGACAGGACTTTTCAAGAGGTGTACGAATATATCGTACTCCGTTTAGGAACTGATCTACATGAAGCTGAGAAGTAAGCGAAGAGCAAGATACCTAGCCCTTGTAACAAGCTAAGAATGGCCCTTGAAGCTGAAGGGAATTGAACGCTAAGCCTTCGGCAATACACTTGTGCCAAAAAAGAACTCTGTAAGGGTGCAAATGTTGAGAAGTACCCAAGAAAGGAAAAACCTCCAAAATGAAGCAGAAGCCACAGGTGAAGACGTCTGTATCGCCTGGATAAAAGAAGAAACAACCTGCTTCCCATAGCCCTTACACGTCAGCCATGACTTTTCAAAAGCTAGGTCGCAATACCAAAGTAGTACGAATATTCATGTTGATTGGACCCTAGGTGAGCAAATCCAGAGATACCAGGAAACTCAACAGTCCGGCTGTCGAAAGACTCATCAGATCCGGATAGCAAGGATGGCGCAGCCAATCCAGAGATTCTACAAATACAGTGGTGCCTCGCATAAAGAACGCCTCGCACAGCGAACGCTGCACACAACGAACTTCATGTCAGGATTCATACAACGAACTTCGTTTCACACAACGAAGTCGCCCGAGCTTCCACGATCGCTGCCGATGTATTGCATCCTTCTGCGCAGGCACTGCAGGCAGTCGTTAGTCACTGCGCTTAACGCGTTTCACATAACGAACTTTTCGCATAACAAACTTGCTCCTGGAACGAATTAAGTTCGTTGTGTGAGGCACCACTGTACTGTGCCCTGAAAGCGAGCTTGAGATGGCAAATACAATCCATCATCAGCCAGGGGAAAACACTGAAAAAAGAGAAACCAGAGGCGAGAAAGAAGCCACGCTGCTACCCCCCCCGACTCCCACTCCCTGTGCCCGAAGAAGCTAGGAAGCTTAGAATTTTGAGACGAGGCCATGAGGTCTAGTTCCAGGAGATCTCACTTCCATAAAAAGAGCTGGAACGCCTGAGCCAAAATTCTCAATATCCAGGATGTAGAAGATTTCACTAGTACTAACCTTTACACTTTCTAGAGCGTACACAGAGCTGTACACTGTAACATACATTAAATGGGCCATGCACAGATTTTGCAAAGAGAAAGTCTATCCTAACTCTTTTCCTGACCCATAAAATGATCTGCCAACAGAAGAGGAAGATGAGGGTCCACCCATTGAAATAGAACCACAACTTTACCCGCCAACTGAGTACATCACCTACTGCCCAGGCTGTAGAGAAATACCCCCATCATAATACTGACTGAAAAGACCTTCAGCGTCATTCCGGAAGAATGGTCTGAAGCTCCAGAAACGGTAGCCTGACCATGCTCCAAAGTAGAAGAATGAACAAGTACTGAGTCGCCTCTTAAGAGCAGACTCCTGAAGCTGAGGATGGAAGGCACCGAGCCCCCCAACCCGACAGCCCGGGATTATTGATGACCATGAGCTAGTCCAGCAAAAACCAAGGCATGCCTTTGAAAAGAGAAATCTCACCGAGCCACCAAATCATACAGAGCGATGCTTGAGGAGCCTACCAAATAATTGGAGCCCTGAGATACCAGGAACCACCGGAACAAAAGCGACTGCTGTAGCGTTATAATGGGAAAGCAAGCCGAAGTTCCCAGTGGAGTCAGCAATATGGATCCTAGAACCTGTACAGAATCCCATACTCTTGGTCATGGTGACCGAAGAAGAATGCCAACCTGAGACTGTGACCCATCGCCCTAGTCTCTGGGAAGAAACACATTTCTCTCCTATATGAATAAAAACATCTCCCTGATATACCTATAAATAGTACAGGAGAAAAGAGCGCTGTGCAAATTCGAAGATTCACATCCAAAGAACTGAGAAAAAGAAACCACCCTTTTCGTGTCAGTCAAATGGCCCGACTGGAAGACGTCCGAATCAAGCAGTCAGTCAAGAAGAAATTAGGTAAATCGCCTGGTAGCGCCAAAACGGTACCACTGCCCACATTTTCTAAAATGTTCGTGAAGCCTTGGGTAGGCAAAATGGCATGTGCCAAAACCGAAAGCGCTGCTCTAAGAGAGGCAAGCAAACCTAGTGCAGATTCGGAGTCCATAGTGAAAACGTAAATATTCTCCCAGTTTTTCTGCAGAAATGTGTAACCCTGAGAAACTAATTCAGCAGAATGGGATCCAGCCTGCCCAATGCCCCCGTCTTGGGCACCATGCAGTAAGTGGAACAACGTCCCTTAGTTCCTGAAGAACTACAAGAACTGCCCTGAAGACCAGTAACACTTAAAAGGGAAAGATAAAACATAGAGACTCCAAGAAAGAACCGGAAGCCTGAGGAGGATGCAAAGTTGCAAGCATCCTGAAAAATGTTCACAGCCCCCTGACCTGACATTATAGCGTCTTCTCCCTCATGAGAAAGCCTGAAGAGTCATTGGAAGAAGTCAAGATCCCCTCAGAATGAAGTGCAGAAGGTCAGGGAATGACAGGATGAGAACTGTAGGATCTGTAAGAAGAAAGAAATTCTCATAGGAAAAATCAAGTTTCGCAATGTAAATAGGAGTATACTGGAACCATGAAAACAGTACTAACTCCATGCAACGTGAGCGAAATACGTATATCCTTTAAAGTGAATACGTACTAGACGCAATCAAGATGTTGCATCTACCGCCCCGTGGAAAACAACAGCATCCTAACAGGTATCAGACAAAGCTCACATCGCTAATGAGAGCTTCAGGGATGAGGCTAACTGCCACATAGCGCGCACACCTCCGCGGGTTTGATAGAATAGGTAACTGGCTCCTGGTTAGAAGGAGCTGCACAGCCCTTCCTGTCTGGTCGGGGGGTCCGTCTAGCATGTGCCATGAGAAGATGGCGACAGGAGAAACCAGCGTGATAAGCATGGAAATCTGAAGTCCAGGCCCAAGAAAGAGAGTTCTGGCCGCAGGAAGATGCGAAGTATCATTATGCCCATAGAGACAGCCCGAACTTGGAAACTGTTAGTACTACCTTTAGGCATATATATCCTATGCCACTACTAGACACATGCAGCGCAGCACAGAGGCCCAAGAAGGACAGTTACCAACAGACAAAGGCTCAATCTGCAGGGACCCCAAGAGAGACAATGAGATACCCGTGTGAAATACAGGGCACTATCTTACTGCTGATCTCACTGTGCCGTGAGTTGCCGTACATCGGCTCAGTCTGGAGACAAACCGAGACCGGGTGACCTAGCACAGGTCAGAGTCTGTCTGGTAATCCCCTTGAGTGCTAACCCCAGAGTCCGATTAAACTAGCTGCTTCTTTCAATGGAATACAGCAGGAACACAGACATAGACATATAAATCTGCCCAAGTTTGTCCCAAAGCTGGTGAAACACGTACAACTTGTCTGAACCGGAAAGGAGAGAATCCGCGGCATTCCCTGACCAAAGTCAGCTGTAAATAAACTACCGGAACGCTGCAGCACTCCCGCCATCGCCGGAGACCCAAGCGCATGCCTGATTCTCGTTGACACGTGGCCGCTGCATCAATGCTCCTAGAAACATAGTCGGATTCAAGCCCCGCAAAATTTACCCTGCCGCGGCCTGCATAGAAAGAAAATCAGACTCAGGGAATAACCAGAAGAACGGTGCGGTGAACCAGAAGAACAGTGCGGTGCTTCCCACAGCACCGGAAAAAACATGTCCCATATCATGCGAGCTGCTATAAACCGGCACCTGCACAATCAGCTGCACATGGCCGTGACAAACACCTACGAAAGAGAGCCTCAGAATAAACAGGACCACTACTGCTGCACTGAAACCCAACGAGAACAAGTACGAGCATGAAATTGCACTGCTACTGCGGCGCTGTAACCAACAAGGAAACCAAGCGCGTGCATGCAAAGGGCGGGAAAGTCCCGGCTCCCTCAACAGATATCTAGTCATAAAACTTAGCCTCAATAAAATATCCATTCCTTAAACTTATGTTGACCGAACCCACAGTACTAAGACTCCCAAACAGAACCTGAAGTTCAAACAGTAAAAAACACATACATACTCACAAGCTTGTTGTTAGGGCCGGTTGAAGCCAGTTAGACCTGGATGTGCAGCACTAACAGAGCAGAATGTAACAACTGTGGTCTCCTTTTTTTTATTTTTAAAACAGAGAAGGGAAAGAAGAAAAAAATTGAGACCCAGTCAGACTCTCTAGCAATGGAGGGAGGATGAGGCAGGGACCTGGGGGAGCCCAGGTGTAACCCCACCGTTCAACCGGACACTTCTGTCTCACTGAAGAGAAAATCTCAACAGGAGAAATAGCATTGCCAGCTCACTGAAGAGAAACCTCAACAGGAGAAACAGAATGGCAGTCTCACTGAAGAGAAACCTCAACAGGAGATAATAAAGTTCCAGTCACAGCCAGAATCCAGGAGCTATTCGAATAGCAACCATCACCTTCTGGGAGATAGAACATACTGGAGATACAGGAGGAGTGCCAACCAATAGGACCACCTGTTAATCAGTTTCTCTATCTCCGCCTGCTGGTAGATGTGTGTTATCCCATTGGTCTCTGGATTCATCTGCTGCTGTTGCTAAGGAACACCTTTTTGGGATCACAAAATAGATTGTATTGTACTGGCTACACCCCCCCCCAAAGCAGCAAGTGGCTTAACATCACTCTTACCACCTCTCCTTTGGCAGTCAACCACAAGGATACCATAAAGGTAACTGAAAGGGATCTGGTAAACTCCAGGGCTTAACCCTTCCTTTTATCCTCTTGGCTTCAAGTTAGTAAAATAAGTACTGCCTATGTACTCTTTTTAATTTTTTACATAGTTATAACCAATCCTATTTAATAAAACGCTAGCCGCGCATGCGCACTCAGACCTGTGTGATCCATAATCCCTGATCTGTGGGTCCGTGGCCAGAGTGCGTATGCGGCGGACAAATCGGGAAAGCACAGCACAGCCGGCGACTCCCACCCTCCCGCCCTCACTCACTGCCCCCTCCCGCCCTCACTCACTGCCAAAACCACCACCTCCTCCTTCTCACCGGCTCACCCACTTTTCAATGAAGAGAAAAGCGCTGCACCGCGCTAACGCTGGCTTTGCTGTCTTCTGTCCACTGCGGCCGCCCTCTCTGACTACTTCCTGTTTCCGCTAGGGTTGGCCGCAGTGAATAGAAGACGCCGAAGCCAGCGGCTGTAGCCGCCGATCTCCGTTCCTCCGGGGGGGGGGGGGTCTGGGAGGAGAGGGATCGCAGCCACTCAGCGCCCCCACCAAGGAGCCCAGCAACTTTCCGCTGCCCGGGACCCGAGTCATTTGCCGCCCCCCCTCTTCCCTTCCCGCGGGCCCGACTGGCAATTTAAGCAGCATGTACAGCACTCTTCAAACGCTGCTTCGGGCCCTTCTACTGCCCTGATTTGCTCCGGACGTGCCAGAGTAAATCAGGGTAGTAGAAGGACCCGAAGCAGCGTGTGAAGAGTGCTGCACACGCTGCTTAAATCGCCATGTGTAGTCGGGCCCGCGGGAAGGGAAGGGGGGGCGGCAAAGGACTCGGGCCCGCGTTTGTAGTCGCGACTGTGGGAAGGGAAAGGGGGTAGAGGAAACGCTAATGCTGCTGTGTGGGGGGAGGGAATGCTGCTTTGGACAGACAGAGGGAGGAAGGGAGACAGAAAGACAAGAAGAAAGACACAGGGGCAGGTGCACAGGGAACTGGTGTGGGGGGGGGGAATGCTGCTTTGGACAGACAGATAGAGGGAGGAAGGGAGACAGAAAGACAAGAAGAAAGACACAGGGGCAGGTGCACAGGGAACTGGTGTGGGGGGAGGGAATGCTGCTTTGGACAGACAGAGGGAGGAAGGGAGACAGAAAGACAAGAAGAAAGACACAGGGGCAGGTGCACAGGGAACTGGTGTGGGGGGAGGGAAATGGAGGGGGAGGGAATGCTGCTTCGGACAGACAGAGGGAGGAAGGGAGACAGAAAGAAAAGAATAAAGACACAGGGGCAGGGAGATATACAGAAAGACAAACAGACAAAGGGGGCCAGGGACAGAGACAGACAGAAAGTAAGACAGCGGGAGTCGCGTCAGGAGGGGTGCGGGATGCCGCAGAGGGAACTTTGCCAATTGTGTGCAACTGGGCGGCTGTCAGGAGCCTCTGATCAGGGGCAGAGCAAGGTAAGTGTATCATAGGGATAAGGAGGAGGAGGGGGGGAGAAAAAGGAAGGGACGCCTACTGCTGGACAGGGAGAGAAGGAAAGAGGTGCTGATGGACAGGGGGAGAGTGAAGAAAAAGGAATGGAGGCCTAATGTTGGACAGGAGGAGAAGGAAGGTGCTGCTGGACAGGGGGGAGGTAAAACAAAGGGAGAAGGGCTGCTGCTGCATAAGGAGACCTGTGAAGGGGTGGTGGTGGACATAGGGGAGGTAAAAGGAAGGGAGAAAGGACAGGGGGAGCAGGCAAGAGGTGGTGATGGACAGCCAAGGAAAAAGAAAGACAAAAAGAAAGAAAGCAGCTAAGGAGAGAGAGAGAGAGAGAGAAATAGAGAGAGACACACACATATATTCTAGCACCCGTAACGGGCTATAAGACTAGTTTTATTATAAACCATTTAGATATGTTTGATAGAGGGCATATCAAGAAACTAATAAACAAACTCCATTTGCCAGAGGTGATTTGAGCCCTACTCGTGATAAAAGATTAAGCAGACAGCCTATCACCATCACCGATGGGTTCGATGATCATTACTGGGAGCCTTTTTTTTGGGTAGAAGGAGGAGGAGATATACTTGACAGAGAGGAAGTACAGGAGAAGAAAGAGAAGCTACATCTGGTAAGTGTGTGTTGGGGGGGGGGACATTTGCAGGAAGAAAAGAAGAGGGGAGGAACATGGCACAGAGAAGAAATGCTAGGCATGGAGTAAGTAAGCATAGTAACAGGGCCAGAGAAGCAAAGCTGGGAAAAGTGTGAGATAGGAATACAGAGGAGCGATACAAAATATAGGAACAAGGAGATGGGGGAAAATGCTGGATAAGACAGAGAACCCACAGAAAGATGAACAGAGAAAATGGGTGGTGGACATAGAGAGAAAAGAAAGTGTCAAAAAGACAGGAGACCCTGAAAAACACAGAAAGACACTTAGGCCTAATCAAAAGAAAATAAAATACTCACTACAAAGATAGAAAGCAGTATTTTATTTTGTATTAATTGAAACATGCATATCTTGATATCTTGCATTTCAATTTCTATATATTTAAAGTCTGACTTATCAAGATTTAGTACAAAAGATATGAAGATAAACTAATATGTGGTCCCTCATTTCATACTTGCTGAGGATGTGTCTGTTTTACATGTATGACCAAGGTGAAGTATTCTGCTAGTATAAAGACCTGTAGCAGTCCAGTTTGTTCTGTTTTCTCACTAAATGGTGTACTGGTGTTATAGGGCCCAGTGCAGTATTTTCAGTGCTTTTTCATGTATAAGGTTGCTGCTCTGAATCCTGAGAGTTTCTACAGTTCTGAATGTATTTGTCCACAAGTATCCCCAAATGGGTTAAATGCAGAGCTTGAGTGGGCGTCCCTGGTCTAACACAGAGCCTGGGGGACGGATTGTAGAAAGATATTGGGATCACCCAATCAGAAAGTAAGTGGGAGGCCCCGAACACTTATGATTTTTATTTATTTATCATTTTTTAATTAGTCAAACAAGTATCATTTACACACTTGAATACAGATTCACCAAATTAAACAGGGAAATGAATCCCTAACATTATGAAAAATAAGAAAGAAAACTATCATTATTTAGTCCATAAATATTTTTGGAGTCAAGAACTAGAAATAAAGAAGAAGAAAAAGAAAGAGAAAACAATCTCATTACATGGGAGCATTACAAAGAGGGCACTGCCAGCAGGCAGTTCACGTTACTCTTTTGGAATGGGAACAGAGCCAATTATGATCTCCCCACCTTCTCTAGCCACAATAAAGTCTAACAATTGTTTGGGCTCAAAGAAAAGAAAGTTTTTACTCAAATAAGTAATAAAACATTTTGAAGGATATTTAAGTACAAACGTAGCACCTAATGAA
Source organism: Geotrypetes seraphini (assembly GCF_902459505.1). NCBI lineage: Eukaryota > Metazoa > Chordata > Amphibia > Gymnophiona > Dermophiidae > Geotrypetes > Geotrypetes seraphini. Next base: position 394,894,963 of record NC_047085.1, on the reverse strand, counting down.
GTGACTCTCGGTCGATAAACCAGAAAGTCCCTTATTCTACTTTGCGATATTTGTGAAATCAGGAAATTTACATATTTTGAGCCCATAAATTGGTCATTAATATGTCGGAAACAAGTCTTAAGTATTAAGTCTCTATCAAACTCAAGTGCAAAAGTCACTAAAAGAGTAGTCCTTTCCATTATAACTTCCAAAGAATTTTCCAAAGAGTTTGTTAAGTTAATTTCAGCTCCAGGCATCTCAGTTTCCGTTGGTGTAGAACAAGCTTGAATGGTCAAATATTGCGCTCTCACTATTAGTGGTAAGTTTTCTCCAGGCAAAAGCAAATTTTCACGCATATATTTGCAGACCATTTCAGTAGCTGAGATTTAATGGTGACCTTGGAAAATTTAAAATTCTCAAATTATTTTTTCTTTGATAATTTTCAATATACTGAACTCTAATTTTTTGGGAATGACAGATCTCTCTTTAACTATGTCTACTTGAAGATCATTCACCTGAGAAATCTGCCTCTCATGCAGTCTCACCATATTCCTTCAGGATTTCCCCATGGTGTTCCACTTTAGCACTGATACTACCACAATCCTTCCTTAAAACTTCAACTGCTTTTTTAAGGTTAGAGTTCATTACCTCTATTGCCCTCCAAACATCTTCTAATTTGACGACAGCTGGTTTTTCCAACCTTCCAAAAGATGATGGTATTTCTTCCCCGGATTTTCTTTCTCCAGTCTCTGTGCTGGAGATTGTTGTTAGATCTCGGTCTTGCATTTCGACCCGACAGGGTCTCACATCCGCTCCTCCAGGGCTCCACACTTCCGTTTCCACTTCCAGGGACATCAGTGTTGCCTGAAGCACAGGGCTGGAACCTCCGGGCTGGATAGGTGTCTCACTTCAGGGCTAAATGAAGCCCCTTCGACACTAAGAACCTCTGTTGAAAACGGAACTTCTCTTGAAGCTGGCTGTGCCATCTGGATTGCTCATCAGGCCAAGCCCTCCAGAGTCGTCTGAACTAACCGACTCAGAGTCACGGTAGCTGGAGGCATTGACCGTAAGGATCCTTTCCTCTTTCCCATCGCAAAGAAGCAACGCGAATGGGCAAGTTTGGTCAGTTCTAGAGGAGCTCAGTGGCACAGCTCAGCGCACACGTCTGCTCCCGACACCATCTTGACTCCGTTCCACTTATGATTTTAAAGTGTTTGAGGCTTGGGAATGGGGCAGGGACAGGAAAAGAACTCACTGGGACAGGAAAAATTTGGCACTGTGCCATTCTCTAGCTCCTACCTCCGAACTATGGCAATAAACAGCCAGGGGGACAAAGACTGTTCCCCTGGGTCAAGTGTCTGCCGACTGAAAGTCAGCCTGCACATTCTAAATTCCCACTACGTACACAGTTGAGAGCATGAAAATGAGCTTCTGCCCACCGAAAGAGCAGTTGAGCTTCCATTCGCAACAATCTGCTTCCAGTGCCTCCTTGCCTGTTGTCATAGGCCATCACTGTTGCATTGTCTGAGAAGACTGACTGGCTTGCCTTCCAGAGTCTTCTCTAGTGCTTGAAGTGCTAGTCAAATGGCTCTTGGTGCCAGGCGATTTATGGACCACTTCTGCTGAACCAATATCCAACAACCCTGAACTGGGTGTCCATTGCAATGACTCCCTCCTCCAACCATAAAGGCTGGCATCGGTGATATCTCCCAGGAGGAAATTTGAAGAGGCATGCCGCTAGAAAGGGCAGCCACCTGCATCTACTACTGCAGGCTGCTCTTTGCTGCCAATACTGGCCCTCTGATGTGATCCCTGAAAGGACCTCTGCATTGCTTGGCCTGCCACATAAGGACGGGATCTTGGACAGCCTCCAAAACTGCTCCATCTTGGACCACGAGCCGTCCAGGATCTGCTGTCTGGTAACATAACACTTGCCATTGGGTCATCCAGACCCTTACAAAACAGCATCTGCCCCTGAAAGAGGAGCTTGCTCAATGTGGTTTTAGATGGCAGAATCTCCTAAACACTGTCTGATCCTGAGCATCAGTTGAACAGAGATTTCATAAGTCAACACCTTGCTCGTAACTCTGATATCATACAGAGAGTCCACTATATAATTCACCCTACATAGGAGCATTTGGGTATCTTCATTGTTGACAGGCAGGTGTGGCAAGCATGTGCCACAAAGGAAGTCGCACCTGCCGCCTTAATCCTTAGGGCAAAGCCTTCACATTTACTCTTGACGAGCAAGTCCACTTTACAGTCCTGAAAATTCTTTAGCATCACACCTCCTTCACAAGGCAGGAATGTGCATTTGGTGACCTGTGCCACCAGCAAATCCACCTTTGGCTGAACAGCTGCTGGAAATTCAGACCCATCAGGTAAAGTTTGGCCACTGCCACCCGCAGGGATCCCTCTGAAGACTCCCAGTGGTCCATGACCAGCTTTGTGATGTCCAGATGCAAGGGAAAGCATATGGTTGGAGAAACAGAGCTGCTCATGACTGAGCACCAAGACAGAGCTGGAGGATCTTCCAGCTTCAATCTTCTCAGAGACGGAAATGATGCCCAAAAGCACAGAGGCTTTGAAAAGCCAGTGCATCGTGGGTTCTTCCTCCAAGTCCAGGGCCACTGCTGTTTCTTGACCGCTGCTCTCATGTAAAAAAAACAGACTCTGGCAGCAAAACTTCATCCTGGGACAACTGTGGCATAGAATTAGAGTTTCCATTCTCCCAGTCTATATCAGCCTGAACCTCCTTGACTGGCTGGGGCGCATGCTGAGGGAAGCTCCCCTGTGCCATCACCTCTGGTATGCTGCATGCAGATGCCGAGGACCCTTAGCAGGTCAAATAAGCATTCCACATGAGGCTCACAAAATCTAGGGTGAAGCCTTGCACTGGGGTCTCGAGGACCCCCTGCCCATCCTCCTGGGCTCTGCATGACTGCACTTAGCCAATGCACCTTCAGAGGGCTCTGGAAAAGCACAGTTACTTACCGTAACAGGTGTTATCCAGGGACAGCAGGCAGATATTCTTGACTGATAAGTGACAGCACCGACGGAGCCCCGGTACGGACAATTTTAGAGTGATTGCACTCTAAGAACTTGGAAAGTTCTGGCATGCCGCACCGCGCACGCGCGAGTGCCTTCCCGCCCGACAGAGGCGCGCGGTCCCCAGTTATGATAAGCCAGCTAAGAAGCCAACCCGGGGAGGTGGGTGGGACGCAAGAATATCTGCCTGCTGTCCCTGGATAATGCCTGTTACGGTAAGTAACTGTGCTTTATCCCAGGACAAGCAGGCAGCATATTCTTGACTGATGGGTGACCTCCAAGCTAACAAAAAGAGGGATGGAGGGAAGGTTGGCCATTAGGAAAACAAATTTTGCAAAACAGATTGGCCGAAGTGTCCATCCCGTCTGGAGAATGCATCCAGACAATAATGAGATGTAAAAGTATGAACTGAGGACCAAGTAGCAGCCTTGCAGATTTCCTCAATAGGAGTGGAACGGAGGAAAGCTACAGATGCTGCCATTGCTCGGACTCTATGGGCCGTGACAGAACCTTCCAGTGACAGTCCGGTCTGAGCATAACAGAATGAAATGCACGCTGCCAGCCAATTAGACAACGTACGTTTAGAAACAGGACGTCCCAATTTATTCGGATCAAAGGACAGAAAGAGTTGGGGAACTGATCTGTGGGGTTTCGTACGCTCTAGATAGTAAGCTAGAGCCCTTTTACAATCCAAAGTATGCAGAGCTTGTTCCCCAGAATGAGAATGAGGTTTTGGAAAGAAAACAGGCAGAACAATGGATTGGTTGAGATGGAATTCAGAGACAACCTTAGGGAGAAACTTTGGATGTGTACGCAGAACCACCTTGTCATGGTGAAAGACCGTAAAAGGTGGATCTGCAACCAGTGCATGAAGCTCACTGACTCTCCTGGCAGAGGTAAGAGCAATAAGGAAAAGTACCTTCCAAGTGAGAAACTTGAAAGGAGAGGTAGCCAAAGGTTCAAATGGAGGCTTCATTAAGGCGGAAAGAACCACATTGAGATCCCAGATAACAGGAGGGGCTTTAAGAGGTGGTTTCACATTGAAAAGACCCCGCATGAATCTGGACACCAGGGGATGAGCTGAGAGAAGTTTTCCATGGACCGGCTCATGAAAAGCAGCAATGGCACTGAGGTGGACTCTGATGGAAGAGGACTTAAGGCCAGAGTCAGACAAAGAAAGCAAATAATCCAACAACGTCTCCACTGCCAGGGAAGTGGGATCAAGATGATGAAGAAGACACCAGGAAGAAAATCTCGTCCACTTCTGATGGTAACATTGCAGAGTGGCTGGTTTCCTGGAGGCATCAAGAATGGAACGAACAGGCTGAGACAAAAGAGTATCATGAGAGGTCAGCCCAAGAGATACCAAGCTGTCAGGTGCAGAGACTGGAGGTTGGGATGTAGAAGGGTCTCCTGATGCTGTGTAAGCAGAGAAGGAAACAGAGGAAGAAGAAAAGGTTCCCTGGAACTGAGTTGAAGTAGAAGGGAGAACCAATGTTGCCTGGGCCACCTCGGAGCAATCAGAATCATGGTGGCTCGTTCCCTCTTGAGCTTGAATAAGGTTCTCAACATGAGAGGCAGAGGAGGGAAAGCATACAGGAACAGATTGGACCAGTCGAGGAGAAATGCATCCGCTGCCAGACGGTGAGGAGAGTAGAGTCTGGAGCAGAATAGGGGCAGCTGGTGATTGTGAGGAGCTGCAAAGAGGTCTATCTGAGGAGTGCCCCATTGAGCGAAGATAGACTGTAGAGTTACAGGATCGAGTGTCCACTCGTGAGGCTGGAGAATTCTGCTGAGCTTGTCCGCTAAGGAATTCTGTTCTCCCTGAATGTAGATAGCTTTCAGGAATAGATGGTGATTTATGGCCCAAGTCCAAATCTTCTGGGTTTCCTGGCATAAGAGGCGAGAGCCTGTCCCACCTTGTTTGTTGATGTAGTACATGGCCACTTGATTGTCTGTGCACAGCAGAAGGACCTGAGGAAAGAGAAGATGTTGGAAGGCCTTGAGGGCATAAAACATCGCTCTGAGTTCCAGGAAATTGATGTGATGCTTCTTTTCCTGGGCTGTCCAAAGATCTTGAGTCTGGAACTCGTTCAAATGAGCTCCCCATGCATAAGGAGAGGCGTCGGTGGTGATGACTAGTTGATGAGGAGGCTGATGGAACAGAAGACCTCTGGATAGATTTGAGGATACCAACCACCATTGTAGAGACTGACAAAGAGATGATGTCACAGATATGTGTCGTGAGCAAGGATCCGTCGCTTGGGACCACTGAGTAGCAAGGGTCCATTGAGGAGTGCGCAGGTGAAGACGTGCGAGGGGTGTGACATGGACTGTGGATGCCATGTGACCCAAGAGTATCATCATTTGTTTGGCCGAGATGGAATGTTGTGGAAGCACCTGCTGACATAGAGACTGAAGGGTCTGAAGACGATTGGATGGTAGGAATGCTCTCATGAGGAGTGTGTCCAGCATCGCTCCAATGAACTGAAGTCTCTGAGTGGGGATGAGATGAGACTTGGGTAGATTGATCTCGAATCCCAGTATTCGTAGAAACAGGATGGTTTGGTTGGTGGCCAGGAGAACTGCTTGAGCGGATGTGGCCTTGATTAACCAGTCGTCCAGGTAAGGGAATACCTGAAGGTGGTGAGAGCGTAGAAAAGCAGCTACCACAATAAGACATTTGGTGAACACCCTTGGAGAGGAAGCAAGACCGAAGGGCAGCACCTTGTATTGGTAATGACAATGATTGATCATGAAACGGAGATACCGTCTTGAGGTTATATTGATCGGTATGTGAGTGTATGCCTCTTTGAGATCGAGGGAGCATAGCCAGTCGTCTTGATTGAGAAGAGGATAAAGAATGGCTAAGGAAAGCATCTTGAATTTTTCCTTTACCAGATGTTTGTTGAGATCGCGAAGATCCAGAATTGGTCTGAGATCTCCTGTTTTTTTGGGTACTAGAAAATAACGGGAGTAGAATCCCTGCCCCTTTTGATCTAGAGGAACTTCTTCTATAGCGTTCAGAAGGAGGAGGGATTGGACTTCCTGAATAAGGAGGGCAGATTGAGGACTGTTCAAAGCAGACTCTTTTGGCAGGCTTTGGGGCGGAAAAGTCTGAACGTTGAGAGAGTAGCCGTGGAGGATGATGTTGAGGACCCATTGGTCCGAAGTGATAACTTCCCACCGGCTGAGGAACAGAGAGAGACGACCTCCTATAGGTTGAGGCAGGAGAGCAGATATAGGAGTACTGGCTATACTTTGGAGAATTAAGTCAAAAGGGCTGTGCCTTCTGCTGTGGAGGTGGCTTCACAGGCTGCTGTTGCTGCTGTTGTCTGGGAGGCTGACGTTGTTGCTGCCGCTGACGCCTGGGTTGCTGAGCTGTTGCAGGCAATGGGCGAGCTGTGAAGCGGCGTTGATAGGCTGACTGTTGTCTAAAAGGCCTTGCTGGGGGAGGCTTTTTCTTATTTTTAAGCAGGGTATCCCAGCGTGTCTCATGAGCAGAGAGCTTTTGAGTAGTCGAGTCCATGGATTCCCCAAAAAGCTCATCCCCTAGGCACGGGGCGTTGGCTAACCGATCTTGATGATTAACATCAAGTTCAGATACCCGAAGCCAGGCCAGGCGACGCATTGCCACAGACATTGCTGTCGCTCTGGAAGTAAGTTCGAAGGTGTCGTAAATGGACCTAACCATGAACTTACGCAGTTGAAACAGAGACGACAAGCAATGGTGAAAGGATTGTTGTTTCCGTTGGGGAAGGTACTTCTCAAAGGAAGCCATGGTGGTAAGGAGATGTTTAAGGTAGAAAGAAAAATGAAAAGCATAATTACCAGCTCTATTTGCCAACATTGCATTTTGGTAGAGCCTCTTACCAAATTTATCCATGGCTTTACCCTCTCTACCAGGAGGTACAGAAGCATATACACTGGCTCCTGAAGATTTTTTAAGGGTGGATTCGACAAGTAAAGATTCGTGTGGAAGTTGAGGTTTGTCGAACCCAGGAATGGGAATTACTTTGTATAAAGAGTCTAATTTACGTGGGGCCCCTGGAACCGTTAAGGGAGTCTCCAAATTCTTGTAGAAAGTCTCCCTCAAGATGTCGTGAAGAGGGAGCTTCAAAAATTCCTTTGGAGGTTGGTCAAAGTCAAGGGCATCCAAAAAAGCTTTAGACTTTTTGGACTCAGCCTCCAAAGGAATAGACAAAGAGTCACACATATCTTTCAAAAAAGTCGAGAAAGATGAAGTGTCATGCCTAGAGGACGGGTCATGTACAGCAGAATCCTCCTCATCTGAGGAACATTCTCCTTCAGAGAGAAAGGGTTCTTCTGAATCTCCCCACAGATCAGGATCCCTGACATGGGAAGAACGGTCCCGAGACTCTGGAGTAGATGGTTCTACATGTCGGGTTTTGCGCACTGACTTACCCGATCTCATCGATACCGAGCCAGGCGATGTAATCGGTGGCACCGGTGCCAAAGTCTGCACCGACTGATGTTGAGCTCTCGGCTCCGGTGCAAGGACTGGCATCGATACCGATGAGGTCATAGAAATAGGTCGAGTGAAGCGGTACCGAAGGAGTGGATACCGACAGCACAGGTTGTTCCACTATCGGCACCGGCTCAGAGCGGACCGGCACCGGAAGGTTCGGTGCCAGGATAGCTGGAAGGAGCTGTTGTAATTGCTCCTTGAGCTGTACCTGGAGAATGGCCGCAATACGGTCATCAAGGGATGGCACCGGTACCGCCTTTTTCTTCTGCGGTACCTGCGGTGCCGCTCGACGCCCCGGAGATGAGGAGCCCGATGTCGAGGGACTCACCTCGATAGGGGCGGAGCGCTTCCGCTGGCGCCTCACAGTCGGCAGGATTGGACTCACTGCACTCGAGACCGGAGGACGCTCCAGCGGGGAAGGCTTCTTAGCCGGCTTACCTGAATGCTGGGACGCCGGTGCGGTGTTGCGCGGCGTCGAAGAAGAGGGTGCCGACTGAACTGGTGCCGAAGCCGGAGTCGATGGAACGGGATCGGACATCTCGGCACCGAACAGTAATCGCTGTTGTATTTGGCGATTTTTTAATGTTCGTTTTTTAAGTGTGGCACAGCGGGTGCAGGTGGAGGCCTGATGCTCAGGACCCAAACACTGTAAGCACCAGTTGTGTGGGTCCGTGAGAGATATAGGCCGAGCACACCGCTGGCACTTTTTAAACCCTGGCTGAGGGGGCATGAACGTAAAGACGGCTTCAGCCAAATCGAAGGCCGAGGCCTCGATGCTGGCAGAAGGCCCCGCAGGGGAAAAGCTAAATTGACTAAAAAGAAAAGTTTTTTGTTTGTTTTTTTTTGACAAAAATTAAAGAAAAAGGAAACAGGCAAAAAGCCAAAAAGGTTTACGCGAGCGGGAAGGCAAGTCAAAAAAATTTTCAACAGCCGTTGAAAAAACGCATCTTCTTAGCTCCGCGGAAACTAAGAAACTGGGGACCGCGCGCCTCTGTCGGGCGAGAAGGCACTCGCGCGTGCGCGGTGCGGCATGCCAGAACTTTCCAAGTTCTTAGAGTGCAATCACTCTAAAATTGTCCGTACCGGGGCTCCGTCGGTGCTGTCACCCATCAGTCAAGAATATGCTGCCTGCTTGTCCTGGGATAATAGTCTCTTCCCCTGGGAATGCACCTCTTGTGGATCCCCAGCCCTAGAGAACTCAGAGAAGGACGAGTCCAAGGCTCCTGCCCCCTCACCCATACACTCCGCCATATGCAGGGCATCGATGCTCCTCAGCTAGCAATCCAGTGCAACCCTGGCATGATATAGGGGTAGAAGGCCCGAGGGGTCCATCCCTATCAATTTAAAGCAAAACTGAGGGGTTTGGGGGCACATGGAGGCTTTAGAAAAAAATAAAGTTTAAAATCAAGATGGCCACCAACAGCAAAATCGCACCAAAAACAAAAAAATGCAGGGAAAGGGGTTCTAGAGGAGGCGGACCTAGGCACTGGGTGTAGAAACTTTCAAATTTGACTTTTGAAGGACTTCCCCACCCCAATTTTCCCCATAGGCTATAATAGCCTCACTCACTATACTATGTTATGCCTGCCTACATCAGCATAGTAATTCAGCTGGAACAAATGGAGAAATGTGCCTGGACAAACATGGTCTTCAGGCTGCCAGTTGGAATGATGTCATACTGAGTGAACCCCAACCCCCAGAAAACCTTATCGTGAAAGGTGGGGTGGCCCAGGGGGTGAGAACCATGCAGCCAGTCCACTATTAATCCTGGCCAAGCCTAGAAGGAGCCAAAACAGCCTGTGTTCAAGCTCCTGAATAACTTAGGAATGTGAGTAGCTATGCAGTGGACTGCCCTTGAACTTCAAAAATACAAAGGCAGGCAGGCTGGCTAGCTAGCTAGAGGTCCCGCAGGGTTGATCCTGCTAGCAGCAGACTTCTACAACAAGAGTCTGCACCTTCTCCTAGGCAGAAGTCCAAACCTCTGGGCATGGACCCTGCAATCAAATACTTAGAAAAAAAATACCCCAAAATAATAAAACCTTAAAGCAGAAAAACATTGCTAAGCAACCTGCTTGCATAAAAAACTGAGGGGATCAGGAGCAGCTCACTGGGAAAGAGGTGGAGTTGAATGAAAAGATGATCAACAGTTTTCTGCAAGCAATTTGAATATTTAGATGCAAAACCCTACTGTTCAGGAACACAAGACACATTGCACTAGAACTGACAAAGTTAAAACAACAACAAAAGAAAAACAACATTACAAGTCTGCAAAAATAATCAATTTTCTCAGTTGGTTCTGAAACACATACAACCAATCCAAAAACCTAGCTAAGAGCCATCAATGAATACTAGGAAAGTGACAACAAATAAGCAGCAGGTCACTAGGAAATACTTCCTTGCCCTATCAGATGAAGACCTCTCTACTAGTCAGTTAGAACCCTAGTCTGCAAATCTCCCTCCCTCCCACCCCATTTTACAGGCATAATATGGCTTGCATTAAAAAAAATGTTAGCAATAAAACTGATACTATACAATATGATAAATGAGACAATGAAAAGGAACTGTCTGCTCTAAATTCCTGAAAGGTATATTCAGCTCATGCAAACCTCAGAAAAAACACACACCCAGCTTCAAGGCCAAAGGGACCAAATTAATCCAATATTTTTTGTACAAACTAGAAACTCCCAATAAAAGTTTAACCCCCAGGCATATCAGCTAAGTTTGTGTTGGGGGAAGGGGCGGCTGGTGTGGGAAGATGTTTATATCTAACAAGGCACTTAAAGGACCAGGGGGGGGGATCAGTAACTTTATTGAGACAGCTATGAACTACAATCGACAAATATTAATGCATCTGACTAGACGACATGAGGAAAAAATTTGTCCCCGTCAACGCCACCACTGTCCCCGTCACCAATATCCCCGCCCCATCCCCACGACTAATGTCCCCGTTGCATCCATACAAACCTCAGTACAGTGGTATATTAGTTGTATTGATAAAAATTTATAAACAAAGCCCTGCCAGCTGAACATCTTTCTCTAGTTCAACAGCCAGAACTTTGATTTATAAGGAAGGAATAAGCTAAATATTGCATTATCCTAAAGCAAAAAAAAAAAAAAAGAAATTTTTTTTCTACCTTTGTTGTCTGGTTTCTGCTTTCCTCATCTTCTCATTCAATTCTTTCCATCCACTGTCTGCCTTCTCTCTGCATCTTCCATTTGCTCTGTTACTGTGCCTCTCCCTTCACCCCCCAATTGGTCTGGCACCCATCTTCCCTCCACTCCCCCCATGGTCTGGCATCTCTGTCTTCTTCCCTTCCAGCATCTTCTCCCCATGCTCCATTCCCCATTTCCCTCCAGCATCTGTTCTTCTCCACTCCCTGTTCTTCTCCACCCCCTTCAGCGGCTGTTCCTTTCCAGCATCCCTCTCGCTACCCCCCCCCCATTCAGCATCTGTTCCTTTCCACCACCCTTCAGCACCCCTGGTCCGAGCATCTCCCTCCCTCCCCCTTATCTTTGTGGCACGTTAATGTAATTTGTGCAAGCCACCAGAGCCTGCCTGAAGTCGCGTGCGTCTGCGGGCGGAAGCATCTCCTCTGAAGCACCTTCCGGTTGTATCAGAGAAGCTTCCATCCGCAGACGCACGTGACTTCAGGCAGGCTCTAGCAGCTTGCACAATATATAGCACAGTTACTTACCATAATAGGTGTTATCCAGGGACAGAAGGCAGATATTCTCAACATGTGGGTGACGTCACCGACGGAGCCCCCTAGAGGACGTTTTCTCAAGCAGACTTGCTTGAAGACCTTCAAGCTTGCGATTGGACCATGCCCCTCCCGCCTGACCTAGGGAATGCGTCTCCTCAGCGTGGCCTCAGTTCAGATAGCTAGTAAAGAAGCCAACCACAGGGAGGTGGGTGGGTTGTAAGAATATCTGCCTGCTGTCCTTGGATAACACCTGTTACGGTAAGTAACTGCGCTTTATCCCAGGACAAGCAGGCAGCATATTCTCAACATGTGGGAGACCTCCAAGCTAACCGGAATGGGATGGAGGGAGAGTTGGCAATTTAGAACAGATTTTGCAAAACGGACTGGCCAAAATGGCCATCACGCCTGGAGAAAGTATCCAGACAGTAGTGTGAGGTAAACGTATGAACCAAGGACAAGTGGCAGCCTTACAGATTTCCTCAAGCGGAGTAGAGCAGAGGAAAGCAACAGACACCGCCATCATTCTGACCTTGTGGCCTGTGACTCGACCTGGCAGGGAGAGACCAGCCTGAGCGTAACAGAAAGAGATACAAGCGGCCAACCAGTTAGAAATGGTCCGCTTAGAAACAGAGCGACCCAAGCGATTAGGATCGAAAGAGAGGAACAGCTGGGAAGCAGAACGATGAGGAGCGGTGTGCTTCAAGTAGAAGGCCAGCACAGGCTTACAATCAAGAGAATGCAGAGTCACTTCTCCAGGGTGAGAATGGGGCGTCGGAAAAAACACAGGAAGAACAATGGATTGGTTGATGTGAAACTCAGAAACAACCTTAGGCAAGAACTTAGGATGGGTACGGAGAACCACCTTATCATGATGGAAGACAGTGAGAGGTGGGTCCGCAACCAAGGCTTGAAGCTCACTGACCCGACGGGCAGAAGTGAGAGCAATAAGAAACACAACCTTTCAAGTAAGAAACTTCAAGTGAGCCCATGCTAGCAGCTCGAATGGGGGTTTCATCAAGCGAGTAAGGACCACGTTAAGATCCCAAACCACCAGACGAGGTTTAAGGGGCGGATGAATGTGGAAAAGGCCTTTCATGAAGCGGGAAACCACAGGATGAACAGAGATAAGCTTCCTGTTAATCGGCTGATGAAAAGCAGCAATAGCACTAAGGTGGACTCGAACCAAAGAGGACTTGAGTCCAGCGCCAGACAAGTGCAACAGATAATCCAGGACAGGAGGCAGACAGCAGCTCCTGCTGTTGAGTAGCACACCAGGAAGAAAAGCGGGTCCACTTCTGATGATAACATTGTCGAGTGAACTCCTTCCGAGACGCCTCCAGGACGAGAGAACTGGAACGAGGGCATTAAGTCTCAAGGAACCGAGCTGTAAGTGCAGAGACTGAAGGTTGGGATGAAGAAGAGAACCTTGACTTTGCATAAGCAGAAAAGGAAAAACAGGCAGAAGAGGCGGCTCCCTGGAACTGAGTTGCAACAGAAGGGAGAACCACGGCTGTCGGAGCTATCAGAATCATGGTGGCACACGTGGACTTGAGCCTGACGAGAGTCTTCAGAATCAGAGGGAATGGAGGGAACGCATACAGAAACAGGTTCGTCCAGTCCAGCAGAAAAGCATCCACCTCGAGTCCGAGAGGGGTGTAAACCCTGGAGCAGAAGGGGGGCAACTTGTGATTGAGGGGGGGACGCAAACAGATCGACGTCCGGAGTCCCCCAACGAGCAAACACTTGACGCAGAGTCAAGGAATGGATGGACCTCTCGTGAGGCTGCAGAAGACGACTCAACCTGTCCGCCAGACAATTGTGCTGGCCCTGAATGTAGACCGCTCGAAGGAATATGTTGCGGCAGATGGCCCAATCCCAGAGCCGCATCGCCTCTTGGCACAGGGACCCCGTGCCCCCTTCTTTGTTGATATAATACATGGCGACCTGGTTGTCCATGCAGATCAGCACCACTCGGTCGCGAAACAGGTGACAAAAAGCTTTCAGGGCAAGGAAAATCGCTCAAAGCTCCAGCAGATTGATGTGACAAAGGCGGTCGGCACTGGACCAAAGACCCTGCGTGCAAAGACCGTCCAGATGAGCCCCCCAAGCATAGGTCAATGAGTCCATCGTGAGGACCTTCTGCGGAGGGGGGGGCATGAAACAGAAGACCTCCGGAAAGATTGGAAGAGAGCATCCACCAACGGAGAGACTTCTTCAACAAAGGAGTCACGACAATGAGTCAAGAGACAGGATCTCGATCCTGGTTCCATTGGGACATAAGACTCCATTGTGGAATACGGAGATGAAGTCTGGCAAAAGGAGTCACGTGAACCATAGAGGCCATGTGACCTAGGAGGACCATCAGGAGCCGAGTCAGGGCTGAGGAGATGGGCCACCCTTCTGGCATAAACGAACAAGGGCCTCCTGACGAGGTCAAGGCAAGAAGGAGCGGAGACGAACCGTGTCCAGGATCGCTCCAATGAATTCCAGAGACTGGGACGGACAGAGGTGGAACTTGGGGAAGTTCACCTTGAAGCCGAGACTCTGAAGAAGCAAGATGGTCCGATTCGTCGCATGCAGAACTTCATGGCGCGAGGATGCTTTGATCAACCAGTCGTTGAGGTAGGGAAACACCTGCAGGCCGCAGAGACGCAGTTCTGCAGCTACCAAAAATAGACATTTTGTGAAAACCCTCGGAGAGGCCGCCAGGCCGAGGGGAAGAACACGATATTTGGAGGTGGAGATCCCCCACCCGTAATCTCAGATACCGGCGAGAGGCCGGGTGTATCGGAATGTGCGTGTATGCCTCCTTGAGGTCCAGTGAGCACAGCCAGTTCCCCTCGTCCAAGATGGGGGTACAAGGTAGGAAGGGTGAGCATTCAGAACCGTTCCCTGACCAGAAACTTGTTTAGAGCATGGAGGTCCAGGATCGGACGCAGATCCCCCGTCTTCTTGGGTACCAAAAGTACCGGGAATAAAAGCCAGTATTCCACTGGTTCGAAGGCGAAGAAGGGCCTGAGCTTCCTGCAGAAGGAGAGGCAGCTGAGACCAGGCAGAAGGAAACTCTCTTGGAGGAAAGTCCGGGGGCACGTGACTGAAGTGAAGGGAGTACCCCTCCCGGATGGTGGTAAGACTTTCCCACTGGGTATAGAAATGATGGAGACGACCCTCAATGGGGAGGGGGGAAGGCTCCAGAGGAAGGGAGCCCGAAGGCTCAGACTGGAATTGTCAAAAAGACGGCCCAGGCTTCGCCGGGCTTAGCTTGTCGCTGCTGCTGCTGTTGCAGCCACTTCGAAGGAGGCTGAGAGAACGCAGGAATAGATTTCTGCGGATACCTCCGGAGAGGAATTTCGTATTGCCGAGCCGGATGGGTCTTCGGCTTAAGTCTCACCAGGGAGGCGAAGGACCATTCATGTTCCGAGAGGGGCTTAGTGGCTGCCTCTATGAAATCATCAAATAGCTCATTACCCATGCAAGGGAGATTGGCGAGACGATCCTGGAGATTCGGATCCATGTCCACAATCCTGAGCCTAGTGAGGCGACGCATGGCGATCGCAAACGCCGTGACCCTCGAAGACATCATAGGCCGCCTGAAACATATAGAGGCGAAGCTGGGAGAGTCGAAACTCCTGACGACGAGAATCCGACACGTCCGCCCAGAACGAGTGGAGGGCTTCCACACAGAACCGGAGATAGGACGTGAAGATAAAGTTATAGTTGAGGACACGGTTCGCCATCATTGAGTTTTGATAAAGGTGGCGACCAAACTTGTTCATCATAGGGCCCTCCCGGCCCAGAGGGACGGCTGCATATACCTTTGAGGGGTTGGATTTCTTCCGGGAAGATTCAACCACCAAGGACTGGTGAGAAAGCTGAAAACTTTCAAACCCCTTGACCTGGATCATCCGGTAACGGGACTCCAATTTGGAGGGAATAGCCAGGATCGCATAAGGGATCTCCAGGTTCCGGAGGAATGTTTGTCGGAGAACCTGGTGCAATGGCAAGCGCAGTGCCTCATAGGGCGGATGAAGAACACCCATTTCCGCCAAGAATTCCTGTGTATAAGCGAATGGGAGAGTGAGGAGGCTCAGCTAAATCGCCTCAGGGGCGTTGAGGAACGACCCCGCATAGGGTGAGTCGGGGAGGACCCTGGAGTCCGAGGGACCATCTTGTGGAGCTTCGGAGAAGACAGGGCAAAGGAAACCTCCTCCACCGGTTTTGAAGAATGCACAGTAGAGTCCAACTCGAGGACAAGGGTGTGCCTGGAAGGTTTCGCGGTTGGAGACCTGCCCAAAGGGACGAAGAAGACCGCAGCATTTTAGAAGGGGCAAACCTCGGCAAATTAGTGGGTGAAAAGCGGGCCCCTGTCAAGTCACAGGCCCCAATTCAGGAGACGAAGAATCGCTCGAGGAAACACTGCGAGTCTTGCGGGCACGGCCCCGAGACACAAGAGGACGCTCAGGCTGGTCAGACTGGGGCTGGGTCGAGACCGAGGGCAGAGACGTCGAGGTCAGGACCAATTGGCTCACCACTGAGGAAAGCTGCGAGGTAAGGATAGCCTTAAGCATATCCTCGAACATAGGCACCGAGACCTAAGGATGTTGGGTCATAGGTGCAGCACTGCGCTCCTTCGGGAGCAACCTCGAGGAAGAGTATTCCCTACGTAAGGAGGCACGCTTAGAATGATGTCTCGAAGATGCCAACGAGGCGGCACTCACATGGTACTCAGGAGGTAGGCTTCTTTGCCGGCACATCTGAGGAGGAAAGAGGAGACTTACCCAAGGCCGGAGTAGCAGGAGGAGCCAAGGCCGGAGCCTTGGAGGACGAGGGGAACTTTGAGGCCGAGGCACCCAACACCGGTGCCGAGGCCAAGCTCGAGGCCTGTCCCTCAGGATCCATCAGGCCAAAAAGTTGAAGAATCTTGGCCACCCTCCGACGAAGAGCCTACGGTTGCAGAGTTGCACAACGCGGACACGACGCAGCGCGGTGCTCCGCACCCAGGTACTCCACACACCAACGATGAGGATCGGTGATGGAGATAACCCGGTTGCACTTAGTGCAGTTCTTGAACCCGGTGCGAGGCCGGGACATGAAACAAAAAAAAAGACGGCTGCAGCCCCGCGAGGCTAGGCAGCCAGAGCAAGACTGGAGATCCGGTCAAAAAGACACAAAAGAAAAGAAGAATTAACAAAGACGCAAGCACAGCAACTTAAACGAAAATAACAAAGAAAGCCGCAGTGCAAGAGGGACAACGAGATTGTGCGCAGCAAGGAAGCAGTGCTTCTGGCTCTGCGGAAAACATAGAACTGAGGCCACGATGAGGAGACGCCTGCCCTAGGTCGGGCGGGAGGGGCACGCGTAGGCCAATCGCAAGCTTTAAGGTCTTTAAGCAAGTCTGCTTGCAAAAAACATCCGCTAGGGGGCTCCGTCGGTGATGTCACTCACATGTTGAGAATATCCTGCCTGCTTGTCCTGGGATAACACACTAACACATCATAAAGGTAAGGGGGAGGGAGATAAATGCGGCCAGAAGGAGGGAGAGAGGTGACCGCGTGCGTTCCCTCCTTTAACTGTGGAGACAAGGCCATTCACCACTCCACAGGGCGGTGGATGGCCTTGTCCCTTTAACCACAGTGAACACTCCCCCCTCCCACCGTTTCAATGGGTTACCTGTGGCTAGCAGTGGTTAACAGCTACCATGTCATTCTCTACACCCAATCTTCCCAAGTTAGAATTAGAAGCATCTAGTGATTAAAGTACTCTAGTGATTAAAACATCAACCCTTACAACCAAAGCAGATTCAGATCTGCTGCTGCTCCTCCTCCTCTTGATCTAGACTAGACAAGTTACTTAACCCTCCACTGCCTCAAAGTATAACCTTAGGGCGCCTTAATATGTTAGCAAACTGAACTGATAATGTATAACAGGGGATAACACAAAACTGCTTCACAAATAAATATAAATGTTACATCAACAACGATCCTTTTGCCACGTTAGAACCAAAACACCTACAACAAACTTTCCTCACTTCCTCTTTTAGCATCCCATTCAGCTCCTGAGATCTTTTAAACCTTACCTTGCTGTACCTACATTTGACCTGCCTTGAGTTAGCCTTGGAAAAGGCTAACAAAGCTAAAACTAAAATTCACCCCGATTAGAAATCCCCTTCCCATCACACTCTCACTCAAGTACCCTCGATCCAATCAATGGCAGAAACGCCCCATAGACCCACAAGAAACAGAGACTTAAGAAAGCCCAGCCAAGATGCCGCCACTTTTTCTCTTTTAATGGGCCTTTGCACAAGACCTCCCGCCTTCCCGCTCTCTCGTGGTGGTTACCGGTGCCCGCCACTTTGCATGGCTTCTCTGCACCTCCCTTTCTTCACCACTTCCTTCCACTGCACCAGTCAGTGGGGGGGACCATTTAGAGCGAGACAAACAAGAGCTTCGCCGGAGAGCCGGAAAGCGTCCGTTAGTCCCCATTTTGTTTACTGCGTCACTATCCTCGTGTCGCCGCTATGGCCCCGGGAGGCGGCTGGCTTTGTACTCACCTTGCCCTCGAAGTTTCTGTCCTCCACATCGCTCATGGCGGCGGAAACTCCTCGTTAGGGGAACACAGATGAGAAATGGCCAGGCAGAATACTCTTTAGCAGAGACTAAGAATGAAAAGGGAGTAGAAGTCAGTTTCAACAGCTAATCCCACACCCCCTGACTCTAGGTTTTGCTAATCTTGCCCCACAAAATGGCGACGACTCTCGGAACTGGAGCTTGAATAGAAGGCGTAACTGAGAATTGTGATCTCACAAAGGGGGCGGGGGAGGGGCGCTAGCAACGGATTTGTTTTAGAAACCGGCAGCTGATTTTAGGGTGGGGCACAAGCAAAGGTGTGTGTGTACTGGATGTGCAGCAGTTGCCGCTGTCCAGACTCCAAAGACAAAATAAGAAAAGTTAGTAAGAGTCTTGTCTCATTATAGGGGGAACTAAATGCGGTGAATGTGGTACAGTACTTGATTCCCTTGTCCCTTTATCCATCCGGTGTGCTGCCTGGTTGACGATTGTACATGCAGTAGTTAAAAGCAGGCTATTACTAAACATTTTAATTCATGTAATTAAATGACATTTATATTCCGCTTATAACTCAGCAATAGGCCTTAAAGCAGATTTTTTTTATCATAATAAAATTATATAAAATTTGAATTTAATTTAAAGAATTTAACAGCTCCCATATATCAACCTTGCCTTTTATCCTTTGCTTACTATATACAAATGAATAACATTTGAAAAAGGAAAACAAAACAATTAACTATATCGTGAGCCCTAGTTTTATCAACATATCAGTTCTCACTAAATAAAACTCATGTTTTATGTGAGAAATGAAAATACTAATATATATATATTTTTTTTTTTTGTTCAATATATTTTCTAATGGTGTTAATTGTTGTAAAAATAATACAAAGGAGTGAACGTATAGGACATAACACTTATATATAATATCTAACTGGGATACTAATACATATAATTGAGTGTCAAATAATAAGTACCTTGAGGAGGTAACATTATACAAATAAGGATATATTAATAAGTGGTAATAAAAACTAAATGAAATACTGTACTGGTAAAATTCCAGCAGAAGGAATTTGTCTAACACTGTGTGCACATAACAATAAGAAGTAATGCTGCCCGTTTCACGATTCGAATCGATTCACCGATTCACTTTGGGTGAATTGATTCAAATCGATTTACCACGACAAAAAATCGGCCTCCCGATTCGTTGATTGACCACTCCTGCTTTAGAGGGCAAGTGTGGAGGGTCAGTCGGGAAGTGGCTTCCCTGCTGGTGTCCGGCTTACCCACATCAATTTACTGAATTTCAGCAGCCTGCATAAAATCACTGGCTCTAGCGATCTTTGCAAGCTGCCATACGTCTTCGGAGTTGTTTTCTCTCTGATGCGGTCCTGCCCCTTCTTTGACGTTTACACCACAGTGCCAGTGTGGTTAGGAGAAGGCAAAGGGGGTGAAGAGGCTATAAAATAAACCCACCAGATGTTTTAAAAAAACACCCAATTGGGCAGGAAAATCAAATTGAATCGAAAAATCGATTCAATAGGCTGAATCGAATCGAAATTTTTTTTCCTAAAAAGAAGTATTGCTGACTCAAAAGGTGTGAGGGGGAACATTCCTGAGACACAGAATACAATGCCTGCAGTGACATGAACATTGAATTAGAGTAGAGGTGTCAGCAGAAATAACCATAAGGACTATTGTTTAAAGAAGATGATATAAAAGCATGTCACATGAGGGGCAAGCATGTGAGGGGAGGAGTGAATGGGCAATGGTAATAGAGTCAAGAGTCTGAGGAATAATGGTAATGGGAGAAGTAATTAGGGGTGGAGAGACTGGAAGAGACAGAGAAAGGATCTGATAGGTTGTGAACTGTCTTTGCTCTATCCAATAGGCACACAGGCTGGAGAGACTAATAAAGATAATGTGAACTTCTGTATGCCTACCTTGCCAATTTCTGTGTAGACTACACATCCTTTATCCCAGGACAAGCAGGCAGCTTATTCTCACTGATGGGTGACATCACCGACGGAGCCCCAGCACGGACCACTTTAAAAGTTCACGATAGCCTGCACCACGCATGCACGAGTGCCTTCCTGCCCGA
This sequence comes from Geotrypetes seraphini, assembly GCF_902459505.1. Lineage (NCBI taxonomy): Eukaryota > Metazoa > Chordata > Amphibia > Gymnophiona > Dermophiidae > Geotrypetes > Geotrypetes seraphini. The sequence continues at coordinate 394,875,079 of NC_047085.1, read as the reverse complement.
CGTAGGTGCGCGGTCCCTCAATTTCTTAGTTTCCACGGAGCTAAGAAGACGTGTTTTCAACGGCTGTTGAAATTTTTCTCTTTCGCTGCCTTCCTGCCCTCGCAGATTTTTGATTTTTCAGTCACTTCTTTCTTTTTTCTTTTTGGTTTTCAGATAAATTGTAACAAAAAAAAAGTAACGATTTTCGGTTTTTCCCTCTTGCACGTTTGGCCTGGCGGGGCCTGTTCTACCACCTTGGCCTCCATTTTTTATCTTGCCGGAGCCGTTTTTCTGTCGACGGGTTTTAAAAAGTGTGGCCGCTGTGCTCAGCCCATATCAGTAACTGACTTGCTTGGGGCCTGAGCACCACCTGGAGACTTGTTCCCGCTGTTCTTCTCTTCAGAAAAGGACATTGAAGAACCGCCTTATCCAACAAAAACTCCTCTTCAGTTTCATGATGGAAGGGGAGATGACGACGCTACCGACTTCGACAGCACCATCCAAGGTGACATTGCATCATTCGACATTGGCAGAAACAACTCTGGTGTCGCAACCTTCTGTGGGTAAGCTGGCTAAGGAGCTTTCCCCTAACCCATGTGGGCCTCAGGTCAAAGTAGCAGTGAGTCAAATCTTGTCGACCTAAAAAAAGCCCAGAAAGCGCTCCACTCCGATATTGGTGAGTGCCTTGTCATCGCCAGAGTATACAACCACACCGAAGGTACCGGCAAAAAAGCCAGTGGTACCAGTGTTCTCCCTCAAGCAAAAGATTGACAGTTTGCTTAGGGAGGAACTGGGTGAGCATTTCCAGCTGCTGGTGCTGACCCAAATTATACCCATGTGGACACCGACTCTTTCGGTAACATGTGACATCACTGGCAAGGCTACATCTCAGTGGGCCCTTGTGTCTCAGTGGTCTCAAGTGACGGATCGTCTATCACAACATATATCTGTCACACCATCTCTTCTGCAGTCGCTTCAATGGTGGATGATCTCCTCCAATCTATCCAGAGGTCTCTGTTTTCACTTACCCCCTCATCACAAGGTACTCACGACGGATGCATCTCCTTATGCTTGGGGGGCACATATGGATGATCTTCAGACCCAAGGTCTTTGGACTGCCAGGGAATGGAAATTTCACAATTTCCTAGAGCTCGGAGCGATATATTATGCCCTCAAGACTTTGCATCATCTTCTTTGCCCTCAAGTCCTCCTCCTTCGCACAGACAATCAAGTAGCAATGTACTACATAAACAAGCAAGGAAGCACGGGCTCTCTCCTGTTATGTCAGGTGGCCCAGAAAATCTGGACTTGGGCGACGGCTCACAACCTTTTTCTAAAAGCTGTCTACATTCAAGGGGAGAAGAATTCCCTTGCAGACAACTTCAGAAGAACTCTTCAACTCTGCAGCTCTCCAGTCCATTTTTGCTCAATGGGGCACTCCACAGGTGGACTTGTTTGCGGCTCCCCAAAATCACAAGTTGCCCCAGTTTTGCTCCAGACTTTACTCTCCTCTCTGTCTGGAAGCCAATGTCTTTCTCCTGGATTGGACGGGCCTGTTTCTCTATGCATTTCCTCCAATTCCTCTCATGTTAAAGACTCTGTTCAAACTCAAATGAGAGGCGGTCACCATGATTCTCATTGCTCCTCGGTGGCCCAGGCAACGTTGGTCCTCCCTTCTACTTCAACTTAGCTCCAGGAAGCCCATACCTCTTCCAGTTTTTCCTACTCTGCTTACTCAGCATCAGGAATCACTTCTACATCCCAACCTGCAATCACTGCACCTGACAGCTTGGTTTCTCTCTGTCTGAATACATCTGACTTACATCTCTCTCAGCCTGTTCGACATATCCTTAATGCCTCCAGGAAACCAGCCACCTAACAATGTTATCAACAAAAGTGGACTACGTTTTCTTCCTGGTGTCTTCTTCATCATCACGATCCATCTTCCTTATCAGCAGTGGCGTACCAAGGGGGGGTGGGGGGGAAGTCTGCCCCGGGTGCAGCCTTAGGGGGGTGCACAGCCGGCCAGGTCCGGAAAATTCCTGGGCTGCAATGGTGACGGCACTCAGCGGCATCGGCGCTCTCCCCCTGGTGACGGCACTCAGCAGCATCAGCACCCCCTCTCCTCCGCGACGGCACCCAGCAGCATCAGCGCCCCCTCCCCTCCGCGACGGCACTCAGTGGCATCGGCGCCCCCCTGCGTCAGCATTCAAGTTCGGCCTCCTTCTCCTGGCATCAACAGAACTTCAGATCGGCCACAGGTGCTCAGTCAAAAGCTTCCCCTGACTCAGCTTCCTGTTTCCGCCCAGGCAGTTCAGTCATATTCCGGGTTTTTTTCAAAGAGGTCAAGGCAGGTGACTCTATGCAATGACACCTCAGTAACAACCATACAAAAATAGACAAATATAGCCCCTCCCTTTTTACTAAACTGCGATAGCAGTTTTTAGCGCAGGGAGCTGCGCTGAATGCCCCGCACTACTCTCGATGCTCATAGGCTCCCTGCGCTAAAAAACGCTATTGCGGTTTAGTAAAAGGGAGCCATAGTACAAAATATAGACAGCAGATATAAATTCTCAAAACGGACACATTTTGATCACTAAATTGAAAATAAAATCATTTTCCTACCTTTGTTATCTGGTGATTTCATGAGTCTCTGGTTGCACTTTCTTCTTCTGACTGTGCATCCAATATTTCTTCCCTTCTTCAGCCTCCTGTATCTTCCTCTCCTCCAGACCTCATTCTCTCCCCCAACTTTTTCTTTCTTTCTGTCTTCCTGTTCCCCCTTTCTTTATGTTTCCCTTCTTTGTCTCCCTGCCTACCCCCTTTCTTTCTTTCTCCCTGCCCTCCCCCAAGCCACTAGGTTTGCCGCCACCATCGGGGAACAGGCCCCCAAGCCACCGCCATTCCAAGCTTTCCCTGCAGAAGCATCACGCTGACCAGCATTCCACTCCCCGACGTCAATTCTGATGTCAGAGAGGAAGTTCTGGGCCAGCCAGGCAGCAGTTGGCTGGCCCAGAACTTCCTCTCCGATGTCAGAATTGACATCAGGGAGAAGAATGCTGGTTGGTCCAACGCTTCTGCAGGGAGAGCTTGGGGCTTGCGGTGGGGGACATTGGGGAGTGGAAGGCTGATCGGCCCGGTAGATCGGGACAGCAACATGAGTCTATCATGAAGCCTGGGATGGGCTCCACGATCAACTCATGTTGCCTTCCCGATCTACCGGTCGATTGCGATCGACTTATTGGGCATCCCTGCTGTTATGCACCTGGGAAGCCAGAATCCATGCAAGTCTTATACCCTTAATGGCGAGATCCTAGCAAAAACGGTAGCAGAACGAGACTTGGGGGTAATCGTCAGTGAGGACATGAAGTCTGCCAATCAAGTGGAGCAGGCTTCGTCCAAGGCAAGACAAATCATGGGCTGCATACAAAGGGGTTTCGTCAGTCATAAGGCGGAAGTCATTATGCCATTGTATAGATCCATGGTGAGGCCCCACCTGGAATACTGTGTGCAATTCTGGAGGCCGCATTATCGCAAGGATGTGCTGAGACTGGAGTTGGTGCAAAGAATGGCCACCCGGATGGTCTCGGGACTCAAGGATCTACCATACGAAAAACGGCTTGACAAATTACAGCTATACTCGCTCGAGGAGCGCAGAGAGAGGGGGGACATGATCGAGACGTTCAAGTATCTTACGGGCCGCATCGAGGCGGAGGAAGATATCTTCTTTTTCAAGGGTCCCACGACAACAAAAGAGCATCCGTTGAAAATCAGGGGCGGGAAACTACGAGGTGACACCAGGAAATTCTTTTTCACTGAAAGAGTGGTTGATCGCTGGAATAGTCTTCCACTACAGGTGATTGAGGCCAGCAGCGTGCCTGATTTTAAGGCCAAATGGGATCGGCACATGGGATCTATTCACAGGGCAAAGGTAGGGGAGGGACATTAAGGTGGGCAGACTAGATGGGCCGTGGGCCCTTATCTGCCGTCTATTTCTATGTTTCTATGTTTCTAGTCAATCAGCCAGTGCCTACGCCTCTCCTCCACCCTGGCGTCTCTCCTCCTGTCTGCACCTTTTCTTTTTCAGCACTCCCCCACTGGCTTCTCAAAACCCCATTTGGAAGACCTCCGCACGTGCGCGGATGTCAACATGATGATGCTAGGCATCAACGGCTACGCATTTCCTGATGCCCTCAGCCTCCGCCCCTAATTTAGTGTGCAGCCAACTCACAAAGTTTGCGAGACACTGCATTAGATTGTACACCACCCAGCTCTTTATGACAATAAAAACAAACAACCCCCCCACACCTTTTTTTCAATTGGTTAACTTAATCCACGTTTGTCAAAACAAAATATAAATGTGCATGTGTGGATAAGGAGGAAAAAAGGATCTCAGAAATCTAAACCATACATTGCATTGACTTCTTTTGGATATCCTTGGATTGAATTATCTTTCATCAATCCAAAAATAAAAACCCAAAATTATTTTTTGTGTTTTAATCTTGTATATTTTTTGTAATTATTTTTATAGGATTAAAAAAAAAAATCAACTTTTTAACTTGTTTATAAACCTGACGCAGTCCATACTATACATTGCTGGTTTAGACTTAGTAAAGCACACTTAGGCCTAGATGCACAAAAGTCCATCGATATTACCGAATGGATCGCTGATGGCCAATTCGCTAGCCGATTCCCCAACAGTGATCAATGCATAAACAAGTTTGTATGCAAATGACTGATTCAATCGCTCATTGAGAAATTGACACATGCGCAAAGCCTTAACAGCAGTGTCAGGAAAGCAGCCTCCTATCAGGGCTGTTAGGGCTTCTGGTTTTATTGTTTTTTTTAATGGCACAGATGTGCTGTGCAGTGGCGTACCAAGGTGGGGGAGGGGGATGGTCCGCCCTGGGTGCAGCCTTAGGGGGGGTGCACAGCCGGACAGGTCCGGAAAATTCCTGGGCTGCGACAGCACTCAGCGGCATCAGCGCCCCCCCTCCACGACGGCACTCAGCGGCATCGGCGCCCCCCCTGCCCCGTGACAGCACTCAAGTTCGGCCTCCTCCCGGCATCAGCAGAACTTCAGATTGGCAACAGGTGCTCAGTCAAAAGCTTCCCCTGACTCATCTTCCTGTTTCCGCCCAGGCAGTTCAGTCAGGGGAAGCTTTTGACTGAGCACCTGTTGCCAATCTGAAATTCTGTTGATGCCGGGAGAAGGAGGCCGAACTTGAGTGCTGTCGCGGGGCAGGGGGGGGTGCGATGCCGCTGAGTGCCGTCGCAGAGGGTGGGGGCGCTGATGCCGCTCAGTGCCGTCGCGGGGGGGGGGGGGCTTGCCGATCTTGTTGCCAAAATCGGAAAGGTGAAGGAGAAAGATGGGCCTGTGGTGGATGGAGAGATTGAGAGAAGGGGACAGATGATGGAAGTGGGGGAAAAAGAGAGAAGGGGCAGATGATGGAAGTGGAGAGAAGGGGGAGAGAGAAGAGGGCAGATGATGGAAGTGGGGGAAAGAGAGAGAAGGGGCAGATGATGGAAGTGGAGAGAAGGGAGAGGGAGGAGAGGGCAGAGGATGGAAGGAGGGGATAATTAAAAGGAGGGCACATGATGGGGGAAAAGGATTGAGTTAGGGAAATACTGGAGGGGGTGAGGGAAAGATGTGGCGAGCTGTAGTAGACAGTAAAAAAGGAAATTGATGAGAGGGTAGTAAGAACGTAATCTAGATGGATGCAGAAAATTAATTGAAAAGGAAAATGAGGGAAGAAAGGGATTGCAGAAGAGAGGTGTGGGAGAGGGAAGGAGAGGAGAGAGATGCCAGACCAATGGGGGTGAAAGGAGAGATGGAAGGGGGAGGCATACAGTTTCTGGAAGGGGCATAGAAGGAGATAAGATGCCATATAGGGACAGAGAGATGGCAGACAGTGGATGGAAGGGAGTAACAAGAAGATGAGGAAACCAGAAACCAGAGAAGACAAAGGTAGAACAAAAATTTTCTATTTATTTGTTGCTTTAGGAAACATGTGTCACTGTTTCTGTGGTGTTGCATTGTATGCAGAGTCCAGCTTCTTGCTGGTTCAATTTAACCTTTGTCTATGTATTTCTATTTTATCCCCCCTTTTACAAAACTGTGGAGCGTTTTTTAGCATCAGCCGTGGTGGTAGCAGCTCTGATGCTCAGAATTCCATGACCGTCAGAGCTGTTGCCACCGTGGCTAAAATCCACACTACAGTTTTGTAAAAGAGAGAGGGGTTAGTTTGTGATGACATATTCCATACTAGGCGAAGGTATTTTCTGTGTTCTGTGTGTTCGAAAGACATGGTTTTCTGTTAGGATTGATGGTGTAGGATTGATCTGTACTAGAGAGTTGCACGGGGACAGAAATCCCACCCATCCCCGCCTGTCCCCGCCAGGATCCTCTCTATCCCCACCCGTCCCCATCAGGATCCTCTCCGCCCCACCCGTCCCCGTCAGGATCCTCTCCTTCCCCACCCATCCCCGCAAGGAATTACTTCCATCCCCGCCCGTCCCCATAAAAAGCAGCAATTACTTCTGACAGGATCATCAATTCCAGTTTCTTTTGTGTTTGCGCTGCTGTTTTCCTTGTGGAATCTCTTTGGTGGAACCCTTTTTTTGTTTTCTGTTCAGGTAATTAACTTATAAACCCCCTCTTTTACTAAGGCTGACGTGTCCATTATATTATATGGACGAACCCTGCTTCCAAAGCCTTCCATCCCCATGGGAGTCCCGTTGGCTAGAGAGGGGTCCCCGTGGGAGTCCCGTGGGCCAGAGGGGGGTCCCCGTGGGAGTCCTGTGGGTTAGGGTGTGATTCCCGCGGGAACCCCGCAGGACCCGCGGGATTCCCGTGATCCCCGTTCCCATGCAGATCTCTAATCTGTACTAGTCTGGCTTGTTTAGTTTTACAATGGATGTATTGATGTACTGCTCACTGCATATGTAAGATGCTGCCTTTTCCTAGGTACTCATGTGTGACATGTGGCTTGTTACTAAAAATCATGTTTTTCATACAGATGGGGGGGGGGGGGGCAAAAAATGATGGGCCCCGGGTGTCACATATGCTAGGTATGCCACTGGTGTTGTGTTAAACACAACTTGTCCCATTACAAAAAAAGCCCCTGTGCCATGCTATCCCACCCTGCACCAGCACCCCAAGTCACCGTCCACTACCATCCTGACCCACGGCAAAATGGCAGGAGGGATGCCCACTCCCTCCTACCACAAAGGAACTTACTCTCTCTCCCCCAGCCCCAATAAAGGCAGGAGGGATGCCCTCTCCCTCCTGCCACGAAGGAACCAGCTCCCCTGTCCGAAAAAAGGCAGGAGGGATTGCTCACTCCTTCCTGCCACGAAGGCGCCCACTGCCTCCCCCCCTCCCCCCCCAAAAGGCAGGAGGAATGGCCACTCCCCCTCCAGGCCCCTCTGCCCCGTACTTTAAAAGTTGGGAGCAGGAGGTACTGAAAACACTTCCTGCTCTTCCTCCCTCAATCACGACACTGGGCCTTAGGCCCTGGAAAGGAGCTTAAGGAAGTCCCTGATTGGCTCAGACGCCTCAGGCCAGAGATAATCAGGGCCATAGGCTCCTTTCCGTGCATCACATGATGCACCGGAGAGGAGCCTAAGGCCCAGTGTTCGTTGTGGGAGGAGGAGCAGGGGTTGTTTTCAGTACCTACTGCTCCCAACTTTTAAGCTAAGGGGGCGAGGGGCCTGGAGGGGGAGTAGATACCTTTATGGTAGGAGGAAGTAGGTATCCCTCCTGCCTTTTTTCAGGGAGGGGACAGGAGGGAGTGGGCATCTCTTCTGCCTTTCTTTTTCGGCTGAGGGTAGGAGGCATCTTTGTAGCATGAGGGAGTGGGCATCCCGCCTGTTTTTTTTTTGGGTGTGGAGGAGGGAGTTCTTTTGTGGCAGGAAGGAATGGGCATCCCTCCTGCCGTTTGTTTTAGGTTTGGGGGAGCGTGATTGTTGGGGAGGGACAGATATTTTGCATGTGTGTAATACACACAGAATATCTGTACCATTGGGAAAAAAAACCCGGCAGACCAGTCGGTAACACAGTTACTGACAGGTCTACAGCAATCAGGTTTTATGATTGGTAAAACCCGATGCTAAATAGCCAAGCGATGTTTGTGCATCAATCTCTTGGCTATTTTGAATGGGGTTTTACTAATTTTCATAGGTCGGGTCGTATCGTTAAACCGGCGATTGAGAGGAAAAACACCTGGTGAACAGTTTTGTGCATTGGGGAATCTGATATGATCGATCGCTAAACTAGTTAAAAACAGTTTCGCAACAATCAGGACATGATCGCTAAGTTTTGTGCATCCCTCTTTGTGCTGCAAGGCACTGGATTAGTAACGTTACTAAACAAAAGCTGCAGTGCCCACCAACTTCATCTGATTTACTTGAGCAGCAACTTTGGCTGCACGTGAGTGGTCACCACACACATGCGCTGCTGCCCCCCTGCAAGTAATAGTGTGAACTTTACTACTTCAGCCCGAGCAGAGAACAAGTGCGGCTGCGTATAAATTACTGCCGGGAAGAAGAAGCGGTGTTTAGACATCTGGGAGAAGCCTGGGTGAATAAAGAAAGAACCTCGTTTCAGCTCTTCTGTGACGTAATTCCTCTTCGTCCGCTGCGTCTGACTGCCGGAAACAGGAAATTGCTTCAGAGGAGGACGGGGCACAGAAGAAAGAAAGCTGCAGGACTGGTGCTAGGTGATCTAAGAGGTGCGTTTAACTAGAGGAGGAGGAGTGGGGGGATGCTGGGTCGACCAGGAGGAGAGGGGCAGAAATTGCAGACTACTGGGAGGAGTTCTAGGTTCCCGAATGCCTATGACTTAATATCTTTGAAAATAAGTAAAAGCGAGGAAGAGAAGTAGCTTGCGTGTGTATGTTTTCTTTAATAGCTTGGAAGCTGCAGATGTAATGCTGATGTTTCTGTTTTTGATGTTACGGTTTTTTTAAAATTAGGCATAGTTACTGACCCATTTTATTAACAATGGAACATTATTTTAGTTGGAGGGATCCAATAAACTAAACTTCAGCGGGGCCATGGTTCGTGGGGCCACTACTACTGATCATTTCTAGGCACACATTCACCCCCTTTCAACGTTTATATTTCTAGGTTTTGAGTATCATTTTAGTAAATTATTGGTTTCAGGTTGGGTTTTTTTTTAATAGGAGTTAATTATTATTGACACTAGTCTTATAGCCCGTTATACTAACGGGTGCTAGAATATCTCTCTCTCCTTAGCCGCTTTCTGTCTTTCTTTTTTTCTGTTCTTCCTTAACGCATCTGCTTATTTAGCTCCAGCTCCTGTTAATAAGGGAAGTGAGTAATTATGTTTAAATTCCCAACCTCCATTATCAACGCAACTGCAGCTGCAAAAGAGCCATTACTTATTCTGCACGCCAAGTAACTACTGGGGGGGGACTCCTCGGTCTGAAGCTGACACCCCCTGATCTTCTGTAACCACCCAGCAAACCAAAAATCAGGCTTCTGTACATACAATAGTTGTAGAACAAAACTGACAAATAATAGAATGTTTTTGGCTTATTAATGTGAATTCACTGGCTGAATAATACCATAAAATCAAAATGGTGGTACATTTCTCTTTCCTCCCGCAAGGAATCGCTAGCGAGAGCATTACCAGTTTGCTCCTGGAGGGAGAGGGTGTCTGCAGCCTGTGGGAGGCAGAGTAAGGCCAGCGATCCAGCTGCTGCTGCTCATTCATTGAAGGAGGGGGGCTCCAATCATCCTTCAGCAGACCCACAATGCACAGAGAGCACCAAAATAGAAATCTGGCCGGGTAACATGGTGATCCTTCCCACCTTGGGTTAAAACATCCTGCTCGGAGCAATCGTGGCTCGTTTCTTCCCCCTCCCCCCTGATCAGTCCCGGCGCGCAGCCCCTGGCGAACCGACCTTTGTGCTCTTTTCTGGGCTAGAGGCGTGTGGATGGAGAAATCGACCCAGTGTCGGCAGAGGGTGGCATGAATGAATTGCCTCGGCTCTGCTGCAATGGGTGGTGTCCGACAGGTATCTAGGGAGTCCCTCCTATTCTCCCCCTGCTAGAAATAAACCCCCTTAATGCCAGTTGAGCTCTCAGGTAGCATCGAACGTGTTCTCTGACATCTGAGCTGGGGGAAGCAGCATCAACCCCAACCCCTTTTCCCCCCATCATCATCTGTGGGTGCAGCTAGCTGAAAGCAGCGACTCCGACCTTTATCGGGCCCTCCAGTAGCTCGCACTCCCACATCCCTGCCCTCCCAGCAGGGAGTTTTAAAGCAGCTACACGCAGCGGCGCGAGGTGGAGAGCAGGGAGGCTGTTGTGACATAATAAGCGTGCATGCGCGCACTTGCCGGCACATCCCGACAGATCAGGGATCAGGGAACACGCGGCGAGAGTGCGCATGCGCGCGTAGCGTTTTATTATTATAGAAGATTGCAGTCTGAACTAATTTCCAGTCTGTTTCTTCTTGATGTGGACTTGAGTCATATTTTTTGATGAAGTTATATTATATCATTATTGCTTTTGATTGTTCACATAATTTGGTTGAAATATTCAATAAAGCTTTAAAAAAATAATTTTAACAGGTAACACTTTTTCCCACAGAGCCAAAGTGAGTAAAATGGACTAACATTAGCTTTTGAAGGTAACCCTTCCTTTTTCCAAAGCTAATAAAAAAAATACATTGTTAGTCCAATAAAAAAAGGTATCACATTATTGCTTTTAGAACTATATATTACTACAGCAGCCAAAAAAGAGTTAGTGGACATGTCTGAAAAATACAATATTGGAAACAGCCAGTTAGAACCAATCCAACATCCTTTCTAGTGCAATCTTTTTTCGGCCAGAAGTTGGAAGGAGGGACGTGGCGGCAAGAAGGTTCCGGTCTGAGCAGCCCTGTGTCACACGTGCAGGAAGCTTCCATTCCAACAGGCTGGTATGCCCACCCCAGGAGGTGTGAAGGAGCCGACCCAGGAGTTGCACTTGCAGGTTTGTTTGGGTTTTATTTTTATTTTTTGCCATCAGGAGGGAGGGAGTGCGAGAATGAGAGGGCTGTTGCACCGGCAATGTGGAGGGAGGGGGTCTGCTGGACTCATGAGGGGGGGCCTGCTACTGCACCCGCAATGGAGAGATGGGGCTGCTGGACACACAATTGTGCAGAGGAGGGCACGACGGTAATTTGTGGCAGATACTTCACTATGGGGTCAAGGCCATTCACTGCTTCATGGGGTGGTGAATGGCCTTGTCCCTGTACCCACGACATCCAGTCTTTTCCCTCCCCCCCATTCCTGCGGGTTACACGCAGCTAGCTGCGGGTAATAGTCACTGTGTCATCCCCTTTATCATCTTGGTAGTTCTTCTTTGAACCTTTTCTAGTGCTGCTATAGCTTTCTTAAGATAAGGAGACTAGAATTGAATGCAGTATTCCAGGTGAGGTTGCACCATGGAGCGATACAGAGGCATTATAACATTCTTAGTCTTATTAACCATCCCTTTTATAATAATTCCTAGCATCTTGTTTAATTTTTGGCCGCCGCCACACATTGGGCGAAAGGTTTAATTGTATTGTCTACAATGATACCCAGATCTTTTTTTTTGAGTGCTGGCCCCCCTCCCTAGCATCTGGTAACTGTGATTTGGGTTATTCTTACCAATATGCATCACTTTGCATTTGTTCACATTAAATCTCATCTGCCACTTGGATGCCTAGTCTTCCAATTTCCTAAGGTTTTTCTTGCAATTTTTCACAACTTTAAACAGTTTAGTGTCATCTGCAAATTTAATCACCTCGCTCGTCGTTCCTAGTTCCAGATCCTTTATAAATAAGTTAAATAACACCGGTCACTGTACTGATTCTTGTGGCACTCCATTGAGAAAAATGATAATTTAAACCTACCCTCTGTTTTCTATTTGATAAGCAATTCCTAATCCACATCTGAACTTTGGGAGAGAAGGCGAAATATTGGTCTAGGGACTAGGATGGACAGGACAGATACTGGATCATGGAGCAAGAGGAGGAAAGAACAGCAGAAAATTAAAACTAAGAATTGGAGATTAGGAGCAATGTTGGACCATGAGGAGGAGGCGAGGAGATGATAAACTGTGGAGGAAGGGACAGGAGGGAAGAGAGATGGGAGAGGAAGATAGAGGAATAAAGGGGAGAGGGACAAGAGTTGCTGAGTTAGAAGAATGGAAGGAGAAGATATACTAGAAATTGTGGAATCGGAGAGACGAGGTGGTGGCAAGGAGATGAATGAGAGGAAGATAGTAAGTACAGAGGTAGAAATATGGTAATGAGGAGTAGAGAATCAGATATTGAGTACAGAGGAGTAGGTGATAGAAGGGATTAGAAAATGGAACTTGTGAGATGGGAGAACTAGAGCATGAGAAATGTAAAGTTGGTAGGTAGATGAAAAAGAAGGAAAAGGGTGAAATTTGAGTGGATGGAAATGCAGCGAGAGATAAAAAGGAAAGATCAGTATATCAAAGACAGATGTTGAGAGAGAGAATGAAACAAGACAAGAGAGAGGAATAAAGACATGGACAGCAACCACTGGATAGGGAATTTATTAGAAGACATAGGAAAGTAGAAGATGCATACACCTGGGAGGAAGACTGTTATTTCTGTTTTATCAAACTTATGGTCCAGCACACTTAAAGTAAAGCATACAACAGAAAAGGGTCATAAAATGAATACATCACAGAAACAAGAACATTAGCACAGTCTTCAAAAACCTTCCACAAACCCAACAACTGGCTACAGCAGGGATAGAGATCTGAAACAGTTGGAAAGACAAAATATAATGATCCATCTATAAGATATCTAAAGAAAGGACATTAGATGCTTTTTGCATTGATTAGCATCTATAGACCCACGCAACTGATCCAAGTGAGAGAGGGGAGTGGCACGGGGGAGTGTACATCCTGTAAAGGATAAATTAGAGGTAAGTCACCATATAATAATAATAACTTTATTTTTCTATACCGCCATAGTCAGGTGACTTCTAGGCGGTTTACACTGTAAGAAGGCTGGACATTCAGCGAATAACAAGAGGTCTCAATACAATACAATAAGTCAACATACAATACAATACAAAACAATACAATACAATACAATGAGTCTGTATACAACACAGTACAATATAATACAACGAGTCTAAATATAATACAATAAGTCTAAAGACAACAACATACATAAGTCTAAATACAGAATCGTACAATGAGTCTAAATATACAATAGTGTAGAGGGAAAGTTACAGATTGGAGTTCAATGGGTAATGAGTAACTGAGTATTTCTTTAGAACTTCCATTTGAATTGGAGTACTATGGATAGCGAATATCTGAATACATGAGGGGCATCTTGAGAGAAAGAAAGAAAGAAAGAAAGGCGTTTAAAGGGAGGGGAGTCCTAGTGCAGGAGGGGACAATTTTAGTCAGTGAATTTTTTCGAATAGGGCAGTTTTGATCGATTTGCGGAATGCACTGTAAGACAGGTTGGGTTCGTTTATGTAGTTTTTCAGCCAAACTTGCTGTCTGTTCGCTTGGAACTTAAAGGTTCTATCCAGGAATGATTTGTATCTGCAGCCCGTAATCTTTGGGTATGCAAATATGTTTTTGTTTCTGGTCGCTCGTGTGGGGTTGTGTAGGATGAAGTGAGTTTGTAGGTATGAAGGTGCTATGAGGGATGAAGGGCCAAAGACTATTGTGGACCTTATATGAATTATGACAAAGGATGGAAATATTTGACTTCAATTATGCAGCTTTGAAAACTAAAGAAGATTTTTATTTGGTGTGGGTAGTACAAGCATTCTTGGAACAGCAATGAGTTCTACAGAAAAACTGTAGTGGAAGCATTTCCAAGAAGCAGTTCCACTGTGACTGAACAACTCTATCTGGATAGGAAGAGCACTTGTTGTGAAAGTAAATGCTTGATCCAAGTGGGTGCAGCCCTCCTGGAGGCAATGGGGTCTGGATCCAGGTGGGTGCAGCCCTCCTGGAAACAAAGATCCTGCTCTTTCCTTCTTTGCTTAATCCTGCCCCCACAGGTGAATTGTAGGTCATTGGTACAGGACAAGACAAAGAGCCAGACATAACAGGTCAGTATGGTGGCTTGTCCCATACCAAAACCAGCAGTGGCTGCCAAAGGAAAATTATTCTCTGGTCTTAAAGATCCAGAGATTCTTGCTTTTACCCAGGACCCTGTTCTTCAATTCCTCAATTCATATCAAAGCAGCTGGTCAGCTCTGGAGATAAAATAAAATATGGAGGGGTATGGAGCACTCCATGATAAACATGTCTGTTCTGCTCATATCATTAAACATTTGACAGATAAACTTAACCAATTGCAATACATAATAAAGTGAAAAAAATAACCCCAAGTCACCAATTTGAGTGCAATCTGCACTAAGAGTGTGGAAGATTTTATAGATAAACCCTAGTTTCTTCAATCTGGTAATCACGGCCTCTATTCTTGTCAAGACTGGACAAAGGAAAAAAACAAGATATCCAGATTCCTCGGCATCTTTGAGACAGGCAGGCAAATGGACACCTGAAAGGGTAGGCTTCAGGAATAGAGAGTCTGTCTACTAGAAAGATTACCGAGGTAAGAACCTAATCTTTCTTCTTCTAGTGTGACAAGACACGCCATTCCTGAATGTATGGGACGTATCAAGCAGTTCCTCAAGCTTAGGGTAGGACAGGTAAGCCTGCTATTGGAAGTGAAGATCCAAATGAGTCCTTTTGGCTGCCAGGTTTACCCTGTAAAAAAACTGTGTGAACATATGGAGAGAAGATCAAGTGGCAGCTCTACAGATTTTTTCTGGGGATACCACCGAAGATTCTGCCCATGAGGAAGCAATGCTTCTAGTAGAGTGCTCCTTTACGGATATAGGGGGGTGTTTTCTACTTCCAATTATAGACTGAAGAAATGGCCAAATGGATCCACCTCAAAATGGTCACTTTTGGGGCTGGCTGACTTTTAAAGGCAGCCCCAGCCAGTACAAACAGATGATCCGACAATTGAAATTCATTCATGATCTCTAGATACCGCAGCAAGAGTATGCACACATGTAATAATTTCAACACCTGATCTTTCTTGATCCCAAGGGTGTGAAGGCAGGCAAGCATACTTCTTGATTGATATGGAAGCTGAAAACCATTTTCAGTAAAAAAGATGGAACTATTTGCAAGATCATGCCTGAATCTGAAATCCAAAGAAATGGATTGCTGCATGATAAAGCCTAAAGTTCCAGCACTCTTTGGGTGAAGGTAATCGCCACCAAAAACACTGCCTTTATGGTAAGGTCCAACAAGGAAGCTTGTTCCAAAGGTTCATAGGGCACTCTTGTTAGCTCCCTGAGAACTAGATTAAGATTCTATGTCAGAAGAGGCTGTTGCACCAGAGGGTGGAGCCATAATGTGCCATTCAAAAACCTAGCCACATCTGGATGTGCAGCTATGGTGCTCTTATCCTGGGCCAAAAACTGGAAAGCCAATGTGACAGTGTGAAGTTCCTGTCACTCACCAACAGAAGGAGCCTAAGCAGTGGAGAGTATGGAGCTAATTTGTATAAGAGCTGAAAAGGTACCTGGGATCTGTCCACTCACTCCATGCAAAAGGGTGCTGAAAAGAATAGCTCCAGGACAGAGAGCTGTGAAAAGCAGAAGCTCCTCTGGTTGCTGGGTGACCCTCAAGGGGAGGAATGCTGGTCTCTGACCTAACCCTTGCTAAGCCTGTTAGACCAATCTGCTTGGGAGGGGGAGGGGATAACCAAGAGCGTACCCCAGGCTTGATGACCACTTCAGCAAGATAACTTTCTTGCCCATGAAAAATGCCCGTTTGTCTGAGGGAGTTTTTAGCCAGAAAACAAATAACTGTTGGAACACCCTCTCTACTTATCTGATCTGGTCCCCCATGACTTTTTTCTTTACCTGAAGATAAATGAAATATTGAAAGGAAGATATTTTGATGGCATCAAGTATAACACGATGATAGTTCTGATGGACATTCCAGAAAGAGTTCCAAAATTGCTTTGAAGGGTGGACTAAGTGCTGCATAGCTTCCCAAGGAGAGTACTTTGAAGGTGACCCTAGTTATATTCAGCAATGAGGTATATAGCACTTTTTCTAGGATGAGTTCACAAACTTAATTGTCAGACCTCATATGTTTTTGATATCTATAAATTGTGATCTTTTTTTGAGATGGATTTCTTTTAAGTTCTGGTTTTGAAGCTAGCTTTATAAAATAAAATTTGAAGTTCAAAAAGTGATGGAACTGGATATATGTGTTCTAAGTAGTGCAGGGTGGCACATTTTGAGCATTTCTTTTTAATTAGAATTTCACAAAAGATGTCAAAACTAACTTTATAATTTTTTACACAAGATATTAATAAAGACAAAGTAGCTTTTTGTTTTAGAAGGGGTGAATACATATATTTTTGCAACATAATTTACATTTCTCCTTCCAGCTATTGCTACATTGATAGATACTGTGCTAGTGTTAGAATTTTATTTTATTCTTTTTTTTTTTTCCATTAAGGTATGTCCATGAAGATGTTAAGCATTGCTTTCAAGAATGTGGAAGATAAATCTAGATAAAAGGTAGCTAATGGAAAGTATTAAAAAATAATAAAATTAAAATTGAATGGAGAGAAAATTGAACAGAAGATTGATCAGATAAAAGCACATGTTTATTTTTTGGTTTTTTTTTAAGGATTCAACGAGTTTGACTTTTATAGAAGAATTCAAGAACTATGAAATTGAATGAAGAAAAGTAAAAAAGCAAGCACAATTAAGAATCTGGAAGAATGGGTCCTAGGTTAAGTAAATGTATGTTTTGTTTCAGTGTTTGTATGATCATGTTAGAGATTAATTTACATGATTAGTAATAACCAATTTGAACTAGATCACCAAATCTATAAATAAAGGAATATGAATATACATATAAAATAAATACATAGATAATAGGGTTATTTAATGGGTATCGAAGCAGATGTCTTCCTAACCATTTGTTTGGCAGGTGCAATTGGTAAAATAAAAATTTATTTATTTATTTTTAATAATTCTTTATTCATTTTCAAATTGAACAACAAGTGCACAAAAGAATATATTATACAAATTATTCCACAATAGCACATTAATATCTACCACATAAAAATCTAGTGATACAGTAACTCCCCCTACCACCCATCCTTCATCACATTTTCAATAGAAATATACACATATTATACATCATATTATAACATATTATGTAAAATTATTCCCAACTCCCTCCCCCCTTTAGTGTGCTGAAAAAGAGAAGAATTGATAACTATTCATCACAATATTTTGCCAAAGACCCCCATATTTTTATAAAATTAGTATATGTATATGTTAGGCATATATATGACAAGTACTATTTGTAATACTGTCTTCTTTGTTAGGCATCCCACTCGCAGGCCAGATCCCCATCTGGGAACCCTGCTTATGTAAAATTTGAGAGTAGATCAGGATCTCGCAACTCATCACAACAAGCTTCAGAAGGTTGTGAATCAACATCAAAATCCAGGTATGTATTTGGATCAGTTTTTGAGGTAGCAGCTGTATACCATAATGTTTAGTCCCCCCTCCCCAGTATTGTCACCTCAAAAATGTCCTTCATGCCAGAATATATTTATAGTGCAGACTCAGTCAAGTCAATAAATAGGGGGACCACAAATTCAATGATTACTGTGTGATGAGTGATTGAAGGTACTATGATAAATCGGATGCAGAATCACTCCAAAATAATAAATAATGGTTCATAAAGATAATATCAACTTATAGTGAAACCATGCTCAGAAACATGGAGGTGAAAACAAGGGGCAAACCCCTAAACTATCACCTCACCACTCAATCATCACATATTCAATATATTTTCAGTCGATAAAGGACTTATCTTAAATCCCAGGTTCCTGGGATTTAAAATAAGTCCTTTTTTGAAGAGTTATTGAACTATTATAATACGAAAAAGTATCAACCTGTGGGAACACAGCCAAATGAAGATTTTTACAATATCAACTGAAAATATATTGAATATGCGACGATTGGGTGGTGAGGTGATAGTTTAGGGGTTTGCCCCTTGTTTTCACCTCTGTCTCTGAGCACGGTTTCACTATAAGTTGATATTATCTTTATGAACTATTTATTATTTTGGAGTGATTCTGCATCTGATTTAGAATATATTTATAGACAACTAGAATGTAGTCCAGCTCTGAAAGATAAGGCACTGCTGTATGCAAAACATGCCTATTTTCTCTATAGTGGGGTTAATTTGTGCGCTGTGAATGATTTTATGCTTGTCCCATACCTGTTTGAATTTCAGATTGCATATTTGTTAATGTCTGTACCAGACCAATCCAGAATCGGTGGAAATTAAAGACTTATCAGTTGCCCTTCAGATAACTATTTTTTTGTTAAGTAAATTTTGCTAACCTCTGCTCCCCTCCACCTTTGCAAGCATTTGGTCAGTGAGACAGGCTCCATTTTGAGCAGTACTATAAGTTATCCTAATACAGAATGACACGATGACCCTTTCCCGCGGCTAACCATGGATGACTGCAGTAAAACCGCAGGAACGGGTAAAATTTATATCTGTTCACTGCTGGCATGGGGACAAACCTTTTCACCACTCCATGAGCAGTAAAAAGCTTTGTTCTTGTGGGGAACCTCACCCACCACAGCTCCCCGATATCCCACCATCGCAGGTCTGGTGGCTCCAGCCCAGCCCCCCCTTCGCTCGTGGGTCCAGTGGCTCCAGCCCACCCATCCCCCGCTCGTGGGTCCGGTGGCTCCAGCTGGATTCCCTCCCTCCCTGCTGCTGGCATACACCTTGCACAGCGAGCTACATAGGCTTACTCGATGATACTCATGGCCTTCCCTCTGCCAGGCTCCTCCTTATGATGCAACTTCCTTTTTTCGCAAAGAAAGGAAGTTGTGACATAAGGAGGAGCCTGACAGAGGGAAGGCCAAGAGATTCGTCAAGCAAGCCTTTGTTTGATGGCTCGCTCTGCAAGATTTGTGCCAGCAGCAGGGAGGGAGAGAAGCTGTCTGGACCTGCAAGCTAGCGCTGCCTCCTGGTCTCACTTTTTTTTCTTCAAAATATATTTTATTGAATTTTGGAGCAATAAAATTTACAAACTAAATCAACAGTGAGTAAATCATAAAGAACTACTCAACAAAGAGTACACAATTCCCAACCAGGTCCCAAACCCACAAACAGAGTAAACACCCAGTGTGTCGCAAATCAAAGAAATTCAAGCATTTAACAAAAGGCTGCGCACCCTAGGCGTCAAAGTTAACCAAAAAGGCTTTCAACGAGAGCAAAATGCACGCCCTGGCATCGTGTCCAGAGATAACAATAATCATTCCATGGAAGCCTGCTGCAGCAGCAGAATGCACCAATGCACAAGCGTAGGAGAATCAGAAGAAATCCAGCAGTGCAATATCGCCTTCTTTCCCAGCAAACAGCACGTTCTAAGAAGCTCCTACAGCCTTTTGGAGCAGATCTTGGAAGAGGCTCCATAGTAAATAATAGTGCTGGATGAAGCTCAACAGTATAGTGCCACATTGCCACAATTTGTTGATGGAACTTGTTTCCAAAAGTCTTGCACCCGCACACAAGTCCAAAATTGATGGCCAAAAGTTGCCGGAGAATAATGACACTCATGCAAACTCATGGAAACACTAATTAAAAGCAAATTGGACACGATCACACTAATTAAAAGCAAATTGGACACGATCTTGAATGAAGGGAATCTTCGGGATCCCAGTCAGCATGGATTCACCAAGGGTAGGTCCTGCCAATCCAATCTCATCAGCTTCTTTGAATGGGTAACAAGAAAGTTGGACTTGGGAGAGTCTTTGGACGTCGTGTACCTGGACTTCAGTAAAGCTTTTGACAGTGTCCAACACTGCAGGCTGCTAAGCAAGATGGAATCGATGGGGTTAGGAGAGACACTAACTGCATGGGTCAATGATTGGCTGAGTGGCAGACTTCAGAGGGTGGTGGTTAATGGTACCCTCTCTAAAACATCGGAGGTGACCAGTGGAGTGCCGCAGGGCTCGGTCCTGGGTCCACTCCTTTTCAACATATTCATAGGGGATCTGACTCAAGGGCTTCAAGGTAAAATAACACTATTCGCCGATGATGCCAAACTATGTAATATAGTAAGTGAATGCAGTTTACAGAATTATATGGCGCAGGACCTGCTTACATTGGAAAGTTGGTCCTCAACCTGGCAGCTAGGCTTCAATGCTAAGAAATGTAAGGTCATGCACCTCGGAAGCGGAAATCCATGCAGGATGTACTTCTTGAACGGAGAAACTTTAACTAGGACTTCAGCAGAACGAGATTTAGGAGTAATCATCAGTGCAGACATGAAAACTGCCAATCAAGTGGAGAAGGCTTCATCTAAGGCAAGGCAGATATTGGGTTGTATCAATAGAAGTTTCGTCAGCCGAAAGCCTGAAGTCATAATGCCGTTGTACAGGGCCATGGTGAGACCTCATCTGGAGTACTGTGTGCAATTCTGGAGGCCACATTACAGTAAAGATGTGCGCAGAATTGAATCGGTTCAACGGACGGCCACCAGGATGATCTCGGGGCTCAAGGGTCTCTCGTACGAAGAGAGACTGAACAAATTGCAGCTCTACACTCTTGAGGAACGTAGGAAGAGGGGAGACATGATCGAAACATTTAAGTACCTCACGGGACGTGTCAAAGTGGAAGATGATATTTTCTTTCTCAAGGGACCCTCAGCCACAAGAGGGCACCCGCTCAAACTCAGGGGCGGAAACTTTCATGGCGACACCAGAAAGTATTTCTTCACAGAGAGAGTGGTTGATCATTGGAACAAGCTTCCAGTGTAGGTGATCGAGGCAGACAGCGTGCCAGACTTTAAGAATAAATGGGATACCCATGTGGGATCCCTACGAGGGTCAAGATAAGGAAATTGGGTCATTAGGGCATAGACAGGGGGTGGGTAAGCAGAGTGGGCAGACTTGATGGGCTGTAGTCCTTTTCTGCCGTCATCTTCTATGTTTCTATGTTATCTTAGCCTTGTATAGAAAAGATGGAAATCTATACAAGCGCAATAAGAACTTGTAGTTCATTTCAATCAAAAGCACCTTGGAGGTCAAGTAGGCCGCTTTATGGAGCCCTCTTTTGATCATCTAGTCTGTAACCTGGTCTCACTTTAAAAACTAATTACGAGGGGGCGTTGCTTACCCAAGATGGCGGTCTGATGCATTTGTGGGGATGCTGTCGTGCTCTTGGTGGAGTGTTTCCTCTTATGGTATGGTGAAAAGAAAGTCAAAAATCCGAGTGCTTCCCGATGATGAAGCAGCAGCACCATTTGGCCCGAAGTATGCCTTCGTGGATTGCGGTTCACGAACCCCACAACCGGAGGTTTCCACGGCTGGAGAGAACGCGCAAGCTGAGGCGCGGGACTTCTCCTTCGAGGCTGCCACTCTATCTCCGGATGAGCGGAGTCCGCCTAGGTGCCCCGTTGTGATGGGAGGAGTCGTTTTTTGACATGTCGGCTTGGGATGCCCTCTTGCCGGCCTCTCTGTGTGGGAAGACTGACCCTGGAAGGGGGAAGGAGGAGCTCTCAAGAACGCAGCAGTTGGTGGTGAGATCACAGCAAGCTCAAGCAGTTTCTTTGAGTACTAAGGAGGCTGCAGCTACTTTGAGAGCTCAAGAAGTTTCCTTGAAAACCGAGGTGGTCACAGGTTCTAGAACTGAGATTGTTCCCTTACAAAGGCCTAAGGTAATTACTATGGAATCCATATGGGAGGCCATATCAAACATGCAAACTTCACTGGGGAATCAAATTCAACAACTATCTTAGTGTTGTACTACTGTGCTTCCAGAAAATTTGGAACTTAAAAATAAAGTATCAAGTCTGGAGAATAAAACGTATGACTTTGAGACTAAGATAAAAACGTTGGAAGTACAAGCTCTGACTTGGGCCAAGGACAGTGCTAGTTTGCACTTTAAACAGGAAATGATGGAAAACTCTATTATGAGATGTACCGTATTTTCGCGGATATAACGCGCATACCCCTCGCGCGTTATATGCCTGAGCGCGGTATACAAAATGTTTTTTACATATTTCACACCCCGCCCGACGCCCGATTCATCATCCGGAAGGACGCTCGCACCCCCACCGCTCGCACCCCCACCCCGAAGGACCGCCGACTCCCCGACAATATCGGGCCAGGAGGGAGCCCAAACCCTCCTGGCCACGGCGACCCCCTACCCCCACCTCGCACTACATTACGGGCAGGAGGGATCCTAGGCCCTCCTGCCCTCGACGCAAACCCCCCTCTCCCCAACGACCGCCCCCCCAAGAACCTCCGACCGCCCCCCCAGCCGACCCGCGATCCCCCTAGTGACCCCCACGACCCCCCCACCCCCCTTCCCCGTACCTTTGGTAGTTGGCCGGACAGACGGGAGCCAAACCCGCCTGTCCGGCAGGCAGCCAACAAAGGAATGAGGCCGGATTGGCCCATCCATCCTAAAGCTCCGCCTACTGGTGGGGCCTAAGGCGCGTGGGCCAATCAGAATAGGCCCTGGAGCCTTAGGTCCCACCTGGGGGCGCGGCCTGAGGCATATGGGCCCAACCCGACCATGTGCCTCAGGCCACGCCCCCAGGTGGGACCTAAGGCTCCAGGGCCTATTCTGATTGGCCCACGCGCCTTAGGCCCCACCAGTAGGCGGAGCTTTAGGATGGATGGGCCAATCCGGCCTCATTCCTTCGTTGGCTGCCTGCCGGACAGGTGGGTTTGGCTCCCGTCTGTCCGGCCAACTACCAAAGGTACGGGGAAGGGGGGTGGGGGGGTCGTGGGGGTCGCCAGGGGGATCGCGGGTCGGCTGGGGGGGCGGTCGGAGGTTCTTGGGGGGGGGGCGGTCGTTGGGGGGGAGGGGGGTTTGCGTCGAGGGCAGGAGGGCCTGGGATCCCTCCTGCCCGTAATGTAGTGCGGGGTGGGGTTAGGGGGTCGCCGTGGCCAGGAGGATTTGGGCTCCCTCCTGGCCCGATATTGTCGGGGAGTCGGCGGTCCTTCGGGGTGGGGGTGCGAGTGGTCCTGCCGAGGGGGGAGAAGAATCGGACGTCGAGGGGGGGCATCAGGCTTTCAGGATGGGGACAGACCTTCAAGGGGGGACAGGACTTCAAGGGGGGACAGGCAGACCTTCAAGGGGGACAGGCAGACCTTCAAGGGGGGACAGGACTTCAAGGGGGGACAGGCAGACCTTCAAGGGGGACAGGCAGACCTTCAAGGGGGGACAGGACTTCAAGGGGGGACAGGACTTCAAGGGGGACAGGCAGAACGAAGGGAGTGAAAAAGCTATAAAATAAACCCACTAGCGTGTCAATGTGTTGAGAGGAAGAGGTGGTCTGGGAAATTCTGCTGAGAAAACTCCGGGTCCATTTCCACCCCCCAGTTACCCTAGTCCACTCCACTCAACTGGTTCACATACTGAGTTGATCTTTGGGTGTTGTTCCTGGGATCTCTTTCAGTGGTTTGTCAGTATCTCCTTGTGGTCCAAGGAAGGAAACTTTGTTAACCTTAGCATTGACCTTCAGAATATATTTGTAACAGCGCTGCTTGTGTGGCATTACCGTAGGCTATGTAGTGATGGAAAGAAAAAAACAGACCTTTGCACATTTTTGCACTAGGTACGGTATATGGTATAGGTACCGTATATAGGTATAGGTATTCCTGCACAGCTAAGTCCTTGTGAAGTTACGGTACCTTGTTCTTTCTGTATTTGACATCTAGCAAGGTCTCTGTTTGGAAGGAATGATTTAAGTTATGGTAAAAGCAGATAGCGTTGCTGGTTTTAAAAAGGTTTGGAAAAATTCCTGGAGGAAAAGTCCATAGTCTGTTATTAAGACATGGGGGAAGCGTCTGCTTGCCCTGGATCGGTAGCATGGAATGTTGTTATTCTTTGGGTTTTGACCAGGTATTTAGTAACCTGGATTGGCTACCATGAGAATGGGCTACAGGGCATGATGGACCATTGGACTGACCCAGTTAGGCTATTCTTATGTTCTCATCTGTAGGGGCCTTTGTTTTCACTTCTTATTTTAATGTATTTTTTTCTGGAAACTTATCAGTGTTTTTTATAATGGGAACAAAAATGGAAGAGAATTACCGTAATGTGTGTGGAATGGGGGGGGTTGTTTAACTACCATAATTTCTTCAGCTAAATACCGGTAATTCAATCCACCTCAACCAGACATAGGAGAACTCACGCACCATTCACACACCCTCCAACCAAACACGTGAAAAGAAAAAAACTGTTCATTCTTATAAACAACCTTATAACTTTTAATCTAGAGTTAGTGAGTATGAATTCAGGAACAAGAACAGAAACATGTTAATTCTTATAAACTATAACATTAACCGGTAGATCAAACGAAGTATGGAGGACAAAATAATCTAAATACAGTTACCGTAATTACGGTAAAGTTGTAAATAAACAAAGTTTACAGGTTTATTCAGTCATCATCATCACAGTCATCTGAATCCTTGAATCCATCAAAATCCGAATTGTCATCATCGTCATTAAATAAACTGAGCACGGCCTGCAGACGATCCTCGTTTATTTCCGAAGTGATATCGTCATCATCGTCATCATCATCATCGCTGATATCCGTGTTGTTGCCTCCTTCCGCTGCACTGGTAGTAGCCGTAGTTTCATTGGTTTCATAAACAATGCCCGCTTTTCTAAATCCGTTTCGAATGGTATCTGGTGTTATTTTGTCCCATGCTGAAGCCACCCACTTGCAGACTTCTGTGAAAGTTGCCCGCTTCTGCCGCCCCGCGGGTGTGTACTCGTGCGTGCCGCTCTGCATCCACTCCTCCCACTCCTTTCTAATAAAAGTCTTGAATGGATGATTCACTGCGATGTCAAGTGGTTGCAGCTTACACGTCAGGCCTCCAGGTATCACAGCGATGTGGGCACGAGTAGAATTAATGTAGGCCTGAACATTTTTTTCTTTGTGGGCAGCCATGGCATCAAAAATTAACAAGGATTTTTTTGCAAAGAATCCACCCGGTCTTGCCCTAAAGCATTTATCTACCCACAATCTCATTACGTCGCAGTCCATCCATCCCTTCTTGTTGCAGTGCACAACCACACTGGTGGGCAGATGTTCACGGGGCATAGTGACCCTTTTGAAAATGAGCATGGGCTTTAACTTAACCCCGCTAGCTGAGCAACCAAGAACGACTGTAAAACACGTTCTTTCATGCCCAGTTGTGGTGATGGCAACAGATTTAGTACCTGTGGGGGCTATGGTTCTTGTTGCTGGAATGTCGAATGCCATTGGAATTTCATCCATGTTGATGACGTCCTTTGCAGTGATGCCAAGTTCAGATATTTCTTTGGCGACAAAGTCACGGAAATCAATCAATTTTTGCTGCCAGTCATCTGGAAGTCGCTGGCCAACAGTTGTTCTCATTCTAACTGATAGTCCGTTCCTTTTCATAAAGTTTGAGATCCATGTGAAGCCAGCTTTGAAGTCGGGTATTCCTCTTCCATTGGCAAGTAGTTTTGCCTTCATCTGAATCGCAACAGTAGAGATTGATTGATTTTGCTCCCTTCTCGCCAGAATCCACTGCTTCAAGTCATCCTCCAGCTGAGGCCATTTTGGTTTGGCCCCACGACGTGCCCGTTTGCGCGGATTGCATTTCTCCAGTTCCTTCTTATCTTTTCTCCATTCACGCACCGATGTTTCTCCAACATCGAACTCTCTCGCTGCGGCCCGGTTGCCTATTTCCTCAGCTTTCGCAACGACTTTAAGCTTAAAGTCCGATGTATATGACTTTCGTCTCATTCCTGCCATTATGGCGGTACATTTACCGGTAAATTTAATTGATAAACTCTACTACAGGGTAGATAAATGCAGAATACCAATCTGAAGTGATCAAATTAAAATGTGGGCTCTATATGCAACATTAATCTTTTATAGGCTTACCCAAAGGCTGAGATGCTGTTGTATAGTCAAAATAGTATTCACTGGGCAAATTACAAGGCCAGATAGAGGGGGCCACAGCCACGTGGTGAAAAGCACACCACCAGAAAAACAGCCTTGGTGAAAACTAAGCGGCAAGCATGCTCAGACCATTGCGCATGCTTACAGAGCTGGGAGCAGGGCAGGGCGGGCGAAAGGAGAGTCGGGACAGCGCACGGAGAGGCGGGGCAGTGCACGGAAAGTCAGGGCAGGTGAACGGAGAGTCGGGACAGCGCACGGAGAGGCGGGGCAGTGCACCGAAAGTCAGGGCAGGTGAACGGAGAGTCGGGACAGCGCACGGAGAGGCGGGGCAGTGCACCGAAAGTCAGGGCGGGTGAACGGTGAGTCGGGGCAACCAGAGGAGAGTCGGGGAGGGCGAAAGGAGAGTCGGGGTGGCCAGAGGAGAGTCGGGGAGAGCGAAAGGAGAGGCGGGGCAGTGCACCGAAAGTCAGGGCGGGTGAACAGTGAGTCGGGGCAACCAGAGGAGAGTCGGGGAGGGCGAAAGGAGAGTCGGGGCGGCCAGAGGAGAGTCGGGGAGAGCGAAAGGAGAGGCGGGGCAGTGCACCGAAAGTCAGGGCGGGTGAACGGTGAGTCGGGGCAACCAGAGGAGAGTCGGGGAGGGCGAAAGGAGAGTCGGGGTGGCCAGAGGAGAGTCGGGGAGAGCGAAAGGAGAGTCGGGGTGGCCAGAGGAGAGTCGGGCAGCATGCGCGGTATACCCATGAGCGCTGTATACAAAAGTTTCCGTACGTACAAGTGTGGTTTCTGCGCGCTATACCCGTGTGCGCGTTTTACACGGGTGCGCGTTATATCCGCGAAAATACGGTAATCTCTGGATTATCATTTTTCTGAAAGTTCAATCTATAACTGCCTTAGCTATGTTTAAAAGATATTTAAAAGAAATTCTGAAAGTACAGAAACCTCGTATCCACCTCTCTCAAAAATATATTACCTTCCAACGAGAGTTAAATCTCAAAATCCTAACCAGCAGAATTTATCTGCTGATGGTTTGGATTTGACAGTTTCTAGAGGGGTCCGATACTGAGGTTCAGGTTCCTACTACATTAATAGTACAGTTTGCTATTGATTCGGATAGGGATTGGATGCTTAAGATGTTTTTTAAGCATAAAGATGTTCCCTTTTTGACCAATATAATAAGAATGTATCCTGATGTATCTCGTTCAACCCAGAGGAGAAGAAAGCAGTTTCTTATATTGAGACCTCAGGCTGTACAGTTAGGGGCAACCTTTGTTCTAAGATATCCTTGTAAGTGTGTTATAACACTTAGAAGTAATAGATATGTATTTTATGAACCACAGCAGCTTTCAAAGTTTATTTCAGATAGAGCAACTACATGAGCTTTGCTGTTCTCAAGATAGCTCTGAAAAGAAATGTTCATGAGCAGTCAGATTGCCTCTTTAGTTTGCCTGATATTTATTTTCTTTGATGTCTTATTTCAATTTTTTCTTCAGCTATTTCTCCGATTGAGGACTAACCATATGTTGTAATAAGGTGATATTATTTAATTTGGAATGTTAGTTTTATTTTCAGCTTACATTGTATTTTTTCTTATTATTGACTAGTAATGATTGTCAATTGTTAAAACTTATAAAGAATTAAAAAAACAACAACTAATTACGACCTGTGGAGGATCACTGGTGCACTTTCCCTCTGCTGCAGTCCCGCCCCTCCTCTGGTCTGGGACAGACTGCGGCAGAGGGAAAGTGCACTGGTGATTTTCTGCAGGCCGTAATTAGTTTTTAAAGTGAGACCAGGGAGATACCAGATGATGGTGGAGAGAAGGGGAAGCATGCCAGCCTTTGGGGGGGAGGGGGAGGCGGCCCTGGTTTAGCTATTAAAAGTAGAGAATGACACGGGGAAAAATTCTGTCCATCACTGCCCCAGACCACCATCCCTGTCTCTGCCGTCCCCTTCATCGCCCCATCCCCGTAGCATCCATACAAGCCTCAGTACTGCAATATTTAGCTTATTCCTTCCTTATTTTGCACAGTACAGGAGGAAATGAATCTTTTTATTTCTTTTGGTGTTTTACTATATGGAAGATGTGGCTTCTTGGGATTTTGGTTTAATTTATGTTTATCATTTTTGGTCAGTTCTTACATATTTGGCATTTGTGTTCTGTGTGTGTGACTGAGGTATTCTGTTAGGATGAATTTTCTATGTAGCATTCAGTAGTGCTGCCCGAGTCACGATTCAAACCGATTCACTGATTCAAATTTTTCCAGATATGTGGAGAGTTTGGCATTCACCACCCCTTCTGCTATTTTTGTGACTGGTGGGATGCTAGCGATAGGTCTGTAATTAGATGGGGTGTTGGGTGGTTCTTTTGAGTTTTTTATGATTGGGGTTATCATGATGTGGCCTTGCTCTGCTGGGAAATTACCTGTGGATAGTAAGGAGTTGACCCACACCAACAAATTGGCTTTGAAGCAGATCGGGGCAGTTTTCATGACATTTGGGGGGCAGGTGTCTAGTCTGCAGTAGGAGTTGTTATATTTATTGAAGTATTTGTTGAAGGTTTGCCAGTCTATGGCTGTGAAGTGGCTCCAGCTTAGGTCGGTTCTGGACCCTAGGTCAGATTTGGATATATCCTGGAGCATTGGAACAATATATTTGGATATATTGGTGTCCTGGGGATTGGCCGGGGCAGTTATTGATGATCTTAATTTTTGTATCTTGGAATTGAAGAAGTCTGCTAGGGTGTTAGCAGTTAGTGTGGATTCTTCCCGGGTGTCAGTGAGAGTCTCTAGGTTGTAGAGGTCATTGACCAGTTTAAAGAGGTTTCTACTGTTGATTGAGACGTTTCCAATTTTTTGAGCGTAGAAATTTTTACATTTTTCTTTGGTCAGGTTTTTGTAGTTTTTTTAAATTTTGATCTCCAAGTAACTCTGTTCTCTAGGGTACCAGATTTAGTCCATAGTAGAGAATGACATGGTGGCGGTTTACCCGCAGCTACCGCGTTTAGCCGCGGGTAACCCGCCAAAACAGGGAATGAAAAATAGCAGCCTCTGCGGGGACGGGGACAAGGCCATTCACCGCCCCGTGGAGCAGTGAATGGTCTTGTCACCGAAGTGAGGCATCAAGGATCGCGCGATTCCCGCAGCCCCCACCCGCCCACCGGCTCAATCATTTAACCAGCTTCCTCTCTCCACCTCACCTTAGTTTGCCGGCTTTCTTTTTCGGCGACCAGCACGCTTTCTAAGAGCCGCGCATGTGCGGCTGCTCAGTATTTAATCTTCTGCTCTGACCCAACCGGAAACAGGAAGTTGCAGCAGAGCAGAAGATTGAACTTTGAGCAGCTGCGCATGCGCGGCTCTTTGAAAGCGTGCCCATTGTCCACCGGCCCCCCATTACAGCTCGAGTTCTCAAGCAAAGTTCTGGGTGTCACCTTAGACTCTTCTCTATCCTTCAACGAACATCTCCAATCCCTGGTGAAGAAATGCTTCTTCAGCCTTCACATGCTAAGGAAAGTCAGACCCTATTTTCACCAAAAACACTTCGCAGTCCTAGTACAATCCATCATCCTCTCCAGATTGGATTATTGCAATTCTATCTACCTCAGCCTAACCAAGAAAAACCTCCACAGACTTCAGCGGATTCAGAACGCCGCAGCTAAGCTTGTTTTCGCGAAAAGCAAATTTGATCACGTCTCACCACTCCTGTCTAAGCTCCATTGGCTCCCAGTAATCCCCAGGATCCACTTCAAATGTGCGTGTCTGGCCTACAAGATCCTACATGGCATCCTTCCTGCCGTTATCCCTCTATCCTGGAACTCCCCAACCCCTACTTCCTCCAGATCCTCCCAAATTTTTAAACTATCCTTCCCTTCCATAAAAGGTATTTCCCATGTAGGCAAACTTGGGTCATCCCTCCCCTTTAGAATCACTGAGATCTGGAATAACCTCACCTCACCTCCCCTCCCCTCTCCGAACCTCAAGCTCCCTCCAACTCTTCCGCAAACACCTAAAAACCTGGCTATTCTCAAAACTGTAACACTTCCCCCCTCTTAGGCCTCTCACCTTCCCCCTTTACACCTAACTCTTTAATCTCTCCACTGTATTTCCTCTCTCATCTTTCTTCCTGTAAACCGTGCCGAGCTCCGCATTCGTGGAGATGGTGCGGTATATAAACCCAAGGTTTAGTTTAGTTTAGTTTAATTCTGCATCGAACCATCCCTCTTGATTTTTAGTTCTAATTCTATGAGTTTTCATGGGGGCTATTATGTTTAGAATGTTGGTGCTGTCTTTAATCTAGGCGGTCATAAATTGATCCGTTTCTAAGTTTTGTTTTGCAATATTCTCATAGTGGGACCAGAATTCTACCAGTTCGATTTTACCTCTAGAAGTGTGTATTTTGTTATTTCTTGTTTTTTTTGTTTTTATTGGTTGTTTGCTGGCAATCAATGGTGAAATTGCATAGTCTGTGGTCTGACCATAGGGAGTCTGTCCAGTTCTCTTGATTCCAATTGAATGTGAGGTTATTAAATTTGCGGACGACACCAAACTCTACAGCAAGGTTAGAACCAAGGAAGACTGTGAAGACCTGCAAAGGGACTTAACGAGATTGGAAGACTGGGCAAGGAAATGGCAAATGAGTTTTAACACTGAGAAATGCAAAGTCATGCATGTAGGGAAAAAGAACCCGATGTTCAACTATAAAATGGGGGGATTATTGCTGGGGGTGAGCAACCTTGAAAGAGACCTGGGGGTGATGGTGGACACAACACTGAAAACATCAGCACAGTGTGCGACAGCCTCAAGGAAAGCGAACAGAATGTTGGGTATCATCAAAAAGGGTATCACGACCAGGAAGAAGGAAGTCATTTTGCCGCTGTATCGGGCAATGGTGCACCCACATCTGGTCGCCGTACCTCAAAAAGGACATGGCGGTACTCGAGGGAGTCCAGAGAAGAACAACAAAACTGATAAAGGGTATGGAAAACTTCTCATACGCTGACAGATTGGAAATGCTGGGGCTATTCTCCCTGGAAAAACGGAGACTTAGAGGAAACATGATAGAAACCTTCAAAATCCTGAATGGCAGAGAGAAGGTGGACAGGGACAGATTCTTCAGGCTGTGGGGAGCCACAAGTACAAGGGGGCACTCGGAGAAATTGAAAAAGGACAGGTTTAGAACAAATGCTAGGAAGTTCTTTTTCACTCAGAGGGTGGTGGACACATGGAATGTGCTCCCGGAGGCTGTGATAGGCCAGAGCACGCTACAAGGGTTCAAGGAGGGTCTGGATAGGTTCCTGAAAGAAAAGGGGATTGAGGGGTACAGATAGAAGTGGAGGTAGGTTACAGAAATAGTCAGAAACCACTTCACAGGTCGTGGACTTGATGGGCCGCCGCGGGAGCGGACTGCTGGGCACGATGGACCTCTGGTCTGACCCAGTGGAGGCAACTTCTTATGTTCTTAAGCTATAGGCATTAGCGTACATGGCCGTCCATTCTTTCTGTTTGCATGGAGTGTTTTCTGTCTTGAATAATTTGTCCCCCTCAATCATGCCTTTGCCGCTCTTAGTGTTGCCTGTGTTCCTTTCAATATCCCTATCAGTACTTGCACAATTACTTACCTCAGGCTCCAAGATGGAGTTACTTACCCTACTAGTGTGAGAGTGGGTCCCCTACTCCAGCTCACCTAGTTTAAAGCTTTCCGGAGCAGGTGAACTAGACATCTTCCCAGGACGTTCTTCCCTTTTCTGGTTAGGTGTAGCCCATCTGGTCCCTGCAGTCCCTGCAGTATCTCTCCATGGTCCAAGAAGCCAAAATTCATTTATTTGCACCATCCCCATAGTCATTCATTTTTCCTCTGGATCCGTTCTTCTCTAGCTCTTCCCTTGTCTTTTACTGGTAGGATGAAGGAGAAAACCACCTGTGCTTCCATCTGCTTCAGCTTCTTCCCTAGGGCTCTAAAGTCTTCCGGTATCTTCTCTGGTGAGTTCCTGGCTGTGTCGTTTGTCCCATCATAGAGGGGTAGTGGTCTTGGGGCTTGATAATTTTTCCTACGCAGGTGGTCACCTCCCAGATCCTGGCACCTGGTAGACAGCAGACCTCTCTTGATTGTAGATCTGGTCTGCATACTGGTCCCTCGGTTCCCCACAGAAGAGAGTCCCCAATGACAACCACTCTGCGCTTCTTGGGGGAGGTGCTGATTTGTTGTCTCTTGAGTTGGGAGTCGACTCCTGGATGTCCTCCTGAATATCCTCCTGAGTTCCATTGGTGGGTCCTTCTTGTAGGAGTTGAAATCTGTTGCTCAGGGTGATTTGTGGTGTCGGTGTGAGGTTGCTGTGCTTGTATGAAGATAGCGAAGAGGAGGACCACCTTCTGTGTTTGCTTGCAGAGGTGACTAGTTGTCAGGTGTCATCGTCTCGAGTCTCTTCTTGTACCCCAGTTGTTACTTCCAATGCTGCGGGTGTCTCGAAGATGAACCTGCGTTCGTGCACTTAGAAACATAGAAACATAGAAATAGAAGGCAGATAAGGGCCATGGCCCATCTAGTCTGCCCACCCCAAAGACCCTCCCCTACCTTTCTCTGTGACTAGATCCCACGTGTCTGTCCCATTTGGCCTTAAAATCAGGCACGCTGCTGGCCTCAATAACCTGAAGTGGAAGACTATTTCAGGTTATTGAGGCCAGCAGCATGCCTGATTTTAAGGCCAAATGGGACAGACACGTGGGATCTATTCACAGAGAAAGGTAGGGGAGGGTCTTTGGGGTGGGCAGACTAGATGGGCCGTGGCCCTTATCTGCCGTCTATTTCTATGTTTCTAAGTGCACGAAGACGGGTTCATCTTCGAGCCACCCGCACCGACCAGGTTTGCAGCATTGGAAGTAACAACACTTGCTCGGAGTCTTGAGACAGTTCTTGGACGACTTCATCGATGAACGCCTCGCTCTCCCGGATACTTCTTAGCAGCCGCACTTCTTCCCTCAGGCTCGTCAGTTCTTGCAGGATGTCTCCGTTGGGCTGTTGCTGGGTGTGTTCTTCTGTCTGCACAGAGACCGATGTCTTCAGCTGGGGCTTAGCTTCGGTTTGCACGGAGACCTCCGTCGTCCATCGGGGGGGGGGAGTCCTCTTCGGTCTCCACGGAGACTGTGGTCTTCATCTGGATCTCTTCGGCAGCTGGAGCACTGATTTTGATTGCAGTCTTGGTGCTTCTAGTCTTCCCTGCCATTCCTGAGCTTGTCTTTGGTGGTCTGGCTGTGTGTTTCAGCTGGGCACAGTCTGTTGCTGGCTATGTGTCTCTGCTGGGTGCTTTCTGTCGCTAGCTGTGTGCTAGTTGGTCTGCCTTCTGGCTTGTTAGTTCAGTCCGCCTTCTAGCTTGTTAGTCCGCCTTCTAGCTTGTGTGTCTGCCTTCTAGCTTGTTAGTTCAGTTGTGTTAGCTATGTTCTTACCTTGCTGCTCCCAGGTGTCTTTGAGCTGGTGACTCGGCCCTTCTTAAGGTGCTCTCGCTAAGGCGAATGCCTTTGCTGCGCGCCGTTGGCTCCTCCCCTTTTAAGGGGGAGTTCGGCGCTGCTTCTGCTGACGTGGTGGGGGGGGTGGGCGGAGCTTACTCTCGCCTGCCCTGAGCTTCCTGGTCTTCTCTGCCTCCTCTGCCTTCTTTGGCTCTCTCCCCGGCTGGTAGGTTGATTCTGTCTCCTCCTACTCCTTTCTACCATCTCTCCTCCTCTCTCCCGATGCTCGGCACCGTGTGTGCCGCTTGGCTCCTCCCCTTTTAAGGGGGAGTTCGGTGCTGCTTCTGCCGATGCGGTGGGGGGTGGGTGGAGCTTACTCTCGCCTGCCCCAAGCTTCCTGGTCTTCTCTGCCTCCTCTGCCTTCTTTAGCTCTCTCCCCGGCTGGTAAGTTGATTCTGTCTCCTCCTCCTTTCTACTGCTTCTCCTCCTCTCTCCTGTAGGTGACATCTCAGCACTCCCTCCAATGGTGCAGCGTTATTGATGAAATATCAGCTAATAGCTCCACTTTAGCTCTTTCCAGCAAAATATCCCATATTTTTTTATTTTTTTTATTTTTTGTAGGCCATCAACACCTATTTTAAGTTCGCTTTTCAGTAAAGTCAAGGAAGACTATTTCAACCTTTTTTTTAAAAAAAAATATTTTTTATTGAAAAATTGAAAGCATACAAATTATAAAACAGACATATAGAAACCAGTACCAACCAAACTGTTGTGACATAACACTTTTACAATGCCAACATATTGCAAGAAAAAACAGTACCAGAAACTCCCCCCCCCCACTCCTATCCCCCCTCCCCCCTAGGTCCTGGACGCAAAGTAAATAGTATACACAAATAACGAATCGGCAACCCCTTCAGGCAATCCAGTCAATATATGGCTTCCACCGCTGCAAAAACGAGCCTAAGTTATGATGTTTTAAAGCAGTCAATTTGGACATACGAAAACATAATCCATTTTATTGACCACTTGTGCTTGCGACGGAATTGTATCCTGTCGCCAGGCAGCTACCAATACGAGGCACACCGCCGTGACCACAGTCGCAATAATATGAGATAACTTAGATGGGACTCCCGTGTCAGGTCAAAAGCGCGCCTCTACAAAGGCGCGCCCAGACAATTGAACGCAGCGCGCGCCGCCACGCCACTCTAAATTACTGTTTTTAGCGCTCCGACGGGGGGGCATGGGGGGAACCCCCCCACTTTACTTAATAGACATCGCGCCGCGTTGTGGGGCATTGTGGGGGGTGTGGGGGGTTGTAACCCCTACATTTTACTGAAAACTTCACTTTTTCCCTGTTTTTAGGGAAAAAGTTCAGTTTACAGTAAAATGTGGAGGGTTACAACCCCCCAAACCCCCCATAACGCCGGCGCGATGTCTATTAAGTAAACTGGGGAGGGTTCCCCAACAAAAACCCCCGTCGGAGCCCCTAAAAACTGTAATTTACAGCGGCGCAGCGGCGTGCGCTGCGCTCAATTGTCGGCGCGCACTTTTGTTTTTGGCGCCGTTGTCTATGAACCTGGGACTCCTGGCGGATTCATATTCAAAAGAGCACAACCTAAATCTTTAACCATGAGCACCCCACATATATCTGATAATAAAGAAAACACCAAATCCCAGTAGGGACCCACCCTTGGATAAGACTACCAAATGTGTTCAAATGTGCCTAGCTTCCCACACCCTCTCCAACACTCATCAGGGAGATTAGAATTAATCCTATGAAGTCTTTCAGGGATATAATACCAACGATACAAGAGCTTATACCCATTTTCCACCAAATTGCTCGCTATAGAAGGCTTAAGGAGAGAGCGCAATATAGACTTCCACTGCACCAGCCGTAAAGGAATGTCACAATAAGGTCTTCCAATAAGCAAAATAATGCACCGGTGGCTTATGCACAAGAAGCAACCCATAAAGTCTGGAAATACACCCCCGCCCACTAGAAGCCTCCCACACCTTATCCCATGCATCATTATCTAAAAGAAGATTTGGCAGAGCCTTCCTTTTAAGAAAATCCACCACCTGATTATATTATAATAAGTCTGCCCCCTGCAAACCAAACTCCTCCTGCATACGGGAAGTTGGAACCAAAGCACCCTCTACCACAAACTGTCAAGGAAGACTTTAAGTCCTGCATCCAGCGATTTCAGATCTTCCTTGCTGGCCAGTTTGGTCAGGATCCCGAAATACACATGGAGGACTCTCCATTACTGATAGACCCTGCTGCGTGGTACACTCTGACCCCGCTGTCATCTTGTTCACTTCGGGGTCGAGGAGCCTGCTGGTGCAAAACACGAAAACTTGCAAGTCTAGTTGTGGTTTCTTGCCCGCCATGAGCAGCACTGGAACAAACAATGAAGACACCAAAAAAGATAAGCAAAACACAGCTAAGAAGACACAAATAACTCCTAAGTAGCACGGGCCAAGCCAAAGCTCGAGATGTACCCGACCATGCTGCTTGGTGACATCACCGGAAGTCTCGGCATAATACGTTTTTCAATTAGAGCCCAAATCCTCCTTCCTCAGATCAGGCACTTTGTTGCTGTTATATTATACTGTCCTGACCTGTGGAAGCAGGTTTCACCTCTGAAAGCTAGTTAAAAAATGTATTTGTCTTATTTTCCAGTTTTTCATATTAGGGTGGATCAACGTGGTTATTACACTATTTTATCCAAACTTAAAAATAAAATTATTTTTTATACCTTTGTTGCCTGGCCATTTAATTTTTCTAGTCGTGTTGGTCCCAATCTCTGCATTTTGCTTTCCTCTATATTATTCTTAACTCTTGTGCCAGGGTTTTATGTCCATTTGCTATTTTTATCTCTCCTCCCACTGCATCCATCTCTAATATTGGGGGGGAGGGGTCCTCCTTTATTCTTCCATTTATTTTTCTTCCTCTTCATTCATTCTTACAGTAATTTCCCTCTTTAACTGTATTTATCTAGTTTTCTCTCAACCTGGCCCTCCCATTCTCCTCCTCTTATTCTCCAGTCTTTCACTAACTCTATCTTCTCCCCCACTTCCATGCAGTGTGTCCCCCTTATCTCTCTACTTTTATATCTATCATTTCCCATCTCTTTTCCATTCAGCTTCCATCTGGTGTCTCGTTTCTTCCTTCATAAGTTACCTTTGGCATCTTCCGTTCCCTGCTGCTTTTGACTAGCACCAGTAGTGGCAAAACAGCAACAAGCAGGTGGAGGGCCACAGTATTCAGGCATGCACTGTTGACTGATGGTGTTCTGCCCCCCCTGATGTAAATTCCTGTTCTAGGGCAGGAGACTGGCAGAGCTGACAGTGTGTGCCAACACTGTGGCCCTGTGCCTTCTTGTTGTTTTTCTGCTATTAGTTAAAGCAGGCGGTAGCAGTGGAAGGAAAGTAGGGACGGTCATATTGGCTTTTAGGTGGACTGGCAGACTGACAGGAAACACCGGTCTAGAGTTTGGAATGTGAAGAAATGAAGAGCCATTTTCTGCAGTGCTATTGATTGATCCACCATTTGCTGAATGTTACATTTGTTAACTTTTTCATATGCCATATAAAAATTGAATGTTCAATTCCCCCCAAAAAAAGAAACAATACAAAGTATGATGTTCATTATGTACCTCTCTAGAACTATTACACTTGCATTATAGTTAAATATTGACTATTCTTAGATGTTGAAAGTATGTTATGTTCTTTCAATAAAAAGGTTTTCTTCTTGAATAGGATCTGCAAGCTGAACAGTTTTTAAGAAAATGTCCTGCAAAGTGAGCCCATCAGAGGTTGTTTGCTTTCACCGAAGCCTTTCTGTGCCAGCAGTTCTGTGTTGAGACGGCTCAAAACAGCTTAAGACTGCAAGCCTTTATAAAATTCTTGTCTTTTAAGCAATATGCTTTTAACATTTTCCAGGAAAACCATGTCCCAGAAACTAAGCTGTATGTTGCTTATATTTGGATTTATCTGGGGCTTAATGTTGTTACACTACACTTTTCAGCATCCAAGACATCAGAGCAGCGCTGAATTACGTGTACAGATACTGGACTTAAGCAAAAAATATGTGAAAGCACTGGCAGAGGAGAATAAGAGCACAGTGAATGGTGGGAATGGAGATTCAATGGCTGGCTATGGTAAGATTCAGATTCTGTCTCTGTTAGAATAATACAGATGATGGGCTATTGCTACTAACCTGGAGGCAGCTGTCACATGTGGAAGCACAGTATGCAGCCTGCTCTGCAAATTTCTGGCATTCCTGTAGTTCACCATTTAGTATTTCTCACCTGCTGTTTTTCCTCTGCTGCAGTCAGTGAAGCTTGGATGTCAGCAGCCAGAGAAAACATACATCTAGTATACTGTATTTCTGGTTTCCAAGCAACAGAGGGCAGCAGCCTCTTTTTGAGAAAGGAGTTGGTTATAATTGCTGTTTTATTCACAAAGCAAAAGTTGAATTAAGGAAATTCTTTTAGATGATGCATTTCAATTATCCATTATCGACCCACCTTTTTCATGTTTTTTTTAGTTTGTTTTCTGGGAGCAGTGTAATTTGCTATTGTAATGTTCCTTGCTTGCTGATACCTTGGAGCAGTAAATGCATATCTAACTAACTTCACAGCCAACTGTGTTCTTTCCTTCTATATACTACTTTATTACCTGGTTGTCCCTCTTCCATCTTGCAGTCCTTTCTTTACTCTCCGCTATTGGTAGTTCATCTCATTGGATTAGTAGGATGTCAGCAATTCCTTTTCCTGGTCAGTTTCAAAGTATTTGTCAATCTACAGCACTTAGGCACAGTGAGAGCCACAGGTTGTTAGTTCCTGTTCTAAACCGTTCATTATTCATTTTGGAATTTATTAATCATTAGGAATAAGATTTTACATGGACTTTAGCTGCTTGGAAGAGCAGAAATTCCTAGGAATGTGTGTAAGCCAGCTGCAAAATATATTTTTTAAATTGCAGTACAATACAACAGTCCGACACCACATATTGAAGAAAATGCCAAAAGAAAAGTCACAAGAAGAAAAAAAATGCTAAATTAAAACAACTAACCCACATCATTGGGAACAGCAATACTGGGTGAAGAGGCAAGTAAATACACAATCCCAAACTTGACTACAGGTACAGAAGTATCATTTAGAACCCTTATCTTTTGTTCCCATCACATAAAATAGGTAATTCATTTTAATCTAAATTTTGCTAAATAGTCTTCTAAACTAATAAATTCTCCAATTGACTTTGCTTTGTTCAACAAAAATATATTGATTTATTTCCATGTGTAACTAGATGTTTGCAAAGAAATTTTTTAAAAAATTCAATTTCCCACAGCCAGTACACTTGGTTTAAGATGTAGAAATGTCATCCATCTTAACTGGATTAGTCGATATATCAGGAAATATCATGAACCAGGTGCTTATAAAATACTTGCTTTTTTAAATATACATCTTTAGAACTGCTATCTTTTGTTGAAAAGTTAACGATGTGGCTCTCTTAGTTTGAGATCTTGTGAGGGCTCAAGAAAATTAGATGCTTACAAAACTGTCAGGAGAAGAGATGAAGTCCAAAGCCCCTTCTTCATTCTCCACCTTGGTACTTCTGGGTATATAATAAGCATTCTGGTACAATGTGTCTAGGAGACCTGAGGGAATTGGAATCTTGGCAGCTGTCAATTTCACAGTACACACAGTCCATGAGCAGCATCAATTCTCAAACCACATTTTTCCCACACATGTAGACATCACCACATTAGTCGCAGATCAGTGGGAGACCCCAGAGGGATCCTTGTGGGCAGCTAAGACTATGTCTTGGATTTACCCCATGACTCCTGAATTTCAACAGCTTTTTTGTTCAGCGTAGGGACGTAGTGTTCAATGAGCGTGTTCTTGTGGCAGCCCTTCGGGAGTCACACCCATGATGGGTACTGCTTTGGTACATCCCATCTATTCTGTGCCAGTCTAGAGGGACGATAAAGAAGGAGAAATTAGGTTCTTACCTGCTAATTTTCTTTCTTTTAGTCCCTCCAGACTGGCACAGACTCCGCCCTGTCATTTTGTTTAGTGTTTTCTCGCGAAGAGTTAATTTTTTCTGCGGGTTTTTGTTGTCTTGGTTGTTGGGGAGTATATTAAGAGCAGCACACTTGGTTCAGCTGGTTTAGTTGGCTAACTGTGGGGCATTGTTGGAAGGTTCTTGTTCTAATAGTATCCAACAGTATGTTCCACTCCGATTTGGACATTTTCCTTTGTCTTCTCCATGTGAGTGTGGAGTTAATGTTATTACTCGGCCTAGTTAGTTTCTGCTTGGCTATTCGTCAGACTGATTGTAGATGGGACTGTAGCCAAAAGTGAATGCCTCAATCTCCACCTGCTGGCAGAGGAGCATAAACCCACCCATTCTGTGCCAGTCTGGAGGGACTAAAAAAGAAAATTAGCAGGTAAGAACCCAATCTCCTTATTGTGTTATGCCTGTACTTATAAAAGTAAATAGCTTGATCTTGGAACTTTTATCTAGGCCAGTGGTTCCCAACCCTGTCCTGGAAGACCACCAGCCAGTCAGGTTTTCAGGATAGCCCTAATTAATATGTATGGGGCAAATTTGCATAGCTGTCGCCTCCATTATATATAACGCGCGTGTTATACACGATTTTACAAACCGTGCATAACCGTGCGCGTTATATGTGTGAGCGCGTTATCCCCTTTTTTTTTTTACATTGTTCCCCCCCCACCTCGACGTCCGATTCACCATTATATGTACCGTATTTTCATGCATATAATGCGCGCGTTATACACGATTTTACAAACCGTGCGCGTTATACGTGTGAGCGCGTTATCCCCATTTTTTTTTACATTGTTCCCCCCCCCGACGTCCGATTCACCCCGCAGGACCACTCGCACCCCCACCCCGAAGGACAGCTCGCGCTCGAACACGCACCCGCACCTCGAAGGACCGCTCGCACCCCCACAGCCTCCCCACCCCCACCCCATCATGTAGAAGCTGCCTACCGTCGTCCTGCTGCTTCCTCTGCCGGCGGTCCTGCCCCTTCTCTTAGCCCTGCGTCTACGCTGCTTCCTCTTCCGGCGGTCCCGCCCTTTCTCTGACGTCAGTATAAAATATAAAAAGAAACAAAATTTTGTTCAATTGTCATTTTATAAATCACATAACATAACAAGGATCAACAAAACCCCTGTCTCCCCTCCCTCTCACAAATATCCTTTCCACTATCGAGAAAACTGAACAAGCCAAATTACTGCAGAATGCTACATTAAAAAATCATGCTAACAGAATACCTCGGTCACACATGGCAGGAGTTCAACTAGGGCAACTGCCCCCTGGCCCGAGAGAGCCCTAAGCCTACTGGAAGCTGAAGAAGGCACAGTCTGTTAGTGGGCTGTGTGGTCCCCAGCTATATCTAATACTAGCTCTGGCAGGATACACATTTCAAATCTGATATATTCAAATCGCAAAATAGAAAATAAAATTATTTTTCTACCTTTTGTTGTCTGGTCATTTTATTTTTCAAATCATGTTGATCTGAGGTTCAGGTTTCTATTTCCTTCTGTCTTTTCTTAACACACTTGCCAGGGTCTCCCACCCATTTGATATTTCTTCTTTCTCCAAGCTTGCCATCCATCTTCCATCTTTGTTTATGTATTTTTCCCCATGTTCAGCATCTCCTTTCTCTGTGTCTTACACTTCCCTTTCTAGTATTTTCCCTCTATCCATTTTCCTATCATCATCATCATCATCCTATGTCCCCTATCTCGTCCCCTTATGTCCAACATCACTCCTCTGTGTCCCTATAATACCCCCCAAGTCCAGCATTTCTCTTCTGTTTCCTATTCTCCCCATGTCTAGCCATCTTTCCTCTGTGTCCGTAAACCCTCCAATGTCTAGCATTGCCCCTTTGTGTCAATCTACCACCCCCATGCAGTGTTCCCCTTTGTGTCCCTATCCCTTTGCTTTCATTCATGCCCACCATCTCCCCTTTTTTCATATATCTCCGTGTCCAGCTTCTCCCCTCTCTTACTCCCTTACACCAATGTCTTTTGTTCTCTTTCCTCTCTCCCTTTGCTGTGTTCAGTATTTCACTTCTTCTTTCATCCCCTTGGTTCAGCATCTTCTCTCTCCTCCTCCCTACAGGTCCAACATCTCCCTTTGCTCCAGTCCCCCCACTAACATGGGTCCAGCACCTCTCTCCCTTCCCTCTAACTCCCTTCCC
This sequence comes from Geotrypetes seraphini, assembly GCF_902459505.1. Lineage (NCBI taxonomy): Eukaryota > Metazoa > Chordata > Amphibia > Gymnophiona > Dermophiidae > Geotrypetes > Geotrypetes seraphini. The sequence goes on along the minus strand of NC_047085.1, from coordinate 394,833,390 downwards.
ACATGGGTCTAGCAACCTGCAGGTCCAATTCCTCTATCCCTTCCAGCCCCACCCACATGGGTCAAGTTTATTAAGTTTCAAGTTTATTAAAATTTTGTTAACTCGCTTATCAAATTTCTAAGTGGCATACATAAAATCAAATCATGGGAGTACAAATTTTTAGACAAGAACAGACGTATGTTAAGATACAAAGAATAAGGGATGGAGCTACAAGAAATTCATAGGATAGAGACGCATATAGGGGACAAAACAATGGGGTGGGAGCCTGTCTGCAAAAAAGAGATGGAAATAATGAAAAAGGTTATAGTTCATAAGCGTCTTTGAACAAGAATGTTTTGAGACTCGACTTAAATCGGTTTAGTAATGTTTGTTCCCATAGGTGTGTTGGCAAACAGTTCCATAGTTGAAGGGGGCCTCTTTCCATTCCTTCTGGCTCCAGTCACCCCTCTTACAGAATAAACATCCTTTTTGTCTCTTCTCTCCAGCTCCAGCCCCCAGCTCTCTTCCACTCAGCCCCTAGACCAGGCCATAGCAGCAGAATCCCCCTGTGAGTCCAGCAGCTCTCCACCCCCATGTGAGTTGGCACCCCTAAACCTTCCTCCTCATCTCCCCTCTTGGCTTGTGCCTATTTTATCTTTAGTAGCCTCAGCCACCAGGGAGAATAATCTTCAAGTGCCTGCACCGAGGCCTTCTCTGCCAAGTCCCTCATTGATGTACTGGTAACTTGCAGTTTCGATGAAGTCTCACTGTAGAGTGATACAGAGTCATTATAGCAATCTTGGTATTATTTACCATCCCTTTCCTAATAATTCCTAGCATCCTGTTTGCTTCTTTGGCCTCTGCCATCGCACTTTGGGTAGAAGATTTCGGCATATTGTGAATGATGACACCTAGATCTTTTTCTTGGGTGCTGACCCCTAGCATCAGGTAACTATGATTTGGAGTTATCTTGGCTAGTAAATGCTAATATAATACGGATTCCTAATAATGGTTCAATTGTAATTCCTAGTACTAATGTCTGTGTTCTAGAGCAGTGTTCTTCAACCACCGGTCCGTGAACCGGTGTCGGTCCACAGAAATTTCCTACTGGTCCACAGGGCCAGCACGTGCATCAGGCCCAAAACAGTGTTCTTCAACTGCCGGTCCACAGTGCGATTGCAGCTTTATCTTCGAGCCAGCTCCCTCTTCCTCACTGATTCAGTGCATAAAGCCATGGGCAGTAGCTCCTACACGCGTCCTGCGCCTGAACCGGAAGCCGTTGCAACGTCAGAGGGAAGGCTTCCAGATGAGGCATGGGATGTGCAAGGAGCTGCTGCCCGCAGCTTTGTGCACTGCATCAGTGAGGAAGAGAGAGCCGGCCTGAAGATAACACCGGGGGTGGCATAACCTGGTCAGGCAGGAGCAGGCCAGAAGGTAAGGCATAGCATGGAGGAAGGAAAACAACAAAGGTAGGGGGAATGATTTTATTTTTGAATTTAGTGATTGAATTATGTCAATTTTGCAAATTTACATCTGCTGTCTGTGCTTTGTGTAGTTTAATTTTGTGGTTAACCATTATGTGTTGTTTTCGACGTGCCTTGAAGATGTATCTTTTCAAGAAATTTTTGTAAGTTAGATATAGGATGTTTATTCATTTGTATTTAGTCTTTGTGAACCGCATAGAACTTAATGGTATTTGCGGTATACAAGTGCGTTTTATGTTATGTTATGTTAATAAGATTATATTGTGTATCTGTGAAAAATGAATGGAAAAAATAGTGTTACAATTAGTACTATTATAGGGGAGGGGTCTGGGGTGAAGATTGGGTAAAGATGGGCGGAGTCTGGCCCAAGACTTAGCCCAGTGTTCTTCAACTGCCGGGCCACAAAATAATTCTTTTATTTCTGCCAGTCCATAGGTGTAAAAAGGTTGAAGAACACTGTTCTAAAGAAACACTAAGTGAAAAAGCCAGAACAATTATCCTCTAACAAGATTACAGAACATCAGAAGGTTCAGTTCACATTTAAGAAATATTTTATGGTTTTGGGGTTTTTTTGTTTTTGTTTTTTTTAAATATCCCAAATAAAAGATTTATAAATACCTTAAAATCTTGTGCAACAGTGGTTTTTGCCAGACAAAACATCCCAGTTGCAGCTGTGATTCTTCATAAGACAAAGTTGTCCTTCCAGCTTCAGCTAACCAGAGGTGGTAAACTGAAAAACTTCAGAGGGCGGGCAAGCAAGGGTGAAGGCAAGAGATAAATTTTTCAGAAAGTTTCTCTAAAGAAGGGGGGGGAGAGAGAGAGAGCATGTGTGTCTCTTCCATTTTTGACCAGGCATTATTAACGTTTTAGTCCTATGGATCTTTGTAATTGGTGGCATGTGCTTTCATCACACCGATACAGCCAACCTGAGGAAGTTATGGGACAATGTCTCTGTTCTCATGACAAACCCCATCTGGAAATGTCGTCATGTTTTGGCTTGGTTAGTAGTTCTGCATAGATAACGGCTGTCTGAAAGCACCAAGTCCTGAGCTGGATTGAACCGGTCTAAGGCAAGGAATAAATATAGCAGCACAGTCTTCTCTTTTCATCTCTGTCCCACAAATAGAGGCTTCAGTGGTGAAATTACAGGCAGAATCCAAATTTGGTTCTGTGGTTGCACATAAGAATGCTGGGGCCTTTTATGCCTCATAGTGGAAAAAAGAAAACAATTTCTGAAGAAAATCATGTGATGTGCCATATAGCATATGCAAAGAAACATTTAGGGGATATTTCATGCATGTAGAAGCTTTTGTGGTCTGATGACACCAATGTGGAACTTTTAGCAAACGGACCAAATAATTTTTGTGGCATAAAGCAAATGCAGCACCTAACCTGCTTAATCCATTCATACAGTAAAGCACAATAATGGTAGTGTTCTTTTGTGGGGATGCTTTGCAACAGAAGAAGTTTGTTTTATTTTCACAAGCCAAGCATAGTCAAATCTTGAAGGAAAACATCTACTTTAGACCTGGGACTTAAGGCGAGGACTTATCTTTCAGTAGCATAAACCAAAAGCAGCAATAGAGTGGCTCAAAGAAGAAATCTTGAGGATCTATTCAAAGCCCAGATTTGAATCCAGTAGAAAATATTTGCATGAAGATCCTTGCTCATGCAGAATGGGTAAAAGCAGCACACACTGCAATGAACAGTTGGTAGACTTATTTTTTTTAATAAATTCTTTATTCGTTGAACATATTTGCAGTTTATTTCACACTGAAATAGTGAGAGTAACCAGTACAGATTTTTTTTGGTGGGACCTGAGGTAAACTTAGGTGGACACTTGCCAGTGCAAATGTTGAAACCATGTCCTATTTCCTTCTCATGTTGTATGCCATTGACACTGATAAAAATGGGGGCATTAGGCTGACTATGGCTCCACCCTAGATTTGCTATGTAGATTAATGAAAATCTACTTGGATGCATTTTGAATAATATATTTTAGGCAGCAGAGTAGGAAAAACTTACAAGGATGTGAAGACATTTGCAAAACACTGGCTCATTTTCAAAGCACTTAAGACACACAAAGTACTATAGATTACTATAGAACTTTGTATCTTAATACTGTACTTTGAAAATGAGCCTCGCTGTATACTAGCACTCCCATCTGTTGTAAATGTGAATATTAGTTTCACACAAAGGAAACAGGATGCTGTGTACCAAGTTCTTTTCTTTTCCCTCTAGCTGACTTGAAGAGAACAATAGCAGTCCTTCTGGATGATATTTTGCAGCGCTTAGTGAAACTGGAAAGTAAAGTTGATGACTCTGTTGGAAATGGCTTGTTAACTAACACCACCAATGGCACAAGTGGTAACCTGGTACCAGTGATCGCAAGTAAGCACACCAGTACAACAGACAATGTGAGATAGCAGCAGAAGCTGCTATAGGTTTTAAGTCCTCCTTCCAAATCTTTTTTGTATGATGATGGCAAATATTGCTTCATTTTACAGCAATGGATATTTCATAAAGGCAGTCTTCATTTCTTTGTCTATAAAAACATAAAATCATGCTTTCAGAAAGAACTTCTAAGGCAGTGTAATGCACTTTCTTATGGATAAGAAACACAAGTAGTGTGGCCAAAGAGTCATTCGCTATATACATTTCTAGAGCTAGTGTTCAACCTTATATTTCAAAGTCTCTTAGCTCATCATGCAAAATTAATTGGAAGAATTGTTATTAACTTTATAAAGATGTAGATAGATCTTTGTCCTTTATAATAATGTTTAATTAAGCTCATGTTAAACAGGCCTCAACTTGTACTAAATTTATTTTAAATAATTGCCTACTAGAGAGAGTATATACTTACTTGATTTATTTTGGTATTGTGCAAAGAAATTGAAAAGTTCAAATATTTATGAACCAAAAAGTATCCTTGCTTGCACTATTAGTCAAAAGTGACTCTAATTATTGACTAGGAATAAAATAATGTTCCAGTCTGGACCAATGAGTTGAGTCTCCTTACTTGCAGAATGAAAATAGAGAGAGAGTAAACTATTCCAGTGATAATCACTAGTATCAGGGCTGCTGTAAACTGGAAATCTCCGGTATTTCTCTGCCCCTCTTGAAAAAGATTCCTGGAGTAGACCTAAATCCACAGTTCACAGCCTGCATCTTTCAAGGTTGAGTCTTTGGGCTGGATTGCTCCTGGGATCCTGAACATTAGGGACTTATCAAAGCAATCTTTTGAGTCTAGGGCAGGCCCTCATCCTGTCTTCAAAAAGAGGACCCAAAAGTGGCACCTTATCTGGCTGCTACGTCTACTCTATAGAACCTGGTAATGGTATGAAGGGTAGACACCAACTGAGTAAGAGATAATTACTGTACAGTACTCTATACTGGTTCACCCATGTTTAATGTAAAGCACTGTGAAGGAAAAGGGGATAGAAGGGTATAGATAGAGGATTACTATACAGGTCCTGGACCTGATGGGCCACCGCGTGAGCGGACTGCTGGGCATGATGGACCTCTGGTCTGACCCAGCAGAGGCACTGCTTATGTTCTTAGACAGCGTAGTTGCTCTACAGATTTCCTCAGGTGAAATCGCCTTTGAGTCTCTGTCCATGAGGTAGCAATTCCTCTGGTGGAGTGTGCTTTTAATGCAATCAATGGCTGCTTACTGGAAATCGAGGCCTTACTGGAAATCGAGGTCTTAGAAGCCGGCCTCCCTTTCTTAGCATAACTGGTCAGAACAAAAAGTGATCCAATACACGAAACTTATTGGCAACTTCAAAGTACTGGAGAAGCACTCACTTGCCATCCAGCAAATGTAATGCTTTATCCCTTTTCTTAGACCCCTTAGGATGAAATGCAGGCAAATGGACTTTCTGATTGACATGGAAGGCAAAGATTACTTTCGGTAAGGATGGAACCATGCATAAGGAAAGCCCTTCTTTCGTAAACTTAAGGAATGGCTCCCTACCAGACAGAGTCTATAACTCAGAGACCCATCTTGCCAACATAATCGCCACCAGAAACATCATCTTGACATAAGATCCAGAAGGGAAGTCTCCCTTAAGGGCTCATATGAATAACTTACAATATGTTGTTAAGATTCCAAGCTTGGAAACAGGAAAGGCATATCTGCACTTTCAGCGATCCAACCAACAGACCCTTCTGAAGTCCCTCTTGCAAAAGGCACAGGACTGTCAAAATTGAAGCTGATAAGAACTCTACATCATCCACATCATACCAGTGCTTATATAAGGACTTCCAGGCCTTAGTATAGGCTGCCAATGTCTACAGATTCTTAGCAGCGTTCCAGATTCTCTTTAGGGACCAGTCCCTGAGTGAGAAGATCCATGTCGACAAGCAGTCTGAGTCTTTCATCCCTCTGGAGATGAACTAGGTCTTCATACCATGGTCTGTGGAGCAAATTGAGTGCCACTAGGACTACCAAACCTGGATGACTTGCATTCCTATGGAAGTCTTGACCTAGCATGTGCCATGGAGAAAATACACGTTTGGAATAATGCATCCAACCCCACACTTTCAGGCTTGTATCTTTTACTGCTGAGGCCATTGGATCCATCTGTGGATGCCCCCACCGCCAAACAATGGAGTCGAACACCTGGGGGTACAGTGACCATTCCCCCAAGTCAAGAGTCTGCCAACTGAGTAAATAAGCCCTTGCATTTTCTACTCCCATAATGTGCGCGGCCAGGAGAGCCTGCAAATAAGCTTCTGCCCACCGAAAGAGGAGTTGAGCTTCCAGGCATAATATGGCATTTCTGGTGCCTCCTTACCTGTTGACATAGGCCACCACTGTCGCATTATCCGAGAAGACCCTGACTGCCTTGCCTTACCAGATCCTATGTGGAACAAAAGAAGATCAGCAGACAGTATGAAGATTAAAGTCAGATTTATTCAAGGTGCTCCCATGAACCATGCCTGATGTGTTTTGCCAAATAAGGCTGCCTCAGGGGCATTGTCCGTCACACACCTTCTCTTACATTGTTTAAAAGCAGACTGAAAACCTACCTTTTTGATATAGTCTTTCGCTATACAGCAACCTACATATTGATTGCCCTTCGGCGCTCGTTTTGTCTACAGGCTACAGTTTTTTGGTGGTTTCAACTTACTTCTGGTTTTTCCGGACTTCTGATGAAGGTGTGTTTTCCAAAACACGGACCAATTTGGGTCCCTTGATTTTAAGGTGGTGTTTTTAACTGCTTTTGATTCAATAAACTTAGCCTACATCATTGTATGGGTTTCTGCAGTTTTCCTTTGTTTTGCTTCCATACCCTCCACTGCAGAATCTGTTGGTTCTCCTCCCTTGTGTTCTCTCTATATAGTCTTCAATCCATTACCCTACTCCCCACTGCCCACCACTCTAGCACTACACACTGTGGCTATAGTACACAGTAAAAAGGATCAATATCGCAATCAAATTATTCTCATTGAGTTTGTTATCTGTACTTGGATCCTCATATAGCCATGTGATTGCCATAACTCACAACTGGGTCAATTCTTCATCGATCCTTCTTGATGTAATGTTATTATTTCCTTTGTTTTTATTAACTGTTTTTTAATGGCATATATTATATTTATTTGAAGGAAATACAACTTAGCTTTTTATGCATGCTGCACCACCTCTTCTGACAAGTTTCAAAACTTTCTTCAGAGTCGGGGCTGTGTATTATATACTCGCGGTGCAATAAAAATATGTATATTTAGATAAACATCTGTCATATCTAATCATCCCTTAGTCTCTGTATCCTCCACCATAAATAGTAAATATTAAGCTTTCGTTTACCTAGCATTACTTTGCTGTGTCTGTTTCTGCTATTGAAAGCTGCCGCCATGCCTTTCAAAATGTCCGATTCCTAGGCAGAGGTTAATGTCTACCCAGATATATTCACAACTGTTGATAATTCTTCTGTTGGGAGCGCGTTTGTGGTCCTTGAGGGGTTGTTGTCTGAGGTTGAAATCAAACTCTTCGCAGTCCTCTGTTGTCAAAACCGGCCCCATTGGTCACACGTTAAAAAACCCTGTTGTCCTCTTTGTCTTTTATTATTAGTTTGTAGAGTGCCTTCATCTTTGAATTTAAAAGAGCTTAGGTGGATATTCAAATTAAACACTGTTATGCCAAAAGATCTGAATGAAAATGTAGAATGGATGGAGGCAGTAGAGTAGAGTAATTTTGTATGTTTAAAGTGTTTGATCTAATATTTAGGGGGGGGTGTAGCTTTAAGAACTCTTTGCAGCGGCTCTGGGTTTTCTTTTTTTTTTTTAAAGTTTTTTTATTGATTTTTTCACATATCAACAAGTGTTATAAATTTTCCATACATTTATGTTAACAATACACTTGATATCTCTATAATGTATTTTATATAAACCATATTTTATATTATTTTTCTTATGAATTTATATAACATATATATTGTAATGATTTTATCAATTATTATTTAATTATGAACCCTTTTCTCTCCCTTTATCACATTAATTTCTCATAGGACTATCATTCATTCATTATGATATATTTTTTATAATGTATAATAAAGAGAATAAATTATTTACCCCTTCCCTCCCTCCCTTCTTTAACCATTATCTTATTATGGGGAAAAATTAAAATCAGTCATTGCAAAAATCTGTTAATGGTCCCCAAATTTTCTTGAACTTATCCATATATCCTTTTTGTGTTGCAAATGTACGCTCCATCTTATATATATGGCAAACTGAGTTCCACCAAAAATTATAGTTTAATCTGTCATAATTTTTCCAATTATGTGTAATTTGCTGTACTGCTACTCCAGTCAATATAAATAAAAGTTTATTGTTATTTGATGAAATTTGACTTCGAGCTCTCATTGCAGTACCAAACAGAATCGTATCATATGTCAAGGCTACTGGATTTTCTAACATCCTATTAATTTGAGGCCAAATTGATTTCCAAAATATTAATATGAATGGACAATAGAATAAAAGATGATCTAATGTCCCTGCTTCAAGATGACAATGCCAGCATCTATTAGACTTAGAGCTATCTATTCTATGTAAACGTGTGGGGGTCCATAAAGCTCTATGTAAAATAAAAAACCAAGTTTGTCTCATAGAAGCTGACAATGTGCATTTTAACCTCCAAGACCAAAGTCGTGGCCATTGAGATGCATTAATCTGATGCTTAATCTCAATGCTCCAAATATCTCTAAGACCATTTTTTTTCTTTTTATGTACGAATCCAGATATTAATTTATACCACATTGCGGCCTGGTGACCCATGGAGTCTATCTGAAAACATAAGAATTCCATACTATGATAGTTATTAAGATTTTTCCATTCAGGGAACCCTACCTGAATGGCCTGCTTCAATTGCATCAATCTGAAATATTGTGATTTATTCAAACCGAATTTATTTTGCAATTGTGAAAACTCAAGCAGTTTACCTTTATTCATTACATCCTCTAAAATACGAATTCCAGCAATCATCCAATGTTTCCAGATAATTTTAAAACCGCCAACTTTGATCTTTGGATTGAGCCATATTGTTTGAGTCGTTGATTTAGTTATTGGAATAGGAGTTAGATTACTTATATATCTTATAGTTTTCCAAGTATCAACAAATATTTTGTGATCCTTATATAACCTTGGCATTTGAATACTGATTACATGACTCAGACGTAAAGGAAACATTAATCTCCATTCTAACCAGAACCAATCTGGTATATGTTCAATGGGCTCTGGGAGGATCCAATACATACCCTGACGCATAATATAGGCTTGATGGTACCTATAAAAATTTGGAAAATTTACCCCTCCCTCCGCAATTGGTCTTTGTAAAGATACTAGAGCAATTCTGGGGTTTTTTCCAAGCCAAATAAATTTTGTTAACATCTTATCCAATTTTTTGTAAAAAGACCCCTGAAAAAAAAATTGGTATCATACCCATTTGGTAACAAACTACTGGTAATATCATCATTTTTACAGTTTGCACTCTCCCCCACCAAGATATGCATAAAGGATTCCATTGTTCACACATTTCTGACACTTTTTGTAATAAATATTTTTCATTAATTTTCATAGTCTCATCCACAGTTTTTGTAATCCAAATTCCTAAGTATTTTAATCCTTCTTCTTTCCAAATAAAAGAAAATGAGTTAAATAAACTTTTTGTACAATGTACATTGAGTGGAAGCACTTCTGATTTATTCCAGTTTATTTTATAACCTGAAAATTTTCCAAATTTTTCAATTAATTCAAGCAAATTTGGAATAGTTGTTTCCGGATTTCTCAAATAAAGTAAAATATCATCCGCATATGCTGATAATTTATATTCTCTATCTGAATGCGGAATACCCTGTATCTCCCTTACCTGTTCTATAGCTAATAATAAGGGTTCTAAAACGATATCAAAAAGCAAAGGAGATAGTGGGCATCCTTGTCTAACCCCCCTTTGTAGAATAAATCTTTCTGAAAAATTGTTATTGATATATAATCTAGCAGCAGGGGAGCTATACAATGCTTTTATTGTTTGTATAAATCCGGATCCTATTCCAAACCATTCCATTGCCTGAAACATGAAGATCCATTCCACTCTATCAAAAGCTTTTTCAGCATCTAATGAAATAGAGAATGCTGGGTCATTAATGGATTTTGTCAAATATAACATGTGATGTGCCTGTCTAGTATTATGAGATGAGTGTCTTTGAGCAACGAAACCTGTCTGATGCATATCTATAATGAAAGGGAGAGCTTTAGCCAATCTTAATGCTAATGCCTTAGTTAAAATTTTTCCATCCACATTTATTAAAGAAATTGGTCTATAATTTGAAACCAAAGTGGGATCTTTATTTGGCTTAGGTAAAACTATAGTTATTGATTCAGCCATAGTACCTGTAATACAACCTTTATTTAGTTGTGTCTGATATAGTTTTAATAAATAGGGCATTATAATGTTTTGAAATGATTTATAAAACTCCACTGTATAACCATCTCCACCTGGAGCGGATCCAACCCTAAGGGATTTCAAAGCTGTATCTAATTCTTTTAAGGATATTGGTTCTTCTAAACTTCGTTTTATATGTTCAGGAATTTTTGGTCTTTTTATTAACTTTAAAAAATCTAAACCATCCTTTTCCTTTTTCGAATAAGGCTCAGAAGAATACAAATCTTTATAATATTTTAAAAATTGTTTTATAATGGGATCAATTTGAGATAAAATTTCACCATTCTCATTTTGAATAGCAATTATTTTTGTTTTTCTTTTTTTCGCTTTAAGATAATTTGCTAGCATTCTTCCTGCCTTATTCGAATTTCCATAATACAAAGCTTGCTGTACAAATAAATCTTTTCTAATAATTTTTGAAGAAATTTCATTATATTTACCTTTAGCTTTTAAAAGTTCTTGTTGTGTCAAATAATTCCATTTTTCAATTAATTTTGATTCTAGAGACTTCACCACTTTTTCCAATTCTGTAAATTGTTTTTTTTTCTTTTTTTATTTGTAATGCTGAATAAGAAATAATTTGTCCTCTAATATATGCTTTAAAAGCATCCCACAAAGTCTCTATTGAAATTTCTTCTGTATCATTAATTTGAAAATAATCTTTTATTTTTTCTAAAAGATTAAAAATACAAAAATCAGTATCTGTGAGCAATGTATTATTTAATCTCCATATAGGTCTATTTCTATTCTGATCTATTATTTTAATTTCAATCCACACTCCGGCATGATCAGATAGTATAATTGGATCAATGACAGCCTGTGTGACTTGATGTACTAATTGATTAGAAACAAAAATGTAATCTATTCTAGAAAAAGAATTATGAACCTGTGAGCAAAACGAAAATTCCCGACCATCAAAATGAAGAATACGCCAAATATCTTTTAAATCACAAGATTGTACCAAATTATCAAGGCCTAGTGATTTTATAAATCTTTTCGGACTTTTATCCATCAGTGGATCCATAACAGCATTGAAATCCCCTGCTACTACTAGATTTGAAGTAGCAAGTAGAAGAATTAATTGTTGCCGAGTTTTAAAAAATTCATTCTGGTTCGAATTAGGGGCATATATATTGAAGAGCGTCATGGTGGTATTTCCCATGTCCATTTCCACATATATCCATCTTCCAAGAGGATCAGCTGCCTTAAATTTAAATGAAGCAGAACATTTTTTATTTATTAATATAGCAACACCAGCTTTTTTTCCTATTGCTGAAGAAAAGTAACATTGTTTGACCCAATCATCTTTTAGCTTTATAGATTCGTTATTTGAAAGATGGGTCTCTTGTATGCAGCATATATCAGCGTTCTGTCTTTTTAAAAATAATAATGCTTTTTTTCTTTTAATCGGGTGATTGAGACCATTAACGTTTAAAGATATTATCTTAAGATCCATTATGCATTAATATAATTTGTAATGTAACATCCCAATCTTCAATATTTTTTTTAATCTTTTTTTTCCCACATATAAGATAAAATAAAGAATTACCTATTGTACACAGACCCTTGAAATTTAATACCCCCCTATTTCCTCCCTCCCCACCCCATACATATACGAATACTTGGAAACGCAAAATTAGATCAGGTTTAACATCACTCCTTACAAGCTATAAAATATTTTAATATCACAAGCTCCATAGTATTAATGTAAATACTACTATTAAAATTCAACAATTTATATATCTTTGTTTTCTTATTTATATGAATACTTTTATTTATTTATCTAAATTTTGTTGTGTTCAGCTAAATTAAATATATATAAGATATTTTGAATTTATAAAAAGGATAAGATTATTAGAATACTTTAAGCAAACATTTTATCTTTTATAAATTCAATCATTCATCTCATTCATTATAATTTCTATTCTATGAGATACATTCATCTAAAATTAAAAGGTAAAAATTGTGGAAAAAAAAAAAAAAATTAAAATCTATCATAACCCATTCTCTTACTCATTCTTATTCTTATTTTAATAGGTCAATTGAAAACTTTAATGATTCTTATCCATAAACCTTTTTCTCTATATCCGGTAAAGAACTGTATCTTATAGAGAATGGATTCAGCTTGTATCTGAATCATAAAACATATTCTTACTATGAAGTTATTATTATTTTCTTTGTAAATACAGTTTATTTCATTCTATATTTTATATCTAATATTAAATATATTTTCATTCTGTATAGTTCCGTTGGTATAAATGCCTTTTTTTTTTTTCCTTCAAGTTTTCTCTTCTTCCTCCGTAGATGTGATGACGTGAAAACAACCTTTTTTTTTTTTTTTCATTTCCGGTGTAGTTCATTGGTTGAATAGAGATTTCCTGTAGATGCATGCTTCTTCGTGTTTTTGTTCGGCAGTGTCATAGCAACCATCATACCTCGGGTATTTCTGTGTCTCTGAGGGACTATATGGCAGGGAGACATTCACCTCGCAATCCTCTCAGTCTATTTGAAATCCGACTCAATCCTCCAACTCCCTGAGTCGTGCAGCAACACACAGCATGAAGTCAACATTCCGCCCCTCCCCCATGTCAGCCACTCATCCACGCTCTCACCGAGCCAAGTTCCGTGCTCGTGTCATCGATCTTTCTCTTTTTTAAAAGTAAGTTGGAAGATTCTATATATTCAAATCAGTTAATTCAAACTGTTTTTTTTCAAAGTCTATTTTCAGTAACGATTTAAAATAATATGAAATATAAACACAGTCATTTGAAAAAAAAAATATCAATCTTGATAAACTTACTCAGCGTTTTATTTAAGAAGTCATTGGTTGTTCACATTGTTCTATATATTCTGCTAATTTCTTGTAATCTGAAGTTTGTTTTTTTTTATTTTTTTTATTTATTTATTTATAATTTTCAAATTAACAAATCAAGATACATCTTGTACAGAAAGTGATTACAACAAAAAGAACAAATAGAAACATAATGAATTATATAGAAATCAAATATTTGTATAATCTCTCAAGTCCACCATTTTAATCCATGATGTGAATTAAACGGAATTTTAACAAAGAACCATATTATAAAAGATAAGCGGTACATAATCTGTGAAGTTTTGTGTTTTATTTCCCAAAGTTACTTTCATAATCGCTGGATATAGAAGTCCATATCTTGCTCCTAGTGCTCTTAATTGAGGTCTTAAATCCAGTAGTTGTTTTCTTTTTAAGGCAGTTTCTCTGGCAAAATCCGGTACAATGTGTATACGTGCATCTTGACATCTTAAATTTTTATTTTCTTTAGCCAGTTGACATATTTCAGCAACATGTTGGTATCTTAATAGTTTAAATATTAAAGTTCTTGGACCTTTTTGTAATGTTGTTTTTTGTCCTGGTATTCTGTGTGCTCTTTCAATTTCGAGAGGCACTTTGGATTTAAGAGGCAGGATTTTTGGAAGAAATTGTTCCAGGAAAGTGATGGGATCATTTTTTTTCCACTCCTTCAGGCATCCCTATAATTCTTAAATTATTTCTTTTTTCCCTATTCAAACAATCTTCCAAGTCTCTCTTCATTATTTCCATTTCTTTCCAAGCTTTTTTATTTTGCATGACTTCAGTATGTACCTCTTCCGATTTTTCTTCTAAGTGAGTTATTTTGTTATCTATTAGGTCCACTCTTTTTGTAAGCATGGCTACGTCGTCAATTGCCTTTTGAAGTTGTTTTTTGATATCTAAAACGATATCTTTGATCTGTCTTATTTCCATCATCATGTCTGTTTCTCCTTCTGAAGGCAGCGGAACCTTTGAAGGTGTCCCTGGTTCAGGCTTTGATCTTTTATTACTGCTTGTTCCTGATCCTCCGGCTCCTGTATCGTTTTTATTTTGTTTGCCCGATGCCATTTTCTTCTTATCCACTGTTTTTTCAATGAATAAATCGATTTTGAAGCTTTAAATTTGAAATATTAGCTTGTCTGACATGGAGCACAGCTATTACCCGACCATTTGCCTGCGTGTCCAAGTTCTAGAATCGGCTCTGGGTTTTCTTACATTTTTTTTTATGACGTCAGGGGATTCCCTTTATTTTTTTTTCAAATTCTTTATTCATTTTTCCATCTTACATCAAGAACACAATATTACATCATTTAAACCTTGTAAACATCACTTGTACTTCTTTTAACATCATCTTAAAAACATATATTTATACCCTCCCCTCCCACCCTTCCCACAAATATTTTAATCAAAAATATAATATAAATATTATCAATTAATCAAACCTTAATATAACTTTATACCCACCCCCTCCCACCTATGTATAAGTGTACTTTCAATGGATAATGGTGTCTACTCCTTGCAATAAGTTGTCAATGGCCCCAAAATCTTTTTAAAATTATTATAATTCCCTCTCTGTATGGCAATTACTCTTTCCATTTTGTAAATGTGGCATAACGAATTCCACCAGATGGTATAGTTAAGTCTACTGTAAGTTTTCCAATTACTGGTAATATGTTGTATGGCGACTCCTGTCATGATCAATAAAAGTTTATTATTGATGATATTTGGTTCTTTTTCCTCATTGACATACCAAATAGTATTGTATTACATTACATTACATTACAGATTTCTATTCCGCCATTACCTTTCGATTCAAAGCGGATTACAAAAGAGTTATGAAAGAAGGGTTACAAAGTTAGATCAAAGGTCATTTCCAAGAGAAGGATAAGTAGGATCAGGGGTAAGGGGGGGAAAGTAAGAAGGGGGTATTCATGGTATTAAGCTTTGTTAAGGGATTTCTTGAAGAGTATAGTTTTTATTTCCTTTCTGAACATCTTGTAGTGTGGGGTTGTTATCAATAGGTTGGAGATTTGGTTATCTATTTTTGCTGCTTGAGTGGCTAGTAGGCCGTCGTATAGTTTTTTCCGTTTTACTTCTTTGATTGGAGGGTAGGTGAATGGGGTGTGTGTTTTTCTATACCTGGTAGAGGTAGTTTGGATGAGGTGGTTGTTTAGGTAGATTGGGCTGACTCCGTTTATGGTTTTAAATAGTATACAGTAGAATTGAAATTGTATTCTTTCCTGGATTGGAAGCCAATGTGAGTCGATGTATGCCTCAGAAATGTGGTCATGTTTCTTCAATGAGTAGACGAGTCTCAGCGCTGTATTTTGAATTGTTTGTAGTTTAATCATTATTGCAGGGGAGGTAGAGGATGTTGCAATAATCTAGGATACTTAGGATTAGAGATTGTACTAGGAGCTGATATTGTGTTTTTTCGAAGAATTTTCGAACTTGTCTAAGGTTTCTCATAACTGCGAAAGATTTCTGTATTGTTTTGTTTATATGTGGTTGCATGGTGCAGCCTCTGTCGATAGTCATACCTAGTAGTTTTAGGGTGGTTTGCAAAGGATAATTGATAGAGTTGATTTCTAAGTTGGTTATGGTTGGGATTTTGTTATTTTCTAGGAGGATGAATTTAGTTTTTGTCTGGGTTGAGTTTCAGTTTGTGGTCTTCCATCCAAGTAGTAACTGTAACTGAGTTTGGTGTAGTGTGTCTGTCATTGAGAGCTTTGGTTGGTCAAAAGGAATGAGGATGGTGATGTCATCAGCATAGCTATAAGAGAGGTTAGGCCTTGTTTGTTCAGAAAAATGCTGAGAGAGGCCGTATATAGGTTGAAGAGGGTAGGGGATAGTGGGGAACCTTGTGGTACGCCGCAGGGGTTGGACCAAGGTTTGGATTTTTCTTTGTCTGATTTTACTTTGTATGTTCTGGATTTTAAGAAACCTTCAAACCATGAGTATACTTTATCTGAGATGCCTATTGAGTCCAAGATTTGCAGTAGGATATTATGATCTACCAAGCCAAATGCCACCGTCAGGTCCAGCTGTATGAGCAACATTTTTTCCCAATGCTGAGGTGTTGTCTTGCTGTGTCGATAAGGGAGCCTAGTAGTGTCTCTGTGCTGAAGTTAGTTCTGAAGCCGTATTGCGTGGGATGGAGTAAGTTATGGTCCTCGAGATGGTTGGCAAGGAGTTTGGCTACTAATCCTTCTGTTAGTTTGATATATAGAGATATTGAAGCGATTGGTCTGTAGTTGGATGGGTGGTCTGGTCCTTTTGGGTCTTTTAGGATCATAAGATAATGCCACATGCTTTTCCAATAAACAATTTACTTGATCCCAAATTGAATTCCAAAAGGCTAAGATAAAGGGACAATAAAACAAAAGATGATCTAAAGTCCCTACTTCAAGATTACAATGCCAGCATCTATTAGACTTTGAACTATTTAACTTTTGTAATCTAATTGGGGTCCAAAATGCTCTATGGAGAAGAAAAAAACAAGTTTGTCTCATAGATGCAGACACCGTAGATCTCATTGTCCAAGACCAAATTCGTGGCCATTGAGACGCAGTAATTTGATGCTTTATCTCAATGCTCCAGATGTCCCTAAGTCCATTTTTAGGTTTTTTATTTATAAATCCATTTATCAATTTATACCACTGTGCGGCCTGGTGACCCAAAAAGTCCACCAGAAAGCATAAGAACTCCAGACTATACTGATTATTTAGATTTTTCCATTCAGGGAACCCCTTCTGAATAGCCTGCCGTGGCCATTTTGAAAGGCATGGTGGCAGCTTTGCAGAAACAGACACAGCAAAGTAATGCTAGGTAAACGAAAGCTTAATATTTACTATTTATGGTGGAGGATACAGAGACTAAGGGATTATTAGATATGACAGATGTTTATCTAAATATACATATTTTTATTGCACTGCGAGTATATAATACACAGCCCCGACCCTGAAGAAAGTTTTTTGAAACATGTCAGAAGGGGTGGTGCAGCATGCATAAAAAGCTAAGTTGTACCATCACAAATCTGTTCTTCTAATATCCATTGACCTCTCAGCAGCTTTTGACACAATCAATCATAATCTTCTTTTAGAAAGACTACAGACCATTGGTATCACAGATCAGGTTCTTTCCTGGTTTAGATCCTATTTCACTAATCGATCCTTAATTGTGTCCTTTAACAATAGTATTTCGGCGTGATTCTCAACTACATACGGCATTCCTCAAGGGTCTTATCCTCTCTCCCCTGTTGTTTAATATTTTTCTTGCACCATTGATGACTCTGTGCCAATCCATTGGCTTTAACGTTTTTGCTTACGCAGATGATATTCAACTGCTACACCCGCTAGACTCCAATAATCCCCTTGAAATAACAGCAATCAATAAGAAACTTGAACTGATTCACCAATGGCTCGAGACAAATAGACTAGCTCTTAATGTTATCAAATCAAATGTTATGCTCTTCCCCTGGAAAGAAGGTCATAAGCTCCTATTTCCAATTTCTATTAAAGGATCCATCCTGCAGTCGATCAGTAGTATTAAGATCCTTGGGGTTATTTTTGATTGCAAACTTATCTATCATGAACATATTAGTAGTATTGTTAGATCTACCTTCTTTAGACTACGTCAAATTCGTTCAGTTTTAAATTCTTATACCCCAAGTCACTTAATACACTAATTCATTCCCTGGTGATTTTAAAAATTGACTATTGCAACGCGTTATTTAAAGGAATTGCCCAAAAAGAAATCCGACGTTTACAGATCGTTCAAAATGCTTCAATTAAACTCCTAAGGAAAGCTAAAAAATTTGACCATGTAACACCTCTACTTAAGGAAGCGCATTGGCTTCTAGTTGCACACCACATAACATATAAATTAAGTCTATTGACTTTCAAATCTCTTCTCTATAAAACTCCCACCTTTATTCATAGATTCCCTAAACATCAACAAGATTACTCAGGTCTACTGACCAACATCTTTTAATAGTTCTCTCACTTAAAACCATAAATACACGGTGGCAATTTATTTTCTCCATCACAGCACCCCAAACATGGAATTTACTCCCAATTCATGTACGGGAAGAACATAATTTAGATAGATTTAAGAGCAAGTTAAAATGCTTTCTTTTTAAAGAGGCATTTGACAACTAGTAAATTAGGTTAGGTATATCAACTAGAAAATCAGATTAGGTGCATCAACTGAACCTTATTTCTTAATTTCTTTGAAGCTCACCGTTTTCCCCCTTCCTATTGTTTTTTCCCTTACTCATCTTACTTACTATTATTAACTTGTATTTATTTCCCTATTTTTTCCTATGTTTTGACAAGTCAGTCGTATTTATCTGGTTGGTTTCCCCTTGATAATTGTAATTCATTATTTTACTCCTTTGTACATCGTTTAGAATTTTGTATAAGCAATTAATCAAATCCATAATAAACTTGTATTCCCTTCCAATAAATAGTGAAAACAAAGGAAATAATATTAGATCAAGAAGAATCGATGAAGATTTGTCCCAATTGTGAGTTATGGTACATGGCTATTTGAGGATCCAAGTAAAGATATAAGCAGTTGAATGTGTCTCGTAGAATAAACTATAACAATCTCAGTAAAAATAACTTGATTGTGATATTCACCACTCTAACAAGCATATTAACCATCCCCCCTAACTGTATCCCCACCATGGCATCCTGTTTCTGTCCTGTCTGTTTGATTGTAAGCTCCTTTGAGCAGGGATTGTCTCCTTCATAACTCTGTACAGCGCTGCATACATCTGGTAGTGCTATAGAAATAATAGTAGTAGTATAACAAAATCAAATATATGTACAAACTTAATACCTGTATAACTTAATTAAAAAACATAGTTAAAAACACATCTAAACATATCCAAATCTATAAACGGATGGCTTACCTAGCTGGGATAAGATACAGCTTTCACCATCAATTACAGCCAGCTGATGAGAACAGCTAACTCCAACAGTAGAAAACCATTAAAAATAAGTGAAGGATGTACCACTAAAAACAAACATGTAAAAAAAAAGTGTGCTAAGTAAATAAAAAAACAAAAAGCTTCTACAGGAGTAAACAGAGATAAAAACTGAGTTGAAGCTGCAGAGTAAAAAGATCCACAATAAGAAACTCTAAAACGAGATTTACTCACAGTGTCCTTGGTCAGCAGTAAATGGCAAACGGGCATGCTTGTGCATACAACCAAGCTTATATGGAGGAAGCCTGATGTCATGAATAAACATAATATTAAAGAACTAAAACTAAAAAAAGTGTCACAGCCCTTAAAAACCATAATTAGAACTCAAATAAAAGTTAAAAAAAATGTGAAATAAAAAAAATCTCACTATTAAGGAATGGAGGAAACCTAACACAAGCACTAAATTTAAATCTCTCCACCAAAATACTCTAAATCGGTGCTTCTGAAATTTCAAGTTTATTAAAATTTGATATATTTGGTTTACTAAGCAAAATACAATTTTTTTAAAAAAAGGGTACATTTCAAAAACAAATTATAAACATAAGATCACTAAAAACTATCTAACTGACACAAAAGGGAAGAGGGGAGTTCTTCAAGCCAAGTACCCCCTAAATCTAAGAAATATCAACTAGGTACCCCCAACCCAGACCCTGCCCCTTATTAATAGTACTAATTGTAATGCAATTTCTTCCATTCATTTTTCTTATACACACAATAGAATCTTATTAACAATGCATAAATGCTCCAGCTGATGAGGACCCTCAAGTTGTGTCAGCTGAGGACTTCCTCTGAAGGTGGCCAGATGTCCCTTTTGCCAAGCTTGGCAGACAGCAGCAGCAGCAACATCCATGAGTCACAGAAGCTCGTACCTCAGTGGCTCAGGGATGCTGCCAGTGATTGCTATGCTTGGTGGAGGAAAGTTCTGGTCTCTTTTGGCAGAGGTCTTCAGCTGGTGGTGCTTGGGGATCCCCACCAGCCACAGTAAGGGACAGTAAGTTCTTCAACACTAGATAAAACCAGAAATGCATTTCCTTTTCTGTTGAACACAATACAAAGACATCTGCTATATATATTTCCCAAAGCTAACATATTTCAGTCAATAAGTTACTTTTTTTACCTTTGTTGTCTGGAGATTTATTTTTCTATCAAGTTGGTTCCAGTTTCTCTTTTTCTGCTTTCCTTCTGCAAATTCTTCTTCGACTTCAAGCAGTTGCTGTCCATTGGTTCCTTCTTCTATGGTCCAGCATTTCTCTCTTCCCTTCCTCCCATTGTACAACAGCCTCACTCCCTTCTTAGAATTCGCTTAGAAACAATTTTAATTAAGCAATTAATCAAATAAAAATAAAACTTGAAACTTCTATCCTGGATCATTTTCCTTCTTTTTCGCCTCCCCACTCCTGCACAGCATTTCTTTCTTTCTCCTCTACCCCCATGTGCAACATGTCTCTCTCTCACTGTCTATTATCTCTCATTTCCTCCCTTCTTCGCAGGGCCGTGGGCAGCGGCTTCTGCACACTGCATTTGGCTGACCTGGAAGCCTCAGATCATGGAGTGCCAGCAACACATCACAAGCATAAAAAACCTTCATTCCTCCTTATGAAATATTGTAACACCCTTTTTGCAAACCCCCTCCCCCACATTTCTTTTTGTGTTTTTTTGTTTTTAAATCTTAGCCCCCCTATGGTGGCCAGTGTTTCATGGTCTATGACCACTTCAGGATATTTGGGATTGTATCTAGGAAAACAAATTTAAGGGAGTCGGTATATCAAAAGGCTTTCAGGCTTAAACATAAAAGGAGAATATGATAAACTGTTGTACTTGTAGATATACAAGCTCTTCCTTCTTTGCTCTGCAGTTCACCATGGTGTTTGTGTGCACAGCTTGGTCAATGGAAGCAAGCAAACATGAAAAAAACTCAAACTTCTTAAAGGGACCTACACTCTATTGCAGTGTTTAAATACCTATGTGATGTAAATGCATATGAGTTTGAGTAGAGAATGACACGGGGAAAAAATCTTGCCCCGTCACCGGCCCACCATCCTCTGCACCGCCCTGTCACCACTGTTCCCTTCACCACCCCGTCACCGCCACTGCCATCCCATTCACCGCCCCGTCACCCGCAGCATGCATAAAAGCCTCAAACAGGTATGATTTTATATACTTATCTTTATTAACGTATAAAGGAAACATTCTTTACAACTTTACAACTTACTTAACTATACAAAAACAAAACACAACTTGTACTTTTAATTGTCCTTATTTTTTAACCCGTGGATGAACAACAAATCATCCACAATCTCCAGTCTAGTTCTCCTTTCTTCCACAGTCCTTCCTGCAATAGAGAATACCCTCTCTGAAGATGTGCTGGTAGCTGGAATGCACAGTATCCCTCGTGCAACTTTTGCTAATTTTGGCCAGCGTTCTTGTTTATTTCTCCAAAATCTTAAAACATTAGCATCAACATCAGTAGAACAAAGATAGCTATCCACCTCATTAACAGCAGCTTTCTGAGGTGATAATGTTTCAAAAAAGTCACTCAAGAAACCAACAGTTGCATCTGTTTTCCTTCTTTTGGATGGACCTGGCCCTGGGAGTTCGTCCACAGTGGTGATCTCTGGAAGTGTGGAATGTTGGTCCAGATTTGAAGTTGAGGGGGCTTCCATTTCAACCTCTTCTTCCCTAGCAACAGCAGCAGATGAATCCAGAGACCAATGGGATAGCTCACATCTACCAGCAGGTGGAGATAGAGAAACTGATTAACAGGTGTATTTATTGGCTGGCACTCCTCCTGTCTCATCAGTATGCTCTATCTCCCAGCAGGGGAAAGTCGCTATTCCAGTTGCTCCTGGATTCTGATGATGGCTGGAAATTCCATTTCTCCTGTTGAGATTTTTCTCTTCAGTGAGCTTACAATTGATTCTATTTCTCCTGTTGAGATTCTTTCTCTTCAGTGAGAAAGGGGTGTCCGGCTGAGCGGTGCCGGCTTTAGAGGTGACACTTGGGCTCCCCCTTGTCCCTGCCTCACCCTCCCTCCTCTGATAGAGGGTTTATCTGGGTCTCTAGTTTTCTTCTTTCCCTATTGGGTACTCTTAGTAGTACTCACCCTGTTCCTACCGGAGTCTTACAGCCTTGTAAGCTGGGTTGTGAGTATGCCTTTTGTTACTTTGCAATTGCAAGTTATATTTTGTTGGTTGTTGGTGGTATTTGGTGCTTCGGGGAACAGTCGCGTGGTTAGCCAGTTGTTTGCTCTTTTCTCAGCCGCTAAACTTGGTGAACGGTTCGTTTTTGGCAGCGTATTTTCTTGTTGTGGCATAGGTGAGTGGACTGAGTCCCCGTGTTGTAGTTTGGGCTCGGTTGGAGGAGCTGCTGCCTTCCCGTGCACGGGAGACGCTTGGGGGTTTCCTGTGTGGGCGGGGGGGTATCCTCGCATTTGCATCGTGATACGCTGAGGCGGCCCGTCATTTGGCAGGGGCCGCGGCTGAGGTCGGGGTAATATAGAGTAGAGAGCCCGTGCCTCTTCCGTGGGCTGTTGGATCGCAAGAGTGCTCCGACACTGGCAGACGCGATGGGGCGTTCTTCTGGTATGTTTCGGCGGTTTTCTTTCTCTCTGCACCTTTCTCGGTCTCCCTGTTGTTACCTCCCAGTTCCATGAGGCCAGTGATACCAGCATTGGTGTTTTTGCTGGCTCGGAGGAGCACGTCACAACGTGGCTTAAGCCGCTTGCCACGGCGGTGTTTGAGTCTCCGGCTAAGAGCCGCAGTCTTTTCTGAGTAAAAGACTAGCGCTCCTGTTCTGGGGGGGAGGATGCCGCGGCATTCAGTATTTTCTCTGATATCCGGCTTCTATTGGCTCAGCCGTTGCTTCTCGGCCTTTCAGGTCGAGTGCGACGGCAGAAGCTTACAGTTTATCCTGGGTTCATATTGGAGCCCAAGGTGGGGGAATCTCCCGAGTTGATTGAATGGCTGTGCTTCGGTGATCTCTTATGGGATTTTTATTTTTGCAGCCCCATTTGCATGCGGTTTGGCGCTATTCTTCTCCCCCCAGTGTCGGCTTCCCTCCGTACGGGGTTGGTAGAAGCCGTGTCTCACCATAATTGGGTCAGTCGCAGGAGAGGTCCCAGGTTTTTCACTTTTGGGAATCTCTGCATCTCGCTCGAGGTCTCCCATGGGTGACACTATGTATGTTCAGCGATTTTCTTACTTTTGATACCTTTGGGGCTGCACTGACGGTGTCTGGTAGCGCTATTGAACTGCTTCCTGACTTTTGTAGCAGTCTTTGGGACATAGGGGCTATTTCCGATTTCCTTCGGGCATACCTATTTTTTTCTGTGTTCCTAGGCCCATCGTTTGTCTTCCCTGGGCCACCTTGAACTGCATACCCTCTGTCAGGTCTTTTGGCTCTCCCAGGGTCAGGGACCTGTCATATGGTCAAGTCACAACGCGTTTGCCTGATTCCTGTTGATTTGCTGTGGTTTTCCTAAGGGCAGTAGATACAATATTTTGATTGCATCTCGTTCGTCTTCCCTTTATGGCCCATACGTCTTTTTCGCTCCTGTAGCATGGAGTTAATCCGGTTTTCAGGCCAGTCTCCCACATAGCTCAGCGCTTGAAAGCACGGCATGTATCTTCCAAAGGTCAGGGGTTAAGTCCTGACTAAGGTTCCCAAGGACATGGTATTACTCACCTGGAATTCTTCTTCCAGTTCCTGCAGTGATCGTACTGCTGTTTTCTGTCCTCTTGTGTTTCATTCTGAGGGGATCTTGTCTTCTCCCATGGCCTCGTCAGGCTTTCACATGAGGGAGTCGTCGCTTTGCTATCAGATCAGGGAGTGGTGTATGTTTTTTCCAGGATGTTTGCACCTTTGCATATTCCTCAGATTTTCAGTTTGTTCATGGAGTGTCTCTGTTTGGTGTTTTTCTTGGAAATGTTACTGGTCCTAAAGACGGTTCTTGTTGTTCTTGGAGTACCACTGAATGTAGGGTGGCCAAGACGGGAGCATTGGGCAGGCATTAGTTCTCGGGTTACACTTTTCTGCTGGCAACCTGGGAGGGGATCTACAGTTTCTCTAGGGACTAGAAGTCGGCCCTAGGTTTGCCTGCCTCCCTTGGACCGGCACTTTAGGTCCTGGTACATGCCAGTTCGCCTACCCTTGGATTCACAAGCGTTTTAGAAGCAATAAGCGGTGGACCGTTTTGGCGCGGCCAGGCGACTCATCTGATTCTTCTTGACTGCCTGCTTGGTTAGAACAAATTCCAGTCAGGCCATTTGACTGACATGAAAAGGTTGGTTTCTTTTCCGCAATTCCTTGCTCGTACTTTTTCAAATTTGCAGTGCTTTTTTTCTTAGGTACTCTTTCGAGGTACTTCGGGATGTTATTTTTGGTTCATATAGGAGGGCCAGGGGCTTCTTTCCGGAGACGGGGACGTTGCGTCTCGGTCTCAGAGTGGATTTATTCGTCTCTTGTCTGGTCTAAGAGTATGGGATTCTAGACAGTTTCTAGGTTTCTTTTTTGCTAACTCACTGGGAACTTCGGCTTGCTACCCCCTTCTGCTACTAAAGCTGTTGCTTTAGTTTCAGTTGTTCCCAGTATCTCTGAGATCCATTTATTTAGGATGCTCCTCCTGCTTCGCTCTGGGAGATATGATGGCTCAGGGCGATGTCGCTCTTAGAGACTTGCCTCGGTCTTTGCTGGACTTGCTCTTGTCCTCTTCCCTTTACGGGCTGTCGGGTTGGGGAGACTCGATGGCTTCTTTCCTCAGCTCCTGGAGTCTGGGCTTCAGGAGGCGACTCCGTACTTGTTCATTCTTCTACTCTTGAGCAGGGTCAGGCTACCTTTCTGGAGCTTCTGATTATTCTCCTGGAATACTGCTAAGGTTCCTTTTAGCCAGTATTCGGATGGAAATTTTTCTCTACAGCTTGGGCAGTAGGTGTTGTACTCGGTTAGCAGGGGAAGTTGTTCTGCTTCATTGGGTGGACTCTTACCTTCGTCCTCTGTTGGCAGATCCTTTTTTGAATCAGGACTATCTCTCCGCGGAAACTGAACCTGGCCCATTTCTTGGATGTTTCTGTGTACAGCGCTGTGTACACTCTTGGAAGTGTGCAGGTTAGTACTAGTATAATATTCTGCATCCTGAATATTGGGATTTGTGGCTCAGGCATTCTAGCTCCTTTTAGGGAAGCGAGATCTCTTTGACCTGGACCTCATGGCCCTGTCTCTCAATTCTACTTTTCCTAGCTGCTTCGGCGGGCCCAGGGAGTGGGAGTTAGAAGGGGTTCCTGCATAGCTCCTTTCTCGCCGCTGCCTTCTCATTTTCAGTGTTTTCCGCTGGCTGATGATGACTTGGATAGGCCATCTCGAGCTCGCCTTCCGGGCACAGTATGTGTAGAATCCCTAGATTGACGGCGCCTTCCTTCCTATGCGGATCTGATGAGTCTTTCGACAGCTGGACTCGGAAATTTCATGGCTTCTCCGGCCTTACCCGCCTAGGATCCGATCCACGTGGATATTTGTACTACTTTAGTATTTCAACCTAGTTTTTTGGTCACTCTTGGCTGACGTGTACGGGTTATGTGAAGATGGTTGTTTCTTCTCTTATCCAGAGGCTATGGGCATCTCCTGTGTCTTCTGCTTCCGGTTGGAGGGTTTTCCGTTATTGGGCGCTTCTTCAAGTTTGAACCACTCCAAATTTCCTTTTTGGGCACTAGTGTATTGCTGGGGACTTAGCGTTCACTTCCCTTCAGCTTCTTGTGTTATTCTTGGCTTGTTACAGGGACTAGGTATATGGCCCGTCGCTGACTTCTCAGTTTCCTGTAGTTCAGTTCCTGAACAAAGTGCGATATATTCGTGCGCCTCTTAGAAAGCCCGGTTTGGAGTACAATCTTCACGTTCTTCTTCTATGCTTACCGATGGCTTCATTTTAGCCTAGTCCTTTGGGACTCTAAAGAGCTGGGCCGTTCACCATGGGATTCCTTGTGGCCATGGCTTCAGCTCGGCAGTTGCGATGTTGCAGGCCTTGTTCAACGGGGATGCCTATTTCTTATTTCCATCTTATGGGGTATCAGTTCAGATGGTACCACTTTTTCTTTCTAGGGAGGTGTCATCCTTTCTTTTACGTCATGCTCGCTCTTCCTTCTTTTGTCCTGGGAGGAGATAGTGGGAGCAGTGCTTTTATTCACTGCATTTTTTGAGACGTATGTAGCGTTCTCCGCGAGCTCGGTGTCTAACAACTGTTAGTTGTTTATATCTCCTTTTTGTATTCTTCAAGGGACGCCTCAGGCGTATGGCGGTGTCCGATGCCTACCTCGCTCAATGGGTCCAGAAGGACATTCTTTATGCTTGCCTGCTGGCAGGGGAGCGGGTGGCGTTGGAACTTCATGAACATTCCGCTGGAACAATGGCTGCTTCTTGGGCTCGGCCCAGAGGTGATTTCCTTGGAGGATATTTGTCTCGCGGCTTACTAGTCTTCCGAGAGTGCCTTCTCTCCACGTTTCTGCATGGATGTGCGAGCACATACAATATGGGCTTTTTGGTGCTTCGATTGTTGCGGAGGAGGTATTTGCTTCCCACCCAGGTTTAGGATTGCTTTGCTACATCCCATTGGTCTCTGGATTCATCTGCTGCTGTTGCTAGGGAAGGTAAAATTATGTCTTACCTGTTAATTTTCTTTCCCTTAGACGCAGCAGATGAATCCAGAGCCCCACCCTTTCTGATATTTGGTGGTCGGTTTCTGCGTGTGCGACTTTTAGTAATTGGTTGTTGTTAATGGTTGTATTCTGTATCGGTGCTGTTTCCGAAGTATTCTGGGAAAGAAGTTTTTTACATGCTATACCTATTGATGGTCAAATGTGCTTGGGCATGGAGCTATACTGATGAGACAGGAGGAGTGCCAGCCAATAAATACACCTGTTAATCAGTTTCTCTATCTCCACCTGCTGGTAGATGTGAGCTATCCCATTGGTCTCTGGATTCATCTGCTGCGTCTAAGGGAAAGAAAATTAACAGGTAAGACATAATTTTACCATACAACCTCTTTAAAGATACGATTGCCTGTGTTTTTTCATCTTCTGAGAAGATAACTGAATTATTTTTCAGACATGGGTGTAACAGAGAAGCGATGCTGTGTAATGGATAAACTGGGAAATAAGTGTTGATTAACTGTTCAAAATGTTTCTTTATGGAAGCAATAATTGATGAATCCGTTGCAATAACAGTTAGATGTTTGAACAACTGAGCACATGTTGGAAGGACATTGCAGAGGGTAGGTGTTTTATCAGCAAAGGCAGTTGTTGCCGCATCAAAGTTGCACAAGACACAAATTGTGTCATTTAATAGTGATTCATTCAAATCCAAAAGCAGCCTCTGCAGTTTTTTATCGCTATACTCACTGGCCAGTTCTTTAAGATGTGGTAGGTTTTGAGATACCGATTCCAGCATTTTATAGATGCTATTCCATCTTGTTGGAACAGCTTGTTTAAGGCTAGTCTCTAGCTTGTGATGCATTTTTGAATGCTTGACATGTGCAACGGTGTCTTTTGCAAGATTAATCAGCACACTTACATCGGCAATCGGAGAATCAAAGTTGTCATTGTGCTTCAATCCATGAACCAACACAAGATTCAAATTATGGCCTGCACTGTTGATCTTTGAAGGCAGCCTTAACATTAGCTCCATTGTCAGTGATATAGACATTGTTCTGATGATAAGCCCCAAACTCTTTCAAGATTTCCCTCACAGTTGATCGAATGTTAGCTGCAGTGTGCTTATCAAGCAGAGTTCTGGTGGAAAGAATTCTTGCGTGGAGATGAAAATTGTCATCTACATAGTGTGCAGTCACGGTTATGTATGGCATACCAGTTCAATCTTCAGTCCACAGATCAGTTGTAATGGCAAATTTATTTTGCCGAACCAACACCTCAGACAATGCAGTCTTTTTCAGCAATTGCTGAAATATGTCTGGACACTTTTCTGGCAGAGGGGAGTACCAGATCAGAAGAAACTTGGCCATATTTCGCACCAATGGAAATCAACATGTCAGCAAGGCGAGCGAATCCTATTCCCTCGACCAGAGAAAAAGATCTGATGTCCATGGCGCACATCGAAGCAACTGCATCAGTAACGTCTGCTTTCACTGCTGTAGGCAAGGTACTTCTGCTGTAGTCTTCCTTCTGATTCTCTTTATGTAAAAAGTCCTTGATGCTTTTCTTCACAGCAGTATACTTTTGCCCAGTACAGATTGCTGCATGTGATTTCAGGCCACTGGTACCATCACGCGACCTCCACCTCAACGCTGACTTGCACTTCTTGCACATGGCGAAACCCCTGCATTGACCATCCACGTATATTACCAGAAAGAACTTCCATACCGGACTAGCTCCATTATTTTCAATCAGAGACAATCGATTACTTTTGGTAATGATGAAATTCTGCACGGTACTTTTATCCATGATAGCCTAGAAAAAACCCCCAAAAAAACATTGTGTGAATGACCAAATAAACAAAAAAATCAATACCAAAAATAGCAGCAAATTACAAACTGCTACAATGGATTGATTGAATTCATTGTAGCAGTTTGCCTCAGTCATTGTCTTAAATATAAATACTCACCTTTGCCGAATGACAATATTTCTTTCAATGATAATGTTTGCCGAATGACAGTATCTTTCAATGAAAAGCTTTAGTCGAACAGCCCGAATTTTCTTTTACCAAGTAAAAATTTCCTAGGACCGACACGAAAAAAGGAAGTATGGTTATAAGACAGTGTAACACACTAAAAGACTAAACAGGCCATTTAAATTTTTTTATCATTTAGAAAGCATACAGTAGATATACCGGCTGGCAGCAACAAAAAAAATAAAAATAAAAACAAACCAAACAAACCATATGATAATCAATCGTGGAGAAAAGACCAACCATGAGACCTCATCATTTGCTCTCTAAAAAACTGCACTTATGGATTTTGAAATCATCAAATAAATAAACCACTCAAACATGCTGTTTGCAAAAGGAACATTGAAAATGGAAGATGGAAAATAGAGAATGACACGGGGACAAATTTTTCCCCATCCCCGCAAGTTCGTTTCCGTTCTCATCTGCACAAGGGGGTAAAACGCAGACCTGCTACCATGAAATCTGGTTTTTAAGGACATGCTTTCGTCCAATTCTGCCACAGCAAATGGACTTTGGTGCATTTGCCTAGGGAGAATCGCTACTCCATAGTCACCTAGACCAGTGTTTCTCAACCGAGTATCCCAGGCCAATCTCCATCCCCATCATAATAGTAAATAGTACTAATTGTAATTTCTTCCATTCATTTTTCATGTACACTACTGTATATAATATTAATTCATTATGGTAACCACAAAATTAAAAGAAACACAAAGCACACTGTATGCAGAGAAAATATTAATCATTAATATTTATTTCATTTTTCAAAGAAGTCAAGGCAGATGACTAAAATATGCAATGTCACCTCAGAACAACTATAGAAAAATAGACAAATATAATGCAAAATATAGATAACTGATATAAATTCTCAAAACCATTTTGATCACTAAATTGAAAATAGTAATTTTTCATACAATTTTTCTATCAATATGTCTTCCCCCACCCCAGGTCCTGGCAATGCAAAAGTCTTCCTGCTATTCTCCCTGAATTGGAGTCTGATTTTTTTAATTTTTTTGAGTGATTCAATTCAGCAAGACAGAAAAGATATACCAGCACAGCAAATACACAAAAATCAATTAGAGCCTCTTCTATTAAACTTCACTAGCAGTTTCTAGCGTGAGGAGCCGTGCTGAATGGCCCATGCTGCTCCTGACGCTCAAAGAGTTCCTATGAGCGTTGGGAGCAGTGCGGGCCATTCAGTGCGGCTCTCTGCGCTAGAAACTGCTAGTGCCGTTTAATAGAAGAGGGGATTAGTCCACTTATGATAGAGAGAGCAAAAACCAGCACAGTTTCTCAGCCATACAACAAGCTTTATCATTAGCACAGCTCTAGCTGTAACAAGTCCATTAGTCTTCCTTAGCCATATCTGAGATCCTCCTCATAATTATTATAAAGAAATCTCTCAATTGTAGGCTGTACCATAAATAGAGAATGGAGGGAAGGAGAGGGAGGAAAAAAAAAAAAAAAAAGATACAAGCCACAAGATCAAAAAGGGGAGTTGGATTTGGGTTGGGAGGGGTGTTCTTTCCTTGCTCCTGAGTTTGGTTGAGTTGATGCCAGAGAATCAGCTGATCTTGGACACTGGAGCAAAGAATGACGCCCCCCCCCACCCCCGGGAACCCTGGACAGAAAGTGTGGGGATGCGGCCCACCTTACCCAAGTTTCCAGGGAGCATGGAAGGATGCAACAATTTCTCCCAGGATCAAAGATCCACCACGCCACGTGTTGAAACTGGAAAGCAGTGTGTGTGTGTCCATTCCCATGGGTTACTAATACTGAACACGTGCTGGATTCCTCCAGTCTTGCAGCACATGTTCAGGAATAGGATTCAGTAACCCATGGGAATGGATATACTACTACACTAGTACTTAGATTAAAAAAAAAAAAAAGAACCAGCTCTGTGCTGCAAAAGCAGCTCAACCAGACTCCGACCGGACTGGAGCAAAGAATGACCCCCCCCCCCCCCGGGAACCCTGAGCAGGGAAGGATGCACAATTTCTCCCAGGGTCAGAGATCCACCAGCCACGTGTTGAAACTACTACACTAATACTCAGATTAAAAAAAAAAAAGAACCAGCTCCGTGCTGCAAGAGCAGCTCAACCAGACTCCCACCGGACTGGAGCAAAGAATGACCCTCCCCCCCCACCCCCCCCGGGAACCCTGAGCAGGGAAGGATGCACAATTTCTCCCAGGGTCAGAGATCCGCCAGCCACGTGTTGAAACTGCACAGCATACTACTACACTAGTACTCAGATTAAAAAAAAAAAAGAACCAGCTCCGTGCTGCAAGAGCAGCTCAACCAGACTCAGACCGGACTGAAGCAAAGAATGACCCCCCCTCCCCCCGGGAACCCTGAGCAGGGAAGGATGCAACAATTTCTCCCAGGATCAGAGATCCACCAGCCACGTGTTAAAACTGGAAAGCAGTGTGTGTATCCATTCCCATGGGTTACATACTGAACACGTGCTGGATTCCTCCAGTCTTGCAGCACATGTTCAGGAATAGGATTCAGTAACCCATGGGAATGGATACACTACTACACTAGTACTTAGATTAAAAAAAAAAAAAAAGAACCAGCTCCGTGCTGCAAGAGCAGCTCAACCAGACTCCGACTGGACTGGAGCAAAGAATGACCCCCCCTCCCCCCCGGGAATCCTGAGCAGGGAAGGATGCACAATTTCTCCCAGGGTCAGAGATCCACCAGCCACGTGTTGAAACTACTACACTAATACTCAGATTAAAAAAGAAAAAAACCAGCTCCATGCTGCAAGAGCAGCTCAGCCAGACTCCAACCGGTCGCCGGAGCAAAGAATCACCCCCCCACCCCCGCCGCTGCCGGGAACCCTGGGCAAGCAAGCAGTAGGAAAGTGTGCACCTTACCTCTAGTTTAGTGCCGAGCTGACGAAGTTTTTAGCTCCTCCAAGTCTGCAGTGACTCTAGTCCAGGCAGCGACTCCAGCGACTCCAAATCCTGGGCTCTGAGCTCCGAAATCCCAATCGCTACTGCTGCGCCACTACAACCCATTAAATATCATGTGTGGCAGTAGCGATTGGTCCCCTTCGTGAGCATTAAGAACTGACTAATCAGGAGCCAGTATATTGAAGAGGGTGGAGTCAATGCGGCAACGTGCAAGTCGGCGGTGGAGAGTTGGAGGAGACGACATGGCCGAGACAGCATGGCTGCCAGAAAAATCAGACACACAAAGACACGGTGAAGACACGGTAAATCGTGGTACATAGAAGGGGGTACATTTGCCTGCGGGGACAAATCTTTTCACCGTTTTTGCGGGCGGTGAAAACTTTTGTTCCCATGTCTGCGGCGATTTGGCTATGGAGTCTCCATAGCCCGTGGCCAAACCACAGCACACCGCGGCTTCCTGCGGGGATCGCTCACCATGTCATTCTCTAAGTTTGAGTCTTTTTCATTTGAAAGGAAGCTCTGGAATGAGAGTTGAAGTTCAGAGGTAATAGGCTCATAAGTAATCTAAAGAAATACTTTTTTACAGAAAGGATGGTAGATGTGTGGAACAGTCTCCTGGTAGAGGTGGTGGAGATAGACCATGTCTGATTCAAGAAAGCCTGGGATAGTCACATGGGATCTCTTAGAGAGAGGAAGAGATAATGGTTACTGTGGATGGTCAGACTAGATGGGCCATTTGGTCTTTATCTGCCATCATGTTTCTATATAACAGGATGTAGAGAATTCAAAGTAAAAATCCAGAATTGTTCCCTTTGAGGTAACATTAGTTTACAATTACCTCCACATATAGTCTTAAGAGTTAGTCAGCCTGGACTCCCAGATCTACCTCTCTACACCTGAAATTTCACCTAAATTCCAAGAAAGTCTGCCTGTTTGGCTGACGTTGCTGCCTGGATGTCCTGCTGTCATCTGAAACTAAACATGGCCAAGACTAAGCTGCTCCTCTTGCCTCCTAAACTCTCTGTGCCACCTCCTCCTTTCTCCATCTCGGTAAGTAATACTGTCATCCTCTGCTTGCAACCTTGGAGTCATCTCATTTTCTACGCACATCCACAAACTGCTAAGGCCTATCTCTACAACATCACCAAAATCTGCCCCTTCCTCTGAGCATACTACCAGGACCCTTGTCCACACTCTTGTAATCTCACGCTTAGATTACTGCAATCTACTTCTAACTGGCCTCCCACAGTGCTGCCTCTCCCCCTTGCAATCTTTGCAAAACTCTGCTGCATGACTCATCTTCTACCAACCTTGCAATACTCATATCACCCCTCTCCTTAAATCACTTCACTGGCTCCCTATACGCCTTCGCATACAGTTCAAGCTCCTATTGCTGACCTACAAGTATGTTAATTCTGCTGCCCTTCATTATCTCTCCTCTCTTCTCTCTCCTTATACACCTCCCAGAGAACTTCCTTCCTCAGATCAGCTGCTCTTAGCTGTACTCTTCTCCTCCACTGCCAATTCCAGACTTAGTTCCTTTCATCTAGCTGCCCCCTATTCTTGGAATAAATTACCCAAGTTTGTCCACTAAGCCCCTTCCCTTGTTTAAAAGCATACTGAAAATCCACCTTTTTGATATAGCCTTCAATCCATAAATCTACTCCCCACTGCCCACCAACTAGAGGTCTGCATGGGGATTGTGGAAATCCCACAGGAATCCCCCCCCCTAGGTCCATGGGAAACACTTCTGAACAACTTGCTTGCAGAAAAAACTAAGGGAGCAGGAGCAGCTTCCTGGGAAGGAGGCGGAGTTCAAAGATGATTGACAAAGTTCTGCAAGCAACTTGCGGGTTCAGTTGCATAACCCTAGTGTTCAGGACTACTAGACATATTGCAGTAGAATTGAGTTTAGCCTTGCTGGCCAAAGAGGAGCTCTTGGAAGAGAGATCAGTCTTCTGCCCCCCTACCCAGCTAAGGCTTTGTGACAGGAACAGCAGCTATGATGCCACAACTTCCCACCCTTTCTTGGAGAGTGGTTCCTCTGGAGTGGGAGGCAGAGAAGGCTTCTTTGAAGCATTCTGGGAAGGGGGTTGGTTCAGTGGCATTTAAATTTGTGGCAGAGTAGACCTAATCCTGCTATGGCACTGGCATACTGGAGAATTCTAGGCTGCACAAGCCCTTATACTAGTGGTCACTGGAATATTTCAACATCCTTACTTCCACTTGCTGCTAGGGGGACTTGCCCCATTGGTCTAGACTTGTCTAGCATGACTCAAAGACAGGAAGTTAATAGATATTAATTTTTTTTTTTTCCTTTTCCTCTCCTATGAATATATAGCCATTTTGAGTTACAGAGACAGAAAGGTTATCAGGAATATAATCTGTATTGTCTCATATGTATTATGGCTTTCTAAGATGAAGTTATTATAGAAATAAAAAGTAATAAGCAGTGTAATAGTTCGACACCTTACTATTGCAGTGTAGGATTTGTTTTCAAATCTATTTCTATTTTTTTTTTTTTATTGTGGGGGAGAGGGTTGGGGGTTGAATTTGATAGTTCCTCCCCTTTATCAATTTACCTTTCAACTCAAATTTAAAAAACAATACTGGAGTCCTTGTGCAGTGAGCCTTCATTTGCAATCACCTTATTCATTGTATAGTTTGTAGCAGTGGTCCTGAGATGGGGAGACAGGCACCAGAAGGGAATGGGACTTGATATACTGACTGTGGTTACAATCAAAGTGGTTTACATATTATATACAGGTACTTATTTTTTTTATCCCAGGACAAGAAGGCAGCATATTCTCACATGTGGGTGACGTCATCCACAGAGCCCGGATGCAGATAGCTTCGCAAACAAACTTGCTTGTAGAACTTCAGAAAGTTTGCGACTGCCGCACCATGCATGCGCGAGTGCCTTCCTGCCCTGCGTGGGGCATATCTCTCCTCCATTCTCAGTTTTCCATGGAGCCGAGAAGTCCTATTTTGATGCTCTGTGCTAGACTCGGTTCTACTTCGTGCCTTCTTTCTTTTTAGGGTCACTGTGTATTTCTTGTGTGTTTCATTTTTTTAAAAAAGAGATTTTATTTTTCTTTCAGTCACGGCGGGGCCTGCCTCACGGCCTCAGCCAGCAGGTTTCAACTTAGCTGCGGCTATTTTCCCGTATATGTCCCGGCCAGTAACAGGCTTCAAGAAGTATAGCCGTTGCCAGCACGCAATCTCCCTCATTGACCCACATTAATGGTGTATTCAGTGTTTGGGATCTGACCATCGTCCGGAGTCGTGTGTTCGCTGTGCTACCCTTCAGTCTCGTGCCCGCAAATGTCATCGAGTTCAGGTGGAAAAACTCTTCAGAGGTATGGATCCACTTGCCCCGGTCTCGACCTCAAATCCGGTCAAGCTTACAGGAGTTCCCCCTTCTGCCTTGACCTTGGCTTCAACTTTAATCAAGCCATCCTCGTTCAGCGGATCCTCGTCCTCGAGTAAATCTGCTGAGTCTTCTCCTGATGAGACACTTGCCTCGCTGCCTCCCTCAGGTCAGGTACCAGCAGTAGTTATCAAGATACCCAAGAAGCATGTCTCCAAGTTGAAGAGCCATTCTTCCTCCTCTTCCTCGGAGACTATAGCCACACCAAATGTACCAGATCCTCAAGTCTCGGTGTCACATTTGGAGGCTATGATCCAGACCATCTTGGATCGTCAGTTTGGTAATATGCTTGCCAAATATGCTCCTACCTCGACATTGCTTCTTGCAGTCCAGCCTGAGCATTTAGTATCACAAGGAGTTGAGTTCTTGGCTGTACCTCGAGCTGATCCTCCTCCAGTCTATACAAGGAGTCGAGTCCTTGAGAGTGCCTCGAGAGACTCTTCACACTCTGTGCAAGGAGTTGAGTCTTTGCGAGTGTCTCATGTGGAGCAAAAGCACGCTACTCAAGGAGTCGAGTCCATGTCAGTGCCTCAAGATACCTCGACACCAGACATTCAATCCCTTTTGGTATCTCGATCTCCAGCCTAAAGCCCTCCTCGTATAAGGCATTGCCCTTCTCGAGGCATAGGGCAGAGACTCCTCGACTTTCTCGAAGTACGGTTCTCCACACCAGTCGAGGCATTCATCGAGGCACAGGTCCTCTTCTCGAGACAAGACTCGTCTCTCCAGGTTTTGAGACTCTTTGAGGCCTCCAACTCCGAAGTTGAGGACACCACCTCCAGATACCGCTGCTTCTTCTCCTATGAGGGATTCTATCTACTCTCTCAGTGAGTCATCTATACTTGCATATTCAGGCCTCAGGTATCAGTACTTCACCTTCGTTCTCTGCCTTGCGAGGCACCACGAGGTCACCTTCTTCTCCTTGAGGTTAACCTTCGTTAGAGCAGATATCTTTTTCTTCTTTCCTTCGTCAAATGAGTAAGGAACTCAATATTACTTTGGACTCTGATTCCAAGTACTCTCAGGAGTACTTAGAAGAAATGGGTATGTCTTGTCCTCCTGCAGAGTCGCTCAAATTACCCATTAATAGACTTCTTTCTCAAACCTTCAAGAGAAACCTTGAGACACCTTATTCCATTCCTGCTGTCCCAGGAAAGCTGGAGTCGCGATACAGGATGGTCCACTGCAAGGGCTTCAAGAAATCTCAGTTATCCTTTCAGTCCCTTCTTGTAGAGTCTTCTCTGAAAAAGACCAATCCTGCCAAAGTTTATGCCACTGTCCTTCCTGGAAGAGAGGGCAGAACCATGGACAAGTTCGTTGCCGGTTGTATCAAAATTCTCTCATGGCAACTAGAGTTTTGAATTACAACTTTGTTTTCATTTCTTATTTCAAGCATTTGGTTGACACACTGCCTGAATATTTCAAATATATTCCTCAACATCGTCTTCCAGGTTTTCAGCAGACGATCACCACTTTGACTCATCTCCTTCAGTCTTCCTGTGATGCATTTGAGCTTTCCTCGAGGGTCTCTGCCTTTTCAGTAGTGATGCGCAGGCTTGCCTGGCTCTACACTATAGACATGGACCCTAATCTTCAAGATCGTCTGGCCAACATTCCTTGTCAAGGCAATGAATTGTTTGATGACTCCATCGAGGCAGCTACTAAACGATTGTCCTAACATGAAAAATCGTTTGCTTCCATCACTCATCCTAAGCCTAAGCCTTCCACTTCTAAAGGCTTCAGACCTCTTCCATCTTATCAGAGGCATTTTTCACAGAGAGCAGCTCCTTATATAAGAGCACCTCCTAAGAAACAACCACAACAGCAGCAGAGGCAGCAAAAACATCAGACTCCTGCTGTGTCCAAGACTTCTCAGCCTCTTTGACCATCTAATGCAGAGCATAACCTCAATCGTTCTGCCTCTGTCCTCTCCCCTTCCCATTGGAGGTCATCTTCATAATTTTTACCACTGCTGAGAGATCATTACATCAGATCTCTGGGTGCTGTCCATCATCAGGGAAAGATACTCTCTTCATTTCATCCAGGTTCCTCCAAAAGAGTATCCTTCCAATCCATCCCAGACCGCCCTTCTTCTTCAGGAAGCTCAAGCTCTGTTTCATCTCCGTGCCATTGAGGAGGTTCCGCTAGAACAGCAGAGAAGGGGTTTTGACTCTCGTTACTTCCTAGTTCCGAAGAAGACGGGCGATGTGTGACCTATTTTGGACCTCAAAGCCCTCAACAAATTTTTGGTCAGAGAGAAATTTCAGATGCTGTCTCTGGCATCTCTATACCCCCTTTTAGATCAGAACGATTGTTTATGTTCTCTAGATCTCAAAGAGGCTTACATTCATATTCCCATTCATCCAGCCTCTTGACAATGCCTCAGATTTCGGGTGGGGAATCTGCATTTTCAATAGAGTGCTACCTTTCATCCTGGCTTTATCTCCAAGAGTGTTCACCAAGTGCCTAGTGGTAGTGGCAGCAGCTCTGCAGAACTATGGCCTCCAGGTGTTCCCATACCTGGATGACTGGCTTCATCAAGGATTCAACATCTCAAGGGGTTATTGTAGCGACCCAATGGACTACATGGTTCCTACAAAGCTTGGGATTCAAAATCAACTTTCCCAAATCCCAGCTACAACCCTCTCAAACTTTACAGCTCATTGCAGCTGTTCTAGACACTGTCTGACTCAGAGCATTCCTTCCTCAACAATGTCAGGATGCTCTCATTCATCTCTGCCACAAAGTGTCTTCCTTGACTATAATTTCAGCAAGACATATGATGGTTTTCCTCAGTCACATGGCTTCTACAGTTCACATGACTCCTTTTGCCAGACTTCACCTCAGAATCCCTCTGTGGACCCTGGCATCTAAGTGGGCACAAGCTTGGGACCCACTCTCTCAACACATCAGAGTGACTCCTTCGTTTAGAGAGTCTCTCCACTGGTGGATGCTCTCTTCTAATCTCTCCAGAGGTTTACTGTT
Source organism: Geotrypetes seraphini (assembly GCF_902459505.1). Lineage (NCBI taxonomy): Eukaryota > Metazoa > Chordata > Amphibia > Gymnophiona > Dermophiidae > Geotrypetes > Geotrypetes seraphini. The sequence goes on along the minus strand of NC_047085.1, from coordinate 394,795,173 downwards.
TCAAAGCCCCTCATCAGAAGGTCCTCATGACAGATTCTTCAACCTACGCTTGGGGGGGCTCATCTCGATGGTCTCCGTACTCGAGGCCATTGGTCCAGAACGGATCGTCAGTGTCACATCAATCTGTTGGAACTCTGAGCAATTTTCAATGCTCTCAAAGCTTTTCAGCATCTTCTTCACGACAAGGTAGTCCTCATTTGTACGGACAACCAAGTCACCATGTACTATGTCAACAAGCAGGGAGGAACAGGATCTCTCCCTCTTTGCCAGGAAGCTCTACAGGTGTGGGATTGGGAAATCCTTCACAACACCTTCCTCAAAGCTGTCTACATTCAAGGGCAGCAAAACTGTCTGGCGGACCAATTGAGTCGTCTTCTACAATCTCACGAATGGACACTCAATTCCTCGTCTGTTCATCACATTTTATATCAGTGGGGGACTCCTCAGATAGATCTCTTCGTGTCTCCCCACATCCACAAACTGCCTCAGTTCTGTTCTAGGATAAACTCTCCTCACCTTCTCGAGGCAGATGCTTTTCTCCTGGAATGGATGAATCAGTTTCTCTACGAGTCCCCTCCATTCCCTCTCATTCTCAAGACACTTGTCAAACTCAAACAGGAACATGCCACCATGATTCTGATAGCTCCTCTGTGGCCCAGGTAACCTTGGTTCTCCCTTCTACTTCAACTCGGCAACAGGGAGCCACTGCTTCTACCAGTTTACTTTACTTACACAGAGTCAGGGGTCTCTACTTCAGCACAACCTGCAGTCTTTATACCTGACAGCTTGGTACCTCTTAACCTAACTGCCACTCCACAGTTTTCTCAATCTGTACAGAACTTTTTAGAGGCTTCTAGGAAGCCTACCACTAGACAATGCTACAATCAGAAGTGGACTAGATTTTATGCTTGGTGCACCATTCATCACAAGGAGCCTCAATCTACCTCTTTGTCTTCAGTTTTGGATTACCTGTTCCATTTGTATCAGTTAAGCCTCAAATCCACATCCATTCGAGTCCGTGCAATTGCTACTTACCATCAGCTTATTGAAGAGAAACCCCTCTCTGCTCATCCTGTGGTTTCTAGATTTATGAAAGGACTTTTCAGTGTCAAACCACCTCTCAAATCTCCTCCAGTAGTTTGGGATCTCAGTGTTGTTCTTGCTCAATTGATGAAGCCTCCCTTTCGAACCAATGGATTCGGTTCATCTTAAATATCTCACTTGGAAAGTGGTTTTTCTCATTGCTCTCACCTCCGCTCGCAGGGTCAGAAACCTTCAAGCTTTAGTTGCAGACCCACCTTTCACAGTACAGTGGTACCTTAGTTTGCGAGCATAATTCGTTCCAGAAGCATGCTCGTAATCCAAAGCACTCGTATATCAAAGCACATGTCCTCATAGAAAATAACTGAAACTCGGAAAATTCATTCCACATCTCAAAAACTGGTATGGATAGTAAGTAGACGCAGAAGAGGGAGGATTAAGTGACTTTGCCCAGAGTCACAAGGAGCTTCAGAGGAAATTAAACCCAATTCGTTAGCCAAAAGGAGCTGGAACAAACGAGACAGAGTACTGTACCTCCCTCATCGCCCAACTCACTTCCTTCACTTCTAGCTTCTCTAATGTCGGGAGCTCCACTGTGTGTGGCACAGTAGAGTGCCAGCACCACTGTCACCTGTAGTCCAGGAATTAGCAGTCTTCCGTGAAGCGTCACCAACGAGCTGCTGCTAGCGTCTCCACCTCTAACAACCACGGGTCCTCCAGCGGAGTCCTATATAGTCAGTGGTAGCCTTTTTAGCAACCCAACACCCGCCTGAAAAGTGCAGGATTATCCTGTTTATGGTACAACGGCAGCAGCCCCGAACTCTCTTTTGGTTGCCAGTGCCCCACAGTTGGGTGGGAAGTGACTGAATAGGCGCATGCGCAGCTGACAGGAGGACAGGCATCCACGCGACCGCCCTGACGTTCTCAGACTCCTGCAATGTTTGAGGTGGTGCCGGTGTCTCTGCATATTGTTACAGTGGCTTCGCGTGGACAGCTGGTAGCTCAACAGACCTCACTGATGGGGGGCTGGCCATGTGGGGACCCACAGCATGCTCTGACCCGGCCCTTCATTTCCTGGTGACAGCAGCGGTTCAGGCCAGCCTTGCCTCCACCCCTTCCTCCCTGTGCTCTCCACTTTCTCTTCCCCCCCCCCATGTGCCGCTTGGGTGCCTCTGGAACTGTGTCAGGCCCTGTCCGTAGCAGCCTTTGCCTTCTGTGCCCTGCAGTTTCTATCGGTGCCACCGCTGCATACACAGAGAAGAAATATAGACACGTGAGTAAGTGCTCGTTTACTGAAGCAACACTCGGTTTGCGAGTCAAAGTTTGCTGGAATATTTTGCTCATCTTGCAAAAATACTCGCAAACCGCGTTACTCGCAAACTGAGGTTTGACTGTATTCCATCATGACAAGTTGGGGGAGGGTTCATACATACATACATACCAGAGCAGCAAGGATCCACCCTGGGGAAGCAAGTAAAACCCACACTTCTGAGCCTAAGGTAAGTACCCATAGTATACACAAAAAACAAGAGTCACACTAACGGGGATAGGCATCTCATCACAAATTTGGAGAGCACTGTATGTTAATGCACACAGCTTGGGCAACAAAATCCTGGAACTAGAAACAGAAATAAGGAATGCTGACCTTGACATAGTAGTGATATCCGAGACCTGGTTCACAGACTCGCATGGGTGGGATATGGTTATACCAGGCTACAATCTACTTCGTCGGGACAGAGAGGGCAAATTAGGAGGGGGGGTAGCACTATACACTAAGGATAATAGCAAAACTACCAGGATCACAGAGATTAGATACACAGGGGAATCACTTTGGGTAAACCTGGCCAGAGGGAATGAAAAATGCCTTTACCTCGGTGTGGTATACAGGCCTCCAAGACAACAGGAAGACAAAGAATTGATTGAGGACATAGAGAACATCACTTTGCGTGGTGACACAGTACTGTTAGGCGACTTCAACATGCCAGATGCAGACTGGAACACCCTCTCAGCAACTACGAGTGGTAGCAGAAGAATATTAACCTCCATTAAGGGTGCACAACTCAAACAAATGGTATTAGAGCCCACCAGGGAAAAGGCAATATTGGACCTGGTACTCACAAATGGAGACAGTGTCTCGAAAGTATCAGTGGGAGACACGCTGGCCTCCAGTGACCACAACATGGTATGGCTCAACCTCAGGAAAGGCTTCTCTAAATCAAACACAGCAACGAGGGTCCTCAACTTTAGGGACGCAGATTTCGACCACATGAGAGACTTTGTCCATCAGGAGCTGCAAAACCATGCAGAAACTGACAATCCAGAAACTATGTGGTCAAATCTAAAATCCAACCTGAACGAAGCATCTAGCCGCTACATAAATACAGTAAGCAAACGCCGGAGAAACAAAAAACCACAATGGTTCAGCAAGGAAATTTCGGACCTCATTAAAAAGAAAAAAGAAGCATTTCTCACCTACAAACATCTTGGGAAAAGGGAGGCAAAAGAAGACTATCTGGCCAGATCTAAGGCTGTCATAAAGGCAGTCAGGGAAGCCAAACTTCGAACAGAGGAAGATCTAGCACGGAACATTAAAAAAGGGGACAAATCCTTCTTTAGGTACATTAACAACAGGAAGAGAAACAAAAATGGGATAGAACGCCTTAGGCAATCAGATGGAAACTACGCAGAATCTGATACTACCAAGGCAGAACTGCTAAACGAATACTTCTGCTCAGTATTCACCTGTGAAGCACCGGGAGCTGGTCCACAACTGCAGATAAGAGACAGCCAAAATGGCCTGTTTCATGATTACGAGTTTACACCCAGTAGCGTCTACCACGAACTCTCAAGACTCAAAGTAGACAAAGCCATGGGACCTGACAATCTACACCCCAGGGTACTCGGAGAGCTGAGTGAAGTTCTGGCTGAACCACTATCCGTGCTCTTCAATCTTTCCATGCGCACGGGAAAAGTACCCCTAGACTGGAAAACAGCTAACGTAATTCCACTCCACAAAAAGGGCTGCAGAACAGAGACAGAAAATTACAGACCGGTGAGTCTTACATCCATAGTGTGCAAACTCATGGAAACACTGATCAAACAGAAACTTGACACAATTCTAGACGAAGAAAATTTACGTGATCCACACCAACACGGATTTACCAGGGGAAGGTCCTGCCAATCTAATCTGATTGACTTCTTTGACTGGGTGACCAGTCATCTGGATGCCGGGGAGTCCCTGGATGTGATATATTTGGACTTCAGCAAAGCTTTTGATAGCGTCCCACACCGCAGGCTGTTGAACAAACTAAAATCGATGGGATTAGGGGATACATTCACTACATGGGTAAGGGATTGGCTAGATGGTAGGCTTCAAAGGGTGATGGTAAACAGTACCCCCTTCAAAACGTCAGCAGTGATGAGTGGAGTACCTCAGGGCTCCGTCTTAGGGCCGATTCTATTCAATTTATTCATAGGAGATTTGACCCAAGGGCTTAGAGGAAAAGTATCACTGTTTGCCGATGATGCCAAACTATGCAACATAGTAGGCAAAAGCAGTGTGCCTGACTGTATGACGCAGGACCTACGACAACTGGAACAGTGGTCATCAACTTGGCAGCTAGGCTTCAATGCTAAAAAATGTAAAGTAATGCACCTAGGCAAAAAAAATCCACACAGAACTTACACACTAAATGGTGAAACCTTGTCCAGGACCACGGTGGAACGTGATTTAGGAGTGATCATTAGCGATGATATGAAGGCTGCCAATCAAGTAGAGAAGGCTTCGTCCAAGGCAAGACAAATGATGGACTGCATCCGTAGGGGTTTTGTCAGCAGAAAACCTGAAGTCATAATGCCACTGTACAGATCCATGGTGAGACCTCATCTCGAGTATTGTGTTCAATTCTGGAGACCACACTACCGGAAAGATGTGTTGAGAATTGAGTCGGTTCAGCGAATGGCTACCAGGATGGTCTTGGGCTCAGGGATCTCACGTATGAAGAAAGGTTAAAAAAACTGCGGATGTACTCACTGGAGGAGCGAAGAGAGAGGGGGGACATGATTGAGACCTTTAAGTATATCACGGGGCGTATAAAGGTGAAAGATGATATCTTCAGTCTTACAGGACCCTCGGTAACCAGAGGACACTCGCTGAAAATCAGGGGAGGGAAATTTCTAGGTGATGCTAGGAAGTACTTCTTCACCGAAAGGGTGGTCGATCATTGGAACGAGCTGCCTCAGCAGGTGATTGAGGCCAACAGCGTGTCAGATTTTAAGAGAAAATGGGATATTCATGTGGGATCTATAGGGGAGTAAGAATCAGGGAGTGGGTCATTGGTATGGGCAGACTCGATGGGCTATGGCCCTTTTCTGCCGTCAATTTCTATGTTTCTATGACAAGGTGGTCCTCCGTACTCGACAAGGTGGACCTCCGTACTCATGACAAGGTGGTCCTCTGTACTCATCTCAATGAATCCATTGTACTTCCAGTGTTTTTTTCCAAAGCTTCATTCTCATCCTGGAGAAACAGCTCTTCACATTCTGGACTGTAAGCATGCTTTGGCTTTCTACTTGCAGCGCACTCAACCACATAGATCTGCACCTCAACTTTTTGTCTCCTTTGATCCAAAAAAGTTGGGATATCCAATTTCCAAGCGCACCATCTCCAACTGGTTAGCTGCTTTCATCTCTTTCTGCTATGGTCAGGCTGGACTGCATCTACAGAGTCGAGTCGCAGCCCACTAAGTCAGAGCCATGGCGGCATCAGTCACTTTCCTTAGATCTACTCCTATTGAGGAAATCTTCAAAGCTGCCACTTGGTCCTCGGTTCATACATTCACTTCTCATTATTGTCTGGATATTTTTTCCAGACGGGATGGCCATTTTGGCCAGGCAGTTTTACAAAATTTATTCTCCTAAGTTGCCAACACTCTCACCATCCCATTTTGGTTAGCTTGGCGGTCACCCACATGTGAGAATATGCTGCCTCCTTGCCCTAGGATAAAGAACAGTTACTTACCATAACAGGTGTTATCCAGGGACAGCAGGCAGATATTCTCATGACCCACCCACCTCCCCTGGTTGGCTTCTCTGCTAGCTATCTGAACTGAGGAGAGATGCACCCTGCGCAGGGAGGGAAGGCACTCGCAAACTTTCTGAAGTTCTACAAGCAAGTTTGCTTGCAAAGCTGTCCGCATCCGGGCTCCGTGGATGACGTCACC